>NC_089979.1:54316178-56716178 GCF_036417845.1 Apteryx mantelli
CTAATATCACACACTCCATGGCAACAGTGGATAAACGGTGGATACTCTCTCATATTGCCTCCTCATATTTCAATGATAGATTCCGCCCCCCCCCCTTTTTTTTTTCTTGTGCTGTTGGCATATTCACCATGCCTTAGACCAAACATACAATTTAGACATTTAAAAATCCTGTCAGCTTTTCTGGAAGTTGTTAACGCTCATTGGAGTAGTGGAAGAAAAGAAAGACAGGTTGAGATAAATCTTGAGCAGTGGCATCCAGCAACTCAAAGTAATACGCTTTGATAATGGAGGAGTCATTATAGCATTTAAACTCGCAATATGAGGAAATTAGGGGAAAATAATGTAAACATGAATGGGAACTTAATAAAAAGACCTAATATTAAGAGATTAGGAAAATAAAACAATTTATATTCATCTGGGAATATGAGAAGACCCAGAGGGCAAGATTTTCCCAATTCTCCTCTATGTCTCAGAAAAGGGGAAAACTCCAAAGTGCATTTTTTCTGAATATCAGTATTTCATGCTAGTTTCCATGCTAATGTCATTTCCATTTAAAAAAAAAAAAAAAAAAATCAAGTCCTTTTTTCCTCCCCCAAGGGAACACTCCTTCTCTTTGTCTCACTTCCCCCACTTTTTTCACAAAATGAAATGGAGGGACCATGGTCCCCCTATTAACTGTTGTCTTCACATAATACCCTCAGCCACATTTGCTCAGTCGTAAATACAATGCAATGAGAGTATTGAATATGCTCATGAACATGTTTAATGTGAACTGAGTGTCTGAGAGGATAAGAAGCAGAACAATAGGATCATCCATCTCTCAGCAAACCAACACTATGTTTTCCAGTGTCAGTGGACTTAATTTAGTAACATCTCCAATTTGGGCACTATTTCTTCATAAATAAGCTGGTAAATTGTACAAATGCATGATATCTTTATACAAAAAAGTGATGAAATGCTCTGTGATAAACATGATAAAAATGTCCCTGACCTCAAAAATAAAATATTTTCACTGAAAGCACTAGGGCATATATTTTGGTTTTCCAGGAGGGAGGGAAAACAAAAAAAACCCCAAACCCCACATCAAAGGACAGCTGAATAATACTCAGGGAGATGCATTCTGATCAGATACCTTGTTTCAAGGTTACCAGTTCTAGAGAACATGACATTTCATAGGAAATATGGCAAACCAGCATTATTTATAAATGTGCTTTTTGAAATGTGTTCTAACTAAGTTCCATACGGAATGAACTGGAGCATTCACAAATATTTTAGTTCTCTGCTCACCTCTATCTAGATACCAGATTGCCCAAAAGCATATGAATAAAATGAATTTGGAATTGCTCTGAATAAAACTTCAGCAAATAAAATTCAATTTCACTTTGTTTTTTCACTATGTTCACACATATATAAATGGTCAGACTAATTTCTAGTGCACAAGCAGCAAGGATGAAATCCGAGGTACAGAAAAGTCAATAGTAAAAATGACTGTTTACTCCTCATCTATAAAGCAACAACAGATGAGATTGCCCTCCACATAAAAATATTCTAGATCCTTCCTATAGGTTGGGCCACGTTTAGTGAGTAATAATGAGTTCTCAGCTAAAGGCTGGACTGCATAAAGCTGCTGTGAAAACTGAGACAGAGATCTTTCCCTTTGTACAACCATTGGGCATTAATACATTTTCTGATGAACAAAGATAGTTCCCCTTTTGCAGTTTTAGAGACAGAAGAGGCCCCAGTGAGCAAGACTGGAAGATGTTCCAATCTCTCCACTATGCAGTAAGTTAATTCAGTCAGTCATTATTTATGGAGGGGGAATATACTGCACACGCTCAGCAATAAGCTTCACTAAAAACAGGAGATGAAGAACAACTTTAGTACTGTTAACAGTGCGGTTGTACAGTAGTCAGTTCCAGCAGGAATTTGTCAATTCCGAACTCCTTTTAGACTCTATCTAGTTTATGAGTCCACCTAAATGAAGCAAAAGAATACAGTGAGATTACTGAAACCTCATAGATGGTTATCTCCCAAGGAGTGGAAGATATAGCAGGTATTATTCTATAATCACAGATTGAGTTAGCATAAAATAGATAAGCTATCATTAACCTCAGTATTGCAGCTGACCATGCTGGAATACATTTTCAATGGACAGCAATTCTGAATGAGGCATTATAGAGGTAAAAGAGTTTAGTAGAAAAATTCTAATCAGGAAATCAGATGAGTGAAAATTCAGTGTTGAAATACATAAAACTTGTCTTTTAAATCCTTCCTTGCAAAAAATGGTTTATGAACTTGAAGACAGTTAAGACATATGTCCAGATTCAAGCTCAGTTTAACATAAATGTGCAGTAGGAAGAAAAGACTACTTGAAACTCTGTATTCTGGAACTATACTTGTTTCTCATTTCCTAGGCTTTTGCTTTCACTAAATGTAGCACTATAAAGATGTTAGCCTCCACTACGATATGAGAGAAAGAACAGCTATCCATATTAAAAAATTCAAAAGTCAGTGGGAGAAAGGATTAGTTGCATGATAACATGGATCGATCACAGAGAATTCCATTAAGACCATACAGAAATCTCACTCTGAGCACCCAATGCCTTGCTTCTAGTTAATGTATTGCTCATAACTTGCCAATACTAGTAGACCCAAGAATCTGCAGACTGTTTGACACATGATTTAACAGAGGCAAATGATGGAAATGGGAACTTTCAAGTACGATATACTAAGGGCATAATTATTTGTGCCTTGAAGTAAAAACTGGTACCCTGATGCATCTGGAGCAATTTTTCCCTTGTACATGCACGTATTTCATATTCTTGGCAGAAACCACATCTCTTTATGCAAGTTCCAATGTTTAAAGAAGCAAATAAGAAAAAGGAAATTAATGTCATAACCAATCCTATACAAGTTCAGAGCAAGTCCTTACATGTGGTAATAAATGAAATTTCATGACATTGCATATGGAAATATGAAAGGCCTGATTTCCTATTGTTTTCTACTTTGTGCAGATGCACACACTTGTGCAGAATGGGTGCTAAAAACACTACCAAATCAAAATGGTTACATTTCACAACACTTTTCACTAGTATAAAGGAGTACCTAAGATACTAGTAAATGGTAAAACCTCATGACTTTCAAGAACTGCCAGAAATGTAGCTCACCATCTGCAGTGTCATAAACTGTGAAAAATGCTAATGAGTTTCAGGTTGTCTTTTCTAAATCTACATCTCTGTAATCCTTAACTGTCCTTCCAAAACATCTACACTTAAAAGAATTTGTTTCAGAATTTCTTTTATTACTGCTTGCCCCTATTCTACTGTAACTGTTATCAGAATAAAGATGTTTTCAGTGCACACACAGACAATCCTTCCATTCTGGGCAGTGAAAATTTCCACTAAACTTATGGAGCCACTCATAACAGGGCTCACTGAGCACACTCAAACTAGCTCAGTTAATGTTCTGGACTTGTGAAAATCTCCACACAGATAAACGACAATCTACATGGACTGCCACTACCTTCAGTGGAGGTACTGTCCTCCTGAAGGTCACTACAGTCTTAGCGCTTACATGTTACTTCACTTGCAATCAGAAGGCAGTATCAAAATACAATTTGGAAAAAGGAACAATCATAGTAACAGGCACAGCAAATCCATTCTACATGAAATATTTTCAGAACAACTGACAATACCCACCTCTTCCACCATTAGGGTGACCAAACCCTGGAACAAGCTACACAGAGAGATCACAGAATATCTTTGGAGATATTCAAAACTCGATGGGAGTTGAAAAAGCCTTGAGCAACCCGACCTAGCTTTGAAGTTGGCATAGAGGTCCAAAGTCCCTTCCAACCTAAACTCCTCTTGAATTTATGCAAAACTACTTTGCCTTAAACCAAAACACATCAATCTCTAGAAGAAAAAGTAGGAATTGTATCTGCTCTGCTTCAGACATTTTCCAAAAATAAGTGGAGCTGAGTCAGGGAGCTCCCCAATCATCTGAATTGTTTTGCAGTGGCCACAAGAGAATAGGAACTAAGCTTTATGTTTCATAAGAGAATAGCTATTCCAACACCTAAATTCCATCTCACCCATGGTTCAGGAGTGATTCCAAAGAAGGATTGCTAGCTGCTAATACCCACCACATCTGGATTTTCCTTTGAGGTCTCCCATCTCGCTAGTGATGAGGCTGACCCAGCTTCACTTATGAGATTTAGCAAAGAAACAGCCTCAGGTGATACTGAAGTAGAAAAAAAACAGAGCAAATTAAACTAATTGTCTTCCTGCTTTACAGCCTACTGCACTTACTTTACTGAGGAGATGTCATTTGAAGAAAACACTGTACCACACAAACAGGTAACATTTCATTAGCATCTGCAGAGTGAACTTTTCCCCTGGTGCAATTTGAGGAGCCCTTAAAATATGCAATTCTCTCTACTACTTTCAGTCCTCAATTGCTTCCAGTGGCAATTCTAGCTTCTCTCTATACGAAATTCTGCAGTTAAATATACTTTCAGGATGACTGCCCTGATTAATAACTCTAATATCTGTAGTCCCTGTTGGATGAAGCATTTCTAGTTCAAAACTAATCCTTTTCTTCTGAATGCTGGCAATTACAGTGCTGAGGGAATGAGTCACCACTGCTTGGTGCTGTCACTCACACTGCTGGGATGTGTAGCCACGTGAGGTCATTCTGAACCATAATTTCTTATCCTCCTCAGTCAGCTGTGGATTATAACAGTGGAAGGCAATACAGACACAAATAACTCACAGGTTGTCCAACATGCCTGTCAAGAAGACCAGAGCAACTTCATGGATACCACATGAATTTTGAAAGTCTCTATCATGTCTAACTCAAGAAAGTGTAATGTTTGCAGGAACAAACAAAAAGCCAAAAAGGCAGAAAACAGTAAGACAGGATACAGTTCCTAGAAGGAAATAGAAGGGAAAGAAAGTTTTGTCCTATGTTAAGTTCAACTTCATCTTGCCAGAAAACAATTCCACTTAGCAAAAGTGATTAGTATTTTGATTTTTGCTCCACATAACTGGAATAAATAAAGAAAGAAAAGATCTCTTGGATTTTCATGCAGCAATGGGAGACGTACTCCTTACAGTTGGGAGCAAAACATTCAGTGGCCTCACTTGGGGCTCATGTATCAAAGGATCATTTAGTTCACAGCAGAGATCTGAACATGGGTCAGTGATACCTCCAGGTAACTCTCCTACTAATGGGTGATTAATTTTTCTGTCTGTCTATGGCTTTTGAAAGGTCATTTCATCCAGATGTAGAACACAAACATTTTTAGAAAACATGAACATTTCCACAGAAAAGGATAACATATTCCTGCCTGCTTCTATGAAGGTGGGGGTGGAGAGAAAAGCACCTTTCAACAAAGGATTTAAAAATTATTCAACAAGTTAGTTAAACAGTTTTACAATGCTCCTATGCAACAATGTATTAATACATTTATGTTCATGATGAGTAGACTGAGGGGCAGAATTTCATAGGCAAATCCCCTGAGGAAGAAAGGCTAAAACAGGTATTTTCTCATCAACTTCACTGAGGCCCATTTCACCTGAATTTAAATGACTTGAGTAAGATTATGCAGTGAGTCAGCACAGAGCCCAGAATAGAACTGGGGAATTGTGGCTCATTGTCTCTGTCTTTAACCATTAATTCACACTCCCACACTGAGAAAATGGATGTTACTATTTTATTAAGCCCCACAATATGTTTAAATAACACCAACACACTGAAACATATTTGAGAAAAGCCATAAACTGAAATATAAGCCTGATATCCAGTCTCAAACTTGGGTCACTATGAATATGGGTAGAAAGGGGGTAATACTTGTGTAAAGTGACACACCTATGAGCTTTACCTTTCAGTCCCCAGCTTTGATTGCTTTGGGTTCTCTGAGCAGTTACTTTACAGCTTGTTCCAGGTAACAGGTAGCCCACAACTTCCCTATAGCAGGCACAGACCAAGCACTCCTTAATGTCTGTATCTGTTTTTCCACACTTGCCCACTTGGGTTACCTGGGATGAGCAGGCTGCGTTTCCTTTGTTTTCCTGTCCCACAGGATTCACCTTGTCCTCTCCATCACTCCTGTTCCTAGCAGACAGTGAGGTGCAGCCAGTATATTTTCACTCCTGCTCCCTCCAGTTGCTCACAGCTATAAGAGCAGGCAAACAGTCATCGTTCTCTTTCCCACAGTGAGAGTCATGGGCTGATCATTGCTGAGTAGCGGTGCTGAGGAGAAAGAATAGCTCCCTCCAATCAGCCTAGTAGTAGGTGAAATGCTATTCTATAGCAGGAATTTCACAGTCTTAAAAAATGTTTTTCAACAGCTTTAAGTAGGGCAGACTTCTTTAAAAGATGTGTAAACATCTGCTTAAAAATTTTTAGGTTTCACATGCACAGAGAGCTGTATAATATAAATGAATATACATTTCCTAGTCACCATCCAAATCCCCTTAGTAGAAGTCCACACACCTCTGAGCCGCGTGGACCACAGGAGTGAAAAATGATCTGTTAAACCAGGTTTCGGTAAGTGAAATAAGGAACAAAACAGAAGGGGGACCTGAGAAGGCAACAGGGAGATGTGATTATATATAATATATATATCATTGTATGCATGATTTGCATACTGTCAGCTTGCAGACTCAAGGTGAAACTTTTCTTCAAGATACAAAGCGACAAGAATTACAAGCGGTAACAGTGAATTATGGCCACCTGATATAATTAAGATAGATATATTTCTAAGCTATGTATCCCTCTTCCAACCGTAAGAGAAGGGTGTCATATACAGTGCCACATACCCTTGCAGAACCTTCCCAACAACTTTGCTTGGCAGAAAGAAAGGATGGTTGGCTAAGCATCATTCGCTTTATACATTGCTTTCTTACAAGTCCTCTGTATTACAGTGTTCAAAGACACCTGAGAGTGAACTATAAGATCATTTTGATATACCCTGTGCCAATACATATAATGGAGCACTACTTTCTGAAAGTCTACAAAGACAAGGCATACAGTGAATGGGTTAAGAAGCACTGGCACAGAGAAATAAAATAATTTGGCTAAGATTGAACAGCAGGTCTCCAACAAAGTTGAGAATATATTTGAGATTCTACGGAGGTTTTTTTGGAATGATCTTCTGGAATACGTTTTCTCTGTTATATCTTTAAAAAACGTCTTGATATTAAGTGCTAGGATATACTAAATTCTGTTTACTTTATATATATATATATACAGATCTGTAAATCTGTGTTCTTCAGAAGACCATAAACTATTTTTGTATATGGCATAAAGCTCCACATACCACTGGAAATTCACAAAAGGTGGCTAGAGAGCCAATATTCCCTCCTGTAACTCAAAAATTTGGTGATGTCTGATGAAATTACTAGCCAGAAGGTTTAAAACAAACCAAAGAAATTAATTTTTTCCACAGATCATGTATATAAATTGTAGAACTCATTCTCATAAAATATTAGGAAAGTCAAGAGTATAAAGAATTCAAAAAGAGACCAACAAGTTCATGGAGAGTATGCCCACTGATTGTTATTAAGTACAGAAGTAAGCTCCTTAACCTGGGATGGGCATTCCAGATGAGACCTGTTCCTTATACTTTTTCTATAAGCTTCACTGCTGGTGACAGCGAGAGAAAGACCAGCTGGACCTTTAGTCTGACTCAGTGTGGCAGATTTTACATACAGCAGAGCACTGGAGGGGACAATACCATTCACATATGAACTTCTCAATCAGCACCACCTGTCTTCCTGAAAAGTCACATTCACAAAGCAGACCTGAAGCAACACTGATCGTGCTTTGCTTGGTTCATTCGTTCAGATCTTTCAAGGGCATTAATTTCTGGTACATGGTCAAAGATGATGGTCTTTACTCATTGCTTTGCAAGCTAGAAAAGCAATCTATTCTCCAGTTCCTCTGGTTGCCTGGGTCAAGCCCTATAGCTTCCTGAGAATGGTTTTTAGCTGTTTTTTCAGATGAAAAACAATTAGTTTCCTTGCTAAGGGGAAGAAAGCAGGACATAGGAAGATGTAAAGAGAAGTCAAAGGTCTTCTGCTCTAATGAGTTACAGTTTCTTCCACACCTGCCTTAACATGGACCATGCAATGTTCAGAAGCTTTATATTAGTCAAGTTTACATTCTCACATTCCCTGCACTGTATCTCCTCCATAAAAAAAAATCCACCTTCTGGGGTACTTTTTCTTAACAATGCCAACCAAGGAGACTGTAGGCAAAGCCACCTGGAGGCATAATCACCCTAAAGCAAATTAGAAATGCACTGAAGTTATCAGAAGCAGTATCATTAAAACTCTAACTAATAGTGATACCCTGTTTTCTCCAAATACCCTAGAAGAACTCTGCCTTTGGATCCCCTTAGAATTTGCTAAGGGATTTCTTTCTTTAGTGAGAAGCAATTAAGATGTTGAAGCAAGAGCTTAAAGTGGAAAGCTAGTTTTGAATTTCAAAACTTCATTACAAGGGTGGTTTTGAGCTAGCTTAATCTCATACACCTGTGAGAGTAAGGGACTGCTGAAAAAAACCCACAACACACAGTCTGAAGCATTAGAGCTTTTTTGGTAAGGGTATGGTTCTAAGAAACAAATAAAATCTGGCAAACAGTTCTTTCTGCAGTCATACTGCTGTGAAGTAAGCAGTAATTGTCTTTGACACTTACTGCTGTATCACTGCTACTTATTAAGCATGAAATTCTAAACAATTTCTTTGTCTTCTAACAGTTATCAGAAAATAAGGTGGGTAAAGATAGAGTATGGTGGCCCTGAAGAAGTGCTACTGCCTGCACAAGAAAGTAACCCTAAATTTGGCTTTCGGATCTCTCACCAAATCTACTTTCTTCCTCAGGGAAGAACATGGTAGAAATTTTTCTTATTTCTGTTATAAGAAAAAATGTTTATTTGGATATAATTTAAACTATCTGGCTTTGGCATGAACAGCTATGTTCAAATCTTTTAATTTGGCAGCTTTTTCATCTGCATTATAAATAAATGTCTCCTCTATGCAGCTGTTTTCCTTTGTACTTTTTAACTCTTTTAAATCTGATTTAGATGATGTAATCAGCTGCTTGAAGAAACATAACCTAATTGAAGTAGTATTCCAAAGAGTATTATTTCTATTATTATAACTTCCCTGATGTGTTGCTGTAAACAGAAAGAAGAATGATGGCAAATGGCCTAGATAAATGTGTCTCAATAGCCATAGCTCCTTACTCTTGAGCTTCTGACACTATCCTAGCTGCGCAATGACTTGTCCCAGCATTAATGGATCGACAGTCTCAGGCTCATTCTGTTCTGGGCAAGCTACTCATATTCAGCAAAGACACACTCATGCACTCAAAGTTAGTGGACTAAAATGAATTTCTAATATAAGATCAATAGATATGCTGAACCTAACTGCAGCTTCTGGTCTCCCCCTACAAAAATAGACGTTATAGTATTAAAGTAAGTGCTATGTATATTTTACTGCTGGTTGGAAGTTTTCATATCTACTTTTGAGCTGTATAACTCAGAAAGAGCAAATCTCATCATACCTCACTCCTATTTCCAGTGCATTTTAGTAAACAGAAAAGGGGACAAGAAATGACAATCAGTATTTTTGACTTAGTATTTTGAGAATCAAAAATTGTAAGTTATAACTGAATTAATCATGAATTTACATTCTGTGTAATTCAATGCACAATAGCAATTCACCAAAAATACACAGGGACAAAAAAAGAAAAAAAAATCCCCAACTAGTCAGAGAATATGTGAAACAGGGTAGAAAAACCTCTGACCGTCACAGAATCTCAGTGTTGCCAGTAATTCAGAGAGCAATGTGTATGTTATAAGATACATGCTGTATTATATGCACAGAGCACCCATGTTATTTTGCTTAAGAAATCAGCCTTAAAATGCTGGACCATACCTGCATACAGCATTATCTTGCAAACACAGTCAAGAAGCTTAATACAAAAACATATACCAATAGCTTACATAACTAGAGGCTAAATTAGGTATTCCCCAATGTAGCCTAAAATACCCCTAGATTTTAGGGCAAGATCAATCTCCATTATTGAGTGGTATAAAATTTTACTAAGCATTTTGAAAGAAAATAAACCAAATGTGCTGTAACAATATCACTACCAAAATGTGATCTAGCCTCTGCTGGTTTTTCCACATCGTGCTTGCACACTCAGACAAGAGTGAATAATCTTTTGTGATGGGGAAGTGATACTGGAAAACTTTTTCATCATCCTCATTAATCATCATAGCAAGAAGTCAGCAGTATTATATTTTAAAATTCTGCTAGGAGAAAGTGCTCCTGTGAAAAAGTTCATCATTTTGTCCTTTCATCTTTAAATCACATTAGGAAAACACTGGTAGGACAGTGTGTTGTGTAACAACAGGCCCATATGACAGGGAGACTTATTTTCATAGAATGCAAAACTATTGTTTTGCATATAGTTTCACTAAAAATTTTCACTATGAAATTTAAAAATACATAAAATACTAATATATACTTAAATTTAGATTAAAGTAAAGCCAGAAAATATTCTTATGAGTTTTTTTAAGAGACTTTGCTCACTTACTGACAACTTGAATGCCTTCTGAGAGAAGAATTACATACAACAACTGCAAGAGGCTCAGATGTCTTCTTTCAGATAGACCCCTTGCACACTTTAAGGCATACTTAAATGATTATGAGCAAAGGGTACATCTGGGAGGTTGGAGGAAGGGAAAGGAAGCTACCTCTTCCTTATTCTATGAGATAATACCCTTCAGGTGAAGGGTGACATCCCCCACTGACGAGTCTGAAAAAGGTGACACAGCTGTAGTGGCCATACTATGATCAGAAATGTACTATACCAAACTTCTTTTATTTCACAGAGATAATGAAAATCTAATTTGAAGCATTTTTAGTAAATAAAAGAGCTAGCATTTAAGATTCATTTTGAAACCTAAAGAAGTCCTTTTTCTTACATAGTAATTGTGTTTTAAAAATGACAAATGGATGGATAAGAGGTGAAATACGTCTGTACCAGACCACTTAGCTCATTTCAAAAATATGCATTTTAATGTATTTAATTTAATGTATTTAACTGTAGTATTATATCACTAGGTACACAAGTAGCAGGTTATGCTTCTAGGATGGAGGCTGTACCTACAAAGAAGCAGCTTGATAAGAATTTAAAGGCTATGCTACATAAACAACTGCAAACAGCTCCTAGTGTGATGCTACTACTAAGAAGGCTAACATTATCTTTGGATCTACAAAGCAGGGCAATATCAAACAGCAGTAGGAAGATAACATTCTCCCTGTGTGGAACACCTGGGAACACCACTACCGAAAAGCATGTCCAGCAAGGCACTCCAAACAGAAGAGTGTTAAAAACCTGAAAAAAATATAAGTGACAGAATGATTTGAGATCTTGAAAACTTACTTCCTAGTGAACAATTTAGGAAGCTCAATCTATTTGAATTGTCTCAAAAAAAAAAAAAAAAAAATCCAGTCCAAAACCAACACTCCTCCAGTGACCCACTGTCTGGATCAAAAGTAACTACCCACCTAGTGTTGTTCTCTGCTCTCTTCCCACTCAAATAGCATTACTCATTTTAAGGTAACCCATGAAAAATTATAATTTGGCATCATGTTGTTTCATTATAGTTCAGAATTATGAAAGAAGAGCAACTGTGAGATCAGACAGTGAATATCACAGATTGCAGAACAGAGTTTATGCAGCATTAATAAAATAATTAGTTTTGGTTTCAAAACATAGCTTAAGCTCCTGAGAAACTCTTGAACAAAAGGCTTCCTTGTGCCTATCCATATGATTGGCATATTCCTCACATAGGCAGCATGCTCTTATAGACGCTTATCACAGTCAGTAAAAACAGTATCAGTTTTATTCCATTTTTTTACTGCGAATAATGGATTTCTCCTTTGAAAGAGTGACCGGTGTGGGTAACCGGGTGATTTAAATAAATGTTCACTTCAAAACAGAGTAGCACAAACCACTGAGGATGAGAAAAGGGTTGAAATTAGTCAAATAGAATTTTGCCATTGATTCACTGGCTCCAGAATTTCACACATCTATAAATGTTATAGTTGGTGCATTTTGAAAAAATAAAATCAATATAAGCAATAAGATCTTTCAGCTCTCATTTTTTTCATTCTAATGGAAATTAGCAATAATAGAGCCTTTTGAGAATATTATTCTGAGGGCCATTTACTTAAATCCATGCATTTACTGCATGCTCTGCTAACAGTTCATATATTTCCTCACCAAACCAAAGCCCAAAACCATGTAATCCACTTTTCTGCCGATACTGAATTGATCCTTACTGTACATACCCACTTGCCAGGTTTATGCAACCAAACATTGATATTCCAATTCCTTTCTCTCTCAAAAAGACACACACACACACACAAAAAATATTTCTGCCTAACAGAATTCTTTGAGAAGT
This sequence comes from Apteryx mantelli, assembly GCF_036417845.1. NCBI lineage: Eukaryota > Metazoa > Chordata > Aves > Apterygiformes > Apterygidae > Apteryx > Apteryx mantelli. Next base: position 54,328,667 of record NC_089979.1, read on the forward strand.
GGACTACCATGACAACTTTCCGCAGAATTTCTTTGCTTGTGTTGTATTTTTACCTCTGCAAGCAGGGCTATGGCTCACACAAACTATCAACGGCAGGACCATCCAAGAGTGTCTGTTTCCTGTTCACAGGAAGGGAAGATACGTAGGTAATTTCCTTTGACATTAATGGGACTTATATATATAAACCTCTTGTAAGTCAATGGAAAAAAAGTACCTTAAGGTTTTCACAAAGGAAACAAAGTAAATCAGACACTGGAAAGAAAGACAGGGGAAAAATCTATTTCCCTTATATGGCCAAACAGCTCCAACACCACATTTTTGTCTGTGGCCTTATGTACCAGCCTTGATCCTGAGAGATCCTCACATATAAATATTTAATGAAGATTTTTTGGAACTAAAAAGAAATATGTCTAAATGATGACCTGAAACAATGCTTAATGGGGTCTAGATAAAATGTCAATGTTATTTGTTGTGTTCTTTGCTGTTTTATGCCCTTGGCATCCCTGGTAATCTCACTGAAGCAAGTATTCCATGTTCCTCAGAAACTTAGTCTTAAACATAGAAATGTTTTGATAATAGACACACTTCTGTTTCAACTCCTTTCATTTTTGTATGCAGTATTATAGCAACAGATAATGTACTGAGCAATGAAAGGCCTTTGCCCCAAGGAGCATAAAACTGAATGGGCTAAGCAGGTTCAATGCAGAATAATGCAGTTCAGACAAAGAAAGAAAAAAAAAAAGACTAGTATACAGTTCCAACTGTGAGATTTTTTTCCACAAAACAAAGATAAAGTGATGGTCTGGGTATTTTTAGAGACAAGGGAGCCAAGTTCTACATCAGCAAAATGGATCTTCAACTTTTTAAAAGCTGCCTTATTTTCACTGTGTTTACAGACAGGTAGGAAATGAAGTTCAGAGGATACAAAAGCCATCGTTACAGTAGACGTCAGTAAGTGATTCACAAACTACAGTGAGTAAAATGAGATTTTTTGTTCATTTTTTCTCCTCAAAGTAACTCTGAGGCCTCCATAGTCAGAAACATGCACACAAAATATCTGCCTCGGAGCACAAAGACCAATAGTCTCTACCCTATCCTGTGGATATTTTAAGGCATTGAGATTCAGGATTTGGTAGCATTTCTAGAAGTCTACATTTGACAGCACCGTAACAGTTATCATTTGCACACTGCAAACATAAACTGTCTTTGGCCGAAAAACTTCAGCCTAAGATGGGGGACAAACCGTATTACAGACTTCATGAAAAGCAGTCTTAGTCATGCAGATTATACAGTCTAAGCAAACAAGAGAGAACAATAAAGACCCTGGCTTCCCTTTCAGAGAAGCAAACTTCAGACACAGACACGTTCATTCACCTGCCCGCCACCACACAGCAGGTCAGAGCTCACCCTTAGCCTGAAAGGTCACCACCCGACTGTAGCATCCTTTGGGAAATCACAACTCGGTGTTCCAGTTCACTCAGCAAGGAAACAACTGTGCACAAACCTTTCAGTGTACTGACTGTTTTAATCAAAGTACTTGAAGTATATCAAAACCGGAACATTTTCAATTTGACATTAGTTCAGAACAAATATACACATTCTGCCTGTGGCTACTGCCTGGCAGATATCATACCCTGGATATAAAAAAATATCGGCAGGCACCATAACTAAGAAAAAAAAAAATGAGAAGATTCTGATTGAACAAGAAACACTATCACAGGTTAATCTTTAGGCTATTTGACAAAAAATATACATAAATTATGAGTCAGTTAACTTGACAGAATAAACAGAACAAAAAAATACATTATAACATTCTCCAGCAGTGTTCCCCATCTGAATATACCTAAGTAGAAGAAACTTCCTTTTCTGAAGGAAAAGCACACTACAAAACTGTCCCAGTGCTCTGACTGAAAGAAAGGAGGCTCCGCTTCCTCCCTAGAGGCTCCTGATAGAAGATCTTAGAGAAGAAAGAGATGAGACCACATCCCGAAACCACAAGGTCTGAAGCACTGCAAACAAATCAGGATTGCAATTGATCATCTTGGCGAGAAAGAACAACAGAGGACAGGAAGAAAAGCGGTACTTTAATTTCTACATGAAACTTTTAACGAGGAGACAAAAACATGACACAGCTCCAATTAAGAAAATATCAAGGCCTCATGCTGGCGTAACTTTGATCTTATTCTTTGCTAGAGAAAAGAAATTTCACCTCTTCAAAGCTTCAACCAAGTAGAACCGAGTTATTAAGGAGGAAGAAAACTTAAATAAGAACACTTTAGAGAGACCAAGGGCAAACTGACAGGCATAATATTTTAATTGATTGGCTACATCAGAGGAATTAAAATAATAATACATCTTTATTGGTACAACAATAGTCATATATATTGAACTGAGCCCTGAGTGGCATAAAATATGCAAATTTAATCTCAGCTTCAGCCTTTTCATTTCTATTTTACCTTTTAGATTTGTAGGGCCTTTTGGTTTTGTTACAAAACTATTTACCACCACTTAATCTTTATAATATTAAAAAGTATTATAAAAAGTATTTTATTAAATACTATCATTGGGTTTTGAATGTGTAATTAATATTTACAGTGTTAGACTGACAGCCACAGAAACTCAGAGCCTGTATTTGTCTGCAAAACAAATTACTGTTCCGCTAGAGACAGTATAAGCTTTTCCAAATTTATTGGGGAACATATCTCATTCCTGACCTAGAAATACCTTCCACTAACTGTCATACCACTTAGTACTGCCCTGGTAAGGGGTGGCACAAACCTCTCCTGAAAGTGTTACCTAGAGCTGACTGCGATGGTCTCCAAACAAGCCACGAAGAAGACTTTCCAAGAGCAGGAAAGTGATAATAATTTTCAGTCACTACTGGCGACTGAGCACTAGTCAGTAATACTCAGAAGCCTCCGTGAGAATGTGTCACTCCAGTGCAAGGCACTAAACAACCATAAATCCCTCTGATCTTCCAGATTAGAACCTTTAAAGAAAAAAAAAAAATCCAAAAACGGAGAGAAAAGAGGTGTCTAGGGCAAACATGAGCTAAAAATAATACGATATTTTACCCTTGATAAACTAGCTGTAAGTAGCTAATCTGTATGGTAAGGTTGCTTTTGCCATCTGCCTGACCATTAAGATCAGGCCAGTTTTAGTGTAGAAAACTACGCAGTGTTTTATAGATTTCAGTAACAGCTGTCTCTTTCCAGCCATTCAAATAGCAAGGGTTTAAAAATTAAGAAAAAGAAGAATTTGGTTACAAAAAAATATAGGCTCTAGTTAAGGCTGAACTAAATTATAAGTTTTGGGTGTGACCTGTTAGAAGATTTCCACTATCTTGGAGTATACCTAAGGGATTAATTTAAAATCTGAAACTTAACTAACGTGTTCATGCCTGAGCTGACAGAGCTTGCATCTGCGAGAAGAGTTTACGTTCCCAGTGGCTCAACTCTAGCCTATTTACATGAAATGTCTTTAATGTTTACAACCTAGAGTCAATGTAAAGCCAATACACCCAACAGAATCTCTCTGAGGTCAGCAAGTTCAGAGTCAGACCCCGAAGTTTGTCCACAACAGCTGGTTGTGAAGTGTCTCTTCTGGTTTGTGTTCTTCAGATGTCCTCACCCTCCCCATTAATACTGACGACTTGTATTTACTACGCAGTGATATCTTACTGCACACAAATAACCAACGACTAGCATTGCTGTTAAGTTTTCAACATCATGATGCATATCATATTACAGAGAAGTCTTTTCTTTTGCCCTTTTAAATACTTGTTTGTGATTTATTTGAAAAATCTCAGTGAGGCAATGGGATAAGTAAAACTGGAAGCCATCAGTCATTCACTGTGGAGGCTCAGGGTCAGATTATTAACAGTATTTGCCAGAGACAACCAAAACAAAAATGCATTATTTCCTACTTTGTGAAATTATCAGTTGTTACTTTTATATTATTAAATCTTGCTCACAGACAAACTAACATGTATAGACTTAGTCATTCCATAAGCTAATCAGTACCTAAAATCTTTCTCATCTGACTTTGAATGATACCTTAACAACTTAATATCAGCTCATACCAGAAACCTGATTAGCAGAGACAGGTGAAAATAGCAATGAATTCTAGTGTGTGTGGGACCATTACTATGCTGTTAAAAATACAGAAGGAAAATATTACCTCCTACAACTCTTGTGTTTGAATTTGAGGAAGAGTCCATCCAAGGAAGTTTTATACGGAATCCAGTTCCATCACTCTTCCCTCAGCTACAATCTGTACTTGGATCAAGTGAATGGAAACATTTCACTTACTCAGCCTATGGCCTAAATCAGTATGCCATTACCATTACAAATTAATGTATTCTGAACCATAAAAAAGTCCAAACAGCACTTGAAAGCAATGCACAGAGCCACTGTGTGACACATCCAGGAATACACTTGCAGAAACTTACTAAGGAAGGGTATCCTGATGTAAAAGCAGGAGCCTTCAGATCGTGATGCTACCTATGCCTGCTAGGTTGTGATGCTACATATGATGCTTTCTATTGCAAAGATACTGTCAACTAAAATATATTTTTCATTGCTATTCCCTCTACATGTGTGATACACCTCAAGTCATTATCACACTCATTAAAACACAGCAGTACTGTATCCCATGTCATCATTTAAATGAAGTATGAGGGTATATAACAATACAATTAACAGAAGTATTCCCAATGAATGGGGCCTTGAAAAACAAAGAGAAGCCTTGATGGGAATGTTTCTGCACTTGAGGTCTACATACAGCAATCACTAAGGCTTTTCATCTTTCTTTTTTAAACAGAATTGACAGGCCTGATGGAAGGAGAAAGAGAGAGAAAGTACGATTTTGAAGCTTCATTTTTATTCAAGACATAGCACAAGGGCATCCAAAGGCAGCCTAACAAACGTGAGATACAGTCAGAAAATGATGCCTGATTTAGCAGCTGAATTCATTTACTCTTTTTGAGGTTCTGCATAGCACCTACCACAAGGGCCTCTCTCCTGACTCATGTGTTTCAGAACTTCACAAATAAAAACAGCGTGTCCATCTGAACAACAGAGAGCCCCACAAAACAAAACAAACAGGAAGTTTCTACCTTATATTATACTTGTGTACTTTCTGCTCATGCTGCAAATATCTCTGCACATTTCTTTTCCTTGGACAAGATGAAAGGCCACTTATTATGTGCGTAATAACGTAATCTCAATTGAAATTATACTGTAGAAAAAAATCCTTCATCTGAAGGTTAACTAGATTCAAAATAACCCAGTTCTCATCAGGGTGTTACATTTATTTCAATTAAGTCAATCAACTTAACAAGGATTTAATTAAAAACAAGTTAGCAAGTCAGAAGAAGTATTTGAAATGTAATTAATAAATATTTTAAATAAGCAAGATGTACTTAAATCAAATATATGTTTATAAACGCACTAGACTTTTTCTTGGCAGACATTTGCTACTGGGCAACTTGGCAACAACAAAAAACATTCCACAATGGGAATGCTGTCATCCAGCCCTGCCTGGCTCTCTGTGAGCACTGTGCCCAGGAGGTGCAATACTGAGGTATCAAAGAATTGGATAGAGAGGTGAGTACCTATTTCCATTTGTTTTATCAGAGGGAGAACACAAGATTTGCCCACACTCTCTTTGCTCCATTTCATCCATTGCTGTTGGTAAAAAATAGCTGTTTAAAACAGTTAAACAAAACATAAAGCATCTTTTCACTGAACTGACATGTTTTGTTAGTTGTGTAGTTTCTTTCCTTTATGAGCACTCTGTAAGCTGGCAGAGCGGGGAGCATAACACTGACAAACAAAAACAGACAACTGTCAATATGAAGAGGCTACTGTCCATGATGTCCATCCAATCTCTCAAAAGACACCAGTAATTTACATCAGCCATGTGTTCCCATTATGTGCCTTTCCATTGTCTTTTGGAAAATCAAGCATCTCGTCTCTAGCTTTGGAGTGTAACAGCAAGGCTTAGACCTCCGCCTCTCACGGTGTCTCCTTCAGTGTTTCCCAGGGATCCCTCTACAATTTAATACCATTATGTTCTTCCCCTTTCTGGCTTCTGACATTTCAGCAGCAAAGTGGAAAACAAACAAACCACAAGCAAGATCGCTTTTCTCCTTAAGTCATCATTAAAAAGACATCTTTCTGTTGTCACCAACAATGACCAATTTAATCATAATGCAACCAAAAGTAAATTTATTTCAAGTAAACATAATTTAAGGGCTGATAATATATACCAGAATGGAAATTTAATCGACTTCCACTCTTTCCAAATGACTGAGCACATTCTCTTTCATGCATCTGACACATTGAGAACAGAAACACGAAGATTAAGACAAGAATGATCAAAAGCGTCAGCTCCTTTTGGGCAACCAAATTTGAGAAGCCTGTGCCTGATCTTTCAGATTACTTCACATTATCTTGACCCTTTCACCTTCAAACCACAGTTTCTATTCGATTGGTCTCAGCTACAGCTACGAGTGCTCCAAACTTAAGTAAATCAAACCAAAGTTGCTGATGTTAAGCACACGGAAGATAAGCATAACTCCTTGAGAATTTTTATCTGCATGATTTGCACAGCATCTCTGAGGAATTCTGTGGCAAAGGCAAGGCTGAAACCCAGTTAGCTGTAGTGACTAAAGCAGCTGAATGCCTCATCCAGAGTCCTCCTGAAGTTCTCTGCTTCATGCACTGTGACTAGCCTTCTCTGTATACAGTCCTAGGATATAAATCCACCTAGTACACTGAGCTGGCAAAGGTCTTGGGGAAAGAAAGGGGCAGGGCCTCTCTAAGCATATGATTAACTGGATGTATCATAATGAGTATGCACAAGGGTGCTAAATTATTCCTATATGGTCAACTGTAGTCTCAGCTTTTCCTAACTTTAAAGTGCCTGACTATGGGTTTCACAGTTACCGTCAGAAAAAAAAGGTTGTTTATTTGAATAATGGGTCCATGACTACAGAAGGACATTGCACAGGCTCTCTGCAGTCCTTTTCTTTCTAGTATTTTGCTTTTTTTTTTTTTTTTTTGAGTCTCCTTGTCACCTCCCCAACTTATGCACCCACGCCCCTATACTTAACCCTGCCTAACTCCTCCTTTTTTCCATTGACTCCTCCCAGGTTTTAGTGAAACTGTTTAATCGATTTCTTCAGAAAATACTGGATGTGAAAGGAAACGTTCTTTGAGAGCTTTACAATTTTCAGTAAATTCACTTCAAGTAAGTGATCTGAAGCAGAAGGAGCAAGGACAGGATTCTTTTATGTCACTGATATTCCAGCATCCAGTGAGCAACCTGCAGAGAGCAAGACCTCTGTACAACTAACACCACCAAATGGTTTCTTATCCCTCTTCCCCTAGACTACTTTGGGACCAAGCCATTGTAAACTGGGAACTGCAGCTTGTGCTTTAATCTTTCCTATTGCAGAAAGTCAGAAGCCTCAAAGAAATTAAAGTTCTGAGAATATTCTGTTGGAAGTACTTTGAAAAAGAATAAGCTGAATTGCAACAAATGACATATTTGTTTAAAACTCAGGTTCTACATGATGATTCTCTTTATTCACAAATATAAAGAGTTATGAGAGTCTTTATGTCAGTTTACACCAGAATCACGATACTGTGTAGTGAACTTTTCAAGGACATAAGCAGAATGCTTCCAGAGAAATGCATCTTAATATCAACTACCGCATCATAATGGTGATTCCTGGAAGAAAATGCTTTTCAACTGTTTTGTAAACTGGATATATTTCATCCAGTTTATCCATATGTCCATTTATCCCAGAAACTTGGGAGTTTATCAGAGACAAAGGAGGAAAACAGTTGTACATATTCCTTGTCAAAAATACTGGCTAATAAAGTTCTGACTTTTCCACCCACAGCCGGCTGCCTTGGATTCTCTATTCCTCACTCCACCCCATCCCCTGGGGGAAAAAACAAAAACAAAAACGTGAACAGTGAATCCAATACTATTGTGCTATACAGAGGGAATTCTACTATTTCTGAGGAGAACAAGAGAGCACTGAACACCTTCTGTTCCCTCTCCAAACTTAATCATCTGGATATGGCTGGTATTTGCACTAGTTTGATTTCTTCCATTCCTTGTAGCGGAAGGGAACATATTGCCCTGAATAAGACAGACACAAAGCAATCAAAGATGTTTGGATGCAGTATGGAATGTGATTATCTTTCCTTTTACCCCTTTGACTCGATTTGCTGCTGCCTAGCCTTTTTTTTTTTTTAGGAAGAAGCACTGGAGAAAAAAACACCTCATTCTTTAGCTGATATGGTATGCTAGTTTGTGAGCCAGTTTCATCTCAGATAACACCCAAAATAGCAATGGAATACAGAATGGTTCTGCTACAACTATTTGCATAGTGAAATATGCAGTGTTTTTAATTGAGTTATATATGACAGGCACCATCTCTACAAGAATATTAGCTGAGATGCAAGCTGGCTTTTTCGTGTCTTCTCTCAGTTTCCATCCACACCCTACCTTTTCTATTTTGAAACAGCTAAGCAAACAAATGGTGAATAACAAGTAGGAGGTAAATGCAGGTAGAGAATGAATGCTTTGGTGAATTCTACCCATTTTCTTTTAGTGTTCCCCTTACCCCCAACTGTTAAGTAGTGTTAAAACAGGTGATTTAAACAAAGCTTTGCCTCTCATTCACGGACAATTAAAGATATCCCTAATAGCATTTTCTTAAAGTCCTCAGCATTCACAGAAATCCTCAACATCCATGGAAACTCTCTAAAGTGCAGTATATTTTTAGCTGACCTAATATTCTGCACATTCTGCTTATTTCCTGAAGGAAAATAGTGAAGTTTGTTTGAGAGATGTTCTTATGTGTTTTACCTAAATCTGCTGCTCATCACAGTGCAAAAGTGGCAGGTAAAATGTTTCAGTAAAATGCTAACAGATAATGGGAGAACCCTTAGCACTGGTTGAAAATATTTTCTTTCAAAGAACCCCTCATAAAATAGGGACTCCCAAGAAAAGGAAAGAAGAGACATTACTCTGCATTAGGATGGCAAATAAAATCATAGACTAGGAGGAATATTAAGAGATCTGGCTGACTCTTTTGCTCTGACAAAGGATACATACATAGACCATCCCTGAAAAAGGTTTTTCTAATCTGATCTTTAAAATCTTCAGGGAGTTAGATTACATAGGCAGCCTGCCCTTCTTCTAGCACTACAACGATAGATGTTGCCTGTGCTCCCCAATTCAATAGTTTTCTTAAATTAATTTTAAAATAAAACCTTTTCCCATAGATCATATTTCTAGATCTCTACCAAATGTTGTCATCCAAAAGACTTTCTTAAACCACATCTTAAAGTGCAGTGTCCCCAGCTAGACACAATATCCAAGGCCTGAATGACATTTATTTAGTTTAGTAGACCAGTTACCTCCCCACATTTCACAGACACCTTGAGATTACATTCAGTTTGAGATCCGGACAACTAGACCCTACGGACTGCATGATACATTTGTGAACCTGATGCTTCCTAAGAGCAACACTTCATACTTTGCATTAAGTTTGCATTGAATTAAATATTGTTGCCATTAAGATACACATATCAACCTCTTCACCAAGAACTGCACTGTATCTGGCAACTGTTAACGTGCTGCAGTGTCAGTGAGAAGAGCTGTCCTCCATGTTTCCTGCAGACTGCTATGGAGCACTGCAGCCTCTGCGCTTGAGAGGCAGCAGAAATACTCTTTCTAAATTACCGTGTGAAAATAAACCACTCTAACAGAGCAAGAGCAGTCCTGGTCCATAAACCTACCTCTAACTTTTGAAGCTGACCAACCATGAAGGAAAACACTACAGCACTTCAGGGGAGGTAATAGGAGGTGAACGCTGAGATCACTGTGTCTTCTAAGCAAAGTTTCTTTCCAGAGTTTCCCCAGTAGCAGAAATATTCACAAAGCGCACTATGCAGGACTGTACGGGCACTGCACGTTTGGACCCCAAACATCGCTAGACAGAAAGGCTAATGAAAGAATTAAGAAAGACTTTCAGTTTCAGCGGAAAGTACTAATAAAATAAATCAGCTAAGTCATTTAAAATAAAATTGCCACTCAACAGAAAAGAAAGAAATATATTCATCATTCATTCCCTGACTACTTCTCATTTTCACTTAGACTCAAAAAGAGAAGGATGCCACTGACAAGTACACCATAACCATCCATTATATCTGACACTGAGATCATTTACGGTATATTAAAAAGAACTGTTCTGGCGCTTGTATACAGTGGTGTCAACCTTAATTGCTGAGATGCACTGAACAGCTCTTCTAAACATAGCAAGAATTTACGTTTTAAAAACAAATCAAAGACTCAAACAGGTGGAAGCACTCCATTGTGCCATGAGACCCTTGTTCCTACAGCTGCAACTCAGGATGAGTGCCCATCCACTAAAATATCAGTTTGGGAGTAAAAAAGAAACAAGTACAGTGCTAAATCCTCTGAGTCCAAAACGAACAATATTGCAGGCTTCACTTGACACAAAAAAGTGAAACAAACATTCTTGGAAAGGAATTTTACAGGCTAAAATAATGGGTACAAATAAGCCATGGTTTCCACATAATGTCCTCACAAACAAACTAGGAAAACACAGTCTAGAGCTACTGAAATCAACATCTAATCACTGACAAAAATCAAAGATTATTTGGGTGAAGTGCCTATGTTCAGTATGGTATTATTTAATATCTTTATCAGTGAGTTGGATGATGGAACAGGGAGTATGTTTTATTAAATTCAAAGTTCGCAATAAGCTGGGAAGAATTACAGGCATTTTGGAGGCCAAGATTAGAACTCTGAAAGCACTCAAGAAAAGAGAGAAACTGTCCAAAAGCTACACTTCTCTTGAGTACAGTACACTACAGTAATATAGGAATATTCAACTGCACATACAGGCATACCTCAGAGATATTGTGGGTTCAATTCCAGACCACTGCAACAAAGCAAATGTCGCAATAAAGTGAGTCACATGAATTTTTTGGTTTCCCAGTGCATATAGAAGTTATGTTTACACTGTACTGTAGTCTATTAAGTGTGCAATAGCATTACATCTAAAAAACCAATGTACATACCTTAAATAAAAAATACTTTATTGCTAAAAAGTGCTAACCAGCATCTGAGCCTTCAGCGAGTCCTAATCTTTTTGCTGATGGAGGGTCTTGCCTCAATGTTGATGGCTGCTGACTGATCAGGGTGGTGGTTGCTGAAGGTTGGGATGGCTGTGGCAATTTCTTATAATAAGACAGCAATGAAGTTTGCCGCATCGATTGACTCTTCCTTTCACAAAGGATTTCTCTGTAGCATGCGATGCTGTTTGATAGCATTTTACCCACAACAGAACTTCTGTCAAAACTGGAGTCAATCCTCTCAAACCCTGCCGCTGCTTGATCAACTGAGTTTATGTAAGATTCTAAATCCTGTGTTGTCATTTCAACAATGTTCACAGCATCTTCACCAGGAGTACCTTCCATCTCCAGAAACCACTTTCTTTGCTCATCCATAAGAAGCAACTCCTCATCCGTTAAAGTTTTATCATGAGATTGCAGCAATTCAGTCACATCTTCAGGCTCCGCTTCTAATTCTAGTTCTCTTGCCGTCAGCCTGTCCTTTGAAGCTTTGAAGCCAGGCATTGACTTCTCCTCTCTAGCTAGCAAAGTCCTAGATGGCATCTGCTTCCAAAAGAAAGCTGTTTTGTCTACACTGAAAATCTGTTGTTGAGTGTAGCCACCTTCACCAATTCTCTTAGTTAGATCTTCTGGCTAACTTGCTGCAGCTTCTGCATCAGCACTTGCTGCTTCACCTTGCACTTTTATGTTATGGAGACAGCTTCTCTCCTTAAACCTCTTGAACCAACCTCTGCTGGCTTCAAACTTTTCTCCTGAAGCTTCCTCACCTCCCTCAGCCTTCATAGAATTGAAAAGAGTTCGGGCCTTGCTCTGGATGAGGCTTTGGCTTAAGGGAATGCTGTGGCTGGTTTGATCTTCTATCCAGACCACTAAAACTTTCTCCATATCAGCAAGAAGGCTGTTTCGCTTTCTTAGCATTGGTGTGTTCACTGGAGTAGCACTTTGAATTTCCTTCAAGACCTTTTCCTTTGCGTTCACAACTTGGCTAACTGCTTGGCACAAGAGGCCGAGCTTTTGGCCTGTCTTGGCTTTCAACATGCATTCCTCACTAAGCTTCATCATTTCTAGCTTTTGATTTAAAGTGAGAGACGTGCAACTCTTCCTTTCACTTGAACACTTAGAGGCCATTGTAGGGTTATTAATTGCCCTAATTTCAATGTTGTTGTGTCTCAGGGAATAGGGAGGCCTGAGGAGAGGGACAGAGACAGGAGAACGGCCGGTCGGTGGAGCAGCCAGAACACACACAACATTTGTCGATTAAGTTCGCCATCTCATATGGGCGCGGTTTGTGGCACCCCAAAACAATTACAATAGTAACATCCAAGATCACTGATCACAGATCACCATAACAGACATAATAACAATGAAAAAGTTTGAAACACTGCGAGAATTCACCAAAATGTGACACAGAGACACGAAGTGGGCACATGCTGTTGGAAAAATGGTGCCGATGATAGACTTGCTTGACGCAGGGTTGCCACAAACTTTCGATTTGTAAAAAACGCAATATTTGCAAAGTACAATAAAGCAAAGTGCAATAAAATCAGGTATACCTGTATTCAGGACAGAAATTCAGCCAATATTTTGCTGTCAATGATTTCACAGAACAGGATCTGATGGCTACAATTCATCACAAAATGAATGTAAGTCCACAGTGGTAATACCCTTAAATTACAAAAATCCAATCAATCATACCACAGGCATGTATGACCAGAGTCTTCTACATATGCGACATGAAGTAACTTTCCATTCTCATAAATCCAGTATCAGCTTGGTGACTGAAATCTTGAGACACACTAGCAGTCTCTCCCTGGGAACTTCAGTGGGAAGTCCCATGAGGCAGGAGCTCTGCTGACCTTGTTCGGACAGTAAAGGAAGATGTGAAAATGTCTGGAATGGACCAAAAGGATTTGATTGCCTGTGGATTAGGTAAGATTTGGCAAGAATCCTATTAAATACAGCTAAACAATAAATTTGGGGAAGATATGCCTGGAAGTATAAGCAGCTAACCTGTCCACTGTTTCAGGTGGAAGAAGTCACCATACAGATATGCTGTAGCTTGCAACCTTGAGGTAAAGCAAGTTTGAACAAAGAGGTTGAAGAGAAAAGGTTGAACCTTTTTTCCCCCTCTTTTCTTCTTCTTCTTCTTCTTCTTCTTCTAAAAAAAAAAAAAAAGGAAGGCTCCAGGTGGATTGATCAGTATCACTGTATCTTTTTTAAAAGAACTGAAATCCTATACAGTTTGCAAAGCGATGTGGCTGAGGAGGAGGGAACAGCAGGAGCAAAAAGGAATGGATAGGAGATAAATGGGACATGCCAGACTGGCTGACAGAATAAAGCAGCAGATACAGTTAGCAAGAACAACTGGCAACTGTCAGAGAAGCCAGCTAGTGGGAGCAGTTGGCAACGAACCTGGCTGGCAGGGTTTGCCTGGAGATGAATGGTGCGAATATCAAGGTCAAAAGCATCGCTCCTGTGAGGTGTCCCAATGCAATAAATAAACAGCAATCTGCTAGGCTAAACAAGAGAGACTCAAAATTCTCTATACCTGTTTTAGCAGCAAGATATAACATCCGCTGGATGGACTCTATTTACTGAGGATTGTTCAACCTGATTTATCCCACAGACTCTGGTGGCCATAGTTCAAGTTCAGGGTAATTTGCTATCATGCTGCTTTACATAGTAATCAAGTAATTGGTGTTCATTGTATATATGTAGTATACGGTTAATTTGTGCACGATCGCTAAATCTCATATGCCCAGAATGATCAGTCCAGGAACAGATCAGCTATGCAGAGCATAAGCAGTAGGTCTCACACATTCTGGGCATTTGAGGCTAAACACATGCAATGAAGAGGTAGTTTACATGTGTGCACCCGAAGCTGTATAGCCTTAAAAAGAGGTATGGAGATGAAAAACATGCTCTGATTTCAATAATTAAACACTAGACTAGAAAAATATAGGGAATTTTGGAATCTCAATGCATTTTTTAATAATATGGTAGATATATCTCTGCATATACTTAGGTACAGTTTAGGATGGACTACATGACCTCTAAAATCATTTCCATCTTAGCTGCCAAACCCAGCAAATCAGGCTTGATCTGGAAATGGTTCTTCATGAACAGCCTGAAAAAATAGTAAATGCCTATGAGAAACAAACATTTTCTCAGCAGTTCTGTCAACATTTCACAGATAAAAGCAGTACTAAACTCTGATGTAATTCAAATATGAATCAAGACTGAATGCATTAACTTTTGTGATGTTCTGGTGAAGAATGAGACTGGAATTCACTTTCCAAGCATGGAGTCTATGTAGACCTATTCCCCATTATGAGATCTTAGTTTCTTCATGAATGACCACATTCAGCTCACACAAACTAGGCACACTCTGACTTTCTTTAACCATACAGCTGAATGAACATTTTCATACTGCCACCACACCATGGTTTCTTGGTACCTCCTAGTACCATGTTAAGTGTCATGACTAATAATCTGTCACAGAATGTTTATTTTCTTTAATTCTTCCCCAAAGGGAGAATTCTATATGAAGAGTTTCATTTGCTTTGTAAGGTACAGTTTTGTGAATTTATGTTTTTAATTTAAAGACTATATATACAAAGGTAAATGTTCTTACTGCTCTTTTGAAGGCAGGTCAAAAAAGTCCCTTCTGCTTAGAAGAAAAGATGGTGAGGCTTGTGTTGCTCACTTGAAACAAACTCCACATAAAACCAAAACAGCTCCTGAGAAAGTTATTTCTCCTGCACAGGTAAGGTTTTGGGGGAGGGCAAAAGAAAGAAAACAGCATAGGTTTACCCTGTGGAAAAACTCACAATTTACAAAGAGGTTCAGAAACACTTGATTAGCAGAGAGTAAGATTAAACAAGAAGCTATACTTCCAGATGTCATGGCTAAAACCACCCGGGGGCTGGCATCTCTAAATCTTCTAATTATTACCCAGCAAAATGGAGTAGAGAATGTTGCTTTTTCCTACTTTCATACGGCTTAGAAGTAATTGTCCCTTGATGTATTCTTGAAAGCTGTTAGCAGAGATTTCTACACCATCTGTACATCAGTAACAGTTTTCTTTTTTAAAGAGAATAAAACAGCATAGGACTGTTCAGAACTTAAAGCTATTTTTATGGAATCAAGAGAGAAGGGGGTGAAATCTAGAAGTAGCCCATCACATACAGAATACAAAATTCTGATTTAAGAATTAAGGTTTAAGACTCCTAAAATAGGGGCTTTCTTTTTAAATAGATGAGTACCATTTATGTCACTAATGCACACCTGCATGGACTTGAACTTTACTATGGGTTAAATATCACACACAGACCTAAATCAGGAGAAAGGAGGAAGTTCTGTCATCCATTTTCCCACAGAAAACACTCTAACAATGTACACATTGGAGATTTTTGTTCATTCACCCTCTTGTGATCCCAGCTCCTATTTATACTTACTATGACATCTACTCTACACAGTCTGTTGGTATTCCTTGGCGTAAACAATGAATATGATATACATCCATACAAATAAAATCAGAATATAGCCCAGATATATATTTTTCTATAGAACCACAAATAACTTAGTTTAAGATAAAAAAATCTTCTGGTAAATTTTCACAAGAATAGATCAGTATGCCATTTTTTTATTATTGAATGTAGAACTGCTCATGAATTCCATCTGAATACCTGGTGAAATTTTCCCTACAGAAATCCCAGCATTTTTAATGGAGGAAACCTCCCCCCCCCCCAAACCCAAGCCCCTTAGTTCTTCATCTGAATTGTAATTTGAAGAATAATCCTGCAGGCAGATTTCCTTTCAGAACGTTTAATTTCTATTGTCCTTTTTATATACCTTAAAGTGGAGTTTCAGGAGATGCACTTACTTCAGCTAAGCTAGTTTTGTCTGTTCTTCATCTTTAATATAAGTGATTTTTATTTTTTGCTGTGATTTTTTTGTTGTTATAAACCAAACAGTTTTACTCTTTCCACTTTGTTCTACTCATATATGTAAAAAGGACTCCTCAAAAATAATTTACTAATTTAAACAGGAAATATTTATTAAAATGTTTTTGTGACATCTTGAAATATCATGAATGCCATGAAATTTTTTTTAAAACACTAGGGTTTATAAAGCATCACCACAGATAGTTCTAAAATAAGGATAGAGGATTATGTATAATTTAATTTTGCCTTCACTTGTTTGGAATCTTGAGAAGAGAGTGATTTGCACTATTTTATATGTGAACCACCACCTTCTCTTCAGGAAGAATATTTCAGGTTTAACATGCAATTGGACTAATACGATCTTCAGCTGGGGGGACCATAGTAAACTCTAATGACCAGCCTGTCTTTGACTGGAAGCAGCTAAGCTGGACTTGGAACTGCAGCCCAAAGAGAATAAAATGAGAACACAATGAAGAAAACCAAGTAGAGTGAGAACACATTATTATTTGTTCAAAGTACTTAGAACTCAACTCAAATGCTGTGTATTTCAATCTTCAAAACAGAGTGTTCCATACTAAAGAAAAAAAAAGCAAATGCTCTGAAAGACACTTATCTGACTTCCAAGGTAGCTGTGCTTTTCAATTCAGCTGAAAGTATTCTAAGGAATGAAAATTTTCTTATTTATATATGGAAAAGAAACCTTGTTACTTTTTCCAAAATAGTCCATGATCTGGGTTTACTTTTTGTTGGCTGTGACTTCCTTGTAAATTGTTTCTTGCTCACAGAACAAAATCTGAGAAAAAAGTAGCATCCTTCCTTCAAGAAACTCTGGTTACAGATATGAGTGGGCAGCTACCACCACTGAGAAGAAATCTGCAGTCACTGAAGCTAACAGGTTTCTCAGAACAGGAAACCTACAGAAGTTGCATGAAGTACGTGAAGGAGAGAATCAAATAAATGTCAAATGAGAACTCAAAAGCAAAAGGAGGCCTAGGTTTCTGTGTCTGTAATTACTCGCATCTTCTGAGTTAAGGATAACAAATAGCCCCATCTTCATGTGCAAACAGGCACACAACCAAGGTATAAACAATGAAAAAAATAATAAAAAAAGTATTTCATCTACAAAGTACTGGATACAGGTGAGAAACTGCTCTAAAATGTTGTGGAGTTTTTTGTTTCTTTTTTTGTTTTGTTTTTTAATATCAGACCTAAAAATTTGCTCAGGAAATAACATCTGAGGAGACCAGAAAGACACAAAAGGAATTTGAAATGAGCTGAAGTGTGAAATGCACATACTTTAATCCTTTCCTGAAGTCAACAGTTCCATATTGGTTTGCTTAGCAAAACAGGCTTGCATACCTGAGTGCTCACGCTTGAATTCTGTGGCTATTTACACTTCTCTGTGCTTCTTGTTACCATTATTATTCTATGAGTATAGCAGCACATGTTTATTCAATAGGAAAAATAATGAAGGCAACTTTGCTAAAAATCAATTGGGAGGAGGGAATGAAACTAGATAAACAGGAACTTTACACGGTTATGCTCAAAATTTTTCTGAGCCTTTTTGGGTGGAAGAAAATATGGATTCAACAGAATTAAAATATTCTACAGGAGCTAACTGAATGTGGATCCAAACCCAGCTATTTCTTAGTAAGGTCAAAATGTTTCATTTCAAAAACATCAAAGCATTTTCCTTTGACTTTGTTGTTTTGACTTAATGTTATAGCAAGGCTGTCAAGAACATTTAAACTAAATGCTGCCTCTTTATCTGGCTTCACTGGGGATACCAATACCAGAATCACCCAGGGCAACAGGAAAAAAGAAGACAACCTAATTTCCACTAACCGTCAAAACTAAAATATGTATCAGCAGTTTATTAACTATGATTCCTAACCACCCATGACAATTGGATGGAATAAATCATCAAACTTAGCTCAGTTTTATTGACATTTTGCTTATTAAGAAGAGGTGGGCTAGTCTTCCCTAAAAAATATGTTTGGTAAGACCACAGGGACAAAAAGGGACTCAGAAATTAAACGAAGTGCCAAAATGCACACGACTGTGTCTTTTCCTTCCTTAATGATGGACCTGGGTAGCAGTGACAATGAAACAATCTAACTTTTTTTAGAGTATTTAATTTCTCTATTCTCATAGTTATTGTACCTCAAACAATGTCACAGCAAATTCACCTTTGATTCCTGTCTACTGTCATATAGCCTAAAACTTTAAAAGACTTTTAAGTGAATGCACCCCCAAAAAAAGAAGGAGTAGAATGAAAAACACATATGGAACAGGATGCTGGGATCATCCAGTTCTAGTGACCGGTCATTGAACACTAACTGAAAATATCTGGAGTATCCATAATAAATGTTTTTTCCAGTGCTGGCCACAAAGCTAATTCGCAGGAGTAATCCTAGTAATCTCAGCTGACTCCACCCATACCTCTAGAATTGTAACCTAACAAAAAGAACTGAACTGGTAAAGTATGGTTCATATGTGAAGGCTTTTAATTAAGACTCCTTTTTCAGCCTGATTAATTCCATATCCTTCCCCCCACCCCACTCCCAAAAAAGAAGACAAGAAAAGGAGTAAAAGAAAAAACAAAAACAAAAAAGGCAACAGGGATCAAAAGGACAGACAGAACCAGTGTTTCAAATTCTTCAGCCAGCACATTTTTTCACAATTAATTTTTAATCTGTAAGATCTACACACTCTCTCTGAACTTCCAGCCATACGTAGAGCAAAGCAAACTATTGGGTCAATGAAAAAAAACTAAGATATAGTTATTCAAAACCACCTGATATTCATATATATATATATATAAAGCTATACATGTTAGTAGCCAGAGAGATGATGATAGAAAAATATTTTGTAATAAAAACTACTGGATAATGTTAAGAGTACCTAAATTAATGTAAAATTACTATTCCAGTCCCTGCTGATTCTACCCTGCTGAAGTACAGAATAGCACATGGACCTCAGACAAAATCCTGTCTCTTCTTCAAAGTAGCCTCCTTCTCCAAGCCTCCGTAAAACAAGTGCACAGAGGCTGCAAGAAGCACTGAAATCAACAGTGCAGTTGTAAATTGCCTCTCAAAACTTCAGAATTGAAACCCTCTGACTTGCCACCCAACAGGCATGATGAAGTATCAGCCCATCGCTGGTAGCTTCTAACAAGGGCAAGGTCAACATATGGCAACACTTAAGGATTTTTCCTCAGAGAAGCATATTCATTCACATATTTAGCAAGATCTGCACCAATCCACCTAAAAAAGCTCAGTGTTAAGAACGCATTAATAATAAAACAAGAACCAAATCTGCAGCAGCAGTGACAGTTATAACCTTACTCATAATGAAGCAGATGACAACAAAAAGATGTTGGTCAAAGTCCAGACAAATTAAATGTCATCTTCTTATTCACAAAAACTATTGACAATTAATCTCCAATCGTTTTGCTGAACTGAACCCATCTACACAAGCCAGTTTGTTCATCTTTAACTTACTCTTAATGAATAAACTCATTAATTCTGCACTATTTTAATGGATGGGAAAAATCCATCTTCCAATGTGACCCTACTATCCATGCTTCTAATAACCATAAATATTGTTCCAATGATAATTACATTTCAGCTGTGTATTTTCTCTATGTGGGTATTAGTAAATGAAAAATTTATCCAAATGGATGCAAAAGGCCAGTGAGAGCCACAATTTTTAAAATATAACCAATTAAATAACATTTTGTTTACAGAATTTAAATTTCATTTTATTTTTTCCCTTTTCATTTCAAAATTCAACCTTGGATGATATTAAATTGTCACTATTATTGAATAATTGATTTAACTTCTCATACTCAGATATTCAGTGTGGGGCAAAAGGTTAACAGGAAACACTTAATAGCACCCTGTCTCACTTGAGCAATGACAACACATTAACACATTAACATATGTGACACTTGCATTCAGAAGAGACATAAGGTTATTCACTACTTGACTTTCAGGATCTGTATATAGAGAGCTACTACATTAAAACTTAACTCTTCAGAAGTACTCCAGATAAGCTATCTTCAAACTCTACAGCACTACAGCAAATTACAATAATTTCAGAAATTATGAAATTATTCAGAATTTTGAACTGAAACTCAGAAATTTCAGTGAATTTTGCTAGAAATCAGATTTTGAATCATCCTAGCGGATTACCAGTTATTCCACCAGTGAGTCACATGAGTGTCACCTCTGGTTTGGTACCACATTATCAGAGGACCCTATGCTACCCAATCTCTCTGATGCACTCCAGTGAAAGGGTACGGAAGTGAAAGGTATTTTGATCCCAGCAACTTTATGTGGGCATTTCGAAGCTGCTCTCTAGCTGTCCTGGCTGAGCTGAGAGAGAACTCCAGAAATCCTTTGTTTTCATGCACAGCTAATAGCTCTACATAGCTCTGATTCATTACCATGCCTGCTCCCTCTGCTCTTTTCCTAACAGTAGCTTCTCTCTATTTCAGAAGAGTGGAAGAGACATTGAATTCATGACATTTAAACATTTTTATGGAATAATATTTGTTCAAACATTTTGCAAGTTACAAGTGCCAAGAAAGAAAATATTTTCTATTTACTTAATAAACCATAAAAGCACCTTTAGAAAAGCAAACAATTTTGCTAAGGCTGAGACCCTGTGTGCCAACTTTCAGCCGGAAGCAAATTATTCATTTAAATTATTAAAAGTCCTACAAACAAGATTTTTACAAAAGAACTTGTGACAAACCATTATAGTTGGGGCTAAAACAAGTATGTATGACTTCAGATTATTTTTGTCCTTTTTGCTCTGGGATTTAACAAAGGACTATTACTCTCCAAAGTATCATAACATGGAATTCCTTTTTCCTGATGTTGATTTATTTATTTTTTATTACAGATTTTCAAAAGGAAACTAGATTCCATTCACAGCTGTGACAAGAGCAACATTTAAATTCCTTACCTTGATCTCTAAGTGTACAGTGATTTGAAGGAACAATGGAGTGATGCCAGGCCATGAAGAGCTGATGTCACTGGTCCAGGCTTATGAATCAGAAAGGAAGATGGTTTATAAAATAATCTACTATCATGTGGTTGGTCTACACTATGAAAAAAGATCAGATATCCAGGCCTACGTTATATGCTCACGGTATTCAGAGTATTTTACATTTGTTCAGAAGCTCTACCAATGTTCTTCCATATCCAAAGCACAGCCGCAAGAGTTGGCAAGAGATATGGCCCTGGAACAGTGTATTTCCTACAACATCTGGACCTCACCATTAAATACGTGCAGGTGATTAAGATGTTTCAAGCACTGAATTGTGGAAACAGTAAGTCAGGCTAGATAAACAAATTGTTTAAAAAGCTTCTATTCAGACATATCTCAGCCATAGCAGTGAAATGGGGTAAGAGAGGAAATTACATTGCAATTTAATGACATTTTAGGACAATCTAATATGATAACACTTTGGCTGAGGCTGCATTGATCCTTACAGTATAACCACTGCAGACTTTGATTTTGATATGCTATTCACAACTCATCCATTACCATTTACATTGACAAAAATTTTCAGCCTCAAAATTATTTCTTTTAATTAAAATGAGGTTAGCATCAAAACATGAAAACTTTGTAACGTTTCGGATGATTTTCTTTCCATAGCTCAGATTTCATTCAAAGCTTTGCCTTTTTTTTCTTTTTAGTGGGGGACAGAGGCAGTTTATAAATAATAAATGTGACAGTAAGTCACAAAAATCTCTCTCACACACATGCACGCACACACACACAAATAGGTCACATAGCTGAATGCCAGGAATAAAGCAAGTAGCTGCATAATCATCTGGTGACACAGAAACTTAATTCACCTTTGCCACAGATCATGTTCATATTCATCATCTTAACTTCATATTCATCATCTTAAAGGAGAGAGATGGTTAAACCTGCAATATGAAATTTTAACCAAGTCAGACCTCCAGGACTCAGTTCTCATTTACATGGGGCCTTCTTTGCACATGACCAAAATCAGCCTCCCTATTTACTGAGTTTCTTTACATTTACATTTCCTTCTGGTAGTAGTATCTTAATGCAAATGAGACTCCAGCCCTTAAACCAAAAACTGTCTGCTTTTCATAGTGTTGGGTCTGACCTGAATAAATTAGAGTTAGCATGCTTAGTTCTGTTATACAACCATTTACCTCTGAATTTTTGGTTTTGGTTGTATTTTGTTTTTAATAGTGCTATCCCTGAGAGGACTGGATAATTATTTTTTTCAGCTGACTCAGAGAACAGGTATAGCAGCATGGGGAACAACTGTGCAGGCTTTCCCACTCCAATCTTTCCAAGGTAAGAACATACTGAGTAAACATATTGCTGTGATTAACTAGACTACAGACCTTCACAAGAATATTCCCAGCCTCAAACTCCAAAATCCCTAATCGCCAAACTGTGGCAGGAGATACCCAAGGACTTCCTTAAGAAAAGTAGAAGTAATGTAGAGGAACAGTATGAAAAACAGTTGTGTCCAGAACTACTCTTGAAATAAATTATGTTGGAAAATACATATATATGTATGTGTGTATACATAAATAGATACTCACGTATATGTGTTTATGCATATACATATACATTTCATATATATATATAAAATTTAAATAGAGATAGTGATAGGAAAACCATCCACAGCTGATCTTGTTTTGACATACTCTTAGTATGGATGGCTTTATCATACCAGAATGGATCCTATGTTCAATTTAGTCCAGTTTCTAGTATCTTGTAAAATAGTCTCTGAATAATCACCTATTGAAATTACTCCTCCTGTAAGATGTATTATCTGCCTAGTGAAGGCTCCTATACCCAAAATCTTACAATCTAATTTAGGCAAAGGCACAGAAATGGGAATGAAAAAAGAAAGCATAGAGAGATAATGCTGCAAGTCCAAAAGTACATATCAGAGACTGTGGCAGAATTAAATAGAGATTACAAAATCTTAAGTCCCACATACACTATACTGTGTTTTCTTTCAGACCACCCTGGGAAAGCTCACCTCCACCCACTGCTAAGGATATCAACAAATATATCTGCTCAACCAATTTGCAGAGCCAGTCTCTTCATTCTGCACAGCTAAGTGTCTACTCTACTTTAAAAGAGAATTCACAAATAAATCACTACAGACAGTGTGTCGATTTTCTAAAAATAAAAGCATTTTCTCTCAAGCATAATCCTAAATTTTGGTTTTGATACAAGATGAACAACATTGAGAGTTTGAAAATATAGTAGAAAAAATAGTCTTTTAAATAAAGTTCAACTTTAAAAAAAGATTTTAAAAGCTTATTTTTGCATAGTTGATTGTAACAACAAAAAACTCTGCACCATATGAAGGTAGCTTTGAAGTTAGCATATTTATAATGATGTTTTATTCATGTGTTCCTCTTGTAGTTCTGTCACTAAGAATTGAATCAGCTACATGCTGCTTGTTGTGCAATGAGAAGGACATTCCTGCTTTCCGATTGCAATAAAACCAAATGAAATATATTACCTGTCTGTTCTGTTGTGATTAACAAATGCAGTGAGTGTGAGACACGATACCTATTGCTAGTTTTCAACGGAAATGGCATGCATCGGTAGAACTTTTTGTTATACATGCACCAAGTATTTCCAGAGCATTCAAAAACTGCATACATCTGGGGATCCCACTTGCTACAGTACTTTGCCCTAATCTCATTTACAGTTAGTTACAGCAGTTCTTTTGTGATAAATTTAGTTAAAGAAAAACAGCATGTTGTGGACCTGAAAATTTACATCCCCAAATACTGGAGGTCTTATTTGCTTGTTTGTGATATTTTTTAACAAAGCCACACACCTATTTCCACTCAGATTCCTTTTCACTGTCATCTGAAGATTGTTTTAGAGATGCATGTGGGGGAAAAAAAATGAAAGGCAATTTAGAATCAAATGTTAAATTTCTCCTCAAATTAAATGAAGATTGCACCTGAAAGCATTTTTTAACTGTTCTGCAAAGCAGCTTGCCAACAGCTGTGGATCATGACAATTCAGTGCAACCTGGAACAGAAGAGTATTGAACACTTCATGATGGGGCTAACAAGGTCCTAAACCATCTTCAGACAAAACTCCAAGATACCTTTGCTCTAGAAAAAAGAAGAAAATGAGCAAGTAGTAAAATTATGCAGTGATAACACTCTTGCACTTCAATGACAAGAATACAAAAAACCCATGACACTGATGCCACTTTTACTAGAAGATAAACTCCAAAAACTTCAAGTCCTGCCACTCTAGGCAAAACATAAAAAGACCTGTTACACAATCCAGCTCCCTCCAGCATCCGCTGCATAAAAATGGCATACCCCTTATATCAATATCCAAAGTCTAAGCAAATTTCAGAGAACGCCTAAACAGCTTCACTCATATCTGTGAGCAAATGTAAGACTCCTGAGGAGCTACAGTCTTGGACCTCACGTGTAAATACCACTCATGACTATGGCATGTTTACCCTCAATTTTGAAAGGTGCTGGCATGCAACAGAAACAAACAGTAAAAGTAGTTTCATGTCACAGGTATTGAGCACAAAATAAGTGGCTTTGGGGGCATAATGGGAATTCTTAATTCACTATAAATATAACATGAAGTTAAGATCCCCTAGAAGCAGAAAAAATTACAACTCAGACTAATGCCATACGCTGCCGTGGTACTGTGTGATGTAAGAGGAGGGATTCTCCTGGTGGCTAAAACCAATTTTGAAATTGTTGGTACAACTGAATACACACAAAGACTAAGACAAAAGCATCACAGATGTAGCCAGAAAAGGCAATGGGAAACAAAGAAATATCAGGGGAACTCTTGTATTATGAACATAAAAGAAAGCTCAGAGAGTGTGTCTCAAGCAGAAACTTGACACTAAGGAGCATTTGAGAACACAGATTGAAGAGAATGCTTCCCTTTTTATTCCTTTTAAAATTTTATTTAGGAAGATATTATTTTACCAAAATTTGACAAATACAGATGCATCATAGATTATAGTCAACTCTCTCATCACTTTTTCTTCCCTGCAGAACAACCTGTAAGATTTTGAATACTGATTAACCATTTGATTTAAAAGAGAGTATATACTCCCTTTTGGATATAGTTGCTGTATAACCAAATATTATACTGATCCTAACTATGCTTCTGCTATTAAAGAGGCTGAAAGAAAATATGAACCCTAGACCACATATCAGCATCCAAATCAATCTTTGGAACAGCTAGGTATATCAACTCCTTACCAAGAGCTCCATTGCTTTGCCATTGTGAGTACTGCAGAATGGTGCTTAAAGTTCCCAAAGAAGGAATATTCAAAGGGGATTGTGTAACCCATCTTCTTGACCAGTTGTCTGTGGGTTTACTGTAGATCCAGCTAATGCCATAGGCTTTTGGCAGTTGGCAGTATGCACAGTGTAAAACGTCATTTGGCTTCGCTGTCTCAATCACTGCGCTCCACAGAGCAGAAAATTAAGTTCAACAGATTTGGAGGAGGTTCTTGTAATTTACTATAATTTATATAAATCATTATACATATGGCTTTGAAATCTCATCTGTAACTTCCAAAGAACTATTACTGAGTCAGTGTGGTTATTTTATAACATAATAGAAATACCAAGTTGTGAGTTTAGATCAAATACTGATTTGCATTCCTGTAGACAGAAGCATTGTCATCTTTTCTATCTTTAAAAATAAAATAATTTTCAGAGGTGCCTAATTTCTATATCATCCAGCCTTACTCAAGATTACTTTGACTAGTAGTCTTTTCTTTTATATTGTAACTGGCTATGAATTTTCTGCTGGAACTGCTTTTCACTGGAAATAGCTGATTTTTTAGCAATTTTTGGGAAGAATGGGGAGAGAGGGGCTGTATGATCTGTCTGTATCTGCCAAGTTTTAAGAACGTGCTACAGAATTTAAGCCTGGTACACATTGCTTTCTGGATGCTACATCCACTGTGCTGGGGACAGGTAAGACCAAGCTTCTCCAGCACCTCGAGCATGCAAATTATCCCAAGTCTGGAGAATGCAGGACCTTCTGTCTCAGGAAGAAGTGCCCTCCCAGGACTCCCAGGGCTGCTGCAGATGCACCCCCCCTGTGAAAGCTTTCTTTGTGCTCCTGGCTCTCACAGACATGACAATTCTTATCTATACAGTCGATTATTTCACTTCCTGTTTCACTGTACAGCCCTTGGCCTCTCAATGTTTATCCTGTATATGTATTAGTTGACATACAGACTCCTATATAGAGCAATCCAAACAGTTTCCTTGGTGAGAACACCTGAGCACAGAAGAGAATTCGCTCCGGGATCCGTATCCTCTGGCCATTAATGGACACCAGCCAGTTCTTATCAGTCACTGAAAGTCTTGTTTCTTGGCCTCATACCAAAGAGCCTCCCAAGAGCTGTGCATCTTGCTCTTTGGCTGCATGTTCTGAAGCAGATAATTTTGTTCAGAATTCCAAAATCTTCCACAGTACAAACATGCCAACTCTAAACCTCAGTTTATTTGCCACAAAGAAATCGGGGTTGGATGCAGGTACAGCAATAATGCCTGAAGATGCTATACTGAAAGTGCCACTGGGAAGCTACCATTCTGTTGGACACCTGTGTACCTCTACC
Organism: Apteryx mantelli; assembly: GCF_036417845.1. NCBI lineage: Eukaryota > Metazoa > Chordata > Aves > Apterygiformes > Apterygidae > Apteryx > Apteryx mantelli. Next base: position 54,355,459 of record NC_089979.1, read on the forward strand.
ATTGAGAACACTGTGAGAATGAGTTTGATTAAGCGCTACAAGAAACTCTGATGGAGTGCACTACAGCCTCCCTTAACCCTGTAGTATTTACACCAGTAATGTATTACTTTTCTTGCATATTGTCCACCTGATTGTCTTATTTTTATGACAATTATGTGGAGATGAACAGAAAAAATGCTAATGTTTTAAATAATTTCTCCAATTGTTTTTCTTGGGTTTGAAAAATTTGGGTGCCATCAGATACACTTGATCTTTTAAGAAAAAATGACTGATGGTATGCATATTAAGTACCTCAGGAGTACATTCTGCTCTCTAGAGGCAATTATTTGAAGATGAAGAGAGGAAAATGAAGCATCATTTCACTGTGATCTACAGGACCTTGGCAATTTTCTAGTTACTGCGAACTCTTGAACAGAAAATTATTTTAAGTCTGGAGCTCATCCCATGGTTTTAGTAACATAGTGACTAAATGAAAATACAGACAGTTGTTGACAACGACTTGGTTAAAGTTTCAAGGATCACAACACCAAAACACAGAATCCCTCTTTCAGCTTTTCCCTCACAAGCTAAAACCCCCAAAACCTCTTCATTCAAATGTTACTGGTCCAAAGTTATTGGCAGTAATTTTTTTTTCAGATTATGGACAACTATCATGATTGGGTAGCTTCTGAAACTGAAAGTTTACTTAATGTTTGTCTTTGTTTATCTATTCATTTTGTAAGCTGACCAATATCTGTTTGTCCATCAGCCCAAAGAAATTACACTACAGAACAGAATTTATCACTGGCATCTGCAGGGGGAAGCCTTTAAGAAAATGTTACCTAAACACAGAATTGAACAAATTATTAACAGAAGTAACACCAAGTACTCCTACTGATTTCAGTTCAACAGGTATTCAGTATCCCAAGCTACTCGCACGCAGACATCAGACAGCTCAAACAACAGAAACTACTGCTACTGAATCACAGAATCACAGAATGGTTGAGGTTGGAAGGGACCTCTGGAGATCGTCTAAGTCCAACCCCCCTGCTCAAGCAGGGTCACCTAGAGCACGTTGCACAGGATCACATCCAGGCGGGTTTTGAATATCTCCAGAGAAGGAGACTCCACAACCTCTCGGGGCAACCTGTGCCAGTGCTCTGTCACCCTCACAGTGAAGAAGTTTTTCCTCATGTTCAGGTGGAACTTCCTGTGTTTCAGTTTGTGCCCGTTGCCTTGCGTCCTGTCGCTGGGCACCACTGAAAAGAGTCTAGTCCCATCCTCTTGACACCCTCCCTTCACATACTTGTACACATTGATAAGATCTCCTCTCAGCCTTCTCTTCTCCAGGCTAAACAGGCCAAGCTCTCTCAGCCTTTCCTCATAAGAGAGATGCTCCAGTCCCTTAATCATCTTTGTGGCCCTTTGCTGGACTTGCTCCAGTAGTGCCACATCCCTCTTGTACTGGGGAGCCCAGAACTGGACGCAGTACTCCAGATGTGGCCTCACCAGGGCTGAGTAGAGAGGGAGTATTACCTCCCTCAACCTGCTGGCAACACTTCCTGATGCACCCCAGGACACCATTGGCCTTCTTGGCCACAAGGGCACACTGCTGCCTCATGCTTAACTTGGTGTCCACCAGCACTCCCAGGTCCTTCTCCGCAGAGCTGCTTTCCAGCAGGTCAACCCCCAACCTGTACTGGTGCATGGGGTTATTCCTCCCCAGGTGCAGGACCCTGCACTTGCCTGTGTTGAATTTCATGAGGTTCCTCTCCACCCAGCTCTCCAGCCTGTCCAGGTCTCTCTGAATGGCAGCACAGCCCTCTGGGGTATTGGCCACTCCTCCCAGTTTGGTATCGTCAGCAAACTTGCTGAGGATGCACTCTGTCCCTTCATCCAGGTCATTGATGAAGAAGTTGAACAAGACTGGACCCAGGACTGACCCCTGGGGGACACCACTAGCTACAGGCCTCCAACTAGACTCTGCGCTGCTGATCACAACCCTCTGAGCTCTGCCATTCAGCCAGGTCTCAGTCCACCTCCCTGTCCACTCATCTAGCCCCCACTTCCTGAGCTTGTCTATGAGGATGTTATGGGAGACAGTGTCAAAAGCCTTGCTGAAATCTAGGTAGACAACATCCACTGCTCTCCCCTCATCTACCCAGCCAGTCATTCCATCAGAGAAGGCTATCAGATTGGTTAAGCATGATTTCCCCTTGGTGAAGCCATGCTGACTGCTCCTGATCACCTTCTTTTCCTCCACATGCTTGGAGATGGCCTCCAGGATGAGCTGCTCTACCACCTTTCCAGGGATGGAGGTGAGGCTGACTGGCCTGTAGTTCCCTGGGTCCTCCTTCTTGCCCTTTTTGAAGACTGGGGTGACATTGGCTTTCTTCCAGTCTTCAGGCACCTCTCCTGTTCTCCATGACCTTTCAAAGATGATGGAGAGTGGCTTAGCAATAACGTCCACCAGCTCCCTCAGCACTCGTGGGTGCATCCCATCAGGGCCCATGGATTTGTGGGTGTCAAGTTTGCTTAAATGATCTCTAACCCGATCCTCCTTGACCAAGGGAAAGTCTTCCTTTCTCCAGACTTTCTCTCTTGCCTCCAGGGTCTGGGGTTCCTGAGGGCTGGCCTGACCAGTAAAGACTGAAGCAAAGAAGGCATTCAGTAACTCTGCCTTCTCTGCATCCTTCGTCACCAGGGCACCCACCCCATTCGGCAAAGGCCCACATTTTCCCTAGTCTTCTTTTTGCTCCTGATGTATTTGAAGAAGCCCTTCTTGTTGTCCTTGACATCCCTTGCCAGATTCAATTCCAAACGGGTCTTAGCCTTCCTCGTCGCATCCCTGCATACTCTGACAACGTTCCTATATTCCTCCCAAGTGGCCTGTCCCCCTTTCCACTTTCTGTATACTTCCTTCTTCTGGTTGAGCTTTGCCAGGAGCTCCTTGCTCATCCATGCAGGTCTTCTGCCTCCTTTGCTTGACTTCCTACTCATAGGGATGCTCCGATCTTGAACTTGGAGGAAGTGATGCTTGAATATTAACCAGCTCTCTTGGACCCTCCTTCCTTCTAGGGCCCTAACCAATGGGATTCCTCCAATTAGGTCCCTGAAGAGGCCAAAGTTTGCTCTCCTGAAGTCCAGGGTTGCGATCCTACTTATTGCCCTGCTTCCTCCTTGCAGGATCCTGAACTCCACCATCTCATGGTCACTGCAGCCAAGGCTGCCCCTGACCTTCACATCTCCAACCAGTCCTTCTTTGTTTGTTAGTACGAGGTCCAGCAGCACACCTCTCCTTGTTGGCTCCTCCACCACCTGTGTCAAAAGCTATCATCAATGCTCTGCAGGAACCTCCGGGACTGTTTGTGCCTAGCTGTGTTGTCTTTCCAGCAGATATCAGGGTGGTTGAAGTCCCTCATGAGAACCAGGGCCTGGGATCGTGAGGCTACTTCCAGCTGTCTGTAGAAGGCCTCATCGACTTCCTCTTCCTGATCAGGTGGCCTGTAGCAAACACCCACAACAGTATCACCCATGCTAGCCTGCCCTTTAATCCTTACCCATAAGCTCTCGACTCGCTCTTCATCCACCCCTAGGCACAGCTCAATACATTCCAGTTGCTCTCTCACATAAAGAGCAACTCCACCACCTCGCTTTCCTGGCCTGTCTTTCCTAAAAAGCACGTAGCCATCCATGACAGCACTCCAGTCATGCGAGCTATCCCACCATGTCTCTGTAATGGCAATGAGATCATGGCCCTGCGACCACACACCCATCTCTAGTTCTTCCTGTTTATTCCCCATGCTGCGTGCATTGGTGTACAGGCATTTCAGAGAGGTGATCGAGCATGCAGGTTTCCCAGGAGGGATACAAGAGGTCCTCCATAGCCATGTCCTGTGTGCACTTCCTTGGCTGCATGTACCCGCTGGAGGCATCCTGACTCGAGCCACGTTTTGCTGACTACCCTGTCTCTATAACTCTCCCCTTCCCCCATCTTTCCTAGTTTAAAGCCCTCCTTAGCAGGCTGGCTGACCTGTTGGCAAAGACACGCATGCCCTGCTTAGTGAGGTGGATCCCATCTCTCCCTATCAGTTGTTAGTCTTCAAACAGGGTTCCATGGTCGTAGAAACCAAAACCCTGTTGCCAACACCAGCAGCGCAGCCAGTTGTTAACTTGGAAAATCTGTCCCCTCCTCCTCCCATCCATTCCCCTCACTGGCAGGATTGAGGAGAAAATAACCTGGGCTCCCAGACCCTTGACCACCATCCCCAGAGCTCTGAAATCCTGTTTGATGGTTTCCAATTTGTCCTTGGTATCATTAGTGCCCACATGGAAGAGCAGCAGAGGGTAATTGTCCGAAGCGTGGACAAGCCTTGGCAGTCTTTTCATGTCATCTCATATTTGAGCCCCTGGCAGGCAACAAACCTCTCTAGACAAGAGGTCAGATTGGCAGATAGGTGCCTCCGTCCCCTGCAGCAGGGAGTCACCCACAACAATCACTCACCACTTCTTCCAGGTGTTTCCGCAAGGCACAGGGTCTGTCAGCCCAGTTGCTTTCCTTGAAGCCATGCCCAGCTCCTTCTCATCCTGGAGGGCACTAAACCTGTTCCTTAATTGCAAGTCTTCAGGAGGAGTAGGAGCCTTTCTCCTCCTATGAGAAGAGACCAGTTTCCAGCCTTCTTCTACAGTGTTATGATGCACCATTTCACATGGCACAGAACCCTCCAGCAACTCCACTGCTGTGGGGGGTTGGGACTCCTGGAGCTGTATGGACTCCGAGAATACCCTGTCTATCTCCTGCTCATTCTCTCAGATGCTACGCAGCCTACTGACTTCCTCCCATAACTCCCTTACCTGATGACACAACTCGTCAACAACAGCACACCTTCCGCAGGAGAGCTGACTGTCAGCCCAGGCCTCACGGAGAGGCCCCAAGCATTCCCTGCATCAGCTGTCAGAGGGTCTGTCTGGGTCCAAGCCTTTGACACAGCTGATGCAGCGACTCCAATAGCTACTGGGGAATGTGCTCTGCAGCATGTCATGACCATACCTGAGGAGAGTACACTGCTGGGATTGGAAATTAAGGTGCCTTCTTGCACCCTTCTGCATGAACAGCTACACAAACTGCTGCCTCTGCTCACTGTGCACTATGAACTATGAGGTCCAGGCTATCGCCATTTAGCACTAGCTCTATTTTTGATAAAGACTTTCATGAGGAATGGGAAGAGAGGCATAGCACAAAGGTAGGGGTGAGAATTCTCCTTTTCCATTGGGAAATTTCCTCAGTTCAGGAAAAATCCTGTCTACTCTGGTTCAAGGACCACATCTCCACAAAGCAAAATCAGGAGAGAAGTTCCCCTTGACTGCTTTCCTCTTGTCCTGTTGCCTGGTCTCTCTGGTGGTGATATTTTGTGAATTATTGTGAGTAGATATAATACATAGTATACATAGTATTACATACATCATAGATAGTATTACAGAGTGACTCAGAGTATCCTCATAGGAGCCTGAGTTTACAGACACACACAAAGTTGTATACACAAACCAGAATCTTTCTGCAAGTGAAAAAGTTAATGTAAATATAGTGTAAACAACTAGCTCAGTGGATAAGGGGAGAGCTGAGGACATAATCTATTCTGATTTTAGCGAAGCGTTTGGCACAGCCTCCCAAAACATCCTTGATGACAGGCTGGACTACACAGATGGACCACAAAATGAGAGGAACACTTGCTTACCTACTGAGCTCAAAAGGTGGTGATTAACAGCTCAAAGTCAACTGGCAACCAGTCATAAGTGGAGTTCCCCAAAAGGTTGATATTGGGTCTGATACTATTCAATACCTTTAGAAATGATCTGGGTGACAAGAGGGATTGTGCCCTCACCAAGTTTGTGGATGACACCAAACTGGGAGGAGAGGTAGACAGACCAGAAGAGAGAGCCACCAGACAGACACACCTCAGGCTGGAAGACTGGGCCACCTGGAATTGCATGAAGTTTAACCAAGATAAATGTGAAGTCCTGCACCTGGGGTGGAATAATCCCACGCAGCAGTACAGGCTGGGGTCTGACTGGGGGAACTTCAGCTCTGTGGAAATAGCCCTGGGGGTCCTGGTGCACAGCAAGCTAAACATGAGCCAGCAGTGTGCCCCTGCAGCAATGCAGGCAAACGTGTCCTGGGCTGTATCAGCAGGAATACAGCCAGCAGACAGAGGGATGTGATTATCCCAGTCTACCCAGCACTTGTTAGGCCAAACCTGGAACGCTGTACCCAGTTCTGGTCCTCCCAGTTCAAGAGAGACATGGAAAACTGGAGGGAGTCCAGTGGAGGGCCACCAAGATGATCAGAGGGTTGGAGAAGTCGACATAAGAAGAAAGGTTACTGGAACTGGGTTTGTTCAGCCTAGAGAAGAGAAGGCTCAGAGCAATCCAACTGCAATCTTGCAATACCTAAAGGGTAGTTATAGAGAAGACAGAGGCAGTCTCTTCACAAGGTGCACCACAACAGGACAAGACCCAGCAAGCACAGGGGGAAATTCCATCTGGTTATAAGAGGGAAAAAAATAAAATAAAAAAGCCTTCACTGTGAGAACAATTAAACACAGAAACAGGTTGCCCACAGAGAGGTGGAATCTCCCTTGCAGGAAACATTCAAGACTCAGCTTGACAGGGCTCTGGATAACTTAATCTAGGCCCTGCTTTCATCAGAAGGTTGGACCAGATGATCTCCAGATGTTCCTTTCAACTTAAAACTTTTCTAGGAGTCTGTAACAGGGGCATCTGTAAGAACATATGAATGATTTAGCTAGGCCAGACTAAGAATAATCTTGAAAACAGGACAAGCATATGATGATATTCCCATAAAACACTCTTCCAGGCTCCAGTTATTCATGGTTCTGGGTTGTGATCTACAAGTTAGTCTTCTGTATTTAACAGACTTGATGGATGCTTCTTCATTAATTTTTCCAATTGCTTTTTTAAACAAAAACACAATATCTATGAGTTTCTGTAGCAAAGAGCTCCACAGATTAATATTAATACAGATGCTTTCTGTAGCCTAGTTAATGTGAATGCATGAAATGTATGTGACTACCTGAGACGGCTCTTTCCAAACTCCCACACAGGTAAAGAAGCAGCCACCATTACTAGAGCTTTCTGCCTCTTACCTGGCTTTTATTTTGATTAAGCATAAAGAAATCTTGGTAATAGCTTATACTAATCTTGCATGGGTCAAAAGGCCCTAGGATTTAGGAAGGAGTCCCCTTCTGTGAAGAAAGCCCTAACTCTGCTTCCTGTATTAGCCCTCACTCAGCTCCCTTTGGCCTGGGTCCCTGTGTACTGTTCTCTAGCAGAGCAGTTGTCTGTTTTCCCAGGTGCTTACAGGACCGCAAATACTCTACTATAGCAATGAAAAGAGTTACAGCCGATAGGGTGTGAAAAACAAGCCATTTTCATTCCTGGAATCTATCTTGAAGTACTTGGAATTTTCATGATTTAGAAGGTTGTTTTTCAACTGAATATTTTTAAGCCTTTTTATTATATAGTTTATGGTCAGGTGCTCTATACCCTTAATGGATAGAGGAATAGATTGTACAGCATCATCAAGTCAAGCTAACAATATTCTTGGGAGTATTGCCAGGAAACTGTCACAAACTCTAGTTGATATTAAGGGTACTTCCTGGCTAGACATTTTTGTACCTTTGGTTTGGACTGCCAATTAACTCAAGGTATTTGATTTAGAGGCCAGTCCAGGGTAAGACCAAACATTTATAGTCTGTGTTACAGAAGGGGAGTGTCCACGTTAGTCTTTGCAGTTAATCATAGGTTAAAAAAATATCTAGACAACCAGCACTGAATACACAACCTATAGCTGAACTTCTATGGATTCTGTACTACAGCCTCATTTACTACACATCACTTATAGTCAAAATAATGGTAGAAATGCTTGCCTCATACAAGAGGTCTCATGATCCAACAATTTTTGTGCTGCTCTTAGATGGATCCTCAGATCCAGTCTATCTGCATTCAAATAATCTCTGTCAATGGACATGCAGCTGCTGTCACTGTCTAACATTCATGCTTTACACCTGCAAATGAAAACTGACAACACCACTCTTCACATTTGGAATTTCAGTCACACAATGAATGGAGTCAGTTTCAGGCACCCACTTAACATCTGAGTGCTTTCCTGATGCCCCATGGTACACCCTACTTCCCAAAATAAAAATATTTTGCAATCATGTCACAGTCAGTTCCTGCCAATGTAGTGACTGATTTTTGAACAATTAATAGAGAAATTAGACTGTTTTAAGAAAACATTATCTGAAATAGCTATCTAATCTGCATTTTCTCATTTGTTTTTGTACACCTGAATGCAGACTGTATACACAGTCTGATTAGCCCTGCTGTGTTTTTCTCAGAGTAGTGTAATTGGTTCAGATGCAATTCAGAGAGCCACTTCTGAAATATACCTAAACTCAGGAACAATTTCTTTAGATGCTTTTAATTAGAAAAAAAAAGGAGCAGCACCCAGCACTTTCGGTCTCTATGGCAGTTTTCCAAAAATAAAACACTAAACCCTGAAGCCACTAATCTATCAGCTAGCCCAAGTGAGGTCAACTGAGAGCTACCAAGAAGCCTCCCTTGCCACCAAGCGTGATCATTTCACAGGAACATAAAAAAGAAATCTCATGAAATAATGAAAGTATGGAGATACAGAGAAGGACTACTACTTTTGTAACAGTACTTGTCTCCTTCTTTAAACTTCAGCCTTTGAAATTTCAGATTTCAGGAAAGAAAAATGATACAAGGTTCTAGGTCTTGTGGCTGCATAGAAACACTAGAACAAGAAGACATTCACTTCTTCTTCTGCCTTGCAAGAAATAACAGGGGACACTTTTGTGTTCTGTTCCCATAATAACTATTTAAATATCTTCATTTGAATAGAACCTGATATATGATTTTTGAGTGCTTAAGATGGTGATCAAAGACCCTTTCCCAGAACAAATCACATGGAAACACAAACGCTGCCCACCCATTTGGGCTGTGGTGGGTATGACTATGTAAACTAAGGAGGAAAGCAAAAGCAGCAAATGCTTCAGACACGAGTCTCCTACTCCACACACACAGTTCAGACACTGCAAAATGTTCCATGGCGTATTTTACCATAGCAACACAGAGCAGGTGCCTCTGGCTTGCTTAGGAACGAGAGACACATGACCAGAGAGGCTGAAGTCTCTGTGAATTCACCATCTTAAACCTCCACGTAGGGCAGTGGGTAGCACATTTTTAGGCACAACAGCAGCTTCATGTAATTCACAGAACTGTCTCATAATTTGGTTCTGAATTTATTTTTGCCATCTCTCACTAGTCTTTGTACAGAACTTGGTTCAGATGGTTTTTTATTCCTTTTTTGTTTTTACAGCTAACAAGATAGAGGTTACATCTACATATAAAACATGAATAATTACTATTTATGCTTACAGCCACTTATGTACTTCAGACCAAAAAAAATTTCTCAGGCCATGTAGTTAATGCTTTTTGGGGGATGGCTGGGTGAAAAAATGGTTCTCAACTAAGCCACTAGAGAACCACATATGCAGCCAAGTTTACGATCATCACTTCAGTACATCTTTGTATTTTCATCCCAGCCCATTACATTTGCTCACTTTTATCACATTCACAAAATGTTTGAAGTCAGATTTTATCCTCCAATCAACCATGTGCTTTCAGTGTGCCTGAGTGAGCTGACTTACTAAGTGTCATGTTTTTCTTAAAACATGTTTTAATTAAAAAAAAAGACCAAATAAAATAATTGGGGAAAAAGCTACTGAGGAAATGCAGAATATTACAAAATATGAACATACCACATACTATTATGCAAATGAGCTGTTTAAGTTAATGAAATATAAGACTGTTAGGAACAGCATTACAAACACCAGAACTGAATTAGCATACCTGTGGACAGCCACGACATGGAAATGCTAAGTCTTTATAATGTTACAACCTTTTTTTATCAACTCTACTATTCTTACACAAAAAGATCAGAAAACATCTGAAGCCCCTTTGCAACGTTCTGGATGAACGCCCGTCTGGAATTATCAGCTCTGTTTGCTTTCTCTGGGAGCAGAGGGAGCACATACTTTCTTGTCTTCTAAGCAGTCAGTCTGCACCTTCTGTTCATCATTAACTGAAAAAATCCTCCCAAAATACACCTTCCCAGTTCTGGGCTGCAAACTCTTTCTCATCTAAGACTGTAAATGTAATCTAAATATCTTCCTTCACCCCTGCAGTAGTATTTCATATATGCTTCAACTTGAAAGAAATGTGTCCACTTGGCTGTCTTGCAAGGTTTGAAAGTTGTCTTTGTGTGTCAATATTTATTACCTTTCAGTCTTCTGCATATACAAGATCTATAAAGATCTTTCTTTCATCACGCTGGCAGGTCAATCTGGGATCCTCTAATCATGCTGGGCCTCATCTTGCTGTGCCTCATTACTTAGCAGTGCAGGTTCTGCACATATTCAGTGCTCACAGACTTTCATAGCAGTGGCATTGTACAAAATGTTCCAGCTTACTTAAATTCAATCCACTAGCAGCAATAGACTGCTAAGGCATTTGTTATTTTTTTAAATTAGGTATTATACACACAAATATCCCTATTTTAAATATGAAGATGAGAGAGTCAGTCATTCAAACGTTTGGAAATGCCAAAATTAATGCTGTGTGTACCTTTATGTTACAAAGCAGCTGAGATTACTTAGCACTTCTGTGAATGGCAACAAGTTACCAAGCAATCAGAAAATAAGCAACTGCCTAAGAGTTCACTTAACTGATACAACATACCATCACCTTGGCAGAGTCAGAGATAAAATACAACTCTGAAAATTCAGTCACCCATTCCAGTCATGCTATAGTCTTTTTCCTTCCTCAAGCTCCCTGCCTCATTCAGTACATGTTCTCCTCCTGTGCATGTAGCTTCTGCAAGCCAGGACTCCTCTACCAGAAACCTTGACTCGAGTATCACCTGCCGACCTGTGCCTCAGCCCTTTCCATCTTCCCTAAAAGCAAGAAAACTCCTCACCCAAGTCTCTCCCTGTTCTCCAGCTTCTTGACTGTCTGCATTCTCAGTCTCTTCACACCAGTCTTGATTCCTTCTGCTCAGGCACCCTAGTGCCCCACTGAGGTATGTCCAAATCTTTAATGTGCTCCTTCATGTCACAGAATGTGTTAATTCATGGCACGTTAAAAGAAAAAAAACAACTGCCATTCAAACAGAAAAACAAAGATATTCATCATTTGGTCTTACCACCACACAGCACATGTGCATATATGACTAAGACATGAGGGAGGGGAACCATATGTAGCTAACTATTTGCAATGCAGATTCAGAGAGGTTTTCCAAATTATGTCATGGATGACAAGAGTATCAATACAATTACACACATACTCACACACAGTCTTTTTATGATCCACATGGAGATGGGGCTGGATGAGGAATACTTGGGTGTAATTTGTGCAACATGGGTTTACATAAGACTGAGGTAACGTTGGTAACATTATGGAAGCAAAAGATGATGTTGTAGAGTTTATTTCAGTTCCATCAAGAAGGGAATATGACCTGAACTGGAGCAGCTCTATTTTTTCCAAATGACCAAGTATCAGTAAAGAATCAGTAACATTTATTTCCATTTATGTATGGCTGCTGGGTTGCCAGGTATTTTCTAGAAATAGACATCACAGAGGCTAGCCATATCTTCTCAACTTTCATTTGGATGACTGCAATCTGCTCTTGAAAAATTCAGTAGCATAGAAGTGGGCAATATTTTAGAGGCACAACTTTTTGGAAACAGCCATCTGTGCTTGATAACGGTTGGAAAATTTAGAAAAATATTACTTCTCTCTCCTCACTTTTTTGTCAAAAAATTGCTTGAAGTTTTTTGACTAGTTCTACTTGTTTTCCCATATTTGCAGTGGCTTTCTTTTCATCACTACTTTGGAAAAAAGAAAGTTAGAGGTTTATAGGCAAATTTACTGTGATAGCCTACATAATACTGATTCATTCCTGTCGACCAGAGACCTTAGTATCCCTATGCTTCTTCATGTCCCAGACTTAAAATTATTCAATTTTCTTTAAAAAGTCGGACTGTGATGTTTTGGGAAACAAACCAAGAAATAAATCTATATTAAATTCTCCAAAACTGCAAATCCACTTCTGAAAGTCTTGCCGCAGAATCTCAAAAATTTATTCCCCAGTGACACCTAGTTCTGTTAAGATTCACTTTAAGACCTATAGCTACTTTATCGTCAGTTATGAATGGAATGAATGGACACGAATGACTGTATTTCTAAGACTTTCCTGCTTTCCATTAAGGTTAACATTGTCAGTAATCCTACTGAAAAGCCTGCACTTTCCTTGTTCTGTGCATTGCTATAGAGACTTATCACATGGCAAAATCAGGGTTTCACTCTCCAAGGAGATCTTCATGGTGGTCTATTTGTATCACATAGCATCTCTGATCATTCCTGAGCACTATCAATAATATAATTCATCAAAAATTCTGAACACACAAAGACAAACATCAAATATTTTTATGAAATTTGAAGAAACTGCATCCTTTAAAAAGAATGCAAACAAACACATGGTATGAATACATGTTCTATATCCATACCTATAATATATATTGTATGTATAATCCCCAAATATAACTTCTTCAATGAATAAAAATATGCTATACTATGGATACACTGGTATTCCAGTTGGAATAGGTAAAAGAACAAAGCAAAAAAAGTGATTTGGATGCATCATTCACTTAATGTTCAAAGAAGTTATTCATATCAGCCTGATGCTATTACTTTGCATCCAGAGGATTTTACTAGGCAAAACACTTTTCTCTTCATTGTACTCTATCTTTTTATCCTAGTAAATCCAAGTCATAAATCTTTCACATAGAACTGTTACTGATATCTTTAATATTATGAAGCTTTTATTTGAAGACAGGCAACATTCACACAGAAAATAAAAATGACACATTTTTACTATGCAACTTCCATTAATCTCACTAGATTAATGTGATGGCACATTGTATAGGACTAAGCACTTACATGTTTCATAGCTATTTTTGTGTCACCAGCAGCTTTTCTTTTCACATATATACTAAGAGATTCCTTCTAAAGCAGGTTTGAGTAGTAAATACTTCAAAATATTCAAATATTAAATATCCATTTTAGTTCTGAAACATATGATAAAATATGATTCACATAGTATGCCATCTATATTATTTCACTTTTTAAGACAAAGCACACATTGAATATTTTACTGTCTTTCACCCCCTTCCTCCAAAATATTTAACAAACATTAGCAAACCCTGTTTGTAATCTCAGCTGAAGCTCATAAAACTGTTAACTCAATGTACCTACATTTCCTTCATTGACCTAAATTATAAGAGACCAACTTCAAAAATGCTGACTGAAAACTAATCTTAAACACTGAGTAAGTGTAACAGATCCTGTAACTATACCTCCAGAAGAAATGCATTAGAGATGCATGAGAAAAAGACTGTCACAAAATAATTACAGAACCATTAGGTGTCACGTTAACTCAAACATGTTTCTTTTTTTGCAGGCCAACAGCTGAAGGCAGGCTCCTATCTGATTCACTGCATTACTCAAGCACAAAAAAACAGTAACAGGAGAGCTCCCTGGCACACAGCAATATTGCAGTGGGTTAACTCTCTCAGGCAAGTGGGTGCTGTGCTTAAAGTACTGGACAAGCATCAACTGTACTGGTCTGGCTCCTGCTCTGCCAATGACAGAGGCAGTTACCACGCTGGACACATAGTTGGAAGGAAGAGCACCACTAACATGAGACTGAACAGCACACCATCATACTGTTGATAGCCATCCACACAATGACCCTGCAGACACAAATGGTGTGCAAGATGCAGGAACAGAGCTTCTCCTAGTAACTTACACCTGTGGAATACCAACCTTCCTTCTTCCAGTTAGGGACTTTGGTAGATAAAGAGAAAAGAGACTGGATCCACGCGAATCCAGGGATCCTTCCCTAAATGCTCAACATCTCCCAGCTGCTTCCCACTACCTTCTGAAGCCTGGAAGCAGTTGGTTAACCAGGATGCACCCTATTGTTTCCAGACACTAGACAAAGCACAACTGACCATGCCAGACCCCGCAGGTTGGTGTGACACAGACTGCTTAGGCCACATATTCAAGTTGCAAAACAGTACAGAACTAAACAGTTAAGGTTACTGATCCCAGGTATGGATGCAATGGAGAAACTGAGAAACACTGTTTCAGGCATTGAAAGAGGCTGGCCTTTTCAGAAAAAATCCTTCTTGTCCTTGTTAACCCAGGTGATTTATTAGCATGTATAACTTTAAGACCACTGACCTAACTGAGTGCAGGATAGTAGAGGCAGGTGTGACCTGTTTCTGAATCTGGACAAAATTAATGCAATCAAGTGACTCCAGGGAGTCTGCTTTGCTGGTGAAAAAAAACTAACACTTGCCACCTCTGAGCTCCTTCTACCACTTTGTTGATTTGCTAAGAGTTTTGTTATGTCTTTCACCTTGTTAGTTGCCATTCACCTTCTGGATTTTAAACGGTCTACTTATGTGAGTAAAAAGGCACATACATTTCTATAGTGAGCAGCCCCAAAGTACTTCAAATATGCACAATATGGCAGGTCTATACTTATCTTCAGGTGAAAATTAGCAAGCCATTCTGCTTTTAACTTTGCTTCCCTGTTTTAGACCAAATCCATGTCTGCACCAACTAAGCACTGCTCATGCCATTTCAGCATGACTCTGCATGAAAGCAATACAGCCTTGGGAGACTCAATGAAGGGAGAGTGAGAAGGGGTATTTTTATCACAGCGTGCCACACACTGACTATATATACCACTCCTGCTCTGCTGGTGCCCAGTACTCTGTGCAAATCAGTGCAGTACCTATTTACCTAAGTCCCTTTGATGAGGTATCTGATTACCTTCCATGTTTTTATCTGCAATATCATGAAAGAATAATAATTACATTTTGAGTATACACAAGTTTTGTACTAGTTCTGCTATGTTTCAGTTCCATGATGTACCCTTCGTTATATCAATATTGATAAAAAAAGTTAATTTTTCCAGATATGTACCCTCCTCTCTCTTGAACATGGATTCTTTTTGTTCCCACCTGACAGAACACAGAGCATCAAACTAAAGCAATATCTTATTGAAAGAATATAGTCTACCTCAAGAAATCATCTACTTCAAGTCCTAAATTGAGGACAGCAAACTAAGATTAAGTTCATCATATCCTGACCAAGAAAATCTACAAAGAATCACACTTACAGTGAAAACAAAGCTGGATGCTTAGCTTTTTAATAAATTTCAGTTACTTATAATGCTAAAAACCCAGGAAATGGAAAAGGGATTTCTAAATAGGCTGTGTAATTGATCAAAAACAGGCCAGAAATAGCCCCTCACTCACTCCTGATTTGTGTCATGGAAATCAGCTGGTCTTACACATGTCTATCTGAGAACTGAACCACACATTATTTTTGAGAGTGCTTTAAAGTCTACTTCAATGATTCGGTATCAGCCTTCAGTGACATTTTTAGTTTGAGAGCACACACAAAAGCATTTATAAAAAGAACATTTTCTCCCTTCATGTCTGACTTATCTAGAGGATAAAACATAACAGTGAGAGAGGAGAGGGGATTCTAAGCGAAAACATTTCTCAAGTTGAAAGGACGCCTCTGTTTTGCCTGACACAGCAGAATCATTACAGCCTAGGAAACATTTCAGATATGGCAACTCCAGTTGCTTCTAGGAACATGCAAGTGCTCTCCCTGGAAGCAAAACTTCAGTCAGTGGGATGCCCATACAGTCTAGCTTACATCTGGGCTCCAATATAACATATTCCAGCATTTAAATGAACATCATTCAGTCTCTTCTACAGTGTTGATGCAGAGGGTCTAGACCTGAGGCTGAAGTTCTTTAAAGCTCTACTCTCTAAAGCCCTGTGTCTTACTGCTTTGTAGTTCAAGAACTAAAGGCAACTTGCATAAATTAATCCATCAGAAGCATCCTCAACAGCTCAGGGGCAATCTCAGCATGGAGGATTTTGTTCCCTAGGGACTGTTGTTCACACCTTCTGAACAAGTGCCTGAAATCCTTGAACCTACTTTTTAGCCAGAACAGATTCTATTCACTTAAGAAGCAGAAAGTAACAATTTGTCTCAATTCTCTGATGCTATTCTTATACCAGCACCTCCTTCTCAAAAAAAAGTTCAAAATAAGTCAATTCCTGTTAAAGACGTGACAATTCAAACTACATGCCTACGTTTAAGCACATATGTAAACTGAGTATCTAGTGATTAACTAGGTAAGCAGAAGAAAACTTATAACTTTACAAACTATCATAATCTGATTCAAAAGGGAACATGACTATTAAAGCTATTATTTTCAGCAACCATCTTTTTGAATACCTGAAGTAAAGATTATTTGAACTCAGCATGAAATAAAGACCATGGGAAATCAGCAGTACATTTCTTTGTGTACACTCAGAGGATTTCCTAGTGCTGAACAATCTCCTAAATCTTCTAACACTGAAATAAAAACAAATTCTACCTGGACTAATGAAAAATATTCTATTTGCCTACAATCTCAAGATAGAAAAAATATTTTTTTTTTGTCAGATAAAATTGTAGAACTAATTATGCCCGTTAGGCTACTACTAATCATTAAGCTGCAAAAACTTTAGACAAATTTAAATTATTTATCTTTAATACCATATATTTCAAGCAACAATACAAGTGGACTATATTTATTGATACCTGAAAATTCACGCAATGTATCTTCATATAGCTGAATATGTAAAGGATAAGGCCTATATAGTCTAGTTTAAACTGCATACAGCCATCCAAAGTCAGCAAACAGCTCTCCTGATAAACCTAATGTCTAAATAAATTCAGCACATACAGTGCAGTTATTTTAAACACTGCATGTGGGCACAAGCAATAACCAGTTGTTAAAGTAGTGATGCTCCTACATGACATTTTGAAATACATTTTCTCCTGTATTGCTAGCAGTTATTTTTGGCACATGCTCTTATTTTGTAAACCTGTTCTCCTCTACACCTTCACTATTATCTTGACTGAGCTCTTTTTTCTTTTGTTCTAAAACTGCACTTTGAATACAAATAGAACCAAATTCAAGTATCTTTCCATACAGTATCTCTATTCCTGTTTTAAAAGATTATGGTGTAACTGAGAATCAGAATGGCAGATTATGATTGTAGCTATAGCATATAGCTGTACAAATCCAGTGTAGTTTGGTATGGAGCTCCTTTGGATTTGCCCCATTTGGGAGATAAGAGTTTGATTAAGTCTGATACAAAGAACTGACTGATAATAAATGTGTGCCTCTTTGTTGATTATTTATCTATTCTGAAAGGGAAGGAGAGTTAAGAGTCTATTCCAAAATCCAGTAAAGTTAATCACTACATTCCCCTAGCAAATCTGTACCTGAAATCATGAATATGAGAGAACTTAGCTATGTGTTTATGTCTTGTGGCGAAGGTCAGCACAAAGCCTCAGAAGGTAATATAAAAATGCCAGCTCAATTAGCATAAACAATCCTTGGAAACGAACAAAAATCTGACATCCCTTATTACACACTGCACAATTGCTCAGCCAAAACTGACACCTGCCTCATTGGTCTGAGAGTTACATCAAAACTTTTTGTGGGTCAAGCCCATCCAGAACAGGGGAAGCCACAGCTCGCTCTTTCTAGAGTATGCACTTGTCAAAAAAATCACGATCTCTTAGAAAGCTATGTTTTCATTACTAGCAAAATCATTTCAAAGTGTATTTTACTGTAATTCATGTCAAACATAAGTTAAAGGTTATTTATGAAACCTTATGAAATATAAATTATGTTATTTGAGAGCAAATAGGTTTTAAGAAGCAGAGCCTAGTTAAAATAAGATGCAATTAGATGCTTGCATTTAAAAGAATAATGGTCAATGTTTGGTAGAGAGTTGTTCATAACGCTTCATAATCAAGATTAATTTCACTCAGTAAAAAAAGAAATGCAACTTGAAACAATTTACTAATAAGTTTCTTAAAAAAATCAATTTTACAAAATATACTTTGCAAGATTTAAATAGGAAAAAAGATCAGGCTATTTGCCTTCATGCACAATCTGATCAGAAAGCATGTAATAGAGGTGACAAAGTCCTCTGAAGTTTCCTATGAAACTTGAATTTCAGCTAATTTTCTTATGCAAATAAGGGCTAACTAGTTACTTTTTAAATTCCAGCTCTTTTGACTACAAAACCTTTAAATAGATTATTTGTTGCTTTTGTGTTTAAGCAGTTTTGAATATATTCTCATCTTATTGCACAGACAGCTACACATAAGCCTCTCATTAAGGATAAACTGCCTCTCACTGAAAAGAGAATATACCCCTAAGGATTTTTGAATTAAATTCATGTTCAGTTATTCATCCAAATTATTTTACATTTTCATGGCACACTGACATAGTCGCTATAACTTTATGGTAAAGACAGATATAGTACTTATAATCTGCACTAAAATATGAAAACAATTAAGACTGAGTGTTAGTATGTTCTTTGAAAGGTGGTGGGCTGGAAGATGCATTTGGCAAGACAGTTTTGCTCCAGGTCAAGACCTCTGTCAGTGCTTGATGATTGTTTACTATTTGTTATGCTTGTGCTATTTTGAATAGAGATCAAACTAAGTTTCTCTGGACAGAAGATGGAATTCCAGAAGTTCCTTTTGACATAATACATGCAGTATTTGATAAAATCCTTGACTGAAGGGAGACAGAACCAGTACACAAAGCTTAGGCTAAGCTCCAATTAATCCAGAGCTTGACTCTGTTGTGATAAGGGTCTCATATACTCTAGAAACACATTATACCTAGATCCTGATCTTGATGTGGATTTTTATTTGAAATATTTATGTAACCATTTGATCAGTTTGTGCTACATTTCTCCTTTATGTCTGCCCACAGAGGATACTCGTCTCTGAGCCTTCCGCTATAAACTCTAAACTCTTCAGCTTAAATTTAAGATTCATGCATTTTCCTTTGCACATTCTTAATTGAATTAGAAACCAATTAATTGGCCAACAAATCAGAACATGCCTGAAACCATGATCTGATAAATTTTTTTCTCCTACCTTAATAATTTGTAAAAAAAAAAAAAAAACTTATGTAGTAATAACATGCAGGAGGTGTGATTTTTTTTTTAAAAAAAATAACCTCATGCTCCTTTGAGGCCAAAAAGAGGAGGAGTGAAAAGTAAACCTTTTTACTGCTTCGCTTGGCATGTATTTTTTTCATATTTCTGTAATTTCTCTTAATTTAATTTTTAGGGAGTAGGCCACATGGCTGAAAACTTGAGTTCAATATGATGAAAAAAACAAATCTTATCCACAAAGCCTTGATACTGCTACCGATCAATATCTATACAATTAAAGCTCTTATTTCTATGGTAAGAGTTGGGGAGAAAATAGCAGAGCGACCTCTGAAGATGTTGAGCAACCTACCTCACTGAAACTTCCTCAGAGTAACAACAGTATTTCAAAAATGTATTGAAACAAATTACTCTGAAGTTTTCTCATGCTGTGAGTAATACATCCTAGTTTGAAAAAATGAAGAAATCTGTGACAGCACTGGCCAGAATCATTTCACAACTTTGACCTCAGAGCAAATATGAAAGACTGAATTTGACCCAGTGGATCTGTAGACTAGCATAGGATAGGCTCTTTTGGTTATGAAGGTCTTGGATCTACTGGTTGAGTAGCTCTACATTCATTTGGGATCTGACATTGCACTGAGCACCTCCTTTGAAGTTCTGAAATTCTCAATTCTCACTAACTTCAGTGGGAAACAAAAGCCCTTGGTGTATAGGACAGGCCTCGCAAAAATGTACACTTCACACTGCTAACAGAACAGTCTTTTTTTCAAAGAAGATCAAATCAGTATTTGTCTTCACCATTTAATGTGTATTTTTGTTAAAAAAAAAGAAGGCTTAGAAAACTTACACATTCAGCATAATAGTAGAATTTTGCAAAGGAAAAAAATCCTTCAGCTAATTAACTTCTCACTTAAAATGCTAAATGCTCCAGGACTTACCAAGACTATCATTCATACAGCTAAAACACAAGCTAACTAGGAGAAAGTATTACTTGGAGAATAATATTCAGATACCAATCTCATTTAGAAGTTGTTATCTTCTGTAAGATTAACATTTTTATTTACAACTCCACGATAATATAACGCACATTTACCAGGCATGGAAACAGGCTTTATAATATATTAAAATGCCTTTCATGCTTTAAATTGTACTAATTTAGACATTTCAGATTTAATCAAACTGACAAAAAGAAAATCAATGGGAGTCGTCGCTGCTTTGCAACTGCCTCTTAAGGTTTTACACTAACTTAAACACAATACTAAAAATATAAAAATAAAGCTTTGTATACTGGCAACACTTTACTCATGTTAGGTTCCACTTGATAAGCAGTACAAAACAAACACCATAGTAATACTAAACCTAGTGACTTCACTTGACAACGAACACAGAAATTTTTTTTAGAGACACTGGAAACAGTTTTTCAAAGTCACATAAGGGACCTGGGTGTCTAACTTACATTAATTTTACTGGACAGCATACAAAAATCTCAGTGTAAATATTTAATGTCTAAGATTACAGATGACTCAATTCACCTAGCCAGACCCTCTTGCTACTGATTTCAGTATGAGTTTTGCATACAAAATGATCTCAGCCCTTACGGAATTTCATTTAAAATTATATAGTACATCCTTTCAGAATATACAGAATACGTTCACTCATCAAACACGCCCACACACGACTGTTACTTGAATCTGGAGCTGAACAAGTTAAAAAGCAATTACTCTTAAATGCACTCTTTGTGCATTTGACTGAGGAGAGTCAGAATATATCAAAACCTTTAAGAGTTCATATTCTGTCAGGACTGTTATTTCAGTACACTGGCTCAAAATCTCAGAATTTTGGAAAAAATGTTCCTTTCCAACAGAAATTTTCCTGTCTTTGGTCTCAGCTCAGAGTTTTTTCTTTTTTTAATCTGATTCCCTCCAGCTGTTTTTAAGCAGAAAACTATTTTAAGCTGAAAAACATACAATGTAAAATACCCTACAAATTCAAATTAGATGGTTTCTCACATTTCATATTATTCAAAGGGCTAATTCTGACTGACTTCTGCTGTTCACTGAAGTGTCAAAAATAAGCAAATATGAACACTGAGGCAGAAATGGAGCTCACAGCAAATAAAGACAGTAGTAGTTTCACTGGGAGATGGATCAGTGTCTTTTTTCATCAATAGGCAATAGTAACTTTTGTTAAAATGGAAAGCCACAGTACTGACTACAGCATTTACAGGTAATTATAGAAAGTCAAGTAATTAAGCACCTCAGTGTTAGTGCTTACATTAGACTCATAACCAAAACAGACATGAAAATGAGAAGAGAGAAAATAGGGATTGTTTTAATCATGTAAGCAAAATCTGCTCTGAAATCCTGGGGGGTGGAGAAAGTGGGACATAAAAATCTCGAGTATAAAGAGTTCTCCAGCATATTTTTATAATCAAGTCCATAGCATATAAAGAAGATCCATAGTTTTACTGTATGGATCAGGAAAAGACTATAGTATCTATAAGCCACACTTCCATTGAAGTATGTTGAGAGTATGCCATTCAGGCCAGGTTCTTCTGCCTCTACCCCTCCAAAGAACAGAGCAGAGACATAAAAATATAAAATTCAACATGCCAGTCTAAGGTGAAAATTAAGAATGTAAACTGTCAAGACAAACTGAAAATGTTACAATTCCACAGGAAAGTTAAGCTCGTCATATATGTTCTGATACAACACATTTTTTGGATTGCTTAAAAACAAACAAACAAACAAGCAGTTCTACTGGTATTGTTGTTAGACCTGCCTAACCTCTAAACTTCACAGCATACAAAATACTGAAGATTTATATCCTATGTTTATAGGATACTTTATATCCTTTCTATATATTCTGTGTATATAAATCCTATAGAGAGAGGGGATACTTTATATCCTATATATAGCACACTTTATATATAGTTATATACAAATAAACTAATCCCTGTATATTCATACACATACACAAAGCATATGCATTCTGGATATAAAGTTTTTAAGTTGAAGATTTTTAGTATCAATCATTACTGGCAAGACATCCAAACTCTGCGCTATCAAACATGTTAGAAGATTTCCCTAAAGCAAAGAAGCTGTCTTTGGCACAGGTTTGGAGAGGATATCCAAGTACTATGTGAAAGGACTGAATGCTTCAGTCCTTTGGGACTCTTACTCATTTGTTAGAACAGTCTTCAGGCTTAACACCAGTTCTAGCATCAGTAGAGTACACAATATACAATGTACACCTCTTTACTGTAGCCAGACTTGGAGCCTGTACTGGTTTTAAATTATTAAAGATTTCTTATATATCTTTGATGCCAAAAAAGTCAATGATAAAGTTATGAGTAGGAACATGATAGCATAAACATTACTAGCACATCAATAAGATAGGAATCCAAAATACTGCTGCCCTCAAAACTGTATATATCACTGGAATATGTTTTGTATATTAGAGACATAGCGCTCTCAGTCTGAGGTTATGTAAAGCATATTTTATGTACCAGTCTTAACAGTATGTTTTTATTTCCACACCTTTACAAACCTGCATGAAGCTGATGGCTCCCAAGGGAACTGCCATTTTGTTTTACTTTTCAGAAAGTTACTGAAACTGATATTGTCATGAAGGAAATATATAGTTTATGCTCTAAATGCTTGAAAAATTAAGAGGAGTGTAAAGATGATTGCTTCTTGCATGCCTATGTATTCATTTCATTGCATTCAAGTGTCTCAAATACTTTTCTTTTAAAAGTGAGTTTGGGTTAGTGGACTGGACTACACTGTACAGAAATAGATTACATCCTGTGCAATTACAGCCATATCCAACGACTCATCAAGGAAGTGTTCCTGAAAAGTGCGATGGCTGTCGATTTGAAAGACAGAAAAAGCAATTTTTCCCTGTAAGAATTAATAGGATAGAGGGCAGATATGTGCAGACCTTAAGTAAAGCACACAGTTTAAATGCATAGGGACAATATACATGGCATGAAGAATGAAGAGGCAGGAGCAAGCTCATTAGGTTTGTCAAATGAAGGAGAAGCTAGCTTTTCAGAACAGATCTCCATTCCAAAAGATCTCAGTCACTCCTTTTAAAAGACTGAATGCCTAACCATTACCTACTTTCCCATCCTTTACCCTTGCTTGATGAACTGGATCTTGATTCATTTAAAGAGGATGGTGCCGATGATAAAAATGAAACTGTACAAAAAAAGGCAGCAAGAAAGCTCAGAGTAAAAGATTTATGGTGGGTGTTCACTTTCATAAATGAACCGAGCAAGATCTTTCAGATGAGTGATCTGCTCTGAAAAGCCAGCTGCTGAAAAGCCAGCATCTTAAACTGTGTGTACTTAAGTTCTGGCACACAACGCTCTTCTTATTATGAAAGCAAGTGAAAAACTGTTTCTCAGAAAAACACCATCAGTAATGCATTTCTGAGATAACCTCCCTCTTGATTATACCCTTTGAGAGCTATGGGACTGTCTTGGCCAGTTCTAGGCCTGGGACTGAACTAAGGTATTCTTGCAAGTATCTCCCCAAGAAGAGGATCCTTACTTATTTAGGATATGATCTGTGTGCATGGCTCAAAATATCTAGCCATAACTACGGATGCCATGATCATACTGCAATTCTTAAGCAGGAGGGATTCTGTTAAGATGGAATACAGCATGTAGAGGTTTTAAGTCCTTACTTCTACAGTAGTCTTCCCCCACAACGAAAAACTGTGGAACTGTCTTCACCCTGCACCTGGAAAACTGCTGGAGAGATTACAGCTGGCCACAGCATATATGAATGAATTGTTCTATATCATGTAAATTTTAACTGTTGATTGTGGGTATTTTAGTGCCATGGACATTATTTTTATTAAAAAATTTGAAATAACTTTAAAGAACAATTCACAACAGATAATCTTCTATCCAGATAATCTGTAGGTGCCATGATGCCTTTCTTCCAGACACTATCCTGACTCAGGAAGCTTAAAGGCATACTGCAGAAAGCATCACTATATACCTGCCCTCTCTCAGACTCTGACTTAGGCATTCACCATTGCCAACTGCCAGAGCCAAAATACCAGGGCTAACCAAAACTTATTCATACATTGTAGAAAATAAATTAATTTTAAACCAAATAAAACCAAGCAAGGAACATTTTTAATGAAAAATATTTTGAAAGAAAAGCACTGTGTTCTGGAACAGGGTTAATTCAGACTGTAGAGTGGCAGTTCTTCTCTAACAGAATACATGGAAATATTTGTTAAAACTTGCTGCATTTATAGATTCAATGGCTTTTAGGGGTAAATCCCATGGCATTTATCCAAACAAAACTCCCAGTGAAGTGAAAGAGTATTTTCCCTAAAGACTGCAACATTTGGCCCTTAGTAATGGAAACATTCAATAATAAATAGTTTGGATTAAGTAAATTCAATAGCAAATTAATCTAACAAATACCAAAGAGAGAAGTCCTCTTTTGATTAGCTAATTAAAGTTAATATGCTTCTAAAAGTCTACTATATTTATACATTTACTTATAAATTATACATTTACTGTATGAATATCATAGTCAGTTTAGCACTTGGAAACCAGATCAAGTTTATAATAGCTACTGGCACAACCTAGTTAAACTGTTGGTATTTCACTGCAAATCCTGCAGTTCACGGTCTGTAACTTGGTTATAAATATTCACTCAGGGATAAAACACTGCATAAAAAATTTTTGAGTTGGTGACTTTAGAGAATGATTTAATAGAATTTGAGCTTTAAAAACAGATGCTGTAGTTTTTCACTACATTATGCATGGATAAGAAATATTATGTGTATATATATAAATATAATTTATATATTCCATATATGGAATATGGATACCAAAGTAAATTTGTTTAAATTAGTCTCCTTTGTATGCTTTAAAATAAGACTGTTTCTCACATCACAAAAAAGATTCCACTGAAACTCAAAAGGAAAATTCCCACTGATGTCAAAGTAGCCAATAATTTACCACACATTTAATCCTAACACTATAGGTAGGACACATGAAGCCCTGTGTGATTTTCTCTCTGAACTATGCAACCTACATATAACAAATATCAGAATATTCAGAAGTTTGTCTCACATACAAATTGAAAATCTGAGCGCTTCTCTACACCAGCTTAGTTTTCTCCGTTTTATTGATCTTTCTGTTATCCTCCCTTAACTCAGATCGTTACACTTCCTCAACAGCGGTATCTTCTTTCACTTCTCCCCTGCTATTACAGTTCAAGCATCTTAAGCTTTTATAATATACTACATGATGGACATTAGGAAGGTCAATTTTCTAGACTGAGTCACAGGCACAGGAGTGTGTTCTGGAAAACCGCAGAAGGTCAGTTTACACAGTAAAAAAAAAAAAAAAAGCTGGAAAACTATCTGACATTACTGAAAAAGCTCTGTTATACAAAAAAAGGAAAGAAATTCCACTTTCAAGGATTCTCTTGAGACAGAGAGCTAACTCTACAAAATCATTAATATCTGCTATCTCAATTTATTATAAAAAGTCTTGGTCTACTTGAATGGAAGGGGCCTCCTGATTCACAGGCTACTACGTTTCTATCACACATAAGCACATCACATAATCCCTTTTGTTAAACTTTTCAATTTTTATCTGAAAAATATTCCCATGATTCCTCTTGGAATGTTGCTCTAAAAGCCTCATTTTACTAAACTTTTCTCTAATTTCCAACCTATAACTATCCATGAGTGGGACTTTTGTTTGTATACCAGCACTATCTTATCACAGAATCACAGAATCGCTGAGGTTGGAAGGGACCTCTGGAGATCATCTAGTCCAAACCCCCTGCTCAAGCAGGGTCACCTACAGCACGTTGCACAGGATTGCATCCAGGCGGGTTTTGAATATCTCCAGAGAAGGAGACTCCACCACCTCTCTGGGCAACCTGTGCCAGTGCTCTGTCACCCTCACAGTGAAGAAGTTTTTCCTCATGTTCAGATGGAATTGTCTGTGTTTCAGTTTGTGCCCGTTGCCTCGCGTCCTGTCGCTGGGCACCACTGAAAAGAGTCTGGCTCCATCCTCTCGACACCCTCCCTTCAGATACTTGTACACGTTGATAAGATCTCCTCTCAGCCTTCTCTTCTCCAGGCTAAACAGGCCCAGCTCTCTCAGTCTTTCCTCATAAGAGAGATGCTCCAGTCCTCTAATCATCTTTGTAGCCCTTCGCTGGACTTGCTCCAGTAGTGCCACATCCCTCTTGTACTGGGGAGCCCAGAACTGGACGCAGTACTCCAGATGTGGCCTCACCAGGGCTGAGTAGAGGGGGAGGATCACCTCCCTCGACCTGCTGGCAACACTCTTCCTGATGCACCCCAGGACACCATTGGCCTTCTTGGCCACAAGGGCACATTGCTGCCTCATGCTTAACTTGGTGTCCACCAGCACTCCCAGGTCCTTCTCCGCAGAGCTGCTTTCCAGCAGGTCAACCCCCAACCTGTCCTGGTGCCTGGGGTTATTCCTCCCCAGGTGCAGGACCCTGCACTTGCCTGTGTTGAACTTCATGAGGTTCCTCTCTGCCCAGCTCTCCAGCCTGTCCAGGTCTCTCTGAATGGCAGCACAGCCCTCTGGCGTATCGGCCACTCCTCCCAGTTTGGTATCGTCAGCAAACTTGCTGAGGGTGCACTCTGTCCCTTCATCCAGGTCATTGATGAAGAAGTTGAACAAGACTGGACCCAGGACTGACCCGTGGGGGACACCGCTAGCTACAGGCCTCCAACTAGACTCTGCGCCGCTGATCACAACCCTCTGAGCTCTGCCATTCAGCCAGGTCTCAATCCACCTCACTGTCCACTCATCTTTTGGCTCAATAGTTGTTTCCTCCTTGGTGTTCAGCTCCTTACATATTACAGAGAGCCATGTTGTCACCTTTCAGCCTTAAAAACCACTTGACTTTTTAGCCATACAAAATATTCTGCTTCCTGACCACATAAGTAGCTTTTCTCCACTCAGGAAGTCCATTTTCCCCTACACTGTATTTCTCCTTTCAGCATTGCCAGTAGTCTCTCCATTACCCAGTACCTTGCCCATCTTACAGCTCCTCACTTATCTTCATGATTCCATAATTAATTTCTCATGTGGTACCGTAATAAGTACTTTATTAAAGTACAAACTGGTTATATCTGTCACATTTCTTTGCACAGAAGAACATTTACTACTTTTTTTTTTTAAGGTAGAGAGTTTGTTTTACATGATCTGCCTCTGCCAAATCCATATAAATTCTATGCAACTTTTTATTTACCTCCATATTTCCAGTCATTCTCTCCAGCAATACTTTTTATCTAAGTATTTGCAAACTGTTAAGTCAAAACAAAGGTCCTGAAGCTGTTCATATTACTTAAGAAATGTCAACAACCATTCCACAATTCACGTAAGATATTACTTCAAATGACAGGCTTTGGATATCCATCTTGTACTCACTAACATTTTCATCCCTGTTACGCCTCCTGTCTTTGCTCTCATAGTCAGCTGTATCATCCTTATTGCAAACAGAACCAAAATATTAATATACCTTTCAGTCTATACCTAAACTCTACACCTCAATCTCTGCACCTCAGTTTCTACTTACTCTTCACTATGTTTCTTATTCCTTATTCTTTTCTGTTCATTTGGCTGAACAGCCCTTTGCTGCTTGTTAAAACATTTCTTATAAGATCTAGCTCTGTCTTTTAGCAGTTTTCATTCCAGCCTTTATAGTCTTCTTTACTGATTAGCCAATATGGAATGGAGCATACAGACTCTTTTGTTCTAGATGATTTTTGGAGAACGATCACCTCACCCAGTTAAATCAGCAAAGGCCTCTTGCAGGTTTTTCTTGTGCTTGGAACATTAGTTTCAGATAGCTTTTTCCATGATAAAAGTAATGGTGTGCTTCCCCCACAAATAAATCCTGAATTCCTCTGTCCAGCAACTTCCCTAAGTACTTTTTCCAGTTCACCTAAATTTGCAGTTTTGAAATGGAAGGCCTGAAATGTTTTACTGATACACTTTCATTTATGCTTCTATTTCAGTCAAAATGAATCAGCTGATGAACATTCAATTCAAGGTGGCTTTCGCAACTTTTTAAAAAATAAATTAAATTTCTTTACTTATCACAACTTGTCGGTTTTACATCAAAACATTTAAGGCTGTCATATTGGTAACAGTATTTGTTCCTCCATCTCCAGCTGTGATTTTCTGCAGATACCTTCTCTCATAACATTACTGAAATATCTATCCAAATTGAACTCCATGTCTGGGGTCTCCAGGCAGGTCTTTCCACACCAACCAATGCAATTGCTTTTATCATCCTTCCCTGAAAGATTTTCATCTAACACATTCTTTTTACCTATGCTACTTCTTCTTGTAAGTCAACATTATGATTAATTAATCACTTTCTCTTTAAAGAGAGTTGTCAGTGCACTTAATGAAAATATTGCATATTATTGCCTTGGGCAAAAGGAAAATTTAACCATAGACATAATATTTAGCAGAACTTGTGCTATTAGGAAGAACTATGGCTCAGACAACTAAATGTAGTTAGCAACATGATGAAATCTTTAACAATAAAAAAAATTAGAAATGCACACCAGCATCTCATAAGATGTTTTTCAGCCTTATATAAGGCAGCCACACTCGACTTCCCAACTTCACTTATCTGTGTTACAACTGTTTCTTCAATAACATCATCTCTTCGGTAATGTTCAAAATAAACACAGATACAAGATTTTGAAGAGGTTTTATATGAAGCAACAGTGTATCCATAAATTATTAGTATTTCTAAGGATAAGTGATTAAAACGCTAATTATTACTGACCTGTATGACTCTTAATTTAATTACAGTTAACTGCAGGAACAAAGAGGAGACCAGATACCCTAGAGATTGCTATATCCTTCTGTCCTCTTCCATCCAAGAAATGATTCCGAAAGCAACCTTTCAAGGCTGCGCTGTTTCCCTTACAAAGGATACAACACAAGAATATCTACTGCTACTTGTCAAAGCAACCTCTATGGAAATATTCTCATAAAACAGGGAATATAAGATCACAGATCTCTAAAACAAACAAGCAAACAAAAAAACCCAAACACAAAACACACAACTTCTCAGTCTTAGTACTTTCTCTTCAAAGAGAAATATTAACTTAAAGCATAAACATTAGCTTAGCTTAATTAATATTTTGAAGTTACTCAGAAAAAAATTTTTGAATAAATGATGGTGATTGATAAACCCAAGAAGAAAAAGGGAAATAGAAGTCAGTACTGTCTATTACAGTAAGATATGCTTTAGGTACAGTTCCTTTGGATTTTTTTTTAATTTTATTTTAAGGAACATTGACACGCAGACATCTCAAAGCAAAAATTTCACTGTGGCAATGAAAACTGTAATTTTCTTACTACTTTTCCCTCTTTCCCCACCTATATGTTCAACTGGGCAGTTACCAGACTACAGTTAATTCTTCCTTAAGCAGAATTTGTAGATCTGCATGATTAGACTCTGCAGTGAAGTTAATATGATCAGTCACAAACTACTTAATATATCGAAAGTGTCAAATATTATAATATGGAACACCACACATTAAAAATATTTTTTTTCTAGTTACTTCCTTCTGCTTCAAAAGGAAGATTTTTTTGCTGAAATGAAAAAACCCAAACCATAAACTTACTATGTAGCCACCTCTATCACCTATAGCCACCAGGTGTTTATATGATATAAAATGTTAAAGTGATTTGCACTGTTTTAACAGATATTCTTTCCTATTTATAGTAATAAAACAATATTACCAAAAATAATAAAATTCTAGTGTAATGATAGCTTGGGAATTCACATGACAGTTCACTGCCCCCCCTCCCCCACCCCCCCCAAGACCTCCTCAGAGGTCAACAACATTGCGATCAGGAACAATGTTAACTAATGAGATCAGAGCTGCACATGACTTCATCTCGTTTAGCTTCTCAGAAGACAATAATAGGTTTTTCTGAACTCATCCTATATCTAGTCTGACCACACGTACAAATTCAAATTCCTAGGTGGTTCATTAAGATTTCAGGAGTACATTAACAAACTTCAGGACCTGGGCAGAGGAGTCTTTCTGTATGGAAATAATAGATGAGGACAACAGTCCCCAAATTCTAGACTATAGCTATGGGAAATTTAGAGTTCCCACAGAGCCAGATCTAGGATCTGCTAAATAAATTTTCTTGTAATATTCAGATTCAGATTTGCAGAAAATGAAGACTGTGGTCTAAGAGGAAAAAAGCTTGATATTCACTGTCTTGGGCTTTATGTTTTACTGAGCAACAAGGTTTATTTTTGCTTTAAGTAAATATTAAGTAGATTATTTTTCAGTCAACATAAACCTCTCAAGCCAATAAATTTTGATGCATGTCTTTTTTAATGCATGAAGTCATAAGTGATTATTACCCAAAAGAGAGTGGAAATTTCTTCTTCAGTAGTTCATATGAACCTTTGGGAAGCAGTTTCTTTAGCACAAAAACATTTTAGGCAAAGTTATGCCAGTCACATGAAGGAGGAAGCCAAACTTTCCCAACCTTATCCAATGTAGATTACAGACATACTCAGAATTTAATCAAGAAAGTGTGTCCTTTAAGAAGACACCACTTAGTCATATGAAATACAGAAATACCTTAGCTGAACTTCGTTAATCTCTGGGACCTGGAAGATACAGTTGGAACTTGCTAACTGGACGGAAGTTTGGTGGGGCTTTGTAGAACAGGAGACTGACTCCATGGAGAAGTAAATTTGTCCTTATACTTCTAAGCACTAGCCTGCAATGATGTCACTGATGGTCAAAGAACATCATAACTTTCCTTGTATCTCGTACCTATAGGACACCTGAGCAGCAGCAGAGAGGAAGATAATTGTCAGATTATCATCCTACTAGCCTCCATAGGGAACCCACCACCACTTTGAAAATGGTCATTTAATATCTGAGAACATCTGTACAAAGAATGTATTTTACTGTATAGACGGTAGCTGTCAGGAAGCTTTTTAGAAAGATAGAACTAGTTTAGAAACACTAGACTAAATGAGCCAAGAAAATAAGGTGCAAGGAGTGTGGTCTGAGATTTTTCATTAAAAAATTTTAGACTTTCTAGTAAGGAAGAATGAATTGAGAGGGTCACTAAAACCAGTATTAGATAAAAGGCACTGAACTACTTACCACTTAAGCATTTTGTGCTTTTGTGCACTGTTGTGCTTAAAAATAATTACCCATTTTTTAGTCACCATTTAGTCTGAGCCCCAGATCTCCTTTCCCAGATTAGCAGTATAATTGTGACTAGCTAACATTCTGAACTTTCATCCACTAATTCACGAGATTAAAAACATGCATACCTTGACTGAGCTTCTCCTCTTAACTCTGAGGAGAAACCTTTTGGGACTGTGCCTCAGGAGTGTAAGAAATCAGAATCTTCATACTTGCAGTGAGGGAAAGGATAGAACTAATGACTTTCTGGCTACCAAATACAATGTTCTCAGTACAATATCCTCTGGTTCTGGCCCCAGTGGCCCACAATGGGAGTGATATTGTTCTGGTATGTTTTAATGTAGGTCACAGCTGACAACACAAATCTATGTTATCAAGTCTAAAAAGTGAGTAAGTGCAAGCCAGATAAACAACATAAAAACCATTTCCAGATGTAAAATGCTTTGTATAAGAAACAGTACTGTCACATGTTTGATAACATAAATTTGTAGGAAAAATATGTATTTTCTCAGTTAATAGTTGATGGTGTCTGTATGATTGGTTTTCATCTTTACTATCTTCCTTTCTGAAACATTATGTTTCTTTGTGGCTCTACATTCAGTAAATATAAACCTCAAGCCATTATTTTCCTTGAAGCATCCCTGGAAGAAGAGCCACAGGACCAGATGCAAGATATAATCACTTCAAATGGTAGACAAAAGTCAGGATCCTTTGAATTTCAGCAAATCTCTGTAGCTTTCATATACCAATTTTCCTTCAAGCCCTATCGTTACACAGCACTCACATAATAAAACATTTTCCTACACTAGTTCCAAATGAGTTTTCCCCATTTTATCATTTGTTCTAAAAAGGATCTGAAAATAGCTCATAATTTCCATGCAGTTGTTTAATATGCAAGAATTTTCACCAAATATTTCATGCAGAATTCTCTCATAACTATATGAGGCACACAGGAGTATTAAATATTCAAAGTTTCTTTTGTTATAAAAGGATCAATGTTGACTTACTTATGGACCTTAAAAGATGTGATTATGAAATAACTATAGTTTCAATATCACAAAGAAATCACCAGAATGATTACAGAGACGCTTGATTTGGGTCTGTCTGAAGCCCATGTTAGCTTCTGTCAAATTAAATTAATTTTGTATTAATTGCTGAAGCATAAAATCCATTTATTCTCAGCAAGAGTGTAGTTTAATCCTCTAAAAATCAGTTCATAACCAAATAATGCTGTTAAAATTTGAGCTTATTAAGGCAACATTTTTAACATCAAGGAAAATAAATATATCTAATTTGTCTGTGTTGCAAAGATGAGCTATCACCACACCCACAGTTAATAAAAATAGACAAATTAAGAGGCAACCTCTGAGCTCTGTAGAAAAAAAAAAGCTGCAGTGAGACACTTAAATAAAAGAAGCAGTAAAAGGCTGTAATTAACTGGACAGGAACTGGTCCTTTTTTGGAACATCTATTTCAGTTGTATTCAGTTGCATTAAACAGGTTCTCTGCCACAAAAGCAAAATACCCATATCCTCTCCTGCACTACAGAAATTAGGAACTCTAATACAAAATCTAAACAAAAAGACCGAATTGAATCTTCTCTCTGAGGGATAGCAATACCTCCTGGAATATCAGTCCAGTAGGAATGTTCTTTCTGAAGCCATTTAATCTAAGACACAGTACTAAACAGAATAAAGAGATAAGCATTTAAAATGTACATATGCACAAATAATTTCCACCACACAACATACAAGGTTCCATAGTTACACTCAACTGGGAAAGTGGGAAATACTGTCTTACAGAGAGTACTAATATTATCTCAAACGCTAAAATACAATGACTGTTTGGTGTCGCCATTATGGTAGCATTTTAACTGCGAACATGATTTAAGAAATACAGTGATATTGAAGATTAATATCATTTTTATAGTGTAAATGGGAAGGAAAAGAGTTTATTATTAGCAACAGAACAAACTGTGTTCTCTGTCAAGAGGCCTCTAAAACCTGAGCAACGTATCATTTTTGTACAAAGAACTCTGAAAGGAAAATAGAAGATAGAACAATAAAAAAATACATTCTCTTTTGATGAAAACAATCTCTGCATATCATTGCTCATCCTATATACAGAACCTGATGTTATTTATGTCTGATTTCATTACATTAAGGAGCAGAGATCTGATCAAATGAAGTAAGTTTATCACAGGCCCTGGTTCTCATGGGGGACTTCAACCACCCTGATATCTGCTGGAAAGACAACACAGCTAGGCACAAACAGTCCCGGAGGTTCCTGCAGAGCACTGATGATAGCTTTTTGACACAGGTGGTGGAGGAGCCAATGAGGAGAGGGGTGCTGCTGGACCTCGTACTAACAAACAAAGAAGGACTGGTTGGAGATGTGAAGGTCAGGGGCAGCCTTGGCTGCAGTGACCATGAGATGGTGGAGTTCAGGATCCTGCAAGGAGGAAGCAGGGCAATAAGTAGGATCGCAACCCTGGACTTCAGGAGAGCAAACTTTGGCCTCTTCAGGGACCTACTTGGAGGAATCCCATTGGTTAGGGCCCTAGAAGGAAGGAGGGTCCAAGAGAGCTGGTTAATATTCAAGCATCACTTCCTCCAAGTTCAAGATCGGAGCATCCCTATGAGTAGGAAGTCAAGCAAAGGAGGTAGGAGACCTGCGTGGATGAGCAAGGAGCTCCTGGCAAAGCTCAACCAGAAGAAGGAAGTATACAGAAAGTGGAAAGGGGGACAGGCCACTTGGGAGGAATATAGGAACGTTGTCAGAGTATGCAGGGATGCGACGAGGAAGGCTAAGGCCCGTTTGGAATTGAATCTGGCAAGGGATGTCAAGGACAACAAGAAGGGCTTCTTCAAATACATCAGGAGCAAAAAGAAGACTAGGGAAAATGTGGGCCTTTGCCGAATGGGGTGGGTGCCCTGGTGACGAAGGATGCAGAGAAGGCAGAGTTACTGAATGCCTTCTTTGCTTCAGTCTTTACTGCTCAGGCCAGCCCTCAGGAACCCCAGACCCTGGAGGCAAGAGAGAAAGTCTGGAGAAAGGAAGACTTTCCCTTGGTGGAGGAGGATCGGGTTAGAGATCATTTAAGCAAACTTGATACCCACAAATCCATGGGCCCTGATGGGATGCACCCACGAGTGCTGAGGGAGCTGGTGGACGTTATTGCTAAGCCACTCTCCATCATCTTTGAAAGGTCATGGAGAACAGGAGAGGTGCCTGAAGACTGGAAGAAAGCCAATGTCACCCCAGTCTTCAAAAAGGGCAAGAAGGAGGACCCAGGGAACTACAGGCCAGTCAGCCTCACCTCCATCCCTGGAAAGGTGGTAGAGCAGCTCATCCTGGAGGCCATCTCCAAGCATGTGGAGGAAAAGAAGGTGATCAGGAGCAGTCAGCATGGCTTCACCAAGGGGAAATCATGCTTAACCAATCTGATAGCCTTCTCTGATGGAATGACTGGCTGGGTAGATGAGGGGAGAGCAGTGGATGTTGTCTACCTAGATTTCAGCAAGGCTTTTGACACTGTCTCCCATAACATCCTCATAGACAAGCTCAGGAAGTGGGGGCTAGATGAGTGGACAGGGAGGTGGACTGAGAACTGGCTGAATGGCAGAGCTCAGAGGATTGTGATCAGCAGCGCAGAGTCTAGTTGGAAGCCTGTAGCTAGTGGTGTCCCCCAGGGGTCAGTACTGGGTCCAGTCTTGTTCAACTTCTTCATCAATGACCTGGATGAAGGCACAGAGTGCACCCTCAGCAAGTTTGCTGACGATACCAAACTGGGAGGAGTGGCTGATACACCAGAGGGCTGTGCTGCCATTCAGAGAGACCTGGACAGGCTGGAGAGCTGGGTGGAGAGGAACCTCATGAAGTTCAACACAGGCAAGTGCAGGGTCCTGCACCTGGGGAGGAATAACCCCAGGCACCAGGACAGGTTGGGGGTTGACCTGCTGGAAAGCAGCTCTGCGGAGAAGGACCTGGGAGTGCTGGTGGACACCAAGTTAAGCATGAGGCAGCAATGTGCCCTTGTGGCCAAGAAGGCCAATGGTGTCCTGGGGTGCATCAGGAAGAGTGTTGCCAGCAGGTCGAGGGAGGTGATTCTCCCCCTCTACTCAGCCCTGGGAAGGCCACATCTGGAGTACTGCGTCCAGTTCTGGGCTCCCCAGTACAAGAGGGATGTGGCACTACTGGAGCAAGTCCAGCGAAGGGCCACAAAGATGATTAGGGGACTGGAGCATCTCTCTTATGAGGAAAGGCTGAGAGAGCTTGGCCTGTTTAGCCTGGAGAAGAGAAGGCTGAGAGGAGATCTTATCAACGTGTACAAGTATGTGAAGGGAGGGTGTCAAGAGGATGGGACCAGACTCTTTTCAGTGGTGCCCAGCGACAGGACGCAAGGCAACGGGCACAAACTGAAACACAGGAAGTTCCACCTGAACATGAGGAAAAACTTCTTCACTGTGAGGGTGACAGAGCACTGGCACAGGTTGCCCAGAGAGGTGGTGGAGTCTCCTTCTCTGGAGATATTCAAAACCCGCCTGGATGTGATCCTGTGCAACGTGCTCTAGGTGACCCTGCTTGAGCAGGGGGGTTGGACTTAGACGATCTCCAGAGGTCCCTTCCAACCTCAACCATTCTGTGATTCTGTGAGTGAATGCTGCTGTCCAGCTAAGAAGGATGGTTACTTTAAATTCTTTCTTTAAAACCATTTCAGGTAGATGACAATTACATATTTATCAGGACAAAAATCCCGAAAATCAATTACATATCATAAAAGGAGGTTTAAACTGCAGGAAACGAGGCAATATATTAGGGAATGAAGCTACTGCTACAGCCTTAAAATAGCATTATTTTAATAGTACTACAACTTTTAGTAGAAATTAAAAAAAGATTAACCTTCTGTATCAAAAACTAAAAACTGGAAGCTACATTATCACCCAGTGATGAATTTAACTATTGCCATATATAAGTCTAGCGAAACCACAGAACCTGAAAGTAGTTTAGTTGCTTCTTTACCAATTTAGGCAGTGTCACAGTCTTTCCAGTCCAATTCCACTAAGAAACTAGGTATTTAGTAACATTTATCCTCCCTCTTAAAAGAGGAAATCTATCCACTCCACTCTTTCCTGAATTACAGTCTAGTGTGGTTTCCTCCTGATGGCTCATGGAGTAAATGTTCTATATACTGTGTTTTAAGTAACATCTCTTCTGTTATTGGGAATATTTACTGGAATATGCAATTCAGCACATCAGTCCATTTGTCAGGTCATCTTAGTCCTTCTGCAAAGCCTGTTTCAAAACATCTATGTGATCTTTTCCCAAAAACTATCTTTATTGCTTTTGTGTTGAAATCTAGTCTCTTGGCTCACTGACATAAGAAATTCTTGTGTCCAAAACCTTAATAACTCCTGCTAACAGTAACTAAAAAAAGCTTTGCTCCTTCTGGCCAAGTTCTTCCTTCTGCCATATCTCTCAAAGGACCTTTTCATCAGTAGCTCTTGATTCCAGTTTCCTCTCAAAAGCGAGCAACTTCTTTAGATTATCCTTGGGAGTAGCTCCACATCAGCAGCAGACACTCTTCTGCACAGCACTGAGCCATGTCATCATGCACAGTACCCTACCACGGAGTTCCTGACAACTCCACCTGTTCTGTCAACAGCCAATCCACCCTAAAGAGCAACCACCTATGCCGCTTCATTCCCAGCTACCACCACAGAGTACCTAGATTGAAGCTCTTCTGATTTAATCATTCATCTAACTTTATTTAAATCAGAAATGTGAAATGATCAGGGTTACAGAGAAACCGTGAAAAATGCCTGAGTTTTTCAAAGCTCTTACTAGTTTTGAGAAAAGCAACTGAGATACTTCTGAGAATAAGAGCTAAAAAAAATGTTTTCCTTAAACTAAATTTTTAAAAATATCTCTGAAAAGTTATCACTCCCATTCTTAAAACATGGCAGCAGGATTGTTCTGACTTGAAAGCTATGAAAATCAAAAGGCAGCCTTTGAAAATTGCCATTTTCATCCCACTCAATAGGAGTCTGTTAGAAGCAGTAAGAAAAATTCTCCTCATACACCAGTCCCACAGAACATACTTCACCCCAACATCAGCCTGTGAACATGCCTCAGTCTGAAGGTGAGCAAGAGCCTTTCTGCTATTGCTTATTGCTGAAAAAAGGCCACAAAAGAGATTAAAAAAGAGATTAAAAGGATATTCTCTTTCTAGTACTCTCTATTCTCTGTTCATGCTTTACCAAAAGCCTGGAAGAGAAAGCAGAGCCCTGCAGACCGTAATGCAAAAAAAAAAGGGGAGAAAGAGGAGTGTAATACATAGAGAAGGAACATGAGTCAAGATTAGGAGACAAAGTAGTCAGGCAAGGAGAGAGAGATGAGACGGGGCAGGAAGATATGCAGTCACTGAAGTATATTTCATTCCAGAACTTGGAGTGGAGCCCAGAAAACTGAAGTCTCCAAACCCTCCTCTGCTGTCAGCTAGTATTTACAAAAGCTAATTGCAAAGTTCTTGTCTCAGTTCTGTGGCTGGATCACTGAAAAGGTAACAGCCCAGTACAGCTACCTGCCCTTTTGCTACTGCAAGAGGTAGACACCCTTGTACTATAGTTCTTAACTTGTTTGGGTACCTATATGATACTATTAAGCAGAGAAGGAACTGTTTGTTTTCTTTAAAAACATAATACTTAATACTGTAATAATGTTGAAAGATTAAAAAAGTTGAAAAGAAAAATCAATGCAGAATGAATTAAACACAAATACTGGAACCGATCCTATACATACCACAGCATGCACACACATGACTGGCACTCACCTATTTTCCTTTGCAGCCATGGGCAATTAACACGCGGCCCACAAACACGTATGCCAACATAAATTAGATTCCCTTTCTTCAACTGTGAAAGAAAACTCCATTCTTGTTCTGTGAAACATAGTTTCAACCATATATATGGGCTGAAGCACAAAGAAAATGGTCTTCTGAGCTAGTGTGAATAGGAAAAATGAAAGGCAAGAGGAGCTTGGTCAAATGTACATCCAGGCAGTCCCTGTCTGCTATTCCAGTATTCTTCTACGTAATTTGTACCATGCAATCCTTACAATTTTTTTCCCCTCTTATTATACCTCATGTATCAGGTTGTTCACTGTCAACAGGAAGCTCTGGAACTGCTTTAGAAGGTTAAGACATGAGATTCACAGGAACACACTTTCAGTTCTCGAGTCACAGTGGTTAAATGCAATAATCATCCTCAGGGAGCCATACTAAATTAACTCAAGGATTCTAAGTATTAGTTGCACATATCTCTAAAACTCCTATTATTCTAAGGAAACTTTTTTAATCTCCAGAAGCTGAGAGATGTACCTTTACCACATATTTCTATAGTTACTGTATTTCCTGCTTTGTATTATTCACCATTAGTACACCAGTGCAATCCCTTGCATCGTTTTTCCTGAATAGTAAAAAATACTCCCTGTAGGTACAAGCTAGTGAACGTCAAAGCATAGAATTCTAATGAAATGTTAAACAAAGAAGTGATATGCACTGACCCACCAAGTAGAAGTGTAGCAACATACTTGAGTACAATAGACTTGAGTACAAAATATATTTTTGGAATATTACAGCATGCATCTGCATAAGGCTGACTGTTGATGGAAACCAAAGCTGACAAAGGCATAACAACATAAAAATGTATCTGTGATCTTACTCTGTATGTGGTTGAAAGTGACAGCCCATCAGTGTACAATTATCATACATTACTAATGGAATATTAATGAAATATTCATTGCTCTAATTAGAAAATCTTGTCTTGAAAAGCAGTCTTACTTTTCACCTCTGGAACTGTAATTGACACAGAAATGAATCTGACAGTCTTAACTACCATAACTCCTTAGTGGCAGAAATATACAGTGTCTTAATCTTCCAGCATTTAGCCTAACAACCAGTTTTCATTCTCTGTGGATAAAATTCAAGTCAACTTGGTTGGTCCCATGCACTACTTCAATCCCAGTTAAGTCCTAAACATATATCTAACATGGGCCAAAGATAATACATAGGTCCTGTGAAGGTTCACTGGATGGCAATTCATTTTCCTTTAAGAGGAGGGGGGGGGGGGGGAAGAAATATCTGTCTATAATTTTACAAAGTCAAGCCTGAAGTGGGATTCTAATTATCTGTGTACATACACACTTTTTAACCTGCATAACTTTTCTTCCTCCTTCAAAAGTGTCATTTTGTGCACATACTGGATAAAAGGTCAAGGAACTCATAAATATTAACTAAATACAAAGGAGAAGAGGTAGTAGGACAAAGTCTGCCTTTCAAACAATATCTGTGAAGAAGAAAGCATTATGAACATTTAGGAGGTAATATTCTGAAGTGCCAATAAACCAGCAGGTCTCATCAAAAAAAGAGGTGCTGATCTTTGTACCTGACAAAATCCAGTGCCTGCTGAAGGCAGTGATAGCCTTACATGATATTCACAGTGTGAGCCACTGATTTCAATGAGTACTGGATCAGGTTCCTATGGATTATCCTACCTATGCCAAACAACAAGACCTTCTTCTAGCAATAAAAGTTATACACATACAGGTTATAGGCTCCACCAGGCTATACTACCACCTCACTGAAAAAATCAGTGGATAAAATCCTGAACTAATTTAAGTCACAATGAGTTCTGTTATTTATTTCAAAGGGGGTCATGATTTTACCCAATGCAAAAGATACCACCCTAGCATTTTAAAACTTATAATACTGTTTAACCTTACAAGATACTTGGTAAAGTTAATATATATAAATTGAAATTTAGACTGCTGACAAAATATAATGGAGAATTAATTATAATTTAGAAATGTGAGCATATTTTAATCACTCTTGACTTCATATGTCAGATAATTATTTAGTGAATATGAAAACTGTGTTATTTGTTTAGTGCTGTAATTTGTTTATATGTTACCTTTTCAAATTACTATGCTATTTTCATTTATATTAACAAACACTCTCTGAAATTGTGGGAAAGGACTATTTATCACCTCTGAAAGAGCAAATTCATTTGGAATTGATATCATAAATAAAAGTCTAAATATTTAAAATTCTAAAAGCATCAATATATATTGTTTCATCTTTGTCCCTGATTATACATCTTCATCATTTTATTTAAAAAAAGTCATTGAACTAAGTGTTCATTTATAATTAAATTAGCAAAGAAATCTCAGAAATTATTCCTATTGCTTCAGTTTGATGTGGTTTTCTGTTATTCAAAATAATAATTTGTATATGAGCTGTTTTCCTTTTGCTAAACATAGATTTATTTCAAATACATTACCTTGACAATAACGTGCTACCAAATAAATAGTGACCATTTTGTATCAACAAGAGGGATGGAAATATTGTACTAGTCACTGAGGAAACAATAAATGCATTTTATTTATTACTGTGGATAGCACTAGGCAGATGATTTGCTGATTGTGATATTCATTACATAGAAAACATTCTTTCACACTTTCCACTCTTGTTTTACCCACGGTCTACTGTGAAGCACAGTGTCATATGTACTGGATATTAAAGTACTAAAATCCAAATTCATTCCTTAATTGGCTGTCAAAGCTTACAAAAGTGGTGAGTTTAGTCCTTTTTTTTTTTAGTTGTTATATTCTCCACTAGACAAATAATAAACTTCCCCCCGCTTTTCCTTAAAAAGGCACTGGGTGAAACAAAAATTAATCTCTATTCATCTCTAGACACTAGAAGATTAAAAAAGAAAAAGTAATTATATAACAAAAAGAGGTTTTCATTTGGCTTTATGCATTTACATTTATATCTACTTGAATCTAGCATTAAGTCAAATTCATTCCTGCTTTCATACCCCC
This sequence comes from Apteryx mantelli, assembly GCF_036417845.1. Taxonomy (NCBI): domain Eukaryota; kingdom Metazoa; phylum Chordata; class Aves; order Apterygiformes; family Apterygidae; genus Apteryx; species Apteryx mantelli. Next base: position 54,396,792 of record NC_089979.1, read on the forward strand.
TACCTCCCTGTAAACACACCGGTCACAAAACCAATTTTCTGGATTTTGTATCTGCCTAGATACACTCTAGTGTATATACATTTGTGCTTCCTTGTATCATTGAAGAGGTACTGCAAAACACATGCATGCTACCCATTCTGTGAGCAGAAGGGAACAAGATTTGGTCTATTTTGATAAATTTAAGGTTTTGCATGCTTTTTTACAGAGTACTTTCTTCAGTATATCTTTGGTTTAATTTCACATTTATTTATTAGACACGAGTTATTTAAAAGTAGTTGCTGGATAAAGCATGACTAATTTCATCCTACTTTCAAAAAGTATTTGACCCAGCAATAAATACAACAAACTTAATCCTACTGCTTAAAATATCTCCATATAATCTGTAAAAAAAAATACTTAACAAAATAACCCTTAATGCTACATTTGCCACACTTCATTTTCCAGCACGTACACAAACTTAGCTCTAATGAGGCTCTATTGAATTTACTCACTCTAGCTAGTGTATTGTAAAGATAATAATGGACTCTCTTAAGAAAGGACTACTTGATTAGGTTCCATAAAATTGTGGGCAACAATCCATGACTAAGCCGCAAATTCAAAGAGTGAAGTAAAATGAATTTTTTTATTTATCTATTTTAAACAGATAAGATGTGCAGTCCACATAATTAATTCATTTAAATATTTTGCTTGTAATACTGTAGCTACAAAACACACAGCAGGCAGCTTACCTGACAACAATTCATATTAAGGATGAACAAAGTAGAAAGTGACTAAGCATTTGGGTTACACACAGTTTAAATTTCAGCACCTAAAGTAGGAAGGGCCCAGTTTGGCTCCAGAGAATGAGAATGGATGTTTTGCCATTGAAATTGAATTGGATCGAGAACTGTTCTCTTGACTGCTAAACTAAACTTTGGCTGCTGATCATTTAAATAGTATGTGCTCTAAAAGATGTACTTTTTCCCCCCAAATATATATTAAAAAAATGCATTCTAGTCTGTAAAATTTCAAGGATCCTAGTACCACGTAAAGCATGCATTCAGCTTTGAGTAATAACCTACTACACAAATGTAAACCAATTTGTATCCACTAAAATAGAATGAATCATATCTATGATACAAAATTGTAGTAATAAATTACTGGGCTCTGTTAGTGGTGGAAAAAGCTTTATTATATTAGACTTTACGGTACAGCTGTATTAGTCAACTTTTATTTATTCAGTCATATATCACAGTATACTAAATGACATATTGGTATTTACAATATGTAGAGGGCACGTCTGCCTAGATTAAACTGTTTAAAAATATTATTTCCTTTATTATAGCTAAACTGCTGTACTTATTACTAGAATCGTAATATGAATGTAGTTAACTGAGCTACTAGTACCCACAAATACTGAACAGTCACTGCGACTATGCAGAAAAACTCTGTATAACACATTCCCTGAGTCAGATTCTTGAAAAGTAGACTTGCGACTATGCAAGACTACCACACGCATGTAACTAAGCTGAGTGTGCACTGTAGAGCTGATATACGGTTTGGGGAACTACTTATTTGAGCTAGCAGGTCTATATTTCATGTTCTTCAGATCACCTGATGGAAATAATTACAAGTTGGAGTTTTAGCCTTTAGATATGAATGAGGTGTGCAGTCACTGCCTTTAAGAACTTCCAGAAAGGAATTCCCCAAAGGAATTCACTGTTCCTCTTCTACATTCCTTTATGCTTCCACAGGAAAGAAAAGAAACTCTTTAAGTGTTCCACGTGCCTGAGCAGCTCATCTCAGCTTCTCTTCAGCCCTTTCCACAACATGAGGAGTTCCTGAAGAGTAGGGAGAGACCAACATCAAAAGAAAAGGAGTTTAAAGGGAACTCAGTCTCTCGCTCCTATTCTTCCCTTGGTTGTGGAATAAAATCCCCATCACAAAATCAATCCTGACTTGAGCATAAATTAAAAGCATATGGAAGCCTTAAGAGGTACCCCACCTTTATTAAGCATATTGCTAAACCATGGCCAATAGCCACTGAACATTGAAGGACAAATGAGCATGGCAGCAGCTTACAGTTAGAATAAATATTGAGGCAACATCAACAGATATATTTGAAATAATTTATATTCTACAATAACACATGGCAAGTGTGTACATACAATACTGGAACAAACATTACATTCAGTTCTGAATGCAAAGCAGGAAAAAAAACCCAAATGCACACAGATGCACACACACATACATACAAACAGGATGCACCATTTCCTTTAGCATGTGTTCAAACCAATGTCTCAACCAACTGCAAGCCTCTGCATATTCAAGTCTTGTAAGGTAAGGGAAGCCAGAAAGATTAGATCTCGCTGACTCATTAAATAACTAATGATACTCATTCTCTATAAAAACAAACAAACAAACAGAAGCACAGTTGGACCAAGTCAAAATCCACATCCATTTTATTAATTTGTATCCCTTACATTATAACAGATAAAATAAAATACTAGGCTTTTCTGAGATAGCCTCAGTTTCAAGCACTGTTTTCTGCTTCAGGAACTTATCTCACCTGGAAGTCTTTAGAAGCTGCACACAGAACATTTGTAGAATTTGTTCTAAATAACATACTGTATTAAACACCAAAATGAACTTTAATATGATAACATTACACAATAATAAACTGAAGCATTTTTCAAATATGATTTACATATGTATGCTTTCCTACATATTAGTTTGGTGTACCTTTGTTTTTTAAAGAGACTATATTTCCTTGGACAAATGGTCTAATTATTTTGGTCCTAAAGCAGTTCAGATATCAAACTTCAGATAAGCTGAAGAGCAAAACTCAAGTTATAGTGTCTATAGCTGTGCAAAGTCAGCCAGAAAACTGAGTAAGGACTCACAGAACTGAAGTCCCAATTTTCTTTTTGTAAAACTTTTCCTTTTAGCTCCAAAAGAAACCAAAATGGACGCCACATGGAACTCTCATCTTTCTCTCACCATGCTCTGGTACATGTTTTGTTGGAGGCACTAGAAATTTAGAATAAAGAAGAATGATGTAACCTGTTTCTCCTAGATCCTGGAGAAACACTACGATCTTGTTTAATCCCTTAGCAAGCACTTTTGTCTTCAGAAGAGATCTACAAGCATGACACACAAAAGTTTTGCTACCATGTTTCAGCATTTCTTTTTATGAAAAATCTCTAACTCAGCCCTGACCAATTGCTACTCAACATTAAAAACTCAGAGCCTGCTCCTGCAGTTCATGTTCAAAATGACAGTTTGTGAAAAGAGCAAATGATCAGGTCAAGCACTTTAGTATACTCTCATTTTTGACTTGGTTCTGTCAGAAATTTCCTCTGGAATGTAATTATAACATAGGAGATGAATTATTTTGCAGCATGTTGCGCTGATTTTAAAAGCACCTTATACAATGTCTGTTTTATAATTGATCAAAACTACTTGAATACCGAAAAGCTTATTTCTGTTTTGCTTTCCATTTATTGTATTTATGATTTCGTTAACAGTGCAAGTTTTTTTTTTTTCCACCTGAAACTTTGAGAATGGGAATGATATTTCTCCATTTACATCTTTTGTCTAAGTCTACCACTCTAATAATTATTAATATTTATTTTTAGAAATGCACAAATTATTATTCCTTTTCTCTGTCTCCCATGGTCCTGATTTCTAAAAATATTTCTTTTACTGAAAAGACCTTTTATTTGAAGACAAACAAAATGCAACAACTCAGCCATATGCATGGATTAATGTGTCCAGTGTACTGAGCTTGTTATAATATTTGTGATATACAAGTGGTCCCATAGGCTTCATGATACCAGTTTTGTTCCTTGACTATTAGCATATGACACAGCAAACAAATGATCCTTTTCATGCATAAATACCTTTGTTCATATATAATTTTGCCATCCAACTCCCTTTGCAAAATACAGCACGACAATTCACCCTGGGTAAATCCATATCAAACATTAGCTATAGAGATGTAAAACATCATACAAGTACTCTGCAAGTCAAATCACACACCATCAACATACAGTAAGAAACACCACACAGATTTGCAGGTTTCAAGAAACAGAAAATTGGTAATTTTTACCAAAAAAAAAACAACTTACACTTCTGCTCGAGGTGAAATAAACTGTTCTTCAACTACCATGACACTTTCAAGACTGTAATTGACTTTACACAGCTATTGTAAAAGATCTACAAAAAATATCATAATCTTTGAAGTGATTTTATGTGTGTTAATAAAAAAAAAGAAAAACAAAAAGTGGATGAGGTAACCATTGTTTTCACATAAGTTTGTAATATCTAAGGAATTAAAAACATAAATATTGCTTTCTGAGATAAAAGGACAGTGAGCTGGTTTGTTCACCATTTAGTGGCCCCTCTGATTTTAATATCAGTATCTCTGTTAAAATGACTCTTGTACTGGCCTTTTTTCCAAGAAGCAGTGAGATCCAAATGCTTAAGTAAAAGGTTTCTTCTTCAGTTTGTAATTACTCTTGAGTTTATTTTTATGAAGTAAATGTCCTGTGCCACGAACACCTATTGCAACATGCAATTACTTTTTTTGTTTGTTTTTAAAGAAACATCTTTTTCACTAAAGTGACAGTGCTTCCCAAATAAACATTGCATCTCTTTCTCTAAAGCCTTGCATTTCACACATTGGTATACATCCAATACTTTTTCCAGTACAACTGATCTAGAAACTGTTAGTACTATTTCATTGTCTGTGTTAAATGACATATATCATGAATATAGTTATTATGAATTCTATAAACCAATATATCTAGGTATTTGGGAAGATTTTCCTCAGAAAATTGTTCAAATGATCTCACTCACTAAATATTATGTTTTATGCATGCAAAGTTCTTCCCCAACAGAACTATAGAATTTACCTGCTTTTTCAGATCTAGACTGAATTCAGTTGTTTTGACTTCACAATTGTTGTAATACTATACTTGTATAAACAACAGTTACTTCAAATATGTCCTACTAACTCTACCTCTTTTCTTATTTGTTAGGGTGAATTTTTCCTATTTATTTTGCTGTGCCCTTGCCACCAAAACCTGCATTTGGATATTCATCAAAAATATTTACAAAAGTGTGCACACACATTTCACAGTAAATGTTTCTCTGCAAAGAAGAGATCTGTTAGAAGGAACAACTAGGTGGATGGCATTTCTGCTATGGCATGTTCTTACAACATGGGCTCCTATAATGGAATTTACTGATGTTCTAAAGCATGGTCACAAAAAAGAAAACACAGAATCATGGAGGCATACCAGCTGTAGAGCTGCTGACAACTTTAAATAATGGACCAAACTACACTTGAGCATTATGCTGGCTGAATAGATAGCCAGCAGATGCAAAGTGGAGAGAACATAGAATCTCCTTGGTATCCTTGTGAAACATTTCCACCAATGCAGTTCCAGTACCTCAGAAACAGAAGCTGCATTCTCTTTCCCTCACCCCAAAGAAAAAAAACCTCAAGGAATGCTTGACTGGATCCAGCACAAGGTCTACCTCTGCATTCTTACACACCAGGATAGCAAGAGGCTGAAATCGCAAGTTGTGACAAATCAACTCAAGCTCATGCATCCTACATTCAATATTAGCACACAAAGCTCTAAAAAAACATGTTCTTGATCCAAGACATCACCCATAGCTGCTGAGATCTTTGGTTATGAATATGTCACATGCTTTTGTCATCTACAACACAACCACCGCATTTGAAACCTGGATCTAGACATCTAGAAGTGTACATTTCCTTCATCTAGTTAGAAGTCCATTTCTCAAAACCCTCATTTCTTTTGTGTGGGGAATCAGAAGACGAAGAAGCTTTTAGCTTAGTCAAAGGTGGTGATAAGATTTTCAAGGGGAGGGAGCAGACTGGGATGTAAGGTACCCACTGAAATGCTATCGACAGAGGGACAGCACACCATGTGGAAAGAGAATTAAAGTTTCTCGTGTACAAAGGTTAAATGAAAAACTCTACAGACCACTCTTTGAAAATGGCTTTCATCTACCAGAAGAAACTGAAAAGATGCATAAAGTCAGGCTTACTTGGCAAGCCAGATTACAAACATATTGGTTTTCATCATCATGGTTTCTTAGGTCGATACTCGAATGGCCCAGGCAATTCCTTCTGAAACATACAGAGATAAAGAATGGCAGAAATATACCGCATGATTTCAAAGCACTATCAAGCGTTTTTAAAGACAATTTGACAGCACAAGGAGTTAAGAAGGCTAAAGTCAGCATTAGCATCTGTCTTCCAACTACAAAGTCAGAAATGACATATCACTCAATGACAAATGATTTCTGCTGTCTGTGTTACGGACGGTTGCTCTAGTAGATGTTTTCTAATTATCCCAAGCTTATCCCAAGCTAGGGAAAGGCAGAAGAATTGGAAATATGCCCAGAGAGACCTGGTGCACCAGTACCCTAAAGGAATCATTTTAAAAAGTCATTTGGTATTCTTTCACAGGGCCTTAGCTGCATAAACTGCATACAGAAAGGAACAGGGAAACAGTAAATTTGTTTGTTACATTTCTCAGTGAAAGTTCTAGCTATCTGACCAAGGGATCATCTAGAATAGAAAGCACTCACTTGTTCTTAACTTAGTTTGAAGACAGTCCTTCTCCAAGGGAAGAACAGCATTAAAAACAACAACAACAACCACCACCACCACCCCTGTAAAGCAAGGCCCTGACAGAGTCAAGGCAAAAGAAAGTCTTTTTATTGTGAATGTCTCAAAACAGTAATCCTGGTATTGCATATCAACTCAAAAAATAAACTTAATCCCTGCTTCCCAGTAAGAAGAGGTAGACTCTCTTACTGCTACAAAACCTCTGGGACACCACAGGAAACTGTCCAAAAAGAGTTCAGAAAAGTAAAAGAGAAGGAGACAGAAAGGAAATGACCACCCGTATTTCTGAAAGGGGCTAAAAAGTAACATTCTGTCAGGTCTTCCACACGGTTAGAGGCAATATGTGACAGGTCTTCAAGTCAAAAGCCTGACTGAAAAAGCGTGTTATTTCCTCAAATTCTGTAGTCAAATCATACAGGTGTGCAAACCCTGAAATACAATGCAAACGGAGAGGGGAAAGAGAGCAGGTAGAAACACAAGAGACCATGATCATTCAGGGTAATATCATTCTTAAGAACAGTGAGAGAACAACAAAGCACACACCAGTAAACAAAATAACCACAAAGAGGAAGGTGCCAATGAACGCTGTTACAAGTTAAGGAATGAGTAGGCGTATAGTCTTGACCTATGGTAAGGGAGAAAATTCTCTCTTTCTCGTTACCATGGAGATCCCCTTTTAAGGTTTCTTTGGATGAGCTATGTGCATGAGTGCAAAATTTGGAATTAACAGGAGAACAAGTATTAATTATGTGCCCCTGACAAAAATAGCCTTCTTAAATCTTGAGAGATAATACAACAGAGGCTGTAAAAATTAAGTTTGGTTACAGACATTAAGTGCTGAATAAACTATCTCATGTTCCAGTGCCTTGAGCTCTATCTTCTTAAAATGGCAATGCCATTCTGGGAGTATTGCACCTGTCTATTACAATTTGGGTAAAAAACTTGAGTTACTGTATAGTATGAGACCTGTGTGAAAATTACAATGCAAAATTGCCTGGAGGATACTTACTAATGCTGTTTGCTACAGGATTGATTTTAATATATTATTTTATCAAATGTCCATGCCATTCTTTTTGTATTTCCAGGTGGCAACATTACTAGCTAAGGCTGCATTGAGATGCACCACCTTTTCAGCAAGGACAACATTACAAAAATTTAACCAAAACAGACTATATACTTATAAGTGTTTGTTTCATGAAAAAATAGACCAGAATGAGTCCTGTATTAAAAATTTAATATATATAGTTCTGGTGAGAAAAAGAAAGAAAACTTTAATTCAGGAGAATATAAAAATGAAACACTATTGTACCCTTTATTTTGAAATTGCCAAATTACCTCTCTTATAAACAGCACATTTTGCTGCTATGTGTTCATTAATTTCCAATATCTAATTTCTAATAGTTCTGAAATACACAGTATCACACAGACAAGTAAACTATGCAGAATAAGGAATTGTGTTGCTGCCATTAAAATTTCCTAATATTCCTTTAATTATTCACGTTATCAACTCTAAATTTACCTCAGAACATCTTTTGGATCTAACAGAGTGAACACTAATTAAGCTCACAACATCTTTTAAGTGAGGGGAAATATTTTAAGTGTCTACACTGGACCCACATACCTGTGCAAGTTAGTGTTGCCTTTTTAAAGGTGTATGAACACTGAAATGCAATCCAACATAACACCACGAGCACGCACCATTCCTATAAGCACTACTTTTAAAATTCATTTATAAGTAGGTTATCAGGTTAAACAACTACTGTTAATTATTTTAAACGAACTTCATATGGTGGCAGCTATGTTCCTCACCATTTTTGCTTCTATTACTATTTTTCCTTTTTCTTCCCATCTTTAACAGCATATTTACATATACATTGGTAATATACACCATACACTTTGGTAAGTGCAGAAAACAACATGAATGAAGAAACAGGGCTAACCATATGTGAAATCAAAGTACTTCCTGTTAAATATTAATTACTCAGTGAATTTTCACTAAGATCCAAAAAAAACCCTCCCCCCAAAAAACCCACCCCCATCAACCTTGTTAAACGGGCACGGTATAATAGTTCCCTTACTGGCATCTTGAGCTGTGTTTAACAATAACAAACAAGACATAATTATATAACGGAGCTCGCTAAACAGGCTACGTTTTGCACGCGGAGAGGGGACGGTCGCATATGTCAGTCTGGCCGCAGCAGCCAGGCAGCGCGGGCCCGGCTGGCGCGCGGGGGCGCGGCGCTGCTCACGCTCCCAGCAGCGTTCGGAATGGCCGGGGGGCGGCACGCCGCTCCCGGGGCGCTGAGCCCCCCCGCCCCCGCCCGCCGCCCCGGCCCGCCTGGCCGCGCACCCGCCCTCGTCACCTCAGGAGCGGGGCGCCCTGGCTCTCCGCCGGCTGCCTCCTCACACAAGCGCGGCACCGCTGCGGTACCGCCGCCGCGCTGGGAAGGCTACTGGCTTCGACTGCTGGACAAGAAGTGCCCCAGGACCAGCGAATGCTGCAAAGCCGCCTCCGAATTAGTCCTCGCACACGGGAAGGACCAGGAAGACCGATCTGCAACTCGCACGAAAGCCCTGAACTCCCGTGCGCGCGCGAGCGCCTCGGACTAAGCCCGTTTTGCTACCGGTTGACTAAAAATACCCTTCGCGTCCCCCAGCACCTCGTTAGCACCAGCGGAGGCAGCGGCAGCAGGCGCGGCCGGCGGGGAAGGGCCGCAGTGAACCCGGCCTACCCTCCGCCATCCTCCGCAGGCGGGCAGGGAGGGAGGGAGGGAGCAAAGCTCCGCTTCCGAAATAACACGGCAGCGCAGGCTCCTCAATGCCGTCTTCATCTCTTCCCCTCGCTGCCTGAAAAGCTTCCCCCAGCAGCTGCACTTCCAGTAAATGAAAGTCTAATTTGTTATCCCCACGGCCCTGCTGGGAGGTCATTGTGTGATTTCAGGCTAGCCCTGCTCTATTCAATTTGCTCGCCTGCGCTGCCCAATACAGCATCTCCTCTCAGTTTCACGGGATCCCCAAGCAATAAGGGCTTTGCTAAGGGAGGAAAGAGAAAAAAGACAAAATTCACCGTGCTGCTCTTTTCCTGCCGAGGAGGGACATGGAACAAACTCGGCCAGAACAACAGGCGACAACTAGTTGTCAAAGCTCACGCAGCGCGCCGCGGACCTTGCCGGGGGGCTCGCCGAGGCGGGGGCAGCGATGCTTACTGCTACGGCCCTGCCCGGCGGGGACAGGCACCAGGAGCCAGCCCAAAGGGATGGGGTCTGGAAAGCCGCTGGAGAGCAAGCGAAGGCACGGGGGAGAGCCGAGGGACGGAGCGGCGGCGGCGGCGGCGGCTTCCGCCTTGCTCCCTCCCGGGGCAGGCAAGGGCGCCCCCGGGGCAGGGCGAAGGAGCATCGCCCTCCTCGGCGCAACCCCGGGCGGCTTCCAGGATTACCATGGGGAGGGGGGGAATAAAGAGCCCCGCACCGCATGGGCAGCTAGAAATTACTCAGTTGAATGATGCAGCAATCGGGGGGGAGGCTGTTCCTTCTGTTGCCACTCTCCAGCCCCGATTAATAATGCACAGGTTCCCTGCCGAAGCGAAAAGACCTCTCTCCCGCGTGCGCACACAGCAATTAATAGCAACCTTCAGCCCGCGAAACCTTCCCTAAGCACTCCCACACACTCGCGTCTGAGGCGGCAATTGCAAGTAACACAATAGCGGGAACCTTTGCCTCGCCACCCGAGGGGGGGGGGGGGCTGGGGAAGAGCCGGGAAGTGAAACCTCTCGCAGCAAACCCGATCCCCGAGGAAGAAAGTCCCGGGGAGCCGCGGGGAGCGGGAGCAGCAGCAGCCGCCGGCACGGCAGGAGGGCAGGCTGCCTGCCTGGCAAGCGGAGGGCGTACCGCAGAGCACGCTGCCAAAACGCGATTACCCATCGCTATTGTCAGCAAACAGCACACAAGCATTTACCTTTTTATGCCCGCCGTCCGTCAGTCAAGCATTTGAGGGAGAGAAGGAGAAAGAAAAGGAGAAGAAAGAGACAGAGAGAAAGAGGCGGCTGCTAATCCCTGTGCAGAAAGATTTCCAGCAGCAGCAGCAGCAGCAGCATGCGTGTGTGTGTGTGGCGTGTGCGTGCCCGGAGTGGAAGCACACCCCTCCTGGCGATGCACCGGCTCTCGCACCGAAATGCTGTCATGTGCGTATCTCGGTGTGTGTACCCATGGAGAGAAGAAAAAAAGGAAGAAAAAAAAAAAAAGCAGAGACGGGGGGAGACGAGTCAGTCACACACCCGGGTGTGCACGTTAATGCTGTGGGGAAGAGGAGGAGGAGCCCAGCGCTCCCCAACCCAACCACCGGAGCAGCAGCTCGCTACTACGGCGGCGGGGCACCACGAACCGCCGGCGTGCTGCCCCGCGGCCGCCGGGACAGGCGGCCCCACGGCCCGTGCGGCCCCACGGCGCGGCCGCCGGGAGGCAGCCCCCGCCCCACGCAGCCCTTCGCCTCCCGGCCCCAAGGACGCCTATTCAGAAGAGACCCCCTCGAGGCCTTTGTCCCCGGGGACTCCGCTGCACCGGGGCTGCGGGAGCGAGGGGAGGTGGAAATAGCTGAAAAAAATGTCCCCCCCCCCCCCAAAAAAAAAACCCGCCACCCGGGGGGCGGCCTCGGCCCGCGGCGCCTCCGAGGGAGGAGGCCCCAGGCGGGGGCCCGGCCGAGGCGGGCCGCGCCATAACGGCCAGAGACAGCCGTTACCTCGCCCCTGGGGGGAGGGGCCCCGTGGCGCCGTAACAGCCCTCTTAACGGCCGGGGGTGTGAGGCGGCGGGCGCGAGGGAGCCAAGCTGGAGGGCCGTTGCAGTTGGACCCTCAAAAGCGCGTGGGTAGCGATAATGGGGGGGGGGGGGGAAACCCTCTTCTCTTATTTGGGCTGAATATTTGTAAGAACTCCTTCCTGAGTTGCCTTCGGCTGTATTCTTCTCCGTTTTATGTTCACGGCTAACTGAAAGTGAGAACTGCAAAACACATTCACGCACAAAAACATCCCCCTGAATTTGTGTTTGCCAGTATTGAAACTGGAAATGTGGTGAAGGACTGTGCTAATCCAGGTCACTGTGCAGGCACCCAGCTACTTGTGTGTCCAGTCAGGTAAACTCAGATTGAAACTATTGTATACGAACTACTAAAAAGTATTTGAACAATGATAATATGTTCAAATCAAATATTTGCTAAATAGTAAATACTGTATCTGTCTTTTGGATATGTATATCATATATACATATAATTGATCATTTGACATGTGATTCATAGAATGAGCAAATTATTTTTACAGTCTTCTGTATAAGTTTACTACTCGGTCATGCCAGTGAGTTTCAATCAATGAATTCTTCAAGCCCCAAACCAGAAAAAGTCTGTGAGAAATGCAATGGCCTTGATTTTATAGTCTATGTACAAAACAGGTAGTATGTATGGACTAAAGTTCGTTTTAGTAGTAGAAAAAGGGTTATTTAAGACTTAAATGACAGGGATGAAAAAAAGTTTTGGGCAGGTATATCACATATGGTGTTTTCACTCCTTTTTGTTTAGCTGTTAAGCTGTTAAGTTTTAGCTGTTCACACTAAAATATTTTGAAGCCTCCCAGAAGTCCTGCAATAAAATCAAAAAGACCAAATTTATTGTTACTTAAGTTGTATAAATCAAATGAGTATGAAATTGTTAAAAAAAATAAAGCACACCCCAAAGCTATATCTTTGGGGGTTTTACATAAAGTAAAGTTACACATACCCTTTTAGTTCTTCAACAGCACAGATGCTGAATCTGAACTAACTCAGGTAAGTTAAAATAGTACAGGATTCATTGTTTTATTCCGTGTTTGTACATACAGCCGTATCATATGCAACAGATTAGTTTGTGTCTTAGCAAGAATTATTTGACCTGTCATCATGAACTGTATTTTCATGCTAGCTTCAAATCTGGCATAATATGTTGTTTAAAATATGACGAAGATCTGTGAAGACCTCATAGTAGAATTTATGTAATCTTTCTTATGTAATTATGTACATAATTTAGCCTGCTCTCAATAGACCTATGAAATTATAAAGCAGTTTTAGTCATGTTATGTGTGATAGTCCTACAAAAATATTTATACCAAAAGGGTTCGTTATATTTGAGGCATTCAGTAGAACTAGATAGTAATGAAAACATCTAACATATGTTGGGGCTTCATACAAACTTCCAGCAAAGAAACTAGATCCTATTTTTTTGAAGATTAAAGAGTGAGAAGGAAAGAGTAGATGTTTTTGCATGAGGATCTTTCCTTATATTTTTTTATCAGACCTCAAAATGAGAGCCAGCATGGAATTTTTCTTCCTTTTTACTTTACTTCCACTTGTGAATCTAAGCCATATATTGAATTTTCTAGCTCCTTGTTTGTATGTCTGGGACAAGGGGAAGGATGTCCTGGTATACATTTGCTCCTGAAGTGGTCTAGAGGAATCTACGTCTTGGAGGAATATGAAATTCAAATGCTCATTACATAATGATGTAGCTGGTCTGGGTGGACTGCTTATTCTTGTAATTTTAACAATAAATAGTACTTGTGTGTACTGGTAGTCCTAGTTCTCACAGATATCTTGCAAGACATGCAGCTTGAGGAGAATATTTACGAGATAACAGTAAAGATTCTTCATAGGCACTATGAAAGATGACACACAGAAACAAGACAGCATAGGCTGCAAAGCAAAGAGTTTAGGTACAGACAGTAAACAAATATAGGTGAACGAGAAACAAATGGAGAAAGCAAAATCTAGAAGAAAGATAAGAAACAGTTTTCAGATCAAAAAAAGTGGGAACTGGAAAAGAAACAGGCATCTTAAACGGCCCGGATAGGTGAGATAGTTCAGTATTAATATCTTCAACCATCTGTAGTTTAATTAACTCCAAATGTAAATGTCTGTATTATGTATTATACTGAGGCTCTGATCTCTTTCTTCCTGGAGGAAGCTTTCATTGCTTTGACTGATGGTGGAAAAAGTCTTCATGTAGACTGTCATTACTATATAATTAAACTATATGCATACTTACATGATCTTCTTCCATATGCTGATATTTACCGTGTTACAAAATTGTAACAGTTTGAAAATAGTTAGTTTTTGTGCATCACTGCCCTCTACTGGAGAGAAGATCAGAACCACTCGATTAGGTCTTACTAAGTCTTAGAACAACTACAGCTAGTAGTGTTTCTCTTCTGTTGGTGACTTACCTGGCTATGACCCAGGTTTACAAGTGTGAAGTTGTGGGTGGCCAGATCCATAAGATTTCTTTTTCTTTTTCCATGTGAGTTCAGATAATTGATTATATAGTTTGCTGTCTACAGTTTGTTCTCACAGAGTGATGACTAAAGTATAGTTGAGATTTTCAGATACATGTCTTCCATTAACTTCTGGGCAAGAGGCATCTAAATTCATCACAGAGACTGAAAATCTCCAGCAATACTACTTTGTTAGTATTCGTCTGTAACTTTATAGATAACCTCATCACCTTCCACATCCATATCTCAAACCTTCAGTTCATGCTCTATTGCATTACAAAAAGATTTCCCTCCATCCCTGTTCCTGCTCCTACCCATCATGCCTCTATACTTACCTTTCACTGTCTATATCTCTACTGCCCCAGTACCACATTTTTGTCATGTTTTATTTTCATTTTCCTCACTGCCTAGGCATTAGCAACTAGAACATGGAGAGCACAGCAGTGATAGTCTCCCTGTTCCCCTGTGTCTCATTTCCTCCACCTACTGTCACAACAATTCATGCATGTCAAGAGTGATTTCTGTTGGAACACACTTAAGTTTTCCTGCTGGGAAGGCATACACATAGCCAAGGTGCAATAAGAGTTGGGAAGGATAAAGCATGCTCAATGTGTACAATAAAGAAAGATTCACTATCAGTCTCAAAATATGTCTTATATATAGTAGATTGTAGCATTTTTTTCTGTTTACTTTTAACTTAGCCATGTTTGTTTTTAACTTAGCCATTTACAGATTGAAGAAAATCACATGCCTGCTCTTCTCATTTTCTTCCAGTATCAGATATTGCTGAGAAGGCATCCCAGAGGTGGCTGTAAGAGTATCTTCAACATGGGCAAAAAGAATAGCTTTAATGGCTTCTACCATTAATCTTATTAATGGCAGAACCATGTAACCTGAAACTACTATTCTTCCCCTGTGAGCACCCTGAAGCAGACATCTACCTCGAAAATTTTATTTAACATGTTTTCACTTCCCTAATACTACAAAAGTCTTTTACTGGAGAGGGTTAGCATCTACCACACCCATAGCAGGGTTCTTTGTTGTATCTCATTGGGTTACACTAAAGGCAGTAATGTCGTAGGTAGAAGAATTGTGCAGGTTGCCTCATTTCATGTTACCTAATTATTTGATAGAAAAAACATTGCAATAGTTCCTCCCCCTTAATGGATAACATGAAAGAATTAATATGGCATGGAGTAGAACAGCTGTTCCCAAAGAGTAACTTAAAAATGGCAGGTGCCCTCCAAGGAAAAGGTGACCAGCTCATCTTGTAGGACCACACTGATTACCAAGTGGTTACAGTTAAAAATGAATGATAAGAAGGCCTCGTGAGCCACTGGTCACTCATCCAAAAAATTTAAAAAAGAGTAGCAAAGAATAATCCAAATACAGTGCCAGCTGAGCATAGCTACTTAATACAAAGAAAAAAAAGCTTCAAGCTTAGCATTGCCTTACTATTGACAATATACATGTACTTTTATGATTAAGAAGTGAAAGAAATGCTATATTAAGAGGCTATCGAAGAAACATGTAATTTCACCAAACCTATGACTTTTAATCTGTATCAGGAAATGAGGCAGAAGGTGTCTTTTGAGACTTTGCATTAGGGTCTCTATTTGGGAAAATGGAGAGAATGAGAAGATTTGAGAATGACAATTTTTCTCCTCCAAAAAATCTTTGTTCAGGATTAGAAAGAAGAAAGTTTCTGTGACTTTCAACCATCAATACATGTTTCAGTGATATCAGCAGCAACATTATTTTGAATAAGCATAAAGAAAGAGGAGGAAAAATCAGTTCAAACCAATAAACCCATGAAATTCCCGTAGGAGAATGAGAATGCTTTTACAGATACTGAAATTAGTAAATCTTTGAGAGAATGGTAAAATGCAGATCAGTTTGCAAACATCTGCATCAAGGAGGTGCATCCAATTTCCCATCATTAAGGAAGGCTATAGTAATTTATAATACCATGTTTTTAAAGTATGAAAGTGCAATTCTAAAGAGGAATGCAATACAACAATAGGAGTATTTTTGCTCCTTTTGACAGAAAAGTGGAGAAACAGAGAAAGCTTCATAAGAACTTTATATGAATGAGAAGACTAGTAATCATGTAGAAAATTGCTTCTTACCTGGGATCTTAAGTGAGGTATTTTTAGGTAAAATGATATTTTATACGTATTTTTAGATAAAATGATATATCTGCATTAATTCCTGAACAGGCAGTGCAAATAGCACAAAGCAATTTGAGCTAGCTGAAAGCTACCATGACTAGTTTGTACAAAAACACCATTCTATACCAGGTGAGTACGATTACAGTTTCCCTTTAACAGATAACGGTGAGAGATACTTTTTCTCTGCTCAGAGCAGCTACGCATCACACAGCCAACAGCAGTTAACAGAGATCCAAACTGAGACCAGGGCTTCATTATTTTGGAGATGCTCTCAATTCAAACATATTTGAAAAAGCAGTTATTTTCATAAACAGTGTAGAGCATGGATGGGAGAAAGAAAACTTAGAATTTCCATTTTGCAGGTGGACATTTGAGTACCAAGAGAAGTAGAATGAAGAACTGGACTCTATCGTTTTCTGGATTTTAGTAGTAAGGTTGTCATTTTCATCTAGCTTAATCCATTTGAATCACCAAATGATTCTTAAAATGAAGGATTTCACACCACAACCTTACTGAAGGGACACTGTCCTGGAGAGAAAGTACATTCAGCGGGGCTTTGCGATGTGATAACCAAGTCCCTCCCTCTCCTGAAGTGACTGGATATAAAAGTGTGATAGATGCAATGACTTTTCTAGATGTACTGTTGAGCAATAATCTTGTCATTTACACAGAAAAGTGATTATGGAGATAGAAGTTGTCTGCCTTCTTGTTAAGCCTATCCCAGACTGAGAATGTAATTAAGCATTAACTGTGCATTAGAGTAGAAGGAAAGACATCCAGAGCTTTAGAGATGAGATTGTTCATTCTTCTGATTTTTTTTTTCTTTTTACATTGTAGGAAAAGGTGACAACAATTTGGTTTGTTCACTATTCTTCACCATTCTTTCATGTAACTCTTGATAAATCAAGCAGCAAGCACTACAAAACTGTCAAAAGGCCCCATATTCAAGATTTAAAACACATTTTTATAACATACTCAATTGCTTTCCACTTTGTGTCTGGAAGATATGTTGATATCTCACAATTAGCATAGTTCTGAGGAGAGCTTTTAACAGGAACTTCTAACAGAGTTATACTCCAGAAAGACTGATAATTAAGACTTACATCAATAATCGTGTCAGTCAAGTATGGGAAAGGAATTATTTTAAGGCACAATAAAGAGCTGATAACATCAGTGGAAGTGGTATATATGGATATTTCAGGCTTACTTCTCCTTCCATGGAAGTCAACAGGAGTTTTGCGATGAAGGTTGCAGTAGGGCACGATAATAAAATATCCAATCAGATATCAGGAATATTATTTCCTGTTTTCCATCACTGATCTGTAAAGCACCCAAAACTGACAAGCTTATAACAGTATACAGTCTAATTATAATGAAGTAGTCTTTCATGAAGGTTCTGTTGTAAAGACAAACCAAAGACAACCCAGGAAGAAGTTACTTAAGATATTAAAGAAAAGTATGAGAACATATTCCAACACATTTTTGTCTCTGGGTAGAAGAAAGTTTTCAGGTAGTGGTATGATTCCACAGTTGTTCACAAAACAGGGTCCTAGTATGAAAGGTTATGCTAAAAGTTTTAGTTTAAAATTAGGAATTTAAGAAGTGAGGGCTTCTCAGATCTCATGAAGTCCCCAGACTTCTGCATTTCATCAATTAAATTCTACCTGCACTTTTTCAGAGAAGTCCTTTCGTCTTAAATCATGCATATAAAGAAGATGTTGCTATTGTTAGCAGGAGTTATGAAAAATCATGCGCCCCTCTTTCAAAAGTTCTCTGTTAATGGACTATGCAGACTGACATTGCCAACATTTTTTTTCTTTTGAGGCTATTAAATCATATGTACCCCATACGGCTACCAACAAAAAGCATGGGAAAAGTGTGTATTAACAACAAATGACTTTTTTCTACATCCTCGATGGCAGTTTCTGCCATTTTTTTTTTAAACCCCCAAAAGCAGAAAGGACAGTTTATTGAGCACACTTGGCTAATTACCATAAAGCCAGCAGCTGTTGTTAATGGCACCACCTATGTTCTCATTCTGAAACAATATTCGGATTCTGACAGCTTCCTTTTCTGTTAGTAGCAACCATCCAAAGCTAGTTTTATCCAGTCTACTTCTGCTATTGCTTGCTTACCTCCAAACGGCTGAAGCAGACTGTGGAACTCACAAAAACCCAGACTTGCAATACATGAGAAAGACACACAGTTTGTAACTCCTGTAAGAAGAAATCTTTATGAGCTTCTTCCTTTCCAACCTCCTAGAAACCAACTATGCAGAAATTTTTATTTTCTAATAACCAGCAAACTAATCTGGAATCAGTCAGTCTTTAATCGAGCTAGTACAGTCTTGGAAGTCTGCAGATACCTGTAAAGTGCTATACAGCTCAGCATGTTTTATACAGTTGTTTGAAGGCAGCTATAAAGCATATCCAACAGTATTCATATATAAATCATTCCTGCACAACAGAGTTCCAACACCAAAAGCTTTGATCTGGCCTGGTAATATTTCATTCCTAGAAGCTTGTAAATAAAAATAAAAAACCCACTTAGCTCCTTTTTTAATACATGTTAAATTTTATTTTAATGTTAAAATGGCATTCAGTAAAGGACAGCAAACTAATGTGAATAAATCACCACGTATATATGATGCAGCTTCTCTGGAGCAGAAGTCCTTGGCAAGAAGAAAACTAGCATATTGTACAATTCCAGCACCATGGTGTAAGGAAAAATAGTTTGGCCAATGAGAAGAGATAAAACTCCCTTATCTATGAAAAATGCCACAGCATAACATAGTCAGCAAGGTGATTAGTTTTACCTTAGGGAAGAACTTCTGCCCTATAACTCCTCTGTGCTGCTGCTTCAGTGACACAGGCCATAAAGCTGGTATAATTGACTGCCATGTACAGAAGCTGAGGGCAAGAAAAAAAACACAATTTTGAACTTGTTCATAAAGAAATTGCATCATGTGTGGGGTTGGTGTGGCTGTGATCAAGAGGATGTGGTAGCCATCAGAATGACCAGAGAGCAACAAAGGGGACAGAATATTTTAAGTATAGGTAAGCTGTCAAATTTACCAAGAATAGCATTATAGGGTCCTATGCTAATTTCTTCTCAATACCTTTATTTACTTAAAGAGCTTTTCAAACTGCCATCCTTGAACATAGGCTGGGGTTGAAAATGAAGTGCTATTCTTTCTGCATCACTGTAGGTTAGAAGTATTCAGGAGCGTGCCTTAGCTTAGTGCTTAATAATGTTGCTTTTCTTTGAGCCAGATATAAAACTGTTATATCTTGCATCGATACATTGCTTCTGCAGCATTAGCAAGAAGTACTAGTATATACTTTTTTCTTTAAAAAGAATAAGAACTATAGTTTTGAATAAAGAATGTTTATGTAAGAAAGTGTCTTTTTTTTTTTTTAACCATAAATCCTATGGAAAACAGGGAAGGCAAGGCAAGGCAAGGCAAGGCAAAGCAAGGCAAGAAATTTTACATGTGAAGAGGTGATGAAATGCCTTAAATTCTCCTTACAGTTACCTTACAGTTACCAGTTTTGACCTATTACTTCATCTGTACCTGTTTTCTTTTAGTCCCTGGCATAGACTCCTGAGGGAAACTGTGAAAGCTCCATTTCTTCATGATTAAACACTGTTTTGGAAGAAAGCACTTGTTGTGTCAAAGTAGCTAAATAGGCCTAGTCAAATATAAAGATTTGTTTACATTGATTTTCAAGCATATTTAAATGTATAAATTCATAGCCTTAAATTAAAAAATAAATGCTATTATCAATATCTCTGTGGCAATGGACACGGTGTTACTCCTTCCTGATCATTTAGCACTTTGTTTTCTCCTTACTGTCTGACAGTCATTTAATATTCTTTAATGGGAAGTAGCAGACTACAGGAACAAACAACAGGCCTTCTTTATCTCTGGGATCAAACTGTTCATTGCAGAGGAGCTATTCTAAATCCCCAAGAAGACTTTGAACCCAAGACCAGCAACCAGCTTCTGACCTTCACTGTTAGAAGCAAATGGTGCCTATTTGAAGTAGTGCTTCATTCAGGGTTGGAATTCATAGAGTTTAAGGTCAAAAGGGCTATTGCATCAGCTGGTCTCCTATTTATCATCCTTTTTTTTTTTCTATACAAGGTCTAATAACTTGCTGTACTTTTTTTTGTTATCAGTATAGCCTGAAATGTGTTTAGAAAATGAATGACTCTTCTCCTTTTCCTTGAGAACAAACTAATTAACCACCATCAAGTAAAACAGCTTTGAATACTTACAGCCCAGTATCAAAATGGGCTCATAGAGGAGTTAGCCAAAGGCCAATTACAAGCTGATCTAGCTAAAGCCAGTATATTCTGGACCTAGGACAATCCGGATTTAAGCCAAGACCTAGGATGGAAAGAGCTTTACTGGATGATGAATTATCTCCTGCTGTCAACAGAGAGTAGAAAGACATACATTCTCGTACTCCTGGACATCTTAGCCTAGAATTACACACCATAAGAGAAAATAACCAGATCCACTTGAAAATATCATAAATCTTGAAAAATACATTCTCAATTACTTGTGATGTTGTGCCTGCTTATTTTCTAGCATTTTTGTGAACATAATATGGGCTATTTATCGCAATTTATCCCTCTGCATCCCCTGCAATCATATAACTCTGTTTTTGAGTAACTATGCAAAGAATAGACCCCAATATAGTAGTTGGCTTTTGAGAAAAGAGATTTTTTAGTATTTATGTTGCTGTAATGCCTAGGAACCATGTTCAGGATGATCGACTCTCCCATGCCAAGTATGCTGCAAATACAGAACAAAAGAGGATCTTCTAGAGAGCTAGTAAAGTGAGAAAAAAACTAGAGACAAAAACTGCATACAGATAGATGGGAGAGTGCAAGGGAAGAATTAGGTTGAAGCTAGCCAAGGTAACAGAAGCCCAGCCCTGCACCTAGCTACAGACCAAAGAGGAGAAATTGCAGCCTTAAGGCCAAGTTATTAATTCAGCTAATAGAAGAGTCTTTTGATATTAGACATGTTGCTAATATTATTGCTCAGAATTTGTTAACTGGCTTCAGGGCACCTGTTCCAGCTTCTAAATATATGTGAAAACATCTAAAGTTCACTTAGAAAATGCATTTACAAAATTCATTCTACGGAAAGGTATCAAAAACTTTTGGACGTCAGAATTAACAAGGGGTTGATCTGGGTAAGTACTGGGTAAAGGTTCAACTAGCTGATTTCTCTGAAAGTTTTACATCATCCATGTTTCTGAAAAGGTTGCACTGAGAGTCAGAGGCAGCTACTCTTTATAAAACAAATCTAAGAACAAGGCCAATTAGTTTTAAAAGTTAAGGATGTGCTAGCAGTGCAACAAAAGTTGATCAGAATTAATGTTTGCATATATTCTTACAGACATCACATTAATCAACTGTAAAGTAAACAGAGAAAAATGTATATGACCAAATTTATCCTTCTGTGGATACAGACAGGGGCTCACATATTGTGGAAAGGAACTTTCCACATCTTCAAATAGGGTACATTTCAAGCAAAACTCTATTCTAACTCTGCCCATGCCTGAGTCAGTCCACTTCTCCTCCCTTCACCCACCCCAGCAAAAGAAAACAAAACTTAATATTGGTATTAATACTAAAGTATCTGATTGTGTGAACAAATATTGCTCTCCATTTCAACCTATCAGGAATCTTGTGGGGTTTGATTTTTTTTTAAAACCTTAGTTCTTATTGCCATATGATTTGATTATACTAGCATCTCACCCCAGACTGGGAAAGCATTTTGTGAAAACTACAATATGTGTGATGATGTAGGTGAGGACTGTACTCAAGAGCAGGATTACTAGGCAGGAGGTAGTAGGACAGGGAGGAAGGTTAATTAAGATTTTTAAAGTAAACTTATTCACCGAACTCAAGGTACTTTCTTCGTACCCTTAGTAAAATGGTAAAAACATTTGTGTGTGATAAAAAACCAGTTTCTTTCTACCCTGATGTATAAACAAATCTCACTACTATGTTGGTGTAAATGTAATAAAATCTCAGAGGTCCCATTAACTCACTTTCATTTCTGTAACAGTTTGAAGTTCTGAGCATTTCGTATTGTTATAGATTTAGGCTCTCAATTCAGTGGAAACCGATGAGGTTACTCTTAAGGATGGGGTGGAACACATGCGTCAACATTTATAGAATTAGTTTCTTGGCCTCTGTCCTGGAGCATTCTCTTTCAACTTAATACTTTCAGTTTTAAACTTGCCCTCTGAGAAGTTCCTTGTATCACTGTTCAAAACACAGTTCATCAACTCTCCTTCTCCTCTCCCTCTACTTTGTGTTATTAATACTTTGTTAGCTATATTTTCACTTTGACAAGAATGTGTATAAATGCAAGAATGCATAGAAATGCATATTGTGTAAAGGAGGGAATAAATGACCTTTTAAGTACTAAACCTTAAACTTTTAACACTATTAAAATTTCTCTGGGCATTTTTGACAATTTCATGTGGTGAACAAATAGGTAACATGAAAACAGAAAAATAGCATAAAAGCATAAATACTTATTTCATAAATCATTTCAGATGCAAGCACATACTTGATATTTATAAAATGAGTAAGACAATCTTTTCACCGCATGTTTATACAATACCTAATGCTCCAGGCTTCTAGCTCATAACCAGGGTTTCTAGATGCTTAGCTAACTTAATATTAAATTTAATTCCTCTTCCCAACCCAAACAACTTACTCATAAATGGCTTCATACATACCTTTGAAGCACTGCAATGTCCTATTTCTATAGCCAGGGCTGGATCCTGCTGCAATGCAGAGCATCTTACTCCAGAGGAACTCAGAAGGTGATTAAAGGTGCTACCTCCACAGTAGCAAGGTGCCAATTTGACCCTAAATGAGACAGCTTGCTCCAGGAAACTGTCAGGAGGTGCTGAATTGGCCAAAGGGAATGAAAGAATTCTTGTTTTTTTCTATTGGCAGTAACCTCACCCACTGCTATGTCAAAACTGCGAGCCTACTCCTTGATACACATAAGAACACCACCAGGACCAAGAAAAGCCTTAAACTGGCCTTTCTAGCAATAAACTAGTACTGAAATAGGAGATTATGACTTCTGCTTTAGAATTATCCAAAATATATCTCATAATCCATTCACTTAGACTGTAGATGGCTTTCTAAACCCATAGTGCTAGAGTCTGAAATATAAACTTGAATTTTCTAGTGATACCAATTCCACTTGCTTGTAAAGAAATTACTTCATTGTATGGAACTCACATCAACTGTCAAAAGGAATTTAGGTGATGCAATTGCAGATATGCATGCTTTTGTATCACTCTCCCATTCTGCTTGTTACAAGAAAGATAGTCTTGTATTGTTTTCCTTCATCATCATACTTAGGAGCTTAACTATTCAATTATGAACAAACTCTTTGTCTCAAAAAATTCATACTGTGATGAATTCATATATCTTTACTTTCAAGAAGCAGAAATCTTTTTTCTTGATTCAGGCTTTTCTCTCCTCTAAGGATTTAGTTCTATATCTACTTTCAACAGGAATTATTAGTACATAAGGAATTGCAGTACTTGTTGCTTACTAGTAAAGAATTTGGGGGATAGATTAATGTGCGAGCAGAGTGAATGAACAGCTTAATCATGGAAAGAGAGGGAGGAGAAAAAGAAAAAAAAAAGGTCAAACTGTACAGACACATGAAGGCCCTGACCACAGCCCATACCTTCCTGTGAAACACAGCACTTTGAGATTAAATTTAAGACTCCTAATTTATTTAGCTATTTTATAGATAAAGAATTTGTGTCCTCAGAAAAGGTAACATTATAGCTTGCAGCAATTTTTCCAGTGATCTCCAGCCTCTAATCTTTTTCATTTTTAGTTCTACCAACTAGCTCTCACACAAATCTCAATCTCGTTCAAACGCTGGGTCATTCCATTGCATATAAAGGGGCAGCAAAGATGGAGAATAACTATACAGATAATCAGGATCAGGATACAGATAATAATGCTCCAGTTATGTAAGCCAAAAAGATTATATTCAGAACATGTATGTAAGGTACAATAGATATTAAGATAAGGAGAAAGAGAGAAACAGTATCATGTATATGGTTCCTCATAGACAGATTTATTTCTTCACCCTGTGAAAGAGATGATTCCTAACACCAGTGACCTTGCACAAAAATTTGCTATTGATAAACAAGAGTATGAAGAGTAAAAGTCAGAGTCCTGTTATAAAGTTATTTAACAAATCATCTTGAGTGCTGCTTTGGCAATTCTTTGTTTTGTTGAACAAGGAGTGCCAAATTGTGATAGTGGTCTTTGCAACTTGTAAAAATAAACAGGCAAGAATTATTCAATAGTTCATTTAAGTGGTATTTGATAAACACACAGAAAGAGTATGTTAAGGTGTCTTTGTGTTCATATAGTCAAAGATGTAGCCTTTTGATCATCTTGCATTTTGAGAATTTCACACTGCTATCCTCAGAAACACATTTTCCCTGTAGCAGTTTTGCCATTCAGCCAACAGTATGTACCCTAGTACGCTGTTTGCATTTTAAAGCAAATATAAAAGATGAATGCAAATAGAAGCAAGGGCAATCAGTGATGATTTAGAAGAATCATCAAAGTTCGTTTATGTACTTTATTGGTGTCTCATTATTCAAGACAGGTGGGTAATGCGTATTCACAAATGTACAGGGAGCCAACAGGTAAAACCCAACCTCAATTTTTTATAAAAATCAGACACAGGAAATACATTTTATGACTTTGCAGAAGTGTTTCAGCTAAATGGTATTCCACAGGAAAGATTCTAACTTTAGTGTTAAAATATAAAGATGCCAATGCAAAGTGTCATTAGCATTCATGCTAAAGTTGAACAAAACACCAGAATAAATTAGAACCTTGCTTGTCTGCAGGGGAAAACTGGAAAGTACAATTTCCATTGTGCACAACATTTCCACTACAATCAAATGCAAAGTTAGTTACCATTCTCTGTTTTATCACTGGAATATTCAGCAGTGACTAGATGGGAAAAATGTACTACGCAATGAAAGAAAATAAAAATTTAACTGCACACTATTTACAAAAAGCATATTACAAAACAGAAATAAAGATAGTTAGCAATGAAAGAGCATGGAGAAGCTACAGAATTCATCTTTCATAATATAGATATCCAGGATACCTCAACTGCTATTTGTTGGCGCATCTACACACGCACACAAATTTTAAAAGTGCTTTTTTACACAGGAAAAAGTATGAATTAATAGTACAGATGTATGTCTTCCAAAGTGCTCATAACCCAAGAAGGTTGATAATTGTGAAGTTAAAAATTAAATTTGCATGATTCTAAAAACTAGAATAGAAAATAAATACACAAAACAGTAGAAACTATTATACTGAACATTTATTAACTTGTAAACTTACTAGACTAAAATGTCTTATTAATATATCTAATTTATTCCAATGCATAATTGGATGCGTGTCTCATAGTGCTAAAACACTGAAGAAAGTACTATAGCTACATATGCTATTATATCAAATGAAAAATAAATATGAGAAATTTAGAATTAAACTTTTTCTAGGAACATATTCCTTCTCTATCAAATGCTGTAGTGCACCTGCAGACATACTTCATGGCCAGAAATAAAAAGATAGAGTTTTCTGGCACCCTGAAGTTATTTAAATGCATGCACATGCACATACCCTCACTTCATCTGCTCATAATTAAGAATGCTATTTGCACCCAGAGAGAACAAGATCGACCTCTCTTTTCATGCTATGCCTGGTTTTCAGGGTGGACACTTCCAACACCTTATTTCTCAGACATACATAACCTACAGCATTCTGTGTACCACCTGTCTACTTACATGCGAGGTTGAACTAATAATGGATATTTGCCACTGAGAGATGAGAAGTGCAGATTCTCCCAGTAGCCTGCCTTTGGACTTAAGTAATTTCAGCTTTCTTATTATTAACCATAGCACCAAGTGTGAGTCTAGATGAGATGTGAATTATGGACAAAGATGATGACCAAAAATGCAGGATAAATTATTCTGAAAAGAAATCAGTTTTTAATAACATCCTCTCCCTGTAAGTCCAATAAATCTATCAACCAACCTGGGAGCTGGAGGGCTGCCTAGTGAACCACATTAAGTTTTTCAGATAGTCAGAACACTGAAGAACTGTTCTGGTTCTAGGTAAAGAACACTGAAGTCTGCTCTGAAAAAGATGGGAACAGATGTACTTCATGGCAAGGAATAAAAATATGGAGTTTTCTGGCAAGTTGAAATTATTTAAAATACGCTTTCAAACAAGTTATTATTTGGAACAGCTGTACTTATAATAGAAATGTTGAATATCCAACTACAGCTAATTTCTTAAAACGTATCTCCTTTCCTATTCCTACAGCATTGCCTGTACTTCACCTGGGTCAAAAATTGGTGAATTTTTATTCTTTATTTTTTCCAGATAGTAAGAAAATTTGAAGGAGAGAACCATTGCACCATTTGCTGACTTTAATATCTATTAACACTCAAAACTAAGTAATATGAGTGCAAACCAAAAAATCAAAAGTTTCCTGGGTTAGGGGTCTTTGCAATAATAATATTAGTAATATTTCTTTATTCAGTTTGTTCAAATTTAAATCAATATCCCAATCATTTCATAATGTAAATGTTAGAAGGGTATTTTCATACTGAGCTAGCCTTATTCCTGAAGAAGTGTACACAACCACTGTGTTGTGGAGAGAACAAAGATAGAGAGAGAAAAACGATTCTTCCTAGATATATCTGCTCTGACCTCTTCTGCCTCCATGCTAAAGAACATATTGGAGGCAGTAAAAATGTGGACTTTTATGGTAGAGAAAACATGCCAGTAAGCTCATAGGTGGAATAACTATAATATGTCAAGCTCTAAAGTCCTAAGGTGGCAGCAAAAAAAATGAATTGCTTTCACCTTCTGCTGTGAACATTCATAGGCTAAATCTGCTTTCCAGGTCTTCATATAGGAGCTAATTGAATCAAAATACTTGGGTCAAATCCAAGTTAAGCACTTAAGTGCCATGCAAGCTTTAGAGATATCCTTACACTGGTTACGTCACTAATGAATATATATAGCATCCTACTGAGTTTCTAGATCTTGATATTCAGATACAGAATTAAAGCTGTCTTTGACTAGAAATCAAAAAAGCAATAATATTTGATGATATATTGTGTAGTGAATGTTATTATGACCAACAGCAAAATGCAGCAGTTCATCAAGGGAAGAAAAGTAAAGTGGAGAAATCTGTCCTTACCCAACATCAATCTCATGGATATTAATTTTACATTATTTGCTGAAAGCTATTTCTTTTCTATTTCATTTGTTTTGATCAGAGATAATACATTTCTTTGTTGCTGTGCCATATGAAGTATTTCATGCAAGGTTTATTATGGGTGAGTGAGCTGTAAGCCTCTAAGGCAAGTTCACAACTCAGGTTGGTCACTTTCTTTTTCCATCAGTAGAAGTTAAGACTTGTCCTACCATAGACTAATAGCAAAATACATCATTTCTATCTGATTAGCAATTTTTGTTGGCCAATATCTAGCTACAAATTGATTTTTTAAGAAATTATTTATTCATAACCATCCATTCATGAACAGTATTTGAAATTTTTCAGTATACTTCTATTTTATTGCTATCAAAACATTAATTGTACTTTGGTTCCATGGGATTTTCCAGGAGCTGACCTTTACATTATAAGCCAATTAGGCCAGTCAGACCATTTGTCTGCTCTTCTGAGAGAGATGAAATTAGAAATTAAAAATATCTTGTTATAATTTTCTGGGGGAGGTGGAAGGCTGAAGAATCAGTGTATGATGTCCTCCCAAATAATCTTTGCGGACAAGAGATTTCCACAAGATTAAGTTACACATGCAGTTCTTAAAATCTCACGGTTCCTCTGTGAAAGCTTTTATTTCTTCTGACAGTTCTTTCCTAGGAAGAAGTTCATTGCAAGCATGCAAAATGAAGCCCCAGGACATTTCTGAGCTCAATAATACCTACTGTAATTTTTAAATTTCCAACACTTCTCAACATGGAACTGCTTTTTCCTTTGCCAGAATTAATTAGAGGAGAAAACTGTTTGACTTGGGACTTATAATAATTAGTATTAAAAAGTTTTTTTTTTCCAACCAGTATTTTTACTTGTTTACAATTGGCTGAAACAAAATCAAACAACACAGGAATGCACACAGACATTAAATTAATCATTAC
Organism: Apteryx mantelli; assembly: GCF_036417845.1. Taxonomy (NCBI): domain Eukaryota; kingdom Metazoa; phylum Chordata; class Aves; order Apterygiformes; family Apterygidae; genus Apteryx; species Apteryx mantelli. The sequence goes on from NC_089979.1 coordinate 54,425,174, forward strand.
ATAGTTTAAAGATCAATTCCTTTGCTGTTACTTCTCTTACCATTTTATAAATGGTAAAGGAATTTTATAAACTGAGAAGGAATAATTGAATTAGATAAGAAGAAATTGAGAAGTCCTTATGCCTAAAATAGTTTTTGGCCTACCAGTTTATATGTGTATAAAAAAAGTACTTCTGTCTAAAATACGCTACTTTGAAGAAGGCAGCTTGACTGCAAATTAAAGAAATAATCTATAACAAGAGGCTTTCACAAAACAACAGTAAAAGAGGCTAGTCTAACTCTGAATTTCTCTCTTCATTGATTTATAGATAGGTCAGAAATTTTTTTTTTTAACATATACAGTTATTTTGTAATTTTATTTCACTTTCAGTAATCTCTTTTCACTAAAAATAAGAACAATTCTATCTGAAAAGACATGAAACAATTCTTGATAAAATTTTTGTTAAAAAAACCACAGAAACTGTAAAACACTGATGAATCATTCCTCTGAAGAATCAGAATTCAATTGGCATGCTATGTTTATTGGAAGGGAAATTGAATTTCCTTTTAAACAGGCATTCTTTCAATTCACATTTTACCTTTTTATTATCTCTCCTTCTCTTTCATTATTTTGTCTGGCTGATTCTACTCGCTAGCAATGAAGATGATAATTTTCACTTATTTTAAGGCCAAGTGAGAGAATTTAGCTCTTCATCTTCAAATTCATGATTCACAGAATTTCCATGGTTTGCGTTGATTAATTATTGCTTGAATTCCAATACTCATAGCTTAAGTAAAGCACATCTTTTAGAAAATGTTCTCATCTTCATTTTAGAACTACCGTTTATACAGTATCTGTCACAGGCCTCGGTAACAAATCACAGTAAATAGCATTTATCCTATTCAAATTGGCATGTTATTTCTATGTCTGCATTAAGGCACAAATTTCTGTGTTCACTTTCAAGTATTTGGTCTTATTACACTTTGTTTTCTAGACAGAAGTATCCTTCATCTGATCTGAGGCACTTACAGAGAGATCAAATTACTCCTTAATCTTCTCTTTGATAAGCTAAATTGATTGAGAACCTTGAATCTCTAGCTGTAAAGTATAGTTCCCAATTCTTTAATGATGCCCAGGGCTCTTTTCCAAACCTGGTTTAGTTTCTCAACATTCTTCTAGGAATATAGAAACCAAAATTGCAATAAGTATTTCAGTAGTGATCATATCAGTATAGTAATAAGTACATCCTGAAGTATGACATTAGCTCCATTAGCCAGTTTTGTCATTGGCATTATATTCAGCTAACTATCACCATAAGCTTAACTTTTTTTTTTTTTTTGGAGTCACTGGTTTCTAGGTAGAGTCTCATATCATGTATGAATTGATATCTGCATTGTTTTAAGAATAAAACCAGGTATCTTGCATCTGGCCACTGTTGAAGCACATGCTGGTTTACTGTATCTATGAATCAAGTTATCCATATTGCTTTGTATTAGTGATCTGCCTTTATCATGATTTCACTCTCCTTCAGTAATCACTTTATGTTTTATTTCATGTCATTAATAGAAACATTAAATGGTATAGTTCAAAAATTTGTTTAGAGAAGTAAAATCAGAGGTGGTTCAGAAAGCTCATTTTCCTTTTTTTTTTTTAACTCATGGTTGAAAGCTAAGTCCTTAGTGAGAAGTACAAATCTTGCTCACTCCAGTTTCACCATTATTCATTTTGACTATGAACTGGTAAAATTAGAAGTAAATTCACCCTTTGTTTTAAAGCCTCTTTTCCTGCTTGATGGTTTTGCTCCATACATCACTTTAAGTTTAATCATATATTTTATCTATTAACACCTGTTAAATCTTGGAGAGTTTATATTTTAAAAGGCAACTCTAAATATTAAACAATGTTCCAGAGTGACAGTAATACATAATCCCTTTCTATTTTAAAACATCATGGTACTGCAAACACATGTGATTAATTTCAAAAAGTGAGTAATCTAATCAAAGCTATTTGTGTGTTCAAAGCTAAGTATGTACTTAATTACTCACTGGTTTCTCTTTTAAAATACCACATAGTTCTAACTGCTCTTGCTCCTCTAAAAGCAGTATAAGAATCCTGTTCACACACAGCACTGGCCGGTAGCCAGGGGGTGTACCCAAGTTTGGTGTCCCTCTGCAGAAACAGTAATGTACCCACTTTGGCTATCCCTTTCTCAGAATTTCGGATCCCCTTTCACTATACTCCTGCCTCTTCTGATGCCCGCTGGTGCTGCCTGCTGCTCCTGGCTCTGGTGAGGGCATCAGTAGAAGCAGCTGCAGCAACAGGGGCAAAGCTGCTTAGCTTAAATGTGTATCTGCACTTCAATAGTTGATTTTTATCATTAGTGTGGGGAAGATATACTTTTGCCTTGTATGCCTGAATTGTTCACAGATGTCTTTCATCGGAAAAATTATAAAACTATTTCTGAAAAGCTGGCAACAGGGAACATAGTGAAAAGTTAGAGGAACTAATTTAAAACAAGTCAAATGAATATATTTTGCAGATAAACACTTCTTTGAAAAGTGTTCTGACGAGAACCCACATAAATGTGGTTAAAAGCTATCTTCCAGCTAATATTCACTTTCTGTGGAAAGGATACTGCCCAGTCCATTTCTTAAAATGGCTTAATACATGTAACTGACTTAAATCTGTTACTTCAGGAATGGAGAGACTGAACTGTAGCAATGAGTAGTAGTTTCCATTGACTTCCTTTGAGCATCACAGAGAATAGCACTGCCAATTGTCTTTCAAATTCAGTGAAGAGTTTCTATTGCTATTTCTAGTTTTACATATAATAAAGCTTAGTACAGAGTACAGTTTGGATTTCTAATACTTAAGGTTAGGCGTCTTGCAGCCAAGATTTTGGTTCTGCCCGTTACAATTTTAAGCTAATTTGTCAAACACCTTGGAAGCTTGTCCATTCATGCCAGACTAATTTAGCTGATCCAAGTCCAAGCTGCTAGGATTTATCCCAGACTGCTCCACTATTTTTTAAAAGGAAGCTGAACAATCTTTATAATCATATGGTACTAAAATACAGTAAAATTAACAATAAAGAAATTTTGAATGTCTTCCACAGTAAGAGATTGGAATGAAGGGGGTGAAAGGGAAGTTTCAGCTTTTTAGTGGTTTGATTTTTTAAGGGAATAGAATATTCATAAATCTAGAATCACATCTGGGATTTCTTCTGTGGGGTACAGAACCTTGTTACAACAGTGCCGATAAACCCAAAGTGAATAGGAATTGCACAGGTTCCCTTATTGCTGTTGGAGGATAATCTTAGCTTTGCACGCTGACCAGAGATCAACTACAAATTCCTTCAGGTTACATGAATAGAAGGTATTTTCTTCTCTTTTGTATAATAATGCTGCCAGGTATGACTTAAATATTAAACCATGCAGCTGACTCAAATTCCATTTAAGTGCTCTAGTCCAAATTGCTGTAACTGTTAGTGTGCATCTTCTTAGCACTGTAAACAGCAAGCATATTTCTTGGGCTACTTTTCCTTTCTAGTTTGAACACTTTTCTAATGGGAAAATTAGCTATAATATGGGTCTTTGCTCAAGGGCGAAATTAAAGACATTATTGAAATTTCTGAAGCAAAAAGTCTACAGAAAAGCAGAGTACTATATTGGCCTTCTGTTAGAGATGAAAGATATACCTAGCAATGCAGGTTCTTTCTGTTTTCCAGCTAAGGAAATGTGCTCAAATTCATCTTCAATTTTTTCATATTATCTGAGACACTTCTGAGAAATGCTAAGGTCAGGGAAAGAATTAGAGTTTACCTGTGAAATAGCTTTGATATCTGGACCGGACATCCCTTAATCTCTGCAGTGATCTTTTCCTCTTCCTTATTCTTAGTAATACTTGTCATTTACAAGCCAAATGATTCTTTCTCTTCTTCTTAAATGTGATATTGCAGAAGACATTTTATGCCATAATTAGATTCTCTGAGTGGCTAAGTAGATTAATGAAGACTCTCACTATACAAAGTTAGGTCATATTGTATTGTTTGGGAAATGAATTTTAGAACCAGTGCTTGAGAACTGCAGGCCCTTAAATTACAGGTACCTTCTGAGTAAAGTGAGGTATTAAATGGGGAAAAAAGGCAAAACAGATATTAAAGATGGAAATCTGTGAACATATTGTCTTGAGAGCTATGTTTTAAGAAGGATAAAGTAAAATATAGTAAATTCACTGTACTAAGCTTTATTAGCCAGTTAAGAAAAGAAAATTTTGTTAGCAGATTTTAAATTATTGGTAAAATATCAAAATTCGAAATAATGAGACATATTAAAGGATGTGATATTATGGTCAGCTTCAAAATACTTTTTAAAATACATTTTTAAAATTTCAAAATTTTTAGATATTGAATACAACAAAAATGTCCTCTGCGTGGAGTCCAAGTCAGGGCATCATAAAAGAGCATGAGTATCATCCCTAGAGGGTAAATTCTGTAGCCATTAACAATTCTAGTGAGTCCTACAGTGTATTTTTTAAACAGAAAAAAGCTGGGAAGTCAGAGCAAAGAAAAATTTTACCACTTGAAGCTCTATAGCTTCCATTAATTTTCACTCAGACTTTTGTTTATTTACTGCTTCTCAAGCAAAACATTTCATGTACGAAAAGCCCCCCTCTGTTTCATCCTAAATTAGGAAAGCCTCAGCTAGGTGATAACTCTGGAAAACTTTTGTGAGCTACAAGCTATGTAGAGTGTGTTATAACCCATCCATCTCCACAATCTTCAACCAATGTAGCTGGCCTGGATAAGTGCAGCTGGTGGCTAAGTTTTACTTAAAGAGGACAGAATGCATTTTTTGGTCGCTTTATTAAAATAAGAACTTCAGAACAGAATCCCCATATTAGCAGAAGCTGGAAAAACCAGAAAAGAACGGAGTTTCATGACAACACTCATTTATGTGAGCAACAGTGTCAAGATGAGAGACAGGTCAAAGGCCATGACAGAACCGAAGACTTAAGCATTCTTCTAATGTTCAAAGAAAGGAATTTCACTGATGTGAAGGAACTGTACAAAAGCTACAGGTATCCAGAGTGGAGGATGAACAACAACTGTCAGTAATATCTTGGAACTCGAGGTCCTGGGTCAGTAGGTGGATAACAGGAATAGGTTTAGAGAAGGATAGGTAGATTAAAGCATGCAATATAGGTTGACAGGAATAGCTCAGGAGACAACAAAAGCAGGAATGGAGACAGAAGTGAAGGTTAATAACCAGCAGGAGACTGGACTAAAAAAAAGGATGAATAGAGAAAGTAAAGGCTTGAAAATAGTTATTCTCTCAAACATCATCTTTTCTACTCAGCAATTCTTGTAAGAGGAAGCTATGCAATAGTCAGTGAGAGACCGTGGGTTAAAACCTCTGTGATGAAAGTGTTTGTCTTACACTTTGACTTCAGAAACCACATCACCAGAGTACTTCACATGCCCTTCTTTTATATCCCATAAATAGTTGGAAGAGACTGACATCTGACTTACTGGATAACCTGGAGAAGGCTTAAAAATTGGTTTATGTGCAGATGGGTTCTGGTAACATCTAGCTGAACACAAAGAGAAGGTGCAGATTAGTGAATAAGAAAAACAAAAGCAACCGATCAAGTCTCTTTCATATCCCTGAAAGCCTGAAAAAACGCCAATAACAGGTGAGGGGGGAGTGCAGAAGAAAAGAAAAAGTCTTGGCCCATAGAAACTACTGATCTGCTGATTAACAAGGCACGCCCAACAAAGAGAATTTGAGTTGAAAAATAAAAGACATGAAAATCAGTTTATACTTTGTTAAATATATGTAGGTACTTGACAGCAATATCTACAGAACTTGAAGAAATAAAAATAGTAACAATATAGTTGCAAAGTACATTAAATAACCCCCTGAATAGCAAAGGCAAGGGCAAGAAGACCTTCATTTTGATGCATGGAAGCAAAGGTGTTAATGTGCTTAATTAGTTCATTTCAGCAGATTTCTTTCTGAGTCATTCTAACTAAGATAGTGAAAGGGAAGCTGAAAATGAGATTCTTTAAAAAACTCAAAACCCACAACATTGCTACTTCTGTAAAACTATTTCTCTTTTGAAAGTATTCCTTTAGCTTTTTGTAGAATAACTCCTTTATAAGCTAATGTTGCTGTATATTGAACTTTAACAAGCTACATTGAATTGTGGAACAGTATTTATGCCCTTTAAGTGTAAAAATCACTATGTAAATGTGTTATCTACCATAGATAAACCCAGAAATAGCACTGCTATTTAAAATTTAAAAATCCCTAAGATATCCCACATATAAAAATAGAACTACCCAGGACCATTATGATACAATATTTTTTCAATTCTATGTGAGTGACCACGGTAGAATGATTGTGCTCAACAACACTAACAAACTGAACTGTAAGATAAGGCCTAAATGAGTCCTCTAATTTTATGGTGCAAACCTGCACTGAAAGAATTACGGAACGCCAGTATGGAGAATTCAATTATTTGGCAAATTAAAAAAGCCTGATTAACACAATGACATAAATGTGCATGTGACAAATTAGAAAATATCTGACATTAAATTTTGACATTGATCAAGAATTAATGTAATATGACATAAAACCTAAACAAAAGTACAAAATGTCAGTAAAAAGTGTTTTATCACTCCGTAAGATCAATCTGAGCTCTGCAGTGCCAGACATAAAAGTGCCTTCACTTAGGCTGATGTTTAAATGGTTGTAACATCAATCCTTTTAGAAAAAGGTATTACAAATGTGTTATTTCTGGACATGAAGAAATACTACTTGATAGAAAATTACAATATTATTATTACTTTTTCACCCATGCTTCTCTTTTAAATTAATTTCTTTTCTGCATACTTGCCAGCTTATTGAGGTTAGAAATTCTGCAGAGTAACCTTATTGCTGTTCCAGTCAGTTTTTGAACCAGTATTACTTAATTTTATCTCCAGGTATCTTTAATCCTCTTTTTTATGGTTACTTTTAGTCTTAGACACCAAAATAATGTATTTGATCTTTCGGAGAAGTCAGCCCCATGACCTCTCTATGTTGGCATGACCCAAATCCTTCATAATACTCTGTTTTTATCAGGATGCTTTAAACTTTCTATTACAAGAAAAGGAGATCTTCAACACACTTGATCATATTAACCTGAGAAACTGAAACAGATGGAAAACAATTTTATTGCATGTGAACTATATTTCAATCATCTTTATCAGGAATTATGAATTAAACGTGACAGCTTTATTCAGCCCCTTAGATAAGGGCAAACTCAAATCTATGTTGGCTTCTGTATCTTGAGAGCATCTTTTATTAAAGACTGTATGTGTTTACACAAACTATTAAATGGATAAAGGAACAGTTCATGTTCGACTCAGCTTTTTCTAGAGACAGAAACTTTGCACTGCCTCTCAGTCAAATTCACAGTTTACTGTTCCCTACTTCCAATCTAGATGTTAACAGTAATCCTCAAGATGAGTGTAAAACTATTTGAAAGTGAATTGGAATAAGTTAATGATGCATAATTATTTTTCACTCAAGAAATGGTTTCCTCCAGAAATCTTTATAAGTAAAGTAGATCCCTAACAGAATTATGGTTGGAAAGACTCCTCTTCCCCATTTGCTTAAATGGAATGAATGGCATATGGAAAAAGAAAAGTGTGCAATCACGTTTGTTAGCAGTCTGCTAAAGCCACTGAATATTGTTACAGTTTTATCTGTACTTCAGGAGTATCATTGTCCAATTAAAAAATTAAATAAAAATAGACCAGTGACTGAGTGACTGTGTAGCTTTATCAGCTATAAAGAGTCATGCAAATGGTAGCTCTTGCCTTTTAAACATGATGTGGATGTTCTTCATAGGGCTGATTTCCCTGTGTCTAAAACTTCAAATAAGCTATGAAGGAAAGTTGTTCTAGGTAAAATGTAAGTTTGACTCACCATGGAAGAATGAACTAAATGTAATGAAAGCAATTTCAGTATCCACTAAGGTGTTAGACTATAAACTTAATTATGACAGGTGCTAATCCACAGAGATAATAAAAGTGCATTTTTTAATTGATTTTTTTCTTTCAAGTAGCAGGCTGTCAGCTAGTGATTGCTGTGGAACCTTTTCAGAGTATTAATCAGAAGTAAGCAACTCTTTCAGCCCTAAGACTGCTATAAGCCTCTTGTGCTGTCTGTCCTTAAGTGTGGTGTTTGATATATCCACAGCTCTGTAGGTTTACCCATCCTTCACTTGTCCTGTAGTCACACACAGTTTTTCTAAATCCTGGCCCCTTATATAGTGAAAATGTTCTTATTCCATTGATAATGAAGCTGTCTGCACCAAAGGGGAGACAGCAGAATTAATTCCATAACTGGAATAGGAATAAGTGTAATACAATAATTAAAAGCATAATATCAGTGATTAAACAGCCTCTTCCAGAAGTTAAATGCCATCATTCCTGAAGGTAGTCACAGACAAAGAAGAATGAAGAGAGCTCTGGGAGGGCTCTTTCACACAGGTAGGAAATATCCAAATGCGGCAGACAGGTGTGAAATACAGGATATGTTCTGAAACCAAAGTCTGAAGTAGGAACACTGCTTTGCTCCATTCTACAGCTCCTAAACACCCAGTGATTTACTTACAGAGAAATATGCTGGTACATATTTAGAATGTAATGTTTTTATGGAATAGTAGCTGCTCTCACAACAATTAAATTCAAATTCCTTAAATTCAATGGTTATGTGAAAATCTCAGCTTCTGTTTTTTAGGAAGCAGTTTTCTTACCACTGCAATTGTGAAAAACAGCACAGATACATGACTACAGTGTATTTGGATGGCTTTAAAAAACACACCCTAAAAACAAGTTTAAAAACACTTAAGTTTCATATTTGGAAATTTAACTTTTCATTTCTGAAAACCTGGATCTGGTCAGTTCATACCACAGAACTGGACTGGAATTCTGGAAGGGTGCAGAGCGAACTCGTTTGGTCAGTTGATTTTAATAGTGTAGAAAGGCTAATGGGCTTACTCTGGCTCACAAAGCCAGAAAGGAGGGCCTCTGTCATCCTTGTCTAGGAAGACATTCTGTTTCATCTTGGTGGACAACATTTCGGCCTTAGTTATACACACCTTTGCCACTTCCAGGCTGGACTGAGGCTGTCAACATTTAGGAAACTAGCTGCAGCAGTTCATCAGCACGTGACCCTTCTTACCTTTAAACCAGTTTCTCTCAGAAGATTTTTGCTCTTTGTTTTCTCACATATTCAAAACTTAAAACTCAAAATATATAAAAGATTACTTAGATGACAACTGCCAAGATAAGGACTACCATTAGCAACTGTTCCCTGATAGTACAATAGTTCTCTCAAGCCTAAGGTTGAACCTCGTCCATGCAAGAGACAAAACCCTGCAAGGGGCTATTACCACCTGTAGGACGAACATAAACTCAAGCTCCAAAACACTGCGGACATTGATGCTTCGACCTCAAATGCACAGCATGCTTTTTCCACCAATGTTTCTCAAACACATTAGGGTACATATTAAAAGGAAAGAAAAAATCTCCTACTACAACACTGCTGTTTACACAAGGTTCTTTTTCCACTGGGAAGGGGATGAAAGAGAACATGAAGCACACGTGACATCTCAGTGTGTTGCTTAATGTGCTACTGGCAGCCTCTTGGATTTTACGGTGATAAGGGTGGCAAAAGAACCTATATAGAGGAGATTAGCCAGGGATTTGGGAGAAAGGGAGCCAAGTGGCAGTCACAGGGGCTGAAGAAAATGCAGGGAGCACAGAGAGGCTTGTAGAAGAAACACCTGCCTGTCAAAGTGCCCTGAGTATTTATTTATGTCCCTTTAACTATTCCCCATGAGTCAGATAGCACTGGTAGCTGCAAATTCAAGAACCCTCAGAATCTGTGGATATCGGCTTTGCCTTGTGATCCAATAGCAATAATTATTTGTCATTGCACAAGAACACCTGAAAGCTTCTTTTGTATAGCTAGAACAGTTTATGCTATAATAGAAAAGCAAAATTGTACCTGCTACTTGAAATTACTGGTTTAGATTTTTTATGACTACCTCTAAGATGCAATAGTTCTCGCTCTTCCCCCCTCCCATTCTTTAATCCTTTTTCTTGTGACATATAAGGCAAAAAAAAAAAACCTCCAGGACTCTTGACTGCAATCTGTAGGACATTGTTTTCAATGCTACATAAACACTAAAAGAGACGACATTTATTATACAATGCACAACCTTATTTTAATAAGATAAAGTAAAGTAATTACCCTCTGGCTTCTAATTAAGTACTTGAGACAGTTATTACTATATGCTGCACCTTAAGAACACAGAGTTAAGATTTTCTTGTTTAGTCTGAAAACTTTATCCAGATATTATCAGTTTTGTGAAATTCACAATACAGTTACAAAAATAAATAAATGGAGCAGAAAGATAGTTAAAAGAAAATGAGAGTAAGTTAGAGTACAACAGTATATGAACAGCTGGGCTTTGGTCTCAAATCTGATTAGTTGAAGCTCAGAGCTTGTAAGGATGGTTGGTTAATATTTTACTAAAAGATTTGATTCAATGATCTTTATTTGTTGGCTATTTTGTCTTGTAGGAGACTAATTTTAATCCTGATGAGAATGAACCCCATTGTCTCTGTCAACACTGAGCATATCTAAAGATTAGATAAACTCTCACCATCTTTATTCTCTTGCAGGTTGCAATATAGGACTGCTTTTACAAAAAGCAGAGAACTGAAACCAAGAAACACAAACATCTACTGTAGTTTTAATTTCTAGATTATCAAAAATATTTGGCACCATTATTCATTCTAGTTTTTTTTTCTGGGTTTGAAGTTTATATGCCTGATCTATAACTCACTAGGATCCTCTTAAAAATAAAGCAAAGCTTCTTCTGTGTATACATATGCATTTAGTCCTTTGTACCTTGCCTGTCCTTCAACTTAATGGTTCTGAAATTGCTCTAGGATGTTCTGTAGGTCTTCTAAGATAAAGGTTCATCAGGCCCAACTCATGTGAAAATGGCTATCTTACTGTATTACCCTGTAAACCATATTTTTATTATGCTCTAGACTGAGTTCCTCCTCCTTTGGCTTTTTGAGGATCTCACCTTGAAAGTTGTCCTTGCAGACAGGTCACAATGGTTTTAAAATCTGATATTAAATCTTCATGGAATACATTTGTAAGATAGACATGTACTTTTAAACTGTTTTTTATTATTGTTGCCAAATTTTTCTGCTAAATAATCTACTAATCTTCCGCATTTTTGCAATGCAGTCACAGCATATGCAACACAGTCATACCTAAATTATCCTTAATCTAGCCTCCCGTGAACACAGGTCAGCTGGACTCTCATGCGAGTAACATAAGCCTGCCAGAAACTCCAGGTGCCTTTTCAGGCTTCTAGTTAGAGCTAAAGACTTTGCTACTACATTTTCTCTGTTAGTATTATCTAGCTATTTTAGCTAGACTAAACTTCAAGATACAATAGATATTCATGCCAATGCTTCAGTAACTTCATTGATGCTATATATGTATCCAAACATCACAGTCATTTGTCCCTTAATAAAATACCAGCAGTGATGACGAAAGAATCAATACAGTTCAGCTGCTTTCTGTTTATTCTATCGGCAATAGAGTGTTTTTTCCAGTAATTCCTTCTTTATGCGTCGCTATGTAATAAATTACTTTGTGGCAGTATTTTGTTCTTTTAATCAAAAAGACTGAATTCAATTTGTTCTTTGTACTAATTGTCTATCAATCAGACTTGTTGGTTAGCTTGGATTAGCTGTATACTCGCTATATTTTAATTTACTAACTGCATCAATATGCAAAGGCTTAGGGCGTGAATTCAGTTCACTTTAGTAGATATATAATCATATATATCAGTATATATATATATATGCAATGATAATAAAAATAGTAAATTTAATATATAACTCAAATGCATAAATAAAAACAAGGTATATGAATACAAGGAGCAAACTAGTTTTGAAATATGATACAATATTTAAATAACCACAATCACCCATTATATAAATCACTCATTACATAGATATTAAATGTAACATAATAGTACTTTAGTACCATTTACAGGCATACCTGATTTTATTGCACTTCTCTTTATTGTACTTCAGAGATATTGCATTTTTTACAAATCGAAAGTTTGTGGCAACCCTGCGTCAAGCAAGTCTATCGGCACCATTTTTCCAACAGCATGTGCCCACTTCGTGTCTCTGTGTCACATTTTGGTGAATTCTCGCAGTGTTTCAAACTTTTTCATTGTTATTATGTCTGTTATGGTGATCTGTGATCAGTGATCTTGGATGTTACTATTGTAATTGTTTTGGGGTGCCACAAACCGCGCCCATATGAGATGGCGAACTTAATCGACAAATGTTGTGTGTGTTCTGGCTGCTCCACCGACCGGCCGTTCTCCTGTCTCTGTCCCTCTCCTCAGGCCTCCCTATTCCCTGAGACACAACAACATTGAAATTAGGGCAATTAATAACCCTACAATGGCCTCTAAGTGTTCAAGTGAAAGGAAGAGTTGCACGTCTCTCACTTTAAATCAAAAGCTAGAAATGATGAAGCTTAGTGAGGAATGCATGTTGAAAGCCAAGACAGGCCAAAAGCTCGGCCTCTTGTGCCAAGCAGTTAGCCAAGTTGTGAACGCAAAGGAAAAGGTCTTGAAGGAAATTCAAAGTGCTACTCCAGTGAACACACCAATGCTAAGAAAGCGAAACAGCCTTCTTGCTGATATGGAGAAAGTTTTAGTGGTCTGGATAGAAGATCAAACCAGCCACAGCATTCCCTTAAGCCAAAGCCTCATCCAGAGCAAGGCCCGAACTCTTTTCAATTCTATGAAGGCTGAGGGAGGTGAGGAAGCTTCAGGAGAAAAGTTTGAAGCCAGCAGAGGTTGGTTCAAGAGGTTTAAGGAGAGAAGCTGTCTCCATAACATAAAAGTGCAAGGTGAAGCAGCAAGTGCTGATGCAGAAGCTGCAGCAAGTTAGCCAGAAGATCTAACTAAGAGAATTGGTGAAGGTGGCTACACTCAACAACAGATTTTCAGTGTAGACAAAACAGCTTTCTTTTGGAAGCAGATGCCATCTAGGACTTTGCTAGCTAGAGAGGAGAAGTCAATGCCTGGCTTCAAAGCTTCAAAGGACAGGCTGACGGCAAGAGAACTAGAATTAGAAGCGGAGCCTGAAGATGTGACTGAATTGCTGCAATCTCATGATAAAACTTTAACGGATGAGGAGTTGCTTCTTATGGATGAGCAAAGAAAGTGGTTTCTGGAGATGGAAGGTACTCCTGGTGAAGATGCTGTGAACATTGTTGAAATGACAACACAGGATTTAGAATCTTACATAAACTCAGTTGATCAAGCAGCGGCAGGGTTTGAGAGGATTGACTCCAGTTTTGACAGAAGTTCTGTTGTGGGTAAAATGCTATCAAACAGCATCGCATGCTACAGAGAAATCCTTTGTGAAAGGAAGAGTCAATCGATGCGGCAAACTTCATTGCTGTCTTATTATAAGAAATTGCCACAGCCATCCCAACCTTCAGCAACCACCACCCTGATCAGTCAGCAGCCATCAACATTGAGGCAAGACCCTCCATCAGCAAAAAGATTAGGACTCGCTGAAGGCTCAGATGCTGGTTAGCACTTTTTAGCAATAAAGTATTTTTTAATTAAGGTATGTACATTGGTTTTTTAGACATAATGATATTGCACACTTAATAGACTACAGTATATTGTAAATATAACTTTTATATGCACTGGGAAACCAAAAAATTCATGTGACTCACTTTATTGCAACATTTGCTTTGTTGCAGTGGTCTGGAACTGAACCTGCAATATCTCCAAGGTACGCCTGTACTATTTTACTTATCATTCACTTAACATTCACTTTTTCAAGAACATTATATTTAAGGAAAATATGAAGGAAAAGGTTTGGAAGCCAATGATACAGCTTCCAACTCTGAAACACTTTGAAAGACCTTCTTTGTAGTGCATTTGCTAAGTCTCAGACACAACCCAACATTCAATCTACAGAAGAAACAGGAGCATTTGTGAGTTCTTCCAAGTAAAGTGTGGTGTAATGCCGAAGCCAATGAGAAGGGAAGAGAAAAAAAGAAAGAATCGGAAGAGTATTTTGGGTCCAATTTAACATAATTTAAAATTAGTACCGGGGCATTCAACTAGAATAACGTTTGCAGAACCCATTAGTGCTACTTCAGAGACAGGCGGAGGACACCCTAAGGAGCAACAGGAAGCAATACCTTCCCTATTTTCCCTTCAGGGCTTGGTGTGACCCAGAACCTCACAGTGAGATCAGGAAAAGGAAAGGAGAGGGAAAAGTAGTATTAGGAAAAACTGAGGGTGAAATTTCTTTCCTGAAAGTAGTGCTTCTGTCTTAGGGTGTCTAAAACTAGAACAAAATATTCTTCTGTTCCAATCCTACATGCTCAAAATCTTTAGTTTCCCCCATGAACAAAACTCAAGATTGACTGAACTTTGAAAATGCTTGTGGAGTTATTCATCTGATTTCTTGATTTTAAACCAAACTAAACTATAAATTAAAAGATCTGCTTGGTTGTTGGGAGACTTTTTTGGTTGGTTGAATTGGGGATTGAGGGAGAGAAGAGAAGAAAGAGGGTTTTCAGTGAAAATGAAAACCACACAAAGAAGAAATAATAATTCAGGTCAAACTGAAGTTTAGACTTTGAAGACAAAAAGTGCTTGATTTTGTGTCAAGGTTACTTAATCTTTTTTCTTAACTCCCACTCTTCTTTAGCTCATTATTTCAAAAGAAAAGGCCATTTCAATATGAGAAGAGGAACTACTTCATTTAAAAATGTCCAAAATATTGCAAGCTTTCAGATACTTAAACATTTTAACATTTTCTAGCACTTCGTTTTCTGCTTTTTTTCAGCTGAAGGTGTTTGCTCACACTGTCTCTTTGGAACTGCATGTACTTGTGAATTTACTGTTTGCTAAGGAAAAAAGGCAGCAACCCAGTGCTAGCTGTTATTGAAGAGCACAGGATTGTCTGGGTAATAATTTGTTGCATTTGTGTGGCTTTAAACTTCAAGGTGAGAGACTACCGGGGACTTCTATTTTTAAACCAAATTCCTTGAGATATGTAGAAATCTCTGCAGATCCTTAAGATTTCAATGTTCTCATCAGCCTTTTTCTTTAGAAAAGAGCCAGGTTTGTGCTCCTGATAAACAGTATGCAAGAAAATGCAGGAGGCTCCAGGCAGAGGAGCAGAAATCTTCCCAGAAATCTGAAAGATTAAAAAAAGAAATAGATTTTAAAAATCTCTCTCCTGTCAGAACAGAATCAAAACATTACAAAGGTCATTTTTGTTAGTTTTAACTACAAACACGGACACAGAAAGACACTCTATTTCACAGCAGCTCAATAGTTAGGTTATACATGTGTGATGTGGGGGACAGCCCTGTCTTTTCTCCATATGGTCTGTCTCACCCTATATATGAAATATTAATGAGACAGATAGTTTTGATGATGCACAGGACGGGGGTAAATATATGAAAACTGGGAGTACTTGAATACTCACTTACATTAGTGGCACTTAGGTGCAGAAAAACTTCTTTACTTACAGATTTAGGATATGAAGTAGCCAAGTCTGATGGAACATGAATTCAATACCAACCCAGAGGGAAGACTCCCACCTACTTAAATATGAAACTTCTTTGTATCAAGTTAGTGTGCAAAGGTAGCCAAGCCCACATGAAGCTGGATCATAGTTTACAATAAATTTCTTAGTAGGTCTTAGAGCAGGTTAATTTCTAATTAATACTGAAATTAATAGTTCTCTCTCAAAATTAATTAGCTCTCGCTCCATGCATTTTATTTTTTCTTATAAGCAAAAGTTGTGTTAGCATCAGGCTGTTTGTGGCTATCCCAACATAAAATTCCACATCTGGCCAGAATCTCTAAAACTGGTCAAATCAAGGAGTATCACCTTCTTTACATTAAGGAAACAGTCTACAAGCTTTCTAGTGACATGGAAATTTATTTGAATAGAAGAACTGTTTCCTCCAGAAAATTTTTTCAAGATGAGTCCAGTTTGCCTCTTCACGCACTGTGTCCTTTGGGGGTGCTTACTGCTCTGCTAATAAAGGTGTCTTCTTTGCCTGTCACTTCTGGAAATACCTGCTGAGAACTCTTGGTTTACTTTTTAATCTTCTTTGTCAATGTTAATACCAAGATCAAATATTTGTACAAACAATGTAGCATTGTGCTAATGAGACAGGATTTTGCCAGAATTATTTTTTCCTTGAAACTCTAAGAAAGTTGCATATTTTTTTTGTTATGAACCGAGTCATTAGGAAAAAAAAGCCTCTACCTGTCACTGTAGCACTAGGGAATGTAACACTTCTGGCGAAAACTCCTCCTCCCCCTCCAAAGGACCTGTTTCTGATGAACTGGGAAGAGTGAAAAGCATGGCTCCACTGAGCGTGCATGTCCACCCGTCTCAGTTCAGACCCGAAACATTGGGTTAAACTGTGCCCCTACACTCATTTCTGCCCTAACAGACTGTAGCAAAACGCTCTGCCTGTATACTCTTAAGACATTCTCACCATGCCTCTCTCAAACACATCCATTCTTGTAGAGGCCAAGTAGCAATGATCAGTGCTCAAAGCATTGAAGAATAATGGCTAGAAATAGGACAGGCCACAGCAGGGGCAAATTTTTTGATTTCACTGCAATCCTTTCACAGCTTCTCAAAGACATCCAAACAATAATGGTTCAGCTTTTTCAGTCAGGTTTAAATTTTTCTCCTAGCTTTTCTTGCTAGTAGAGTGGAAAAGCTGTCACTGCGGATAGTTCAGTTAAAACAAGTTCAGGATAAAACTGATGTAAAAAAACCAAAAACAAGTCACTGATGAACTACAAGTTCAAAGACAGAAATTAAGAATATGACAAAGTTCAAAAACAGGCATTGGAAGAAACCTTAGTTAAAGGTCTGGCACATGCACCATAGAAAGACCAACTGAAATACCAAACCACCTAGTGCTGTTCTTAGCTGCATGTCAAGAAAAAGGAAGAATATGGTCTCGCTTCCATACGTGGTAATGCATAGGCCACCTCCTCGGAGGATACTGTTTTCAGCTCTAGTGTTCACCATCCCTGAGGAATGTGAAGTAGCAGAAATGGTTCTAGCAGGTAGGAGTGCGCAGAAATGATAATGTATAGCCTTAGAGCAGATCTTTGGGTAAAAGACTTCAAAAGGTCTTAAGCCACTCAGCATGTTTCTCTCACTCAGCACATTTCTTTAAAGCAAGTTATTTGAAACTGTCAGATAAGCAAAGCAATGAACTGAGTGGATCTAAGGCTGGATTCACTAGTGTAATTCCAGTAATCCTACATGATGTGCAAAGGCCTGTGAGAAAAGCTCACACTTTCTGAGGTTTATAAAACTCTTGAAATGTGACAGTCCCCTCCACCATTGCAATAGTGATGAATTCCCCAGGCCTTCTAATTCCTCTGATTTAAAATTAAATAATCTTTAACAGCTCTCTCTTTCTCTCTCTCTCTCTGTGGAGGGAGAAGACAGCAAGGAACACAGCCATGGGCCATATGCTGGGAGTATCTGCCCCTTTCCAGATCAGGCCAAAGAAGAACTACCTAACAACTTCTAGTAACAGGACAGCTGAATGAACCATTCTTTAATTCTGGGATCAATATTTTCTTCAAATGTCCAGGCTGCCACTCTGCAATTATTGTCACATTATCACCAATAGATGTACAATATATAAGCCTAGTAAGAAGGTGGATAGTTTTTAATAAGTTGAAACTCAGACATGGGATTGTACATGAGTAATTATCTGTAATTAAAATGAGATCACACTGTTCAGGTGTACAGGCAGATGGCTAGCCCTAGCCCAAGGTCAAACTAGTGAGGAAACAATGTGGGAGATCACTGAACATTGCATACAACTGAAGAAGAAAAGTAGTTGGTCAGTCCTGAAGTGGTCTAAAACTAATAAGACAACAAATGGGAGAAACTGTCAAAGCAAACGAAGAGTACCATAAACTCCCTTTGGGTGAATAATTTCAAAAGATAGTGAAAGGGTGGCTGCTGGCTTATCAGGGATCCTCACAAAGCCAAAATTACTAAATAAGGGTGTAGAATCAGCAAACCAAGGGCCAGTGGGGAAAAAGTAAAGATAGGGTTGGATTGTTTATGTGGGATAGAGAGAAAGAGAATATCGGGCAAAGCAAAGCATGTGATCAGGGCTGTTCTGGGTCCACTTTGAGCAGCCCCATGCCTGATCAACTCACCTCAGCCTGGTGCAGGCCAATGAACCTGTTCTGACAGGTCCTGCACATCTCACTGGGTAGTTGGGGTCCTGGAGTGCTGTCCTTAATGTGAGCAAGGGGTGGCGGAGGGACTCAAACTGCCCTAACACGGACATGGCTTGGTAGCATGCTGATGCTACAGACCTGGCTTCCACTCCTACCTCTCTCTGCTAAGGAAAAAAAACATATTAGTCACAGTTTGATTAGGAGCACTTGCTCATCAATCTAATTCACTTTTCTATTAACTCATGCCACAGACTCCAAACAGTAGCCAAATAGCAGTAATTTAATCCTTGCTGATCAGAACTGGGAAATGAAGTGGTCGCATAGACAGAAAGTGCTTGAAACAACAATAGTTGAACCAGTTATGCTGTCAAACTGAGTATAAAACTGGCATCTCTGCTGGTAAGACATTTCACTCTCACTTCACTGCTGCAGCAGTTTATGGTTGTGTACTGGTCCTACCAATACTAGGTGTCCTTGCAAGCTTCCTAGAGTCCTATGAGATCTTCCAGGAGTTTGAACAGAAGTTTAATGATGTCATCTTGGCAGAATAAACCTTTTTACTGTGTATGGTGATTCTACTGGTAAAATATTTTATATATTAAGCACAGTTTGCTTTTCCAGTACAGAGGCTAACATAGCAATTTACTCAAGATATTACAGGAAAACCAATGTTCTCTATGTGAAAGATGACTGTATACTCTATGATATTCAGTCTCCAGAAAAATGTAGACTTTTAAATAAAACCATAAGTGCTTTAATGAACAAACCTAATTGGCCTTTGCCATTTTCACTAAGCATTTCTCTACATCAAAATGAGGAATGACTATCATGTGATTTTTAGAAAATTGATATAGCATACACATGATTTAATAACTCAGATCTGCTTAAAACACAAGACCTAGTGACTTTTATTTGAAATATTTCACTGAAATGGAATAGTTACTGCCAGAGTACAAAGATGTTTCCTTAATCTTTCTAAATTAAATAACATTTGCATAAATCTTTGCAGGCAAAATTTACCACTTTTATTCTAGTGTTAGGCCCATTTAAGCCAAAGAGCAGTAGAATTCATCCACAAGCCGTCCTTTCTGAAAGACTATATTGGGATTATAGAATCCTCTTTATGATGAATGTCAAGACCCAGAATGTTTTAAGACCATGCTTTTACAGCATCTCTATCAAATCTTTGCTGAAAAATTAAAAAAAGGGAAAGAAAATCTTCCAGCACCTTCAAAAGCAAGAGATAGCATGAACGAATGGCAACAACAAAAACTAGATAAAACTGGATTAAAAGAGTTGGTATTTTTGAGGTTTAACTCTTACACCACATTTTTTTCTGGCTTCAGCGATCATATTGCTTATATAGTGGAAAGGTTCTGACTCCAGAATAATAGATATATGGTTAGTTAGGCTGCTTATCCTAAGAGATTGAATCATACCCAGTTCCTTTCATTCTTCAATGAAGTATAAGAAAAGAACAAAAATATTTTTTCAGCGTTTATGTAGGTAAATATGAATAGTTACAAGAGAGGAGGGGAAGAAATTTCCTGAAACATAATTGGAGACAAAGAGCATTTGCTGGAAGTAACACAATTTCTTTACTCTGACCCCTAATTGTTCACTGCTAGAGGCAAGATCTTTGACAGGACCTGGTGATGCTGCTCTTATGACAAAGAGGGAAGGAAGAAGTGATAAACACAACTGGATTTCCCTTGTATTTTTTCATAACTTCCTAAGCAGAAGTTCAAGAACAAATTTTGATGCTTGTATAACTAGCTTAATAGTTGTGAACCTCCAAAAGTTGTGAACTTACAAATTTGATATACTTCATCTGAACAGTAGTGCCAATTCTCCTGCCCAGGACCATATCACAAACTGATGGACAGCAATGGAGCTGTGTATAAGCCCATGTGTAAAAGGTGCTTTGAATACAATCATACTCTCCCATGGGACACCCCTGTGTGGGGAAAAATATGAGAAAGAAAATTCCACAATGTTTTCTTCCTGGAGGTTTTTCTCCCATTCATTACTGTAAAGAAGCAGAGTTTAGGGCTAGCTTGCCACATTTTGTCTCTCAGCACTGAGTTCCTGTTCTCTGAAAAAAAAGATCTTTCCAAAAAAAGTGGCAGGAAGGCAGGGAACAGAGCAAGGAAGTGGAAAAAAGTTTCTCCTCTGTAAGAGTTTGCCAAGATGGGAAGTTTAGGATAGCAAAAAGAAAACACAAAAAACCAAAAAAACGAAAAAACCCACCACCACCACCACCACAACCCTCCAAAAACACACACAGCAGTGTAAAAGAGTACTACTGAAAATGCAGCTGAAGGCTTAGAGTCCTCTCTGTGCACTGTGTTCCCTCAAGTCATAATGAAATACATCTTTCTTTCTCACCCTTTTCCTTGGGAAAAAGCAGCAGGGACAGTAATGAGCACATGAGATGCTGCACCAGGCAGAATTCCTTTAAACTCATATGGGAAAGGTCTAAAGGCAATGTCCAAATCAAGGTGCAAGAATCTAATTACAGTCCTAGAAGTAACCTCGGAGTAATGGCACCCGTTACCACCAGCACATCAGGAACAGGAAATAACAACTGTACTGTGGACCTATGCAATATTTCTTGTGCTTTCCTTGGTAAAGACAATTCTATCGCTTGACCTTTATGTCTGCTTGATTTATGTTGCAGGAATTTTCAACAGGCACATCCATCCTTGAGGAGTTTAGCTGAACTGTTTAACTCTATGGAAAATGAGTACCAGCTTCCCAATTTAGTGGTAGGGGTAGGTTAGCACCCATCTTCCAGACATATGAATTTCTCTTGAAGGTACAAGGACTTAGGTAAATGGACCTATGGTATCTATAGCTCATACTACTGGTACATGGTATTCCACAACATTAAACAGAAAGGCATTTCTTCTAAGCTATGTAATTTGCAGAGATTACTCTCCATCTTTGATTTTTTTTAACTATCCAATCAGCATACTAACTGATTTCACTCATCTTTATAAACAGCATTTGTCTTTCTATTGCCATTCAAATATAATTTACACTAGGCAGAGAGATTACAGACCTTGATTTTATATGAAACATCTTTGAATCACAGTGAGCAAAATGACTCATTTCCATCATGACTGTTGTAAAATGACTCCAAGATATCAAAATTATCTGTTCTGTCTAGTACTCCCCTTTCTATTTAATTATTTTCCTTAACAGTTTGACTACTGATGAGCAATGATTCAGGGCAAAATTCCAAATTTACCCCCACTGTTTTTCAAGCCAGTCTTTCAGTATCAGATCTCCCAGTGTTAGCACTTCTCAAGGGCAGTATTTTGCTTCGGCTATCTGTTGCATTCTGATTCAGAGTCCCGTCAACAATATCAGTATAAGATCCCACTGAGAAAGAAAAGAGCTGGCTGCTCTGCAGAAAAGCTCATTCTCATAGATGAGGAGAAGGCTTGTCTGACTGTTTTAAAGAAATGCAAAATCTAGGAAGTAATCTATATGGTACAGTGACAGATGGTCAACTTAAGGCTTAGTTCTGGACTACCCAGTAGAAAAAAGACACGGACATACTGGATTGAGTCCACCAAAGTGCCATGAAGATGATTAAGGGCATGGTGCTTCAGATATGTGGAGACGCTGAGAGAGCTAGGATTATTCAGCCTGGAGGACAGAAGGCTCAGGGGGAGATCTTATTAATGCATATAAATATCCAATTGGGTTACTAAAGAAGATGGAGCCAGACTCTTATCGGTGGTGCCCAGTGACGGGACAAGAAGAAATAGGCACAAACTGAAATACAAGAAATTCCATTTAAACAAGTGTTTTTTGTTTTGTTTTGTTGTTATTGTTTTTTTACTGTAAGGGTGGCTGAACACTTTAACAGAGTGTTGCTCAGAGAGGTTGTGGAGTCCCCGTCCTTGGAGATACTCAAAACCCAACAGGACACAGTCCTGAGCAACCTGCTTTAGCTGACCCAGCTTAGAGCAGGGGGGTTGGACTAGGTGATCTCTAAAGGTGCTTTCCAACCTCAGCTATTCTGTGATTCTGGTAGGAGTCAACCTGCTTGCACCAGCTGACAGACCATTTCTAGGATGTATATGATAGAGCCTGTTAGCTAAAAGGACTCCTTTTCTCCAAGCCAACAAGAGTTTTGCTTTAATCATGGAATAGCCTTATAGTTAATGTGCTTCCTGTATCCTTATTTGGCACCCATGTTTGCACTATAATGACTGTGTGCCTAAATATCCAAGCTGAGGATCATTAATCTTCAGCCCACAGAAGGAGGAAACATTTGATTCTCTGTGCACTATATTAGTAAGCAAAGCAAAGAAGAAGAAGAATGTGCAAGAGAGGGTGCGTCCTTCAACTTTAATGTAAATAAAAGCTATTAACAGTGAAACATATGATGGAATTGTGTATGAAACAGCAGACCATTTTAATGCAATAACTTTATTAGCAACGTTAATCACGTGTGTGTCAAAAATGAGGATTAATTCTCCAAATGGAAGAAAAAAAGCGTGCTGAGTTCTGACTCATCAAGCTACCAATAAATTCTCTCTCTTAGGAAAGAAAGTAACATGAGAAGTATCAAACCTATGGGAAGAACAGTAGAAATTTCACATGCAGGGTACTATACCAAAAACTAACTGAAAAGTGGTCTTGCTACAACCTCTATAATTTTATTGTTATTTTTCCTCGACATTTTTCTTCCTCAACTCACTCCAGATATACTTCTATCACTGATTGTGAATTTTGCATTTTAGCAATGATGGCAGGAAAAAAAAAAAAAGAGGTGCAACTTACTTGAGTTCTGGCTTTCCCCTGTAAGGACAGACCTTATGTTCGAAATAACAGCCAAAAGAATGGTGTCTGAGCAGAGTCTGGGGCAACAGCTGATGTTCACACATCTCAAAAGCTGTATTGGTGGGCCAGATCTTTGAGACTAGACCCATTTTCTCTCATGCACTAAGCCTGGTAGAGTAGGACAACCTCCTTTGCCCCTTTCCCACCCAGGAGCAGAGACCCAGAAATGCCAGACACCCTCTCACCAATAAATATTGGCCAGTGCTGTTGGCAAGGCAAAGGAGCCCAGGCTAAGAAGATGCACTCACCCATTTTCATCTCTACAAGGTGCTTTCACTGTCATTTAGATAAAGCCACCCCATGGCCCATTTCCTAGAAGCGAGGGAAACAAGTCATCACCATGCAGGTGCAAAAGAAAATACAGAAACTGATAGTGAAGGATTTGCTTTTCAAAATAAACATCCCCTTTAACTGATTAGTGCCCAGAGGTTTTATGCCCTTTTACTGCTTCACACTGTTCTTTGTGTTTCCATAGCTGGTACCTTCAAAACAGATGTTTTCCTTCCAAATGGGAAGCTATTACTGGGTAACCAATGGTATTTCATTTGCTTTCTCAGAGACTATTCTAAAGTTACTTCCAATGTCCATGCTGTTACCCTATCATAAATGCAAATTTATCCATCAGTCCCTCCTTCCTAATGAATAACTTGCATTACATTTAGGAGGGAGAACATGACTAAGTAGTAATCTTGGAACATCTGATTTATTACAAATTCATACCCTTCATTAACTTAAAATATTTTGTACCTGCAGACTTCTCCTAGGCAACGTACCTGCTTTTCTGATGCAGAAGGTGGGAGAATGGTGTCCCTGTTTCTCTTGAAAAGGTACTAGCTTTTCATGCTGCTGTGGTATGGATGTTGTTTGTAAGCAAGCACATAAAGAATGATCCAGTTTGTCAAAGTGCAGCTGGAGCAACATGTTCTCTTTCTTATATTTTACAACAAAATATCCAAATAAGTCATACTGATGATGCAGAGAAAGCAGAGTTTGGTTTACATCAAAGGAATTTATGAAAGTTAATGCATATCAAAAATAAAAAGGCATCTGAGTCACCACACAAAAGCTATTTTTGAACTTATATAATTAAATATACTTACGTACAATATAGAGAGACTGTGCCAGCTATGGCATCCATATCCCTCTACTGTAATTAATCTTTGCAAGCACTTTCAGTCATTTTAGATCTACATTTACTTCTGCCTCACACAGTTGTGATGTTATCTCAGTTTTTACCATCTGTCACAGACATCAGAAACACTGACTTAAATCAAAGACCATGAAAACAATTTTTAAAGCATTGTTTTTCGTATTTTACAGTTTCTGTAGGCATGCACATAAATTAAGACAAAAAGCACCATGTTTTTTAATGAGAAATGAAAGATACCAGCAAAGAAGCTCCAGTTTTCTTGAGATTTTTGCTTAAGGTAAGTACTTAGGTCTTTCATCTTTCCCATTATGGTTCACACCTTACATTTCAAGTTCCTCTCTGTTTATAAAGAAAAGATCCAATGGAAATAGCAGGGGAGGAAGAAATCTTTTGGAAGATAAGCAGTAGCCAGGGTGTCTTTTCATGCCCCAGCAATATTAGGACTCTTACCCATTAGCTATGCCATTAATGAGAAGTCTAATGACTTCTATTCCTTTTCTAAAAGATTCAGTATGTCACAAGTATTTATGAGGGAGCCTGCTGTACCTACAGGGACATTATGTACTTCACTCTATTTCAAGCTGAGAGATGCTGAAAATGGAGCATTGGTTTATCTACTTATTTTTTCTTTAAACAGTCTCCCTTTCCCTCCTTCCTTCATAAATAGACATACCACATTTCTTGCAGCCCAAAGGTAGAAAAATGTCTTCAGGCTTGTTGCCAGATTTATTTTCCTCCAAATATCTACCAAATCTCCAGAAGGTCTTATTAACTGAGTGAACTGAACCTTTAGACAGCAACTGTTACAGTCCCTCCTGGGGATTTTTCTATCTGCTTATAGTAAATAATTCAAAGTTTGGAGTTCTGTACACTTACTCATTTACCTTGCTTTATTTTTCAAAGCAGTCAATACACTAAGTGTTTTATAAGCAAAATGGTGGTTTCTAACAGTCAATAATTCTACTAAAAATGACCAGCTAGATGAATCTGGTTTCAAATGTCATCTCGCTATATACTTCCTTTTCAAAATTGCTGAAGAGAAATTTTTTCCCTACCTTCCTGAGACCATGGACAGTAGTTTAGGTCCTAGCTCTGCAGACACATGCTGCCTTAGTTGCTGAAAGTGTTCCCAATAACAACAGTTACATTGCTCATGTGTGGAAACAAGCATAACCTTAAACATTTGCAAGATTTCTACCTTAATTCTTTACTATCAGTTTCCAGTTTATCCTCTGGCACCAATATTATCTATTAAGTACTTTATTTAATATAAATGCACCTGTCAGGATTTTAATTTAATCTGTCTCTTGTTATTTGCCAAGTT
This sequence comes from Apteryx mantelli, assembly GCF_036417845.1. Classification (NCBI taxonomy): domain Eukaryota; kingdom Metazoa; phylum Chordata; class Aves; order Apterygiformes; family Apterygidae; genus Apteryx; species Apteryx mantelli. The sequence goes on from NC_089979.1 coordinate 54,450,877, forward strand.
ATCCATCCACCTTAAAGATGTGAAAAACAGATTCCTGTAAGTGTAGTGACAGTCAGCAAGATCAAAATTATTTAAAGTATAGAAATATCGTTGGAATAATACAGCTCTCAATTGTTGCCCCCCTGCCCCAACACCTTTACTATACCATTATTTCTCAAGGAATTAGAAGGGAAATTCCCTCTACTTCCCCACTCCTCCAAATAACTTAAAAAGCACTATTGATATATTTGCTAGCCAATCCATTAGCAACTACTCCTAAAATGAAGTAAGGGCTCTGGGTGAGTTCCATGACCATTTCTTGTACTGGTTATGCAAGTGATGATAAAACACACAGATTCTCTCCTGGCCCATGTAAATGCAGAACTCTGTGCCTTGTGTGCAGAGAAAGTTCCATCACAAGCACATTGTTTTTTCCTCTAAGGAAAGGAAGAAGAGTTCTCCTCCTCTCATCCCTTCCCCACTCTAATCACCATTTTCCTCTTGCACTCTCTTTTGGTCTATGGGAATTGTACCCATACAATTTGGCCTTCTGCCTTTTGTGAATAATTTTGACTGTATACTGATTGATGATCATGGGGAGAGCAAACTTTCGCACCATTTCTCTTCACCATTCCCTCCACCATAGATCCCCCACAACGACATTTTGAGAAGGAATGCAAAAACCAGAAAGAGTTTGTACTTAACACTCAAGAAGTTTGTCAGATGTGCAACAGTATTTCACAGGAGACTGAATCTTTGAAGTCTAAATGCGTTGCTCAATTTTATGTAGGGTTTTAACTGTCTCTCTAAAGAAACTCTCATTTTTTTTTATTTTTATGCAATACTTAAGTTTTGCTTCCAGTAAAAGCTACCTGAAAATTTGCTGAAAGTCAGCTATCATCCCACTTTTTTCAGTGTATCTTTATGGCATTTCATTCTGATTAAGTATCATGGGGTGGAAAATGAGTCATAGAATAGCACTGAATGATGTATTAACATCCTCAGTTCTGTTTTTCTCTCTTGCTGTGACTAGAGTTCCTCTCCTGTTATAGGGCATCCACCAATATGTTTGTAACATATAACACAGTTATAATGTAACTATGATGTACTTTGGGATACCAAAAACTGGAGCTGGATTTTCTATCTTTATTACCTCAAAGATTTCCAGCTCTTTCAAGTGCTTTTAAAACTAACTTCTTACAAATGACTCATAAGATTCTTAACACGGTCAGTGTGTTCACTCCCTCTAACTAGGCTAACAAGAGTTAGCTACTGCTTGGAAGTTTTCTAGAGCAATATTTGTCACAAATATTATTCTTTTTCTTTGCTCCTCTTGCTGTACCCAACCAATAATAGAACACAAAAGCAGATTGTATCATCATTAATCTTATATCTGATAGAAATAACACAAGTTTAGAAGAAGTGATTACAATAAAAATCTTATCTCAGCCAAAGATAAGTGTTAAACTAAACTTTTATGAAAGCTAATATGCTAGTAGCAATAATTCAACGCGCTAATGTTCACCAGCTGAACACACTACCATAAATCAGGAAACCCTCCCAGGACTTCAGGGAAAAACCAAGCGGAAGGAGGTTTTGAACGGAGCAGCTGTACTAGCTGAGGAACAGTCTCAAGTGCTTGAGAAGGGAGGAGTGATACTTAACAAGTGGAGGATGATTTATAAAGGACGTAGAGCTAATCAGAGTCTCCGCTGGACTCAGGGCCCCTGAGACATTACCTCTTGGGGAAATAATGGATGCCATTAAAAACGGCTATTTATTGCACTGTGGCACATTTTACTTACAGGATTTGTAGTACTCCCTTGAGAAATCTCTCAAATACTGCAACAAATATATCAGCAGTCAGTGGGAATTATAATGATGTTTAATGTAGGAGATGCATTGTAAGATACAATCTAAGGCATAGGTCAGAAAAATCTGACAAGGGAAGACCATAACTGTATACAGTCAATGAATCTAAATGACTCTCTAATTATAATGTAAGCTGTTATGAATCCACATGCTACTGCATGAAAGAGGTTTATTACTCACAAAAAGCTCATTATTCCCCTATACCCAAAGAACGGACATTGTAATGCAAAACACTATTTTCATAATGAATAGCACTGTGAATCCATGTCTTTTAGCTGGATGTTGTGAAAACATTTTAGTAATCACAAAAAGTGATGATTCCCTTGATTACAACTGATATTTCAGACAATTCTCATAGGTTTTTTTTAAGCCCTGGAGACCACTAAGTCTCCATGAGATCTTTATGTAATATAATTTTTATTTGTCACAAGAAGTTCTCTTTTGTTTTTTATGAGTATTTTTTATGTTTAACCTTAAGGGGTATCCAGCCATTACCAATATATATGTGTGTATGATTATACAGCTTTAACCAATAGATCAGAAAGTAGCTTTGCAAAAGCAGGAAAATGAGCCTGTAAGACAGACCCAAGGAGGAGAGCGCAGAGAAGCTAGAGACTAGGTCACCTCTTACCTGTTCATACTCCGACACCCAGACCACAGAGCTTTCCAAAGGGAGGATTTGACTTCCAGTTACTGTCACAAGCAAATACAAATATTTTAGACATAATTTAATGGCTGTATGCATGTGAACAAGCACTCTCGTACAACAACAGGACACCTGTCCCGCCCATAAATCAGTACAGATACAGTTTTCACATAATCAGAACCACTAGGAGAAAACAGTCAAAAGCTCCACTGATTCTTCCATTAGCGAGTGGGCACGGAGTGCCCTTAACTGTGTTTCTTACATGTAGAGAGACAGAAAATGAGGGGAAACACTCTGCCTGAGAAATGATTCATCAGTAAGCCCTTACTAGCCTTTTGGTATGTAGAGCCATGAAGAACCACACTGATGCAGAGAAAAGAGTGGAGAAGTGTTAGAGATGGGATTGCATTTCTGCAGGAGCTAACAGCTAGGTCGGTGAGGAAAGCAGTTCTGATGATCATCTACCAGCTTTTGGTAATACCCAACGTTGTCAGGTCTCACACTATCCCAGCACAAGATGCAGGAATTTCATTTCTCATTTCCCAGTGGCCAGCCTCGGCATCTTCCGTACTGTACTAGTTTACGCTTGGGCTTCATGTTCAAAGATTATAGATGCTTCAATATACAAACCTTCACTGGTGAACAAATCCTTCCTGTATTTAATTGTTATTAACCTCCTCATTACATGATGCTATACATGCATTAACCCTGACTGGCTACCCTGCCCCATAGCTATGCCAGCGTACATACAGTTTTGTACACGGCCTTCATGTCTGGCAAGATGTTTGTGAAGTGCATTAGATAGCTGGTGCTTGTGCTATAGCTGTTTTTGACACTGGGGCAATCATAAGCTGGTCTTTCTTGTATACAAATTTTAAACCAGTATTTTTAAGAGCAAACAGAATACAGCTGTGGGAGACATTCCTATATATTAGAAAGTGAGTGGTCTTCTACAATTGGAGCCTCTCCATTTAATTTTCAAGAAAAAGATTACAGTGAAAAAATGAAACATGGCTTTTCTGAGCTCATAGCAAAGGGTTAAAAAGGACTTCCCGTGAAATACTTAGTAACTCTGCTGTAGCCTGATAGTACCATCATTACTATGATTTAGAGAACCTTACCAAAGATTAATCATAGCCTAATTAAACTAATCAGAGTGAGTTTCACTGGGGGTGGTGGGGATCCTTGATGAAGCATTTTGCCTGCTATTTGAGGGAAGTTCTTAATATTTTTCCTCCTCTTTCTTCAATATTCTTTACTCTAACTTGATTTCACAATATTTACATAACAGATGTAATTTATTCCCCCTGTAAAAGTCCTTTTCATCCACCACAACAACAAATAGCTCTCTCAACCATTTAAAGGCATTCACACAGTTCTCAAATAATGAAAAAAATTCATTTTCCCTATGTATTTTTGTGAAGTTACTTGCAGAACTATGTATACAACTCTACCCTAACTCACCAGTTTTGAAATGCCACTTGAATAGTATATAATTTCTTTAAAAAAAAATCAAAAAAAGCAAAACAAAAAACCATTGGCAATGCTAGTTCTCTATAACAGGGCTTGGCATTGTTCTCCTGAGACCTGGTGCACTGGTTCACTGGCTTTCCTGTGGTGTTTGAAGGGCAGAACAGAGTCCCAGGCACTTCTCAGGACAAGATGTCACAAGTTACCCGTTCTCTGAGCTATTCAGGACCATTTACAAGAAAATGAAGCAAGAAACTAGATTACATCCTCATTTTCAGTTCAGATTTGCTTTCTCTCCAGCACTGTAAGAATCTGAGCACACGTTGTCTATTCTTAATTGCATTCCTGTTTGTCTTGGTCAGGTTTAAGTCCTACAATCCACCCACAAATTCTTCTTACAGAACAATACAAAGATATCAGACGGAGAGAAATACCTTCAGTGGTAGAAGGAAAAACAAAAGGAATGCTAATTTCTCACTGAAATTAGCAATTCAGTTCTTCAAAAACAAACTAACCACACTCAGAAAATCCATCTCCTCAGAAGTCCTCCCTTATTATTGAATTTTGACAGAGATCATATATGATGTTAAAGCACCACATATTGACAAATATAACCCTTAAAAGAGGCAACATCAACTCACAGGACATAAAATTTATTAACATATCATTGCAGTGGGCAATTATTTCATCAAAAATCCAGAACTCCTCACTCTCCTGTCAATGTCTTGTAATTATTCCTTGTGATAATTATTCCTCATAGATTCACCATCACTGATGTCATCCTTTCTATAATTCTATAGCTTCTAGAAATATTTAACTGCAAAATAAAGCGATATGGTTTTAAAAAGTATGTATAAATATTTGTGATTATATAGCAACAAGCCACTAGTTTTGCCATGTTACCTGCTCTCTCCTTAAGCAAATTAGTGTTCACTAATATTTGTATCCTTAAGTATGGAGAGAAGTGAACTTCTAAATAAGTTCAAAAGAATTAGCTTGTTTATGTAATGTCTATTATAGTTTATGTTGCCACTGTAGATTTATGGTAAGTCAGACCTCTTCCAAAACTCAGAAGAGTTAAATGCATATTAATATTTTAAGCATTTTGAAAAGACAGGCACTTATTTACTTTGTTTTTTAATCTTCAGGATGTGCTTACTGTAAACTTCCAAGATTTCCTCCGAGTATAGTAATATCCCTCTTTCAAAAAGGAAGATTCCTTTGTAATCACTTGACTCCCTGGGCTGGAGATTTGAAGAAAATATGAAAGTATTGTGAGATTTAAGAGCAGATTCCCTACAGTCAGCTTAACACCAACGTAAGGTCAGGGTGCTTTCTGCCTAATGATGCAAACACCAGAGCTGCGGCTGGAGACAAAGGACAGTTTGTCTCCATGCAAAAGGTCAGTATCAAAACCAAAGTGCTACTGAAAGCCTATTCCCATCTTTCTCTGATGGCTTTATAATGCACTCTGCGATTTCAAAATTGGTCATTGCTCTGGGTATGCACACAAGTATTGTCTAGTACGTACAACCAATTAAAATTGTACAAATCTCCTGACATTTCCAGCATTATGGAAATTTTTATCCTGGAGCTGCCATCCAGCTATGTCTTCTCTTTGACTGGCCATCAGAATAAAGAACACAAGAAAAACACAGCTACTCCTTGCAGAAACTGACTTTTCTGAGAACTCTGATGCTTTTGGGTAGCAATTTGCAATTTCTTTAACGTATGTCTGAAGTAATAGTCTCTGGAGCTAAGGCCTCAACACTGAAACCAGTTCAATACCTGATTACCATCACACTCCCACACAATGAGTAGAAATTGTCTTATAAAGGAAATTTAAATATATTTAAATTTAAAATTATTTCCCTAATAAAACAGTCTTTGGGATACTTCTTCACGTACACAGAACTAAAGTGTTGCTTGAGATGAGATCACAAGGCAGCTGAATCCATGCATTTGACAGCACTCTTATCCAGCACAGACAGGCAAAACTCACTGTCAGTGTCGGCAGCTTGGACTCCTTCCCTTTGTCCTTTTCTCTTTTCAAAATTATTCATGTCTATAATGCAGTAAAAGGAAAAAAAACCTCTTCTTCCTTTTGTAAGACACAGGTTGATTGCTGTCTCTTTTTGAAAACTAATAAGTGCAGAAATGAGGTCAGTGTCTGAAATCACTCCGCCATCAGCTCTGTTTAGCCTGTGAGTCATACGGAATAAGAAAAAAGATTATATGAACCAGAGTTAGTGTAGAATTAAAAACAACAGAACAGCACAGCACAAAAGAAATGAAAACCCCTGTTTGCTTTGTTCCCCTTTTGCTTACTATTTTGTATGCATGAATTAAGAAAAATCAACAGAAAACAAGACAGTGAGGAAAAAATAGAATGTTTAAATGTGGTTAAAGCAGGCAAAGAAATGATCCTGGGAGAAACATGGCAGTCATAATGGAAAAGAACATTTTTGATGACCTATTAAGTTTCCTGGGCATCAAGAAGAAATACTAAGGGTGTTATGAATTTCATCAGGGATGAGATAGTACTCGTATGTGTTGTCAGTACAACAGACTAGTGTTCCTTCTGGTCCCTAGAAATGAATCCTAAAGTCCCAAGGAAGTCACAGACACAAATGCAGAATGGTTACATAACAGCATAGAGGAGGTATCAGCACAATAATTGCACCTTGCAGTCAGGTCTTCTGTTGCCAAGAAGTTCTGAGAAAAAGAAACTCTCTCGCTCTCTGTTCTGGTCTTCTCTCCTATTAATATACAATACAGATTTGAGAAAGTTTGCAGATAGACTGTAAACAGAAACAACATCTTCTAAAATAGATACTCTTAAGATTCATTCAAGACAACATTTATTTTCCTTTCAAATTGTCTGTGCTCATCTATAGAAATAGGTTAAAAATTCTGCAACTAGTTCATGAACTAAAAATGACATTTCAGATGTTTTGAAACTATCTGTGAAACTGGGGCCTGAAACAGAATAATTCTGACCAGAGTTAAAAATAAATAAGTAGAAATAGGTCAAGAGTGACAAAACCGGATTGGAAAGATCCACTCTTGGATGGGTCTTTTGACCAAGTGTTAAAGACTTTGGCTCTCTTTTTCCCTGCAAAATAAACTAATATTGCATTTTTATCATTCAAGATAGACAGCTTTAACAGGATAAAAAGCCCAACTGGAGATATGCTATTCTGCATCACTCTTTGGGCAGCTTGCATGGTGTTTACATCCTGTTTAGGAAGACAGGAGAAATAACTGCTCGCCTGCCAGATGCAGCCAAAAGCCGGGAGCTGAAGGCACCGCGGTGCTGACTGGAGCGGGCACCCATGATGGGAAGCTGCTGCCCTGTGCAGTGGCCTGCAACCAAAGACCCAACCCAAAATCCAGTCTGTGCAGCACTGACAAACAAATCTCCTGTTGGAAAGCAGAGGTCGAAACCTCATGCTTTTCCACTGGAGCAAGTGCCCAGCGCAGACCCACAGCTGCCAGGCCTTGTTGACAACACTTGAGCCACTGTTTTGACATAGAAATAAAGTTTTGTCTCAATTTTAATACATGTTTTTTAGCCACACATATAACTTCTTCATCTTGGCAGCCAAAACAGAAAAGTGTTTGTCTAGACCTAGCCATCTCCCTTTTGCTTTCAGACTCAGATTTATTGAGACAAATTCCTTGGTGCACTTTTTCAGGAGTTCTGCTGAAACCAAAGGAAACTACTACCAGCACAGGGGAAGATATTTTCATAAAACAACTGAGACTCTGCAGAGTTCATCAAGGAGTAGCCTCAAGCAGGAGGATTCATTATTCAGGGCTTTGGAAGGGAGGGAAGAGGACAGATGACCTAATGCAAGGATTGAACAAAATGAGATATGTGACATATTTTGAAAAATAAAAGTGTTGACGAAAAAACAGGATGACTGTAAAATAGTCAAAACAGACATTTTTATTACTTGATTGGTAACTTTTAGGGAAGGACAGGGAAGGAAAGGAGAATTTTTATAAATAATTATTAAATGTTTTAAAAAATAAATCAGTTGCCAAAGCCCATTCTTGGTAAACGAATCTATTTGTTCCATACAGATCAAATTAAGAGTCAAAATAAAGCCCTTTTTGTTTTTTAAAAAATGAAAAATGTCAGTTCACATAAATTTTTAAGTATATTTATTTTTAAAATTCAAACTGCTGTCCAAAAACAGCTCTAATTTAGGGCTGTACACTCTAGGCCCTTGCTTTTCTGTCAGGAAAGTATGCATAAAACAACCAACACAAACTAATAGCTAAACTCATAGACTCTGAGTCACATAAAGGTGTGACTTCAGCTCATTTTTCTAGGATCTAAGTTTGCATTTGGAGCTGATATGAATCCTGTTCTTATAAAAATTCAGTACTCCTGCAAGCCCTAATCCTGCAAATTCTTCTGCATTTGTTCAGCTTTGCTAGCTGGCAGTGAAACCAGAAGTATGATGTAATATTTCATTATTGCCAGCTAAATAGCAAAGATGCGGAAAATTTGTATGTAGCAAGAGCCAATACGTTTGCAACAAGATTCGTTCAGTGAATACACTGATCTACTGAATATTAAAAGTAGTAAAAAAACTTTCATTTCCTTCCAGTTATCTGCGGTAATAACCTCTCTGCAAGTAAAATAAAGTCAGGTAGAGATAGCCCAAATTACTTCACTCTCTTTCATTTCACCCAAGGCCCATTCTCATAAGGCATATCAAAAGACATTAAATTAATAAGATGAATCAACAGCTACAAACATCCTAATAATTAGAAAGCAGAATAGTTGTTGCTGACAGAACCAGCCGGAGTGTCGACCCCAATGGACTTTCATCTGTGGTTGCAAAATGTCGGAGAAAACACGGATCTAAACAGAAAGACTTCTAGCCAAGATAGTCTTAAACTGCTTCTTATTAAGACTCCATTATTATCAGGTATGCAATCCCAAATTCTAGTAACACCCATCCCTCCCCGAAATTCTTCAGACTCATCCCCACCCCCATAAAGGCCACAACCCCAATTGCATTAGTGTCCCCTAGTCTGGGAACTGCTGCCTAGGTCTTTCCCTCCCCGTGCTATATTTGTATCCAGTCAATGAATCCGAAATCCCCTGCTAATTACCATCTAAGCTGTTATAAAGAATCTACATGTGTTACTGCAGGAAAGAGGATTACTGTACTTTAAATTTAGCAAGGCTTGGTAATCCCATGTGCTGTAGGACTGGACATCATAATAAATGCATGTTTACAGACAGTGTTTTGGGCAGCATTTTCTTAGTTGCACATTTTAGCTACTACCAGCACCCTTTGTTTCTTCTGCAATACTTGAAAAGTCTCCATTCATAGTAGCTGTGTAATGTGCTGAGGGGCATGTGCAAAAATAAAGATATTACTTAGCGTGCATTTGTATAATTTAATAAGGTGTTTTTACAATTCTTAATGCAGTAGCATCCTTTCAAAACAATGATGGCAGATTTCTTTGATGGTACTTACAGCCTTTCAAAATCCCTCTAAAATCCTTTTTGGAGTTACTGATTTTTTTCACAACAATGTTTGAGAAAAAGAAATGCAAGTAAAGATTCCTATCATAAGAATTCAGATAGTGATCTTAAGTCTATGCTTCTCTCCTGCTCCAAATATTTTAAACATCCAAAACTCCCATTTTATGAACAAGTTAATAGCTGAAGACGGTGTGAGAGTCAGTGGCAAGCACTCCAAGGTATTTAAACATGTTTACAAATTTGATCACATTTAAAAAAACAAACAAACCAACAAACAGGAACACTTTGATTTTATCTACAGACAAGAAAAAGCTCTCTTTTGTTAATAACTTACACAGTATCAAAAGTTTACCCTGTTCTATGAAGTGACACTACAAAGCTTTGACTCCCTACATTTGCAGGCCAACTAAAAAGAGCTGAGTTCACAAGGATACCAGCAATCTATCTAATACCTTCCACAACACATGCTTTTTCCAGAGAAGAGAGGGAATTAGCCATGAGAATCAGGATAGAGACTTTTCAGGTAGGCACTGCTGGCAAGAGAACAAAATATCCATTGCACAGCTAAGAAGTGTTTAAAGACTGACATACAATTTACATTGAAACTATTCCAGTTTTCAAGTTTCAAAAGAAGATGGAATTAAAATGTTGTTTTGGTGGTAGAGAGCACCAAAATACGTTCCTCAACTTGTGTATGGCTAAGTTTCAGCCATAAAACTATCAGCATCAATTATGTGCTCCTGAATACAAATTTCCTTCATGTGAAATGATAAAAAAAAAAAAAAAGAAGAATGCAAAAACTACATAACTTACAAAATGTTTATTTTTAAGGGATTTTTCACAGGCTCACTTTAAAAGTATAAGAAGTGCAGGGATTAAGAAAGAACTGTGCAGAAAAATCACTGAGTTACAAAACTTAAGAAAAAGGCTCCCTAGTACTCTTGGATTTTTCTAGCTTTTGATGACAAAATACTTCAAAAGAATGACTGATTAAGATATTTACCAACAACACAGTCATAACAGTCTTTTTAAGCACACTCTCAAGAAAAACAACATATCACGAAACTATTCTCATTACCACTAGCACAAATTTTCACAGCAGGGCAAGGATCCATTGCTCATGGATTAGTCTGACCAGCTCCAGTAGTTTCAAGAATATTTTACTGAAAATAGATCCTTTCAGTGTTAGGAGTTTTCTCTTGATGATGAAAAAAATTACTACTAGACAAATCATTTGCCATGTCCATTCACATCTGTGACACATGCATCCTGAAAAGGGACAATATAATAACCTGTCACCAAGGAAGGGCTTATGTAGTTGAATATTCTATGCTGAGCATGAACATAACTAATTTAATTTTTTGCAGCTAGCTGGAGCACCTGTGCTAAAAAAAATGTTATTTGTAGAAAGATGAAAGTAAGCACTATGCAGACATCTTGCCCTTCATTGAGAACTTTACTGGAGGCTCTTTACAAGTGTCCAACTTTTATTTATTTCTTGATTGAAGCCAACTAGACTCTCTGTTCTGGTACCTCATGGCACTGAATCCATAGCTACACATTTCCCCAAAATTTTATTAACCCAAAGTTACTCAGTGGTGTCTTCACTCAGTTATTCTCAAACCACTGAAAACCAGAAAATGCAGAGTTGCAGAAAACATCTCAGCTACAAGACAACCGTGAATGGACACAAACAGCTCAATCTATACAGCGAGTGGGGCAGTAACCTTCACAAAGACAGCCGAAATGGGCAGCAAAACACTTGGAACCTCAAAGAACCCCTCTATTGCTCTTAATGGACTAGTAACATGGGATTGGAGCTTTTTTGCACAGTGTCCCTCTGTATAAAATTATCTGATGCACATGTACAAGTTTTTGCCATTGGGAGAAAGAGTATAAACTTCCCAAGCTTTTCATTATTTCCATGATCCTTTTCTGAAACTTACTAAAAACTTCTAGGTGAAGCACACATTAACTGAGTTATTTAAGTTGTCATGATAGCTGTCTATAAAGGGCCAAATTTTAGGCTTTCGCTTCTTGATTGAATCCAGCTAGGTTCTTTATCTCAGCACCTCATGGCTCCAAGTTTCACAGACAAGCTACTCATTTTCCCAGGAAGTCATTAAGTCAAAGTCAAGATTGCCCAGTGGTGTCATCCTTTATAAAGGTTATAGTTATAGAAATTTATTTCAAATAAGAAAGGCTTATATATTTTTCTATAATAGCTTCAACACTCTTATTAACAGGTTTTGTGCATCGTGGTATCTTCAGTTTTCTTCTGATGGTGTCTAGTTATTTTTCCTGAATGGTTACAATCAAACCTCTTGGTGAGTGTCTGAGTAGTTCCAAACATACTTTCCCTACATCAGTCTACCTAGCTTTCTCAGTGACTTGCCTTGACAGGGCTCTTTGGAAATTCTTGTGATCTTTTCTCATGTCAGTTAATATTAATAATTTCACCATGATAATAACTAGCATATATTTTAGTGCTTCCCTGTCCATTTATATAAATCAAGCCAAGCTAGTGTTTCCACCTTTGCTAATGCAAATGCCCCAACTGAAGACTCCACATCTAAGAGATGCTATCATTTGTCCTCCTTCAATAGTATTTGTGAAATAAAAGGAAACTTCAGTGAATTCTTTCTCCCTACTGCTGAAGGGCAAATGCACATTATAATCTTTCTTTCTCCAAAGACAATATCTGAAGTTATAAAATGATTGATGTTCTGACATCCTGTTTTTATTGAAGTCTCTCTCCGCTCTTAGTAGAAAACCTGTGGAGGCAATCTTAGTTTGAAATAATCTTTCAAAAGTGATTTAGCATAGCATTTTAGTGATTAATGTTATTAACTCATCTAAAACAAGTATACAATAATACATTCTTCTCATACATGTGATTAAAAGACACGTTGGAAGACACGGCTAGTTAAAAATATCAGATCATATGATAAAAGAGTAGGTCCAGGAGCATGCTAAGGACCTAATGCACTATTGACATTCTGCTCAGCCGGTTTTGATCTTAGCAACAACCACATTCCTTTTAAAACTTGCTCCACAAAATGAAAGACATGAAAGTGGGAAAGATGCTTGAGTTACAAAGGGTAGTTCACATTAATCTGGAGTTAGTTAAATAACACTCAAAGGTAACATTTCTCTTCCAGTTGGACTGTAGTATGCATGCCATGCTACACAACATTTTGTAGATGAGAGGCAATATTAATTGAAATTCCAAAGTGCACATGACTTAAGTTATGTTTTAACTCTAAAAAGTGCTCTTTTTAATAGGTAGTACTAAAGTTTTAGCATGATGGCCTAAGGATAAAAGGGAGTCAAGGATTGCAGAGAAAGGCAGGTGAGGTATCTGGGAAAAAGACAAATTTTCAACCTCCAGTCCTTAAGAGCATGATGAAATTACTCTGAGCTGAAATTTTTGTTTTCTCTCCCAGCTCTATCAGCGAGTCTAACAAAGGTACTGCCTCTCTTTACAAACCTGCTTGTTTTTTCAGTGTACTGCTTCAATGGGATCATATACTTTAGGTGAATCTTTTCACAGCTGGAGGAAAGACCTTGCAACTAATCCTGCACCACAGAGAAGAACCTACTAGGGTCCAACATATATCCAAGAGGAGCAGGGCTGGAGGAGAAAGAGGTGTCTCTAACAAAGAGACTCCAGGCACTCTGAATGCACCTGTCCAGCTGCCCTAGCACTGCTACACCAAAACGTTCCTCCTCCCGGGAAGTTTCCCTTTCCCCCTTAATGACACAGTGCTGGAAACTGCCCTGCAAAGATCTCTCTTCCCTTCCCGCCACAGCAGGTTAGTCTTAAATCTTCTCTCTCTTACAGTGAGAAAATGATGCAGAAAGAGTATCCAGCGTTTTCCAAGCCAAATAATTTGTTGACAGTCACAGGGCATATGGGTGAGATGAATGCTGCTTTTAGCAGGATATCTGTGCCCTCTGTCATTATTTTCTGCTCTTACCGTCTATTCCTAGCTCAAAGCAAACCCCACTTCCGTTTGGTACTCATAGCAATCAATTAAAGGACAAGAGTTTTTTGTAGCTGTGCTGCAATTCACAATGCCAGCACAGAAAACCTCGTTCCCTCTTTACATTTCATCCAGGAAAGAACAAAAAGAGATCATATAGAGGAAGGGAAGAAGAGATGGTAGAGTGCGTCAGCGTTTCTTTTGGCATTTACAATGTTCACAGCTTTAATGTTATTATCTGGGTTACCTACAGGATGTTAAATCATAGAAACATAAAAGAGATTAAGCTAATTTAATTTCTAAAACTATAGAAGAAATACAAGTGTTTTTATTTGGAGCAATTATCTTTGCATGACAATTGCTTTTAAACTGGTATTTGAATCCAGTTGCTATTTGGGTAAGGTACACATTTTTAACAATGTGGGTTATTAACCCCAGCAAATATTGCTGAGACTTATCTCCCATAATTCATGACTGCCCTTTATGTTAAAAAAAGTCTAAATTTGATTTTTCAAGATATTTTCTTTTTCACGCAACAATTAATTTTGGAAATTCTTTAGTGTGCTATTCTATTAAAAGCCATAGTTTTATAATAAGCTGGAATTGTGTATACTAGCAGATAAAAGCGGATAAGAATCATTTAAATTCCTGGAAATTTAGAAATTCACACTTCCATGTCAAATATGAACAGATAAAGTCCTTCTCCTATTGTCAATCATCAATAACCTTGCTGTAAAAGCCTGTCTGTCTTTCTTAGCGCATAGCTGCAGCATATTTTCAAGAGCTGTTTGTGCCTTGGCGCATGGGTGAAAATTCTCAATTTCCATTGTAGAGTACCACTGCGAATTAAAAAGCAGATAACAAAAAGTCTTAGTTTACTAATAGGCACTAGGGAGTACCTTTGAGGAAAACTGAGGTAAGCTGTGTGGGATTTGAAACAGAGCTCTGCTGGGGGCCTACAGACACAGGCACGTGGGGCTCTGACACCCAGCGCACGTAACCAACACAAACGAGGTTCCAGCTACATAATCCCTTAACAGTTATTATTCCTCTTACTTTAAAAATGCAACTGAGTATAATGGGGTGAAAAAGACATTACAAACCTGTGCTATTGTGTTCATTTTCTCTCTAAAAATGAAATATCTCGAGCCTGCCCTATAATAACTTTCTCGTTTAGTTAATTGCCCTTCATGCTTCCCTCAGCTAAGTATTGGGCTGTGGATAATGCAGCGCTCAAAATATCTCCAGGGAAGAACTCAGTTGCTTCCTTTTCTGGGATCAATGTTCAGGTAGGTAAATTGAATGCAATCCCATTTTGCTGGGAGGGTAAGTGAAGGTTTGGCCCTTTTTATACAAAGAGTTGATCAACATTCACCCTTCGGCAATTGAACTGCATATGAAAGGATTTATTTCAATAAATGATGTTCATACAATAAACAACAAAATTAAAAGATCAAAACCTTCATTAAGAGAAGGTGTTGAAACATAGTAAAACAAAACGGTCCTTGCCCCAGAGTGCTTTTTTCTGCTAAAATCAGTTAGGTAACTTAAATTCTTCATGTAAACTATTACCAATTTTGTAATACTTAATTTAATATGACATGGAAAACAACCTCATGTATCTAGGGAAAAGAAGAGGTATGGAGTATTCCAGGTCTGGTTCCAGCTCTGAGAGGCCAAACCTTTCTGTTTGCTTCAGCAGTAATTAGATCAGCAGCGCTGCTCTCCGGGGAGCTCACAGCCAGAGCAGCACACAACGGCTTCCCCCGGCTGTTCAGACAGCAGCTGGGCGCAGGAAACGGAGCACCTTGTCCATATGGCACCTGATGGCAATGTCAAGCTGGCAAACGTAGAGATTTAGAAACAGAATTCTGTTCCATTTCAGGGGAAAAAAAGGTAGAACTTGATCTTCTTTTTTTGTGAAATTAAATATTCTGAAAGCCTTTGAGGGGCTCAAAATATTTTTCCATTTTGCACATTCTCATATAAAGTTGAAGTGAAGTTTAAATGAAACACTGAAACTGGGCTAGAAAGCTCTGCAGTGAAAGCACACTGCTCACACATTGTGCCTATTTCAAAATGTCATTTTCTCAGTGCCAATCTGTATCACTGGAAGATGTCCAGCTACTTCAGGTGAGTATATAGCTATTAAAGGGCACATCTGAACATCACTGAACAAACAGATGCAGGAGAGAGCATCTCCAAGTCATATTCTGACCCTCTGCCTTGTCCTAACACGGCGCACCTCTATGCTTTCTGACACATGAAACTCATGGCAAAGGTAACTTATCTCCCTCCTACAAAAGCAGATCAGGTATTTTTTAGGCATAAAATAAACATCAGAACTATTTGTATTCTGAAGGGTATACAGTTGTTTCAGAGCAACAATAAGGTTTGTAAGAACCAACATAATATGTTCACAGATTTGTTTGTTTAATGCCAAATGATACTCCATTTTACAGTGCTTAAGCCCATAATCTCTGCTGCAGAATTGACTGGTTTCTCTAGCCTACCTCAACACTGAAATTTTTTTGTTCTTGCACGCAGTCGGCAGTCTGGCAAGCTAATCGTCCTCTGCTGATTGTGCCAGATGTCTGTGAAATAGAAAGCTGCCCACCACCAAACAGACTGGCAGTTTTATGACTGTGACAATTGCTTGTGGCAAAATTATAATTAGTACACCAATGCTGCTATGCATTCCAAATTGGATCACCCTGGTTCTTGCTCCATTTTTTTTCAGTGCTCTGAATATGATTTTTAAACAATTGTGAAAACAGCTGCATACTGACTGCCATTAAAACCAACATCTACGAGATCGGCACATTCAGACACTGCAATATTTCTCCCACTACTCTGTGGGGCCATGTAAGCGGCTAAGGCTATACCATGTTGGTCCAGGGAAGGCTGTCAATGTTATTTTTAGGGTTATAAAGCATCTTCGGTTGACTGGAGATAACAGTCCATGAGATATCTCCAACTGGTGGCAAGATCTCCAGATTATACAGACTTTCCACTAAACACAACACTCCACATAGGGCTGTCACCGTGATTAAATATTTTTCATATGTATTTCCATTCCAAGAGTTTCTAAGCTGCTCTAAGCAAGGGAGAGTGGGTGGAAAAAACATAAGACATATAGAAAAAGAACTTTGAAATTAATTTTTCTCAGACACTGAGCTAGAAGAGGTCAGAAATGCTGTGCTTCTCCCTGGTCGCCACCCAAATGTGGCTCTCATCTCCCTCTCTAATTCCCGGGAAAGCCAAAGATGCAGTCCCACGTAATTATTTTTTAAGTACTGTTGGTATTGCCTGAGGGGCTATGCAGACTGCATGCCTTGCTTCAGCCAGCTCCTGAGGTTATTTTGAGCGTGGCCCTGGCCGGGGAGGCCCCGCAGAGCCGTGTGGCCCCCGCGCGTGGGATGGGGTCCTGCTCACGCCACGTTGGGAGCTGCCTTTCCCGAGGGCTGTTGCCATGGTTGCTCACTTCTTTCTGTACAGGAACAGGAGCATTTCAAAGCGATGCCACTGTGCTGTGCTGCAACTGGATTGTTAAAACTTTCTCGTGTCTGATTGCTCTAATTGCGGGAACTGATGTAGCAAAACTCAAATTCTCCAGCAGTTTTCGCAGCACTTGTTTCTGGCTGTGGCCACCTACCTCAGAGAGCTTAAACAAACTTGCTGCATTTTGCTCTTTTTGAGCAACTGAGCGGCTGCAGCAAAGGAAAAGGTGTTTGCAGAGGAAATGTTACTAGCTAGGAGGCCAGGCCTTTCCTGCGAGATCTGCGCCACACTGAGGCTCCCAAATTTGTCTCTCATTCAGGCAGGACGCGCCTGCATCTCAAGGGAACAGCACGTGATCAACATCCTGGTTTGAAAATCCAAGTCTGGGGCTAAAACATGCTGATTATAGGTTGCTATGGCCACTATCGGCATGCTAAAGAGCCAAACACTGTTTACTCTCCAGGATGTGCCTTTCTGTTGCTATTGCAAAAGCTATCATATTTTAAAAGGAAAACACTGTTTTGAGACAACTCCATTGTTCGAGGCCTGACTGCAAACAAGCAAATCAGCCTTATACATGCAGTGATCAGTCCAGGCAAAAGGAGAAGGGGGGAAAAAAGAGACAAAAGCCTGCCTTCTGGGCATCTTCTTTATCATTCTGCATAATGAATCTTACAAAAGAAAAAATAAAACCCAACCCAAACATCAAACAAGCAAACAGATACCAGCTTAAAATATCATCCTTGATTAGGAGAAAGCATGAAATCAATTGTGTGGGCATATAAAAATGATTTTACTGATGAAAAATACTTTTGGAGCCTTCTAGGCCAGTTTCATTTATGCATAAGATAAAAATGTTGATTTTTTAAAAGGAGGAGATTTGCCCAGCTGATGATTAGAAAGAGTCGCTGCAAAAAGTATCAGTTGTGCTACTTAAATGTAACTATTTCTGCATGACTCAAGTCTCCTGGAAATTCAAGACGAGATTCACTGGAATTACTATTAAGATGTACTGCAAAATTCAGTGTTCATATGGTAGCACACTGTAATATATTAACATGATCTAAGATATTATTGAATCTACTTATAGAAAAAGGTAAGTCTTCTATTCCTTCACTGATATTTTTATACCTGGAGTGAGAGATATCACTGAAGAGCAGAAGAGCAAAGACAAGAAAACAACAATTTTGTGGGTTTTATAGACATGCAGAAGAAGAGTCAGTGGGCAAAATCTGTTACTGTAAATTAGCAGTGAATAATAGATGTCTGAGGGACAGCTGGAAAGTTCAGAGAGACTTCAAAGTTTGTTTTTTATTTCTGGTAGAAGCATAAATCAAGTAGTAAGTGCTATGTCATAGAGCAATACTTTACACATTACATGGTTTTCTCCCACCAGAATTTGCTCTATTTAATAAGTTCTTTAAAGGTTGGCTTCATGAGTGTTTGGTACACTGCAAAAACAGACAGCAAATGGGAAACTATTGATCCAGTTAAGCATTAGGGATGGATAAGCAGCAGTTTACTGTATTGATCACTTTCCATTCAGTAATTTGGAAAGCAGCTGGAAGACTTTAAGAATGTAATAGAAAAGTTGCAATAAAAAGCAACCCTCTTCCCCATCTTCTCCTGCAAAACAGCCAGCTCTTCCCATTTAGCAGCTTCACTCCACTTGCTAAAATTTTCTAGTGATTTGCACATTTTGTGTAATGCATTTATCAAATGATAAGGTTGTCTGTGTTTTTGTTTTGTAAGTGAAGATACAAATTGCCAGAAATTCACAGCAAAATCCACAGAAACGGATGAAGCGAGAAATTGCACATGAGCATTTGCTTGCAGGATGTGTCTCTCACCTTGTTTCACAGATGTCAGTATGCTACCATCAGTGACTAACATCAGTAAAACAATTAGCACAACATCCTCTTCCAAACCACATTTTGCACTAGAGAAACATCTTAGTGATCAGTACTATGTCAGGGGTGTGCGCATGTGCTGAATGGAGGATGGGAAGCACTATTCCTCTTCATGGAAAGCTCCAAGTACAGAAAGCAACAGGGACCATCATCTCTACTGTATTGGGTAGGCATAAGAGTACTCAAACTTAAATATAAATGCCTGTCAAACTATTCCAGGAAAAATGAAAGTTAAAGTCACAAATATATATGTATATATAAATATATTTTATGTATGTGTTTGTGTTTGTGTGTGTGTGTGTGTGTGTAAATAGGGGCTATATTCACTTATTTTTCCCCCCTCCCCTATGCTATCCTGTAGCCTCCTGCATAGAAAACTTAGAGAAGGAAGAGAATTCAAAGACATTTTAGGCTTTTATAAGATGTTAGACAATTTGGTTATTAATAACACTTGACATAACACCTTCAGGGAAGCAAAAATGCTACTGCAGAGGAGATACTATAGGTCATCTTCCACTCAGTTAAGGCTACAAGAGGAGGGGTTGGCAAAAGCCAGCCCTGCTGTAACTCGTGACTCTAGAATAGTTGTGCTTTCTCAACTATCTGGCCAAGAACTGCATTTTCAGTGACTTTGCCATCAGTAAATTAGAAACAATAAAGAGACAACTAATATACTTTTGATGCTTTGAATGCTGTTTCATGCTAATTAGCTAGGTCAACCTCACTGCAACAATAAATAAGTTGTGGGAAGGTGCTATCACCTGTTTGCTGCTAGGTAGCACTGACAGAGCTGTTCAGCAGCTAACCCATCACTCAGAGACCAGAGGAGCATTTTGAAAAGTGATACAAAGCTTCAGGGACTGCCTGTCCTCTGTGACCCACTGCTAAAGCCTGTTACGAATATAGTTGTTTTATTAATGAAGGAAAAAGGCAATGTTTTAAGAAACATCCAGATTTGGGACCCCCAGCTGTCTCTATCATGGGGTTCCCAAAAGGAGGGGGGACCTGCAATCCCAGGAGACGACCAGCAGCCGCCTTTGCTGACGGGCTGATTGGGCTGATGCCCTGTCCAAGGCCATGCAGCGTCACCTGTGCCATGCAGCCCGCGGCAGGGTTCTTGCCAGCCCCCCAAGCTCACTGCAGGAGGAGAGCACCGGCTCAGCATTGCTGGGAGGGGAGGCTGGTCGGCAGAGGTTTTGCATCGCAGCAGCCCCAGGAGGCACGCTCCTCACAGCCCCCAGCACCGCTCTGCCTCACTCAGCGCCGGCATGGAGTTTGTGCGGCGCAAACCTCTGCATGTTGTGGGGGTCCCAGAGGAGCCTGCAGTGCCCCAGCGAGCTGGACTCCCATTTTCTGAACAGCCTTTTCCCTGCCTTCGCTTCAAAAGTTATTCTCTCCCTTTGCTCTTCATAAACTCTGCTCAGAAAGCCTAGTGCCAGCCTGCTTAGAAGCGACAAGGGAGCACTTGTCCTCTGACTGCAGTACACAAATATACCTGCTGTATATAGTACAGCAAATATACCTCAAAGCTATAAAGGATTCCTTCGTCCTTCCAAAAATAATTGCTTAGGGTTTGCTCTCTGGAAGAGAAATGCAATTGGTTAAGAGTGACAAGAGGGAGTTTTGTTCTGTATTAAAATCATTTTTCCGAGTCTTGATCAAACAAACTTTTGTTAAAATACTATAAGAAGCCACAATTTGCTGCCACCAGTGTGTGTGTTGTACAAGAATAGTCAATGAACAGGCCTGTGAAACTGTCTCATAGCGATCCAGGCCAACAGTTTATTACACGTATTTTTGGGCGGTTTTCTCAACTGAAAACCCCAAGCTACAGAAGACTGGTTGATTAGTCTATTAGGTCTTTTTCTAACTGTTGATACCTCTGCAACTCACTTGAGCAGGAGGCACATTTTAAATTTCCACAAAAGTTATCCCATTTATGTAACAAATCATAAAAAGAATTGCTTAGCCATAGCTTTTAGACCTAATTGAAGAACACAAGACACTGAAGTCAATGGAAAGAGTCCAGCCTAAGTGATCATTGTTTCAGGTCCGTGGCTACTACGTGTGAAAGTAAAAAAAAAAAAAAAAAAAGCCAATTTTTTTTTTCTAGTTAGACACTGTGCAATTGTTCTGCTTTCCCTACTCTCCTGCTGAAGATAACATATGGCCATATAGGAAACTAAGCCAATGCAGCGCATAAAGCATCCACATCTTTTTTCCCCAGCGCAACCTGTAAAATAAAACAAAACTAACTCTTCTTTCACATGCAAGATCCTATCAGATCTTTTTTAAATAATAAAACCCTCCCAGTATTTTAATCCCAGAAAAGAACAGACATTGCCAGTGTGGAGCCATCATGTATGGTTGCTATGGTGACATAACAGTTGGCTAAATTCAATCAGTTCTCCCTATTATTTTGGTATTTTGTTTATGAAATCACCATTTAAAGGGGAAAGCTCCTGCTCCCCTTTCCTTCACACACACTTTTAAAAATACCTCAGTGGGCTTATTACTGTATCAGTCACTCTGACATGATCTCTCCTAGAAGCACAGCCTCTTCATGAGGACACCTCCAATATACAGTGAGAACAACCAGCTAATAAACTGTAGAGACATGGAACACATCGCATTTCCCTATTATCTTCCCCTATCGTTTCTAACCTATCATTATATTCCTATATCCTTATACACTAATCTGTCTTTGCTGAGGCTATTTTTAACACATCAGCTACCGAAGCAGCTGACTTTTCTTTTTAAACTACATGTTTTCCCTTTCTGTCTTGTTCCAGATAAGTAGAATTCCATTTCCAGAAAAGCAGAAGTTTTAGCTGCAGTGGAACCATTTTGCAACCCTGCAGTGACATGTGCAATCTGTGATAAGTCATTAGAACTGGGAGCCTGTTACAGTTACTAAAGACAAATTCCTCTTTCCAACTATGACAGGTATCAAGGCTCAGTGAGGGTGTTTAAAAAAAAAGGTCAGATTAAAGTAGATTGGAGGTCACTTTAGTTGTGTTCAAACATCTAAAATGGCTGTTGAAACAGCACAGTGTAAAATGAGTATAGTTAACATGGGACCAGAGAGACGGCATTGTGCATTTGTTTGGACTTTAAGAAACTGATTGTTAAAGGTTTAACAGGTCTGTTTTGAGACATGGCCATAGGTGCCCTGTTTAACCATACAACCAGTCTCAAGAAACCCTGCAGCTAAATTACAGAAAACACTAGCGCACACTTGATCTGCAGGTACAGAGAGCACCTCTACATTGCAGGTAGTGGGAAGTCATGGAGCTCCCTGTGCATGAATAGACACCATCCTCAGGGGAGCTGATAACTGTAGAGACATGATACATTGCATTTCCCTATTACCTTCCCCTGTTGTTTCTAACCTATACACTATATTCCGATATCCTTACACCTGTTTTTCCTTGTTTTTCCTGTTTTTATCCTTATACCTGTTTGTCCTTATGCCTGTTTTTTGTGATAATCTTTAAGATAAGCGTGGATTTGAGCAAGACCACAGATGTGATTGTTAGCAAGATGTGCTTTGCAGAGACAGACCAAGGAACCCATGAACTTAGCACAAGCTCTTCCTTCCACTTGAGCCCAACTCATTTCTGTACGTATAACTCCTGCATGTATAATAGGTCTCAGATTGACTGGCAGCCTTGATCCAGAGCTGGTAAAAAAAACAAGTTCCATTTCCTCAACCTACAATTAGAAAAGGTACAACTGGGTTGAATGATCTTCTGAGCCAGGGAAATAAAGTCAGAGTCCAGGAAGGGCTCATGCTGTATCTGCAGTGTCTTAATAACCTCAGGATTCCCTTCAGTTGTTCTGCTGTTCCTTCCAGGCTTTGCTGTTCATTCATCATAAAAACAGACAAGCTCATATTTTACTGACAATCTGAGAGATCTGTTTTCCTCTCTCTCCAACCAAGGACATTGGATTCAACCTGAGATACTGTTTCAAAATGTTTTCCCTGCTTAGAAAGCTTACCAAGTTTTTAATGCATCCTTAATAAATGCTAAAAATGTATTTTATGCAGCAGCTTAAAATTATGCCAGCCATGACAACCAATTCCCAACCTGAAATTGTTGTGATAATAGAAAAAAGTATATGTATATTTAAGAATGCTTTTCCCACCAATCTGACAGTACACAACAGCTGCACCTAACCATAGAAAATGTCTTACTTGGATGTATGGTTTACAGTGGCAGCATGCCTGAAACCGTTGTTCTGTCCTACCATTTCAATTCTAATTTTATTTTTATTCTGAAGATGTATAGTTAAGTGAGCAGGAAAGGAAACAATGCGCTCTGTTTAAAGGTAGATGGACAATTCTAAGTCATTTTAATGTGAAAAATATGAATATTTCAAGGCTTTGCAAAGGATTGTCTGCTACAGACCTGTAAAGCAAATCTGAGACCCTTGCAGAATATGCTAGTGTCATTCATTTCTTTATACTAAACCCTCACTGACTGATGCCAGGCAGAAGAGATGTATTTTGTTCACCAAAGGATCTTCCATTTGGAGCTTACAATGAGCAGATGGATGCAAATGAGAGTAGCAATCATTTTCCCCCAGTGTACTTAAATAAGACACCAGGTACTGCCTGGTGTCAGAACAGAATGGAACTAATGCCATCTATGGATATTAGTACATTTTCTGCCCTCAGAATCACTCAGGAAGTTTGACAGTTTTCAGGTGCTACCTAAAAGCTCATTCAGGAGTCCTGGTTTTATTATGGAATAAGAAGAGTTTTAAAAGACAGAGACTAATGCCATCAAAAACTTTGTTTGACAGACAACCTAGTAACACCACCACTGAAGTCTGATGAACTCTGTAAGGTGTCAGAAATGCTTCAGCAGTTTAACTGAATTTTCAAAACAGATTTACAAACATAATGCACATCAATTCCTTACTTGCAAGTGCTCTGAAACAGCTGGGTTTTGAAGCACATGAATTGAGGAAACACCATGCTATGCTAGAGAGATGTTGTTAAAGTTCATACCCGGTAGACTGGCTCAGGCTAGATGCAATAAGCATGTTCAAGAAGCCAAACCACCTCTTTGAAATAAGAGCAGGCCAAACCACAAGGACAACAACCTGGTCACTGGTTCACAATTATAGACAAACCCCTGTATGTTGCATCTTTACTGCTGATTTAACTCCCCTCTGTGTAACCTAGCTTGGAAGAGTAGCCACATGTAAAATGATACTGCAACTATGAAGACAAATTGTTTTGGCAGCAGATGAGCCGTGCAAATTGAAAGGTGTGAACAGAGATGGGCCAACCAGGAAGCCAGCTCCTGAGTTAAGTATCATTTGAAGGGGACATGAAGCAAATACAGTCAACTTTCAGAAATTCTTCAGCAAAAACAAGCCAACAGTTTCCTATCCCCTTCTATTTTTTGCCTGCCCTCACTTCACTTTTTCATTTTGCTATTGTTAAGCCTGTGTCCTCCTTCAGCATTTTCTTCTACAGATAAGGACAGAGCCAAACAAGTGAAGCACCACTCACAGCTGGCATCAAGGCAAACCCACTTGGTATCTTGGCTGTATCTTGGCTACCCAAAGATAAATTATGGGAATGGCAAGCTTGACATTACTGTGAAATAAGGAAGTACTTAGTGAATATCTGTGTGTTTTCCTATCTCTCTATAAATACATTTTAAGGAAAATCATGATTTCTTCAGACTTCCTGCTCAGAGAAGAGATTACAGTGTAAATCTTAAAATAACCCATGTGCAACAACATTGAAAGATTTTACAAACAGCTGTAGGAAACATTTATTTCCAACTAGTTTTTTTTTAAAAACACTGAGTACCCAAAGGAAAACAAATTCCGCCTGATATTTACAAGTACAGGGCATCTGTACATTGCAAGTTAATTTAAGCAGATCACAGAAAGTCTTTTTTGTCTACAGAGGAGAAAAAAAGTTTGGAGAAATCACTCTGGGTTTGGTCCAAAAAACCTAAATGGGCTTTAGGCACTGCCTCCAACATTGCAGTGCTAAAATGACCTCCTCAGCTGGTTTTGGAGGTGAAGTTCTTTTGACTCTTGGAAGTTTTACCTCTGCACACATGCAAAAGAGTACCACAATACTGAAAGCAGCTCAGTGCTCTGCCATACCTAAAACCTAATTAACATTCAATATTACTGTGCCCATATCTCTGATAACTTTATCCAATAAAACATACTCAAACTGTTGCTACGGTATACTAACAGGATTAGTTCTTCTCACCATCAAGCACATTTTAAAAAAGTTTTAAAGATTATGATGAAGACAGTTAGAACTACATTAAAATAGCATAGAATTTCACATGCTTATTCAAGAAACAGAAATTCCAGATTCAATTCCCCCCTTTAGGAAAAAGATTTGAATTCTACTCCCTTCCTCCCAAACACTAAAACCCTAACCAGTCACCAACAGGCTACCCTGAGCCTATAAACCTTAGTCATGGTACAAAAAATAATTTAGTAATTGAGTAGGAAGGAGAGGGCAGAAATAGGTATAACCGTATAGCCCTATGGCTGGAGCCTTCATTTGCAGACAACTGGGTTCTGCTTTTTATTTCCAGAACAGCTTACTTTACTCCATGGCAATTTATGATAGGATTGAATCCAGTTACTAAATTTTTACCTGAAGACTGATAATACCATGCTGTTTCCTGGGCACACAGCATGAGAAATGACTATATTCACTCACTTTTTTGAGAGAAGGAGTTTGTGAAGAACGGATGAGCTGCAAGCCCTCAGGAGGGGTTTCCAGGCAGGTGCCCTGAAGCAGGCAGGGATGTGGCCTCTCAGGGTGCGATTTAGACCTACCTCACTCCTCTATGCACTTGTAACTATTGTAAAGCAGTGTATTGACCTCCAACACCTTTCTCTTCTGCCTGCTGCCTCCTTCAGACCCCTTTCTGAAGGGCCTAGCTCATCCCATCTGCTCTGCTCATGAGTTTAGCCACGCTCTGCTCTGGGCCTCAGCCCACATTAGACACCATAAAACTTCACATTTCTTAGTTTTAGACCTTAATTCTTTAGAGTGAACTGAATAGTTTTGTTGAAAAAGCCACAAAGAACTTGGAGGCAAGAAACAAAATGCCACTAACTAAATAGCCCTGGGGCTACCATGCAGCTCCGGGAAGACCAGTGCAAAATCAAAACTCTCACAGTGCCGCAATTAAAGCAAGCCTCATGAAATTTCCTGAGGATTATGCAAGGTTTTTCTAAGTGCAAGGACATTTCTCTGCCTGCCTCAGCCCTGCTTAGTCCAATTTCTCAAGTGGAAAGGCTCCTACTGGACCACAGGGCCACCTGGCAGAGGTGAGCGCCTATGCAAATCCAACCATCTTCCGTGCTTCTCTGCAAAATATATATATTTTTGCAGTTGCAGGAGGGATTCCTTTCCTCAGCTCAGCATAGCAGCTGCACACAGCTCTCATTTAAAGAAATAATACATCACTTAAAAAGTAGGTACCACCTGAAATAGATTCTCTTTTTAGAAACCTTGGATACATATGTAACAAAGAGATAAGGTGCTATTTAAAAGATCCTTATGAATACCTTAATCAACTAGGCATTGATGGATGTCTGAGATAAATATTTCTACCCTCCTCTCTCACACACAGAGTTTTCCCTGAAGTCAGCAGCATACACATGAAAGTTCCCACTGGAGAAATACATTCCCAGTTTTCAACAGCGCATAGAGATGGTGCATTTCATTTTACCTATGACCATTTTTCTCATTTTTGCTTGATTGCTAGGCTTAATCTTGAAACTTAAATGCCCAACCAAATTTCAAAGATTCACATTACATTCTACAGAATGGTGGTTGTTTTTAATTTTTAAATATCTTGACTGCAATGCTGTGACTCAGAAGTGTGAATGACAGAAGGAAACTTATTAAAGACAGTTTGTTGGAAAGAGTAGGGAAAATGAATTCACTTGCAGGTCCAACATGTTATTTTATTAACAGAGATCCAGGAACCTGCTTCCCACTCCTCTCCAGGTCACGTGCTAATCACTGGTCCTCACAACAGTGATGGCCCCTTAAAGTCAAGACCAAACAAAGCCTTAAAGTGGATTAAATTTATTTCAAATAATACTAGACCCAAGTTCAAACTTAGCTGGGGTTACAGTTTAAAGAAATCCATTCATCTCAGGATATTCCAAAAGGTGGAACTTTCCTGACTTTTATCACAAAGTAGCCCTCTATGGTATAGATTCCCCCAAAGGACTTTGCCTTTATATCCTCAGAAACACTTCTCAGTCAATGCCTAATCCTGGAGTACCTGGCAGTCTAACAGGACTTTATATTTACTGCTGAACATTTTATTCAGAACTGTCCAAATCTTGACATGCTAACCATATGGTTAAATGCTTTGTGCTTTTGCCTCAATAGGATCCATAAAGCAGGTTTTTCCTACTGTCACAACTAAAGGAGGCAGTTGTATTTACATGCCCTGAGAACACGTCCAAATAAAGCTTTGCAAAAAGTGCAGCTGAAGGGTAAAAAATGGTGTCCTCCTTTTCTACTCAACACACAAGTGGTTAAAGTCAAGCTGTTGAAGACCCAGGCACAAAAACCATCCTTTTCTTGAGGAGGTGTGAGTTTGCACGTCTGACCTTGTGGAAGAATACCACTACCAGTGGTGGGTAGACTTGCACAATGCCACTGCAATGGGACGGGATGACCTGCAGAGATCCCCTCTAATTGAATCAGTCTTGTATGCTAGTATAGCTATATCCTGTGACTCCCCTATGTACCTTGGGTCCTACCGTGCAACAGTGTAAGAAGCGCACAAGAAAAAGTGTTTCTAAATCCACACAATGTTTCTGTACTGAACAAGTAACAGTAGGTGACATAGCATGCAGGGCTAGAACTTGGCAGTGGTGATTTTCTGAGCATTTGAGAGACAACCAAAGTGTGAGGGAGAAAAGGTTATGAAGTGGATGTCTGGCATCACTGCAAAGGGGAGCGCAGGTGATGGAGATGTGTGGCGTTGCAGTCATAGGGAAGGCAGAGCCTGGAAGCGGCTGGGCAAACACAAGGATGGTGATGTTTTGTGCTGCAATGCAAAGGAAGAGATACGGGGAGGCTGGGTCACAGCAGTCATGACAGTGCCAAGTTAAAAAAAAAAAAGTGATTTGAATGAGTTATGAAGCATTTGCTTACAGAGTCTCTCAGTTTCTTCCACTGGAAGTGTTCCTCCTGCATAAAACATGTTTGATATTCATTGGATAAGAAAAAATATGAATTGATATCTCAATGGATCACTGAAAAGATCTGTCTGCCATTTCAAAGGCATTTAAGTACACATGGAAAAAGGGCAAACATTGGATAAGAGATATTGAGTTGCAGGAGACAGAAAGACAAGTTTCTTTGGGCAAAAGAAAGATTTGAGCCAGAGGTTTTCATGTCCTATTATTGTGTCCTGATCTATCAGGCTACTTGGTAAAAGAAAGATGATTCTGTCTTCTTCAGTGATGTTTTGTAAGGAAAGGACTGGTTATGCTGCTCAGGAAGAGTTCCCAGCTGACAAGTCCACATGAAGTCCGCAGTTCTGTACCTGGAGGTGGGCCATGAACTTATACCCTCATGGCTGTTAATTTCTAAAAGTAGACACTCACTCTTACAGGAATATTTCATACTATGCAACATAAAATGATCAACTGAATGGAAAAGTTCAGAATATCATCAGAAGAGTATTGTCCTATAGAAATTAGTCCCTAAAAGAAATTTAGATTTCATGAGGAAAAGTGTGATTTTAATTCATTTTTGCAGGTTTCTTACCACTTAAATTTTATTCAACATTTCTAATAAAGAATGTTTATAAAGAATGCTGCTGCTTAATGAAACAATTTGTTCTGATTTTCCTCTTTAGAAACGTCACACAGAGAATATGGTTAATTTCCTAACTAGGTAAAAATGAATATTTAAACCCAGATACAGGAAAAAACCTGAAAAATTTACTTAAAATATATGATTCTTCATGAGATCCAGTTAATTATTTTGCTTTTTGAACATAAAATATAATTTATTTCTTCCTGCTATTTGTTCAAAATATTAGTATTAATTAAAAACAATGAAACAGGAAATAGCTTTTTATTAAAGTAGGTTCCTACCCAAATGACTTTTTTCTCCTTTAATAATTACTGTGCTCACAAACTTGGAGGCTCTGATTGCACATCTGAAATCAGCAGGTGCATTAGCACTTCAGCAGAAGGTAAGGAACACAGTCACTCAGTACTTTCATTACATTTGGTGGCTTGACAGATGTTTTGCTAGCACCTGGGAAGGGAATAATTGACAGTCAAGTGTGTACTAAAGCAATACTTTCTGCTGCCAAGCAGCAGGCATAGGGGTTTAGGTCGCATATAGCCAGATACTGACAAGTGTTGTAGCAAAACACCCCAAATGAGGAAGAAAATTAACCAACCTCTTGACATACAATAAGGTAGAGGAAGTATCTGGGGGCAAGGGGTGGGGGGCAGTAAGGGGGGAAATAGGCCTAATTTACTCCTGATTTAATCTGCCAATTTCAAAGAGCATGAACATGGCTTGGGTCCTCTGTAAAATGGATTTGTCAAATATAAGGAAGGTAAAAGTACATGATGCATCAAAACTAAGTTACAAAACTGCTTGTAATCCCCAGATTGTACAGCAGTTCTTTTTGGCTTCCAAGCTAAATGCACAATAAAAAAGAAAAATCAATCTAGGGCTGTCAGATAAGTCATCTCAGACTCATTGGACAACTGATACTGCAACAAGCAGCTTATTATATCGTTTGCCTGCTTCCTCTCTTTCAAAGTTACGTGTAGCTTTCTCAGGTCGTCTGTGCATAAGAAATGTCACATCAAATAGCTGAGGTGGCGCCAGGACAATTCCAGGTTGTGAAACATATCTGCAAGTCATGGCTGGGCAAAAGCTGTAAACTGAGCAAAAAGACTGCTGAATTAATGCAAGTATGAAGTATAATGCACAAGCTGTTGTGTTAAAAGCAGTAACCCTGTGGAAAAGCAGAGCAACGTAAAGTTTCCTAGAAGCTCCTGTTCAGTGCATAAAATCTGTGCTGCTGGTTGCACAGAAGCAAACAGGCAGCACAGAGCTGCCTCCTTGTGACCCTGACCTGAGTGCCTTTCTCCTTTTCGCAAAAGCCATATGATTAAAATATGGTAACATCCAGAGGAAGGCTATCCTCAGCATGAGCAAGGCTGTGTTCCTGATCAGCAGTCACGGTCCAACATTCAGTTACTTCAGTATTTGTAGCAGTTGTTCATTTTATGCCAGTTTTCCACACTAAAATTGCTCATATTTTTAAAATGTTCTATAAACAAAAGCAAAATCTAACTATAACCTTTGTCTCAAAGCCAGCATCAACTGAATAAAAGTGTCTACTTCATAGAAATTACAGTAGTAAAGAAAAAACCTCTGAAAATTCAAGATATGAATGACTTTGGATAGCTTTTGGCTTTGGAGCATAAGTAAAACCAAACACCCTGATAATCCAAGGTATGAGGCAAAAGTGTGCCCTGCTATGCAGCTATGTGCCTTTCATAAGAGATTCTCAGGGTGTGTAATAAATATCTGTTGAGCTTCATAACACCCTGGGATATGTGCATGACATTTTATGGAGGGATGAATTGAGGCACAGAAAGATTAATTGACTTGCCACACACTGACTTTGCATCAAACATCTGTCAGATATTCTGCAATGCACAGACTAATTCAGCTTCTCAAGGAGAGGAAGTCAAAGCTCCTGCAAATTTTGCATAGTTATGCCCACAGGTAACTGCAGAGGATCTGATCAAAACAGTGAAATTGCTCAGTAGAAACGAGAAAAAACAGTGTGACTGACGAATAACCCCTACAATGAAAGAAGGCTCAGAGGAGATGGGCAAGGGTGAGGTGCCCATGAAGCTCAGGAATCATGTAGGATGTGACCGTTAAACACAGCTGTTGCACAGAGAACTGATTTTATCTCAACACATAGGGCACCAGAGGATGACCTTTGTGTTACATAAGCAGATGTATCTGTTGAGTGAATCAGCTGATGTAAATGTTTCTTCCTGAGTTGATCAGACAAATGTGAATGTCTCCCTGAGATTAGCCAGACCAGCATGAGGGAAGTGTATATGTAGCTCAGTCCAACATAGGGTATAAAACCTGAACAACTAGCAAAGGAACTTCAAAGGGAGCAACGGGCTTGAGCTGGCTTCAACCCATGTATTCCTTCCTGGCAACTGGGGACGCCCAGCGTCATGACAGTGAACATTTTATAGAGACCGGTAATGGCAATCGCATTGGTATTGTGATTGAACTGTATAAGTACACACTTGAATTGTGATTTCAGTATATTGCTGTATCACTCTGCTAAATCAAAAATCCTGTGTAACATCAAATATCTTCAAAGTAAACTTTTATATTAAACATTGCACTCTCCATATGTGTGGAATATCTAAAAGAACCTGGTCAGAGAGTACTGGACTCTGGCAACCAACCGAGCTTTAGTCCCGGTAAAATCTAGGTCTGAACCTAATTCATATCTCCGAGGTTAAAAGATTGGCCCAGTGCAGTATACCCTTAAATGTTTCCTCAGGAGCAAATTTCCAATCGAAAGATTTAAAGATGTTTCAAAAAATGTCTAGCTTTTAGGATATGGAAAAAATTTTTCTTCCAAACATATCTGATGTTGCAGATATTTTTATTGCTGTAGAGGTCTAAATTCAACATTACCTAAGCATGTCAAAGCACCTAAGTGTACAAGTAGTTCGACAGAAGTTCAAGCTCAATCATATGTATGTACCTAAAAGATAATGTTATGAATCGGTTTCATTTAGAGACTCCTAAAAGGAAGCATGCATCTTCCAAAATTAATCCAGGTTCATCCTTCTAGTGTCCTTCTATTTTAAATTGCTAGTCATGGAACAAAGGTGCGTGAGAGAAGAGTTAGACACAATATCTACATTCAGTTCAGACAACCTGAATAGGAAGTTATGCAGTGTTAATCAAAATTAACAGTTTCAAACAGTTTTCACAGAAGCCAAATGGGTGAGACTTATGTTGAAACACATTAATGCTTCAGAAAGAACATCTAGTGTTCGCAGGAATTATTATATTAAAAGGCTTAGAAAGCACACCTTTTTTAGGCAATACGGTCAGTATTTCAAGGACAAATTAAGCCACTAAGCAAAGCAGGAAACATTTGCAGGTTGTCTCAAAATAAAGCATCTATTTGGAGAAATATTTCCACTCAACCACTAAACTGATGTAGTGTATGATGTCAAGATAATCTTTTCTTGCATGGGAAGAAAAGCCCAACCATAGTCTCCATGGAAATGATGCTTATTGTAAAGAGCAAAAACAAGCTGATTGTTTTTTAAAAATGGAGATAAGTTTTGTGGGTATTTGCGAAATGCTTACAATCTCCCTCATGACAACAGGCCCATAAAAGACTTTCATCTCTTTCATCCCCAATGTACATGAAATCTTCACATATTTCCCCTTTGTAGATGATTACAAGCTTTATGAGCCATTTACCTCAAGTAATTTACGTTAAAATATTTTCCTTCATGAAATTTATTGTGTTTAAGTCCTTTTCCAAGGGGCCACATGAGTATACACTAACCAGTTCACCTCATTTTAATTTTTAACCATGTTAAAGTACAAAACCAACTGGATATAGGCTGTTAACATTACAAAGATTCACCTAAGTCCACAGGGCTATTTTAAAAAACAGTTTTTTTCTAATCCTGAGGAAATATTTCAATATTTACTTCAGATTTTGTAATGCTTTCCCCCTCTTTTTCTGTTTTATAAAGTCCAGCTACAAGGTCCAAGCTAAACTGTCTTTTTCATGCTGTCAAAGACTCAGCCTATTTATGTAAGTTCCCCAGTCCTGTGAAATACGTGAGGTGAAGGGATTTGCATACCATCATATGTCTCAGCTGCACAAACTGGAAGAGTCAGCAGCAAAACTCTCACTTAATTTTGTTCTTAATATTTAACTCTTTTTTTTATCCCTCTTGTTTGGGCTTGTGACTCCCTTTTATACAGCAGGACTGTCTATGGATGTACAATCTTGGAAAACAAATGCAATAAGAGGAGCTATGGGTTCGATCTAAACCAGAAAAGACCTAATCCTACTTATTTTCTTCCTAAAGTACTAAAGAGTTGGCTTTACCTTTTATTCTTTGTCTTCGGTTCATGAAAAATAACTGTTGCATAAGGTGCGAATAATACTGTGTTATATAAATATCTTTTAGTATACGTACGTGAAAGTGTATTTATGGAGTGGAAGATGTATAAAATGCCAATTGCTTTCTTCCCCTTTAACTTTGTGGGAGTTTTCTCCAGCAGTTTCCTAAACTTTACTCTTTAAAGCTCAAGTGTTTTCCAAGCAGATTTGGGAAAAGCTGCCAGAATTTCTTTAACTTTAAAACCTACCAAATTAGTGTCATTTTTCCCCAGATTCTTATGACTTAACAGATATGAACTATGTAAGAAATCACTTGTTACCACACTGCTTGTCAAATTGTTAGTACTGTATGTGAAAACTAAAGTAGCAGTGAGACAAGGAGGCCTGGGTGACGCATGCTGTAGTAACAATATCATATTGATGCTGCATTTGAGTATTCCCTAGATGTTACAGTACTGAGGGCTAATTCTGTGTCGGACTATCCGTGCTATTTAAGCTGACTTTCCTATGCTCCTTTACACAGCGTTGTGAAGTCCTTTATTTTCCAGCCAGGTTGTTTTCCTTTGATGCAGCTTTACTAATGCACATATCCCTTCTACTTTGTGCTTGCGAAAAGCTAAAGTTGAAAGCCAGAAAGAAAACTGTGACAATTAACATTCTGTATGCTTACTCTCTGAAGGGACTAGCTGGCATAAGAGATCTGTAAGAGATTTTATATTTTTCTAAACCCAGCACAAGGCAGTTGTTTACTACTTGCTTATAATTCTGTTCTCAGTGTTTTCTTATTTTTTTATGCTTAGGTTTTGCCTATTTTAGAAAAGATGCATGTATCCTAAAAAATATTTTTAATCACTTTCATTGCTGTAGTTAAATCAGAGGTAGCTTAATCGAGTTGTTTACCAAGGCAAGCCAAAGTGGTTTAAGCATGCACTATGCTACTTTGGGCAAGGGAGAACCAGGCTGGGCAGAGCCTACTGCTGGCTTGCAGAATGCTCACCCTGATCTTTCCCTTCAAATATTCACGCTTTACTGAGGTACAGCATGCAAGAAGCCAGCCTGTAATTCTACCACCTCAAGGTATTTCCAGGATTTCATTAAAATGCACCTTTATGAAAACTCAATCAAGTAGATTATTCTCTTCCTTAGCAAGGAATAAAAATGCTTTTGGACAAAACAGAATGGAAGAGGCTAAACTAAAAGCTATGGCTCAAATTTGTTATAAAAAGCAAGATAGTAAATTGCATCAGGACCTCTCTCATGCATGATTTTTATCTGTTTGAAGAACTATAGATAGGAGCTATTTACCACAGCAGGAGTCTTCAGTACATCTTGTAGATTTACTACCCAACAAAATTACCCTCTTGCATAATACACTGTCAAAACTGTAACTTTTTAACAGCCAGATAAATACACAGGGGCACTGATCAGAGCACACATCCACACCATCCTCACTAGAGGAAGTTTGATATTTATATATTTAATCAGCCCTGGCACAATATAGCCTTGCAATAAAAGTCAAAGGTGAGACATCCACAAATGAACATAGGATGTTTTAGGTTCGTTGCAGGCAGCTGGTTCACTGTAGTTAAGTTTTCCTTTGATTTCTGCACACATTGCTCTCTTCTTGCATTTAGGGGCAAAACTCCAGCAGCACCAGGCTCCATCGGACATGTTAGCCACAAGAGAGGCTGTGGGAGCCTTGCGCCTCAAGGGCAGAACACAGCTAATCCACAAACACCTCAACCAAGCACAATTTCAGTGAGGTACCAAAGCAGCCACCCACCAGGATGGTCCATTGCTGCTCTGCAAGGTGAGACAGTCCATTTGTCATGTGGGAAGAGCTTGAAGCGGTGCAGGACGGGCAGTAGTTAACCCGAGAGACTGCGACTAGAGAGACTCTGCCCCATGGAGTGTTCAAGAAGCGGCATGCCGTAAATCACAACTCTGTGGCAGTTGCTGTGGTAACCACACATTTTTAGAGATCAGCTAGCAGATAAAGCAGTTAAAAGCTATATCACGCTCATCACTTTTGCATAGGTGAAGGCTGCAAAAGTATGCAACCCTCACTTTGCCTTTTTCTTTTTCCTTCCATGTGTTCTTGAACACCACTTCTCCAAATATTCAAGCAGAGTCTGCAGAGAAAGAGAAAGGAGGATGAAGCAAATACACAGGGTCCCCCGATTTCTCTGTACAGCTTTGAATAGCAGCAGCCACTCAGACAAAAATCTTCCTTCTTTCATTGCCTTTTTTTTTTTCTCCTTTCCTGTTTTTTCAGGCTTATGAATGCATTGTTCCTAACTTGAATTTCAGCTGAGCAATCTCATTTGTTTTGATACATAGATGGTTATCTTTATGAGTCTACAGAAAAAACACTGTTAGAATATTACAGTGCTGCTAGGAAGCTTTTTTTCTTATTATTACCAGCTACTTTCCTAAATGTATAATTCCTTATAAATAAAAAAATGCTCTACAGCACAATAAATCTTGACTTTTGCTCTGTGGAGGACAGATACAGGACCTAGATTTGAACCCAGTCCCAGGTCACTTCATGCCAAACTAAAAGTCAGAGCAGACTTAAAGAAAATACTATTGCAATTTTGCATTCCACATGATGGAACTATTATTGCAACTTTTATTTTAAGCTTTATTTTGGTATGCTGGATCTGTTCTCCAAGTCATACAGGAAAGACAGAAGTGAACTAGTAACCTGGTACAACCTATAACCCAAAATAGCTATTAGGTCATACCGGGACCTGACACATTAACAAGTATTTCTGTTACATTGAAATGAAAGAAGAGCCTATCTTATAAGAGAATCCCCAATGCACCATGTGCACCATGGCAGGAGCCAGCCCAAAGGAGCCAAAAAGCTTGTGGAGGCATTGGTTTACACTACGGCCCTATGTATGCCCAGAGGTGTCGTGTATTTGTTAATGGCTGAGTTAACACGGAGACCTCTGAGTTGGCTGATGCTGGAGGCCAGTTTACAGTATGGTTCATTACACCTGTGAGCATGTTATGACATGTTGCACGCTCCTATGTAAAATGTAGTTTGTAACATTGAGCTTGGGAGGTGCATATTTTAGCTTGCTGTCTTCAGAATCCTGAAAGCAGGATACTTATTTACCTTGTTAGACATGGGGGATAAGAAAACAGACTTGTGTAATGCTCCCCTGTATTCGTCGCTGGTAAACCAAAAGAGGAAAAAAAATAAAAGAAAAAAAGTCCCAACAAACCACACAACACTTCAGTGATTTTGTCCTTAAGAAAACTCAAAGTACAACAAAACACAGCCATCTATTTACAAAAAAACCCTGATATGGCAGAAAGTCAAGTATGCCCTGTGCTTATCTACAGAAGTGGATTAGGAACGTATTTAAATGTCGTCTTTTCAAGCAAACAGATGTGTTACAGCTGAGTTGAGAGTGAGACTTTGTATATGTGGTGGTTTGTCACCACCAAAAACAGATCATCTGTGACCAAAACTAATAAATATCAGAGGTCAAGTTATTTGCAGAATCAGGACTAAAAATGAGCATTTGGTAAAACAGTAGCACTGAAGGTTAGAATACTGCTACCATTCACTCTTCACCTACATGCTTATGCATGAGAATTAGGGACCTAAATTATTCTCTGAATAATATTCAGAGACAGGAGACAAGTTTTAACCAGTGTTGTTATTACAATTCCCTCATTTGGTGAAAAGAGAAAGCCACTGAAGCTATTTAGAGCTGATATACAGAAAGGAGATAAATGTGCATTTTTACCACCAGTCGTGCCAGTGGAAGCTGGCACCTCCCTTCTGCCAGGCCACCCCAGCTGCTCACTAGCACCCAGCACTGGGGATTTCTGCCTTCCTCAAATCCTTTCCATCAAACCACACAAAGACCCTTCTCACAGCTTGGACCAGCCCAGTTCATTTTGCCTGAACTGGGAGGAGTGCACACTCACACAGCTCAGCTGGCAAAAGTGAGGGGGAGTGACACTGGCACAGGGAGGGGATAAGCAGCTTGCATTAGCAGGCAGAGGCCTTCTGTCCACAGCCTAAGTGATGGTGAGACTCTTTTTTTTTGCTTCAGCTCTAAATATTTTTCCAAATGAATATCTCAAAGAGTTAATCTAATACTGAAAAACAAAGTTAGGGGTTATTTCACCGGCAGAGCATAGCCTATCCCTTCACAGAAGGGTAAGTAGTTGTCAGTGAGCCAGAGGCTCAGTGGGCAATATTCCACTCAGGGATAATGGTGCAGCTTCTATGACTTTGTCCTTTAATAGTCACCTGCATGGATCTCCTACACATATGATAGATGACCATACCTCAGCTACTATGGGAGTTGGTTCTTGTTATCTTCACTTCATCTGCTATACTCCCCAGGCATTTATTTTATTTCCCTCTTTTCTGATTTTGTTCTTTTTTTCTAGGTAGAGTCTTTTCATGACTTCAAGTACTGGAAAACAGCCAGATATATTAAGTAGGTAAGGCAGTGTGGATTTACAAAAGAAAAAAGCAAAATAAAACAGAAGAACTATCCCCCCTAGAGCCCACATAACCCCCCCAGCTCTCCAACTGCCCATCCCACCAAGAGACCACAAATCAAAACAACATCTAAAAGAGCAATAGTGCTTTATTTCAATTAAATATGATGACTCTTATGCTCTACTCATTGATTTTAATAGCAGAGAATTAAGCTGTCCTAGAAGGTTATTTGGGTCTCCTGCAAAGCTGGGACTTTTATTTTATTCATCTCTTCAATGCGTAACTGTATTTACTTCTGATGTAACCATATTTGCTTTCATCAGGAAGGAATCTGGCTTATCTCAAATGTTACTGCTGTAAAGTAGTTGCACAAAAATCCCAATGAGAAAAGTCTTCCTCTGTTCATAAGGCAAAGGTGTTTTTGCTCTAATGAACTTGCCTGTTAGTGGAAAAGAGAAGACGGTAAGAA
The DNA here is from genome assembly GCF_036417845.1 of Apteryx mantelli. Taxonomy (NCBI): domain Eukaryota; kingdom Metazoa; phylum Chordata; class Aves; order Apterygiformes; family Apterygidae; genus Apteryx; species Apteryx mantelli. Next base: position 54,488,906 of record NC_089979.1, read on the forward strand.
GCAAGAGTGTCCTCCAAAGTGAAAAGCATCAAGAGGAACCCTGACTGTTGCCATGACACATCCATGTGATTAATGATTTCAGTCTAAGCTATCCCAAATATCAAAACCATTTCTAATGTTGTTGCTATAATATAAAGCACCTTGTTTCTGCAGTGGGAAAAGTCTTCCCCTCCCCATCCCTCTTTCACTAGTGGTTCACAGATTGCATGCTTTCAACCCAGTTAAACCCTCAAAAACACAGTTCTTACTCACCAGTTATTTTACTGTTGATTCAATGGCATGAAAGTTATTATTAGGTTTCTTCTATGGATGCCTTATCCCCGGTACCCTGCTGACTTCCAATGGTATTAGTCCATCCCTGTTATACTGAATTTGTCAATACCTCAAATCAAAAGTGTTTGAGACTGACTTAGATCAATAGAGTTGATGGATGATGCACACTCCCACTTCACTTAGAGAGCAGAAATTATTAGAAGCGATTTTAACGATATTTCATTCTGTAGCTCCCACAGCCCAGTCATTAGCATTCTAGACTAATTGGGGTTGATGGATTATTGAAATAACTGTGCAACTGAATCAAAATGCTTCCTTCCCCACACTTGTTTCCAACTCCTGATAGACAGAGAAAAAGCACAGCAACTGCTGTGCTTGGTCCAGTCCAAGTTGGGTCTGAAATCAGCCAGCTCTGCTTTTTGCCTTGGGACCTTTACAACAGGTACAGCACAGAGCCTCTGGCAGCCTGCTGAGCCCAGAAAGGGAGCTTAACTAGACTTCAGATGCATAGAAAAGGGTATTTACTTCAGGTGGGCTATAAAAGGCAGCTCCTGAAGGCAGGTGTATTCAGAAGTGGCACTGTGAAACACAGAATGACTTCTCATGCAGAGCTGGCCTGCCTCCACCTCTGTGTATGATACTACATTCCCCCCCCCACCCCAAAAAAGACTGTTTAGTATCACTATTATGGTCATAAATTGGTCATTAATGACTAAGGGTAGTTATTACCCTTATCCTGTTGACCATTGCTCACAAGCTCTCAAGAGGAAGAGTGCAAGCTCTGCAGTCAAAAGGAGGATCTGTTGGAAATAAGCACAAGGATATCCAGAATACCATGGCCTGGCACACTACCTAAAAAGAGGTTTCTATCCCAGGGGATGGGTGAGATAAAACATCTCAGGTGTGGAGGCAGTATTGCAAGGTGCCTGTGAAGGCCTGAGGTACAAGCAGCTTTGGCCATGGGCTGCCTCAGTGGCTTCAGGAAGCCAAACACCTCAAATGCCCCAGCCTGCTCCCAGGTTATGTGAGCTCATTGCCCCGAGGGGCCCCGCCAGAGATGAGCACCACTAAATGCAGTTGGTTCCTACATGATGGGCAGCAACCCATCTCCAAAACCATTCAGATTTTCAGGCCACAGGCCTGAATATATTTACCAAATCAAACCACATATTTACTAAAGCAAATTTCACAAAAACCACTGGGCTGTTTTTGCCTGTGAACACTAAGTGCCTCCACTGAGGCACAGTTTTAATTTGCAATACAACTAAAATAGTACACTGTGAAGCTAACATTAAGTCTGCAAAGTCCTTTCTTCACTAAATACTGAGTCTTCAAAAATAACTTTTCCCTTATTCTCTTGGGGGCTCTGCCAGCTACTTTCCTCAGCACTTTACTGCCTTAGAAGACTTATGGGAGTGCAATCAAGGATGCTTTAAGACCACTGGATTGTTTGTCTTAGGCAGACGTTCAGAGAGATAATGCCTATCAGCATGCTACGCATGTACTAGACAGTTCACAAGGTCATCTCTCAAGAAACCTTCTCTAGTTCTCAGTTTTCTCTACTGAATTCAACATCAATAGCTTTCCACAGAATGACTTTCCATTTTAATGTGGTTGTAAGCTCACAAGCAGTGAAGGTCTTCTAGCATGACTACAGTTATTTTTTCCTCTCTCTTCAGTCAGAAACAACCCCCACCCCTACCAAACCCTCTATACTTTTTTTTTTGATGTGTATTTCAGAACAGAGAAATCAAAGTCAATTCCTTTCAAAATGAGGTCATGCATGGTTCAAAAGTTATTTTCATGCCAGATTTCAGTTTTCAAATAGAAATAGAAGAGCAGATTTTTTCCCCCCAGCAGAAGGATATTCTGTGTTCTTTCCCTCTCAGACAGAAGGGGTTGAAATTTTTTGTTTATTCAAACTTCTGAAAACAAACATTTGGCTCCGCAGGGGAGGCCAAAGAACAGAATAATATCAGTTCAAAAGAAAAAAAAGAGGTCACTGAGTGACTGAAAAAGAGAAATCTGAACACAGAATATTATGCAACAGACGCTGAAACAGGTCTTGCCAAGGTCCCTCAGTAATACTTAGCATCCAACAGGTTGCATCCTCAGAGTCCTCCAATAGTGCACACCAGAAATCTCTGCACACAGCTAGAGATCCACTTCAGCCTCAGAATGCATTATTTCTGTGGTAACATAGTTACTCAATTTTACAGCATGATTTGACATCGTAGGATAAAAAGTAATTTAGAAATACAAGGACAACGTGATGCGCTCCAACAGTAGTCTGCTACCTCACGGATCTGCCTGATGTACTAACTTCACAGGGAGAAGAAAATGGTGACTGGAACTGTAATAGGTCTTTAGTCTCCTCTGAAAATTCACCACCCATTCCTCTCATTAAGAAACCAGAGAGGAAGAAACATTCAGTGACCATAGCAAAAGCAAAACAAAACCTGTATTGATAAAAATACTGTAGATCTCAATATATGCAATGATAACATACTAAGTAGAGACGCTTGCTCAGGACATCTTGGAATAGTTTATTTTCTAGTATCGAAAAAACATTTATATGGGCTTGTAGAAATAAAGGGTAAAAATATCACCAGCAAGACCTTGAAGTATTTCAGTATACTGCCAGTTATGGGCTATGCTGTTCAGCTTTCATATCCAGCCAACATCATTCCTCTAATTATCCCTAACACACTGTATCAAAGTAGTTATTTCAGCGGCATACAGGCATGAAATATGTTCTTTCACTCACTTTAATATTGGAATAAATTGTCTGTAGAAATCAAGAAAATGAATAGTGAAGCTTATGTTTTTTCTTCTGTGTTTCAAGCTTTCTTAGTCACCATTTAGGTGGAGCTGTGCTGTGATTGTGTCAGTACTTTTTCTGCTACATCCTTGAGTGGAAAGGCCTGAAAATTCAGTCACTGGGAGACAACTACTTCAGATTTTTTTTTTTTTGTATTGTTGAGCAAAACAGGGACTAATTGTTCACAAAAACTAAATCAGGATACTTTCCTGTAACATTTAGTTCTAGGATTCACCTGAACAAGGTGTTCTCACTCAAGCATAAACTAGGCCAGTGAATAATTTAATATAGCTTATACACTGAAGCAGCTAGAGAGATTCCATTTTTTTGCTGAAGAAGTGAACCCCATGCAACAGATACACTGGTTTCCATAACCAACCCTCTTTCAAATTTCATATCAGTTCACATAGATCACAGGGGCTGAATGTAAAACTGCTTTCTGATGGGTAGTGAGGTACATTCCAGCTCCTGACTGGGGCTGCGCTGGGAAATGGCTGGCACCATTTCTTACATAAGCCCAGGTGCTTCTCTTATGGGAGTGAAGATGCTTGGGAACAGTGGAGAGAAAAGGAGTCAGGGGAAGAGCTGGGTCTTGTCTTGATCCAGAACAGCCTTGTGATGGATCCAGATCCAGCTTCTTCTCCACCCATAACATGGGGAGTATAACATTTTGCAATCTTAGGACATTATTTAAGGATAACTTTCTGCCTGGTTATTAGGCACATCCCTGCAGTAAGTGGGGACCCAGAAATCAGAGAATCACTGGAAAGTAGATCGCAAAAGCTCATTTACTTAAACCTCTCTCAGGGCCAGGGGACAGACTATGCCCAAACCACTCCTGTCCAACATGTCCCTCCAGAGCTTCAGTGATGAAAACTCCACTGGTTCCCCAAGCAGCCACCTCCTGCAAGTCACTGCTCTTGCCACTGTGAGATTATCTCTAATATCCGACTTCCTTGGTGAAGTTACAGTCAGTTTCCTCTCATCCTGCCTACCGGGATATAGACTTTACTCTCTTCTTTGCAACAACCCTTTGTATACTTGAATACTTGCATTTGCTCCTATATGTTGTCTTGTTTAGATGAGTGTAGTGGTTTTGGTCTTTCCTTAGAGACCATTTTTTCATCCTGGACTTTATTATTCACTTCACTGTTCTTTAGGCTTTTCACAGTTGGTTAAGGTCTTCTTTGATGTGTAGTTCCAAAACAATACATACCTGTAAGGCCTTCTCAGAGCTGATTAGTGCTGAATGAGTGCTGAATGCAATTAGTGCTTGCAGTCTATAGTCTGCTGTACAGGTCAGCCTTTACTTTTCTACCAGATTAGGTCTAGGTAAAACTATCTTTACATCAATAGGTGTAAAACAGCCTTGATAGAATCTCTCCTTAGGAGAAAACCTTTGAAATTTGTCTCTATCTTGTCACTTGCAGGTACCTCTTCAATCTCCCTCTTTATTTATAAAAAAGAAAAAAAAAATCTTGTATGAAAAAAATTGCTAAATGTTCCAGAAGAGTTTGGATTGCACTAACAATAAATTTCATGCACAGTGAAAGATTCTTGCCCATCTGTTTTTATTTTCTTTTAGTGAGATGTTGGGGCCAAATGGGATTGCTTCCATTCTGAGCAAAATAGTTTGTGCCTGTGAGCAATGTTGACAAACTGTGAAGCACCACACTGGTCACAGCATCAGCCTGAGCTATCTTTGTGCATTGTGTGAAATATAAAATCCCTGTGCAATATCACAGTCAAAGCTACTGAGCAGTACAAGTTCTTAACTACATGAGGTCAGAAGGCATCCTCAAGATCTACACTTAGGCTGCCACTAACTGCAAGTGTCTAGGAATATACAGAGACCTTCTCCTTAGGCATTCTCTATATACTCAGAAGCAAGGAAGAACCAGCAAAGAACATTTTAGAAGCATTACTTCTAAAGGGATGTCATGGAGCCTGAATTTTATAGGTCTTAATGGAACCTAATTTCTACTGCCCCATTGAAGAAAGCCCAATATAAAGTTTTAGTTACATATGATTCAGCCCACTCTACATATCTTTACATTTATTGACCTCCCTTGCAGCCATGGAGAAGCTTGTACTATTTTCTCCTCCTTCTACAACACTACTGGAATTAACTGATATTTTCAGCACTGTTTTTGTTGATACTACAATACCAGGCCAATTCAGAGAAGAAGTTATTCCAAGATCATCTGAGAAAGTAAGGTTTCATGAAGTCTAAAACTCTAGATATGACACAAGCGTCTTTTCTCAACTGATTCCACCAGTTTAACTTTTCAGTTCTGCTTCTAAAATTAATTTTCCATAACCATACTATTTTTATAGTTCAATTTCCCTTAGTGATTTAAAGTGATTTAGTGGTTTAGTGATTTAAAGTGATTTAGTTATTTTACTGAGTGCGAAAGCTGATCTTATGGGATAGCAGATCCTTCTTGCAAACTGTAGAGTTTTGGCCCCCTTACTGTGCGTTAGTATCAAAAGCTGCAGTTTGCAGGGACAAACATGCCACAAGTTTGCTATTATACTACAAATGGCACAAGATTTGGGGGAGCAGTTGTCACCTTCATGTTCAACTCCAGACAGTGTGGACAAGATCCACCTTTTAGACAGAAACTAATTATTCTGAGATATCAGAGACCCATTTAAGGTCTGTTAAACTGAGCAACATAGACTTGAAACAAAAGAAATTGTTACCAATTTCTAAAAACCCTTAGCTATATAGTTTGCAGTTTATTGCCTAGTGCTATTTTAATAGTATATAGTTATGTTAAAGCCACAATGGACTTTGCATCTGAAGAGATTATTGTTCCACTCAGGCTTAGTGTTCTAAGGCTTGAGATAAGTGCCAAAGAAGAAATAAAATTCCTAGACAACCATAAAAATAGTGTATCACTTGCTTAAAAATTTTATTTAAATTTAGAAAACATTCAGAAAGGAGATAGCACAAGCTTGTAATGATTGTAATAATTATCAAGTAAGCTCTGAAATTGTAAAGCTAATGGCATTGCACATTGAGCAGTTAGACTAAGTAGTGGAAGCAGCAATTGTAAAATAATTAACCTTGTTCTACTTCTATAACTTTTCAGGCTAATATTAAAAGCCATTTGCAATTTTAGACCTCTACAGAATAATGAAAGACTAGAAGGTATTATTCAACCAAGAGAAAATTTTGCTTAACTGTCTGTTCCCTTAGCAGCATTTGAAGGTACTAGAACCTACTTTGAGTTCAAAGAAAAGAGTCTGATACTGGTGCAAATGGCTTGTGAGATATTAGGCTACTGTTACTGGTTATGTTATACCTTGTTCAGACTGTTAGGTTTACCAGCCATCCCTCAAATAGCTTTGAAGGAAAGTTAAGCACATCACTGTTGAGCAGGTAAGTGCAAGGCACTTCAGGAATGAATGCTCTGGTTTGAGGGGCTCCATTAGTATTACATGGGAACAGGGGAGAAGCAGATAGAGGAGAAGCGGTAGGAGTGGTATTGTTTGACTTTGACCTAGGTGAAAACACCATGGTTTGATTGGGAGATTATATGCACAGAGATGAAATGTGTAACTAGTTGCAACAAAACAAATAGGTTAGCAATGACTCATTGCCAGACTTGAAAAAGCACTTCTAGTGTGAAGCACCTGTATGTTCCTATCTGGTTTCTTCTCAGCATCTCCCCTGATAACTTTGAGGACAGAATAGATAGATTCTTACAAAAAATAATGAGGAAAAAAAAAAAGGACACACAGATGACTTCAGGATGGAGAAGTGGTGAAATACTCTGAAGGACAAGGTCTATGATAAATTGATATATTGACTATGACTATGATAAATTGGAGAAGTGATCCAAGAAGATGAAAGACAGACCAGAGTGATTAATCTCTTGCTCCTAAATTTAACACCCAGCTACAAACAAGGACCACAGGACTGGAGTTTCTAGTCCACCAGAAGGAAAAAGGAGTTCCTCTTGACAAAAAATGCCATTTATTGCCAATGAAGTTGTACTTAGGACAGGAGATCAGTTCTGTTCTACTTAACACTGGTGAAAAAAGCAACTGGAGTGTCCAGCTTTGAGTACTACACTTTAAGGAAGAGAAAGAAAAATAAGAGTAGACCAAAATAGCAGTAAGCCAGGCTGCTTGTTCCTGTTGCTACCAGTGTGAGAGGCTGTATGGGACCTGAAGGACTGGCTTTTAGTAATAGCAGCTCCCTCTCCCAGGCCTCCCATTCCCCTAGCAGTAACAGTGATCCAGTTCTGCCTTCACCCCCTGCTTTATCCCCCTTTCCCCTCCTGCGTCCTGGCCATGGCCCCTCTCCTTCTTTGGGTAAGAAAGGTCAATTTGACCTCTGGGTAGGAATTCTTGAGTTGACTGAGTGATGACATGAATATGTGGTACCTATGTTTTATTTTCTATTATCATTCAAGTACAACTGAAGGTAAATGTGAGTCCGCTTTAATTGTACTTTTCAAACTAGAGACAAAAGTTGAAAGCAAAATGTGCTGTAAGTCTTCGGACTTGCCTAGGTTGATTCAGCTTGCTCAAATGGTACAAAGGCTTATGATAACAACAGTGTACATCCAACACAAAATAAGAGTGATCAAATCAAGAAACTGAAGCTTTGGCCTTCTACTGCTTAATTCTAGAAACAGTAAGAGTTGTATATGTTGTTCTAAATATGCATATAGAAAAAAGCTTCCTCCACTACCAGAAATGAAGTTGGACTGCATCTCACTGGAAAGATTTTTTGTTTTAGAATTTGACCTGCTCTTCCCTTGCATTGGTATTCATGCTCATCCAACAACTCAGTTCAAGTAAACAACCTCAGGGGAGAAAAAACGACCTAAAAGTCCATGCTTCAAATCTCTCATTGCAGCAGTTTCCCATGCAATTAGATTTTCATGCCTTGGGTCAAGTATTGTATCACACTAAGTCTACTGCATTCTTCTGTACACCATCAGCATTGTAATAAACTCCTTCATCTTCGAATCAGATGCCATGATATTTCACACAAATTGATGCTTTTCAAGAAATAATGCTACATTTTTTCCTATACTTTTGACTTAGCCTGTAAAACAACATGATGAACCTATATGTTCCTAATAGCACAGCTACTTAGCTTATGGCAACTAAGTAGTTAACAAAAATTTAAAAAGTGAAATCTTGCATATCATACTTTATTTTACAATATTCTTAGCCATTTTACTGTTGAAAAGGCATGATCATAGCATAGAATGACAATAACTTGTATTATGACTTTTTGTTTTATTTAAAAATATAATCCATAACCATAGCTGAAGAGTTTCCATAAGTACCGGAGTTCACTTCAGAGCAGATTTCTGCAGGGCTGTTAGCTTAGCTCGGCTTTATTCTTTTGAACTCAAAAGGTTGCCCATTGCTTCTGAGGAATCAAAGCAGCAACTTGTCTTTGCAGTACAACTACAACAAATGAATAAGTCTTCTGTAAACTAAAAGATTCCCAATTTGTAAAGAAAACCCTCTATAACACCACAAATATGTCTGTTCTTCTTAGTGTTTGAAGTTTGTTTTTTGATGGAGAAAGTTTTTAGACCATGAATCAAGATTTCCACTCAGGAAACAGAACAGCAAAGCCCAAGACCACCATGATTTTATTGGCCCACTCTCTGGGCATGTTGCAAGGAACTGGGGGACTCATGTTTAGGATTCAATTTCCCATCATTTCCAGAAGAAGATTTGGCTACTTTTCCTTTTAAATTCTGCTTGAATCTAGATTATGGTTACAAGCATCTTTGAAGGAAAGAGGGTCAAAAACTTGAAACTTTGTATCAGTCATACTTGGAAGGGCCAGTGCCTGCGGATTAGATCTGTCTCTTTTCCAAGGTTTCCACTGCTCCCACATTATAGCGGTTAGATGCCTCTCTCAAGACAAGCAGAGAAAGGAGAGTGGCCACCACCCTCTATCCTCATGCACAGCCAGCTGACTCAGTTTCTAGACTGAATTTTTCAGGAGCTCACTGGTAACTTACTCCTCTCCACAGCAAAGCAGCAGCTAAATCTCTCTTGTCTCTGCCTCTCTCTCTCCCCATAGATGCACCCTCCAAACTCTTGGATGTCTGTATCTACAGCATAAAGAACTCAGGATAAAATTGGTTTCACCAGCTTCCCACATCTTATATAATTCAGCTCAAATTGCCAACACTGCAAGTAGTTTAAGTACACTTTAATCTTGCCATTCAGAACAAGAACATAGACATTTTAAAGGCAGATTTTTACCTTATGACCACAGAAAAGACTCTTGATACCTTTTATGTGCAAGTTTGATACCACAATAGCAAATCCATTTCAGCACACTGAAATCTGAAGTAACATGAATTATTTTCTAGACCTACTTTTTGTTTCATAGAACCCAGATCAACAAGAGCTCTTACAATAGGTGATTAAAGATAAGCTGATTCATATTTTCAGAGGGACAGGTTCACCCCATTCTTATGTGGCTTGCATTAAATTTCCTATTGTTTCCCATAAGTGGTTTTGCAGTACAAGTCAGCACAGGCCTATGTATGCAGATGTGATAGTCTCTTATGGCATCATTTCTAGCCTTTGTATATGAAAACCCGCTTACAGTTTTCAAGCTTACCCTACAGTCTTACCCTTTTACATAGTCTTTTAGCATTTGGGCTAAATAACTAACATGTCCTGATTGACACTGCACACTTTGCGCAGAATCCATACACCAACCTTGTTCAGAGAAACTTTACATTAGCTAGAATACAGCTGAATTTCCCTTTACAATTTTCCTCAGCAATACAGGGAGAAATTGACTTTATTTATTTAAAGTGCAGTGACATTTCACAGAAAGCCAGGCTTGTACTGCGCTTGGGAATGCTCAGAAGAGAGGTCAGGGCCTTCTCAAAAATCCATTTAAAAAAATCGCTGAGAAATGGAAAAGAATCAAGTACTGTATAAAATCTAATTGAAATGCTGCTTTATTTTACATTTCTGTAATGAGGTGCACTATAAGACAGTGACTGAAATAATTTCGGTAATGGGACTACCTCTATTAATCTATTTATAAGAAAGCTGTTCATTAATTAGGGTGGACAGAAGAATCACAGGGTTGCTGAACAATAGCAACGCTGATTTACATTGTTGACAAGTATCTAATTAGAAATTAATGATGGAAAACTGGGCAAATACGCATCCTACATCTACCAGAGGAGCACATAATGAGAGAATCTAACACATCCATGTTCAGATGATATTCAGGAACCAGTTTAAAAACAGTTAACCCTTAGACAATTAGCTCAAAGCAGGAGTCTTGTTGAGATTGCCTTATTAACTCGTAAGTCTAATAAATCTCAAAGTTTAGTCACTCAAGGATTAAAACCCCTCAAAGATTTAAAAAAAAAAAAAACAACCCAAATTGCCAAACCCAAACCACTCAAAAGATACCCACCATTCTGAACAAAACCAGTTTAGAAGGAAGCTTTCATGAAGAATTCAATGTCTGTTTTTACAGTAGGGCTAATGCAGTGGAGTCCAACAGCTCTACTTATTTCAGACATCTTATGTTGCTACCTTTGGATTCTATGCTATGAAGAATGATATGAGATTAGTCTAACTAGTTGTATGCATACTTAAGCATGGTTTGTTTGTTTGATTTTTAAACTTTGGAAAAAATTAAAAGCCTGAGAATGGTTTGTCCGGAGTCCCACTCATCCATCCAACTCATGCAGGACACAAGTCACATTTACCTCACAAAAACTTATACATCTGGAAGTGCTGATGTACTTAAAAGATAGCAAGACCAAGGTCTTGATAAGAAAACATATTGCACTACTTGGCTCATCTTCTGGCCCCAACAATTTTTTTACTTTTTAGTACGCACATTTACTAATCCTATGCCTCCTAACATGGCATGTGGAACTAGATAGTTAGTGTAACACCTTTCATAAGAAGCTACCTTAGCAGCATCTCTCTTTCATGCTCATTCACAGAGAACTTCAGTAAACGAAGGGACTGCAACTTCTAAAGAACATTGAAATACTTATGTCAGAAACAATTTGACTTCACTCTTGAAAACCTTAAGACTATGTGTCTTCCATTCATGATATCCTAAAGGAGGAGGGAGACTTGACCACTCATGTTTGTGTTATGTTGTACAAGCGTCACTGGACTAGACTGCATTCCACTGTTCACCTTTGGAGACTAGTAAGGCATATTTACTCCCTTGATGCATAATAGGGTTTTCAAATGGGGAGGAATCTTTATCCTCTGAAGCAGCGGACATGAACCAAACTAAGGTCTAACTGGAAAACAGTTAGATGGTCCTGATGGCTTCAGGATTGCTTGGGTTGCTGTACATCGCGCTCACTCAGGCTGCAGGAGTACATTTCTGCCTTGGGACATTCTGCTGCTATGGGGAGGAGGACTTGGGCATTATCTTGATCTCTCTCCTATTTTGTCCCTGTAATACATTAGACATCACAGCAGATACAGCCACATGTACCAGGCTTGTCATGGAGCACCTACAGTGTTTTGTAGATCCTGTGGACTAGTCAGCTCTTGTGCTGCCCCCCCCCCCCCGTTTTTTTCCTCTTTTTAATGCAGATGCTTGGGTGGGTGCTCTGTTCCAGATTTTTTTTGGTTCTGTCTTCCAATTTACTAGGAGGAGGAAGAAATTTGTTTCTATTTTTTGAGCTTTTTTTTAAAAATCACCTTTTTCTGGTAGATTATTTGATCTCTCACATTCAAGAAAGATGAAATCAAGACAGGCTCTGCAACCTACCAGCTACCCAGGCGCTTTCAGCACACCAATCAAAACACAGCAGCCTTGCTGTAAACACATAGAATCTCATATACATGGGCAATCTTGCATTTCACATCTTCAAACCTTCAAGAACTTGACCTAGAAATTGAAACTAGCCTTAGTTCTTTTCATATACAAATTTATTTGAGATAAAAGGAAATACCAATATGAAACCTTTTCATATAGGAGCTATTACCCTAAGAATGTGCCATAAATACTATTTGATTCCTGATCTTCAGCCGTCCAGAATGCATTTCCACTAGTTCACCTGGCTATTTTCACTGGTGGAAGAAGTCTGGTGGAAGAAGTCTGTACCCCAAGGGAAGCACGGGCACTCAGGCCAGATGCTTGAGCAGCAGGTAAAGGCAGGTGGTCTTCACCCACACTTTGGAGGTGGCTGTATCAGCTGCCTCCAGCACTGTCCAGAACAACACACAGCCGCACTCAGCTGGCTGGTCCTGAACACTTGCCTTAGACAATTTTCCTCTCCTTGGAAAAAAAACCTGACAAGGTGGATGGCTTCTGTTGGCCTGGATGCTGAACCACTCTGCTTTAGCTGAGTAACACTCACAATACGAGTAAGGAAAAATCAAGGGTTTGCAACTTTTTATCTTGTTTTCAAAAGCTTGCAAGAGAAAGACTCAGAGTTTCAACACTGTTTGAAGACCTCTGTGTACTTCAAGGCCAATAAGTTAGTCCACGCTTTTGGGGTTTTGCACATCTTTTGCTTGCTGCAGAACACAATGACCTCCTTCCCCTCTTGGCACTGTACTACTTGGTTACAAAAGAACTAATACAGATTTTTTTCTCCTTTTACACAGAATCACAGAATCACTGAGGTTGGAAGGGACCTCTGGAGATCATCTAGTCCAAACCCCCTGCTCAAGCAGGGTCACCTAGAGCACATTGCACAGGATTGCATCCAGGCGCATTTTGAATATCTCCAGAGAAGGAGACTCCACCACCTCTCGGGGCAACCTGTGCCAGTGCTCCGTCACCCTCACAGTGAAAAAGTTTTTCCTCATGTTAAGATGGAAGTGTCTGTGTTTCAGTTTGTGCCCATTGCCTCGCGTCCTGTCGCTCGGCACCACTGAAAAGAGTCTGGCCCCATCCTCTCGACACTCTCCCTTCAGATACTTGTACACATTGATAAGATCTCCTCTCAGCCTTCTCTTCTCCAAGCTAAACAGGCCAAGCTCTCTCAGCCTTTCCTCATAAGAGAGATGCTCCAGTCCCCTAATCATCTTTGTGGCCCTTCGCTGGACTTGCTCCAGTAGTGCCACATCCCTCTTGTACTGGGGAGCCTAGAACTGGACGCAGTACTCCAGATGTGGCCTCACCAGGGCTGAGTAGAGGGGGAGAATCACTTCCCTCGACCTGCTGGCAACACTCTTTCTGATGCAGCCCAGGATACCATTGGCCTTCTTGGCCACAAGGGCACATTGCTGCCTCATACTTAACTTGGTGTCCACCAGCACTCCCAGGTCCTTCTCTGCAGAGCTGCTTTCCAGCAGGTCAACCCCCAGCCTGTACTGGTGCATGGGGTTATTCCTCCCTAGGTGCAGGACCCTGCACTTCCCTTTGTTGAATTTCATGAGGTTCCTCTCTGCCCACCTCTCCAGCCTGTCCAAGTCTCTTTGAATGGCAGCACAGCCCTCTGGCGTATCGGCCACTCCTCCCAGTTTTGTATCATCAGCAAACTTGCTGAGTGTGCACTCTGTGCCTTCATCCAGGTCATTGATGAAGAAGTTGAACAAGACTGGACCCAGGACTGACCCCTGGGGGACACCGCTAGCTACAGGCCTCCAACTAGACTCTGTGCCACTGATCACAACTCTCTGAGCTCTGCCACTCAGCCAGGTCTCAATCCACCTCACTGTCCACTCATCTAACCCACACTTCCTGAGCTTGTCTATGAGGATGCTATGGGAGACAGTGTCAAAAGCCTTGCTGAAGTCTAGGTAGACAACATCCACTGCTCTCCCCTCATCTACCCAGCCAGTCATTCCATCATAGAAGGCTATCAGATTGGTTAGGCATGATTTCCCCTTGGTGAAGCCATGCTGACTACTCCTGATCACCTTCTTTTCCTCCACATGCGTGGAGATGGCTTCCAGGATGATCTGCTCCATCACCTTTCCAGGGATGGAGGTGAGGCTGACTGGTCTGTAGTTCCCTGGGTCCTCCTTCTTGCCCTTTTTGAAGACTGGGGTGACATTGGCTTTCTTCCAGTCCTCGGGCACCTCTCCTGTCCTCCATGACCTTTCAAAGATGATGGAGAGTGGCTTAGCAATGACATCCGCCAGCTCCCTCAGCACTCGTGGGTGCATCCCATCAGGGCCCATGGATTTGTGGGTGTCAAGTTTGCTTAAATGATCTCTAACCCACTCCTCCTCCACCAAGGGAAAGTCTTCCTCTCTCCAGACTTTCTCTCTTGCCTCCAGGGTCTGGGGTTCCTGAGGGCTGGCCTGACCAGTAAAGACTGAAGCAAAGAAGGCATTCAGTAACTCTGCCTTCTCTGCATCCTTCGTCACCAGGGCACCCACTCCATTCAGCAAAGGGCCCACATTTTCCCTAGTCTTCCTCTTGCTGCTGATGTATTTGAAGAAGCCCTTCTTGTTGTCCTTGACATCTCTAGCCAGATTTAATTCCAAACGGGCCTTAGCCTTCCTCGTCGCATCCCTGCATACTCTGACAACATTCCTATATTCCTCCCAAGTGGCCTGTCCCCCTTTCCACTTTCTGTAGACTTCCTTCTTCTGGTTGAGTTTTGCCAGGAGCTCCTTGCTCATCCATGCAGGTCTCCTGCCTCCTTTGCTTGACTTCCTACTCATAGGGATGCACCGCTCTTGAGCCTGGAGGAAGTGATGTTTGAATATTAACCAACTCTCTTGAACACTCCTTCCTTCCAGGGCCCTCACCCATGGGATTCCTCCAAGTAGGTCCCTGAAGAGGCCAAAGTTTGCTCTCCTGAAGTCCAGGGTTGCGATCCTACTTGGTGCCCTGCTGCCTCCTTGCAGGATCCTGAACTCCACCATCTCATGGTCACTGCAGCCAAGGCAGCCCCCAACCTTCACATCTTCCACCAGTCCTTCTTTGTTTGTTAGTACGAGGTCCAGCAGCACACCTCTCCTTGTTGGCTCCTCCACCACCTGTGTCAAGAAGTTGTCACCAATGCTCTGCAGGAATCTCCAGGACTGTTTGTGCCTAGCTGTGTTGTCTTTCCAGCAGATATCGGGGTGGTTGAAGTCCCCCATGAGAACCAGGGCCTGGGATCGTGAGGCTACTTCCAGCTGTCTGTAGAAGGCCTCATCGACTTCCTCTTCCTGATCAGGTGGCCTGTAGTAAACACCCACAACAGTGTCACCTCTATTAGCCTGCCCTTTGATCCTTACCCATAAGCTCTCGACTCCCTCTTCATCCACCCCTAGGCACAGCTCAATACATTCCAGTTGCTCTCTCACATAAAGAGCAACTCCACCACCTCGCTTTCCTGGCCTGTCTTTCCTAAAAAGCACGTAGCCATCCATGACAGCACTCCAGTCATGCGAGCTATCCCACCATGTCTCTGTAATGGCAATGAGATCATGGCCCTGCGACCGCACACCCATCTCTAGTTCTTCCTGTTTGTTCCCCATGCTGCGTGCATTGGTGTACAGGCATTTCAGGGAGGTGATCGAGCATGCAGGTTTCCCAGGAGGGATGCAAGAGGATCCTCCATAGCCACATCCCATGCGCACTTCCCTGGCTGCATTCACCTGCTGGAGGCATCCTGACTTGAGCAGTCTTTTGCCAACTACCCTGTCACTATAACTCTCCCCTTCCCCCATCTTTCCTAGTTTAAAGCCCTCCTTACCAGGTTGGCCAACCTGTTGGCAAAGACCTGTGTGCCCTGCTTAGTGAGGAGGATCCCATCTCTCGCCATCAGTTGTCGATCTTCAAATAGGGTCCCATGGTCGTAGAAACCAAAACCCTGTTGCCAACACCAGCGGCGCAGCCAGTCGTTAACCTGGAAAGTCCGTCTCCTCCTCCTCTCATCCATCCCCCTCACTGGCAGGATTGAGGAGAAGATGACCTGGGCTCCCAGACCCTTGACCACCATCCCCAGAGCTCTGAAATCCTGCTTGATGGTCTGCAGTTTGCCCTTGGTGTCATTGGCGCCCACATGGAAGAGCAGCAGTGGGTAATAGTCCGAAGAATGGATGAGCCTTGGCAGTCTTTGCATGACATCTCTCACACGAGCCCCCGGCAGGCCACAAACCTCTCTAGACAAGAGGTCAGGTCGGCAGATAGATGCCTCCGTCCCCTGCAGCAGGGAGTCCCCCACAACAATCACCCGCCGCTTTTTCTGGGTGTTCCGGTAGGGCACAGGGTCTGTTGTCCCGGTTACTTCCCTGGCAGCCATGCCCATCTCCTCCTCATCCTGGAGGGCACTAAACCTGTTCTTCAGCTTCAGGTCTTCAGGAGGAGTAGGAGCCTTTCTCCTCCCACGAGCAGTGACCAGTTTCCAGCCTTCTTCTATGATGTTATGTTGTACCGTTTCACACGGCACAGAGCCCTCTGGCAACTCCACTGCTGCAGGGGGTTGGGACTCCTGGAGCTGCACAGTCTCCGAGAATACCCTGTCTATCTCTTGCTCTGCTTCCCGGATGCTGCGCAGCCTACTGACCTCCTCCCGTAACTCCCTTACCTGACGACACAGCTCATCAACAGCAGCGCACCTCCTGCAGGAGAGCTGGCTGCCAGCCCAGGCCTCCCGGAGAGGCCCCAAGCACTCCCTGCAGCCTGAGACCTGTAGAGCTGCATCTACTGTCAGAGGGCCAGTCTGGGTCCAAGCCTCTGACACAGCAACTCCAGCAGCCGCTGGGGAACGTGCTGTGCGGCGTGTCACGACCATAATTGAGGAAGTGTACACCACAGGGAACAGAAATGAAGGTCCCTTCGCACGTCCCTTCGCGCGCCCTTCTGCGCAAACTGCTGCGCAAACTGCTGCGTCTGTTCGCTGCGCTCTAGGCCTGGCTCTTATATAGGCCTCTCCCTAGCACTGACTCACAGGGTGCTTGACCGCCCAATCAAGGGCCACTGGGATCAAAGGCCCCAACCCCCTCTGGTCAGGGGCAACCCAGAGAGCTCGTTAGCAGCAGCCACTCCTAGCTGGAGCTTTTCCCACGAGCTTTTCCCAGGAGAAGTCAAGGCCTCCTGCAGTTGTCCTTGCCTAGCTTCCCCTTTCCTGTTCACAGCGATCACCTTCTAGGTCCTCGGGGGTCCTCAGAAAGCCCACAACTTCCACAAGATCCTCAAGTTCTAGTCAGAGCCCAACCACTGCTGCGCAAACTGCTGCGTCTGTTCGCTGCCTCTGTTAGCTGCGCTCACCAGGGTTTTTCTTTGAAGCTATACTGTGGGGGGGAAAAAAAAAATCCTCAGCACTGAAGCCCAGTGTGCTTCATCCTCAAATTTAAAGAAGGGTGGACAGGGGAAGAGGGAAGGTCAGAGAGAATGCTTTAACTGTGAATATTGTCTTTGCCAATTTACTTTCGATATTAATTTGAACATTCCCCTGTTGAAGTACCATACAGCTTCACTTCATTTTTTGCAGTTAACTAATGTGGCTAAAAGGTAATGATTCCTCACTGTAAATTAGATGCTATTACATGAGTTCTTTCAGATTGGCATCTTGACATTAAGACATGGTTATATTTTTAGAAGTAGCCAGGAAATAATTTGCTCTTTTTCTTTGGAAACCGTAAGCAAAATTTTGCTCCTTCAAAATGCATACATTCATGAATGGCTAAACAAGCCAGTTTCCCCATAGACATGCATTGTTTATTGAGCATCCTAGAGAGACTGAGCCAGCAACCGCTCCCACACAACAGTCCCATTGAAGCCAGTAAGGTCACTTTCAGAGCCACAGGATCAGGTCACTATATCTGATGCAAACTTAACAAGCAACAAATATTTTGCGGATTATACTGAATCCACTGTCCTGAAATATCCTGAGTTTCCAAAGGTGACCTTTGGATAAGGCCTCACTGCTGACCTGTCCCGGCAATCTAGCAATAACCTCCACTCTCAGTGTTTCAGAATTACAAACAGGGACTGTGAAGGTGATCTCTTTCTCTCTCTCCCTCTGTAGTTTGATATGTTTATCTGAAAGAAGAATCTTTTCCTAAGGAAAGGACACATCTAGGAACACACAGAAAAGGAGCAGCAAAATAAAGAAAAGGAGCTGACATTCAAAAGTGGTAGAGAACAAAGAGGGCAAGCAGCAGTCAGACACAAGTAACAAGTTTCATGGGCCATGAAACCTAGGAACCCTGATGGTGCTGCCCCATCCAGTTACTGCTGGGTGCGGTCTGTGGCCTGGGGTGCATAAACAATCTAGCACCAAACCGGGAGCAACTGCAATCAGAAGCAGTGGTAATCAAGCAAATTAGTGTTGTGTTCCCCCCCACCCCCACCCCCTTCTCCTCTCTAGTATCTGCTGTATTCTCTTGCATCTATTTATACTGGAACACTTACATAAACTGCATTGATGCAGTAATGGGAATAGATTTGGGGATAACTAATATTTTCTTTCATGTCAAGTCTTCAGGTACTTCTGAAAATACTAACAGGGAGCTGCGTTGTTAACATAACCACCTAGGCAGCACATACTTCACCTAGTTAAGGTCTTAGGATGACCCAGCAACACAGTCTTGAAGAAAGACCTGTAAGTCAACACAGTAAGGGCATAACATTCCTTCAGAATATCTAAGGTAATTAAATCCTCTGTACAGTCAATAAAGACATAAGGACTTCTGAAGAGTACTTTGGAGTCCTTCAGCAAAACATTGCCCAGGGAGCAGCTCTTGCCAACAAGGCCCTGGGGGTTGTGGAGGACAGCAAGCTGAACGTGAGCCAGCAGCATGCTCTGGCAGCACAGAAGGTTATGCAGCACCCTGGGCTGTATCAACAGGAGCACAGACAGTAGGTCCAGGGGAACGATTAGCCCTCTCTACTCAGCGCTTGTTAGACAACATCTAGAGTACTATGTCCTGTTTTGGGCTCCCGATAAAGGAAAGACAACAATAAACTGGATCGAGTTCTGTGCAGGGGGCACCAGGATGGTGAGGGCTGGAGCACTTGTCCAGTGAGGAGAGGCCGAGGGACCAGGGCTGGTTCAGTCTGGAGATGAGGTGGCTTCAAAGGGACCCAACAGCAGCTGCCTAGTACCTACAGGGAGGTTATGGAGAAGAAAGACAGGCTCTTTGGTGGTACGTGGTAGGAAAATAAGACAACAGGCATAAATTGAAATGACAGGCTCAGACTGGATATAAGGAAAGAGTTTTTCACCCTGATGACAATAAGACAGGGACACAGGTTGCCCAGAGAGTCAGTCTACAACCTTGGGGGTTTTCAAGACCCAAAAGCCCTGAGCAACCTGGTCTGATCCCACAGCTCATCCTGTTTGGATCAGGAGGCTGGACTATAGATCTCATTAGGTCCCTTCCTACCTGATTTATTCTACAATCCACTTTTCCTGAAGTCCTGGCTCTCAGTGCTGTCTTACTTGCTGTCTGTCCCTAATACATGAGCTAGCCTTGAAACAGCAACTGGAATCCAGTTTTCCTCCTTCCCAGGAAGCACTTCCACCTCAGTGGAGGCATCCCACCTCTCATTTACTCAGTCTGCTCCACTGCAGCTGGCAACTCATCTTCCCCCTTAGGGACAGACAAGGCTCTAGCCTAGTTTTTGGACATCTCTTTGAATCTGGGAGATGTGGATTCAGGAGCAGAAGGGTCTCAAATCCCAGTCTCCCACTTCCTGGGCAAAAAGTAGGCAGGAGGCACACAAACACCATGGACCCCTCTATTGCTGGGTATGTTCTGATCACAAAGCTAATCTCTCAGCTTTGCTGGAGACCTAAGTTGAATTTAGGTTCACCTCCAAAGCTAAGGTGTCTGGCAGGGCAAACTAGGCCATTAGTGAAGGACAGGAGCGCCCAAGTCTAGAGTGCAAATTTGTCCTGACACCTAAAGGGGAGGCTCTGCTGGCCATCAGGGGACACAACTGGCAGCTGACACTGCACATGGGCAGACTCAAAAGCTTTCTTGGATATAGGAGCCAACATTTTGCCTAAGGCAGATTTATGCCCCATTGTGGCAGCTCATGGGTTTTGGTGACTTGGGGTGGGGGAGCTATCAGCATTCTGTACTTATACCACAGCAGAGTTTCAGAAATAAGAGAAGCCAAGACTTATATTTAGCGAGTGAGCAATGAAGCAAAATAGCATAGCAAATGCTGACGGTAGTGGTGAGGCTGTGGGGGTGGGAGGGGGTGTGAGAACTGGCAAGAGTCTCAGGAGAGCAAGTTTTGGTATTTCAGTTTTTAAGAGATACAGACTAGATGCCTGTTATATCCTCTGCATCAGGTACTGATATTCCAGAGCTTCAGGAATTTGAATGTCATCATCTGAGCTTTCTCCCATCTCCCACCCTTATCTTGTTTGAAGACATTTACAATGGGATGAAGTAAAAAGATTGCTTTCAAGTATAATGCAACTATAGCCATGCCCCATGTTTTCTGTAAATAAAGGTTTGCTAAAGCAGTAAACTATGTTTTGCTGCAGTATGGCATTACAGCTTCTGCTTAGCAAAACCAGTTTCCCTTCTCTTTTCAGGGCCCTCCCAGTGTTCGTATCTGGCTCTCAGCTACGTGACTCTTTTGCCGTCCCTTTCTAGAGCAGAGGAAAGCAGATGCCCTTAGTCCAGGTCTGGCTGCAGAGAACAGACTCATGTTTTGTAGCTCAGACCTATCTAATAGTCACCAACAGAGAAGTGATTTAAGAAGTCTAATGATTCCAAGCTATATGTGGGGTACTGCAAATCATTTTGTTTAGTCATCATTCATTCTGTGTTTCTAGTTAGATTCAGAGTTCTCTAGTGCATTATTTAGACACTGCAGACAATTTGCATTTTTTCCCTTCAACTTTCACTTTGTGCTTGTTTCTGTCCTGCCACCTGCATACATACTGACAGGCCTATTTGAAACTTAATTGCCCTTGGGTTTTGGCATGGACAAATTTGGATGCACAACTCTTCAGTGATGGTAAGAGGCTTACAAGAGAGGCTCTCCCTCTCCCTAATTTGCAGGAAGAAAAAAAAAAAAAAGACCACACACCACACATCCCTTTTTCTCCTTTTCCATAGAGTGGAGAGGAAAGCCCAGCTTGTCTTGCATAGAGACTTTATCCTAAATGTAGAAGAAATTGCACAGAAACATGTGCTAGAGTAATTATTTGTATTTCATACCAGTAAGCACTAAACAAAATGGCTGACACTTCTAAGAAACTGAAGTAGTTCAAATTCTACATTCATTGAACAGCAGCCAGAAAATATTTTGCCTGCTTGCCCTGTCTTCTTCTGCCATTTAGAAATCAAGTAAAGTCAAAATCTGCAAGTGTTCAGGAAATCTGAAGAAAAGAAACATTCATCTTCCTGCTCCTTTTCTTCCCTTTCTCCATTTTTAACTATGCATTTTTTCCTATGTTTTTCCCCTTTAACATGAAAAGAACATAAAACTCTCCTTTATGTGCTTAGCTCAGTTCTTTTTCTGAGAAAAAGGGGGGGGGGACCCACAAAGCCTACTTCCATGCAATTGGTTTCACACATTGTGGGTTCACAGGCCTAAGCTGTTAACCACACAGATTTAGTTCAGTCTACCTAGCATGGCACAATTCTGGATGTACCCACCCATGAAATAACCTCACGCCAGACCTAGCTGCAAAAATTACTTCCAAAGTCTATTTGCCTAAAGGCCTGCTTGTCTTGACATCTGTGCAGACTTCACACTGTTGGGTTGGCTAACAGCCAAGGAGGAAATCAGTTATTTTTTAATCATCTTCCCATAAGCATCTGTTTTGGACACTACTGGAAAGAGGCTGTTGGGCTAGGCAGACCTCTGGTCTGACCCAGTATGTCCATTTTTATGTACTCTCTCTGAAAGCAAGTGTTCGTATCACATTTAAAGGGGTTTCAGCTAGGCAATTTATTTCAAGATGAGACTGCTGAAATACATTTGAGTCAAAATACAATACAGGCTGTGAAAAGCAAGGAGTTGCCTTTCAGGAACTGGTAAGGATGCTGCATGATAGACATGTTCAGCAAGAGGCTAGAAGCAACACAACAAGGCTGTAAGAAAATAGTGAAGATGCTAAGCTTTGTTTTTCCAGATGTTTTGAATTTATTCAGTGTGAGCAGGTTTTTACTGGATCTATAGTTAAATATATGTAGTATTCTCTTCTTCCCAGCTGTTTTATAAGCTATTCTAATATACAATATTTAACTCTTAATATTAAAGGTGAAACAAAAAAGGTTCCAAGTAAGCCTGTGCATTTCAGAATTTTCATGCTATTTTTATCTAGTACTTAAAAAAACGGAGTAGAGAAAATCAGCTGAGAGAAGAAGAAATCATGAAAACAAAAGCCATAAGGAAGAAACAGCTACATAAATCCAACCTTGAAGTAAGATGCATTTTCCTAACTGTGAGGGTAATTAAACATTGCAAGAGCTTATCTGGTAGGTGGTAGACTCAGAGATTGAAGTCTTTAAAGATTAGATATCTAAGAGATCCCTCAATCCAATGTGGAAAAAATAAGGTCTGTGTATGGAGGAGGGAGAGGAGAAAAAAGCCTGGATGATCAGAACAGTTTCTCCTGCCCTCAGAATCTGTGAGCATATAAATACCCGTATATATTCCCTTCACCAACCGTGGACAGAGCCTCAGACACAAGGGAGGTGGCGGGAGGAGGAGGGGAATGCACAGTCATTCCCTTTTCCCAAGATATGGAGTATGCCGTCAGATGGAAACAGTACAGCCTCTGTGACCCCACAGATAAATCTACCCTCGCTTCAGGCGCTTGCATGCAGGAGAGAGAAAAGTCTTCCCCACTCCATTACCAGACAGATATTCCAGAGGTTCCCCCCCCACACACACACCTTGCCACCTTGCCCTGTGTACTTCCTACTACCCTCCTCTGGCAAGGAAAGCAGCTAGCTAAAGGCTACACTAGGTAGATCAGTACAGTGAAATAGGGCAGAGAACCCCATTTCTCAGGTGCCCTATTCAAATACTCAAGGTCAAGCCAAATGCCATGCTTGGAAGCAGAAAGACTTTTTCCCCCAGAATCTTTAGCCTCTGTGGATGAAGGGGATATTACCTTTTTTTTTTTGGTGGGGGGGGGGGGAGGGGAGGAGAAGCACACTCCAGCATAAATCTCCTGCTTGCACAGCCCTTCTCAGATCTCCTGCCATTTCATGAGTCCTGAAAACAGTCTCTGCCTGCAGCAAGTTTGTTTTCCAGGGAACTGAACTGCACTGGGCTAATGAAAGTCACTGGGCACAGATCAGGTCATCTGAGAGAAACTGCATAGCTTAAAGCTCAGAAGCAGTCAGGTGAGCAGATTTATAGGTTTTTGTTATTTGGGACCAGAAAAGCCTTTATAAGCTGCAGGTTTGCTCTTCACTAGCTTTCCTACAGAACATGAGCAAAGCAGCAGCCAGCAAAGCACAGTGCTATTCTTATGAATCATTCCCTTGTTCTGCTGCATCTCTATTTGTGTTTAACATATGACATAAAGGCCTTCTGAGAGTGTCTAGAATCGCAGATACAGTGACAATAGTGTTTTATCAAACAGTCTCCTGAGTATATAAATAACGTGTTTCACACAAGTCTTCCCATAGCATGCATTTACATAACTTAGAAAAGCCCACGACAATTTACCTGCTTCACACTGTTCTTCAAAAGAGTAAAAATCTATTCAAGACTCTTGGGAAAATGAATGTATGTGCAAGATTAACATGCTGTGAAGCAACTATTCTCCTAGAGTTACTGGGGACCTAATGATACCTTCACATTTTAGGTCTTTCTTCCCTTAGTGATTTGGTGAAGGCCCTTGGTCAGGCCCAGGTTTTGCATTCACTGCAGATGAAAGCAGCAGCCACTCCAGGCCCTGCTCCACTGTTTAAGTGGTGTCCCTCAGCACATCCCCAAGCAAGGGAAATAGCTTGGGGGAGCTTCTGTGGCCAAACTGACAGGCATGCTTCATTTCAGCAAGGACTGAATACATACAATAAAATACTTCTGCAACAGTGGTAACAGAAAGCTTTTCACAACAGAAGCCAGTTCTCTCTCACCAGTTCTAAAAAGCTGTTACAGGGATATTTGCAATTTAACTGTTTTTGGCACAGGACCATCTTATTTCCCCTGATGTTTAGGCATGCATCTGCCTCAGTTTTCTGTTGCTCTTCTAGGCACTGCTGCTAGATCACTGGTCTCCCTGTAAAAGAAATTAAGTCCAACACTAGCCAGTTTGTGGCCCTATTTGAGGCTTGGTAGTCTCTTGTGTCAGAGCTCTGGTGACACTTGTCCTTGGCAAGAGTCCCAGGAGGGAACCCCCCAGCAAGGGTGACCCAGGGGGACACCATCTGTCAGCATTGAAGAGATCACCTCCTCCTCCAGGAAATCTCAGCACTCCCACTCACAGGGTCAGCCTCCCTCAGAGGGCTGGCCATCTCCTCACAATATGGCTTTGTTCACTTTTTTTTAAGGTCTCGGTTTATCAAGCTCGCAGAGATTCCCAGACCTCAGCAATCACACAGCTTGCATTGCTTTGGTCAATCTGTCCACAGGTCCAGGTACTTCCAGCCCCACAAAAGCAAAACACCTTCCTTCAGTAGCAACACCAAACAATACCACATTAGTCCACGAACTAAAGCTTATTTTAAGCTTTTTACTCACAGGAAAAAAGCAGCATAAAAAAGAGCCATGCTACCTGGCCAGCATTACTCACGTTCTGATGTCAGCTGTATAGCTGAGTGGGGCAGGTTTGATAGATTTGGTACCATCAGTTTATATGATGCCTACTCCCACCTCAGTGTTTGCTTGGCCCTGGCATGTCACTCGGTGGGACAAGAATAAAGAGCAGTTTTAAGCAACCATTATCCCCCTGCAGGGTAATTTCATTCCTTAGGTAAGCAATACCCAGGAGAAAGTTGCTGATTAGTTATATATATTGAACATATTGGGAGAATGTTGGAGATCTAGTTCTCCCAATACAACTCGGATCTTTCTTCTAACTCATAGCCTCTACACATTGCTATCTTCCCCAAGAGAGATTTCCAGTCTTTTTGCAACATTCAGGGTTGATCTGAGACTAAAACATGCTCAGAGAATCCAATAGCTTTGCCTGCTTTTAGTTTTAGTGAAATAACATTTCCTGCCTTCCTAAAACAGGAGGGATTTCTATTTAATGATTACAGCTACTGAAGATTTTGTGCAAGTTAAATTTTCTTTGGCTTCTAATTCAGCTAGTTGCTCAGTTGCTTTTTATGACCTCAAACATGGGTCCAGGATGTAGATAAAGTTCCAATTGAATTTTTACCACTATAACTGGCAATGTAATGCTAGTGTCTCATCACAAGATGGTTTCATTTGTTGGATCTCTCTTCCATTCTCAAAAGGCTCATACTGAGAATTGTCCCACTTGCTGGTTGTGGATCAAGTCCTTTCATTATTCCTTTACTGTTTTTTTGTTTTTATTTTTGTTTTTTTAAAGCTGCAACCTGATTCTCTGAGTGTTCTTGACCTGGTCAGTATTTTAATTCTGCTTTTTTCCCCTCACCCCAGTCACTGGGGCTTTGGCACCACTGTGCAGTCTTCAGTGTAACCTCTATTACAACTCAGCTCACTTACCTGTGAACTTGGTAAATGGAAGTATTTGGTCAAATATTAGAACAAGTAGAGAATTTCAAACCTTGCTGTTGGCCTTGGAATTTAGCAACTGTGCTTGTCAGGCCATCAGAAAGTCACTGCTGGTGGTTACCACAGCCAGTTCTCCCTGCCACTTTGAGGAAG
The DNA here is from genome assembly GCF_036417845.1 of Apteryx mantelli. Lineage (NCBI taxonomy): Eukaryota > Metazoa > Chordata > Aves > Apterygiformes > Apterygidae > Apteryx > Apteryx mantelli. The sequence goes on from NC_089979.1 coordinate 54,514,684, forward strand.
ATGCGACTGCCTGCATTCTTATAATACAATCACTCATTTGTTGTGCTTTCTTCTCTGGGTGACTAGTGATCTTCCTGCCAAATGCCAGATATTTTTCAGTTTACTGAATATTTATCTGTGAAGGAAAGATACTGAGAGTCCTGAAAGAAATGCTTCAACTAAAATTCTTTGCATTTGCAACTATGCCATCTCTTAGATATTGATCTCTTTTGGAAACACACTACCGTTTTGCCACAGCTTGCAAGAACTTCCTATGTCCTTCCACAGATAAAGACAAATTAAGCAAAGCAAGCTGATTAAAGACCTGTTTCGCATAGGTCAGTCCAAGTCAGAATGCAATTTGCAATACAAGTTTTTCTGTAGTTATTTGAATTAGTAGGGTGAAGGAGAGAAACCGCTTGATTAGATATTTTCAGACTAAGACATGATAAGAGCACAAACTCTGGGCAATTTCCTTGTAACCTGTGTCTGGAAAATGCTACCTTCTCTCACAAGTCTCTGGATTCAAACGCTTAAGACATCAGTAGGGGGTGGATCTAGCCCAGATATTTTCTGATCACAAACTGAAGTTCTCTGCTGGTACATGTTGTCATTTTGCACATGAAGTGAGTCTACACCACTTGCAAAGGTATTCCTTAGGGTTTCCGCATCTTATAATTAGCATCAACTGATGGGAAATCTTTACTAAAAAGAAATCTTTCTCTAGCAATGTTATACTTTCCCCCAAAAATCAGATCCCACAACTTATGTTCTATTTATTGACTTCTACAAAGACATTGCAATTAAAGCCTAGATTAATAATAGTTCCTGTTTATTTTCATAGCCAATGCTTACAGAGCCTCCTAAAAATATGTCTACTAAACAATCCAGAATATTGTGTGATTAGAGATTGATGCTCTTGATTTATCATACAAATACTTAAATTAAATTATTCAGTGTGTCTGGAGCCAGAGCCTAACATTGTTATTCTTTTAGCTTATGCCAAAGGAGCCATACTTTTCTATACAAATGCCACAGATGTTTTCTTTAAGCTGGTAACAAGACTAGAGAGCTGACATCACCAGCATAGATAGGATGTTATTTGCTTCAAAGGATAACAAAAAGTCTCCACATCCAGTGTCCTGTCCTGCACTCCCAGGGACTAGTTAATCTTTGGTGAGGGCCCAGCTGAAAAACTGCAGGACCTGTAAGAAGATCTGAGCTCCTTCCAGCATTCTTGCCTTCTAACCAACCCCAATCCTCCTTTTTTTCTGCTCTTTGCTATTTTCCTCTGCTTATTCCACTTCAGCTCTGCTCCCTACTGCTCACACCTCCTCTGCAGCCCTCTGGATTTTAGCAGCTTCTTCACCCCAGCTGGGCATCAGCTGAGAGCACAGCAGAGAAATATCCTCCTGCTCCCAAAGCCACCATCACAGCAGCTCCTCAGTGTCGGGGCTCAGCACCCTCGGGACACACAGCAGTTGTGTACAAGAAGGAGTGGCACATAGGAGCTGGAGGATGGCCATGACTATTTGGCTCCTGTGGACAGGATATCCTGGGAGTTTAGCACATAAATGAACACATAGCCACTGAGGATATACAAACCTTTTTTCCCCCTCAGGTGTTTAACAAATCCAGGCAAACTTGTCAAAAGCAAAACCCCTTGGTTCCACTTCAAAGGCCATCCTTTGCCAGATTTCAAATCCCCGCACCAAGCCAGGGGTGCAGGATTATCTTAAAGGAAGTAAGAGGTTTTCAAAGCGAAGAAAATATTTTTCACTAGCTTTGTCTTCAGCTAACATGGTTCTGCCTTTTCTGAAGTTAACCAAAGTCATTGTGAGTTGGACAACTGGGAAGGAAGATTTTAATGTGAATAATTAAAAAAATTAAGAAGAATGGTAAGTAATTGAGAACAGTGTCTTAAAACAAGAAGTGCTATGTAACCCCAACTACAAGTGCAGTTTCCGAGTATAATTCCAATTAGCACTGCCTCAGCAAACAATGGTTTTGTAGCTAAACCTAAGGGATATAGTATAACAAAGTGGAAGGTTAGCACAATATATTATTCTTACTTAGCAGTTTAGTGTGTATTCTGCTTGGGAGGTCCTTTAAAAGGAAAGTGAACATCCCTATGGTTTTCTATTGCACTTGTGAACCAGAAAGTAGGATTTATTCTCCTACCAGGGAGCACAATTGCCTACATTAATCTCAGGTGCATTAGCAGGGGAGAAAAAATGCTTTCAAATGCAAAAAACACTAAAGAAAAAAAAAATGAATCAGTAAAACTGTATAATCAGATGCTTTTGTAACCATTTTTTTATAATTACAGACACTGCCCTGGAGTGCAATCATAAAGAAGTAAGTACATTTTTGTATGTCATAGGGAATATACATTGCTAGCTGGAGTGAAAACGGCAGTCTAAGATGAAAATCAATACAGAACAACTTAAGCTTTTTAAACTCCCCTTTCATGCATACTTGGGCTGCACATAATATCAGAGACATCCATCTTAGAAAAACATTCTTCCAACATGCCGATATTAGTGCTGCCTGAAATTTATTTCAATCTCATTTCACTTATAGCTTCTGACAATGTTAGCAACAGTCATGTCACAGAGCATTAGGTAAAATTGTGAGAATTAATTACATGGTATTTATTTAGTTTTTCTTGTCATCCGTCTGCTCCTTCAATTTGCAAATTCATTGGCCCACTTAAATCATCTTTCCCTCACTCAGTGTATGCTACCCAAGCTCACGTGTCCATTAAGCATTTATCTCCTGTTCTTCAGACAGTGGAAAGAAGTGAATTTAAACAATCAGAAATTCTTAAAAGTGTTTATGCTCCACTAAAGCTTAGCTCTGCTTTTAATCCTGGACCACAGTGTTGATAGATTCATTCATATTAAATAGAATTTGAGTCCCTAGTCTCTTTCTCTCTACTGAGGCTAACAGAGCAAGAAGATGCTACTCAATGTGAGCAAGGATATCATATTCTAGTCCCACTGTTTACTTCTTCTTTATTACAAGTATTCATAATTATATAGTTTATCATATAGCTCCCTTAACTTCTGTGACTAGCTATTACCAAGGTTCATTGTTATAACAGAATGGAGCAATAACTATGGACACATTGCTATTTGGGAGGAAGAAAAGCTAAAAGAAGGACAGATGAAGAGTGATATTCTCCCTGACTGTTAAGATGTAGTTTGGTTCAAATATTCCTTTTACACCATGCCAGACCCTTTTCTACCTTTAACTGTCAGACCCCACATACTAGTTGGTCCATTAAACCATTACCTTAATATAAGCTGCAACACCAGCAGGGTTTAGGTATATCCATTAGCGTGATTTGTTGGTGGTGTGATCCTCAAAACCAGAACACCACTGAAATGTTGTCGATACACCAGATGCCTGATAGAAAAAAGCAGCACTACTGTCTGCCAGAGTCTCAGCCCAACTAGTTCTGTTCCCACCTCTCAGAAAGGGATCCCAGTGAGACCAGAGCAGCAACAAATAATAATCAGCCAAAAAAAAATCACATTGTTTTCCAAGTTAAGCAGAGCATTTGATACCTTTATGCATCAAACTGTCTTTTTAATCACTTCAATTCTTTGTTTGAAGGTATGAAATTACTTAGGAAAAAGCCTTATTCTCCAGTGTCCTGCAATGCCAAAATCTTCCCTTTGCACTTGTTAGTTATAGCAAGGGAGGGGGGATTAGTCACCAGAAAAATGAATCCTTTCCCATGTAAATCAAAGCTGTACTCCAGGCAACCTTTCTGGGCTCAGCTCAAGCAAGGCCCCAGGGGATTATCCAGGGGCTGGCATGACACAGCCTGCTGCCCTGGGGGCACTGCCAGTTGGGCCCTGCCCTGCTCCCATGGCTTTCCATCATCCAGATATGAAAAAGGGTTTTTTTCCCCCACTTGTTAGTGGTGGTATACTGATACCAGGACAGCATCTTCCTGCAAGCCAGCCAGCTGCTCCCTGTGCCTGTCAGGCTCCTGCAGCAGTTGCATAGCAGCCATGTGGCAGCTCCCGCATGTCCCTGCTGCGGGACGCTCTCCATACACAAGGCAGTGGTGCCCAGCTCCTGGTGAGGACCTGCGTGGCCACCCCGCTTGCTTTCAGCGCTCTCAGAAGACAATTTGACTTTTGCATCTTTATCTTCTCTCTGCTTGCACGAGCCCTGGTGGTTTTAACCTGGAGGTCTTCTGACAGCCTTCTTACCATATTTCCAAGCTGGTCTGCAAGTAGGTTTCCCAAGGGGAATACATGCTGGGGGCAGAGCTGGTGCTTACACTACTGTTGAGCTCTATCCAACTGTGTATGCTGCTGAGGACAAAAAGGATGCAGTATGACCAGACTTGGATTTCACACAGCTTTTCTTTCAACAGTGTTTTTCCAGGAAAAGCATTTTCATCAGAGCAGCAGAGGCCTGACTGAGTCAGCAGCCCAAGATCCTTGTGATGCTGTGCGTTTCTGCTATCCTGCTCCATAACATTTAAGCTACTGGCCAAGATTCAGCTGTGCTTTGCCACCCAGCAGCTGTATGCAAGGAACATGCACTTCAGCTGCCCCAGGAGAGTAAAGCCTGCTGGCAGTCTGGAGCTTTTAAAGCTTCTCTGAAATATTTAGCAAAGAAAGTGGAAATGCGTAGTGCTGCTTTCCCTCTGGAGAACAGGAGGCAAAAGGAGGGGAAAGGAAGAGGAAAAAAAGAAAATAGAAGATTAACTGCACTCTTGCCAGTGGAAAGTTTCCTGGGCGAAAGATCCATCACTCACACTTACTCTGAGTTGCAAACTGTCCCGATCTAATGCAAGTAGAAGCAGCAACTTACTCCAAACACAGGAAAGGGCCTGCAGGTCCAGGTTATATTCCCTTGGAAGTGAGCAGCAGGAAATGCTGAGATGATAATGGATGGGTTAGCCCAGATGAGTCCATAAAGAGATGCCCTGGGCATACCCATAAAGGCATTAAGATTTACTTTCACAATCCTCATCACCATTTACCATCATTTAACAGTTACATATCCCATTGGCTACTATGCTAACATCCAAAAGTTATTTGCTTTTTGATGTAAGTGGAGATAAGAATCATGACTGAGTCATAATTTTGTCACATGCCAGTCACCAAGAGAGTTAAAAAGTGAAGTTTATTTAGCTGTATTGTAGTACTGCCACAAGCACAGAGTAAAAGCCAGCCGTACTGCTGTAGACCGTGGATCAGACCACATGCAAGTCTTAAGTTAGAGGTAAATGAAACAACACAAGTGTGAGAGTGCCTAAAGCAATTCAAACCCATTAAAAACAAAGATACAGTACTATCTTATAGAAGCAAGGGATTATCTGTTTTGGGTCAAGATCATTTAAGAAATAGCTACATTTTGAGCAAAGTCTGCCAGGTGACAAATACAAAACAAATCACAGCTGCCTCATGAAGTCTCACTTACAGCTTCTTCAGCAGCTCTTGGAAACTTCCTTCTTTGAAAGGCAGAAGAAAAAGGCCTACTCCAATCAATTGGAAATATTTATTTCAGTTTGACCAAAACACTATGTTTCTCAAAGACAGCATTTTACAAGTTTTCTGTTTACACTTTTTCCTTTGCATTCATCTGCCTTTGTATAGCCTCCCTTCCCCTCTATTGCTCTTAAGCACAGCCTCTGCTTCCTGCAGACGTTTGTGGCCAATATTACACCAGACACTAAGCAGGTACCTAGATACCTTCAAGTGCTGTCAGCAATGGTCAGGATGGGGAAGAAGGAAGCAAATGTTCGCTGAGCTGCAGTCAGAAACTAAAAGCCGGTAACTGCTCGCCAGCCAGTTCAGACTGGGAGTCCCTGCACATTTCCTCCTCTTCCCTCCCTCTCACAGCACTTAAACACCTTAAGGCTTCCTTAGACAGCATGAAGTCAGCCATAGCTTGCGCTATACTCCAAATGATGTTGCATTAACTTTTCTTTATAATCAGAAGTTGTTTGACTGCCTGCATCAGAATAGGAAAAAAAGCATTCCTCCCTCCAAAGGGGTAGGCTGTTAATTAATAGGTGCATTTGAGCAGCTTGAATACTAACTCAGAAAGGTTTACAGGCAGTTAAGCTGTTGTAACTGCAAACAGAGAAGATAAAGGTATTTCAGCATAACATATCATTTTCTTTTGGCTGCCTTAGTTATCAAGCCCTTTATCCAGAATGGAAATTCAACAGACAATCCACAGACAAATCCCCAGCATGATATTTAAGGACACTAGGTATAAATAATACATAAGAAAAACAGATGGAGACTCAGGTCAGTGTAGGGACGATTCAAATTACATGTCCTCAGACTCCAGTCTGAATCTGGCCTGCAGAATCTCATGCGTTTCTCCACTGAAGTATTTGTGACACTTCACTGCCACCATGAGCTTCAAAAGCCATATTGTGTCATTTATTTTATTTTACTTTTTGAAACAAGCCTTCCCCGATTTCAGGATAGAGGACAATGAAAAACAATAGCGAGCAAATGCTATTTTGGTTAGAGCCATTATTTCCACAACACTGCAAGTTTTCCTTCTCCTGGCTCCTTGTAGCTTTTCATTGCACAGGGACACGTGTTTCAGCTTCTAGTGCTTCCTGTGCTGCTGTTTAATGCCAGTGACTGACTTCTGATGCAGAGATTGTTATGGCTGAATTAGATTAAAACTTTAAGAAACATGCAGCAAGAACATATGACATATTTGCTCAGAAACAGATATTATCTGTTCTTGATAGTAAGAATAAAAGGGAAAATCAAAAGACAGAAAGGTGAAAGTTTGCACTAGAGTAAAATCCAAAATGTTTGGTAATAACACCTGTCAAAGTCAACAGGTGTTTTACAAAGATGACTTATGCACCTCCACAACTTGAGATACGAAGGATCCTCACCCTAGACACACCTGACAATTTTTGAGATGCCATCTCTTATCTACAATCTTAGCAAGTTGCAGTAACAGAATTTTGCGTTTTTTAGGTTCCCACTCTTTGCTCAGTCTGCAACTTCTCCTCACTTACATATGCAAGATGGTTTTCTTCCCTATCCACTGTTACCTCAAAGTCATTACAAAGACACCTTAACAGGCAAACAGGTGACAAAGCACTATAGTCCCCCAGAAGCAAAACCCTTCAAAGCTGCCAAAAATCACACTTCAAAGGGTAAATATTCCTGAGCTGATAAAGGGAGAAGTGAGATACTCAGAAAAAGTGATAAACTTCTGAAGATGTGGGGTGTCAAACCGCTGTTGCTTTCTCATTTTTTGGTTGAACATATGGCCAGTGGTGTTTAAAACACCATTTCTTCCTGTGAGAATTTCCACTGTGCTTTTCAAGTCTTATGTTATGGAACACAATACATCACTATGTACAAGAGATAACCACACATGCTAATTATTCCTTTCCAGAACAAGCAGCACACATTTAGATAACAACATCCTCTGTGATTTTTCCTTATTTGATTAGTTCATAATAATTGAGTTTGAAGAATTTCTCATTCCTTAAGATTGATATGAACACCATTTACGCAGTTTAGGAATTAGAAAAATTCAGATGATTCCTTATTTCTGATATTTTACAAGCACAATGAGAAGAAACAGCTTTGTTTGTTACTCAATTAACCACAGGTCAAACACTTATTAATTGCTGAAGGGATAACAGTGGAAAGTTGCAAAGTAAATAGCATAATCATTATTTGCAAATGTTAAAATTGTGCCTAAGAACAGGTTTAACAGAAAGCCACTATTCTGGCAACACACAAACAAATTAGAGCCCTTATCCTTGAGGGAATGTTACAGTCTGAATACACTAGACCAGCAGAAGAAAAGGGTAAGGAATGGAACAAAAGCAGAATAAGCAAATTTATGGCACTCAAGTGTGTATAATGTATTAACATATATGTGTCTCTGGTCCTGGGTTAGCAGTATCTAAAGAAGGCAAAAAGTCTACTCAAGGGCAGAAGAATAAGGGAACAGCCAGGAGAACAAGGGAGCTGGTCTCAGTCGCAGAAAGCATGATGATGGGTCTGTCACAAGAAAGGGAGCCCTGCCTTGCAGCTCACAGCCCACTCCCACGGGGACAACAGGCCCTCACAGCTGCAGGGGACATGCCACACCCACCACTGCAGTACCTGCTCCCAGGCACCACCACTTCTCCATCCTCAGCTCTTCCCTGCAGTTTCCCCACATTTCAGAAACCAGCAGAATAAAGGTAAGAAAACCACAACAGCCAAAGCCCTGAGCATGGTTGCCTTTTCTCCCCTTATAGCTGGGGAGAGTGCTAGGAAGGTGAGTGGTCCCAGCTGGATGTCATTTCCTCACCAAAGGCAACTGAAGCAAGTCCTGCACACCCGCTTTCCCATCCATCCCAGGTGGAGGTAAAGTGTGTCACATTCATACAGGAAAATATACTGAATGAGTCAATACAGGACTTCTTTGAAGATAAGTTTGACTTTGCTGCTGTAAAGTTTCTTGATCTTCAGAGAGGCCCTATACTGAGTTGTTCTGTGTAAATGCATAGAACAGCCCTGTGTTACTCCTTATTTTTTTTCCTCTTTGCTTTCCTGACTGATCAGCTGGCTGGGTACTGGGCAGCAGCATAAGGGTATCAGGGGTTACATGGCAATGCAAAGGAGCAAACGGGAGGAGGCACGTGTGCACAGAGAGCGAGGGGTAGTGCAGCAAACGCGGTGCCAGCCAGACTGTGGTTTTGAAAATGCGGTGGGGGAAGCAAGCAAACACACCAACGCGAGCCCTGAGCACTGGCGTGGGAGCCTCTTACCTCCCAGCTAGGAGCAGAAAGCAATTTGGTGAGATTTGCTGCTCTAATAAGAAAGAGGTTGTGAAACAGAGCTGGGATCGCAGCGTGCGAAGCCACTAGTGATTTAGCTTACAAGAAAGGTAGAGCTAAAATCACTTAGTTCAAGCACCAACAAGCTGTAAAGTAGTAGTAACGTGAGTTTTTGAAGTCATCTCAGTATCCAGAGGCCACACACACGTAGTTTGGCTGTGCCTGGAACCTTAGCTGGTACCAAAAGTAGAGTGATGCTACCCGAGGTACAGCTCTGCGTGCTGCTTTCAGACCTCAGATGATCACTCCCCAAATGGTGGGGCGAGTTGGTAACGGAAAGGATGCCGAGTGAGTACGGTGAGGCAGCCGCAGCAGCACCTCATTTGGAAAAAGTAATAGTGGAAGCACGAGGGAAAAGCCCTGGGTAGGAGCTGGGAGGAAAAAGCGCACGAGGGGGCAGCAGCAGCAGCTCAGATGGGTTGTTGGTGTGGGAGGCAGATGCAATGTAATGTACATTATGTGAGAGGGAAATTAGGCTTTGTGCAGCCATCTTCCTCTGAAAAAAGCTCCAGTTGTTACATAAACCACTCAGGCTTTCCTCTGACTGAAATTATAACCTCAGTACTTGCTTACTTGCTGATAACGGTCTGTCTCTTCAGCTGCTGTAAACCTGTATGACGCTGCAAAAGCCACAGCAGTTATGCTGATTTAAGCCAGCCACCGCACAAACGCAGACCAAAGTGGCTTCCGCTGGTCACTGGGTTTGCAGGCGGGAAAATTCACCGCTTTGCGCAGCCCAGCTGTTTGGAGCCTGGGGCCGGCTCGGCTGGGCCAGGGCCACGCAGCCGGGCGCGGGGAGGAAGGGATGGAGCATGCCTGGGCTCTGGTACGTGCATCACGGCCCAGCCTGACCATTAATAAGTATTAGGGAAGGCATTAGGCGTCTCCTGGTAAATTACAGTTTTCCCAGCTATTTTCATCTCAGGGTTCTCTGCGTAAAGCCCATTTGGCACCGTGTCTCTATGATGTCTATTTACGTAATTAAGACTGGCTTCTACTCTAACCCACAACCTAAGGAGTCAGCAGCTTTTTTTTGTGGCTAAAGGAGGTTGAAGTGCGCACACTGCCTTTGAAATCTGTCTCTGAAAATCTCTTTTAGCAGCAACCACAGGATGAAATCTCATAAACAGCCACATTTTTCAATATAAATTCACATTCGTTATTTCTAATCTAATTATTTATAGAAATGCCCTTTTCCTGTGATCTATAATCTTCTCAAACCTTAGTGGTTTCTTGTTGTGAAATATGATTCATGCTGGGCTGCATACATCATGTTAGTTGCAAATTTGTTCATCACCATGCATTTTCTGATCCAGAAAACTGAGTCTGAAAATGGTTTCTTGGGAGCAACACTCATTAAGAGCATTGTCAGTGGGATAATCCAGTCTCCAAATGTTCAGGATTCTACTGAAATTAACTTAAAGTGCATGCATAAGTATAAGTAAATGTCCTTACGCTTTTCCTGTCTAATATTTGCAGCATCTATTTTATCCTCATTGACAGATTTTTCCAACAGATGTTGTCACGAGTTTACCCTCATGAAAGATTAGCTCTTTTAATTTACATAGTTAATTCTAGTGCAGAACTGACCCACACGGGTTTAAGTAGATGGTTAAAATGAGAACTGGAAAGCTCAAGTGTTTATATGAACATTTACCAAATCAGTCCAGTCCTTCAAACCAGCCCCAAACAAGGTTTCCCATGCAAAACCCATGGCATTCCCATGGGATTGGAGCTATACTGCTCCCAAGGGAGTGTGCAAGTGCAAAGCAGAATGAGACTGTGTGTGTGTATGGGGTGGGGGGCATCGAACTAATTTTTGGTGAGCTTAAAGAGCTTAATTCAATTCTGTTTTACAGCAGGGCTGGACTGGTCTGCAGGCAGTCAGAAAAATGTGTGCAGCCTTCAGACTGCCCTTTTCCCCATTTCACATGCACTTATTTTGGGAACAAAATGCAGTTGCTCCTATCACAGGAGAAGCACTTGTCCATGCACAGTCTCTTTCTGGAACCCACACATGCTCTCCCCATAGGCAGTGTCTCAGGGCCCTGCTCTGATTTATTGCCTCCCACTCTTGTTCTGTAGGTGCAGAGCCAAATCTCAGTCTCAGGAGTGCTGAGTCTGCCCAGGGCTCTTACAGATCTCAGGAAGGCCACGGACAGCGGAAATCTCAGGGTGTCTCGGAGCCCATCAGCTGCTCCCCTTTACACGCACGCCTCACTCTCCTGTGAAATTCTCTATAGTGTATTTTAAAAACCCTGTTGAAGACATTTTTATCTTGGAGTTGAGAAAGAGGTGTTTTTCCACCACTGGAGTGAGAGAAAGGCCCCACATCATACCTTACAAAGGATGGAAGTATTTGTTATCTGAAATCACTCAGGCAGTCCATATTAAGATGTTAATTATGATTCAGCAAGTCTAAAATTAATGTTAATTTATTTGGGTGAGTTTTGTTAAGACCTATTGTAGCATGGTAAATGGAAAATAGATTGGTGCCAGAACAGTTTGCTTTGCTAAGTGTCATCCTAATTGACAAACAATACAAACTCGCACAGAACATTAGACATGTCAGACTGGGGTGGTGGATGAGATTTTCTTCCATGATTGAGCTGATTTATAGAACCACACAGCCATACAAACTACAAAAAGAGCATTGTAAGACAGCTGTGATTTTGTCAATAATTGAATTCATCAGCGCTGCATGATGACTTGGCCTCTTCTTTACCCCAGTAGACACTGAATACTGAGATTTTGTCATTCTTGATTTCTCTCTTAAACACCCCAGCAGTTGTCTCTAGCTACTTTTTCACAGGCAATTAAAGGACCTAAGACAGGAGTCAGAGTGAGATGGAAGACACTGTGTGTTAATTAGTTTTTTACAAATAATTGACCCAGTCATGCAAAGGGAATATCTGAAATTTGTTGTTTCTGTCGCTATTTTCACCAATCATAAATCTGAAACAGTTTTACATTAACTTGACTTAAAGCCCATACCAGACGTGAGGAGCTTCAGTAAAAAGTTATCTTCTTTTGGGCAGTTTTGGGGAGGAATACAGAGAACCCACTTCTCAGCCATACTTAAAATTTGTTCTCTAAAAAATTCTACACCAAAACAATACTGATGTTGTTTTCTAGAATGAAGAATAGGAATAAAAATTGTATGAACAGAGAGAAAAAAAAGAATCCATTAAATATAAAAACTATTCTCACAATGAATCACATTTAACATTCCAGTATTTTCACCCCAATAATTTGTGACATAAAAACACTTAAAAAGTGGATGTGAACACAAAAACTCTCTCAAATAGAATATAAACCTTACATCTTTTTAAAAGTTCCGTGAGTAATAATAATAAAAAGAATTAGTTTCTTTTTTTTAAAGAAAACAAGATTTATGCTATCAAACCATTTGCGTATCTGCTGTACTTTCATCCCTTCTTCTCCTTCTTCCATGGCTTTTGGATGTTGCTGGCCGGCTCCAATGAGGTGACTGTCAGATGTGGTTGCCTCGTATTTTTGATAAGTTACACTGAAAAAAACAGCAAGACACCAGACAGAAGAGAAACCTTCTTAAGGTGCTCACTGAAAGAGTCCATCAGAGAAATGATACAGGAAGAAAGTTCAAAACCACCAGACTTCATCACCTCTGCATATGTCAGGAGGTGCCATGCTTCCTGTGTGGTGGGCTCAGTGCTTGACAGTTGAGCAACTCTATTCTCTGGACGAACTGAGAAATATTACTGATATATGAAATGATCAGAGAAGAAAGTTTAGATACATGTTCAAATGAAAGAAAAAAAAAAAAAGATGACAATTGTGCTTCATTTCCGTAACTTAGTCTCCTAAGTGGGACTTTGGTGGCTAAGTCTTGTTCACGAAATAATCTCTCAAGGCCTTCGGGAGCACTGCATGTTTAAATAAAATAGCAATTCAGATTTGAATGCGTATGATCCTCTTTCATGTGTGTACAGGGTTCATCTTGACAATTTAACCATCTATCTTTTCTCCAAGCACCATGCTGATACATTTCTTTCCTGCCATACCTCTAAATCCCATGTACTTTTTCTAAAGACCATTAATTCTAATCAAGCCTGGGGATGTTCAAAGGGAGGCTTCCACCCTGGCATTAAGGCTCTTTCATCCATAGAAAGGTTGCAACTTCATGTTAGCAGCTATTGCAAACAGAGAGGCTGGATAATTAGCAAATAGAATTAGTGGGCTTGCCAGGAGCTTTTTAGATTAGATTAGAGAAGGTGTTAGATTAGCTGGGAATGGGCTCGGAGATAGTGATAGGAGTCAGTGGGGACATTAGGGGTCACATAAGGACTAGCCTTTCTGCACCATGACCTTCCCACGCTCAGGGGCAAGGTCTGTATCAGACTCACACTTCACACTTCATCTGGAAAGAGGTGCCTTTATCTTTCCTATGGTGCTCTCCATCCCTTATACTAGCCTGCAGGTGGTGGAAAAGAGCCCTTAGGGGACATACTTGGCTTATTTTTCTTGGTCCCTGTATACAGATGACTTACAAAGTCCCCTCCACCTTTTCTTCTCTCCACACGGGAATAAGCCTAACTCCTTGCCCCTGGATCCTCTCTCTCCCCGCCACTACACAGCACCCCCAATGATTACAATAACTAGATCCACCACAGGGTAAGACAGAAACCTTGAGACTTTACAGTTTCCCCTGCTGGCATCCAGTTTGGGAAGCTGTCTGCAGACTTGGGAAGGGTGAATGATATATTTGGGATCATGCGTGCTCTGCATAATACACCCCTGTCTCTAAATGCCCCATTCAGAGAGTGCAATGTGGAGGAGATAAACATGAGCAAAGGTGACTGTGGGATGGGGTGGGCCTCAGGGTCCGGGGGCTGAGGCCAGCTGAGACTGCTTGCCTGAGTCAGCTCTTGCAGGAGGAGGACTGTAGGTGGATAAGGGGTGGCTTGCAGGGCTCTCTGCACAGAAAGAAGCTCCTGGAGCTGAGGTTTATGTAGTCTGAAAAGACATGACCCACAGTAAGCTCCTATGGAGTAAGACTCAACAGACTGAAAAGTAAAATACTCAGAAATGTAGGAGAAGGAAAATGTGACAGTGACTTTTAAGGGTCTTGGACCTCTTGGACTTCTGCCCCACAGGTCTCTGAGAACAGAGGGCATTAGTGCCTGCACCACTAGGCATGTAGTGACGGCAGCAGGAAGGAGGGGAAAAGGGAGCAGGATGTGCAGGCAAGGCTGCAAGTGAGCCCTGCCTTTCTGGCAGAGGGCTGGGTGCCCTGGAGGTACCCAGGGGGATTGACACCAAGTCTGGGAGAACCATACTGTGCTTAAAAGGCAGCCTCCCAATTAGGCGAGGTCCCTACCTGGCCTTTAACCAGCCAACTCAGCAGGCCCCAGCCAAGGCCTAAAGTGCTGCCATAAAACTATGGGGGAATTAGAACCTAGACTAGAAAAAACAGAGAACTAAACTAGAAGGTTAAAAACAAGAAAATCTATTGCCTGCTCAGCACTTGGGTTGAGGAGATAATTCACCCTCAGTTCCCAGGTCTGCCCCAAACCTTTCTCAGGTGAGTCACTCCAACTCCCTGTGCTTCTGCCCCCATCTATAAAATAAAGCTGAGCTCACTGCTCCTCTGTCCTCCAACCTACCTGTTTAGGGAGCAAGTTTTTCAGGATAGAAACTGCTTCCTACCAGGCATATGCAGGGTATAAAGTCTAAGGAGAACAAAGGTGATAAACTTCGAAAATACCCAGGATGTGCCATAAACTGTTCTTTTAAAAATGTAGATGCTGCAGTGAATATCACCTGGGCCACTGAGTCACTTTACCCACGTATCTGCACAAAACTAAGGGACACCTAGAGGTCATCAGCTGTGGCGCATCATTAACTCTGGAGTGGCACAGTGTCCCCACTACTGCACATCTGCCTTCTAGCCAGAAACGAATTTCCTCATACTAAAAAAACAAAACAAAACAAACAAACAAAAAAACACAACAAACACACCCAAATCCAACCAAAAACAGAGATCGCGAAACACCCAACCATTTACCACTGTAAGTAGTTGTGACTTTATTAACTGGGCGGGAGCTGCAGGGCTGCGGGTGCGGTGGCGGCGGCGGGGCGCCAGGGGGCGGCATTGCTCCGCCGGGCGCTGCGGCCGCGCTCCCGCCCCCGGCGACCCCCAGAAAAAAGCCATTTACTTCCCTTAATATAATTAGCACGAACACTGTTTGGTACAGATGTGCGCTGCCTCCCACTTTTAATCGGCGCTGATGATGAATTATTCGGAATGAATGGTTTATTAGGGTGTTTATCCGATATTTCTTCCCTCTGTCTCCTTCGCTTTCCCTTTCGTCTCTCCTTCGTCTTTACTACTGGGAGTGATTCGGCACATTGCCTCCGCAAATACATCTTTAGCCGGGGGTTGGGTGGGAATTTATGCCACGTGGGCAGGTTTTCATCCCCAAATCAGATTTTCTTCTTCCATAGGTGGCGGGGGTGTGTGACACAAAATAATCATGTCTAAATGTCCACAAGCATTTTGTTACCCAACGTGTCTTTAAGCACTAGAGATTCATTGATCTCAAGGGCAACCTTGCCATTTATGCCTTGCCACTATATGTCTTCTATTTGAGCATGTCCACATAAGTGAAATGTGCAAAATAACTACTTTCTCTCTGAACCAGTTTCTCACTTTTCTAGTACAAACTCTGAAGTGGCTATAAAAGCTCAGTTTCTGAATGAGAGAAAAATCCACCAGATGAGGAAACAACTGGGATACTTCTGTTTTGTTTGGCTGGTCAGCAATCCTGGTGTGTAAAACAGAAGCTGATATATAAAGCTGGGCAACAGAAAACACCTCTTTGGTTGCAGCAGACGTGGCTGCTGAGACGTCACTGGGCTTTACTGCTCTGTGTTTCACCTGGCCTTAAGAGGCCCTCGGAGGAGGAAAACAAACAAACAAACAAACAAAAAGACAAAGTGAAGCAGGAGTTAATTACATCAAAAAGTTGAAATATTTTGACAGATTCTCTGTGAATTTTTTTTCCTGAACAAGTTAGGTATGTTTTTCAACAGTTTTATGAAATACAATTACTTAGAGCCCTTAAAAGAAAGGTTTCTGAAATGCTTCTCAGGGTCACTGTGGAAAACTGCATTTTGATAGAAGCTTGTGGGGATTTCCATGCTGGAGCAGCCGTAGCAGGGACATCATCCTGCAATCATACAAATTGTTCAAAAGTTCATAAAAATACTAGACAATCTCCAGAGGATCCTTTCCAACCTCATCTATTCAGTGATGCTGTGATACTGTGAAATAGCTTTTGCTCTCATAACTGATTGTCCCCTTGTCATTGCTTTATTCTGCTTTTTTCTGGGAAGTGTTGCTTATTCTCAGTGCCTACTAAAGCTTGTGGGATTTGATTCATTCAGCAGTGTCATTTCCAGGAATTAGTCCAAAAATCTGTAACTAAGCAAGTCTTGGACCGTTATTTCCCAGAAACTTGCTGTACACATCAGTCCTTTCAAAATCTCTCAGACACACATAGCAATGAGCCTTTTCAGCCAGACTACCCCAAAACGCATGCAGAGTGCGACTAATGTGTCCATATCTGGCCCAAAGGGGCTTGCTTGCATTCCAACTGGAACAAAAGACCATGTTTTTAATACAATTAGTAATCTCATCCTTTGCAGCTCATGCCAGTGCCTCCCCGGCTGCCTGCCACCAGCACCCAGGACCAAGACCGCGGACGACGTGACGCTCATCGGGGCACAGCAGAGAGACCCGGAGACCGACACCCGGGAACATGCGGCTTCCTGGGGTGCTCTGACGCTGTTGCGTGGCTGCAGCCTCGGGGACCACACCGCGACGCCTCACTGGAAGAGGTCAAAGCAAAGCATGAAGGTCCAAATACCCTAACTGATTTTCAAAATAAAGTGAGCTGACCCAGCTTTTATGTTTCATAAGTGATAAATAACTAGTGTCAGCTCTGCTTACGTGGTATACCTCTTCTTAATGAAAGTACATATGCTTGCTAGCTTGCTACAAAGAGATCAGTAAAGATTTATGCTTTCTTTTAAGCGCATAATAGAATGTCCTTGGTATTATATAATCACTAGCCCATAAAATCTTAAAGGGAATATTTATCCCAGGGTCTCATTTCTGCCTCTACTGATTTAGTAGCAGAACTAAGAGCAGGCTTGGGGTACATGGAAGTATGAAGAAAGATATTCTTTTTTTAACCGGACACAGCCTCCTAAAATGTTTGGGGAAAGAAAAATTAGAGTGGTTTGAAGTGACTTTCAAATTAAGCTTTTAAAGAAATTAAAATATTATTTGTGTGTAACAGCTAAACCATAAATCTGGTTTCTAATTAAATACTGGGGCAGCTGCACGTCACACGTCACTGCTTGCAAATTTATTCACTGTTAGATTTGACCAGGGCTGCTTGGAGGTACGCTCATTTCTCCTCCTGCATGTGGATGGCAACTCTCTCTGGGAAAACAAAGGAAAGTTGCCATTGCTTTGTTTTCAGTCACATCGTACTTTAAGACAAATATGAGCACCTTTCACTATCTTGTCACAAAAGTTAAAGACTAGACAATACTAAGTCCCACTGGCAGCATTATGGGGCAATGTGGATTTAATAATTACACAGTATTATAGGCGTAACTATTTCTCTGTACATTAGACCTGTATAGCTCTGTCTCTGTCCTCTATTCTCTTTATTACTTCTAGCTCTATAAATATCTCCCCTATTTCTCCAGTTAACTTAAACGAAAATCCTACCATATTTCTGGCTGTAAAAGTGATCCTAGCCTTTTTCTTTTGTTGCCGTCCTCTATGATCCCCACAACACTGGTTCAAAATAAAATGTTGTTGTACACCTGAACATTTTTTCTAAGATAATCCCTATGGATTCTCAACGTGGTGAACAGTTAAGGGGATAATGTTAATAGTCTACTGAGACAGAAAGAACATAAATTCATTTCAATCTATGTAATTTGATGACAGTGGCCATCAGGGAATCGGCTTTTTTTGTGCTGCTCAGTTGAAGAAACATGTCTCTCTGCTATAAGACAAGCCATTGCTTTTTTTTCCCCTGGATCATCATGTTAAAGACTTAAGACTGTCTGGTCAACTAAGTGAGTCCAGTGTGAACGGGAACACTGCGGGGCAATACACTCTCTGACCCTGTCTCTTGAAGCTCCGTAACTGGAAGGAAATCCCCACCTGGAGATGGCACAGCAGAATGACTCGACCTGCAAACCTGGCCTGCAGCCTTCTCCAGAGGTAACTTGCTAACAACCAAGAGGAAGCGCAGGTAGCCAGCATTACTTTCCCTGGGCTGAGCAATAGGCATACGCACTGAGCTCTACCCCGCGCTCCTGTCTATAGCATTTGTGCCATCCCATGCCTGCAGGGTCTGGGGCACCACATATGCAGTCACAGTTTTATGCTGCTGAATACTATACTGTCTACATGCTCTGCCTTGATCCTTCAGAAGGGCTTTGCACAACATTTCACAATTTTTAATCTAAATCTTCTCTCGAGTCTGTGATTTAGGATTCCCCACCTTAAGCATGAATGAAGAGTTTCAGCAATCTCTGTCCTTTGTTCTTGAAGCCAAGGAATAAAACTGTGCTCTTGTTTTGACCTGAAGACAGTAGAACACAGATGGTAGTTAATATTTAACTGCACCCCAATCTCTTTTTCATGAATAATATTTACCTGCACTATATCAGAGTAAGAGATGCTTGAGGCAATCAGGATTTGGAAAGCTTCACATATTTTTGTGTTTAAAAAGGTCAGCTGGAACCAGAACTCTTCTCACTCTGTACCATGCAATATAGACTAATATTTTAAAATTGGAAATGTATACTAGACACTTGTTCACATATTCAAGCACCTAAAAAACAGACCTTTTTTTTTGGAGATGCTGCATGTCTTCTTCTCTGTAAGCTTCCAAAGAAACTGTAGGCAATCACTGCCTCTAAAAGAAGCTCAGCTTAAGCTTTCCTAAGCTGTCCATGCTCAGACTGTGCAGTATAGCTCAGAAAAAGTCCACCTGTGGGCCATACCTAAAGCAAATAACTTCAGTATACATCTTCCCGTTCTTATTCACAGGTATTATTCCCACCAGTGGGCTTTGCCATTTTTCTTTCTATTTTTTAAATATACACTTAAATGAAGATTTCCAAAACAATAGCTGATTCTGAGGGTTTGATTTGCCCTCTCTCCAAAGCCTGATTTTCAGAGGGTGGTCGGTCAATATTCTGGGGCTCTCAGACTGCATTAAAATGTCACAAGCTAGACAAATACACAGACAAGTTGCAGGCTCTCATAATACCCACTGATGAATGGCCTCACTAACAGAGCCATAAATGGGATAAAGAAATTCTATTACCAGAAAACAGTAGGAAATAGCATTAAAAGAAATGTTCAGAATAAGGCTGCCTAAAATACATGGCTATAGAACTTTCTGATCAACAGAAATGGGAAGATGAAACCTCTTTAACAGAAATATCTACAGTAACAAAACTGCAGGCTCCTAAATAATAAGGCAATAAGGACAACTGGACAGAGAATGGATTTCTAAGTAGCCTGTGTCCCAGTGTGCTAGGGTTTGGGTCTGATTTCACAGGAAAACAAAGCATGTCTAATTAAACTTTCTTTAAAGTTGTGTTTAAGTCCAGCATCTGTTGAATCTCATGTCTATTTTCATACAGATTTGACAAAGGTCTAGCGATTTCAGGGAAATTAAGCTCTCTCAAGTCTGTGAAAATAGCTGAGTGCACAGACCTTTCAAGTGCCCCAGCTCAGGTAAAGACTTCAGTGTCAGCTTCTGCATTATTAGACACCAGAGAATCCACTTAGGAGAGCACTTTTTTTCCCAGACAACATCATTAAAGAAAAATATTTACTTTTTTTAATAAATCACAGTCAATTGACCATAATCAAGACATAATTTATGAAGCCAGTTACCATTAATACTGTGCTTACAGAAAAACTTTTACTTTTTGGTTTTATTATAACCCTCACCGTTCCAGACATTTTCTCTCTGACCATAAACCCTGAGACAACTTCTGGGAAGTTCTTCTGGTGGCCAACATTTCAGGGGTTGTTATTTCACTCTTCAGGGTCATATAGCAGCTTTGCTGACACTCTGGGAGAAAGTCACAGAAATACAAGTTCCAGCTCTTGAAAATGTGCTTGATGGATGACACGGACTTCTCTAGTGTCTCTCCTGCCACTTCGGGAGGGACTCAATTTCTACTAGAAATAGTACAAGTACCTTGATCTGTTTATTGTCCACATTCCTGCCAACTTAGTTCCGAGGGCAATTCTTTCTTCTCTTGATGTAACTCCCTTGGGCACATAGCTGTCACTAACTGCAGAGCAGTCTCTTTGGCCCTTAGCACTGAAGGCTCTCTCCCCTTTTCCTGCTGGCTTTTACCATTTTCAGCCTTTTGGGTTTCCAAGAAGAAGAAGGAACATCTTTGCCTTGACTTCAGTGTGAGTCACAGATCAGGGTCAGAAAAGAGAATCATTCAAAAGGGTTGGCCAGTGGTGTCAAAATCATCTAAATATTTTAATGTTCTATTTGGGAAACATTTTCAGCTGAAATGTTTACAATTTTTTATCTACAGAACACATTAAAAATAAGTATGTACCATCATGATAAATTTCCAAAAGGGAAAATAGTGATTTGAAATATCCTAAGATATTTCAATATGCAATGCCAAGAAGCAGGAAAGGTGTGTTGATGTGGAAATTTCTTAATAAATATTTGGGTAAGTATTCTCCATCTGCCTTCACTTTTTCTCACTGTGTAAGACTTTAATACACTCATGTATTCTCTGTGCTATAAATCCTCAGACCTATGTCAGGGAGTGGCATCTATGATCAGGTGGCATCTATGATCAACAGCTTCTCATTACACATTGTGATGGGCACTGTTGATCTACCTACCAACAGGATATTCACCTCTGACTTGAAATGAAGATTAATTAAGCTGTTCTTTCTCTGTAGAAAAGCAAGCAGCTTCTCAGTCTCAGTAACTGAACACAGAAATTATCATCAGTATCCCCAAATGTCAAATTCATTATTTCACCTGTTGAGCAGTTTCCCTAAAAGGCAATAGAACATAGTTCCCAAATATCAAAATTACTTATTTTTACTTTGAAAGAACTTGGAAGTATCATATCTGTGTGTCAAGTGATGCAGCCATTCTTTTGGTTTTAACAGTGGTGAAAAGGTATACCAAGTACCAGTGAAAATCTGCCTTCCTCCCTCCGGCTTTCAGTGCTAGCTCATTCCTAATCAGAGACGACAATAGTAGATGAAGGACACAAATAGGGGATATTCATGCAGGACTGACAGGCACATGCCATATCATTCTGTTGCTGTTTTTTGGTTCTTTTTGTTTGTTTGTTTTTTGTTTTTTGTTTTCCCTTTGTAAAATAAATAAACTCTTTACTAGTGGTCAGAAAAGCTGCCTGTTGCTGAGTTCTGTTAAAAAAAAAAGCCTTTTAGTACCTCTCTTTCAGCTTTGCAGTCCACGCTGAGGTTTCAATGAGAGACAATTACAGGCTCCAGAAACATGACCAAGTACATTAGACAACACACTGTGGCTACTGGAGCATGCTGGCAAAGAGGGGTTAGGGACATGTGGGAGGTTGAACTAAAGTTGTCTAAGAAGCGGGAGATGGCTATGTCTGTCTTCTTATTTATGGGCCAGCTGAGTACTCTTAGTAGCAATCCAAGACACAATTGCTAGTATAAATACATGCATCTGAGAGGGTAGCTTTAATGCTCTAAAAAAAAAAGGAATAGCCTCTGGAAGGAAAGTGGGAAAAGTTCTCGAAGAGTTGCAGCAGAGCATCCTTCCCTTGCAAGAACGTCAAATTTTGAACTGACTTCTCATGTAAACTGAGGAGAATCTATTCTAAATTATGATTAAGTAGTGAAAACCCAGTATTCCCACACTATATCTTCATAATAGCTAACACAACTAATAGCAATAGGCTTGAATGGTAGGCTGCAATGTCCTTCTAAAATCATGTTATTTCATCTTTGAGAAGTCCATACTTGTATTTTTCTTCCTTATTTGAAAAGACAGAAATGGTAGAATTTTCATTAACATTCAGCTGGAACCTCAAGAAATGAGCTTATTATTATCATTGCAAGGTTGGCAACTGTGTTTAACCACAGACTAAGACAATCATCTTGCTTTCTTAGGCAAGCCCCTCAGAGAGTAGTGAAGCTGAAAAATTCACATCTGATTCCACATATCCTTATCCCAAACACTGTCTATATTGAGATTTCCTCAGATGTAGGCAAGGCCAAATGGACAGATCTCACTGTGGCACTGTGCTTTTGCTGTCTTACCCTGCTACTCCATGAACTTTCCTTTCCCTCATGAGCCAGATGAAAGATTTTGGGGTGAAAGATGCATGGGGAAGAGCTGTAGGAACCCCAGAAAATACAGGATCAAGTAGCTGGCAGCTGTTAGAAATGTACTGCAGCGGGATGCTGAATCTCACCTTACCCACTTCTGCAGGTGGCTAGGAGTACACCATGGGCTGGATTTTTTTCTCTGAGGCCAGACACAGGCTGCAGCTCCACAGTCGAGCAATCCTTCCGCTCTTCAGCGTGTTGGCAGATGGATGTTGTGATTCAGAAGAGTTGGAATATATTGAACTGATGTCTAGACCAGGTAATAGGAAATGTCAGCATCTGAAATCCCTCCTTTCTCCTTTCTGCAATACACTATCCTGATCAGTGTTCACAGCCAAAACTCTTCCTTGTCTTGGGCAACACCATCGTCCTCTTGAGAGCAAAAGTAAGCTCACAGGCTCTTTGATCACCCTCAGGGGTCATAGGTTATATAAAACTTGGTGATTAGAGCTCTTGCTCCGTGAGCATGAAACCTGGATTTAGGACCTTCTGCCTTGTGGGGATTAAAACATATCCTTTCTGTACACAGCCTCATAATTCCCAGGTCCCAAATGAGGCTCTTGATGCACCTTTGGGAGCGGGTCACTGTTCAGTCAAAAGCGTGAGAGCCACAGGATGAGGAGCAGAAAGCATGAAAGGGTGCAGGAGCTCACAGCTCATGATGGCACTCACCTCGGCCAGTTGGTGCTGCACAGTTTTCAGGCCTAGTCTTGAGACTGCCTCTGTATTTCATGTTAAATCATTATTAGATAAAACGGATAAACAAGTTGAAGGAGTGTGGACCAGAGTACTTTGCTACATGAGTGCCCTAGCTACCAATTTGAAGAGTTCTGCGCCTTCAGGTGTTTTCTCCTCACAATATTAATGATAGGCCAGTTCTCTGCTCTAAATCTTCCCTGTGGGATTTCCATCTCAACATGAATTATTAACAAAATTAAAAATGCCTCGGGTTCTGAGTCACCTAAATTCATCACATGCTTTTAATTTATGGCAAAATAATTCAGCTCTTGTAGCTTATTTTTCTTTTCAAAAAAAAAAAAAAAAGAAAAAAGAAATTACGGGCAAGTACTGTCTTTTTCTTACCCCTGCAGCCTACTCTACATATGATGTCTATGTGCTGCCTATGTCTCTGCCTCAAATATACAGTGAATCCTACTGCTACTGCTGTGTTAAACACTCATCTTCCAAGGGGAGGGCTTGACTTTAATTTATAACCTCCATGACCTTTTACATTAAGAGGTAAACACCAACCAAAAGGTTGGTGTTTTTACCAAAGAGGTAAAAAGCCAACCTTATAGTGGCAATGCTATCAGGCCATGTGAAATCCGAGATGCTGCTGCATTTCAGGGGGAGCCAGCATTTGGACCCTCCTTTCCTGTTTCAAGGCCAAAACCCTTTTACCTCTTAGAAGTGAGACAAGTGCCTGTGTAGCTCGCTGTGGCCAGCACTGCAGTGCCCCAGGTTGCAGTCTCTGATTTTAATCGGAAGAGACATTCAGTGCTCCAGCATTCTTAACTTGCTTCCTCTGCCTTGCCACGTGCTGCACTACACTGCGATCCCATCCTGGACCTTAATCCTTCCTGTCTGGTTTGGTGCCGGCCTGGCCTCTGCTGTCGCGGTCCCTGTTCGATGTTGTCGTGGCCCCATGCCTCCCGCAGCCACCAGTTTACCAGATAGGAAAAAATAAATGAAAGTATAAAATAGAGCTTTTTAGACATAATAGATATTAAATTGTTTGCGATAGGCAACCTACCTGGTACTTAATGGAACAGATGGTTCACCCCCCGTAGAGTGACAGTCAGTAGTCCTGCTTCAAGCAAGGAGTTTCTCTTTTTGGAAGAAGCTCTAAAATATCACTTAATCAGTTGAAGTGCAATAGAGGAATATGAAATTAGGTTGAGTGCCGTTTTCTTTGCTGTGTCCAGAATAATACATTCATTCAAGGAGAAAAATAGACAAAGATCATCTGCATTGCTGATTCGAAGGGGCAGCTTGTTCACATCGAGCACACCAAAGAGATTCTTGGGACAGTGTTACTCATACAGAGACTGCCTTATATTGCTGCCAAAATGAGTGAAGATCTGGATTTTTGTGCAAGCATTTTGAAGTACCCAGACAGTTTTAATGAGCTGAAATGTGCAAAGCTTGCAAGGCCCCAAATTTATACTGTAAAAACACACAGCAATGGTGAGCAGAGGAAAACTAAAATTTCACATGTATCAGAGCATAGGGGAAGGGGTTTCACACACAGCTTAACTTTAGGGGTCTAATTAAGGACTGATAAATGTGGGTGCCATGCTGTGCTGAGAGGAGCTATACCCCTTCCAAAACCTCAACAACTGCCTCATATAGCCTCAAAATCAATTCAAATTTTGAGAAAAGAGCTGATTTTTAATATGTGCATTTGGACTGCAGGAAAATGAAGAGAGGGCAGCTGCGGCTGATAAATGAGTCACCTGTGGTGACTGAATTGTCAAATCAAGAAAGCACTTGGGATAACAGCAGTGATTTTGCTGCCTTCTTTGTAGACTTGTTTTCATTCCTGGGAATGATTCAGAAAAATGTCAAGACTCTGAGGGTAGCCTAGGTTCATGTGGAGAGATTTAGAGGCTGCTGAAGACCGGGATCTTGGTTAAAGCATGAATAGGCCTTGCTGTTTCCTGCTTATGGGGAATACCCATCCTGGATATCCAGGGGGCTGCAGAAGCCTTTCTCCCTTCTCTTAGCATTTTCAGGAGATCACTTCATATGCTGAATCAGGGCCATGAAACCTTGGGAACATCTTTCTCACCGTCTCCACAAGCTAGGCCTACAAGCTTTTTATCCTTTCACTGGCTCTTTTTGAGGGGGCCTTCTGCAACCTGCTGTCTTCAGCCCCTGCTGCACCTGGCTCTCAGGACACCTCTCACCTGTTGCTCTGAGACCCCCTGATGTCCTCAGAGGTAGCT
Organism: Apteryx mantelli; assembly: GCF_036417845.1. Taxonomy (NCBI): domain Eukaryota; kingdom Metazoa; phylum Chordata; class Aves; order Apterygiformes; family Apterygidae; genus Apteryx; species Apteryx mantelli. The sequence goes on from NC_089979.1 coordinate 54,539,921, forward strand.
GCGGGAGCAGGACGTGGGTCTCTTTCTGCTTCCAAACAGCCGGAGCGAAAAAAACCCAACAACCCAAACCATTAATAGATGGCCCAACCATCCATTTAATTGATGCAGTAATTAGGCAGTTTTAAACAGCTCTAAAATAAACCAGGCTGCAGTCATGTTAAAAAAAATAATAATACATCTGTGTCTGAAACCTGACTGCAATCCAATTTCTTTAAAGGTTACATGATACAGATATCACAGAAACAGCTCTGCAGCAGCAAAGATTGATTCTACTTCCCCTTTTTTTGCCAGGGAATAACCTTAGCAAAACTTTCAGTTGATGGTAATTCACTAGTTTCAAAGAGCAAATGAAATAAATCTTTAATAAAGAGGTTTGCCCCAAGAAGGAACTGCCAGTTTAAAGAGCTTAGAGCTCCAAATTGTCAGCCTGCGTGCTCTGTGTAATTTAATACTGGAGGAGATTGGCTAACTTCATTACAGGGATGACAGTGAAATTGAGATAAATCATCACATGAAGGGGAGGGGAACAATACAGAAAAAATGATAATCAACAGGACGAATAGGTTATATTACCACAGAGATAACTTACTTCCGAATTAGCTTTAAAATGAGTTTCATTAATGCAAACAATGTATTTTACACCAGAGCCCACGCTGTTGTGAAATAAAATACATTGTTTGATTCATGTAAACACATCTGTAGTTGCTGCACTTTGATTAGGTTTAGTTTTTGATTATTGCCAACCCACTAATTAGGAGTGGATTCTGTCCTTTCTCCTAGCAATATCTCAGTCAAAGAACATTGTGATTTCTACATCTTCACAAACTAATATTTCAGAAATTTCTATACTAATTGTTTAACTCCAATAATCTCAGAGTTTTAAGTTCTATTGATAGCTTGTGGTAAATTTTAAAACAGGTTTTTTACTATATGAAAAGATTCTCCTCCTCTCCAACCTTTTAACACAATAACGCTAAGCAAGTACTAAAACCTCACAAATGGTTCACAATGGCTAGAAAGATCAATGTTAGGAAAGATTACCCCATTGTACAGAGCTTTAGTTCTGTCTTGTAACAGCAAATTTTTTTCACTGCAGGAAATATCAGCCATTTGTGAAAAGACTTTTCCTCCAAAAAGCTGAGTCACTGATTTCATTAAGCACATTCAGCACAAATCATGCATTTAAATAATGTTTTATCTGCATTTTGACAAAAAATTGCACTGCATGACATTCAGTTCTTCCTACTTCACAAGAGCTTAAATTCAGAAACTTTATTTCAGGCTTTGATTGCTTACTTTCCCTTGCATTAGGAGCTTTCTGACCCCAGCTCTCTGCAGCACTACCCTCATTTGTATTTATTCCTTTTAAGAACCAGAAGAGTGAACATGGAGGGAAAGTGTCCTCTGTGTTGGTCATTTCCTTATCTCTTAGCTTCGGGCCATTGGCAGTGCACATTTACAGGATGATCTTCACTCCATATTCTGAAGTAGCAGTACGTAAGGGGTGGAGTAGGTTTGTGCCTCCAGCCTTGGCTGAGCACAGCCCTTCTGCTCGATTTCTCTTATTGATGCACTCCCCCTTGACCACTTGTGCCTGTACGCTGTGAACCACCGTGTGGTACCGTTTTTCGCTTTGGATAAACAGGGAACATCACACAGTAGTGCCCGAGGCTCAAAAGAGTTGACTGTACCAGTCATTTCCAAATGTGTTTTTGTTGCTGTCAGTTGTAGCTGTCGCTGTTAAAATACAGCTAAGCAATGATGTGTTTTACACTGCAGCTGGATGTGTGAACTCTAGGACAGTGCTAATCCCCTTGCACTTGTAGACCGTGGATACAACTTTAGTAAATAAACGAGCTTAGTTGTTGCGGTTATGGTGGATGCACACCAATATTGTTACCAAAAGGCCCCAGACAAGAAAGAGTCTCAAAGCGGGCTGGGGGGGAGTGGGGGAACTGTTACCAGCTCGGACAAGAAGGAATCTCAACAGGAGCCTCAGACAAACATACCCAAGGACACAGGTGCAGCTGGGACTGATACATCCTGAGAAAGTACAGATAAACCAGCAGAAGCCAGTTGGAGCCAAGATTAGGACCAAGACAGCTTTTCTCAAACAAGGAAGCAAGCCAAGTTGAGACCATGTATGGAAAAGTAGAGCAAAGTTCATGGCAAGACGCTGAGTGACACCTCTTCTGACACCACTAGGGACCACCAGAGACCCCAAGAGACTCAGACTGCATGTGTAATGATTATGTAAATGTAATAATTAGTTCTAGGAAATAGAATGAATATATATAATCATTCCTGGAAATTTAATGCATATGTATATGATAGAGCAATATAAACTTTAGACGATGCGACACACAGTGTGCACGTTGGGTGGAGCTATCCCCCGTGTACCCGGTGCCGTAATAAAGAGAATGCCTGCTTCTTAATGCTACATTGGTGTTAAGGAGTTTTTCTCCCGATTTCGGTGACAGTTTTGGCACCCCAGATGGGACACTGCTTCTGAACCTTGACAGATCTGTGGGATCATAGGACCCATTATATCTTGTCCATTTCTATCTCTAGCCTCCATGATGGTGAATATATTAGTTTCCTGAAACAAAGAACATGAAAGGTCTATACTTTAAAAATACGATAGTGTAAGACTGACTGAAACCCAAGAGCCTTGGCTGAAACAGGAAGTCTCCTTTTAGTAGTTTCATTCCACTTGCATTGAGTTACGATACATTTCCTTAGCACAGGACACGGAAAATATTCTGATAATTGATTGATTTTAAAAGGTTCTGCTCTACGTCAGCAAAAGGGAACAATACACTGCTGCAGTGCCAGACAGTTGCTTTTGAAATAAGAGCACTAAGAAGCACTAACAACTGCAATAAATGACCTTTTGCATGTCATCTGTTTGAAAAGATTTAAACACTGACTTATAATCTGAACAACAGAGTGGAAAATCACTAACTACAGCTGATTTCTTCCTTCATTTTTGAAGGCTGATGGATGTTTTTTATATAGCTGGGACAGCTACAATGGCTGCGTGTACCTGCAACCGTCGGCTCTGATGGGTCACCTGAGCGCCCAGCGCCAGCACCTCTTGCAGCGGGCAAGACCCTCCCTGGCTGTGAGCTGAACTTTGCCTTTTCTGGGTATGAAGCCTGGAAGGAGGGAGGAGGTGGCCAGTTCCCCCCAGTGAGCCCACGGTGGGAGGACAGCAGCGACAAACCTGCCTCCCCTTGAGGTCCTGCCTTTAAGCAAACACCGAGGGAAGAGCAAGCAAATCTGATACCTCTTTCTAGTATTCTCCAAGTCTAACCCTTTTCAGCTCAAGTTTTCTGAGCTGGATATGATTTTCTGTATATTTCTGTATTTAGTAACCCTGAATAGATTTCTGTTCCGTGCCTGCTCTCTCCTTAAATCCATTAAATCTTTTTTCCCACAGCCCAAGGAAATTTTCAGTGTTCAGTAGGAGCAGAGCTCACACTGAGGCCTCTCACTGAGTGAGGTTATTGCAAGGACCACTTTACCAGTCTTCTGCCTAACTCTTATTTCTTTAATTCCTTATTTCGTTCACATTTCATGTGGGTGAGGAGAGGCCAAATCAATCAAATACATATAGAACAATATTAAACAATCACAGAATAATAAAAATTACATCTGGAAGGTAGCTTGCAATGTTTCTAGCCTGTTCACTATCCTAGGACAGGATCAATTGTAACACTGTTATTTTTGACAGACATTTTTCTCATCTGTTTTCCAGAAACAGAGACTCCACAATCGCTCCCAGAAGCTTATTATAGTGCTTTTCCATCCTAACTTAGAAAATGTGTTGTTTTTCTACCATTTAATCTCAGTTTTTCTTGCTGAAATTTAATCCATTGCTTCTCCTCCTAGACAGATGGAATTGGTCATCCCCTTTCTCTTTGCTATAGCCTTTTGTTGTACTTGAGGGGACTGTTGATTAAACCTTGCATTCAGTGTAGCAATAAACCCTGACAAAACCACACCCTTTAAGAAAGCCTATGATAAAGTTTTAAAAAAGAGGTTCTCAACTTTTATTGTTCTAAGACTGAATTAAAAATACTGAAATAAAAATCATGAATGCAATTCCATACTCGAGAAGTTGCATGTTATATTATATTTCCTAGGCCTCTGTTTTAGCACTTATAACTAATCCTGGTAAAGAAATACACAAGGAAGAAAATATCTGGAAAACTGGCCTTGAAAACAGTAAGTCTTTGCTATGTACAGGCTTCAGAATGTTTTATTGAAAATGTTTGGTGAACAAGTAGAGACCTTCTGGAGAAGTCTGGATGTTTCTAGGGGGATATAACTACCAGAGCTTCCTGAAATTCCCACGCAGACCTACCAGCCTACACAAAGGTGGGTACGCCAGCTCGGGGGGTTTCTGCGGTGCAGCACTGTGGTGCCTGTGCAGCTGACGAAGCTGCTAGAGCAGAGCTTCAGGGCTCCACAACAGAAATGGGGAGGAAAAGGTGCTGCTTTTGAGTTTAGGGCAATGTTTAAAAAGAGAATTGAATGAAGGGCTTTTTCAACCCAAAATGAGATATTGATCGGTTTTGGACTACTTGACTGCAACCACTAATTAAATAGTCTTGTTTTATAACATCCACACACAGCTAGAGCTATATATCCTCATAGGACAAAACTTCTTGTATTGCCAGCATCTCTTTCTATACAGAAAGGAATCAGATCCTGGAGATTCCTGCAGAGCATTGGTGACAACTTCTTGACACAGGTGGTGGAGGAGCCAACAAGGAGAGGTGTGCTGCTGGACCTCGTACTAACAAACAAAGAAGGACTGGTGGAAGATGTGAAGGTCAGGGGCAGCCTTGGCTGCAGTGACCGTGAGATCGTGGAGTTCAGTATCCTGCGAGGAGGCAGCAGGGCACCAAGTAGGATCGCAACCCTGGAGTTTAGGAGAGCAAACTTTGGCCTCTTCGGGGACCTACTTGGAGGAATCCCATGGGTTAGGGCCCTAGAAAGAAGGGGGGTTCAAGAGAGCTGGTTAATATTCAAACATCACTTCCTCCAGGCTCAAGAGCGGTGCATCCCTATGAGTAAGAAGTCAAGCAAAGGAAGCAGGAGACCTGCATGGATGAGCAAGGAGCTCCTGGCAAAACTCAACCAGAAGAAGGAAGTATACAGAAAGTGGAAAGGGGGACAGGCCACTTGGGAGGAATATAGGAACGTTGTCAGAGTATGCAGGGATGCGACGAGGAAGGCTAAGGCCCATTTGGAATTAAATCTGGCTAGAGATGTCAAGGACAGCAAGAAGGGCTTCTTCAAATACATCAGTAGCAAAAAGAAGACTAGGGAAAATGTGGGGCCTTTGCCGAATGGGGTGGGTGCCCTGGTGACGAAGGATGCAGCGAAGGCAGAGTTCCTGAATGCCTTCTTTGCTTCAGTCTTTACTGCTCAGGCCAGCCCTCAGGAACCCCAGATCCTGGAGGCAAGAGAGAAAGTCTGGAGAAAGGAAGACTTTCCCTTGGTGGAGGAGGAGTGGGTTAGAGATCATTTAAGCAAACTTGATACCCACAAATCCATGGGCCCTGATGGGATGCACCCACGAGTGCTGAGGGAGCTGGCGGATGTCATTGCTAAGCCACTCTCCATCATCTTTGAAAGGTCATGGAGAACAGGAGAGGTGCCTGAGGACTGGAAGAAAGCCAATGTCACCCCAGTCTTCAAAAAGGGCAAGAAGGAGGACCCAGGGAACTACAGACCAGTCAGCCTCACCTCCATCCCTGGAAAGGTGGTAGAGCAGCTCATCCTGGAGGCCATCTCCAAGCATGTGGAGGAAAAGAAGGTGATCAGGAGTAGTCAGCACGGCTTCACCAAGGGGAAATCATGCTTAACCAATCTGACAGCCTTCTCTGATGGAATGACTGGCTGGGTAGATGAGGGGAGAGCAGTGGATGTTGTCTACCTAGACTTCAGCAAGGCTTTTGACACTGTCTCCCATAACATCCTCATAGGGAAGCTCAGGAAGCGTGGGCTAGATGAGTGGACAGTGAGGTGGATTGAGAACTGGCTGAATGGCAGAGCTCAGAGAGTTGTGATCAGCAGTGCAGAGTCTAGTTGGAGGCCTGTAGCTAGCGGTGTCCCCCAGGGGTCAGTCCTGGGTCCAGTCTTGTTCAACTTCTTCATCAATGACCTGGATGAAGGGACAGAATGCACCCTCAGCAAGTTTGCTGACGATACAAAACTGGGAGGAGTGGCTGATACGCCAGAGGGCTGTGCTGCCATTCAGAGAGACCTGGACAGGCTGGAGAGCTGGGTGGAGAGGAACCTCATGAAGTTCAACAAAGGGAAGTGCAGGGTCCTGCACCTAGGGAGGAATAACCCCATGCACCAGTACAGGTTGGGGGTTGACCTGCTGGAAAGCAGCTCTGCTGAGAAGGACCTGGGAGTGCTGGTGGACACCAAGTTAAGCATGAGGCAGCAATGTGCCCTTGCGGCCAAGAAGGCCAATGGTGTCCTGGGGTGCATCAGGAGGAGTGTTGCCAGCAGGTTGAGGGAGGTGATTCTCCCTCTCTACTCAGCCCTGGTGAGGCCACATCTGGAGTGCTGTGTCCAGTTCTAGGCTCCCCAGTACAAGAGGGATGTGGCACTACTGGAGCAAGTCCAGCGAAGAGCTACAAAGATGATTAGGGGACTGGAGCATCTCTCTTATGAGGAAAGGCTGAGAGAGCTGGGCCTGTTTAGCCTGGAGAAGAGAAGGCTGAGAGGAGATCTTATCAACGTGTACAAGTATCTGAAGGGAGGGTGTCGAGAGGATGGGACCAGACTCTTTTCAGTGGTGCCCAGCGACAGGACGCGAGGCAACGGGCACAAACTGAAACACAGACACTTCCATCTGAACATGAGGAAAAACTTCTTCACTGTGAGGGTGACAGAGCACTGGCACAGGTTGCCCAGAGAGGTTGTGGAGTCTCCTTCTCTGGAGATATTCAAAACACGCTTGGATGCAATCCTGTGCAATGTGCTCTAGGTGACCCTGCTTGAGCAGGGGGGTCGGACTAGATGATCTCCAGAGGTCCCTTCCAACCTCAGCGATTCTGTGATTCTGTGATTCTGTGATCTGTTTAGGAAAGGTGTGTTTTTTCCTCTGATGCTTCAATCCATGGAAATATCAAATACTCCTAAGAGTTGTTCATTACTGCTCGTTTGATAGGAGAGTTCTCCGTCATCTGAATCTTTCTGGACTTCAGTGAAGGGGAATTAGGAATACTTACAAATCTAGAGATTGACTACAATGACATGACTTAAACTTTGGCAAATATCCACCATTTGCAGCTAATAAGGCAGGAAAACCTATAATGGGGAAACTATGCTGTATATAGGTTGTCATTTGAATTTTCAGTGGCTATTCAAATACTTCAGACTGCAAGGGATATTTCACTGGAACATACAGAAATGATGAGTCACATCTTCACCAAGTGGTTAACTTGGTATTTGCAGTTGAAAGGATCTTAAAATGTTTTCTTCATACTGGAGATTTGTATTTGTAATAATTTGTACATTAGGTGAGGGGTGCATAGCTGCAACTTTTACTTTCTTTATGCATGAAAAGGATTGAGAGAAAGCTCCCATGACTAAACATGTCATACTAATATTTCTTTCACAATATGAGGAATTTCTTAGGATATTAGTCTGAATGTTAGAACTATCAGATCTTATATGTGCTGCAGTTTATAATATAACAAATTCTTTGAAGGGTGAGTTACAACCAGGAATAAATGACAAGCTCTTTGGTTGTAAATCTATCTTTTATCTCAAAGTATTTTAATGGCAAAGGAGAAGAAAAGGAATGGAATTTCATTCATTTATGTTTCTTAGTATTCAGGTACCTGAATTCACTTTTTGAGTCCACCTACTTTTTCTGAAATTTTGTCTTATAAAATTTTAAGCATTATTGAATCATAAAACTTGAAAAAAGCTGGCTATAGCATGTTCATACAAAGAATATTGTGTAGGTAGCTTCAGTGAAGAAATGTCCATGTTTTAGGAACTGATACATGTCTTGTATTAGGAAATGGCCTGGCATCCTGTCTCCAAATCTTTGTTCTCTCATTTTCCTAAAATTTATGAACTTTGTTACTTTCTTTCCTTTGTCAAGTGCATCAATGGAGAGAGTATTTTCCTTCTGTAAATTTGCTTAGGTAGCATAAACCTGTCAAAGATTGGTGTCTTTAAACCTGAGATAAAAAGTTTTTTTCTGTAACAGATGCAAAGAATTTAAAACCCTAAAAAATCCCCCAAAATCCCAAAGCCCGGCTGTACTGAAATGCATTGGAATGAAAAAGTCCTATTTTAAATAATAACATAAACCTTATAGTAATTGAGTTACATAGCTGAGACTAAGTGTGTGTAGTTCAGATGTGCTCTGGGAAATAGTTTTTCCTTAAAGTGTCCCTAAACATACAGCCTTACCCGTTGTTTTTCACATGTTGCTCCATCTTTGTGCAGGAAGGGGTGTCACATCATGAGACCCTTCTGTCAGGTTTTGTTGAGCAGGCCAACAGATACAAAAGCTGTTGGGAGGCACAAACGTAGACAGCTAATGTGATCATGTAAGCTTTGCTTTCTTAGGAAGTCAGGCAAAGAAAAATTCGCCATTGACCTCAGACATTCAAATAAAGGGGTAACTCAAGTTCAGCTGAGCTCATTGCGCATTGTTGCACATGGTTTGTTGCCAAGATATAGACTAGCATTTGTGTAATGTGTACTCAACAGCAGCTCTGAAGCCAGTGTTAAAAGTCTAATTGGGTGAAATCCAGGCTCCTTTTAATATGATGAGAATCCTGCCGGGAACTTTCAGGAGAGCTTGGACTCCACTCATTAACTTCAATTGGGTTCAGAAATAGGGAAAGCATGGCTAAGATTTTCTCAGCTGCTAGGAAATTTTTCCTGTGCCTCACTCAAAATACTGATTTGCTTACAAAACTCTTCCAAAATTAAAAAAAAAGAACATACTGTGGATTTCCTAACGGGAATGAACTAGAGACAGTAGTCAGCCAGGTGCCATTCTAATAGAAACATCAGACGCCAGTAATACAGTTAAAATCTAAACACGTACAATTTTAATACTCAACTGGTGCCTGTGGCTTTCTTGATTTGCTTTGATTGTTATAGAGTGATGCATAATGGCTGACTTGGCAGGTTGCCTTTTTGCAAAGGGACAGGTAGCTATAGTGAAAAGAGATGACTTGTAATAATCCTTTATCCCACTCGCTAGAAAATAATGACTCCGTATCATTGATTTATCTCTAAGAGATGTGTATGAGAATATCTGTGAAACCAGAAGCTGCTCAAATGACGTTTTGGAATCACTGTGGATGAGAGAGAGTAAGATCACAAGAAGTTCATTTTTATGTACACAGGAGAGGTGCTTGTCAAAAGTAAAGCTTACTGAATATTTACTAGCTGCATCTGCTCTAACATGCTCCAGAAGACAGCCTTATAAATGTTTGTTTTCTGCAGTTCCTAATGGTTTCTGAACTTATGAATGTACCAAACACACACAAAACACAGGTGCTCCCTCATCTCTTGATCTCCTTGACCTGCAGTCAGAATGAATTTTCTTTGTTTCCAGATAATGTTTTTCCCTTAACAGCAAAAGAAAGGTTTTTTTAAATACAAAACATGGTGTCAGCCTCTCTCTCTCTCACCCCAAGCATACCTGAAAAAGTCTAATCAGCAAAACACATAGCCATGAATAGTGAAGAAGACTTTTGGTAAAGTGTAACAGATTCTGAAATCAGTGTTGACAGTCTGCCACGTATGTTCAGTTGTGGGGTTCATGTCACCAAATATCACACACATTTTGTTATTATGCACAGACACTAGATTTTGCATATTACACAGTGTTCACCCCCCAAAATGACTGTTTTTTATACATAAAGCAACTAGCAGGCAAGAAAAAGTGAGCAATGAGAATCTATTCTGATTAAGGCTGAGCAAGTTTCCTTTGGTAAGTAGTTTATTTTACCAAAAGTGAACGCTGTCTCATTTGATCCAAAAGAATGGATGCTGCAAAAATCAACTTGAATTTGTAATTCCAACCAAAAGAGGATGGGAGAGTTTTACACTCACAAACCTGCCACAGGAGGGGCAGCTCCTCTTTTATTTTATTCCATTATGGTGGGTTATAGCAGTCTTCTGGCAGGAGTATATGTAGTTTGAAGGCAAAAAAATGACTAAATGGGGAGTCTAGCATCCACATCCCCACCGCCTGCATGTCCTTCCTTCTGGCTTCACAAATGCTGAATTTCATTCCCACAGTTCTGCTTTTGTTAAAAAAACTCAAAAGGCACTGACTTACTGAGGGAGGAGGCTTTCGTGCTGCTGCTCGAAAGGAGACCCCATGACCTGCAGCTGCCCTGGGGCCAGGTCAGCAGCTCAGGCACCCTCTCCCCAAAGCGCTTCTCTCATGGGCACGGGGGTTTATGGCTTTGGTCCTTTGAAAACACGTACTAGCCAAAGCAAATAGCACAGAGCATGCCTGGCATTTTGCATACCTGTAAGGAGCTTCCGTTATAGGGGATACAGAGCTCAATGGGAAACACTAGGAAAAATCAGTAGGAAGGTCACTTCCTCACACTAGCCCCCTAGCTCCAGCACCATCTCAGAGTTCAGACTGATGCTTTTAAGGGTCTTGGGTGCCCACTTCTGACTTTTTTTTTACTCTTCCTTCCTACCCTGGTGGACCAATACATTGATCAGGAAGGTTACATAACAGAAGAGGCTTCAGTCCCCAAACCCTGTCAGTTGAGCTGTTGCTTGATTATTGCATGCCAGAAGGACTGGGGGGGGGGGGGGGGAAGGATTTTTAGGTATGCTATTGCCTGCACTCTTGGGGTTTCAGTCCAAGAGGGAGGCAAAATGATGACAGGAGAGACACAGCACCATCTAATACCCAAAGTGACATTCACAAAACAAAACGTAGGTTTCGTATAGGTGTCTGCACACATATACCAGATCCCTAGGCTGATGTATTGTTCCTCTAGTGATACATGTTGGAAGAAAATGGGTTCCCCCACCCTTCTGCAGAGCACTGGGCATCTCCCTGAGTGGTGACACATTCATTGTCACCGACACTCTGAAAATTCATATGTGGAAACATTTTCTGCTTTTATAGATATGGGCACTTGGGTGAAATAAATGCATCATGAAATACTAAGGAAGAGAGCAATTACAAACAGAACTCTTTTGTTATCTATTGTCCAGCCTCAGCAGTGGAGGGGAACACAGTCACTGGTACTCCTTGATGAAATGTAACAGGCATTGAGAGACTAAAAGCTGACCTTTACTGACAGCATCACCATCTGCATGCTGAAAGCTGCTGGTATCTGGACATCATAATCTGTTAAGGACTGTTGATTATTGTACCTCCAAATTGCAGTTCACACAGATTCTGGAGTTGCATGCTGTCAAGCCTACAGTTTGGTATGCTGTCCCATTACCTTAGCTAGCAGCCTGATTCTCAGTCTCTCAATATGCTCCCTAGGTGCATGTTTAACTTTGCTAACAAACAAACCACCAGAGTCCTAATATTCTAAGTGTAGATATATGAAATTAAAAAAAAAAGAAAGAAGAAGAAGAAAAAAAAAAGCTTTATAGCCTGCCAACAGGCAAAATAGACATTAACCTAATTCTTGCCAGGGCAGATGGAGTTATATAATCTGATTTCTAAGAGTGGGGGATTTCAAGGAAGCAAGGATTTAGCATATATAATATAAAGTAGTTCTTACTGCTTCAAAATCATAATTTAGCAGTAGTTTCAACAATCCTGGTTATACACACAATGTAGATACAGAGAAATCTGTTTAAGGAATAAAACATGCAATAACAACAGCCTTTTTACCTATATCAAGGGAAATGTATGAAGCCTGGAAGGAGGGAGGAGGTGGCCAGTTCCCCCCCCAGTGAGCCCACGGTGGGAGGACAGCAGCGACAAACCTGCCTCCCCTTGAGGTCCTGCCTTTAAGCAAACACCGAGGAAAGAGCAAGCAAATCTGATACCTCTTTCTAGTATTCTCCAAGTCTAACCCTTTTCAGCTCAAGTTTTCTGAGCTGGATATGATTTTCTGTATATTTCTGTATTTAGTAACCCTGAATAGATTTCTGTTCCGTGCCTGCTCTCTCCTTAAATCCATTAAATCTTTTTTCCCACAGCCCAAGGAAATTTTCAGTGTTCAGTAGGAGCAGAGCTCACACTGAGGCCTCTCACTGAGTGAGGTTATTGCAAGGACCACTTTACCAGTCTTCTGCCTAACTCTTATTTCTTTAATTCCTTATTTCGTTCACATTTCATGTGGGTGAGGAGAGGCCAAATCAATCAAATACATATAGAACAATATTAAACAATCACAGAATAATAAAAATTACATCTGGAAGGTAGCTTGCAATGTTTCTAGCCTGTTCACTATCCTAGGACAGGATCAATTGTAACACTGTTATTTTTGACAGACATTTTTCTCATCTGTTTTCCAGAAACAGAGACTCCACAATCGCTCCCAGAAGCTTATTATAGTGCTTTTCCATCCTAACTTAGAAAATGTGTTGTTTTTCTACCATTTAATCTCAGTTTTTCTTGCTGAAATTTAATCCATTGCTTCTCCTCCTAGACAGATGGAATTGGTCATCCCCTTTCTCTTTGCTATAGCCTTTTGTTGTACTTGAGGGGACTGTTGATTAAACCTTGCATTCAGTGTAGCAATAAACCCTGACAAAACCACACCCTTTAAGAAAGCCTATGATAAAGTTTTAAAAAAGAGGTTCTCAACTTTTATTGTTCTAAGACTGAATTAAAAATACTGAAATAAAAATCATGAATGCAATTCCATACTCGAGAAGTTGCATGTTATATTATATTTCCTAGGCCTCTGTTTTAGCACTTATAACTAATCCTGGTAAAGAAATACACAAGGAAGAAAATATCTGGAAAACTGGCCTTGAAAACAGTAAGTCTTTGCTATGTACAGGCTTCAGAATGTTTTATTGAAAATGTTTGGTGAACAAGTAGAGACCTTCTGGAGAAGTCTGGATGTTTCTAGGGGGATATAACTACCAGAGCTTCCTGAAATTCCCACGCAGACCTACCAGCCTACACAAAGGTGGGTACGCCAGCTCGGGGGGTTTCTGCGGTGCAGCACTGTGGTGCCTGTGCAGCTGACGAAGCTGCTAGAGCAGAGCTTCAGGGCTCCACAACAGAAATGGGGAGGAAAAGGTGCTGCTTTTGAGTTTAGGGCAATGTTTAAAAAGAGAATTGAATGAAGGGCTTTTTCAACCCAAAATGAGATATTGATCGGTTTTGGACTACTTGACTGCAACCACTAATTAAATAGTCTTGTTTTATAACATCCACACACAGCTAGAGCTATATATCCTCATAGGACAAAACTTCTTGTATTGCCAGCATCTCTTTCTATACAGAAAGGAATCAGATCCTGGAGATTCCTGCAGAGCATTGGTGACAACTTCTTGACACAGGTGGTGGAGGAGCCAACAAGGAGAGGTGTGCTGCTGGACCTCGTACTAACAAACAAAGAAGGACTGGTGGAAGATGTGAAGGTCAGGGGCAGCCTTGGCTGCAGTGACCGTGAGATCGTGGAGTTCAGTATCCTGCGAGGAGGCAGCAGGGCACCAAGTAGGATCGCAACCCTGGAGTTTAGGAGAGCAAACTTTGGCCTCTTCGGGGACCTACTTGGAGGAATCCCATGGGTTAGGGCCCTAGAAAGAAGGGGGGTTCAAGAGAGCTGGTTAATATTCAAACATCACTTCCTCCAGGCTCAAGAGCGGTGCATCCCTATGAGTAAGAAGTCAAGCAAAGGAAGCAGGAGACCTGCATGGATGAGCAAGGAGCTCCTGGCAAAACTCAACCAGAAGAAGGAAGTATACAGAAAGTGGAAAGGGGGACAGGCCACTTGGGAGGAATATAGGAACGTTGTCAGAGTATGCAGGGATGCGACGAGGAAGGCTAAGGCCCATTTGGAATTAAATCTGGCTAGAGATGTCAAGGACAGCAAGAAGGGCTTCTTCAAATACATCAGTAGCAAAAAGAAGACTAGGGAAAATGTGGGGCCTTTGCCGAATGGGGTGGGTGCCCTGGTGACGAAGGATGCAGCGAAGGCAGAGTTCCTGAATGCCTTCTTTGCTTCAGTCTTTACTGCTCAGGCCAGCCCTCAGGAACCCCAGATCCTGGAGGCAAGAGAGAAAGTCTGGAGAAAGGAAGACTTTCCCTTGGTGGAGGAGGAGTGGGTTAGAGATCATTTAAGCAAACTTGATACCCACAAATCCATGGGCCCTGATGGGATGCACCCACGAGTGCTGAGGGAGCTGGCGGATGTCATTGCTAAGCCACTCTCCATCATCTTTGAAAGGTCATGGAGAACAGGAGAGGTGCCTGAGGACTGGAAGAAAGCCAATGTCACCCCAGTCTTCAAAAAGGGCAAGAAGGAGGACCCAGGGAACTACAGACCAGTCAGCCTCACCTCCATCCCTGGAAAGGTGGTAGAGCAGCTCATCCTGGAGGCCATCTCCAAGCATGTGGAGGAAAAGAAGGTGATCAGGAGTAGTCAGCACGGCTTCACCAAGGGGAAATCATGCTTAACCAATCTGACAGCCTTCTCTGATGGAATGACTGGCTGGGTAGATGAGGGGAGAGCAGTGGATGTTGTCTACCTAGACTTCAGCAAGGCTTTTGACACTGTCTCCCATAACATCCTCATAGGGAAGCTCAGGAAGCGTGGGCTAGATGAGTGGACAGTGAGGTGGATTGAGAACTGGCTGAATGGCAGAGCTCAGAGAGTTGTGATCAGCAGTGCAGAGTCTAGTTGGAGGCCTGTAGCTAGCGGTGTCCCCCAGGGGTCAGTCCTGGGTCCAGTCTTGTTCAACTTCTTCATCAATGACCTGGATGAAGGGACAGAATGCACCCTCAGCAAGTTTGCTGACGATACAAAACTGGGAGGAGTGGCTGATACGCCAGAGGGCTGTGCTGCCATTCAGAGAGACCTGGACAGGCTGGAGAGCTGGGTGGAGAGGAACCTCATGAAGTTCAACAAAGGGAAGTGCAGGGTCCTGCACCTAGGGAGGAATAACCCCATGCACCAGTACAGGTTGGGGGTTGACCTGCTGGAAAGCAGCTCTGCTGAGAAGGACCTGGGAGTGCTGGTGGACACCAAGTTAAGCATGAGGCAGCAATGTGCCCTTGCGGCCAAGAAGGCCAATGGTGTCCTGGGGTGCATCAGGAGGAGTGTTGCCAGCAGGTTGAGGGAGGTGATTCTCCCTCTCTACTCAGCCCTGGTGAGGCCACATCTGGAGTGCTGTGTCCAGTTCTAGGCTCCCCAGTACAAGAGGGATGTGGCACTACTGGAGCAAGTCCAGCGAAGAGCTACAAAGATGATTAGGGGACTGGAGCATCTCTCTTATGAGGAAAGGCTGAGAGAGCTGGGCCTGTTTAGCCTGGAGAAGAGAAGGCTGAGAGGAGATCTTATCAACGTGTACAAGTATCTGAAGGGAGGGTGTCGAGAGGATGGGACCAGACTCTTTTCAGTGGTGCCCAGCGACAGGACGCGAGGCAACGGGCACAAACTGAAACACAGACACTTCCATCTGAACATGAGGAAAAACTTCTTCACTGTGAGGGTGACAGAGCACTGGCACAGGTTGCCCAGAGAGGTTGTGGAGTCTCCTTCTCTGGAGATATTCAAAACACGCTTGGATGCAATCCTGTGCAATGTGCTCTAGGTGACCCTGCTTGAGCAGGGGGGTCGGACTAGATGATCTCCAGAGGTCCCTTCCAACCTCAGCGATTCTGTGATTCTGTGATTCTGTGATCTGTTTAGGAAAGGTGTGTTTTTTCCTCTGATGCTTCAATCCATGGAAATATCAAATACTCCTAAGAGTTGTTCATTACTGCTCGTTTGATAGGAGAGTTCTCCGTCATCTGAATCTTTCTGGACTTCAGTGAAGGGGAATTAGGAATACTTACAAATCTAGAGATTGACTACAATGACATGACTTAAACTTTGGCAAATATCCACCATTTGCAGCTAATAAGGCAGGAAAACCTATAATGGGGAAACTATGCTGTATATAGGTTGTCATTTGAATTTTCAGTGGCTATTCAAATACTTCAGACTGCAAGGGATATTTCACTGGAACATACAGAAATGATGAGTCACATCTTCACCAAGTGGTTAACTTGGTATTTGCAGTTGAAAGGATCTTAAAATGTTTTCTTCATACTGGAGATTTGTATTTGTAATAATTTGTACATTAGGTGAGGGGTGCATAGCTGCAACTTTTACTTTCTTTATGCATGAAAAGGATTGAGAGAAAGCTCCCATGACTAAACATGTCATACTAATATTTCTTTCACAATATGAGGAATTTCTTAGGATATTAGTCTGAATGTTAGAACTATCAGATCTTATATGTGCTGCAGTTTATAATATAACAAATTCTTTGAAGGGTGAGTTACAACCAGGAATAAATGACAAGCTCTTTGGTTGTAAATCTATCTTTTATCTCAAAGTATTTTAATGGCAAAGGAGAAGAAAAGGAATGGAATTTCATTCATTTATGTTTCTTAGTATTCAGGTACCTGAATTCACTTTTTGAGTCCACCTACTTTTTCTGAAATTTTGTCTTATAAAATTTTAAGCATTATTGAATCATAAAACTTGAAAAAAGCTGGCTATAGCATGTTCATACAAAGAATATTGTGTAGGTAGCTTCAGTGAAGAAATGTCCATGTTTTAGGAACTGATACATGTCTTGTATTAGGAAATGGCCTGGCATCCTGTCTCCAAATCTTTGTTCTCTCATTTTCCTAAAATTTATGAACTTTGTTACTTTCTTTCCTTTGTCAAGTGCATCAATGGAGAGAGTATTTTCCTTCTGTAAATTTGCTTAGGTAGCATAAACCTGTCAAAGATTGGTGTCTTTAAACCTGAGATAAAAAGTTTTTTTCTGTAACAGATGCAAAGAATTTAAAACCCTAAAAAATCCCCCAAAATCCCAAAGCCCGGCTGTACTGAAATGCATTGGAATGAAAAAGTCCTATTTTAAATAATAACATAAACCTTATAGTAATTGAGTTACATAGCTGAGACTAAGTGTGTGTAGTTCAGATGTGCTCTGGGAAATAGTTTTTCCTTAAAGTGTCCCTAAACATACAGCCTTACCCGTTGTTTTTCACATGTTGCTCCATCTTTGTGCAGGAAGGGGTGTCACATCATGAGACCCTTCTGTCAGGTTTTGTTGAGCAGGCCAACAGATACAAAAGCTGTTGGGAGGCACAAACGTAGACAGCTAATGTGATCATGTAAGCTTTGCTTTCTTAGGAAGTCAGGCAAAGAAAAATTCGCCATTGACCTCAGACATTCAAATAAAGGGGTAACTCAAGTTCAGCTGAGCTCATTGCGCATTGTTGCACATGGTTTGTTGCCAAGATATAGACTAGCATTTGTGTAATGTGTACTCAACAGCAGCTCTGAAGCCAGTGTTAAAAGTCTAATTGGGTGAAATCCAGGCTCCTTTTAATATGATGAGAATCCTGCCGGGAACTTTCAGGAGAGCTTGGACTCCACTCATTAACTTCAATTGGGTTCAGAAATAGGGAAAGCATGGCTAAGATTTTCTCAGCTGCTAGGAAATTTTTCCTGTGCCTCACTCAAAATACTGATTTGCTTACAAAACTCTTCCAAAATTAAAAAAAAAGAACATACTGTGGATTTCCTAACGGGAATGAACTAGAGACAGTAGTCAGCCAGGTGCCATTCTAATAGAAACATCAGACGCCAGTAATACAGTTAAAATCTAAACACGTACAATTTTAATACTCAACTGGTGCCTGTGGCTTTCTTGATTTGCTTTGATTGTTATAGAGTGATGCATAATGGCTGACTTGGCAGGTTGCCTTTTTGCAAAGGGACAGGTAGCTATAGTGAAAAGAGATGACTTGTAATAATCCTTTATCCCACTCGCTAGAAAATAATGACTCCGTATCATTGATTTATCTCTAAGAGATGTGTATGAGAATATCTGTGAAACCAGAAGCTGCTCAAATGACGTTTTGGAATCACTGTGGATGAGAGAGAGTAAGATCACAAGAAGTTCATTTTTATGTACACAGGAGAGGTGCTTGTCAAAAGTAAAGCTTACTGAATATTTACTAGCTGCATCTGCTCTAACATGCTCCAGAAGACAGCCTTATAAATGTTTGTTTTCTGCAGTTCCTAATGGTTTCTGAACTTATGAATGTACCAAACACACACAAAACACAGGTGCTCCCTCATCTCTTGATCTCCTTGACCTGCAGTCAGAATGAATTTTCTTTGTTTCCAGATAATGTTTTTCCCTTAACAGCAAAAGAAAGGTTTTTTTAAATACAAAACATGGTGTCAGCCTCTCTCTCTCTCACCCCAAGCATACCTGAAAAAGTCTAATCAGCAAAACACATAGCCATGAATAGTGAAGACTTTTGGTAAAGTGTAACAGATTCTGAAATCAGTGTTGACAGTCTGCCACGTATGTTCAGTTGTGGGGTTCATGTCACCAAATATCACACACATTTTGTTATTATGCACAGACACTAGATTTTGCATATTACACAGTGTTCACCCCCCAAAATGACTGTTTTTTATACATAAAGCAACTAGCAGGCAAGAAAAAGTGAGCAATGAGAATCTATTCTGATTAAGGCTGAGCAAGTTTCCTTTGGTAAGTAGTTTATTTTACCAAAAGTGAACGCTGTCTCATTTGATCCAAAAGAATGGATGCTGCAAAAATCAACTTGAATTTGTAATTCCAACCAAAAGAGGATGGGAGAGTTTTACACTCACAAACCTGCCACAGGAGGGGCAGCTCCTCTTTTATTTTATTCCATTATGGTGGGTTATAGCAGTCTTCTGGCAGGAGTATATGTAGTTTGAAGGCAAAAAAATGACTAAATGGGGAGTCTAGCATCCACATCCCCACCGCCTGCATGTCCTTCCTTCTGGCTTCACAAATGCTGAATTTCATTCCCACAGTTCTGCTTTTGTTAAAAAAACTCAAAAGGCACTGACTTACTGAGGGAGGAGGCTTTCGTGCTGCTGCTCGAAAGGAGACCCCATGACCTGCAGCTGCCCTGGGGCCAGGTCAGCAGCTCAGGCACCCTCTCCCCAAAGCGCTTCTCTCATGGGCACGGGGGTTTATGGCTTTGGTCCTTTGAAAACACGTACTAGCCAAAGCAAATAGCACAGAGCATGCCTGGCATTTTGCATACCTGTAAGGAGCTTCCGTTATAGGGGATACAGAGCTCAATGGGAAACACTAGGAAAAATCAGTAGGAAGGTCACTTCCTCACACTAGCCCCCTAGCTCCAGCACCATCTCAGAGTTCAGACTGATGCTTTTAAGGGTCTTGGGTGCCCACTTCTGACTTTTTTTTTACTCTTCCTTCCTACCCTGGTGGACCAATACATTGATCAGGAAGGTTACATAACAGAAGAGGCTTCAGTCCCCAAACCCTGTCAGTTGAGCTGTTGCTTGATTATTGCATGCCAGAAGGACTGGGGGGGGGGGGGGGAAGGATTTTTAGGTATGCTATTGCCTGCACTCTTGGGGTTTCAGTCCAAGAGGGAGGCAAAATGATGACAGGAGAGACACAGCACCATCTAATACCCAAAGTGACATTCACAAAACAAAACGTAGGTTTCGTATAGGTGTCTGCACACATATACCAGATCCCTAGGCTGATGTATTGTTCCTCTAGTGATACATGTTGGAAGAAAATGGGTTCCCCCACCCTTCTGCAGAGCACTGGGCATCTCCCTGAGTGGTGACACATTCATTGTCACCGACACTCTGAAAATTCATATGTGGAAACATTTTCTGCTTTTATAGATATGGGCACTTGGGTGAAATAAATGCATCATGAAATACTAAGGAAGAGAGCAATTACAAACAGAACTCTTTTGTTATCTATTGTCCAGCCTCAGCAGTGGAGGGGAACACAGTCACTGGTACTCCTTGATGAAATGTAACAGGCATTGAGAGACTAAAAGCTGACCTTTACTGACAGCATCACCATCTGCATGCTGAAAGCTGCTGGTATCTGGACATCATAATCTGTTAAGGACTGTTGATTATTGTACCTCCAAATTGCAGTTCACACAGATTCTGGAGTTGCATGCTGTCAAGCCTACAGTTTGGTATGCTGTCCCATTACCTTAGCTAGCAGCCTGATTCTCAGTCTCTCAATATGCTCCCTAGGTGCATGTTTAACTTTGCTAACAAACAAACCACCAGAGTCCTAATATTCTAAGTGTAGATATATGAAATTAAAAAAAAAAGAAAGAAGAAGAAGAAAAAAAAAAGCTTTATAGCCTGCCAACAGGCAAAATAGACATTAACCTAATTCTTGCCAGGGCAGATGGAGTTATATAATCTGATTTCTAAGAGTGGGGGATTTCAAGGAAGCAAGGATTTAGCATATATAATATAAAGTAGTTCTTACTGCTTCAAAATCATAATTTAGCAGTAGTTTCAACAATCCTGGTTATACACACAATGTAGATACAGAGAAATCTGTTTAAGGAATAAAACATGCAATAACAACAGCCTTTTTACCTATATCAAGGGAAAAGAGGTTACCTGAGATATGCTGGAACAGAGAGATTCAGATATAGACTGGAGGACTGATCCAATATTTTTTTCCTCAGGCATTTTTTTGTCAGGAAAGCTGAAAGCAATTTTTTTCAAGGGAAAAGGTGACCTTGAGGAACAACAGGACAGGTTAACTGGAGTCAAAAAAGCAGGCAAAATCAGTGGAGGATAACTGTATCTTGCAGAGTTTAGTGTTTCCTTGTGATACAAGGAAGATGAGAAAAGGCTGAGGCCACAAGTGATGTAAATGTGCCAATTTTGACCTTGAAGTAAATGATTTTTCTCCAGTCCGGTACCTTGACCAGCGGTCTTTATTTCCAAACTCGTTTGCTAGAATACTATGCTTGCTTGCCTGCCTGGTAGTGAACATGGGGCAAAAACCAAAAACCTCCTAACAAACAAAAAAAACCCCCAAACAAATAAAAAACCAACCAAGCAAACAAAGAAAGAAGGACTTGTTGTGCTTGTCCACATAGTAGAGGAGCATTCCTGGCCCAGGTAGAAGCCCAGCGCCTTCCTCAAAGTTTTGCTCCTTGGAGCCTGGTTTGAGATCTGCCTGCTGTCATCCACCCAGCTCCCCTGAGCAGTGATGAACAAGCTTTTTCCAGTCTCAGGCACTGGTCTTTGAAGCCAGCCTTAGAAAACAGAAGGAAGACTTTGTGTATCTCCACAGCTCTTTACTGGATGGCATGCTGATCTCACGAGGGCTGAGGAAATATGGAAGTTCGCAGTCTCTCATTCTTTCACCCCTTTACCTGAGGGAAGGATGGCACTGGGCTGATTTCTTTTAATTTGAGGGCATGCAAGGACACACTCCGAGTGCTCTCTGGTACCTCCGTTCTGTGGTTGTCATGTTGGATTTGACTGTTGTTCAGAAGTGAATACATGAAAATAAGGATCCATGTGAGGTGAAGAGAAGAGGTGCAAAAGCAGCTCTGCATCAGGAGGTTCACTTTCCTAGACACTGTGGCTTCTGTTGGTCACTGCAGCTTCAGTGACCCAAATCCAAGAGGGCAGTGAGACTCCCTGTTCCTGCCTATACATCTCAGAAGCAACTAATGCTCGTGTAAACCAAGCAGCTGGGTAAAAGTATCTATAGCTTTGGGGATGGGAGGAATTACAAGAGCTGATAACACATGTTTTACTTGAGGGTGTTGGACAGCAAGTATGCAAACTTCCTCAGCTGGTGGAGTGCCAGGGAAACTGTTTTATCTGTGTCATTGTAGATCTTCAGATCTGAAAGTCTGCTCTTTCACTACAGTGGGAAAAAAACCCAGACATTTGGTCCATGGGAAATCTGCAGTCAGACAGACCTAGGAAAGACCTTTCACAAATCAGGGCAAACTGCATCCCAGGGACAGTTTTTGCCTTGGAAGGAAAGAAGAAAGATCACCCCTTTATGGGCAGTCTGTCAGCAAAAGAGGGTGGAGGGAGCACTAGCTAACACAGTAGTCCTCCCTGGAAATAAACACATCCAGTGAGCTGTGGGAAAGGGTCAATATCCCACCAATGAACAAGGAAGATATTCTTTATTGTATTCAATTTCCCTGTTCTGGAAGCAGATGGCTTTCATGGTTTATCTTGTAGCTGAGGGTTTTCAGAATGAGCTCTTCCATGTGTAAGAAATAAGGGAAAACAGTGTTAGGAAGAGGTATGTTCACCAAACAAATATATGGCTAGTGCATTTGTTATAACAACTGGAAACTTGGGCTTATTCTTCTGGGATGGATGTGCACACATGAATGCATGTGTGCAAAGGATAGCAGCTTTTCATTCCCTTCAGGCAGCAGCAGATGTGTCACTCTGCCAAAGGATGCAATTTAAAATCTTGAATAGACACAAGGAGGTAGCATTTAAGCCTTCAGAACAATGCAGTAATATTAATTTTCCAGCTCACATCATAAACCAAGCAACTGCAGTTTTCACTAGCTGGTGTTTCTAAATAGGTTTCAACACTAAAAACACACATAGAACATTTTCCCTAAAGCTACCAGGGGTGTCCATTTTTAAATGCTTTAGAATCAGCTTAGTTGGGTTCAGTTTCCAGCTTACGCAATAATTATTTTTCTCCTTCTGTACTTCAGTGTTAGAGAATATTGAACTGAAGCTGTCTAGAATTAATTGCTTAGCATAACTTGCTTAGCATTAGTAGCTAAATTTGCTGAAGCCTTAGGCCTCAGGCTGTGAACTTGCTGTGAACTTTTACTTAGATAAGTAAAAGGGGGCCCCAGAGCCAGTTCAAGCTGGAGGGATAAAGAAGTTACATGGACAGCAGGAGTAGCCAACCTTGAAGATAAGCAGCGGCCTGCCTAGAGACAATGAAGGGGCCCAGTGAAGAAGGGGAAGAACCGAGACCTAACTATTACTATTGGTCCAAACTATCGCTTAAGGGGTGGGGAATTTAGATTGTAAGGGTATAATTGCCCAGGGATTTCTTTGTTCGGGGTCCCTCTTTGGAGGCACCCAGCTCGATCTGTAATTACCACACGTATGTCATTAAATTTTATTTTTTTTCAGTCTGACTTCGAACTTCTGCCTCAGCAGGAACCTAGGGTCAGACCCTGTTACGGAGGCCAGCGAGCCTGATTTTCCATAACATCAGCAGCACATCTTCACCCAGCTATTATCACAAAAACATAAACTACTCATGACAATCTGACCCATATTGCCTCTGCTGTAGACAACTGCAGAAAAAATATTTATTTTCCTCTATAACATTATATATTATTGCTACTCACCTTGAATAAGTATTTAGTGAAAGAAAAAACAAAAGCCACACCACGATAGAACACATGTAATCCCAGAGAGGTACTAATCAGACGCAAACTAAGTGAATTATTGACATCTTAGTGTTAAAACCAGCTAGTTCATATACAAAATCCAAGTAGCAAGTCACTGGAGGAAAAGTTATTAAAAAAGAAAAACTGCTTATGTTAAGTAAACAAAGCAAATCTGCCTGGCTGACAAGGGCATCTTAGAAACAAATGCCTTTAAAATATGTATCTTTTTCTTGGTGTTCCCCAAAGAACTAAAACGCAGCTTGTATGCATGATCCTCTGTCCCTTCTTAATAATTAAATAATTTTTCAGCTGATTTGACTAAATCTGGTGGGGATAAAGGGGTCTTTAACAATGGAAAAACCTGTACACTTCAATGACCAATAGTTTTCATGAAAGTAGCTACAGAGGTAAAGAAAAGAGACCTTATTTCCGCTCCCTTTGAAAGACAGACTGCAGTGTGAGTTCAAATCTTATTAGACCACAGAGAATCCCTGTGTTCTGGAAAAACTAAAAAACTGGAAAAGGTTTTGTCAGAGCTTATCTTTTACAAGACACCAAAGAGCCCAAACATGAGACAACTGTGCATTAGAAACCAGGCTTCATCAGTATTGCTGCTAACTTCTTATAATCTCCAGTGGTTGTGAGGAAGACACCACCACCAGAAGCTCAGCTTTTCCCCCTCAGTGCTGCAAACTCTTTTTACACAAGTTGATGTCTGTGTTGCAGGAACCAATTGAAAGAAATTAGGCCAAGTCCAACATCAAGGTCTTCATTAGTTTCATTTCTTCATCAGACCTACATGGTAACCAAGAGAATAGAGTGAATCCCACATCCTTTCAAGAAATGTATTCCACGTCCATTTATCCTTTCCCTAAATTTAGATCAAACTTTTTTAGAAAAGCCTTTAGTAATGACACATTAAGCCCTGTATTTGACATAAGCACACATGTAAAGGACAACTTCTGCATATTTCATATTAATCATTTCAGGAATAGCTACATAGATATTTTTATATGCTTGCTATTGTAGATACACTACATCCTCAGATGCCTAAAAGACACTGAGAAACATCTGCTAGACACCAGCGAGTAGACACTGCAATTAAGATTTTAGATGCATGGTTTTGCTGTTGAATACATATTCAAGAATTTCCAATTCTTAATTATTACATTGTCTTTTTACCATTTCAGAAAAAGAAAAGTATTTTGTGAAGATGGCTGTTTCCAAATTACACTTTTCTGTTTTAGTATTTTTAGAGCAGGAATTCCCAATGTAACCACACAGAACCAACAAGCTTATGAATGGTTGTATTTAATAATCTCTTAATACATCCTTCTATGGCCATATAAATTTCCACTTAGGTTTTGCTGCCTTGTAGAAGGTGATTACATTACACAGAATAGCCAAAGTACAGAAGTAAAATTGTGGTAATCCATCCTGAATGAAAATATAACAAGCAGGTGCAGGATAGCCACAGACAGCTGATTCTACTTCATGAAAACAGTTGCAATAAATGTATTTTTGCAAGTTTGGGCATACTTCTACTTATTCTTGGCAAGTGCCAAAAGTTGGCAAGTTTGTTTTAAGTTCATATAGATACCATTTTGATTATCTCACACTGGTAAGATATGAATTATTTTGTTGAATATTGCATTTAACAGTCTGAACCTCATGAACACATTGCTTACCCTGTAAAAGATTGTCTAGTGAGTCTGAAAATTGCTTCACTTCTTCTGACATGAGAAACCAGAGACATACAAGATGTTAAAAGTTTCTTTATTTGTAATCAGACCTGTGTCATGTCTCTAATAGTTTCTAGTCTTTATTTTCTCCAGAAAATATAATCTGTCAGTGAAGTTACCAAAAATATCTGCCTTCACCATTTAGTAAGCTTATAAGAAGCCAAGGGTAAAGCTTTATTTTCTGCAACTCTCTCACATGCAGGGCAGGTCTCAAATGTGTTTACTGGATGCAGGTGGTGTGCAGAACATCCTTTGTCTATAGGAGATACTAAATGCATGCTGTAATTTAGGAATATGTACTATATAGATAGGAGACGCATTGTTTGGCTCTGAGGAAAGACTATGCAATTTATGCTAGATTATTTGGTTTTCCTTTATAAGAGACTGCAGAAAGCTTGCTCAAGGCTCTGTGAGACTTCCCACCCCTCTTCTCTCTCCTTGGTATCGGACTTCTGACAGCGCTGGAACTGATGGGCATGACTTACTTGTTAAGTAACTGTGTCAAAAAGGGCTAAGATAGTAAAGTGAGCATCTAGAACAGCATAGTAGGAGGCAGAGTGGAATAGGTTCATGCAAAGTGGTTGCAAAAGCCTGGCTTCACTGATTTTCAATGTTACTCTTTTTCTAATATGATGATTTGAAAAACTCAGACAGGCAAACAAATTTCCAGATCACACCAAGATTATTAAAAAATGATTAACAGTAACATAGAAAAAAAAAAGTCTTGCAAATTTCTGGGAGAAGAAAGCAAAAAAAAAAAGAAAAAGTAGAATAATCCAAAAGGATTTTGCTGTCCTATAGCTCTCTTTCTTACTAAACTGTAGGTGGGTCCTTGGCAAACGTCCCTTTGCACCACGGAGTCTCTTCAGCAGGCTTGCTTTCCCTCAGCCACTGGACTTGCCTGCCCATCAGCCTCCAAGCTGATCCTTGATGCATGATCTGTTTCTTAGGCGCTCAGAAAAAAATGATGCAGTGACTGCTTAGAAAAGATCCGTGTCCCAACTTAATGTCAACAGATGAAGAAGCTAGTGGTAAAAAAATGACTATTATGACAAACATACAGATGCCTCAAAAGCCAGTACTTCCACCCTTCAAAACTTCTTTTGCTGGGAAAATTCACCCGGTAAGAATGACAACAGAAGTGAACTGATTGTGTACTTGCAATCCAATTCAGTCTTCATTATTAGAGGATTTAGAACAACTTAATCATGTTGAATTTTTCTTTGCATTTAAAGTGAGTGAAGGAAGATTGAGCTAGATCATTATCTGGTATGAGTCAGGGCTGTTCAAAAAAATTGGAACCAAGCTGATTTCAGAGGCTTAATATTACAGTATGTGGCTATTCATGAGCTAAGCCTCAAGCCATGAGAAAGAATCCTGAAATTGTTTAACACAGGCAGTAGGACACACTAAGTAATAGCCAATTACCTAAACCAAAAAGTCTCTTTGAGAAACATCTCACTGAATAGAAAAGCAATTACAAAAGTTTGTATCCTTTTTTGCAGATCCTGTGCATCTGCTTCTCTATATTCCTAGATATATTATTAAAGGAATTCAGCTGAAGTAGAGCTACAAGCCATTTCTAGAATGATGTACACTGTTATTCATTTTAGATATGTAATAGTGCAGTCATCGCTGCAGTAAGGGAGCAAAACAGTGAAAGCTACATTTATTTAGTTTGTATTTTCAGAAGTATCATGGATTTCTTTAGCTATAGAGAGCATTTAAAGGGTAAGTTCTGTATTATCAGCTTAGTGCAGTGCTATTTAAGGTGAATCCATGTGGCAACTGCAAATATCTAGAGCCCCTTTACACCAGCATTCAGAAAATATGTACCATGACAGAATTCAGATACAATATATTTCCATTCTTCAAGATACTAATAAATCTAAAACTTTCTTTTTAGTCACTCCAGTGTTCACTTTCTGTAAATCAAGCCACGCAAATTTGCAAAACAGAAAGAAGAGCTAGACAGCTGCGTACTAGCACATCAATAACAAGAGTTTCTTTCAATAACAAGAAAATTAAAAGGAGTAGTTGAGGCACAAGTGATATTTATGCAGAAGTTTAGAAGTATATCAAATAAGTAGACCAGAGCTTCAGTACTTCTTTTAACTTCTTTAAAAGAAGACATAGATCATAGATCTACAACCATGGTCATAGATCATAGACACTGTAAAGTCTTACTGGATTGCTTTTTTCTTTCCTCCAGGATGAAAAAAAAAAGAGATTGGCTGATAGAACTTACCAAATCCACTTTATACTGCCATTTCATGTAGTCCATGTTTAATCAAAATGAATTACAAACTTGTGTTTCAAGGCAGTTTGAAAGCAATCTCCTACCCTCAACAGCAAACTATTTCTTCAGTGAAGACAACCCCAGTGAACCCAATGACTCACAGAATAGTCTGGCTAGTTGAGCTGACACAGACACTGCACACACAAGTTTTTGAATATAAGTCCATATCATAAGAGCTTGTGCTGGAAACTACTTTTATGGCAATGATAATTGTTTCTGTTAAGAGGCACTGCATAAATACGGAGTTAGTCATCTAATGCACTTAATATTTCTCAGCTGAGGACTATTGCAGCTTTACTCTATATCTAAGTGTCAATTACACTTTGGTTTGCTTTACAACAGTAACATTGCACTGGTAATACATCTGATACTAAGGAGAAGGCTGAAAATATTGTGGAATAGAGGATCGAAATAAGCAGTTCCCTCCTTTACTTCTTTTCATGCTTCTTGGTTAATTTTCCTCTTTCTAGCTGGAGGTTCATGCTGCCATGCATTCGCTTCTCCTTCTGCTGGCTCTCCTGGGACACTTGCTGCACTGCTCGCAGGATGGCAGTCTGCACGATCTGCTTGCTGGCGTTCTGCAGCTTCACTTCGTCCTGCTCCAGCCCCGGCTTCTCACCTGCCAGAAC
Organism: Apteryx mantelli; assembly: GCF_036417845.1. Classification (NCBI taxonomy): domain Eukaryota; kingdom Metazoa; phylum Chordata; class Aves; order Apterygiformes; family Apterygidae; genus Apteryx; species Apteryx mantelli. Next base: position 54,568,052 of record NC_089979.1, read on the forward strand.
CAAGTGACACGCAAAGAAAGGGAATTAAGTGTTTGTGGCTTCTCTGTGAACACATGAAGGCTAGAAGAAGAGAAATAAAACTGAATGCTTGGGAACAGTTTACTAAGTAGGAAGCCTGCTAATACAGAAGACAATGTAGTAAGGTGGAAAGCATCTACGGTGTGCTCAGCACTATGGGACTGGATGAAGGGGGAGACCTTGATTCCTACAGCTCCACTAGCCACTTCCAGCTTCAGGGACAGGTGTGGCGCTACACCTGAAACGAGTACAGTACATCTCCATTTTGCAGCATGGGAGGGAAGGAGTTTTTTTCTCATCCAGCTCTGAATGACATCTTTTGTACTTGAGCTGTGCTTCTGGCTGGGGAAATGGACTTCATTTTGGAGGCCTGACATGTTCTACTTCACCATTATATTCAAAAAAAGCCATTTTTTTTAACCTTTCTATTTACTTCTCATTCAAATTAAAAGCCCTGCCCCCAGTGCTGTCAGCATGAAATTTCAATTGACTTTACAATACAATATTTTGTTAAGAGTCTGCTGATTAATCCTTAACTATATCTTCAAAAATACTTGCAAAAACATTTAAAAATGCTCTGATCGCTATAAGTAAAGAACCATTAGTAGCAACCTAGCAAATATATATTTCTTATGAGCCACATTTCACTGTTTTACCAATGTGCTAAAATTTGGAGAAGAGCAAAGTGATGCAGTGTAGCTACTGACATTTGGTAACGAAGAAGAGTAGTTTATGTGAAGAGGTTTCGTATTTAGAAGTATTTTGATAACAAACAGAAATGATTTGGCAAGACAGTAAAAATGCTGTGTAGTGTTCAAAGCTTGTCTTTATATATCTATAAAAAAGAAATTTCAGAATTAAAATGATGGGCACCTATTAGAATTTAGGAAAATGTAGACTCTGTTAAGGGAAATCTTATTAGGTGCTTATTTGCATCACTAGGTTTGCTTTTAAAGGTTTGCAAACTACAGAATACTCACAATGTCTCAGGTCATTCTTAATCCACTCTGTTGTACTCAAGTATTTTATATTCAAGTATTTTGTTTCAAAAAGATTTGTAGTTTATTGTGTGTTTTTAAGCCATGTATTAAGAACTCTTTATGCACTGAAAGAAGTAAAAGAGTGAATTAAAGGTCAGCTGCTTTTAGGGGAGGGTCACATCTGCAGTTGTGAGAAATAGCCAATATTTTTTAAGGACTTTTTGCATAAAAATAAGATAGAGACAAAAAGTAAAGTAATATGCCCTGCTTATCTTGTGGCAGATGCTACAAAGATTTGTGAGGCCAAATCAATCACCAGCCAAAACAATCAAACCTCGCTTTGTGAGAAAAATAAATAATTTGTGATCTCCAATTCTTCTTTGAAGGGACTTTAAAAATATACTTACTCCTATTGTTTACATATTATAGAAGTTTTGCCTAAAAGTAAAATACAAGTGTGGTTTACTTCTATTGAAAGGAAATACTTAAAAAAACCCAAAAACAAAATAAAACGAAACAAAAAAAAAACCCATAGCTGTACTGAGCTGACAAAATTTAGTCTAAGATTGAGATGCTAAAACCATAAAAACCTAGAAAACCATGTTTTAAGCTGGAAATGCTGACAGATTGGAACCACTCAAATTCTTGGTGCAATCAGCTTCCCCTATTCGCTTTGTTCCACTCCTTAGTGAGTGTTTTTTGGATAAAATTCAATATCACTTAATAGTAAAGTACAGATATTCCTCTATTACTCAAATATGAATGCACTTTCTATTACAAAATGAATTAGGTTTCTTGCTGGGCTAAAAAAGACCAGCCAACTCCAGCTGGTATTCAAAAGAATGTTTGTTAACAAAAAGGATGGTAAACATGAAATTGTAAGTACAAGACAGTATGTTGGAATGGTCTATAAGGTTATATGAAAATGTGAAAAGTTTGACAAACTCCATCTCCTTTTAGCCATAAAAATCAGAATTTATTCTTAAAACATACTGTCAGAAAGCACAGTGCTGCTGAAAATTACTCAGTTGTCTTTCTTTAGGAACAGTTCCAACTTCATCTGCAAAATCTGAACTTTAAATGTTGTTACATTTGGAAGATCATCCATAGCAACACCCAAATAAAAACAAGAACAATTTTCCAGTGATTTCTACACAAGTTTTTTAGTTGCTTGTCATAGAGTAAAGCCTACTCAAAAGCACCACTCAGCTAAATGAGACTTTGCTTCCCTCTGCCCAGCTCCAGCTCACTATATGATGCTGGTATGTGCTAAGAAAACAAACCAAACACAGTTGTTATTGGGAGACTTACCCAAAAGCTCTGGAGTATTTCTGCCCTGCTTCTAATGGTTTAGGTATGCACAGAAGAAACAAGCCCAGATGAACTCTTAACAACTTTACATCCATATAACACATTTTGGGATGGGAGACCCAAAGGTGATAGCAACCCCGGAAACAAGAGCTAATTGGCTTTGGATATGAAGAAAGCCAAAGAGATTGGCATGGTGTGACATGATCAATGAGGCCATTGGCAGCTTATGCCAACCATCTGAGTCAGAATGCATAAATAGTGAAAATAACAGCCCTTTGTGGGGCATATCTGACACGGCAGAAGTCTGAGGCTACAGTGAGACTAAGTCTTGAAGAAAAGCTTCAGTCTGGTTGCACAAGGACCATTTCTCACTTACACACTTCACTCTCTTCAAAGCTTCGTAACTCACATCCTGTCCAGCCCCGCAATCAAAGCAGTCTCCCATACTTTCTGTCGATATCCCCTTTGCCCTTTCCTTTTCAGTTTGCTACAAGTTAAATTTAACATGGCTTATAACCACTTCTACTAAATACTCAGCAACTGGTCATACTGCAGTGTTTCAGTCTGAGTCAGCAGTTCATTAAGTTCTCTGCCATACCTTTGCACAGAATTGTTGGCGGTTCGATCATGAAGCTAAACTGCCCAAGTCATGACCTGGCTCTTGCAAAGATGCAAGTCCATCACAGATGCACTGATGTCTGGAATGAACTGTAGGGGAATGTAACACTTCCAGGAGATGCATAATCAGATATTCAGCAGGAAACAGAGTAGCATTTCTCACACGGAAAGCAAGCAGGGGCAAAATGGTGAATAAGATGCGGTAGAAAAGAACTTTGGACTCTTGGAGAACATGGACTAGAAATGGTTTATCCTGGACTCTTTGAAAAGGCATTAGTCATGCATGCACATGCATGACTATGAGTGTACATCCAACTTTTATTAGCTCAGCATACTTCTGTCCTGAAGTTATCTCTTCTTTCTTCCTCACCTGTATGTGGTTACTGTTTTTCCCAGGACAAAAAGAATGCCTTCAATTTTAATTCCACTGTTCTCGTCAAAGCATGTGACATTTATGTGGCTCATAACGTATTTCTGCAGGTTAGGTCCATTCTGTCTTGAGGCACAACACAAACATTTCATTTGAATAGAACAGCATGTCAGGTTCCATGAATCCCAAGGGCTGTACATCAGGGGTAAAAAGTTTATGTTCTGCTTCACAGGAATAACAAATACGGTTTAATTCCAGCAAATGCATACCACTAAAGTTTTTCTCTTGGAATACGATTTTTTTTTTTTTTGTAAACAGCTTTGAGTTTAACTATATTTAAAACTAACGACAAAAGTCATATTCCTCTAAACCTTCCTTTAAGCAATTTAGAACTCACAATTACACAAGAATTCATTCCCCTCTGTTAGCTATAAATTTAATTTATGTAAAATTTCAGATGCTGAAAGAGCCATGAAGCAAATATTTTTTATTCATTTTTATACCAGATTATGCAGGTAATGAGAAAATTTACTACTTATTTTATGAATATATTGCATTAGATCGGAATAGTTATTGGTTAACCTTAACGCTATTTTCTGCAGCATTGCAATATTAGCCTTAATTTTTTTCCATGCTTAATGAAGTCTGAATGACAATTCAACAAAAATATTGCTCTCTGGTAAATCTATTTCAATACTACTGCTATAAATTTTATAATCCAACTGACAGTACTAATGACATTTTAAATTGGAATGGAAGTATAGGTAAGCTAGGCTATGATGAGAAGCCCTCATCACAAGGTCCAGTGTAGATGCACAGGAGATGTATTTATGGAAGAAGTTACAGGATATTGACTAAACTGTGATTATAAACACAGTTCTTTCAAAAAAATTAAAGAACCTGGCAAGTTTGCAATGACATAACATAAGTATATATTGCAGTAATTAACAGTAACATTCCTTGCATCAATATTGATATTCTATTATGAGAAAAGAAGTTCAGTTCTTTATCCTCGCATTGGCATTAGGTAGTGCTATATCTCTCCGTCTTCCCAGTCCCAGCATAGAAATCCAGCTGAGCCTCTTCTGGGGGATATTTTGTATCATGTGAATCAAAATGCTTAAAAATGTCCTTATTTAAGTTGCTTTACAGGTTGGTACTAGGGTTTCAGCACTGGGAGCCTAATTTGGAGGAGGGGTATAAAAGATAAGGCTGCACAGCATCCTTAATCAGGAAATGTTGATGAATTATGTTAATTATATCCAGAATGAATGAACAAGGCAGTCAGCTGGGGCTCTAGACTTTCAAACATACCCACAAACGTAACTTTAAGCACACGTGTCATTAAGCCATTTACAGGATTAGAGACCCAGTTTGTCTAACTATCCATAATGATACCAGTTCAGAGATCTATTAAAAAGGTTCTAGACTGAGGTTGTAAATTAAACATAATTTATTTAAGTGGAAAATGTATTTTTCACTGTATTAAAGTTAGTTCTGTCTGGTACTGTTGTTTATGCCCTAAAAGGGAGCCTTGTGAGGTCCTGACTGATTGCTGCCAAATGACTGAGGGCAATACTTAGTTGCCCTGATTCCTGTAGGAAGGAGGGAGGACAATGAAGATGTCAGAAATGCTACAAGTACTTTCATATAGGATCGACATGTTTTTCCAGTTCCCTAACCTGCAGTGTGTGGAGGATTTTAACACTCACTTTCACTAGAGAAGTAACGGCTCAGTTCAGTTATATTTTCTGTCCTAACCTAACTCCTTAACTCCTGCCGTGCAACCAGCATGGAAGAGGAACTCATCTGTATCAGGAAGAGGGCCAGCCCAGACTACTTTGCTCTTGAAAACAAAGGATAAGAAAGAAGCAGAAACCACCCTGTTGCTCTGAACACAAATCCAGTCCAGAGGAACAGAGATGGAAGGGGAAAAGAGAAAATGTAGATAAACTATCCCGAAGGACATAATATTACCTCCAAAGTAATACCTCATCATATCTTTTTTAATGCATTTGCACCCAGACATTAGTTCTACCTAACCTGAGCTTTCATAATTTTGTCTGCTGAAGTTTTTCTCTTTCTTAAGAGTAAAGAATATGTAGGAGTCCCACTGGTTTGTCTGCTGTATCAAAATGATCTTTTTAAAGTCTCCTGTGAGTTCTTTCATGCTACTTGAAATATGCCAGCCAAAAGAAAGCTTCCAGTGTTTTTAGGGTTATGAGATTGTTGCAATCTACAGATACTTTATCTATTCTTAAGGCTTTTCTTACTGTAATTTTAGTAAGATTAACTAAAAACAGGTCATACTCTTCAATTTATACATTTTCTAGGTGAACATTCAAAGTCCAAATAGGCAATGTGGTTTACCAAGAATAAATGTTTAAGAATGTTGCTATTACAGACTAGACAGATTAATTGCATATAGTGATAATTTCATTCTTCAAGGACCGTATTTTTTCATCTTTGAAGACTGGATATAGTTCTAAGTAACTGTAGTCACTGAATATTCTGCCATACTCAAACTATTGTTTATAAGAAACTTTGGGAAAAAAATATTTTGTTACTAGTCAAAAATATGCCTGTGGCACAAATTCAATATTCAAATTTTGGTCCCAGAAGGAAAAATTTCTGGATCTAATACTGTAGGCTAACTTAAGCTGATGAGGATTTTTTACTCCTAGAGTTCAGTGAATTAAAAATAAGATACTTCATAGAAGACATCTGGGACCAGCTGCTCCAAAGCTAATGAAAAGCCTAAATCCTCTTCATCTATACAATTTTGCTATTATTTCTTTTAGTGGACACACTCCAAATACTGAAATAAGAAATCTCTCTGCATCAAGTTCTGTAGAGGAAGAAAGAGATATGAAAGAATTAGCTGTGGAGGCAAATCTCTGTGCTTCTCCCATGGAGGGAGAGGCGCAAAGGCACAGATACAGCTGGCCCATATTCCATCCCAGTGATCATTCCCAGTATTTTTCTACTGCTTTGGTGCTCAGAGGTTCCTACCAGAACAGGAAACATTAGGCACAGAGAGTTAGATGACATTTAGGCCACACAGATCCCCACTGAAGTACATAACTTTACTATGTATTAGAAGGTATTTGTTATCCACCATTATATATCATAAGTGATAGGATTTTTTTTTTAAAGAGCCATGGTCCACTCCTAATGGTTTATATTGCTAGTTGTTATAAGTTTTTGTTCTTCTGCAATGCCTTGCATTTGTTGGTCTTGAACTATGTACAGCTTAATTAAAATTTGCAATATTGGAACCTGATCTTTTTATAAAAGTAGAGGGTAGGGAGAAGGTTATGTAACTCATCCAAGGGCAGCAAATCAGTGATAAAATTCTGCTATGTTTGGATGTATTTCAATTTATATCAGATTACACAGAAAGTCTAATAACAAAAATTGTGTAGTTAAACCTCAGCTGAAGGAGAGCCCTTCCCTCTCTTTTTAAAGCAGAAAAAGAAGAAAAACTTAAATTTGCACATACACAAAACAGCCTAGGAAAAGCAGCCTGCTTATTTTAGAATGTGAGCAGAGCTTGAAAACCATACATGCAAAATAACAACACGATGTGAATCAAAGATTATGTAAGTTTAGAGTGCACCTTCAAAGAGTGAAAAGCAGGGGTTTCTTCATAGCTATATTTTTTGCAGATTCCCTGTAAGTGTTGCCAGAAAAAGGATGCCATGACACCCCATTTTCCTCCCTTGTATCTCATTCTCCTACTTTTCTGGGAAATATTTTCTGCTCTATTATGAAAACTTACTTCAAGACAAAATGTAATGGTAATCTGTGAGTATTTTACAGAAGTAGTAACAGATATGTATCCCCTCCACACTGACAAAGGGTGAGCGCATTCACTGATCAAAGCAAAAAAATACAGTGTCATTATATCAAAAATGCATACTAAAAAGTGAGGAAAATACAAGTATTCCACAGGAGATTACATTTGCCTTACCATTAGAAAAATACCTAGGTAGAATATAGTTCAACTTACTTCTTCGGACAGAAAATTTCAGGCTCTCTTGAAGAAGGAAGACTGCAGCTTCTGATAACATTACTACAGGGATTTGCAGGGTCAGATGACAACAACACAGAGCTCACCTGCCTTGACTTCACTGTCAAGGCTTTCTAAAGGAACCTGAAGCATTTTACTGTTATTCAGGTCAGCTTTTCATTTCTGCTAACATCAGTAAAGATTCTGCTCCAATTACAATCCCTTGAAATATAATAAATCTTATTCTTGCAAATTAATAGATAAAGAGCATACCACAAAATGTGTAACCAGTATTCAGGTTATTTCAGAGAGCCTATATATAAATTATTAACGTTTTGCTTGAAGAGAGCTTTTGCTTAACTTAGTATTTGCAAATTTAATACAATGGATTGTGTCCTTAATAAAATCCTTAATAGACAAGATAGAAGGCATGTGAATAAATTTGCCTTTCACTGTATTTTCCAGTAAGTGGATTTAATTCCCATTATCACATTAAAGCTTACAAGGTTGGAATCAGACATATTATTTATGCCTATAACAAGTACAACAGAGCAATTCATCTAGAAGAATAATGACTTGGAGGGATAAACTTTAGAGGTCAGTGTAACTAATTCCCTTTGCACATTCATTGCTTGACTTCACTGCTTGGTACATGGTGACCATACACAGTGCCAGCAAGGATGTTAATAACGACTGTTTGTATGATTTGATAACCCTGCCCAGTGCCTCCAAACTATGAACAACTCATTCAGTATAGGGCACTACACAGCCACCGTAAAAACTGTGAGTTCCTCTTGCAGCTAACCTGAATAGGATTCAGTCCAGTGATCTGGAAGTGAAAAGTGCCTCCCCACTTGTCATAGTCTACACCTTCATTTCTGGATGAAATATTCTGAAGAAATAAATGCTAAGCCAGTCTTTAACACTATGTGTATGGGTTGATTCATGCTTTAAGCAAAGTAATATTGCATCTAGTATTGTTGATTACTTTTTAATCTTAATTTCATCACAGTTCTGAATATCCATGAACTAACATTTATTCACTTCACTAATGAGATCTACTAGTGGGTTTCCACAGCAAGGGAAAGATCAGTGCATCATTAGGGACAGGTCAGCACAAGAAAGATTTTTTTTCTCAGTGAAACAGAACAAGAAATTGCCTCCTATATGATTTCTCTCTTCCAGGGGGAGAATACTTTGAAGTGTGGCTGAGAGCTCTTAGAGGCAAAAACATTCAGGTATTTCTGGGGAACAAGCCTGCATACTCGCATATGGTTTCACTACCAGCCATCACAAACTCTGGGCAAGAAAACCTTTATATCAGACTGCATCGGCTCTGCAAAATAGTCTTGCCCAAGACTTGCCTGTGAAATATATCCATGACATGAACTTTGTCAACACAAAACTAATGAGCAACAATCCTACACATATATACTCTTAAATCTTATATCAGCTTTTCTTTCTTTTGTTTTTTAACCTTCAGAAGACTCTAAGCTATTTTTATTCAGAACCTACAGCATTAACAGAAGGTTGTACAACAGCTAACAGGGGCAAGGATTGTGCTCTGCCTTACTATGGTTGTTCTCACAGGTCAAAGACTCTTCATAACTGAGAGTCCCTTTGTGCCACTCCAGGTGCAGACACTGGAGATATCCCACAAGAGGTTATCTTCAGAGAAGCAAAGTTATTGGTAGCAATTTTTCCTTTCATTACCACATCCCTCCCTCAGTGTCTTGATCTGTACATTGCAAACAGGGTTCTCCACATTACCTGTAACTATTATCAACAAAGAAAAAGGCCATGGAGAAGTTTCATGTCATCACTTCCCACAACACAACACACTGTAGCTTTCCCAGCTTTTCCATTAGAGAAGATCAGGACTATTCAGACAAGCAAGCACATCTGTTTCAACGTGCAGCTGCTATGTCCTCAATCGCAGTTTAATGAGATTCCGAAAATGTTTGGTACAGGATGTGCATCTGATCTTCAGTGTCATTATGCAAGTCTGCTATACTGTTCTTAGCTTAAAAATTTTAAGAACAGCTGTGCTGTTGAAAAGCTACTGTAGTTGCTGCTGCAGGAAAAAGATGCTGAGCAGTGAATATTCTGACATTTGTAACATCTAATTGCCTTTAAGTTTTAAGTGTGTTCACTTTTTTTTTTTAACATAAGGTATTAACATAAGTATATTGACATAAGGTATTTCTATTTTGATACAAAAGTTCTACCTCTTCTTTCTTCTTTTGGGATTGCAGGGTCATGACAACAGCATGCGAGTCCCTAGTCAGGGAGAAAATGTCAGGTAAGAAGGAATTCTTTAAATTACCCAGAAAAATAACAAGAATCATCTGAAAGATGAAGTCACACAGTTCAAAGCTGCCAATATAAATGATGCAACCTTTGTCAACATTTTCAGATCAAAACTGATTCCTTTCTACAAGATATTATTTAGCCAAAAATAATATTTTAACCAAACATTCTCATACAGTACTGACTGGGAAAAACAATAATGACCTGCAGTGATGAGACATGATAATTTGGTAATCCCTTATGGTCTTACAATACAGAGTACAATTCTCAACATATACTAAAATAATCACATAAAGAATATTCTAATGAGAGAGTTTCTTAGGAAACCCATTAGGAATATCATATTTCCTTCATAGGTTTCTAACTCTGTTCTGAAGCTCATTTGAAAATGCAAGCCATCTTTGTGCTATATCAGCATGTAGAAGGCCAAGGTTTAAGACATAAGTGTTAGAGTCATCCTAGTTCAAAACTGAGTCAGAGAACATCCTTAGAGTATGATAGACACTTTTGTATTCCTCTTGTTCAGGTGAAGCAGAAATAACTACTTTTTAATTATTATTTTACCTTACCATACGAAAAAGTTTGGGGACTGAAAATAAACTTGGAAAATGCTCAAGGTCATTTTTAGCTGAAGTGACTGAAAGTAATTTGCAAAGAAAGTAGTATGATATTGATTAGGAACATTTAAAATTATTATTAAATCTTATATGTTCACTTAAAAATGAAATCATTGTTGATCAGGTAGATAGCCTGACACTGGAACTGATCACTCCTTTATAAAATAATAATGGGGTAACAGCATACAGCTTGCTGTGTTCTCAAGCTGTCTTTTCATATTTTTTGTTGATGCTTCAGAACAGCAAAATGTTTTAATAACTCTTCATTCATTACCTTACAAGGACAGATATTTCAGCCAGGGAATTATTTATAATAATCACTCTTTTATAAGCTAATTTGGCAGATATCATTTTTTTAAAGCCTGGAATCCATTATCTTCTGAAGACTCCTAAAAAAACCTGTCATTTCAGCAATGATGATTTAACTTTACTTTAAGGCCTAATCCAAAACATAGAAATTTCATGCTTCTCTACTGCAGTCCCATCCATACCTCCTCCTTACATATAATGATAAGTAACGCTTTCTTGTCTACTCCTTGTCTACTACTAAAGTAGTTCAATTCAGGAATAGTAAACAAGCTAAACTTTACAGTGTAGTACTCAGTTCACATTTCCATTACACGTATCTTACCCCTTTTGTAAGGAAAGTGTTATAAACAACTATGTCATGTGAGAATCCTCTTGACAGAATGAATTCCCAGATATCTGATAGAGTTAGCATTATATTTCCTATACACCAACTCACCATAAGTCAACCAATGCAACAAACTGCAATGAAGCACTAGTCAGATTAAACAAATAAGGGAAAATGTCCTTTTCTAACTTGGTTTTCCCCTCCTGGCAGCTGGTATAGTCCTTTAAGTCAAGACTCAAAGTTAATTAAAAGTGGTTGTGAGGAAAGATCACATGAATAGCAGCTTTTTGCTTAGCTGGAAACAGAAATGTACCGTCCACAATGAGCTGTTTTCTTTTTAACACTAAATATTGGTCTTTGTGTAACAATTTTGACCCATCTGGCCCAGTAATATCCAGACATCTTTTTTTTTTTTTTTAATAGCAGTCAAGTATAAGATTTAGGGGAAAGAACTGAATATTAATTGGAAAAAATCTTTATTCAGACAATAGTCAATCAGTTTTGCCTTTTAAAAAGTTTATTTAAACTTAGTAGACTTCTTCTACTTAACAATTTATGAACAAAACATTAAGTCACTGCTCTGCAGTAATGTATCAATTACCATCTCATTCATACACAAAACCTATCCTTGTCTTCAGCTAAACAAGGTATAGCATATTATTTTTTCTGGAAGCATTTTTGTCATTCTGAGATGAAGGCATATACTGTACAAACATTTATCGTTACACAAACATACCTCCCTCCCCTCCCCCATGGAAAACAAATAAATGAAATAGAAAATCAGGTCATTCATCACAATAAGATAAAATCAGAAAGTGGAGTCAAAGAATGAAACTCAGTTTCATAGGATTCCTATATGATATAACCATAGGTATGGAGATGTTAAAGAGTTACAAAAAACTGATTTTTTTTTTTTTTTGTTTTTTAAATCTAGAAAAGAGATCATGCCAGGACTGATTCACAGTGAAGAAAAGTGATTAAAAAAATGCAATCTACTCAGGCTTGCTCTGCCTGAATGCAATAGATTGCCAGGCTCCTCTGATTGCTTTATTATCTCTTCTACAAATTACTATTTTGCTACCCTATGTATATTATGACAACATTTGGTGTTTCACTCTGTAAAAGAAGACTGAAGAAGAATGATTATACAAGACTTTTTTTCCTTTATGGATTAGAGGTGTGAAAATAACATTTTATGTAGTTACTAATGAGATTTGGGTTTTTTTCATCAGCAGCCTTTTGGGGGGAAAGTGTGTGTTTTCATTATTTTAGTGGTAATTTCTTCTTGCAGTACTCCAGTCCCATGGTGCATTTCAAAATGAACATGGTTAATGGTGACAGACAGCTGGACTGCCAGATAAAAGGAGTTCAGAAGAGAGCCAGTAATACTGAAAGGTATACTACAAAAACCAGTGGCTGGTTGCATTGAGATAAACAACTTGATCCCTTGATTTTCAAGACAGACTGTTTGGGAAAGTATCTAATTAGCCAACAACTGGGCAGCTTGAGAGGCAAAATGAATATTTTGATTGTTGAAAAAGGATATTAATTTCTCAAAAGGTTTGGACTTTCAGTTGTTAATGAAGTCAACCCCAACACTGTCTTTTTAATGAGTGTATAAAATCTTCTAAACATTTTGGATTCTTGTACTTTCACAGACTGGATATGAAATTTCAAAAGCAGGCAAAACTTCTGTTAACTTTTAAGAATAAAGATTTTAATGGTTATTCATTGTTAAGTTGCAGCCTTTTTTTCCCTTTTCAATTGACCCACTATTTTTAGGGACAGCTATACATCTTTACGCATAGACGAGAAGTCAAAAGCAAAACATTTCACTACAGGAGACATTATATATGACTTGCATTCATATCCTAGAGATACTGGGCATCTCGTCCCTTTCTGAACAACAAGACTGCCCAATTCTGAGCAGAATGTAGCAAGATCAATGCAGCTTCTCTGTAGCTTCTGTTCTTCCTTCTATAGAGTTTATCTATACCTCACAGCAGAGATCCTACACCCTTACAGGATGAGGTCTTGCATTTTTCATGGGTTCCTGCTGGAGTCTTCAATTTTGTTCCAGTAAAGACTGTAGGACTGGCCTGAACAAACTTTCTTTTCTTTTCCATTCAAATACTTTAGAATGGAAAAAAGATGGAAATTTGCAAAATATCTCCATCCATTTCAGAGCTTGCCTCACTGACAGCCTCTGCAGCATGGGTGCTGGGGGGGCCCTGCTCTCCCTTCACTGGCAGGCCATGGCCACCTCCCTGACACTCTTGCACAGTCTGTCACGCACAGCTGACCGCACACTTGCACGGGAGGCTCCTTCCCCACACAGGAGCTACAGGGGCAACCCTCACAGCTTCCTGCTGCTCAGCAGAGCGCATCCTTAGCTAACCCCCCTCCCTTTGAAGGGGTCCGTCTCTGCCAGGCAGCAGCCCAGGTTCGGCGGCTGCCTGTCGCCTCCTCCGGCCCCTGGAGCAGCCTCCCCCGCACGGCCCCGATGGGTGACCTCCCCCTCGGTGGGTGACCTTCCGGGCAGGGGCAGCGGGCCGCCGCCACCGCCGGCGCCGACCTTACCTGGCGCGAACACCATGACACCGCCTGGGCAGCGCCCGCCGGCGGCAGCCGGGCTGAGGCGGCGCGACGGTGGTTCAGAACCTCGGACAGCTCCCGGCGGCAGCGGCGGACCAGCACCTCGGAGAGCTGCCGCCGGCAGAGCAGCGCAGCACCTTGGACAGCTCCCAGCGGCGGCGGCTGCTCCGGGCCGCGGGCTCCCGCCTCCACAATGCACCGCTCCGGCGGGGCGGGCGCCGGGGCCCGGGCCGGGGCCCCACCGAGCCGCCCGCCCGCCCGGACACACACACCGACACACACTCAGGCAAACATCATTGCCACAACTCTTTGCCCTGCAGCGGCAGCTGGGGTGAAGGGGAAGGAGGGGAAAGGTAAGAGCAGCTCTGCCCAGCAGGGAGACCAGCTAATTGCTCCTAATTACCTCTCAGCAACAGCCCCGCTGCCTGACATTTCGGGGTACGCTGCTTTAACCGCAAGCTAACAACCCTGCTAATAGGCTCCGGCTATGCTGGACTTTGTTGGGGTATTTTACTTTCCAGCGGTTCAAATGCTGAGGAATTTATTGATTTCACAGGCCTGTTAACTCAGCTCTAGGAAACAGAAGCACATTGAATTAAGAGGGAACATGAATGTTTCAAAAATAAATAAAAGACAACATCAGGACCAAAAGGTAAATAAATAAATGAATGAATAATGAAATAAAAAAGAGGACAGTGAGTGGGAGAAGAAAAAACATCCACCAACTTTTATATTCCATATTTAATTTGCTGTTATCAATAAAACCCATGTTCAGACTTCTGGTGGGCCCAGCTGTTCTAGAACAGAAGTGAGAAGCTCAACAGTCAGGTGGGACACAGTTTAAAGAAACCAGCTGCCCCATATAAGCCTACACCTGCAAGAGGTGTTTCAAAAAACATTGTTTAAACAGTGCAAATTAAAGGAAGTAGATAAAAAAATTACTGTGCAAGTTTGCATGTAAATTTTTGCAATATGCAATACATTTGGCAGTCATAAGCTCATAACATACAGAATCTTATAAGCTCATTTCATTCTTTTCATAGCCAAGCATTTTACATAACTCTCCAATTAAATCTGCAATATTTTATGTCTGTAAATAATCTCTTATTCTTAAAATATGAATACAGAAAAGTCCAGTGACCTGCTCAAATAATTCTGTTTATATACTTTAGCAAAAACTCATGACATCACCTTCAAAGAGAAGCTGTAATCTTCTGACAACAGTTTTTTTCTTCTCTATTTTTGGAACACTATGTAAGATCATTTCTCCTTGGGAAGGCTTTCCGGATTCATCTTCATATACCATTTGTAGCACCTGATTTCTAGATATTCTTTTTATTACAAGATCTTCCCCTTAGTATTTTCAGCTTCTTTATTGCCATTTGCTCCTCTACCTTGTCTTATACTTCAGAGGTTCTATTTAACTTCTCTCAGACAGCAACTAAATTAGCTAATTTAAACGTTATACCTTTGACTGTTCAGGAACTGTGTTTCCTCTTTCAGAATGTTACCATAAAAAAAACCTTCATTCTAACACTTTCCTCATCTATCATTGGTTCACATCCACCTCAAGTGTGAGGACTATTACGGTACCTATGGACTGAATTAAAACTATTTTCTAGTAGGTAAGTGTCCTGCATAAAATACAGAAAATGATGATAGTCTGCAATAATTAGCATTCTTAAGAGGAAGATCAGGAATGTCCCATCATCTTTAGATAATCAAGATTGATGTATATTTTGGAAAGAGTGCAGGAAAACTTTTACTGGTATTTTTTGTGATGTATCTGTTATGTGGCCTCTACATACCTTGATTCATGTGTTCAGTAGAGATTCAGCCATTGTGAAAAAATAACCATTAATCCATTTCTCTCCAACAGAATCTATTCATTGTATTTCTATTGTATACATCCTTAAAAGAGATTATATATATATTTGTAGGGAATGGGTTTGGAGATGGTGGAGTGGCTTGTTAAGAGATTTTCAAAATAGTGAATTTGATTCTGTGATCTTAAAACCCGTAGGTAACCACAAATTCTAGGTAAGTATCTTTGACTTGGTGACAGAACCTACAACTTTTTTGGTGAAATAATACAGATTATTAACTACAATGTTCTACATACATCTTATTTTAACTATTTGACACCTGTATTTAAGATAATCCATTCAAATAATACACATATATTTATTTTATAATCTTTTTAGCTGCTCTTGCTTAAGTTAAAATCTTCCAGCAATGAATGTTTTCTGATTGAGGTAAAAAAATGCTATCAAAAAGTATCTTGGACTTCTTTTTCAATTACCAGAAACATTTTAAAATTCCAGATTTGTTCACAAGCTCAAATGTACAAAACATCACTGAAATAATTGCATAAGACAGAGTTGCACAGTGAACTGACATACTCAAATGGAATACTAATGGAGGCTAAATTTTTCTCCAATTTATAAAATCTTGAAAGGGATGTAGTAATCAAAAAGCGCAGTTACTGTAGTACAATAACAAACAAAATAGGGCACTAATAATTAATCTCATTCAACTTCAAATCAGTGGGAAAAACATCAGCTATGCCCAGTTATTAAAAAAAAAAAAAAGCCCTTGAGCCCCCTTAGTGCTAAAAATGAGGTTATAACACTAAAACATGATGCATGGTCTTTTTCATTTTAAGGTATATCATCAACTTGGATGAAATAGAATATATGAAAGCACATACAAAAATATTTTATAAAATTTCACCAGTAATTATAGTCTCCCTTTTGTATCATTTACGTTCTTAATGGTTGAGGAACTACTAGACTCCTTGTAACATGAGGAGAGCTACAAATTCTTGAGTATACGTCTTCAAAGACTTTTTAAGGAAGTCTTGACTTATTTAGAAGGTACTCTATTATGAACTTCAATATTTTTAACTAGACAGTTAAAAAAATCAAGTTGACTGGTGTCACTTTAAATCACTCATTGCTAACCATAATTCTGTGGTTTTACATCTGATGTAAACTCTTTAGTCTAATGGAGCTGAACACAAATATTTGGTCACGAACTCAGAAACTTGATAAACATGTTTCAAGGAAGATGCCATTTTACTTAAAGATATTCAATGTTTCAACATTTTGTTAATAGGAATATACAGCTAACATTTTATAGGTAGGCATCTGAGTGTTTCTGGAAGAATCAGCTGGAAATAAGTAATCACCTAAACATAAATGAATACATTTTTTAACATTATAAAGAGATAATCAGGAAGACTTCCTTTGTCCATATAAGATCATAGTATGAGTTTTATAGAAAGCTTTCTCTGCAATTTTGAGAATAAACTAACTCTGAGACATTTCCTATTTCCTCAGACACCTCTTAACATTTATAATCAAATCTATCTCTTTGGGATGGTAGATTAATCATATCAGTAAATTGCTTGAACTACTTGATGTGTTTTCCTAGACTGGGTATTATCATAATGGACTAAAAGCAATTAGAGTCACTGAATATCTTATGAGTAAGCAATGAGTAACAATAAAAATCTGTATTAGTTGAGGTGTAATCCATAACATCTGAAATTGCAAGGAAGCTGTTTTAAAGAAGTAATTGTGACTGTCAGCTAGAAACATCTCAGTAAAATTATTTAGATGAATATTAGAAGTGTCAAATGGCAATTTGTACAGCAGGGATCATAATATTCAATGTCTAGATTTAGACCACGACAATTAATGACCCTGTAATTAATATGCCTCCTATAATCAGATGTACAAACTACTGTACAGATATACAGACTAAATAAAGGGAAAAGAGAGAAATCCAAACCAGTTTCAGTTAAACAACACCAAAAACCTTGTGGAAAGTACCATTCTCTTGAAAAAGAAAGCCAATGAAAAACTAGTTACCTTTTCACAAGTACTCCAAAAGAATAGCAATGCACAGACTCCCAGCAGCAGAAGACATGAGACCTTGAAGGTCAGCAGCAAGAACATGCAACATTTCCAGAGACAGGAAAAAGTGAACACCATTAGATTAAAGATAAATGTGGCCATTAGAGTTTCAATGCATTAGTTTAGTCTTTTTTTCTTAATTAATTTGATAAACTGCATAGGAGTACAGGGCCAAGACTTACAAACAAGGATTAATTTTAGAGCCTAGAAAAGACAATTGTTCGGTTTGTTTTTCATTTTGTTTGGAGGTTTTGGGGGTTCTTTTTGTTTGTTTGTTTGGTTTTTCTAGCTATCACAAAGATGAATCCACCTAGGAAAACTCTCTAGCTTATTACATGGCCCCTATCACAATATCTGAATGCCTCACAACTCAATGCATTTATCTTCCAACAGTCTGTAAGAGGTAAATTGGTATATTTATTTTATAGATGAAAGACAAAATTACAGAGATGAGCCCAAAGCAAAAGCCAACCAATAAGAAACAAAGACCTAGATAAATTTAGAAGGTCTAAATATGAGACTGAATGGTTCACCTAAAATGTTACAACATACGCAACACTCAGAAAATCAGTGGAGCCAAAGTAAATGCTGCTCTCACCTGCCACCTTCGTAGCTAGTCAGCCCCATCACTGAGACAGATGAATGGGCCAAAGCCCAAAATTCAGAGCCCTTAGATCACATTGGAACTATGCTACACAGCAAGGAATTGAGGCTCGTCAAGTCCTAAGCTAATGCTCTAGTCATTGGATCTAGCAGAGACTCTATGAAAGACGGAAGGAGACTTTCAAGGACCTCACGTACAACCACTGACTCATAACATGGACAAGGCCATACCACTTTGCACCATGCTAAAGATTCACTGGGTAGGCTGGGTGTTTGCCATAAGTAAAATCCTCATCATCACACCTTTTCCAGTCTACCTGTTTATACATTTGTTAGACTGAAAATGAATATTTTTGCACATTTCCCCCTGTTATAGAAAATGTGTGTCAAGACCCTGATCACACAACAGCTTATTGGTATGTGTAACTTGACATACATCAAAATGAGGCATACATTCAAGTCTTTTCAAGCTCTTAGGAGAAAGAGAAAGAAAGAAGCATTTATGACCCCTGGCAAAACTGCTAGCCAGTGAGCTAAGGTGGAAACAAAACACAGCTTTGAAAACAAATGAAGCGATTATCAAACTCTCAAAAAAACATTAGTATATTAAAGTCCTGAATAATTTCAACTATAGCATCTTGGAAAGTGTAAATAACCTAAATATTAAGCTACATGCTTAATTTAAAGCCCAAAGAAAAGAACAAAGACATGTAACGTGTAAATACCAAAATGTTATAATTTTAATGTTACTGAAGATGTTAAGATTTGAGCTCTGAGAAGGGGAAACTGTACAGAATTATGAAAGATAGCCAATATAAAATACAATTAGTAAACACATAGTATAGTTTCCTAACTTGTCTTATACAGTCAGAACAATCAGGATTTTATCCTCCATGGCTAAAAATTAAACAACTTAGCCAAATAAGATAAAATGTAAATTTTAAATTATGTTTGTGAACATCAATTTTGTTACAAAAGGGAGGATTTGAAAGAGTATTTTAAGAGGAATTCATTATCTTCCAAAACTATCATTTATAAACTCTGGGTTATATAAAATACAATGCGATTGTGCCTGAAAACAATCAGTTAAAGACTGAAGTTTATTTTCCACTGCCAACAGATCCTTCATTATTGCCCCACCTAAAAACATTACAAAACTAAAGTTCAAAACAGAAAGATGTTAATGACATGAAACGGATCCACTTCATAGGAAATTGAGTTTTGTTACTAACTCTTTTGTTCACTAACTCTGCTTTTAAAATGGAAGAGTTTGGGCTTTCTATTTTGTGAAGAAAGACTTTTCTTTTGAGGGAGGCTCAATGGGCTGAGAAGTTGAATGTGTTTATTTCCCCAGTGCATATAATAGCACCAAAATTTAAATGAGGTTACTTATATTCATGGAGGCATCTAGTAGACTATGCCCAACTGAAAGTGATGTGTAGGAGGGCATTCCTACTCTAACAGAACTTCTCACTTCCATCAAATCAGAACTCCACTCTGATTGCATTTAATCAGTCCTCGGAATGATAGGAGAGATCTATGAGAGTGTCATACAAATGGATACAACAACTAGATGACTGGACTGGAAAACTGAATCAGTATTTCACATTGAAAACACTTATCAACTCTGTTAGAATGTGTAGCTTTAATTATAGCATTTCTGTCTAAAGTACCTCTATTTACAACTGCAGTTGTGACATTTTCAAGTAAGAATTTCTGATGTATTTCAGCTTCAATTTTGTGCAAACTGAATGGTGAAACTCTAGAATAAGTAAACTTGTCTGTCATATACTTTTAAAAATATAGATTTTAATCTTTACTATGTATATAGCTCTACTAAGTGTTAATCCAGTAAACTAGCTCATAGAGTCATCTTTAGACTTCTAACTCATCCAAAATATACACAGTATACTTACTCTTGTTACTTGTCAAGCAGATAAACTTTTTCCCTTATTCGATTTAGAGACCGAGAATTTCAGAAATAAAATTAGAATACATTTCTCTTTACAACACAAAATCTCTCTTCAATAGAAGCATTCAGTGAGACCTTAACATTTTTCAGGGGTATAAGGTTTAGCATGCAGCACTGAAATTTAAAGATTGTAACCTCACACCACTAATACAAATTTTATGTCTCAAAATCCTGGTTTAAGCTCTATTTTATAGTTTAAGAGTCTGAATATAAGAGTCAGGCCACGATTTTTATAAATCTGAATGGAAACATCTGAAAATTTTCCTGGATGAATTAGTAAAATTTCACTGGGTAAAATAGCAAAATAATAATAACAGTAATATAAAAGATATATTGTAAAAAGAAAATATTCAAATGTTGTCACTTCAAATGAAAAAAAACCCTCTTAAACGGTACACAAAATTTTGCAAAAAAAGCAGAGAATAGAACTTATTTCCAGAGAAGAAATTTTCACTGAACAATGGCAGCTCTAGACAAAAAAAAATGCCTTCCACAGCAACAGCTGTGCATCCAAAAAATTACATTTAAAGTTCTTTTACCTGAAATACCAAAAGTAAATCTAAAAGTATCTAAGACTGACTCTTTTATATTTAGAATTTCAAATGGATTCATATCGGCTTATACCTGTAGAGAAATCAAAATCACTCATTCTTTATCTTATTTGCAATAACTGAAAAGGATTGTTTGATGATTTTATGGAGTAAGTGGTCGAAAATAGGCCTAAATAAGTATGACGTAAATATAGTCTACTGCTACTGTTTGTAACATTAATCTATGCTGTAGGAATATAATTTTTCTCCCTTTTTGGGTTACAGTTTTCAGTACAGTTTTCATTAAATATCTGTTGTCCTTTATAACTATTGTTGTATCTTTAACCTACGCAATTTGTCACATTTCAAGGCTTTGTAGGATTGATGGATGAGAAGCAAACAAGAGTCAGGTTTATTCCCACATTAATCAAATTGCAAAAAAGAAAAAACAAAATCTCCAAACTCAAAATTCTGTTTTACTGAAAAAGAAGAAATAAAGCATAAGCATTTCAATCTTCATAATCCATCAAGTCCACCTCCAGTGGTCTAGCAAAGGATTTATGTCCAGTCCTTTTTGTTGCCTAGCTGTTTCTCACAACCGCTTTGCAACAAGCACTGTGTTTCACATTATACTTGATCTGGTGCCAAAACTGGGTAGTCCTGCTCCATTCATTCCCCCAACTCTAGCTATGTGCTCCTGCCACTTATCTTGGATCAAATGTAATGAACTTGTTTGACAAGATGATCCAATCTAAAAATGTCATATAAACTCACATAACTGCTTTTTCTAAAGCCATACAAGCCATTAAATATGAGGCAAACAAGAGGGAAGAAACAGGTGTGACAGGTAACAGCAAGAGAGGAAAGGAAGGAAAAGGACTACACCTTTTAGCAACAACTTGTAGTTTTACTATGGCAGGCAAAACAGAAAGCTGCTACCTTAGGATGCAGTTCTACAGTAGCCTAAGTCAATCTAAGTTGGGACCACTTTGGTCCTGCCCTCTACACCAAAACTTACAATAACGCTCTTCCTTTCCACTGACCCAAGCACTGATGCAATCGCATGGTGCTGCAGTTGAGGGACTTAGGTTAAAGAAAAGCCTCAAAATGGTTACTAGTTTTCGAGTGGTTCACCATGACATTGCATGAGTGCTACTGCAGGCACAAGAAAGATGGTAAAAAACCAGCAACCACAACTTAGATTGGTTTAAATTGCCATGGAGCTAAAACGTTCACCTCCTTTAGCTTTTCCCTTAACTTGCAAACAAGGAAATATCTCATGATTTAGCTCTGCCTTGCACATGAGGCCTACTGCCTTATGCATTACCTCTTTTTTTTTGTGGTCATCTATAATAGCTAGCTTTGAGATAAAAAGAGTTCTAGGCTTCTCCCTGTGTTCGAGAATAGATTTCTTTGGATCTAAGCTGAGAGCCATTAGCTTGTTAACAGAATAGCACATGCAATCTAACATATTTGCTGGTAAAAGAAATATGAGTTCTACCATAGTTCTATACACAGGAAGTTCTACCCAGAAAAATAGAAGGTGAAATACCTTTTAGCTTCACTTGAATCTCTCCACCCTGAAAAGTCTGCAAAAAGAAAGAATTCAACAAGGAAAAAGAACATATGTTAGGACTAAAAATGTAACAAACTTAAGGTCTATGTAACAGGGTGAGTAACACATTACTGCTGAAATGGGAAGGTCCTGCTCCTCCCTCTTCCTTTTTCACCTTCATCCCTGCTCCTGTCTGAATACCCTCAACCACTTATCTTGCATTGACACAGATGTTCACTGGACAGGTCTGTGAGCAGGAAAGGAGGAAAGAAGAAACAAGACTCTCCCTTTCAGCAGAATTGGGCTTGAGCACACAGAAAAATCTACTTTGCTATGAATTTAGAAGACTATTCTCAAAAAATAAAAAAGTTTTGTAGCAGAATAAAAGCAAATAACAAAAAAGTGTAAGTTTTGAAACAAACCTAGAAAAATATTTCATTGTAAGCTGTCTTTCCATACAGAAGCCACTTCCTATTCACTTTATATTTTCTTGAAGTAATTGGATGAAATCCTGTTGTCACCCAAGAAGAATGTTCCTTAATGTCCTAAACATATCTCAGGAAAACTCTAGCTATTTTGTAAGAAAAAAATAGAGGGCTTTTGGGGGGGTAAAAAAAGCCTGCATTCCGCAGTAAAAAGAAAACAGGGTTAAGTGCTACCTAGATATAGTCCTTATAACTAGGTACTTCTGGTGTAACAGAGCTACATGGGCATATATTTCATGACTTTCATATCCCAGACAGATAATCTATACACTAATTCTAAATATTGGAGGTTAAGGTAATGAAAAAAACATCATCTGAGGCTACTGACTTTGTAAGCAGGTTTGCAAACAGCAAGTTCTTAAATATAACGTACCCTAATTACAATAAATACCAATTTGTATTTGAATTATATTACAGAGTTTAATATACACAACTGTTCAGAACATTTTTCCTACTATAGTCTTGCTTTTACTCCAACTCTTCTGACTTTCCCCATGCAAACTTAAATGACAAAACTCATGCGAACAAGCTTTGACAGCATACAAAATAGAACTAATGGATATGTTTAACTGAAGACATGCAGTCCTGAAATCTCTACTCCGCTAAGCTCAAATTATGCTGGTACAAAATAGCCATAAATCACCAGCAGATAATTTATAACTTCCCTTGAAGAGGAACTCCTGCCAGAAGTCACGCAATATCTTACGTCTGGACAGTTCCTAAATTCTAGAGCAGAGGGAAGAAATGAGTCTTTTGTTCCAGTAATGCAGAGTGGAGCTCCACTATAGCCCATTCTCTTGTCTCAGCACTCTGAAAATCAATGCCACTACATTGCTTTGCTCCCATACTGGTACCACTGCTTGTGGTATCAGTGACGCAAAAGGATCTTGTGAATGAAAGTACAGATATTTTTGTCTTTAAATAATATTGTAAAAGTTGAGCTTCCATGCTAGTAAGTTGCTTGCATATGCAGATGTATAAATGGGTCACAACAAGGTCAGAAACCTACAAAAGTTAGCAGCGTTTTTTTAACAGAAAGTTAAACAGAAAATACCATTTTTCTAAATTGAAAAACTGTTTTTCTGCTTTGGCGGAAAAAAGTTGAAATGAGCAATTTTCGTGGTTCTGTTATATAAAGGCCATCTATATTGAATGCATTTCTCCTTTAGTTACTTTTATTTTTAGACTAAAATACAGATTTTAATCTATTATATTTATATGGCTATTATATCTAATATTCAAAATAGCTCAACATTATGCAAAAGAAAATATGTTCGGAATTTCCATTCAATAAAAATTTCAATTTCTTGTTAGCTTCACTATTGACTAATGAACATGTGTTCTTACAAGATCTACTTAGTCTCTAAAAAGAACTCTTAGAAAGAATTTGGGATATAGGTGCACAACAGTTCTGCTGTTGGCCAAACCCTTCCATTTCCATATGCTAAATATGCCATACCCAGACTCGGAACAACTTTATTCACATGGTTTACGTATTTTTCAAGTCTATCTATATAAAATCAGATGCTTAGTTACAGATTATTAAAAACAAGTAAGACTTCAAGAGTCTACATCCATTTTAAAGAACTCTCAACATGATAGCTAGTCCATACAATGGGCCTGTTTGTATTGGAACTGCTGAAGTTCATAAAGTTTCAGAGTTGTATAATTATATAAAGGAGTAGGGTCTACAAACAAAAAATATAAAAGGACAGTGGAGAGAAATACATTCAAAAACATAATATAATATAAATCACTATTTTCAGCTGTCACATTATTTCAGATTTCTTGTATTACATTTAAAAACCATTCTTGAAAATAGATGTCTTGACTCTTACGACACACATTTAACAAAATCTATTCATGGAAATCTTCCATCTGTTCTGAAATGAATGAGCACATTTTAATTGTTTTAGATCTATGTGAAGACAAATGACAGACCAACTGCTGTAATGGAATTTTTAATGAAATGTACATTTCTGGCTTACTGGACATACTACTGTGATCTACAAACTGAAAGAGATGAAAATTCCTTAGATCTTCCATGTGGAATTATCCTGTTCTGTACTGATATGTAAATGTGTATTTTCAGAAAAGTCATATATTATTAGAGCTAGACGTACTTTTGTTCAGAAATGCACACCTTCTGTGGCTAAACTGATAGAAGACATAAGAGTAGATAATCAGCCCTTAAAAACACACACTTTAAGCTTAGGGTAGACTTTCTGATATCATCTGGTATTTTATTTTGTATTTTACCCATCTCTATTAATCTAAAAATCCTTACTGGCATCATGAATGAAGGCATCCCTAAAGCAGTCTCTAGACTAGAAAATCAGGGCCAGATCTTCAAAAGAACTCCAGGTTCAGTACCTAAATCAATGGCAAGATTTCGAACAGTATTTAGAATTCTGTAGCTTGTATGAACACATACAAGGTGAACTCTTTAAAATTTTGCTGCTGAAAACAGCATGAGGAATTTTCTTTCACACATTACAAACAACCTTTAGAACTCATCTTGGCCTAAATCTTTTTCAGAGATTAAAATAGAAAATGGAAACATAAGTTCTCAAATGTGAACTGCCTCATTTTCTAATGTTTGTTTAAGTATTGATAAGAAGGGTGTGATTTTTGGAAGGTGAGGGGGATAGAAAAGGACTGGAAGATATTCTTCTGTCCTGATTAATGCGTGTTTTTCAAACTTAGTTGTGTCAAATAACCAGCAGTATAACCATGGCTAACAATTTGGATCAGAAGTGAACCAGATTCCAGAGTGCAAAATGTGTTCTCTTGTCTCTTTTTCTCTTTAGAAAGCAACAGTTTTTAAGAGCACAGTTACGATCACAGAATAGCAAAGTTCTTGTTTCAAATATTTTTCATCTGAGTTATTTAGCCTTTTAAATCACAAAGCCTTTTAATTAAATGCTTATTTTTCCTTAATATTTAGACTTTTTTTTTTTTTTTTTTTTTTAAACTGAGAAGACTTTGGTTTAGCATCACAACTGGTATTAGTCATATAGACCCATTCAGGTCACCAGAACCACCTCATTTTACATCAGCTGACATGTTGTTGCATTATATACATAAAAACCTTGATCATGCAAACAAATAATCATATACTTGATTCCAATACATGGGAGAGTTCCATTGAAGCCACTCATTCATTCAGCATCATAACATGGACACATTTTCAGTACAAGCCCCCAAAAGTAGCTGATTTTTTGCTATCTTTTTTATATTAAGGACATAACTGACTCTGATTCCAAAAACAACAGATGGAGAAGTGTATGTTTAGGTCTAATCTCATGCGTGATGTTTTTGCTAGTCAACTCCGTAAAAACAATTCATTCATATTTAATGTTATTTTAGCCATTTATATTTCTGTATCATTCTGACACTCTTGCAGGCACACAAGTTAGCTAACTTGCCTCTTGTCTGCAAATCTTATTAAGGATACTGAGGTAGTCTGGCCCCAATAAAGTCAATGGCAAAATTTGCACTAATCAGACAGGATTTCATCTGCTATCTCATGAGCTCTGAAGGAAGTTGCCACGTTTGTAACAACTGAAGAAAAAATGTGCCTTTCCTCAGCCAATGCCGCAGTGGCTTGGAGCTCATGTACATCTGCTTCTGCACATAATGTCTTTTGGCACAGACAGGGCAGAAGCTGGGATCAGTAACATCTGAAGATGTGGCCAGTTTTAGCTGAACTTTGAAGTCAGATCACCATAACACAGAAACTACCATCCTTTCAGAATGTATACATACAACAGTATCAATTTAAGTATGCTAACTATAGTGTACAGCTGTGGTAACCTCCACAGTTCCTTCCTAAAACCTCTTCTGGAACTTTAAACTTAAGCTTATTCTAGGTCTTATCACCGTCTTGAATAAAAATATTTGGGAAGTGAACAAAAAATGATCCATTGGCTTTCTAAAAAAAAAAAAAAAAAAGTAGCTTCACATCCTTGAAACAGTGGTAGTAGAAATTTCCAGTAAATTCTCAAATTCACAAAATTTGTAACCAAGTCTTTACTTTCCTGATCAATACCATCACTGGCGGCCTTGGGAAGATACAGCAGTCTTATGAATGCCAGGGAGCTAAAAACTAGTAAGAAGCTTAAGCCCCTTCTGAAGCCTATATCATGGGAACAATCCCATTGTTTTCATTTAATTTATTCCTGTGACAGAGACTGTTAAGACCAAGTCTTGTGTGAGGTGTTTATGTCATGTCCAAGGCATATGCAACAGTAACATTTGGTCCTGCCTCTGCACACGTTAATATTAGAGTATATATAATACCAAACTGTCCAATTTTAAAGAGCTACAAACATCACACAGCCCTTGATATCTAAAAAGCTGTTATCACACTTTCAGTTATCTACCTTTTAATGCAATCCTGGTTTTCTACAAGAGTTTCAAATTCACAGCCTGATTTTTGTGCACAAATGTCAAGAGTGCAATTTTCCTGAAGCGTATGCCATGAGCTCAGTCTTTCCATTCAAGTGTCTGCTGCCCCAATGAGACACATGTTCATTTATTACTTTCATAACATTCCAGAAAGCCAAAATTAAAGAGGACCCTGAGAGGTTTTTTAGCTTATCCCTCTGCTTCAAGGCAGAATTAACTATATTTAAACCACACCTGACAGATGTTTGTCTAACCTGTTCTTGAAGATCACCACTAATGCAGATTGCAGCACCTCCCAAGGCACTCTGTTCTAATACTTCAATATTCTACCCATCAGAAAGTCTTTTCTAATGTAAATCTTCACTGTTGCAATTTAAGCTCATTACTTTTTATACTCTTCATGGGAAATCTACAGAAAAAAAAACGATTTTCTTCCTCTTTATAGCTATCTTTTACACTTTCAAAGTCTTAGCACAACAGATTTGTTTTGCCTAGTCTTAACAATCCCAATTATTTCATTTAAGAAACACTGAACACAATTTTAGACAAGAAAACATAGCTTCCATATACTTAGAAAGAAAAAAAAAGTAGATCCCATTTTGGACCTACCATCTTTATCTATGATTATATACAGTAAAACATTTCAACAATAATCATTTATCATGTTCCTCAAGAGAACCAATAAAATGCCATGAATACACATCCTCTGATGTTGCACAGATACAAAACGTATAGTTTGTTTACAAACTAATATTACTGAAGGTAAAATGAAGCAACTTTTTAAAAAATATATATTCATAAAGGTCCAAAGTTTACATTTCTAAAATATTAAATTCATGTTTTATTTACAGACCAGCTTTCAAACAATTATTGGCATTTTAATATAATTGCTTAACCTGATGAGTACATGAATAAAACGAAGCTGTAAAAAAAAAAAAAAAAACAACCAATAATCAGAGTAAAGTTTCATCTAACAGTTCTAAAAATGCTATTTTCAATTTCTATTTAGAAATGCAAGAGGTCACCTACCACTTAGTAACTTATCATTAACTGGTCTAACACTTTCATATGCTATAGGTATCTCAAGTGACCAATGTATTCCAACCATGTGCACAAGAGTGCATTTTTGCCCATTCCAACTTCCAATGAAGTGTTGACAACATTTGTAGTATTTACACATTTAAAATAAAGGCTTGATATCCCTTTGGATCACTTTATCACTGTTACTCTGTCTTCTCTTGTTGACAATGTACAGCAAAGTGCAATCCAAAGGCTATGGATTTTGCTGATGCTGTGAGAATTGAATTAACAGCATCTACCCAAGTTGTCTAAAAAATAGGCAACTCTAAGTAACAGGCTATTAAGGAACACTGATTCTGCATCAATGATGACTGAAACCACTCACCAAAATCTTCCTCTCGCTGAGAGGTAGTATGTCAGAAGGAAGAAATTTTTAGACTTAAGCAGGACCTACTGGCTGGTATGACCATCCAAGATATAAAGCCCAACCTGAAAATTGCTGGCAGGCATCTGACAGCCTGTGGCTTTACACTGGAACTTGGGAGGCCTGGCAGGGAATTCCAGACACTTGATAGTGCAGCTAATTCTGCTGTGCTGCCAGAAACACTCCTTTGCCTACATTTGTGCTAGGTTAGGTGAAGTAAAATCTTGAAAGCTGCATAATAAAAACTACAACCTCAGGCTGTATTAGCTTTAACTAACTTCAACTGGGTCCGAGCAAGGAAAATACGTCCTTCTTCACGCTGCACCCTTTTTTCTCTGTTGCTCTGTCCCATCTCCTGAGGACTCTATTAAGATTTCTAAAGTGAACATACAAACAAACAGGGCAGATTCTTTTCCCCACAGAAGGGATAGGTGAATGCAATGACCTTTCTGTTTTGCCAGCCTGGACTACTGTGAATGTGAATAATGCAGTTTTTTTCAGGAAAGCAAGCATTTACTACTTCAGTAAACTCACCAGCTTGATTAAAACAAGAGGATATTTGAGGGAGTGGAATAAGAAGTGATTTCATTCAATCACCCTCCCCATTACACTTTGCTGTATCAATATCTAGCACCTACAGTAGGTGAAAAAAAGGAGGAAGTAAAAGGAAATCCTAGGAAATCAACAGCTGTGTTTCATAAATTGTAGGTACAACACCTTCAAAATTATGAAAAATAAGTATTTCATTTCCATGTTTGTTATTTTGAGATCTCAGCATTTTTAAACATAACTCACTGATTTTGATGTCTACAACGTACATAGTATTCCATACTAGATGAAATAAAACATCAGCCAGTGACAATCCCTCTGTTTTACAGAGAACTTGATCATATTCTTAATTTAAATCATGTATTAGTGCATTATAGCTCTAATGACAACAAAACTATTTTATATTCTAAGAATACGCATCTCTGAACTATTTTAAAATACCTAACCAAGCAATGCTGCGTGTTCCTATGCAGCATTCAAATCCTCTAAAAATATGTTTTCTTGAAAAGATAATTATCAGTTTAAACATATACCAACAATAAATTTTGATCAATTTAATTTCTTATACTATTTCTGATAAAGCTGCTGCTTTTGTTTCTAACTGCAAGCTATAGTTTCTAATTGCTGC
This sequence comes from Apteryx mantelli, assembly GCF_036417845.1. NCBI lineage: Eukaryota > Metazoa > Chordata > Aves > Apterygiformes > Apterygidae > Apteryx > Apteryx mantelli. The sequence continues at coordinate 54,597,613 of NC_089979.1, forward strand.
TCTGCTTCAGCAGCCATAGCTGCTGCCTGCAATTGTTCTGTTTCACTCTGGATGGCATTGGCTGTAGTAACTTGTTTTCTTTCACTGTGCATATTGTTCTCATGCCTTTTTAGATCAGATGCCTTAGCAAATGCTTTAGTGCAGGAACTGCAGACAAAAGGCTTCTCTCCTCGGTGTCTTCTTTCGTGGTCTTTGAGGTGGGACTTGTGCTTGAAAGCTTTATCACACATATGGCATGCAAATGGCCTCTCATTACTGTGAACTCTTTCATGCTTTTTTAGATCTGGTGCACGAATAAAAGACTTTCCACATACCTCACAACTGTAAGGCTTGTAACCTGTGTGTATTTTCAGATGCTCTTTCAAATGAGCTTGTGTGGTAAAGCCCTTTGTACACATTTCACAAACAAATGGTCTATCAGCAGTGTGTAGCTTTTCATGTTTTCTCAGTCGTGCTTCATCAGAAAATGTCTTGCCACAAGCCTGACATACAATATGCTCCCTGTGACCATAAAGCAAATATTCAAACTTCATGTCCCCAGTTCCTGTTGTCCAGCCTGGTGTCTGTTCATCTTTCACTTCACTTATGCCATCATTAAATGTCAATGCTTGAGGGGTTTGAGATCCTAAGTCTTTTGATTCAGTTGTTTCCATAGGCTCTACTTCCTGGCCATAACAGTTTACTTTTCGAACCTCTTCACTCCCCAACTCTTTCAAAATTGCTTCTTGAACTCTCAGGGTAGTGGTAGGTGACTTTCCATCCTCCTGACTAGGGGGAGTTCCTTCCACTGTCACATCTGATGGACTGTCGTCGTGATCTCCAATTTCTTCCACCTCATCATCTTGGGTATCATTAGCTTCCCCAATAGGACGATTTATTTTTAGACAGTACTTGCCCTTGGACTGTGTGTTTTCTTCAGGACTAGATACATCACGTTTCTGAGAGCAGAGTTTATCTAAAAAACGAATACCGAGAATCTGGCCTGAAGACATCATCAAATTTACATCCTCTTTCTTAACAGAAATCTTTGCAGTATACATGTAATTGAGAACTTCTTCAAAAATATCAGAACGAAGAAAATCTATTTCTATTACTGATGAACTATCAACTTCTAGTTTTTTGAAAAGCTTTTTGAAGTAGCTACTGCAGGCAGCAAGTACACACCGATGTGCTCGGAATTTAACATCCTCAACCACAATAGCTATGTCACAGAATTCTCCTTCCAAACGTTGTTCATTTAATGTTTTCAGAAACACAGTTTTGTGATCATCGTCATTATATTTAATGGTTTCAGACATACTGATGAAAAACTCCTGTAAAATAACAAGAGAAAGTTTTGTATGTTTTATAAAGTGGTCTAAGTCATGAAATCACAACAGTCGATGCCATTTACAAATTCAAAGAATTGTCAAATAAAAATGTTGGCTTAATTTGACCAGAAAACCCTTTTGGATTATAAAAGCACCACTCTTAAACCTCTTTTTAAAGTGTAAATATATAAAGGTCTTTCTCTAAATTAAATACTTCACAGGAATCACACTGTGATTTATAGATGAGAATTTTTTGCAATATGATACTAATTTACTCAAATGTTTACTGATTCAGTCATTCTAAATTGAAAACTTTCTCTGTGAAGTTAAAATTTCCAATAAATGTATGATCCTATTGCAAGAGTAGTAATTCTTATAGCTAAAATACATATATAGTAAAAATACAGTAAATTCTTATAGCTAAATACTATACTATAGCAAATACTAAAAAATATACAGGAAATACTAGTAAGCTGTAGTGATATAAGTAAAACTAACATATATCAACACAACCCAAGCTAAATGTGAAATATCAAATGTAAGTCTTACCATGAACAACGCAGGAAATTTTCTGAATAAATGACTATCAAATATTTGACAGATGACTAACACTCACAACAGACCACCTTCAGCCTGAAAGACAGAAAGTAAATAACACTTAAAAAATGATAAAATTATTCCAAAAATTAGTATTTTAAATTAATGTGTTAAAACACAGCATGTTAAATTATTTTAAATGATATGATATACACTGTTAAAACATCCAGTTATTCTATAGATGAACTATAGAAATCTATAGATTCTATAAACTGATTTGTTGTCCAAAAGCATGTGTTTTCTTCCCTCTTTCTTCATTCCCCTGACTTAGCTTTCCTGCTACTTAACATGCATTAGATCTGGAACTCATAAAAACTTCTCTAGGAACATATACAATTAACCCAATAACCCACCAAAAAAGTGAATAGTCTTCTGCTGAATTAGTGAGCTGAACAAGCCTAGAGGAAGGCCTGGCATGCAGACAAAGCAGCACAAAGGATGGCCGATGGTGCTGGTGATGGATGCATATGCAGGACCAGGGAAAGAAATGCTGTGGATACCAGACCAGAGGAACGTGCTCTCTCCATTTTTGGAGTAATTCATTGTTATGTATGCTGGAGCCCACCTTTTGTATAATAAAGCAGGCATCAAAGCATCTGTTCATGAAAATGAATAAAAAAATCTAGGTCCTAGACCTTCTTCAGCATGAGGATTCAAGTTAACACTCTCTTCCGAAAGCGTATCCTTACAGTCAGGCTAGTATTAGGGCAGGCTCCACTCCCCTTATTTAAGTGATATAGATAGGGCCTAAGTCAGGCCTAAGAGTCAAGGACAACAGACAAGAGAACACCAGGCTACAGCTAAACGATGGAGATATCTGAACAGGGGAGTGAGGAACAGTAAAAAATATATAATTTAAATTATTCAATCCCAGTCTCCCAAAGGCATCTAATTCTGAGATAGGGAGAGAAAATGCAGAAGAGAGGAGCAGAATCTAATGTTTGGTTCAGACACCTCCCTCCATCATCTGGCATGGCGCCATCTGGAATTCCATTTCTAAATTGCTATTTATCCTCAACCATATACAACATGGAAGCAGCTGACAGGTATGCCAGCTTCCACTCCTGGAGCTGGGTGTCTAACATGGTATGGAAACACTCAGCACCCTACAAAGCTCTTTGCAGATTTGGCATTCCAGCACATAGTGACACTGATAAAAAAAAAAAAAAAAGAAGTAATGCCAAAATTCAAAATTCTTTTCTTAGCCCGACATAATCGGACACTAAGATGACCAGATATGAAAAGCATAAAGAATACTTGAAATATATAAAGGAAAACAAAAACAATAAACATTCTGTGCATTTTTCTGGGTTGCCTAACATCCCATGAGGAGGTATCAGTCCAACACTGAAAGGCGGGCAGGACAGACTTAACTATTTCAACAGGATCTGTTTAGAGTTCTTTGCATGATGGGAAAAACACTGCTTTCTTTTTAAACAAACAGCAGAGTCGCTGGTAATAATCATGGAGCAACACCCTCCTTTCTTGTTAAACAATGTACTCATGTAAAGTGCAATTTGGTGCTGTTCTGTTGAGACTTACAAGTGAGAACCAGTAACAGAGGAAATAATTGGCTGAAAATTGTGTTACTAAGGCCACAGGAGTATGTGAGTGGTGAAAGGAACAAAGCTGCTGTTGTACAGGTGGAGCACAGTAAGCATTTGCCCAGAGTACGTGCACCACTCAGCAAGCTGAGTAAAGGCACGGGGAAATTCCCATTACCACGGGACGATTTACTTCACGGGATAATTCTAGTGACTCCCCGCCCAGCTCACCCGCCGCGGTCAGCGCAGAAGCGGGGGAGGACGCGCCGGGGCTGTTGGTGCAGCTCCTGCCGCCGTCCTGGGAGCCGGGCGGCGCCACGCTAGCTCTCGGCGGCCGCGGCCGTGCCCGCAGCCCGGCGCACGCACCCGCCGGCGGGGACGCGGCGCAGGCGTGTTCCCGGCGGGCCGGGCCTGGCCCTCCCTTCCCCTCCCCGGGAACCCGCGCCGCCACCGCGGGCGGGCGCCAGGGGCCCGCGGCCGCCTGCGCGGCCCTGCGGCAGGAAGGCGCTGCCCGCGCTCCCGGCCCGTCGTCGGGGGCGCCCGCGAGCACTGGCGGCCTCTCTCCGGAGCGAGCCCGGCGCTGCCGGCCGCGTCCCTCCCGCGCCGCCTCGCGGGGCTGCGCCGGGGACGGGCGCGGGCGGCGACGGCGCCGTCCTCTTCCCTCCCCGCCCACTCCCCGCAACGGTTGCCGCGCGACGCCCGCGGCGGCGCGAGCCGAGGCGCCGCCAGGCTCCCCGCCTCGCGCCGCCGGACAACGGCCGCAACGGCCGAGCGCCCCTTTGTTGCGGCGGCCGGTGCCGCCGCGCGGGCCCCGCGCGCCCCAACATGCGCCCCCGCCGCCGGACGTGTCTGTGTCTTCCTCCTCCTCCTTGCTCGCCCTCCCTCCCTTCCTCCGCCCGCCGTGCGCGGGAGGCAGGCGCGCGGCGGCTCCGAGCTGCTGACGGCGGCGGGCGCGTCCGCGGCGCCTCCATCTCACCCCGCGCGCGAGTTGCCTGGGCTTTAACGGCTGCAGCCGCCAGCAGCTACGGCTGCTGGAAGCGGCGGCAGCAGTGAGCCGGGCAGGGAGGGCGGCGCGCGAGGGAGAGCGCGCGCGCGCAGCGCGGCGGCGGCGGCCCTGCCGTTGGGCGAGGGGGGGGGGGGGGAGAGGGCTCGCGCTTACCTGCCGCCCGCCCGCGCGCGCACGGTACCACACTCCCCGGGGGACGCGGGGGCTGCTGCTGCCGCCGAGCGGGACGGGGCCGGGGCTGGGGCCGGGGGGGGGAAGGGAGAAGGGGGGGAATTTGGGGAGGGGGGCTGGGGGGGGGTCTGCGCGCGTCTCTCCGGCCGTCACCGCCGCCTCCTGCACGAGCACTCAGTGCGCGCGCGCGCGCCGGGGGCGGGGGTACGTGCATGCGCGGTGCGAGCAGGGCGCGCCTGTGCTGGGGAGCGTGGAGGAGGCGGAGGAGGTGGGGAGAAACAAAGGGGGAACGGGCCGGCCCCATCTCCCTTTTCGGGGGGCCCGCGCCGTCGCCGCTGCGCGGGCGGGCGGGGAGGGGGGGCGCGCGCGCCGCGGCGCTCGGGGATGGCCGGCGCCGCGGGGGCGCCGCGGAGCCGCGTTGCGTGGCGCCGCGCCGCGGGCACCCGCCCCGCCGCGGCTGCGCGTGCGAGCCCGGCGGCGCTCTCCCGCCTGGCGGCGCGCGGCGGCGAGCCCGGCGCGGGCTCGGTCCCGCGCTCGGCGGGGCTGAGGGAGAGGGCGCGAGGCCGCCGGCTCCCCGCGGCCGTTGGCGCCGCGCTCCGGGGGGCGGGGCCAGGGCCGAGGTGGGCGGGAAGGGGCGCTCGCGGCCGCCAGCGGCGCGGGAGTGTGAGGCCGCGGCGGTGTCGGCGTCGGCGCCCCCCTCAGCTCAGGCGGCCGGGCCGGGCCCTCCCCGAAAGGGGAGACGGGGCCCCGCGCCGAGTGGCCGCGCTCGGCTCGAGGCCGCGCCGCTCGGCACGGTCGTGGGCAGATCGCGGCGGCTGCGGGGAGGGGGGGGGGAAGAGGGAGAGTGAATTAGGCGGGAAGTTTTATAAAGTAGTTATGTGCAAAGATGTGGCGATCGCTTCCCGGGGGACCCCGCTTTCCCTCTCCTGCGTGGCGACGCGCGTTTAAAGCGGTTGCCATGACTTTTGTGCTGTTGTACAAGCCTGTCGTAGTGAAAGACGACGGGTGCATTTCCCCCCTCAGTATCTGTTGTCTCTGAATATCACAGATAGGAAAAAATGACTGCTTACCAAAACATGTTGTACGTACCCAATTGCCTTCAGTTGTTTTAAACTTCTAGGAGTTAAAGTTTTACAGAAATAGCACACTGTCTACAAAGAAATAAAAGCTATTATTGTGTTACTCGTTTTCCACCTATTCTTTTTAAAGTTCGTGAGACTTTGCTGATGGGAAATTGTTCAGGAAAATAATTTGTGGATTAATAAAACTTTAAGTGTTGCAAAATAACAATCTAATAATATAAAATGCAGCAATTCTACTAGGAAAATGTGAATTTGCAGTACAGTAAGTACTTACACTGAAAATTACAGCAATAAAAAGTTACTGGAATAATGTGTTCATCCTCAGGGAGCAACAGAATAACTTTATCCATCAGGTTCATAACTGCTACCCCTTCCTGAGTCATCTCTGTGATGTTTTTGTATAATCCCTAATATATGTCGTGACTTGCTCTCTAGCTGGATCACTCCATCCTTTTTAAATTATTAATTAAAAGATTTATATTGCCTGCTATCCATTTTTAGATCTAATGGAAAGAAGTTATTTTCCCTGGATAGTGAAAGCTGCCGGGTTTTTTTGTTAGTGGCATAAGTAATTTGCATTCAGAAAGCAATACTAATGGTGTTAAAACAATTTTTAAAGTATTTCTGAATCTTATACGAGAATTCCCTCCAACATGGAGGGAGCTTCCTTTATTCAACTTCCTTACATAGTCCTTTTTTTCTTCAGCACTACCTCAAACACTCCTGCGATACCCTTATTAGTCTTAAGAAACATGGACCTGCTGAATTCAGCTTACCATGCTTATCAGCAAACATACCTCTGATTTCATTATGCTTTCTGTTTCTGCTATATTCACCAGCTTCCCTGTATTTAAAGTGTAAGCATTTTATGGTAGAAACAGCTTTTTAAGTTTTGCAGTGCCTAGCACAGTATGAATATGCCTTAGTGTCTAGGGCCAGGTTCTACTGTAATGAGAGAGAGAGAGTTAAGCAGCAAGTGGAGAAAAGTGTGGTTACCACAGGAAAGGTATGACTAATTATTTTGGTTTTCTTTTCTCTGCTTTTCTGTGTGCTACAGTTCTTCTGATTTTGCGCTGTTTCAGATTGTATCTTTAGCAGCTCTCGCTGACTTACCAGAATATAGAAAATAACATGTTCGATAGCCAGGTTAGTTTACCATGAATTGTGGAGAATGAAAAATAAAGCATCGTTAATATCCAGGTGTGTCATATTTTTCATTACATATAATGTGCCAGGTATTTACCATGCGGTCTGAAGTTGGTGGTGCTGTTTGGTGAGCTTGCAAACTGAGATAAAGACTTCCTCATTTTTATGTGAAAGTTCTGGAACACTGCCTCATTTTAAATACTCCAGCTAATATAAAGCATGTACTGTGAGCAGTAGGACCAGAGGTTGTTCAAATTTAGCAGTACTGGCTAATAATAATAACATTGCAGATGCAGGTCAAGCAGCTGTTAATAAATAGCTTATTTAAACTATTGCATGTGAGACAATTACTCATGTCTCTGATGAAACTGAAGGAAAATACACTTCTGACTGTGCTCAGACTTTAAAGTTATTACTTACAAATTGCAAATTAGTGACTCTCTGACTGGGTTATTGAGATGGACAAGAACTAGAGACCAGTGTCACATGAGAATCAAAGTTTCTGGTGAAACCTGCATGTCTAAAATACACCTGCGAGCATGTGTCCTATACGTCTCATGAACACGCTATGCTGAATAGCGACAGAGGAGTCTAGAAATCATCTCAAGTGCTAGCGTGTGGAAAGCATATGTAGAACTGCTGCATATGTAAAACTTAAGCATCACAACAGGTCTGAATTGAGGCGTATTGCAGCAGGCTTCAGAAATTAGAAAAACAGAAAGGTAAAGGTCACAGAAACTCCATTTTGACTGAAAAGAACTAGGATTGAAATTATGTATTATTAGTGAAGATGAAACATAGTAAGAAAATGCAACTCCACTAACCTGTCTATGGACTAATATAGGCAGTCATGTCAGTTTGCCAAAAGTAGGTATTTTTCCACTCTCCTGGAAAATACCCTTATGTGGAAAAAATGTAACCAGGAGGAAAAACAAAAATCTGTGCATCATGTGTCCAGCAAGTATTCTTCCTATGAAAATACCATGTACTCAGACAGCAAATAGCAATATTTAGGCTTTGAAGTGTATGAGCTGTTTTCCTGTCTGATGAACCAGACTGTAGAACTAATAGGCTGTTTCCTTTTGATGTTTTGATTGCAGGGATAGCTGTAGGAAAAAAAGGAGATCTTTGTAGGATGTGCTTGTTTGTTTAGAAAATTGTGGAACAGAAGTGAAGAATGACATGTCCCTTTTTACAGTTGTACATGAGGTGTCAGAGAAGGCATGCAGTAAATGCTGAAGATTCACATCTAAAATTTTGAAAGTGGTGATCAGTTTTTAAATGTATATTAAATATCAAGGGGCTCTTGTGTGTTTGTGGTGCTTACGTTTATAAAGTGTGCCTGAGTTATAAGCACAGATATGATCATCTTAATATTTATGGCCTGTTTTTGTGTATTAAAATTGTATCTCGGTATTGCAGAAACATTCGTCATGCAAGGACCTAGATTTTTCCATGTTCACTTTTCATGGGTCAGATTTTTCATCATGCAGAGTGCGCAAAACAAAATGAACATACAAAACATCCAAAATTTGTGAGTGGCAGAACCTGTTAGCATCTTCCCCGTTTCAGCAGGGACTGTGAATTTAAGCCTCTGCAGAACACAAGTGAATGTGCTGGGACAGAGGAGGACAGTCAGAGAGCAGATGCTCCTCACAGTGTGTGTTTCCCATAGCAACCTGGCAAATTTCCCAGCAGAAATTTGCATGCGAGTTAGTCATGATTTTGCATCATTTACTGAGTTCTGTATTTCCAGGCATCCTCCCAGAAGAGGGAACAGCAAAGACAAATTAGGAGGAGCAGAGCATAGGTGATGAAGGATGGCAGCCCAACCCTTGGCTAAGCTGTTTGAACAGAGAGAGACGGCGAGGCTTGGGGACTTGAGAACTCAACGACTGACCACTGCTAGAGTTTGCACCCATACCAGAAGGGACACAAGTCCATCTGTCTAGAGACCCCGATCACTAAAATCTTACTTAATTGTATTGTATTCAAATTAGAAGAACAATTACATGCTCTTCTTACCAGTGAATTCCCAGTATACTGTGTGCCACATTTATCTACGGTCATTTATAGTAATACATGATGACACATGTTTATCAAAGGTTGTAGATTTAAGAGATGTGGTTGTATAATTAGAGCAGTTCATGCTCTTGTGCATACACAAGGCACTCTATATTCTTTTTATCCCTACGCAGAATAGTCAGGTCTGGCTGTGACTTGTGTAATTTTGCAAACCTCATTACTTTCTTTCTTTCACTCTCTTTCCTCTTTTGTATGTATTTTCATGTTTTTTGGTTTGCACTCCATTTCTTTTCCCATTTTCTCTTTTTCTTTCCTATATCCCCAGCACCCTCCCATTTTTCCTTCCCCCTCTTTCATTGTCAGTTATCTTCTTCTAGGCCCAATTCTTGACTCTGACATCCTTATTGGATTCGAACGATATGGAGAGTGAGTGAAAAAGGATGTGTGCCGCTTTTCATTATCAAATATCAAGTGCCAGAGATATATCATGAAAACTTCACTTTATCTGTGATTCTGTGATATCCTTTCCCCCAGTGTGCTCTTTCTGGGTTTCTTCATTTCCTGTGTAATTATACCATTACCTTCTTTCTTCGGTTTTGATCATGCACTCTAGTGCTAAAGCTAGGTAGTGCTACAGATAGAGATTTAAGGGAGCAGCAGTGTTTACAGTCATTCATACAAACCCATGGAAAGATCACACTGAGGAGGTGACAGGTCCCAGAGGAGAAAGAATTGAGAGAGAAACACTCCATATATCTGGATTCTTTGACCTAGGTAAAGATTGTATGAAATGAACAAAAAATCACGATTACACATTCAGTCTTGGATATTTAGTGACTTTTGAGTGTGTAATGCATTACAGAAGGAATAGAAGGCAGTTTGATGATTAGTTAATATTTTAAGTACTTGAAAATACAGAGCACTAAATGAGAGTTGTTTCTGTGCTTGATTCCTCTTTGTGTGACAGATTATATTAATGATGTTATGAACACACTCCTATGAAACAATTGATCCACAAGAGTAGAATAACTTCTGTATAACTGATGTATCAGAAAGAACAGATTTCTCATTCACAGATCAGATATATTTTTGATATACACAGTGCATATACCATCTGGTCCCATAAGACTAGGATGGTGGTTTTGGTTTAGTTTTAGCCATACTTCCAGGTTCAAGTCAGATTCTTTCAGTATGCAGCTAATAGAAGAGACTGACATTTTGTGAATTGTTTACTTGATGTCTAGTTTGTTAGCTTAAGCAGGGCAAATACATTTTTTTGGATGGATGATATGCAGGAGTGAGAATGTGTGGAGGGGGCCAATTTAACTCTTCTCTGAGGTAGCGGGGTGATTACCATGTTATAGTGGATAATCTTGTCATAGCTATGTGAAAATTTAATTTTTATTCAAATATATAACTTTGGACATGGCATTTTTCCTCATTTTCTGAAAGGAGCTGAGTTTGCCCAAATATAAGCAAGTACTGTTTACTCTGACATATTTATTTTGTCTAAAAAACAAGCCTTTATCTTCTGCGTGGATATTGCAAAGTATTCTTCATAATTATGGATAGGCTATAATTAAAAAATCAGTTATCTCACACCTACCACCCTCAGTCCCCCTTCACCCTCATTCTTTGTTAACCTTATTTTTTTTATGCCTAAAAGTCAGATGGTTAGTGTTTATGGAAAGAATAATGCATTAAATTCTCCACTGTTGTTTTTGGTTTTAGTGCTCTGTTAATAAGTAAAAAGCAAGATCTGATTTGATAGTTCCACATCAATCAGTATAAGCTGCTACACAATGTTCAACAGCAGCAGAAGATGGACACTTGACCATGCTATAGTGAATGCTTGAAATTCTATAGCTTAGATGACCAGGATTTGTGCATTCATAAACCTCTCACAAAGTTCAACTAATAGAGAGGAATAAAGACCCCTCCCCATTAGACAGCTTGCATGCTTTTTAGATGATAACTGATGCCAAACGTGAGTTTCTTTTTTGAGGGTATGGTCAGGCAAGCACTTTGGTTGACAAGATACAAAGGCAAACCTCCTAATATCAGCTGTTCCCCATACACTGCCAGAAAAGAAAACAAAACAAAAATGTTTTCTCCCCTCTTTCTTCCTTGTGTCTTTGTCAATATACGACCAATGTAAAATCAGCACCATGGCAGAGTGAGGCTTGAATTTCAGAGGCTGCAGGAGTTCTTTCTGATGTCAGTTTATTTGTGGATGTTTTATAAGTGGTTGAAGAGGGGTTTTTGGCAATCACATGCTAGAGAGAGAGGTGGAGAGCTTCATACAACTGCCAAATTTTGTGCAGTTCTGTGTGCAACATTTTATTTAAAGGTAATGAGTTATTCCACACATTTGCCAATAACCAGGAACCTCCACTGTTACAGAAGTGGAAATTTTAGAATGGAGAGCCCTTTCACTGACTAGTCTGTTCTGCACATTTCGGTCCTCACTTCATCAGCGCTTTCCCCCAAGGATATCAAAAAGGTTTTAGTCTGTTAATACCTGCATTTTTGATCTCACTACTAAATCTGAAAAACTGTAGAAAGCATGCAAACAGTTTTATGATAACAAAAGCAGAGTTCAGAACCATAGATCTCATCTAGTAGCAAAGTTGTTAAACTGCACTAGAAAAAACATCACCACAGAAGAGCATTTGGACTGACTTGGATTCAGGCTAGAGGCAAAAAAGCTCAGTGCTGTGTGAGAAGTGTTAAATATCATTCATTGCAACATGTTCAAGAATAAGAAAGATTTAGAAAATGGGAAGAAAGGGAGAACTTTGTTATTCATTTAGATGGAATAAATAGCCCCAGAAAGTCAAAAAGAGTTATTATGACATCATACAGCATTAGGCAGTTAAGGTGTAGCTTTTCAGCCTTCTCAGTCCCACGACAAACACACAACCTTCATAACCTGTCATTAAAAGTAGAGAAAAAGGAGTATCTCCTGAATCCACTTCTCTTTCCTAAACTGACAATCTCATAGTTGTATTAAAGATGGCAAAAATGGTCCTTCTGGAGAAAGAGGAAAAGTTAATTCTAATGGTCTGTAATGTTAGTCATTCAAACGTTCTAATTGCTGGCATGCATAAAATAATAGCAAACAGAAATCGATTTTAAAGTTCTTCTGGTGCTTACTGTGGCTTGCAGCCTCTCAGACAAGCTTTCAGAAGGACAAGTCTCACACACTGCCTAAAGGCAACTCTGAGATGCAACTACTTTGCACCAGAGCTAAAGCTGTTTAAGATACTACTTTTGGCTGACTTTTTGATGACTTGGTCATAGGAATGCTGCATGCTGAATGCTGATGGAGTCTTACCTGGCAAAGCCAGATGCTTCTCAAGCAGGAGAAAAACAGAGAAATGAAAGGGAGAAAAGTTCAGATGCCAAAAGAAAATAATACGTAAGTGAGGAGGTGAAAGGAGGAGGGCAACTGTAATGTGCCAAGCGGTTTAGAGGCCTTGCACAAGTCTGGTAGAGGCAGCTGGTCCCTCCCGGGCTGAGGCTGGTCAGGACATTTCTCAGAATCAGCATCCCTGAAGCAAGGCCCGGGGTGGGTTATCACAGTGGAGCCTGGCCTTGCAGCAGTGGCAGGGCCTGTGGTAAAGCTTCCTCCGTACCATCTTCACGTACTTGAACTGTTGGTGTCAGTAGGCCTTGCTCTTAGATTAATTCAGTTTTCTGTCGTTACTGTTTTACAGAAGGGGATGTAACAGATACCATAGGATAGAATGAATCTGTCTGATGTGATAGGACTGAGTTTCCCAAAGAAGCTGGATAATTCATGTGTGTGAACATATATGGGGGGGGGCAGAGATAGATGTCTCCTTAGGGAATCAGATTTGTCCTGCTTATTCTGAAAGGCAGCATGGGTAGGCAGATGGCACATTCTTGTCATATTAAGAGCAAGTATTCTATTCATAAACACAGATATAGGATATTGGTCACAGCCCAGTGCACTTTTTTTTTTTTCCAGAATACAATGTATTTTTGTAGGGAGGAGTTTCTCTCTCTCATTTTTATGCATGTTACCTGAGATGCAAACAAAAATCATGAGACTAAGAAATGCTTATTAGGAAAAGGCATGATACTTAGAAAATTTGCTGTACAGTAATTTGCATGAACCCGTTCTTCCTGCAGTCAGTGGGAGTGTTGTCACTCATTATAAGGGAGGAAGATGTGAAACCTTAATTTACAACACACTGTATAGATAAAACTGGCTTATCCACTAACATATGGATTTTTGAACACCTCATGTCATGTTTAAAATAAATTATATTGAGAACAAGTATATAGAGATATACAATCATCTTTAAAAACTTTTTATAAAGATACTCCTTTTTATGGCTCTGTACACAATATGGAATATTTAGGCAACAGATTTACTACCTTAGAGTAAAATAATGGTCTAAGCACATTTTAGGGGAAGAGGAAAAGAGGATTTCAACTTACAATTTTCTCCATCTTTGTCTCTTAGCAATCACATTATGTTAAATAGTTATATTTAAGAGCAGGAAGGAGAGAAACTGAGACCTATATATAGTTTAATTCTACTGTTCCCCTCTACTTTTGTGGACCCTTCCCAAATGTCACAGTATTTGGAGATCTCATTCAACAGCCACTGAAGTGAATGGGATGTCTCCTACTGATTTCAGTGGCAGACAGCGGCAAGCTGCGTTAAGGATAGGATTGAATGTATTCTAGCTATCTTCAGATGTGGTTGAGTTTTGTTGTGATAAATCCAAGACTATTGCTAAAGTTAACATAGTCTCATTTCTTATAAGGTAAAAAACAATTCCATCTCCATTTAATTTGACAAGAGTACAAAAAAATTAAATCCCCTATTAGCATTACTGCCCAATATAAGCATTATTACTGCCTTTTCTGTCTCTGCTTTCTCAGGACTGGATTTTGCAAAAACTGTATTCAGTTACATGAGAACTTCTATTAAATACATTGAAGCTACTTACATCCTTCTGTATTCCTCAATATAAACAAAGGTTGTGGAATAATGCAATAACTATGCTGAATCCCATTAGATTTACTGAGTAAAACTGAGGCAATCCCCTATTAATTTGTCTGGATCTCCTCCAACATTCATATTAGTATGTTCACATGCTTTATCTCTGTATCATGTGGCTAATTGTCTTCCCAGAGAAACAATGCATTAATTGCTCGGTGGTTTTGGCTTCTTCCCCCTGTTAAAGCTAGCTATTTATATGACAAGTTTACTGATAAAGAGTTCCCAAATACTTTTTTTCCCCCTTTTTTAGTCATGTCAGAATTTTATAGCTTATTTTCAGATGTATAGGGTCATGCAGGTAATACAAGTCTATTTTTATTTTCTTTTATACATAGACATAAAAAAAAATGCCAAGACCTGCTAGCCTCTTATATTAAAATAGTAAAATACTGAGGCACTAAATAGCAACATAAAAAGGAGAACTCTATTTCTATGCACTGATGGATTGGGAACTTGTCTGGGAATCAGAAGACTAAATTCTATCCTTGGTTTTTCTCGAAGAGGTCATGACCTTGGTCACTTTGCCTCTGTTTCCTTCTCTCTCTTCTCATAAGCTTTGCCTATTTGATGCTTAGGTTTTAAAGGTCACCAGAAGAGGCACTGGCTCCAACTACACTGCCCTTTACATAGAAAAAAAATCCTGTGATCCGTTTTAGACCTCTTTGTGATATTTCAATGTGAAGAGAGATTGATTGTGGGATTTGGTGGATACAGAGGAACCCTTGCTGAAGCACCAGCAGATATACTGCATATAAGAACAGTTGCCATCATCTCAGAAACACCTAAAAAAAACTTTACATAAGATCAGAAGTCAGCGTGACACTAAGTGAAAACTACAGTTAGGATAGTTAAGGGAAAACAGTCATAAATCATTCACTTTGTGTATACCAACAGTTCCCTGCTATAAATGTTTTGGATAATATCCCGAATACCTTTGAATTACTGGTACTAACTTGTAATTCAAATGCATATTGAGAAGGCAAAGGACCCTCTGATAAGGATATGAGATTTGAACCATGATCAATACCTCCTTCATGAAATCTTCAAATTGCTTGGCCCCCGTTTCCTAAATTGTTAAGAGATACAAAGATAATTATATCAAAGAGATGATGGGCAGAAATTACTAACTTAAGATAATACAGCTTACAAAATTTTTTTCATTTTTTTCTTGGCTGCTCAGCATTGTCCAGAGTCTTCTTTAAGTATGCTCAATATTTAATAGAGCATAAAATAGTCATAAGCATATCATATATTATGGTCAACAAAATACTTTCCTTCACTGTCAGTATGGACCATAGTGGCAGGTGCTACAGGTAGCCACAAGTGATATCAAGGGATCACATTTAAATTCTCCTCTCTTTGTAGAGACCTATTCATGTCACATTTACATGGCTGCAGTATTTGTGTCTGTTTACTCAAGGAGTTACCAGATTCTCTATTTCCTTCCCAGAGTAGGATATTCCAAGTAGAATGACCTGTTTTTGTTGTACCTGTTCTTACCAGAGCTAGACCCACAGCACATGCCACAATTTCCTTTTTTTCCAGCTCGTTTCCTGAGAAGTCCAATGTCAAAAGACCTAATACTCCAGCTTTTTGAACCTCAGCTCTGCCTGAGTTTTGCTGCTCACTCTGAGCACAGCACTCTCCACTAGTGTTTCAGTACACCCCAGTAGCTGTAAATTGGCTGTGATACCCCACTGGAGAAGCTTCAGAATATCCTTGCACATTATAGCTAGTGATGTTTAACCTATGACAGAACAATCCTACTTTGATCTCTGAGAACTGTTTTAGATGCACGCCTCTGATGTACAAGAATCCATATAGATAGAAATAACTTCTAACATACATCCTTATGTGCACTGATAAGCCAAAATGCAGTTACCTAAAATAGAAATGCAATGACTACAGCATAAAAAAAGGTGTAGTCCAACAGAAATGCTGTTAGGTATGGCAAAAAGTTCAATTTTTAATTGGTCTGCTACAGCAAGAAGTTAAAGTCCTGCTGAATACCTCCTGCTGAGGCAGGACACCTATGAATTTTCTAAATCTGAATGCTTGCATAAAAAAGGTGAAATTGAAGGAAAAAAAACAACGGGGGAGCTATACCTGCTGCACACTAGAATGGTAATTGGCTGTGGGTTGCCACTTCTTAGTGAAATGTTATACGACTGGACTTGCTGTGAAACACTGTTGGTTGTTCAGCCACAGGGCTATTGAACTTTAGGAAGAAATGCCAAAACATATGTTTAGTACCAGTTTTTCTGGTTAGAAAGACCAAAGTTCTTTCAGCTGTTTGTATCCCCAGTGTATGTATATATGTAGTTTTCAAACTGGCACATGATGTTGCATGCGTGTGGGCTTTATATTCACAGTCAGATGGCAAGCATAAATACTGCACAAATTATGTGTAATACGGGAAACATAACTTGCAATAAGTTATAGGGTAATGTAAATTATTAGTCCCATGAAAATAACTAAAAGTTATGTTTGCTTGGTTTGAACAACTTATGTTTTATGATCGCAGTTCGTTAGAGTCTTTTCCACAGAACACATTCAAATGTTTCCAGCAGCTGTGACTGGCAGATTACATGGAGCAAGTGAACATTGCTCAGTCTCTGTAAGTACAAAGAGACTTAATAACAATCATGCCTTATGGTCATCCCAAGCATTACTCACATTCTGCTTTGTCTAATGCATCCTTTGGCTGAGGAATCAGTGGGCATTTAAGTCCAAAGCTATTTGTGATATAAGTGTAGCCTGGGATGATAATATAACAAGCCTTTTTCTTGATATGTGCTGCAACTTCAAAATAAGGTAGGGTTGCATTAATTATTTATAGTATTTCTGCAGTGTAATTGACAAAGTTACAGTCTGATTATTTTCAGTATTGGCAACTAAAGAACTAATCCATGTTTATTGTTGAATCCTAATTTACTATTCAAGGAATTCAAAGGGAATGGGTAAGTAGCATTCCCCACTTTCTAGCTTCTGCAGTTTTCCCTCCTGTTTTATTTTGACATGAATACAGAGAGATATTCTCATAAAAGTGGGAAGAGGCACACATGCTGAAAGAAAAGAACCGCTTTCTGGAAAACCCTTGAGGAGTTTCACAACCAAGATACCAGTCCGAGATACCAGACTGTATAAAAAAAATAGCAGCTCCTCAAAGCTTCTGAAAGACCTTGCAAAAGGCACAATGTACATGCACAGATCAGGAATGACTATCACAGCACCTTCTCCCTCCTTATTTATGTATCATAACTCAAAAAGATAAGTCAAAGGTGCAAGAGGCAGGGAGGATAAGGGAGAACAACTTTTCACAGTATCAGTGTAATAACTGTAGCTACTGTCTGTCAAATAGTCCTGTTTACAGAAAGTAATGCTTCCAGTCTGAATCATCCTCAAATGGTGGATCTTATGTGACTGAAGTCAATGGAAAGTCCAGCAAGTGCTTTAAGTGAAGTTCTGTCTCTTCACGGGCATTTCTGTTTCAAGTATCATCTCTCTCTAACCCAATGCAGCTAGCCTCTGCTGATGTTCATAGCCATTAGGTGGAGATGTATGCAAATAAAGCTTGTGTGGGGCACACTGGTATTGCATTTCTAACTGTCATTCTCTGAGGCTTATCATAGTCACAACAGAATTTCCCACATGCTGGACAGTGCTGTCCGAAATGATAATCAGGGTTATATTTGTACTTACCCTTTTAGTTGGAGATACTTTTCTTTAAACTAACTACAGCCATTTCCATTTTTGCTCCCTTATCAACAAGGTATATGGTTAGTAGTGGAAGCAAACCAAATTTTTTCAGGTCAGCCTTATGTGCATGTAATTATATACTGTCATAGCTGATAGAATGGAGAACAAGAACATTTACATACATATTTAAGCAAATTGAAGTGCTAAGATAATTCTCGTTTCAAATATATTCATTTGAACGAGTATGGCTGTTATTTCTGCTGGACCATCTTGTTTTAATTTCTCCCATTGATGCCTATGGGAATAGTCATGGCATACTCTGGAAGCAGCTTAGGCTGCATGATTAGGCATTAACAATATAGGCCATAATTTCAGAGAAATCTTTAAACAGACTGATATTTGGCAGAAGCAAGAGTGAAATGGTAGCAGCTATAAACATCACCTCTTAAGTTCTGTAGACTTCAGCCATTTCAGTAGCAGAAGACCCTACATGTAGGTATATGATATCCACAAACCATTTAAATAACCAGTATCATTTCATTTTTTATCTTGTGTGATACCCCACATTCTGTCTTACCCCATTGGCATTTAGGAGGACAAGTGCTTGTACGGTGATGTACCATATACAATCCACACCTAGCTGTGTTGCAACTCTCTCCAAAGCCCAAATTAGAGAAAATTGACCTTAAAAAAAAAAAAAAAATCACCAAATATAAACATGCATGCTCCACTATTTTCATTTACTAACATAATTAGCCTCTTGCTTCAGGAGAATGTGAGAGGACAGCCTTTATTAGGCCATTAGGTTTAAGAGTTCAGATGCACCTAGATGTTAAAAAATACACAAACAAAAATCCAAGTAAATTTATCAAGAACATAGAATATAGGTCACAGTTTGGCAAGGTAATAATGTTGTTATGTAATCAGTGACTTTATGCTTACAATATTTAAGTATTTCATGCACCATACAAGTCAGGAACACCTGTTAGAGCTTTGAATCCATATTCTATCTATTAGTTTACTATGCAAAGTTTCAACGTTATTATATATGTTTGCGTGTTTTGCTGTAATAGTTGCAAGAGCTACTTTGCAAGCTACATTGCAAGCTACTTTGATTCAGCAGCATTCCCTTGCAGTCCTCTTAACATGCTAATAGAAGTTTTGCTTGCTTGTCTTGCAGGAGCAACATAAACCATGAATTCTGCTCAACCAATTACTTTGCTTATCCTAAGGTTTGCAATATGCTGCTCACAGGAGCTCCATGTAAATAATAATACAAATGAGCATTGGGTACTCATCATCATACAACTTCATCTGATATAGATGTTTGATATATTTGCTCATATCTAGTGTCATGTGATTTATGCAGATGCTGTATTTTCTTCTAGGCCTATCATTACTCTTCACCTCTCTGGCACTATGGAAAGAAGTATGCGTTCTTCTACACCTACATTATAAATTCCAATGTCTCAAGAGAACATCTCCCTAGCAGGCTCTCCCCTTGCATCTTTGAAGCTGTGCTTCCCAGCTCACACTGCCGTGTTTAACTCATAAATACTTGGAGTGGGACAAAAGACAGGATATGATACCAAATCAAAGTGACAGTGTTTTTCTACCCAGCTGATATTTCCTTGTCACAGGATACATCTGGCTGCATATAAGACTGTGGACATGTTGTACGGTCTGTAAGGCAGATATATCCACACTCCTGTATTTACTCTTGTCAATCTCAGATAACTCTCTGGCTGAAGCATGGCTTTTTAGCGCCACATCCCCAAACTTTAGAACTTCTGTTGCAAACACCAAATCCACCCTATAGCTGAACCCACTGAGTTTGTGCAGGACAGTGGCACTTTTGTCACTCAAGTGACAATTTCATTAGCTAAGTTCTTGTTCTGTTTTGCTTGCATATCATGTGATGATGGCAATTAATCAATAAAATTGCCATCTAGCTTTCACTGCTGAGCTTCCAATAGCGCTGAATTGTGTTGTATTACTAGCAGCCTTTCAAGTGCTGAGAAGAAATGAAGACAGAGTAAGTCACCAAGAATGAGACCTAGAAAGAGAAATTACTTCAGTGTCAGTCTTCTGGAAGACCTGGGAGCTGACAATTGCTTCTGAAATGTATTTTAGGCCTAGTACAAGGCTGTGGTAAGTCTGATCAGACAGCAGTCAGGGAATTGTATTTAAAACATGATGCATAACAGTAAAGAGAAAAGAGTAGCAAAGGCACCGCTCTTACTGTTCTGCTAATCCTGGAATCTGCAAGAACCACCAACCTGGCAAGCCATGCTGTTGAACAGCATAATGCACAACATTAACATGTAGAGGAATCTAACGTTCAATGATAGCACCTAGTTGTCATGAACAGGATGGGCAAGTGAGACAAAAATACATTCAGAGGTGCACAGTGTTTTCGTAGACATCAACCTCACAGGTGGTTATCTTACTGCTGAACAGTAAGTGTCATTTCTCATTGATCCTGATAACTTTTGGCCTTTTCATGAGTTACTACATCTCTCTGGGGAAGGTACTCATCTTCTGTTCATATCTGCAGTGTTTAGGGTGGGGATATTCTTTTTACTGTTAATGCCACTTATACATAAATTTAACAGAGAGCTATCTGATTCTGTACACTGAATGATTGAGCTTAGTCTAAAAGAAGCTCCTATTAAATATGTTAAAGGAAATATTAAACTTGTTCCCCATCAGCTATGAAATTAATCATTTATAGCTTAATAAAAATTTGTAATGAGATGTATTGAATTCAGGCTGACTTTTATTTTCCAAGTTACTATTATTGCCAGCTAGAATTACACACACTGCATTTATGAACTTTTGCCCATCAGCTGTAGCAGAAGGGTATAAATAAATACAAATGATAGTAGGCATATGTAGGGAATAGTTGCTGCTAAGTAGGTACAGACATGTTGCATCTATTATTAAAAAAAAATTGAAAATTCTGGAGAAAGAAGGGGCTACATTATTTACATTTCTTTTTTTGTAGTTAGCATGTGCACTTCTGTTCAGCTTATACAAATATCAGTACTCAGTCAGAGCTGCCAAGGGAACTGAGACCCAACATTTGGGTATTTATAAAGAGGAAAGTTCCTCTGCTTGCCATCTCGTCAGCCTGCAAACAGGGTGCATGTTTTGGCTGACAAATAGATGCAAGGAAAGATTCCCTGTCACTGTCCATGGATGTGGATGCCTGTAAAAGTTGTCTTTGAGGTGGTAGGGATATTTCATTTGTCAAGTTGAATCCAGAAGGCTAGTAAGGTCAGATCTTATCTTCAGGTCTAGTGATCTGGGTCACTGCTTTCTTTTACCAGGGAAACGGCAGTAAAGCTCAGCATGAACTGTGGTCAGGAGTCTGTCCAGGAGAGGAAAGACAGAGATGCAGCTGAAATATCTGTGAGAAGAAAGGTGAAGGCTGGTGAATTATGTAAAGCAGCACATAGCACATACAGGGAGAAACAGAATAGCAGCTGAGGGTGGGAGTGGGGAGAAAGCAGTAGCAGGAGAGGGAGGTTCCTCTCCACTGCAGGTTTAGATTAGTTAAAGTGTAACTGAAAAGGAAAGGCTGGTGAGGAGAAAGCTATAGATGAGATGACAATGCCAACTGCTCTAATGTCACGCATTTTGAGGGCAACAGCTTGTTCTGTCAGAGGCGAAGCCTGCATGGGACTAGGACTTCTATCCATCCATATCTTCCCAAAAGAATCAAGAGAGAAATTCTGCTGGCTTTCTCTAATTCTTCTCCTGGGAGGTGGTGGGGATGGAGGAGGAGGAGAGGAATAGATGCAGTAGGTATATTAGAAAGTCTTGGACATAACTGTTTTCTCAAGAGAACATTATTTCTCTCTTTGGCAGAGAAACACTGCCGGATGCAGGAAGGACATGGTAGAGTTTTAAATGTTGGCACCAACACAGTGGACATCACTTTTGTCAAATATTTGCCCTACTGACAGATATGTAACAAGTCTACTTGCCAAGGTAGTTGAGCACACTGAGGTCTGCTTTGGCCAAGCACAGATTTTGAGGTAGGCATTGTTAACCAGGGATGTACAGCTGGCCTCAGATGACTTTGGAGTCTCAGCAATAGTCGCTTTACATATTTTCATGCAGGTACTGCATGAATTTCATGCAGGTAGTTTAGCATAAAAATACTTTGAGTTTGCTCACACAGATTTGCATTGTTTCATGGTATATTTACGTAGTGACAAATGTGAGTGAGCAGACTACTGCATGAATCTAGACACCACTCTTGACATTTGTTTGTGCTTATGACAGTCATTAACAGTAATTTCACAAATACATCAATGGGAGCTGTGCATAGCCACTCTTTCCCCAAGTATCTGCCTATTATAGTTAAAAAAACAACAAAAACAACAAAAACCCCTTCAAATAATAATATAGTTGTCAGTAACAAAAGATATGATTAGAGATATGATTCACTACTACATAGACTGAAAACATGCAGGGAAGTCATCAGCATTATGGGGATGGCCTTTTTCATGTAAATGTGGAAGATGCCCATTTCAGATGGTGGGTGGATATCATTCTGTCACAATTTTTAATCTTTTCTGAGACAGTAACACTAATAACTTATAACTACAATGAACCCTAGAGCACATTAAGCTATTATTTATTCTAGAACAGATATAGTAGAACTGATATGCTCTGTTGTGTTTATGAACATGCTTTATTACTCCTGCAGTGCAACATTCTGGCTAATTTAGTAGTTTATCAAGTGTCACTTAGTCAAAAAGGTTTATCTGTGGTCTTTCTACAGAAGTCCTGAATTAGTACTATATCCCTCCATACCACAGACCCCCAATATCCAAGAGTTTTACAAAACCCACCTAGCCAATGAATGTTCTGTACTGCCTTGGAATATCCAATACTGCAGTACTACCTCCTTATTTTACTTGCACATGACAGAAGGCTTTCATTTCTTTTCCACGTGATGGTTGTCTTAGAAATGAGTATAAGATTTTTTACCACCATTTTTGTCTTAAAGAAGCAAGAAAAATAAAGTACTCTGTAGATACAATAGCATAGACTGTGACATTATAGCAGAGTCTTTTTCCAGAGAATCACTCATAAGAACCAGTTTTCTTGATCCTGAACCATTGCCACTTACCTCATCTTCCACTCACATCTTATATCCCAGGTCCACAAATAACTCTCTTCCACAAATTCCCCTTACCTAGTGAAGGAAGTGCTTTTTATTAATTCTCTAAATCCATGTGATCCAGAGCTTCCTTATTTTCCCAGGTATTGTTGGAGGGCCAGCCATCAATGCTTGGTGAAGTTAACCTTTCTTTAGTAACCTTCTCAGCTGGGGGAGGACACCTGTAGTAATTGCTCTTCCCACTGCAACATGTGAACAATATGGCTACTGTTGGAGGAATTTTGTTAACGCAGCTGGTATTATTTTTCCCCATCACTAGCACCTTTTTTTTTTTGGCCAAATTTTGTTTCCTATAACAAAAAGCCCTGTTAAAAATCAATAGAGTCATGGATTTTGGCCTGCCACGGCACTAGCTGGCTTTTATGACACTGCAGGGTTACTTGTCAATAGGGCATTAACCTATTTCACACCAGAACTGGAATCAGATCTCTGTGATTTATTTGTATTTCTAGCCAAACAAGGATATATAATTCTATATAATTTGGGTAGGGAGGCAATGTTTGTTACTGTTGTCCTAACACTCATTAGCTTTAATTGCTGGAATGATTGATGTACTTGACAACACAGATGGAATAGTTAGGGTGTCAGCCAAGGTTTCCATGCTCCACAGGGCTATGGCAGAACTTTTGATCTGCCTATCTCTTTTTTCCTGTCTTTTCATCCTCCTAAAATCACACTGACCTGTATGTGAATGCACTGAAGAAGGAGAGCCTAATGGCATCACTAAATAAATGCTGTTGAGGCACCATTTCAGTACAAATGAATCGATCATTTGTACAATTTGTACAAATGCATATAATCATATTGTTGATACCTGACTTGTCACAGCAGCCAGTCACACGTATGATATAATTCCAGTGCATCCCTAAGGTTTACAAAAGGGTTATATAGCCCTGTGTACAGGAACGGTAATAGACAGTCCCATTCCTCAGTCCATACTCCAGCTCAGGTAGAAACCAGCTCCAGTTCAGATGCTGTGTAACACTTGGCCTCAGTGAAGATGCTCTTTCAGTCATGTGGCTTCTTGGTTGGGACTGGCTGTTGCATTTCAGAGCAATGTAGGTGTCAACATAGTGATGATGGTCTCTTTATTCTCGTACACTAATAAATATCACACATCCTGTGTGTGTTTCTATTGTGCCTTCACACAAGGGTCATAATGTGGTAATGGGAGTGACTGACAGTTCTGTTTTAGCTAAATAGTGTTTCAGCTGGCAGGTAAACACACACAAATTAGTTAAAGAGAGACAGGTGGAAATATGGAATGGTTGAATCTGTGTGGATAAGATCACAGCAAGGAAGTGTAAAGGGAGACTGGAAGCATACCATGAACTCTGAGGACTGCTACACAAAACTGGAGTGAAAGGAAGGGAGTCTTTTGAAGAGCATGCTAACAGAGCAGCTGGAAAGTCAGAAGGACTTAGCAGAGGCACAGAAGGGAGGATAGGATTTAAATAGAGAAGTAGCATACGTATCTAACACAAATGACAGGTCACAGAGAATGACCATGGAAGTCTGGTTCTGAGTTTGAGCCTAGAAAAAATAATCAGAGATGTCGTAAGAGCTGTTCTGGGGGCAGCATGCTGGCCTGGAGAGTGGGGAGAGCAGCTCTAAACAATGCAAACAGCGTGGTTCTAGACATAAAAGAGACATTGGGGTCCAGGGCACACATTTTTAAGATGAGAGGGACTAAAGAGTTAGGAAATAAAGCTGATATCATGAGGAGAAAGATCCCGTGGGATGGGATCATGAGAATGTGTTGAGAATATAAGAAACTGAAGCAGATAAAAAAAACGTACGTGTTTGTGACAAGGGCAAGTGGAAGCTGAGGATGAAGAAGTTGAAACCTGAGAGGGTGATGAAAGACCTATTGTTTTTAAACATTCTCTCCTTAGAAGATATGGGCAGGATCTCATGCGGAGAGAAGTAGAGGCAAGAAGGCAGCAGCTGTATTGGCTGCTTGTGGGGCTTTGGTTAAATTGAAGAGCACTGTTTAGCACTGTTAGAGAAAAGAAAGTCTATTGTAATGGAGGCAAACTATCTGCAGGATTTCCAGCACACATGCTTGTCAGTGACAGGTGAGAAAGAGGAGCAGAAAAAAATCTAGGGATGGGGTTTGAAAGGTCTGAAAGCAGATGATAAGTCATCAAAGCTAATGGACCAGAAAGCATGAAAGGGCCAAGTGGCTGTGAGAGAGAATGAGCTGATTCTGAAAGAGAGCAGATGGTGGCTGAAGAGGAGGAAACTGGCTATTAAAAAAGAAAAATCAAAGAAAGTATTGCTTGATAAAAACAGTCAAGGGAAAGGCACTAATGGTAAAATGAGAAGTATGAACCAAGTCTGAAATTTGAACAGAGGTATGAAAGCAAAGAAATGTGCACTTAAGGGGTTGGATGTATTATCATTATAGGAGTTGAAATTGCTGAGGATGAGTGGGGAAGACTGTAGAAGGATAGAAAGAATATCAAGACTTTAAATTTAAAAAAGGCTGATGGGGAGGACAGGATGTAACTGCAGAATGAATGGGAAGAGAAGCAACAGATGCAGTCTGCTCAAAAGAGAGAATGGACCAGAGAGAAGTTGGAAAGGAGAGAAGAGGTATAAGAGAGGAGCCTGATCAAATACAGTTGGGTTAAAGTAGAGAATATGAAAGAAAGCAAAAAAATGTGCTGCATGTGTTCTAATGCTACAAATTCACTTTTATAGATCAATATGACATAAAGTTTCCTTATTGACATATTACATCTCATTGCAGGAAAAAAGGTCTTGTGACATGTCAATCACCAGGTGGCATTTTGAGTGGAAAAACAGAAACAAAATCCATTGTCTAATGCACATGCAAGGATGATTTCACAGAAGTACTGTCAGAACAAGTAATGGTCTGTGTGTGTATATTGTCCAGTAGCTTGGGATTTAGGAGCTCTAAGGATGAGTGGGGAGATTGCCAGCACTGCTGGGACTGTATAACAATATTCACATTCATCTGAGTTGTATATGGATTGGAGATTACATCAAAGGAATAGACATGCCTTTAGAGGCCTTCATATGCCAAATCCATCAACTGAATTTGGTCAGAAAAACAATATATTTAGAAACAACCTCTTAAATCCATAAAGGAAGGCTACCTGTGCTTGTTACAGTCTTGATTTAAGGAAAGAAAGAGCAACATATTAGCTGCACTTTTCCTACTAGAAGAGGCTTTGAAGATTTCTTAATGATTTGCTTTTGTACTTTCAGATATATATTTTTTCATTTCTCTTTGCTCGGTTACATGATTTACAACAGGCTTTCCCTGGGATGTTTAATGTGTTTTGTCTAATCTTTATCTTAACCCCTGCAAAACAGGATTATGCACCAAAAAACACATGCCCAATACTTAAAAGCAACATGTGCAGCAATAGATTCCAGTGTAAGGCAGTATTAATATGGAAACATACAGTGCTAGTTTGTAATTCAGGCAGTCCAAAGCTCCTGCAGGTTCCAGAATTTGAGTTTTGCAATTCAGATTAGTTGACATCACTGCATGAGCTTCGGTTGTGTGAAGAAGTTCAGAACCATGCTACATCTTGCCACAGAAGCAGACAGCAAAGATATTTCTGGAAAATAATACAAAAATTCCCAGTAAATTCTGGACAAAAAGAAAAAAGAATTAAAGGCTCTTTTTTTTTAAGCTGTGTACTGGAAAAACCAGAGCTGGTAGACTGTATCACAGTTAAAAGTCAAACGTGCTTAAAAATGAAAACCATTTCTAGTGTCAGTACTCTTTTTTTCTCCTTTTGGTTTTTGCTATGTCATTATAGTCCCTCTTGAAGACAGGTCATTAATCCTACTTACAGTGAATGATGGTCATTTTAGCTATAAGAGTGAGGTCATTGATTTATGGAGGTTATAGCTGCATTTGAGATGAAACGAGAGCTGAGGTTTTTGCATAATGCGAGCACATCAGCCTTCCTTCAAACTAGGATTTTTGAAATGCTGGGGCTAACAGTCTTTACAGCGGCCATTAGTTCCAGCTGAGAAGCAGGACTGATGTTGACGAGGAGACAAGAGAAAGGGTGGGGGCGGGGTGGGGGGGAATAAATGTCATAAACCAGAGTAATTTAGAGAATAAACCAGGGCTAACATTACTTCAAAGATGATATACTATTTAGTTTCAGCTAACGAATACAGGAATTTGTGGAAAGCATCATAAAGATTAACAGCATTATGACTCATTGTTTATTTCAACCTGCATCTCAGAGACAGAACTAGAAGATGCATAACTAATAATGGTCTTAGTAACTGTATGACCAAATACTTATTGGGAAGGCTGGCATTTTGTGTTGCCCTGAGGGAACCCAGCCCAACCATGGACAGCATCTTTTCTGATGTAGCATAACACTAAAGTTAAAAGACACAGCTAACCATCATTTGCAGTACAAGACTGATTTCATGTTTGTAATTTATAGATTTAACAAGAGTCCTCCATTTTCTCTTTCTCAAAAAAATCCCACCCATGTGCAATGGAATAAGCCTTTCTCATACTCATCCAGTTACACTTCAAAATATTCCTCAGTACAAACCTCAAACCACCACTAAACCTTGTGATCCATACAGGACTTCAGGAGGTCCAACTCTACTGTTGTGGCGGGGAAGCATTTTGTCATGATCATCCAGTCCAAAATCCTTTTTGTCAGGAGTTTTGCCTTACTGTGCTTGACAGGGAGTTTGTTCTGTATCATTTCATTAACATACAGCTGTGGAAAACATCAACACTGGAAGCCTGTAACTAAGATAGTGGGTTTGGGGAGCAAATGAAATTGCAAAAGCATGTCGAGAGATTACATTAGTAAAGTCAACTTAAGGAGGTTCAGAACAAACAGAAAATAATCAAAGCCAAATATCTGCTGCTTTATGTGATGGAGGGGAAGGCAAAAAGAGAATCTAGTAATTGTTTTTAATCTCCTCTCCTTAGGCAGGTGTTACTCTTTTTCTTCATATAAACCATGCACTTCAAGAGAAAGTGGATTTAAGATTTGGGAATGGAAAGTTGTCCAGTTAAGGATTTCCCTTAAAGCTATAAATATAAAGAAGAGCTCAGATCATACTTTCAAAGCGGTCAACTGCAGTTTGGGGCATACCTACCTTGGAAAATACCACTTTTCTTCTTAATGACTTTACAATGTATAAAGTCAAATGAAAAGGTTTTTTTTGTTTTGTGTTGGTTTGAGCTTTGTTGACTGGAGATAGTGATTTGTTAATGTAAGGTCTCTGACTGTTTGGATGGTAACTAGCAATGTAAAAACGATGCCAGACAGTTTGACTGAGCACTATTTTGTTTGGGCAATACAGGTAAGGGTATGCACTATGTGCTGCTGGTGTGTTCAACAAACATTAAAAAATAACACATACAATATATCCCAGCACTGCCAGAGGCATCTCACAAACTTTTAAAAATAGACTAGACTAGGATGCAAGTTGAAGCAAGATTAAAAATTAAGGTTTGATTCCTAGCTCTGTACAACCTGGGCCTTAAATGCTCCTGTATAAAAAGGGGGACTGCATTTCTTTATTTCACCATTATTGCCTGTAATGAGGGGAGATGACAGGGAACACCTTGTAAATGTGAAAGCTGGAAATGGGCCCTGTAGTCTCAACTGACCTATCTATTTTGGGTTAAGGTAAGAAATCTGCATTCAAGATTTTCCTGAATTATAGGAGGTTTGCCAAACTGAAGCCTGGATGCAATGTCTAATTTATTTGCCAAATAATGAGGATCAATAATTTCAGCAGAGATGGATTGCTGTACAGGTGAGCCATATCATCTCACCAGCTGACTAAATCTGCCTTGGGAAAAAATAGGACTAAGCTGTTAAATTCTTGCTTTGATCTAATATCTCGATTTAGAGGTCCATTAAAAAAAAATTCTGTGATGCACGTACACACAATATCGTTGCTTACTATTTATGAGGGAACAATCTTAAAATACATCAAAGGGATAAATGTTAAGTGATTTTAAATGATCTTAAAAATGCCATGATAATATATGAATGCCATGATAATATATTTATTTCTGTATCTAAAATGGTCACAATTGCTGTGATTGTACTGTTATGTTCACTCTTGCCTGATATGCTAAGCTCTGCCTAGTCATCAGGATCCTGTATCTCAGTGATACAGAACAGCCAGTTCTCACAGTGCTCAGGTTATAACTCCAGTTGTAACATGTAAGGTTGTCTCCTGTATTGGTGTCTGCGTTAGTAACGGTGCTTTCAAATAACACATCTTTTGATAGTTTGTTTTATAAGCTGTTTTACGTCAAGAAGCTGGACAAAGATCAACAACAAATGAGAAGAGACTGAGACAAAAGATAGTTGGTAGAAACAGGCAGGTGTTCTTTATTTCATGTGGCACAGCATTAGGCAGACAACCCAAGAAACAGTTTCTAACAAAAACCAAAACTATCGCTCCCAGGAACCATCCCCAAAACAAGGGTCTACTGCCAACAGTGGCACTGAGATGTTGTTGCCTGTCCACTCCGATCTTCTTGTATTTTGCATATGCTTAGGCCATTTCTTAGCTGTGAGCATCCTTTCCAAGGAGACTAACTTCTTAAGGGACAGTGTCTTTAGACAGCATACATACTGTGCAGTATCACCAAAGTGCAATCTCCTCAAGCCATGCTAAAATATAACGCTAACTCTGGAGAGAAGGCAATATAATAGCCTCACATCTCTCTGAGGTAATACAATGCTGTTTCTTAGCTGACAACATACGGGACACCTGAGGGAAGATCATTATGGCTTCAGAGTCTATTTTTAAGCTCCTGACGCAGTAGCAAGAACCTGGAATGTGGTCTGCTGAGAAATAGGGTGAGCATCTCTTCCGTCTACGACTGCCGGTGGGCACTGGCAGCAGAAGGAAGCTGATTCTACCTTCACTGAGAAGGCACAGAATATAGATGCTCTTTTACAAATCTGAAGGACTAGGAAGAGGAGAGGTAAATCAAAGATTACAAGACTGTAGTCTTTGCATTATTTATTAGGCAGGAGGTAAGCAATGACTGCAGTATGGGAAAGTTATATAGTTAGCATTCTGGATTAAAGGCATGAAGAATGGCTGGTTGAAGGAAGACATTTTAGGGTCTAAGGGCAAAGCTTTAAAAGCCTTGGGATATAACTTTTAATTATTATTATCTACAGTCTATTTTCTCTATATATACTATTTTTTCTTTCTAAATTAAGAAAATAAACATTTATAACAAGTCACTGGGTCAAATTTTGCTCTCCACTGAAGCCAAATCCATTGACTTCAATGTGAGGAAACCCTGTGTAAACAATGAAGGGCAAATTTGGCCCTTTATGTCCTGAAAAATTTGCTTGTATCCATTTCTTGCAATCCTGCAATGAAATACAGATTGAAGGGTCATAATTCTTATGAACTTCTCTTGAATTACCAGGGAAGCATCAACAAAATGCGGTAGGGGAGCAAAAAAAAAGGAACAGAAATATAAGGACTGCTTTGAAGAGAGAATTTTATCCATGTTTCAGAGCAAAATTACAAAAAGAGAATGGATCTGCATCAAACTTTACTGGCCCTTTACTTTCTAGGCAACCATAAAATCCATTCATTCATGTAGCCTAAGTGAAACACAGTAGACAACTACAGAAAACAGAAGAAACCAAATATTCCTTTTCCTTTGCAAACATCATTTACCCAAAGGTGAAGACTGTCATCCCTTTGGGTCCTTTGCTAACTCCAGCTGTCTGCACAGCGTAGTGTCAGCCACTGAAGACAAAACGTGTTTACTGTGCAGATGAATAAAACCTGTGATATCTTACAAATGTAGCTTAATGTTTTGAATATAAAAACAGTAGGTTCTTTTAGACACAGAACAATACAATTTTGGATGCATTTACCACTTTTATTTCACTATGCAGAAACATACATTCACCATGTGTTGTGATGCAGCTGACTGTAATGGACTCTATCCCTTCAGTGGGTATTATAGCTGAACACTAATGAGTTTTCAGTGGATGTTCTGTACAGGTTAAGGCTCGATTCTGAACTAGATAGTAAACGCGGACCAGATTCTCAAACAGATGTTGTTGTTTTTTTCCTCTGAGAACAAAGGGGAAATCAATAGAAAACCATCATGGTAATTTCAGATTAATAATTTTCTAATGCTGCAAACTAAGTAAAATACAGATTTTCTCCAAAATAACTACATATAATTTACAAGGTTAGGATCTGTGAAGGGTGACTGGAAGCTGACTCTGAACAAGGCTGACAAAAATCATTAAAGTTAATATGCTAAAATCATTACTACCTCATAAGGTGTACAGTCAGGTATACAAAGCACACTTTGTAAGCCTTTAAATATTTTGATAAGAGTAAAGATTCATCATTGTTTATCGGGCAGTAATAAAACCAGCTGAAACAAATATAGGATTCAAGTTGTTTACTGAATAAACTGTGTTATTGGCACATCTAATGTGTGGTAAAACATTATACACAGTACCTATACAGCTTCTAGCATTTTGGGGTAATCTTCATTTACAATATCTGTAAACAAAAGGCTTGCCACCTAACAAATTTTAATTTGTTTAGACTTTCATAAACTGTGAAAGGCATGAATTGTTTATGTGTTACATGAGATCACTGTTTATATTGTTTATGAACGTGCAGGTATAGCTGAAAACTTAGACATTTTAAGAAAATTAAAAATGCTGCTTTTTTGTAATTTTATTGTTGCTTCATGCAATATTGTTTAACTGATGCTGATTCAGATTGCTTTCTATGGGAAGATATCTCTGCCAGTTTCTTTATTAACGGTCAAAATCAATTCTTCTGTACTGAAATTTTCCACAGACAGATACAAGTCAGTCAGGTTGGAACTGAGACTCCATATAGGCTCTCGTATTCCTACTGGTGTGCATGTCTGGATTCATATGCAATCTAAATTATTCCTGCAGGAAAGAGAATTGAGTTAATTATTTGATACAACTATTTTCTTGCAAAAGAGACCTTGTCTGTTTAAAAAAAAGTATTTAATAACTGCATTAATCCAGTATAAGTAACTGTTGGCTTAAATCCAAAGTCCACTGAAGCCAATGGAAAGAATTAGTGACAACAATAGACTTTTAACCAAGCCACATTACATCGACTCTGAAATAATTAGCAGAATACCAGAAGAATCATAGCTACTCACTCCTCAACGATTGGTTCCATCTTCCAAAATAAATAACAGATACTGAAATTCAGTTTTCTTTAGGTCTCTATATCCAAAAGCAGGAGAGCAAAATGGTTTCAAAAAGGTGCTGTGCATCACACTCTGTTACTTACACCAAATGCTAGGGAATACGTATTCTTTTAAGAATAAAATGCTGCTATAGATTTAAACAGATTAGACAAGCAGCTTTTTTCTTCCTTCTGCATACAGCAATCAAAGCAGTCTGTGCAATGGTGCTGGCATTAACAGCTTTTGCATAGCAGGTTAGTATGCATGACATGTTTCTGCACATAGAATATAATAATATTAAGATGTCTGTTTAGCCAACCACAGTTGGAAAGCATGCCTTTACTGGAAAAAAGCTCGACACAAGAAAAGCTGCATTATCATCTCATCCTGATAAACAATGCTGCTTTACAACATAAAATGTCCTTTAAAATACAAGAAAGCCAAGACACCCAAATACTGACACATCAATTCACTTGGTTTAAAGCAAAAATCAAAAGCAAATTGGACCATATCTCTGCAAGTTTGGAATCAAAGCTTAACTTGTAACATATCTGCACTGAACATTTAAAAAGCAGCTAAAGGTTTTCCCTTGGCATTTTAAAACAAAATGCACACCTTTAAGAACAAAGTACTTTTGTTCTTAAATGACATATAAGCAGACAAGAGATTTTTTTGACTTCAGGACTAGAAATTAGACTGTAACAAAGCGTGGACAATGAGGAATTTCCAGAGAGCCAACAAAAGCAGATGAATAGTTTCTGTTTCTCCAACCGGCACCATTAAATGAAGAAAAACACTTGGAGCTAAATGTGTTTTACACTTAAATAACAGAATTGCTACCCAGCACAAATGTAACTTGCAAATGCCAGTGAGAGAAAGTAAAGAGTTAGAGGTGAATTATGGTAGGAAAATGACCTTTGCAACATGCCAGCTCAGTAAATGCCTAGGAAAATCATCTAGTCCTCTTACCTGTGGTCAATCCTCCCCATCTTCTGGTGTGATTTCTGTTTCTTTATGTACCACTACTTTGGTCACTGACATGTCAGGGTGCTGCTCTTTGGCTTCTTTAATTGCCTGAGCCAGCGCCTATCCCAAGGAAACCACAAAAGGGCAAAAACAAAAAGGAGGTGGAACATGCATGATCAGTAGCAAGGTGGAAAGATTCATGAGATATTACACAATTTACAAATGAGGAAAATGATTAAAATATAAAATATACCATCACTGATTTAACTACCAATCCAGTTTAACTTAAGCCATGCCAGTATGAAGAGTATTGCTTAAGGCAATATTTAGAAATATTCTCTTTGGCAGCCTTCAAGGTAGCCTTTAGCAGCTTACAGATTTTACCTGATCATGATCAATATCTGCATCTCCTGTGATGACTATTCGTTTTTCAATTCTTGTCTCTGAGATGCCTCCTTTCACAGTCTAAATGGGAAGGACAAATACATGTCAGTAATTTACTTTAAAATGTGCTCCCACCCATTCAGAGAGTGGTCAGCTCAGGAATCCAAACATAGTGGAGAAAACAATCTCAAACGCAGCAATCTCAAATGGAGTGCACAGAAGGAGCAACCCTGAACCCCCATCAGAGCAGCTCTGAAGCTGGCCTGCCCTGAGTGGGGGCTGGACTAGATGACCTGCAGAGGTCTTTTCTGACCTAGATTATTTTATGATTTTAATAAACCTGCACATGTATCAGAAGAGATACTTGTATGTGATGGGTTAAAATTGACAGGCATTAATGGCAAATTCATCCCATGAAGAAAAAAATGGACAAATGTCCACACAGATGACTCATATTAAGACCCAGTTAAGTCCTACCACAGGCTTCAGAAGGATATGCAGTGCTGTGTGGGCTTTATATAGCACATCTATCAAGGGTAAATATCACTCCAGACAGATGAAATCCTGTCCTCAGTGAATATTGGTAGGAGAGCTGTCACTGTACTAACAGGATTTGTGCTTAGGGAGGAAAGGAAGAACTGTTATTTAGATGCTATTCTGGAATTTGGAAGACCCAACATCACTTGTCTATTCTGCCATAAGGTTTTCATCTGACTGTGGGCAAGTTGCTTAGGGTACAGCAACACAGCAATGCAACAGCAGTATCCAAACTAACTGAATGTCCCATTATGCCTACATGATGCCCAATTAGTTTATAATTTCAACATTCTGCAGAGATAATACCTCAGGACTCAAAGGCAGTGTAGTAAAGTCAACATGGCTTCACACTTCACACTCGGGCAAATTATTCCTTCCTGGGTGCCACTTGATGCCAATGTGGCTATACTACTTCCAGTCCCAGACAGTATTTGCAGCTAATTCAAGTGTCTCTGCACACCAATGTTTTGTGCTTGTGTAGAGCCTGAAGGTTTATGCCTTTCAGGACTGTTGTCAAGTCCTTGGATGCTATGTTAATGAAGACAGTATACCCAAAGACAGGTGAATGAAAACAGGTACCGAAAATAGACTGGATGTTGTCCAGAGAATATAAGCATGTGCCCATGTTTTAAAACAAATAGAATTAAAGTTCTGAAAGCATACATCCTTGTAAAAAAAAGTCCCTGTTTTCTGAGGACTCACTTTGGTGATATGTGTAGTGGTTGTAGTGCTGGTAGTTTCAGATGTGATAGTTTGTGCACTCATTAATACACCTGGCTCTGAGTCAGCACCACAGTCCACCTAGAGAACCAAAAGAGAAAAACATTCATCATAAACAAGCTTCTGAGCATGGGGAGACAATAACTAGATTGGCTGAACTCTGTTTGTGCAATTTTTCATAAAGAGAATACCTAATGATAAGAAAATAATTGCTTTTAGGGTGATCATGTGTCAGTATTTCACTGCATAATAAGAATCTATCCTTTGTTTCTTGAAGCATAGATGTGAAATTTAGACTTTGAAACCTGTAGTTGCACCAATGTTCTCAAAAGGCCCTACATGAGGACATATAAGTCACCTTCAGGAAAGCTATACTTATGTACATCCTCTTGATGCTAATATTTAATACTTGAACACTTTAGAACAGTTTATAGTAAGGTATACACTTAAGCATAGGTTAAGAAACATGGGTTTCTTAAGGCCATGTTAAATTAGATCCTGAGTTTTACAGAATTTCTTACCTGTGATGACTCATACGTAATGGTTTTTGTTTCTGTATGGACTACTGGCACTTCCTTGGTTGAAATTTCAAGGTTTTCCCCACCGCTAGAAACACTGCTAAAACTGATAGTCTCAGTCTTCACAACTGGTGACTGTGTGAACAAAAAAAGCAATTGGAACATTTAGTAAAGCTTTTGGATTTCTTAGAGAAGTATTTTTTTTTTGGCGAGCAGAAGGGGTACAAATAAAAAGTGCTCTGCATTTTAGGAAAAGAAAAAAGAAAAATCTCTTCATTATAATGGTACGTACATGTGTATATAATGCTGGTGGTACTTAAAACTATCTTGTATTCCATGAAAACAAACTTCAGAAAAGATATAAACATTACACATTTTCTTACAATGAGAAGAGAATGAATTCCTCTTTAGGCTTACTCTCTTGCATTCAGCGCTCAGAAAAAGGAGCAAGGACAATCTCAATCTTTTAACCTCTGTGCAAAATAATTCTTGAAATTCTGCTAGTGGGGCTAAAATAAGAAACCTGGATTGTTTAAAACATAGTAAAATTATTTCCAATTGTACCAGGTCTGGAAGAAAAAACATCTTCTGTCCTTGAGGACAAGAGAACTTTGCAAATCTTGATGAACGTTCCCAAAGAGAATGCCAGATGAATTCCTGTTATCCATCACATAAAACGCCACCAAATTAGGTGTAGCATGAAAAGCTCTTTTAAGGCAAAATATACATGGCATATTGCCAATAATGGAAACCAGCAAGAAGCCTTGCAGATGCCATGCAAGGAGGAAATAAGAGGAGAAACAAATTGCCTACAGTAAAGACACATTCATACAACCTTTGCACACTTTATTTGACTTTCCATGAGAGGAGTGAATTTAGTCCACTACTGCATGCATTTACAGCTCGGTGCAGAAATAACTGATTTATTAACAAATTACCTCAAAATGAGTTTTTCTTTCCAAAGAATCCGAAACGTGTACTGTTGTACTGTGCACCTCCTCCTGCTCGTGAGAAGTAGCAGCAGCGATTCCTTCCTGTTTGGTTAGGGCTTTCTCGGCCTCCTCCCTTTTCTCCTCTTTAGCCCCCTCAGTCACAGCAGAGCCCTCCTTCCCTTTCACGCTAGCAGCCGCAGCGGACGCTGCCTGAGCCTGAGCATCCGGCGCAAGTCCAGCCACTTTGGCGGCATCCCCACTCGCATGCACACTCAGCCCGTGTCTCTCCTCGACCACGACAGTCTCCTGAACAACCTTCTTCACTGTCTCCTGCTGTGGCTGAGCTGCTGGCTTCATTTCACTGGAACCTATCTCCTGAGATGTCTTTGTCTCCGTTCTCTGGAGAGAGAGAGGAAAAAAAAAAATCTCAATTTCAGAAGTGGGCATCCCTGCTTACCACAGTTCCTCATCTCAGTGTACTGTAAATGAAAATAAAAACAGGGTATTAAATTTTGCCAATTTATTTCTCTCATGCTGTATGGATTTTCACTCTAAGGACAATAGGAGAAACAATAGCAGAAGAGAAAAACAAAGCAAGAATTACAATTTTTAGAAGTGAAGAGAAATGTCACAGTGGTGTTTTCACTGGTATTACTGTGCTAGTTTTCTAAAGGCAAAATACAACACCCTGTATAATGACCAAAATAAAACGAAATGAAATAAAACCTGTTTTTTTCCTCTTTGTGAAGGATCTATTGTGATCTATTGCAACAAAGGAAAAGGCACACAAAGTATATGTGTTGCGTTAGTTAAGCAGGTTCTAAGTTATGAATAAATACAGGAAACAAAAGAAAAACAAAAGTCATCAGTGTGCAAAGATAACATTCATGTATGGAATCAAACAGCCACCTGAGCCCAGCTATGTGAAGTAGAAGTAACCCCTCCTATGAACTCAGTTGGTTTTCTGGCGGACTCTATTAGACTGAAGATATCTGAACCATCCAAGGTTTTTTCACCACTGGACTGCTTAGTCTAAATAGACAAAGAAATGTAGAGTCATACACAGAAGAAAGGCAGACCTACATGCACAGATATATTAATTGACAAAACTGGAGGCAGAGACAAAGGAAAGGGAGAAAAGGCTGCAGGGGCACGGAGAGGTTGAAAACAGGAAAAGAATGGGAAAATAAATTAGAACAAATTCATAATGGCTACAATAAGCAATAGTTACAAAGCATAGTTGTTAGCACTGGCATTTTGCTGGTTCAAGCAAACCTTTTTTCCTTTTATTAACAAGCCACAGCGCAATACTACATTTCAGTAACATGGATCTTTAAATAAATCGGAAAGGTTGAAAGCCTTATGTCTGCTTTAGACTGTGGTACGGATTTAAATTATGAGAAAAAAAATAAGCTGGGTTGGCCACTGTCAAGATAAAGCCAGGCAGCAAGAGAACTGAAAGGTAGGGTGGTGTGAGGGTATTGCCTAAAAGAAGTCATGCTTTAATCTTTAAACTGTGGCATGAAGTCAAAGCCACTTGTTACCACTACTTTTGATGCAGACGATTCAGTAATATAGTGAGCAGTAGCAATGGTAAATGGCCGTTCTCTGGAATATCTCCACTCAGACAGGCTCTTATCTCTCCGGACAAACGCCCCTGCTTTTAGAGCTTCACTGTCAAGGTGTCCTTCTGCTTTGCCAAGCTGCAAACTTCCCAGTGTACCATGTAACTGCAAATCCTGGTCCATCTTTAGTGTCTTTTTCAAACTCTCGTCTTCGGGACTTTGCAACTGCGATACTGCTTCCTTTATAGGTGTTAAAGAGTCGGACAGCTTCCTTTTCGTGCTCTGCATGTCGGCTCCCCTCCCGGCTTTTTCATCAGTGACAGGCTCTAGGATCTCATACTCAGCCACTACGGGAATGATTTTCACAGATTCTTGCACTTCCCTTTCCATTTTTTCAAAAGCTTCTAGTGAAGGCTGTACTGGTTTCTCTCCCTCTTTAACTTTACTTGTCATGGTTAAAATTTTCCCGGAAACGGTATCATAGGACTTTCCTAGGGTGTACATTTTCTGCTTATTCTCCTCTTTGGATTTTATGTCACTTTCCAAGTCCTCAAAGCTCTGCATTAGGACGGTACTGGATTTTAATATCTCGGGTGGGATGCCAGCTTTACTGCTCACAGTCACTACTTTGTATGCCACTTTTTGTTTCGATTCACCATCAACTACCTCAGAGGGTACTTTGTCTATAACAACCCAGTCCTCAGTGCCCTATATTTGAGATATAAAAGCTAAATTAGAATATCTAAAGGCTTATCTACGTTTCAGGAACACTAAAATATGAAGTCTTTCAAGAAATCAATGCTGCCTCTTTTGAGAACATGTAATAACTTTTACCACTCTACCTCTTAGAGCAGTCATCAAACAAACAGCCTCACCTTAGGCAAAGTCTTATTCCTTTGTAGATCCCCTCCCCTTAGAGGCCCATATAATGGGGACACAAAAAAATTACTTTTGTCACAGTATTTCTGTAGTAATTTGTAGCAGAGTAGCATTTTTAATGTATATTTAAATAATTATTGGAATCATCCTGAGGTTTAAAATCTTATATTGCAACAGGGTTCATAATGCTACAATTGAAAACTAATTCAAGTTACAAAAATAGGCCAAAAAAGCCCATTCAACTGTTTCTCAATTGTCACAAATACACTTTTGATGAGGTTTTAGAACAGTATGCATCTGCAGGTAGCTGTAGTCTGTGCTGAATTTCCTTGCTTTTATTTAAATAAAATCAACTGCCTTTAGCATTATTTAATAGTACAACACAGTAAATGCCAGACTATTAAGACATTGTCTGATAATGTGATATCTGTCTTCCTCCATATGCAAATATGCTGTGTGATTTGCTTTGAATATGCAATCAGTGTCCAGTTATTTGACCATAAGACCATAACTTCTGTATTTAACTAAGCAAATGTGGTAGTATAAAATCGAATGAATTAAAAATAACCTCTACAGATGATGGTATACTTTTCTGGATAATGATTTGATGAGAAGCAACCAAAGTGCCAGCAGATTCTCCTTCCTGCAGCTTCTTCTCTATCACACTTGGCTAATAGAAAAACCAATAAGAATACAAAGTTCACCATCACTCAGTACAATCTGAATTCACTCGACAGTATAAGGGAAATTCATTCTAACGACAGGAGTGCCCCATTCATTATAATGTTCTCAGTGAGACTGGTGCTAGAAATGCATGCACAACTGCAAACAGCATCCACAAACAGCACTGTGCAAGTGGATTTGTAACTTGTAGAGAAATCAATCAATATTAGGTAGACATAAGCTCTGGAGGGTACTCATTCCTCAGAATTCTGCCCCCAGATTATACCTGCCTTTGGAACTTATAAAATAAAATAAAAAAAATTGTGGCTTGGAAAGGAAAAAAGAGAACAAAATAATAAATCATTGCTAGCCTATCTGACTGTGTTTCAAGAAAATATGATTTGTTTTTACCTGCAATTCAAGGAATGTAGTACCTCCCTTCTGCAAAAATATGAGTTTTTCTGATTTTTCTCTTTCTTCTTTGGTCTAATGAATAAGAAAGTGTCAGGGGAATAAATGGTTGTAGCAAATGAAGGGCATATAGTACACTATACAATAGCTCATCAATATTTCTCTACTCTACAAACTGTTAATTGCATGGTAAATTAGGAAACAGTATTAAACAGAATAATTTTACAGCAAAGAGGTTTCCAAGAAAATCAATGTCTCTCTGTTCAGGACATTCAGATGAATGCAAAGCAAACACGAGCATAAAATTTGGGTAGTCAGAAAACTAGTAAACTTAAAAATATTTGGGTGTGGATGTACTATGTTCATTTCATCTCAGATTATTCATTTAACTGTCTCCACTGTCAACTTTCATGGCTTCCATCAATAGCCTAGAGCAGCCCACTCAGCCTTACCTAGGATTTAGCTTTCTGAGCCTTTGCAACCTTCTGTGTTGAAGAGGACAGAAGACATACTCTGCAAAGAATTCAGGTCTCCCCTTCTCCTTATGGGTACAAGGCTTATCATTGAAAACCCAGGTCTCAGAGTCTTTTTCACATGCAACAAGCTAAATATTGCTGTATTATCCTCTCTAATGAGATATCAAAATCCTACTCATCTTTATCCCATCTGTGCCTCCACAATGTTATAGGAAAAGCAAGAATATCTCTGTGACTTGACCAACTGGGAAAGTTAAAAAGTTGGTAGACAGGATGTAAGACAATTCCCTAAGCCTTTTGAGACTGGGTGTAGATATTTCTCAGTCAGATATCCTTTGCCATTCTCCCTGCTTCTGGGCTGGCAATGCCTGTTTCTATGCAAGTACTACAGCTCGCACGATAAAATGCACTGGCATGATAGGGCACTATTTAAAACACATATACTCCACATATCCAAGGAGAAATGTACACATTTGAAGAAAGGTACAGAACATCTAGAAACTAGACAGAGAGAAATGACCTCACCTAACTGACTTCAATGAGATGAATATGTATTTTTTTTATTTTTAGAGTGGGTGGTTTAATCCAATCCAGATCAGACCAAACAGTATTAATGAGTTTGTTAATATGATGACTTTCATGTTCTGCGCCTATCTGGCCACCATTATGAGAAGCTGTCAGATATTTAAAACTGTATTTTACATAACTAAATAAAACCAAATTATTTCTCCAGGGTTAAGGTCAAACTGACTAAACACAAACGTGTCAAATGCTCAAAGTACAGTTTGGAAAGGTGCATTTTTCTCCTCTGTTCTTGTTTCATTATATTAATCTTAAAAAGCTATGTGTAACAGCACTGAATCCATTTTTTAAAGAGAGAATTCTAAGTTAAGTTCGTATTTTTGAGTTGATTAAGCTATTGCATAATCTAGTTCTCAGTGCTGTATATCCTGACTGCCTCTGAATTTCTTAGCAGATGTTGATTTTGACCTATGCATGACTTAAGCTTTTCCTGACAAATCCTTTTCTCAGCAGGACACACAAACTGCAGCAGAGACAGAAAAGATGCTTGGATGTCACCTACAGCGAGGGTCCCTTAAGGACAGAACTCACCTCAGAGTTAGGCAATGATAGCTCAAATCTACTCACATTTTTCACTGAAACTCTTTTATTTGGATGAGATTCTGTGGGACAGCTCTATTTTACTTGGATGCGTATAAAATAGAGTAACTGGACATTGTTTTGTGCATGTTCTTTTCTTCCAGTAAGATAAGATACCAGATAAGGGTATCTCTTGTCCCTGGCACTTCTCCAGGTTAGAGCCTACATAACTCTATGCAATGCTTTGCTACTGCTTATGCATTTTAATAAAAAAGTTTGGTATTAAATTTGTGAAGTAATAAAGAAAGGAAATGAACTCAGGAGACTTTTAAGGTTGCTTCACTTGCACTCCTCTGTTTCAATCTCAGCTAGCCAGTCCTTTTCAACAGTTCTTTCCATCTTTAATTGTTAAATACGTCCTGTTTGTTATACTTAGAATTTTACTCTTGAGAAAGAAGATTCCTGTTTTCAACTACAACCAAACTAACATGGTTGTAGGATTCATTGTGATTTGTGAACAAGACACTAGGAGCAACATTAAGACTCCTTAGCCCTCTCTCCAAAAAGT
The DNA here is from genome assembly GCF_036417845.1 of Apteryx mantelli. Lineage (NCBI taxonomy): Eukaryota > Metazoa > Chordata > Aves > Apterygiformes > Apterygidae > Apteryx > Apteryx mantelli. The sequence continues at coordinate 54,639,371 of NC_089979.1, forward strand.
AGGCTTTGGGCACTGAGCCTGCTTTTTAGCTATTTTAATACAACCTGATGGCCATTCTAATGCACGTCAGATGCCAATATCAACCACTGGACGGGTATAATGCAGAAAGAGAGGAACTGGGGCCTTTTTCTTGGCAACATCCCTTACTCTAATCGGAACGAGTAGGTGACATATGTTATCTGCCTGCCACCAGGGATTCTCTTTCCCCAGAGAGTTAAGGGTCTTCAAAGCCAGCCTCTATGGTAGGAAGGCTTTCATGGTGGGAAAGCTGAAGTCTCTTTTGAATTATAATTTTCAGCCAATTCTTGATGCATCCCTTACAATAATACATCATCATGAGGGTGACAGAAGCAAATTTTGTGACCATTTATTGGTCTGTAATGCTAAAACCAAGTGGCAACCATAAAGATGGTTCCTGCGAGGCAAAAACATGATATCCACATCAGAATAAAACAATTCATCTTCATGCAGACCATACACAGCAGATTTCAGTTTGCTCTACTGGATTTTAACCAAGAGATGCTCCACTTTTTCTGAACTTCTGTCTATGGTAAGGCAACATTAATGTTACACTCTTAGCTCTGTATCTCATTACTTACCCACAAACTAAGTAAGAAAAAGCATTTTGATTGGAAAGTTTTCTTGCAAACATTTCGGAGCACACAGTGAGAAAGATTTTTTCATGCATACACTCTGCATGCAAATACACACACTTAGTAACAACCAGCGCTGGATCTTCAATAAAAAGTTATCTAACAGACTAGAGCAACTGTTATTCCCCTACGGAATTGGCCAAGTAACTCCAATTAACATCACTATTTCTCCGTCTTCAAAAACCTACACAATTCTACCCTTTGCTCTGTATTTTCTTGTCAAGCTTGGTACTGTACCCCCATCTGTCCTGCTGTGCCACTGCTCCCAACCACAGTCACCACTATTTAAATTTTCTCTCAATCACCTTCATGTTTCCTTTCACGCGTGGCTGAATTTTCCCAAGCTCACCAAAGCCCGCTGTAACGAAGCCCATATTTCGCATCCTTACAGAGACCCAATTCTGCCACGCCACTTCCAGTGAATTCTGTACTACAACTATATATAAACTATCTGCTCTTCCCTGAGCACACAGTTTGCTCTAAACTGCCTGCTAAAGCCTGAGTCCTGAGAAATGGGAATACCTGCCCACTCCAACGGGAGCACGGGAAGGCCTCTAGCACCTACTGAGAGCTACTATAAGTAAAAATGAATACACAAATAAAAAACCCTTCAGATGGCACCGACCTCTTCAGGCACTAGTGGTTCAATCATAGGAGCTTCCTCTTGCCTTGCTGCAAGCCGAACTGGAGATGTGGAAAGCCTCTTCTCCCACTCATTGGACACAGACGTTTCTGTGGAGGTTTCCAAGAAGGTTCGTTTCAGCTCACTTATATTGGTCTGATGTTTCATCAAATCTTCTTGGGTTTTGTCTAGGTCCTGGATAATTAAAAAAAAAAAGACAGCAATTTGTTATACATCTTAAGCCATCCAAATTTTAGAGGCAAAACACGTAAGTTAGTAAAGAAGAAAGTAACATCTTAGGGAACCAGGGAGCACAGCACTAACACAACACTCTGTGAAAATGTGATATTTTGAAAGATAACAGCACAGCATATCTCATACAAGTGAGCATAAAAATACTCTTAGAATTTATCCATATCACTATAATTTACACCTGATAAAGAGGCTTCAAACAAACACACATATGCGCGTGGATGCACACACACACACGCGCACGCATATAGATATATATATTTAAAGAACTAGGTAGAGAAGTCACCATAATCTGAGAAAAAATATCTATTTAATTTATTAGCAGGTGGGAATACACAGTTCATGCATCATAGTGCAGATTCACAGGTTTACCACTAAAACTAACACACATGTACGCACATGCACTGGTATATACCAATACCAACCTCTAACATAAGATTACTATGTTTGACATACACATTTTCACCCTGTATTCGCTTAATCAGACTATTCTGAAAGAAGTGAAAAAGAAAGGGAAAGGTAAGGGACACAATATTGAAAGGATAAAAAATGCTGTTTCTATACATTTCTTCACAGAGAACTGATAATAACATGCTGAGAGATATGAACACCTTCAACATAGTTTAGTAACATCTGGGACCTTCTTTTCTGTACCTGTGCCTTTAGATCTCCATCCTCCTCTTGATCCGACTGCCAGCATAGGAAAGATTTGGGAAAAAAAAAAACCTTACCCATTCATATTATGAAAGGCTTACAAAAACTGATCAGTGGAACACACTATGTTAAGAACATATTTTCTATATTTAGGGCCTAAGGAGAATGAGTTGACACATTAATTGACTTTGCACGGTTTTCCTAATTCAAAACAAGCCTCCCCTTTTCAAATTTTTAATTTTGAACCAATGAGTATTAAACATTTTCCTTCTATAAAAACCATTGGTGCACTCAACTTTCATAGATCCTCCAACTATTTGAGGAGCAGCAGTTGGACCCTCTCACTCAAACTACCACTGGTTTAGGATTGAATGGCAATAGCAAATTCTTCAGACATCCATGATCTCGAAGTTTAAACATATGACATCTGCTGGGCCCACAGGCAGTCTTGTATACACTCAGCAAGTGTAAACAATGTGCAACGCTTGCTACAGAACAAAGCATACTTTGTTTGCTTAAAATGCTCTTTCCCTAACCTCAGTCCCTTTCTGTATTTATATAAATTAATTTCATATTTAGTCTGTCTTTCAGGATCTATCTGCAGGGGTGGTCTTCTGGAATTGCACACAACACATTCACTTGAGCTCAAATTTTCAAAAGCAATGCTGAAGCGGCCCATTTTGTGACGGTTTAATTTTCAGGTGGCAAGTATACCATACTTTCTGAAAATCAGGTCTCCATAAGGAAAACTGAGGTTCCCAAATTCTTCTCTCCTAAAATAAAGATGGCAGATATACATTTTTGCTTAACTGAACATTTTAAATGTCATGGTTTTAGGATAATATATTGCTTTCTCTATGCCTCAAAGCCTGAAGTAACAGAGTGCAAGAGGCACTTCAAAGCATTTTGTACTCCAGACTAGTCTCAACAGACATTATGCTGTTGCTCCATTTGGGTTCTTTCAATGCTCGTGTCACTATTTTATTGCCGATTTTTAATATAGTCTTAATTAATCAAATGTTCCAGGGGCAATTCTTTTATCTGTTGACTATTTTACAACTCAGTTCAAACCTATTCTGCTTACAGCTGAGGACAAACTGTCCTGGCACATCACACAGAGAATTCTTCCTTAATGATATTTTTACCTGTCTGAAATATTAATGAGATGATACTGAAAGCCTACAGTAGTACTTGTGGTAAGACTGTGTCTTCTACCACACGTCGGACCAAATTCAGCTCATGTTTGCAGCTGCAACGATATTAATTATGAAAGCATTACACACGCTTCGCTTGAGTCGCACAGGGTTGACTTTGCTTGTTCAGCCTACAGACCATGTTGCGGTTTCAGTGCAAAGAGAATCACAGATTTTTTACGTTCCTCCTCTGAAGACAGTGCCTGGGCTACTGTTGGACAATACCTGCCTTTATGAAGGTGATCCGTGAAATTATAATCAAGGCAAAACCTTAGGTTTGGAAATAGTTCTTTTCAGAAAATTTGAAAACTGTATTTTACTTCTTTTGCCCCGCCCCTCTCCATCTCAAACAGGTTGCGCATTTTAAAAACAAAAACCAAACGAAAGAAAAACCCAGAACGGCCTGTCAGCACGACGGTCCAGGTAAGCAGCATGTTTGGTGGCCACTGCTACCATCCTCCTCCCTGCAAGCGCCGCAGATTTCCAGAAAGGACACAAATAAAATGGATCTAAAGTGAACGTTCAAAACGTAACTCATCAGACCAAGCGCTAGCGCTCACCCACGCGCACACGTGCACACACGCGGAGCGGGATCCCAAACCGCCCGTGGAGACATGCAGCTGAGCACTAACGCGGAGGGTCGGGAAGAGACGAAGCTAACCGCTGATAACCACGTGCGGGCGACTGTACAAACCTCGGTGGCAGTGGTCTCACCATCGGCTGCGGTATCCGTCTGCTCACTGTCAGTCTAGTTTGTTACCCAAGTAAGCAGGTCCCAATAGGCAGGCAGGAATAAAGAATAAACCCATCTCATCAGTACATGCAGGCCACAGCAGGAACTGTTAAGTCTACAGCCCTGTGTGCTGCCTTAGCGTATTGCTTTTCAAACCACGCACGAGTTAAAGAAGCAAAATAAAAATGCTGTATTAGTAAACAGAACAGACTCAGAGGAAGACTCAAGGCGTATTGTACACAGTATATAGCTTTACTGCAACAACTTTATAAGCCAAACAAAACATTACTGGGAAAGTGTTATTTGACCAGTAGATTTTTTTTCTTAAGAAAGACAGGTGGCTTCAAAAAAAATGTAGAAAAACCCCACAAATTTTTTTCTAAACAAACTTTTCCTCCCATAATTTTTTGTAAAGAATATTATTTATCAAATTTTTTGTTCTGGCCAGTAGAGATTAATGTGGTGTTTGACTTTTTTTCTGGAGGGGGAAAAGATGATAATTAAAAAAAAGGCTACTTTAACAGTCACCTGACTTTCAGCCCCTCATTTGTACAGAAGTTGTTCTTGTCTCCACATTTATACACTATGAGGCTGTCTGCATTACCAAGGAGTTCAAACAACCATACACCCAGCCATCTATGGTCTGTCTATAGAGAAACAGTAAGGCTCAAATCCCACTTGGTTTCAGTGAGAGCAGCGGATATTGCTACTGATATTTAAATGAAACAAAACTGTCATGAAAAGAATCAAAATACTTCTCATTCCAATTAAAAAATATGGATAAAAGCAGGAGAAAAATAAAGGAACTCCCTCCCCCCCACAACACTTATTAGGTACAAGTGAGAGAAAGGAAACAAAGCACAGCATTGCACAGACTAATCTATCCCTGCTTTGCTCTGGTAGAACCATCTACATCATTAAGAACATTTTTAATGCAGAACACAAGGGTTAAGATTTAATAAATATAGAGTCAAGTGTAGGTTACTACAGGGCGAGAAGACAGCTCACATGGTTATTTTTGATGTTATGCAAGCTTATTAAAAACTATTAAGTAAAGAAAACGCTCACTAATGCCCCAGATTGGCACATACAGCTTGTTTTAACATCAGTGAAAGCTCTTCTTTGATTAGTGATTTTCTGTGGTCCTTAGATAATCTAAAGTAACACAGGCAGGTAATTTAAAGCTAGGACAATACATCTCATCCTCAAATCACATCAATATGAAGCAAGAGAAAAAGGCAACATATTGCAAGGGCATGGATGGAGTATCAGTCTTAACTTTGAACTTCCTATCTTCTGTCATTTTCTGACAACTGCAATGTTTCATAAAAATGCTTTTTTGATATTTTTTCATTGCTTTATTCTCTATCATTCTTCCTTTGAATAATACACATTACTTGTATGACAGGCTGAAGAACAAGCAGGCATTTTGAACTATTGTGTAAGTGCATGAATGCAAGTCATATGCAATTTTCCAAGCAATAACCACTGACTGGACAGACCACTTTTATTTTTGTATGAAACTATACTTCCAAAATAGCCTACATAATGAGTCAAACTGCGTTCCTTACAGTGTTACAAAATGCTTCTCTGAAAACTGTTTATTAGCAAAGAACCTCACATCTTTATAATATTGTAAACAAAATAATTTGTAAAGGTATGGCACTATAAAAAAACCTATGTATTTTCGCTCCTATCTTACCAAAGAAAAGAGGAATTAATGAATCTAGGTGTTTAAAAGGAATTAAAGGATATATGTTAAGGCACTGTTAACACTTAAGTTTGGCGTAGACTATTCTTTTAAGAAGCTGAAGTTGGGAATGTTAGTGAATAGTCAGTAGAAATGTTAGCTAGTAAGGTACAAACAGAGAACCTAAGGAAATATAAGGGGACACATGCTGGCTTTGCACAGACTGCCTCCAGATGCCCTATTGAAGGGAGAACGGATCTCAACACGAGGTATGAGATTGGTTTAGGATACCAGTTGCAGCTCTTACACATGCCCTCTGCACCACACTCTGTGCACTTGTCTGCGAACTGGAAGCACACGTGGAGGGGAGAGAAAAAAAAGGAGCTTCTATTTCTTTTCCCGTACCAGCAATGAAATCCTAAATGAGGTATAAAACTCAGTTTATCATAATAATGTACATGTCTGCCAATAAGCTGAATCACCAGCCAGGGAGTACAAGTCAGCGTTACTGAGTTACTTGTCAAATAAAGATCTGCAGATACTGCAGAGCAGGCGATGGCGAATTAAGAGGCTCAGTAAGGCGGGTTTCCTAAGGAGTGGAGAGGAGGAAAGATCGGGCTCAAGTCGGAGACCAGCCGCAGCGCGTGGAGCGATTCGCAGCTGCTTGTGCTCATGGGCAGGCAAGGGGCTTCGCAAGGAAGGGAAGGCAGCTATCCTCAGAGGGAGAAGCTTTGGCTGCACGTCCTCTAGCTTGAGATCATAATTGCTGTGATTTGTTTTGCTAATGTAATGCAGACATGCCCAAGTTTAAAACATATTAACTTTCATGCAATATTTTGAACAAGAAATACCCCCTGGATTAGGCACAAGTCTGTGTTGTCTGCCAGGAAGTACGGCCAGAGTAATCACCATCGTGAAACAGCTACACTAAAAAAGCCTATTTTATATATTTTTGTGCTCAATACTCGTTAACTTTACTACAAAAAGAAGTGCTCACTTCTGAAAGAAGAAAGACAAATGCATAACATAAACACTGTCTCTCTATTGCCTCTGGAGCTGGCACTGTATTAATACTGTTATTGCAGTTAGATTAATACAAATGCAGGGCTAATGTAAATCGAGACATAAACGCTATCTCAAAATGAGGACATGAAACGAGACAGCAAAATTTTGGATGCCTTTTATCAGAAATCGCATTAAATATTATTTATTTATTAAGCATTACAGAGCCAAAAGCATCTGAAGACAATGTTTTTACAAGATTAAACTGATGCAACTTTTGGCATTCCATAAAAAGGAAATGAAATCCTGCACCAAATCTTATAAAAACTACAGGGGCAGATTTCACAAAAGTTTAGATGCACAAGATATTTATTGAAGAGAACTACCATAACGGCATGGACAAGTGGCCAATACAGCTTATTACAAATGGCCAATTGGTCTGCAATTATCCGATCTGGTATTTTTACATACAAAGCAAAACCATATCTGTGCATTTGAAAATGAAGAAAAAAAGGAAAAAAAGGATGGACTCATTATTTTATTCTGTCAACAAAGAGTAATTAGACACCAGCAAAACAGAGATACCAGTTACTTTGTTACTTAAGCAAACGAATTCCCTTTCTTCTTCTGGATATTTTATTATATCCGTAGTTCTTACTAGCACTATGGACTCTTTCTGCCACTGCAGTTGGTTTCTCTGCCTGTGATAACCCTAGTGACCTGAGGCAATAATTTTGGCAGTGCTAGTTTAACACTTCAAACGGTAATGAGGCCCACATGGCATGCTCCTGTAACAGCTGCAAAACAGCTGTCCCAGTCTAAACTCTCACTGCTATGGCAGATTTGAATGCGGAAAACCAATTTAATCTGCAGCGGAGATGGGATCAAGGCATAAAATATAGATGTAGGTTTTGCTGGATCAGAAAGCCTTTTTTGGGCTTGTGCTACAACTGACAGCTCCTTGCAAAATGTTGACCCTACCTGAATTTTGAACATCCTGAAGTTGGTAAAAGCATCCATTATAATTGCCTAGATATATGTAAAAATATAATGCATATATATATACACATATGCATGCATATATAACTATGCGTGAGTTGTACTTAATTCCCACTATTGAGAGAACTGTTCTAACAAACCCTAGTATAAACTGGTAGAAAAAAGAAAGATCTTGGTGGGTTCAGATGCAATGCTTGAAAGCTGATGAGCAGCAATTTGCTTAGCGCAGATCACTCCGTACCAGCCGACACAGTTTGAACTAAGCCACTTATACACAGTGTTGTGCCTAACCCTGGGCCCCAAGCTGCACTCCCAACACAAGAAAAATAAAGAAAAAAAAAAGAAAGAACCCCCCCCCCCAAACCCGTCTAACATATCAGCACAGACAGAAATGAGGCTCTGAAAGTAGGACCACTATTGCAGCATTCTAACACTGGTTAGGACTGAAGCACTGAACACGAAAAAGAGTGTGTTCAATGCCGAGGTACACACCTCTTCCTCTGAACTGTCACTCAGGTCATTGGCAAGTGAGGCACTCAAGGAGGCCGCCTTGGGCTCCAGGTAGCAGAGGCACATAGCCAGAGGGAAGGAGAGAGTGAGGGCATATGGCACTGAGAAAGAGGCAGAGAGCAGAAAGAAAAAGATGAAGAGGAAGCAAGGCATGAGGGAGGGGGAGCGGATGGGAAGGTAATGCTGCACGCTGGCAGGCAGGAGGTTGGTTTCGGAGAGGTTAGGGAGTGACAGGTAGCCATCGTCATCCAGGAGAGAAGGGAATGACTCTGGAAGTTGCAAGGAGAAGGAAAACAACGTGCCACCTTTACCGGCTTTCTGCTTATAGCCGAAAGCCACCTCTTGTTCAGCAGAGCACACTCTCCCTTTTCTGTCAGAGTCCAGGTCTGACTCACCGTGCTTTTGAGCACTCTCTTTAGATGACTCACAACCTACTGATTTTCGAGCACTCTCCTTGCATCTCCTGCGCAGCTTTGCTGAAGATGCATGGGGACCACCACACTGGGAGGATGGGGAGGGCGGGAATGAGTCAGAGCCAAGCAAAGATGGCTGGTGACAGAGGAAGAGCAGCAAACAAGGCGCAAAAGCAAAAGGACAAAAAGAAAACTGTAATTAGTTAATTTTCTTCCGTGATGATAAATATATATATATATAATTATAAACATTATTTTAACACCATAGCTTTTTGCTGAGTTAAACGTTGCACGCTCCCATGCTGCACACCGCAGGTATTAGTGAATAATGGTTACAGCTTACAAAAGGCAACTTCTTCATTCAACATTTGTCTAGTCATCTGCAGTACTTGGTTTAAATAAAAATCTTTGTGTCCCTGTGTGGAGATTCAGATGCTGCCAATTTTCACTTTTTGAAAAGCTTGTTTCAGATCATAAGGTGCTTTCATACAGGAAGTACATGGATAACAACAAAGAAACAAGGGAACATAGTCCTAATACCCACACTTGACACAAGTCAAGGAGAGATTTTCGGAAAGAGCGAGTGGCAGATGCTTTCCACCTATGCCTTGGAAAGCCTCAGTCAGAATAATTAAAACCCCAAGGATTTTAAAACAGGAGGTGCCCTAATTCCTCCATTACGATATTTAACAGAACACTATGTCCTAAAGCTAATCAAATTAATTGTACCTACCTACTCTACCATTCCACTCCATTAACCAACTAGTTGCACCCCTTGGCCCTGCTGCTATGCATGGCGCAGGCTGACATGTCTGCGACGGCGCAGAGACGGCGCTCCCTGGCAAACCCTGGTGGGGCCGGTGGCATTCAGGAACATGCTGGGGGAAGGAGGCTGAGCTTTTTTGGCTAAGCAGATTGCGTGCCCTTGCTGGGAATGGGGAAGGGGCTTGACTGCCAGCCCAGCAGATTCGGTCCCAGTGCCGTACACTGCCAAGTTCCTCAGATTTTGTCTTTGCAAAGTGACTTTTTAGCCATAAGTTAGAGGCAAAAATGTAATCTGAAATGAATCCAGAATGAAGAGGCAAAAATGTAAGCCCAAGCTTTGCGCTGCAAGTTTTACCGCAATGCAAAGAATATCAACTACCAACAAACAGGATTTGCTTTAATGCAGTGTTAGTAGGGCTTCAAGAGAGCTTTAAGAATATGCAGGGGAAAAAAGGGACAGGCAGGGAGACGAGGTGGAAGGACTCGTCTGTAAAACTAACATGCTCCTAGCAGGCAGCCGCCGCTCATTTTTTGAAGTAAAACAAGAACAATCGCTACCAAAATACCCCAGTACAACAGACCTGTCACAGCACTCATGCATTTTGGCCAAAGTCGCCTTAGACTAGCTTGGCTGCAGTGACACACTGGCTCCATGACCAAACCGAAGCTACCTGAACTGCTCCACCAGTCGTCTCCCTGATGAGAATATAAAACGCATTTCACCTGCACTTACGCCTGGAGCTTCCAAGAGCAAAAAGGCTTCAAAGCCAAGACAGCATTTGTCTGCACAAGTTGGTGCAGAATCCGAGCCAACGAGCGGCCTCAGCTTTAGACACAGGTTCCACAAATGCTAGTTACTAAGCCTAATCTTTACCAGGTATATTAACAGTAGGAGTGGGATTTAAGCCAAATGTTTACATAGAGGAGGTCCTTTCCCTCCCCTTCGTATTTTGCTTCTCTCTCTTCTCTAGGCTGAACATTTAAAAAAAAATACATCAGTTCAGGCAATCTGTATTCCACAGTTTAACAACAAAACCAAACCTAACATCAAATTTCCTATGAATGTCTTTTCTGTGGGCTTAATGCAGTAGCTTCAAGTTGAAATTTAATGCTGATGGAATCACAGCACTGTATGTGAGCTAAACACACAAAACTTTTCTTTATATTGTAAAGGCAAAAAAACCCAAAGTACATTTCTTCTTTGCTAATATAGACTATTCACTTATTTGACATATTTGCAGCATTAATTTTTAGAATAACTTCTGCTGTTTAAATACATATTGATAAATCAAACGAAAAATGTCTGACTGGAAAAGCTGAAAACCTACATATGAAGTTTATACATCCCTAAAGAGGGATTTCATTTCAAATTTGCTCCGCGTTTCTCTAGACCCTATTCTCTTTATAATAAATGACAAGACAACTAGTAGGCCTAATGGAAGCAGGGCTAAGCTCTTTATACGCTTATAGAACTGAAGCTCTGCTAACTGGTGGTTTAAACAGAAACCTCCTTTTGGGGGGTAACAGTCACTCATTTGTGCTCTTTAAGTACCATCACAATACTCTTCTAAAAGTATCTTTGACTATTTCTAGCCATATCTAAGGAACATATGATCTCTGAAAAGCAGCTAAACCTCACCACTACCCTAAACCAACAAACAGTTGGAACAGAATTAGTTTCTAATGGATATTTTCTGCATATTTGATTTTTGTCAATGTTCTTCCATGCACAAACTACTACTCTTCTTTCAAGGAGACTCCAGTTAAATTTTAGAGAGTTTTTTTTAATGTTACAGTTATAGTCCAATACTTTCAAAAGAAAATCTTTTTTTCAGTGCAATTTTCAGTAATTCAGTTGGTTTCTGAATTTTTGTACCTTAACTGCAGCTCTTATTTGAGGACTTGCACCTGTAACTATTTTATTAATTGTGACTTTACATCATACGGCTTGAAGTTCAGGCTCTAAGATATGCACTCTTAATCAGTTTTGTGGGTGTAAAGGTACACAACAAGTTTTTTTCCTCATAAATTAAGAGGGTAAATCTTACTTCTTTAGCAAATGCATTCCACAGCATTCCATTTTTTGAATGATATACTAGATTCAACATTTCATATTCTATTTTTTTTTCTCCTCAATGTAAAAGAAACAGGACATTTTACACCCAATCTTTTCTGATTCTATCTAATTCCTCTTCACCATCAATTTCTCTGTCCCTCTGTTTGATTTACCCCATCTCAGTAACACAGCAGATATAATTCAAAGCTGTGTGTGTGTGTGTGCGTGTGTGCGCGCGCGCGCGTGCATGTGGTGGGGCAGGGATTGGAAGCAGTGACTGACAAATCAAATTGAACAACTAAATAGAGAACCAGCAATAAAAACAGTTTTCTTCATTGCAAAGCTTTAAAAGAAGGAAGCAAATACTTTTGTAAGCCAGAAGAAAAGCATATAATAATATATTAATACCCCAAAGTTAATAGGAAAAAGTGCTCATTGAATATATGCAGGGAAATACACTGCTACTAGAAGCAAATGAGAAAAATACAATAGTTTAAAGCACACAGCTACATATAAGGAGACAGAAATATCTTGTTGCCCTGTCAAAAAACATGAAGCCCATACTAAAGCCAAAATACATCTGAAGACCAAAAGAGCAAAATGTGCACTTCCAGGCTACTTTTGGATATTTTTCAAACAGCTTTTGAACGCTACGAAAAAAAAACATTGCAATGACTGTTAAATGGATTCACTGTTCAACAAACAGGCCATAGCAGGAACTGACTTTTACAACATCATACGAAATGTAAAAGAACTATAAAAATACTGATTCAAGGCACATGTATACACATATACGCAACCCTGCATATTCTACTTTCTTTTTACTGAATTTGGCATCTTCTCCCTGTCTAACAACTCTGTGCTTCTCCGAGCACTCTCCAGGCAGGTTGGTTTAATGCCCCCCCCCCCCCCAAACTCTACCTTGGTGTCATGGCGTATTGCAGAGACGGGGGTGACTTCCTCTGCTCTCTTTTTTTTGGCCTCCTCGTCGTCTTTCTCCTCTTCTGCCTTTTTCTCTGGCGTCACAGTGGTTATCAAGTTGGTCTGCGAGATGCCCTTTGTTGTGGCGTACTGGCCAGTACCAACCTCTGCAGCAGACACAGAATCCTTCATGTACATTTCATGGTTTTCATTCACTGACGCTAAAAGCAAACATTCAAAGAGGTAAAGTCTGAAAGAGCCTTTGCTGAGAAGCTGCGTCAAATTAAAAAGCTGGGTTAGTAAAACTCGCGTCCATTTGGCTGCAGATGCAACCAAGCCATGTTTCGGCAAAGCAGAAACGTGCACACATTTAAATAAAGGTTGTTCATGTGAAATAAAGCTTTTAGCTTTTATATGCATACACACACATACACGATGTATGTGTATACACACATTACTGTTGCTAACGTGTGCATTACACATTTGTTAAATGCTAGCAAGCCATTAGAAGTGCTACTGTAGTAAAATACCAGAAAAAAACGAAAGCATTGCTGTATTATCAGGCAGGAAACGTAAGGAAAACAGCTATGACATCAGCCATGGGGATGGAAGAGATTTTTTCTGAAATCTGTCAGAATATAATAATACAGATCAAATGAATGGTAAGCAATGCACTGCATTACAGGAAATGACAATATTGGTGTAACACAAACATAGGGTCTGAGAATTATTAAGAGGATTTTTTCTATTATCTAGGATTAAAGTCTGCCAATCAAGTGTGTTCATTATCCTAAAAAATTCTGGAAAGAGATGGCATTCAATTCAGTGGATCAGAATAGGATATTTTAGGTTTTAATGTTCAATAATTCATCAAACTTAAATACATATTAATGATTTGAAAATGAATAGTAAATTTACAAACATAATGTAATCATAACATCAATATATGCCTAGATCCTGCTCTTGACTACTGTGTAACTTATTCCTAGTTCAGTAGGACTATTCACATATATAAAGTTACTTGCATGTGTAAAAAATCTCAGGACCATGATGACAGTACAATCATATATGATGCAGAATGTTACATCCATATTTGTACTACAATAACAGCATCAGTGAACAAATCATAAATATTGATTAAAAAACCTCTTCTCCCCATTTGCGCTTATGGCAAATTAACATTACAAAAACCTTGCAGAGTCTAACAAATGAGTGGGAAAAACTTTCAGATATGTTGTCTCTTGGTAATGAGCTTAGGAGGCAGGATGAAGCAAAATAAGTAGAGAGAGACATCTTGTTTAGATATTATAAACAAAATAATGCAGAAGGATAATTTGTGCTTTGAGACACATGCACAGCAATCAGGTCACCAGTTGCTTGGTAACGCGCAAGAAGCACATCAGAATTAGAAGATTCCAAAATTATTAATGATAAGCAGCACCTTTAGGGGTGGAAAAGAAGGCTCATCACTAGTACTTTTAAATGAAAGCTTCTGCCCCTCCCCACCAGCAGCTACATCCACTGTGATTCACTTGTATATTCTGTAGGAAAATTCTTTTTTTAAACTGTAGTATTTCTAAATTTAGTCTATTCATATTTTTTTTTACAAAAATAAACTACAAGGAATATTTACTTGTGAGCTGACATTAATAAAAACTGATCAAGTAGCTGAGATTCCGAATCACCTGTTGCTTTAGTCTAAAAGAGCAGCTGAACCTTGACTTCCATGAACTACAGAGAAACAGAGAGGAGGAGGATGGATGCACTATTAACCTGCATATGTTATTCTCCAGCTCACATCTTCAAAAGTAATGTATGTAAAAAGCCTAAAAGCACTCATCACACTAAGATGCTAGGTAATCAGAAGAAAGTGCTATTACTCAGTGAAGAGAAATTATTCATTTATGAATTTTTATTGTATACTTAAATTAAAACCTGCATACAAAAGAAGGCAAATTAAAGAAAACCTAAACAGTTACTCATGTAAATCCTGCAGAAAGTGTTGAAGCCTGACTTGCTCCATAGGGCAGGACTGTGCCAGCAGACTATTTCTCCAAAGCACAGAAGTTCTTTACAAGCATTAGGCCAAAGAATGGAGCCCATGAAGAGCAGACTCCCAAGGACATCCTCCTGGCAGAGGCTTTGTAACTACTGTGGCAGTAATTTTAGCACATCCCAGGATTTATCTGTTAAATACTTCCAGCGGTGTGCATATAATTACCCTCTATGCTCCTGCTTGTGCCAACCTGAAGGCCACCTTCTTCCTGCCGCCAGCCGTTCACCACTGAGCACTCTTGCTCTTTGTCCCTCGCCCTGACCAGTGTGCCTGCAAGCACTGCAGGGCCCGGGGAGCACCACTGCCTTCCCTTGTATTCGAAAGGCAGGGCATCTGGTTCTCTGATAAAACAGAGCACACAAAGCAAAGGGTATTTTCTCCCTCCTGGAGAAACCTGGAGGGGAGGTGGAAGGACAGGGAAGACAGTCCCATGCCAGGACAGTCAGGAGAGGCCCAACTCCAAGGTTTGGCCAAGGTCCCTCATAACCCAAATCAGAAGTAGCCAACAGATGCCACGAAGCAAAGACCTGTTTTCTGGCTCATCTCCCTGGGGACTGCCGCGTGCTCCAAACGCAATGGCAGCCAGCAGGGGGGTTGCAAGAGGGCCATCAGCGACAGCTCCTCCAGCTCAAGGATGCAACAGGTTCATTGGCTTCCTAGGCTGGAGGTGACTCCTGAAGAACGACTGCTGGCAGCATTTTCAAAAAAGGCTTCATAAGAAAGCAAAAAAGTCCCTTTGAAAGTCAACAAGCTTTGTAGGGCCATCTGATGCCTTGCTTACTTTATCTGGGAGAAACTTCTGTACTGCTCAGGGTCCTGTACTGTACTGTTTATATTGCAATAATGTGCCTCATGAATCTAATTTTAAAAGTCCAGCTATGTAGACAACTGCAAATACTGCTTCTCTTCCCACATAAGCCTTATGCTGCAGACTGCACTGATTATTAAAAGCAGAAGGGCCAGCTGTATCGATACAATGCCTTTTCATGTTAAATAGTGAACATGCGTATACTTACAGTCTCCACTCAACAGAGGCTCAAGGGATATGAGATTACAAAAGGTTTATATCTAATCTAAATCAATGACCACAATGACTATAAGTTCTGAAAAAGTCCAAGGAAGGCAATTAAGAGGATCTTACCACCATCTAAGCTCCGAGACATAGTATAACGTTTACTAGAAGAACGCTCAAAATAAGGTGCGGGGCGGTCTATTAGCGCACTGGCTCTTCTAGTCTGAGCCTGAGTTCGACCACTGTAGCGAAATTTGGAGCCCAGCGTGAGGAATTTCTTTGGAGGTGCTTCTGGCAGCAGGAGCCTAAAACACAACAAGTAATGCATGTATTATTCCACTTATTCCACAAATAAGTCCATTATTTCTGTAGAGGAAAAAAGAACACTATTGTATGTTGTTATCCATTGTAACCTATGTCCCATGAGTCCATGGCTAAAAAGGAAGCAAAGAATGCCCCACATTACAAAATCACTTAGATAATGGATTAGAAAAGCTAAGTTCTTCTTAGTGGGCAAGAATAATGCTCATCACACAATGAATCTCTTCCTGATTTAAAATCAAATTTATTCTTTTCTAATTACCAAGACTAAAACTGAAATGCCTCTTATTATAGGGACTTGGATAAGGGCTGAAATAGGGATATATCTCTTACATTTGAAATTTATGACAATGCTGCTATACTGAAGACAGAGCCAGAAGAGATTTCCGATAAAAGCAAGCCATATTCATTCACAGATTCATATTCATTCAAACACTTTTCAGGTTAGAGCCTTCCTACCGTCTGTATTTAGACTATGGGAGTTTGCTGAAAAATCCATTCTCCTACTGTGGAGTTCACGCTTTAGAAGGTGACCTTCCATTGAGCATCGAAAATCACCAAACAAATGCACCCTTAATTACTTTTTAGCCCTTGTGACACTTCACATGCAACCAGTAGTCACATAAGCCTGAATCTACAGACAGCTTGAACCAATAGTTTTAAGAAAGAAAAAAAAATCCTCTGTTGTCCCAAACATCTAGAGAGGGATTTGTAAGCGCTGGCTGCCCTTTCAAACCACTGAAAATCTCACCCTTTTGAGTTCCCATTACTAAGTATTTCATTGCTGATGGCCTCAAGGCAAATGAGGTACTGCATTTATTCCACTATCCCAAACTTTTCTCAGACCTTATTAGATGCCAAAAACATAGTTGAATATGTATAGCTGCAAAATTCCTCAATCATACAGTAATGAAAACTATGGATTGGGTATTTCAAGAAAAACACCACTGACTACATTCTTCATTTTCATATTTAATTAAATCAAAATCTAATTTCTTTTTTACTTTTACCCACATATCCCAGTAATTTTCCACATAAGTTGTTCTTTCTAGACAAGTTGTATGTGCAGAAGTGTTGCATACTGCTTCAGCTCTTTCATTATAGTGGCTGATAATATCATGTACAGATAAAGCAAAAACATGAAGCTAACTATTAGAATTTTATGGTGATTTTAAGCATTCAATTTCTATTTGAAAGAATATGAATTATTTGTGTGAAACTTCCCAAATTTTTAAGGAGCAGTAACCTTCCCGTGTCTGCTCAGAGACAACTCTTGATCAGAAAGACAATTTGATTTGAAGGCATTAGTCTCTACTGACAGAATTGTTATTTTTGGTCATGTTTTATGGTACACCTTTAGGAAAAGAAATTCACATACCTGAAAAATGTATGGTGTTCAACACACACTTTCCATAAGCGCTTTGCAGCACGATGATTTGGCAACTTAAACCCAATAGTGCTTTCAAACTGCTCAAACTAGGTAGGAAAGAAGAAAATCAAAGTATGTTTTCGATGCTGTGCATCTGTATTTAGACAGTGTGCACAGGCATACAGGTTCATCTTCATTTCCTCTGTCTATATCATCTCATTGCAAGTGTGAACATATATGCCCATGTATATAACCACATATAAACATATTCTGTAGACACCTGTCTAGGAAGGAAGCTGTGAGTGGTAATCAAAGGCAAATTTTGGGGATCAGTTTTTGGGAGAAACCCAGATAATGAGCAAGGGGTTTTTGCTGGTGACAGTAATGTTTTATGCACTACAGTAAGGAAGAGATCAGTTAAGACTTGGGAGATATCAGAGAAAAAAACATTTAAGCATTTTTGCCCTGTTGTTTTAACATGTAACAACTGCACCAGTTTAAAGAACAGTGGGAAGCCTGATAATAGCCTGGAGGGGAGCAATAGTTCCCCAGGACTAATTTGGTCTCACACAGCCTTAGATTAAGGAGATTTATAGTAAAAGAGCTAGAGTTAGTAAATCACTGTGTTTTTAGCTAGTTTATCTCCTGGGGAGGATGAAGAAAAGTGCAGGCAACTGAAAGAGTTGGCTGCAGATACCAAGTCACCTTTCTAGATTGTGCTGCAGATTTATATTCCAGATGCAAAAGCGGTGGCAGCTACAACAACTGTAACATGGTGATGGCTACAGGCAGATAGCTGAGTAGGTGAAATAGCGTTGCTGGGATCAGGAGAAGGTAGGCAGAAGGGCAGTTGTAAGAAAGCCTGGATCTCTACAAGAACTGACAGAGAGAGACAAGGCAGGAAACAGCAAAATGATAAAGATGATGTAAGCGGCACATGGGATGGTGAATCACATTATCATCAAATGTGATTTGGAAAGAGATTGCATTGATTATTTTGCATAAGTAACTATGACCCGGTTACAAGAAGCTACACACTAAGACCAGTAGAGCTCATTAGGACTTCAGTGATGAAGAGCTTGAGTGCAGGTGGTGGGAACGTCAGTAGCTGTTTTGTTTTTTTAAATCAAACTCAAGACTGGGAAGCTGGTTACTAAGACTGTGCCTTCTGAGAGGCAGAAGATGTCAGGTTTGTGGATTTTGGTATAGGATTCTGTAAAAATGCTCAGGTGCTCAGTTATAATGTGGGGGCCCCAGCAGATTTCCCAGGTCATTTACAGAGCCAGTACGGGAGACATTAGGCTCAGGGCTCTCAACTGCCATATTGCATTAAGGGAGAAATGCCATTCCTAAAAATCAACTAAGTGCTTTCCGTCTTGCTATGCAGCTCCACCTTCTAAAATGAATATGGATTTATCACAGACTGATTACTGTACCAGCAGTTGAGATGGAGACATTCCTTTCCCTACGGTGATCTTGAACTCTTCCTGGGATTTTTGCTAAGATGTATCATCTTACTTCTATGTTAGTGCATGCTGAAAGCATGAGGTAAAGACAGACACACACGTTACCAGCAGTGGATTTGCTATGCATCCGGCTAAGCCACGAGAGGGCACTCATTGTACGAGCTTTCACATCACCTTCTCCAATGTCAGCACTTGAGCTCCTATGGGTCTGGAAGGGCTAAAGCATGTAGCTACCAATAATGTTGATGAATGGACTCTTGACTCCATTTTTATCAGTCTCCAGATTTCTACTCAGACTCCAAATTTACTAGTCTGATGTGCTCATAAAATTTGGTACGGCCTATCTATATCCCTTAGTGGGTAAGATGAATAGACACTAATTCAATATACAACATGATGGTGGATGACGAGCACTCCATGAATAAGGATAGTTCTACAACTGCAGCAATGTGTTACTTAAATTCCCAAAGTATTCATAAAATGAATGAGCTTTTTTACATGCAGATGGCCATATTTATTCTTTACATTAGTTCATTGATGTAAACAGAAAAACACCAAAGAAGGTTTTACCTGTATTTTAACTAAAGTATTTACCTAATCTTTCCCAAGAAAATCAGCACAAATTAAAAAATATAAATGAAGAGGAATGTTAAGGGCTTGCAAGACATGACAAATCAACAGATCAGTGAGAACATGGGGTTTTTTGGAAAGGCTCCATTCACTAAGGAGGGTTGGGAAGCCCTTACCTCCCCTGGTCGGATTTTGATGTAGAAGTTGTTCCTCTTGTAAGAAATTTTCAGAACCTTTGGCCAGGCAAATCTATTTATTCTCAGTCTGTCTCGATATATCAAGAGACCACTCGCACAAACACCTAGCATGATTTCCACTCCTTCAGAATCCTGGAAAAGGAAGCAGTGTGCTTTGTTGAGTACTTCTCCCTTTACACCCCAAAGATTTATAGATTCTTGTATACTGTTTTTTCTTTTTTTTTTTTTTTATAAGAGCTACACATTTTTAATACATCAACTGCAGTGACCTGACTTCTGAAAGCTAGCCCACTTACTGTCTGCATTTATGCAAGTAATAGTTAGGTTAGGCAGGGTGAGAGAGCCTAAGTGTTGCTGAATATTAATCTATCTTTTAGAAAGACTCTAAAAGGAGTGGAGGAAAATGTTAGAAGCTCTTAAAATAATAAATTTATCCACATAGCAAAACTTTATTACTTCCCAAGTGTCATTAGCATAAATACAAGATTGAAAGTAAGTGGGACTGCATACCATTTACCTGTCCCTGCATCACTCATCTCTATAACTAAGCCTTGTGAATCCTCAGATTTTTTCTTCTGTAGTTTGCTTGTGTTGGCTTTAGTTGGTTTGCTAGTTTCTTTAATGCTGTTGTGCCTATGCCAAGTATTTTCACTTTCTCACTTTTCTGCAGTAGTATGTGAAATGACCAGTAGGCAGAAAGTTAGGCATTTAGACCAGCAAGATTCTTTTAAAACTCTGTGACAACACCTGTGTTATAACTCATTTTGAGAGAGAAACTGTAATTCAGACATCTTAATCTTATAAAAGATTTGGCTGTAATCCTATTAAAATACACCTCTAAATATTTTTTTAAATAAGAAGAAAGAACTTCTCTTTCCTTCATAAATAGTCAAATAGCTTTCAAATAGTCATAAACCAATCTATTGCCCCTAGCCTGTCAAGGATATAATTCTACTTTTTCTTCATTTAGCTAAGTAAATGCTGTTGGAAAATGAAACAGTCACCGTAAAGCACAGAGTTATTCAGTAATTATTTTAAGATAACTTAAACTTACAAAATTCTGAGAACAGAAGCTATGAAGAGGTCAATCTATGTCAAGCTTGTCAGGCTACAACAATCATGACATTAATTCATCATTTTCCTTTAGTTTTCCCAACAAATCATGTTTAAGCATAGAGTGAAAAATCTGATTACATTTTAAGATGAACACAAAGACACACATAGTCAATCTGGATGAAAAGGTTACAGCACAGCTTGAAATACAAAAGAATTCCTTTAAGATCAGAGACACAATGTGCAATTAGTGCCAAAAGGTCACCCCCCTGTTAAAAAATACACCAATAAATGATACATGTTCCAACAATGATGATACTGCCCTTTAAAGGTAGATTATTTCCTAAATAAAATTCTGACACAGTATCAGTGTGAGACATTACAGAAGAGACAAAGTTATTTTTTGTCAGTGGACTTCAGTTTTACAGCTTCTTAAGCAGTGAGTAATGTTTAAACATAATGAACACATTTAAAAAAAATAAAGTCTCATTGTCTGAAATCATACTGCCTGGCAAACATCTGAAATGTACACATGTTCCCATATGGCACATAGCTGCATAGGCAAGGGGCTAATTCTTTTGAAATACTTTCTCAAAAGCTTGTTGAGAAAAGCTTTCTTTCCTCAAACTCACCTTTGCAGCCGATCTAAATGTATTCAAGGCTTTTTCTACTTGTTGGTGTCAATGACTGCTTTATATGTGATACCACTGGAGTCAAACCTGAGTAAGAGGAGAATTTGGCTTTTTTTCAGGAGTGATGCCTTTCCATGGCACAGAAAACTCTTAGCCATAATGTCCAAGAAGTGAGAAACAGAGTTGCAAATACTTGTAGTTCTGGGTGTAAGTGAGAGATTTACTGGAGTGGTGACAGCCCAGAGGACAAATCTGTCCATTTGAATGCATTTTTTTACTGCAGCTTTGTGTTTGGTAATTGAGAACTACTTTTAACAGTAGCTAGTGAGACCAGCATCTGTTGAATACCTTGGAAACCTGTGCAGCCCTAAGGAATTGACATCTGACATCAATTAACACAGAGAGATCTGCCACTGCAGGACTCTGAAAAGCGCCCCACCGAGGCATTTGACCCATCTGATGGTCTGATACTGTCAGAACTCACTGGCAGACCTACTTTAAACTAAAATATTACTTTTCACACAGACTTAGCTCAGTTTCCAAGATTCTGGTTGGGTTTCTTAATCCACAGACAAACCCAATTTGGTTACCAATGCAGTTTTTTTAAATAAGAACTTTATGTTAGAGAGAGATCAGTTTGCCTACCAGGCTCTCCTGCTCTGCACCTTTCCATAAGAAAAACAGAACAGTAAAACTGTATACTGATACTTTTTTGGGAAAAAAAGTTATCTCAGGATATATTATCTTAGATTTCAAAGCTTTTCTCCAATATTCCACAACTCTGAAGAAAATAATTTGGCCTGAGTGGCACGCTATATTAAATTTTCAGTAACGAAGCATGCAACATATTTAGAACAGAAACTCACTTTTTTGTTGTTTTGTGGAATTCTTTGTGTTGGACAAAGCATGTTAAAAAAAGCTACTGAGTGACATTTGCCAATCCATTTCTAGCCTTGCTCCAAATGTGCCTCAAGACTGTGTGCCTATCTGCAAGGGACAGGAAAAGCCGCAGCCTGCCTCCTGAGAGAAAGCTGTCCATTGAGCCATTCTCAAATTTTTCATTTTCAGTGAAGGCAATTAATAGAACACAAAAGATTGCCTTGAATTCTGTAACATACATGCCCAGTTCCTACGAAATGCCTCAGGGACATGGTTGCAGGCCCTTTCAAGATCCAGGCTGCAAACTTGTCTCAGTTCTTGAAAGAGTCTGCTGCAGAATAAAAACGGGCTCACAGTAACGTGACCTTTATAGAAAATGCAGCGCTCTCCACAGCTCAGGATTCTCTGTTCAGCACTCATTGGCTAACCATACTTACTAACCTCAAAGATGTTGAAATCCATTAGTCTTACTTTGAAGAGTGAAGAACAATAGTAATTATTTATTTGAGGAAAAAAAAAAAAACAAACACCACAAGGCTGTTAGGTGGCTCTCCCAAACCACAATAAGAATGACCATTTTTGACTATACCTTAACCTGCTGATGATTAGAGAAACTACTTCATCACAGGAGAATGCCAAAAGAAGTACTGTCCCTCCAGTTAACTGCAATGACTGCACTTCAGAAGAGATGCAGGCCTCTGTCTCCTTATTACTATCAAGTTGATTAGGTTTCCAGCAAGGCTAAGTAAGAGCTTCAAGGTTCTTTGCAGTGTTGGAAATGATCTGTTTATCTAGTTAAGACACCATAGTTGGCCTTACAAAATTGGAAAATGTAGCTGAATGAAATGACAACTGATTGCTCTCTGGACAGCTTCTAATATTCTTGCTCATTCCTCTGTCCATTCAATATTTCTCCCAAAGAAGTTGGTTGTTTAATCAACATGCAAGGTTTAAAACACATCCACCAATGGCTGATAAGCAACATCTTTGAATCTATAGGCTAAATTATGTTACGGTTGCAAAATAAATCCATGCTTACTCTATGAGTCACCTTTCCTCATGTTGACTAGTGATTTACTCCACAAACCGCCTGTCTCAAAACAACAAGAAATCAGGGACAAACATTAAAATCAGGGAGTCTATGTGACTTAAAGTACTACATCACGTGAGAAAGACGACCACTGAGGGTTCCGGCTTAAACAACTATAGTCCATACCTTGGCATGATGGAGATCTACTCCATACATTGATAATTTTTTGGCATTCTCCAGGAAATGCATCTCAGCCTCTGCCGGTGTCATTCCCCTGAGGAAAAGAAACTAATGTTAAGGAAACACAGCCTGAAAGAAAATTCAGCACTTGGAAAACATTTTCATTCTGTCAGAACTAAAGCTGTATCCGTCAGACAGCTTGGTATCTATCAGAGCTAAAGCTCTGCTGCAAATCTCTAACCAAAGAAATGGGGAGGTGTCTTTTCCTAAAAATATCGTTATTAAGTGCTATCAATACAGCAAGACATGGCAGCAGATTTTAACATTTCATGATGGAATTGAATGCAGGCGACAATCTACATTCATATTCTCTGCTTACCTGTGGCTCTTGTGCAACTCAATGACTTTGTCTTCCAGTTCTTTAGTGTGGTTTGGTGCAAAGCGGAATTCACTGACATAGTCGCTGCTGTATTCATCAGGGTCGTAATCGCCAAGCTCCGACTGCACAGTATAGGAGCCCAGGAGAGCGAGCGTGACAAAAGAGCAGGGCAGCCGACCAGAGACAATGTCATCTCTCAGCTGCAAGCAGAGGTAGTACCTGCAACAGAGCACGGGAACAACTTAGAAAGTCCTTTTCCAGCACTTTTAGAAAAGGAGGCTGCATTCAAAGAGTGGCAAGAACGTCTCAATTCTGCTGCTGCTACTAACTTGCTGAAAACGCCCAAGCATAAGGTTTTTCAGGTGTTAACAAGGATAAAAAAATAAAATCCTTGCCTAAGCTGTGGGTACCAAGACTTAATTAATTAATCTTTATAAAGCAGCATGGAGATTTCTTAATAAAATAGTTTGCCATTTTGTTTAATGCTAGATGAAGAAACCTCCATTTAACATTCTAGGGTATCTTTTTTTATACAGCTACTCTGGGCAATTTTGCTCATTTGATTTACAATGTAAGAATTTCCTATAATAAATAAATAAAACTTAGATATATAGTTAACCAATATATATATTTTTTTATTTGAGGAGAAAAAAGCAAAACCAGATACTCTTCTTAAAGGGTAGATGAACTCCAAAAAATTCAAAAAAATAAGCTGCCTCATTAATAAGTTATGGAAGTTTCTCAAAAATACATTTAAACAGTAAATGCTCTTAAAAACCTTGCGATAAACAGTGCAAGAAACCACCAGATAAAAAGAATGAGAAAAACTCAGAAATAATGTTTGTTGGCTTTGTGGTTGAGGCAGAGAGTTCTTTGGGGAGTTGTAAGGGCGAGATAGACCTCCCGACTCCACCACAAGTCTTACTGTACGCCTGATGTTGGTGTGCTCTGAGGTTGGGGGGTAATTTTTGGTTTCATATCCAGGTCTTACCCCAATGGGGAGCTGACAGAGGAGTGGGATGTGCACCCAAAGCTAGGAATTAGGAAATATTCCTAAGTCCTATACTGCAGAGATATCCTCTGTGTATTGAACCCAATTATACATGAGAAAGAGTAATCCTTCCTTTCTCTCAACCTTTCCCTTTCCCTCTGTTTAACTGTAACCTTTCGGGATACTGTCTTTCATTATATTTCATTATATTACATTCAATATACATATTCAGTTATTCAAAATATATTATATTCCCCTGTCTAGCGCAGGGGAACTCTGTTCTGCGCTGAAGGCTTTATCTAAATGCTACCTCAGTCCACAAAGCAACAAACAGCTAAAAATACTAAGAGGTTACAAAATGTTAGAATGAGCTAGAGAACAGCTTGCCCATTGCATAAAACTTTTCAAGGCTTAGATGGTTTTTCTGTCTTACACCAAGGAAAAAAACTAGTGAGTGTTTTTTTGTTTGTGCTTGTAATCTCACTACTAAGACAGCCGAGGCACAGCCTGCAGAGGTAAGTGGCCGCTGGATAGCAGGAAGCAACCGTCTATTAGTGCCACATGCACTATACTGTGTGCATCAACTGCATACTGAGGTAGAGGACATATAAAAATTGCAAGCATGCTTATCCCCATTCTCTCCTTTCACAATTGTGATTTTACTGACAATAAATCTTACCACTGGCAAGACTGGGCAGTGGGCATCTCTGTGAATATTTAAAGTATAATCAACTCTCAAGAATATGTATATTGAAAATGCTTCATTTTAGAGTCAAGTTATGAAAAAGCAAAAGTTTTCTTAGCTCAGAGGACTAAAAACTGTTCACAGCCTCTTTTCTGCCAAAGCATCACATATTTTCCATAAACTCCTAACGGTTAGGAAGCCAACTGCAATGCAAAATGTTCCTTTTCTCAGATAATTAGAGTGTAAGCACTATCAAAAACAGCTTTTAAGCCCCTTCTAGAAAGGTATTTAATGTTTTAAACACCTGGTAATATCTTCAGATAGCTGGGCAGGGTCTGGAGGGTAGAATTTCACATTAAATGCAAACTGCCAAGCACCACCTGGAAAAGAAGAGAGGATTACTAAATGCACAGCAAGTGCAAATGGAGATGTTCATGCTGTTAGATTACTAGCAGACTTAAAAATACTCCAGTCAAGCAATTCAAAAAACAGGATATAGTATGTTTTTCCTGTATACTGTTCTAAAGATACTACTTTTTCTCCTCACTATTACAGTATTAGACCAGATCTTACAGCTCTTTTCTTTTTTAGTAAGATTTTCACTGAAGCAGAGATCCTAAGGGAACAGCAATTTATTGCTAATGCTTAAAAAAAAAAACAGTCAAAAAAATGTTTACTGGGATTAACAATCTGAAAACGCAGCCTATACAAGCTTTAAAAACAAATAACCCAAAATGCAGTGGCACTGGAAGCACCACAAACTAGTGTATAAATGGGCTTCCAATATGTAAGGACAGTCACGTGTGCGCTGCTGAACTCCATCTGCCCATAAAGGCTTATCGGCACCGTTGCCGAGTGCTGCTTCAGCCCATAGCTCCTGCCTCCAGCAGACATAAACTATTGTGCAGACAAAACTGCAAGGACAAACAGAGAGGCCATCACTGAATAAAGGCCTTCAAAACTGAGGAATTCTTATTTAGGATTTTCAGTAAGTTTAGGTGACTCATGGGATATTGGTTTGCATCATGGCAAGTATTTTGTAAAATTTTTCTGGAAGGTTAGCTTTAAGTGTGGTAAAGAATATCAAGACTAAAACTAAGAAAGAATTAAAAGTAACAACACGAACATAAAAGCTATTCTGAAAAAGGGGACAGGTTATGCTAGTGCACATCTCAAATATAAATAAAAAGCAATAACAAAATCCCAAACTGGAATGTTCTAGCAACACGGCGACATTTTAGTAAAAGAACTTTTCATCTAGGCCTTCCTTGTGGGATACACCTCTCTATACATATTTCTGTCACTTAAGTCACAATATTTCTGCAGTCAAGAAACCAAAATCATGGTAATCTGACACTTTTCTAAAATGTATTGATATCAAATTACAATCTAACTAAAAAAAAAAAAAATTAAATCCTCCTTCTGGAAAGACCCATATTGGCTGTGTAATGAGAAAGTGCTCGTGAACTCTGAGAAACAGGTCTCTTCCTTACAGGCCTTACAGGGTGCGGTTTTTCATGATCTTCAGTTCACAGCCACCTTGCACCTTCTGATGAATCCCGGTTTTGAAGGCCAATCTGGTACACTTTATGGTATAGAAAACTTATATGCTAGACAGAGTAAAAGTATGCTGAAGCTTTTCCAACTGTACAACACCAGTTTTACTGCTGCCTGGAAATTTGGTAAGGTTTTCTTAATTAGATGTTTGGGAGCTTTTATTTAGGGACTACAAGGAAATTCTGTCCTGTGCAAAGCCCCATTTACCTTGCCCCACCGCTTCTCCACAGAAAACAGGCTGAATATGCTAAAAGACTCCAGCATTTACCATTAGGATTTCATCTCCTAGTGAAATTTTGGGGTTCCTTCATCTGAGGACCTTTTCCACCTTTTTGTGCCATAAAAGCGTATGGGATGAAGAGCTGCCCAGCAGCGAGGCTGGGACATGTCCCATCTGGGAACTGGTGCCGAGCAGAGAGCCAGCCTGGCGACTGGACATATGGCAGAGGGCAGGGGGGCTTTGAGCCTGCTGCCGGTAAATCTGTGCCTGGCCTCTGGCGCACACAAAATAAATCAAGTCTATCATATATCCCTTGGGAGCACGGCTGGCTAAGATAACAGAGTAAGAGGCCTTCTCTCCTCACTTACATGGCTTTAAATACAACACACCTCTGTTCAAGCCAGAGGGTTAAAACTATTGGGGTGAGAACCAGAGGCCTTATACACAGTGACAGCTTAATTTTTCAAACACTGGAATGAAATCCCGCTTGTTTACCATGGCATCAGGGATCTCTGAGTCTTCTACCACTCAATCAACATTTAGTGGGATCGTAATTTTTTATTTTTTTACCATGCATGAAAATTGCCATGTGTAAGAGTCCTACTTTTTCAAAGTTCTCCTGTTCCAGACTTGTAAGGTGAATTCTATAAAGCAAGCAAATTACCACTGACATCTTCTACAAATACAACTGTCCCCTGCATCAAGTCCAGGACTAGACTTTTCTGCCCTGGTTAATCTCTCGCTGTCACAACCTTTCATTGTCTAACTCACGGCTTGGGCACATATTAAATGCATTTCAGATCAGGAGTTTGAAGCTGAACTGTTTTACTCGCGTTGACAATCAACATAATTTGACACATCGAGGTCTGCAGCACTTTCCAGACCCACCCTTTTAGTAGATTAAAAGAAGGCATACAATGAAACACAAATCTTGATTATTTTTCACTGTGGATTGTTTACGTGTAATGAAAATAATACTGGTGGAAAGGTGCAGTTACTCCTAGTAACTGAGGAAATTTTCCACTCGGTGTAAATTAACCCTTTGAATCTTGGAGGGGGAAGTGGCTTTTGCTAGGCCTGATCTAACAAATGTAAACTACCAGATGCATTTGCTTGTAAAAGCACAGTTTTAGAAGGGATTACTCACAAAATGTGTAGACACAAAACTACTGAGTTTTTCCTGTCAAAAAAGTTATACACACAAACATTTCATCAATTTAAAAAAGAGAGAGGAAAAAAACGTAGGTCACATTTTGAGACCGGCAGCCTTGACACAGTTTTCAATGCATTTTTAAAAAGTGTCAGCTAAATTTAACAACTGAGCTTTTTAAAGTATTCAAGTGAAGCAGAAAATTGACTGATTCTCTGTGAATTGAATGGTCATTTTTGGAACAAAGTTCAAGCTTTTGAAATGCAGAGAAGAAAGACACTTTAGATGGAGTGCTGTTTACTATGGGATATTAACAGTGTTCCTGGATATGATCTAAACAATGGTAACGCAAAGAAATAATTTATATCTGTGGCCTAATCCCCTACGGTTATGTTGCTTAATGTCAAACTTTAGGTTTTTGCATCTCTGCAAACGTCAAGTTGTTTTTAGTAACTACACTTCATGGTTTTTGATCCTGAGTAACTGTCTGATCTCTTTATGGGATAAAATACCTAAAATGTTCAGGTAATCCAGAGGTTCGGGATGAGATGCAGCAGAACAACGTGAAATTTAAGCTCTGAGATAGGCCACAGTGGCTGAAACCTGCTTCACTTCAGGGGGGTAGAGCCTGCTGCCCCATCCCTGCAGCTCCTCCGCTGCGCTGAAGCTGGGGAGAAGGGGCCAATGCTCCCTCTAGCCTGTCCTGTAAATCTCCTAGCATCTCCTATGGGAAGCAGGTGAGATATTTATATGAGCCACGAGCCAGGGTGAAGAGCGCTCCCATTGCGGAGCTGTCCAGCTGGGCGGCCTCCCTCTACATGGTGCAGCAAAAAGGCATCACCCACTTAGACTATGTGCATTAATCACGGCTCAGAGAGAGTTTGTCTTTGGCCCTTATTCTGTTTTTGAGCCTCCAGGGCTTATACAGCAGATTGCAATTGTGGGCTGGGAGGAATGACCTAATCCTGCCTGTCTTAGTGCCTGAGCAGACATTTGGTTGGTTTATGGATCTCAGGAAAAAGATTTGCAGCTAAGCAGAGAATGTAATAAAACAATTAATGTGACAGCTCTGAAAGCAGTGCCACTGGTACTTGCCAGATCCTATTGCAATTCATTTCAATAGTGAAGTCTCCACACAGGGGATTTCACCAGTTTTCTCCCTTTGTCACGACTGAGAATCGGAGCAGATGTGGA
Organism: Apteryx mantelli; assembly: GCF_036417845.1. NCBI lineage: Eukaryota > Metazoa > Chordata > Aves > Apterygiformes > Apterygidae > Apteryx > Apteryx mantelli. The sequence goes on from NC_089979.1 coordinate 54,668,775, forward strand.
AAAGGCTATCGAACTCGCCTGCGAGGTCTACGTGAGTTGACTCTTCACTGTTTAAGAGACCATGTTGACTGAGAAACTAAGGCTGCGTCTAGTGTCAGCAGTGGGTAAGTGCTCCCAAACGACAAAAACCATGAGCTGCTGTGCCTCTGGTGTTACGAGATGATCACTTAGACCCTGGAGTTCTGAATTACCCCAACTACTTCGGAATAAGCCTATACAACTGTAACAGCTGATGAGTGAAACTGGGTGTTTGGTGTCCAAGAAGTCTCACTAGGATGACAGGGAATCACTTCTCCATCTCTGCTCCCCAGTTTGGCTCAACAGAAGTCTGATAGGTTTGCAAGTATAGATCATAGATTTTGAGCTCTGGATACACCAGCATGAAAATTCTCCAGATCCTCTGAAATAAACACACAAATGATAACAAACTTACTTCGGATCTGCTTTTTGATTTCCTTGGCAGGGTCCAACCAATTCTGAAAAGAAAATGTTTCCTTTTTAAATTTGAATTAGAAAATACAGTAAACATTATTTTTAAAACAGCGCTATCAGACAATCCTAGAAAACTTGAAGGTCGATCTCTTTCTCTTTGGAACAGCAGTAGGCAGAAATAGCACTTAGTTTCAACATGTGGCCCTGGGTAGAATCAGGATTTTATTAACTGTCCCAGAAGTTTAAGAGCTGAATGGTTTGAAATTAAAAAAGAAAACAATCCATAGAAACCTTTTTCCAAAGTATCTTCTGGGAAAACACCAATTAGATTTCCACGAGCTTGTCAAGAAGTTGTTTTGATTTAATCCTTGAAGGGCTGAGCGTGCTGAAATGTCTTGCTATACTGTCAGTAAGCATGGTACAGGACACTTCTGTATTTGCAACCCAGAGTAAGCACAAGGGGTTACCACAGGGCACTGGCGGAGACTGAAGGCAGAATTACCGCCGAGGTGCTGTGCAGAGCTTGTTGGCTATGTGAGAAGACCCTGCTGAGGAGGTGGGGAATTATCACTGCAATGTGTTACTACTCTCTGGCTGCCGAGGAGTGCTGCTGGCCAAGACACAAATCCTCCAGAGAGGGCACGCAGCAGCTTGCTGCCTCTTGCTGCTTCAGCTCCAGCCAACGCTTAAAATTTATGAAGCACCCTGCTTTGTACCTACTTCTCCGACTCTCAAATATTGGGAGATAAAGTCCTTGCGCTCCTCCATTGTCTTCTAACAGAATTAAATTAATATTTAAAATGTGTCACACAGTTCAGAACAAAAAGTTCACTTCCCCTAGGAAAGTTCCACCTTCTCCAAGGAAAGACAAACAAATGTATCAGAGCAAAAATATTAAAGAAATTTCAAACAAACAGAACACAGCAAACCCCCCACAACCAAAACAACCAGCTCGCAGCTGTCCAAACCCAGTCAGTAGTGCTAATCATGAGGCTAACAGAGTTCCAACTATTTTTGAGCACAAAAGCACACTACGCACCAATAAATTAAAGATGCATCAGGATTTCTATTTTCAAATGTGACATGTGATGTGGATACATGTGATGTGGATACATACATTGTCTTGCTGGAAGACATTTGGCAGAGGATGGAGGTGAATTAGTAAGTACTCTAACATTAAAAATATGCATGTTATTGATCAATAAATATGGTGTCAGTCAATTATTCTTTTAGCTATTTATCTCTGTAGAGTAACTGGTGATCTATAAATTTTAGCACTTCTAAACCATCCATTAATAATGAATGCATTTTTTTGTTCCCAATAAAGGAAAGCATACCTATTTGGAAATGCACTTACACATCTGCCTAACTTTAACCACAACTCAAAATTAAGCATATGCTTAGGTGTTATCTTGAACTGGCATGGACCAAGTGTCTGCTTAAGTAATTTTCTGACTCAGGGACAAAATCCTCATATTTAGAAGCCTGTAAAGAGAGGGGAAGAGAGAGAGAAAAAAAAAGACTGATTTCTTTTGTATCATATATAACTGAAACAACGGGAAGCCTAGAAAATATAAATGTTCTTACAGGACACAAACAGCTAAAAAAGTAGTAATAGGTCCAGCTACCTAACGGAAGACCTTTGAGGCCACGCCAAGCACAGAACATCTCCATCTGGCAAGCTCTGCTGGGCTATGGCACAGCTTGCTAAGAAGTTCTGGTATTGGATTCTTTTAAATATTTACCTTAAAACATCAACATACACATGACATATTTGAAAATTATCCTTCAATATTCTTTCTTTTATCATAATGTGTCCACAATAATATACATTGTGTGTCCACAATAATATACATAATGTGTCCACAATGTATTTAATACCTGAACCTTAAATCATCTTGCACACTGTTAATAGCTTATTTAATGCTAAGGTTGAGATACAGATAGACAGAATGGGTTTCACTCTTGCTGCTAACTGCTTCTTAAGACTTAAGTCTTCAGCCAAATCAACAATAATGCTAAGATAGAGTAAGTCAAGACTTAAAGCCACACCTTATCTTAGCAGTTAGCAGCAGCAGTGAATCAACTCCTGTCTATCTTTATCCCAACCATAGCATTAAATAAGCCAAATTTCAGTACTGTATGCTTAGTAATACATCTAGGAATGTAAATCTGACTTTCATCTATGGTGTTAATGAAATAATTTCTACTAGAAAGAGAACCAACTACATGATTAACTTCTTTGATGCCATAAATAGCCAACACAGGGGGAAGCCAAGGAAATGCAGGGGATTTTCTCAGGAGGCACAAAACAGTACCAAAAAATAATAGCTCTAAACAGTTACAAAGATTGGAAAGAAAGATAAAAAGTTCTGGACTGTTTGCAACTGTTTATGGGGAGTGTTTAAGGGTAAATCTGAAGCCCACATACCAAAAGGCCAACCACAGTTTGTGTGTTACCTTTTGGTTTTCTGTGTCTCTGTACGTTAGCCCAAAGTAGTCCTTTTCCAAAAGGTTCAGATGCTCACACACTTTGTCAAATAGCACTTGACCTCTGGAACGTTTCTGTGGGAAATGAAAAAACCAAAAAATCATGCTTGTAAAATAAAGTGATATAAGCATTAAAGTAACACCTTTTCTGTTTAATTCTCAAATCAGTAACCCAAAACTGACTTATTTGAACTGACCTATCTTTCAAACCCATTGATTTGGAGCTTCATAAGAATCTGCTGAATGGGACAAATCTGCTTTTCATAAAAATTCAGGTCCTGTTGTGGAGTTAAAAACAAATCAATGGACATCATGTTTCAAGTTTAAGTTAGAAGATTTCTTCTGCCTTTCAGAAATTGCTACTTCAAATTTATTCTGAGGTTGTATCTCAGCAAAAAAACAGAGCTTTCTTTGTATGCAACAGTAGTAGCAAACAATAGTACAAAATATTCCCAGGAGCGGATTATCAAAGCTGTGACTCTAGGGCAAGCCACTGGAGGAAAAGGCGAATGTAGAGATATTTCTTGCTTTACTAACACCGTGGACCAACTCCAGGATCTTTTTTTGTATGATATACAGGTAAATGCAATACACCATCTTCTGAAGTCAATGAAAAGTGCAGAGTATCTCACTGGAATGCAACTGGGTAAGTAAGCAGTTTTCCAGCGTTCCACTAACCTTCTTTATTGCTAACCTTCTTTATTGCTAACAGGTTATATGAAAAGATATCTCACTGTCAATAGCAAAAGTCCTTAGCAGAACCTTCACAGTACCTCTTATGTTGGACAGTAAAAATTCAGGTCATTCTCAGTGTTTTATATGGCACTGAAAAAAAAACCCTCAAAAAAAAGGCAGAAAAGTCCTTTTTATAAGCTTCCTATGCAAACTTTAATATGCATTAGTTATGATAAAGAATTCAAAAGTATTTGGGCCACTGTTCCATCAGACACTGTCTGCCTCTCTGAGTGCATCTCAGCTGAAGGAAAAGGAAACATTCTCTCCACTTTATTTTAAACACACACACATACATACGCATATATAAATATTTTAGCTTAAACCTGATGTCAGTGAGACAGTTTCTTTAGCTGTTACACATGACTTTAAGCAGAATGGAAATACGCTTATTACTTCAAACGCAACACCGAAGTCTATGACAAAAGAAGACAGAACACTTCTTTAGAATTTATCTTCACTAAAATAATGAGGGCAAATCCAGAACATTGCAGAGATTATTGTTTTCTGTCTGTGTTATGCAGTGACTATTTGTGGTCAAGTTACACTGAGTACATTCATTACAGTCTGCCATTCCTTAAAGGTCAGCCATCTGGATCCATGTCTCCTCTACTCTACAGCACCCCTGCTACTACAACTATTTTATCAGGGCCCCTTGGTGGGCACGCAGCATTCTTCTTCCTGCACCAACTCCCTAAGCTATATAAAAAGAGTGGAGAAAAATGCTCTTCTGTCAATTAAGCTGCACCTATACCATGTTGCCAACACAGCAATGTCGGCTGGAGTGTGTGAATATTTCACAATCCAAACTGACACAGCTATGCCAAGAGAATGGTAGAGCCCAGAGCTGGCCTCAAACTATTTTAGAAGTGGTAAGCAAACCAATGAAAAATAAAAAATTGAGGGTTGCTGTCTAACACCTAGCAAAAACATTATGAAAAATAATGGAGTAAACTGCACTGCATAACCTAATTTACCTTTAATTCAGTATTTCTATTGAAGTACATTAGACGGGAAGGAGGGCAACAGCTTCTGCGGTTTTATTGATGGTGAAACTGAGAAATGAGGTTGATAAAGTCTAATGAGTATTCTTCAGCTGAGAGGAAAACATGCCACAGAAGTGTATTGCAATGATGTGTATTGCCTTAACTTCATTTACTGTGTCTTCTTATACCATTTGAGTAAGCAGCTCTAGGGCCTTATTCTCCTTTTCACATGCTTTCAACCCTATGTTAGGAAGCATAACTATAGCCTCAGTTGCTCTACAATTTCAAACAAATGTTCAGTTAATTCTTCAAGCCACAAACTTGGAAGTAGATAATAGAGGCTGGTGGCTTTATACTTTAAACTCCATGGAGATAAGCAAACAGATAAAAAAGAAGATTCCACTGCTGATGCACAGAGAGGAACAAAGTCTGAACTTTCAAGCCAAAATAATCACATTTCTGCTAGAAACAAGCTATGCTATATTTTGCTGAATTTCTTGCTTTTCTACTTGATAGCAAACTAAGTAGTTATCCCAAATAGAGAGAACTGAGTAGATTAAATCTATACGATACCCACTTCAGGAAACAACCTGTCTGCACTATTTACATGTATTTGAATTGTGACACATCAATGTGCTGTGTTAAGAGTCATACAAGGTCAAAACAGGAGCTGTTTTATCTCACTGATCCATGCAGTTACACAGATGTCAGCTTTGAGAAATAGTAGCTAGCAGCTGTGAGGTATAATGTTTTAATAGAGAATTATAGGAAGCAGTTGTGTGGGGCTGTGCTGCATCAAAAACGAAAGAAACCCCCTCCAGATTATTTGTGTATCCATGTACATACAGCACCGCTGCTTAGTACCAACACAGGCACACATGCAATATTAGCATACATCTCTTTTTAAAATACTGTTGCCAAAAACACAGTGAGGGGAGACTACTGCATAAACCCATAGGAAATTAAGTGCTTTAGCTAGGAATAAATAATTAAAGCAAATGAACAGACCTTCCAGGCTCCTATTAATTGCTTTTATTTCACCATGTGCCCAAAGAAGCATGATAGATAAGGTATGGGTATCATTCCTTTGCCAGTCAGAGAGAGAATGGGAAGAAACAAAGTCCAGTTACAAACTCATACAGCTCCTAAATCCATCCTAAACCTTTGCTTTCTACCATTTTGGAGTGACAAGTCTAAGGGAATGAAAGACTGACAGTCTGCTGGTTAATATGAATTACAGCTTAATGCAAAAAAATGTCAAGCCATTCTTAGTAGTCCAAAAAGTGTGCTTAGTGTCTTTGTAATGTTTTGAGTGGTTCAAAACATATATTTTCTAAGTTCATGCTATAAAGTATTAACCATCTAAATGAAGAGTTGTTCCATAATGTAAATATAGCAAGAGTCTCCTCCAAAAGTATTCTTAGCTATTCTTCAAACACGAATGGGATGAAATAAAACACAAATATGAAAAAGAGAGTCCTTTTGCTTAAACTTTGGGAAATAGACAACTGAAAGAATACAAAATCTAGACTGGACAGTAAAAACAAGTATAAAAGTCAGGGAGCAAAAAGTTTACGCTTCTCACAGGCGCTTCCCTGAAATTATATAAAACCCACGGTTCTCACTCGAAGTGGGAATTGGAAAAAACAGCCTCCTGGTCAAGCTCCCAGTGAAAAGAGCCAACAGCAGTAAAGTTGGCAAGTCTGCACCCGCCAGCAACTCCCACATGGAAGGGAGAGGAGAAACTGCATCTTTCTTCGCCAGCTTCTCTTCTGTTTTTGGACCCGAGCCCCTTCCTCCTTGGGAGGCGGAAGGCTACAAAAGGCTCTCCCGTTCCCCTAATTGGCTTCCCCAGAATCAGTCCACATTCAGACTCCTCCAAGTCAGCTTCTCACACAGCTTCTGCTCTGCCTCCTCCTTCCCAGCTATGCCCACTCCAGCTCCCAGCAGTCCTGCTCTCAGCAACCCAGCACCACTGACATCCCTTTCCAGTTTTCCTTTCATTGCCCAATTTGTGGTCTTTTTCTACCCCTGGACCCTGCCCAGTGCACCCCCAACCCATGCCCTAATCCATCTTCTCCCTTTTTATATCTTGGCCACTAATGACTATTGCTCAGCAGCACTGAAAATGAGAAATGACATAGTTAACACTATTAAAAACACTGGATCATAAAAAATTACATATTTCAGCTAATGGCCTAAGGACCTGGAGAACGGAACAAACGTATTTCCCTTGTACTTGTCTGTGACGTCTCAAGTTCAGGAATCTTCTTCAGGTGTTATCCCTCCACTACACTCCTATCCTGCACGCTGTAACAAAACCACCAGACCAAGACAACACATTGTACATCATCGCAAATGAGGAGCTCAGCAAAGAAGTACTTCATCTTAGCACTGCACGTATAACAGGATTATTGCAAAGTCAATTACTCTCACTGGTGAACTTTTGGGTACAATGTCTAGTATTTCTTTGTGCAGAAAAATAATGAGAAAGTTTTTCTTCATTATGGTCAAACCCATAAGCTGTAATGTACTTAAGATGAACGGACATTATTAAAAAAAAAAAAAAAAGCAAGCCTTAGTTACAGATACACTGTCATTTCAGCCACAAAATAAGTACTGTGCATGAATATAACCACAGAATTACAGAATATCTGAGGCTGGAAGGGACCGCTGGAGATCACCAGGTCCATCCCCCTTGCTCAAGCAGGGTCAGCTAGAGCAGGTTGCCCAGGGCTGTGTCCAGTTGGGTTTTGAATCTCTCCAAGGATGGAGGCTCTAAAACCTCTCTGGGCAACCTGTTCCAGTGTTCAACCACCCTCAAAGTGAAGAAGTGTTTTTTAATGTTTAAGTGGAATTTCCTGTGTTTCAGTTTGTGCCCTCTGCCTCTCATCCTATTGCTGTGCACCACTATGAAGAGTGTGGCTCCATCCCCTTTACAACCCCTCCCAGTCACATATTTATACACATTGATAAGATCCCCCCTGAGTCTTCTCTCCTCCAGGCTAAAGAGTCCCAGCTCTCTCAGTCTCTCCTCGTTTGTCAGATGCTCCAACACACTTCCTTAATCATCTTCATGGCCCTCTGCTGGACTTGCTCCAAGCAGGTCCATGTCTCGGACACAGCGCTCCAGACGTGGCCTCACCAATGCTGAGTAGAGGTGAAGGATTATCTCTCTCAACTTGCTGGCAATGCTCTGCCTAATGAAGCCCAAGATGTTGTTGGCCTGAGCTACAAGTGCATGTTGCTGACTCATGGTCAAGTCATTGTTCATAAGGACTCCAAGTAATATCCTGTATCATAACAATCAAGCTGTCAAAAACATATGTTACTATATTGTGATGAGCCCCTAGGAAAGTTATATGAAAAATCAGTAATAAACAACTGAATACGTGACACCAACTACCTTGTCATGCAGGTGCTACTAAGACCACAGGAACCATCTTCGCTATTTAGTGTGATATAAGGAAGGGATCAGGAGTATTTCAAATGTCATGTACTGGACTGTACTTCTCAGACTGGAAGCTAATTGTGCTACAGTAAGATGTATTGGGATCCAGAAAGCAGATCTCCCCTTACAGCAAGCAGAGCAGAAAGCACTGCGGTAGCCCCAGCATCACTCTGAGTCGGGCCAGTGCAGAAGCCAGAAAATGCACAGTGTATTTCAGTGCGTGCCATTCCCTTCCCACCCTGGTGAGAAGGTCCTCATATATGGTGATGTCCAAAAGGAAAAGCAGTTGATTCTGAAGATTTTACATCAGCAGCAAGTTCTCCTGCATTAAGGGGCCAAAGCTTTGTCGACTGCTTTCTGATGCACTCTCTCCCACAACAATGCACTCGCACTTGCTTGGCAACCACAATCGTACTGGATTGGCCATCTCTTCTAGTTTTAGTCCAGCAGGAAGGTATCTGCACTAGAGGACCTTTCACACTGGCCTGTTCCAGGCAGAATCCAACTCTCACTTACAAATTTCTCACCAGAGGAGCCAGGCGGCACCAGTACCAGTTCCTTACTGAAGCTGAGGAACTTCCACCTTTGGAGGTTTTCAAGGCATCAGCCAGGCACATCACAGCTGACCCAACCTAGTGTTGGCCATCGCCCTGCTCAAATGAGTGGCTGGACCAGCTGCCCTCCCCAGGTTCCCTCCTGCCAATACGGCTCTGACTGTGATCTCCATATGTCTCTCTGCAGGCGCTACAGGGTTAATTGTATTTCCCTGCATACACCTGACTGAAGTGTAGAGTGTTTGTCTACTCCCATACTCTATTTTTACTGACTAGCAGATTACCTTCCTCTCACTGATAGGGAAATAGGATGAGCGGTTGAAGAGCAGAAAACAGCCCTCTCAGCTTCCTAGAAATTAAAGCTATTGCAACCTCCAAAGTGTCTCATTTTAGAGTGGTGCTATTTCTGCATACAATGCTGCAGTCTCATGTGTATACAAAACGCTGAACAAGGGGTGGGGGAGGAAGCCGTCTGCAGCAAGCAGGTACACTTTGCTATTTGAAAGCAATTATAAAAGATCACATTCAGAGAAGGTTTTATAGGCAAGGGAAAACCCAAAGATAGAAAAGAGTGCCCCACAGCCAAACAGCTTTAAAAGGATTCATTTTTGCCACCAATAGCCGTCATCTCCGCTGTATATGAACCACAAGGTCAGGGCACCCGAATGAACTGAAAATTCCCCTCCCTTTCAGCTCAGTCAAGGAATGCAGAAAGACAAACAGTCATCACAGCTGCGGACTTGGATTTTAAATGGAAAGTGTCTGCGTGTTTCTTTCTGCACGAATACATATGCAAACGCAACATAGCTACTTTCTTCAGAAAAGCTGTCAAGCTGCCAGCGAACAATGCAACACTAGCACTAGCCTGGCATGAAATTCAGTACAATTACTATAATAACTCTAGTGGACACGATCACTGGAACAAGGACAAACAGATTAGTATCATGAAATCCCGGTAGAAATAATTGGACTTTAAATGATGTTGAGGTTAGCTGGTTCACATTCCTAATCAGCATTTGCACTTTCCAGTGGATCTTAACAATATACTGTATAAATGTGTGTGCTTGCTCTAGTCTTGCATGGTATAATGTGTTTTGGCATGTGACTGCAAACCTCTTTCTTTTCCCTCATTCTTTTTCGTGGGGAAACATTAGCTATCTTTTTCATTTATAATGTGTACCATGAAAAAGATTTCAACAGTGTCCAAAGCACTAAATTTACTTTATTTTACTGTTCCAGTTTGGAGTTATATTACATTTTGCAAGTATATTGTATTTTGCAAGTTATTTTTGTAGATATTTCAGTTTTACATTGCACAGCCTACATGGTGGTCTCTTCCATGCAAATAGAAGGGAAAACACACATTAAAGTTAAAATGTATATGGCAACAAATAAATAACATACACAAGGTGGAAGTTTCATCTTCCCCATGTTGCAGGTTCTGCAATTATTCTTGTAACACAAACAAGTGTAAATGATTAGCTGGTTGTCAGAGATACTTTATATTTGCTGCACTGATCACTCTCTTCCCACAAATTCCCCCAGCTGAGACATGTACAGTTTCTGAATTGCTGAATTCCAGTCTCCTGTCAACACATCCATTCTCATTCTTTTCTCAGGAATTACACACCTTATACATTATTTTGCCCAATCTTGAAAAAAAATTATTTTTGCAAATAGCTGTAACTTACAAGTTAAAGTGGTCAAGTGTATGCAAGTTGCCAAGATCACTTTTGTATTAAGAGCTCTTATCTCTGTGAGGGATATCGCAATGACACACACTTTTCTTAATTTAAAATTACACTAACAACCTTTCTTTCATTCACAGAATAATTACATGCACACGTGTGTGCATATGCAAACATATACAAATGTGTGAATAAGTAAATGTTCAGTGTATTTCCAAATGCAGAGGAGCAGGGGATCATTTTCATGTCATAGAAATTCTACATCTATGGAGAGTCAATCAGCGCTCCTAAACCTCAAGCAATAGGGTAAGAAGCATATTTGTATCTGCTTATGAAATAAACATCTATTCACTATGGCATTTTCCTTAATTTTTCTGAAAAGAACTGGTCCAGAGCTGAAGGGTTGATCTCAGAATTCTAGAAATGAATTGGTGCATTTTAGGACAGAAAATTTCCAAACAGAGAAAAGATTTATTTTTTTGACCAAATCAGTATCTTTCATGAGAAGACAAAAAAGAAAAAAGAGAAAAAAAAAAGAAAAAGAGTGGAGAGTTTGTTTTTCCCAAGTAAAAAAAATGGAAAAAGTCATTCCAAAGAAGTTTAATTTCATTTCACTTCTATATATTTGTATTTTGCATTTTCAGAGCATCTACTCTCCCACCACTAACTTTCCTCCACAATTTCTCTCCATCAGAAAAAGAGGAAAAAAAGGTGGCACAGGAGAAAAGCACCTCCATATTTCTTCAAATCTATCTTTTCTCAACTGAAGTCAGTCACCAGGAAGCTAAGTGGGTAGCATTTAGGAAGAAGAATAGGATGAAGAATCTGTCCTGGAGCACCGATTGCAGAAAATCAGCAAGTTTTTCTCGGGTTTAATAAAGTGCACCTTACAGACAACATGTACAACTTGCAGAATGAGACCTGGCATTACTAAAAGCAAAACATGATTTAACCGATGGAATTTAGGCCCCTAAGTCCCTTGCTCCGTTTTCTGAAAACTATGCTACAAGTTCCAAACCCCAAAATTTAGTTCACCTTAAATTTCAGTATGTTGAGAGCAATATTTTACACATTATATAGAACATTTCATGAGGACTCACATCTGTCACCAAAAATCAAACCAAACAAAATCTTTGCTGAAGTTACTTGGACAATGGTGTACAATAAAGACATCAGTAAAATTCACAAAAAGGACAATGCAAAACAGAAGGCCAATGCAAACAACAGATACCCTACTATTACCTCCCTACTACCACCATCTGCACAGACAAACAGATAAAAGCTTAAAGCCCAAAAGCAAAGAACACATTTCACCTTTTTACTTCAACTTTTTTATGTTTTCTAGAGAAAAACCTTGGTTTTGCAGATGCAGACTATTATAAATGAACTTTTACAAGGACACGTGTCTCTCTTGGATGGCCATAACACTCTCAACTCAGTTTGTAAGCAGTTAGACTGCATGTGTAGGAGATACTTCACAAGAACTTTATGCCAGCCTTTCAGGTGGCAAAGAAAATGAAGGCAATGAAAATGCAAAGTTTGGAGCAAAACACATTCATTTTATGTTTCTCAAAATGACATACTAATTAATCTTCCAGGCATTAACTATAGCCACTAACTAAACTTCATTGGTAGACTCCATTTGGAAGTGTCCCAGGTCACAATTCCAAATGCAATCTATCGAATAAACAATTTAGCCATTGTGAGTAGTACTAAAAACTAGGCAATTTCAGAAGGGTTTAGTTGAGTAAAAGCTGTGTTAAAAAGACATTTTTATAATATGAAAATATTTCATATAAAGAAGTGCTTTCCTTAAAAGCAAATATAAGCTCTCTAAAATGTTCTGTTTCTTTAACAGCATTTTTACGTGTGGACCTGCCTAAACAGCAAGTGTGTAAGCTGGTGAGTGACTAACATATTCAAACAGCTTGAAATAAAAACTGCAATATAATTATGTCTATCTCTATTTATTAATTTAGAACTCTATCCTATATTGCTCTGCTCTGCATATATGAATATCACATAAAAAATACAGTAGATTAGAAAGTATTTTGATATACACTGAAGATGGATCTTTTTTTTTTCCCCATCATAGTTGTATTATAATTTGTCAGCTCATTGCTATTTATTGCATACAGCACCTTGAAATGTATTGCCATTCCTGAAAATATCCATTTTTGACACCTACATCTTAAGTAATAATTCAAATCTTTAGATGAATACATAGCACTGTCTATGCTATATTTACACATTTGTACCAAGTGTCAATGATATTGTATAACATGACACAGTTTCTATCGGGGCAACCTTCTTCAATACTGTTTGAGCTCACAATCCTAAAAAGCCAGCACTAATCTAAAAAAAACTCAGGGGCCTGCTAAATCCCAGTAAGAAGATTGGTGACCTCATCCCGATTCTGGAATCGGACCAAATTAGGGTCTTTGCCTTTGATGACAGCAGCAGCAGAGATCACACTAACCCCAGCAGCAGATGAGCTCTGAGCGTACTGACGTGTGCCACAGCATTCGCATGTTTATGAATAAAACCTGCACTTGGGAAACCTGTACATGGGAATGCAAAGCAGCAAAAGGAGACACCTCAGAACTAATAAATATTCTTGAGCGTGTTTATATACATGGAAGCGTAACAGCCATGGTTGCATGTGCACAACCTGTCAGATAAGATGATTAGCAAATGCTTGGGCATCCTAAATGCAATGTAATTCATACTGCAAAAATTCAGATGTGATAACAGCTCACAAGTAATACTCTCCAAGAAGGGAGACTATTTCTCCAACAGCAATTCAGTTCTCAGTACTTCTATTAGTCTCACACATTTGCTAAATCTCGACATAAAAACAGTAAATCATATTGCATGCTTTTAGAGGCTTTTCAGCATTGGAAGTACCACCCTTGCTCAGTATTCTTGAGAATACACACTTTGGTTTTCGTTTTCAACTACACATATAACTGATGCATTTTCTTAATGCTTTCTGACTGCACTATGTCTTCCTGTAAGAAAGTCTGCAGTGACTCAAGCTGGTCTGTTGGGATTCAGTGCAGCAGTTGAAGCTTTCCAGTGGGAGTTACAAATATAAATATTTTCCTTATTCTACCTATTCTTGGATGAGCTCAACAATGCTCACCTCTCCTGTGCAACTGCTATTATCCACAAGCATATCACCAACATAGCAAGAGTAACCAACCACTGTCTGAACCACAAAGAGTTACTGGCATATATCAGCAAAAAATCAACCATAAACGTTTTATTTATTTTCAACTGAAAAAAAGCCCTACTGGCAACATACTCTGATTTACAGTGTAATCTTGCCATACGAATTTAAAAGTCACAGAGCTCTCCCTGACCTATATTGCTAGGCTAGAAAAAAAAAAAATCACAGAGAAAACATAGCACAGTGGAAAGACACTCTTGAAACAGGAGAGACATCAAGATGATCAGACTTTTAGGGTCGAGGTACCTTAGATAGAATCACACCATCAATGCTGGGGGTGTCAAGAAAAATAATTTAGCCTATTTTCTATGGTTGCAAGCTACATCCAAGCTTCATTCACTTCAGATCAAAACCACTTCTGCTTGAGCAAGATAAATCCTGAGAGACATACTTCACTACCTATCAAAGCTTTGCTTTGCAAGCAGGTTATTTCCTCACCCTCCAGCCTGATATTTTGTTCACTGTATCAACAGACATGGATACCGAAATATAAAAGCAGCCCAGTGAACATCGCACTGGGCTTAAGTGGAAAAATTGGCCACAGAAGATCCTAGGCTTTCATATATATGATAGGCAATATTTTCAGAGGGTGCTAATAAAGGGATCATTTATTTATTGGCTTGGAAACAGCAGCTCTAAGTATTAATGTGGGACAACACCTATAAAATGGAAACAACGAGCAACAGAGCTGGAGATGAAATGAGTCTGCTTGGTTGTGAGCTGGAGCAGGGGACAGGCCTGTGAATAATGGAGAGAAGGTGAGCACGGGAAAGCCTCACAGACATGGGCCGTGGCTGTTGGTGGCGATGAAGGCACGCGGCTGGTGCATGTGAGGAGTTCGTGAAGGCAGAGGAGCACTTCGGAGGTGCAACCTGAAGGATGAAGAGGGCACCCAAAGGTCTGTCCCAGCTCTGCCTCGACTCCCAGGAGAAGCCTGCATGAACGAGTCCTTCTGTCTCCAGAGAAATAATACAGTATTTGTGGCTATTCTGGTTGCCACTCAAAGGTGAAGTAGAAGATCATGGTCTCCTCCCTTCTTGCAAACAGGTTAACCAGCAACTGGCCTGCATTATTGGGGTTTGAGCGTGCATGACAAAAAAAAAATAATAATAAAAAAAAATTAGTCAAATGGAAAACAGGCTCCTGTTGCCTGGCTTGTTTCCAACTGGTTCACTGAGTGGAAGGAACTGGAGGCAACATTTCACTAGGAAGTTTTCAGCTAATCATTTATTCTCTAGAAAACGTAGTTTCAGAGCAGCTGAACCTATTTCGTGAATGTAGGTCAATCTCTCTCAATAGTTCTTACCATTATGAAAAATGGCTAAAGCTCCCAAGGTATGAAAATGAAGAGTTTTGTCTCTTAAATCCATCATCTGCTGCGCCCAAATCATTTTCAGATGCTATTAATGAAAGGCAAGGGACCAGAGGACTAGATGCAGAAAATGGATGTAGAGAGGATTTGTATGGTATTTTTTTGTTATTTTAAGGTTTTCGTATTTACTCTAGTTGTACCCATGTCCTCTCCTAAAGGCAGAATTTAAAGCCCAGCCTGCTCTTTATTTGGTCTGACATCTGATGGAGTGAGTTAGTTTTAATTCTTAATTCCTCCTCTGTCTATATAAAATACTTACATATTAACAGGAGAAAATACAAAACACCCCAGCTTTCTTATCATTTAGGTGAGGTTTTCTGCTAGGTATAATATTTTTTATATACATATATATATATATATATATATATAAAATCTACCAAGTATAATTGATCTTCCTCTTGAACACCACACAGCCCAGATGTTCCCCAGCTGTGACCCTCTCCTCCCAATGAAATTGGACCTTCTGTTTCTATCTGTAAGGGACTGCTCCAGCCCTAAAGTGCCACACCAGTATCACCCACCTTTCAGTATTTCCAAAACACTTAGTTCAATCTGAAGAGTTTTCTTATTTTAGATTTATTTTGCTTCAGTGAAAAACCTTAATAAAATAGAAAAAGGAGACCAAACATTTTTATTTTTGTTTCAGTTACCAAACGGAAACTTCTGCTCAGCCTCACAGTTCATTATTATGAGCTGGACAACATAGGTATTGATTTCTAGAATGTTATGCTTCCTGAACTGACAAGTATTTTAACTCCTAGCAAGCTGTAAACAGCGTTTCAAAATAGCAAGTCAGAAGAGTTGTACATTAACTCTATTCAGTTGGAACATATTCAAGCAATACTCAGACTCCTACTGACGTGTGTCAGGTAAAATAGATCTTAACTGAATCCCCTGGCTAATCTAAGTCAGCCCTAATTAGTGGGTTTGGGGAAATAAAACATTCTGGGTGATGATGATGGTGCATCTCAATCCACTTGCATTTACTGATGCATGCTGGGTAAGGAACAAAAAACTTAAACAAAGCTTTTCGTATTAAATTAACTGAACTGTAAGCAATGAGTAGGTCAGAAGGAAAGGACTTGGTAAAAAATTCCCTCTTGTATTCAGTAATAGGCTTCACATGCAATGCTATTTGCAAGAGACTGTTTGGAATTCATTAAACAATTAAAATGTGCAGGGGGTAATTGAAATATTATCCTTTAGAAAGCAGAGGGCTTCTTATTACAGCGGTTTCCTTCTTGACCCTAAGGTATACCTCAAAACGATGAGAAATTCCATGTTATTAAATTGTCTGTGCAAAAGCAGAGCACACGTCCGCTGCTCCTAGGGAAGTGCTTGCTCAGGCACTGCCTGGGGGGAAGGAGGGGCGACGGGGCCATTCACTCCCCCACAGAAGTACAGAAATACAGAAGGATTTTTCCTGCAGAAGCAGCATTACAAGCCAGATTTGGAAAACCAGGAAAAGAAACACATGTAGCAGTCAAGTAAGTTACCATTATTTTTCATTTCTGGCTATGGTGGCAGAGCAAAAAGAAGCCTGCCTGCTTTATATTCCTTAAGCCTGGCCTATGAGAGTCTTTAATAACTAGTATTTTAGGGAAGCATCCACATACTCTCACTTTTCTACAGGAAAAAGACAGACTTATGTGAAACCAAGTACTCCATGATATATGAGGCTCCATATACTTCATGCAATTCTGTCTCCAGCAAGGAATTTCAGCATAGACTTTCTGTGAGGTGGAAAGTAACCTCTTTATTCCAGTCTATTCTATCTGTGTTACAAATGCCACTTTCAAATGTATGGAAATAAGACATCTCAATTCCATTTCAATTTCAGTGTGATAATCTGAAGCCACCTGAGGACATGGGGAAACCCACTATTAAGAAAAGGGGCTCTCAGCTGCCTATTTCAAAAGCAGAAGCTTGACTGAGAAAATGGGATTAAAAAAAAATAATAAAATTTTAACAATCCCATCCTGCTTCAACTGACCTCCACCCACCAAAAAGAGGGGACACTGTTAATGCTTTCTGAGACACCAGATTTCTAAACGTTGTGCAGAGTAGCTGAGTTATATGGTAACTCAACCTGCTTGATTTAGGGCTGCAGAGATAACACAAAAAGGTTACCAGGGAAACACTTGTTTTCATTTACTGCTGTCCCGCACGATAAGAAAGTCTGAGGGGTAAGAGAAGGGAGAAAAAGTATAAATTACCTATGGGTTTAGACAGTTGAGCCTTTGAAAATTAAATCTAATTATTTTACCATTTATCTAGGCAGAGTATGGGCAGCTTTCTGATCTCACTCCGTGATTAATAACATGTACATGCTTAGAGCACAAACTCCGAAGGCACATTCCAATCTGGTTTAGGAAGGCACTTCAAATTAGGCAACATGTAAGGGAGAGGATGACAGCTGGATCCACTTGAAGCTTTTAATTAAAATGCAGTAGTCTAGATTAAAAAAAAAAATGGGGCAGAGAGGGAAGAGGAGGGAAAATAAATCCTAGAAATAGCATGAAACTGTTACAGCACTTGAAAACCCCTACTTAAAGGGCAAGGAACTCAGAAATAAAGGATTTCTGCTTATTTACTCTTTCCTTAGGAAAACCTGACCACTGCATTTGCTGTCCCCCCCCCCCTTTTTTTTAAGGTTATGTGAGATCAATTTGCAATTCTAGATCTTTATCTTTTTTTTTTTTTTTAATGACAAATGCAAAGTACAGGTCTAGCTTGCTTAATACAGAAATTTATCTAGCAATCTGCACCATCTTCTCTATGAGAGCAGTTTTGACCTTAGCTGGGGACTTGGCTGCCTCCAGGAAAGAACATTTCTGACTCTGGTGCTCGTGGGGAGAGCCCAAGAAACACTTATAGGAGAACTGCTTCCAGCACGAGTGGAAATCCAGAGAGAAGTCACTGCTGAGCATCAATCTGAGCAGACTGTGTTGAATTCTATAATCTGTAATCAGCATTAGAGAGCTCAAATTTTTTAATGACCTGAAAGAAACGTGTAGTGACTCTGAGGTCATTTTTCTTCAGTGCATTATATGCGACAACGCTGGTGTCTAACAAACACTCCTGTTCCACCAGTCGCTGTCCCGAGACAGGTCAAGCACCATTACGTAGCTGTCTCTTCTCTAAAAGGAGACATTCCTCATAAATAAGCCTTTTGCTATCAGCAGTAGATTCACGGCCGAGAACTGCGGTGGAGATATGGATGGTAACGCTTCTGTTTTATGTTCTTGTAGGAGAATGAACGAACAAGGCTGCATTACCTATTTAACCTGGTTTTGGTTTGTAATGTCTTACTGCATGAAAGACTTTCTGGGTCAGGATATATACAACACACAGGCAATAATACTGTGGGGCCTCAGGAGAAAGTTCTTACCTGGTATTTGCTTAAGATCCTTTCTCTGACAGGACATCAGATTAAATAAACCACTGTTAACCTCAGCTTCAGTGTTACCGCCACTACATTTTCTTCTGCAAGTCTATCTGATACATATGGAAAAGCCTCTGATGTCACAAATACGAAGTACAGGACACGAGAGAGATGGAAAGAAAGAGCAGAAGGTGGTGAAGACTCCTCAGCATTAAACATGGAACGGGAAAGAGGGGTTTACAAAACGAAGGACAGTAAGGGGATAATGCATTAGCAAAACCTGTCTTGGATGCATCTGAATCCATGAGTACATGCAATTTCAGCTGTCAGGTCATTAACTGGATGAACACATAGTTGATAAGCTGTAGGTTGTGCTCTACTTGAGAGCAATATGCTCCTTTAAATAGTATTAATATTTAACATATATAAAAGTATGTCATTTGCAAAACACTATAGAGTTCTTGACCCTGGTCCCTCTAGATTACACTACTTTTTAGCCTTCTGTGGGTGGAGGCATGACATATAGACACAGCTGGAAGACAGGAGTCGACAATATGAAACGATGTTTCTGACTTACATCTGCTGATTGTCACATCCTTGTGCTGGGCCAATGTTCACATTGAAAGACGCAGTTAAGAGGGTAAAGCACAAATAATTGAAATACTTAGTATTTGATTGCCATGTGCCCCCCCCCCCCTTTTTAAGGGATTCATTTTGGGGAATTTACTGAGTTCCATAATGTGTTAGGACTTTGAATATACAAATGCTATTTTTTTCAATTTAAAGGGATGTAGTAAGATCACTTGTAGGGGATCCTTAAAATACTGATAGCATTTTTTTGAAATGTGACAAATTATTTCTTATATTGCAGGCACTGAGTTTCTTCAAAACAGCTACGGAACATTCTTACTACCCAGAATTACTGTAGAAGAACTTCACAACTTCACCTTCAACTTCCTACATGATTTCCTGAGATGTCTCCCAAGACAGATCCTCAGTCTTCGTGGCCTACTAACTCTTTTTTTATATACCTGTCTCCCGGGAGAAAGAACACAGCGGAAGATGCGTCATTTCTCTTGGCTGGACACAGCATCCTTTTGCTGTAGCTGAACTCTATGCAGAAGAAAAGTGGATTTCCATGGGGATCTCCTGAGTATTCCCATGGGCCAAAGAGCAGGCTGTGCATGCAGTTGCATCCTCAATACACACGCTTTGCTGACAATACCACCTAGGAAGGATGCAAGGTCTGAACTGTCCATTTAAGGTGTGTAAATTAAATGAATGTGTCATTTCTAGCTGCATTTCACTACTAGCTTCTGTTTCAATGCACCCAGTGATCTGCTCATCATAATCTTACAGCTTTGTCATTCCAAGATCCATCCTTTTGGGAGCCCTATTCTCAAAAGTATTAAATTCTGCCAAGGAGGTGTGATCTTCATAGGGGCAGATAAAGTGATTACTGATGACAGCCAATACAATTTCAAGCTATTTCAGCAAAAAATGCATACATACACAAATTTATATTGGACATCTTATTGAAGACCTATTCAGAATTTCCAAAGCAGAAAAATCTGACAAGCAATAAAACCTGGTAGCTTCTATATGTTCATGTTTTGACACTTCAACAGAGTACAAGTTTAGAGAAAAAGTGAAAATTCCTAAAATAAAGTATATTCATAGCTTTTTTTTTTTTTTTTTTTTAATATGAGTGGAAGTCTAACATAATAAATCTCCCTTTCTGCTCCATCTTATATCCTCATAACATTCAGCTTGGTAGCCAATATTTCCATAGAACTCCTATTTGGTAAAAATTTCTTGATTGTATTCCAGACAGTGACTCGCATTTTTCCACCCAAGTTGCTGAAGCTGAAACAAGCTTGACTCTTTCCATCAAAGCCAGTACAGTCATTTTCCCAGTTTAATGGTTTGTACAATATCCTTGACAGACAAAACTGTGACTGAAGGTCAAGAAAGTGATAATTTAATAGCAAGGTATGTGACCGGATAGCTATTGTTAGTCTGAAGGAAACGATACGGTACTCAGCAAAACTTTAGTGAAACTAAAAGATACTCGACAGCATGACTGCTAAGTTGCTATAAGAATAATCACAGCTTCTGTTTACAGCTAATACCTACCATTACAAAATTTGGCCCAAATTTCTACCGGTTCCCCACTTCAGTCTATGGACTAGGCCATTTCTTTCCCTTTTATTCTTTTGGTTTTCTGCCCTTTCCTTTTCTTTTCCATCACACACTCCACAGTTACCCAAAAGAGGGCTAGTGAGATCGAGGCCAAGCCCTGTAACACACACCCTCCCCTTGCTGCCAGCTGCTACTCTGGCTGTAGCTCAGGGTTGCCCTGCTTTCATGGCACACTGAGGAAAAGCAGGCTCAGGACAGACTGTGCAGTTGCCCAAAGAGCACCTCGGTGACATGGCTGGAAGGGCTGAATGGAGAAATGGGCCTGCTGTAAGATGCTAAATCTGTTCATACTCTGCTTCTCCACGGCTTCAGCTCTTCTGGAGTTCAAACTAAGTCATCCCCTCAACATGGGTCTGATAACAGTCAGGGACCTGTTCTTACATGACAATGCAGCAAAGACTGTCCTTCCAAAAGCAGTCTCCTGGGAGAGTCCCGGGAGGGAAGGAAAATTTCTTAAAAAAAACAAAAAAAAAACACAAACAAACCCACCCAAACCCTGCCAGCAACTTTCTGCCAGTAATATTTAGATACAGTTATGATTCACAGGCACAGGGGAGAAGCACATAAAATTCCCCACTCTTACTGCTATGTGCTTGTGACATCTCCCCCTGTGTCTGCTTGGCATCTCTTACGCCCCCGCTAATCTTAAACTGGTCAAAATTATTGTTTAGACAATGACTCAGTGAGAGTCCCTACTCAATACCAAGGAAAAGGGGAAGCCCTAAGGGATCAAAATCCTGCTTTATTTTATAGGTTTCACTGTCCATAGCTATTTTCTGCATTCTGTTGTGGCATGTGATGACATCAAATTAATCCAGAAGTTGTTCCAGAATGTGCTCAGATATTCTTCTCTGGAGCTCCAATCTGTGCAGCATTTTCAATCTCCAGACAAAACAACTGAAGCATCTTCTTTGTGTTTGGCAGTTACGAAATATCAGGCCATTTGCTTAAATACAGCATTAGGAGTCCAGCTTTAGTCTCCTATTTTTTTGAAGTCCTAGCCTACAAGTCTAATTTCAAGCATTTTCCACCAAACAGGATGAAAAAAATATGGGAAATAACATTTACCTCTACTTCACATGCATATTCAGATCCATCCAGGAGTGTCACTTTGCACTGCATATTTTTAGGTTTCTTCACAATCTTTAAAGGAGACTTGGAAAGTTTGCTAGATGATGATTTTTGAGAGATCTTGTCGTCCTCTAACTGCTGGTATTCCAGCTGTTTTGCACTTGCAGCAGCTAGCTCCTGTTCTTTGTCTGTGGCCTACAAAGAGAAAGATAAGTTTTGAGGTGAGATAAACTGGTCGTGCAGTGCAATACACTATACACCCTGATTTTGGCATACTAAGCATTTAAGTGAGTCTAGTGTGGGACTTGGATGATGTGGGGCCCACGATGCAGGAGAGAGATTCTTTTGCCTATTGAAAAGGCTTAGCTTAACCCCACATTCCTCCCTCCACTGCCTGCTCATGCCGAAAGGGAGTGTACCCAGGGAGGGGGGATACGCATGAAAATATTGCAGGTTTCCACTTCTTCCACAGCTACAAAATCCCTCTCAAACTTCTTTCACCTGGTTCTACGGTATCTTAGTAATGCTGGACAATGAGTAAACACTGTGATCAACAGAAATTCTCAGAGATTGCTAATATTACTTTTAAGTTCTTTACCTATTAAATCACACAGTGCTTCCATGGTGACACACGGAATAGGAAAAGACCATCAGGTTTGCACTCATTTTGTTGTCAGTGAGAAAAAAATCCTCCAAAGGGGACTGATCAGCCTGTAACATTGTGAATTTGCAGGGCTGGGTGCAGATGTGCCTGGGAGAGTGAAAGGTTCCTCAAATGCCTGAGCAAGGGGTTAAACAAACAGGATGGAAGTAAGGGGCCAAACAACTTTAATGTGCAGCCTGCTGGCTAATGGATGATAAGCACAAGATGAGAGGCTGAATTTTACTCTCCACAGATGCCTGATAAGTCTTTTAAGCTGGTGAGAAGTAGGTGCTATTTGAAAGACAAATATACTGCAGGGGAAAGGGGAGAGAAGGAACAATCACAGTTACTTTTGCTTGGGTTTATCTGAGGGTCAGACCATTTGAAGAGTTACTGTGATGCAGCATACTTGGTGCTCCTTTCCACCGGCATAGATGAAAGCCAGAGCAGCTCTACTGAACGTCCACCCTTCCTAGCAACAGCACCATGCTGCAATCCTTACCTTTCTAATCAGTTTGGCCCCGTCAGTCTCCAAACAAAACCTCTACAAGAATACAGGAATATCTAAGCTAAAGCTTAAAAAAAAATCATCTTTTAGTTATCTCACTACCGTGAAAAAATAACCATTTTGGCTCTGAATGATTTCAATATAATAAGCAGAGAGCATCACTGAAAATTTATCGCAAATTAATCCTTCAAGCCTGCTTCCATTCATTGTAATAAGCCTTCATGAGAACAGAGCAAATCTGTCCAAAGGCTTTAATCGGCTCTGAGACCAAAACAACCTTGTATCATATAACTACCAACAACAGCATACCACAAAATCACAGGGTACTTTCCCTGAGAGATTTCATACAAGTGAGCCTATAAGCTTCCTTTCTATATTTGGGTGAATGGGAGAAAAAGGAGTGCAGGCTCACCTAGGCCAACGTCAGTTCACACTGAAGTCCCAACTCTTTGACCCTCCACACTGCTAAGATGTTGTCTCAACGTTTGTCTCCAAGGAAGAAGAGGTTCACACTGTGCTACCCTTTCCAGGCAATATGAATGTGACTGCCTCAAGCCACTTGCTTCTGAAAACTGAAGTCTATGCTTAGGGACTGACAGCAGAAGCAGTGCAGATACCTCCATAAATGCCAAATGGTCTGCAGCTGTAAACGCAGGGCATAATGGTAGTTTTACTATGAAGCCCAACAAATGAGCTTCCCATGGGCAGGCCGGGATCTGACTGGTCCCAATTCCGTCCCCACTCAAACAAGAACCATTCCCACCTCAGCTGATTTGGCCACTTCACATGCACCTGATGTGTTTTGGGCTGAAGAACCAAGGCTCCAGCCAACTCCTTGCCCTGGTCACACAGACAGAAATGGGAGCACTGCTTTGCAGGGCCACTCTGCCTGCCACCCCGCTCCTCACAGTGCGCAAGGCAACTGCGGTGACACAAGACAAGACCCTATGCTCCCTGTTTCCCTACAAGACAGACTGCAGCAAAGGTTACCCGGGCTTCCTCTGGAGGGAAAGACAAGAAGACAGGGAGACTAGGAACACAGAAGCTGCTTTCAAAATCCACCTCATCCTCTTAGCAGTGGATGTGCCTCCCCAGAACAACCCCGGCTGTCACAGCCTGCTCTCCCCACTGCCTAGCTCCAGCACTTGAGGACTTTCCCTTTCCAGCACTCAAGACACCAGCTCTGCATCTGGACGTCAAGGTCCTCAAGCACCTTAAGGCTGGTGGAGGATGAAGGCACAGGACCCAGTGACTGTTGAGCAATTAAATGTTCACAGGGTCTCTGACAAAGGGGAGAGTCCTCCTAGGCTCAGGATAAGGCTGGAGGCCAGGTGCAATAACCAGAGCCAGTTGGAAAGCAGTCTGACCTACAGGACTGAGGAAAAAAACCCTGAAGACAGAAGATTATTCGTCCTATGGCCTCTGTGAACAGCTGCTCTGTTCCTGATGGGCTGAGGGACTCTTTTGACTGATGATTTTTTAAAGTTTTGTTAAAGAAATCTACCATGGAAGTGGTACATGCACATGTGTGCACATGTGCAAAAGTCATTCCTGAGCTAGAAGAAATATACTGTCATGGCAGGTGGCTCATTAGATTTCTCTTAGGTAAGTTAAGGAGAAAATCCAGATGCGTGGAATAATTTTTTTTAAAGAAAACAGGAAAGCTGCTTGAGAGAAAAAGCCCGTAATAACAAGGACACCACACATCCAAAGTTTAGAGGCATCTTCAGGCTGCAAAAACTCCTGTAGGTCCATATGGGTTGATGATTATTTTCCTTCATTAAGCCACTCTTGTAACTCAAGGCTACAGTACACGTTAATTTATTTATAATAATAATAACAACTGAGGTTATTTTGTTTGTTAAGTTCCTGTCTAAATTAAGATGAATGAAATGTGTCTAGGTTAAAATCATACAAAGGATTTTCTCCGATTTGTCTAGAGAACAAAACATGCCAAGAGCTATTAGAGAAGATTCCCCAAACCCTGCTGACATGTTCAGGCATTGAGATATTTTCAGAGCGAATTAAGCCTCTTCTTCCTAAAGAAACCTGACATCCTGTTGGTGCAGGTGTCTAGGAAAAAAAATGACCAGAGAAAACCCATGCGCTCACTAGATTATTCTGTACTCTGCATGCATAGCTGCATTCTTTCCCAATCTCTGTTTTTCCCCTCAAATCCCTCTGTGCTGTATTTTTGCAGTTATTTTCAGCATCATGGACTAAATTCTAGCGCAGCACAAGTTGCTTCAGGGTTTCTGTGTTTTTGAACGTACGTTTTCTGATCTCTACCTGTATGAATATATCCTACTATGACAGAATATGTCCAACCCCTTCTGAAGCAGGAATCTCTTCTTGAGGCAAGCCTTTGCAGTCACAGGATTTTAGTAATGATCTTTGACACCTTGTAGTTTCTGACTTGGGCACGGAGTGATATTAGCAAGCTTGCACAACACATGAATCCCATATATTTATGACAGTTGCTCAGAAATGTTAGTGCCCAGCCTGTGCAATGCCTTCTTGCACTTTTTTAACTAGACAGAAAGGCAGGAAGATGGTAAGATTGCATTATTTTATTTGATAGAAAGAACTAATTTCTGCAGTAACTGCTAATCTCAGTATGAAAAAATCTTTTGTCTCTTCATTAAAATTTTTTTTCATGTGTACAGAACGACAATAAAAAGACACTGTAATGGAAGAGCAGCTTAAATCTTTCTTTCCAAGATTCCCTCATATGAGTGATAGTAAAAAACATCAACTTCCTCACTTTGATTGCACATTTATCACACAATGGAAGAACAGATGACAGCAAGAAAGAGAATGATACCCATTATTTGTTCAATTTTTAGCTTAATTTAATGATACCACCGCCAATAATTCTGATGCTTAGCGATGCTTTTAAAGGATTCTTTTTTGTGACACAGACACTTAAGCCACTATGAAATATATTAGGCAGAACATTTCAGCTAGATTTGGCAGCCACCTTACAACCATGACCTTTAGATTCAAATTGGTTATCTCAATGTGAAAGGTCTTATATTCCTTCGCTAATCCAGTTCTTCTATCAAAACTTCTAGAAAGTCCTGTTCACAGGTGTTGTTCTTTGGGAAAGGAAAGGCATCATGCAGCACATGAGACCATCTCAGGTCTTCAATCCCAAGTGGACAGAAAACACTTTTTTTTTTTTTTTTTTTTTAATGAAAAGAAACTCAGGTAGGAAGGATTAGTGAGAATGTCCAGAAGAATAAAATTAATAATACCTATGACTAGGCTTGATACAATTCAATTTTAAATTAATTATCTGTTTGCGTACTGCCTTTCTCTCTTGGGCCAGAGCCCTGCATCTTTCCCTCAAACTACCTGCTTGCAATTTCTGATCAATTTTTGAGACTTAAATTGCCTCAGCATGATAACTGGTGAATTTGGGAACAAGAGCTGACAGATCTTTGGTGGAGATGGAGTGAAGCTGCAGCTGATCAGAGTTTATCAATGGTAATAAAGGTTAGCAATGAAACAATAAGCAGTTATTTCAGTGGTTGATCTTCAATAAACACCAGAAATCCTGCCATGTCTACCTCTTGAGATATAAGAGGTCAGATGTAAGACACCTCTTTTAATTTGGTCCTAGGAACATTTGTTATCCCAAGCACATATGTAATGCACCCCCAAACCAGGCAGATAGAAAAAGGGCTGTTGTCTGAAATTGCTTATGCCAACCATTTTTCACCAATAACAGGTTTGGGCTATAATTCTGTAGACAAAAAACTTAAAACCCAAGAATACAGCCGGCCCTGAAAGCTTCAATGGGAGCAGTCACATTCATTTCAAATAATACCTTATATCTGCTTGCTTCACCAGCGCCATCCCCTAAGCGTAAGTGGTGTCCCCTAAGGTAAAAATAATGTGGCTTCATCTCAGAGAATCTGAACTTTATAAAGGATGCAGGAGAGGAGGAGTTAAACTGGCTTATTCCACACTTCAAAGGTGAATGAGATTAGACTGGGGTCATAACCTTATGGAAATAAAGGATGTGATTTTTCAGGTACCCCATATTGATGGTTTGTCACTTACATATGAAGAGTAATATTTGGCAATCCTAACCGTTAAGGAGGAGAAAAAAGCAGCTTCCATAAATTTAATAAATGCAACAATGAGCCCAATGAAAAAAAATCATGCAATAACTCTTCTAAAAGCTATTACAAGAAAACTTAAAGTAATTATAATGCAGTCTTTTCAGAACTAAAAGTACCTTAAGAGACCACAAATTTTTCAGGGCTCTCACATCAGGCGAGCAAGCACGAAATCAGTTTTCAGCAGGTGTCAAAGTAGAAATGAATTCTAAAAACATTTTCAGCCTCTTAAAAATTGGCACCACTTGCTATCTAATGCAGATAAAAGATTCTATTCTAATAAGATTGAAGATGTTTCCCACCTTAGTTAATAGGACTGGCTTTAAATTTAAGCACTGTTGGCAGAAAGACCGGTATTATTTTTAAACTCCAAAGACCAACCACTCAAAATCTATAACATCACATAAAACGGCCTGCCATGCAGATCTGAACACGTATTTCTGATCTTAACAAAACTGCCTCATTATTTGCCAGTGGCAATGATGGACCATGTAACTACCTGCACCCAGCGAGCATGCCTCCCTTACCTGCTCCTTTTTCACAGGTGTGCTGTGCGCTGCCACAGCCGAAAACTGCTCGAGGGCGTTTTGATGCTCTTCGCTCAGCTGCTGCTGCTGGTCCTGCGGCTGCGGCTCCTCTGTGCCCTGCTGCGCCGGGGTCTCCTGCTGATCCTGCTCTTTATCCTTGGACTCTGAATCTGATCCCGATTCTGTAGTCATGGTTGGTTATTCTGTAAAACAAGGCGGTCGGACCTCCTGAGTATGATTTTGTCGCTAGCAGTTTTTAAATTATGCTTTCAAAATAGAGAAACTGTAATCACAAAGTTTTAGGCTTATTATGCCTGGCCTTTAAAACTAAAGTGAGTATTAAACTGGCTCAATCAGGATTACTGGAAAAGCTTCTCTGATGCAAAAAACAGGTCTAAACACATTCATATCCTAAGACTGCACAGCCATATAATTTTACTCTACATTATAATATACAGAACACATTCTAGGAATGGTATGTTGAAATTAAATTAAAAAAAAAAATCATACAGTTCTAAATAGTTTGTAATTCATGAAAGAGAGTAATATATTGAGAAAAGCTTGGGTAATTTAGGGTCTAAAATCCAACACACTTCACTGTGACTTAGGTTTCTAAACCATTAGTATGTAGAAGCTTTAAAAAACGTTAAATCTTTCATTCTTTGTGTATAGGGCTTTAGGTCAACAGGGCTTGAACTCCTCAATACTTTTGAACTTTTGAAAAAGGACTGAAGTACTTTTGATGTTTGTAGGCAATATATGTACTAGAAATATTTGAAGTAGGCCCACCAAATGCATAATTGTACAGTTATGTACAGTTCTGCCCCTCCTGATTTCATTCACTCACACTTCTGTCATGTCTCTCTAAGTGCAGGAACAGCCGAAAGAAAAGTACCTCCATTAAATTATTCTAAGACTTATCTTCTAAAAAATGGAAATATGACTTTCCCTCAACATGAAGAATTGTCTGTGTTTGAACTTAGCTTTATCCAATACTAGATCAAAATGGAAATATTAGCAATATTCACTCAAAACCTTAACATAACTGTTCTGAAATTAGATAGTCCCATTAAAAATGTGTGGTTGCTACCGAACCTCAAACTATGCAGAAACAAACCCCAACTTTAAGAAACACCATGATTCCATACCAAACAAGGATTTGAAAAAGCAAACTCTGTGCCAGTTCAGCAAATAGACTGTACTGTACTTTTGTTATTTGTACCTTTTCAGTCATCATGGTCTTCTACTTCAGCATTTTGATTTTAAGCAATTCTAAACCAAATCAGACTGTTGCAATCTATTTCTGCTCATCATCAAGCCGCAATTTCTTTAACCTGGTAACCATAGCTACTATGCAATTGCAAGCAATTCTAGTGCACATAAAACTGGTAATTCATCTGGTAGGAAGCCACTATCCATTCTTAACATATGCCATCATGTTTACTAGCAGATAAAGATTTCTTAAGGGTTAAGAAAAGTTATATGTACTTTTTTTTAAACAAAATTTTAGTAAGCTTCATTATATGATAGAAAATGTTTTAGATGAGGTCAATTAACATTTTTATACTGATTCATGTATTCTTTATTTTAAAGACAAAATTCTCCAGTGAATACATTTCTCTGTGCAGTCATGTACAACAAGCAATTTAACAGCATTCAGTTTGTGTTCAATTTTTGCGTGATGTATGTGCATGTGAGTATACATTCCTAGGTTTTGTATAACAAAACAGCATGAAACAGTGGGAACATGAAACTAGAAGGCATGTATGGTAGACCTATGTGTGAGGCCAGATTTTCAAAGTATGAACATATGACACACTTAGAAATATATCATATTTTTCTACATAAAAGTTGGCAGTTATATGAAAAATACCCTTTAAACAATTTGCTATTGAAACAGTTGTCTTTAACATCTACAAAAAGAAACAATTATCTAATGTCCCAAAGTGTTACAGCCAGCAAGGCACTCATCTAACCAAACTTCAGATATCTACGTCTGAGATGGTCACTTTAAACTCGCTGCATGCTCAGCGGAGAAAAACAGACATTTCAGAGCGACTCATCTGACCTATTTTAGATGGCTGCTTTAAGCTGAGATAAAGCACATACTTGTGCTATTTCTTTCTACCCACTATGAAGGAAGCCTAAACAAGTTTCTCCGATGCTGATGTTTACAAACGCATTCGCCATCCTCCATGTTCAAATCTATTAAGCCACCCTTTTCTGTACGCTTTAAAAATGAAACTGCAAAATAATGTTACTCTCTCACAGTTTTGTTTTGCCCATCTGTCAGAAAACATGTAATAACTATTCTTCATCCGATGCTATTTTGGTTGCCTTGCTTTCAAGGCACCCAACTCCACAAGCTTTACAAGTTTCTTCCCCCACTCCCAAACCATGTTCCATACAACTGTATGAGATATTAAATGCAAATTCATCAAGTATTCATTCAATAACAAACTGTGTATTTGATTTTTTTTCAGGAATAAATACAGATTAGCAATTTACAGAAAACTAAGTTACAGCTACAAAACTATTGATAAAACAACTCCAAACAGCACAGATGACCAATACAAATTATAATGCACTGAGGTTCTAGTATAAGGGTGGTTTTTTTTTTAACATTAGTTAGAGCAGCATCAATAGAAAACAATTGTCACACTTGTTATTTTGAAACACAGCCAATACGAGTATCTTGAGGCGTTCATCTACATAGGGCAAGACTGCCAGACGATATGGGTCAAAAGTCTTTCTTACTGCAGTTTTCATCAGTGTCTCTGGAATCTAGTTTTTTTATACACATATCTTATATAGCTTCTTTTTAATGACCATTTGTACTCTGGATTTTAAGTGGATATGTTTGCATGCTAACTAAATTAGTCCCATAAAAGTCAGCTTATGATTTTGCATCTCAAAGAACAAAAATCCAGTTCTTAAATTATTCTGGAAAATTTCTACATGACAGAGCGCTTTACATGTCCATAAGTTACTGGATTTCACTTTAGTTACATATGAGAACCTGCCTGCTCTAAGCATTTTATTGGAAAACTTATTATGCGTTATCAAATTTTTTAGCATAAGTGATTCTCTGGATACAATATTCCTGTCATTAGTCAGACACCAGATGGATTTAATTAACCCAAGGTTATGCATTTCCAAATATCTCCTTTATTTCCCTACGCATACTAGTATGTTTAATAACAAATACTGAGAACAAAATATTATTGATTTCATGCTGTTATCTTAGAGATGTAAATAGAAGCAAAGCAAACATTTTAAATCCAATTCCTTACAAACTCCTCAGATGATTATACTGTTAAGATTTATCTCATTCCATCTAATGCAGGTTTAAAACACCCAAATTACAAGATGGAATAACAACATTTCTTGCTCATTTGGTGCAAACTAATAGGTCATTTTGCTTTCTCCAGCAAACAATTACTTTTGCAAAAGAACTTTTCAAGCGTTTCATTTTTTATAAATGACATAACATCTTCCTAGAAAAATGTAGTTATTTATGAATTGATTGGAAGTAACAGTAATCTTAAGAAGTCTAACAACATAAATATTATTTGACTTCTGTTTGTACGCAGAATTCATCTGCAGACACTACTAGCTATTTCTGTCATTTGCCTAATGTATTCAATTGGATGAGAACTTATTTTTATTTTATCAGTTTATTTACTACTTTTAGCTAAACTCTGTACAAAAACCATGATTTCCAATGTGAATTTCAGTATGGAATAACAACTTCAATGCAGTTATATTTTTAAGGTAAAAAAAGACATTACTGAAGTTCCTTAAGTTTTCTATTGCCAGAGCAACCCTGGTATCAAGTTCCTGCTTTTTCTGGCACACAAAAAACACACTAAGAAAAAGAAACCAAAAACACTACCTTACAGAAATGAGGAAATACTATGCAACACAGATGTTTATTTGGATATCTAAGTTTTGGCTTACCTTCCTGCGTTCAAAAATTCCAAAAGACTGGTTTAGTCCAAACTTAATATAGATGCTATTAACACTGGGTAGTCTAAGTCTGAAGTCAATGTGGCTAAAGAATTCAATCAGAATGAAAATCAAGTGTTTATTATTTAAAGAAAAATATTCCAAAATCTAGTTCATTTTAATCTGTGACAGCTACTTAAAAAATACATTAAAAATGGATGTACATTCAGCAGTGTAAAGTTTTAAAAATAACTGAGATTACAGCAAAAGAATAAATTAGGGACAACAAGCATATTAACATACCGTCAAGGTATTAACAAACACCTTCAAAAGACTACATGATATATTTTAAAATAACTTTGATTAGACCAATTTACAGACAAGAAATCTTTTCATATATATTCTTATACTGTACAGTGTAAATACATTTCATATGAATTACAAAACCTGCAAATTGCATGTGCAAAACTTAGATCCTAAAACTTTCCAAACCACATGGTCATTATTACCTAGAGCTACCAATGTCTTGTGACTTGAGATACTATAGTTTCCATTACCATTTACTTGTTATGGACTGAAAGCAAGCAGATAATTTGTTTTTTTCCAGAAGGGAACCAAAAATCCTATTGTCCTCTATTAGTAATTCTCTTAAGTAGGCAAAGGCCAGGCTATGTTGTCTGGTTTCCCTCCAGCAAGTGACAATCACAATCTACTGTATATATTCAACAAGTTATTTGACGCTTTGTCTCCCGTTATTAGAACGTAGCCCTCCTGTGTCACCCATCTACTGAGCAACAGAAGTCAGAGCTCACTGACAGCAGAGCCCAAGGTTTAATCTACCCAGCAGTCATTAGTAAACCTTTATTTATTTTCACTAGCATGTATTTTTATATATTTGATATATTAAGTAAACTGAAATCACATTACGGAAGGAACTGTAAATTAATTCCCAAATAAACTGCAATGCAATGACAAAACAAAACTGAGCCAAGCATAATTAAATGAACTATACATAGCCACTGACTATTTCCTTCAATGCCAAGATTAATGATTTATATATAAATACATTTTTGATCTAATTAATTCTCTTTATGGAAAGTTCTCCTTTAATTACAATAATTTCTGAAGATTATCATAAATCATTGCAGAGATCCAACTTTGAAAGTTGCATAATAAAATAATGATTCCATACTTTAAAATTAATGTTCCACATAACGAGAAACATATTTATACAATAATGATCTCTGATGAGAACAGCATATGGAGAACAATATTGAACCAAGAGTGGTAACAGAAATGTCAATATACGTATCTAGAAAAGAGTATGCAGCAGCACTCTAAGGTTGAAATATAAACGGTTTTCATGCAAATGCTTTAAATCTCAGCTCCTTTTATTCCAATTAGTTCCTTATTAGGAAAATGATTTTTTTTAAAATCACCTTTAATTTGCATGAAACTGAGGTTCATGGGCATGAGGGCCTCAACCACAAAAAACCTGGCACGGAGTGCATTAGTGTAGAGGAATGGCCTTAGGAAAGGTGAAAGGAAGGACTTCTGGTGCACTGAGCATGCGGTGCTTCACGACGTGCTAAGAGTCTTTCTTTACTCATTATCATCCTCTGTAAAGGCCTCAGGTGACCACAGAAAAGCGAGGAAGCAAAAACCAGGAGTCTCTCCATAGGTAATGGAGTTGGATGCACTGATGCTGTGCTGTTTTATGGTTTCCTGAGCGGACGGGATTGTGAACCCGGAGCCCAGGCCACTGGTTGGAATCGCTGCCAAACGTCCCAACCACCGGCCGCAGCACCACTCTCGCGGCAGCACTAGCGCAGTTTTGCGGGGC
Organism: Apteryx mantelli; assembly: GCF_036417845.1. NCBI lineage: Eukaryota > Metazoa > Chordata > Aves > Apterygiformes > Apterygidae > Apteryx > Apteryx mantelli. The sequence continues at coordinate 54,701,966 of NC_089979.1, forward strand.
AGCCAGAGGCCAGGCGGGTGGGCTCCCCGAGGCAGCTCAGCGCCCGGCCATGCTCACATCCCGGTCATGCTCCCGTCTGCTCAAAATGGCTGCAAAACTTCAGCCTCGTACTTGTGTTCCCACCTCTTTTGCCTTGCCACCTCCCACTACCTAACTCTTATACTTTAATTTAACTCAACAACATACTGGTTGTACTTAGAGTTTCATATTGCGTCTTAAACTTAAACCTGTAGCATGCACATATGACATAAACACGTAAGAATCAGCACATGGGAAAACACACACAATCAAAATAAAGCCAACAAGGTAATATGAGAAATAGGAGACAAAACAGCAGAGAAACATGTTAAACAGGAGGCGTTATCAGGCAGAAGTACCACTGTGGCACCATGGAATGGGGTACGTGCCACAGCAGCTCTGGCAGAGTAAGTTGTGGGCCCAAAGCAGGAGAGAGACTTTGGGAAGGCCAGGGAGGTACCAGAAAAGTCAGTGGAGGTGCTGCAGCGGATAGCACAAGTTAACGGGCTTGTTTGCCGTTCTAGGAAGGTGCAAGATGCAGATTGCTTTGAAGTCTCTTGAGGAAGTTGAAAGTAGGAGAAGCAGAGGCAACATCTGAGTAAGGAGTCATGGAGGAGGAGTGGGAAGAGACATCTTAGACCAATCCCCAGGCGCAGCCTTCGGATGGGCAGAAAGGTGAGGGCAGACTTTAGTTATCCATAGGGACCCAAACCTCCCCCGCTCCCACATACACCTCGCTGGCAGGCAAGTCCCACAAGAAGCCTGGCTAAAAGAAAGTGCAGCTGGCTCCTTCCAGAGGGATGACGTTCTGCCTGCAAGGGTGGAACTGCAAAGCATCGGGAGTTTTTAAATGACAGAAAAAAAGCAGAACCAAGGACACATGACTCAGGGATGATTATAAAAGACCTGCATAAACATAAAGGAGAAATGAAGACTGAGATGCAAAGTGATTTACAATCAACGTGGGACACTGCAAACAAGAAAAGATTCTATAAATACATTAGGAGGAAAAACAGATCCATTGCTTAACACAAAATATCGCACAAGAAAGGCTGAATTATTCAATGCCTCATTTCACAATGGCTGCTGCAACCAGATATTCAGCATGTCTTTCACCTAACATGTAGGATGTGCGAATGCAGGCTGGAACAAGGAAAGAATAAACTAAATACAATAGCAAGTTAGATGTGTGCAAGTCAGCAAGAACCATTGGAAATTACTACAGTACTTAGGGAACTACTTGTGACCATCTCCAAACCATTAACCATTACCTTGCAGAAAACAGAGAGGCCAGGCAGGTCTATAAAAAGAAAAGACCAAACATAGCATCTGATTTTACAGAGGGAGATGGAGAAGAAAAAGGCAGAAATTACATCCTACTTTTAATACCACGGAAGTTTTTGGAAGACATTGCTAAAGGATTTCTAATCCTGTCAAAATAATGAGATTAGAAAAACAAACAGTCAATGTGAATTTTTCAAGAAGCAATGTCAAACTAATGCAATGTCTGTCTGTCTCTCTTTCACAGGGCATCTGTCCTAGCTGATAAAAAGAAAGTGGTACACATGACAGGGCCTATCTTTAGCTTTAGTAAAGCTTTTAAAAATTCCACATAATTTTTTCATGAGCAAACCAAAGAAATAGTTTAAATAATATAAAAAAAGGCTGGACAAGGGATTAAAAAAACCCTATCCTATCCTAAGAACACTTATCAGTAGCATGTTGACAACCTAGGAGAACACTGAGGTATCACGGCCTATCTTGGGTCTAGAGTATTAATGAATAGATAACAGAATGGTAAGTACAGTCTGTGCTCAGCGTCACATGGGGGAGACTGGGGCATGGTATTACGATTTTCAACAGATACTAAGAATAGAGCAGCAGTCCAAAATAAAGTATATACGCTGAATCTGACTACATTCCATAAGGATAACTGCAACAAGAATGGAAAAATCAAAAGTTAAAAAATATGGGAAATAACTGGTTAGGCAGCAGTAATGAAGCACCATAAGGATCTGAAGTCGCACACTAAATAAGCAAAATTTAATTCTGGGACATGCTAACAGGACTGTCATATGTAAAACATGAATTTGAGCTGTTTTGCCTTCTTCACCACCAGGGAGATGTATATTTGGCACATTATATTCCACTGTGGGCCTCATATTTCTTGAAAAATATGTATTAGAGAATGTCAAGAAGAGAGCAGCAAGAATGATAATAGGTTAGGAAAACATGACTGGTGAGAAAATGTTTAAGGATCTAGATTTGTTTAGTCTGGGAAAGTGAAGAGAGAGAGAGGGGAAGTGGAAAGAGCCTTGCAATACATATAAGCTGCTTGCAGACAGGAAGTAATTATGCATTCCCTGACTGCAGAACGGGAAGAACTCAACTGGCATCAAGCAAGATTTAGAGTAGAGGGCATACCAGCTACAAGGACAGTCAAGAAGAGCTCTCTATACCTGTTGTGAAGGCATCACTGGACATTTTTATGTACATATAAACAATAGTATCAGAATTCTCTGGCTGCAACCCTATAAAGCACAAGCAGTTAAAGTTTTGTTGGTTTTGCTCCCTGCTTCCACTTGGTGCGGCAACTCTGAATTCACAAAATTTATCAATTTGATTCTGCCTCAGAGCATCTGGATGAACTGGATAACCTTTTTATTTCTTCTTTACCTTTCATTTCTACGATTCAGTGAACATTACACCCAGGTCTGTTTTGTTCTGTTGACAGGCAGCTTCCCACAGCAATAAAACCAGAATTGCTGCAATTTCTTTTGCCCCTCCTGCGCACATGGTTTAGAAAGAGTATGACCTACGCATAGCTCCCTGAAGACACCAGATAATCTTTTGGAGGTCAATCAATTAGGACACCCCAAGGCCATCTGAACTTCTGAACAGGAATAGAGAAAATTCAGGCCATCATGACCTATTCTGGATGGTTTTCCCCATCCTGATGTTCCAAGCAGTTCTCCCCGTATGCAAGCATGGATTTACTGGATGGAGAAAGGAATTGAATTTTCCTGTTAAACCACCACCTAATGCTCTCTACATGTTTCCAACCTCCTGCTGCTGCTGCAGCCTTCCCTATGCCCAGTGTAGGGGCTGGCTCTGCCTCAGCTCCCCCTTCTCCGAGACCCGGCCATGAGGATTCACCCACCAGCTCAAAAAACGTGATCGTGGCCATGGCCTACCACACATCTTGCAATTTTTATACAAAGCTCCAGTCTCAAAGAAACGATGTATGTTAAGTTGGCAAATGTACAAATTCCTGGGAGTTCTGGAGGTAACTATAGAAGAGTACAGTGATTAAACCCAAGACTGACTGCTATTTCTTTCAGTACAAAAAAAAAAAAAAAAAAAGGAAAAGAAAAAAGGGAACTCTTGAGAAACATGAGAAACTGCTGCTTACAATGGACTTCAGCAAAGTGTTCCCTCGCTGAAAAACTTTTATCGACACAAGCATTGTGATTCCAATAAGATACGATGGGGAGCAGAAATAGTACACAAATAATTCAATAAATAAGTCTGCCAGGAAACAACGGGGAATTAAAGGTGGGGGGGAGAAAACAGTGGTGAGGAGGAAGAGAAGGAAATGAAGGAACCAACAATCCAAACTACAGCAGCATCCCACAGGTGCTGATCAAGAGATGATTAGGTATAAACACCACCAACTTCACCCCGTTCTCATCTCAGTTTAAAAAAAAAAAGAAAAAGAAATCCAGACAAAGGAAAATACAGCAAAACTGCTTGTAGTGCTGTGATTACAACTGACTGATAAATATTTAATTCAGCAACTAAAAAGGCAAGAAAGAGCCCTCAATGGCACACCATGATTCTCTGCAGACAAGTAACTGATTATTTGAGTTTACATTTACCAGAGTTTCTGACCTTTCTGAATTGCTCTGGAGCCAAACATTCACATGGGATTGACTGTGCACTGTTCACTATTTAAAAGTCTTATTTAACGCTATAGAGACTGACTGTGCTTCAGGCATCATATCTTTAGAGTTCATATTTTCTTGCACTGGGTAGAAAATAGAATCAATTTTAAATTAAACAACAAATGCTGCACTCGTTGCTGATATATGACAGGCGCAGTAGATTAGCACACTACCCTCAGGCCAAAATACTGTATCAAACTGTTACAAATGTGTTACCCTAACACCTGTGAAGAGTATTTTCTGTTTCATACACTACATAAACAGACTGTGCTGCAGCCCTTGCAGCTGGTGACCTAACTTCGCATAAACAAGGGGATTAGAGACGCGAGGTACCAACCAGAGCATCGAGCCCATCTCACACAAAGCCTCCCTGCTCCATCCCACCAGAGATTTATCTTACCAGCTCAAATGACGTAAAAGCCTACAAAGCAAAGCAAAAATGAGAAAATATAATTTAAAATATCAACGTGACTTCTCTGATTTCCTTGACATCTTATTAACTAAGATTTGGTGAAGAATCCATTGCTTCTGCTTCATTTTACATAGTGGGGCTTGAACAATTCACAAAGGACTAGTCACCGCTTTATCTAACTTACTGTTACTTGCAAGAGTGATGTAATACTGCATTTTTTGGTTTTGCAGTTACTGGATACCTTTCCCCATTATTATGTTGGGTTTTTTTTTTTTGAGCCTTTTCTTCAGTCTCGTATGGATCAGAAATGGAAAAAAGGAAATATTTGAGGCTGAAAAGACAGACATTTTGCAGCCGGCTAGCTAATGCCTCCTGTTGCCAGTGACCGTCTTTTCCATCATTTGCCACTGGTCTCTTCCAGCAACAGACACAGGAGTATAGCAGGTAGCTCTGCTCCCTACCTACAACAGCGAGCCTCAGCATGGGCCCAAACGTGCTGCTGCCCTGAATTATATTCAGTTTTTTGTAAAGCTGCCCAAAACTAAGCCTTTTTATTTTTATTTTTAAGGGGCTCATCAACCATTTAGTTTTTGAGGAAGACAGCTGACAGCGACTGTGCACCACCAGGAGCCAGAGTGACTACTTTCCCCATGTTACACCAGATGAGCACTCATTCTCTAGACACTGGGGAATTGTAGGCTGTTTTCAAGAATACCACATGATATTTTTTTGAATGCTGCATTAAAATAATTGGGAAAAAAAAGTCAAACTCAGGCAGAAAAAGGGAAAGAACAAGTTACATCAAGTAGTGAAAAAACAGATGAACAAACCCTGAATCCACAGCAGGTCCTACTAAAGTAAATGGAGTCCTGTGTGAGGCAATAGATCATGCTGGAGCTAAAGTGCCCCTACTTCATTTTACTCTTTTTTCAAATATCATACTTACTTTATGTCCCCTTTTTCAGCTTTCTAAGGCATTAAATGGGTCTGACACAGTAAGGCTATATTATGAGGTTTCACAGTGTGTTTTGTAGTAATAACTTTTGTTTTTCTAAAATGGATTATTCACTTCATAGATGGATTTTAATTTCCTGGGCGTTCACATCAGATTTTAACTTAAAACACACCCTGCAATATCAAGTAATAGACTTTCCAATTTGGAGCACTGCATCAGGAAACATCTGGTTCCCCAAACAAATTAAAATCTTGCAAGTCTAAACAACCAAAACTGTGCCATCAGACAGCCAGCTTTTTTATATTTAAACTCTTCTGGGACCCCCATACGCCTCTCAGTTTAATTATCTGCTATAGTTTACAAAAATACTGTTCAATTGGCACAAGCAGCTGGGCCACAATATCCATGTTCCAAGTTATATTGTCATGAGAAAAACATTCTTCCACCTCTAACCAGATAAAAACATGCCAGATGATCAAACTGGGAGAAAGTTCCAGCTGCAAAAATGGATTTCAACATTCCCGCCAAAATTAAAGTGCAGGTACTAGAAGACCACCCTGATGTCTACGCACTGTCGGAAAGACAACTTCACCCATTCAGCTTCTCAAATAGACCAGCTGTTAAACCATTTGTTGGATTCAAACCAAGATCTACAGATGGTGCGGGAGCACAGACTTCTAGGAATGAATCAGTCATACTGGAAACACACTATTGACAAGAATATTTACAGTGGACCTGTGCATCTGTTTATGTTAGAGCGATCTAATTTAAAATCACTGAGTAAATGGGATTCTCTCACAGCTTCGCCAAATGGGTCCACTTCAGTTGCATGTTTCCAAAACACTGGAAGTTCATACATGTTTTTACTGTGCACAGTAGTTACATTCTTGAAGGCCCTTTACATGATGAACTCCAAAATTAAGTGCAAGCATTCTGTGTTTTCACTTACATCTCAATAAATCTAAAATCTTTCACCACCTATGTAGCTATTCTAAACAATGAAAAGTTTAAGACCAGCATCCAACAGAGCCTTACAACAAAAATAGCTATCTTTAAAGTAGATTTTTTTTTAATTCTTTCACCTAACAAACCCTCAAAGGCATGTCTAGTAATTATATTATGTACTCCTGACCCAATGTTATAGTGGATCATGCTGTCTCTGAGAAGGAAGTGACCAGATCTGGCAGTTCCTCCTAGATGTATATGACTGTCTTGGACTTAGGTATGTAGAAGTGACAGCAGCTCAGACAGGACAGAAGGGGTTGGGGTGGCAGCCAGGTGGCGTGAGATGCCCCCACAAGAGAGTGATCAGTAGAAATGGAGGAAGGGGGCAGGGGAAGAAGAAGAAGAAGAAAGTGACAGTGATGAAGCTTAGTCACAAAAATGATAGTGAGAGAGAACAAACTCTTGCAACAGAAGGAGGAAGATTCAAAAAGAAAATAAGTCACTGGAAATCACTTTAGGCTACTCAACAGGAACTAAACATTTTTAAAAACTGATTCTATATCAACCTGATCATTAGAAACCAGAAACGAAGCCAACCTAGATGCTGATATTTTCCAACTCAGGAATAAATGACTTTACGACCTAAATTATTTTCTTTTCTTATGTACTTATACATAGGTCTGGTGGATTTGTGTGATGGTATGTTTTTAAGGTTACAAAACAGTAATTTGATAGCTCCTAAATTATACATATGAACTACCATACTTACAGAAGGGATCCCACGATGAAGAAATAAAGTGCAAGACATCAATAGCTGACCCTGTTCAGCCTGCTGAGTTTCAAAGCTGTCTCTTGTGCTAACTAGGAAAGTGCTCAAACCAGTGAAATGGGTGCATAAAGGGTGGTGTTTGCCATCCTTCCTCCCGAATTTGTGCAGGAACAAAGGCAAGATTCCTTGGGCACAAGACAAAGGACTGCTGCCTAGTGCTTCTACTGACTGTTTTGTGCTAATCCATTTCTTTCATACCCTTCAGATCACAGCACAGCATGTAAAATTCAGCTTCTTGATATTCCACACTGCATAGTAGTGTCGGAGAAAAGGTAACTATCTCATTCCTTAAAGGAAAGATTTGGCCAATAAGGCATTTATAATTTCAAAGTTTAACTCACCAAATAGTTTTCATATCTTAATGTACAATCAGCCTTCTCAGGAGTTATTAAAAATGCAGAAACTACAAAGAATTACTCCCTACTACATTTATTTCACTGTGGTTCAACAACCAAAAAATTCTTCTAGTACCTATGGTTGACATTAATTAAATGACTGAGTTGAAGACAATGAATTTCACCTCTTTCTCCTGTCCAGATCACTTTGCAGTCTGTTGTTTTGGGTTTTTTTTCTTGTGGGGACAGAAATCTTCAAGCCAATATCCATATGGTTATTACATCTGAACTAAAAAATGAATGAAGTAATCCGCCCGCTCCCTAGATGTCATAAATGCCCCAGGGAAGAGCGGAGTCCTGCAGCTGGGGCCCAACTGATTCTGCAGCCTTAGCTATATGCATGCATTTCACCAGAACCGGAGCCACAGAAATCATCTCATAAAAATCATTTTACTTATAAAATCATTTTTACCAAGGCCCGTGAAGAACTAAGAAATCAGCTTGTCTTTCTCCCAACTCCAGAATAGCCTTAATTATCCCAACAGCAGCCATCACCTCACTTTTTTGGGAGAGGTGTAACCACATGAGTACGTAAAAGGTACCACCAGGACAAACAGCATGTCAGATATGTGACAGCCTGGATCTTAACGAGGCTGCTCATCGCTTAGAAGTGGCTCGCGCATGGACATCAGTACATGTACTTCATGGTCCTCTTCAGAGCCCCTTGTCTAAATGGTACCTGGTATGTATATACATGTCACCTGTTACTGAAGTCCTCCAGTGATGAAGTTTCCACGCACCCCACAGGCAATTTATTACTCTGATTCCCTAGTCTTACTGTTTAGGAAAATCTTCCCTCATGTCTGACCCAGTTCTTCCTACTTGAAATGTAAGCACCTCCCTGCGTGCCCTGACTGCCAGGGATGTGCAGCCCGGCTCCGCAGCTTGCACGCTGCTGCCTCCGTCTAGCCTCCCCTCAGCCTGTTTTTGTAAGTCCTATTTTTAGACCTTTTTTAGACTCTTTTCTCTCTCCCCTATTCTCTCCCCAGCTGGGCCACCTCTTCGTGAGCAGTAGTACCCAAACCCTCCTTTCAGCTGAGAATCAGTTCAGCTCACTGGTGCTCAACAGATTGCAAAGATTACTTGGGGTCTTAAAACAATGCTCTTCTTTATAGATCCGGGTATTAAGAAGTTCACCTGTTTCACAGTATTATGACACTATCAACTTTGCTTTGACTTGTGATCCATTCATAATCCTACACCCTTTTCTACAAACTGTTGCCTAAAGATATCTTTTCTGAATGGAAGGAAATTATCTTAAATATATTATCTTCAATAAAAATTAAACAAGAAAAAATCTACTAAGTTGATAGTCATAGTTTAGATTTGTCATTTGATATCAAAAAAAGTTCCTTCTTTCGTGCTGTGGGTCATTCAAACAAGCAAGTGAAATATTATTAATGTACAAGACCTAGTTTCAATGACAGAGCACGCATGACCTATATTAGAACAATTGTGGTTCCCAGCATCTGAAGTACATTCATTTCACAGTACTTTTATTTATTAAAATGTTAGTGAATGCAAATTGGAAATATTTCCAGTTTCACTTACAGCTTCCACCCATTGCTGAAACAGCCACCCAAGAAATACCTGCCCCATATCCGGCAGACAGGTGTTAGAGTCACTAACAATTGTTGGCCACTCTGACACCTCAGCACATTTTCTGCAGTGGTGTTACAAGAGCTGATAATATCTTCAAAAAACCCACGAGAACTTCACTTCTTATCTGATTTCAAGAGCATCAGGCATTAAGGTGACCCGCGTGGCAGTGCCATAACTTATTAATAAACTGGGAGCAAGCTCACATCTGCTAGCAAAGAGGGGCAAAGTCTATGCCATTTTATGGTCTCAAGCACATTAAAATATGTATTACTTCTGTCTACCTGTCACTTCTTGTAATATGCTTAGGTGAACGTATGGCTGCAAGCCAGAACTCAGAAACTGTTTCAACACAAGTAGTGCTTTTGGGGAAAACTTACTTGCAACAGAAGTGTCAGTTTTCTTTCAATATGCTGGCAAATGTTTGCTTCAACCTCTACTGAACGAAAAGCTAAATGGTGAGTAAAGAGTGTAATTTCATGTTAATCTGGGCATCTTAACATTTATATACACTCATGAACTGTACTATATGTTAGGCCTCACAAGTGAAAAATGGAAAATCAAAAGACTGATTGTGGGTGACTCTTTTAACTCATATTTTAAGAACAGTTTTGATTTTGATCCCTTAATGCCAAAGCACTTTAATCAGGTAGAATGTACATGGCCCTAATCACATAATTCTATTACAGTCTTCCAATATTAAAGCAAAAAAGGTTTTCAAGGAAGACATAGCTGATGTGATTTCATTACACTCAAAGCAAGCAAAGAGGAATTTAAGAGGCCGCATAATAAGTTCAGATGCAGCTACCCAGCTAGTTCACTGCATGATCCTTCTACAGAGACTGGGACAGATAAGGCCAGGAGGGAACAAAACTGAACCTAAGTTGTATCACTAACCGGAACGGCTATTCTTGCCGTCACTGTTATCTACAGTAAACGTGCCACTGGGGATAAGATGCCAAGGAACTAGCTGATAAGCAAATAGGAGATACCATTTCGTTAAACTGGCAAACCAGCTGCTAGACAATGGCTTGCATTCAGATGACTGAAAACTTGCAGAAGCGCTAGTTCAAGCTGGCTTAAATAAATACAAGTGTGAACTTCGATATTTAGGAGTTCTTAAGAAGAAAAGCAGCTTGCAGTATTTTAGGGTGGGGTGCTGAGATTTTTGTCTAATCCATTAGTACTAAATAGGATCAGAAACATGGCAGAATCCTTTGTGCCCAGGATTGCATCTTAACCTCAGAACGACAGTTGTAATTAATGGGTTTTCCAAACAGAGGGAGAAAAAGGATCAACGGGGGGGGGGACCAAAAACAAAAACACAAAAAACAGCAGCCTGCAGACTGAGCAAGTTAAGGATCTCTTTTCTTCTCTCTCACACACACGTACAAAAAAGGGCAAAGCTCCCAAAATATGTACCCAAGGATCTTCCCTCTTTTACCCCTTTTGTAGTCTTTTACAGCCTCATAAAAGCGTCCTGTGTTCAGAAAGGCGACGGTTCTCTTATTTCATTTACAATTCAGTGCATTGCTTGACCTATGTTGACATAAGAAACATGTAATGTTGTATTTAAGTAAAACAGGTTAAAGCATGCAAGTTTTCACCATCCCCAAAGTGAACCCAATTTTATGAGTTTTTTTTTTTTCCCAACTCACACTTCAGAGGACAGGAAATGCCTGCTGTGAATTCTTGTCCAGCATTTTAAATACCACATGAAGTGCTTTCTTTCCATTGCCACCAAGTTTACCAAGGAACATAAGCACTTTAAGAAAGAGAGGTGTAAATACCTTTGTCCTTTTCTGTCAAGTGGAAAGCAGTTGCGCTAGACACAGAGCCAACAGTCGCTCAGGGCCACAATACAGATTGAATTTTGGATGCTGGCCTGAGCCTACAATCCACACTCACATGAGTAGTTTTGGAGCAGAGCAAGGACAGAAAGCAAGATCTGAGGGATAATGAGCCGTTTCACCATACCAGCTAACAGCACTAGTTGCAAGTGAGATCAGCAAGTAAACAAAAAGCTACAAATGTTTGGTGTTAACATCATACAGTTATTTTTTAAGAAGCCAGCAGTACTACATTATACACTGCAGCCATTATTATCAGTCATAGTGAATTATGTAAGGAAAGGCTGAATTACCACCTTTTTGCAACAGTCCAAGTGTCTTAACATTCAGAAAACTCATATGGGATGCTTTTGTTGCTTATTACACTAAATCCATATTTTTGTGCTCTATATGCTTTTAATTTTCAAGCAAGATCATGTACAACTATGAATCTATTAAATGTATTATAAATAACACCGTATGTCTGAATTAGTTTGATTTTATGGGGAAGGAGATTCCTTAGTTTATTCCTTTAATTCTCCTTTAATTCTCAGTGTATCAATAGGCTACAGTAGCTCCGCAAGGCAGACAGAGCAGGTCTGTTGCTGCACCTGAATAAAAGGCAATCTTAAAATGCACATCCAATAGGGAAAACCAAAACTTCTCCATATATGCTATTACCCATCTACACAAAAACAACAGAAATTCCAATGAAATGTCACTATTTCACATGTGTTTTAAACACTCTTCAAAACAATTTCTACCCCCCCCCCCAAAAAAAAAAGTTGGCCTATGTTATCATTCTTTGTCCTCTCAAAGGATGACCTCTGGCAACTGTGGTGCATTAAAAAATAGATCCATTAAGCCTTGTTAGGTGCATACACGTCTAAGTCTGGCACCCATTCCTCCCAACTCCTCTTCAAACTACATGATTCATACAATGAAAAACCCTTGTCACAGAAGAAAAAAAATGGTGGTTTCAGACCAAACTGAATGTACTTGAAAGAAAAAACCTAACTCCAGTCCTGAAAAAAATGACAGAAAGGGAATACTGATCCAGCCTTAACATTGTATTGGCTATTACTGTCCTAACACTTTGCAGCATTGCTAACCTCACTACCAGCACCTGATCTGTATAGCAGTCCTTACAGGCTACCAAAGCAGATGCAGAAGGATCTCCTAAATTTTAAAGGTAAAAGAAGCTGGGATTTTCCTTCTAACTACTGATGTGGGTTCTCAACACAAATTACGGCGTGCTTACCAGTCATGCCTCCCCACGCACAGTGACACAGGGGTTCTGTATTACTGTTTTACAGAATCACAGAATCGCTGAGGTTGGAAGGGACCTCTGGAGATCATCTAGTCCAACCCCCCTGCTCAAGCAGGGTCACCTAGAGCACATTGCACAGGATTGCATCCAGGCGGGTTTTGAATATCTCCAGAGAAGGAGACTCCACCACCTCTCTGGGCAACCTGTTCCAGTGCTCTGTCACCCTCACAGTGAAAAAGTTTTTCCTCATGTTCAGATGGAACTGTCTGTGTTTCAGTTTGTGCCCGTTGCCTCGCGTCCTGTCGCTGGGCACCACTGAAAAGAGTCTGGTCCCATCCTCTTGACACCCTCCCTTCAGATACTTGTACACATTAATAAGATCTCCTCTCAGCCTTCTCTTCTCCAGGCTAAACAGGCCCAGCTCTCTCTGTCTTTCCTCATAAGAGAGATGCTCCAGTCCCCTAATCATCTTTGTAGCCCTTTGCTGGACTTGCTCCAGTAGTGCCACATCCCTCTTGTACTGGGGAGCCTAGAACTGGACACAGCACTCCAGATGGGGCCTCACCAGGGCTGAGTAGAGGGGGAGAATCACCTCCCTCGACCTGCTGGCAACACTCCTCCTGATGCACCCCAGGACACCATTGGCCTTCTTGGCCACAAGGGCACATTGCTGCCTCATGCTTAACTTGGTGTCCACCAACACTCCCAGGTCCTTCTCCGCAGAGCTGCTTTCCAGCAGGTCAACCCCCAACCTGTCCTGGTGCCTGGGGTTATTCCTCCCTAGGTGCAGGACCCTGCACTTGCCTCTGTTGAACTTCATGAGGTTCCTCTCCACCCAGCTCTCCAGCCTGTCCAGGTCTCTCTGAATGGCAGCACAGCCCTCTGGCGTATCAGCCACTCCTCCCAGTTTTGTATCGTCAGCAAACTTGCTGAGGGTGCATTCTGTGCCTTCATCCAGGTCATTGATGAAGAAGTTGAACAAGACTGGACCCAGGACTGACCCCTGGGGGACACCGCTAGCTACAGGCCTCCAACTAGACTCTGCACTGCTGATCACAACTCTCTGAGCTCTGCCATTCAGCCAGTTCTCAGTCCACCTCACTGTCCACTCATCTAGCCCACGCTTCCTGAGCTTACCTATGAGGATGTTATGGGAGACAGTGTCAAAAGCCTTGCTGAAGTCTAGGTAGACAACATCCACTGCTTTTAACTTGCAACCGAAGCGCACTTCTGAAGCAAGTCTCCGGATTGTCCCCATGCTCTGGTCCACAACGAGGACCCGCCTTCGCACATATAAACCGCTGTTTGGGACCAGATTAAAGCCAGTCTAACGTGCGTGCCCTCAAGTGCACGCAACGTCAGTGCTGGGTCCTCAGCATCTACTGTTTCATTCTGCAGAGCTGCTTCTGCCAGGCCAACACTACTCGCCCTACGTAGACACAGTCGCATGCCTCTTGTGGTTTATATTTATCCCTGGCCCAGGTGCAGGTGCTGTCACTGAGATTCCTCCTTGTTTTCAAGCACAGAGCACAACAGCACCCATGCATGTGGCTGTGAAACAAATACCTAACTTTTTCCCCCTCTCTACACACACATCTTCATGTGTGCAAGCCACTAGAATTATCTCATACAAATCAGGTTCATGTGTCAAGGAACAAATGACCTGGGGTTTTTAAATGTTCAAAGACAACATATGTTTGGCTCTACACTTTATTTATGTTCTATATGTAGTTTGCTTCTTTGAGGCCTACAGCAAACAGCTGTTATTAACATTCACTTCTTCTGCTAATGCTTTCTCTAATCCCTAACTGGCTTTCCGGCCTATAATTAAACTCTCCAGCTGCCACACTCGGAGATGGCACCAATATGCACTGTTTGTTTCCAAGTATTCCCTAAAAGCTCTTTCTACAGTTTCTAAGACCATGGGCTGGGACCCTCTTATCAACAATTACAGATCTTAGGCCAAGACCCTTCCATTTACTTACAAGTCATCCTGTCTTTTACTAGGGAAACCAAATGACTGAGAAGTACTATCTTATTAATTGTACCAATACAGTTCTATACTACCAAGAGCTGGAGGGCAAGGTGCTTGAAAACTGAAGGATGAAATCTGCAAATGTTTCTGGATTATGCATGACAAATATACTGAAAATAATTATATATCCACCATGACTTACACAATCCAACACCATGACTGTTCAATCCAAGTCCAAAGTTTAAATACCAGATCTACAATGAAAGAATTTCGATTCAGGAAGACATTCTGAACAAATGTAATAAAAGACAAAACATCTTACTTTAGATTGCCACATTAGATCTGAATTAGCATTTAAATCTTGCAAATCTGTTTTTCACAAAAAATGAAATGATTATAAATGATTACTTTGCTAAGTTGAGAAGGCTGACAACTTCTTTGTCAGATGCTGTTGTCAGTGTTCAAGAGGATGTCATATTTTAGAAAATTACTGGCTTTTCAGTTGAAAAAGGAAGGGAGAAGATGTCTGAAATAAACACCATACTTTTTTTGCAACACTGCATATCCTCACTGTGACAACTTAACTGACTAGATAAGGGGGATTATATTATCTGTGGACCCATACATAGCAGGCTTCAGGAGAAGGACGATCCATAAACCTTGCAGATTTGGGGGAAAAAACATCCCCACCAAATATCCACAAACACACACTACTTTTGTGAGTCCCAAAAGAAAAAAAAATGCTTGAGACATTTGCAGAGCCTTTGCGTCCAGAAAGCTTACCCACCCCTGAAATCTAAAGGCTGGGAAACAACTTGCACAGCATCTCCAAATCCCGGAGCTCTGTACTCCAGGCATTGCGAAACAGGATTCAGCATCTCCAAATATTAGCTGTTCCAGAGTAGGGTGACATTTGCTTGCCTGCTGAAGTGCTATCATTATAAACAGCAAGTGAACTTCATTCATATTACAACTGGCAAGTGTCCATCACCAATCCCAATAACGTATTATTACCCTGAAGCAATTGTTTCGCCTGTTGATGAAAACCCGGGAATGTTCTAGGTCAGCTACCCTCTCGTCTCCCCTTCGAATGTTTAGAAGTCACAACGTGCTTTGGCTTTGCATTTTGCTTCACGTGTCAGAGATAAATTGAGTACTCAGATCCAGCCTTCATGTTTCAGAAACTACAGAATGGTTTCACACGAGATTAGGGCTGCTCCCTTGCTGAAAGTTAGCTGCTATTTAAACAAAGCGGGGGGACCATCACGGGAAAGGAATGTATTAATTTTAAATTTTAACCACTGTTGAAGGTTGTTGGCTTTCTTCCTGATTTTCTGTTAAATGATGCAAGATTTTAGTGTTGTAAAATATTTCAGTAATTGCACAGAACGTATGCTACTATAAGAATATTTTGGTAGACTAACAGAAGATTAATCATTTTGGTTTTGTCAAGTCTAAAAGCACCACTCCTCAGTGAAGAAAACATACCAGACAGGTGCAAAAATTCAAAAGCTTCACAGCTATGGTATATTCCTAGCAGCAAGGCAAGAAAGGTCAAAATTTTAAGTGGAAATTAATGCACTTTCAGCTCTCTCAAAACTACAAGTGAAACTTTCCTCTCTCCTTACCTTAAACAGATCTTTTTAAAGATGAATTTTGAACATTGCATGACATGTTAAAGCTTCTTATATAAATGCTTTGAAAGGTTAAGAGCACGTGAAAACAGTGTTTCACTGAAAACTGTTTGTCAGTTTTAATCACAGGATAACTCTACAAAGAGGTGTGATGGATGTAATTTAAATATTCACATGACAAATGAGACTATTAATCTTTGGGGCGTCTACAACAACGGATCAAGCAGAGCAGACAGTCAGTTATCAAACCAAGGAGCTATTATAAAATTTCCTTGAGTTGGGGAAGAAAGCTTTGCAATGCTCCCGGGTGAAACGTGTTTTCTGACCCTCGCAGAGGCTTCATCTTGGCTTATTCAAGATGGAAAGGGCAGGCAGACCACAGCAAAGCCAAGCGCCTCGCTGCGCCTAATGACTGGGCTGCTGCACCATAACATAACAACGGTACCTTCCTTGCCTACACGAAGCACTGAATTTTGCAAGGACAGCAACGGAGAAACAAAGTTTAGTACTTTACCTGTGCCTTGAAAGAACTGCTCATCCTGCACCAGCAGCTTTGATAGGATGGACTAAGGGGCTTTCGGATAAACTCCTGTGTGAATGAAAGCCTGATCTATTATTGAATGCTATTTCATCTTCCCATGGGAGGCTACAAATATTCCAAGCTCCTGCTAAGTTTTCAAATAGTCGCCTTTTCCTTATGACAAGGAATGATGTAATGGATTGAGAGTTAACTCCATTACTCACAAACAGCAATGACACAAGCTAATTCTTCAACAGTAACAGAAAACACTTGTCATGCCTCACCATCCAAATTTCTGAAGATACTATGTATTTTGCAGAACTGCTGTCTTAGGTGATGTTAAATATTACTCTTAGGTACTAATTTTGTATCTTTCTAATATTACTGATAAATAATTTCATTATTATGTGTCTAACTTCAAAGCTCAGAAAGGGATAAAACTCTAAAAGCTTCCACAGAGTAGCTTAGAATGGGTTTTCCATACACCATAATTTCAGGATACTAGCTTAGAGCAGAGCAGATTATGCAAGGTATTAAAACAAAGGCCAAACACCATTAGCAAGAAGTATTTCTAGCTTGAAAATCTCAAGACGTTGTACTTAAATGTAACACTAGTCAAGGAGTGACTTCTACCCAGCCAACATCTCAGACTAGTACATTTTGAAGTAGGAAATAATCCTGCTTATCATTCAAATACTTATTTAGGCTCTTGTTAATGTTTGCGTTCTCCCTTCTGAATTTCTGGATGGTTTCTTTTGAGCTTAGCAGCCAACATTTAATTAAGAAATATTTAACTGCTAGTATTTTTAAACAATGCCACACAAACATTAATAATTGCTTATCAAATCTATGTTACAAAATCAAAATACAGCCAGTGGAAAATAGATACAAAGAGACTCGCATTCAGCAGAACTAGTTTTGTTTGGAAAATTAACAGACAATGCATTGCCTTGGCTGAGACCTTGATTTGTTTGCCAAGTTCCATCCTGCAGTGATTTTTCTTCTTACAACAACACTGCAGGCACAGAGGACACTATCACGGAAGCAAATTTTTGATTCTACGGGTTAGGAACAATGACAGCCCTGGAGTTCCTTAGAAGAAAGCAGGAAAGCATTTTTAATAAACTAAATACATATATTTTATCCCTTTATAACCTCTTCAAAGCTACAGAATGATGGATATCTTCTTACTGAAATTTGTATCTTTGACATGCACATACTGGGTTGTTGCTTTAACATCTATTGCATATCAGCATTTTTTACTTAAAAGCATAGCAAGATTTCTTATAAATCTAAGGAGATAATAAATATTTGTATTGACTTCTGCAAATGGGTTAGAAGAATGAAGCAAAATTGCATTGATTATATTCTGCAAAGCAACATCACAGGGTCAGAAGGTCAGAGAGGGCATCTTCTTTCATACCAGTTATCTTGGTTTTAGACAGAAGAAACACCGGTAAGAATAAGAAAGTGCTGTTTCTGAGGTTAGAAAATAAAGCACGAGGCAAACATCAAAACAAAGCATGACAACCTAACTGGTACTGTGACGAGGTGAGGCGACATGGAACGACAAAGGACTGTGGCAAATGCCATGATCACATCTTCACAGGGAATAAGCAAAAACGGAATAGGAGTGTAACAGGGAGTAAGTGCAAAACCAGGCAAAAGTCTACTTCAATACGGAGACTCCTGCTATGGAAGGTGCTTGTATACCTCTGGCCAGTGCAATGGGGAAGTCTATAGCTGTCTTGACTGCAGTAGTAATCTCAAAATACATTTGCTAAATATTATTTGTCTCTTCCCATAGCAAAATAATGAGAAGTTGGTAAGAATTTAAAAAGAAGGAACTTTTTCTTTTTAGTTTATCCATCATCCTTAATTCAATCACTGTCTCCTCAGGCTGGGTAAAGGAGTGGCTTTACTACTCTGCGTTACCATGCTAGTAGAGAAGCTGCAAAATACAATATTCATGTGCTATATGCGATACAAATCTACGAAAAACAGTTACGGGTTCACACAAGTCAAGCAGAAATCTGTGTCACACCATAGGCAAATAAGGCTAAACCATTCCTCTTAAAGGTTTAATGTTGTGAAACTCTGGCCGGTTTGGTTTGATTTTGCAAGAACTATGGTCAGTGGCAAAGATCAGGAATAATACCCTCAACACCAATGCTTTCAAGAGAAAGTCAGGCTTTTCAAGTAACTTTAATGATATCATTATTTCATTATAATAATAATATTTGTGTGGCGTATTTAATTATGTATAAATGCTAGCAGGCGCACAGTACATGCAGACAGAAAGCCTAGTTGAATATATTTAAATATACTCATAAAGAAGGTGGGCGCTGTCTTTTCTTCCTTCCTCGGACAACGAGTGGAGGCGGAAGCATTATCTGCTGGCTTTTTTCTCCAACCCATTACAGGAGGAAAGGGATTCTCAAGAATTGAGTAAAATAAAGCAAATTAACTACCCTCCAGTTCTTGAGGGTTGTCACTATATGGGGCTGTACGATGGCTGTGTGAGTGTGTGCACAGGGGCTATTTATCTTTTTTATTTTTTCAAGATATATATATATTTAACATTACTACATATTATTATTATGTATACAAATATTCTATAGGTAGCATTAGTGGCACTGAGGGGCATGACTGAAGCAGAACGTAAACCAGTGTCAACACTAGCTCCGAAATCAAACAGAAGCCTCCTCTGTTATCTCTGCTTGCCGCAGCGGAGAATTATCCACATTTAGCACACTACTGCCACAAGTAAGTGATCAAAACCTGACAGCGTGCTGGCACAATATTAAAGGCCCTTTCTAGTTGCCATGCTTCAAATTCCATCTCTAAGCCTGCTAACAGAAAGCCTGCAAAACTCTTTAATAAATCACAGAAATCAGGGATGGAAATTAGGTCACCCTCGCCCACGCCTCCTATCCTCACCGCAGGTTTGTTACCCCCGCTATATTGCTGAGTGCTCTGTCTAGTCGACTCCTGAATGATTTAAACGGTAAGGTGTCTCCCAATTCCCTGGGCAGGCTGTTACACAGGTCAGTGCATCCCCGTGTTCGCATGCCCCCCGCCTGTCCCCCTCCTCCTGTCCCCAGGTGGCCAGCCCAGGCTCTTCCCTGTCCAAGTCCATCACACCCCTCTTTACATCCCCCTCAGATTCCTCCAAAATCTGCTCTTAATGCTTCCTCGAGTACCATCCAACAAAAATTGTTGCTCAGGAAACATTCTTCTGCCTCTCCTGTAATCCCACTGTGATGTGCTGCTATTTTTAGGAGGAAAAGGAGGTGGTAAGGCAATGAAAAGCTGCCAGCTCCAGCTGTATAAGAATAATGCTCTAGTACATGGAAACTACATTATAGTGTTTTCCTTTAAGCACATATAATTAATCAAAACTTTCACTATTCTGGAATGATCCAAAGAGAAAGAGAGAGAAATGGAAAATACAGGTTCCAGCATAAAAATCAACAATCTCATTTCACCTTTAAATCTTGCAGTTGGGCCTGTTTTTTCTCAAGATTTTACACCAGCATTTGCCTAGTGAGATAAATGGCTAAATCAGCAATATATGGGAATAATAAAATCATGGGTTGAGCCTACTAAATAAAACTGCTAAACAAGAGACAACTTTGCCTGGTGCCCCAGCCTCTAAAGGGGGAGTGAAACCTGCCTTTTATTCCCGGCTTTGACACAACACAACGTGTTGACCTCAGATAGGCCTTCGTCCTCCCCACCCTGCCCGTTGGAGCAGCCTTGACACTGCAGGTGCCAAATTCCCCCCTACAAACTACTAAATCAATCTGTGCAGACAGTGCCTGGGACTATGAAGACCATCGAACTGAACCAAAAGGGTAGCGCTTTTCCGATAGCATGCTTTTATATATATATATATATACCTGACCCACCCTTTTTCCCTTTATCAAACCTTGCATTTATGCATATCCCAAAAACCAGCCAGTATAGGCAAATCAGAGATGTTAGGGGTTCTTGATGCAAATACTTCCCATCCGCACGTGACAATGTTTCCCTCTCTCTCTATACATAATGTATACATTCACTGACTGACTCCGGTGTAGCTGTGCGATACGCAGGGTCATCGCCTAACAGCGGGGAGCAGGAGGGCTGAACACCGACCACATGCCCAGAGAGCAGCTCTGCAGGAGCAGTAACTCAATGGAGCAAACCCTAACCTCAACGACTGAATGCAGCAGGCCAGGTGAAGTAGTCATCTGTAGAGGCTTTTGAGAGATTACAGCTTCTTGACCTTAGTTATAATTTGTTGGGGCAGATTTGGGTGCCTTTATCTAAACTGAATCAAGCCATGCTTCATAGACAGGCTGACTGATTTCTGTGGGAAAACTTGCAGATAAAGACACTACCCTACGCGAGGCAGGGTGAAAGAACAGGTCTTTCAGTTAGCATAAACATATGTTCCCTAGGTCTGGAAGAGTTGTTCCCCCCCCCTCCTTTCTTCGCAGCTTGTTTGCATTTACTGGCTTATTAAACAAGATTTTCTTTGCAACCAGTACATCCCAGGAAACCCGGAGGTGTTAGACATAATTGCCCTCAGATTCATAAGGAGTAAACAACATATCTTCCACCAGGGACAACTCCTGCTCCGCAGCCACCACTGATATGACAGTAACACGGTGCGGCTCTGCATCACCTTCTGCCACCAGGGCAAGGCTGCTGCGGGGACCGTGGGGCTCGGTCGCCTCCCAGGATTTAGGGGCAGGCAGCACCCGCGAGCGAGGCCCCAGCTGTTTATTCTGACTTCAAAAGTATCACCCCCTCACTACCCGCAGCCCACCCGGTATCGCCAGAGTCAAAATCCATTTCTTGCTTTAGGAAGGAGGCTGCTGTAAAAGCCAATTGATAGATGCATGCTGTGCCCTGGTACATCAGTTTTTATCTTAGCCTGAAAACAGAACCATCGTCTATTTTCCATTCCATGCAAGAGCTTTCTACTCCCACTTCTAACCCATTAAGGCAGCACTATGACTGATCACTTCTATCACATTTATCACGTAACACACATTTAATGCAAATATGTGTGTATTGAATATAACACATATATATTCAAAATAGTATCTCACTGACTTTTTTTCCTCTTTACACTTTCCTCCTAACCCCAAAGTTTTCTTTATACTCACATATGCTTTCAATTTATTCTAGTCCTTTATCCCTCCCCCCCAGCCAACACACGCACACTCACATACACACTCTCTCTGGGTCCCCCGTCTCCACATTCTTCTTTAACCCACTAAACTAAAACCTTTTCTCGGTGGGATTGAACATCTGGTGGGTGATCCTCACACAAGTTTCAATACTTCTTTTGTTTCTCTGCTTGCAAACATATCACTTTTTATAGGTAGTAAAGCCACTGAAAGGGATTCTCTGTCTGTGGAACACAAAACACTTCCAAGATCTATAAAGGAAAGGGTAAAGATGGAAAAAGTCTTTGTAAAAAGGTTCTTTCTCCTTCTCTATAAGGTTTTATTTTTATTAATGTGCCCTTTCATATACTGAGTCCCACAGGATGCAAATAGGGTCATAAGTGATTCAGAATATTGTTATTTTCTTTTTAGCTTTTATCCACTTTATTTAAAAACAACCGGCTCTGCTGATTTAGTCAAAAAACAGGTGAAAAGCAAACACTTCAATTTCATTTACCTTCCAAGACAAAACCTGACAGTTATTCAAATCGTACTATATCAATTATTCCGGAAGGGTGTGGAAGACAGTTTGCTGTCTCTGCAGCACAGGCTCTTCACGCCAACTCAGCCGCCCCAAATACTGACCCATTTCTGCTTTTCCACAGATATTTAATTTAGTTCTCAGCAATCCTCTTGAGTTTCCTCTGCACTGATGCTTACAGTGACAACTATTGGCACTGGCAGGAGCAAAGGGCCTGCAGGATTTCTCCTAGTGAAGCCTAGATAGGTGCTTACACTCTTCTCTACTGCTTGTGCTATTCATTTTCTCACACAGTAAATACTTTGGAAAACAACCTCTTCCTTTTACATATCTGCAGGTACTCTTACTAGAAAACTTAAACATTAATGCTAACTCCAGTATAATAATTGCAGATCTTTACAGAGGAAAAAAAGCATTTTTTTAGTATTTCTTGCTAGTTAATGTGAGAATGCGATGTGTCTGTATCCATATTTATACTTTGGCAATTCCCCCATCATTACAAATGGCAAATATTGGAGATTAAAAGAGAAACATGCTACAAAAATGAGATAATCCTCCATCTTTTCAGCAGTTCATCTATTTCAAAAGTCTTCTATTACAGCAGTGACTCAAACTGCTTAGATGTGATTCTTTAAATCTAACTCCAGATCACAATCTTTTACATACTCCACAACTCCTGTACCAAGTGAAAACAATCCATCACAATCATTTGGAATAAACATGTCTTCAGCTTAATCTTCAGCTTAGTCAACAGCAATCCTATTTTTCAGTTATACACAGTCATTTGTTTTCACTTGATAAAGCTAGAGAGAAATGATCTCTGAACAAAGTACTTCGAAAATTCAAACTCTGCAATTATAACATATACGTCCAGCTTAAAACATGATAAAGAGGTGGTAAAACACCATATCCTAAGACCATATTTTACACACTGAAAAAGCACAGTCCTGCAAACTCACAGAACATCTTCCCTGCATGGATTGTCCCTCTGTTTCAAAGACAAACATGCATTGAATGCTCATGCACATGGATTTTCACCCAATTATGTATTTCAAAGTGAAAAAGTCAGTTATAAATACTTTCATGTTGAAAATGCTGTAGCTCAAGAGATAAAGCTGATGCTTCATCTCATGAGAAACAAGCATTCTTTTATAACCACTTATAAATGGTTTGACGTTTTCTCTGAGACAACAAGCAGCCATTTACTACTACGTGAGATTTCCATGAAACAAGTTTGAATGTCACCCACTGTGAATAACACATTTCAAGAATGTGAAAGAAAGAAAACACATTTTTGTTAACTCAAGATCATGCCTGAAATACAAAGAAATGACATTGTGCATATTTAAAAAATAACCATGAATAGCCCCCAAGGAATTCATACCCATTGCACTGAACAACGTACCTAACAAAACATAGGTGTGACCATGCTATCGTGTGTCAAACCTATCATCAGTGCTCTTATTATCCTTAAAAATCTCAGCCTTCAAATAAAAACCTGTAGAGAGTAATTTTTTTTCAAAGAGTAAGTATTCAGCACGTTTCCACCCTAGACCAAGAAGACCTCAAGTAAATATTTAGCAGGTTTCCATTCTAGATAAAGACCCCACCCTGTTTAATTCAGAAATTACGTAAGTTGTAGATTCACCTTCACTTGCTCCTTCCTGGAAGAGAAAATAAAACCCAAACTAATATTAGACCTCTTCAGTTTTGCTGCAGTTCCCCCAGAAAGAAGGGTAGGGTCCTGCTTTGCCAGGCGGCTCCGAGGCAGAGGAGCGAGCGGGCTGGGGTGCGGGTGCCCCACCCTGCTGCTCCAGCTGTGCGAGGTGCCTCCTCCTCCTCCTTCTCGCAAAGGCAAAGCCTGCCCACCAGTGAGGCAACTAAAAGGCAGGCTCCCATCGGATGAGCTCCTGCGACGCAGCTGACGCGCTCCCAGTAACACCAGCTAGCCTTTTAGAGGAAAAGGCCATCAACTGCATCATTCATGAGGTGGTGCGGCTGCGAGAAATTAGCTTGGAGAGAGTTGGCGTGGATTGTATTAGTCTGATTAAATAAAAATAATATATTTTTAATGCTTCCCAATGCATTTAATGTTCTGCTTCTGATTATTCATCACTGCAGTGAACAGGTCTGTAGCACATTAAAAGCTCAAGAAGCCTTCCTGTGCTAGCAGTACCATAAGGAATAAACTTACAGTTGCTCTTTACGCTAATGCGGTGTTCTTGGTCTCTCTTTTCCCATTATTGATATGCAGGTTTCATCCTCACATTAGAGATGAAAGTTTCCAATCCAAGGACACCAGCATGACAGTATGCGTATGTGTGTATTTTATTACAAATGCACACACACGGGTGCAGCAAGACCAGTGAATTTAACTAGATAATTGATATGCCAAGATGATGTTGACCTTTTAACGCTCCATGAAAAGACTATCAATCCATATTTTTAGAGGAAAAGCCTATACTTGATCATGTTTGACCAATATTTACTAGACAAAAACTAACACATATTGCTTATGTTCTCATTTCCTGCAGATAAAACTTACAATTTTACTTGTTTGCTTTTTTAAAACATATCTCTCAGCTTACTACTGACATAGGAGAAGGCTGGCAATATTAAATGTAAAATGGAAAAAAGTAATTCAGATTGCACACTATAAAAAGACAGACACATGTGAGACGCACCTAACCTAGAGATTATCTTTGAGAAGAAGACCTCTGACTTGCAATCATTTTGATTGAAAAGACTTCAAGAGACGCATGCACTTTTTCTTCTGCTTACAAGTGATGCACATGTTGTGTTCAGGAAGTATGTTCACTCTGCCTCAAATACAAGCATGCATTGGAAACTACCATTTAAAGCAAAAATAATCTTTCAGAATGCTTTCCTCTTCCCCTCAAAAACAGCTACAGGAAAAACAAAAATCGAGAAACGCCAAAAACTGATTTGGTATACCTTACTACTTCTAATGATTATGGAAACGTTGAGTTTTCAAGTCTATCATATATATGATAAAGTTTCAGGTCTCTGAATTAAAAAACAAAACAAAACTCAAAATCACCCGCAAACCCCTCCCCTCCCCCCCCCCCCCAAAAAAAAAGATCTGTAGCAGAGCATTTATTAGAAAGCGATTAGGAAAAGCTTTCTGACAGCCACACCCTCTTTCTTTTTTTCTTTTTTCCTTTTAAGACCTGTGAAAACCCGCACAAGTTTCACGCTAAACTGCATAAAACGGCGAGGCCGCCCAGCGCCGGAGTCCCACGCTACGCTACGCGCGGGACCGAGCACGCAGCGAGCACGACCCAAACTTCGGCACACCTGCACGCCCCGGTCCCGGGGTGAGCCGCGCTCAGCCCCCCGCCACGCACGCGCGCCCCTCCGCGCACACACCGGCCACGTCCCCAGAGCCGGGGGGACGGGACGGGCATGACCTGGTGTTTTGGAGACCCCGAGGCGAGCGGCCGGGCCGCGCCGCCACTGCAGAGAGCGGGGCTGCGATTGCCGATAACCACACCCGCCGCATTGCAGAAGCCACGGCCGGGGGGGGGGGGGGGGGAGGGAAAACAGCCCCCCCGCCACCGCCGGGCTCGCCGCCCAGGCCAGCGGAGCAAGGGGAAAAACGCGGCGGGGGTCCCCGCTGTGTCCCCCGTCCCCCCCACCGGGCCCCATCGCAGGGGGCCCAGCGCGGGCAGCACCCCCCGCCCAGGTGAGCCCGGCAGCGGGGACCTGGTCCCCGGCACCTCCCGGCAGCCCCCCCGCCCTCGCTGCACCGCTGGGGCCTCTACCGCCTGCACAAGTTTCCTATAGAAATGTATATAGATATATATTTAAAAAAGGCAAAAAAAAAAAAGCCAACCCCAGAGCACCCGCTCTGCCACAGATGCCGCGTGTGCCGCCGTCCTTCCTCCCGCCGGGCGCCCAGCCGCGCTCCCCCCGCGCCGCGGCGCGGCAGGAAGCGCCCTCCGCGCCCGCGGACACGGCGCGCAGCCCGACCGCGGCAGCGCCGCCAGGCCCGGCCGCCGCCGCCGCCGCCGCCGCCGCCGGGGGCACCGCTCCGTACCGTGTCCCGCCGACCCCGGGAGCCCGGGCATCCCGGCCTCATCCCCCCCAACTGCCCCCTGGCCCCCGCAGCGGCTAACTTAAAAATGGCTCCTGAAAAAGAAATTTAAATATAATATATAAAAATATATTTATGTATAGATATAAAATAGAAGTGTATAATTAAAAAAATGGGGGGGGGTGCAATCCGCAAGCGCCCCCCAGCCCTAGGGGACTATCCCCGCTCCCTGCGGGGAGGACGCGGCGTCCGCAGGGCCGGAGCGGCGGGAAGGTACCTTGGCGGCGGCGGCGGCGGCGGCGGCGGCGGGGCGCGGAGCGGTGCGGAGCGAGGGAGCGCGGAGCGGAGCGGGGGGGCGCGGGCTGCTCCCGGCGGCGGCGGCGGCACCGGGGCTGCTCCCGGCGGCGGCGGCGGCCACGCGTCAGCAGCGGCAGCGCAGCGCGGCTCTGCCCAGAGCGAGCCTCCGCAGCTCCCCAGCAAATCAGGGCTGCGGAGACTCCTCCAGAGAGAGGGAGGGAGGGAAGGAAAGAGAGAGGGAGGGAGAGAGGAAAAAAAGGGGGGGGGGGAAGGGGGGGAATGGAAAGCCCACACCGCGGAAAACGGCAAAAGCTGGATGCCGGCAGGTTTCCGGAGCAAGGGCCCCCGGCTGAGCGGGGATGCTCCCCGCACATACTAGCCAGGAGCAACCCCCTCCCGCCGCGCACCCCCAGCAGCACCGCGCTCTGCACCTGCATCTGGAGGGATCGAGCCAGTTTTTGGCTCAGCTAAATGAATTCTGCCATTTAGACAGACAAGTTTAACTGCTGCAGTTGCAACCAAACCTAGCTATAGAGAGACTTCCCGGGGAACTTAAAACCAGTGGCTGGATGCTGACAAGATCTGTCTTTGATTTACCTTGGGATTTTTGTGGTGGGGGTACCAGTCTCTTAGATTTTAACTTCCAACCACAGAGCATGTGCTCTAAAAAATCTGGACCGTTTCACTCAACATGATCACCAAAACAAAGATAAGCATTAGTCCTGCTTCATGTGGGCTACAGATCCAAAAATGATAACATAAAACTGAATAACTTTTGAGTATTGCTAGGCCACCCAATACAATATAAACCACAACATGCCACCTATCAGGAAGCAACAAAAACTCCTACCCCCTACAGAAGCAATTTGGGAGGGGATAATCTTACTTTCACCATTTCATTTGGGTAAGTACGCAGCTTCTCTTACAGCATAAAGCCAAGCTCTCTCCTGTCTAACAATATGCGATATGAGCAGCTATTGGATCAGAGGCTCTGCCGCACCATGGTGCTCAGATGCGCTGCTCATTAGCTCATTCGTGGGACCTGAAGCAGCTGAGCTTGTTTCAAGAGGTGGCATTTGCAGTGTGATAGGTAATGATGGCTGGTGAAGGGAGAACTGGGTGCTGACAGGCTCTTATATGGATGAATTAGGCTTATTCCCTCTTTAGACAGTATATTTTGAGAGCTCCCAAAAATAATAGGATCCAAATTTTACTCAGGCCTCCGGTATGAATCATGACAGGGAAAAAATACTCCCTTTAATTAGCAGCATCTCTGGGAGATTTAAGAAGGGAAAGCGGTCTTGACAGCAGGCAGAGGACATACCATATCTCAGAACTGCAAAACTGTGCTGCTCTATGCTTAATGTAGAAGTATAACAAGTCTTTCCCCCCTCACCACCCTCCTTTTCACCTGATATGCAGAACTGCCATTTAGCAGATCTGGCACACTGTAACATGCATAATAGAGAGATTTCAAAAGGAAAATGCGTGCCATCAACTAAGACAGGGCATACCTCTAGTCATGCAGTTTAAATAAGACAACTTGTATACTATTTTCTACTAGGAACTCTGGAAGTCATCATGAATCACAAGGGAATGTACTTGACAGCTAAGACATATATTAGAGTTAACAAGGTTTGATTTAAAGAAAAAAAAAAGGACTGAGTTGGTTTGAATCAAATCGAGTCTCAAAAGCAAGCTAGGAGACTTAGGAAGTATTATTTGAAAGCAATGTGAGATTTACTAGTTTAACCTTTTGCAGTTATCATACTTTCTATTATAAAAGAAGGTGTTGACACTGCTTTTAAGCAGAGATACGCCACTGGAGCATGAGTGCATTACAGCAATATATGTTGTCCTTGGGCAGTACCACAGGGGGATTTGCCCCACAGTTATAATACACTCTGTGATCCCTTTTGTGGATATACTGCATATATAATAGCATCTTTCATCCAAGAATCCAGAAGGCTTTAAGGCACATTGATTTAACCTCAAAACATCAAGTGATATTAATAGGCTGGTCCTATGAGCAGGAAATCTTTGCAACAGATATTAGGTAGCTGGTACCTTTGGGTTACAGGTGGGGCCTGCAAAACACAGTATCACTGACAGTAAAGTCTTTCAGTTCTGAATACTACTTTTTAGTTCTGAAGGGGGTTAGTTGGCCAGCTGAATCAGCATTTTAAAATTATTATTAAAAAGATCTGTTCTTCCAGTAATTTTTACCAAGCCCTAATCCATACTGTTCCCATACAGGTGGGAAATATGAATAACTCCCCTGAACTTCTTTGGGGTTATACCAGTGTTAATGTACCTGAAAGGAAGCTCAGATCACCACAAGCCTGGGCAGTGCTAAGAAAAGACTCTGCTCTCTGGCCTTGCTATGTGGCAGTAGTTTTAGTTTTGCTATTTTCTTGCATTTCTGGAGGTCGTGCTTCAGGCTTGGATATCAGGAGCAAATGAGTTTAATGGTTCCAGTTTAGCTTCTCTTCATCTCAATTCCCAGGAGTGCCCAGCCCAGGGCACCTCTCCCTCACCGTCAGGGAATGCCCTGGCTGCAGTGAAACATAACCCCTGCCCTGTACTATGGAAAAGGGATGACCCAAGTAGTTTGTTTTTTATGTGATACCTTTGGCTTATTTAAGAACAGCATGAAGTGGGCAAGGATAAGGGATGACACACACTTGCAGCTTGTGTTGGTTGACTTGAAGGCACAGCCTTCGAACTCTTCACATCCTGCTACTCCAGACACAAGCTCCCTGTATGCCATTACCTGGGTATCACCTCCTCGCCACCCGAGTGACTGCAGAAACCTCCCCAGTTTGTTCCTCCCCTTTCCCCTTCCATATCCCAACACGGCCCTTTTACCATCCCCATTCAGCCCTCTTTTCCTTCCTCCTTCCTTTGGCAGCACACCTCTCAGGCCAGGGGCCTCTCCACCCTCTATTTCTCCTTTACCCTTACGACACAAATTTTCTTCATCTCCCTTCCCTCCCTAGCAGTTTCCTTCCCCGCCATGCCATATACCTTCCTTGCACTTTTTCCCAGACCAGGATCCTCCAATTCTTTATCTATGCAAGACGTTAGATGCATATCCAAGTTGCTTCCACACTGGGCTGGAAGACAAGCTGCTCCCAGAACCCCTTGCCTTTTGGGAGGATGGCATCTGGCTACCATGATGCTGGGAGAGCCGATACATGCTGACAACCCAACTGTTTCAACAATAGTTAGAGTCATGCAGGAGATCGATACTAAGTCGGGAAAAACAGGTGGCAAGCTCTGCCCTCCATTCCCTTTTCCATCTATCTCTTTGAATTTTCCCAGTTTCCCCCCATCAGCAAATGCATATGACTTTCTTGGGAAAGTCCTGCAAGGGGAGGGAGGAAAGAGTTCCTTGCATGAAAAGTCAGGGAGAAATAAAGGCAAGCAGAGCCTCTGACAGGACACAAGCAAATTACAGGTGGGGAGAGAAAAGCGGCGCACACACACCTCTCCCATGGGGCCATCAGGCAGGGGAAGGTGGCTGCAAGAACAGGTCCACACACAGCCTTTGGCTGTGACAAGAGCTTTTTTTTATGGGAGAGGGGAATAGGGAGATGCATGGTCTCTGCCAGGAAAGGATGAATAGGCAACCCTGGAAGAGAAGGGACAAGGATTATCGACCAGCCCTGGGAACCGCTGCCTAAAACATTCTTGTGATCCCCTAATTGATTGGACATGGCATTCAAAATAGCACATTACAGAGAAGCAAGACAAAAAATGCTATCAAACTCAGCAAAAGGCCTTCTAAAACTTAGCCAATAATGAATTAGTTGGGTACAGCACTTTGAAAAATGGAAGCACTGTAAAAGTAGTAGTATTATTAGAGCAGTATTAGGAAGATATTTCTCAGCAGACACGAGCTTGGCACTGTATGTCTAGACGGGTAGATGGTTTTGGAGTCACACTGATTTTTTTTTTTTTTTTTTTATTACCGTATCCACTTCAATTTATTAAAAGCAAACTGATCTGTCCATGACTCATGCAGCTTAGCTTTCTGCATAGCAATGAAACAAAATTCTCTTAATTAAGAGTAATCACTGTGAGACAGCATATGAAGGTAAGATTTAGAAATCAGACCAAACCTTTTTCTGTCTTCCTTCACTGCAAATGTAATGCCCACAGACCTCTAATTGGCCAATACTACCATTGGCTTAACATATATAAAAAGTAAACTCTAAGGTGAGATATGACTCTTCCCTTAGTGCAACTCCAGTAACACAGTAGTTCATATTTATTTTCAACACGGGGATTTATTTCAGCAGTGCAGGGATTTATTTGGTCTGTTGTTTGAAATAAGTCGTGCTCTGACAGTCATAGCCAAACCCACCCCACTGCTGAAAGAACAACCAGTAAATTTGGCCCCAGCCAAATTGAAACTGCAACTGAAATCCTGAAATATAGATTTACTGCAATTAATTCAGCATTGCTCTTTGCCACTTTTATAGCTATAGCTTCTTTCTGACTGAGACTATTAAGTGGATTACTAAGTGATTACCTGCTGCTGCATCTCTTCAGCCCCTTTCACGAACCAAAGGTAACCAAAATCTTAAGGTGCTTTAGGATTTACCTGAGGCTGTGTCCAAAACAGGTATGAATTAACTTTCAAAGAAATAAACCAAAGATAACATCAATAACATTTTCATTTTTAAATTATTTTGTCTATGCATAATCATTAATACAATTTAACCATACTCTGATTTTGTGTACTCTGGGTATAGGAAATAGAAAATACAGAAGATATGCAATATGCAGTAAACACAAATTTACTTTAGGTCGTACTCCTGAACTGCCTAACAGCGAGCGAGGCAAGGGCAACTCATATTTTCTATGGGCCAGGCTATGACTGAGAGCTTCCTAGACTATGATCACCTCTACAGAGGTCAACACAAGCCATTCACCCATAGTGGGGTGGTGTCTGTTGAGTCCACCCATTTCAGTCCATGAAATTCTGCTTTTTTGTCCTCACTCCCACAGTGCTTCATGTTTTCCTCTATTTGTCTGTTTTCCTGTTTAAAACATGACACCTTCCTTCCCTCTTTTCCACATCATTAAACTCAGTCTTGCATGGTAGTTACAAAACTACCTTTAGTCCCGCTATGGCTTCCTTTCATGAAGCATCCAGCTCAGAGGAGGATTTAAGCAGGAGTTTACCTTGAGCATAAACTAAAGTCTTACTGACTCAAAGGGGAATTAATGGACATTAGTGCACATGAAGTATACATAAGTATAGTGCACATTAAGTACTATCAGAAAGAGAAATACCATCCTGAATCATACTGTCCTCCACAATCTCTTTTTAAGATACCTCTTCATCATGACATCTATAATAAAATGACTCTCAGTGGCTGGGTTAATAGACACAGCCCCATCTGCTTTTATATCACTTGTTGTCTTAAGCTGCAAGATTTACCAGGTAGGGAATGCACTTTAATGAGTGTTTGCGTAGCACCTATCACAGTTAACCTCTCGTCTTATGAAGGTTAATAGTAATTAAGGGAAGTGCTAGTAGGTTCTTATTAAGTGCAATGAATAGCTGTGTTTATGCTTACTGTAATGTTAAAATGTTCTTAATAAAAGGGAAGAAATTCAGCTCAAGAATGAACACGTTTATTCTATGTCCATATTGCCTTGTATTTATGTATGCTAAGATGTAGGGTTTTTTTCTCTAAGGGTTAAAAGATTACTTTAGTTTCAGGTATCCCCTAAAACTAAACCACTTCTGAACAGGCATGTCTAAAGAAGAATTTTGGGTTCCTCCGGTATCTTTTTTGTCAAACTATTCTTGTCGTTTTCTACTGTCTCAGTGTGCCAGAACAGTAAAAAAACAGTTTCAATGTTTGACAGCAACTATACTTTACTTACAGAAAGAAAAAGTGCTGGTGCTTTTAATCCACAAAACACGCTTAGTAAAAAAATAAAAATAAAAAAAATAAAAATATTGTGCAATTTCTCTCTCTCTAGTTGTAAAACAGCACACTTGTTTGCAGTATGCCTCCCCACTCTTGCTTTTAGCTGTTACCTTGCACAACACTAACAGCAGAAGTAGCTAGTCTCCACAACGCAAGGACATATGTCCCCAGCGGGGGGTACCGAGCCCGGTGGAGCCCATGGAGAGCCTCCCGGGCTGCCTCTGTCCTGCAGCCAGCTGCATCTCCCGGCCCGTTTGAAGGTCCGCCACCACTGGTGGGAGGCAAGGCTCCTGCCTTTCCCCCCATCCATGGCTGCTCCTTCCCGCCTCCGTCCTGCCCCTGCCTTAAGGCAGTACGAACATTTGCAACCACCGCTCGAAATTACATCCCCATTCTTAGGCACCCCGTGGCCTCCCGGGAGCCAGGCTGTCTCCACTGAGACTGCCTCTGAGCACAGCAAGAGCTCCGAGCGCCGCCTCCTTGCTGTATTTATAACTTCTGAGACTCTCTGAAGATGCTTTACCTTTTAGATACATACTGTAATTAAGTTTACAATTTAAGCCTCACATTCAGGTTCACCTTGGTTGGCGGGACACTGTGTCAGCTACACAGCGTTCGAACATGATATATGTTTGTGTCCTAGGTACCAAAAAACGTTCAAGTCAGGAATCTCAGCCTCTCGATTTTTTTTAAAAGCTTTTTACACTTCACAAATAATGAGTTTCATGAACAGCTTCTTACAGTGCAAATGTTTAATTTGCCACAGTTCCCCTAAACCAATAATTTTAGTACTCTCGTTTGCTTACTTGTCCCTTGGATTGCTACCAGTCAGCCTGTATGCAAACATCTGTCTGATCTGGGAGAGTAACACACACTGCAAAGTTACCAAGCAACAACCCTATTGCCTTAAGCATTAGGCCAACTTGCCCACTTCAGAAAAGTTGCACAGAAATAAACCTGATAGGAAAGCGCAAGCTTATGCGAGGATATCATAGTTAAGAGGTGTTCTACTTCTTTCTCATAACATTTCTGTGCTCAAAATTTGTTCCTATTAGTAAAATGTCACAATTCCTGTCATTACTTCTAGAAAAGGAAAACAGTTTGCATGCTGGGGTCCTAAGTTAGAAATCAAAAGCCAAACAAAGATTCAGGTTGAAACATCCATTTTCTAGGTGGCTATAGACAGAGTATGTTGCCTTCCCATCCTTTACCCAAATCACTGAAAATGCAAACACTGATTCAGTATATGTGGGGCCCAATGTAATGCCACTGATAACAGTTCAGGGTAGGCACGTCTCAGCGGTTAGAAATGAAATACAAAAATAATGCATTTGCAAAAAGCTTCTGAACAAGAGACATCTAGGCTGTATTCTCCCAACATTTGAACTATTTTTGCTCAGCTGTCAGTCAAATTATTTCCAAGGTGTGCTACACTTTTAATGGCAGCTGGAGATCCAACAGTTTTCAAAGTTTTTATGATAACTCTTCTCCCAGAACGAAACAAAACAAAACAACTAACAAACAGAAAAAGTGGAATTGGAATCTCTTTCTATTGCAAGACAAGATCACGTCAGCAGTGTCAGGGGTTACAACCAGTGCTGGACTTCAATTTCTTAACTTGGCTGCATGACTTAGTGGACAAAACACTATAGTCCCACCAAAGAAAGTGTTGATCACTTCTGTTTGCACTTTGGTATCTTGACCCATGAAGCTGCTTAGGAAAGCCAGCAATTGCCATTGTATCTATTAACATTGCATGAGCAGAATATTAGTGTATCTAACAAAAGAAAAGGGAGCCCATGGATTTGGAATTCCTTTTACATTTGAAGTGCCAGACAAGCGTAAGAAGGTTGTAAAGGGAATACTTCAAGATTTTGATTTCTCCTGAGAAGATATATAATTGCAGAAATAATGAAAGCCACAAGCATTTTCTCAAAGGAAAAGTATGATGGCATTGATACAAAACATTGCATTCACACAATAGCATTTACACAATATGAAGCACAAAGTTGTTTCCTTTGCATTTGCAAGAAAATTCTATTATTCACTCAGCTTGAAATAAAATAAAAAAACCCACACAACCCCAAATCCCCTCATATTTTGACTTCGGCATTTAATGCATTTCTGGAGATTTCTGTTTTTTACTTCTTTTCATACAGCACCTAATACCTAACTCTTAAGAACTAAATGGAAGAAAGAAATTAAGCAGAAACACAGGCAAGCTAGATAAACTCATAAAACAGCCTTCAGAGGGTTTCAGTGAGTTGCCTTCCTATGTTCCCTTCACATTATAGGGAGCAAAGCTGGAAAGAGTTGGAGGGAGCCTACGTGGAAGAGGAAAGTAGCTATTAGAGTGGTTTCGTTCCTCAAATTTAAACCCTTTGTCCTCAGGACTCAACCCTCACTGCCACCACCTTCAGCTCTCTGAATGTCTCTTTTGACATTTCCATCAGGCAAGGGAGAGCATATGTGGTAGCTATACGCATGCTGATAGGCAGCTATGCACATGCTGATCATCCAACAAAACATACGCTCCCATTAAGTCCAGCAGGCTAAGAGCCTGGCCACAGCCATTCAGAACGCTTCACGGCTGAGCTCACTCCAAATCAAAACACTTCCTTGAGAGAGGCAAGTCTTGCCTCCAGAGGCTTCTAGACTACCAGGGCTACCCCATCACCACTACTCCCCCCCCCCCCCTTCTCTTTCCACTATGCAGTGCAGATTTGAATGTGTAAAAAAAAAAAAAAAAAAATTGTAGCAGTCTCTCATGGCATAGTCTCTCCAAATCTTTCTCTCCACCACCCTCTGCTTTGCATTAAGCATACAAAGCCCGGCTTTATTTCCTTTTTGGGGGGGATATTCTGCCAGACTTTGAAGGAACCTGAAAGTGATTATACAGATGAATGATGAAATTTGAACTCCTGTTCTCATGTTCCACCCAACTAAAAAGGAAGGAGATACAGTGGTTTATTCTTGGAGATTTCAGCCCCAAGTTTCTACCACAACTGTGGTGACTTATTCCAGGTTCTTTAAAGAGTGCCAAAACTCTTCACACAGCAAGACCATTTTTGTGTAGTGTTCTGACAGAGCACTACAATCTTCAAAGAAAAAGTTTTTTCATTTCATCAATAAATTTCCCACTGGAGTGTGTGTGTGTGTGTGTGTGTGTATAAAAATAAATATACTTTTTTTTTTAAATATAAAAGAGTAACACTGCAATTAATAAAAAATTACTTATAATGAACAACTCTTAGGATAACATGATAAAAACTCCACCCTTTAATAGAAACAAAACATATCTTCTAATCTCCACAGTCCCCATGAAATCTAATACTCTGACAAATGTTTTTATTATTAACTATTATTATTAACTATTAACTTTAGAAGTGCTTACTTTATTTTTAGTCTGAAACAAACACAGGATTAACTTGTAAAGCACAGCAAAATTTTGCTTTTCGATAAATGATTGGGATTGTTGAATACATATGAATACTGTGAATTCTCTTGCAAAGGCTGCATCACCAACACAGATATTTTATTCACTTGCCTTCTTCAAAACCTTTCTAAAGCTAAAATTTTGTTCTG
Source organism: Apteryx mantelli (assembly GCF_036417845.1). Taxonomy (NCBI): domain Eukaryota; kingdom Metazoa; phylum Chordata; class Aves; order Apterygiformes; family Apterygidae; genus Apteryx; species Apteryx mantelli. Next base: position 54,737,884 of record NC_089979.1, read on the forward strand.
CATTGTCATTTACTGAAGCTTTAGCTCATATATCAGTTTTAGACTCAAATAAAATTTTCTTTTTGCAACTTTCCAGACATAACTTTGCTTGGTTAAATGACAGCTTCATAATACATTGTCCTGCACTGCATGAACTGAAAGAAGAAAATCACCATCAAAAGATAGTCAGGTCAAAATTTGTCTTAAGAGTCCACAATCCAGATCATGAAAAGTTTAATTGTGTAAACTATTTGACAACAAAATTAAGATTTCCAGAAATTTTGACAGCATGGGAAAACAAACAAAAAAGAAAAAATAGGAAAAATTTGAAACATCTGTAGCAGTTATTTGCTTATAAAGTGTGCAACTTACCAAGTCAAGGAAAAGGAATGTTTTAGGTACAATTTGCTCAACACAAAGTTACAGATATACTTATGAAATCACTATTTTTAATAAAGAAAAATATTTTGGAATTTTACAAATGGAGAATGGCCTTACACCAAGTACACAGGGCTGACATATTTAAAGTGGAAGGAAAGCCAGAAAGAAAAGAGCTGGCTCAGAATCGTACAGTAGATGTCTAACTTAACCAAGTCCACAGAACATCTCCAAGTGGAGCCACCACATGTTCTGAGCCACCAAATGCTTCCCACCATTCGTAACAAGCTGGAGACCTGTAGTAAAACTCATCTCCACAACTGTAACATGCAACAGTGAGAGGACTGGAGAGGTGAAGAACATTGGCAGTGTCTCAGGCACTTGAGTAAAGAGATACCTAGCTGGGACTCCCAGATGATCCCAGGACAGGGATCCCATCATAGGGAGTCAGGACTTTAATACTGGAATGTGGTAAACTCAGCACATTATTAGGGACCAATAATAAATCTGACTTGTGAAATACAGGTTCTATGGAATAGGTGATTGCAAACACCTACATTAGGACAGAAGCAAAAATAATTTGAAATTCTTGTCAGAGAAAGCATTTTGAAGGCATTGCAATGTAGCAGCAATATTTTCAACATTACTGTATATTCTTCTTCCCAAATTTCCAATGTTACTATACCACTTTCTATGATGTTTCCATACCAGTTTCTTTCTCTCTATACACATATTTGGGGAAATAAGAACTACCAGATCTTTCTGAGAGTTTCAATTCCCTCCTCTTCCTCCCACCTAGATCTTTATATGTCCTGCTTTTGCTTAAGCCTCCCTGATCCAAAGAACAGCAAAATACCCTGTGGAATGGAAGCAAAGTGTTATAACAGTCTGCTAGCAGAATAAAAAAATTAAAGGTGGAAAGAGGAGGTGGGATGAATCATGCTGAGTCATGTGATATTTCCTGACTTATAAAAAATTAACTTATGTTAGTTTTAGTTAGTAATAGCAATCCAGTGTTTTATAACTTGGACTCCCCTGTGGACAACTAGCACAAATTACTTGGACCTGCTCTTATCCAGGCTACTTAAGTCTCTACAATATTTTCTTTAATGTTTATCATACTGTGCTGACCTCTGCTTTCTAGCAAAAAAGGAACTGCAAAGTAATCCTAAGTGTGCGTGTGCTTGTTAGAATCAAAACATTTGTCCTAATACTCATCACTATGCTGAGAACTCACCTACTTATTTTAACATCTGTTATGTCTTCCAGTAAATGATTTTAGGAGGCCCTAACCTCAAGCTATTGTAAGCAACAGAGGATTTTCATGACCAGAGCTGGACCAAATATTTGCTTAAATGATCAGATTTTAAATCTGATTTGAGAGATACCACTTTAAACAGCAAACTTGTTTCAACCAGAGTTTAATATTAAAGGTATTTAATACTGCCCTAAAAATATGCTTGAGTAAAATGAAACTTTTTGTAATACCTTTTGTCTTAACTCTGATTTAATAATTCCCTGTCACTAGTTTTGGCACAGAGAACAAATGTGTATAGAAAACTGGCAGCAAGAATTTACTTTAAAATATTTGTCATGTTTTTACTTCAGCTTAAGTTTCCTTATTGGTTCCAGTGCTCCAAGAAAGAGATGAGCAATTAAAGGAAGAAACTGCTGGTACTGGTTCAAGGAACGGACAGTAGCAAACAGAAGCAATTCTTACTGCTCCATAAAGATTTCCTAACCAATATTCAGCTTTCTGGCAGCATCTGATAATCATACTAGATTTAGCAAGATTATCTCTCTGCCTTAACAGTCATGTTGTTTATAAAACCAGGAATTAAAGTAGCTTATAAAATACGCACATAAGCAGCCTCTCTGCATTTTGTGCACGTATAGACTATTCTTGGTAGCACTGGTAGTACTGAAATCCCTTATCTTGAAGCCTTCTTTTCCACTTAAGCAAACCTTGAGAAGCAACAGAGACTTTCTAAACCTTTGTTTGAAAAATCTGATCTCTCACTCAACAAGAGCCAGAAACAAATAGACTATCAGGAGTCCCAGAAAATATAGCAGAATTGGAGCGGGGCGGGGAGAGAAAATTGGGTACTTCCCATGTCTGACACTGTAGTTTTGTGTAAGCAAATATGAATCTTCCCCCTGCAACAAAACAGGCCAAATCTTGACAACCTAATGGGTAAAACCCTGAACTACTGAAAACGATGGGAAAACTTGATAATGTAATGATGCAAAGATGTCCTGCCTGGTGTGTTCTGATATACAAGGTGGCCACACAGCCCAAACCCAACAGAAATATAGTATGAAAGGGTTACAGCATAGTTAGTTGATTGTTTTGTTTTACAAACTAGATAAAAAAAATTTACAACTATTAAAATTGCTCTAATATATACGACAGGAAATTCAGTTCTGACTTCCAATCACTTATTCATGTTCTAGCCAATACTAGTAATGTTGTATTAATTTGCAATTTTTTTAAGACTCCTTTGTTTTTTTTCCTTCAAATAAATGAAAAAAGAACATTCAAGAGAAATGACCATGTTATGCCTAGTAATGAAGTAATTATTACAAAATATGTACTCATCCCAAATGTATTGTAGCACATCATTACAAACCATTTTATAATTCAATTCCAAACGCAGTCAATATTTGAAATTGCACACATACACATGCAAAAGACAGCAACTGTGTTTAATATAGGTAATTATTGCAGTCACAGAAATTTCACATGCAACTTATGTGCACAAGTTCACAAGCATATTTTGCGTGTAGTTCTCAGAACTGGACCTTTCATTCTCTCTCCACCTCCCTGCCCCACATGAAGGTCAGCTGCTTTTAACACCGGAAATTTAGTGAAACAGCATGGTTTGTTATTGCATTGGAACTGTTTTTAGTCAGTGCAGCTCGCAGCTAAATGGCAGGCAGAACAAGCAAATTCAATTAAAGTAGCTCTGAGGCAAAAAGGAGATGAGTGTATTAGGAAAATACAAATGGGAATTTAAATGGGTGCTACAAGAGCACAACCAGGTCATAACACAACCCCGTCTTTCTGTGTCTTTCTTTAGAACAGGTAAAGTTTTTACCCACACTTTCTTGTAGAGGAGGACTTGTGAAACGTATGTTTTGGAGTATTTCTCATCCCCTGGCTTTAAACTTTTTAATTAATTTTTTTTTTTTTTTTTGGTCCCTGCCATAGAAAGAAGGTACAAAGAGCATCCTTTCCACAGCCCCACAGCAGAGGCCGTGCACACCGGGAGGCAGGCTGGCTGCCATAGGGCAAGAGCTGCCACCATGCCATAAGAGAAAGCACTAAGGGAAGCACTTACGGGAAACATTTACATGTTTCTTCCAAGCTTAAAAAAAAAAAAAAAAAAAAAAAAAAATTGGCTTTCAGTGTGTTTCTTGGCTAACACAATAGCCACGATGTGTAGCTACATCATCCTATGCCAGCATTGGATCAGATACCAGGATCCATCCAAATTACTAATTCGGTTCTATTTCTGTGACTCTTGCGTAAGGAAAAATGTCATCAAAGCAATGTTTGAGTAACACATGTTACCGAATTTCGGCCCCGAAGTATTTATTCTTTAGAGCTAACTGAAAACAGGTGTTTTCTGTACTAACACTAGCCAACCAAAGTTTTGCCTTTTCTTTTCTTAGTATCAGTAATGTGTCCTGGAGCAGAAGTATTTTACTTTTTCAGAACATTTGTAAGTATTCTCTATGGTTTGTATGATAATATAGTAACTAGAGAACTAACAGACTTATGATGAAGACGGACCTCAGAGGACACTTAAGTAAAATCTTTTCTATCCTTGACATCATCTACTATTCTGACCACCTTTTTGAGAAACATAACCATCTTTCTCCTATCTTTTTTTCCCCTCCAATTATTCATATTTACTTAGTAGTTCTAGTGATCATCTTCTATTCTCAGTAAGGAACTGCAAAAGCTCTTTTTCCTGATATATGCAAGGAATGTTATTGATTCTTTTCCTGTAGCATCTTGGGACTCCAGACCGTGATAAGAGTTAAAGCATGCCTGTACATACCAACAACAGATAACCCTCGTTTTAGACAGCCAGGAGCAAGATTAGCACTGTTAAGGTTAAATTTTGAAACTGAGAACACTTTTTATAGTGAATCCAAATAACATCTTATTTCTTGCAAGTAATTGTGTTTATGTTGTGTCTAGAGCAAGTGTAACTTGGCAGGAGTGCAATACACTACAGACAGATATGGCAGCAGGAGGAAAGATAGTAACTAAAAATAAAGACTACTAAGAGTATCAAAAGCAGGAGCCAAAATGCAGAAGAAATGCATTTGGTATCAATAGGGTAACAAGGTGAAAAGGATGGTGCAAGCTCAGGCAACAGAAAGACCTGCTAGTCATCTGAAAGAAAATTTTAACTTTTCTTTAAGCAAACTGAACAAAACAAAATGACATTTGTGGCCCCCTCCTTACAGGGATAACACTGGGGTTGTAAACAGACTGACAGGCTTCAGAGGAGCAAGCCACTTGGGCCAACTTTCGCAATAGAAAACTGACACAACTGAAATAATGGTAACATAACTGCAATTTTATAGGTGAAACTGCACACCAAAATATACATGAGCATTAAGATTACATAGTCAGAATTTAGGAAATTCCAGAATTAAGTTACATTCTGCTAATGTACTAATCCCCCCCACTTTTTTTTTTTCTTTGTGTGGGGGGGAAGATGGGGTCAGGAAGGAACTGCTGCTTTATCCAGTGTAAGGGTGAATAGCATTTAAAGAAGTGAGCTATGGAGACTGAATTATCAGTTTTCTCACATGCTTTCCTGTAATGCTTAGCACTGATAAACAGGCACTGCAACAAGAACCATTAATACATACTTATAATCACCATCTGCCAACCACCATTTTACATTTAGTACTCTACCACACAGATTAAGGCCAAAAGCATCCATCAGTTTGGGGTGTCCCATTTGGGCCCCCCAGGGAAGAGTTGCTGACTGCTTGGCATCTTCAAGTACAATCCCTATGTTTCAGCTACAGCCCATTGCTTTTGCACCATGGTTCTCAAATCTCAGCTCAGGCCTCAGGAAAGGGAAAATTTGGTTAAAGTAACACAGCATCATGAAGGACATCCGGGGCAAAGGACTGGACAGCATGACTGTCAAGTCTTAACCACAAGTCTGCTATTTCATTACCTGCATCGTCTTGCCCTGTTCATTAGGGCTGTGCTGCAAAAGAAAGTAGGAAGCCAGCTGGCTCCCAAACACAGGAATGAGTCCTACTGTGGGATACAGCAAAGGTGCTGCCTGCCCAGCCCTTCCTCTAACTTACTGTTGTTCTGTTCCCTTCTCTCCCCCCACACTTTGATGCTTATTCTACTCCACACGCCGAGGCTTTGCCTTCCAGCCAGCTCTAGCCTTCTGGGCTTGTTCAAATCCCACTTGTTTCCTGCTGACTTTGTAGCCTTATGACCTCTTTACCCCTCAACTGTTTGCCCGTCTGGAGACCCTCCTTCCAGCCTTGGCCAGACCTCTTCCACATCGGCTCCGATCGTTTCTCAGGACTCACTTACAGTTGCCATTGCACCTGGGCAAGGACGGTATACGTACAGTCTAGTCAGCAGAGAAGTTGCAAGGTCACATGTGATGCTCAATGAGTACAGGGTCTTTGAAGATTTGTGTCATTAAATCTCCGAGGATGTGCAAACTAAGATTTTTTTTTTTTTTAAACTTGAACACTAAGTTTTCATGAGATGTCAGAAACATAGCCTTGCCAAAAAGTCATGTACCCTGCCAGGCCTATAGGCTTTGCTTGAAAGCATGGAAATACTAGAATTTTTGAGAAAAGACTGTCAAAATATTTTAATATAGATAGTCTTGCTCTCATTTCTGAGAGCAAGACTAAGATCATTTCGGCTTGGAGGCAAAATCCCTTCTCCTCCAACCCAGGTAAGGCATACATTCCTCCTGAGGGAAAAAGAAGGGCCAGGTCAAATGTTTCAAATCTGGAAAAATTATTGGGGGGAGGGAAGGGAAGAGGGGGAATGACACTTTCCATGAAAACCACCAGGCTAGTAATTGTCCCAGCCAAAAAATCAAAGTTTATAAGGCATAGAATTTTGTTAGAGTCACTGAATAATTCAGGCTGGAAGGGGACCTCTGAAAGTTAATCTAGTCATACCTCCTGTTCAAAGCAGTGCGCTAACTTCAAAGTCAGATCAGGCTGCTGAAAATTGTTCAGCCACCTTTTGAATATCTTCAAGGATGGAAATCCTGCAGACTCGCTGGGTAACTACTCCATGCTTGACCATCCTCACTAGGAAATTTATTTCCTTATACCTAGCGGGAATTCCCTTTGCTGCAACTCGTATCCATTGCCTCCCATCCTTTGGCCATGGGCTTTCAAGATGAGTCTGGTCCATCTTACATATAAACATTTCCTAGGTAGTTGGAGACAGCAACAAGATCCCCCTTTAGTTTTCTCTTCTCTCTAAATAAACCACATTTCCTCCCTTTCTTGATCCATTCTGTCCTTCGGCCTTCTTACTATATTGACAGCCTTGGTGGAGACGACTCAGTCGAGGCTTTCAATCTCTCTCTCCTATGGGGCCAGTGCCCAAAACTGGGCACAGTACTCCAGACACAGCTTATCCTTTGCTGAGCAGAGGTGACTTCTCTTAACATACTCTTTGTCATCAGCCCTGTATGTGGCTGGCCTTCATTCCTGCAAGGGTGCATTGCTGATTTATGTTCAAGCTTGCGATCCACCAAAAGGACTTCCAGGTCCTTTCCTGCAGAGCTGCTGCTCAGCTGGTTGGCCCCCCAGCCTGTGCTGTTGCTTAGGGTTATTCCATCTCAGGTGCAATATTTGCATCTTTCTTTACTAAACCTCACAAAGTTTCTGCTAGCCCACTAATTCAGCTTGTTGTGGTTCTTCCTTACTAATTCTCCTCAACAATTCAATCCTTTGCATGGCACTGTAAAGTATAAGTGATTCCTGTTCACTGTTATGTCCCAAAGATTTTTCCTGTTAAGTCACTGGCAGGTCCAGCCCTCCAAACCTGAATCCTGGCATGCCTTTGAACAGCTCGTGTCCAAGTCCAGGACTGAGCCGTCTGCTGCTCACTCAAAGAGCAGGTAAGCACCCCTGCTGCCAAAGTCAGTCCAGGTAATGCAGTGCAAACTCTGCTTGGGCAATCTTCATTAGAACCTTACGCAATGGTTTCACTATCCCTTTTCAGCAAAATATAAGGAAGGAAAAATAAGGCCAAGCTATACTACACAAGGAATTCTCCATTCTCTCTGCTTCCTTCAGTATCTATTTGATGAGGACAGACGTTCACAGACCACAACTATTTGTAGGAACACACCTGGATTCATCCCAATCTCCATGCTGTTTCACATTTCCTTCACTGGCATAGAAAAGCTGACTACTTACATTATCCAAAACTAAATCCACCGTTTTCAGCTCTTCCACTCCAAGCACAGAAGCTAAAGAAAGAGTGGCAGGCAAGTCCTCTGAAGGACCTACACTTCCAGTAGAGGTTGTAAAGGTCCCCAAACCATCTTCCTGCAGAAGGAACAGGATACATATCTTCCAGCACTGCTTCTGTGAGAAATAGCTACCACACACAGGAAGGTACCCAAAAATCAACGCAAGTACTAAACTAGATGTGGTATTAGCAGAAGTGATTGATCTTTTGTGGAATGAGGTAAAGTGTGCAGAACTGACAGGTTTCTTTTTTTACTTTCTCCCCCCTCCCAGGAAAAGGGCATGAAACTGATGGATGATTTCTTGAGGGAACATCTTGTTCAATTGTTGGCAACACATCACCAACATTTAGGGACTACTTAATCAATTAAAAGAGCTATCTCCGAAAGAACCAAATTAATATTAGACATGAAAGATGAAGAAAAAGCAGGAAGTTGGAGAAAGGAACATTTTTTTTAATATTTAGCTGACTCATCCATCTGAGATTTCTGTTTAATGACATTTTGCCCACTACAGAGAGAGAATTGTTTCTCAAGTTAGAGTGGAAGGTAAATCACTTCTTCACCTCTGAAGCAAAGTATTGATGCTAGGATGCTAATTGCCACCTAAGGTCCTAAAATATTTAATTGAACCAGTAAGTGACTTGGCTGGCTTTTCCTTCACTAAGGTTAATCTGTGGTCCAACATGAAAGTTAGTTGCTAGTGATCTCAGTTGTCATGTAACCACCTGCCCATGCCAGGGTCATTACACTTCTGCTCAGACAAAATACTTTAACCATAGCTTTGTGTGCCTGGTTTGGCCACCTTTGCTTCCTCCTTATTCTCTGTCCTTTCCCAAAGCACTGAAGCTCTGTGTGCTACTGCTTTAACACTTTTGGTGAACATAGGTGATGCAGGTACCTAGCCCTCTGCTATAGCAATGTGGGGAAGGCTGCCCAACCTCCCCGAGTACAGCACATGAACCTCATGCATGTTTGACACATTTCTACTGTGCAAAAATTAAAAAAGCTGTTTGTTAGCAATTCAGTTATGGTTACTGGATTGGATGTCAGGGTCAAGAAGTAGATGCAAAAACACAAATCACTTGTTCTCCCTATGGAGCCAGATTCTCATCTGGCACAAGCTGGCAGTGCTCCACATTGAAAATCTGGCTCCCAATGTAAATAGGCTATAATCATGGTCTTTGCTTCATCTGCAAGGCTTGGGGTATCTTAAATTTGACAGCCCTTGAATGAGACTTTACTCTGGGGTTTAGAAGCAAATTACTGAACTGACTTGTTAAATTATGGTTCATTAGCAGCAGGAACATTACAATTGCATCCTTTGTTATTTGAGCCTTCAATTTGATTTTGTCAGGATAACCAATCTGACAGCCTTCTCTGATGGAATGACTGGCTGGGTAGATGAGGGGAGAGCAGGGGATGTTGTCTACCTAGACTTCAGCAAGGCTTTCAGCACTGTCTCCCATAACATCCTCATAGACAAGCTCAGGAAGCGGGGGCTAGATGAGTGGACAGTGAGGTGGATTGAGAACTGGCTGAATGGCAGAGCTCAGAGAGTTGTGATCAGTGGCACAGAGTCTAGTTGGAGGCCTGTAGCTAGCAGTGTCCCCCAGGGGTCAGTCCTGGGTCCAGTCTTGTTCCACTTCTTCATCAATGACCTGGACGAAGGGACAGAATGTACCCTCAGCAAGTTTGCCAACGATACAAAACTGGGAGGAGTGGCCGATACACCAGAGGGCTGTGCTGCCATTCAGAGAGACCTGGCCAGGCTGGAGAGGTGGGCAGAGAGGAACCTCATGAAGTTCAACAAAGGGAAGTGCAGGGTCCTGCACCTAGGGAGGAATAACCCCAGGCACCAGCACAGGTTGGGGGTTGACCTGCTGGAAAGCAGCTCTGCGGAGAAGGACCTGGGAGTGCTGGTGGACACCAAGTTAAGCATGAGGCAGCAATGTGCCCTTGTGGCCAAGAAGGCCAATGGTATCCTGGGGTGCATCAGGAAGAGTGTTGCCAGCAGGTCGAGGGAGGTGATCCTCCCCCTCTACTCAGCCCTGGTGAGGCCACATCTGGAGTACTGCGTCCAGTTCTGGGCTCCCCAGTACAAGAGGGATGTGGCACTACTGGAGCGAGTCCAGCGAAGGGCTACAAAGATGATTAGGGGACTGGAGCATCTCTCTTATGAGGAAAGACTGAGAGAGCTGGGCCTGTTTAGCCTGGAGAAGAGAAGGCTGAGAGGAGATCTTATCAACGTGTACAAGTATCTGAAGGGAGAGTGTCAAGAGGATGGGACCAGACTCTTTTCAGTGGGCCCAGCGACAGGACGCAAGGCAACGGGCACAAACTGAAACACAGACACTTCCATCTGAACATGAGGAAAAACTTCTTCACTGTGAGGGTGACAGAGCACTGGAAGAGGTTGCCCAGAGAGGTTGTGGAGTCTCCTTCTCTGGAGATATTCAAAACCCGCCTGGATGCAGTCCTGTGCAACGTGCTCTAGGTGACCCTGCTTGAGCAGGGGGGTTGGACTGGATGATCTCCAGAGGTCCCTTCCAACCTCAACCATTCTATGATTCTGTTATTGTTTCACCGTTCAATTTTCTAAACCAAATGATTCTGAAAGGCTGTGTAAAGGGCATAAAAAGTAGCAATAATGACCTGTTAAGCAATCAGAGTTAAAAAAAAAAAGAAAAAGAAATCAAAGCTTTCTAGGATTTCTCAGACCAACAGTCCTCAATGACTCCATATTCAAACAGTGCAAGTACCCTCTCTCAAGCCAAAGCTGTAAGCCCTCAGGAATATCACAATCAGAGTTTTACACGCTTATTCTCAGAGGGGCTTGGTGAGTTGCAATTTGATATGCATCACACAGAGTCAGCAGAAGAGGAAATGATTTAGAAGACAAAGTTGGAGTTACTTTCGTATCAGCTAGGTAATGGGGGGGGGGGGGGGGGAAGACAGACAGAATGGCTGCTTCAAAGCCTGTAAGGAATCACTAGGTTTAAATTCACCTCTGCAGAGAATGAAATCATCTCTGGAGCCTATACTTTTTTCCCCCCACAGAAGCAGAGCATATTCACTTGCGAAATTCTAAACCACATGAAATGAGAGACATCTAAAATAAAGACAGTCTCTCATAACAGGTTTCAGAACAACCACCTCAGGCAACATAAAGAGTATGAAAATTGACCTACATAATTTAAACGCTCAAAAAACCTGCTTCTTCACTTTCCAAAATTATTTTGCAGGCATACTCATATATACTCATTTTATATTTTCACCTGCACTTGAGAGGAAGAGTCCAGTGATAGTTTTACAGTGCAGGTGCCCAGAGTGGCTGAAGAACTTCGAGCCCAGAGGATTAGAGCATGTATGAAGGCAGCCACAGCCTGCAAGGTTTTCAGGAACAAAAAGAATGGAGCAGCTTAATTATCAAGTGGAATTTCAAATCACACTGCGTATCACGAAAGACAAAAGATTTGCATTAGCTGGTGGGTAGCTTCTGAGAATAATTCAAGGTAATAGGTTTAACCTTCAAAAGCTCATGCGTTTAAGGACCATCTTACCCAAGAGCTCCCTTTCCCTCGTGTCAGAGTCAGATGTGACACCAGAAAAGGTACTTGAGCTCCAGCTTTGCGAGAGCACTGCTCAGAGGACATGCTACACAAAATCCCTTCGGTGCCTTCAGCCCGCTACCACTGTGCTTGGGCACTATTTGAACAGGCTGTAGAGGATATGAGGGGCTTTACTGCAATGCCGACTCTTGGTGATTATGAACCTCATTCAGAACTGGGGACAAACTTCTCTGCTTGTGTACTTGCAAAGCAAATGAATGAGATCCATCCCTAAGTAGGCAAAGTTTGCGACTTGAGGAGAAATGCTCCAAAAACACAAGGGCTTATTAGTCCTCCCTGATCTGTGCTTACTCCCCCCATTGATACCATCAGTAAAAGAAAGCATTTAGGTAGAATTTAAAAAATAAATAAATAAAAAATTGTGCATGATAGTCCAGTTGCAATTCCTGCAAAAGCCCAAAATAGCACTGAAAACCTTTGCTGCTTTTCTTTGCAGTGGGAGGGACATGATGCAACATCCTTAATTTCATGTTAGCTTGAAATTAAAAAGCCTTTGTACAATGCCTAGCAAAATACAGTCCTGTTCAATGACTGAGATTTATAGCATAATTGGAAAACCTCTATAATTGCCCGATAGCCCACTACACTACCACTCCTTATTCAGGAAACTCTGGGGCAACACGTTGCTGGAGCCTGGGAGGAGGTTTCGCCCAAATATCGCTGCAGGCCGGCCCTGGCCCCGTGTGGAGGCAGGACACCAGCAGAAACAGGCGGTCAGCCTGACCCTGTACAGCTGTTCTCGCATGATTACACACACGAACACAAGAAACAACATCGCCATTTCAACAAACCCGTATTTCTCACGAGCGCTGGGGCTATGCACCTGATCGGCAGCTTGTATCCAAAAGAGGAAGGTTTTAACAACAGTGAAAGAGAGATGTGAGGTCAACGCTGTCTCTGGATGGTGTGGCTGCAACCGAGGAGTTTTTAGGGGAAAACCACCTCTCTCCTCACCACATGCACCTTGGTGGCGCGCTACCCCTCGTGGCGCCGGCAGGGGAAGAGTGGGCACTCGCGGACATGGGCTCCTGCATCCCCCATCAGGCAAAGCCTGTGCCACGCGTATTAAGGCTGCATTACCAGGAAAAATACAGTACATTTTAAGCAAATCATCATTTCTGATTTACAGGGACACTTGCATTTCAAGCACAGCAATCCCATAAAATACTCCTCCAGCAGCCCGGGTGCTCAGTTTGTGGCACAGACTCCAGCCCTGTTATGACCCATTTAAAAGCAGCTGTTGGATAAACAAACTAAACATTTGAAGTGCGCAGCCCCAGGTGATGAAGGGCTGCCGTTCAAGTCCTAGATATTTTATCTGCAGTTACTGTGAATAGAGAACACTTCTTCAATTCATCGCAAGGAAGCCTTTACCATGCAGCTAAAACACTGCTGTCTGGTAATCAGCACTAATTGAGGGGAGGAAAAGGGCTATTTCGAAGTAGCGTAGACCAGGGATTAAACCTGGTCTCCCAAGCAGGAGACTAGATGATTATTCCTCCTCACCAAAGCCATCTTGATTTTCCTGAATACTTCCTAACCCATGAAGTGTGTAAAATACAATACCTACTAATAACATAAGGATGTTTTAATACTTGCCTATGTAAAAAAAATAAACAGGCAAAGAGCTCTGCAATTGTTAAGAAACAAAATAAGCCAAACCTACTCACCAATGGCTTCTACTGAGTGAAAAAACTCAAAGCAGTCTGAATTTTTACACTATACGGGTGAAAATAAGCTCAATATGATCTCTTTAGACCTTTTCCCCCATTCGCTTAACATGCTTGGTAGAAACATTACACATATTGTACAAAACAAAAAGTCATTCTAGAACAATCTGTAAGCAAGGTGTAACAAACAAATGGAAATAAAGCGTTAATTCATAATAAATAGTGTAACGGAAAAGGAAAAAATATTAATATATAATACAGCAAAGTATTTACAAAAAGTACTTTGAAAAGAATTTCAGTAACCATGGCCTGCAGCAGTACTCTTTCAAGCACTCATTTCTACAGAAGTCTTCACAGGAGCCTTTCAGCAATATTCACTTTCCTACATTCATTCATTACCAGTTTGAGATATGTATAAATCTGAGAAGCAAGAACAATTTAATTCCTATATCAGGCTGTGTAGAAAGACCTCCTCTATCAAAGTGATTTTACAACCTTTCAGTGTCCACAAAATTTACATTACTATTTTTAAAGTAGCTTGCTCAATTCCTTTCATCTTGCAACAGCTGATTTTCTTATTCTCCCACTTCTGCTTCCAGAATTCACACCACCAGGATAAAGTGCACATTACAATTTGCCAGTACCACTGAAAATATTATTGCAGCATATTTTGTTTGGAAAATATAATATAGTTTATATATATATACACACACACATCAACTTTTCGCCCCTTATCTTGTCAAAGAACAACAACAACAGGAAGCAAAATTCAGTTGCCAAAACCATCACCACAGTAGAACTTTTGAGAATCCGCACATGCACTATAGTAACGCGAAGTCATTGCCCTTAGCCATCTAGCTGTCGACCAGAGATTGATTGGTTACCCAATAGGGAACTGTTAAATAAAACAGCAGGAACAACCAATTTTGAGGGGATCAATTTTATTTTAAGACCTGATTAGGGTTCTGAACACCCATTCTTAACATCAGCCTATAGTACTGCTCTCCAAGACTTCACCAGAGTCCATGCGTTTCAGGATCATTCCACAAAAATCAGTTACGTCTGTGTAAAGAACAGCTGCACTGGCCATGACAGGCACCAAAACCAAGAACAAATCTGAGACTCTTGCCACCTTGACTGATAAAAAACAGACTTTAGCACAACAGAAGTAGGAAGAAGAGAAAATTCTTAGTCTCTGATGACCTATGGAACTGACCCAGAGTTATTTTTGCTTTGCTGTGGTGAAATGACATATCCTTATGTATTCAATCAGAGCACAGTGGTTGAGGAATATGCTTTTTTATTATTATTATTAGTCCTTAATGTTTATTTTACTACCTGTCCATGCAATGATACCTTCCCAGATCGTATCTCATCAAATGCATAATGAGCCAGTTTATTCTCTACTACTGTAAATTGGTGAAGGTCCATTAATCTTATTAGAGAAAAGCAATTTACATTTGCAAAGAGCATGGGTGACTGTTTCTAAATGAAGAAATAAACAGAGTAAAATAGTAATAAGGGGGAACGTAATTCAGGAATGAAATGCAAACTGCTCATTGCCTTTTTTTTCCTCATTTGAACAGACATTTGTACCAAAAATTCACAGTAAGGAGTTAAATAGCTTTTAAAACAACCACCCACACTTACTGAACTTCTGAGACTTCAACTGCTCTCTACAGTGTTTGCAGAGTTGAATAAACGCAGCTTCCTTCCTCTGTAAAATGACCATTACTGGAACTCATTTGACATTTCTAAAGCATTCTTTCCTTGATTCCTTAGCGATATCCAATCCCACTAAACAGTAACTGCCCTATTCACTGTCTCTTTAGTGGCTACCATAGGTCACATCTGCCAAACATAAATACAGAAAGCTTAGCACTATGTCCACCAAAACAATTACCAAAATGTCTGGTGGATGTGTGGGGTTTTTTTTTGTGAGCATGTGTTTTATACACTTTGGGGGGAATGAGGAGGGAATGAAGACTGATCTCTCTCTCTGCCATGCCTCACCTTATACAAAGCACCTTCCTCCCTTTTTGCAAGTTTAAAAACTAGATGTCAGGACACCTTACTCTGAAATTAGGATTTGTTTACATTTCTGCTAGGTATGTTATAACATGTAGTTTACTACAACACAGGCTAGGTACAAAAACTGCGTAGTTGCCAGTTTAATTTACAAAAGCAGAAATTTCGACACTGATTTTCAGAAACTGCTTGTAAATGAACAAAATAGGTAAACCAGAAAATGACCTATTTTTGGAGTGTGTACTATCCCTTTGAAGCATATTAATCTAAAAGCATCATTTGTTATTTAATATAATGCAAAAATATTCCTATTAGTTTTGACAGTATTTTTAATTTTTTTTTTTAGCATATGCACATGTAGTCTTACCATGGAAGCTTCTAAACATACTAGAATTAAGTAAATTCTAGTGAGCTGCAGTATGAAGTAAGAATTAGCACAAAATTATACAAAATGGCTTCAATATGCAAAAATGCAGCTTCCCCCCCCCTTCAGAAGTAATTTCCCACATATAAAATTCCCCAAAACTATTTGTACAGCTGGTTTTGACTCCCATATTTAGCTCAAGAAAAGGCTGAGGAGATGCTGAAGGTTGATAATTTTAACTAGAAGGGCTCCCTCCCAGTGGTCTTCCCGGATGGTTGCTATTACCAGAGGAGGTTGCTCTGTTGTGCAAAAGGCCACAGACATCTCCCAGTATCCTTATGGGTCTCTAGGGACAGGATCCTGGGAAAAGTCAACAGCAAACTTGGATTCTCTTCTAAAAAGTGTTTCAACAGCATCTTCTCGTAGACTGCTGCCAACCGTGGAGCTCAGTAATGAGTATGGCTTTCCCCCCCAGAGACCACCGCTGTGAGGAGACAGACGTCCTTCTCACTAATCTGTGCCTGCCCAAAGCAATCTTTGGGCTGGCAGCACCTTCCCAGATGGGAAAAACAAACAGATGAAGCCACAGGACAGCTGGATGTCTCCAGCTGTGCAGAAGACACCTCTGCCCTGGCCAAGAGCCACCGTTCCTTCTCCGCTGTTGGAGGAACGTGCTTTGGATTTAATTAACAGCTGCAAAATGCTATTCTCTCCTACCCAAGAACCCCATAGCATTTTGTTACTTTTCTTATTAGGAGGATATCACTGCACGATGGAGCAACAGTCACATTGCTCACGAGCCCAGCTTCCAAATGGCAAGTCAGAGCCCCACAGAGGCTACAGCCCGGGTGCGGGACTGGGCTCAGGCTCGCACATGGCTCCTGGGAAGCCGCAGCACAGCCAAGCTAAGCGGGACAGATGCCCTGTCGACAAGCTGGTGCGCTAACCAGTAGCCACTGCTTTTCTGTAGGTGTCGCAACAAAGATGAGCTCTAATGAAAATAAGAAGGTAGCTCTGCAAAGGCTCGCAAGGGCTGCTCCCCAAATTTGAGGTACTGGTCTGAAAACTTGACAGCTATGAAAAGTGCTTTTCTGGCTATATTCCAAACAGGAGGCAGGGGAAGGGAAAACCTAGAGAAGGGCAGCAGACAAGAATTTTTTTCCCCATGTAATAGGGGGGAAAAGAAAAAAAAGAAGGGAAAGAATATTTACACAGTAAATGTGATAGACTAGACGTTTGAGGATTATTTTGATCTAAGAAGAAATCAAAAAGAGTTAAAGTAAAATAATTTAAATCTCTTCCAATAAATATTAGCATTTGGATAGTGCAAATTAGCAGCTAAAATGTTAACCTTATTGCAACGATTTCCTTCTCCCCATGAGACATAATCTACATATCTATTGTTGGCATCAGACATCCATTAAAGGCAGAGAGCATTTTTTAGAGGTTAAACAGGAAAGCTATCTTTGGTGCCCCCTCTAGATAACAAAAAGCCATATTATTCTGCTTCTGGGACAATTTAAAGTCAATTCTCAGCCTATAACCATAAGAAGCTGTAATGCTTTCTAACAGAGAGCTCTTGGGCAGCTTTTTTATTTAAAAATCATTTCAAGAGAGCAGTTTTATTAAGGTATCCAAACAGAAGCAAGCTTTTAGGTGTTGCTCCTAGGGTACACTGTATACTTAGGGTACTGTATCTTGTGTTTCTTGGCAAGATCTCAGAGTCTCAAATCCTCTTTCAAACTCGATTAGAAAGTTTCAGCAGGAGACCTGACTGGTCTGCAGTCCTCTTTAGTTCTAGGAGAGCCACAAAATTCAAACTAGGAGAAAAATCTCAAAGTGCTGCTAAATGCAAATGGAAAGCTTGAATTAGAAAAGAGGGATTCACAGGAAGAATGGAAAAGTGAAAAAACACCCAAATGCTCAGGGGAGTCTGTACAGACAGAACTGTTAACCCCTCCCGCCCTGCACCCCACGTACCTTCCCGAGCTGAATGGGGTGACACAAACAGGTAAAGCTGGCAGGGAAACAGCAGGTGAATGGTACCAGGACAAGAAGCCAGCCAGATCTGTGCTAGCAACCTGCCGATACGAGCAAAGGAGCAGCATAAGAGGTGCCTGGGCTCCCGGGGGCATGCACCGAGGGCAGGAAGGGACAGCAAGAGCTGGGTGCAGCGAGGTGCCAGGTACAATCACAACTGAAGGCCAAGAGCAACAAGTTAATCATTTAAAGAAAGAAGCAGGGGGAGATCCAAAGGGGACATCTGTATGCAGCGGAGCAGGAAAAGGGCACAAGACTGTTGCAACAAGTAAAGTTAGAGAGAGAAGAGAGGCAAAACCAGGACACAACTTCTGGGAGAGAATAACCTGTTGTGGCACTATGGATATAGTCTAGGAGAGAGGCTGTATTTGAGAATAAAACTGTTCTTAATTTTTGTTTCAGAACTTTTCCTTGTTCCGTTTGTACAACAGGTGGTTTAAGCAAACAATTTTTTTTTTCCTATTTGCATCAAGCAGTAGGAATTTATTACAAGCAGTATTCTTACAAGACACTTGTGCCATAATCCAACAAACAGTTATAAATTTACTTAACTTTAAGCATGTAAGTAGTCCTTTCGACATTAGTGAGGCTACTCAAATATTGTCTTAAGCAAGGTGTGTAATGTAGGCATGAACAGTGCCTAATTTAAACATCAGTTGTGTGAAGGCCTCCGAATCTTCTGCTTTACCTCCAGACTGTGAGCCCTTCTTATATATACATGCTCCTCTCCAGCATGATTCCTTCTGGAAGAAAGGCTTCAAACAAAAAAGTTTATTTTTAAACCAGAAATGTTGCAGCTAACCAGTATAATAATTTATAGAGAGCACTGCCACTAAAATATCAGCCACACTAAGTTTTGAAAGCAAAACAATCAAATTCACACTACAATGTATGTAAAAGTTATTGATCAGGTCGATCTAAGATGTACTGGAGTCAAAACAAACCAACCAGCGCCCCCCTCTCTCTCTCCCCAACTTACAAGGAACATTTCCTTTGGTAAAATAATAAAAAAAGGATCATCTTCCCTCAACAATAAAATGGGTTAAGACTTAATCCAGAACAGAAGAAAATTTAAGCAATCCCCCCCCACAAGAAGTCTATATAAGTCTAATATAAGTCTAATATAAGACTATCAAATCTGTTAGATTCCATAAGCTTTTTTTTTCCCCCAAAAAAAACCAGAAAATGAAATCCCTATGCATTTCAGAACTATTGTCAAAGTCCTCATTTTCAAAAGTTGCAGAAGTGGTGTTTTATTTCCTATTCAAAAATAATCAATTAATTGAAGTAAAGCAAAAGAACTAAACCAGACCAGGTGACAAGACGACACTGCTCCTCACCAGTGCTAGTATTAAACAGCTGTTGGCAGCTCAGACTGCCAGGACACAGGCAGTATCAAGGCATGTTATCTTTATAAATACAATTTGGTGACAAAAACATCTAAAATATGTCACTCAGGCACTGTCAGTTCTCAATACTGTGTTTCTCCTGCTCTGATTGAAATAGTTTAATATAATGACAAAATTGATCTTTAAATATGCAAAGTGATTACTGCACTTTGCTAAGAGAAGCACATTCCTCTCCCTCCTTTTTTTGTAATCTTCCCAATACTGATAACGAATCTTTCTCTTCCAAAAGAAAATGTAAAGGTTTTCATCACTTCCGTTTCTAATTTGCTTCTTTTTATCTCTTTCAACTTTGAGCACAGCAAGCAAGAAATATTCTTATACTAATGCAAATCAAGGAGTGAAAGCAATCAAATTAAACAAAAAGTAAAGTGATCTGTGGAATTAATGAAACTCCTCCTCCCCTTTACATTATTTATATTATTCATCATTTCTTTTTCCCAATATTGACCAAATGTCAACTTTTCCTTTTACCAGAACTATCATGAGAAACAAACCTTCAGGAGGTTCAACACTGTATCGTATGTTCTAAACTATAATGTGGTGAGCAACTTTTTTTTTTCCCTCCCTTTTAGTACCTACAGGTACTCAGTACCTTTCCCATCTTTCAGAAACTTCTTTGGGCAGACTCTCTGCAGCATAAGATCAGCAAAACACCAAAGGCAGCACTGACTTAGTTATAAGCCTTGCTCAACAGATTCTCACAAACTGTCCCTCTATTCCATCACTGCAATGGCCAGTAACAGGAAAAACCTTTTAACTTTACATTTTTTCTGTCCACCTATTTATATTCTTTCTAGACTTCTATGCTGTCCTAGAACTTTGTTCTACCTATTCAGAAAGACAGGAGACTTTGCAATATGTATTCAAAAGGAAACCATGAGAATGAGAACACAAGTTTTCATTGCTGAATTAAGATTATACCCCAATTTTTCTAGAATTGAAAGCTTCCAGGTAGACAGTGAACTTCAGAGCAAAGAGAAATTTAAAAGAGGAAGAAAAAAGATAACAAATGCTATTCTTACAAAGTCCAGTCTGATCTAGTTTTATATTGTTATTTACACAGCAAATAACTCACACTAGCTTCATAACTAGTTTTGTAAGAAGAGCTGCAAACATACTTGGGCTTCATGCACAAAGAACACTTATTGTAAGGTCTGGTAGTCTTGCAAAGCAAGCTAATAAAGCCTTTATCACTTATAACCTGCAAATGCACAGTAGGCAGAGCAATATTTTCTGGCCATTGCATTATAAAATATTACATTAAAAGGCATTATTCTTGGTTTTTGTAACAAAATGAACCTCTAGTGAGTTTACAGTGGTCATTTGGCTTCAATAATGCTATTTAAGATCTGATATTGGGATGTATAACCTGTGTCTTCAGACTGGGCAATTTCATTACTTTCTCTTTCAAAAGGTGGTTTTAATAACTAAGCTTTCAAATTGTTTTCCTCATAATAAATAAGTGAAGCTAAAACGCACTTGTCAGCACTGAAAGGCTGGATACAGTCCCACAGTGGACATTAAGGATACAGATTGAATCAAGCCAACAAAACACTTACAGCAATGGCTTTCCTTAATATCTATAGCAGTTTTTAAATTACAATACAATAGTATGATTTTAATGCCAGGTGAATGAGGTCAGACAAAGAAGAAGTTATATCAGCAACAACAGGCAAATTCCCACCAATTTAATGTCTACAAATTAGAGCAAGCTTTTCTTCAGAAAGCATTAAATATCCACGAACATAGAAACAAAGTTCATTACATTTTTAGCTCTGTTATCACAAATTTTTCATTGTGAAGTGATCTGCTTTTGGTTTTTTCTATCTCTTATGGGCATATTAAGAACAAAGTACATCAGCAGATTCCATCTCTTCCCTGAGTAAAAATATGATTAATGATAAAAGCAACTATTTAAGCCATGAAACTGATCCTCCTAATCTCAGGACAGTAAAACTGTCTTCCTGATTTTCCTTCCTATAGTTTAAATGGATGTTCTCTTAGTGGTAAGTTTTCAGATCATAAATTTCCAATATCAAATTTTATAATGGCACAGACACAACAGGTCTTGCAG
Source organism: Apteryx mantelli (assembly GCF_036417845.1). Taxonomy (NCBI): domain Eukaryota; kingdom Metazoa; phylum Chordata; class Aves; order Apterygiformes; family Apterygidae; genus Apteryx; species Apteryx mantelli. The sequence goes on from NC_089979.1 coordinate 54,758,963, forward strand.
CTGCACTCAGATTTTTAATTATCGAAAACATTGGTCCCCTGCAGAGAAGGTAGGGAGAAAGGAGTTCAGATCAGGTAACCAAAAAGCAATACAGAACTATAAGCACTGCTTAAGTCTAACTTCCAAACTAGTGGGCTCACGTTTGTGTGGGGAAAAAGGGAAGAAAGTGAGAGAGGTGGAAAATACCTGCTTAATGAATCCCTCATGACATGACTGTTATGCTCACTGTGCACAGGAACATTAAAGCCAGGAGCAGACCATATGGCTACTATGGCCTGCCTTCATGAGGCAAGAAACATAGAGCTAAATTAAGGATCTTGTCATCTTAACACCTGTGATCTAGTTAGCTGATGTATTGGTGCATTCTCTTTCTCTCTCTCAAAATAGTCTGTCTAGCTCTTCAGTTAGCTCATGCAAACTGCCTACCCTTATTATTTACTTCCACAGTGTGTTAAATATTCCTACTGCCTTTACTATAAAAGAAAGTGAGACTGCTAATAAATGATTTTACATCTTAATTTTAGTTAGAGATACTGAGTCCAGAACAGTTAGTTTTCTCAATACTCTACCTCTTGAGTTCCCATCTTTTATTTATATCTTTCTTTTTCTTTCAGGTTAAATAGGCCAGGACTAATTATATTTTCTTCATGACCTGCACTACCTGAAACCATGAATCATTTCTGTTCTTTTCCACTCCCTGTCTCTATTTTAACAATTTCCTTCCTCTAACAGGGTGACAGAAATGAACAGAAATCTCCATATCTGATTTCCCATGTGCCAGAATATTTTTTCTGCTTTCAAGTTCTCCAGACTTTGTTTGCTTTTCTTTTTAATTGCTGCCATAAACTCTGGAATAGTGCTCCCAAGTGAAGTAAAACATCCCTCTTGTAGTTTATCTCCAACTTTGCCATTTTGCAGAGCAGAATGATTATTTGTTATTTGCTTCATTAGTTCAGACTTTTCTCCACTCAGCTGAGTAATTTTGAGTTATGGCTAATGCAGCACCATACATTATCCAGAGGGGAAGGAGAAAAAAAACAAAAAACAAAAAAACCCACACACACACACCACACAAAACCACTTTCCACGTTTCTGTCACCTCCTCACCTGCAGTTCAGCATCATTACCAAGTCACCAGACAAAGCACTCCACCTTTGCGTAGAACACTTAAACTTTCACAGGAGCTGTGATTAGACCTTAGGTCCCCCACATCCAAAAGGCATCCTCTCCCCAGTAGTTTAATTTCTCTTTCAAATGTTTAGTGCTGCAGAATAGCGCAAAAGAGATGCAATGAGATGACCTGAGGGACACCAGATTACCCTCACCTGGTGCCAGGGAGTGCTCTGCCGAGAGGGAAAAAACATGCTTCAAATCTTGACGCCACTGTGCATCTTCCATCTCCAGAGTGAATGGCGAGGAAGATTTAATCCCATCTAAACTGAATTACTGTTAGAAAGCCTTTTCCTTTTCTCTTCCTTTCTTCCAGCTTTAGTTCTGTCTAAACAGACAAACCAACCTATAAAAGCCTTTTTGGTCAGCTTTAGCCTAAGCTAAAGGTATGCTCCTAGGAATCACGCAAACTATTTTGTGGGGGGTGTACTGCTTCAATCAATGACACCATATTATCATACACTCTAAAAAAGAAAAATACTGCTGTGCCTTTTCCATCTGTGATTTTCCATATAGGTTTTAAAGATAGTGGCAGATTAGGTTTGGACCAAATTTAATTTTGTTTAAAGAAAAAAAAAGTGTATAGAATTCAAGTGGTATATTTCCAAGCCTCGTTTAGAAATTCTAATGAAAACTGCTGTTTCTATATAGGCAATAAAAAAAAAAAAGACTAGATGTACACAGTAAGACTTGGTTACATTTATTCCCATTGTCCATTCCAGAAGAAACATGAAGAGTATGAAACAGGAAACCGAGTATAACACAAAAGGAAACTGCATTTAACAATGTGTCATTTTAAATTAAAAACAAATTCAACAGATAAAGAAATACTTTTGTCAACAAAACGCAGTCTTTAGTGCCAAAGAAAACACAGGTCCACCTAGAAAGCAAGGCCTCTCAGAGGAGCTGAGAAATTAAGTTTACACTTACATGGGACTGAAAAAGCAAGTTGCCAACTACACTAATGCCTCAGAATAAAATAAAATAAAATAAAACACAGACGTACCACACCAAAACCCCACACCTACCCACAACACCACCCTGCTCCCCCCTCAACCTATGCAAGTTGTCACTGAAACGTGTATATACATGCTAAAAATAAGCAACTAAGTGACTAAGTTACCGGCCGCGCACACGGCTGCTGGCTGCGTGCCCTAGCCGCGGCAGCCAGCCGTGCTCGACGCCGGGGAGCCCCCTCGGGGCGGCGGGGGCCCCGCAAGGCTTGCAAACGGGAAGCGAACACGTGCCCACGTCTACAGGGTGGACGCGGCAGGGCGGGAAGATGGTTGCGGTCCCGTTTAGGGGCAAAGGGGAGAAGTTCGTGGCGTGCAGCTCTGGGTCCGGGGGCTGCGCCGGGGGAGGACGGCGGCACCGGGCGCCTCTCCCCGCGCCGCAGCCCAGCGCTACAAGGGCTCAGTGTTCCCACCGGCCACAGAAACCCTCGCCCGTCCTTCGGCTGCTTCCAGGCACCAGATGGTTCGCATTAAGCACGTCCGTGCTCGGCTAGCAAGTGTCAACTGGAAAGCCCGGACCCTGAATGTTTTACAGATGAAACAACACCAGGCTTTTTGCCAGAGACGTGGGACCGGGTCCTCACCTCGGCTCTGCGCCGCTCCGGCGACGCGCCCAAAACGAGCCGGGGGCTGCCTAGAGAAGCTGGAGATTTTCTTCAGGTTCGCGAGCCACAGGCAGACCAGGGACGCCAAGGGCGGCTCTGCGCCATGCGCCCCAGCCCTGAAGGTAAGGGATTTGGGAGGCACTCACGGACTCGCGAGCTCCTGCTGCCTCGCAGCCCGGACTGCCCCGGCGACGACTTGCGGGCGCCCAAAAGCGCTGCTGAACCGCAAGACCAGAAAGCGCCGCTTCACGGTGCACCGGTGCTCAGATTAAAAGCTTTAGGAAGTCTCCTCCAACCTCCTTTTAACCGGAGGAAAACAAGCAGCCAGACAAAACCCCGCTCCACCAATAACTATGGTCCCAAAATGCACCAAGTTTTCCTCACTCCAGATTTGCTGCCATGCCCTCTTGGCTAAACGTTTACGGAGCCCCCACTTTTGTTCTTTAACTTGTAAAAATCCAGCGGAAAGAGGCAAACCTATGTGCAATCTTGGTGCTAACAGCTTTCTCAGCCTGAGCCAGTTTTAACAGAAATAGGAGTCGTTTGCATGAATCATAACCATCTTGAAAAAATAATAAAAAAAAATCATCTTTTCTTCACGCTTGTTGTCTCTGTTTCACAGGGTTATTTGTCATCAGAGCACTGGAGGTATGGGAATTGATAATTATCAAATACTTACTTTTCTATTTTAGTTTAAACGAGGTATATTCCTAATTACTCCAGATAGTCCTTTTAATAAGAGGAATTGAGTAGCCTTTATCAAAAGATGAAGTATTACAAAAACATTAAAGATTAACTGTTAAGAAAAAACAAAGGACAAACACGTACACTTCTCTAAAGCAGCATTACATACTGGAAAACTATTTTGCTGACTGGATATTAATATACAGCACACATTTCAAAGTTCATTACTTTTTTTTAAAAGAACTCTGCAATTAGCTTTCTAATTCTGGTTTATATAGACTAGCATGCTGTTTTCTAATATGCCACATCAAATAGTGTGAAGGTATATATAGTAACCAGCCACAAAATATTCCAGAAGCACATTATTGCCATGCTGTTTTAATTTCTTTTTAGCTGCATGCCATTTCATAACAGGATTATTTTAGTTTCTCTAAGACAAGTGCATATGCAAGACAGATGCGGTGTTTCAGGCTGTCATTAGCATACTGACTGTATCTAGAAATGTCTCATTCTAGATAAACGGGAATGAAAGTGATGCCTATCAATTCTTTGTCCGTGTCCTCTATCTATGTTGCAAGGACATTCAAGAAAGTGAACTTGAGTTTAATCCTGTAATTTAAACACTAGGTGGAGCCCACTTCCCAAAACTGAAAAATGAGAGTTCTCCTTACAGCAAATTCTCATAAGCCTATTGAAATATCTGGTCATGAATAAACATGACAGAACTCAAACAGCTGGGGTGACTGTCATTACTGCAACAATATATACTAGCCAACAATTATACCTCTGCATAAAAAGAGGGAATTTAATACTGGGCAACTGCAAAAAAAAATTTACATCCTTCTACAAATATTTTCTATCAGCAAGGAAAAAAGGAGCCACAATGCTTTGATAAACTAGACACACATGGATTTTTAAAGTTACATATGAGGAACTATGTTGAGTTGAGACAGTTAAGGGAGAAATATGAGAAATATGTCTGTTTTTTGACAGTAAGCTCTACTGATTACATCTATACCAGAATTCTATATGTGTGCATGCACACACACACACACACACTCATATATACAAAACAGGAGCAATCCTATTTTACTTGGTTTCATTAGTTCTAATGGGAAAGCTAATTTGTGATGTTTGATAAAATGCCAGCTCTCTCAAAGTAAACATACCACATGTTTAACTGGAGAAAAATGAGCTTTGGTGCTAGAAAAAAACCCAGGATGCAACAACACAAAACATCACTACAACTATCCCAGTGAGAAAGAAAGAAAAAGGAAAAAAAAAAGTCAAGTCGCCAATATCTAACTTGCCTAGCCTCGCTGTTACCGGATAAACCCATTTATCTCTGGCTCCATTACAGACAACTGCCACTTCTGCAGTATTTTGGCCAGACTCTAAGTCTGCTTCACAATGCAAAGGGCAGACAGAAATCACACGCAGACAACCCTTGACCACTTCTTAGATTGATAAGGGACATGCTAGCAAAAACATCTAAAAGCCGAATAGACAATAAAGTGGGGTAAAGACTTGCATGAGATTGTCAGTAATACAATTCTGCTGACATCTGCTGATTGCTTTAACCTTTGAACAGTACAGGCCACTGACTTCGCCTAACTCCTCTCCTAACAAATCTACAGCAATAGCTACCAAGGTTAAGATAAGCATGAAGGCAGTTAACTTTAACACAAAAGACTACATTTGGCACATAAACAGTGATCCATCCTGTTCCAACCACGCTAACCACGAAACTAAACTTGCCTTTGTCACTTGCCTCCAAACTTTTAATGGATGACCTGGGAGGATAGGCCTTGCCTAAGGAAATTATTACTAACTCAAATTCACTGCGGGATCCTAATGGCAATTTCCAGAAGCAGAAATGAAGCGTCTATGAAGAATGGTATAAGCTTCCCCAGAAGGCCCTACTCACCCATTATTTCTGTAAAAGTGATCTATATAGCAAGTTTTCTTGATCCCGCATCCTTGTGGATTAAAGATGGTCTTCAGGATCTCATGGACTGCTGCTGTTGCATTAGCTGCTAGAGGAAACACTTTGAAATGAACCAAAGGTCTTCAAATGAAAAATCTGCTGCTATTTGATGGCAAATAAAACTTCCCCATCTACTAAGTCTCTAACGAGCGACAGCTTGACTTCACAAAGAACCACGTACAGGACAAGACTCATATGCTCCTGGACTGTTTGACAGACTCGGAGCTCATGGACATACACTCTGCTGCCATAAAAACAACATGCTCTTTGTCTTTAGCTGTAGAAGGTATATAGTCAGTTCAAGTGTTAATACTTCTGCTTGTTTATTAATATTCTGTTTAATCGTACGACATTACAGATGTTTTTCAACATACCTGAATCACACACACAAAAAAGAAGTCTGCCCATCTGAAAGCAGGTAAATTTTCAACTGCAAGTATAGCAAGCACCTAGTGTTTGTTTTAAAAGCAAATATGAAAATAATTAGCATTTATTTGGGACTTGACTTAAAATCATTTGACAACACAGGCCCTTTTACTTCCACAGGTGTTTGGTTCAATAAAACAGTTACTCTATTAGCAGTAAGAATATCTCACTGACCTCACAAATTAAGTGTCAGCAAATGGAGGATACAATTGAAATACCACAGTTGCAGGTTTTACTAAATAGTAATGTTTAACTACTTCCTTATCACAAACATCTTCCTGTACAGCTATAATTTAGAAACCTTTGCCACTGTAATTTTCTCTGCTTCATTTTCTTTACAGCTATGCTTTTATGTGTCAGGCCAAATACTTGTTCATCAGCACTATTATCCATGCAACAACTGAAGACAAACAGCTATGGTAAAAAAACAGAAAAGAAGGAATACAAAGGCTTTGCATATATATAAAAGAAATTAAAATACAAAGCAAACTCTTTAGTGCAGTATACAAGGCTAGAAGAGAAGTGGACATTAAGACATGATAGTTACATAAACATAACTCTGAAGGCAGTCACTCTGCACGCATACAGAGCAATGAGGTTAAAGTTAAGGTTAAAACCTTATGGTTTTACCTTCTCTCAGCAATCATCCCAAAAGCTTTATGGTCATGGTGCTTTCAGCCTCTGAATATGGAAAGGACAATACATTGTGGACCTCACCCACTGATTACATCTGAGCATAATCAGGTCACAACAGGCAAAAGTGACAGCTTACCTGATATGTAGGTGGAAGCAAATGGTATAGTAGTAAAAAGTGGGGGGGGGGGGGGGAGAGGGGAAGCACCTTTGAAATCCCATTCGGTGTTACTAAAATGTTACTTTTCATATTCACCTTTACTGTACAAAGAAAAGTCAATCTGTAAGTTCTGTGAGCTAAACTAACTCCTTTCATGAAGGAACAAAATCAAACTAACAAACCTAGAAAAAAGAATACAACAGAAAAATTGAAATCCAGTTAATTTAAATACTTAAAGACATAAAAAATTTTCAAAGTGAACTATTAGTAGCATATGACTTATGAATACACAAGTGAATGAATTTAAAGTGTTTGTTGGACTGACTACAGTTTTGCAGGCCATCTTCCCAGAAAAGCAAATGATTAGTCAGGGGTTTGTCTAAACCCCTTGCTTCTCCAGAGCCAGCTGTGGTAATTTCTGACCCATCCAAATTCTTCTTTGCAGTATCATTTGTTCGATCTTGCAAAGTTTGCCTCACTATATTAACCAGTTCTCTTTTTCTCCCTTGCTTTACAGTCAGAGCTCTGGCTGGCTCCACATCACCACCAGTCAGCAACCAACTCGCACTCAGCTGCTAACTCAGATTCGGCTCAGTCAGCAATAGCTTTTAATCTTCCTGCTATTGATACTCTATCATTTTTAAAGGACTAGAGATAGTCATAGCCTAAACTAAGGATATCCTTACAGAGGTATCTTTAGAGGCATAGCTCACCAGAAAGTACTGAAAACCTTCTATATGATCAATCTAGACCTCCTGAAGAATTTAAAGTTTGCTCCCACAGAGTAACTGAGATTTGTTAACAGAGGTTAACAAAAATCTTGTTATTATTTCCAAGATTCTAGAAATTCTAGTTTGTCGTATACCAACAGTAGCCATATCTAACAGCAAATTACATCTTCAGAAGCTGTGTGCAAAGCATGCTCTGAATGCAAGGAAGAACAGAGCAATTAAAAACTGAAAGCAATAGGCAAGCATTTAGAGGCTGCACGAGAGAGCAATACTCTAGACTGAACTTGGCTGCCTGCTGCATTCCTCTTAATGTTACAAAAGCCACCCTCCCTCAAAAGTCTTCACCAGCCTTGCCATTATCACAAACTTTCCATGACCCTGTGACTTTACTTTTCTCCCAAGCCTGAGGCCTGTCTAAATGCAACTTTTTTTTAAACATATCATAGGATAACTCAGGCTGGGAGTGACCTCAGGAGGTCTCTAGTCCAGCCTCCTCCTCCAAGCAGGGTCTGCTGTTGTTACCAAAAGCTCTCCCGACTTTGGTGACACTTTGAGATCAGACCAGGTTGCTCACCCCAGCTTTATCCACTTGGGTCCTGAATATCTCCAAGGGTGGAGACCACACAGCCTCTCTGGACAGCCTATTCCACTGCTTAACAATCTTCATGGGGAAAAGTATTTTCCTTATAGTCAGCCTGTACCCTTCTTATTTCAACTTATGCCTGTTGTCTCTCAACCTCCCACCACACACCACTGCAAAAAGCCTGGGTTGCATCAGTCTTGCTCTTTTACTGAGGGAGGGGGCAGGGGAAAAAAAAGACTTCTTATTTTTAGTTTTGATATTTTTCTGTTTATGCAAAACACACCTTGCTCTTTGTTTCAGATTTTAACTTTACTTACTACATTTGCCAAAAATTCATCTATATACCAAATCAGATCTAGGGTTTAAAAAAAAATAAAAATAAAAATCTAAGCATAGAACTTGGGTGGAAATGCTCAGCCATGTAACCACATCAAAATTCTCTGATATGCAGTGATGATGGCAACACTTCACTGTTCATGTTTACTACTCTCCAGATATTAAAGCAGCAGCATCTCTCTGCATAGATGTAACACAAGAGCCAATTACACATGTACATTGCAAAATGCTAAACAAAAATAGTCTAAAAGGAAGACGAGACACACACTGAAGCAAAGCCACGAGAAATGCACTCTGGCAGTTGTCAGACTTAAAGAGTTTTTTGTTAGTGTTAGTGTGTACATCACAGTAAATATGCATTACTTACATTCCTCGGCACCAGATCTATTACTCTCTCAAGCTGATCAAGGCTTCTTAGCACATCAAAGAATGGCAATCTGAAGCAGTCCACTTACAGATCTTACTGCTACTCAGTTATGAAATTACCTTGTGCCAGTCATGCAGAAGGCTTAACTGCACTTTTAGCTACATTATGAAGGAATAAAAGATATCTAAGAGGAACTAAAATTTGAGAAAAATGCATCAGTGCAACATATGTTCAGCCTGCCTGAAAGGTCATGTGAAATGTGATTAGTGCTGCTGTCCTTCCAGGACTCCAAATTTGAAAATTGCCTTGAGACAAAGGCTTTCCAGCATAAGCTATGGATCAATAAAAGGATTAAGGAGCAACATTTTGGAAACGCTCAAAAGTAAAATATAAGTTTTTATCTGAGATGTCTCTAAAGCTATGCTTGAGAAGACAAAGCATTAAGTTTAAGTCCTATCTTCCAGTCTCATGCTCCTCGCATCAGTGCGAGATGCAGGTGCCATGGACTGTGCATGCTTGAATGAGTAAAAAGAAAGAGAGAGGGACAGGAGATTCACCCAGAGGAACATGCATCAGCAACACCTGGCTGCAGTCCCTCAGAGAGGAGCTAACAGCCAGCACTACATTTACCACCACACCTGACCGGGAACGGCAGCACCAGAACACCAACATCACCCACATCTCAGTGGGACACCAGGAAATACCACTCCCGAGTTGCATTTACATTCTCCCAAAATGTTAAGCAATGTGGTTGAGGACAGTCACCGTGCAGATGAAAGATGAAGCAAGTTATTTTCCTTAATTGAGCCTATTTGTAGTGAGGAGTCATCCCTGTTAGCTCTAAACAACCCAGAGAGAAATCTCAAGGCTACTTCTCTGTGAACCACCTCCAGTCAGTTCTCAGAGGCACCTTTATTCTTACAAACCATCCTGACTGAGTATTACCATCTCCAACCATGTTTTTAGAATGGATCTCGGGCCTGATACATTTGCAGCAAACATTTTTCCAATGGCTGTCCAGACACCTTTAATTGAAAGTCCAAAATGCCAGAAAGCATCTCATCCTCAGGGAGCAACAGTGGTTATCCTGAGACTGGTATTCTGCCATTCATTTGTGTGCATATGAGCAAGGAATATGACCCCAGGAGAGCTATGTCTATATTTCTAAAAGACCTCACTAGAGGGTACTTGGGACGGAAATCCTTTTCATACAAAATTGTGGTACAATATTTAACGCAAACACACCATCAATGCATCGTTTCTTGAAGTTCACACCACAGGCAAAACCAGTACTATGAAAAATAAGCTGAAATACAGAGTACTTTTCTGAAAAGTCATCCAATGAGTTAATCATTTTTATCTGAATGATTTGCAGAAAGAACTGAATAAGGCCCCCCCAAAAAAAAATTTTTTTGAAAAGTTCTAAACAGTTGCTTCGCAGCATGTCTTCCAGAAAAGTCATTTTAAAATAAAATAATTTAAAAAGCAATCATACTCAGCCTCATAAAATGACATTATTTAGAATTAATCTGCTGCATGTTGATTCCTTCACCTTTGCCAACAATAAAACAGCATAAGAAAAACACACTTCATCAAGATAAAGTTGAAATTCAGTTAACATTGCCTGTTGCTTCTACAAAAGAAACAGCCAGAAACCAGATCTAGCTTTCATCAAGCCCAGCTTCAAATCCTTAACACTCCTACTTGTCATAAGAAGGAGAGATAAGTTAAACTCATTTTGCAGACTCACCAAAATTGTCCATATCCCAACAGGCAGCAGTTCATCCAGTTTGTCAAGTCCATGGTTGCAGCAGTCAGTCAGTCACAGCAATTGGTAGGAAAATGGAGAAAGAAGAAGAACAAACAAAAAAGAAATGAGAACACTTGAGATTCAAAGAACAAGACTACTGTTTTCTGTAGAATGAGCATTATGTCTTTTTACATTACAGAATAGTTTCAAACTATTAAATACTTGACACACATGGACCTAACTTATTCTAACAAGAAAGAAAATAAATACAATAGCAATGACATTGATAAAAAACAATAACTACAGTTTAGCAAAGATCTGTCAAAGCTGGCCTTATAATGAAGATTTAAGAGTAAAAACAAATCTTTTACTGTACTTCCATTAGGCACTAGAAGCTGCACAACACATACAGAGAAGGTATACTATTTTCCTCATACTACAGACATTTCCTGCTCTTTGATAATGAGACGTAATATCTGGTAGGGGGAAAAAAAAAGTTAAAAATGAAACAGGCCACAGTGGCTGACAATTTTCAGAATCCTTGATCAAGAATTGGGGACTGACAACTTGTTCTTTACAATTAAGGGGCTCGAGACCTACCCTACAGTTAATTATCTAAGCAGTCATATACCCACAAACTGCCAAGACGACCCAGGCTGAAATAATAGTTGTTCTGGATTAGAATCTCAACCGGTCAAATAAATGAATGAATAAATATCAGTGCTTCTACTGATAAATCCAAAGAACAATTTTACAACTTTCGCAGGCTCAACATTGAGTTTGCTAGTAACTGCTCTGAAACATTTGGTTATTTTTTTTTTAGTCTTTGAGAGGGAATGTTTCAGAAACATCTGTATAAAATATTAAATGCTGTGGGCTAACCTGAATAAGCTACCTGTACATACTTAATGGCATTGAAATGTGTATTATTCTTTTGAATAGAGAAACTGGTTGTTTTTGGAAGTTAAGGAAGAGTGAAAGGTCCCAAGTGCAGAGACACCAGACAACAAAAGCACTGCAGACTGCAGCAGAGAGGAGGAGGAGGAGGAGGTGAAGGAAACACTACACTAGCCACGTTATACTAGCAGCTATATACTCATCAGATTTTGACTGTAGTGCAAACAGCACCAAGGCTGACAAGAAGCCAAAAAGCCAAAGGTCATTGCAAGTTTCTCACAACAGACAGGGAAATCTCACCATCTGGTATCTTTGAATTCCCAAATTCTTCAACCCAACTGTCCTCAGGAATACATGTATCTTCACAATTAAGAGATCTGAGAAAAGCCTCTCTGCTGCCACACTGATCTGGACTTCTACTGGATGAAGGCTAAGGGCCCTGGGTCTCCTTGGACCTCCAAAAATGCCAAGGCAGGGTAAGAAGGTGAGCTGTCTGCACAGACCCTCGTAAGTTTGTTTTTGATCCCTGTAGAAGCAATGTCGTACAAAGTAAAATTTATCTATTGACATCAAAAAGAAAAACATAGCTGGCACAGTCAACTAATTTGCAGCCCCCCTATGGATAATGGTTGATGAGTTACCTCCTCCTCTGCTTCCATGGTCCATTAATAAGACAGCAAGAAAAACTGCAGAATAAGGATGACGGTTGCTCATGTATTCACTGCTTTACTCATGAACAACTTCTTTGTTGCTGTTTTTGTAGGAGTGCTTTTACAGAGAGGGAGCCTTTTCAATTCCTTCATGTGAAGGATATTAGAGGAGAAAGGGAAAAAGATTTCAGAGAGTTTTCCTTCATTTCTGATTTTTATTCTGTCTTGGGAACCACTGCCCTTCCCCAGAGATGCTACCATGTACCATTACTATTAGTGTGACTGCATCTACAGCTTGCCCTCAAGATGTTCCATGCCTTTTCCCTCTGCAAGAAAAGTTGAGATTACCGGGAGACGATTTGTATTGGAGTAGACATGATTCCAAGACATTCCCAAGGATTATAATGGCCATTTAGTGTCTTGACTAAACACAGGACATCAAACGAAGGGAATAAGGAAAATAAGATTGTGATGGTGGCAGGGAGGGAGATGAACATTAACCAACTCATCAGGAGCCAACAAGTCAAGAGGTAAGGGAAAAGCAGATGCTGAGTAGGTGGGAATGCAGGGAAATGCAAATGCAGAAAAAGGAGGAAGAAAAGAAATAAAAGGGTACAAATGACTAGGAAGCAGCAGAATGTGAGCAGGAAAGCTGCCTAACTGGTTTATTTAGGCTGGGGATAGGGTGCAAAAGGGACAGAAGTGCAGCATCCCCACTGACAATCCTGAACATGCATTTCTGAGAGAGAACAAAAGGTGGCTGCTGAAATTTGACACATTACAGTGGGCAGCTTTCCATTAGCAGCTCGGAAGATTTGCTGACAAAAAAACAAAAAGTGGTCTTATATGCCAGGCTGTGATGGATGGACGGATGGATGGGATGCAAATTGCCTTGAACACTGCTGCAGCATCCACTGCTCATACCACATACCAGTTGCCTGGGTCAGGCTGAGAAGAGATATATTGGAGCAAGACCACAGACCACCAGAGACATTTTGTATTCCCCTGCTCCTCCCTCTTCACATGCTCTCTATTTGTGCATGACACTGGATTATGAAACTGAAAATGCTGGTGCAGCTCCAGGTGGCATTTTAGGGTCAATTGCTTCTTCACCAGACACTGAAATCACAATTTTTCAGGCATAACATTAGCTATGAATGTTTTAGGGCACAGTGAACTTTATGGATTATTACAGTGGGCCCCCTTGCTCAAAAGCCTATGCAGTAATCTCTTTATATGCAAGGTGCGTTATATGCTTTTTTGCAGAATTGCATTTTACAACGAACTCTACAATTACACTACTTGCTCTTTTGCTCCACCAAGCCATGCAGTGCTCCCGACTGTTACACATTCTCCAATAAACAGATCTCAAGTGGAAGAATACACTTTCAAAACCATATGACACATTTTAGCCACTTATCACAAGAATATGTCAATACAAGGTTTTTCCAGCTAGAAGCTTTTGAAAGTTTCTTCAGAACTATTATGACTCAGCTTGGATCTATTCCTAATCCACAGGCATGGTAAAAGACTCATCTGGCACCAAGGCACCGCAAAATAAATAAACAATAGAGCCTTAATGAGGTCATCTGTCAAAAAAAAAAAACAAAAAAACCCCACACCCACCCACACAACACCACACTACACATCTTTTCTTAATGCAATCTGTAGGACACAGAACAACTACAAGCCCTAACCCTGCAACTGACTGACTCTGGATCCAGCTGTTTAATCAAACTGACTGTGTTTGCTGTCTGAATGTCAACGCTCTGCTGGGCTAAGAGAAATGGAAACTAACTGGAAAAATCATTGCTGTGCACGATGGCAGATTCAGATTATGACTTCACCTGCCAGAGGAACTTCTGGTACAGAATAAAACTTTTACGTTTTACTATTCTAGGCAAACATTAGTAAAGGGTGAAAAAGGGTTCTTTAAAACAGAAAAAGATTGTCCAGTGACATTCTGCAAATGCTATGCAAAATATCACTTCTAATTGAGATTAGCTGAAGATGTATCAAAAAGGGATGCTCACAAGATTTTATTAAAATAAGATAGTTAACACAAGAAGTGATGCAATCAGCAGTGCTATGGAGATTTTTTATATCAGTGATACATACTGTGAAGGTGAGATTGTTTTGTTCAGTCTCCAGCTCTAGCTCCATAGCTTGATATTAGACTATCAAGTTGGACTTTGAAAGCCTACCATGTCATTAGCTAGTATACAACTGGAAGCTCCCAGGCAGCTGTTCCCAGTAAAGTGAAGGCAATATTAAGTATCAGTAATACCAAAGCCTCCCCTCCTTCCTTGCAAAACAAAACCTGAGGACTATTCATGCTTCTCAAAACCCAAGCTGTGATGTTATGAGTCCTCAGAAGTTGAGAGCCCTCAGGTCTGGGCAGTGTTTGATAGGTACCCCCAAGAACATATCTATAAGAAAATATATATATGTGTATGGAGTGTGTGAGTGCGTGTTGTGTATGCATGTGTGAGATATATATACCTGTATAAGTGTATATATATATATAGACATATATATGCACAGGTATAGTGTTCAAACACCCAGTAGATGGCACCCGTACCACAAACTCCTCATGCTGGAGCACTGTGGGAGGCTGTGAGCGGGCATTACTCTACAGGAGGCACCATCTTCCCAAAACATAAAACCACCATGGGTGTGAAGTCATCCACAAGCCTTTTGCAAAACCTGAAGTTTCAAGACCAGCATCCAGACCAAAAGCCAATTAAGTTTACCATACGTGGCCTCCATTAATTTTCTTGACAGCTTCAATATTCTCCTTCACTTCTTGTACTAAGTAGCTGCTAATTCTCAAGTGCTCTCGCAGCCCTTCCAGAGGTGGCAGCATTTCAGTGAATGAAGGGATTCTGAAGAAAAGTACATGGAATATTTCTGACATTGAAGTAATATATTACGATATTAAGAACAACAACAGAGTTTAACGCAGAGCTTCCTTCAGGCTTCAGCACCTCTTTTTCCATTTAACACACCCAACTATCTTTTCATTAGTCCTACTAATAATTTGGGCTTTTGAAGATATCATGAAAGAGCAAATGCCGTTTTCCTTTAATTAAAATTGAAGTCTTGTTGTCACTCAGGACTTAAGCATCACTATCATATGTACATGCTCAATATACCTCTTCTTCCGCTGAGTGGTGCTTCAACTTCAGCCGTGTGGGTTTGCTTTTTAAAAAATATTTTCCCTTCAAATTCAATACTCCACCCATCTTCTCTCCCCTCTTGAAAAAAAGATTGGTTTAGAAGCATCAATCTGAAAACATCAGCTCTACGTGCAATATTTCTGTTCCCAGTAAGAGAATGCCTCATGTCAGATTGAAAGATGCCTTTCCAAGGTCATTTCATGTTCCAGTAGGTTTGTTATGAAGTTCTGGAACAGCAGATAAGGTTATGTGAGATTGTAAAGCGCCTTCCTAAGCTAGTTCTGGGCAGTAATGTGAAGCCAATACTTGAGCAAGACACCACTATAACATTTACCTCTTAAAGCAACTTTATATATCAAAATAAATGCTGTTGCAGGAAGGACAGGAGAAGCACTGAAATACTGTTAACCTGCTTTCCTACACTTGCTTCCCAATTAAAAACATAAAGGAAAAAGGCTATTTGCCAAACAATATATATTAAGTGCACATACTGGAAATGAACACACTTTGTATATATTTATTTATTTACACATACACACAGGATTCAAGCATGAAGTAGAACATTATGAAACTGATGTATTTTGCTGTAGTGACAAGAAGAAAAACTTTTCCAGGAACATTAGGGGGTACCTCTTCAGGAAATTTTGTGAAAAATACCCAACTCTTTGCATTAATGACAATCTGATGTTAGAAAACATTCAGTTCAAAATCAGTAGTGCTACTACCAAATTAGAAAAATAAGCATACCAGGGTAGCTCCCTATTAGGTACCAGGAGCAACAATTTCTAAGGTTAAATAAAATAAATTAAAAAAATATATATACAACAAAGTTATTTGCATACCTAAGAATGTTGGTTTGAAAGTCTTGTCGTTACCATGTGAGAAATGATGACTTGGTATTTTTAGATTTCTTCCAATATAGCTCAAAATGGAGGAAACCATATAACAATAGCCTCTTAGTACATCTTTTAAACTGCCTGAGCCCATCCCAAACTCTGAAAGGCAGCATGCATCTGGCAATACACAGAACTGTGTACTTCACAATTTCAGCCATTATGCTAGGGATGAAATCCTCCCCGAAAAGAACAGGGGAACAAGCATACAAACTCCAGAAACAGGAAAAAAATTTTTTCTTCATAAATTGCTAGGAACACCTTAAACAGGTTTAAAACTTGAAGAAGGACCAGCAATTTGGAAATGCAAAAATGAATTTTTGCATTGAAACAGTCCTAGTAGAGCATGTTTTTTTTCCCTATGTTTTCCTGAAGTCCCAAATGAGCATTTTAGGGGTCCAACAGCCTGTCAGGAAAAATCGGAAAAAATGGCCACCCAGCGCCGAACTGTGCACAAAATGCAGAGTTTTACTGCTTGTATTTCTGCATTGCACCCTGCACCTCCAAGCACAGCCCCGCGCGTTTCCACATGCTTCCGAGACATCTCCAGTGCCCCTCCAGGCTGCTTCCTGGTGACCGGGAATATAGAGCTACTGCTTCTAAAACGCTGTTTATCACTCCCGTGTTTTCATTACTGTTATCATTTGATTTTCGTGTTAGTACCACTCTTCCAATGAGCTACCGCTATTAGGAAAGTCCAAATGCACCAGCTGAGTATAGTTTTCCTAAGCAAGGAGAAGCGGGGGCCACCTCATGAGCACCCAGGTCCCGCTGAACACCGCAGACCGCCCCGACCCTGCCAAGCGCCCACGAAAGCCCGCAGGATCCCCGGGCAGGCACCTCCCAGAGCGCCCTCGGGCTTCCCCAAACCTTCCAAAAAACGGGCTTCCGCGCCCGCTCAGCAGCGTATCCGGGGATATTTCCCCCTCTAAGCACCAGCCTGCGCAGCCCCGGCCCCCCGCCGCCCGGCCGCGCTCCCGCAGCCGCCCGCGCCGCGCACCGTCCGCGGTTTGGCCGCGCAGCGCAGCGCGGCGCTGCGGGCTCCGCTTGAACTTGCGGAGGGGCCGCTTTTCGCAAGCCCGCTGTGGCGCCCGGCCCGGCCTGGCCCGCCGCAGCCCCCCGGGGCAGCCCGCGCCGCTCCGCGGGCCTCCGCGCCCGGCAAGTCCGCCCGCCGCTGAACTTCCGCCGCCGGCGAGGGGGCGAGCCCCGCGCGGGGGACGGGGCGGGAGGGAGCGCACCCGAACAACCAAAAGAGAAAACAAGCGGAGCGAACAGGAGAGTGCAAAAAAAATTTTAAAAAAGGGGAAAAAAAAAAAAGAAAAAAAAAAAAAAAAAAGAACCGCAAGCCGCAAACCCGCGGTCTGCCCAGGCAGCGGGACTCCAGGCCGGCGCCCGCCGCCGCAGGCTGCCCGCCCCGGCCCCCGGCCGCCCCCGCGGAGCCGGGCAGCACCGCCCCGCCGCCCTCCCCGCTGACCTCGGGCCAAGGACGGCTTCCAGTGCGCATCGCTGCGCGCCGCGGGACCGGCCGCGCGGGCTGGCACCGGCAGCTCCTCACCTGAGCCCGCTCCTCCGTCCGTCTTGTCCGTCCGTCCGCGCGTTTTGCGCCGGGAGACGCGTCCTCCCACGCGGGGGGGAGGGGAGAAGCTCCCGCCGCAGTCGGACCGCGCCGGGCTCCCACCTGCAGCGCCGAGGCTCCGCGGCTCAGCGCGGCGCGGCCCGCCCCGCCGCCTCCCATTGGCGCCGCCGCGGCCGCGGCCCCGCCTCCGCCCCCCCCCCCCCGCGGGGGTGCCGCGGGGGTCCGCGGGCGCGGAGGGAGGCGGCTGGCCCCGCCGGGCTGCCCCGCTGCCAGCGCTGCGGGACTCCCGGCCGGGAGGAGAGGGGGAGCGGCACACGCGGGCCCACCGCGTTACCTTTAATGCCATTAGGGGCCCGTCGCGGTGTCCAGCACGGAGGCTCGGGCCCAGCTCGGCAGCTCAGTACGCACAGGTTGGACATGGTCATTCATGGGGGGACGGTGGCGGTTCAGGCACCATGTAACAGGGAAAAACCCGGGGAAATCAGGAACTTCTTCATACCGGCTACAAGGTGGGGCTCGGTGTGCAGCCCCTGACTCCCTGAGCAACCCCGCCAGCCGGAAGACCCAAGCTCTGGCAGCCTGTCTCTTTCCTGCCTTCAACAGCCCGCAGCAATCTCCTGCTTGCTCTGCTGTTTAAATTATTAGTAGCCCTTGCACAAGCGCAGGAAGAGAGGGATGGCGTACAGGAGGTGTGGGACAGAAAAGGGACTACAGCTGCACTGGTTTGCAGGTCTACTGGAAGGAGTCCCCGGAGGGTGAGCCAGTTTGCTACTTCCAGAGACTAGGAACCCCCCTCCCCCGGGGGTTGGGAATGACTGCCCTAAACAGCCAAGGAAGTGGGGTCACGGGTCTGTGAACAGAACTGTCCCAGGATGGGGTCCTCAGACCAGCTTTGGAGGAGATGGGGAGACCTGCACAAAAATGAGAATTTTGCTTGCAAAAAAATGACAGCGCTGAGGAAGATCTCGCACAGATTAGGGCTGGCTTATTTTGGGTAAAGTGGCTGTGGTACAGAGTACCAGCTGAGAGGAGGAGTATTCCCAGGCTTTGGGTGTCATGCCAAAGTCATTAACACCGAGATTACACCTGACCCTGCTGTGGTTTCTAAGTCACAACGAGACTGACTTATCCCCTGTGGGAGGCAGCCCGAACCTCCGCATTTAGAAAGCACGATGACAGCTACACAAGGCTGGCACTTACAGCTGAGCAAATCCCCTTCCCGTGCCGGTCAGGCCTTCTTCCTCCCCAGCCCACGTGGAAGGAGAGCACTTAGCACACCCTCTCGCGCGCCGCAGCACAAGCTGCTGTACAAAGCATTACATCTGCCCTTGGCTCTCTTCCAGGCAGTGCCTCCTGGCACGGCTGCCTCAAGTTTGCCCACAATGCAAATCGTTGCTTAAATCCGCATGTAGTCTTTAAGAGTTCAAAGAATAGCTGTGGTGAAGATGTCCTTATAAGGGGGGAGCAGCTTGCCAGCCACCAGTGGCAAAGGTTGAAGTTCCAATGAGGAAGTTTTTGTTCTACATGCAAGATAATTTTTTATGATAAGTTTTGCTTAGGTCAGCTCAGTGAGAACATCCTGCTATCAAATGTAGTTGTGTGGCAAGAAAAATCATTGGTCGTCTGCATTTTTTTCTCTGGACAGCTATATACAGTTATTGACTTTTACAGCTTTGCAAATTGATATGCGAGGTGCGATGGGCTCAAAGAGCCAGAGGCAGAATTTAGTTAAATATCCTGACTTAATTTTTCTGCTATTTGGAGAAACATATATAGAAGCCAAAGTCCCAGCTCTACAGCAGTATGCACAAATATGCACTGATACATGTGGTAGGGGGCCATTAAATCAGCACACCCTGCGCAGGCATAAGAAGATATACCACGCACATGGCCTGTTTTTTGTGCGTGGAGAGAACAAATTTGTTTAACTTTCCAGGCCCACTCAGACAGGCTTGCGGATACCACAGGGACAACACAGAGGCTAATAGTGCCACAACTGGGCTGCCTTAAAGCCAGTTCAGGCATTTCTAGCCTGCAATCTGTGCTTCAGATTTGCCCCCGATGCACACAGCCTGCCCGCAGGATGAGATGGAGGAGCTGGCGCTGGGCACTTGTCCATGGACCTCCACTGTCTGAGACCCACCGTTTTCACCCTGGGAGGCACAGCCCCAGTTTGGGCTGCAGGTCCAGGCTTCCTGGCAGGAGAAGGGTTGCAATGTGAGAAGTAAGGCTGTGAGTGGAAAAGTGGTTTAAATAATGCTATGCAGATTTATGCCGGCTAACACGGAAAAGACTTATGGGTATATCTCACAGTATGACGGGATTCATACCTCTGCTAAAGGACAAGGGAATTCTGGCAAGATAAGAAGTCTGTAGAAAAAGTGTTATGAAAATGAGTGCGAGGAGTAGGGAGGCTCCCAGGGAAAATTGGTGCTCTGCACAGTGCCGCAGCAGAAGCCGCCTTTAAGGAACTGGGAAGCAACCACCCAACCCTGTTTCATTGGACAAAATGGCTGAAGCCTGTTTTGTTATGTTGATGTGGGAAAAGGCTGTGCCAGTCACCGCTGGGGAGGCATTAATTAAAGGAACTAATGGTGAGTTCTTAAAATATCCCTGGGAATGATCAGGATGTCTGCTGAGAGAAATCTGACTTTCTGTGATTTAAGTTGTGCCAAGTCATTGTATTCATCAGGAAATGAGAGTGTTCTAGGGCAGGTAAAAAATAAATAAATCACATCGACCCTCTTCCAGTACTTTATGCTCATATTTCCAAAGCAATGTTTCAGGAGGTAGTTTACGTACATTCATTACATATTTATTTAATAGACTGTAACAGCTTTGAAACATTTTTTGCTTATATTGTGGTTAATGCTTTTAGCACACTGTATAGGAGTCTCTCCTTACTAAAATTACCACCCTAAGCATCCCTCTCTAGGATTACTGACCTGAGTATCCCTCACAGAGGCTCCATTAGAAGGCTGTTAATCTGATTTATGGCGACCTAGCATGACAACCTGTGGTAACAGGTGATATAAAGCTGAAACCTTGTGACGGAAGGGACATTCATTTTTGACCGTGATGCAAGCACGCAAACCCCAGGGGTTGTCTCCACAGAGCGCTGAGCGAGCGTGTGGGCACAGGGCAGTGAATGAAGGGAAGTATTTACTGCATAATGCTGAAGCGTCGCTTACACAGGAGCGCCTCAGTATTTCCACACGTATCAGTGCCGTCTAGCGCGGGCCGGCCTCATATATCCCAACTTTTATGGCCCCTTTGTATTATTTGTATGGCTGTGGTGGGTTTTTATTTTAAATTAATCCAATTAATAATGCTTCAGCTGCTGCTGCTTATTAACACGCTGCCTGGGAGAGCTGGTCATGGGAGAAGGTCCTTGGCAGTAGCTGCTCTCCAAGCTCCCAACACGAACCCCAGCCCTCCTCCAGCTGCTGCTCTGAGGATGAGTCCAGATTTACAATTAAATTTGGGTTCACATAAAAGGAGGAATAAATATACCACACAGAAGTTTTCTGTGAAGGAAGACCTTTCCGAATTGTCTCTAAGGCCTGATATTCGCTAGTACCCCGGCTGGCAACGCCGGCTCCCAGCGTCATCTGCCCCCGACGCGCATCATGGAGACCTGCCGCTGCGGCCCTGGTCCTCTCGCACTCATCGTGCAAATCTGTTCCTGACTTTTTTTTTTAATCTAATAGCCTACATGCTTGCAACGAAATCAAAGAGCGCTCGTTTAAATGCTCTGTGTCCAGTAAATGAAACTGCTTTGCTCATACGTGGTCATTTTAAATCAATGGTTTTTGTTACAGGGGCCAGGGCAGTGTTTGTTAGCATTTGCCAGTCTCTGAGTACTGCTTTTGAATCAGAGGCTGTTATTATCCGAGATCAGAGTTATCCACAGCTTTATTTTTGTACTATCATCAATGCACATAGTGTTTAAAAAAAGACAGAAGAAAGGCAGTGTCCCTGTCCTAACAAATATGCAGTTTCTGGACAGAAACTGATCTTATTGAAATCAATGTGCATTTTATCATTGATTTCTTTGTGCAGTAAGGGCCTCTTGCAGTGTTTTAAAGCTTGACAGCTTTTTCTTGTAAAGCTGAAATGAGACTACCTGGCAAGTAGCAATATTGAGTAGTTTTATATGATGCTTCTTTCTCTCTCTATAAATACACACACACACACAGAATTCTGAGACACTGCAGAATTACTTTTATTTAAAAACATGTTTATCACATTTACTGAAAGTGCACAGTCTGCTTAATACAAAACACATGGAAAATTCAATTCAGCATTGACAAGGGACTTGACCAGATGATCTAACTGGTCATTCATAGCTAGCTATGACTGAGATTACATATCCACACCATGTCACCATATGCTGTCTAATGTTTTGAATTCATCCTATGCCATATTTTCATTCAGTGACAGGAATTTACTTCAGTGTTATTTTTCCACCATGCCACAAGAACAATTTTTTCACTGTTGATAAGAAAATGTCATTTGCTGTTAAAGCAGTGTGAATGACAAATTCATTGCTATGTTAACTGAGCTTTCCTCATTTATTGATTGTCTCCTCATTTACTGAGTAATTTCAATGAATTTCATAATAATAATAATCTGTAGTATACATCTATCAAATTGTACACTTAAACTAAATTACTGAGGACTACTGTCTCATCTTGTAAAATGCTGATTTTGCAGCTTCCATAACTTAGCCCCCAGGGAGAATAGCAAGAACTTCACTATTTGATGTTATAAGTGGACTAATCCAGATGCCTGCACAGAGCAGCACTCTTCCCACTTCTCAAGGAGAAAATAGCAAATACTCCACTGGAATTCCATTTTCCAACATTCATGGAATAAAATATGCTACAGATCATTAGCAACATATCAGCATATTAAAACTATGTCAACCTTGTAAAATAAAGGACATTTTATCATCCTTTGCCATTAAATTTGTGTCTGTGTTAATCTGCAAGATTAAATAAATCCACATCAATCTCCTAGTTAGTGATGCAAAGTCAGTGCATACTTTAGTTTGAAATCAAAATATTTCTCTTTAAATTTTGGGATAGAACATGTACATTCCCATGTTTCAACTTAAAACAAATTAGACAATTTCAAATTGAAACAGATCAGAAACTTCTGTCAAGAGGAAGGAAATGCCAGTATCATGGATAAGCTATTCTGCCCTGTAATGGCTCACAAGTCCAGCCTGAAAGTGCAATAAAACCAGACAAACTAGCCCATATGTCCTTGGTCTGGTTGACCTGAATATGCAGGAGGCCTCTGTTGTGCGTTGTGCTGTTGGACAGCCCTGGCGGCTGTCTGCGACCGTGAAGTCTGGACAGTCACAGACTGCACTGAGGTGGCCGGGCATGCTCATCGTCTTTCTTTCATACCAAATGAAAGAGAAATTGCAAACTCCTTTGTTTCATGGTAATTGAAACAATACGAGCCACCGCCCAAGATACAGCACATTATATGAAGGCTGGATTGGAAGCTCAGCCATGTGGCTAGAGGGGGTTCGCTGGAAACTGGTTGCAAAAACAGGAAACGGGGCATTGATTTGGTTGAAGTTCTGTATTTGACTGTGGGTGGAAAGAAGCAAAAAGTGAGCAGAGAACCAGACAAGCAGGACGTGTGTGTGTGTGGCCCCCTGAAAGGTGGCCAAGAATAGATGACTCTTCTCTTTCCAACCTTGAAAGCCAGCGAAAGATCTTGCAAGCAAGAAGACAGCTTCTAACTGTATGGTCCTACTGTGTCTGGGGGGAAAAATATTTATATTTTAATAAACAGATTTTACCCAACCTGTATAATCAATTTTTACTTGAAAGAACCCTAAAATGCTGTAAACCTTGGCTTCCTACAAGAAGCAGCCTTGTCTAACTGTAATATCATTTAACCCACAGTTCTTAAATCATTCTTCATGAAGCTAAATAGAGTCCCATCCCACTCTCAATTAGAACTTTTCTCTCAAAACTGTACAGAAAAGATATGTATTACAGCCTTGGAGCCATACAGCTTCTCCCACAAAGTTATGAAACTGTTCTTCCTTTAGGGATAAACAGTAAAGCAACATCTAATTTGTATGAATAGCTCTTTCAGCTGCTTAAATACTTCCAGCCTGATGAATTCTTTAAGCTGCTCTGATTTCTGTGAATGTATTAATCTTCCACACCTGTTATTTTAGCGCAAACAGTAGATCATGCCATGCGACTATTGTCTCTCATTTCCTTGTGCGCTTGCTGAAGATCACTCACTTGACAGCTTTTCAAAATAGTAAAATATTAGTCAATTGTCCTTTAGATTGTTCTCCAGGTAAGTTTTCATGGCTGGGCGGTCGGTGGCATGAAAAAACATTTGCTGAGAAAAAAACTCTTGCCTGACTGTAGCTTTTCAATTTACTCATGGTTCTTGTTGAACTGAGAATTTGTAGAAAAGACTAATCTTGCATGACCTACTGCTTTTTTTCTTGCCAACGCCTCATCTTCAAATGTGATGCCGTTTGTGTGCAGAGCTATCCAGATGTGTGTCACAGCTTGATTTCCTGGGGCAGTCAGTAGAAATGCTTCAAGAGAGGCAATGCATGCTACCCCAGCGACATGGTAAATCCCTTCAGGATGGTACATAGTACCATAACAGCAACTCTAGTTATTGCATTTTCCTTAAATGTGTACCTTTCAGGCCTCTTGAAAAGCTATCTTCCCCTATGAACATCTTCAGGCGGCCCCCAGAAAATGTTATTTTTCATGTTTAATTGAACATTTTTTAATTTGGCAGTGTAAATGGTGGTTTGGTAGTCTGAGCTGTTTGTTTGTAACGTGTGCTTTTCCACTGGTACAACAAAAATAGTTCCAATCTGGAGGTGAGAACGCTAGCTCACGCTTCGGTGCCAACAGCCACAGAAAACGTCTAGCAGCGCAGGGGAACAGCAACGTATGCTTTAATCCTCAGTGTGAACAGGTGCCTCCGAGTTAAACACAGATGAATATTTATTCAGAATATTTATTTGGAGTATTCCTGCCAGCCCTGGTCTCTCACTGTGCCACTGCAATGTTCGGGCTGTGGATGCCCCAAGTCCCCCCAGTTGCTGTCTTCTCACTCACCAGAGGTGAGGAGCCGGGCAGGGAGCTTGCGGCCCCGCGCAGCGGTGGGAAGTGCGTGCAGCCCACTGAGGTGGGCGGCTGCCCTTCTCATGTGGGGAGCGGGGAGGAGGGAAGGGCTCGGCTCACTCCGAATTAGGCAGGAGCCTACAGATTGCCATGTTATAAATATTTGCGAGTTGCAGATTCCCTTGCTTTTGACTTTTTTATTTTCTTTTTTAAATATGCAATAGTGGGGGCTTCTGCCAGTAGCAGCTGACCCCGTGTTTGAGCCCGGTGCGGCAGGGGCAGCTCTACCAGCGGTGCGGGAGCTCAGGCGAGCCTTGCTGGACTGGATTTACTCCGAAGGAAGCGGGCAGCGCCAGCTCTCTGCCCGGCCTCGTGTGGAGTTTGCGTTGGGGCATGAGGGCTTGTGCTGGCTGCTGCTGGAAATGCCCGAGTCCAGGGGCGTTTTGGGGTTCATTGGTCTTGGTTTGGGTAAATGGACCAGGAATTGGAGCTGGTGCCAAGGGAGCTATCGGGGTTCCCCTGCTCTCCCCAGCCTGTTCTCGCACCCTCGCAGTCCTGCCGTCCGGCTGCTTGTGAAAGCCTCCGCTCGCTCCGAAAGCTTAGACTTTTATAGTGAAGAAAATAAAGGTGAAAAATGAGTTGAAAACATTCTAAGGGTCAGAAAAGTTGTAAAGAAGCTTTCGACAGCCATTATATTTTGACCATGTCTTTACTGCATTTACAGAGATGCCTATTACCGTTGCAACACTTCAGGTTGTTATATGTGTTTTTACAGTGCAGGAATTCAATAACATAGATGAATTACAGAAGGACCGTTGCATAAACTAAAGATCAATAATCTGCAGAACGTGCCACATTACAAAATAAAACTTTCTCTTGAAGCACAAGCGTTACCTCCCGTCTAACTGCCTTACATGTGTTTTTAGGCCATACTATTCCCACACTCCTTGAGTACCTCACAGATTTCAAATTCCAGAGAGGAAGGGTTAAACCCCCTGACAGCTGTGAAAGTTTTCACAAAAGCAACTGGAACATGTAGAGTTAAAAAAACCAGAAAATTAGTCCAGCCCCTTCACGTTAGTGACTGAAAGATAGAAGATTCTAATTCTGTAGTGAGATAATGTTTGTCTCAGATGAGTATCAATGCAGATCCTTTTTTTTTAATTTAATTTTCAATTTTAAATAAAGGGATCAAAATTAATGATTAAAACAGGACCCCAGATAGGCTTCTTACTTATAAAAAGAAAGAGATTATTAACATTCATGAGGGCCCTACTTAAAAAAACAAAGACTTCAAATGAGCTGAAGGATGAAGTTGATCCTGCAAACAGTAGGAAACTCATTAAGAAATATGGAATAGTATCAATTAGGCTCAGTGACTACCCTGTTGACATATTTGATTACTTTTATAGAATTTACTAACTCTGCACACTAAAATCAAATACATGCAGTTGCAGAAGCATTGAACCAGATAGAGCTGAGTTCAATTCTTCTTTAACATCAGTAGCATCTTCATAAATCATTTGAGTGGACAAAAACACTTTCCATAACTGAAGCCATAAAATAATGGATTTTTTGGAATGTTACTGGAAAGATGGTGAAACTGTAATCGAAAGGATACAGCTTGTCCACTTTGGAAACTTGGCCCTGCAGAAAACAGCCATTCGCTACACTTAGGATTTCTAACCTGAGTATTAATGTGGAGACCAAGTATAAAAACAAACAAACAAACAAACAAGAAAAACCTACCTGTAATTAGTGTGCTTTTTATGAGCAAGACTGAACTCATTTATGGTCATCTCTTCAGTGAGGCGAAAGACTGCTCATATAAAAAGTAGTAGGATTTTATTCTGAGATATTAACAGTGCAACAAGAATCGTATGTGTTCTGACTTAAAAGTATTACTTATATCAAGACTAAAGAGCATACAAAGAATAAAAATTAATATACATTTCCATATATGTATTACTTTAGTGAAAGCAGTAGCTTTTTCCATGAATTACTTATGGTTTTGTGTCCCAGTATACTATGCCTTGGCCCACAGTGTACATAATCTAGCAGACTATCTTGTTTGCAGCTGTTAAGACTTGTTTTGTCAGTCTCTTTTTCTCACACAAATCAATGTGCTAAAAATCTTTCAGGGCTGCTTTCATCTGTACCTGAAAGCTTTGCACGCCATATGCCATGGTCTCAAGTGGTGCAAGGTAGCAAACCTCACCCGGTTCAATGCCGCTCCAGTGATTCATCTTGGCAGAGAGCAGAGCCTGAGATCCAGGCAGGAGAGTAGATACGAAGGCTTAAAAGTGTCATCAGCACTTCCAGAAGAAGGTCAACTGTGTGTTTTATGTGTTACTATTTCGCTGATAAGTCTGTGGATGCGCCAGTTCAGAGGACATACTGTGCTTCAAAATTAATATTATTATCAGTTTTGTTACTTAGCATTTTACTTTTTTTTTTTCCTTTTAGCTTGATAATAGACTCTCATGTTTTTGCATTATTTACAAAACTGGTTTTAACATGGTTTAGATTCTTTTGATGAAATTGCATGCTGTTTTAGTCCATGAGGATCTTTCTCAGGAAAGCATGTATGAGAACATAATTAATTTTAAACATAACCATTAAGTGCTCTCCTGAATTAGAACTTTATTGACTAATTTTCATGCCTATAGTAAAGCTAATAATGCAGATTATTGGAGCAGTATTTGAGATTTTCATTCATATTTATAATAAGACAGAAGGAAAATGGCTAATGAATATTGACCACCAAAGGTTACTGTGATGAAAGATGATGGCTGACAGACAGTTCAGTCAGCATCATGGGGTTGAGGAACTTTTTCTCACACTGAAGACAAGTTTGTGACACTATGGATTACCCTATCCTGGAAAGAACAACTTATTACAAATTTCAATTTATGTTATTTTAAAACATCCTACATCAACATCAGATGTTTGTAGGAACTGTACCATTTTTATTCATTATCCTTTATAAATTAAATCTCTATATAGAGAATAAATCTTATGCAATAACATTACTATGAAGTAAGAAGGATTTTACAGAAGAAACAACAGTAAAAGTTCAACTTACAAACAAATTTTGTTCTTGCAGAAATGCTTTTTGTGAAAAATGAAAATACTTTTCACTGAACTCTGAAATGGAATAAAAATCAATAGCAGTCATTGGCAAAACCATTCTATCTATTAACAGGGAAGGAATGACTCAGAATTAAGGATCTGTAAGTATAAACTCAATATTCTTAACTTCAGAATTCTGTAATTAAAATCCAAGCTTTATAGCTGCAGTCCTGCAAACATACCTATGGCAAATGCTATCAAAAGACATTATAATAAACTAGGATAGTTTACTATCCATTTTTTATCTACTTCTCGGTTTAAAGCTGTATTCTGATCTAGAAAGTGTTACCATTCCAGAATCCAAAATATGCCTTGGAACTGGAGATAAAACCTGTTTTATCTTGCTTATATGCAGGAAACCATCAGCTGTTGCTCCTAAAATATATTTCAAATTTTATTCCAGGCTGTGACTAGCTGATGTGGCTGATACGGATGCTAACAATCCAACTCAGACTTGAAAGAGGTTAATGTGATGCTGTCAGGTTCGAACGCAATTTCACTCACAGTACCCCAGGCCCAAGCATGGTCCTAATAAATAATGAATCCTGTGGAGAACCATAAAACCCCCGGGCTGTGAGACATGGGCCCTTCCTATTATTTCCACAAAGCTCCAGTTTTGTTTGGACAATGTAATATGACCCTTTAGGATTGCTCTACGAGATGTGGGAATTGCTTGGCAAAACCGTATCTACCTTGCAAGCTTCAGACCGTCTCCCATATGGGTATAATAGGAGGGAAAGTTTCTAGGCTCCTGAATAAGCGTTTTGGACATGCAGATAGGCAGTGTTTTCAAACAGTGAGTGCCCTTTCAGCAAAATTGAAAAAGCTATTATCTCTTGTTAATAAGCAAAAATGTATCTGTGTCACTCTTACCAGAACGGTGATGACGCCTGAGTTTGGTTCTTATCTAAATATATTTTCTGAAGAGAAATAGAATGATGATCATTTCCACTAGTCTAGATTAATTCCACTTTGTAAAAATTATGATAAAATAACATTTGATATGGAATAAAAAAGAATGAATCATGTAGAAAATATATCTGAATTCTCTTTGCTAGCTGTTTAGGCAAATACTGTGAGATACATGATAGGCTTTTCTTCCTTAACTGTTACAAATGCTACTGTTCATTTTTTCAAAATGGCTTTCTATGAATATTTTGCAGTATTTATTTGAGAATGATGTTTCCAAAAAAAAATCCCACCAGTGAACTTCTGGACTATCTGAAAAGATAAACACAAGGTTTTTAAGGATCAAACCTTTTTAAAAGTCTAACAAATACCCATTGAAATTCCTTATCTTTCCAACTTTTAATTGCCTTTGCTTTTACTAAAGTCTATCTGAATCAATTTGTCCCTTGCAAATAGGCCTGCACTGCACTGCAGAGCCCCATTGGCCTCAGGGTAACTCTACAGCCTACGTTTCTCTCTCAGTGGCTTTAGCTAGCAGGTTGGCACCTAAGAGAGGTGAATATGAGTCAGCTACTTTGTAGCCAGGATTTTTGACTCCTTGCAAAATAAATTATGCAGTAACCATCCTGATTCCTCTAATTTCTACAACTAAGCGATTTTAAAAAAACCCTGTTTTAAAAGGTTTTACAAATATATGTGTTATATATTATGTATTATATATATATTTTATATATTTATTACCCTAGAAAGAAACAAATTGGGCAAAAAAAAGAGATCCCTTTTTAAGTTCCCTTTTAAGGATCCCTTTTAAGTTGCTGAGCAAAGTAAAATTGCAACAGCATACAAAGGTGGAAGAAAAAACACATTAATTCTGTGTTTTGTTCAATAAACCATTTGCAGGAAGAAATATTGTATTAGAACAAAAGTTTTACCAGATATCAGATAGTTTCTTGGTTAAAAGCTTCTTAAACTTTCAATGAAATACTTTTCAAAATGGAAATATGTTTGTATTGCTTATGCAAACTCTTTGAGCTAAGGTAAAGACTTTTCAAAGAGTCTCCAAAACCTTTTTACTTAGCAAAGACCTCTACCATTGATTTCATACTCTTTTTATGGATGAAAACATTATTAAAGAATGAGAAATGTTTCCATTGAAATCACTTATCAAATAATAAGCCATTAGCTTGTTTTCTCTGTGGGAGGATGATGCCAAATAAATTACTTTTGTTATAGGTCAAATATCACCAGTACTGAGAGGCTTGGATATAGTTTTTAAGTGGTTCGATGGATCTATAGCACTGCATTTTCCACTGCCAAGGACTTCAGAGCTCTCACCTCACCAAAACGTATTTATACAACCCAGCTGCTGAGCCCTTGAGCTCCCACGTGGGCCCCCCTCCTCTCAGGAGGCGAGCTTCCCTGAGGAGCCAGGGGATGCAGCAGCAAAGAGAGGGGGCTCGTTCGTTTGCTTATAATTCGCCTTTGTGAGATCCCCCGGGAGCAGAAAAAAGAATAGTTCACAGTCTGGTAAGATCAGAACAGCAAAAGTATTTGTAGCACGACACACAATATCATGTTAGTTATTTGGAAAACTGGGAATACTGTGCTCCCAGCCAGCACCGTCCTGTGAGAGTCACAGATGAGCTCGAGATCCCGCTGCAGGCTTGCTTCGGGAGCCGAGAGTCCCCTCACCTCAGGAAATTTTTCTTCCTTTGAGAGCTTTAACAGACTGATGCAAAACAGATCTAACCCTCCACAAACTATCTGATTATTTTTCTAATTTCTTCCTCTATGGCTAGGTAGATTTTTAAAGTAGTACTTTAAAATCTGAGGTTCGTTTTCATTCCCAGTGACAGTGTTCATACCCCAGTCAATTTGTATTTATTTTACAAGCATGTTTTCTTTAATCATGTCATGGAGCAGGCCACTAATTCTCTCTTTCTGGATGGCTGCGGTGAGACCACACATGCTCCCAGCCCTGAGCACAAACAGACTAGAAAGAGATCAGAAGAAAGAACAAGAACAAAATATCATTGCAAACCCAACGCTGTTCCCATTTGAATTGTACTTATACCATTCCTCACTGAGCCTGCAGACTTCAGGATCTTCAGTCTCTTTGGTCTGGTTATCAGTACTTTTTTTTTCCCCCCACTAGTTTATTGTTCCAAAAGCAATGGCAAGCTGCAGCCAAAGAACTATCAATTAGCCCTTGGAGGTGCTCCAAAGTAACCAGTAGCCCATGCTATATTTCTTGGTTAAGAGACATTAATATCAGAAAAGGACATATCGAACTGATGAGCCTGAGTAAAAAAAAAGCCTCTGTGGAGTACATAAGATGAAAAGTTTTTGAGTGCAGCATGCCAGTTTTATAGAGCAATGACACTGATGGGAAATTAAGTCTCTATATTAAAGTGCTCATTGATTAGTTATTTCCAAGAGCACAAGTAGGATCTATTTTGAGCACACAGTGGGTACTCGTCCAGACTATGCTTTTCCTGTTACAAGCAAATTGGCAAGCTGGAAAAGTTTGGCACAACTGCACAGGCTGTACTGGCCTCCATTTTAAAGGGCATTTTGTCTCAGATGATCTGAGAAGAAACCTATGTTTTCTGATTTGAAACTAGAAAACATTCAATTTGACTTTGACATCAGTGATATTGTTTAAAGGAGAAACAGACTGTGATAAGTACTCATGCCTTGACATCTTCCTGCCCAAGATGTCACCATCAGTGAGCCATATCTTTCACTTTATCTGAACATCTGGAAATAAAGCTGTAGCTGGGAGACTGGATTCTTCAGTTTGTACCATCTGTATAATTCCCAGGGCAGATGTTTATACCTCTACTGATGTAAGAGACACTGGAAAATCAGTCTGAAAGGCCTGTCGACTACTCACATCTCTGCAACATTCCTGGTGACGTTCATATTAAATGTATTTTGCAGTGGGGGATTCAGGTATAATCTGTCTGTTCGGTACCATAGCTCTAGTTCCTAGTTTTACCTTAAAGCTAGGATTTTAATTATGAAGTCCATAAGATACATTATTGTTTTATGGTCATTATAAGTGACAGTTCACAAAGTGTGCTCCTGGTAGTGACCACCAGTGGCCCTGTGTGGATAGGCACCCCCTGGGTAAAGAGTCTTTGGGCTGCAATCCTTAGTCTGGGTGCCTTCATCTGCCTCCATCCTCTTTTGGGCATCTGTGGCCTTACTCAAATACTCTTGGCTGCTGCTTCCAGGTCTGCCTCACCTGTTGACCAATATTACATTTAGCAGCCAAACTGCCTGGGTGGGATTCACTAGTGGCATTGCCGTAACTGTTCCCCCGGCCACAATAATTTTAGGATCTGTTTGGGAGCTTTGCCTTCCCCAGCTACGCGACTTGACTCAGTGCAGCAACTGCCATGTGTGTCCTGTTCTTCAGGCTCTGCAGCAAGCAGAAAGCAGTGCTGTGCACCAAACATTTCCAGAGGAATCCAGCTATTCAGCAGTTCAGATCCATACTATGGCTCTTTCGCATAAACCAGTCTCTTAGGCCCAACGCCTCCAAACTGTTGTCATGGGTACAGTGTGCATTTTGTGATTATTTTGTCCACACGTTCAGCACACATGCTCTGGTTGTTACCAGCCCCGTTAGTTCTGTTTATATCCTGTATCTTTAAATACTGCAGCTGAACATTTCCTGCTCTTCATATCCCCCTTCACACAACATTTCTGGTGACATTTGCAGTCTTCTGTTAACTTCTGCTAGTCTTTTGATATACTAATGCCCCTTGCTTGTTAGTCCATTTTCTGGCTGCCCATTTGTCATGCTCTCAAGCTTTCCTTTACTTCATATGCATAATTATAGGAATATAATATCTTGCTCTTCAGGCCTACATAGTTTTGCTTTAGCTTATAGATAATAGTTGATATCAAGGATAAAAAGATATGGTGGGTCTTTTCCTACTGCAGTCTTCCATGTCAAATGGCTTTCTGTGAGATTATTCAATGCAATTTTCAACTTGTTTATCTGTAACTGAAGGTAGATAGTTTATTATTCCCATTGAACAAGAATAAGTCTGAAAGTTTCACTTTTATTTGAAATGACCAATTGATTCAAGTGTTTCAAGCAAACCTTCCTAGCCTCAGCTGAAAAAAGCTTTGGGTGGATGGTGAAATAAATCAAGAGTTTATTTGCTATTTTTTTATTTGCCAGGTCATTTGCTCGAGGAGGAATATGGCCTCTGACACAGCATATACTACATTCAGTGAAAAGTTATTTTACAGAGGAACTGGCAGCTAATGTCTACTGTTTTTCTGGCAAATATTTACCTTACTGTGTTGTATTACTTTTGTAGCCAACATTGTTACCAGCTCCTCAACAAACTGGAATGAAATTGTCTGACATCTTCCCAATTCTTCGATGTTTGATACTGTGGGAAACGCCATGGCAGATCCAGATAAATGCAGTCTTGAACATCTTATTGAATTGAACTGAATATACCGATGAATAATAAAATCAGCATTTTATTGAATTAAATGAGTATTAGTGTCTGCAAAGTGTTCCTTGTGCTATTGTTTTCAGCACTGATTTTCATTTGCCTTCCCCCCCAATGTGTTCCTTTCCAAGATGTGTCCCAGGCTGTTGGTCTGACAGTGCAGAATTACCTTGTAGCGTAGGCATTTTTGGAGGTTTTGGGGACTGGGCAGAGGACAGGTGGTGCTTCTGGCACAGTAAAAAATGTGGGAGGTGGTTCGGGAATGTAATAAGAGCACATTAGCTGGATGTTTCTGCTAGAGTGTTCACTAGCAAAATATTTAGTGATGCTGACATTTAAATTGTGATAATTAGATTTCCTAGTTAGCACCACATTGAGAAGAATGGGAGCAGTTTATATATTGCTCAGAGCTATTATTTCAGACTGTCTGCAAACTCTGATTGGCAACAATGACCTGGTTCATATTCTGTTTATATATGAGTTTTATTTTGCTTTTAATGAAAGCTTAGCTTCTGGATCACAATCCTCTAGCATTATGTGAGGATGGGAATCACAAAAGGCCTGCTTTTAGCCAAACTCCTCTAGCGAGATAGCTCTAGAATTCATTATCTCTATGGATACTGTTCGGCAGTTATGGCCATGAAACATGCTATAAGTTTAGCGGGAAGAGAGGTTATCCAAGTGTCTTAGAAGATACACTGGACGTTTGGGTAGAAAATATTTTCTTTGCAAAAAGATTGAAGAAGGGACAAAGCAAACTCTTGCCTTTATTATGTCTCCAAGACATCTGTCCTGGCAGTAACGGGTTTGCTGCACCAGGCAAAATGGATAGCAGTGCCTACTGTGACACAGACTGACAGTCTCTGTTTGATGGCCAGTTTTGCTGGCTTTTTAAGTAACTGCGGGGAAGTGATCCATGAGAATGTCTTCCGCCAGCTAAGTTTTTTCCCCAGTTCTTTCACAACAAAACAGCTTCTCTGGATGAGATTAGGAAAGAATATATTGTGCCATCCATTTTAAGAAATATTATGTTCATTCTCTTCTTTTTCTCTGTTTTTTGGCAGTGGATTTACTGCACCATTAGTGGTTCCTTTGGTCCACATTATAGATGAATGACTCCAGGTTGCACATCCACGGTGGGAGCTTGAGGAAGGGAGACCAAAGCTAAAAAGGTGCCAGGAGGGGAGGAGGTGGCAGAGCTAAGGGAGGAATAATGGGTGGGAAAAAGGGCTGGGAGAGACAGAAGAGGCACATATGGGATAAAGAGTGGGATCCAGGGAAGTGTGGAGAAGGAGGATAGAGATAAAAGTCCAAATAATATGGGCAGGAGCAAAGGGAAATGGAAATAGAGCATGGAGACAGCTGGTCTGTAACCACTACCATTGTCTGCCCTGCAGAAACCATGCTGATCCCAGGAGCATCTCCAGCCTTCCAGCATCAGTCAATATCTAAAAAATCCAATAACAAAGCGTGAATCTCACCTTCCCTCATTTCCAAACAGCTAGCTTACAGTCTAGCACTACCCCCAACTATTCCAGTAGCAAGAGAGATCAGGAAGCAAAGATTTATGCTGCAGACTTTTGGGGATAAACAATAGTATTGGCTTAATATTAAAGTCCAAACGATGCATATCTGTTTTTCCCATTTTTTAAAGAAATCAGTAAGCCCTCCAGAGCAACCCCAGATGAACCTTTCTATGAAAGAAGGAAGGAAGAAGAAAGGAAGAAAACGGTTGCAGAACAACTCACTCAAAAGTCAGGAAATGCATCCACAATTAACAGGGACTCAGTACACTCTTCATGACATTATTTGCTGTAAGACAGTCTTTAATTCAGTGATTGTGTAATATTTTATCCATGTGACCTGTGCCTGATTCCATGCACAGGGTGGACGTAGCTCAGGCAATGAGTCTTTACAATTTTTGCAGCTCTTGTAAAGCACATTTCTGTAGCAGGCATTTTATTTTGCTCCGCAGTAATTAAATGCATTTATTGAGCTGTAGTACGTTAGCGGGGGAACCATCTGAGGAGGAGCAGAAGGGAGGAATGAATTGAATAATAACTAATCATTCATAAAATTCTTACAGTGATCGTTCCTATAGAGATTTCTGAATTCACAGACTCCTTCATCTCTGCTTTATTCTTTACTGTTTAAATTAGACAGTTTTTATTTCTTTTAAGTGGATTATGTGGCCTATATATAGTAATGGGTGAACTTACATTGCAGTCTTTCCCTTAGAGGAAGCATTAAGATGGTCTTTTCATCTATATTACTGTCTACTTTCATGAAACTTTCAGAACCTTAATAATGTGTGACTTTAGACTTCTCTAATCTACTGTCAAACCCCATTGGAGGTGGCCAGGGAAAATATGTAAGCAGAAGCACAGAATCCCTTTGCCTTTGCACTCACACTCACACTCACTCTCTGTTACTCAGTCAATCAGTCAATCCCCTGGACACGACCACCTCAGCCCTGTTTCCCTTGGCCAACTAGATTCATTCCGTAAATGGGAGAGAGAAGATGCTGCCAAGATCCTAGGCTGAAGGTTTTTTCCAGCACCCATGCATTAATGTCATCAAAGACTGTGCATACAGAAGGCTGGCAGGGTCTGGCCCCCGCATCTGTAAAGCTTTTGGCTACGTACCAGGGCAGGGGCTGCCTCTCAAAACGGAAAGCACAGGCACTGTCAAGCCAGGGCTGTAAGTGAGGCACCAAAACACAGCCTGTGAATCTAGATGGATGAGCTTCATCAGCTAGACTGTCTTTAAAACCAAATGCACAGTTTCATCATGAAGGTTACCTCTGACCATACACATACCCTCTAGCTTAAAGTATCTGCAAACAGAGAATTTGTTCACAGTATGGAAACTTATCATCAGGCAAGTAATTCAGCTTTGCTCCTCTGGGAAAATAAATTCTATTTACTTACTTGTTATCAGCAACAATAGTTGTTTAAAAAAACAAACAAACAGAAGATGATTGATTAGTTCTTTCTACAGTTCTTTGAGAATCTGGGGTTATTTTTGTCATTCATCATGCCACATTCTCACAAGCATGATTTCTTTGAAGGCAACAGTGCAGCTATCATAGTAACGGAGTGATTATTCAGCAACATGTTAGGCACTAGTAGCTGTTTTTCTCCTATCTTCACTGTAACATTCATATAAGATTCCTAAGGCTACTGTATGCCTTACATTTTTTTCTTCCATACTTTATTTAGACAGAAAAACCTGTTGGTTTCTGTATAAATTTCAGTGTCTAGGAATAAACTGCAATCCTCTGAACTAAAACTGCAGTTCAGATATGCCTCTTTACTAGCAGGAAAACATGAAAGGAGAGACTATTAATTAATTAATTTATTGCTTATCTGGATGGGTAAGCAGTGAATTTTCTCTTTTCTTTTGCTGAAAAGTCTCTTCCCACGACTTAGGTGCTTTCTTCCCCCCAGGCATCCTCTTTTGGAGCTGCAGTTGGTTAAACAGAGCCAAGAGAGCTGCAGCCGTGCCCTTCCTTATTTATGTTTGCTATTAAAGTCTGTCATTAGTTCTACAATAGACAATATAATTTCACATTTACAACAGGTGGCGAAGCAAATGCAATGCAGACAGGCACTCTCCCAGACACAGCAGCTGTTCCTGCACCTCCCATGGGACCTTCAACGAAAAAGTCAATACAGTTCCAAGCCGTAATTTTTCCTTAAAACTGTCTGTGCGCTTGGATAGGGACGGTATCCATCTCCCTTGGCCGTGGTCCTAGCCTTTGTGCGCCTCCACCTGGCATTTCAGACTCTCCCATCTCTCTTTAAGCCAAGGACCCCTCCGCAGGAGTGGGGAGTCTGCACGTCAATGCTGAAGTTAACGGGGCACTCTGTTAACGTAACACCAAATATATAGACATTTATATATATACGTATATATTTATAGTTAATGTAACACCAAATATATATATAATATACATATTTATGTATTTATAGTTAAAGTAACATCAAATATACATGCTGTCTCTGCATACCTGACACCTAAAGGGATGTACAGGGAGAGCATGAAAGAAACCTGTTGCCTAAAAGCCCCTTTTCCAAAGCATTTCCATACTTTATGGGATCTCATAAGGAGAAAAAAGAGCTGTGGGGATAGTTCTTGTTTTTATGGAAGAACTGCTATTGCTCAGTATGGAAGAAAGGTGGGTGCATTACAGGATAGTCACAGTAAGGAAACAAAACAAAGAGAAATGAATATGAATGAACTTCAGTGAAGCACTCTGAGGCCCCAGCTAAGCTTTCAGCCGAACAAATGTTAATATCACTTTTTAATTGATTTAATTTTAATTGGGAGAGGGGAATGACTTGTTAGTCTGAGCAGAAAATTAAGAAATGTTACTGAAAAGAAAGCCTGCAACTGTGCTGGACCCATCATACTTTGCACTAGTTGATCGACATAACCCCGGTACCAGCCGTTGACACTTTTGTATGACAAGCTCAGCCTTGCCCAGGAGCACGCTACACCCTTCTCCCATGCATTGCATGTTGGATAATAAACATGGGAGGCCTCCGTGCCTCACGCCTCAGCTGGCTCCTCTGAAGGCAGCAAGGTGTGCCAAGAGTATGGGCTTGCCTAGTGCTCTGAGTGGAATTACTGCAATATATGAAGCGAAGCACATATATGTTTTCAGACTGAGGCCTTGCCCTGTCTTGCCTAATCAAATCATTAGCTCCTTGCAGCAAGAACAGCCTCCAAGTCCAGGGAAACCTCAGTTTTGAAGGGACTCCAGGCTATTACTCTGACATGACAAAATAATTGGCTAAGATGGGAAAGGCTGGAGCAGATTATGCCAAAAGGACTGTCAGGAGCACAAAATAAATACTCCAATAAAATATGGAAAATACTCTTTTAATGACTTTGCATAGTCAGAATTGTAGGCATTCCTATTTCAATTTGTAAACATGTTTTCCAAGAGAAGCTTTTATTACATTCCTTTTAAAGAAATCCTTTCCTTTAAGCCTATAAAAATGTACAAAGGTGCACTAAGTCATATAAGTAAAATAAAAGAATTTGTCCTGCTACTGCTTGACTTGATATAAAATGCAGGATGAAATGTTGACTTTTAAATGGTGTCCCAACATCATGTTTACTGAGCAGTTTTATTGAAGATACAATCTGTTGCTGCTTTGAGCAATAAAAGCCCTGGAACGCTCTCACACTGTGAGGTAAAATTAGCCCTTAACTTTTAGTAACAATCCACATTTTTCTACTTTTTTTTTTAGCAATGTCTCTAATTCTAAGTCACACATACTGAGAAATGTGAATGAAACTGCCACTGTTATCTGTTACTTTATGTAAACAGAAGTGACCTGGGATCTCTTGTACAAATGTTGTGCATGGTCTTTGAAGCTGTAGCTTTTGTATCATGACAATCAGAAGTAAAAAAATAGAAAGTTTGTACGAAAGTACAAATTAAAAAGAAAGCTAAGCCTACAAAACACAGAGCTGTCCCATTGAATTTGCATGGATTTTAAAGATTCATTTGAGAAAAGCAGCCCCAGCAGGAACTTCCTTACAATGGTGTGACAGTATGTACCAGAATAAATCTAGCAACAAGCAGGGCGTAGATTATACCACCTTTATATCCATAAGTAGCAGAGACCCTCCACCTATGTCTACATTTGGCCCTGGTTGCTAAAGTATCTGGGTATATTGAGGGATGCAGCCTTTTGGAAGTTGCAACAATTTTCTGCCAATTTATGCTTTGCTGCTATATTTTTAATGAGGTCATTTACTGGAGGGTTTTGGACTGAAATCCAGAGCATTCCCAGATTTGCATGGATTGCCAAGAACAATTAGAGATAAAAATAGAATGTATGAGGAGGAAGGACTATTTCATACAGGGAAAACTAAAATCTATAAACTCAGTTTTAAACATAAGGTTCTTGATCTGGGAGATGCGTGATATATTCCAAATCTAATTAATGTCTAACTTTTTTGCCTGATTTATTCGTTCTTGAAAGGATATCTAATATTCCCCTATGCTATTAAAAATAGTGGGCCTGATTTTCCTGAACGATATGTTTCTGTCCCCCTTTTGACACTTCAAGGAGTCCTGAAAGAGAGCAAAATTGTTATGAGAAAGGTTACAATCCATTTTCAGGCTCCTTCTGTCTCCCAGAGCAATGCTTGAGTATAAGTGAGACTATGGCTAGGACTGCTTTTTAAAAGAGAACAGACATAGTCCTTGCACACAAGTACTGTATGTCTAGTGGCACAGCTCTGCCTCTTGCTCTGGTTTAGCGACAGTAAGCCAGAAATATAAACAACGTCTACAAAGAGAACCTCTTGAAGCCTATGTTTATCTTTCTAGCTTAGCTAGCATCTGCTAGCAGCCAATGTATCCTAAAACATTTCTAAAATCCCCCAGGAGAGGAGCTGTATCCTTGTTCCATTCTTTTACTTCTGGTCTAGTAGCAATGGTCTAAAATATGAAGGTTGTCAACTCTCCAAATATTCACACTTCAGTGTAACTATTCATGTTACGCCTGTTCAAGTGTACAGCCATAACCTCCTAAGCGAGGGTCACTCTTTAGACAAAATTAAACTACTACTTGTATGATTCTCTAGATTCTCAATTAAATTACATGGAGTATAAGTGAGCTTAAGCTGAGGCCTCAAGGTTAATAGTGTATTCCCTGGAGTAAGTTCAGTCCAGTCACCATCAATGTCATCATTGTTATAAAAACAACAGAGTTTGAGGCTTTGTCATATTGAGCATCTATTCATATCTTCTGAGATTTTCTTGAAGGGGAGCTTGGATTTAGCTAACAGCTTTAAATTAGCATCTAATTTGGTGCAAGGATGATAAGTGTCTCAGCATATCATCAAGATAGGGAGAAGAATACTGACTTGACTCTTTAGAGACATGCACAAGTTTGGATGTTAACCAGTTAATTCAATATCTAAAAATTCCCCCCAAATTGACTGAGTTAGCAGATTTTGAAACCTAAATAGTTGATTTGTCTTATGCCTTGCGTACTAACCAGCTCTGCTCCGTTGTGGCCTCCTACGACCAGCAGTAAGAGAAACAGATTAGGAGGAAGAGAAAAACTGTGAAGAAAAATAATGATGAGAGCTCTATGCTGCTCTCTGTTAGCAAAGTCCATTGATCGACCATCTATAGCTGTTTAAATAGACAGTGTCATCAGAGGTATTGGCTCTGGTGCCTGCGCATCATTTACTGGTAGAACATGCTTGTTTGCGATTGCTTGCATTGCAATGCATAAGACGAAGTGCTGTATCGTAATGGGGAATTAGAGCCAAACTATGAAAAGGCTTGCTGCCTAGAAGTAATCTGCGGGATGACGGTATTTTAAAAAATGGATAAATGCTACCTCAACAGGGAAAAGTTTGCAATCTCAGAGAAGACAGCATATTTTCTCATCAGTAATAGAGTATATGTCTTAGTGTTCAATACATTGGTTGTAATTGCATTCAGTACAGTGTGTGATTGTTTTATGTGTTTGATTTACTGTTATCTTTAATTAGCAGCAATTCTGCCTTTTTGTACGTTAAATGAGTTTGGTTTAAGGATTCTAATTCTAGAAGTCTCTCTAAAATTAACAGAATGGAAAAATACATTCATAATGAACTATTTTTTTAGATTACAGTAGGCTATTACATAGAACAGAACAAATGTATGAAGGAAAATAATTAAACTGCATACAGTTCTTCATATTGTACCACATCACCCTGCCTTTTTCATTTTAGATAAACACACTTCTAGGTCCTTTTATGTGCACAGCTTTCCCTTCCTACAGTCACAGACATTTTGTTTCAATGAAGACACTTTCTGAGCTTCAGCCACCCAATCAAAAAAAGAATATGAGCACAATCACTCAGACTTCAGATCATCATTTTCAAAGGCTACAGTGACTGGAAGATTTTCTGTCACTTAATATAACAATGGGTGTAATCTTTCAGAAAAAAATTCTGTCTCCCATAGTCTTGTCTTGAACCGTTGGTGAAAGGAAATGGGCTTATATATTGCTAAAATATCTCAAGCGGCATTTGACACTTCAAAGTGTCAGGGTATTCAGCATAACATGGACTAGCTAACACTTCTAAAGCTGCTGTATACTGAAGATCACATTGGTTTAGAGAGGGACAAAATTCTTCAGAAACAGGTGTCAAAACTGGCACAGCAACTGATCTTTCAAACAATTCTGCTGCTTATTTTGACTGCTGGGTTTCTTAAATCTGTCACAGGGCAATGATCAGAATACTTGCAATTCAATATAGGTATTTTTGGCTCTTTCATGATATATTACAAAACTGCTGTTGTGAAGCCAAAAGGACACATGAATGTAATTTCTTTTTCCACAAAGCATTTGCTATGTTCTTGGAAAGGTTAACCTGCCTAACTAAACTGTACAAACATTATTTCACTTTTATTGACACTCTTTGCAGAGCATGAAATGACTTGAGTTTTAATCTATTTTTTAACACTGAAAAGAGAAGATTAATTTAATAACTTCCACACATATAAGTAATTCAAAAACATATTTTACAAACCTCTTTCTTGATGTTGCAAGGAGAGAAAGGATAATGGTGCATCACAAGGAAGAAGTTATGGTTAAGACAAATGCAATTTTTTTTACGGGACTGATATTAGATTTTTTTATTCCAAGGTATGCTTAGAGACTGTGGCATGTCTTTGATGCAGGAACTGTTCCACACTACTTGGAATGCAAACAGTAGAGTTACATTGTGTGGTTAGCTTGTATCAAGAAAAAAAAATTACTATACAAAAAAGAATTGTGAAAGCATGATTTCATCTTAACACAAAATTCTTTTTTGAGTTATAACACATTTGCATGGCCCCATCCAGAAATAACAAGAGAAATCAGCAGGTGGAATGTGAAAGAAGGCTGGCTGCTCAATGGGATGGTATCACAGAATCACAGAATCGCTGAGGTTGGAAGGGACCTCTGGAGATCATCTAGTCCAACCCCCCTGCTCAAGCAGGGTGACCTAGAGCACGTTGCACAGGATCGCATCCAGGCGGGTTTTGAATATTTCCAAGGAAGGAGACTCCACAACCTCCCTGGGCAACCTGTGCCAGTGCTTTGTCACCCTCACAGTGAAGAAGTTTTTCCTCATGTTCAGGTGGAACTTCCTGTGTTTCAGTTTGTGCCCGTTGCCTCGTGTCCTGTTGCTGGGCACCACTGAAGAGTCTGGTCCCATCCTCTCGACACCCTCCCTTCAGATACTTGTACACGTTGATAAGATCTCCTCTCAGCCTTCTCTTCTCCAGGCTAAACAGACTCAGCTCTCTCAGTCTTTCCTCATAGGGGAGATGCTCCAGTCCCCTAATCATCTTTGTAGCCCTTTGCTGGACTTGCTCCAGTAGCTCTATCTCTCTCTCGTACTGGGGAGCCCAGAACTGGACGCAGTACTCCAGATGGGGCCTCAGCAGGGCTGAGTAGAGGGGGAGAATCACCTCCCTCCACCTGCTGGCAACATTCTTCCTGATGCACCCCAGGAGACCATTGGCCTTCTTGGCCACAAGGGCACATTGCTGCCTCATGGTCAACTTGGTGTTCACCAGCACTCCCAGGTCCTTCTCCGCAGACCTGCTTTCCAGCTGGTCAACCCCCAACCTGTGCTGGTGCCTGGGGTTATTCCTCCCCAGGTGCAGGACCCTGCACTTCCCTTTGTTGAATTTCATGAGGTTCCTCTCTGCCCACCTCTCCAGCCTGTCCAAGTCTCTCTGAATGGCAGCACAGCCCTCTGGTGTATCGGCCACTCCTCCCAGTTTTGTATCATCGGCAAACTTGCTGAGTGTGCACTCTGTGCCTTCATCCAGGTCATTGATGAAGTTGAACAAGACTGGACCCAGTACTGACCCCTGGGGGACACCGCTAGCTACAGGCCTCCAACTAGACTCTGCGCCACTGATCACAACTCTCTGAGCTCTGCCATTCAGCCAGCTTTCAATCCACCTCACTGTCCACTCATCTAACCCACACTTCCTGAGCTTGTCTATGAGGATGTTATGGGAGACAGTGTCAAAAGCCTTGCTGAAGTCAAGGTAGACAACATCCCCTGCTCTCCCCTCATCTACCCAGCCAGTCATTCCATCAGAGAAGGCTGTCAGATTGGTTAAGCATGATTTCCCCTTGGTGAAGCCATGCTGACTACTCCTGATCACCGTCTCATCCTTTGTATGCTTGGAGATGGCCTCCAGGATGAGCTGTTCCATCACCTTTCCCGGGATGGAGGTGAGACTGACTGGCCTGTAGTTCCCCGGGTCCTTTTTCTTACCCTTTTTGAAGACTGGGGTGACATTTGCTTTCTTCCAGTCCTCAGGC
This sequence comes from Apteryx mantelli, assembly GCF_036417845.1. Taxonomy (NCBI): domain Eukaryota; kingdom Metazoa; phylum Chordata; class Aves; order Apterygiformes; family Apterygidae; genus Apteryx; species Apteryx mantelli. The sequence continues at coordinate 54,802,610 of NC_089979.1, forward strand.
ACCTCTCCTGTTCCCCATGACCTTTCAAAGATGATCAAGAGTGACCTAGCAATAACATCCGCCAGCTCCCTCAGCACTCATGGGTGCATCCCATTAGGGGCCATAGACTTGTGGATACCAAGTTTGCTTAAGTCATCTCTAACCTGATCCTCTTTCACCAAGGGAAAGTCTTCTTTTCTCCAGTATTGTGGAGAATACCACACCTTTAGTGTCGTATTACATGCGAGGAAAGTGCAGGCAGCAGGACAGTCATATAATTTCCATTTTGCCATATAATTTCCTGACCCCATTTTCAATATGGTGCTTAGGGAGGAGTACACCTGAACGGCTCTGTGTGCCTCAACCACAGAAGCTGATACAACAGGGTATCCTCCTCAGCAGCACTGCTGGCCACCAGAGTGGGGCCAAGCGCGCCAGAGCACACCACAACTTTGTGCTTGTCAGCCTTAAATCCCGTGAGACGGTTTCCCAAAGTTGTTTCCTCCTGGGGGAAGGTAAGTCTGCCTGCTGAGCGGTCCTGGTTGTGGCAGCGATGAGAGCCACTCCCACACCACACTTCTCGTGCCAGAGCAGTCCATGGACTTGCCTGGATGGGTCCTCCTTCCCCCCAGTAACCTTTAATTTGTGGACTGATCCATATGTGGCTGTTCCTACTAAATGCTTCAAATTCTGAGAACAATAAAAGCATTGTGAAAGTGTGAGGCATCATGCTTCCACTGATAGCAACTTGTATCTATTGATGATTTCACCCTGCATTTTCCTGATGAGGGGGTAACCCAGGGGTGACATGCCACAGATGCTGCCTCCAAATTCAGTAGAGTATTTGAACACGTCTTTCAGTGTCACTGTTTTGCTCAGTGAGAGCAGATTTGACTATGTATTCAGGCTCTTGGGTTTCATAGTTCACGGAATTAGATGCTTAATATAGCAAAAAATTAAGAAACTCCTACAGAATATATAGGCCATATGGATTAGGAAAAAGTAATAGAACACAATATTAGCTAGCTGGTGCCTAGAAATGAAAAAGAAAAAGAAATCAGCAGTTCAGACTGCTCTGCTCTGGGCCTATAGAGACTCTAGTTTGCAAAAATGTGTTGAAAAGTCTCTTGAACATCAGGCTGGCCAGATTAAGCCAAATAATAACTTCAATATATATTAAAAAGCCCTCTTAGTAAAACTAAGGAAACAAAGGTTTTGATCTTGACAGAGCAGTCCTGTCAAAACCCACAGTCCCGTTGCCCATTCCTCCTGCCCTTTGGGTTTAGCATTTGGCATTACTAATCCTGAGTTTGACAGCAGCAAACTAACTTTCTGATAAGAGGAAAGACTGCACAAGGGTACCTGCCTATCAGATGGTTTCTGCTATGAAACCTATACTGAAGTGATCAGTCTTGTTGCATGCTCAAGGTTTCTAGGCTAGTCTTTTTTTTGATCCTGTTCAAGTTTTTACAAGCTGCATAAATTCTACATTAAAAAAGTTGTTTAATTAACTGTAAAATTACCAGTTGTAAGAACCGGACACCCAGACTAGCATTCAGCTTTGGTATTGAAATAGGAAAATTTATACCTTTCATTCAGGATTGCTTTAACTGGCCACCATTGAGACAAACCAAAGGGCCCATTTTCTACATCCGGCCCATTTTCTACATCTGGCCCATTTTCTACATCCAGCCCATTTTCTACATCCAGATAGTGATTTGTGGTGCTTTATGTGATCAACAGCCACAGCTTCAAGTGTCATGACAGAAGCAAAATATGTATTTCATAATGTTATTTATTACCTGAAATGAGCCTTCTTTCTAATATCTAGTCAAGCTGGTGCTTACTATCCACAAGGTCTCTCTCTCTCAGATGCTAGGGAATGTCCTAGGCAGAAATGGAGCCATACGTGTAGTGAATGCACACAAATGAGCACTGTGTTTAATATAAAGAAAACAGCATTTTCTAACAACTCCTTTACTGACTTTTTACTGAATTACTAAATTTTTATGACCAAGCTCTCCTAAAAAGAATTGCTATAATTAAAACTACCCTATAAATTTGGTTTGAGGCCTTTCTGGGACTAGAGACAAAGCTAAAACTTCCCCACTCTGCCACAAAAAGCAAGTTTTTTAACCCTCATTTTGGTTTGCAGAATAACTGAAAGTTTATTCTCCAGCCTTTTTAGTGTACTTTTTATCCTGTTTCTTTTTGCAACCAATTAAGAATTCTGCTTAAAACATACTGCTCATATTTTTGGCATCATATTGGAACCCCGCTTTTTCCTTATTTGAAATCTTTCATGCTCCCGCAGAAAGACATTAGACCATATAGTAATCTTTTCTTATTTCTTTACTGTAAACCAGTTTTGGATGGCTTGAGACTCCATTTTTTTCCTGAGAATATCTTCTCAACACTTTCTTAAAAGCAGAAATGAAATGTCAAAACTCCAGCTCACCTGAACATCTTGGGCTCACTCACCAAACATTAAAGCTCATAAAAGTGGCTTTCTGAACATCAGACATTTTACATTTCCCTCCAAATGGGACAGCAGCTCAAATATACTGAAATATATACTCAAGTATAAGAATACAGTGTACTCAAATATAGAAGCATAATGACAAATTTAAATCTTCTGTAGATGAGTGTTGATAGCATTTAGTTATGAGCACATATCTCATGAGATGCATGTTGGACAGTTACAGTAATTCCTGTTATCTTTCCGGTTGACGTGAGGAATGCTTGCAGTAAGCCACTGTAGTTGGAAGAACCATGAGATGGAGAAGAAGAGAAGAACTAGCAACTCTGAGGCCGAGCAGGGGCAGGGAAGAGAAGGTATCATATAATCTGATTTACAGAAGTCGTTTTCAATTTTGGTTAACTGTGTATTTGAAAATATTATTTATGTTGGACTCTGTGACACAAATAAAGGTTTTTGTGTGATACTAAAACTGAACCTCTTTTTATATTCTATCGTTTAATAGCAAAAATATAATCAAGTTATACTAAGTTATCAAATATATATAATGTAAAGACTGATTCTTTAAAATAATGACTATGACATTTTGTTAAACCGGAATTTTGCAACTATTTTTTAAATTAAGAGAGAAAACATGTATGGTCTCTGAAAAAATACTGTATGATTCATTGTCTCACTTTCTGCAAAGTCAAAAAAATTATATAATATTGTACAAGCTCTGCATGTCATATTAGTTCCACTTTTACAGAATCTGCAGATTTTCTTCTAAGGCATCTTTCATTAGTTCCTGACATCCAAAGACTAAGCAAAGACTTTCATAAGTAGCAAATAAAACAATTTAGGGATTTAATGGACTGTCACTTTCAAGGAAAATTATCTAAATACAGGCAGCAATTGGGTTTCACTGTAACCATTCTGCTTTCAGATCTTCCCATTACCCTAACTTTTTGCACTGTGGTTAAACTACTTTAACAAGAATTTGTACATGGCTGAAGTGATGATTTAACTTGGCAAGATTCAGGGCCATGTAAATAAATTTTATTAAAAAGTCCTGTTAAGGTGGGCAGAAGTAATTTGGTCCCATCCTCCCATGTTCTATTTAACTGTATCTGAACAGCAGCAGGTCAATTTGCATAGGAATTTACATTCCTATCAATAAAGAGAAAAAAACCTGGTACAAACTGCAGTCAGGAATTTGACTTCCTTGCCTATAAAGGGAATGACCACTTGTTCTATACTTAAAATACATGATAGTAATATGAGAAATACTTCTATTTTACTGTTGCAAGTAGCACTTGAGAACTGGTGAAGGAAATTTATGTGTTTACCTTTTCTCTTCAGAAATCAAATGAGATGTGTGAAATTTAGCAACAGAATGTTAAAGCTTCATTGTAAATTCAGTATATTTTTAGAGATGTGCTATCTGCTTTAAATACTTTCTAATTTGGATCTGAGCAAACAAAATCTGCTAGCTGAGATAAATACCTGTGTAGGATGGGGAAGATTTTGGCTGGGATATATGCAATCACCCATATTAAAAACCTTTAATAAAGCACTGAAAATCTGTATGGTGCTTTAGCAACACATAATAAAATATAATATTTAAGATACAAATTTTCACTTACGTTTCACAAATCAAAATAAAAATATTCCTCACTTGTGAATCTGGATGTGTATCCTGACCATTGCTTTAGCTGCCTGTCCTCCCTCACAAAAAAGTGTGATATGGAAGTCCCCAGAAAAGGCTGACGCAGGCTGGTCAGTGCACCACTCAGAGCCAGTGTGGGCATCTCTGGACCTGCAGTGAACACATGCTCTTAAAAACCTAGCAAGTGATTCAGGCACCTCAACGTGAACAGCAGTGCCATTTTATTTGCCCTGGGATATCCCACTCAGTTGCCTTTCCAGAAGAGCACAGAATTTTCTGTAGGTCCTGTGTCATATCTGCCTGTCGTGTGCAGATATTTTGGATACCATTGGGAATCTTAAACGGCACCAGACACCCATGCTCAGGAAGCTGAACCCCACCCCAAGCCCCCATTGCATTCTTAGGGGTTAGTATCTAAATATCTTCAAATATCTAGACCCCAGTGTCTCAAATCCTGTGCTGGCACCAAAACCATTAAATAACACTACACTGCACATGGTAAAAGTATTCTGATAACTTTTTAAATTATTACAAAAAAAAGTCTCAGTGAATTTGCATGTTAAATCTAAGCTGGCTTCATTAAGCTCTAAAGCTCCCTTCTTGGCTGTAATGTAACCATTTTAGCTCATATTAAAGATGTCATATTTGGCTTCAGCACATTTTTAGAAAAAGGTTAGTTAGAGCACATTAAACAATATGTTCTAACATTGCTTCTTTCACTTTGGCTAGGCAAGTGCTAAGTGTTTTCAGGAGTCCTCTCAAACCTCTGCAGGAGGAAGGCTCCTTTAATGCTTTCAGATTTGCATTACAGTAAGTGGAGAGGTTGCTAGCAGAAAAAAAGGCAACCATATGTGCTCCCCTCCGTTCAACCAGCTGAATCTGCTGTGCAAAGGAGAGCAAGGAATCTCCTTCTCCCTTCTCATTCAGCGCCTGCTCTCCATAAATCACAGCCACGACTTGCCGGTAAGATGGGGACCCCTTGGTTCTGGTCTCTGATTTCAGGGTTATTTCCACTTTTCTATTCTGTTATTGTCCAGTGTAAAACAGCCCTACAGAAGCAGCTCTTGCCTGCTCTTAACTGTGTGCTGACAAACTTAGAGTCAGCATCCTTAAGATCTCCCCTTCTGCTTCAATGAATCTTGCCCTGCTGCAACTCTCATATGCCCCACTCAGGTGCCTAACCTCCAAAGAGGTCAGAGTCCAGCCTTCACTCCTATAGTAATCCTTTCTTTCAGCTGGCTGTAAGCAGGTCTTTACACAGTGAATAGCTTTAAGTTATCTTCTTCAGTCCTTGGATTTCATTGCAGTAAGCATGTGTCTGAAATGAAGAATTGCAGCATCCTAGTTATAAGCACCCAAGGTTTTTGTTAGATATGGTCCTGAGAGACTAATTCCATGGTTTAATCATTAGATAGGTCTTCCTGCTAGAGATCAAACTTCAAAGTCAGTCTTAGGTCAAGTTAACACTGTTTGTTTAATAAATGCTCCTCCATACAGAACCATATATTGTCAAGAGGTTAGTGAGCACCCACTACACCATTTGCTTTTTGCACCTCTGGGGTCTATTGGCTTCAGAAAAAATCACAGTGAGAAATAGTTTTTCCATTATTTAAGAAAAGAAAAAGCCTTACCTACTGAAAGTTACAATTCATCATTAGGATGTAACAAACAACTGAATGAAATTTGTCTCAGTTGTGAATAAGAAGCATCTCATTCATCTCAGAAAGCTCTGTGGCAGCAACACTGAGACTATATTAGTCTTGTAGAAAGAGCTTTTTCCTTAACTGATTTTGTGTAAATAAAATAGCTTTCCCCCATATTTCTTGGAGGAATACCAGAGGTTGACACTGGTAACTTTTAATGAGCCCTTTATTCAATGTGAGTTTTGGGCACATGATAGTTCTCTTTTGCGTGAAGAGCCACATAGAAACTGAGCATTTCTCTCTTCTCATTCTGAAATATCCAAATTAATGATAAAGGGATGTTACTGTGGAACAATACAAACAGGAAAGGCTCAGACATCTGATATACAAAGATCAAATTTTCAAGAGATACTTGAAGTGATCAAGGAGTGTTGGGAAAAACTCTGTCCTTATGGAGTTCAGACTTGGACTTTTGGCAACCAGTATTGCTCACAATAGGAGGGAGATTCGCCAAGGAATTTTGGATCAGGTCTCTACGTTTATTCTGGGCTTTGAAATGTGTTTTGCAAACCACATAGGAAAAATTAGGGAAAAATTAAAACCATGAGTCAGAACTGTCCCTAGAAGGTGTAAATTAAAGGGTTAGAAGACACCTCACTTAAATATTATTCACATTCAATAGAAAAAAGCAGCCTCTTGATGTTGCACTAACTTTTTGATTTAGAGCTCAGTAATTAAAAGCAGCTATTTTTAAAATTGATGTTTGTTAATCCAAGATGCTGTTACTTAGTATTTCATTCCAGGCAGCACTTTTATAAGTTTGCTCATAAAAAAGCACCCCAAAAGGAGTAATTTTAAACAGAAAATCCTGAGAATATTTATCTACTGGATTTAAGCTGTAATGAATTTAAGAAGCTTAGGAAAATGCCAGTGAAAGTCCACCAACTTTCTAGCACCACAGGTGATTCAATATAAAATTGGAAACGAATTTCCTTCAGAAGAAAGGGCTTGCACTGGAAATTGTACACTCTCATGGGGTCTCCAAAGGGAGAGTAAGAAAGCTGTAATTCTGCCTTGTTGGATCCCCTGCACAGCTGTTCACTGTAGTGGAGAGAGCTGGGCTCTTCTCTGCATTGACTGAAGGAGGGAAATTTCAAGGCCCTAAGTTGCTATCTGATTAGGTAAATATAAAGTGGTCATTAAGGTTAGACTTGAAACTCAGTGATGTTAAGTCACTCAAGCAAAGCAGTCATAGCTACATATTTCAGAGCAGCTGTAGGGAAAAGCAGCCTGAACAGCACTGAGATAAGCTAATTAAAATCTATGAAGGGACAACTGGGCAGGAGAGATCCTGGAGTTAAACATTAAGGTTTTGTATGTGAATTTTGAATGCCTCATTATGGAATTTTAAAAGGAAACTCTATCCCTGTCTGATAATGTGTTATAATTACATATTCTGTAATAATTTCATTTTTCAGATTTATGCTCTTTTTTTCTGTAGGTTTCATTTTCCTCTATCCTTCTTTCTGCAGAACTTAGGTCTAATAATTTTTAAACCTTCCTCTAATGTACTAACAAGGAAGTTGAAAATAAGATGGTAGGCAAAATGTGTCATTGCTTCTAATAACATTCGGCTCACTAGGTACCCTGCTAATAATGCATCTTATGCAGATGTTCACATTTAAACCCATCTCCAGACCTGGATCTGGAGTAGGTTTCCATCTCCCCTGAACAACAGAGGAGAGATTTCCCATCTTCACTGAATGTGGAGCACAGTCTAGTTTCTAACTGAGGAACCCTTAGAAGCCTAACAAGTTTCCTTCCACAGAAGGGATCTAGGATACAGATACAGTACCGGCCTTTTCTTGGTGTCATGAAGTTCTTTGCAGATTTTCATTCTCAAGTTTATTATAGACTGCTGAGAAGTTTTGGAGTGTGTAACATCAAGGGCTCCATTGCCCTTCCTGCACTACCCTGTGACTGTGCCTGCAATGGCAAGGGACAGACCCCAGCAGAAATCTCCCTCAGCCCATTTCAGTTTGCCAGTGCAGAATTTAAACCCGCACTTCTCGTAAACTCAAAGTTTCACAGGGAGATACCTTGGTGACCAGAAGATGCCAGGCTAGAACTTCAGTGATTTTACTCTGCAAGGATACATTTGCCAATATTAAACATGAACGTAGGAGCATCCTTAAATTCAGTCCAAGAACTTCAATAGGTAAGCAGGACTTCATCCAGATATGTGATTATTTTGAATACTTCCATTCTTCTCAGTTTGTATTTTGTCAGTCTTTTACATATATCTTACCTCTTTTATGAATAAAACAGAGAAAAGCATAAGTTTAGAAGCATGTCAACACCTTCTGTTTTGTCGTCAGCTATGATAAGGTTAACCTTGAATATTTTCGAATTTTTTTGGCAAAGAAGAAAAATGACATCTGTTTTGTAACCTCACATCTTCCTACACTTTCTGACAGCATGAAGTGTTTTCACTGAACTAAGATTTGCTCATGAAAGCTGAGCTAATCAGATGTGGCTATCCAAAGTTCAGTCAATAAATAGCTTGACTTCCTAACTTGTGATAATATGAAGGGAGATCAATAAGAACTATGAAGATCACTTCTGTGTTTCCTTCTGCTTCATGTTAAGTTACCCATGAAGGACAGACTGCTTCCCTGAAAACATTTATTTCTCCTTAAACTCTATTATGCTGCACCTGTTCAGTGGGAAGAGGGAAGTGCTGGTTGTATATGAATAATAGACTCCAAGTAGTTGCATTTTTAAGTAGTTCATTCTTAAATAAGTATCTGTTTATCACTTTTAGAATTCTGATTTGATAGTAAATGCACAAATAATAAAAAACACTAATATCCATCCTTAGCATGTCCATGGATGTATATATATTTTTTTACTGTTGTTACAGAACAGAGTTATGAATATTTGGATCAAACCCCTGTCCTGTTTTTGTAATGAAAAATTCCTATTGATACTAAGAGCAAAGTTTTGTTCTGAAAACACAGTAACCTCAGTAATATCAACCCACCTGAAATTTGTGAAATTTTCATTATGTCAGATTACTTACTAGAGAAGGGTTTAGTAAATGGCTGTATCAAAATAAGAAGGGTCCAATCTGAATTGAATATCAATATGGAAATTAAGCATTGATCAATGTAAAGCAAAGGGTACTTCTGAGACAAAGCTGAAGAAGCAAAAGCCAGTAAAAACAAACACAGCAACTTTCTACATATAGTCTGTATGAAGAAAAAGCAAGGAGAAGGATCCAAGGTACCAGGCCATTATTTTTTTTTAGTGTTTGCGTTGAGGCCAATTATCAGGAAAAGCAGTGGCTCCTGATGTTGGGACTTCTTTAAACAGTTACTTGTTACAGTGAGTGTATTACACTCAGGTCTGTATCTAGTCTGCATTTAAGGTTAATTGTGATGCAATATTTAATGCAATTTTAACAGAGGAATAGGATACAGACCAAAATATGGAGGAAGATACTTAATATTCATAAAAAGTTAAAGGTATTCTAACCATCAGGATGGGTGAAATTCCAGGGAAGACTCTAGGTAAATAAGCCAAAGGAATCTTGAAGCAATTCTCTTTGAAAATTCATAGAGGACAAAGTCTGAGAACAAGAAAATTTCAGAAAACATCTCTGAAAAAGAAATTCAACAAACTGGGTAACTGGGTATTAAACTATCAATTATTTAAAGATAGGAAACAACTTGAACTTGCCAAGATTGTCATGAAAAAGCTATTTTTTGACTTGCTGATTTGCCTCAGTGTTGAAGCAGAGGAAAGTTGTGGCTGTCCTTACGTTAGCTAAAAACTTGGTGTGGTATGTAAGGCAGTGCCATGATCCAATGTTTCCATTAATAACTTTCACCATGAAAAAGAGATCAGATGCCAGTTTGGAGAGAGCATTCTGAAAGAGAGAATCAGCACTGCACCCTTGAGAACCAGGCATATCCCCCCTGCCCCCCCCCAAAAAAAAGGAAAAAAAAGGAATTTCAAAACATACAACTACAGAGGAGTATGCCAGGAAACAGAAATCAAGTGCACAAATACCAGGTAGAAACCATGTGGCTGAACAGCACTACTTCAGAAGCTGAAATAGCTCAAATAGTTGATTATGAACTGAGTGTATGTCAATGTTGTGATGCTATTTCAACAAAAGCAAACTTTATTTTTGTATGGTGTTACTTGAGTATCATATCTAAGATATGAGAAGCAATTTTATTTTACTACATGTGGTGCCTAGGCTCATTAGCCAGACTTCAGTGTCCAGTTCTGGAAACCATAAAATGCAGACAGAATTGCAAAGAAAACAAGGAGATGCATCTGTTTAAAACATATCTGAAGTGGAAAGGGTGAAGGAACTAGACCCAGTTTAGAAAGATGACCAAGAGTTGAAGTATTCAAGCATGTAAAAGATTTGCTTTAAAGATGATAGTCAGGAAGTATTCTGCATATTCTTTAAGACTACGATAAGAAATAATCAGCCCTAGTAATCAGCAAAGATTTAAAGTAGATATCAGAAAAACAGTCTGGTCTTGTTCAGTGGAAATTTGATGCTTTCCAAGGATAGAGACTGCTCAGCCCCTCTGGGCAGCCTGCTCCAGTGCTTAACTGCTCTCACTGGGAATTTCTTTTATCCTAAATCCAGCTGGAATTTAGGGTTACTGAGGTACCTCAGCCTCTTCCATACCCTCTGCCACTAGGATGCCCACCCCCTAGACAGCAGTAGGCCAACATTTTTCTTGGTCTTTTTTGCTGTCAGTGTATCTACAAGAAGCTCTTCTTGTTGCCCTTCACATCCAGTGTCAAATCCAGCTGTGCTTTGGCTTTCCTGATTCTGTTCCTGAAATAATTCCCGGTAGTAATTGTGTGTTCCCTCTGGGTAGCCAGTCCCTTCTTCCACCTTTTTTTTTTGTGTTTGAGCTCACTTGGGAGTTATGCACTCAGTCCAGCTAGCTTCTTGACATGCTTGCTCATTTCCTTGAGCACCTTTCTTGCACTTTGGGAAGGCTGCCTGGAAAGCTCTCCTGGGCTCCTCTGTCTTACAGGGCAGAATCCCCTGGGATCCCAGATACCACTTCCCTGAACAAGCTAAGTCTTCTCTCTAGGCCCAGGGTCTTTATTTTGCTACTTGCCCTCCTCACTACCCTGAGGATCTTAAACATTACCATTTCATGGTCACTGCAACCAACGCTGCCATTGTCTGTAACATCCCTGACTAATTCTTCCCTACTCATTAGTAGCAGGTCCCTCTAATCAGCTCAATCACCTTCGTCAAATAATTGTTACTGACACACTCCAGAAGTCTCCTGGATTGCTTGCTCCCTGCCATGTTGCCCTTCCAGCAGATATGGGGGAGTTTAAAGTCCTGTGTTGACACAAGGGCCTGTGATCATGGGGCTTTCTCCAGTTGTTTGAAGAAGGCTTTACCCTCTTTTCTTGTTCACAGCCTGTAATAGACGACCACCACAGTGTTCCCATTGTTGGTCTTTCCTCTGCTCCCATAACCTCTGGACAGGCCTGTTACCTATTTCATAGCAGTCCTCCATGCATTTGATATGCTCCTCTACACAAGGTAGAGCTTCTCTTCCTTCCTCACTCAGGCACTTCTTCCCAACACATCTGCAGCTGTCCATTGGAGTACTCCAGTCACACAAGTTACCCCACTTCATCCTTACAATCCCATAGCAATCTCTGCAATTCCCCTGGTCTGGGGCTGCTCATGGACTTCCAGTTTCTCCTGTTTGCTTCCCATGCTGTGTATGTTTGTGTCCTTTTTCTTCTGTTGTCACTTTCAATATATTGAAGATACTTCATAAAATGAGTGTAGAGTTAGAAATAAAACCCTTCACAAAATCTGTCTCAGAGCAGGCACACATCAAGGTGCCAACATCTATACACACATTAAAAGGCAGATCAGGCCCAGATGCAGTATGTGTTCTTTGGACCTTGAGCTAGTATGCATGGGTGCAGTACCATACCAACATGGCTATGTTACCGCTTCACCAAGCGGACTCAGCAGCTCAGAGCACTGAAAGGCTGCTGTTTGTCGAATACAAGACTTCCCAGCCATCTGAGATCAGTAGTTAATCTGCACATATTCATGTGCAACAGTTCCAGCAGCATCTGGCAAACTTACTCCACCCTAGGTTGACTGCAACCTGGCTGGCTGGAAACCACTGTATGCACTTGCTTGGAAGTCTTTTTACAGTGATGCTTGGTATTATACAGGCCTGCTTTTGGCCATGCTAAGAGAGAAACAAGCAATTCAAGCTTTAGCAGGAAACATCAAAAAGGTTCTCCAGAAACTCTGTAACATCTTTGTTTTTCAGTGAAGTCAGAGAAACAATCTTCATCTTAATGCAAAACCTCCAAACCAACCTCCCCTAGCATCCATCCTCAACAGTTTAAAATCAGTTAAACAGGAGTTTAACTTGCTCCTCACTGCAGCAGGAAGATCTGAAATGTGCAGTATGAATATTATCTCCAGTATTTGCATGGCCTGATGAACAATATTAAGGGCACCCCTTTACATGGTAGAGCCAACCTGTTAAAAACAGAAATAGATCAAAGGCTACTTGAGAAGGGATTTCTCTTCCTCCCACCAGATGAAGCTGTTCAGACCCACAATTTAATTGTCTCATTCTAGAGTTGCTCAAAAATTGTCAAAAGACTTCAGATAGTAAATCTGCAATTTAGCTAGAAAAGTCTGGTTCTTTCCATTCTTTCTAGTTTCTAGTTTCTGAATAAAGAGATAAGGGATCACGCCTGCTCACCATGGTAGGTACACGAGCTATAATTTGCAATGAAATATCATGAACTGTGCCATACTACAGAAGCTTTAATTAGAGTAATTTAAACACATTGTAACTTACCAGTGATTTTGCATTCAGTATATTTTAAACAGCTGAGCCCTGAAAAAAATGCAGTGATTTGCTCACCACCACGTATCAATGGGCTTCTGCAGCTGTGGAATCACACACAAATCAAGCTTGCACAGGCAGCCAAATTATTCTACAGGAACTGGAGAAAATCAGAGAATAACATCCCTAGAGACAGACACTTAAAGAAAAATTAACTGTTAGGTCTCCCATGTGTATTTGTACCTGCATGGCAGACTTGAAGGTTTTTTTAAATTATTTTTTAATATTATACCTCCTAGATATTTCACCTGTTCATTTCCTTAGCCTCACACATTAGCTGTACTCAACAGTGGGTGACTGGCTAGTCTGCACATAGACAGATATCACTGTGTTTCCTTAGCCAAAGTTGAGAAGCAAGCTCCAAGAGTATGCTATTCTCTTAAGAATACTGTGACCATGGGCTAAGGCCAGAGCAGTCAGAAAGGAAAAGATCCTGGCACTACTGACTGGCAATTTCAAAACAGCTGTTTGTTAAAGGACAATCTCACAAGACTATATTTAAGGAAGGAATGTTGCTTGTGAGTGAAAGAATGAGTGCCGGAAGTCAGTTTTTCCAAGCTTTCTTCACAACTTCATTAGCATTGTGTATATCATTGGTGTATTTTATTATATAGGTCCTTGTCACTTTTAGAAGCTAGATAATATGAAAGATTCTTTTGTTCTTTGCACAGCTGCTTTAATGACTGCTACCAATATGTGTGAGACAGCTAATCTGGCTTTTACACATACTGCAAAAGTACTTAGTGGGAAAACACATAGAAGATTCAGAACTGAACATCAGAATCTCTCTGCTACATCTCCATAAGGCAGCTCACAAAGGCTGAGTTTACACAGTGTATCTGGAGCAGGTCTAACTCCAGGCTTACGCCTACCCAAACTTGTTTACTATATACACAGAGACCTCTAAGTATAGACCACTAAGCACCTCCTGCCCTGGGTCTACCAGCAGAGAAGCAATCATACCCAGCTCTGATACACAGCAAAAAGAGGGAACAGTGGGTCATGAGCTGGAGGGTAACTTAGGAGCTACCCTAACCTCCCATCAGCCCTTAGTTGCTTCTTCATGCTGGGCACAAGGACAAAGTGTTGAGCTTACCTATATGAAGGTGTCAACCTCCCCTTAGCTGGTGCCCATCAGAGACTGTTTCATTTGGACAGAAAAATGGCAGCTCATGCATCAGATGTGCAAAATCCTAGGCATGATTTAGATTTCCTTTAAGGAGAGACCAGTCTGTTAGGAAAAAAAAATAATTGTTTGTACTTCATCTGTAAGATTGAGTATTCATCACAACTTTTTAAACAGTAGAGGAAGGTATCAAATTTGTAAAGGCCATATAGCTTCCACACAAGAATATGGGATTCCTCTGAAAACCCTCCCTTTAGGCAAGGATAGTTCTGATAATATTTTCAGCACAGACAGCACAGCAGAAAAGCTAATGATTATAGGCATCTGGAGGAAACCCTACATAGTCAATTGAAATCTAAAAGGCAGAAGAGTAAAAGCATTTTATTCAAACATTGTTGCTTTTTATTAGACTACCTTTCTGAAAATGTAATGGAGTCAGCTGTTCAAGTGACAGCATTCACAAAAGGGAAAGGATAAGTCTTCAGTGAGTGATTAAATTCTGGAGCAGTCCATTTAGTTACCATAAAAATATTTTATTGCCAATCTGCTCCAAAGTCAGGCATACATTTGTGTCATAGGACAAAGAAAGAAAAAAGAAAACAAGCTTTTAAAGTGCAATTTTATTTTCTTAGTTTTAATTTCTAGATTATTTTTGAGATGGAGATTTGTCGCAGGCCAGCTTCTTGCTGCTCACCCTTCCCACCAGGCCATCCCAGGGCAGCTGTGGTGCTGGCACACAAGCACCCCTTGGCAGTTCTCAATGCCATGAGTATCTTCTGCCCACATGCCAGGCACCAAATTTCATTAGTTTGCCCAATTAGCAAGGCTATAACTATGCCAGGGAAATAGATGAACCATTGCTTACTTCAAATATTTGTTTTATTTACAAAATTAATAAAACAAAAATAACTAAAATTAGTGATGCTAAACATCTACTTCAACAGCAATAGTAACTACAAGTAACGCACCACATGCACACCTCACTTGCATGTGACATGGTGCATTACAGTCCATCTGCACCCCCCGAGCTACACCAGGGTGGGCACAATCCCCTGCAATGCCCTGACAGCTAAGCAGGGGAGGACACCCCCTTTGGCTCACATCCCTGATAAGGACAAGGTCATGCCAATCACAGCACAACACGTAGCTTGCTTCATCCCAGGTCCAGCATTGAGGATATTCTCCAGTGCTCCCTTCTGTGAGAGAAGGCACAGCAGCTGAGCCTGTGGACCACTGCTCCTCTGGGGTCTCCAGAGGCTCTTCCCTTACCCGGCATAAAAATTGTTTTATCATGTGGGGTTTCTGTCACCAGGCACCTAGGTTGAGCATTAGATGGGTCTCCCAGTTGCTTTCAATGGTTTCACTCAGTCCTTATCCCTTGTCTCTGGCAGGGGTAGGGGGTTAAGGGGAGGCTGTGGGTGGCTCCTCCACAGGAGATGCCCTTTGTATTGATATCATGAGCCAAGAGAAAGCTGACTAATAAGTGGGGGCAAAGAGAAAACAACCTGGCTCTGGCCGCCATAAGTCGGCTGGGCCCCCTACTGATAAATTCCTTCAATGTGGTATTGGCTTAGAAAAAGAAAATAGCCTTAGCTTCTGGATATACTGTGCAAGATTTCAGGATCTTACTATTTTACTAGTCAATCCATCTTTCGCTCAACCTATAACAATACTTTAATGCAATGTTTCTCATAAAACACTTCTCTCAGTATTGTATAAAGATAGCATTGAGTTGTTGCAATCTAACATAATATATTTTATTTTTATGATCAGCAAAATATTAGGAGGAGAGTTATCAACAGGGATTACAACACAAAATTTTGTTGCTCCTGCAGCATGCGATCTGTATTCTTCCTTTGAAGCATGACTAGGGAAAACAACATTTAGCAGTACCAGTAAGTTGTGCAATGCCATTTTTTACTGCATTAACTTTCTTGCCTGCTCAAAGGTCAGTCTACATCTAAAAGAACTGTGACCTAAACACTCACTGTTCTGCTTAACCATATTACTGTCTTAGGGGTACATATTTAATACTAGGTCATTTATTATTTCCAAAATCCTAAAAACAGCCTCAGATCAAATTGATTGCTTACCTTACTTAAAAAACAATACACTAAAGAATTCACTTTTCTGTAAGGCTTTGCCATGCACCTCCTTTGCTCAACTCCATCTCTAAATGCCACTAGAATCACTTAGCAAATTCCAAAGCATATACAAGGCAGAATAAAAGAAAGAACAAAGAAAAGGAGAAACTTTTATACAAGTAGGTCACAACTAGCCCTAGGCATCTGTTCGTCAACACTTACCTGAGAGCATGCAGGACACTCAGGTGTTCTGCATAAGAGAACAGGCTGAAGTAGTCAATGCTTTGAGGAAATATTTGGTGTTTCAATTGTATCAATATATTCCCTGGTGCCTCTTCAGTTTATCAGATAAACTCTAGTAGCTCAGCTGCAGGTTTTTTCTTCCTAAATGATCTCTTTATTCTCTACAGGTGCAGGTAGGTCACATTTATGAGAGAGGCTTAGTCATGTGAATAGGACTTGGTATAAAAATTCATCCCTAGTAGAAAGTTCTGCCTATGGCTAACATAATATTTAATCAGCAATTTTAAGTAAGTGTTGTCCAGGAGATATTACTCACTAGAATGCTTGCCTTAATGTGAAGGGCTCCTATAATATGCGTTTAGTAATGCTATCAGCCGGTAAGTCAGTAAACTGCTAGGTAACTTTAGTTTTGTAGATTTTTTTTTTCCTGACTATGACCTTGTTCTTTAAAGAGCTGTAACAGGCTATACAAATGTGATGTGCACAGAAAAATGGCAAGATGCACTTCCTTTTAATGGACTTGAGAAATAGTTAAGATTAATAAGACTTTAGGAATTGGAAAAGAGGAGAGAATGGTGTGGTAGGGGTTAATTTGATGTTAATAGCAGTAGGATAAATCTACTAAAAAAACCTGCTAACTGCTTATCATACTTACAATGCAGCTTTTTATTATGTTTCTACATTGTGCCTTATGATCCTGTCTTCATTTCTAAGGAAATCTTTCTTAGAGATGTGTTTCTTAATATATAAAGTGTTGTATTGCAGTCTGTTAATATTGGTGTATGTAGCAGGAGCTGGGAGTCTGCTATGAATCTAGATTGTAAATTGCTTTTATCTTTCCTATTTCAAATCACTGTTCTTAAATATTTTTGGTTGTGCCCACAAGTGAAGTTAAAGTGATTAGAAAACTCTAAGAGGAGCTGAACTAAAGCTTATTTGAACTGAGTATATATTTGCTCTCTTAAGGGGTGTGGGGAAAGACAATCATAAAAATAGCTTTTCCTTCTTTTTTTTTCTTAACTAAAATTGTTCCTTGTAGTAAACTGACCTCAAACACAAACTAGTTAATGTGTGTTTGTAGAAACCTGACCCTTGAAAATATAGCTATTCAGTATGCTAGGCTATCCTGTTATTGTCTTTAATAGGTCTTCAAAGGCACGTAGCTTGAATAATAACCTGAATCTATAGTTGCTACCAACTGGCTATCAGCCTCATAAACCACCACTATTGGGAACAGTTAATGGTACAAGTGTCCCATTTGTTTGTGACTTCTGTATGCAATTTTTTTATGCTTTTGTCTCTGCTGTCATGATGCATTTCAGAAATAAGGACAGTAAAGTTTCTCTCAACCTTAAGGCTGGTCTTTGGGCTTGACATGTGATACCAACATCAAGCTGAACTTGGTATTGATTGGAAAAATGCCAAGTTGGTAGCTCTGAAGTGTAAATCTCCTGCTTTATTTGCCCAAGACCTGTAGATCAGCACTGGCAATGCAGGTGTATCTTGCCCCAAGAGTATTCTGCAGTGTGTCTTGGGAAGGGTAGCATGTAGCTGAGAGCACTTCATCACCTCCAGAGTGATATCTTGTGGGTTTATAACATTGCTACTAGATTGGGGAGTGCTGCTTGGATAACATATAATGAGAAAAGCAGATCCTTTTGCCATTGTCTCTCATTGACCTCTCTCACTGCTTGTTCTGTATTGCTGCCTTTGAGAGCCTGCTTGTAGCTTCCATTCCTTTTTGCCTATGGAATAGCACTTTTTGTCTCTTTTCTGCTTGTCTATGCAGTAAGTCTCCTACGACTTTTCTTAGGCTCTATAACTACTTTAAGAGCATGGTTGTGATAGATATCTCAATGTGGAAAGCTGAGAGAGCTTCAAGGTTCCTCTGCCCATTTCTCTAGCCTGTTGAGGTCCCTCTGAGCTGCAGCCCCACCATCTGGTGTAGCAGCCACTCCTTCCAGGTTTGTCATTTGCAAGTTTGCTGAGGGAGCATTCGGTCCCATCATCCAGGTCATAATAAGGATGCTAAACAGTATTGGACCTGGTATTGATCCCTGGGGGACACCACTAGTGACTTTGTGCTGCTGTTCACAGCCCTCAGCCTGGGAGTTCAGCCAGTTTTCAGTCCAGCTCACTGACCACTTATCTAGCTCATACTTCATTATCATGTCTATGAGGATGTTACTGGAGACACTGTCAAAAGACTGACTAAATGACACACTGCTCCCCTAATCAACCATGCCTGTCATCTTGTTGTAGTAGGCTATCAGGCTGGTAAATCCATGATGACTACTCCTGATCTCCTTCCTGTCCTCCACATGTCTGGAAATAGTATTCAGGATTAATTGCTCCTTCACCTTCCTATGATCCAGGTGGGGCTGACCAGTCTCTAGTTCCCTGGGTCCTCCTTCTTGCCTTCACTGAAGATGGGTGACATTTGCTCTCTCCTGATCGCCATGCCCTTTTAAAGATGATCAAGAAGGCTTTTACAATGACATTGGCCAGCTCCCTCAGCACACATGGGTGCATCCCATCAGAGCCCATGGACTTATGTGTGCCTAAGTGTTTCCTAATCTGATCCAACTCCACCAAGGGTAAGTCTTTGTTGTTCCAGACTCCTGCCCTAGTCTCAGGGGCTTGAGATGCCTGAAGGCTGGTCTTGCTAGTAAGGATGGAGGTGAAGAAGGCATTTGGTACCTCAGCCTTTTCTGTGTCCTTTGTCATGAGGGTTCCTGCCCATTTAGGAGTGGGCATAGATTTTTTTTCTGGCCTTCCTTTTGCTGCTGATGCACTTGCAGAAGCCTTTCCTGTTGCCTTTCACACCCCTTGCCATTATCAACTCCAGGAGGACTTTAGCATTCCTAACCCCATTCCTGCATGCTTGGACAGTATCTCTATATTCCTCCTGGGTTGCTTGTCCTGCTTCCACCTTTTGCACCTTTTCATGTTTGAGTTTAATCAGCTCCTTCATCCAGGCAGGCCTCTTGTTGCCTTTACTTGATTTTTCTGCTTGTTGGGATGGACCTTTTTTGAGCTTGGAGAAGATCTTTAAATGTCAGCCAGCTCTCTTGGACCTCTCTTCCCTCTGGGGCTATATCCCATGGCATTCTTCCAAGTAGGTCCTTGAACAGGCTGCAGTCAGCTCTCCTGAAGTCCAAGGCTGTGATCCTGCTTTTTTGCCCTGCTCCCTCTTAGAAGGATCCTAAACACTACGATCTTGTGGTTGATGTGACCGGAGCTGCTCCTGACTTTCACATACCCAACCAGCTCTTCCTTGTTTGTATGTTTGAGGTCCAGCAGTGTTCCTCTCCTTGTCAGCTTCTTGATCACCTGAGTTAGGGAGTTTTCATCAATGCACTCCAGAAACCTCCTGGATTGCTTGTGCCCTGCTGTGTTGCCCCTCCAGCAGATATCAGGGTGGTTAAAGTACATCATGAGGACCAGGGCCTGCAAATGTTGTCTGAAGATGACCTCATCTATTTCTTCCCAACTAGGTGATCTATAGCCAACACCCACCACAGTGTCACCCATGTTGGGCTGCCTGCTAATCCTGACTCTTGAGCTCTCAGCTGTCCCAGGCAGAGCTCCAAGCATTCCTGCAGCTTCCCCTCCTTGCTTTCCCTGGCTGTCCTTTCTATTTAGGTCTCCTTTATCCTTAGGTTTGTGATGTTCCTTTTTCTTGTATGTGTTACAAGACTGCCTTGAGATGCTGAGCAGAGTACCAAAAGATAAGTCTTCTGTAAGATTTGATTCAAACAGATTGATATTCCTGCAGCTCTATTCCATGTTTCCAGATATGGTTTCATGAATTTAAATAGATCAACTACAGTTGATCTATATATAGCTATTTATAGAAGATGGCTCTTCTTGACCTATTTGAATTGCTTCTGAAACTACTAATCGTTTACTTTTGTTTCCTGTGCAGTGGTGGTGCAGCTGTTTGTTCATTCAAGGCCTGCCTCTTGAGGTTCTGGGATTATTCCATACCTCTAAATTGGGTCTGTACCTGCTAGTTCTTACAAGTTATCATTTCTGGCAAAGACTTAATCCACACCAGTATTTTGATAGAAAGGTTCAATTACTTTCTTTTAAGCTTCTTTGTCAGAAACCAAAGGAATAAAGGAGATGGGACAGATTCCATAATTTTAATGATATTGTGCCTTACTCTGCAATTAATAGTATTTATAGCTTTATGTAGTATCCCTTGTGCCCCCTTCTTCATATAGAAGGGTGAATTACTGCTTCTTAAAAATCTGTAATAAAGACCAAGTAACTCCTGTAAATAACATTTTTTATACTTCATTTGAGCAGTTAACTGAGAGTTTAGTATTGTTTCTCTCTTCAGTGACCGAGCAAAATTCATAAAGCAGTTTCTTTAGAAAGTGTGGGTCTATACAAATGCCAAATGAGTACTCCACAAACATATAGTAATTGCTTATCTTGTAGCATTAGATAATATTTTATCTTCTGTGGGCACTTCTAATATCTTTGCTAGAACTTTGTGTAGAACAAGCTTGCCATTTCAGAAGTTCCTATTTCTTTGCTCCCTAGGGAATCTCATCTAGTAATTGCCATAAATTTCCTTTTATGTTCTTTTTGCTATTCCTTTGTGCACTGAAGTGCATGAATGCAGCATCACATGATGCAGTGGAGATGGCTGACCTACAAAAGAGCTGCCTCTTCTGTGCATATCTGACCTGCCTCCAATTGCACAAGAACTTTGACCACTGAAAATTAAAATGTCTCCAAGATGTTTGTACCATATTAATTTTGTTTGAATTTAATAAGCACCTACAAGAATTCTGGCATACCTTACAAGCCACAGCAAGTATGAATTATTTGTATAATATATACCCAGAGCTGTTATTCCTCCCCTCCCCATGTAGAGCCTACCAAAACAAGATGGCAAACTGTCTTGCCTGTCAGAATTGTCTTTTCTTTGAAGATTGAACAGGGATCACAAAATATGTATTGTTATTCTGTTTGGTTTACTTAAGTGTCAGCAAGAATATGCTTAGTGCTTCCTGATGCATACCTAAGAAGTAATGTTTATGCCTGTAACTAGCAAACAGAAGGCTCTCAACCCATTATGCTTGATAATTATACAGTAGCTTAGGTAATGGGGATATTAATAGGCCACAGTGAGAGGTCAGTTCTTAGCTGTCACATCTGGGAATTTATTATCAAAGATATCCATCACTGGGGATGTCCCAGTATGATGTCTATAGAAAGACTTGAGGGGGTGGGGGAGGGAGGTGGGCAAGTCCTGCATTTGATGAGATCTGCTGCCTCTGAAGATCTGCTAATGTGGGTATCTAAATACAGAACAGAGCCTTTTCTAAAATCATACCTGTAATTTGAAAATGTCATCCCATATCTTGTAACTTTGGGTATATTTGGTGGTTTAGTAAAATGTTGTTGTACCACACTAAATGTGTGTGACAAACCTTAATTGCCTTGTGGCAAACTTCCCAGGAGGCAGACAAGGGTAGCCTTCCCCCTGTCCGTCCTCAAGCTCCTTTCTTAACCCATACCAAATAAGCTGGTGCTTCCACTGGGTGTGCTGGTGCAGATCCTGTGTGGTGTTACTCCTCTGGATGGTTGGACTTCTTCCCTCACAACACATCCTGCTAACAGGGGAAGCTACAGGAATCCATACAAAGGCTTTATTTTTTGTCAGACTTAGTCAAAGTAATAGTTTTCATAGTCATAACTGGGAGTAGGTTGCTCTTTGTCCTTTTGTTGTCAGGAAATGGCTTCATTCCCCCCCCCCCCCCCCCCGACAAAAGTACACAAGTACTACTACAAGCAGAGTGTGATAGAAGCATATTATAGTATGCACTCAGTGGGATAAGAGCCATGGTTTTTAACTCTGTTGGATGTATTGATGTAATGCAGGTGGAAATATGCCCTTAAAAAAAACACATGAGGGATATTTGGAAAACTTAATGGGCATCATCCTGCCAGTGAGCACAGAAAGAAAGAGCTTTAGGGTTAACTGTTCTCTTTATATCCAATAACCATTCTTCAATTTGAGAAGAAAATTACTTTCTTGGTAATGGTCAAGAATCACAAACACTTTGCTCTGTTCAATTCCTCTGCTACATGTTTGCAGGACACAAATGCAATGTTTAAATTTAACAGCAGATACCAATTCATACTTACACTACTGCATAATAGTAATGCATCATGTAATTTCACTACTGTCCAGTGTACTTCTGGCTTTAAACCCAAATGCAAAGATTAGTAAATAAAGACTTACTGTGCTGTACAGGGCTATGTCTATAACAGCATACATCTCTTTGGAGAATGAAAAAAATCTCTTCTGGCGTTGGAGTGTTAGATATAGTCTTTGTGTCTAAATGTGGTGAGCATATGAATGTGAAATGTAAGAGGAGATTTGCCAACTGCTGATATCTTTCTTATTTTTCTACCTCCATATGTCTTTCCACTGGCTGCCTCTTACGTCATAGTTTCCATCCCCCTGCTCAAATGCTTTTATATCATCTTTGGAAAAAGGATCTCTGTTCCTCTAACAGAAGGCATGCATAATGAGAACTACTTATTGAACCAGAAGCTGCTTTTTTTTTTTTTTTTTAATCATACATATGCATTGATTTTTGCCAGGATCTCCTTTGAGCAGCACAGGTAGGGAGGCTGGGCTTCTGAAGGAAAGCATTAGCTTTCATATTTGAATAGGTTTGCAGTTCCTCAGTGCATAATGAACTGCAAGAGGAGCAAGGCTCTGCAGAGGCTTTTGTTTATACGGCAGAAAAATTGTCCAAGCTGTGACTTAAAATGGTGTCTTTACATACACCAATAAACAAGACTCCTGTTATTCATCCTAAAATATTCCCAAAGAAGTGTGTGTAATACAGATTCTTAAACATTATTGGCAGAATAAACCTGAGTATTTTTCAGGTGAATACCTTACATTGCTCCAGCTGAAGAATAGAAAATACTGTTTCAAATCTTTCAATACAGAAGCAAAAGATACTTATTAGATGTCCCTTTGCAAAGAAATACTTAACCAGTGAACCTAAAACTATCATATAAATACCAAAATTGTAATTTTCTCATGTAACCACTTGATAAAATAAATAAAGTGAGGTTTTTTTGTGTCTTTTTTTTCTTAAGGGTTTGAGATTCATTTTCTTCTGAATGTTCTCCAGTCCCCCAGCTGTGTTTTGGGAGTAGCATGCTGATGGTCAGAGGCTCTGCACCCTGTCTCTGCCTGCCATGGGTCCCAGGCTGCTGTGGCTGAAGGGTGGACTGTGTGCTGTCATGGTTGGGTGTTATCCTGCAGCACTTGCCATCTGCCTGACACCCACCACTGGATGTGATGTGTTCAAGTCTAAAGAACAGCACAGCCTAAGTCTTTCCACACTTATTCCTGGATGTGTATTTGTGTAACTGGCTGCTTAGGGAGACTTTATGCAGAGATGAACTCAGTACCCAACAGTAAGTGGCCTGGATGCTTATGCTAAGTTGGAAATATCCATAAATTAAAACTTATAGTGAAGTCTTAGCTGTTCAGGTACTGTATTTTTCCTCTCCTTCCAGGGCTAGGTACTAAATCACTTAAGATAGAGACTTCTAGATATTGCTGTGTATTTGGAGAATAATTTTTTTAAAAAGGGGCAAATCTATATTTGCTTTTTCAAGTGGATATGAGGTACTTAAGAGCCATTAGTTTACTAAGTAAATCCATTAGACTGCAGACTAGCATTGTGGCAGGTTATTACTGGAGACTATCATAAGCACAGGCTGAAGTGATAAGGTGCACTGTATTGCTGATTGAAGATCATCTTTTTAATTGGCAGCTGGAAAGCAAACAGCTAGTATAGTATTCTGGCTTGAGAAATATTACAGAGATAATGGAATGTGTGGAAGAGTAAGAAGAAAGTGTCTCTATTAGAGTAATTGATGGACAGTACCCAGACCTCGTTCTTTTAAATATACAGGTGTAGGCTTTGGTGTAAAGCTTACAGTGCCATGCCATTCCTTGCCTTCACATACAGAAAGTCTTTTGAGATAAAGCCTGAACCTCTTGGGCAGGGTAGAAGGAGGTATTGTGTGTAGAGCTGACTTGATGCTATGAAAATCACTTCCCAGGTCCTTCAGAAATCCTGGTGTCAAATAGAGTTGGTTGCAGACAATGCTGGAGAGTCTGGAGCTTATGGTAGCCAGTGGTGTTGATGCAAGCTCCATGTGTGGATGGCCAGACTGGAAGGTTTGCCTGACTGAGGATGAAACCTTGCTTACCAACAAGGGTTTCTCAAATCAATCTTGGGTTTAGCTTTCCCACTTGTCTGTTTAGTGAGAACTAAAACGCATTCCCTGTGAAGTAGTAACAAAGTCCAAACATCCCTGTAAAGTCTGTTTGCGAGCAGCTGGTTGTCTGTCATCTCATCCTTTATTTTTCTCCTGGTATTTTGGCTTCTTTATGTATCAGAAGTGATTGAATTTTACCTTTTTAAAGAATGATGTTTGCTTGCGTAATTGATATGCCTAGTAAAATCAAAGTAATCTCAAGTGTGTTCTAACTGATTATCTTATGCAAATAACATTGTTTATCTTAGCTAAGACTCTTATTTCATCCTAGACAGTATAAAGACACACTTTGAAATGCAGACTAACATGGTTGAATGAATTACTGCTTAACCAAGTTCTTGACTTCACTCAGAGGAAAAAGCTTAGTTAAAACCAGCTGGAAAGGTACAGAGCCTCTGCCCCATATGCCTTAAAGATCAGTACAGCAGCAAAGGTCATTGCTGTTTAATGGCTGCTTAGAGGTCTTGATGAAGAAAAGCAGTGACTGGGGTACTGCTTTTGTGGATGTATCAGCTTTGCTGAAATAAGAATATATCAGAATCCTTGTGGCATGCTTTTAGTATAGAGAAACTTTTACAAATATGTCTTTAATATAGTGTATAATTACTGTAACTCACAAGGGAGTATGTATTATATGCTTATCTTGCATATCTAACTCTTTTCTAACTCTTATTTTAAACATTGGTTAATAAAGCAAGCTACATACTATCTTTAAAAAGTTGATAACTACGTTCCATTTTAGGGGAATATTATGTTTGTTTTTCTTCTCAGCTAGATACTGGTGGTCTCTCTGCAAGACACTACAGTCATTATTATATGCATATTGTATCAATGCAAAAGGCTGAAACTCTGCCCACATATAGATATGTTAATGGTGGATCATTAAATACAAGTCAAGCCTTTCTTATCTTTCATCTGTACTCTGGGAACAATTCATCCACTGTGGTCTGACAATGTGTTGAATTGTAATGAGCCACTAAGGAAGAAGTGTCTTTGACTAAAGGGCTGGATGTATCTGACTCAAATGTCTTCTCACCAAACATAAATAATTTTTAGTTCATAGATATGATTTCTCTTATTTCCACCCTCTACTTCTTTTTTTTTTTTCCTCTCTCCCTTCCCTGGCTTTACCCCCACAGAACAGGGGAAACCCTGTAAATTTACTATCTTCAGAATGATTTAGTGGCCTTCTGTTAAACAGAAACTTGGAATGCTTTATGCACATGTTACCTGGACTAACAGTCAGACAAAAATAGTGTCATCAAATATAGTATTAGTTTTAAAAGTGAGAGTTGCCTCATTTTCCCACTTTACTAGGGAAAATGGAGCTAATAAATGAAAAATGTCAAGAACCTCTTGAACCTCAGTGCCTTTTGATTAACTGATAACTCTATACACAAAGGTGGCAAATGATGAATTTGCTTTGCTCTGAACAGGTTTAGTTTAGACTTTAGAGGAATCTGTATATACAGAACTGGGAGAATTCTGGTATTTTGATCACTAAATCTGTATTCTGTGTTACTTAATTGAGTTTCTTTTTCTTCCCCAGCCCTGCTCTTTTCACTTCCCTGCCCTGCATTAAACACCTTGCAAAAGGTAAGATGAGATGGGATAAAATACACTCTAGTAAAACAAATTCTCTAGCTAAAATTTTGTACAGATGACTTGTTGGCTTATTGTATTTAAACTTGGTTCCTCAATTCTTTGTGCTAGTATTTCTTGTCAACTGTGACAAAATTTCACACTCACCAAGGTGTGATAAACTGGTAAGAATGAGAAACTCAAGCTCAATAAATTCTATGTGCTTTCTCCTGATCTGGCTTAATTTAGATTTAATTGCTATGGAATAAAATGAATAGATTTTGTGACCTACTGTGATGACTTAAAAGGCAATGCAACTTCAGACAGAAAGCACATTATCGAAGAGTATTTATGGCAGGTTCCTTGACCTTGTGCTGCTTCTCCTACATAACAGTGAGAGAGCTGAACATTGAAATGGCATCTCAACAAGTGCATTATGCAGGTATGTATCCGAGGCTTCCATTTAGTAAAGCATGCAGTTGTTGGGGGAGGGGGTTAATATGGCCCTGTGACTGCACAAATGCATCATATATGACTGAGGAAAGTAACTTGTGTAAACAGTCTTATAGCAAGGCTGGATGAAAGGGATGTTTTAGGCCCTGGCTGCCAGAGGGCAGTATTGTTTAGAGACTCATTCTCCTGTTGTACCAGGGTTTGATTGCTCTGAATGCCTTTTTCCTTGTGTATGTTAGAGTATTCAATAAACTTACGGCTTCATTAGGAAGAGCAATGGGTGAGTACTGGAGCACCAGGCAGCCATTAAGGTCATGGGTAAGATGT
Source organism: Apteryx mantelli (assembly GCF_036417845.1). NCBI lineage: Eukaryota > Metazoa > Chordata > Aves > Apterygiformes > Apterygidae > Apteryx > Apteryx mantelli. The sequence continues at coordinate 54,829,457 of NC_089979.1, forward strand.
GGGATAATGAATTATTACAGCAGGCCTATGTCTGTCTAGGAGCTTGGAAAACCTCCCCTTTCTCACCAGCGCTCTGAGCTGCACTCCAGGACCTGGGTCTGCCCCTCAACCAGATGTGTTGCATTCAGTTGTGTCCTGTACTGCTGCTATGAAGAGTGGACCTGGGACTGAGCAGCAAGGGGAAGGGACTCATGCCAGAAAGCAAGGCCCATAGAAAGACTCTGTCCAGCTTTCCTGGTCAGGGCCAGCAGGCTTGCTGTGTCAGTCTCTCTCTCAAATAGCTCAGGAGCTTGACATATCTGATGTAGCAGAGCTGTGTACAAGCTCTTGCCATGGCTTATTTTCTGCTTAGAGAGGCTATCTTGCATGAGACTGGGGGGCTGCAGTGCATCCCCAACATCATCCTTCAGAGGTGCTGGAGAAGAGTCCCCATTCAGCATTTTCTACTGACAGTTTTCTTGGAGTGTAAAAACTGTCCTGGCAGCAGCAAACACTGCTTGACTTCCAGGGTTTCTGTACTGTGTAGCAGTTAAATGCTAGCACAGGCAATGCACTTGGTTAGACAAAGGGGGATTATTTCACACTAGAAGAATTAAAGCTTAGAGTAGCAGAGTTTAATTATGTCTGCCATCTGCATTCATCATTTGATTCCTGTAAGCTTAAGAAGGTGAGAAGCAGTAGAGGATAGACTGAGATCTTTGTCAAAATACTGTCTACAGCTGTGTGAGACAGGTCACCTTTACTTCTGGATGTTTCTGGAACCTTTTCATCAAGGGCAACAGCAGCTGAACACATTCAGTAGCTGTTTCCAGACTCTGGCATGGGGCTCTGGAGGGTCCCTGCCTTTGGAGCTTGTGCATTTGCTGCTTCAGAGCTGCTGGCTGGGTCTGCACAAGCTCTGTAGGTTTAAAAACCTGAGATGGAAAAAACTTGATGAAAGAGCTTTTCTCATAGCTAAAGTATTTTGGATGCAGATGGGTGTTCTTCCAGCTTTATTTAGATGCTCTTGAGAATATTTTTCATGTTTTTTTTCCAAGGAATACAGCACATGAACTCTTGTTATTCATATACACTACAATATTCTTTTTTTTAGCTATCTGCCTTATGCTGGAGTCTCTTGCAGATGGACAAGAATGCAGTGCTCACATCTGAGCTAAATGGGTCTGCAGGGCACAGAGTAGCATGGTGGCAGGGGGATCTTGGGGAGGCTGAGCCCTCTGGGATGCTGCTAGCTCTTGGGGGGGGGGGGAATCAGAGACCCTTTCTCCTTAATTCTAGGCTTGATGACAGTCACGCAATGGCTGTGAGGAATCTGTGGATTTATAGCATAGGAATGGTTAGGTAACAGTTGCATCTCTAACACTTTTTGTGGTGGGCGTTTCAGCAGAAAATTTTGTAGTAGTCATGTGCACATGAAGCAATATAGGTTTAAGAGACCAATATCATTCAGGACAAGAACTGTATAATATTGACAAGACTACTTAGATTATGTTTTGAATAACAGAAAAATATCAATTACCATGTAAAGGATATTGAAACTTCCTATGCACTGCTTTTTGGATTCAGCTTGAGCTGTCACACTCCTATCTTTGCTACATTGGCAATAGTCTGCACAGTCCCTGCTGAGGGCTACTGTGCAGGTACAAATACAAGGCAACTCTGTATAGCATACAAGTATTAGCTTTAAAAAACAAACAAACCCACAAACAAAGCACAAAAATATCCACTGCTGTGGCAGCTTGTTACCTGTTGTAGCAAGCTGTTACATGCTTTAACAAGTTTCCATGTAGCAACTTGGACTGAGTGTGAAAAGCAGTCTTCTCAACCTCTTCTTCCATTATGCCTCCTCTACATGTCACTACTAAGACAGATTTCGGTGGGGTTTATAAAATTCTGGTGGGATGGTCCCTGCTATACCCATGATAAGAGCCGCCCCTCTTTCACAAGTATTTTTAAACATTATTTGTGATGGTTCTACATGCAACAAAATGTTTACAAAGAAGTTATATGCTGTGTTCTCTGAATTTGATTGAAATATTATACTATACTTACTAAGACTTTATATAGCCTTGAGGTTTAACTTATGTGATGACTTCTGAAAGAGCAAAAGGTTTTTGCTTTCTCAAGTAGCTTGACTGTGGTGAAGGCAGAAGAGTGGAGTGGTGTCTCAACAGCTGCTATCCTGTTACAAATACTTTAAAAATACCTGCACATGTCATATAGCAGTTAATGGTTGGAATGGACTGCCTGGAAGACTTTAATATTGTTTTCTTCTTCCAGTTCCTCAAATGAACAGTGAAGACATGGCAGCAATGGCAGAGCTTCCCTTTGTCAAAGCTGACATCAGAGAGATATTTGAAAGTAAGTTTAATGTTATTCCAGGATGAACTAGTATGCTAGATCCCATCTTTCATCAAGGATCACCTACTAGTTGAGCAGAGACTTGACATATCCCTGATTAAATACTCTTCTAGAAAAAGACAATCTTCTGTTAGTCCAGAGCCAAATACCATGGGTAACAGCTGATTTATTAGTTTGACCACAATGCTTCCTCTCCAGAGGTGGGATCCTTCTATTTCCTTAAGCATTTGATCTGTTGCATTTAAAAAAATAAAATAAAATCCAATAGTCTCTTTAAAAGCATTGTATTTGAAACATAGTCAACAATTCTTAAAACATAATTGAATACGAGAAATGGAAATATCTGTTTAGTGAAATCACATACAAAATATATGCAGGTATTCAGATATCTTCTCTAAAACTAGCCCTTTCTGTGGAACAACTCTCCCCATCTAAAGTCTTGAAAGAAAGTATAATAGTCTTCATATGAATTTGGGTTGAGTTTAAACTCCTTGTATTTAACTGACTACAAAAATAAAAGTAGCAGGCTTTTTTTCATAGGGATATAGATATAATACCTTGGTTTGGACTGACCAACATTAAAATATTTAACTCATGAATTTTTCAGACTATGCCTATTCAATTTCCAGCTTTTCATGGATGTGGGTTTTGTGCGTGTGTGTTCTGTTTTTTCCTGCAAACTTTGAACAAACTCTTTGGTTGCCTTGGAGAGCAGATTTATGAAAAATATATTATCCACCTACATTTTTGTAGCCTCAGGGAAAGGCCAATTGTTGCCATGACTTGGAAGGACTTGAAGTTAAGCAAGATTGTAATCTGAGTCTGAAGTATTTTGCCCACAAAAATGAATCCTGCTTAGTCTCTGGAACTTATTTGCTCAGGATGTCTTGTCTGTGAAGTGGCACTCATTCAATGCAGCTGGTGCTTGAGGATGTGTTGTGTCCTGAGAGCTGCGGTGACCAATGCAGAATCTTTGTTCTTGGCCCTTTGGACTTCTGTGGCATTTGCCACTGAAACCAGTAGCAAAAAGCTGTCTGGGCTTTCAGTGCCTTCTCTGCTTGTATCCAGACAGTGTGAATGAGAGAAGCTATGTAACTTTGCTGCAGAGGGAAATAAGATAGGATGTGGGAGATACTAAGATAAAGGAGGATATGGTAGAAGTTTGGGTTAGAAAGTACACTGTGTACTTGGTAGATAAAAAATAAGCAGTGTGTGCTGGTCTGATTAGATTGGATCATCTGTCTCTTACAGGAGACTAAAGCTATGTGAGCAAACTTGATTCAGAAAATATTCAACTTCTGAGTATTTGGCTCAGGTTATTCTATTCTGGTCTTTGGTAGGTAACTAAAGTATTGCACATGCAGCCCCTTGACAAGGCCCATGTTTCTATGCTGCTGTGTGCTATGAAGTGGTATACTCCTATCTTAAAGCATGTGAAATTTAAACAAGCAAAGGGCAGAAGTCAAGAGTGAGGTAGTGACTACCCAGAGCCCACAGAATACTAGAAGTTGTGGCTGATTGCAGAGGTAAGTTTTGTTGGAATGAGCTAGTTGACTTAGTTGGGGCTGCTTGTAGTGAGTCAAACTGTAGAGCTGAACCCAGAATGAACTATTGTAGGTAGTGTTCTTTACTTTGCTAGCTGCTGGGCTTTTTCTTTGTTTTCCAGTTCCTCTAAAAAATGACTTCAAGCCCCGAAGAAAGAGGAGGAGGATCTGGGTGAAGCCCCACCTTGGGAGGAAAAAGCTTTTGTGTCGTAGGATGAAGGTGGTAAAACGAGAGTTGCACAGAAATAGACATCAAGAGGCGATCCCAAAGCAGGCTCATGTGGTTCGAAGTCCAGAAGGATCTCAACAAGTGTGCTCACCTGTGCAGATGGGGCAAGGAGGAGGCAGTCTCCCAGAAGCACAGCCTCTGCCTCTGGCCCACAGCTGGCAACCCTGTGGGGACAATGTGCATATGCAGCCACAGAGGCAGATGGGGCGAGGAGGAGGCATGGCCCCAAATATGGGACCGCAGCAAGTGGACTGTGGTGGGAAGGCTACAGAGGTGACTGTGCAGGTGTGCCCTCAAAAGCTGAGCCACAGGTGGGAGGCCCCAGAGGTGAATGTACAGGTGAGGCCTCAGAAGCCTAGTCATGGGTGGGAGGCTCCAGAGGTGACCGTGCAGGTACAGTTACAGCAGCAGAGCTGGGGACCAGCGATCCCACAGGTAGCTGTGCAGGTACAGCTGCAGGGGCAAAGAACAGCTAGCATCAAAGTGACTGTGCAGCTGCAGTTGGGCCATGACCAAGAAGAGGTAATCTGTGCCCAGGACCAAGGTGAGGAAATGTTAGGGAATGGAGAGCAGCAGACACCGAAACAAAATAGAGGAGAGTCAATGGCAAGATCTGAAGGTGAGAGGGAATCTGCTGTGGTGGAGCTGGTGTCACAGGGGGTTCATAGCCAAGAGGAGGACCAGGTAGGAGCAGTGATAAAACCCCAACACAACAAGTGCCGAGAAGAGGAAACAGCAGAAGCAATGCAGCTTCAGGAGACTTGCATCCAAAAAGCAGGCCTGGATGGGACTGTGACAGAGGAACAAATGCAGGACCAGAGCCAGGAGCAAGAACTGAAAGAAGACTTGCTTCCACAAAAGGAGAGTCAACGAGCTGCAGAGACAAGGCAGGAGCAAGGTGATGTCCAAGTCCAGGAAGGGCCAAAAGGTCTGGAAGACCTGGGGCAAGAAGTGTCTAAGAAACGCCCACGCGACATACCAAATTATTTTGTCTCTATTCCAATAACAGATGATCAGGTATTTTGAACTAGTTGGTCTACTAAAAATAATCTTAAATAAGAAGCTAAGCATTACTTTAAAGCTGGCTTTGTTTAAAAGCTTGTTGAGAAGCCTGGAGTGGTCAAATTCTACTCTCCTGCTTCAGGTGGTTAGAAATCTCACTGCAAGGCTCCCATTGTCCTTCTCAAAGGGGTGGTCTGAATGGATTCGTGCCTCTTTTGAATAGTATCTTCTATTCTATAACTGTTTTTTCTAAGGAAGCAGGGGCTTTCACCATCTTGCGTTGTCTACTCTTACATTGTCTTAAAACCATATTTAGTGCAATAGAAATTAGAATTAATTTTTTTGGTCCCCTTCTCCACAAGTTCAACAGTCACTATGGAAGATAAGAATTTTCTTCCATTCTATGGAAAAGGGGTATTAATCTATTCTCTCTTCTCCCTCTTGTACCTCCCCCAACTTATCCTGATATCTTAGACTGTTAATTCCAAGAAAGCATGTGTGGAGTCTGTATGCTGATACTTTATTCAGGTATGGCAAATTCTGTGATTCCCGTGTTTGCGTAAGTGTTGAAAAAGCAACAGGTTCTTTCATCTTCATACTACTAAACCAAAACATCAAACAGCAGAGGTCCAAATAGAAATATTTCCTTCTAGAGGTTTTGTGAGGGACTTAAAGTATTCCAGCTACCACAGTGTATTATGATCCATGGAAGTAAATTTTAAAGATTATATAAAAGCTGAAGACATGCATTTGGCACTTTGCTCTTTAACCTGTTATGTATGAATTTTGAAGTCCCCAAGTTCTACATGATTGTCACTGTCTTGAACATATGAGGGAAGACAATGGCTCTCCTTGATTTACTGATTCCTATTCTGCTCATATGGATTTCTGAACCCACTTGAAATCTGAAAGAAGTATACAGCATGCTTCATTTCCCAAAGTAGTGCTCTCAGTTCCTTGCTAGCAATTATCCCATTGAGAATGCTGTGACTTGCTGATGGCCTTGTCTTGTTAGTGGTATTTTTCTTGCTGATTACCTGTTTTTTCAAGCCTGTTTCATAGAATCCCCAAAGATCTGCTTGGTTTAGGAATTTATAATTATACTTACTGAAACTGAAGTACCAAACCATTTTTGACTCCTGCTGTGGAGCAGCCATTTTTATTGGAAGCATGAAGTTGTATTACCATGAATTTCCCAGCATAATTCACAGGATCATAAAATAATTCTGCTAGGAAGGGACCTCAAGAGGTTTGTAGTCCAAACTCCTGCTCAGGAGTCAGGGTCAGCTGCTTTGAGATCAGACCAGGTACCTCAGGACTTTATCCACTTGAGTCTTGAAAGCCTTCAAGGCTGGAGTTTGCACAACCTCTCTAGGCAACCTGTTCCAGTGTCTGGCTGCCCTCAGGGTGAAAAAACTTTCCTTACCTAGCTTGAACTGCTTGTTTCAACTTATGCCTGTTGTTTCTCAGCCCACCTGCCATACACTGCTGTGTAGAGCCTGGCTCCAACTTTTCTCTAACCAGCCTGTATGCACAGGACAGTTGCTGTTAGGTGCCCCTGAAGCTGTCCCATCTCCAAGCTGAACCAGCCCTGGTCCCGCAGCCTCTCCTCGCAGGGCAAGTGCTCCAGTCCTGGCCATTCTGGTGGCTCTTTGTCAAACTTGCTCCAGTTCATTGATGTCTCTCTTGTGTTGGGGTGGTGGCCAAAATGGGACACAGTATTCTAGATGTCTAACAAGTGCAGAGTGGAGGGGGCTCCTGGCTATGCTCCTGAAGATACAGGCCAGGGTGCTGTATAACCTTCTGTGCTGCCAGGCCACACTGCTGGCTCACGCTCAGCTTGCTGTCATCCACAACCCCCAGGGCCTTCTCAGTGAAGCAGCTCCCTAGCTAGCCAGCCCTCAGCCTGTCTTGTTGCCAGGGGCTCTTTGTTCGCATGTGCAGGACTTGGTGCCTGTCCTTGCTGAATTTTGTAAGGCTTCTGTTAGCCCACTTCTCCAACCTGTCCAGGACTCTCTGCCCTGGAGTGTATTGTCTGGTCCCCCAGTTTATCTGCAAACTTGATGAGTGTGTGCTTTGCCACCTCCTCCCAGTCACTGATAAACAGGACAGGTCCCAGCATAGCCCTTGCTGTATTCCAGATGTTACTACTGCCACACAAACATCTAAAGATAAAGCAATATCTGCCCAGTATGATTATTGATACATAAGTAATGTCAGGAAGGGGACTCAATCCTACTGAGAAAGCTTGTAAGAATACTCACCAGGAGTAATTGAAAATGGAAGTCTTTGCTTTAATTCAAAAAGCCACTGCTACTACACTAGGACCTGTCTTTGGCCAGAAAGATCAAAGAGGGCCTGGTAGTATCAGGAAATGTTTGCTGATGATATTCAGCCTGACTCCCCTGCCCTTAGCCCTGACTGTTTCAGAGCATCCCTCCTGCAGAAAGGCCTGGAACAGCTTTGAACTGCCTCAGTGGTTAAGAGCCAAACCAGACTGAAGGCAACAGTGACATTCCCTGCTTTGTCATGGCATGGCCTTCCTTACATGACTTCCTCATCTTTTTTGGTCCTTGGCTCCTTCTGCCAAGTAGCCTCTGTAGCTTTGAATAATTCTGGCTGTTGCAAATCTGGCAGTGCCTGCTATGGCAGCTGGCCCTGTCCAGCCAGCCCTGTAGGTAGCAAAACATACAGAGCCCTCTCCTGCTTTGTACCAACACCCACTGAGCCCCTGGTATTCGACTCCTGTTGCTGAATAGCAGCATCACTAGATGGAACATGCTTTGCACGGTGGACCTTGATCTAGGAGTAGTAGGTGACCTTGCTCTTAAAGGTACTATGCAAAAGAAAGAAGATAAAAGTATTGGCTTGGGAACACAAGAGGTTATTCTATCTGGCAGAGCTAGGTGGAGGGAAGTCTTGATTTTAAACACCAACTGCTCCATGTTCCAGCTAGCATGGGCAAAACTGAGGTGCAGGATAAATTATTTTGAAATATTAATATTCATAATATATGCATCTTAGGATTTCTTCCTACAGAGCAAATATAAAAGGCAAAATATGCGTGGTAACTTTTATAAACATTGTGAAAATGTACCCCTTGGCTGCCAACTGATGCTGTTGGTTTATGGCGCTTTCTCCAATGAATCTCAAATTACATTGTTTATTGCAATATATAACTTTGATTTCTTCTATTTTTCCAGTTTAAGTTTTCATGTAGTATTCAGCATCAATGTATTTGCACTACTGAAAGGCATTAAGTAGGATGACTACCTGTACATCTTTCTTTCCTTTTTTTTCCAGCGTGAAAAGCATCTGCACTATAGTAGCTTACTTTGGCAAGCTTTTGAGTTTTTGTTTTTACCTTAGTTAAGTGTAAAAGCTCTTATGTACATGTTAGTGGGAGATGTCAAAGGTCCTTTCCTCTTGGTAGGCAATTATTTGTGCTGGCTGTCTTGAGTAATCTCTGAAGGTTATCTTAAGGATGGCCCCATACAACTTAGTGATTCGTACATATACTGGCTTTTGAGAGGTGAATAAAAGTGCAGAGCATGTCAGGAAGATAAATGCCAGGAAGGGAAAATAACTGTGTAAACTAGAAGACAATGCTGGCAGAGGACAAATGGGTATGAAGTGGGTGAAAAATAAATCTAGGCTGGAAGCTAGAAAGTTTCCTGCCATCTGAGGAATGAGATCATGGAACAACTTGAGGGTACACGAATGCCTAACTTATTCTGCTTTTTTAATGGGATCTGAGTGTCCTAATATATGGCCTGTGACCACATCCTGTATGATTGTATGAGTGTTCTTCTCTTCTATCCTTCTTGAGTCTGTTCTTCCAGCTTTCACTGCTCTCACACAAGCTCTGATAATTAGCAGCTCTGTTTCTGACTGGCTGATTTGCCTGAGATATTCCAAGCTTACAAGCCTTAAGTGTTCAAGTCACCTATAAAGGTGACAGTGACCTGAGACTGCCCTGGGTACTATGTGAGAAGGAAATGATGATTTCCACACCAACCAGCTTGCTAGAAATTGGGGGAGGGTTATTCCGCAGAGTGTGTGGAGGCTCTGGCTGTGAAATTGGGCTGTGCAGATGGTAGGTGTGAGGAGACCCACAGGGATGCTGAGTGTTGGGGTGGGGGGGAGTCCTGGGTGGGTGTAAGGCAGGTGCTGTGCAGGGTGAAGGACTGGGGTGATATTGCGTAGTATGGGGGGGGGGGGGGCGGGCTAAAGAAAAATTATGAAATGGGATGGCTGTGCTCCCTCACCCTGTGGGAAAGCGACTGCGGGGTAATGCTGACAGGAAGGGTAAGGACACTGTCCTGTACCATAGGCCTAGCGTGAAAGAGGTAAAGTATATACGTCAACAGTTTCAGATGCTTTTAGCTCTAAAGTGGAGGTTCTTGATCCCACTGCATGGGACCATATAACATGATTGCTTGTAATAATGTAGGCCTTTTAGTCCTTTAAAGAAGGCATTTAAAAATGCTGTTAGTCTTTTGGGTAGAATTAATTTGCCTTAATTCTATTTTCAAGGGAAAGCTCCAGCTCTAGGGCTGTCTCCGTTTTCCTCCCTTTCAGTGGGCCAGAAGGAAAAAACCTTGTAGTCCTGGTAGGTGCAGCAGCTATTTTCATTTGTGTCCAGTAGAGCTCCAGGAGGCAGGATCCCCCTCAAGGAATGTGGTGAGCTGAGTTTGAACTAGAAATATTGTGGTCTCAGACTTTCAATACTTTATTGCATGTTCTTTTTTCCAGTCCCCCACCCCAAAAATAGCAATCCCATCAGAAGCAGGCTAAATAGCATTTGTAGCAAATATTACCAACAGATTTGTGCACACATGCCAAAACCAAAAAAGCTGAGGTGTATGGAAACAGTCTAGCTTTATCCCATAGGAGGAGGAGAAGAGGCAGAAAGTTCTGAAGGCTCATTTGTACAGCTTGCTCACTAACAGAAAAGGGTGAAGAAAGACACCAAAACTGCTTTGCAATATACAAGTATCTGTATGAAGAAAGGTCACTTAAACTTGGCTTCCCAGCCATCTCAATTTGGAATTGCAGAGGCAAAATTTCTTGTTTCAGGAATGTTCTTGGAAAGATGGGGAGAGGGGAAGAGAGCATGAGGGTCTCTTGCAGAATTGCTGTCAATACTTAACCCATCCTGTTGAAGCAAAGATTTTAGTTTGTGTGGTCAAGAACTTGATGTTTTGATTCCTGCTCCATGTTTTCACATTCTAAACAAATGTGCTGTAAATAGCAGGCCATAATAAATAGTGCTTTAGTCACAGTAAAGAACACCATACTGTAAGAGTTGTTTCAGTGATACCTTTTTCAGAATGAGAAATAGGCCATAAGAGCTTGAGAATTCAAGCAGTTCATTGTTTGCATCTTCAGATGGACTATATTGTGCGTGGCTTCATCCTGACACAAGATGCTCATTACACTAATCTGTACTGCAGCACAGGTGGTGGAACCTAGCTGGACTGCACAATGACTGCCAAGGCTTTATGTAGAAAGATTGCAAAACAAACATATTGACCCGGCTGTTTCAACCTATGCAAGAAAAAAGTGGAGCTCTGACACGCATGTGTGCACATAGGCATGTAGGCCAGAATTTGTCCAGTGAAATAATCTGAAAATCTATAAACAACTTCACTGTAACAATGTCTTCCACTAGATGCTTAGTCCCTGGTATGATTGAATTTTTTTCCACCCTCACCCTATTCCTATGACTTGTTTCTAAACTTCAACAGACTGTTTTGAGGAAAAATCTTTCCCCCGCTCTTGTAACCTACAATTTGAGTCAATTGCATCAAGGCACAAATAGACCTGGAAGAGCTAGAAATTGGCCATGCAGTTCTATGAAATATCAGCTTGGAAAAGAGTATGTTTACTCAGTTCTACTTTGTTTGCTGTTACAGTTTCCTTTTGGGAAGAGACATCAATTTAATCTGTCATCAAACTTGTAATCAGAAAATAGCATAAGATTAATTATGGAAATGCTATTCAATTTCCACAGTCTATTAACAACTGACAACTGCATGAAGATCGCATTAATATTTACACAGTGCTATGAGTTTTATTCTAATATGCTTAGGGTCAGATTCAGAGCTAGTTTAAGATTCAGGAAGCTGGCTCATATGAGAACTATGGATTTAGCCCATAGGCTTTAAAAAGGAAATTAAATCAGTCAGTTCCTGAGTTCATTTTGAATAGTGTTTAGTGTCTTTAAAAAACCCCCAAGAACTTTGAACTTGACACAACGTTGTTTTTTGGGGGATTCTGGTCTGTTGATTCCTAACTCAAACTGGAGTTGCATTTTGTGAGTGTGTGTGTGACTTCAGAGCCCTTCGAGCAATGCCAGGGCACTCTAAAATGAAAACGAAGTTTTACTTCCCTGTCTCATTTACTGCATTGCAGATTTTGGACAGAATTGAAGATGTCCAAGAGCTCATATTCACTAAAGAACCTGACTTGTTGAGAGCTCTTATTCCTGTTCAAACGATGCACCTTACCATAATAGTAGCTCACCTGGGAACAGAAGAAGAAGTGAAAAAGTAAGAATTCTGTAAAATTCAAGTGTAGCTAACTCTCATGTAGATGTGATAGCCTTACTTCTGTTGTTGTGAATAATTAATTGTAGCAGGGTCTATGTAAAACTTCCCTCTTAGACTTTCTGACCAGTTTCTGACTTGTTCTCAAAGAAAACAGTCAAGACAGTTCTTCATTGTATGTAAAGTCTTTATATACCTAGATACAGTGTTTCCAAGAATGAAATTTTGTGCATCTGTGGGTGGGGTGGAAAAATAAAGCAGCGTGGTTGTAGTGTTACTACTGTATTGTTCTTCCCACAAATTAACTTAACAGATGTAAAGTTCCCTGAGCTGCTGCCTTGTGAAAAACCACAGCTTTTCAGAACAGCCATGCTTGTATCAGCTGGAAAATGTTAGCTGATATGTTACATTAAGAAGAAAACAAAAATCCATTCCATTCCTCTTCAAGCTGCTCTGTTGCCTAACTTGAGTTGTGGGCTGCCACTGGGCTCCTGCAAACTGTAATGGGTTTGGTAAAGGGTGACTGTAGTCAGTAAGGCTAAAGCTGCTAGGAAGGACCTGAAAATGGAGCCAGTACTTTGCAGGTTTCTTCTATAAGCTCTCTTACTGCATCTCTCTGGGAAACTAAAGTTATTGGTGTGACTAGGCAGTGAGGGAAGGCCCTTGAGGAGGTCTTTTTGCTAGGAGGTCCCAGCAAGGAGGAGGCAGGAGCCTGGTGAGGGTGGCCCTGTATCCAGGGGCCTTGGCACACATCAGCAAGCAAACAACAAAACTGAGCAAGGACTCAACACTGTACAAGTGTGAAACAGGATCTGCTTGGGCATAACACAGAATACCTTGCTGAGAAGTGGTCAAAAGGACTATCTTGAGTGGAAGGAAACTTTTCTGCCCATACTGGTAGAGAAAGCTAAACAAGACTAAGATGCAAATGCATATGAAAGATATGTGCCTTATTTTGAATTGATCTGCTTTATTGTTCATTCAAGGGGGCTTTTTTGGAGGGCCTGAGGGAAAAGATATCAGCCCTTTATATGGGCTGATGAGCCAGTGTGCGTAAGACAATAGGTACAGTAATTCAATAATAGAAATCCCTGCCAGTGCTGCTGACGGGGCAGGCTGTCATCCAAGAGGACTGGAAGCTAGGGGAGAGCAGCAATCAAAATGGGAATCAATCATTTGGAGAGGTGAGTGGAGCTAAGTAGCGTTAATGAACTTAAGAGTGGATGTATGCCTGTAATATAAAAATAATGGGCATACCTAATGAAAAGCAGATCTTCCCTGCCAAATCCTTTTCATCCTTTATCTTCTACCTACCTACAGAGCCCTACTAAATAATGCTGTAGCTCAATGGCTAATGCTCTGCACTGTCATGTGAAAGACTGGTTAAAGTGTTAGTCCAAGTATTTCTCAGTTCTCAAACTAATAGCATTGCTGAAACAGCAGGCTCAGCCTCTGGTGGTGGGGCAGGAGAAGGCATCTTCAGACCTGTATGGCAGAAGTTCTTCTGGCAGTGTTTACTGGTAGTTTGGAAATTATGGACTTAATGGCTAGGTTAGTTCTATTTATTATTAAGGTGGAAGAAGCAATATCCTCTGAAAAGAATTCATTCCCTTTCCATCTCCAATCCTGTTCTCATCAAAATTATAATCTGAAGAGTCCCCAGAAATCCCAATAAGCAGCAGCTCCTGTGTTATTGTAGTTAACAAGAAACTTCAGTGTAGTAGTGAGAGCTGTTCATAACGTTGACTCACTTCTTGGCTGAAGCGGCCTATGTATGCATGAACACATTTTCCCGAGGGGATTAGCATATGCAGTTTGTGCTGTGTGGATTGTAGTGCCTATCTACTATTTGAATAATATTACTAGACTATAAGATTTTTTTTTAATGATGAAATGAATGTAGTCATTACTTGTTCTAGGTGCAGTGATGAGAAAAAGTGGGGCTACAGGAGCCACAGAAAACCAGGGACTGGTGTCCTGCAATCCTTAGTTATCAATACTCTGTTAGAAGTATAAGGTCTTTTTAGAGGTTTCTGCTCAGACTCTGGGCTCTAGGACTGGCAGAATCCCTTTTCCTGTGATACCAGGATAAAGAGGGGTAATTGTAACTCTTTAGTGGGTATTAAGTTACTGAAAGTCTTGGTATTTCTGTTGGGAAACCTATTAGTTATACAGTATTTTTGTATCTTTAAGCAAAGTGGTTGACTGACAAAAATATTATATCTGTGGATAATTTCACTTTGCTGGAGATGTTTCTATGCACAGCAGCAAGGTGCATATCTAAACTTTGTCAAAACAGAACCTAGAGTTCCTACAGGAAGCACAAGTTTGATATTTTACTAACTGCCCTGGATTTGTAGGCTATAATGGAGACAAACACTAAATGTGCTTCTGCTGGGAGAATGAATTTGTTATGGTATGGGAATAAATTAGTGAACCAGTTGAAAATTGCAATGGTAAAGGTTTAAACTTTGTGGCGCAAAAATAAATTCAGTTATATCCTTTTGACTTTTGAATAGTAATATATCCATATAACCATTTCCAGTATACTAATGACTTGAATATTCAGTTTGCTAGCAAAGCTGAGCTTGAAGCTACTGAAAGACAAAGTACTTAAAAGATGCAAAGTATTTTAAATAAATTGAACTGTTCCAAAATCATCAGCATTAGAAATAGTATGCTTGTTATACCTTGTACAGTGCTGCAGAGTGGCTAAAATCAGGTGTATTGTCTGATATTAAAAGTGTAACATAATATTTCCATATGTAATAGTCAAATAACATTCCTTAAGAATACAGAGAGTTTTTGAAATTTATTTTAAGGGCTGTTCTGGCACTGAAGCAGAGCAAGACTAAAGTGGAAGACATCTTGCAGGGTAAAGACCTTAATATGACATTTCAAGGGATTGGACAGTTTAACAATCAAGTGATATATGTGAAAATGTCAGAGGAAGACCAGAAAACACTCAGCAAAATTGCAGGTAAGTACCTAACCTGCCTCTTTACCACTTGTGGTAAACCTCTTTGTCGTGAACGTCAACTCCTGTAAATACTGGCCCGAGCTGCTGTGTGTGGCTATGGTGTGCTGCCCTCCCTCTCTTGCCCTCTTTTTCTTCAGTTGTTAAATGTGTTAACCTAGACTTGAACAGAGCCTGAGAGCTAGAACAATCTCTGTGTACTAATTTGGGACAAATGAGATGCACAAACATTTGACTTGTCAAGATCGTGCAGCAAGGCTATGCTAGCATGCCCTGCAGTCAGGATCTTGCTGTGGTGCACACAGGTCTTCAAAATGACACCTCAGAATTGAGGTCCTACTCATTTGAATAAATTGGAAACTTTGCAAGTGTTGCTTCCAGTTGAATTTACAAGTACTTCCTTTAAATTAGAGTTTGCCTGCAATTACTATTAACCCTGGGAGGTGAGAATTACTATTAACCAGGAGGTGACAAATAGCAGCATTTGTGTGCTCACACACATGCACGCACGTCATTGACAAGTTGGTTCTTTGCCTCCACCATAGAAGATTCAATAGGAATCAGAGTAGCTTGTATCCTTTGTTCTAACTTCCCAAAGCAGTGGTGGACTTCAAAGATGTTCCAGATCTGACCTGCTTACCTGAGTCTGAATGCAATTTCAGAGAACTTGATTCTCTTCCCTTCCTCCCATCCTGTTCTGTTTTTAGGAGCTGGTTCAACTGGCAGTGCAGAACCTAATCTGTGTCCTGGGCTTCAGGTTCCAACAGAGCAGATATAATCAATACAGGCTTTTCTTCCTTGCTGTTTTCATATTAAGCAAAAAGGAAGCATAGTTCAACTAATGCTTCTCAAAAAGGCATGCAGTACAAAGGACTCTAATTTTTAGAGGGTATTTTTTAGCAATAGTCTGTTTTCTTTTTGTTGAGGCTGCTTTTTACCCCTTCCAGTTCTTAGCTTTACAATATAACAGTCCTGTTCTCTTCTCTTTTCTTTCTCCTCCTCCCATTTTTCCTCATATGTAGTCAGTGTTACAACTAGGCATAAGATACTTCTTAATCAGACCAACTTCTTTGCCTCAGCTAAAAAAAACCCTGACCACTTCACTATCCATTACTTTTTTGCTTGACTCTAGCCTTTGTTTCCTGTATTGTTTCATCCACAGCAAAGATAATTTTAAAACAAAGCAGCTGTGCTATTGTTAAAAGTAGTCTGACATTGTCCCTACTCACTAGGATTAGAACCTCAAACTTCACCATGTCTAAACTGTTTCTTCTAAAATGTTTGTGTTAAGTTCAATACAAAATTATCTTGACTGGAAGATGACTAAGTAGAAAGGGCACATGATGTAAATTCCTTCAAGATCAGTTCTGGTATATGCCTGCCCGGAACATATGTGCTGGAATGCTGTTCAGAAAAGGGAATGTTTTGATGCCCATCCATTTCGCTCTCCCATCATTTGCTTCTGAAGGATGCGGAAGAGCACTTTATCTCTTCCTCCTTTCCCTTGTCTGACTGGTGCTTTTCCCCTACTCTGTTTTGTTTTACTGAGAATTTAATCCCCAATGAATCAAGACATATAAGATCAAAAATTTATCATGCAATTCTAGCACAGGCAAAAATATTTAATTTTCATTTGTTCTGCAGAATGTGCCCCACACAATGGGTGTGGGTTTTTTAATAGTGGAACTGCACTAAATCTATGCTATTGCTTTAATGGTGGCAGATTCCTAAAAGCGTTCCCTGTCTGCATAACCTGTATCTTCATGGTTCTGGAAACCTGGTGACTAGCTTGTGATGTGAACCCTCTTCTTAATAATTTTGATTGCAAGCCCTAGGAGTATACTGTCAGTACTTGACTTTTTTTGTTTAATGCAATATGATTGTTCACTGATTGCCTGAAATACTTGTACTTCCTTGACTCTGAGACAGGCTGCCAGTTGTCAAGCTGTTGACTGTCACCAATGGCTTTGCTATCAGAGCAATGTAGCTTCCAGTGTTGTTCTCACTTCTGCATAATTTTTGAACGTTTCTAGAACTTAATGATTCGAGGGGAGTAAGCAAATATGTATCAAAATCTATACTTTTTAAGACATCTGTCAAGAAATGTTTTCCTGTTCTTCTCCTGTCCCTTCCCCTCAGCACAGCAATTGGATTAATTGTCACATAATAAACAGTGATTTTTTTTCCTTAAGTTTTTAATCAATATTTTTGGTTGCTTTATGTGGGGAGGGGAGTGGATTTTGGAACACTGCCTTTTGAGGCAGTGCAATGGGCAAATGCATTCTGTGGGAATGAGTAGACTGGCAAAGGTCAAGCTACTCCTGCCAGCTGTATTTGCCTCCTTGTGCCCTTCTTGACTTTAGCTGTTTTGTCAACAACACTTTAACACTTCAGCCTGCATTAATCAAGTTTTTGAACATCTGAAGCATTTCTGGGTTTTAGGAAATATGAAAATAGATTGCTGGCTTTTTGCTTGTGTTAGTTTCTATGTTGAAAACTTCAGTTTCAAAGTGGATGATTATTCTGTCTACTGGTGACCAATTTACTATGGTCTATTGGTAAATGTGCCAAAGGACTGTTGTTGAAGGAACTTGGATCACTGATATTTGTCCTTTCCTCATGCTTTCTGAGCAGTTTCTGATATGACAGAGTAATGTTGCTTGACCTGCTTAACCTGACAACATCCTTCCCCTACCCGCCCCCCCCAGACTTGTGCAAGTAACTTGCTCTCCTTTTCACAAGGCTGGGGCAATAGTGGGATTCTCTAGCTGCTAGTGACCTAGTCCACTTTGACAAAGTGGCACTGCTTAAAATGTCTGGGAAATTTCTTAAGATGTTCACCAAGTAAGCTAAGGATCCACAGTGCCTGGGGAAATTCAGTGCTGTCCTGACACAGGCAGGGCATTAGCACCAGCCCTTTTCCTTAATTGAGCTTTTGAAGATGTTGCACAGCCTTGATATTTCCTTGGTCATCAACCTTTTGGTGAAACTTTGATCATGGCAATAAAGCCTACATCAAAGCCACTTGTTACTACATTACCACAGTACTAACTCATTCCTGTTTGGAAGGACCAGTGCTTGGTGAAAATGGGGACAAACTCATCTCAAACCTATTGGTATCCCATACTCTAGCTTGCTGCTTCTTGTGCATCCTGAGGATGCTATTTGCCCAGATGTGCATGGAGAAGGACTCTTTGCACTTTCTTGCTGTTGCAGGTATCCTCCAGTGCTTGCTCTGCTTTGACCTAGTGGCATGGAAGCAAGAAGAGTTGAGGAAAAAAAAAATTTTTTTCCTGTTAATGTTTTTTGCAAAGTACCAGAGGCACTTCAGGAGTGATTTGATGCCCAAACATAATCATGCATACCTTTTCAAATGTTCCAACATGAGACATACAAACCAAGAACCCACAGCAGAATTGTACTCTTCTGCAGTGGCAACTAGAGGCCAGGCGGGATACTGTAGGGCATCTAAAATGGCATTAGTTGCTTGTTCAGGCAAATAGATTCTATTTTTTATATACTTTCCAGCCGGAAGACAAAGCAGTTGCCTTGGCAAAGTGACCAGACAGCCCCAGCTGCTGCTCCCTCGCAATAAGGGAGATGTTTGAGATGAAACATTTTAATGTATTAATTAGCTAAACTTCAAGCCAGAGACTTGGCCTTGATACAAAAGCATATGACATACTAGTAAACACATGTGTACTTGGACTTCCTGATAGATGGAAACATAAAATGAGAGCAAAGTGATTTCAATCAGTGCAATTACCAAATATGTGAAATATTGTTTTTAACGTAGAAATTTCAACACTGTACCTCTTGATCTCAGTGCCTAAGCAATTAATGAGTAACACTGATTGTAAAGGAGTGGGGGCTGATACAAGTTAGTCTGGCAGGAAGAACCACATACATTTTTCAGGCTTTCAGGGCAGGTATTGTTCTTCACATTTCTTACCTCCCTTATAAATCCAATAAATAAAGATCTCTGGTAGTAGGAAAAATGGCTGGAGAGAGAGGTCCTAAGTACTCCAGCCTTAGCCAAGGCTTTTAGGGTTATTTTAGAATTTTTCTTCCTATTCAAGTGTTTCCTGTTCTCCAACAGTTGCGCTTAACTTCCTGCATTTGCCAGATTTTCAGGGATCTACCTAATGCAAGCTTCAGCCTGCTATTCTTATGAGACCCTGCATCACTCACTCCAAAGTTCATGAAAACCAAAGATTGGTCAATTTGACTTAATTTGACTTGTCATTACAGTTCACAATTGAAAGGCCTTAAAGAACATAAGTTCTGGAGTTCCACACACACAATCACTTCTGTTAAAGGAGAATGAAACAGTGCTTTATAACTATGTGCCTAAAATTTATAAATGGATGCCACCATAAATGCTTTCTATCGTATAATTTGGGGAAGAGTATTATGCTTGTGGGACTTTTCCCTCCAAATTACTGTACTTGCTGCAGCGTTGTTTGCTTTGCAACTCCTGCAAGCACTTTGCCTCTTGCTTTTTGCCAATCTGGTCCCTAGCTGTGGCCATGGTTGCTGCATCCTGCTGCTGGCAGGGTTGCTGTGGCCACACGCCTTCCCAGACTCACCCTTGTTAAGGGAGGTCTGTGAATACAGAAGAGTCAAACTGCAAACATGAAATAAGAAAGCCTGAGTCTGGTTTCAGAATTGAAACACAGGCCAGTGTCTTCATGTACAAATTTGTTTTCACTTATTTCTTCACTTATCCAAGTATGTTGCCCGTGACGGTGTGAGAAATAGTGGTCATATGTTGCATGTTCTAACTGTGCCTTTCTTGCTCAAGAAAGGCATAGTAGTATTTTTAACTTTCTTGCAACTAATTTTCCCTCCCACTCTATTACTTTTTTTTACCAGAAGCTGTGGAAGAAAGCTTTAATGAAATGGGTCTTGACATTTCAGGGAGCAAGGATTTCAAACCACATCTTACTTTTCTAAAGCTCTCCAAAGCACCAAGGTTGAAAAGAAGGGTAAGTAACTGCATTTAAAATTTTTACTGGGATTTGTTCTAGAGATTATTTTCCTTCCAATGATCTTTTAGATGACTTTATACTAAAGTGATCTTCATTGTAACTAGAGGAAAAATATAATTTTCATTATTTAACAGAGTTTGTATGTAGACTGACAGTTCTGTTTTCTTCATATCCACTTGGAAGAGTTGGAGTCCCTTGCTTATACTGCACAAGGCTCTTGGGTAGAATATGGAGTGTTTTGTTTCTGCAGGGGCCAGTAGAATCTGCATGAAAATACTATGTTGAGCTGTTTCCATAGGGCAGGATGTCTTCTAAGCAGTATCTTCTTTGAGAACAAGATTAATATCATTTCGGAAGCCAGTCTGGTAGTTTGAGTTATGACACAAATGTGTGATGTGCTTTTCTAACCTTTACTGCAGCATTGTATGGGATTTTGTCACGTACAATTAAAGTAAAAAACAACTCTGATTAGATTGCTCATTTCTCAGTGGAATATTGTCCTCCTTGTTTCCAGGAATAGTTTTTATTTATGATGTCAATATATTGCAAACCTGAAACACTAAAGGAGCATGCATGCACAAAAAAAAGGAAAATGCTATAATAGCTGAAGAAAATGACCTTGTATTCGTGCTCATCAAGTATTTCATATTGACTTGATATTTGCCTTCTGTATACATGGAACAATCAAAGTTAGGTAGTACTGATAGTTCTGTGCTGGAGGCTTTTTCTTTTATATTGGCTATGGGGAATTTCTTGAATACAGGCATCATCAATGTCTGATGCAAAAGAAAAATACAATATGCTTGTAGGAATTACTGTTGACTTTTGTCTGGAATATTTTCACACTTTTTTACTGTCAGGTTTGAACTAAAAAACCGTAATCTCTTGCATGTTCTCCTTCCTCTAGGGTCTCCAGCACTAAATATGGTGCACAATATTTTCCTGCATAATGTGCTTCAAGGGTGGAATCTCCGGTTTCTTGATTATGAATGTATATGTGTATAGGGCTTTGAACATCAGTATATGTGAAGAGTGACATGAAGGCTTATGTACCTGAAAGGTATTTCTGCTCAGACTGTATCAGCTGGTCTCCATCTCTCTACAAGTTTAGAAAGACACCAGTGTATCTCTGGAAATACTTAGTATTGCTCAGAGTCCCAGTGGGCTTTCAAACCACACATTTGTTAGGAATCCTTAGACTCAAAAAAAAAAAAAAAAAAAAAAAAAAAAAAAAAAAAAAAGCAATGGGTGCTCATATTTCCATAGGGCAGAGGCCAAGTTCTTCATTTCTTGATGTGGTCTAACGGGTACTTCTGGGGGGTTAAGTCTGGGCATGGTCTCTGTCAGATCTTGTTTCAGTGTTGTAGCTCTTGACAGGAAATAAGAATATAACTTATGTTTAAATGCTACTTGTGTCTGTTTTTGGCAAAAAGCAACTTGATTCTAGAATCCAGAGTACTGCTCGCTCCTGTCCAGATCTGCAGGCACCTTGAAACTGTGGCTCCTAAAATATTATCCTACTTATCAGGGCCATGAAACCAAAGTGGAGCAGGGCTGTATGTTAAGTTAGGTATTAGGGGGACATGTGGAAAGCATGTGGATGTTGTATGCCCACATATGGTCTCACTGAGATTGTAAGGCTCAATGCCAGACATAGGATTTAACCTCAAAGATCGAACTGGAAGATTAGTGTGCACAAATTCCAATCTGACATGCCAGCTGAAAATACTGAGAACTTGCTTTGTCTCTTCAGAAATCAAAATGTAATGGGAAAAGAAAGAAGGCAAATTGACTACTACTATAATAACCTATTACTAAAGACTACAGGAGAGAAATCAGCCTTCATAAATGCTAGAAGCTGCCAAAGTATGAATAAGACAAAATATTGTTTTAGTTATTATGATGCCATCTACTGGCTATAATTACATTTTTTTCATACTATAAATAACTATTTCACTGTAGTACAGATGCAATTTATGCAATTTAAGTGCTGCTTGTATGAAGCTTGAGAAATAATTACTAATGTTGCCTGTTTATATTTTCTATCTCAAGAATACTTTATACTAACAAGATAGATATGTGGTACTGGTGATGCTGTTGAAGGCCTTGTTTTTTTGGAGGGTGAGGGAGGAACCATCTGGTCCTCTTTAAAACTACTTTGAGTGTTAACATTGGTCTCAGAAAACTGTATATCTTTGTATGTCTAAAGATCCCAAGAGGTAGGGGGCTTGGTTTGCCTGCTGTTTTGCTTGAATAGCTACCAAAGCAGCAGTATGTACTGTTTGCTGATCAGGTTAAATGTTTATCACACCTCTGGCATAAATGTAAAATATGGGCTCTTCAGATTTTCTGACCTCTCAGTTGCAGATGAGCCAAGTGGGAACAGTTCACATCTTAAAAGAAACCACTTCAGTGTCTGCCCTTAAGAGGCTTCTCCAGCACACAGACTAGAAAGTACTGTTGTCAATGCAGGTCGCTAGTCACCACTGGGCACCTTCTGTTGTCGCTTATGCTAGAGCCAAGCCAGTATCAAGTGTCGCCACTCTAAAGTGGCAAATGCTCGTTCTTGCTTTTATACTGTTTAAGTAGATTCACTAGGTGCAGGGCTGCCAATAGCTGTTGCTCATCCTAGGTGGTGAGAAAACACTAATCCTGCAGGGACAGATACTTTTATTAGAATATTCTCAGCTTTATACTGAAAGCGCAGCCTTACTCCTGCCTTCTTCTGGCTGCTTCATAGGTTATCTTCAATGGCATGAACTTGGGAATTGTTTCCCTCACCCTCCAATACCCAGAAATCTGCCCATGCACAGTATACTTCTGCATTTAAGCAGCGTATGTACCCAGTAGTGTAAATGTGGTGTATGGCTCTAGGCTACTGAACAGTCCAGATTTGGCTGCCACGCTGGTACCTACACAGAAAAAGGCTTGTAGTTTGTTCTATTAAAGTGTTTTGGTCCTTAGATCTGCACCATGGGGCAGCAGTGCCTATCAGTTTGAAATATTCAGTTTTGAAGCTCTTTATACCTGCTTCTGTCCTGGTGACACTGGCTGTTCTGGCCATCCTCCTGCAATTCCTATGGCATGAATTATGCATGTGTGCTCACCCAGGAACCGACTGAAGGGGCTGTCATTAGGAGGAAGGTTGTAAAGAGAATTTTTTTCCCCTCTTTTCTTTAATGTACAATTCTATGCATTCAGGGGAAGGGCTGAACAAAATGATTCAGACTTCTTTAAGGGAATGTGCTGTGAGGGGCTCCTTGGAGTCTTGTTAGTATTCTCTCATTAGGTTAAGGGAAGGCTGAGATGATTCCCCATCTCCTAACAATTCATCTGCCCTTCACTTCATCTTCATGTGCGCCCCAGCATATGTGGTTTGTTAGAGGCTAAATGCTTTGTGGGAGCCCCTTATTAAAATTAGCAACCTGTTGCTGACTGAATTAAGCCCTCAGGGATTGTAAAAGTGTGAGATTATTCGAGCATTCTTGGTAGTGTCTGTACAGGGGAGCCAGCACAGTTGCTCTTGAATTTGTTAGGAAGGAGAACTGCAAAGAAATTACTCAGACCATACTTTCTTGGAGACCATGGTCTCCACTGCTGATTGAAGTAATTTTTAATCTTGACAGTCCTAAATTACAATTGTTTCTGAACATATACCTCAGTTATGGAGATGGTGTTTTTTGGTTGTTTTGTTTTTTTTCCTGAAGAGAAAATGTCAACATCTAAAAACACATCTAGGAGTAAACATTTCCATTTATATGCTGGGACTGCTGTAGTATTTGGCTATTCTGGTACTAGCAGTGTTTGATAGTTATCTAAGAGCTGCTGTGGCTTTCTTTTCTTTTTTTCTTCTGGTTTGCTGAGATGACCTTACTTTCACAATAAGCCAGTGAGTGTTTTTTGAATACTTCCTTGCTAAGAGGGAAGAAGCTGCATGAGCTCTATTTCTAACTTGTTTCTAGTGTGCAGTTTAATTACCATTGTGGAATGTATTCATCAAAGAGAAGCATGAATTCTTCAGTCTGTACAAGGTAGTAATGGGCTTAA
Organism: Apteryx mantelli; assembly: GCF_036417845.1. Taxonomy (NCBI): domain Eukaryota; kingdom Metazoa; phylum Chordata; class Aves; order Apterygiformes; family Apterygidae; genus Apteryx; species Apteryx mantelli. The sequence continues at coordinate 54,853,159 of NC_089979.1, forward strand.
ATTGAGCAAAGTGAACTTCAGGTGGGATAAAGAAACTTTCCTAAAGGTGATTAAAGAGGCTATGGAATAGTGTCTCAGTGGATGTGGTGATTGCTAACTTGTTTGAAAATATCTAAAATTGGATAGATGCTTTTGAACAATAGTAAGAGAATGGAGTTGATCTGTTCTTGTACCCCTGTCAGGCAATGACTCCCTAATATCTCTTTTGCTTGAGGGGGCAGTGGATTCCTCATGCTTCTCCACTCAGAAAAAGCCGAATTGCTGATAACATTCATTGCTTAAGTTGAAATTTCTCACTTAAATACTACCAAATAAATTTGAATACTTCTAGCCTGTGGGGGAGGCTTAAAATATTTTCTTTGATACTAAGTTCTGTTAAGATAATACAAATATGACTTGATGCATCTTGTTCCTTTCTGAAGTGTATTTTATATATATTTATATAATAAATATAATGCCTTATTGCTCCTTTAATATTTAGGGCTTCAGAAAAATTTGTTCGGATCTATATAAAGAATATGAAGACTGTTATTTTGGCACAGAGGTCTTCAGTCAAGTTGATCTTTGTGCCATGCGTAAGAAGAAACAGGAATCTGGTTACTATCACTGTGAGTGTTCAATTTATGTGGGTTCTAGAGGTACAGAAGAGAGCCAAGAGCAAGAAATGCAAACGGAAGATGTTGGAGAAACTACCATTGAAGACTTTCCAAATAATGCTGCAGAAGCTGAAAAGCGAGCTATTACTGCAAGCTGTAACCTTGCCTCATGTTTAGTAGTAGCTGATTATAAACCATCTGAAAATATTGCTGAGGCTTCAGTTGCAAGTAAAGAGAAAGAAATCAGTGAGGTGAATGGAGAGCCTGAAGCCAAGGATGAGACTTCCCTTGCAGCTGGAGGGATCTGCTCAAAGCCAGAACCTGGTCTCTTGCCAGTAAGACTGGATGCATTGAAAAGTGTGGATGAGGGAAAAGAAAAAGCAAAGATAACAGATGGTAACTTGCAGAAAACTGACGCAAGAGAATATGCATCTGATCAGCCAAATATTACAGGATGAAACTGTTGCAGCCCTTGGTGACCTGTACTCACTGGTGACGATGGCAGATGAAGGGAACCACTGTGGTACAGTACTGGGCTGGGTTAGGCTGAAGGGACATGGGAGGGGGATGATGAATTCCATTTTGGGGTGGGGGGAACAGTCTTTCCAAGGGATTGACATAACTGAAAGAAAAACAATCTGTGGGGGAAACATCACCAATATTGTGTCCAAATGGCTAAATGCCTAAGTCTAAACAAGAACCTAATACTGCAGATGTGTGTGCATTTGTACTATGAAGATGAATGAGTTCTGCTTTACGGCATCAGGCCCTCCGTTGACACTGAGGCTGTTGCAGGACACCTCTGGTGCCCCAGGCACTTTTCCCTTAGTCACGCCTTCCTCTCCTGCTTCCTCCTGCCCTGGGCCTGCATCCCCTGGCTTGCCCCCTAGCCCTGCTTGTCCCTCTGCTTTGGTCCCTTTCTCCACCTGCAAGGAGAACCTGCAGGCACCCCCTCCTTACCTCATCCTTACAACAGCTCTGATTAAAGGCTCCCAGCCATTACCATGACACAAGCAATCACTCATTTCATGAAGTAAGTGGTAGATGAGTTTAGCTTCTAACATGTTTTCCTGAAATGCAGGCATTCCTTTGAACAGTAGCTCCTTAATGAGAAAATTATTTTGCCTGACTTATGGAAATAGCTCATTTTACACAAAAATAATACTTAATATTTTTCTTCAGCTAAAGTGCAAAGTTACGGCAGGAGAGGGAGAGGAATCCATAATGAACCATTTTTTGTAAAATGCCTTGAGGAGGGAATGAGCCACAACAGTCTCTTTCTAAACTGAAGTAATGCTGTAGTCTTGAATTCATGCATGAATTGGTAAAGAACAGGATAAAACAAACTTTATTAATCTCTGGCAAGAAGAGATTAGTTTTTTTTAGCGTTGCTCAGGCTGGAATCCTTTGCATATTGTCCAGTGAAGTCAATGAGATCACTTGTGTGGAATCTCACAAGCAAAGCCTGCCTTACCTGCTGTACAGAAAATATTTTCTATAGAATCTTAAGGCAGAAGGAAACCAGTAGATGGCACTACTGGAAAAACAGCTGTAACTGAAACAAAATGAGCTGCCTCAAGGCTTTCAATAGTCACATTAGGTTTGGGAATCAATAAAAGGAGGAATAAATGTGGAAGAAAGCAATTAGATACTTGGAAAGTGTTACCCTTCCCTATTCTGCTCTAACTGCTCATTAAACAATGATAGCTGGTCTCTTAAAAGCTCCATCTTCCCTCAGGAAATGTGAACATTTCAAAAAGTGTGTGATCAAGTGGATTTTTTTTTTTAAGAAGTAGTGTTAAGCATATGGTGTTTGGCTTCCACACACTGTGTAGGAATCCATCTTTGTGCAGTGCCTATGATGCAATTTGTTAAATTAACACCAGGTGGTTTTAAACCTGTTCAGCTTATTACCAGAATTCTAAATTTATATTTGTGCCCCTTGCATGGGGGGGATAAAAGCAAAAACCCACCAAACTGGAATTGTGCAAATGAAAGGGAAGGCCCTGCTTTTAATGAACCTGCTTTACCCTCTCTGCTCAACGTTGGGCTTCATGTCACATTTCTTGCATTGCAGGGCTTGGCAGAGCACTTATTTTTGTGTCACTCCACTGAAGGCTGTTGACTTCCAAAAGCCTGATCCCAAAGGGTCCTCTAAATACAGATGCAAGTGTAGTTATTCACAGCTTCACTGGTGCCTTCAAAATGCAGCTAAATTGCTCAGTACAAAAGGAAAAATTGAAATCTATTTGGATTTGAAGACTAATTTTGAAGAATAGTCAACGTATTGAAGTCTTGCTCTTTTCTCTGTATTAGCACAATCTGTATGATTTTTTTTTTCCAGAAATATTTGCCTTAAATATCATTAAGAAACACTGTTTCCTCAGTTGATTTCCTAATTCAGAAGAGGAGCAGTAGTTATTCATCTTATGAATTTAAGTGGATTCAATGGTCTAGGACAAAGTACACTTTACAGTAAGCCGTATTTGTTCTTATTGAAAATGTTAATTATCTTTTTATAGACAGATGGCACTGGAGTGTAGCAAATGTGTGGTGAACCTGTGCTTATATACACTTGGGTTTTCAATGCATACAGGTTCCAGTTTAAGTTTAATTCTGTTTTAGGAATATTGTGATGATTGTAGGAAAATTAATTTCACTTATCTTAGTATAGTACTCTTGTTTTGGTACATTAAGTTAAAATAAATAGTTGTGTTACTGCCATTTATCTTGACAATTTAGAACTGCTTAAAATGTCTACCAAATACAATATTCAGTGCTCTATTGTCTAATGACAAGTCAAAACAGGTTTTTACAATGTTGTTGAAGTCATCCAGTGTTTTCCAACATGTAAAAATATGCTATTATAAGCACTGAATTTCACTGGCACTCTGAGCTGTGGAGATCCAAGTTCTTGTTCACTGGTGTGTGTGTTTTCATTCAAGTTTAACTGAAATACATTTGATTACACACCTATGATGTTGGTAAGGCAAATGGGAGGCGGACCCTAAAATGAAAATACATACTGCTAAAGCAGTTGAATTGTCCTTTATGGCAACTGTGTGAAAACTACAGTGAAATCCAGGTCTAGAAGTGAGCTTGACTCATTCTTTCATCCATGGGCTTACTGTTCTTTCTGTATGATATTTCCTTTTAAGGCCTGTAACTTGCCTGTGGTTCCCCCCCACCCCCCTCTGAGAGATTTGCTTAATAGGTACTGGTAACTTATGCAGAAAATGAACACAATCTGCTAACTTGTTCTGAGTTTAGTTTAATGTAACTTGAGTTATTGAAATGGTGTAACTTTGGGGCAGGAGGGAACTTGTGCTAAGTATTACCTGCTGGCTGTGCCTTTTCTTTTGGTAAGAACTAAATGCTGAATTGCACTGCAACACTTGTTTTCAAAGTAAGCTGAGAAGAGGCTTTGACAACAGCCTCTCCCTGTTTTTTGGCTGGTTTTAATTGTATGTTAAACTGTCCTAATAAATAGGATGCAAAAGCCAAAGGAAGGAGTCTTCTGTAAATATGTTATTCTCACTACTCTGTTACTGGACAGCAGATGGGACTCTGCCATCTGAACAAATGGGGCAGTTCTTACTTCTTGTTTCTGGACTTAACATTTTGGTTAATGCAACTAAGTAAAATCCCAGTATCTGTAGGCTGAGGCACAATAAAGTAGAGACATCATCTTGGCTAGTCCAGCTGGCTGCTCTTTCCCCTAGTCCTCTGCTTTCTGCATACACAAAAAGGAGTAGAAACACCTGGCAACCTTTGCTGGTGCTGGCACAGAGCTGTTAGGGAGCAGCTTCGGGTTGGTGCCCTATGATTTCCAAGAGGTGGATGTCTTAGAGATGTCTGATTCTTTGAGTTGGAGCAGGCTGAGTTTTAGGGGTGACCAGCAATCTGACCCTCTCCCTGTGTTTCTCTCATTTTGATGTGTGTGTATTCAGCTGTCATCAGTTAAGGGTTTCCACCTTGGTGAATACCATATGATGATAGCACTGTTGTTTCTCTACTACTGCAGATGGGCCTAATCTCTCAAATCAGTGTGTGTGTGTACGTAGAAATTACTAAAACTTGTTCCTCCTACTAACCTGTGTGTTTTTGGTTTTTTTCTCCCTCACACCCCATGAGACAAACTTCTAACTTTGTCTTTGAAGCAATTTCTTGCACCATCCCATTCTCATGCTGCTGCCCTGAACCTCAGTCGAAGGGAAACAGTCACTTATCCAAGAGTGTGGCTTGCTTATGGTGCTCTGGAGCACTGCTGAAATGGTTTAGACCGAAACTGAGGGTCTTTCTCTGTTGGGAAGTTGGCTACTTCTTCCTCACCACATTATCATGAAACTGAAAGACAGGCCAGAATGACACTGTATTTGACAAATGCCCCATTTTTCAAACATTCCTTTGGGAGTATTTGAGCTTGATCTGGTTAAATACTCTGTGGGAGTGGCCATTCGGAAGCATAGCCAGGAAGGCACATATCTGTCTTTACTGATGGGAAATCCTAGGCAACGTATTGCATTGTACAGTTTCTCTCCCCAAACCACTCTCAGATTGGCTGAAATCCAGGTGCTGTGGAGGATTAACACCTCTGAAGCTGGCTTCCTGCTATGGATTTCAGTCGCTGACCTGTGCAACAGAAACATGGAGCAAGCCCTTATAAGGAGACTCTCAAAAGCCTGTGTATTTATTTCACAGAATGCTTTTCACACTCGCAGGAGAGAACTGAAGTGCTTTCTAAAAACAAGATATTTTAAGTATTGAATATCCTCCCAGAGCTTTTTTCCTTCCTATCTTGAAGATTGGCTTTAATCTTCTAATAATCAAAAAACTGCTTATTATCTTCTAGAGCCAACTGAAGATATATTCAGACAGCTGCTTTCAGAATCATTTATTTAAAATGATTCTTTCCATGTTTCAAGGTATGAGATTTCAGGGTTTCTCATCTTAAATTCCAGTACTTGGGTCAGAGGTGGAAAGACAAATCTTGAGGTTTTTCAAACTGGAAATATTACTTAAGTATTTCTATCTTCAAAAATAAAAAGGCTAGCAAACTGTTGCCTGGCTGTTTGCTAGCCTTTCAGTTTTTTAAATTATTTTTTATTTTTTTAAATATAAAGACGACAGAAGATCACCTGCATGTGAAAGTAGTTTATAAACCTCTTTGAGAAATCAGGCATTTGTTATATGTTGGTAGGTGCCTGATTCATGTTTCCTGTGCTGTTGAATAAGAATAAAATACTATTTAAACCATGGAAATTTGTTAGGAAAATGTGATTACACCAATTTTAATATACAAGGTGTAAAAGTTTATCGAAACTGTTTGACTCAACTCTTCTCAACTCACAGAAGTTGATCAACTGTTTCTGTTGTAAGCAAACACTTAATTTTTGTCTAAACCACTTCAGCAGTGCTCCAGAGCACTGTAAGCAAGCCACACTCTTAGATAAATGACTGTTTCCCTTTGACTGAGGTTCAGGGTAGCAGCACGAGAATGGGACAGTGCAAGAAGTTGCTTCTGCTTGTACAAGAGTTGCTTCAAAGACAAAGTTTGAAGTTTGTCTCGGAGGGGGGGTGGTGGGAGGAAATCACAGGTTAGCAGTCAAAGATCTGGTGAGGGTTCTCTGGTAGAAGACTAAGCTTTAGATGCTGGTTGATTCATAAATATTTTTTAAGTTGATTTGAGGTTAAATTCTGTTCAGACTCCAATTGTGTCAGTGGTATTGATGACACTGAGGTCTTAGCTGCTGAGACCAAATCAAAAAAAAAAAAAAAAAAAACACCCACCCCAAACTCAATACCTTTCTGTATTGTAAAGGTTGTTTTTGATAATTGGCTGGAATTTGATTTGACTAAAGAAATTCACCTGACTAATGCAGAGATTCTTCTGTGCATGAAAAAGCAGATCCCTTAATACTTGTCTCCATTTACAGTATCTTGATCTGGGCATGCTGCTTCACAGAATTATTGTTTGTGTATACTTTCTTCTATGGACTTGATTCTTGAGCCATATCCTGGGCTGTGCTGCCTCCTTGCATTTGCTGGCCCATGGACAAGGCAGCCTGAGCAGGGACCCCAGCCATGCTGTTCCAGGAGGCTCTACAGCACTCCCAGAAGCAGTCCTCTGTCAAGTCTAACTTTGCGGAAGATATCTTTTTGCCCTTGACAGGCTTTACTGAAAACTTCCCAAACAGATTCCAAGGTTTGTGACTGAAACAACTCTATGTAGTAATTCTATATGTAAAGTGGCCAGACATGAGTCAAATATTATTTGAAGTCAAAAACAAAAAAAACCCAACCAATTTTGGCCTGAATGTCTGTAAGCCTTTATGTACTTTTATGGGAGCATTTTCAAAGTAGTAAAAAATATATATATACACACACATATATATATATGTGTGTGTGTGTATGTATATATATATATATATAGCAGGACTGATAACCTTGCCCGTCAAAACCCAATCAAATCTTAATTCTTGAGCTTGGCTTGAAAAGTGATATCTTTAAGATATGCTTGAGGAAATTTTTATTTCCCTTCCAGACTGCATCTTTAGCATGTGTGGGTTTTAAGCCACCTTTTGCAGTCACAAGAGAAGCTTAGAATGCATAAAAGATGATATGCATGCCTACCTCATAACTTCAAGAGCTTAAGCTTTGAGGGAAACCTTTCATCTGACAAAAGCTGGAAACCTTGGTGGCAGTTAGTGTGTGTGTGTGCATATATATATATATATATATAGTTAAAATATTTCTCTCCTCCTCCCACCACCCATTTCTTTGTATTCACTAAGAGCAAAACCTGAGAGTCTAGCATTCAGTGTGCCTGCATGGTTTATTTTCTGGCTTGTACATCTCTGCACCACCACCCATCTTGCAGAGTGCAGGGCTTGCAGTGACACTGCTGCCCCTTTTTTTTTTTTTTTTTTTTTAGCGCAGATAGAGGTGCTTGTGAAATGAATGCTTCAAATCAGATCTCCCCAGCTCCTTTATCAGGGGATTATGCCTGAATCTGGCTAACTCTTTCCCCAAAGCATCTTTTAGAATAAAGCCCTTCTATTCTCTATATCTATCTATAGACCTCTCTCTCTCTCTCTATATATATATATATATATTTAGCTACAATTTCCAGGGTCTTCTCATTTCCTTTGCTATACTATTCTCTCTGCCTGGGGTAAATGTAGTTCAGTCATACCTATGCCTGATCAAAATGCTGCTGCAAAAAGTTTCCACCCTATGACTTTACCCTGTTTGCTCATGTGTGTGCATTGTTTTGAATGCCTGCCCAAACACAAGTTATTCATCTACCTCCTCCAAGACTCTTTAGACTGCTCTTCCTAGTTCATTATCTGTTAGCTCCCACTCTGATGTCAGTTTTTCTTTCTTAGATTTTTTTTTTTCCCCTCTTCAGGGAAAAAAAGTACACTCAATTTTCTCCTTCTGAGGCCAGGAGAAAGTCTGTGTAGGGTCTTCAGGGCTTCTTTATTACCCTCCTGCTACATCTTCCTGCAGTGCTACTCTTTTCTGTTGCAGTTTTTCCTTGTTACTCCTATTTTATTCTCCCTCCCCTCCATTTATCCGATTTGACACAAATTCCCACATTTCTGCTCCTTCCCGGACACTTTTGTATCTGACTATGCTTCCCAGCTCCTATTCCTCTTCTCCCTTTGTGTCCAGGTAGTGAATATTCTGCAGCAAGGACAATGCTTACTGCACCATGCTGTCTTTATCCCTGGGATGCTTTCCTGCTGCCAGAAACAGCCTGGGAGCGCAGGGGAGGATCCCCTGAATCACCCCTTACAGCTAGTGAGGGTTTTGGCCTGAGTCCACCTCTTATAAGCTCATTTTGCTCTGGCTTGTACAGCCCCTGTTGCAATGGGGGTGCTGATCCATGACAAGGTCTCTGAGCTGCTGTAATGCTACTATGAATAACTGAATGATGTGTTTACTGCAGACTTACTGTGAATGGAAAGAAGAGCCAGAACAAAATGGGGTTGTGGCAAATGTGCTGCTAAGCATGCATCAGGGCCTTGCAGAGCAGCACTTTAAAAAAGTCTCTGCAAAGGGCGATGTAGGATCAGATAAAAAGTGCATGAGCTCTCCCTATAGTTTTCAACTTACGCAGATTACACAGAGACGCAGCAGCAAAATGCAGGATTCAGTGCCCTGTGCTGTCCTGTCTCAGGTTGGCTCTGATCTCAGACACATGGTAAATATAATGGCCAATAATAATCTGGTAGGTGCCATGGAGGTGGGGAAGGAGGTGGTTCTGCCATGTTCCCACTCCTGAGGGCTGGACTCCACTGCAGGTGAGCTGCTGCCGCCAATATCTGAGCTCCTCATTTAAAAACAATTTATATTCTCCAGGCGGCAGTTGTAGGAAATACTCCATGGGTCTCTGAAGGGGCAATGCACTTTCAGGAAGGACTGATGCACAAGCCACCATAGTGGCACGAAGGATCTCGCTGCCATGGGATTTGCTCCTGCCTTTGCTCAGGTTCTTACCATGTGCCCAACATATGATGGGGGTCTGTGGGGATAGCCTTGGGTCTGGGGAGAGAGCTCTGCTCTACTGCTTTCGTGGTCTCTGTATCAGCTCTTTAGCTCTGCCTAGAGTGACTGGGGTTTTTTCTTCCTTGCAACTTTTGGTAGGTTTAGTCTACTCTCCCATCTCTTTCATACAGCTATAATTACCACACTTATGCCTTTAAATCACTGCTATGATGAGATCAGCTATTTCCCCATTACCTTCTCTATCTAGGACACCTGTTTTACCCTGAGTGCATATGTTACTCCATGTGTTGCACCAGAATTTCAGTTTTCAGCATTTGGCTCAGTTCTTAGAGCTATACAGAAGTAGTGTATTTTACTTGTGCATAAACATGATGATTTATATATGCTGTGTCTATGCAACATGCAGTTTTGAGCACATGTAATGTAATTGCTTACACTCTGTACCATAACAGAATTATTCATTTAAACAAAGGCTGATTAGGTTGTAGCCTGTGCCAGGCAAGAAAGGTAGCCAAATAATTTGAAGAATTCTCTCTGACAGATCAAGATGAAGACCATCTTTCACCTAAGATGAAGAAAACACTGCATGAACATTGCTGTTTGAGTCCTGCAGACTGAATACTTTCTATGTTCATCAGATGTAAACATTTTAAACCAGGGCTGCATGCTGAATACTTTGCCCATTTACTATGTATAGTATGCATCTATTTTATGCAGTAGGAAAGAAAGCAAAAAACAGTAAGAACGCCAGTGTTGTGGTATGGAGCGCTTATCAGCATGTGTTTGAAATGGGTGTATTAATCTTCGATGCTACCCATAACTGCGTTATGCAGGACACCAGAAACTTCCACTGACAAAACCTCCCAGCCTCCCACACTGCCAGGTATAATTCATTCTCTGTGATACAGAAGAAATGTTTCAGGAATATCCAAAGGCATTTACTGGGGCTCTTTATTTTCCTTGCAACTTATAAACATTCCTGCTGAGAGGAATCCACAGCTTATTTTAAAATAATTTGAATAACTTGTGCCTTAACTTTCTAATGTTTTGACATCTCAAATCTGTTGAAGTATTCTGGGGGTTTCTGAACTCTGGTGGGGTGAAAATTCCATTTTTAGGTCAATAAGAAGCTGAATTTTAAAATGATGTTTCTAAGAATCTGTTGTTGATCTAAATCTGATTCTTGTCTCCTACCTAGGAATCTAGGCTGGGATTTAACAAAATGCTTGTGTTCCCTGTCATAGTTGGGTTTGCTGAAAAAGATAGTGCTATCATTTTCCTGGTGGCAGAATTGCCTAAGTATACTTGGCTAACTTACCAGTAAGACTTATCTACAACTGTAAAAGAAAACAAGATATTCTACTGAACATTTTGGATACTTACCTAATATTAGCTTGCCAGAAAACATTGCTGTTGAGAAATCTGTTGCCCATATGAGAATTAATTCAACCTGCTGGTGAATCATGAGGTAGCATAAAATGTTTATTTGAACAGAGGAGTAGACCAATTTGATGTTGAAATGAAAAATATAGTAAATACTATTATAATGTTGCTTTACAAAAGTAATTAGATTGAATGTATCAGCCTCCTATGACTTCAGGCCTCTTAGCGCCTTTGGATGCAGGAGGCAAATGCAGCTAAACGCAAACGTGCGCACTGAGCCAGAAGGAAACACCTGTTGCAGGTGATGGGGCATTGAGGAAGCACAGCTCCTCAAGGAAAGGAAAGTTGTGTGGAAAGTGAGCCATTTGGATCCTTCACTTATTCGTTGCACAAATTCTCCCATTAGATAGAAAGTAAGCCTTTTATTCCCCTGTTTTGCTTTGCCTGAGGTAGCACTGGCACAGCTGGGCTGAGAGCTCTTGCTGAGGCTAGGAGGAGATTCTGCAGAGTTAGTGCCAGCTACACCACTGTGAGCGCTGCTGAGAGCTGCTGGAGCAGCTTTGTGGTTCCACTTTGTCCACATCTGACAACTCAAAACTGCAAGGACAAGCGAGATAGCAACTTCAGCAACTGACTTCCAAATTGGTGCTAGCTAGAAGTTGCTGATCTTCCCTCTCCTGTAGTGCAGGATCTGATCTCCTATGCAGATCATCAGTGCAGAGCTCACCTATGACAAGTGTGGACTCACCAGAGGGCTGCTGAGACTCAACAATACTACAGCACCAGGAGCTCCTTGATTCAAGAACTGTGCTATGGCTTTTTAATTCAGGTTTTCAACCCTGCATGCTAGAGCAGAAGCAGTAGATCCTTGCAGAGAACATTGCTAGGAAAGTGTCCTCACCTTTCCTGATGAATAGTCCAGAACAATTTCTAAAAAAAGTGGAATTGCTTCATTAAGGTGATGATGCACCAAAACTCTAGTTTAAGGGTCTAAAAGAGATCTTCCTTTCAGGGCTTGTTGGTATTTCCGTCTGATCGGAAGCTGAGAGATGCAGCCTCAGCACCTGTCCTTGTTTCAGTGCTGCTGCTCCAGGTACTGGAAAAGTTGCAAAGACAGGCACAGGGACAAGAACTGTCCTGCTGCATTTTCAAGCACCAAAGCAATTTGCAGTGTTAATTAAGTTTGCAGTGCCATCCGGCAGATCTAAGTTTCCAAAATCTGAAAAGCTGCTACTATCATCACCTTTTGCTGTGTTACCACAGCAGACTAATAATCAGTGTCAGACTTTCCCTATCCCCATTTTAAGTTCCTCACTTAAAACAAAAATGGCGTTAGTTCTCCAGTATTGCTTGGGTCCTTTTTCATTAAATATTCCATAACAATGCCTTAAGTCTTATGCTTTCATGAAGTTATTTCATGTAACATTCTGTGCAATGAGTCTGAAATAAAGCGAAATAGCTTAGCACTTCAGTGTCTTGTCTGCAGAGAAAGGTTATGATAAAAGATGAGGGATGAGTCTGCTGTTTGAGGAAAGGGATTCAGTGCTCTCTTCTATAGCAGGCTACTTGCATGGTTTGGAAAAGTCACTTAGAGGTAGATATTTGCATGCTGCTACTTATATCCTTCTTCCTTAAAAAAAAAAAAAAAAAAAAAACCCGGCTGTTGAACCTTTGTGGCTATTTCTTCATGTCTTGTTTTTACAGAGGAAGATTATAGCTCTCTGTTCCTGAGGCATGTTAGAAAGAAATATGTTAAGGACTGCAAGGTGATCTGATAGTATTTTAATAGGGACTCTATAAGCATTTGAAATAGGTTCTAAGCCCCAAGACCAAATTGCATTTCTTTAAAATTCATTTCCGTTGTAAAGTCAGAAAAGTTAAAAAAAAACAAACAAAAAAAAAAAAACCACCACTTGCTCTCTCCCTCAGACTTAAAGTACACTTCAAGAATGAGGAATGAAGGCTATTTTATGGTGTTACAAAAGTATTATATTAGCTCACAGGGAGTTTATCCTGATGTAGCTGCCTCTAGTGACTTTCACATGGCATGTGTTGGAAACACTGGTTTGCCAGGACTCTTGAGGGCCTCAGCAGGCAGCCCTTACGAACCCCAGCAACAGGCTTCTGTGCTGCTCCGAGGTGTGAAGCCAGCCGTGCTACCCTATAGTTACTGAGCTGCCTCCACTTGCAAAGTCATTACTAGCTCTAATTCTTACCACAAATTTTGGTCATGTTACAGAGTGCTGCGCCTTTAAAAATGGCTGACTTAGTTTGTATCAGCTTGGAAACTGTGCACAAAATGGGAGCTTTACAGCTTGGCCCCAGTCTGCTTCTGGACAGGTCAGGGAGGACGTGTCAGCAATGTGCCAAATCTTACAGTGGCAATGAACAAACAACAATCCTAGTTTATGTGATGGCTGCTGCCTTAGAGACTCTGAAGCCGAAGGCCTACCTGAGTGAAAAAGGATGCTCTACTGTGTCCGATGAGAGAGTATTGGCTGCAGAATTTAGGGCTATAACTTTTGTAGTTAGGCACAAAATACCAAAGCATAGTATACGCCACAGTTATGTATATACTTATTTTAGTAAATGATTTACCTAGGATCTAACCTTTTTCAAGCACATAATCTATTGATTTTTATCTGTCATAGACAGGGAATTTAGATGACAGACAAAAATCAGTAGATTCTGTGCTTGAAAAAGTTAGATCCTAGGCAAATCATTTACTGTACCTGGTGGTCTCTTAAACTTGACTTTTTAAAATTTCTTCCTTGGTACCTAAAACATGAGGAATTTTTGGCAAATACTGACTTGGAATCCAGGTAGGTGCAGTGATATGCAGACTTAATCGACTTGAGAAGTACATAAGATGCCACAGCAGTCAACATAATTCAAATAGTATGGAAAGAGATGTCCAATCCCTCAAGTAATGCTTGATGACCAGTCCACTAGCATGAAGGTATTGAGTTAACACCTGTTTAGTTTGCATCTTTTTTGATGCTTGCTTTTCTGTAGCTATTTCATCAAACAAGCTTTCTGTCTTGTTGCAAAATAATTTAAAAAGAATAACTACAAAAAGAAAAAAAAAAGTGTTCTGTGGCTCCTGTGAGCCACTGTCTTTTTTTAATTAAAATGTCACTAAAATAGAAGACCATGCAATGGATCAAGAGAGACCACGTTCCTCCAGCTCCTGAATTATCCTATGATCCAGTCAGATCCTTTCTAATAATCTTGCTCCCCCATCCACACTTTGGTGCCACTCCACCTGACCATTTCTGCCTCTCTTGGTCCTCCAGGGTTAACCTTCATCTCTGCTCTTACACTGAAAGCTAAATGGCAGAAGATATTTTCTAATGCACTTGGATACTTCTGTTTCAGAGATTTAAAAACTGGCAAATAGCAAGTTTGGCTTCTGAGGAAAAATAAATAATAGTATACTCTTCTACTGCCAATTTTTTCCTGTGGCAGTGAGACCCTACCTATCCTCTCAGATTGTGCCTGCACATGCTGTGCATCTTGCTCACTGCTTGTGGGCCCAAACTGAATCTTTGACTCATCCTTGGTAGAGAAAAATAATAATTAAACAGACTAGATAAAGCATTCCATTATTGCCTTTGACAGTCTTGAAGAAGTGAGAAAGGAAAGTGGCTTTTTCTGAGGGAAGTTTGATGTACTTGTTTTAGAAAAGAAAAAGGCATTATCTATATATTTTAAGATTTTAGTTGTCAGCTACCCACTGTGAACTTGTATTTTGTGTGTTGTTTGTGTAGAGAGGTCTGATTTCTATTTTGGTTATGCCCAGAAATTGGGTGTTACTTTCTTTTCTTTTTCTCTTTCTCTCTTTTCATGTGGAGAGAAAAATTTGAGGGACTGAAACATGTTATTGAGGAAAGCATTAATTGGTGGTCTATTTAGAATATGAGTAATCTTTGTTTTAGTTTCTCACTATAAGTACAGTTTTGTTTTATTGTATCCATATGAATATATTCTTATTTAGAAGGAAAAACTGTTCAATTCTGTCAAAAGCTATTCCTCATATTGAAATCCAATAACCAGTGATATTGTGCCATCTTCATTATTTTTTAATAAAAATTCTTGTTTAATTGAAGTCTTGTTGCTTCTATTGTGTAAATCTTGAAATCACATTGGCTATTATGGAAACACATAGTCTAGAGCAGACTGCAGACTTACTTACAAGTATGTTAACAGTTATCTAATTAGATGTTTGTACATGAGGTATTATTCACTATTGGACAATGTGATTTCTTGAAAAGGTTGTTAAAAAATGTATCTAAATAACATGGTATAATAAAGTTGGGCTTTTGTCTTTTGTAATAGAACAGTTGATATGTCATCAGTTGAGCACAAAGGTTAGAGTCCTCCCCAGGACCTGCACTTACTTTTCTTTTTATGTGCAGTTTACAAGGATACAAAGTTTACATCAATGTTGTTTTCCCCTCTTTCTCTCTATCCTCTCCCTTGCTGCTGCTGCTGCTGCTGCCCCTTTTTTGCCATCAGCTGAGGTCTGTCAGCTGAGTTGCTTCTTTGAGAGTTCAATAAATCAGTTCAGCCAAGTGAGCCAGGTTAACTTAAGGATTTTAAATACTAGGTCTTTGCTAACCAGTGAAAACTGAGCAAGAACTGGGTTACAGCGTGAGCATCTCCTCTGGCATCCTGAGGGTTTGGTAACAAACAGCAGCTCAACTGAAGTACAATTAGGGCATTTGCCTAGGTCCTCACGCTAGTCCAAGAAGCATCTATAGGCACAACAAACAGCTGCAGCCCTGTACCTAGTCATCAAAATATTCTGAGACTTCAGGCTGAAATCTACTCTTCCTCTGGAAATTTTATATATATAGCATAGCACTTCTATGCTAAAAAAAAATAAATCAGCCAAAAACATTTCTGGAACAAAAGTTCTGGAGCAAGAATTTATGCCTAGATACTAGCTTAACGTATCTTCAGGGGTATCATTTCTTCAACAGAGTGACTAATGAGTCCATCTCGTTAAGTATTTTGTGTGCTAGCGCACCTCTTTCTGCAACACTGAGGCAGGCAGATACTGTTAGACAGAGGCAGCTTTTCAGCTCTTGACAAGGACTGTGCAGGAAATTGGCTGCAGGATACTGGGGAGGGAGGTTGAAAGTCAGATATTAGGAGAAAATGTGTAAGCAGAGCAGAATGAGCACACTATAGCCACGAGGCAGCCTAGCATGCCTAAGCAGTCAAGGCCAACTGGGAGAGAATCAAGAAGAGGTCAATGCACTAAACCAAACACTTATATTCCTGACTGAAACCACCATGAAAGCTTTGGTTCCTTATCGATCACTGTGTTTCTCTCCAACGGTACAGTGAACATATACAGGTATCAGGAAAGCTTCAATTCCTTACCAGCCACTGTGTTTCTCCCCAGGGGTACCATGAACATTCACAGGAGACACCTGATGCACAAGGACTGGATTTCTCACCCATTTTCCAACAGCGTGTTAAAATAACATGCTCATCTTGAATTTTTGAAGAAAATTTTCAGACCTCAAATTCATCACATAAATTGTCCAACAAATGCTTTTAATAAATAAATTTGAAAAAATAATGAGAGATTTTTTTGGGTAACTTGCAAACAGAGAGAGAAGGCTTTCTCTGTTTAGTAAGTTATATGTTACAAATGATCTCTAGCTTGTGTTAAAAAAATCTAGCTTGACTGATGAATGTTCATGTTTCACACTGCTTTTTGACAAAACAGGAAAAGGCTATAATTTTAGCTATTAAAAATAATTTTCAATGTAATTCTGTTAGTCAGAAAGCTTTGCAGAAAACTGTCTCAAGAGTTACTAGCCTGCTTTCTTTTAAATTAATCTAAGGAATACCCAAAGGGATTTTTGCAGAGCAAACTGTAGATTCAGGTGACTAAGAAAATATTTAGTGACCACAAATATGAAAAAAATGCATTTGTTTCCTCTCAGAATAAAATAAAAAGCAGTCATGCTTCACGATGACCCCATTATCCAATAACTGCCCCCTTCCTCCCCTCTCCCCATGACTAGCTTCTTTCCCTGCACCTCTGTGAGGAGTTTTCACATGGAAATAACAACTAGGGAGCCTTCACCTGTGTAAATAACTAGCATTTCTGTCAGCATCAGGTAATGCTGTTCAGATGCCTTTCATAAATCTTGCTAGAAATCACAGGAAAGGCACAGAACAGAAGTTTAGGCCCATTGCTGACTTGGAACTGAAATGATAGAATTGTGCTAATGTCAGTTCCAGCTGAACTGCCTTCTTGCAGTACAGGGCCAGCCACTTTATATAGGGCCTAATCAATCCTGTTCCAGTCCAGGCAGTTTTAAAGCATATTTTTTGCCAGCTGTGTGCTAGCAGCTTGATAGGAACAATGCCATAATGATGTTCATACCGTCATTTTACTAGTTGCTACTGACAGGAGAAAAGATGTTGCCATCTGAATCTCCCCACTGCTCAACAGAACAAGCACTTTCTGCTTTCCTAGTTTTAGAATTCTGACATGGCAAATTACTTGTTTGGTTTTTTTATATTAGTCTTATTTAATATAGGATTTTGCTGGATTACTTTTTGCAATTACATTTAGTGATAGTTATACTCATTATTGCAATGCACTGTAATATAAGCAACAAGTTAAACACATAACTAAACATTTTAAAACATGAAGCCATAATGAAAACTTTAACTGCAAAAGAAAGCCTACAGACCGCCTACATGTTATATTTGTTTAATGTCAAATTCTCTTTACGTAGTAGTGGAATGCCACATCCGTATTTAAAATTTGAATTATTGACAACATTTTCTGAGCATTTAAAGCCACCCCTTTTGGAAAAGTAAAAGAATGTGTGTTGTGTTGGAGGCATGAAAATGAAACAACCGACCAATTTAGCAAAAATCCGACTAGAGAATACACAGTCTCCAGCCTTCAGGAAGCTTGCTGCTTCTCTCACTCAGGAAGAAATCCTCACCATACTAAAGTCAGTGAGAAACTTCCACTGACTTCAATGGGGCAGCTCTTAAGAGATTGGCAGGACTATCATTATGCTTTAAAATTAAGCTTACACACACGCATTCACAAAATAGGACTCTTAACTGCAGAAAGGCTTAAAGCAACTGTTGTAAGGGAGGTGAGAGATCCAGAAAGAATATGCTACAGTTTGAGATTAATGTTTCTCAAGAAAAATCTAATTTTAATAGAAGGTGATACCTTCATAAACTTTTTTCCTTAGAATGTCAAAATCTCAGATTTTTCAGCTGTCACAAAGCACTGTTAGAAATAGAGACAGAATCTGCTGATTCAATTAAAGTGCAGTTTCTCAGAGACTGAACCAGTATTTGTTTTGAAATTACTCCTAAATGATTATTATCCACTCAAAAGCATAAGTAAACCTTTGACTTTGTAGCATCTCTTTAATCTTTCACAGTATAAAAACAAAAGTTTTTGATATCTGTAATTACTTAACAAATCAAAGGACTATTTTTGGGTGGCAGTTCTGTTTGTAATTTTTTTATTAAAAAAATCTGTTACTGCTATTAGTCAATACATATGTAATAATACTTAATAAAGTATCATGTAGTAGCAGGTATTTTGGATTCAGGAATGTTATGGTTTTAACTAAATTATCAGAGCTCTGTTCAGCTCCAGTCTCTTCTAAATTGTCATTTTTCCAGAATTTAAACAAACTCATTCTTTGTCAAGGTACGTCATCCTTAAGGCCTTGCAAACTTTTTAGAGTAATTGAACCAAAACAAAGAGAGAGCTCAGCTTTCCTGAACTGAAGACCACATTGCTCTGGAGCTTAAAAAGGTGCCTGTGTTTTTCAAGCAGTTAGTGGCATATCAGCAAGAAAGAAATTAGAGGAGAGAAGGGGCACTTGGAAATCAAAACAGTAAAGTGCACAATTATACTGTCCAAAATTGTATTAAACTCATCTGAAGAACTTACTTGACGGTGGATATTTAATACAATTTGGCTTGCATGGAACATACAATCATGATTGGACTGAAAGGATTTTCTTTTTTCCTCCTGAAGTCATCTACAGGATTTATTGAATTCAATTTTTAAGGATAACATACTGCAGCTCTTTGGATATTGATTGGTTTCCTAAGCCCACAAGAAGACAGAGAAGGGGCAGAGGGAAGGTGTGGAGGGCTGCAAGGTGTCCTCAAGCCTTCTCTGTTTTGTTTAGATGCCAGTGCTCTCCAGTTCCCCATCCTCCAGTTCTAATGCAGTGTGCGACCTAGAAATCATACAGAGTTTCTCTTTATTTGTGTACTGTCTTTGAGTTTGCTGAGGTTGCTCCCCTGTTTGTTCTTTGCTGGTAGCCTTGAGGGGGTTGGTCTTCTCAACTAGTTCCTCCTCACGGTCTTGGATTTTACCGGCAGGGGTGTCGGCAACTGACTCCAAGGAGGTGCCTGCCTCCTCCAGGTGGCTGTAGCCCTTATTGCTGCTACTGGAAGGCTCAGACTGGGAGCTCTGGGAGCCCATCCTGGTGATGGCAGGGGAGGTGGAGGGGGGCAATCCCCCCAGACCCAGAGATTTGGAGTAGCTAGAAGATGCCTTTACCAAAAGGCTGGAGTCTGGGCCCCCGCTGACAGATGGGGACTGAGGGGGCTCAGGAGAAAGAGGGCACCTGGTATCAGGCAAGCAGCTGGTGCTCTGCCGCCTTAGGACCAGCTTGTGCCTCCCTGCCCCACGGCCTCCGTCCACGTAGCTGCTGCTGAGGTCAGTCAGGCTCAGTTCAAATTCCCCCCGTGGGATCTCCCGTGCTC
Source organism: Apteryx mantelli (assembly GCF_036417845.1). NCBI lineage: Eukaryota > Metazoa > Chordata > Aves > Apterygiformes > Apterygidae > Apteryx > Apteryx mantelli. Next base: position 54,872,439 of record NC_089979.1, read on the forward strand.
CTCGCTCACCAGAGGGCTTCCGCCAGCCTCCCCCTCCACCACCCTGCATCAAGGGCAGGAGGGTGAAGGCGCTCAGTGAGGAGCCCACGACAGAGCTGGCCGTGCTGCGCCTGCCCCAGCTCCCTGCTGGGCTGCAGGGCGGGCTGGTAAAGGGGTGGCCAGAAAGGGCAGCACGCTCACGGTAGATGCTGTACACAGCCTCAGCCAGGCTGGGTGGTTGCAGCGGGGTGCAGAAGGAGGAGCGCCGTGGTGAGGACGCCAGGTCAGGTGGGGAGAGGGAGACGCCCAGCCCTGGTTGCCAGGAGCTCTTTGCCAGCATGGCCGCAGCACCCAGGCCTTCGCTGCCAGGCATGAGCTCCAGGCCCCGGGCCTGCATGTAGTTGACAAAGCCGTTGAGAGGGGCTGAGGCCGGGGTGCCTCCATCCTTGGCCCGCAAGCTGTGGGCATCGATGACTGTGGAGTAGAGGTCACGCAGGTTGATGATCTTGGTCTTCTTGTCACGGTTCTCGTGCAGCACTGCATTGGCACAGATGAAGAGGAAGATACCGATGCCCATGATGAGGGGGCCCAGCACTTTCAGCTTGTCTGAGTGCAAGTAGCCTGAGAAGAGCCGGAAGAGGAAACCCACTGAGGCCTGGGGGGATGAGGAAGTGGGGGGGGACTGTGGGGACCCGTGGATGGTGGCAGTTGTGGAGGAGTTGGCTCTGGGGGGTATTTCTGGGTGGGACCCCGCTTGTGCCCCAGCTTGGCTCCGGGAGCGGTTCTTGGGGGCGCCCCCCTGCAGCACCAGGTGTCTGCCCCCACTGAAGCCGCCTTCTCTGTACGCCTGGCTGGGCTTAGGCCAGTAGCCCACCACAGCCAAGGCAATGCCCACTAGCAGCACCAGGATACCGCAGAGGGCGATGAGCCCCGAGAGGGAGCACAGCTTGAGCTTGCCCTTTACCACCACCACGTCGTTCTTGCGCTTCTTTTTGGCCTTGTGTTTGCGTTTGGGAACTTGGCTTTGGGGTCGCAAGGGGTCCTGTTTCCTAGCCGAGATCCTCAGGAGGCCTCCAGTGGCGATCATGGCTGGCTACCCAGGGCACCGCTCCAGCTCCTGCAGTGAGAAGAAAAGAGGGTGAGAACCAGGGGCAGCCCTGAAGCAGTACAAGAGGTGCCTGTTTCCTGTTCCCCCTTCAAACTCCTGCTAGCTAAAATCCTCAACAAGCATGTGTGCAAGTGGGGGGGGGGGGGTGACACCAACAGGCCGACCTCCCTCGCACATACAGCTCCTGTGTGTGTGAGTGTGGGAGAGAGAGAGAGAGAGAGAGAGAGAGAGAGAGAGAGAGAGAAAGAGAGAAAGAGACAGAGACACAGATTGAAAAGATAAACAATTAGGCAGCTCCAGGAAGAGAAGCAGTAGCAGGTCCCATCACAGTCTTAGCAAACAGCTAATTGAACTCTTTAGGCTCCAGGTAAATGATAGAGGGAGTGGTACCCACTGATGCAAACAAACAGAAAATGATCCCGCTGGTCTCGGAAGGTTGCAAGCACTCGGAAGCTTGCAAGGCACTAGGGGTGACAAGATGCTGACAGCTTCCCAACCCTTGAGCCCCATTCCCTGTTGGGGCCTGGGATTATGGTGCACAGGGACTGTGGTGTTAGTGATGTCACAGGAGCTGGATTTGAGGGGAGGAGGGAAATAAAAGCAGGAAGGCAGTATGCTTGATCTATAGATACCTTTCATTTTATTACACTACTTACATATTAGTGGGGGGATAGCAGGTTAAACATGTTATTTGCATTCTTTAAAAAAAAAGAAAAAAAAAGGAATGGGAAAAGGATTACTGTGAAAACCACAAGGGAAACATTTGAACACCCAGAGAGCAGTGCCTTGTGAAAGTTTCTTCAAAACCATTTCCTTTACATTTTTATCTGCAATATTTATAGAAATCCATCTTCTGCCTATGGTCTGGATACATCAGCTGGACAGCTGTCTGATTTGGAAACATGTGTAATGTTCAAGGTAACTGTTATGTAACATTAACAAATTCCCCCCGCCCCCAGAAATGGGAGACAGCGGCTGGTAGGTAGGTAAAAGATAGCATGTCAAATCTTATTAAGGAGGAAAGAACCCTTTTTGTCACCTGGAGAAATAGTAATGATTTCTTGTAGGGAAACTGACAGGGAACTAAACATTAAGCATTTATTGCTTTATTTTACTGGACCATCAGGAGTCATCTGTGTGTTTCAGTGATTTGGGCTACAAAAACGCACAATGTGGAAACAATTCCTGCATTGTTGCAATTCTTTTTGGAAGGTTTTCATTCTACTGAGCAGAGGTTTTCCCTCTTTCCCTCCCCACCTTCTCTTTTAAGTGTCTGATTTTTTATTTTTTTATTTTTTGAAGGACAGAAAGATGACAGCAATGAATGCAGTATGGTTCATAAAGTTCAATTCAGTGTATTGAGAGGCGATTAGGTAAGCATCTAAAGCAATCTTACCTCCCTTCCCCCATTTATCAGCTTTTACATCTCATTCCTTTTCTCCTCCCAGATTTGCCCCAGATGCAGCAATTCTGTGTCCCATTTGCTCTGTCTGTATTTTCCCCGTAAATGGACAGTATCATCACTGAGGACATTGTTTTAAGCATGCAATACCTTAGAAAGTAATTTAAACAAAGAGCAGAGACTCGCCTTCTCTTTCCTACTGGTGAACTATTTATTTGCCTTTTTTTAAAGCATTCTTTGGTGGTGTAGAAGTGTAATTATCGGGGCATGATTTGCTTTAATTGCCGGTTTGTTGATCTCATTCTTTCTACTGCCCCACTAGACAGGAACCTGTCTCCTCTAGGAGGGCAAAAACAGATGATAATCATCCCCGAAAAACCTTTGCTAATCAGTCTCACTTGGTACTTAGTTTTTCAATACAGGGAAAAGAGGGTAGCATGTGATGGAGGGTATGAAAAGACCACTGGCTGTTATTAGTGATTGTAATATAATAGAATAACCCAAGACTCAGGGAGACTTTTCAAGGCTACAGGCAGAAATCACATTTCGTATGAACTGAAGGCGATCTCCAGAAACCAACAACCCGATTTCGGCTCCTTAAATAAGCCCCGAGGATCGCTTTTGTGTTTCAACTAGGCGCTCAAAGATTATGTTAAGGTTACTTAGCGAGCATCAAATATAATTTTAACTCTAAGTCGGTCACTCGTTTCGACACACGAAGAGGGACCGATTTAACTCTTTCTCTCCCGGCCGTGAGCAGACGGAATTAATGCCCGTTTATCGGGTAGCGGCAAACAAGGCTTGCTGTGGCTTCGGCTACTTCGGGGAAGCCGAAGGACTCGGGCTGTGGGGAGGGGGCAAGAACACACGTTTTTGAAAGGATTTTAGTATCGGACCACGGGGCATTTGCCGGAGATGCTACTCGGGGCGGTTTCTAGCGGGCAGCTCCGCCGGGCGCCGCGGGGACAGGGCGGAAACGCGGTGCCCGTCGGGGGAGCCGGGCCGGGCCCGCCGCCGCCGTCCGGGCGGCTGCCAGCCGGGCCCGGGCGCCCCCGAAGCGGAGCTGCCCTGGCGGCTGCCAGCCGGGCCCGGGCGCCCCCGAAGCGGAGCTGCCCTGGCGGCCCCCCGCCGGCCGACTTCCCCGGGGCTGCCGCGCCTATAGGTCGCCCTGCAGGGATATCGGCCGGGGGGGGGAAGCCCACGGGCGAAACTACCGCTCAAAATGGCAGCGGTGCAGCCGAGGGGGGGAACACGCTCACTTACCGAGGAAGACCGGGGAGAAGTCGTCGCTGGAAGCGGCGAAGCCACCGCGGAGAAGAAACTTTCCGGCCCGAGCAGGCATCCCCGCACGGCGCCCGCCCCGCCGCCACCTCGCCGCTCCTCACGGCCCCGGGCGGGCGGGCGGCGGGGCTGGGCCGAGCGCCGGGCGCCCCCTCGGCCCCGCCGCCGCCGGCCGCCTCAGGGAGCTCCGCGGGAGCGCTGCCCCCTCGCCATGCCGCATCCTTCCCGCCGCGGGGCCGCCCCCCGGCAGCGCCCGCCCGCTCCCGCCGCGGCTGCCGGACCCGCCGGAGCCACTGCCTCTGCCGCCGCTGCGGGCGGTGCGCGGCTGCCGGCCGGACTCGGTGCCGTTGCTAGGAGACGGGAGCCGTGACACAGGGAAATTGCTGCAGGATGGCCGCGGCCGCCTCCCCCCGCCCCTCGTCAGAGGCCGCCCCCGCCCGCCGGCCGCCACCTGCGCACCTGCCGCGCGCCGCGCCCGCCGCGCCCGCCCCGCCCTCAGCCGCCGCGCCCCGCCCTCAACCGCCCCGCCCTCAGCCGCCGCTCCCCGCCCCGCCCTCAACCGCCGCGCCCCGCCCCGCCCTCAATCGCTTCGCCCTCCCGCCCGCCATGCTGTGCCGACCGCTCCTTTACTTTCCTACGGGCCTCATCAACGCGCTCTTTGGGGAGGTGGAAGAGAGGTGGCTCCTTCCCGTTTCTGCCCTTCAGCTACCTCCCGGGCGCTCTGAGAGATCAGGGCAATCCCATGCACAGCATGGGCATAACGAACAAGGTGGGGGCTCCATCCCTGCAGGTGCTTGTCCTCATCGTTTTCTTCGTGGTCCAACATGTGATGGGCCATCAGCAAGTTGTGGCATCCCTTCCCTTCCCTCCTGGCCATTAGCCCTTTGTGGACTGTTCTCTCCAATATGCTTACCTCTCTTGGGCTGTGCGAGATCCTGCCTCATCTGCCTGCCCTAATCCTCTCTGGGCTTTGCTGGGTCTCAGATTTAGGAGGTCAGCAATGGAGTGGAAGGGAGATGTCTCTCTGTTCCCTATCAATAATTTCTCAGTAACTTTATTGCTAGCTATCCGGCCTTTGTTTGCTAAATGCTTATCCAGAAGAAGAGAGAGAGCATGCTTCTCAAATGAAAATACACTGGTTTTGAAAAGGGAAATAGCAAATACAGTGAGATCAAGACTTTTTTTTTTTCCCAAGTTGCAGGAATGACTAGGAAGATAGCTAAGAAATAGATGAAAAGATGAAGAAAGTAATAAAGGAAGAAAGAAGAAAGTCACAGCTGAGATGTGAGTTTCAGCCTGACAATACTGACATTTTCAGTAGCGGCGAGGAAACAATATTTTTCTCTGAGCTTCTTTGTGAAAATTGTGATTAAACTGAAGCAATATTAAGCTATCATATGAGTGAGACATAATCTAGCATGCCCCATCACATAAATAAGAGAAATCTTATTTATAGTAAGAGACTACTGTTGATCACTTTAGTAGTGTCTTGCTAGAGGCCCATGAGCTCATGGTGGCAGGTGAAAACTGGTATCAGCAAATATGGAAAACTCCTCCTGCAGTTCAGTTTTGCTCCGAACATATGTTGCATGGTTTTCTAGGATGGATACACTGAACCTGCCTTTTTGTACCTGCCCTGGATTCCTGTCGAAGCTGAAATGTGATCTGGTCTGGGCTCAAATAGCTCTCTTCTACCTCTGCTTGACCAAGACTGTGCTTTGTGCAACTGGCAGCCAGAAACTGAGGGGAAATAAAGGGAATATTTATGGTGTCAAACTGGGGTTTTAAAAATAAAGGACAGGGTGAAAAAATCATAGGAGACATTGTGAATATTCAGTTTTCTTCCAGACTGTGCTATTACATGTTTTTGACCCCAACTATAAATGCCTGGTTTGGGAACAAACAAGTCCTAAAGCAGCACATGTGCATTTTAATCTCAGTTGCAGTTTGTCTCAACAAAATCTCTTGAGGCATGTTTCCTTTAGTACATATATAACTTTTTCATATGCAACAGGCTTGAAATTCAAGATTTATTATTTAAGAACTCCTTTTAAAAGCGTGCTTTGAATGCTGTCATCAAACCCGAGTCTTCTGACGTTCAGTAATTTGCTTTGTGTTCAGCCCAGACAATCAGAGAAAACCAAACATATCACATCTGTTTCCACTGGAGACCTGTATCACATCAATAATGCAGCATCACCAGACTCTCCCTGAGAGGCTCCTGTGTTAGAGAAAGAGGGAGAGCAAGAGTGAGATTTTAAAGGGCAAAGAGCTCTTTTCCCTATCTGAGTCATATTTTCTATTTCTGTCAAGCCAAACCATTTTATTTAGCTATTTTTTTTATACAACGGCCTTTCCATATTTTCATTGCTAAAGTTCTGAGTGATCAGACTATCATTACATTCACAGTTTTCAAATTACTCTTAGCAAAATGTGTTGTAGTTGGGGCCAAGTCCTGAAAAAAAGAAAAAATTTTTTGGATGAAAATCTGCTGAGGGTGCTGTCACGCAGTAGCTAGCAATGCAATCTTAATTTGCTGTATGTGGTAAGGACCAGTCCTACAACTGTAGGCCAAATCCCTTAGAGAAAGTTACCATGCTGAGTTATGTATCATTATGTATCCTACAGTTTCTTTTTCTTGTTTAACAAATATATTGGGAGTTTTAATGAAACATTTATTTTATTTTTAATTAACATGAGTTTGGAGAAGATTGACTGAGTATTCCCAGAATTGGAATGGTTGTGAAAGGCAGCTTACCTATTGGTCTGATTTACTAGTTGCCTATGTTAATTTATAACTCTCTCTGTAGTGTTTAGATTGACTATTGAACACTGCTGGCTGGTTCAGTTCGTGCATTATCCTTACATCATTTTTTAAATGATTCTGGGTGTTCATCATTAAACTGAGGTGAGCCTAAATAATTGTTAGGAATTGTACAAAGCTTATTAGAGCTGGATTTCCTTTCCCTTTCCCCCTTGCCCCCTTTCCCCCTTTTCTCTTCCCTTTCCCTTCCCCTTTCCCTTCCCCTTTCCCTTTTTCCTTTTTCCTTTTTTTCTCTCCCTCCCCTCTTCTTGTTTAAATACATAAAAATAACTAAATTTTAAGCATATACTTGTTACTAGTTTGTTTGAGCTTGAGATGGTAACCTTCATGTGGTCCTTCTTGGAAAGTGCTTCAATACAGCAATGCCATCAGTTTTAGGATATCTATTGAATAGGTTCCACTCCAGGCTGGCTGGATAAGGCAGCTCTAGTACAGAAGACATTTAGCCAAGTTAATATATCTCAGCCCTCAGCAGGCCCAAGGTCCAAAACAAATCATAGTACGACTTAAAGTACTTGATGTACTTTTCTGTAGTATTGTAGCATCTGTGGGTTCTAGCCAGGGACCAGGAGTTCCCTGTGGTAGAGACCTTACAAAAGAAAACCAGAGCGAAGGGCCTGGTTTGATATACTTGATATACTTGCAGTCTGAACACAAGATTAAAAGGATAAGAATTAAAAGGATTCTCAGAGGAGTAGTATTAAAAGCATAAAAGAGATAAATATTGCACAGATTTCAGATTTCCCCTAGTAATTTGTCTTTACAGTTCCTCAGACACAAACTAACAGAAGTATTCAAGGGTCATTTCCAGCTCAACCTATATCCTGCTACCAAGCAGAATGGCTTCCAGTCATAACAGTGACTTTAACCTGAAAGTCCATTTTAATTTTACATTTAGCCTTAGCTAATTTATTACATTAATAAAAATAAAAGCTGATGTACATTTTGTACATGTGCTTCAAAGTATATTGTGTTACATGCCAAGGTTTTCTGAGACTTTATTGCTGGAACTCATAGCCTTGTCTTATCCAGTAGTTGGGAAAGTTGTAAGAGCATCAGTCCAGTCTGGCCACTGGTCTGAGCAAGTTTTTGGGGGGTTTTTTTGGTCTTTTGTTTTGTTTTGTTTTGTTCCTTGTGTCAGCTGAGATTATAATATGATTAATAATGATTTGATAACCCACACAGAGGAACAGAGCAGCACTCTGACTGAATTATGAGGAATCATCCTTACTGAGAAAATACATATTTAAAATCCTTGCAGGCCTACATCAAACACGGTGCACCCTCACTGTGAGTTAGATTTGGCCAGCTTGTTTGATACACTGTAGAATCAGAGGCAACTTTTCTATTCATTATGTAGCAAGCCTGAGTCCAGATAATCCACTGAGAGCAAATGGCAATTTGCATGTCTGCTCTCCTTTCAAAATTAATTATAGCAAAGATGCACATTGCTGGTAACATTTGTCAGGGTGAAGGAAATACACAGCCATGAAATCTTGCTATTGAAAAGTACAGAGAATTAATACTTTAAGATGAACAAGCTTTTTCAGAAATAACGAAGAAACTACTAGTTTGTGTCACTAAAGTTCTTATTGACATTCTCTGTAAATAGATTTTTATCTTTTGAGGTATTGATGAGACTTCCCACTATATAAAAACATATTTTTTAATTTGATATCTTGCTAAGTTCTTGAAACTAGATGGACTGAATGTTAAATGCTGCTGGGTCAGATGTGACATATTGCAGGAAGTCTATGATGGCCACACCCTCAGGTTACAAACCGTACCTGGGGCATATGTCACACAGTTGCTTTTAAATATTCTGTGCCTGACTTCTCAGCTAGCATAAAAAGAAGTAGGAATCATTCAATCATGTTATTTGTTTTCACTTTTGATTTGTTGATACTAGACAACCGCAAACACAAAAATCTTTGTGCTTATTATTTGTGGACACAGAAACACATGAAGGCTAATCATGAGCACTTCCCAAATATTGGCCTGAGATGGTAAAACCAGCACAATATTTGCCAAAAATCACTGCAATCAATAATTTTGTACATTGTCCCCTCCTCTGATTATCCTGTTGATCTACAATGGAAGCTCTTTGTGATGAGAGCCATGACAAAACAACTTGACCCCGGTTGCAATGAGATGTCTATGTACAACCATTTCATGTTGAACAGCTCCTTATTGTTTAAACATTTTTTGATGTCAGTTGGAAGATCTCCAGCAAATGCACTGACAGACATGAACAGGTATTTTATAAAATAATTGCCCATAGCTCATTTTATCTTCAAACCTTCAAAATATTTTTTTGAGTCAGTGGCACAGCACTTCTTTCTGAGAGAGCTAATGACAAAGTATACTGAGGAGATGTTTGGAAAAATATTTTAGTTGTAAGTGCTATTAAAAATAAATTACACACATGCCGAAGCACTTGTTGTAGGAGGTGAACATTAGAATACACCAATAACATATGGCTTCTGCTGTCTTTTTTTTCCTTCTAGGGCAGTAGGTGCTAGAAAGGATTTTACCCTCAGTAATTTAAATTTTTAAATACATGTTCAAAAGTAAATTTGATACAGGCATTTTTGCAGCTCTCTACAAGGATTTTTCAACAAGGAGAGAGGTGCTCGTGACTTATCTGCACTGCTTATTGCAAGTCACGACATCAGAGAGTTCTGGTGCTTTGAAGACAGCTTATTCAGGAAGTGCTCAGTGAGGAGTTGTGGGCAACTCACCTCCTCCACAGGGAGACCAGAAGTCAATGGAGTTGTAAAGGAGGCAAATTATTCAACCACAATGAGCCACCATCACAAGGAGCAGGACTAGTTAGCTGCTATTCTACGATCTTAATCGTTTCACTGTTTTCCCATCTGTTTCTTGTATGCATCTGCTGCTTCCCATCACACACTCAGACTGCCAGGGACCAGGGCTGTCTTTTCATTAAACCAAATACACAATGCCTACTGTAGTTGGGGGAATTTCTGACTGATCTGCTGAGACACTAGAACAATGCAATCAAGCATAATCACACCTATAATTAATAATAACTTGATTTGTGGCAATCACTATAAAAGCACAGTCTATCAGTCAGGAGAATAAGACAATGATTGTACCTTTCATTTTTGAGAAAAGGATTTTCTCAGGCCACTACTCACTACATACACACTCATGTAGTTTGATAGATGTCTTTACCCTACATTATTACAGGATTAACTTAGCATTTAATAAATGGAAACTGTTACAGTATCTTTTTTATATGCTGTCGAGAGAGACTAACCCAAATTTTTGACCTGTATTTTTTGTCATTTCCCTCCCCCCATACCTGTGATCACAATTTAATTACATATAACTACACCCCTACATGTGTGTCTACTCATCACTGTAAAAAGACCACAAACTAATGTAGAACACTCATCCAATAGCAATAGTTTTTATGGATTATTAATGCAATTTGCCACAACCCTGCTAGACCGTGAAGGCCCTTAAAGCTCCATGTTTCGTTGCTATCACCTTCAGGATGAAACAAGATCTGCTCACATCTGAAGGTCAGATTTGCCCAAGATTTAATGGCACATTTCAGCAATATAAGGGAACCCAGAAAATGTATTAAGGCTGTGACAGAGAAAACCTTGTGTTGCCAGAACAAGACAGCTGTCTTGTTTCTGTCAGCTCTTCAGAGCTTCTCTATAGAGGATGGATGTTGGGTTAAAGTCAAGAGGGTATTTAAATACTATTAGATATTGTTAGATACGATTACTACCCAGCACAGGTGTGAACAGCCTGTGGCTTTCTTCCTTGTGGTAAGAGCTAAACATTTGCCAGGCTTAGGGTAGCACTATAATGATTTGTAGTTCTTTGGACCTAAGTGCCAGGGCCAGTGTACTGAAACATTTGCTCTTCAGTCACACTTAAGCTGTGTCTTAAATTATTCTAAGCAGCAAAGGTAACAAAGAATATTTCCATAGCTTCATATTAAAACAATGAAATTTGCCCTAAGTTGTAGAATGGTGGCTTAATAGTGATGAGTAGGTGGTAAGTCCTAAAGGTAGACAGAAAAATAAATAATGAAATCATATTCAGAATTAGATCTTGAACTCTGTAGTGAAATGACGCTTAGGCACTCAGATTATAGACCACTGTTGATTAAATATAATGAATAACACTTTACATGGAGGACTTGATCATTATTCCTTTGATAGTCATGATACATGTTGTACCTCTGATCTGATTTTGAACATTAATATTGCAACATTCAGTTATGTTAGTCAAATGCCTGGTATTATACTAATCATTCTCAGTCCATTTTGTAACTTTAAAGGTATGAAATTATATAACTCAGATAAAGCGCAGCTTGCTAAATTGCTTTTCTGTGTTGATACAAGTGAGCTGAATTTATGGAATGAATTAGATATACAGGAAGCATCCTGTTTTTGCCAATGTCAGGGAATATTCACAGCAGAAAGCCAATAGGGATGTTCCTTCCTTTAATATAGGAAACATTACCATGAACGAGTGAAGCAGAATAAATGAAAAGGGAATAGCAACATCACATGTGCTTGATGTTCCTTTTGCTTTCATTATAAAATAATGCTCTTTCCTTAAATTTAAGGGGGAAAAATGAGACAGCCTTTTAGTTGTGCAGGCTATAACAGTGTTGCTTGCTCTAATCATTTTAACAGTCCCACTGGAGTAGGTTACGACCTAGTTAATCTGTACGTCTGAACCAAAGTCAATTACCTTACTCCAGAGTTTTGCCAGAGACAAGGAAAGGAAAATCTGGCCCGTAGTTGATATGGGATTATATGTCAGCAAAGCAACCATGCTTCAGCCCCAAATGTCAAATAGAAACAATACTGTTTATGAAAAAAGGTAGCAGTTTTGAGAGTCACTAAAGATATGGGTGTTCCTGAAAAACGCAAATGTCATAGGCAGGATAAAAATGCATGTGTCATCTTGTGATGTAGAGCACAGCTGATTTCCAGTCTGTATTTACATCTTTATTTATTTTCAAATGGTTATTTTTCTGAATTTTGTTTATAGATATTAATGGTGCAGGGAAGGTAATTGTACCCTAAAGCATTCAAAAAAGAGAACCTGGAATAATTTTTATTCTTCCTGCAATATATCTGTGAGTAGATTGGCCTGTTCAACAGAAGGAGGGGAAGGGCCTTTTCATGCTCTCCCCCCCCCATTTGTTTGAATATTTTGGGAGTGAAATGAAGCTTGTCAGGTATGCTGATTAAAAAGCCTCACTCCTCTATTTATTATGTGTTCATTTTTCAGTGGATGTTTATTAGTCATGCATAGCAAGAGTATGAAGTTCACAGATGCATTAAGAACTGTTTATTTAGCTTTAACTTTATTTAACTTTAAAAATAACCAATCAGCTTAAGAAAATATTAAAGAGATATTTTCATGTAATATCTGAAGGTATAAATCAGGCAATGGCTAAATTAAAAACTGTCTCTCACAGCTTCTGATGAGGAGATTCATCCATAGTCAGAGCACTTATACTTGGTTACTTATACTGCTGTTAGGAGTCTTCACCATGAAAGGCTGTGTCGGTTCCTGAGGATATATTTCACCACAAGTAGGTGGAATTTATCTCGCCTAACTTTAGAAGGCTATAACATTTCTGCATCACTCCTAGAGCATGACAGATCTGGTCTTCTGCAGGAACTTCAGTTTGAGAGGAATTGCTGTCTAGAATTACTTGCTTCCTCCTGTTGACCGTAGCCGAACTCTAAACTCTAGACTTTGATGTTGCAGATTTCCACATTGCAGACCTTTCCCCTGCTTGTCTGTACTGTCTACACAACACCCTGTAAAACATTTTTGCATAGCATCATGGGACTTCTGGGAAGTACTAAATCTCAGAGTCAGGTTCCCACAATTTCTGTTCTGCATCTCATAATATTTTCTATATCATAATATCTATCTATGGTCATACCTCAGTGTCTTCACAAGTCTCTTTCTACTTCTATTAACAACATGGATCCTTGAGGGAATTCTCGTATCTATCTTTCATACTGGCTATCTATTTCCTCTGTATTCATAAATTTAAATTATTCCTGATTAGAAATTCAACTGATAGGTGTGATGAAGTGTAGACAAAATTCTTTGAAGAAGATGAATGGATATGAAAAATACCTCAGAAGAATGGCAGGCTGTTGCACTTCAAAGAGCAACAATTTTGAGAACAGTAAATAACTCCTGAGTGGCAAGATCACATTCTAGTGGTGATTTAAATAACAAAAAGTTGTTGCAGAGCTTTTGAGTGTGGCAAGCCACATTCTTGAAGTTCTTTGATGAGTTTGCTCCAGCCCTTCAGACAGATACCAGAATGAGAGGTGCTTGGGTAGTATGGAAAAGTGCTTTGACTGCACTCTGAAAGCCTGCTACCCTAATCTGCTATTGATCAGTAGGCAGTGTGCCTGAGGTCCAACTATTTTACCTCTGTATATCAAGGAAACCATGCTCTTCCTCACTCTACATGCAGACATAAACCCTAGATTCCCTTAGGGGTCCTTTTGTAGCTAATGTTTCTCTGTCTCAGATGTAACACAGAGGACAGGTTGTGTTTCTTCCATTTTCAGGGCTTACAGACTTTCTCTGTTATAATGGTGGGGAAAATTTCTATTAAGAACATCAGACCTGTCATATGGGATCAGGTAGGAAATCAATGATGTCCATCGAGTTCAGTGTTGTCTCTTTCTCACCCTCAAGAGCCTAAAGAAAATAGAAAAATCTCTCAGGAAAATTGTGTTGCCTTGTTTCCTCTTCCTCCTCCAAATCGGAAAAAAAAAAAAAAAAAAAAAAGGTAAAGAATTAACAACCTGAAAACAAGCAAAAAATATCTCAGGCCAAGTGAAATGCTTTCTCTTTGGAGTATTAACTAAAATTTTGTAATAAAAGATCATTTTTTCCTTGAAATTGTCAAAAGGAAATGTTGGCTTACAATTGTTAGATGAAAAGTTTTTTGAATCAAATTGTTTCCTGATAGTTTTGATTTTGCAGAATTAGTGACTTTCCTTGAAAAACTATCCCTCCCCCATTCCCAAAATGCTCAGACAGCTCTGCTCAATTTGTGACTGGCTTACTGATCTGACCCTAATTTATCCCATCTCTCATGCAGATCTGTGAGTGACTAAGGCAAAGATGCAGAGGAATTGTCTGAGGAAAGTGAAAGGTCATGAAAGGGTTGATCTGCCTAATTTGAAGGCTAAGTGGAGTCCCTATTTACTTGAAATATAGAATAATGGAGCAAGGCTGATGTGAATAGATTTTACTGATGGATTCTGGAAATGGGAACATAGAAGTTCATTAGACATAGGTATGTTATGAGCAAAATAAGCTGATTTGGGTTCTTTGTCAGTGGAGATAAAGACAAATGTCTTTCCTGTGTGTTCTTTGAGACAAAAGGCATGCAAAAAATATTATCTGAGCAAGGAAAACACAGGGCAGAGTATTAAACTTTGTGGTGACAAGATATTGTGATGGATTTCCATCCTTAATAGCTTTGTGCAGATATTTTAAAGTTTTTATAAAATAAATGGGATGCTTGGCATTTACAGAAAGGTGATCTGGGAACCAGTGGAACAGATAAGAAATTTCTTCTATCAACTTTTCACTAATTGATGTGAAAAACTGGGGGGCCGATTTTGTTCCTAGTCATACCTGTGTAAATCTTCAATAACACTGGTCTCAGTGAACAGTATAATTGATGTAACAGAAGGTGGCCTTTGAGTTTCTGATGAGTGAATCTCAAAATCTGTATACTATTAGTTTTACGCCTTGCAACATCTGTTTTTGTAATTTATTTTACCTAGAGGACATCAGCAGAGCTTATCAAGTTGTATGTCAATTGCACATCGTTTTATCAACACTCTAAATCCAGCCGTGGAATGAACCAAGCTTAAATGTGAAACAAACTAAACTAAGTTTATTTTAAGTGAACTATTATCAAATTAAGGAATAATTGGTGAAATTAACCCCTCTGTGGGTTATAATCACCAAGCAGACTAGAAACTTTTAGACTCATTTTCTAGAAGACTTAGCTGAAATTTACGGCTCTCTTCTGACTGGCTCAGTGGCTTGCATAAAGCCTTTCCCCTTTGATGTTCACAGACATTAGCAGCCGACATCCATCTGCAGAAAGCCCATGGTAATCCGTATGATTATGCAACCAATAGTATTGCATGATCCCGTTACGCCACAGTCATCCTAAACCTTCTGCTGCTTGTAGTGTAGGGGTAAAGTTCATGGGCAGTACTGCTCTGTTCGAGTGGTGACAGTGAAGCTGCAGGGGATTCATGAGAGGGGAAGGGACCAGTTTCTAGCTTGTTCTTCCACAAGTCTGCTCATATCAGAGCACCAGCAGTGAAAAATTTCCTATATAGATACAGTGAGGATAGCATGGAACTGGCACTTTCTAATCTGACTCTCACACTTTTCTAGAGCTGTTGCTGTTAGCTCCCACTCAAAGACAAGTGTCCAACACTTCATATGTATTTGATGCGAAGAGAACTGCAAACATGGAGCAGAAACGTGACTGGACTTGCATAATTTGCAGCACTTTCTCAACCACACAAACTGCTAAGACCAATAAACAGGGATAGAAAGATAATCAGTAGAAAGCTGCTGTAAAGATGTTCTACATCACTTAGTAAGACATAGCTGGGACTCATCTACTAAAATAACAGGCAAGAGAAAATTTTGTTTAATCCTTCATGAGGAGTATCAAAACACTTCCTTAAACATTCCTTTAAAAAACAGCAAGCACATCCATCATTTTTCCAATACTTCTCTCTAAGTGTTTAATGAAGATATAAGACCACTGTACATTCTGTAATTATATATTTTGGCTTCCTTAATGCATGGTCTACATGAGTTGTCTACCATTAGACAAAGAGAATACCCTAGAGTGAGATTTAAAAACAGGCTAAAGTCATTAGTTTGGAGGGATGATAGAGCTACCAGTAGGCAAATATACACAAATTTTTATAGCACATTTTATATCTGCAAAGCATTTGCCAGTTCAGCTAATCCTCACTAAAGCAAATGTAACTGCTGTCTGTTTTGCTGATGAACATAAGAAACGGTCAGGTTTCTCTTTAAAATCTACTAGCTGAAACAGCTGCAGCCTCTACCTTAAACATAAGCACTCATCACCAGTTAAGACAATGGGATTTTCTGGGGCATTATTTAGTGTTGTTATGCATATTTGTGTGTGTGCAGGACAAGCAAAAGAAACAGAAGATGTCACAGAGAAGCTGAAAATGAGCAAACACAAACAAAGGATACAGTCTGAATAAACATTGGGAACGTGACCCTGAGATGAATGCGAGCCTACAGAGGGAGAGCTATAGGACTAACATCAGCTGGAATGTAGTATGGAAATAAGGCCAAAATGCTAGTTTGATTCTTCAGAATACCTCTTTCATCCTTTCGAATGTAATGGCTTGGGGTCAGAGAAGAGTCCCTTTACTTATACAAGTGGAAGACATTTTGTTATGAGGAAACGAAAACCTAAGAAGTGATATAGAGCCTTTAAGCAAATGTAGTAGCCTCCTGAAGATGCTGTAATAATGTGATAGTTTGTTATTAAACTTGGAGCATCTGCAAGTTAGGAGCTTGATTTACCTTACATATTTTCTGTGGTTTGTTTGTATCAACAGTGCTCTGCAAAAGTCATTTATCTTGAGAAGGTGACTGGAAGATAATTACTGACCCAGCTGTGAAATTATTTTAACTTTTGCCATCCTATGGCTTTGTGCTTGAATGGACACACTCTAAACACAACAGAGAGATGAATACATGGTATTGTTGCCACCATTTTCTGCACACATTTCTTAAAAGCATACGTGAGTCAAAATAAAGGAGCCAACAACAGAGCTAAATATAATTTAGCTTTGAAAAAACAATGCATGACATAAATATTCAAGGTCAGAGCTTGAATAAATGGTTCCATGCCAAGGCAGGACATTTTTTAAATCCTAACAACTGGTGTTGACACTGGTATTTTAAAAAGATAGAATCTTACTTGTGGAAAGTAATAAATATCTGGGACACCATGACCATCCTAATATATCAGATATGCCACCAATTGATATATGTGGGTGATACTTGTGAAAGAACAATATGCCATCCTGAAAATCTATTCGCCTTTCAATCTATTTATATTATTCTGTTTGGCTGGTGTCTTGAGTGATGACAAACATATTCTTTTAGCTGTTGAATAAGTGTTCTATTGGACTATTCCTTTATAACAAATTATGACTCAAATTTCGTGCTTGGATGAAAATGAGCAATTAATCATGGTGGTCATTTGGGCTCTGGAGAAACAAACCTCATATTCAAAGACACATGGAGTCTAGTTATACATTAGCATTTTCCCCTTATATTTTTTGACAATGATGCCCCCCCCCCCTTTTTTTTTTTGTTCGCATGGTAAAGAGCGCTGGAAATCCATGCGCTATGGGGCGAGGTAAGTCTTGAACTCTCTGTGCTTTCAATGCTTACTGTAATAATGAAAAAAGAATACTATTTTTCCTTTCTTTCCATGATGTTACAAAGGGCTTGAAAATATGGTGAGAAAGAGCCACAGAAGTGGACAGTTGTAGTAAAAGGAGCAGTTCTTTAAACATGCTGACTTTGATGCTAACTTTGGTTTACTATAAATAATTATTGCAACATTAAGCTCTCCTTGAAGGCCTGAATCCAATCCTATTCCCTATTTGGTAAATATTTTCAGGAGTCTGTTATTTTCTCAGCCAGCAAGGAATTGAAAACAATGGGAAGAAGGAGCTGGGAATCTTACAGAAAGTCTTGACAATAACTTTCTTCTGTCACCCTGCACAAATGCTTTTGAAACGCACAAAGGGGAAAGCTATGGTTTAGAAAATAGGGACTTAGCAATGGCTTCAGCTGAAAGGAAAACAACTGCATTTGATTCTGCTCCCACACACCCTCATTGCAGTAATAACCGCGCTGTATTAAATATAAATTTACCTTGGTGTACATGAGAGAAGGTTTAGGCCCAAAGCTTGGATGCTTGGGAAGCCAGCAGCAGACTGGATGCTGAAACTCAGGGAGCTCAATGCCCATTTTGTCCAGTTGGACCTCTTACCTGTCGAAAGCAAGAATGCTCAAAGGCTGCTCTTCCACTGCTGTCTTGCTTTAGGCCCAGGTTCGTCACATTAAATAATACCTTAGTTTGTACGTAATCTGTGGGTTTGAGCAGAGCGACTTGTCCACCTGTGAAGTTGGCCCTGCTTTGGGTGGGGGTTAGACCTCCAGAGGTCCCTTACAGCTTCAATTATTCTATAATTTTATGGTTCTTGGCCACTGCTTAGCATGAGGAAAATGGCAGAATTTGATGTCAATTCTGATGTAATTGGTAGATTATTTTTACTACGTGGCGGGAAAGGACAAATTGAGTTTGTTTTTCTGTATTGTGATTAATAGGCATTGTAATGTAAATGGTTTTGTGTTTTGTGCATTTTCTGGCTACTATATTTCAGAATGTTTGAATCTTCATTTGATTAGCAGTCATATAACTATTGTCAGCCAATATGTAACCATACCCAAATTATTATTTTTACTATTTCAGTACTAAATTTGGCATAACCCATTTAAGTCATTTTTAGAGACAGATTTGCATTTGGGCTGATTGTTTGAATGCCAAGTTTCAGCCTACAATGACTGAAAACAGATGAATAGTAGAATGGTGAGTGACACTGTTTATAAAGGAAACAGCTCCTGACCCTCAATGACAGCTTTGTGAATATGATGCTACAATCATCATTCAGTTTTGCTCACAATTATTATTACGTGGGTTCCTAATTTGTTGCATCCCTCCACCCTTAGAACGTGTCTCTCACCTCACATTTTTACATTCCTGAATTTTACTTGTCTCTTTCCTCTGGGTGATATCTTGTGAAGGACCACAATATTTACAATACCACTTGCATTTATTTTCATAGGGCTACACTCTGCCTTTAGGCATAGCCTTCAGACAAAGATGTTGCAATATGTTGTGTCGCAGCAAGGGTTGCCCCGGGAAATAATGTGCCTCATACATCCCAATGAAGAACATATTTTCCTTGTTTTTCCCTTTTTCTAGGGGCTAGTAAGTTGCTATTAGCCTATGTAGCAATGAATTTGGCTAGTCCTTAAACAAGCTCAGCTGTGCTGATCAGTGTACATATGTATGTGTATATGTATGTGGGTGAGTGTATGCGGGATTGAGTACCAATGCTTTACTGTGCGTGTATTATTATTTTTTTTTTTCATTTCTTACTCTCTTTTTTCTTTCTATCTGTTCTCTGTGGAGTTAGTCTAAGCTCTGGAGAACACAGGCACCAGTTCACGTTCACAGCACCTATTTCCCTGTCTGAGTGTTCATCTCACACCGGAGTTCTAATTTACAGGGAGCAATGCAAGTTAGTCTCAGGAAGTCTGATGAAAGCCCTAATTCCATATTTAGTCCAAAGTGCAAAGTGTGTTGCTTAGGCTAAATGGTCTATCATTTTTCCTGAAGCACATCAATAAGCCAAATTTTTGGTTTTGGAACATTTTGCATCCTCTTCTAAAAAAAAAGTGTTTTGGGCATATTTTTATTATTTCTCTAAACTGAGGCCCGAATTGTATCTCAAGATGCTCACTTACCCATTACATGTATATAGCTGACCAGGTTTAAAACATGTGATAGTGAAAAACTCATATGATAGTGAAAAACATAAAACATACATCTGTTCAAGTATAACATGACTCTGGATCTGTAACATTTATTCATGTTTTTCTGTGGGAGTTTAGGAGCTAAAGGGAAGGAAGGGCCTCTGTTTTCTCTACATATTGAATATAGGTGTGTTACTCAATATATTAAAATTCAGGAAAAAAAAACTTTGGAGAAAATAACCAGTCTGAATCTGAAGCAATGTCTCTACAACTACAGTTTGAATCACTGTTCTAAGTGTCAGTTCTTCCCTTCACATTTCACATTGAGGGAGGCCACTACTTCAGTAAATAAACCAGCAATACCCTTCAAGGTTTTTAGCAGGTCCAATTAGTGATCAGGAATCTTTCGAAGACCAAGAAGATGACTGACTGGACAAGGAATAGTGTTGGAAATAGAGTGACCCTTTGGCAGGTAGGGAAAAGATAAGAAAGAAAGTAAAAAAAGATGTAGATGTGACTTCAGAAATTTATACAAGCTCAAGATTTCTCAGTTGTCTGAGGTTTTCCGCATCACTGGAATTTTAGCCATCACTTTTAAGTCCCATTGGTATTGGGACTATACTGAAGTCCCCAACATAACATAGATATGCACTTGAGGAAAAAAAGTATACATACTGCTATGGAATATCTTTGTATGTATGATCTTTGTTAATAGATGCACTTTTGCTTCTAAATTCACAGTCTTTAATGTCATCTTTTGACTTACTGGGGTCATAGGAACTTTTAGCAAAGAAATCTTGACATGTCATTTATTGACTGCTGTAGTTGAATGGGATGAGACAGTCTTAAGAGTACTTTTGGTATGACCAATTGGTTCTGCTGTAACTTCTACAGAGCCTTTGGTACAGCCTTGTTAGATTTTCTGTGCTTCAGAATTTATACACTATTTGAAGTGTCTCTTCATACATTATTCATGTTCCCATCAGCACAATATTGAATTTTGGCTTCCTTTCAAGGATTGGTAACATTCAGTTCCAAAATGAGACTGAAAAGGAAAGGGGGGAAAGATTTTATTACTTAATTTTTTGTTCAGATTTGTCTGACCATTGACCTACTTTATTTTCTTACATAGCATGAGAGATAAAAGTGGATTGATCAAATAATTTCTACAGATATCTGAGTACAAATGAAATTAAAATGGAGGGAATACAATCTTAAAGAGCCTGGGACAAATTCACCATTGGAATTATGCCAGCTGGAGGCAGTGTAGACTACTGGATTTCCTCATGGCAGAAACTGAACAAGCAGGTTTGTATAGGTAAAAAGCTGCTATGGTCATTCAAACACTAGAGTTTGGACAGTGCTGCAAGCAGCCAATGAAAGGGTAAAGATGACATTTTTGCAATAAGATTTTGTGGCACAGGCCTTGTAAGTGCAACTTTAGTACACTCCTTCAGCAACTACTGTGTTAAGCTCTGAGTGCTGTAAATTCTAATGTTAATAGAAAACTAATCCTATGTCCCATGTGTTCAAGGAGAAACTATGAAGGA
This sequence comes from Apteryx mantelli, assembly GCF_036417845.1. Lineage (NCBI taxonomy): Eukaryota > Metazoa > Chordata > Aves > Apterygiformes > Apterygidae > Apteryx > Apteryx mantelli. The sequence continues at coordinate 54,893,267 of NC_089979.1, forward strand.
ATATTAATACCCATGCCTTTCCTCCATGAGGATAACCCTCCCGTGGCTCAGACTTTGCTTCCTTTACCAGTAAAAAATATCTCCTCCTGCAGCTTTGGTAGATAGGATGCCACAGAGCATGGCTTTCTTCCAACTTGTCCTAACTTTAAAATGAGGGCCTCTCCACTGAGTTTATGATATTCATTGATGTAATAACTTTCAGTTAGGCTCTCGGTATATATATATTTTTTATTATCATGTCAGGGAAAGATAACTGATCTTGTTAAAACAGGTACAAAGTGCCTTAGTGCTATCATCCTGATCTGTTTGGGTTACCTTCTGTGGAGAAGATTCCTGTGTCTTTTCATGATATTTAGCAAAACTACAACATGAAAAATTTGTTTGGATTTCTGTGGAGTGGGAGGCCAGTAGAAGGCAGGAGAGAAGGAAGATGTGAACTGACTGTGCACTCAAAACAAGAGCTATTCAGGCAAAAAAAGCAAGGATTATCAGCCATGGCAATGAACGATATGTTTTCTCTCTAATTCTTCCTTTTGCTCAACGGAACAGCCACAGCATGACTGTTCACAGCAACAAAGGGAACCATGATCTGTGTTCACCTCCACCTGAAGGTAACAACGCTGTCCAGATCTTGTCAAACCTAATACTATGGAGCAACAGTCAATGGGGCACTGCTTGTTTCTGAAGCTTAGCAGGATTTCCAAAAGGTCAAGATATAGATAAGGGTAATGAATGGAAATGGCATTTAGACTTTCAAACACCTTCTGCTATGCCTGAGACTCTCTCTGTCTAAAATATACAGGATAAGAATCTACATGGCTTATGCTTTCTGTGGCCAAGCATGCATTCAGGAGCATCATGCTAGGCACCTGGCAAGTAAATGACTTTTTGAATAGTCTGAATGATCATTCTTTCTTTTACCACTAAGCATATGCCTAGGTACTGTGCTGAGCAAGGCCTTCTGAATGCTTCTCTCCATGTGGAATCTTGACTTTGGTGCTGTTGCCACTATTTTGCAGAGATTTTTTTTTAGTCTCTCTTTTCAACCTTCAAAACTTGCCTTTTCCCCAGGCTCTTAGGGAAGCCCAGGTTGAGAAATGAACAGGCTTCAGCTTATTTTTCCTCATAGTAACTGTTGAATATTTATGTGCTGAACTGTGATGAGCTGTGCTTTCTATATTGCATATTATGGGGTATTTTAATTCATGAGATGGGATTCAGAGCAGAGAGTTGCTTCTGAAGGTTTTTGTAACTCTAGGTAAATAAACAAAACAGACAAGGTTTTGTGTTTTCACCTGCCTCTTCAGCAAGCATGTTTCTTTCTCTATCCTTTACTTTGTTTTTCTTCTGAGGGGTCCAGTTACCACAGTGATAGGCACCATTTGGATCAAAATAGATAAAATCACAGTCTTGGTATTCTCTCCTTTGAGAGAAGAATAAAACAGAACTGAGAAAATATTCTCCTTTTTCATTTATTTTGCGAGTCTGGAACACAAACAGTTTTGCCAGTGGATTTGGACAATATTTCTCAGCTGTTCTCAAAATACCTGCTTCGGAAGTCTTCCCTCTTTGGGATCTGCACTTCATGGGTTCTTCCCATCACATGAACATGAGGCAGCCTCTTAAAAATGTGTAATAGCAACAGCAGTTTTACTCTGACTTTTATCTCCCTCTTTCCCAGGCTGTTGTGATTTTCACTGACCTCAAATATTTGCTTTTTGTAAAGATGGAAAATCACAGAGATGATCAGAAAATACGGTCAGTTTAACCTTTCTGTTATAAATGCAACATGCAATAAAGGCTTTAAATATCAGTTTAATAGTCACAAACCTTTGAGCTTTTTTTAATGTCTAAGGGTCTGATTCTGCAAAGTGTCAACTTGGCACAGGATTAGAATCACATACTACTAATACCCATGACTCTAATCACTGGACAAGGACTATGTGTTAAGCTTACATACAAATGAACACAGTAGAAAAATCTTCGGGTAAATTGGAAATTACTAGAAATCATGGTCAATTCCTGGAGCTGTTTAACTGTGGGTTTGTTTCTCTTTTTTTCAACAATTACAGAATGATAAAAAGCTAATTCTACCACAGGGAACTTTGAGCTTTCATACCAAAGGATCCTTATTCATGTTTCTTTTTGAGTGGAGAGTCAGGGAATGTTATGTTTTGGGAGCACAGAATCACTGTACCCAGCAGCACAGTGAAAACCTCACAGCAGAAGTTGTATCCTTTTTTATAGTGGGTAGGCTCAAATCACCAGGGCGTTGTGTGCAGAACAGCAGACTCTGGAAATTGTCATATACTACCTGTTCTTTAGAAATTCCAATGCCACTGCAAACACTAAAATCCACAGATGCATGTATTTTGAGAGGGTGTCAGGTTATCCATCCTGCTTAGCCTCTCTGCAAGGAAGGAAAGTTTTCTTGAAACATTTTCTATACCTTAATTATCTGCAGAGGTAGGGGAATAGTCTAGTTTCAAAAGTTGCCTGTTAGCACAATGGGAAGCCCTCATGATTTCTTTATTTTGTTTTCTTTTTCTTTTTGTCTGAGTATATAGGATGGAAGTCAATACGACAGTTAAATTTATGATAGTTAAATAGTTAAATTTAAGTAGAAGTAAATCACTAGCTACAGCCTGGAGTTTAGTGGACTACAACAATGTGCTGTTTTATCAAGAACAGTATGTAGAAGTATTACCTGACATAGATGTGTTAAGAATTTTGAGGTATGGCTTATAGCCAGAGTAATTTATAATGGTAGCAAAAAACAGTAGTATTTAAGTATTAAATGATAGCTTACTGAAAACAGTGTACACTAATATCACAGAGACAAGTCATTTTGCAAGCTTAGGGAAGTGAAGAGTAAGTTTGTCTGGGATGTCAGAGTAAAGATGATGTCTCCAGTTTTCTGAGTGCTTCTGTCTTTAATTGTCTTTAGTTTGATCTGAGAGACTGGGAAGAATATTTTTAATGAGCTCTTGTGTGTACAGGGAAATCTTAGGGTAGACATTTCTTCAAGACAGGTGGCTGAGGAGCTGAGCGTGTATTTTGTCTATATATATTTATAAGATTACCTCATGCTTGTTTTGTGCCAATCTATGGTTTTATTGAGTTCAAAAGCATTAGATTGGTATCTTTATTTGTCATAAGGTACTTAAGAGAAAGATTTTTAATGAGTTAAATGTTGCTTGGAGCTGAGGCACTGCAGACTTAGGTTTTTATATGGCTGTGTCACTGAGATATCTAAAGTACTACACAGAATTAAGAGAAACAAAAAGATCATTTTCTCTGCCTGATCCCCTGGGAAGAGAGTGAGACTCTGTTTGACTCCTTTCCCTTCCTCTCCTTTACCAACATTGATTTTAGCAGGAGATTCTGTGTTTTACACTTAATTTGAACATTTGATAATCAGTCTAAATGAAATAAAAAGCAATGGGTTTTATAATGAATTGTTCTCAAGCATCATTTGCTGGAAGCTGGAAGCAAAACAGAATTGTGGAAAATGCAGCACTTTCAAAATCAAAATGTGTGAAGAAAGTCTGGTGAAAATTAATATTCAAAATATTTATGCAGGAGATGAGGGAATGCTTCTGATTTGGGGATCAACTCTGAACAACATGTGGCCATCCTGAAGAGGTGCAAGAAACTTTGGAGAAAGGGAATCAAAGAAGTATTTGTGCTTTTGAAATATCACAGCCCAATTTATGCTGCTGCTGAGAGCCAAATAAAGTGCTGGAGAACATCTGTTTATTAGCTACAGAAATAGGAGATGCAAAAGGAATGGCTATGCCAGCCCACTGATTTCCCTATATGTGGCAGAGCTTTGAAATAACATAATAATTGTTGGTGAACCAGTAACATAAAATAAATAAACCTGAAATGTATTCAAGATAAAAACTATTCCTGAGGATCATTTAATTCAGTTGCTTAAGAAGAATTTCTCATCTCCTCTTTCTTAATTACTACCTGATGCCATTAAAGGAAGAATTGCACAGAATCTACTTGGCAGCAGTTTACATAATCTTTCAAATTCAATTGTTTTTACCTTTCAGCAAGTAATAATGAACCATTATGGTTGCTTAACATGACCATTAGGCTGCCAAAGCCGAACATACCAAAATGGAGTGAATGCAGTGTCTCCCTGCTCTTATGAACTTATAATATCCCTAGGTCTGAAGAGAAGCTCCCTGTTTCATGTCTCCAAGCTTGGTACCCAAAGACAGTGTGAACTCTGTTCTTGTGGCATTTGGCTGTGTGCATGCTACACAGGCAGAGAGATTTCTCCTTTGGGCTCAATAGTCTGCCCATTTGAAATATAGAATGTGCTGAATGACAAAAGAAAATAGATTTAATGGTGAAACCTGTTGTTTTTCTAATCGGAACGTGCAAACAGACATAGATTTTTGCCACCGTTCTTCATAAATCTTAGCGGGTTTCACAGTATCCTCGGTGAAAAAAATGACAGGGCTCTGACAGGTTTCCTTGGACATTCAGTCAGACTATTGACAACTACCTGATAAAAAATAATCCTTCTGAGAGAAGACACAGCAAGGCATGGCCCCCTCTCTTAACGTACTTGCAGTTTAAATTATAAACATTATAAATCAAGTCAGAGTAGCAAACAGAAAGGAAAAAACATGATTAGAAAATGCAAAGGTTGCAACAGTTTGGCTGATTTTGAGACACACAATTCATGTTGTGTCCATCATGTGTGTGCACCTGCATTTATCCCCTCCTGGCAATCCTTGGGCTCCTGTGCTGTACCTCTTGCCCTATTCTTTGATTTGGCATAGCTCAGGTGTAGACTGCAGGCTTTCAGGGTGAGGACTGCACCCTTCCTGAGTGAGTGTGCGTAGGAGTATATCTGTAGGTGTAAGAGTATAATAACAGATCCATGATCTTCCCAGGTGGGGGAGAACATCTCTGTCCAGACACTGCGGAGGCTCCTTAGGGGCTCCCGGGGCCAGTGTTGGGGGGCTCCCGGCAGGGCAGGGCCAGGCCTGGCCACCAGAGCCTGTCCCACCTCCCTGGGGGAGCAGGGCACTGGGGACAGCTGGGGCGGCCCCAGCCCCAGGCGTTTGGCACTGCTGCAGGGCCGGGTTGGGCCGGGGCCGGGGCCGAGGCCAGGCCAGGCGGGCGCCCACGGGTCAGTGTCAGGGCCCAGGGCCACGTGCGACATGCTGGATGGTAGCTCGGGCCAGGTCCCGTGGGAGCCCCTCAGCCAAAAGCAGCTCCCCTGGGCAGCATGTTGGCCCTCACTGAGGCCTCACAAAAGCTTTCTTCAAAGCCACCAGCTGAGCTCTCTCCAAGCTGGCCCCACGCAGCCAAACCCCCAGGAGGGGCTCAGGATGTGCTCAGGGCCCTGACAGTCTCTTGCCAGTGTATGGCAAATGTTTGATAAATTAGGGTACCCATGAATAGCTAAAATCTGCCTATTAAAAAGTGTAGTTGGAAGGCCTAACTTTAGATACATCATCCTAGGCCCTCTCTACAGCAAAAAGAAAGGTAAAGCTCTTTTCACATAGGAACCAGCTTTGGCCAGTGGAATACTATAAAGACCTGCCTCTTAAATTACGTAGTCTCTGCTTACACCTGCTTACACCTGCCTCCTATCTCCCCAGAGCTGCTGGTACATCATGCCCCTGTAGCAAGTGTATGCAACACTGGATCCTTACTCATCAAGGGGGGAGAAGGCTGACAGCAGAAGCTGATGCCTGCAGAGAGAAAACAGTTACCAGCTGATGCTTTGAACAACAGCTGCAGCATCCTCAGATTCACTGACTCCCACTCAAAGACCTTGCCTGAATCCATTCAATATGCAGCAGACAGGGCATGTGCATCCATGGAGAGGCTTTCTGTAGACAGAGAAACAGCTGGTTATGGATATGAAGCAGTCTTTTCCCCACTGACACCAACAAGGAGAGAGGTGAGAGAGCTCTATATGGGGGTGGGGTGGGGAAGAGGGGGAATGGAGTCTTTCTAATATGAATAATGTCCAGAGATCCTTTGCTGGGAAAGGGGTGAAGCAGTGAGAAAAGCTGCTTTTGAGAGTGGGAGTGGTTGAACCTTAGATCAGTATTAATGCAATGGAAAATCAAGGATTATATCTAAACCGTGGGACCCAGGATGCCTTCCTGTATCTGGTGTGTATCTGAGCACATATAAAGGATACCTGGGCGCACAGGCTGTAAGGCCTATTCTGTGGCCTACTCCATTTAGGCCCTGATATTGATGGTTGAGGGATCAGGCTGCAGGGCATGCTGTAGAGCTCCCTGCTGCACTGACTGTAAGGACAGAGTCAATGTATACCAGTTTGTATCTCCTTGGATTTCTGTTCTTAGAAACAAATTCTGAGTTTTACTTCTCAGCTTTTGGTAGATAAGAAAAATGCTTCTTTAGGGACTGCAAATTATGGACTAGGTTCCCAAATGGTAATCAGTTTTATGCTACTGATGTCCACGCAGGCTGCTTACTCTGTGTGTCTAAAGTGCATGGCCTCTGAGAACATAAACTATGCCTGCAGTGGAGGAGTGCTCCTGGCCCCTTGGTTCAAGTGCGTTATCTGGCTGTATCCTGATTCCATGTAGGGATGAGACCTAGACCTCGTCTCCCACGCTCAGGCAAAGAAAAAAAGAAAGAGGTCTGGGCTGGACAGAGGGTGAGCAAGCTCTCAGAAAGCCCACAGCCTGGTCAATCAGGAAGCTAGGATCCCAGATTCCCATCAGTGGAGGGGGTTCTGCACTGGAGCCGGGCAAACTGAGCAGATTGCTTCACTTTTGGCTTTACTATGTGTATGTGGTAGGAAGCTAGTGACACTGACGTTCCTATCTACAGAACTTCAAAATCTTTTTATGAAAAATACTGTAACAGAATATATTGTACACTCTAAGAGACTGTATTTGCATTCATAAATGTATATGCGTGTGTTTCTCTGTATTCGTAAGTTATACCAATATATGTAGACAGAAGGAGAAAAAGAGGTACGCACATAAGGTAAAATATGGGACCATGGCCAAGCGTTCATAATGAATAGCAGAGAGGTTTGGAATAGAAGAGGGCAATATTTTTAGTGCCTGAAATGCACCATAATAATTTTAAAAGGCACTTTAATATTGTGTTGTTTGGCTATTATTTTCCAGAAGAGCATAAATGATATATGACTGAATACCACGAGCAACTTCTGGGAAGGAAGTATTTTCTAGTTGTCAGTAGACAGGCAGTGTAACTGAGAAGAGAATTTCATCATGCTTCCTCCTGACTGCCTAGCAGACAGCCGCTGTTCACCTCCCGGTGGCCCTCTGCTCTCCCACTCTGGCAGTGCTTAATGTTTTGCCCAAGAGACAAAGGAGGATTGTCCTTTCAAAATGTACATACATCAGCATTGCCTAAAAGAGAAATACAGCAGGAAACACTGATTCCAAATTGCTGTTTAAAGTACCAGCCTTCCTCTTCTGAAATGCAGACAGAACAGAAATAAAACAGAAGCTAAAAGCAGTGTTTTTCTTTTTTTTCTTTTTTTCTTTTTTTTTTTTGTTCGAGCAGAGAAAGGAGTCCCTTTTGGCATCTTTTCTAAGGCATTAAATGTACCCAAAGAGCAGTTGAAATGGGGTGAGAAGAAAATGGTACTTCTGATGTAAACAGTGAGGCATTGGTAAAGCAATAACAACTCCTTTAGATGCAGGTCTCCACTGAACTGGAATTTGGGAAGTAAAAAGTGATTCTTATTCCTGGTGGTAAATCTGCTTGGTTAAATCTGAAAATAAAAGGTTCAAAATCTCCAGACAAAGCTTGCCAAGTCTAAAGAATCCAACTAAATATATGTCAGCTGGAGACTGATACATGGGTTGCTGCACATACACTACATAGAATTATGCCAGCCTCTTACGCAAGGCCCCCAGCACAGGACACTGAGGTTTTTTGGCTGAAGCAGTGAAGCTGGACCTGCTCCACTGTCTGGTGTGAGCAGAATGATTATCACAGACGAGATGGTGATACTGGGATATTGCATACAATGTGCTTTTTTATTGGGGAATGTCTCCTATCTAGTACATCAGTAATCAGAACCCAGAATTGGCAAAGAACAGTTCTGGACTAAGATAATTTGATGTATTAATTGATTTGAATCTGCACACTGAAGCCAAGTGAGCTTTACTGATTAAGAATGTGGTCCCTTTTTCAGTCTGAAGTGGGATTCTGGAAATCTTTGGGGTACCTGAATTCAGTGAGGAAAAGCAGAATGACTCCTAACTATGCCTGGTGTCCGTGCTTAAGTGCTTCAAAAAGTTAATACTCTGAGTATGTTTCTAGATCCAACACTATTTTTTATCCAAAATGGTTAGCAAGGAGGTAATATTATTCAGCAAAAAGAAGCTTCCTAACCAAGATTTTCCACATAAATTCATATTCTTTGCTGGAACAGGAAAAGGTGCTAAATCATTGCTCTTTACCATATGTTAAAAATGAATCACCCCTCTGCTGTGCTGCTCCTGAGATGTTCTTTTTATTACACTGTAGGTGCAAGGTCATAGTAAGTGTTTTTCCTGGAGTGATAATAGATATAGATGATACCCCAAACTCCTAAACTTTCTCTGGGCTTGCAGCCAAGATTTAATGTACTAAAAATGAAAAGAGGTATGTGCTACTTATATTAAGAAAAGTTTTGGTAGGGAGATGGCAAGGTGTCCAATGCTAGCAGCAACATAACCTGGGCTGTCACCTGCTACAGTGAGTTTATCCTTTTCCGATTGTAGTCCAATGCCATTTAAATCTAGCTAACAGAAAGCATGTGGTGAAGTGTCCAAAACAATAAAGAGAACATGAAGATCACAGAAGCAGATACATGCTGCATTCATAGATGAGTATGGCTCTATCCACTAGCAACAGACTTAAAAGAAAATGCATAAGAATCAGTCTAGAAAAATAATAGTGACTGCATGAAAAAGTCAGCCTGCACTTTAGTCTTCACTTTTGCTTAGTATAAAAAAATAACTGCCTTATCTCACAACACTGGCATGAGCAAGGGTTGACATTTTAATGGTATACTCTTTAACTAATGTACTCATAAATACACTTGTATGCAGAAAAGATGGACATGCAAATTAAACTGTTTTTCAGAAAAGGCCAAGAAGGAGTGGTGCAACTGCTCATGCTACAGTTCTATGCATGTGGTCATCTCAGTAGCCACATTGCCTCTGATGGTGTCAGATGTAGACACTGATACATGTCCAAGTAGCCACTAAACTTACATCCTTTCATGTCTTGGTGGTGCTGGACATGAATCATTAGCACCACCTTCTACCCCATGGTGCGGGATGATCAACAATAGGTCACTCATTTAAGGATGGAAAGGCAACCACTAGATAACTAGATGTGGGAGCTAAGGGCAAGCATATGACCAAAAGAGAGGCTGTATTGGTTCAGACCACACACAGGATACTTCCCCAATACTCTTCAGCTCTGACTGCTCAGACCACTGCAGGTCACTTTCTGAGATTTTTTTTGCAGTTTGTCTTTTTAGTAACCCTCTATGTAGGGTTTGTCTGGTGTTTGCCTGTCTATCCAGTGCTTGTCTGGTTTCATCTTGAATTCATGTATGTTTTTTGCAGCCACAATAGCAAGGACAGGTCTATGACTCACTGCATGAAGAAGCATCTTCTTTTGCTGGTTTTGAACCTAGCTCTCAGTAGCTTTGTTTGTTGGTCATTAGTTCTTGCACTGGAAGAGACAATAAGGAATTGGTCTCTACCCATCTTCTTTATGCTGCTAAGGATTTTGTAGACCTTTAGTGTATGCCCTTAAGATGTCTCTTTTCCAGTGTGAAGAGTCCCAGCTAACTCAGTTATTCCTCCTGTTGAAGCTCTTCCATGCTTTTGATTATCCTTGTTGGCCTTCTGTGAACCTATGTCCTTATATGTCCTTTTGCGGATGAGGAGAACAGAACTGAACACACAGTGTGGGCAAAGCATGGATTTATACTGCAGCATGATATTTTCTGTTTTGTTCTCTATCCCCTTTCTGATAATTCCTAATGTTTGTTTTGCTCTTTCAACTACAACAGAGCACTGAGCTGATGGTTTTTATGGACCTATGTATTATAACATGAAGTCTTGCTCCCAAGTGGTAATGGTCAGCTCAGAGCTCATAACTTTTTGTGTGAAGCTAAGATTGGCTTCCCCCATGTGCATTACTTTACATTTATCTACACTGAATATCTACACTATCAATTTATTGTCCAGTTACTTGGTCCCATAGAAGATAAAAAAAAAATTCTTCACGGTTAGTTGTTGTCCTTCGTACCTTAGATAGCTGTGTATTATCTGCAAACTTTGTTATCTCACTGCTTATCCTATTTTCTATGTGATTTTTGAGCATGTTAAACAGAATAAGTTCCAGCACAAATCTATGCATAATTTGACTAGTGACTGCACTGAGCATGAAATGACTATTATTCCTGTTTCCAGTTCTGTATGCAGTTTAGTTTTCTATGCATGCTTAGTTTCTTTATAAGTCCTTGATGAAAGACTTTGTCAGAAACCTTTTGGATATCCAGGTAGGTCAATTGCATCCCCTTTACCCACGTGCTTGTTGACCCCTTCTTAGACCTTACAGAAGCCATATTGACTGTTCTCAAGTGAGGCACTCCTTGTGGATAGCAGGACCGTGATAATGAATCCTGTTCCCTCCTAACACACGGTTGGTGCTGTGCTTCTCTAAGTGACTCATTTTTGACAAGCAATTATTTTAGCCAGGCTCCCATTTCCAGGCCTCTATAATAGCTCAAGAATGAGCATTCATCAGTTTCTGGAAGCTGGCCATGGCAATCTCATGTGGATAGTTGTCATGTCAAATCCAGCTATAAATACAGTTGTTGTGAAGGTCTTTGAGGCATAGTCCAACTGATTTACCCTCAATAGCATCCATAGTATCCAAAGAATTGTGTGGGTGTTCAGAAGGCAGGAATGGGACCACAGATGGGATGCACATTCCTGGGGTCATAAATGCAATATGCACTCCTACACTGCAGAGGGCCCAGGATTGTTATAGTTGTTAAAGAGACCTCATCAAGGCCATCACAGTTCGCCAGGGGCAGCTGATGCACACTGTCAGCCACACTGGCATCTGTGTGTTTGGATGTCTGGCATATACCTCCTAACGCAAGCAGGATCATGTCTGCCGCACAAAATATCAGTTTCCACAGTGTGAAGGCACCACCTGCATGCATCCTTGCAACAGCAAATGCCATGGTGCCCTTGTACCTATACTCTGATGCTTATGCTGAACTCTCTGTGTGAATCAATTCTCAAATTCTGTCAAGTAGCCATTGAGTGCACTTTCAGGGCAGCTCGAATATCATTGGGTTCATTGGCTCCTAGTAAGGTTGTGGTCATGCTAGCACACAAAAAATCATGAGGATCACTGTAGCACACCTCAGTCTCTGCTGAAAGCTGTACCAGCTCCACTAAAGCACAAGCATCCTGGACAAGCAACCCTGTGATGGTCCTGGGTTTGGCCTCTGTCCTTATTCAGGAAGGGCCATGTGTTGCCCTATTTGAAGAGACACTGATATGATAGGTAGAGCCATAAAGAATTAGCCACCTATGTTCCTGCCTGGCTCAGAGGATATAGTCTCCTCTCTCTTCACTCCCTCCAAACTCCTACTTCAAAAGACTTAATCTTAGAGTCTTCTTGCACCACTAGATGACTGAAAAACAAGAATAAATATTTGCATACAAAGTAAGCTGCCTTACTGTGGATGGAACACATTAATTAACTCCACGTATTTTCAGATACATGCACCAGAGCCAGGCCATAGGCACTCACCACAAAGGCTGACACACAAACTGCCCCTTCCTCAGTGGGGCCACCTGGAATCCCTCTAAGTATTTTTGGATGAAACCCACTGAGATTTCCCTCTATGTCACAGCCTTGGCATGTTGTTAGTTAGGGAAAGATGGCACACAGGCAAAATTCAAACACCTATACATAAAGAGTACTGATTCATAACCAGCATGTGCCTGGAGAAGCAGGGACCGAAAATGAGCAGCAGACTTGTTTTAGAAGGAGGAAAGACCTACCTGCTAGACACCTTGGGGATGGTGACTTAAAAATCTTTGTAGGAAACCTGGGCCTGCTGCTGGAAATGTCTTCTGACAAACCACCTTCCCCAGCCTTCTTTGAGAAGCTGATGAAATGCTTTTACTACACATTTTAACAGATTTGCTGGTGTGACAGTGGATAGTAATAGGCACTGATAAACCAGTAGCTTATCTAAACTGAAAGTAAGTCCCAGCTGGATCAGTGTGCTAGGTATTCAGCAACTGTTCTTTGCACTGAAAGCCTACAACGGTATGGTAGGGTAGGGTAGGATATAATAACTGACAGAAATCCCTCCATGTAGCAAAACAGATGGGACCTAAAGACTCAGGAGAGTAGCTGGCAAAAAAAAAAAAAAAAAAAGAAGAAGCACTCAGGTGCTGGGATTCAAATGTCTTTGCTAGACCTAAATAAGATCTACCATGCAGGCATGGAAAGTTTCCTTTGGGATAGGAGGATCTGTTTTGAAGAAGGGGGATGTAGGGGCTGCCTGAGCTGTTGAGAACTGCAAGAGATTCGTTTTGCTGGGGGAATGTAGGTAGAGATCCCACATGAAGCTTTGAGCTGCTTCAGAAGAGGCTCTCCCAGGTAAGGGTCTTTCAGACTAGATGTGGAGGTGCATAGTGAAGTGCTTAGTGTTATTACACTTAGGCCTATTGCTTCTCAGTGCACCAGGTGGAGTGTGCTTAGGGTGCCTTGGAGGTTTCTTGAAGGGATAAGCTGTGTGGAGGGACAGAGAGAGGGGATGGGAGAAGTGCAACAGGGTAAGATAACTGTAGCCCAAAAGACCCCCCTGGCAGCCTTTGGCTCTGTTTTGTACTGGATGCACTGGGATAAGGATTAAGGGAAGGAGGGGAATGAGAGAAAATTTAGTAGTTTAAAATGATGACTATATCTATAGTTTGAGAAGAACTAAACCCATGACGTCCTCAGGGAGTTATCTCAATCTCCAATATTTTACATTAAAATGATAGAAAATTTAAAAGAAAATATTCTAAGAAAATATGCCTCTCCATGACTATCAGTTTGCTCAATATAATCTGAATACACTTACTGTGTACAAACACTCCTGACTTTCAATCATCATTGGAAAACATCCACATGGTTTTATGTTTGGAGGTGTCAGACTTTCCGTCTAATTTCCAGGTTGGATAGTTCTTGTGTGTAACAGAAATGACAACTGGAACAAAGACAGAGGAGAATTAAGAAACCATGAGAACATATACTTCATTTATAAGAGATATAAAATAAAAGCATTCACACTTTTCTAAGCACACACATCTCACTAGAATTATTTTTAAAGCACTAGGTTCTCTTATCTTGTACAGAGTATGTGTGAAAACTCTTCACAGTCCAGATGGCAAAGCAGAGCAATGCTCAGATGTTTTTCTGATAAAAACATTTAGAACATATTTATGAATACTGCTTTTACAACTCAACCAGCTGAGGATTTTCTCACAAAAAATATGAAATCACTCTCTGGTAGATCATCTTCTGCTATGACATTTTACAATGATGCATCAAAGCGTCAGTGTCCATCAAAGGACACAAGCATTTATGCTTCTGTGTTTATCTAAGTTGTTGCTGGCTCTTGGTCATCAGAATCTCTTAAAAGCATACAATTAGCTCAGTTACTACAGATGGCCCAACCTGAAGGATAAATTCTAGCAAATTCACTTAATATTTGTTGCATTTCATTAATGGAAATTCCTGAGGTTTAGATGACTGCTAATTCAGTGCATGTATGTATATACACATACACACACAGATACAAATATTCAAGTCTTGTATGTCTGATGCAGAAACACCTGCCTTATTGTCTTGTACATTAAACTAACTTATGAGCTTTTAGTACTGAATCAATTTAAATGCATGTCTTCTTTTCACCTTTATTTTGGGCCCACGTCTGGGTCATAGCTATCCCAACTCATATCTAGCCTATAATATAAGACACAATTCTTTCCAAAAGGTTTCAGTTGGAATTCAGTTCCTAAATGTAGGTATCTGGGTGATAAGTTCACCTATATGTCTATTCTGCCAATATAAATCTAGTAATACAGTCATTCTAATTTTAGAGATCTTTATAGCTGCTGAGTTGTAAATACCTAATTTAGAGTGAGCTGAATACATTTCACTGACTATATTGGTAGCCTAGACACCTAACTTAGATGTAACATCTGTATTTAGATGGCTGTAGTCTCCAGTTGGGTGCCACTCTTTACATTTTCCAATATTTTATCTTCCCGGGTTAATTGCCAGCTCAGCCTGCCTTTCTTTTTCTTCCCTTTCTTCCTTGATTTTTGTATTTGATGAGAAGTCTTTTGGGTTCTTTCTTCCTAAACATAATATTGAGTGATCTCAAAAACCTTTCCTATAGCAACCTAGATATCAGCTCCACATCAATTTTTTGTTGTTTTTTTTTTTTTACCTCTGTGTCCATTTGCTTTGACGGTCTTTTAAAAGCACTAGTAATAAAATACTTCTGAATTGCTTTTTCTTCTCCTTTTTTTGCGTGTCTGGGTTTCTTCATCATCCAATAATATGCATCTGAATGTTGCATTATGTATACTTATCTTTTTCTTCTGATGATGGCTAGATCTCTAGATAAATGGTTAAAATGCTGTGCTTGACTTCATTATCACAGAGCTTAAACATGCAATGCTAACGAGACTTTCTAAATAAGTACACAGTGAGGCTGTTTAATTCTCATTCCTTATTTTTTGCAATTAATTGGATTTCTATACATCGATCTTTTATTTCCAGGTTATTTCCAGCTGATGTCATCTATCTTCATGTTTATGTAACACACAGTCTTCATCCTGATGCTCAAGCCAGTCTATTCCTGAATGACTTCCATTCACTATATTTTCCATTGTCTAGCCTGTGACTATGCAAAAACTCCATGGTGGAAGAAGGCACTCACTCCTACTGTAATCTTGAATTGACTTGAATATCTGTTAACACAACATTCTTAGTTTGTAGTATGTAGTGGTAATATTAACATTCTTCTTGGGGGGTTATCACTTTTATTGATTGTATTTCTCTGCTTTTTCTTGATGCATGGTCTGTGTGGTGAATCAAATGCCTTTAATACCTATTACCTTTATTAAATAACTAAGTTAGCAGTAAGGCTATATTGCCATTAACATTCTATGAAATTATATTAAAAATAAGTGAATCATGATGATTTACAGTAAAAGACAATTATCCATAAATTTCTGTGTCGAGTTATACATATAGCGATATACTTTCCAGAAAAATAGCAAAAAACCTTTTAGTAGATATACTATACTACAAAACTATACTATAAAAGCAGGCATACATCAATCACTTTTTTGAAAACTGGTCTGGTTATCCAAGTCAACATAGAAGAGCTGTTTGTTGGGGGTTTTTTTAATGGATAAAGGAGCTTCAAATTAAAACATAAATTTTATATACCTTTGGGGTAGTTCATATTGAATTATTTAGACCAGATGATAAACAGAAACATGGATTAGCTTGGGTTTCTTGAGTAATAAATGTTGTAAATTATGCCTTAGCTAACCTATATTTTTGTAAATCTTGCTGTAGGGGATCATAGCTAATAAATTTATTTCCAATTCTCTTCTGGATTGTTCCAATCCATGCCTGTGTCCACACAAATAATTGCTGGCAGCTTTGTGTATTTGTGCATTTTAAGGGTATTTATTCTATACGAAGTGGAATATAACTAAAAGGCAGTCAAAATGAAATGCCAACAAGCATTTTCCCAAGCACCACCCCAGGGTATGATACTGAGGGAAAGCCCATATGCACTTTACCGCATGCTAGACTCTGAAGTCTTGTTTCTCCTTCTCCCTCCTCCCTAACTGCCTCTTTACTTCTAACAGTTCCTGCTTCACATTGACATGGGATTAAACAGGATTTCTCTAAATATATTCAGAAGGTACTGGAGCTATGTGTTCTTGGATTCTTGCCCAGTCTTTCAAGAAAGTGATTCTGGATTTTAAAATGGACTTTATCCTCACTTTGTCGACGTTTTATTTTCCTATAATACTGCCTGAATCAGCTTCCTCCAGGCTACATGTCACAAGGCACGACAAAAATGTGTAATATCACATAGCACAGCGGTACCCATGTTTGTATAGAGCAGTCACTATAGTGCTGTGTCATGAGAAGATGCCATCCCCAAGAACAGTATGGCTGTATTTAAGATGATGCCAGGACTAAGGTAATAAAGGCCTGCCTAGCTCAAAAGTAGCACAAAATTGACTTGATTTGTTACAGATTTCACACTCTCTTTCAGCCTCTCTGCTTGTCACTTGGTGTATATATGCTCATGGCCAGCCTCTCTTCCACTACTATTGTCTTTGTAAGCCTTTGTCTCTGACCTGCATCTTTTGCTGGATCCATTCTGCAACTTGCATTGCTAATTGTTCACATGTATGGGCTTTGCTTGGTTAATTTACTGGTGTGGCTGTAGACCTAGTGACCGAGATGCCTAAACTCCATAGCTGGATAATTGCTATGTGTTTTCCAGTACCCCTAATGAAAACTGAACTTCATTGATTCCTGGCACACAGTAGTTAGAGAACTGGAACTACTAAATTCTTTAGCTGCATTGCTGAACTTAATGGAATAACACCTTATTAGGGGCTTCAAACACTCACTGAAATAAAAGGAAGGATCTCTAAGCATGGGATCAATACACTACTGTTGGCTTTCTCCTACACGGAGAAATCAGGTCTCTAAGGAGTTACCCTGGAAAACATTAGACCTGGTGAATGCTGTTGTGTAGTTGGAGGTAGACTGAGAAAAGTCTGAGAAAAGTCTAATCTAGTAACAGGGTCGGGTGAGAACCACTATAAGAATCATATAATGTTACCTAAGGGTAACACTGTGGGAACCAAAGGCTGCTCATCTGACTGGAGTATATAAATTAATGAAGAAGTATATAAGATAATGGAGAAATCCACTGTGCATGAGGGGCACTGCTTACAAGGGTCTCTAAGCCAATACAATTTCTCTTTACCAAGTGCAGTTCATATGGTATATGCAGAATTCAAGCACTGGTCTAGTTATACTTGCTAAAAAAGGACATATGCAAGTATGTATTCAGAGAAGAAAAACATAGAAATTAGAATACAACGTATGTCTATATTTGTAACAGATGAACTAGTGCTAATCCTTGGGAAACAACAGAACAAGTTCATTTTGACCTTCTTGCTTTCCAAAGGAAATTGTGGGGATTCATTTAGATGCAGAAAGGAAAAATGTCCAGGATTTTATCTTCTTAAATGCACATACACAGAGATACATGCAGTAACGTATTTATCATTCCATTTGAAGAATTTTGGTATTATTGTAGAAATGTCTTACTTCTCATAGTAATAGAGGATTTGATACCTATGAAAAAGAGCAGATATTTAGACCAGAGCTGGATAACCAAAACGTGTCACTGGTGGAAGCTTGTCTTTTCTGGGAACAACTGCAAATATTTCTGTAAGTAAGTGCTTTTTAAGCAACAACATGAGATAATGACTAATGTAACTAGACAATGGCAGAAAAAAAGAGATAATCTGTCTTAGGCAAATCTGTTTGTCAGTTTTTATTGCAGATTGCATATGCAGAACATTATACTAAAGTAGGTACTTGAATGAAATATTTTGTGTTCCAGCTCTAGCATGTGTAAATAATATAAGAGAAAGAGTCACAGTAGGTATTTACAATATTGTAATACTAAATTGTTATGTCACATGTAATTCATGTCTAGGGATAGCTAAAAGAAGAAATACAGGTTTTGCCTCTTTATTTCTACCTGAAAAGGTCATAGGGTCCAACTCAATCCACTAAAGTGAATGGAAAAGCTCCTGTTTCTATTTGTCCTTTGATAAATTGAATTTTACTAAATCCAAACCAGATTTATCTTTGCAATTAATACTGAAAATATTGTAAATCTAAAAGTTGCAGTTCTAAGAAGGAGAAAATGGGTTGCTGTTAAATAACGAAAATGATGAATTATAAACGCACTTAATCATGGTAGATGTAAGCACACAGGCAGAACTGATGTTTCAAGTGCCTTTCTCCTTGTGTGAAACTGCTTTAATCACTTTTAAAGTTAGATCAGTTTGAATATATTTTTAATAAGTTCAGTAAACTCATAAGTATGATGAAGAGATGGCAATCAAGCTCCTTAATTTTAAGTATTAAAGTGACATGAAGACTTGAAGAGTGCAATCAGTTAATAGGTCACTTTTGGGGAAATTTATTTGGTCATAACAGTGAAAAATTGACATATTTTGCTAAACCAAAGTCAAAAAATAGTATTTGATGTCAGAAGCAAATGACACTTTTCAACAGCACACTGGAATTATTTCCCAGATCTTTGACATTACTTAGGGGAGGAAAAAACATCAGGAAAGGAATTACCTCATAAGAAAACATGACTGTCTAAGGTGATAACTTGATAAACTTTAAAAATGAGGGAGAAATGGAAGTTGAGAGATGACATATGATGTAAACACATCCCATAATATTATAAGATTGAATATTCTTAATATATGACTACAAGTAAGTTCCCCTAATGAGTTAGCTGCTCTTAATGCTTTTAGGATATAAAGAGTTTGCTGCCCTTAATAGGATGTGAGGGGAGAATAGGAATATCAGAACAATTCCCATCCTTAATGACAAACAGAGCATTACATACTACTGACCACTGTGATACTGTTAATTGTATCACTGTTCACTGATATAGATGTATCTCTCTATTCATGTGGACCTTCATGAAACATCACATGACTCCTTTTAAGAATATACCTCTAAATAAAAATACATATTTTCCTTCAAAGTCTTCAGTGCTCATGTTTATGGGCTACAGCATTTGTTGTTCTGGAATGATATTCCTTATAAATATTTCCATGAGAGTATAGACCATTAATTATGCAACAAAGGACACCCGCCAAACCAAGCCAAAACAAATTTCTACTTTCCTGGTGGGTATTTAGCCTAAGGAATGCTAAAGTACTATAAATATACTTTTTATTCTGGATCAAATATATTTGATAGGGCACATTATTCTCTAATTTCATCAGAGAAACACAGTGCTATAGAAACACTCTTGTTCCAACCCCAAAGCTTATACAATAAAAATTGTTAGTGGATATTTTCAGATAAAGTACATTGGCTTGTGAATATGCTCTATTCCCCCTTCTGCTGTCAATTACAAGATGCTTCACATGGAATGCAAGGTTTTATGCAGTGTTCTTTATTTGTGGCAAATTAGGGAGATGTTCAGCACTGAGGTTGCTGAATCTATTTACCAAATGCCAGGTGACTGCCATTATCTTTTTTATAGGTGAACAACAAGAACTATCCAATTGTACTTTGAACGTATACAGCCACAGCAGTCTAAATTACACCAGCAGTAGTGTTGCTATTTATGCAGGTGGTAATGGCACTACAGAAAATACCACCCACATGGGAATAAGAGCCTGTAGTACAAGTCCTTATTTATCTGCCTATCAAAGTATTCAAAGGCTGAATTCACAAAAGGATATGTTTACATTATCAGTGGAAAAACTGTACCTATGTTCTTTTTATGCATGGAAAATGGTCTGTGAGCTTTTTGTCAGATTTGCAAAGAAAATTCTCTGGCAAAATACTATGTACTTGATTGTGAGTAGAAATACTGAACAGATATAGATCTGAATCCATTTCGTATGAGGAACAGGTTTTAGAAGATTAAAAGTGAAACTCAGTTGTGCCTATGACAGCCTATATGCCAATTTACCCTTTTGTGAATATATATCCCTGGCCTGTGATAGTGCAATAATAGTACTTTTCAGAATATGGCTATAAGTAGATTGCTGTTCAGTTGTAGGACATACTGAAGACCTGCCTAGACAATGCATGGCCTTTCTGAGTGCAAGGATATCTATCCTGTTCAGTGGAGTGCAGCTGAGACCCCAGTGAACCCAAAGAAAAACCTCAGAAACCCAAATTAACCTAGAAACCCAAAGCAGTTAGTGCACACTACTAAACATCTCTATGTGCAGTGTTTCCTGAATGGGTCTGGAAGGTGTAAAAGCTGTGTTTGTGCAGGGTAGAGTTGCTTGGATGTGCTGGCATACGGTCCCAGCTGTACAGCTTTGAGACCCAGGGGAAGCAGGTCTTTCTGCACGGTGCTCCTGGGAGCTCCCAGAGGCAGGGCAAGAGCAGGCAGGACCCCTCAGGGACCTCTCTACTCTCTGCAGGGTAAACACACTCTAAGTCAATAGGACATTTGCATTTTATTAGAATACTTAAATGCTGTTTGGTTGGCTGAAGATAAGAAGTGCTCTAGCCATGGTGATCTGATGGTATCACCCAGATAAAACTTCTAGGGGAAGACATGATGCCAACTGACTGAACTGGAAAAAACTGTCAAGCTTATATGCAAATAAGCCATATACATTCAGGTATATAGGTCTGTTTTGGTAACCAATGGGATTTAAAAAATCTCTCCAGATTTGGCTACTATTATTCATCTTTTTAAGAAAATCTTAATTTCCTCACAAATTACTATATTAACAGTTGTTGGTATTGTTGTATGATTTAATACTTTACAAATAGTTCACCTCTGCTCATCTCAGTTCAGCACTGAATGAACAGTTTTATAGTAATATGTGCAGTAAGCTAGCATTGACCCCACCATTTCAGCTCACATAACTCTCATGCATAGGTCCTCCAGAGTCTTCGAGAGTGATTTTCATGTTAACGTCTTGATAATTGCAAAAGTTCAGGGGGCCTGGCAGGCGAGGATGGAGGCTAATCGATCAAAGTATATAGTGAGCATTACTTCTAACAACTGTTATGTTTTCTAAGTGGGTTATTATGGATTTTACACCTTCGCTGATAAAATTTACTTTCTTGTAAATGGATTTGGATTAAGATGGGAACTGGGCTTTAAACAGTAATGGAGTACTTTCACACTGAATACACGTGATTGTTTTGGCCTAGTGCCCAAGAAGAGCTAAGAATGCTCTTCTGCCCTAGAATTTAGTATTTTGTATTTTTCAGGATCTTTAAACATTTGCCAAAAAGCTTAAGATGGCTGCTCTCCCTCTTTCTATGTATTTCAAGTTCTATATCTTTGGATGCATTCTACTGTGGGTTCTAATGACCCTAAATGTTTTAATTCTGGAAGTGGGATTAAATGAAACAAACATTCATGGTTAAAGTAGAGGCTTGGTCAGGCTATTTCCCTGAGAAATTCCCTGAAAAAAGAAAAACTGTGATTTGTTTTGGCCATTATAGTCACTGGTTCAAACCTTGTCCAGGGGAAATTAAGGGTACTAACTGGCCTGCCTGGCCAAGCTGTCATAAGCGTGTAATTGTAGTTGATTTGTGAATACAGATACAACTCTGGACACCTAATTTGCTTTCCAACTACTGTCAGCCAGCTGTGGACCGTCAGCCCCCACTAACTTCCCAAAATGATTTTCTTCGTTTGTTATACCTGGCTGATCTATGCTGATGCCTATAGAAGCCTTGCACAGGAGGGAAAATGTCTGATCAGAGAAAAATGCAGGTTACTAAAAGTCAGTGTTAGGAAAGAAGTGTGCGAGAGAGTCACCTGTTGGCACTTTAGTTTGGATTAAGTTTGGACTTTTTAGATTAATTTGTTTAGGGCCAAACATTGGTTTAGCAATTAGGATTTAGACGCGGCTAATTTGTGACAGGGTTGTTAAGGTATTTTAGCACAGATGGGAAAAGACAGTGATAGCTGGGAGAAGACTCGACTGTGGAAAAGGAATGTGTGTGGAAGGACCTTGGGGACAGGACCAGGAGCAGCACATCTTGCTTTTCCTGGGGCCTTTGCGTGGCCTGGAGGAGAAGGTGCCAATGACAAGCAGTTTGCATGCCAGCCCCTGAATCTACTAAATGTGTGCTTCTGCACCTCCGCCGGGTCAGAAGACCTACTCTGAATTAGCTCACCTGTGTCAGATGTAGGCAGTCCAAACAAGCGTCCATGTAAGCATGCTGAAGACTCATCTCATGACAAACTACAGGACATTGCTTAGGTAATGCCTAGGCCTTGACAGGCCATGATTTTCAGGCTATAAGTAGGATGCTCCAAATACTTGACATTGTAATGGCTTATAAGATTCAAGGAAAAATCCTGCTGTATGTCAGCCATCACAGAACATATGTGATTCGCAGTGGGTGTCCTTGAGTTACCACAGTTTCTGCTAAGTACCCAGGCTCCTGTGACAATGCAAATCTCCAAGCCAGGCCTGGCTTCAGCCACAGATTTTGATTGCCAGCATCTGGTTCCTTGATGACTCTCTTGCATGTTGTCCTGCTTGCAAAAGGACCTTCCTAATAACATTTTTCATACTTAAATTCTGATTAGATGATGCGGTCAGGCCAATATTGGCACTTGCTTTCATCACCACCATGGCTTTGTGCATCTTATATTTCCCCTCCCTGATTCTGTTTTGCAAAGAATCACACTTAGTTCAACCTGATTTATCCCAAATGTTTAAACTCACTGTGCAGTGAAAGGACATCGTCACAAGGTATACAAGTGCACGAGTTGCACTGGTAATAGTGTTGATATCAGTATCGCTTTAAGTGTACCTTTTGTACACTGCAGTACAGAGAGTAAGTTTAATATCTTCAACATGCTGCACATTGCTGATAAAGGCAGGGATCACAATATGTCTTTGCCAGGGAGGACAAGAACCAGGTGGGTGACCTCATGGGTCCTTCACAGATCAGATTTGAAAAATTCGGAAATAACTTGTGAAGGCCAGATTTTATGGTTTATAGTTGCTTGGTCCAAACTGTGATAGAGTGAGAAAGTAAGCTTATGAAAGAAGGTTCAAAAGGGAGACGTTCAGGAGAAAGAAGGGAAAGCATTCAGTTCCCTTTTCCCCAGTTTTTGGGGAGTGGTGATTTTCCCTATCTACAGATCTCAGAGACCTTTAGGCCCTGAGTGGTTATGCAGATACAGACTCTTCTTTTATGAGCTGATAATATAGGAACATATGTCACTGGCATAGTAACATTCAGGAACCAAGGTACTTCAGTGAAGGTGAGTCCCTCATTTGAAATCGCCATGATTCACGGCTGGTAAAATGAATGGTGGGAGTGTCTGTCAGATCAGGCAGCCCCAACAGTGCTCCAATTAGCTGTGCTTGTAATTGATGTTGCAAGTTTGAAGTCTGTTGTGATTCATGGTCACTAAAGTTCACAGCACAGGTGGTTTTTTTCATTTTAAGGAATAGACCAAAAATTACTTTAACATAGTTTTGACTGTGATTAATGGAATGAGGAGGCGACAGAAAACCTAATGTTTAAGTACATGGGCTGAGGCAGGGAATTAAAATGGCAGAGGCCATAGCAGGCTAAACCATCAGTTACTTAGTATGCCCACCCCATACTGACTATAATGGAGACACTGTGCTGAATTACCCTTTGGACGTTTCCAGCCAATCTGCTAGGTAGATTCTTGGCTGGCTGGGTGCTTTATTTTGTCCTCTGAGAATACCCCTCACAGTTTTAGTCAGGTTGTAGACAGTCCTGTGGATTCTTGGTACAGAGAGAGACAGATTTGCACCATATGCAGTTTTCTGTTTAGTTAGAAATATGACATCTTTTTTAACAGAGAATAGAACACAAACACTTTATGTTGGCTATTGACATACACAGAGTGTTAGTTGTCTCTTAGACTCACCGACCCTTATACTTGCTGAGTGCGTCTGGTACTTCCTAAAATCCATGTATACTGGCAAAGATACTACAGAACTCAGTCAAAAATCTGCACTGTGCTATCTGCGGGAGACACCTACAGCACCAAAGTGTAGCACAGCCCAAGTGGCGAGGGCCATAGCTGTTTTACTGTGCCTGAGCTGTCTGGCGAAGTCTTCTGAAGCAGCCCTGCAATTTCTGAATTTCTGTTTCTGCTGAGAGAAGAATAAAGATGTGTAGGGTGATGGCTGTTACTCAGGGTGGTGACCCAGAAACATGAGTTCTTGTGCCCAATTTTTCACCATCTTGTCAGTAGTAGGAGAGGTAACCTCACCTCTGAGCACAAAACACCTCCCCTTTACCCTCTTCTTGTTATGTGTGAAGAGTCCTGGCCACAGGACTCCTGTTGGGGTGGCAAAATCAATACTGTTTATGCTTTTAAGAAACTTTGACATGGCCAGCCTACCCAAACTTGCTATTTTAAAGCTAACTTGGTTATGTCTGTGCAAGTTTAAGTGACTGCAGTAGAGAATTACCATTTTAAGGTATGTCCATTTTCCTGGTCTAAAGCCATGTTGGAATGTATTGCTTGCTACACTATAATACAATTGTAGTGTGTGGACCTATTCTGGCACTGAAACAGCATAAAATAAAGTCAGAATAATTGTGTTTTTATGTTTGAATAACAGCCTGGTATCCTGCTGTGGAATTTACACCACAGGCAGAAGTACTTAAGGACCTGCAAATATTCTTCTTCTCTCCTTCTGGCAAGTCTCACTGACTGGCTCTTAAATTATGTGGTGAAATTTACTTTTGTGCCTCTGATGAAAGTAACAGCATTCTGTTCAATCACTTTCTGAAGAAAGTAGCATACAAAAGAAAGTCATTTCTAACTCCTCTCTATTTCCTTCACCTCCTGGCCTTTCTGCTTCACCTTCTGTTTTTCTTCCATCACTGAAAATAGGCTGGAAAGAGATTCTTATGTTTCTTTCTAATGATTACTAACTTCACAGTTAAAAACTATTGTTTTTTCTCGACGCCCAGAGGATCCTAAAGGCAAGAATGGTGGTAGTTTGGATAATCTAAGGGTGGTCAAATCCCTTTCCATCATCTGGTATTGCCTCCTACTCATTCAATTTTGGATTTTATTGCAACAAGAAGAAAGAAGAAACTAGAGCTCTCTGGACTAACAAAATTTCCTTTAACAAAATTATTTCTCAGAAGGAGATGGATCAAAAAATAGCTTTGGCATGGATATGTAGATTCAACACAAGGCCATAGGACTTTATCATGGATGGTGTTGCAAAGCCTAAAGCTAAGTGTCCAGCTCCAAGAGCAGAATTCGCAATAGAGGTCACAGTCTTCTCCTGCGCCAAGAAGTGGGGTTCACAGCAGTCACTAGTCTGAGCTGGGAGCTCCCACAACTGGGACAATGACATGGGAAACTGTCACTCTCATGGGCTTGGGTGCTTTTGAGAGACTTGGATTCAGCACTACGCTTGGGGATCAGGCACTTTTAGACCACAGCTTTCTTTTGAAATGTGTGTGTTGGGGTGCTGCAGGGCTGGGGGGCTCCGAGGGCCAGTGCCGGGGTGCTCCTGGCAGGGCAAGGCCTGGCCTCCAGGGCCTGTCCCACTGCTCCAGGGGAGCAGTGCCTCGGGGGCAGCTGAGGCAGCCCCAGCCCTGGGAGGCATCAGGTGCTGCTGCAGGGCCAGGCCAGGCAGAGGCTGGGCTGGGTGGGTGCCCGCAGGTTGGGTCCGGGCCCAGGTGGGGGCCAGGGTGGGTGTCAGGGGGGCCCGTGGCCAGACAGGTGCAGGACTGTGGCGGGGCTGGAGCTGGCACTGCTGCAGCATCGCATCGTTGGGCCGGGACTGATGACCCCAGGCTGGTCTGAGGTGGGCCTGGGGCTGGGCGGCGGGGAGGCTGCAGCTGGACAGGAACAGGGAGGACTGGGGGTGCCTGTGGGGTCTGGCAGAGAGCTAGTGGTGGATGCACCCACCTTTTGCTTTGTAACTGGATAGTAAGAGCACTCACTCAAGAAGCAGAAGGCAAGGTCTCCAGCCCTTTTCCACCCAGGGAGGTCTCTGTTCATCTCTTGCATGTTACTGGAGAGTGCCCATGTGTTTCAACGCTCCCACCTTATTTGTCCTCCATGCTGTGAAACCCAGTCTAAAGTTACTAGTTCTTTCCAATCCCTGTAGTGGAAACAATTTTGCCCAAGTCAGTCTTGTGAATTCCACCCCAGTGCCAGTTCTGAAAGCCCATTTGTAGGTATAGGAGTAAGCAACATATGTGCTAAGATTCTCAGTGCCAGTTACTGTAAACGTGTGCATGTGTTGCTACATGTTACATATTATTCTTTTATGCAAAAGCTGAAATTTACAATGTTATGCCTCATTAATTTAGAATAAGCTATATTTGAAAACATGCATTTTATTGGACTTTTGTTTTAGTATCGATACAGGTATATTAAAGCCGTGGATGACACTGAAAATAATGATCTCCCTAGTATGATAAAGGAAGAGGATATACAATTAGAAAACTTTCTCAAAGTCTTTGTTCAAAATTTCCTTATAGAGAAGTATATGAGCCAGTAATACCATAAAAAAGTCCCTTACTTGCTAGTTCTCAAGGAATTGTGAAGGAAATATGGGTTTAATTACTCCAGTGAACTTTGGAACAATCCTAGCACTGAAACAAATAGAAGTTCTCAAACCACTGAAACTTTTAAAATAAGTCCACTATGAGCATTCATTGTGAATGTAAAGTAAACTAAAGGAAGACTTCAGATGGCAGAACACAGAATTCATTTAATTTAAAACACTTTAATTGCATGTGAATATGCAAAACATTCTGTGTAGGTAAAATGTATATCTGTATATCTGTCCTAAGTGATTTATAATCTTCTCAGAGGTGCAGAGAGACAGGGGCAAGGGACACAACTCACAACAAGAGAAATTCTCATTATATATTAGGATAAATTTTTTCACTATGATAGTGGTCAAACATTGGACTAGGTTGCCCAGAGAGGTTGTGGCATCTCTATCCTTGTAGATATTCACACCGCTACTGAACAGGTCCCTGAGTTCTCTAAGCTGACACCTGTCTAACTTCTCTGAGCAGGTGTTTGGACCAGGTGATGCCCTGAGGCCCATTCCAAACTATATCATTCCATGATTTGATAAGATTTAAAGAACTGCAAGTGCATAAAATGCAGAGATGAAAATCAAGGCTAAAGTTTTCTAATAAACCTTGCATCCTGGCCTTTCACTGCAGCACACTTTATTTGAATGAAAAAGCGAAGCAAAACTATGATGTAACTACAATTCCAATTCCAGTTACTCCAGCAACATGTGGAATGTAACAAAAAGCATATTTTATGTCCCAGAGACATCATTTTTATAAAGACTATAAAGTAATATAGAACTGAAGGATTATATATTCTACATACAAAGACAGGACCAGCATGTCCCTGCCTGAATTGTAGCACACTGTTGTCATTTCTGGGGAAGGAAAGTAAGTGATTTATTGGACAAAATTAAAAGGACCCAAAATAACATTCAAAAATAATTGCTACAGCTTGGGGTTTAATTCCTCACACTTGAGGTGTTGATTGAATGAGGACTGAGGATGTTCATTCTTGTTGAAACTGGTGGGAGTGGAGGAGATAACTGCATTATGCAAGGTTCGGCCTTTGGTATGATGGGTTCTATAATCTCATAAAGCACCAGGCATAAATCATGAGTGTCTTTAATGGAAGTAAAATTTGATGGAACAATGTGGCCTTTGATTTGTCCTTGAATTTACGCAATTCTGCAAGTAGGTTCATTTTCAATGTTGCAAAGGTGCTGGAACACAGAAGTAGGATAAGGAAGGAAAAGGCCTCAATAAATTATTGAATAGCAGTCTTTCCTGGCTCATCTGAAATGTTCCTACCCTCTTTCTTCAAATGTAAATCTTAACAAAGGTTTTGACAATATCTAATGGGTGTAAGGATTGATGTCTGTGTTATTATTGATATATTTCATAATCATCCCACTGAGAAGTAACACAGGGTGATTTTTCAACAGCAAAACAGAAATTTTATCAATTAAATTCTATTTAAAAAATTATATCAAAGACATGTTTGTGCTACAGTTTGTATAGCCTCAAGCTATGCTGGCTTGCCCAACATCATTTTGTTGTTGTTTTAACTGCTAGTTTTTGTGCTTTTTTTCCCCCCAAGCTAGCCCATATAAGCAGCAAGCATGTTTTAAGGACTGATATTTTTCTTCTGTAAGGAAATGCCTAATACATATTTGATACAACTGAAGGTAAATAATAATATATCTACTTCACTTGTCTGAGTCCTAAGCAAATACAGAAGTAGTTTACCACATAGCTTGCAGAAGAGAAGGTGTAAGAAAGAGCGAGGCTTTGTCACGGCTGGCAGGGAGGCAGATGGGTGAAATGTACTTTGCAGGGGGAATTCTGGAAAAGCAGATGGGGCCAGAGGGAGCATTTCACTCCAGACAATTCCTCATCCTGGAAGTGTCCTGCCCTTTCCAAGCCCTGCTGTGTAGTCTCTGCAAAAGAAAGATAACTAATTGGTATTTTCTCACAAACTATGGAAGATTTTTTTTTAGTATCAATACTGGTGTGTTATATAGGGCTCCGTCTGAAATTATGTAGCAACTATTGTCTTCTGTGAAGACACAGATTTCAAAAAGAAAAGAAGTCAGAACAGAGACAACCAAAACACTTGATGCAATAACAAGTAATTAAATTTGGGATTAATGAGAGTAGGAAAAGAACAGCAGGGAGAGAGAGACTGTGAGAAAAAATCAGCAGAGGGAAATGGAAAGAAAGTTGCAAAAAGACAGCAATTATCTTCTCAGCAATTTTAAGTGATGTTGTCTGTATGTTTTGTAAAATATGGCATGTACGAAAGATATTGGATGGAGATTACAAAACAGACTGTAGTTTGGATTTTATTTTAGGTCCCAACCTTTGTAACTTTTACCAGAGCTGACTGATCAGACCACGATATACCAGGAGGGATATACTAGAAGCACATCAGCCTTGCAAAGTTTATAACTGCAAGGGAAGAAAATGGGTGCATTTGTACTTTAATTATCAGGAGAAAATCCAGTCAAGTCCAAGGAGTTTGCCAATTTACACTAGCAGTGGAGCTAGTCCCTAATATTTTAGATAATCTCACTTAAATGAATGCAAACATATAAATATTTTTAGCAGTCTGTATTCTAGCTACATTATTGCATACAGTAGATCAAATAAACAATAATACCATAATTCAAAGCCTATTATGATGGCTTGTATCCTGTTATCTCGGTCTGAAAATACAAAGTAGCTATTATGCAAATGTTACACCCTTGAATTAATTACACATTTTAGCTGATGAGTCTGACCCATACTTTACATAATAAGTCTCTCCACTTTTATGTGCCTATTAGAAATCAGAATGGTTTTATGATATGAATAAGCTTGTCAATCATCTGACTTGTCCTAAAACACTGCATTATGTCTCCACATAGATGTCTCAGGCATGTGTAAATGATGATGAAAAGGCAAGAAAATTCCTGGGTTCATATATATTTTTATGCTTCACTTGCATGTGGCAACATATGCACTCTTCATACTGATTTGTCCGACATTGACCTTTTTAATATGCAAATAGGTTATCTCCCTGCATAGTGCAATCAACAAGATATGGGGTGAATGATTCAGAAGAAATTTCTTTGAAAACTTCAGGTATATGCTTTTATGAAGAAGTTGGCAGGTGCAGCATGGCCAAATATAATGTGCATAATGTGTTCAGAAAGCATGCAGTCTCAATACCATGTTTAACGAGAATGTCTGTAGTCAAATGGCAATTAGCTATTTCAGTGATTGTCTGGAGTGTTTTTATTTGAAAAGAAAAGCAGTAAAGGCAGATGATTAATAGTACAAACTAGGTGATAAATAAAAGCTGCTATATTATACACATTTATAGATTAATTGACTGTGTCAGGACTGGTGAGGATTTCCATGATGAAAGACAGAAATAACACAAACACAGGATTTCTTTGTCATAATTTATTGCAAAAAGTTTGTCCCAGTCCTGTAATATGCAGAGCCTTCATTTCCTGTGGGTCATGCAGCCTTTATTTCTCCTCATGAAGGCAGCCTTAAAACCTGTATAAATGTGGACTGCATATCAAGCAGCCAGGTTCAACTTCTGCAGGGTTGTTGTTGTAGGTAGGATGAAAAAATGTCATTGACATTTTTGTAGGGCATAAGATTTTGGTTTTTTTCCTTATGAATTCCCTCCACTTTCTGAATGTTTTGGTGACAGCTGGGGTCAGCGGGCTTTACTGCTGGAGGAATGTCTCTCATACCCTCTCATATCTGTGAAGATAATGGTAAACAGGACCTACTTATATATTAGGGGATAAAGAAAAACTGTAGCACAAACACACAGATTACTAGTATTTGCTGATCACAAGTATTACCCCTGAAAAACAAATTTTTAAATAGCAAAAGGAGACCCCATTTTTTGATAGCTAGAGCTCCAAACCTTGGCTATAGCTGCTTCAGGATGCCAGGTGTTAACGCCACTGGTGTCAATCAGTTCTTTTACAGGAGCCTGTGTTTCAGTCAGAAACATCACCTGAAGCTGCCTCAAAGGTCACTCCTCTGCACTGGCAAAGCAGTGCTATTTGCTATACATGCTAGATGAAAAATGATATTCATTCTTACTGGTAAGGAGAAGTAATCTCTTTGACACAGCGGAAGCTGCAAGTTCCCCATCAGCTGAGACATTTTGGTGCCAGGTCTCTGACCTTGCATGTAGAGGAGCCTGCATTTCTGGTAGCCACAGTATGTTGGAGGTAATATGATTGTCATCTTTTGCTGCTGACACCTTATGTCACTGTTACATAACTTTATGCCTCTTGTCAGTTTTGTCAGGAATGAAAATGGAAAGGTTGAAGTTGATCATGTGGAACTATAGAAAATGAAGAACTATTCGTAAAAGCGCAGCCACAAATGGATTTGACTGCAATAGCTTTTAAAATGTTGTATTTTAGTTTGTTAATAATCGTATGGTGAGCACTTGTCTGAAATTAGAAATATGATATATAATATGCTGCCTTGTATTTAATTAGAACGTTTGAGAATACCACTTGTATGAATAGCTTTGGACAGAATGCAGTTGAGTTGTTCTTAATTTGGTCACTGGAGTACTGCCATATTTTTTCACTTACAACAATAGAAAGAGTGAAAAAATGACTACAAAAGCTGCTGGCCCAGAATCTCAGCTACTGCTGAACAGCTCACAGAACAGCTTGGGAGTGAGAGTGTGTAGGCATATAAATATAGACTTTTTGCTTTCCTGTGGATGTGTGTGCCAGGATGGTCTCCATATTTTCCAAACACTATGTTTCTTGTAGCAGTTACTATAAGTTTAAGTCCACTGAAATACTGGAAAAATGGAGAATGCAAGAAAATTGAGTTCAAATAGAAGAAAAAGACAATCACCTCTTTTTTAAAGCATTGGCAAATGGATTGTAAGATTTCTATTTTCATCTAGGAGGCCTATGGGTACCTGTAATGAATTTGGCTGCATATTTTGTAAGATTTATAAAGATGTACTATACCAGGCAGGAAGTAGCAAAAAAATCCAGATGCACAGCACTGTATGGTATATGAGGCAAGTCCTTCGTACTACAGCAAGATGCATTGTGAAGTCAGGAAGAAATCATCCCACACTGTATTGTACTCTTAAAAGGGATAGTACAGCAATACAGCACAAGTTTCTAAAATATAATTCTCTAAATCAGCTGGGTTGAAATACATTAAATTAGGATTTATCACAAAGGATTCATCCATCTCCTGTAGCAGAATACTTCTATGCAGAATGAACATTCCTCTCCCTGAGGGACCAGTTCTGTATTTCAGTATCAAAAAACACCATACATATTGAAGGACAGACCTAGGCAACTTTTATAGTCTCTGAGGGCTGCATATGTTTGGGAGGTGTTATATTACAGTGCTAATCTTGGTAATATAACTAATAAAGTATTTGTTTTCAACATTTTCTACCATTTCTATCATTGTGCTGTTTGAAAGCTGTAAATGTGTTCCTCTCTCATTTTTTCAGGAGCTTAGTTAATCCTGCATCTAATCTCACAGGCACAGAAGCAGCAAAGTGGCTGAAAAAAATTGTATAATGCTGCAGTCTTTGCCAGAGATAAGCAGTCTAATTCTCCTCTCTGTTATGCTGATTTGATGCCAGTGTTACTCCACTAACTTCAATATAATTTCCCCTACCCCATGTAAAACTGTTTTAACAGAGTATGCAAGCAAGTCCAAAGGGTGATGTTTGAAGGAAGGATGTGCATCGGCTGTGTTGTTCTTACATAATAAGTGCACGATTCACTTCAGATATGTCCCCCACAAGAACTAGATAAACTGGAAATACCTCAGCTGAGCATCAAAAAACATGTTTACCATTGCACATAGGTAATGCTATCACCTCAAGTAATTGCAAGCAAATTAGTATAACTCTGTCTAAAATAGTGTTTTTTCTACAGGGAATTTTACTTCAAATGCTTTACTCTTCAGAAAGCTTTTCTTAATGAACAAAGCTGACATTACACTGAGACATTAGCAGGAAAAACTTGTTGAGTATACTAGGCCTAAGTGATTTGAAGTGCAATAATAATCTCAGGACAGTGAATGGTGAATGAGACAGTTTGATGTTCTGGTTAGCAATCTTCTCTGCCACATTTCACTTAGACTTGGCTCTTCTCAGTGTTATAGCCTAACCCCTACAATAAAATCCAAAAGCAGCGTCTAGCACTTTTCCCCTCTGTTTTGGGAAAATACTTGGTGAGTCTTTAAACAAAATATTTTATTCCTTTACCCTTGAGAAGCAGGCAATATTTAAATAGCCAAGGCTAGGATATATTGGTCCCTGGATGTCTAAGCATTTTTATATGACCTTGTCAGTTTTATAGGTTTTAGAGTCTTTCCAAGATTACTAAACAGAAAATAACCAGTTTGGGAGAGTAGCATTTTTAAAGAGGAAGAAGAAGAAAAAGGATTCCTGTGACATACATTAAAATGCTCTAAAGCTGTCCAAACTCATTGAAGAAATAATTTTTCTTGGAGCAAGTGACAGTAAGTTCTGCCCTTAATTAACCTTCCTTCTGGAACGCTGCTAGGCTGCCAGCAATATGATGTTCTTCCTTTTGTCTCATACTCACTGGGCAACATTTATTTTATCTTAAGCTGCAATGAATGTAAGGTGCTAACCATGGTATCTTACACTATTTTTCACTACAACTGACTCTTAAATTCCAGTTTGAAATTCAAAAACTATCAATAAATAAATAGTATTAAGGAAATAAGATTATTTAAAAATGACTGAAAACCAGAAAAATACAGATTTTTTTCCTAAATTTTCAAGGCAAGGAGCAGAAGTGAATATGACCTCACTGTGGATGGATAATATAAAGAAGATACAATATTAAAGATATTGTAAACTGTGCATAGATAGCTTCTGAACAGCTAACACACACACACAGCATGTTGCCCTCAGCAAGAGAAGTCAGTTCAGATGTGAACGTTCCCTGTTGAATAGAGCAGAGAAGTAGAATGCTGCTAATGGCTTTTGAGAAAGCATGTGAACAGCCAGTGTTTGAAGATAAAGGAAGAGCAGTCCCAAGTCCTGGAAAAAACAACCCATTAATCAGTGACAGTAAATGGGAGGTTTAAATGAAGAAACATTTGGCAAACTCAGATTCTAATATGTGCAGACTCCACAAGGCATCCTGTCTAATAGAGCAGCACAAATAAAAAGGTACTAAAATGGCTGCATCCAGGCATGTCAGTCAGCACTGTAATGACATTTTAATTGATGACCATATGAATTTTCATAGCAGATTACAACAAAGATCCATCTAGTTCAGTCCTTGGTTTCTGGAGGTGACTGGCCCCTGTGACTCTGGCCAAGATCTCCTTCCTTCTTTTTTTGATGTAAAAGTGAGGCTGATAGATGGCTGATAATAATTGTAATAAAGAATCTAAGTGAAAGAAAGAATAGATTTTTTTTTAATGTAAAACATAAATGCTCCTGGTTTTGGTGGAACCAGAAGTTTCTTGAGGATGAGCAGTAATTGGCAACTACAGCCTCTATTTTGTACCAAGAGGAGAGAACAGACTGGCAAAAAAAAAAAAAAAAAAAAAGAGGGAATTACTTGAGGTACAAATTTGAGGTAGTTAAGTCATTTCTGAGATTCTTGAAAATGCGATTAAGTATCCAGTCTTGGGTCAATTCATATGGCAACATACAGCTGTTATATGACATCTGAGAATCAATCACAAGTGGTGCGCATCAAAGTTTGGAACCAGAAAACCATTCTGCACATGGATTTTTTTGCCTGGTTCATAAATTCCCTGAAGCAGGCCTCTTGTTTGACACTAACTTGAGGGTTGGTTTGGAAGCCCTGTTCTCTTTTGATCCTTTTTGTTTTCTCTTTTGAACTTGTGTATGATTCACCTACATATCCAGATCACTCTGAACTTTGTATGCATTGCTCTGTTTATATGCTGTAACACAAAGCATTGTTTTGGGTTTCCCAATCATTTGACGCAGCTTTTGTAACTTTCCTTTCAGTACAAAAGGATCATGAGTCTTTGCTTCACTACATTTTTTTCTCAGCTGTGCAAGCAGGGAACTTGAGAGAAACTTATATGCCATTTCTGGCTGCTGCTGAAATCTATCGAGCTGTTGTTAAGTTGGCATACAGGCCAAAAGACAAACAAGAATATGCTCATTTTCTGTTCAGCAGAAACAAGCAGCAGTTGATTTGAATTTTCTGTCACCGAAGTAGCTAACAAAACTGTGCTACAGCGTATCAAAGCCTCAAAGCAAAAACAGCTTTATTTGTGTTAACACCTCGCAATGTATAAACCCATGTTTTTACATTGAGGTTTGCAGTCAGGCCTAATGACT
This sequence comes from Apteryx mantelli, assembly GCF_036417845.1. Taxonomy (NCBI): domain Eukaryota; kingdom Metazoa; phylum Chordata; class Aves; order Apterygiformes; family Apterygidae; genus Apteryx; species Apteryx mantelli. The sequence continues at coordinate 54,928,080 of NC_089979.1, forward strand.
AGACTGGAAGTCAGGAGCTCTGGGTTTCATTATGTCTTACTCTGCATCTTTGGGAAGCTCTCAGGTAAATCACTCTCTGTGTGTGCTCTAGGTCCCCATCTGTAAAATGACCTTCATGAAGTGGTACGAAACCTGTGGTTTCCCAGTGCAATGCAGTGCTATATGTTATTACTGCAGCAAGTGTGCCCTTGACCATCAATTGCTGGATTCATGTAAATGCTGCTGTGATCTGAGGGATTGGAACATCAACATTTGGTGAATACCATACACAGTTCTTCACATACAGTAGTTGCGTTTTATTGAAGCTAGTGATTAGAAGTCTATACCAAATTTTCATGTCTTTTGGTTCTTTTACCTCTTACAGATAAAGACTTTCAATGCTAATAGTTTCATGTGAAAAAGGAAGTATTTGCTCATAGAGTCTCTCTTTAAGTAAATGTCAGACAAGTCAACATATCAGACATGTCTCTGAGGTATTTGCAGTTTCACAGAGGCAGACAAGCTAATTTAAATCTGAGAATTGAAATTTGACTATGGAGGGCCTTTTATTCTTTGGTGTAGCTAATGGTAGACAAGAAGAAATGAAACCTGTATTGAAATGATTTTTGTTGTGTTGGTTAGTATTTTTAAACAATAATATTTGTGTTGGGTAATGTTAGGAGAAAGGATGCTCAGAGACAGGGCATCAGGTTAGAATGCTGGAAGTCTGGATTCAGTTTTTGAACTTTTCGCTGCTTTGTCAATGGCTTTGGTTACATTGCCTCCTCACTGTATGCCTCAGCTTATAAAATGGGACTTATGATCCTAATTTGTTTGTAATATGAGGTCCAGGAGTTGAGAAAGAAAAGCAAACAATGGCTATGTATTATTGTTGCTTTCTAAACGCTAAGATAGTAACAACAATGAAAGGTGTTTCAAGTACATTTTTTTCCCCTTGTACTATCAAAAATAAGTCTTGGCTTTGAAATCAGAATAGACCTACTCATTCTGAAAACTGAGGCCTCTGTTTTCATGGGTCTGAAAAGGACAAAATTTGGACTACCCTCTTGAACTTCATTTACACCCTTAAAACATGGCTCTTATGGTTAAAAAAGTTAAAAACTCACCTGGATTCAAAATAATTTGGTAGAATGATCTGGTAAAGACTCTGCCTTTCAATGAAAGTTGAATATTTTTTACTTTGCAATAGCAGATGGACGTGTCTCCAGAAACAGGCTGAGAAGTAAATTGACCTCATTTCACCAAGGAGGATAGTATCATGTGGGGTCAGGAGAACCTTCTTTTTTCCTTGAATAAATGAATTCCAAGGGGATTATAATCATGGCAAGCTAGGTTGTAGCTTGGACTGAGATATCTTACTCCCAAATGAAGAAGCACTGAGGAAGCTAGGGTCATTTGGGGAGTCTATATTGAGGATGTATTGTATAGAGTTATCAGATAAGTCACTTTCGGATCATTAGCAATGCTTTCTGTGGAATCACCTAAACTTACCACAGAGAGTTTGTTTTTAGCTTAGATATGACTGCTTTGTTTTTCCACTTAAGAGCTGCATATTCATGATAGAAACTAAAGCTGTGACAGTGCCTTATCTAGGAACAAAGCTGGCATTCAGCCTGACAGTAAGTAAAGGCATCTGCAATCCATAAAGGTAGCAATGCCAATATTGGCATCTGTCTTGTTTCTGGTGTCACAGCTCTGCTCTTGAGAGCAGCCCATATTAGAGCTCTGATCTGGCACAGAATCTCTCCATTCCCTGGAAGAAAGGTTTGTGCTGCTGTGGTGCCAGTTTTTACAATGATGCAGGCTACTGGTGTTGGAAGGGACGTAAAGCAAACAACTAGTATGAATTCCTCAGAAAGCCCTTAGGAAATGTATGCAGCTTGTGGGCCTTGTGAGCTGTGCAGCAGCAGAGGCACCGTCTGTTACATTTTCAGCTATATCTGTGTACATCAGCAGATATATCACAGCACTCCCATATAATATCTTCTGTTACTATTAGACTTTAACAAGGAGAAAGGTGTGACTATTTCCTAATTCTGTAGATTTTTATTTTCTGCTTAAAGGCAGAATTACAATACTTTCAGATCTTCTAAAAAAAGAAATATCCCACAGAGACCAGTGAAATTGGATTTGTAGTCAGAATTTTGAACAATATGTTTTTTTCCTTGCTCTCCTTTTTCCAGGAAGGTTCCTTTTTCCATCCCTAACAATCTTGCACTCTGAGGTTGGGTACAATACAGATATGACTTAGAAAGCTCTGGATCACTACTGATACATTTTATATTAATGTTTATAAGCCACCTGGCATCACCATCACATTACTTAGTGCAATGACTTGAATAAAGTCCATGTTGCTATTTCTTTCCAAAAGGAACCTCATGTGTTCAATGCAGCTGGAAGGACAAGCTCATCTTATTCATCAGCAGGGTTTATATGTTCTGCGTGCCTGAATCAGAAGGCACTGTGCAAGGAATTGGGTGCTACAAGGGAATATTTCAAATAAAATTGGTGGTTGAATAATCTCTTCTGGGATGCGTAGTCTTAGGCTATCAAGGCATATATTCCCCTGCTGGATGTGCAATCTTCTAGCAGCTGCATCCATTACAGGAATTGTCTCTGGTGCTCGTATTTCCCTCTAAAGTGCCTGTAGCAGCAATGGCTGAGTGACTGAATACTGCCCAATTTAGTCACATTCTGTGGCTTGTCAGCTGTCTTCAGTATTTCTCCTTACACCAACTATTGTCTTCTTCATGCTAGCTTGTAGCTGTACAGTTTTTCCTCCTTCATGTAACTTTCTTCTGCTTTTTACCCCATTTTTCCTAATCCATTCTATTACTAAAAGGACAAAGAAACTTATGCAGTAGTCTAAAGATGTGTGTATCAGTTTTCTGAAGAAGAAGATTTAAAAAAGAGCAGTTGGGGGAAAATAAGGAGTCTTGTATCTTACAAGTGTTATTGTGAATATATTCTGATAGGCTTTTCTCCCCTTGTGTGCAAACAGTTTGGTACCAGTGGCTACATGCACTCCATAGCGGGATAAGTCTTGGGAGTGGACAAGAACTTTCCTATGAATGAATATTGTCTGTTATCCATATGGCAGCTCGAATGCCTCCACAGACTGAGCTGCCTACAAATCTTATCTGCCCTTGCACCAGAAATCACAGTCACTGTAGCAGGAACCATTTGTGTCTGTCCAGTTACAGTCAGACCATATCACCGTAGGGACAGTGGTAATACGTGGAGGTGGCTGCAGGAGGTTCAAGGCAGGTAAATGCACCATGAGCACAATTTAATGTGCAGGGTCCTCTCAAGAATTTTTCCCTTGCTGCCTTCTGATCAACAACATAGCAGGAGGCACTCCATCCAGTCAGAAATGTGAATGGTCAGGGAATTTGATCTCTGCCCAACTCTGCATCCTGGTTTAAAGCACAGCAAAGTATTACTGCCTTGCTATATCTAGAAGCATGTAGGGATACAAAGATTGTTATTAGAGCCACAAATGATTAAAGCAAACAGTAAGGTGGAAATTTTAAGAAGCGTGATCTATTTATGTGTTAGATTTGTCTTTCAGTGAAGCCTTCTGGAATTTGAAAAAAAATCGATATGTTACAAGATTTCCATTTGAATTCTATAAATCTTCCAAAAATAATCACTGGACATCTTTTTCTTTTTGGTTCAGGTATTGTAATTTTATGCTACACTGTACAACAGCTATTATATTCTGTAATCTATTTCCTAAAATAAATACATTTTCAGTTTCTTCAGAGAGTCATGATCGTATCTATTTAATATACATCTACTTTAGAGGAAATCAAGCTACTCTTGTTTTTTTTTTTTACAATACAATAATAAAACTCCATGATGTGCTATTATTGTACAGAGAAGTATTTTCCTTGAAGAATCAGTAATATTCTCAACACATATTGGATATGTAAGGTAAAAGGTTGTCTAGAATAATAAGGAAAGCTAATATTGCAAATTTACTTCAGTAATTTTTAAAGAACTTTGAGTACTATAAATATTTGCATTAGGTTTTGAAGGAACTAAGCAAGCAAAAATCGAAAAAACTGTCTCTTCTGTTTAAGTCCAGTGAAATGCCTTATATATACTGTATATAATGAATATGCCTCCTTGTCTGTTTGGTGTCCTCCTGATGAGCTCCTTGATGGCAGCCCTTGAGATATGCGACTTTTTGGCTAACCTTTGACTGTTGTATTTATACAATGCAAGACTGATTTCTTAAAAAAATCTGCTAAGTAACCAGCATGTGCAAAGGGTATTCTAGATGCAGTTTTGCACTATTGCTGAGGATAGGGACAGAGTCTAAAGACAGGAATATACACTGTTTACTGTTATCATCATCATTCAGTTTTCATCAGTAGTAGCAGTGTAGAGTAAAAGAAGTGTACTCTGAAAGTGTGATTTCTGAGAAAGCTGATACTGAAGGAGGTATAAGTACCCTAAAATATTGATTGAAATTTTTTGTTTTATATGAGAAATCTTACTGTGTTCTGACAAGGTACTAAGTGTTCCTCCCAGATGTTCTGCCTGTATTCTTCTGTTACCTCTTGCCTTGATCACAAACCCTCTATAGAGATCTTCTCTGCACAGCACCCAGCACAGTAAGAGTGTGGTTCAAATACTGCCATACAAATGGTAATGTTGACTAAAAATAAATCAAGGACCAACATAAAACAGGTCCTGATGTTTGAGAGAAAAAAAGATGGTGATAAATCATAGCCAAATAGTGGGGTTAGACATGCAAACTGTGTGATTCATGATCTTAGCTTCAGAGCATTTCACTTTCATGATGGTTCAAGTCAGATGCTGCTCAGTCTTGACTGAGATCTTCTGCTTTTTGAAATTATTTTGGTAGTCTACATAAAACTCCTAGTACACATGTAATATTACAGAAGAGATGACATTTGCTGTCTGTATCAGGAGAGGAGCTAATGACAAAAGACTGGACATTGCTAGGTTCAGCTGGCTTACTTGAATGTGACTGCTAGGTCAGCACATGTTCCAGTGTAGCCTAAAGATGAGCTCACCCAACAGTAGATCTGGATTTAAATAAATGCAGAGACTCAGACTCATAACGCACTTCTCACTGAGGTGGGCCGTGAGGTGCATTAGGAAGTCAGCATAAAATGTCTTGTGTGCCTCTAGCTGTGCTGTAGCCATTCTGTCCAGATTTAGACTACTGGAGGGCAAGGGTTGACAATATTGAAACACTCAGGACAAATAAACATATAAAACAAGGTTAGGTCACTCATAAAGATAAAGAGTCCAGCAATTGTAAAGAGTGCTAATGAAACCTGTTTTGAAAGCTGTGTTCATCTTTGAACACTCTTCTCAAGGAAGAGAATGATAGCATTATCTTGTATATGTTTTAAGTCTGATTTTAGTAACTCTGAAGGTCTTTCTTTTCCCATTCTCTTCAGCTTTTCCCAATAACAAGGCTTCCGAAAGCTTGAAATTATCCTGATGGAGACATATTGCAATAATTCACCTTTAATTTTGTTGAATGTTTCCTTGATCTTGAGTAATGAGGCAGAGAGAGAGAGGAAGCTTCAGATCTACCTTCTCTGTAGCTTTCAATTTTATTAAATATATTTCTGCTCTGTTAGATACCAGTATCTCAGTTAACAATATAGGTTCCTGGGAGAGCTCTGAGAATTTTTAGAGCATAGTTGCATTTAATTGGAGGTAATTAAGGGTTTTATTTTTTAATTCTACTACATTGCTGTTTGTAACGTTAGGTAAGACCACATATTGTTATGCCTTTCACAAATGAATATTTATTTCAAAAGTTTTCTTCAAATGTTATAGTTGCACAAGTGCTATGCGGAGGTCCATGTGGAGTTCAATGTAATTCCATAGGCGGTTGTCTGTTCCCTGCACTGCAAAGTGCAAGGTATCTTGTACGCTCACACAACTTGCAGCCCTCTTATACATCCCAGAAACATGTCTTAGGCCTGCAATAGTCTTGTACTGCTTCTGTGCCTGCTCTGCAACCAACCAGCCTGCCCCTTTTCCTTCCTTTTGATGTTATGCCTCATCAGAACAGTAAATGAGGAGATCCCATTACGGTTCAGCCTCATTGTTGCCTGCTGTCTCTTGGTACATAGTGCCATCCAGCTTCATCTCTGTCCCTTGTCATTGGCAAAGGCATAGGGAAATAAGCTATTCTGTGGCCACTGTTTACTCATAGAACTGTACAACACCGAACAGTTATGTCTGTTTGTTTTCCCCACAACAGCGAAAAAATCAGCCTGAGTGGACAATCATGATCAATGGAAGAAAATTTTTTTGCAAAATTCCACTGAACTTCAATGATACTGTTGTGAATTTTTCCCCAAACGCTTCAAACGTATGTATAATTGAAAGCAAAGCAAAGACTAGTGATTCATGAAAATTATAGGAGGAGAATCAGAACACTGTGCACATCAGAACATCACACTGTGCTTCTCCTTCATCACAGCTATTTTGGCACATTATTTGGCATAAATAAAAACTTTTTACTTGTGTCAGTTATCAGTTCATTCTCTTTTTCAGTGGGACAGCTGGCAGGGTAAGGTACTACTCAAAGTCAGTAAATGTGGCAGATAGATTGGCTTCTTTTCATATCCCAGAGATTCATCTGCATTTCTTTACTCAGTGGTGTGCTGCAGGACCATTTGTACTCTATGTGAACTTTGCAGTATCTGCCTTTTTCCAAACATTACACATTACTGCAGTTTTTGACTACTGTGATTTAGAGGGTTTTTTTTTTTTTTTTTTTTTTTGGAGAGGAATTTGAAGCTATAAAACCTTTGAGAAATGAACTCTACAATCTTAATAAGAAGATATGCAACACACTATATAATGAGTTTCATGCTAGCTCTCAAAAGAAAGTCATGAGCCTGAGCTAACTGAGAGAAGAAAAAAAACAAAAGAAAAAACTTAAAGAAGAACCACTGTATTTTCTTTGCAAAGAAGTTTCAAGATGTACACTTAACATTGCCAAGTAATCAAAAACTAAGCTGCATTCAGTCATTGCCTCTCTGGAAGACAAATCTCCTTCATATCTCTGAGTTGCTGTTGTACATTAACCTACAAGAATTTTAAAACAGAGCAGGATCTGGAAATAGCATAGCAGAGCATAGCACTCATAGCAGAGTCATATTAGTTTGGTTACTGGGCAATTATACACGTGGTTAGGGCTATCACTGTTGTTTTGAACTGTCCCTAGAAGTAGAAGCCCAGCTGTCATTCTATAAAGATTATTGCCAAGCAAGAGAGTATTAAAAAGTTACTTGGTCTCTCTCACTTTGTCCCACATTCAGAGTTTCTAAGAAGGTTTTTCTCCGCTCCGCTCCCCTCTCCAAGGCACAGGGTCTCATATTCTCCTTCCTATCTCCTTGAGATGAGGCTCAGCATGTGACACTGCCCCTCTCCATAGCTCTTCCTACTACCCTTTTCCTTGCCCTCTTCTGACAGCGTGATGGGAATAGCAGTAAAGTATTTTCCTAATCCTCTTTCATCTTGCTGCCCTTCTTCCCACTCCCACTGCTCGTCACGATCTCACAGCACTTCTGTGTGTCACTACACAGCAGAGCGACTGCCTTGCTGCTTTCCAGTGTTAAAGGAGCCAGACATGGAGGAGGAAGAGAATAGCTCAGAAGTCCTCTTTCACAGAGTTGGTAACCTCTGCTTTAGTGGGATCATAGAAAAGGGTAAACTTTATTAGCTTCATACTGCGCTACTACCCACATGTTTTTTATGTGTGAAAAATACAGTGTAGCTAGATAGAGCAGAATTGCCTCCACCACCCTGCTTCTGTTTGGCTGTTCTGGCCACGCTGCTGTAGCTGCTGGGTCTGACTCACACCCAGCGGGCTCACAGCGTGGGCAGAGTAGCACGAAATGGTCTGCACCTGAACAGCAGAAGAGGCCACACTCATGCCTCCTTTATTTGCTTTGTGATAACACCTGAGCAGTGTGGGAAACCTGCTGCCAGACGAACCATTTTGAAAATGGTTGTATTTCACATTTTCAATGGAAGAAGGGAGGTAGCTTTTGGGTCTTGAAGTTCATTACCATGTTTCACCAGATCTGCTGGTGTTTATTAATATAACCGGATTATTTCAAACAGATTTACATGTTCAAGCAAGCATTTTCCAATAAATTTGGATTGAGTATTTGAAGTCAGCTAAGAATTAGTTCAATCTACAGTTAAAGGAAGAGGGTGAAGGACATACGGTAGACAGGTGTACAAAGGAAATAACAAAATGCAATTCATAGTAATTTAGATTATTCAGATCCAGCTTTTCAGCTGATTGATTTACAGCACAACACACTGTGTTTTTTATTTTATTTTATTTTTTTAAGGACAATAAATGTCCTAAACCAGAGATTTGCTCTAACAGTAAAACATTTGGAAGGAGACATTCACTTGCCCATGTACAATATTGTTAGACTGTTCCTTCAGATAAATTAACCTTGAGCAACAGTCTCAAAAAATAAAACTTTTGTTCACTGGAACCAGATCATTTTGGAAAAAAACCAAAGTTGTATAAACACAAAAAAGTATCAAATACAAAGAAGTTGGCCATATAGAGAAAGAAAGAGGAACAATTTGAGAGAAAACCAGCACTGTCTAGGTGATGAAAGACTTGTTTCTGTGAAGCACATTTAAAGGAAGTTTTTTTTTTCAGAAGTTAAGTAGGAAAAAAATATGTAAGGGAGATTTTGAAGAAAAATGAGTATTTCTGTAGTTATAGATTAATGCTACAATATATCAGCCTGCCACTGTCATTAAAATAGCATTCCAGATCGTTTTCCTGGCTCATATCCCAGCAATTACAATAATACTGGAATGCGATAGACAGACAATGTGCCAAAATTCTTATTGGTTAAAAGATGGAGGAATTATGTCCTTTGGTTAATGACAGCAATTGTAATCTCATAAAGAGACAGAAATCAGACAGCCTTGTTCAAGTGACATTGTTGAGACCACCTGAACATTGAGGAGATATTTAAAAGCAAATTAAAGGGCTATATCTAGTACTTTAGGACTAAATCAGGCCCTGTTGTCCTGAGTATTTGTCTTACAGAAGAGGAAAGCTTTCTAATGCTACTAAGTATACTGTTTTGTAGGCTGATAAAATTCAGGACAAATTCCACATGCTTCTAGACTCATTCCGGATACTCTGGCCCTCTGAAAAGTAGAGCTGGGATTAAACATGGGTTCTCTTGTGTATGGAAACCATTTTGTTTTGTAAATGAACACACAAAGCAAGCAATTTGAGCATTTTAAGTGAGAACACGCTGACATTTTTCCCAAGCCTAAACAGGTTATGACATTGTAATAACTTCTCATGATAGTCTCAAATCATAGATAGTGCCTAAAGATAAGCTGTAAAAAAAGGCGTGTTTACATAAAATATAACAAACCCTGTCAAAATTAGACAGCTCTGCAGTTTTGATGAGCCATAGGGACCTCTATAGCAGCAAAAGAAATCACTTCAGAACTCCTGTCACTTTGGAAGATACCTCAACCCTGGCCAGGATATAGCACGACCCTCCAGTTGCTACGCTAGTTGGATCACTTTAGGGCACTGTTCAAGCAGAATGAAGCTGTCAGCCTCATCACAACCTATTCTTTTCCAGAGAGGGTATGCTTTGAGAGAAGTGCCTGACAGGTAAAATTACTTAGGGTGTGATCGTAAATCTTCCCTGTTTTGTTTCTGTTGTAACCGTCAATTATTAAGTGATGAATGCTTGCATAAGGCACAGTAAAGTCACTTTATTTTCCAGGAGTAAATTTAAATCTTTCGGCTTGTAATATTTCGCTAAGTTTCTTTACAGAGTGCCAACTTAATTTACACTGAGCAGATTAATAATCATACAATAATGCAATTTTTATTATAAAAGTATGATAAGATGAAAAGTGTGATAATATATTGCTTTTCCATGGAGATTACAAGCAGCTATAGCATCATTCTATTGATAGATGTAAAATGATGCTGGATGCATGCTGATTGATTGATCTCATTTAGCTCAGACATAAAGGGAACAGATACAGTTTGAGTTCATTCCAGAAAATCAAACTCCTAACATGTAAAATACATACCTAATTTTAAAAATGCTTTTATTGTTATTTATAGAGAGATATAATATCACAGTGATTAAATTAATGGTTTCAAGGCAGTGATGAGAAAATTGCTGGTTTCATTATGCTGCTTAAGTACTAATAATTTTTTTGAGACTATTGCAGCTCTTCTTTAAAATCTTGCCCAATTGCATGAAATGCTAACATCGCATGAATCTGACATTTTCTTACCAAAAAAAAAAAAAAAAAAAAGGTGTTATGGCCCACTACAGACAGAGACAAGAAGTTTCTCAGAAAACCTTCACTGGAAGGGAAAAAAGCATTTCAGGAACTTCATGCACGGGAGTCCTGATTACAAAACAAGAACTCTGAACTCTCCCTTGAAATTACATGGCACCTTCTTCACTCAAAGTAAGGCTTCCCCTAAAGCATACATCCCTTTCCCTAAGGATGTTTTGTCTTGGACAATGAGGCCAACATATTATCTTCTTTATTTTAATGGCTGTACTTCTAAGGATGAAAGATATTTTCCCAATAAATAGTTTTCAGCCCAGGAAATCTTAACTCATAGGACTCTCCAGACTATTAAAATATATATGATATAAAATTTATCATATAAAATATTATATAAGTCAGACACCAGAAAAAAAATAAAAACTGCTATTTGAGTAAAAATAGTTCATAAGATTTTGTTGGCCACTTTTAACTATTTTCACTGAATGGGAATATTTTATGCTTTTGGGGATGAAGAACACCATTACTGTATCTGTGTGTGTACTCACAACCCTGTTGTGATAAATTGTCACTTGTTCCGCCCTTTCCTAGCTTATGGAAATAAAATGGAACAACTCTACCTGTTGTCATCACTTTTTGCAGACCTTTAGATGCAGCAGTATGACAAGAGTATATATCCATCTCTCTTGGTGCAGATTGAGGATTGTAGCTTTAGCTGTATTAGTGCCTCTAAGAATTATAACTTTGATTGTTTATATTGAAGTCTTAAGTATTTCACCTGTTTAAAATAATCATACTTCATATGGTTATACTTCAATCATACATTGTATTTATATACATATATAAATCATACTATATCTATATATATTTAGGCATGGGTGCAATTCTCATCAAAGTAGTAAGAAGACTGTGGTTGTTCCAAAAAGGAACATAGCTTTTCAATAAGTTCATCTAAATAAGCTTAAATCTATTTATTTTATCTATTTATCTATTTCATTTATTTAGCTTATATCTATTTATTTAATGTATTTATTAAATTAAATAAGCTTATCTCAATAGCTTCTCAATAGCTACCTGAAGATTTCACTATCTCAATAGTTCAGTCAAGCCTGTGGAATTGAAATTGCACAGCAGATACATCATCTGAGAGAGGACTACTTTATTATCACTTTGTCTGTCCTTACTGAGAGAACACACTTAGAGAAAACTGCATCCTGTGATGGGACTTCATCCAGAGAATGGTGATATGTAATTGTGAAATAAATTTTGACTTGGTATTAAGAGACAGCATAGATTCTTGAAACTCCATAGGAAAGGAAAGGGATATGTTACGTAGTCCATAGATAGAACCTACCATTGATGTAAGGGAGGAACTCTCTCAAGATCTACCACGTAGAAATTAATTTACTATTACACACAGCAAGTGCATGCTATGTGTAACAGTTATGAGAATATGCCTAAGAATACCAGGTTGCTCATGAAATGCTTCCAAAGGTTTCTAGAGGAAGGCCAAGAAAGGAAGAAAAAAAAATCAAATATCTGCAAGCTGCAGACCTGAAATTCATATAAGCCAGAATACCAAGCTTTAAAAAATTAATGAATTACCAATTCCTCAGTTGGAAGGTATGGAGAGATACAAAACTTCCATTTTAAACCCGGGACTGCTTTATTGTGTAGCTTAGAAGAGCTGTATTCAAAATAAATGTTTGAGGAATGTTCTCCACATTGTTTTCATTATGTACAGATCTAGCCCACGTATAAAAATGCACAAGTGTTTTTATGCCTATATTTATATGTGCGGTTATTACAATTATTCACTCCATTATGGCAATTGAAATGGATAGCAAAATAATCATTTGTGTCTGTCTTTAATTCTGGGTGCAAACAGTGATTTATATTTGCATTTATTTTTCTCTCAAGAAAGCAATTCCCCTCATGCAAGCCAATGTTACTAAAAAATTTTAATAGCCCTTATGCTATTAATGGTTTCTGTGATTTTTCTGCTTTTGCTAAATATTTATTTGTACAAACTTTTCTGTATTTGTTTCAGGATGTACAGGAGAGAATTTTGGGAAGATCTTTAGCTGATATAAATCACTGTAGGCTCACTGATTTCTTGCATATGCGTGTTTTCGTCAGCTGAAGTATTAGACCTGTTTTTCTGCTGTTCCTGTTGTGCAGAGCAGCACAGCCATGCTATTATTTTTGTCTGAACTGTCTGTGCTGAAGCTTGCTAGGTTACCTCAAGGTAAGTCAAGTATCTTTTAGTAGAGGACTGAGTCACTCTCTTTGTTATTTCCATAGGAACTGAAGCTACCAGGTTTAAACTCAGCTAGAGTAATTAGCTGAAGCAAGAAAATGTAACTAAAAACCTGTGCAAGCTGGCACATTTAATTTACATTTGTTATTTCAAGAGAAATGTAGTGTTGCTTTTGATGGCATAATCATTTAAGCACATGCTTAACTTAGAAATTAATCAGACCTGAGGATGTGACAGAGTTTATGTACAAGTTTAAGTGCCTTGCTAAATCAGAAACCACATCCTCACATCAGAGTTTGTCAAGCTGTGTGATAAATCTAGCTCTCTTTTTTTTGCAAGTCACATAAAAAAGGTCCAGATTTATGTAACTATATCTATTATCCATAAGTATTTACTGAATAGTTTATATAACAGTATTCAGTCTAGGTCTGAATTGCCTGCTTTGGATGTATATTTGTCACATGCAGTTGTGACAGCTAGTTTGATAACTGAAAAATTTTTTTCAGTAGAATAATGAGCAGCTGAAGCCTAACCCTTTTACACCTGAATGATATGGATTTGATGTATACATGCCTCTGCCTTTCTTTATTTCTCTACTGCTGTTGTGGTGCTTATGCTAATCATTCACACACCAAGGTAAAGATTCAGTTTAGTGGTAAGCAAGGATGACGCAGATTCTAGCTGTAAACAAATCCATGCTACCCACTGCTGTTTTATTCTTAAGTGTTATTTCCACCTTCATTTTCATGCAGAATGTAGCCTGAAGGTTAAAATGTTTTATTTACCTTAATATGGGATGAGAGTTCAGTGGAAGTTTTAAAAAGTTCTCTTCACGTAAGAGTAGTTGGAATTATTGAAGTTCAACAGAAATCGAGGGACTTAATATGCTTTCGGCAAATAAATGGTATGTTTCCTTTTGGTGGAAATTTTGGAGCATGAAAATACCAGGATGCATTTAAATGTGCTAGAAAGTCTGCTTTTCCCTTAGTAGGCAATATGTTCTGCTATCGTTTTTCAGCCTCATGAATAATTTTCACCAGGACTAAAACTGACAAACCAGGCCTTGTGAGTTCAAATGGTTAATATATATTGATATGGGACCTGAAGCAGTCCTTGGGCCCTTTGGATGTTGACTGGAACTCCTACAGGTATTTTTAAACTTATTTATTTAGTGGTATTATAGAAAACACTAAAGAACATACTAGTCAATACACTTTTGTTGTTCCTGATAATTTCTAGAAATGACACGGAAGGATGCCTCAATGACTAAGAAATTAATCTGGTACTCAGGAGATCTGTGGTCAGTCTACCATGGGCTTTGGGGCAGTGATTCAGATGCCTGAACATAGGCATCTATTGCCATTTTATGTTGTGGTCTCCAGCTGTTGATGCAGAAGAGCAGAGGTCTCCTGAAGGTTCTGCGTCATCGCTGCCTGCCTGCTGAGATGTTTTGGACATAGTAAGTAGAAAGTAGCCTGTAACGGCACCAGATAGCTCTGTGAGAGAGCACATACCTCTGTGGCAGTGTGACTTGGGCAAATTGCTTAGGCTTCAGTTTTTAAGAGTCCTACATGCAAATCATTATTTTCAAAAAGCCCCAACTGTCTAACTTCATGGTATTGCTGAAAAATGCATCAAGAATCTTATCTACATCATTGATACCTATCTCACTAAAAATGGATCTTGCTCAGAGTGAGGATATTTGCAAGATGCGTGGAAACAGGGCCAGCAGTATGGACCCAAGCTGGTATCTCTGCAAGGTGTGGGGCAGTCCTGTGTACCAACCTAGGCTGGTGGGTACTGGCATGGACCCAGAGATCTTCACAGCCCAGCGGGAATATGTTTTTATTGTGGATCACTGGTCCTCAGAGGGTCTTTCTCTTATACAGGGTCATTGTGAGGGCTAGGCACCATAAGGAATAGAGGACAACAGGAGTAAACTTTTTCTTTTACAAAATAGGCTTTTAAAATGCCTATCTTCCACTAGATCTCAGATAAACTGGTACTAGTTAGGGCCTCAGTTACTTTTGAAACTGTGATTGTAAATAGTCATTATGAGATCTTTAATCTCAGTATTTTCAAGAAGCAGTTGAATCTTGAAATCTAATATTATCAAATTTGTAATACTTAGTCATTTGCATTGAAAAATGCAGTGTTTTTCTTCATAGAAAGAGCAGTGAGATCTGTCTTTATTTCTGTGACTTTTATCAGTCGCCCTACATTCCTGTGACAGAAGTGAAAGGCAGGATTCATGTTGTCTCCCTTTTATTTAGCTAACATGATATTTGACCTTAATTATTCTCTTAAATATTTAAAAAAAATACAAAATGATGATTAGAGTTTGGTAAACTTTCACATTATGAGAGGCTAAAGAAGTAAAACAAAACCAGAATTAGATATGAGCATGACCTCTTCTTGTATGATGTCTCCTTGTATAAAAATAAGTCTCATCAGGCTGTGATTTAGATGCCAAGACAAAGGATGGTAACTAATTAGAGACTTAAAATGGCAAGATGAAATATCCTTACATTAAGTTTAAATTGAAGCCTTAAAAAATTAGACAAATGTTTGATAATTTTTCATCCTGTTTATACAGGACCAAACTAAACCTAGTTCTTGTTAATTCCTCAGCATCTTATATTATGGAAATATCCTCATTAGTAGTATTCTCAGTGGAATTATTTGGGTATTATGATTTTATATTATCTTCTCTACAACCAGGCAAATGGCTGCAGTGCTTTTCTACTATTAATTTCAAATGTACAGGGACAATACAAAGAAGCACTATAATTCTTATTTATAAGATAGGTTAGAAAATTCTGCAGAAATACATGATCTTATTTGTTGCAAGGGGAGTTTGAGGGAAAGTAGAGGAGAATAAAATTTATTTAATTCTGTGTTTGAATGGATTGTTTCAATTTCATATCATTTTTATGTCATTGTAAACTTTATATTAAGATGGTATCTTGTTTTCTTTTGTAGCTGCTCATTTATTGTGTAGTTCCTAATGAAAATGCTGACGCAGCTTTAACAATTCAAACTCAATTCAATTCAAATGTGTGAACAGCATTATTCTAACGGTATGGATAGTCATTTAAGGAATAAGTTTAGAGATTTGCCTTGGAGCAAGGCATAATACCCGTAAGCTAAAGGTAGAAAAAAACAGAAGGAAAAATGCGTTTGACCATGACTGGAGAGAGCAAGAATCCTGAAATCTCAGTAATGGCCATCTGAAAGGATACTGCAAATACATTTTAAGAAATAAAAAATTCTGTAACAAGTACAGGGTTTTGGTTACAAATCATGAAATACAAAACAGAAGGGGAAAAGTCTCCTAAAGAACTACAAGACTTTCCAAAGAAGGGATAAAAACCAGTATCTTTCAACCTCCCAAATAGCATTTTCAAAGCAATGCTCTGAGACTTAAGTGGGCAGCTCTTACTGACTTTAAATGGAGGTCATATTGCTAAATTTCTAAGCACATCTTTGAAAATCTACCCCCTAATGTGCTGCAGTAATTACCTGAAAACTTGTAGCAGAGAATCTGAATTTTCTGTTTTTTCTTCATATGCTCCAGATACAGGATTTAGATACCTAATCATCCTACATTTTTCACATGGAAGTTTTTAAAGTGATTACAATCTCTAACGAGCCCTAGCGAATAATTACACATGCAGTTTGCCTAGTTTCCAGTCATTCTCTGCCACTTTCTTTCGGTCTCCCTGGAGTTTCCTTCTCTTCCTTTCTAGCTTCCAAGCTGCCTTCCAAGCAGTATAGCACATCCACAGAGAAAATTTCTCAGCAAAACCATTCTTCCTTCATAGTGTATGGAGCCTGTACCTAGCTTCTCCACTTATCTCCTACCTAGTCAAGTAATTGGGCATATACAGACCCGGGCTAAATGTTAGAGATCCTTTTAGTCCTTCCTTACCTCTCACCTTCTCTACCTCTTCCTTCTCTTCCTCAACCCTCTGTCTTCCAACTTGCTTTTAAAATCACATGTTTTTTCCCCAGTGCTTGGTATCTGGCATGAGGATCAGGAAAATAAAATGGAATTTTACATTGACTGATTACATACAAAACCATCTCACCTTTCAATGAAAAAAAAAAATCCATTAAAAGGGATCACCAACAGGAGGCTGAGACTGAAAGGGACTCATTCACACATGTCTGTTCTCTTTCGACAAATACACACTACATTCAGTAGCAATCAAGTGTTGTCAGCAGAACTTCTCCTATTATTTTAAATCTTCTGTTGGAAAATAATTTTCTTATGCAAAATTATTCTGCTCCTTTTTTTCTAGACCATCACTCTCATGATTATAATTCACCAAGTCAATGTCTGTTATTTATATCCACACTTTACTCCTGTTGAAAAGGTTGAAGCTTAGACATCTATTCAGTGTTTTCTGAGACAGACAGTGAACAGAAAGAACAAAGTCAGGGTTTTTAGCAGAAGTTTTTTTTAAAAAAGTAAAGTATACTTTCTGTAGACACTGCATATCATTTTCCTGGTAAGTAGGCAGTGTTTTCTGATCAAGGGTGAAGGCAACTGATTTTTTGTGAGTGTCATTTTTATTTCAAATTTAATGAGTGCATTATATAAAAATCTTAATTGTGAGGAGCTTTTTCATGAGATTTAATGGCCTGTTGCAGAGCCAGGTTAGGGTGGCTAATTCATTCCAGAGAGCCTTGTTACAGAGAGCCTTGTTAGAGTGACTGGAGCTCTAGTCCAACTCAATGTCCCAGTATAAAGAAGCCAAAAAATCATGCCCAAGTGGATGAAAATCTAGCAAATCTGTACCCTCATCTATTCTCCTTACTCTTCCAGCTTCCTTGTTTCTTTTGGCACCTGATGCAGAGTGATAGACCACTGCAGGAGGCAGTTGCTCAGTGTCTGCTTGTATTTCACACCATGAAAATTTCCCTGTTGGCCAGCTACATCCAGAATCCATTCTCATTCCTGTGCCTGAGGGCTGCAGCACAAGCAGTTGGTGAATCCAGGCTATATTCAGTATCTGATACTATTTTCTGCCTCCTGCTGGTTCTTATGACTTCAATAAATTGTAGTTCTGGGAAAAAAGCAAATCTGAAGATAAAGGATAAATGACAAATGACAAATCAGTCATTAAACTTTCTTTTTCCTAGGAGAGAATATGTTACTCTTAAGATTCTATATAATTGTAAAGTTGAAGATCTAATTCATTTTAGGCAAGTGTGACTACTATCAGCAACTTTAATATAATCTTTATTCTTGTCCAGCAAAGAAGAAAAATGGTCTGCTGTCTGATGTTGACCCTAACCTAGTTTGGATCAAACTTGGGTACAGTGGTAAACTTCCTAATGTGGTTCAAATCCAAAGATTTAGCTTCCCTTTCCAGTTGGTACATGCAGACTTAGGAACCCACACAGTATGACTGGCAATTTTTCTTTCTTACATTGCGCTCCAGACAATTTTTTTTCTACTTGAATAATATTACATCACATACAAAATGCCCTGTTTTTTCTTTTGTCTTTCTTAAATGATGTAAAACTGGTTACACCACATTTATACATAGCTTTCAAAGAATACTTAAGTGAAAGAGCCAGTCATAATCACCAGGTAGGGTAAAGATCAATGCACAGTACATACTTAAATGCATAAGCATGTTGAACTGAAAATAGAAAAATAAGACAAATTAGAATCCCTGGTTGTTTAAAGGTTCTGACACTGAGCTGTTACTGTTAAGGCTGAATGACAGTCTCTGCTGCAACTCTCTGCAACTGGCTAGTCCATCTCTGAAAATGCTGTCTTCTTCATGGAAATGTTCCACATCTGACTCCTACCCAAGGGCAATTTAAAAAAGTTGGAGCTAAAATAGTTCATTTTCTTCTGTATATATAGAGATAAAACCAAACTTTTCCCATTAATTAAAAAAAAAGAAGTATAGCAGCTCTTTCTTTTAACAGCCTTACAGACAAAATAGCCATGTGCTGTAAGGTTCAAAATGGCATAGAAAGTATAAAAATCCTTTCCACAGTGCTGAAGGAAATTAATTTTAAGCTGACCCACTCCTGATCCTACTTTTGCCTGTGTCTTTACAGCAGTCTGAACAGATCTGGAAGCAGAAGGCTCATAGACTCCTTTTCCTGATCAGAAGCTATTCTAGGATTAGATCATGCAATCTTTATACAGGGCAGCCCTTGTTCTCAGAAATAATTCCTATGCACTCCAATAAGTCTACTATATGTGATTGAGCCTCTTCAACACAAATGAGGGTTGTACAATTTATCTTTTAATTGTTATCTGTGCTTTAATCCTTTCTTAATATTCATACCACCCTTTTTGGAAGTTCTTCCATTTATGTGAGATATTGAGATGTTAAATGACAAGAGGTCACAGGACATTTAGAAGAAATCCTGGTTTTGCTGCAGCCAATGGCAAATCTCTGATTAGCTTCAAGGAAGCTAGAATTAAAAATCTTAGATCCTTATTAGCACAGACCTCTATTATATCTAACCACATAGCCTCCCTCCAAAACTCTTTCGATCTGTGCACTTGGTTTTATCCTCTCTGAAAAAAATGAATATATACACTTCTGTCAAGTACATTAATCTTTAGAAATCAATATGTCACACAGCTTCAAAGCACTGATATTAGGTTCATTTTACAGACTGTAAAACTGAGACATGCTTTTATTATCTTAATTTACATCCTTCTCCATGTGAAATGCAAATTCTCAACTCAAAAATATTTTCTTTGCATATATATATTTTTTTGTAATTTCCTTTTACTAGGTATCTAACTTCAAGACTACAGGCCAATTTGTATTCTTCTTCTTTCTTCTCATAATTGTTTTGTGGCATCTCATCAAATATCTTGCTGAAGTCGAATATACTTCAGTTCACTTGTATTTTATCCAAAAATCTTGTTGTAATATCTCTGAAAGAGATTAATTTGAGTTGAGCAGCTTTGCTTTTGACAAGCACATATGGCCTTACCCATTGCAGGTACTTACAAACTACCTGCTTTTTTGATTAAGTCATCTGTTGTTGCAACTAAATCCATCAGTTTCAAATTTCTCAAGTCTCTCCATATCTTCAGCTGGTAAAAATTGGACTCAAAATATTCATTTTAAACTTGAAACACTAATTATGTCATGCAGATATTCATTCATCTTCCAGCTCTGTTTCTTCCATGCATCAAACTAGCCTTAACAAATCATATATGTTAATTAAAGATGTGTTTCATAATATGGCTAAGGGTTATTACTATTATCAGTGACTTCTCACTTACTGTAAAGAAACAGTTTTTATTTTTTAATAAGTATATCCCAACTTACTTTGCAGTTCATATAGCTACTTCCCTTACTCTGGTTTCCGTGACTATTTTTTACAGAGAGCCATGCTGCTGAGCCACACACAGCTTAGCTGAGGAAGAAGTGCTCCCTTTGCTTAGACACAGTGTTTCCTGTGAATTCACCCACATACCCCAGGCCTAACTTGGTCCATTTTAGGCAAACAAAAAAAGGCTGGAATGACTGTGTACAGTTCCAGCTATCCAGAAGGCAAATCAGCTGGAGACATAGCACAGTAATGATATGCCGGTTTCTGAGCCCGACTCAGTCTGACAACAAATCCCTGTGGGACCGAGTGAGTTTGTCACTGCTAATGATATACAGCTACTGGCAGTAGAGTTAGCTTTAAGGTGCCTCCTACCTTCAGAATAACAGCAGGCTCATTGCTGAGAGCACAGAGAATTTTGAGTCTTAGCTAGCATGCAAAATTCAAATGGTAAGTTAGCAAATGTAGCAGTCATATTAATTTGGATTGCACTTACAAGAGTCTGCGTAGTTCCTCCTGCACAAGTGTTAGAAAAATGATTTTTTTTTTGAAGTGCAAATATTGTTAGGACTGATTAAAGTTTTGGTTTTTGATTTTGATTGTGATGTGTCATAGCAATTAAATGCAAAGTAAGGCCACATAAATCATATGCTACAATAAGCATGTCTCTAAGATAGACATTACATGTCAGTACAAAGGTTTGGAGACAGTCAAATCAGCTGTCAACCATACTAATTGCGGTGCTCTCTGAAAAATGAGTCTACCTCCATAATAAAAATTAATTATCAAAAATAGGACAACTTAACCTGTAGTTAAATAAATAGAACAATTATCTGTGTATAGATAAGCTATTTTAATTCACTTTGGGCTCAGCCCCAAAAAACTTCAGCTCTGTCCTACTGCTTATGTCTAACTGCTTATAAGACCACAAGTAATCCAAATGTTTATGTTCTTTCTTAGATCACTAGCTGTTTCTTCCTCAAACAATGTTGAACATAGATCATTTAATTTGTTAAAAATAAATTTTATTAAACATGAAAAGCTAGCTATACTGTAGTGAAAAAAATTATACCCAGAAGTTAGCATAACCACCTCTAATAAAATAAAACCTTCTTCTTCCCGATCATTGTTCAAAAGTTGTACTTACTTAATACCTAGGCTCTTCATGTTGCAGCAAAGCAGTTATTATAAGAAAAGTAGGTTTCAATAACAAAAATATTAGTCAGAAGCACTGCTTTGAAGACTTTAGAGTTGATTTCATTTTAAAACCCTGATTTTAGCAACTTCAAATTCAATAGCGTACAAAAACAGTCTGTGACAGTTCTGGAAAATGCCTCTCACGAGTATTGAGAGTTCAAATAGACAGTGATCACAAGTCCACTAAACTCAGTAGAGAGGCTGTCCGTGATATTGGGAGTATCGATTCGAGCTACTGGGCTAATCACACTCCCACTAAGTTAATAGTGAATCTTTCAGTGAGTTCAAGGCATAATATCTAGTCTTGTTTGTCAACAGCAGTTGCACAATACTTGATTACAATGACAAGCTGTGAGAACCAGATGTGTTTTAAACCCCGGTGTGAACAAATGCTTGTCCAACTGAGGGAGAGTTTCTGTAGCTACTCTAAAAGTTCTCTATAGGATGGGAAGTAAAGAGACAAAATGGGAGATTTTGTGCTGCAGAGAAAAAGATGAGGGTGGAAAAGTTAGTACAACAATAGTGAGAGACAAAACAACTGCTAATATTCCAAGTGACAGAAGAGAAGCTGGATGTTACCAATAACACTTATTTCTCTCCTGCCTCACCCTCAGAGAGGAAATTTCAACTTCAGCTCATCTGATCCCAAAGAAGGTGAGACAAAGGAGAGAATGGAACCAAAATATCAGAACGGCTATTAAATACCAAAGAAAAAATAATGGATAGAAACACAAACTTGAGTATTGTAACTGTCTAGTGCAGATACACAAGGATGTATCAACTCCCTGCAATTCACAGATTGTTTTTCATAATTTGTTAGAAAAAGTGTAATTTTCTCACCTATGAATCCCTCAGTAAAATAAAATATGAATTCTAACCTGTGAAAAAACAGGTGATGAACTATTTCCTGGTAATAGTAAAAATTCAGTTTAGCCAGAAGAACTAAAGTCCTCCTCCTTCTCTTGCTCCTCCACTGAGCAGCCTTCCTTCTTCAACCTGCTGGTGAAATTCTCCAGTTCCGTTCTTCTTGCTCCTAAACCTCCTTTTCAACAGTCTGTCCTGGAGAAATTGCCTTCTTTTGGTGGTGTTCTTTTAATAACCTTCCTAACAGGACCGGGATCAGCTGTACTAGAGTAAGGCGGAATTACCTGATTGTATTTCAGCAAAACAGTACCTTAAATGCAAGGGGAGTTTTCACAGGAGGGCAATGACGGGATAGCGCATGGAGCCGGCTGACTGAGGAGGGGGAGTAAGCCCATTGCCTCAGGCTTCATTTCATCTTCATTCCTCTCTTGCGGTGCATCCAAACATGTAGGAAATAAATACTTCCCTGGAGTTGCATGGTAGCTGGCCTTAACACTGCAACACTGTGACAGATTCAAACACCTTAATTCCACCGAGATGCTAAATTCTCTGAGGACCTGAAGATAATACTGGCTTTGGGAGAGGGTGAATCAACTATCCAAGGTAAACCTTTGCCATTTGATGGAAACTTGCACATCTCTAAGTGTGTTTGGATACAAGACTGAATCCGATAATGATGTAGTTTTCCATGTAATTACTGCTGTGCAGCATGATAAATCTTGTCTTCCATTTCCTGTCTAAAGCAGACTATTCTTTCTACAAAATATAATGCCAAGTTGTGTTATGATTTTTTGGCACATGCAAAGCACTTTCTGTGAATGATATGGCATCAACAATGTTATTTATGCAAGCTGCCCATCTAAACCTAATGCACCTTGGCACCCATCCCTACACAAAAACGTCAAATCAATATGTGAACAGGCTGAGTGCCATCTGAAAACATAGACATGAATGTAGGCAGCCAACACATCCTTTTTTATGCTCATGTGTATGTTCAGGGCATGAGTCCCAGCAGACTGTCTAGCAGCTTTCTGCTTAGACTCAAAGAGATATCTCTTTTCTTTTTGAATTTGAACATAATTTTTTTTTCATTTGGAGGAGTACTTGAAAACAAATGATTCTTAAGTCTGTTTTAGAATAAATAGCTATATTTTGAAAAGCACCTTATATTTGTTGCTATAATGCACAGATCTTATATTTTCCCCAGAAAAAAATCTTTTCAGAGACAGAAGAATCTATCAGTACATTTTTTGCCTCTTGGTAAACCTTGTCAGGTGTGAAAGTTTCAAACAACTTTCAAACAGCCCTGGGGGAGGAAAAAAAAAAAAAGTGAGTAGGCCCCATTCTGTCTGATATGACAGGGAAAATATTTTATTCATTCCGACCTGGGACCCTATTAGACAAGAAAGATATTTTAGTCTTGTTCCAGATAGATGTGGAATTGCTTACCCCATACAGGTTAAATCTAATTCTGGCCTCTTCTGAGTTGGAGATGATTAGAACGGATTAGGTCCTGATGCAATAGTTTGACTTGCTTCTCACAGAAGATTACGGTAACTCCTTGTATCCATGTAAAATCTTCGATCGCTTTTTGAGTCTTTATCATTTCTAGGACAAAATGACTTTGTGTGTGATGAGTTCCTCAATTTGTCTGCACCCATGCTGAGTGATAAACTATTTTCTTTTTTTGATTTTGAATGTCCTGTTCCTTTGCAGTAGGAAACAGAGGCTTACTTGCTTCAAAAATATTGTTAGCCACCTTAGCCTTTTCAAGGCTTTTTCTCACCCCGTTGTTCTTATCAGTCTCCTCTGAACCTCATCTGGTTCTTTATTATGCATAGGCTATGCATCATTCCAGATAAAAATAATAGAAAGGCTGCATTTTTATTGTATATAAAATAGTTATTATATTCCTCACACTGTTGATAGTTCTGTTCCTTATGCATACCTAACATAGTATTTGCTTTATATCTGGAATTGCACGCTGAGCAGAAGTCCTTGTTTAATTGACTGCAATGACATATAAGAGAATAGAAGAAAATGTAAAATGCTGTAAAGTGTGTGAATGTTTAATTCTTCTCCCCCACACCCTTCACCCAATTCACACTACTTACTTTTGCTGGTAGGAAAATTCATTTGCAACTATATTGCCCATTCATGGGCATGGGACTTGTTTAAGTGTCTCTCTGACTACATGTTGCGCCATGACTAGTTTCCTTAGCTGCGTGGGATACCTTGTCTGGAAGGCCAAAGAAATTGTGGTAACTGAGTCTCTTTTATATGCGGGAACATGCGCGAGTGTCAGAGGAGATGAGAGAGGCGCAGTCTGAGAGGCGCAGTGTTTCTTCCCAAAGCAATGCTAGTTACAGCCTCATCTCACACAGGCATTTGGCCACAATGGTTTTGATTCTCGTTTCAGCCAGGTGCTGATATAAAAATGCCTTGTCTTTTACATTTGAATGAATCAGAGGAATTAAAAAATATAGTATTAGTATTTTGAGCAGTAACTATATTTGATTAGATATTTCAAATTTTGGACAACAAATAAGCCACATTGTAGTTTATCTGTTTCAGAATTCTAGCTATATTGACTCTGGGCCTGATAATTCATTGCTGCTTGAGATGTCTGTAAAAATTCTTTTGGCATTTATTCTTGTCTTTCATAATTTTTTCTTTCCAAAAAAAAAAAAAAAGCAAAAAAACCGTAGCTTTCCAGCAGTACCCTCCATATGTTTCATTATTGCTTGATTGAATATTCAGTGGGCTAGTCTCTTCTTTCACAGGCTTCCTACTTCTATTATACATATACAAAATTATGCAGCTATTTATGGAAAGCTATTTATAGTTTTTGCATTAAGATCTTGACTGCTTAAGTTTGGAACAAAATTCTACATTTAAGGAATTCCAGAGCCTATTTATAAATATCCTGATTATCTGAACTAAAACCTCTCACTATATCAAAAGTAGTATTAGCATATATAAATGCATGAATTCAAGAGTCTAACTTTGGGCATTCAACTTTGACAGTGTTAACAGCAAGATACAAGGTGCTCTAAGGCATAAAAAAGATAGCTGATAATTTCAGGAACCCAAGTCATGGTCATCTGTAATATCTATAAAAATGTTATTGTAATGCTTAAGTACCTCACTCTATCAGATCTGGTCACTTGTTTTGTTCCTAGAGCATGGGCACATGACAAAACCACATGATATTGTAGTCGACTGTACATGAAATGTCAGCCGATGTATTCTTCCAATTAAAATCTTTCATAGGATTTTATTGTGCTACTGATAAAAAGACCTTTTTCTTTAACCCACTTTTCTTCCATAGATTTAAAATGGAGGAAAAATAAGACCATATTGCTAAAGCTACTGTTACGGGATAAATTCTGCTCTCTGTTATATGGATGTGAATGTAGAATAACTCATACTGAATTTTTTCTATCAACATTACCAGGAACTAAAATATCAAATGAAATAATTGTTTTGGCAATGAAAAGCTATTAGCTTTTGATTCACAATGAATTTTTTATATCAACATTACTAGGAACTAAAATATCAAATGAAATAATTGTGTTTTGGAAATACAGACTGTCAGTTTTTGATTTATGGCCATATTTTTTATGGCACTCTTTTACAACACTCTACCAGAGTTTTCCAGACATTTATGGACATAGAGCTCTAAGCATGGTTTAGGAAGCCCAGGGAGAAGCAGGATATAGGAAAGGACATAGGAGGTACTTCAGTGTTAAATTCTGCAGTGATATTACACATCTGAATGGTCACAACTGCTACTTTTAACCAAGCACAATATAGCTAGGAGCGGGAAGGGAGCAGGTGGGAGAGCCACAGCTGCACCTATTCTCTTTGGGTCGTCTGAGTTATCCCTAAAGCCTAAATTCACTAAGCAAGATTCTGGGTTTGAGAAAAACAGTTCCTCCTGTACTCCCATTTGATCCCCTTACTTTTTCATAAAACATCCTAACTGCCAGCATTAAAAACAAATAGAAGAGTCCCCTGCTCTCTGCAGCTGTCTCCTGCTTCCAAGGACTGAGCAACGAAGGGAAACAAACGCCTCCCATGGCTTCACTGTATGCCAGCCCCTTCTCCATTGCTGTACCAAGCCTTAGCCGGGCTGCCGTAAATATTTTTACTTTAACACTGTAGCTGTTTATATGACATTCAGGATTGATAGCTTCAGGGAATGGTATTACACAGTGGAAATAGTTTGCAGCTTGGGTCTCAGCTGGTGAAACTAAATGCTATAGTGCTGTGAAGGGTGACTTATTCCCAACCAGCCAGCTATTTAGTTTCACTAAGGTCTTTGACAGATGAGCAAATCTTGTTGCAGTAGTTTAAGACATTATCATGCTCAGCTGTCAGCCTGGCTATTCTGCTGGAGGTTAGCACCTCCATAATAGCGTTTGCTATTTGCAAAGCCTCAACCCTTCTAATTCATAGTCTGGCATTTTTATCAAATTCAGTTTCAGCGGAAGATGAGGCTAAAATGCTGGAGTTCTTACCAAGGGGTCAGGTGTGCAAGTAGCTGTATCCTTCTCCACAGCAGAACCTCTTCTGACATAGCCACACCAACCTCCCATTGAAGGTGGCTCAAAATCTAGTTTTGTCATTCATGGGGATATTTAAATGTTATTTCTGTCAGAATCAGAATTAAGACATTAAAAAATATATATTTTTATTTTCATGATCTGGATGCTACCCAGACACTGCAGCTGCAGAACAAAACTGACATTTATGCCAAGTTCAGTAACATTAGGTGCTGGGTAATACTCAGCACTGCTTGAAACAGATCCCAAAGATCCTTTGCTGTAAGGCAGAATGAGTTAAAGCCCTTCTTGGCTGCGAGTCCTGGGAAGGGGAAGGGGGACCCCTGTCAATTCAACCTGGGAGCTGTGGCTGAGAGCAGCAGCCTCTGTTTCCCTGCTGGCACTGCCTTTGGGACTGCTCCAGGCTGGGACCCAGCAGTCTCACTGTCATGCCACAGCGCTGCAGCAGTTGTCCCTTGCAGCCCCAACCTGGAAATCCCAGGGTCCTTCTGATGCAGCAGGAAGTCCTGAGCCCTTGGAGTGACAAGTTTGGTCAAGCTCAGAGGCAGCTCCACCAGCCCAAGCCAGAGACCTACAAAACATACTTTCCCTTTTTCTGATGTTTTTAGGGAGAAAAAGGTTCCTGTAGGTGGAAATACAAGCCACTTAAATTAGTTCATGAAATGAACCCGTCTTTTCCCACTGATAATAGAAGGATCTTAGTGGCTACCTCTATACTGGTAATTGCAGAAAAAAAATGGTATCACATAGCTTTGTAGATCCTAACCTGAAAGGTACGACTGAGAGTACTAATAATATTTCAGGTTGTTTACAATATCCTGTTTTGAAAACCTGTTTTCACTGCTTATGACTTTGTCACACTTGGAAATGTTTAGTCTGAAATTCTGCACAATATCAGCCTGAATTTTCTTGGAAAACTATTTCAACCAAAACATTTCTACTGTTCTGTAATTTGTTTGAAAATGCTCCTGAAAATTTTTCTTCAGTCAGCACAAGTATCCTTTTAGGGCCCCCTTTTTGGAGCAGGGAATGAAATACACCAAAATTAGCCCTTTCAATCAATAGCATGTCTTCTTCCCCATGAAACTAGCTTTTGAATACTTGCAGATCTCAGTGGGGATTTGCTTGAGTCTAATCCCCTGACGTTCATTGTTTCCTAAGGTTATCCTAGCTTCAGTTGTCCCAGTGCTGATAGGTGACACATTCTCCCCATCTGGAAAATAGCTGAGCTTTCCTCACTCCCTCACAGCCCTTACCTTTGACAGTACTGCGCAGTGCTCATCACGAAGTTTGTTAGCTTGAGGTTACAGGAAATGAGGTTGTCGTCTAAAAAGGCTGAAACACCTCATTCAGTGCATGAGAAGATTTTGTCAAGAGAGAAGAATATATGCACGGTTGGAGTGGTTGTAGCAAATCACTGTGATTCTCTCTTCAGCACTGTGCCTCCAAGAGTGAACTACCGGTGTCTGGGGAAAATGTAAGACCTAAACACACAAGCACTGATAGGAGCATACTCTTCTAGTGGTCTGTGGCCTGGAAGTTTCCAGACCCAGATTTTATATTTTGATGGATTTATTTAACTGCTTTTTGAACCCGTGTAAACTTCTGGCTTCTGCTGTCTTCTATAGCAATTAATTCTACAGTTTAACTGCGTGCTGTTCAGAAGAAAAGATTTTTCTTTCTTTGCTTTGATCCTGCCACCAGTTAATTTCTTTTGATGCCTCTTAGTTTTGTGTTACGAGAAACAATGTCATTCTCTGTTTATGTTCTCCATACTATTTATGATATCATATGCATCTGTCATAGTCCTTCAGTTATGTTTTTCAAGGCTGAAGAATCCTACTTTATGAAATCTCTCTCCACAGAGTTGTCCAGCCTTGTAACTCTCCTCTTGAATTTTCCAGTTATGTAATATCCTTTTCTGAGATGGTATAGGGAGAGGGGATTACACAAACCATTCAAGATGAAGGTACCTTATCAATTCACAGTGCATAGTCATGTTTTCTGTTCTTCACTTTCTTCTCTTGCTGATTTTTCCAACTTTCTTTTTTTATTATTATTATTATTATTATTTTGTATTGACCTGATATTTCCAACTGTTACAGTTAGTCTAAAATTTTTTCTCTGAGGGGTAACAGCTAATCCAGAGACCATTAATTACGTATGGTTAGAACTGGTTTTCTCCGTGTGTATCCTCATTGTATTGCTCAGTTACCTGATAAAATGTGAACCTTTTGCAGTTCTTCTCAATCAGCTTTCATTTTTACTGTCTTGAATAATTTAGTAACAACAACAAACCTTTCACTTTGCTCTGCATTTCCTCTTCCAAAATCCTTATGACCACAGGTTGTGGAGGAGAGGCAGTTTTCTGAGTGAACTCTACTCTACTTTTTCCAAAAAAAGCTGTATGGACAATGAGGGAGGAGTTTGTCAAGAAGAAAAGAAAACCTCAGGTGTCATACTACATATACATTTAGGAGAAAACATTAGCTTGACTTTGCTTAATACTTCCAGTAAGGTAGTAAGTGTGCAATAGCATACATGAATATTGGGTAGAAAACAAGTTATATATACACAGTATGTACATATGGTTTTGTATAACAACATAGTGCTACCTCTTTCTGTTTTACAGTTAGCTGGCTATAATCTCCTTGCAGACTAATGATGACAAATTCTTTATTTCTCTTTGTTAGCCTAGTTACTCACTGGCTCTTGAAACATTGAAAATGGATTAGTATTTGAGGGAAAAATGTAGCTGCTTGGAGACCTTAAACTGGGTTTTCCCCATGTGAGAAGAAAACAGTCTGACAAGGATTATGAATACCCTTCCTAAGTACAAAATCAGAATTGCAGGATCCTGTATTTTCTCATCTTTTTCATTATTTAAAGATGAAGGATTTTCTAAGACCGCCAGAGAAAACCAATGGCAGCATCAAGTATGTGGCAATTATTGTCTCTTGTGCCTAACATCACGTGCCACTGACAAAACTCAAACTTGAAGAGGGACTTAGCTGCAAAAGCTGCCTTTAGCTAAGGAGACAAGTTTGGCTGGCTGGGTCTATGCCAGTACATTGATCTGGGCAGAGGCATGGGCTCCGGCACTGTTGTGTATGTGATTGCCCATATGGTTTGTCAGCACACTTCCTGGCACAGTTTTGGCCTGGGCCAGCTAGCACACTCCAGCAATGCCTGGATGTGCCTGGGCCATAATAGAGGTGAAGGAATATTCCCCTTAGTACTTTTTGGCTGGGGCAGCTGAGGGAAGCTGTGCAGCACCGACTGTGATTCACCAGTACAGTGCTCAATTCTTTTGGATACTGAAACACCTCAAAAATTACATCTCTCTGCTTCAGCCTCAGCTGGAGTTCATGATGTCTCTAATGTGCCTCAGAAGATTTGCAAACAGTCTTTTGCTTTTTGCTCACCCTATTGAATGGTCAACATTTTTAAGAAGAAAAAATCTCTTGAAACACATTACATACCTTTTATTGAAAGATATTGTGCCTTTTTTGACTGGTCCTGCTTTTTATATGTATGGTAATGCAAATAATATGCTTTTATATGTTGTAAGATTATTGTTGTAGTATAATTATAGAAATAGTAGAACAATGCCATCTGTGATGCTGAGAATCTGAACTTACAGTGCTTTTTCAGCTATTAGAGTTTATTTTGCAAATATGCAATGGAATCTCTGTAGAATAAACAATGTACAAAGTGTATCATTCTGCCAGACTTGCACTGCATATGTGCAACTTCAGTTTCCCATTTTACTCTTTCTGAAGGGTGCCTTCTCTCTTCCCATTTCTCTTCTTAAAAGACATCCTGGGCTGTTGACTTCTGCTGAAGTTCCTTCTGTCTCAGAGGCTCTCTGATGCATCTGTGCTCCCAAAGATGGATGTTCTCAAGGAGTTCCCATCTCACTTCTTGGTCATTTATCTTCTACACTCTGGGTCATACAGGCTTCTGCCAAAGCATGGTAGTGGTGTACTGTAGTACCAGTGAGACTTATTACCTGCATCGAAACCATGAAACCTGTAAGTTCCTATAAGAAACCTTAAGATTTAAAACTAAATCTTGAAAGCCAATCAGTTTTGTTTTTCTTTGGTGTTTTCATGGCGAATTGTCTCTTCTCAAAAATAGATCTGGGTCAGCTAGGGAAATAAAATATTCCAGAATACAATCCAATATTAGAAAATCATTTAGAAATAGATCTTTTCCGCAATCAAGTTCTAGGACTTGTGAGAATTCTGTGTGGTATTTGCTTATTCTGTGTGGTATTTTGCTTATCTGTGGGCTCCATACAAATTCAGAGAACATAAAAATCCAGCTCCCACATAGACAATTCAACAATTTTATGAGTTTGGCCTATGCTTTAAGAATAATGAATGAGGGTGGCTGTTGTTAGGCATCTAAATAAAAGACAAATTACAACGCTACTGAGCAACTTCTACTGTTTTACTGGCTTTATGGATGTTCACTATTGAGACATCAGAATATTTCTTTTTAAGGAAATAAATATATGTTTAGATCATTAACCTTCTGGACCCTTGCATGAAGAGCTTTTGCTGTTTCATGGGAATGACTGAACGAATGAAAATGTACATATTCTTACATGAATAAGTTTAATAGCAAGAGAGTATATGAAGAAGAAGAAAAAGCTTTTGAAGTTTATACTAAATGTTCCATTTTTTAAAATTACAATATTACAACCTGAGAAATAATTCTGTTCAGGAGTTTAGTAGTTCTTATAGAAGGATTTGGTGAAAGATTTGGTTTCTAAATAAAGTGAGTTTCATATTAGCTCTGTCTTGCTGTTTCTAACTTGGAAAATGCAAGGTTGTGCTAATGTGAAATGGTGGTACTATGTAATTCCCAAGAATGGTTGCTTCAGAAGCATTTTCTTTCTGACTCTTGTGTCACTCACTCACTCCTTCCAGTTTTTATAGTACAGTAATTCCCAGCTGGTTTGTCAGTCAGCCCCATAAGCACAACACAGTCTTGTCTTTAGACATGAACTATTCATTTTGTAACTAGCTGTTCCAGGATGTGCTGCCCTAGCTTCCAATTGCTAATTAATTATATGCTAATTAAAAGTAGCTTGCTTTCCATCTTCTATTCTTTTGGAAACAGCACATTCTAATCATTTTTAATTTACTTCTGTCCCAGTATCTTGCATAAATGCTAGGAAATATGCTGCAAGATCTTTTTTAAAAACAAGTCAACAAAACAAATCTTCCAAAATAAAAAGTGTGGATAGAAAGAAAAAAATCAAGCACTAAAATTGGGAACATATAGAATTCTCTGTAGTTAAAATTCAAGTATTCTTTAGGTGCCTTGTATCAAATTATTTAGCCCTGTGGGTACTACCTATTTTTATCTAACTCATCTTTAAGAGTTTTAACCTATTGATGGTTTCACAAATGCTGCAGTTTCTGCTTTTTTTTATTCAGAGCAGGAAAATGATAATTTAGTCATTTTTATGACTCATTGCCCATTTGTTATAAGCAAAATCCTGATCTATTCTTTCAGGGCTGAAAAGGTTTGGAGCATTGCCCATCCTTTTGCCCAGACAGAGGGAAATGAATCCTTAAGGCATACTTTTATTTATCCCCCATTGGATTTTAATACGAGGTGCTATGAAACTTGATTTGTGGAATAAATTCAGTATTATTCCTGTCACTTTATTGATTTACCTTGTATCTTAAAACAAAACAAAACAAAACAAAAACAAATCTATTGCTTGCTTTATTCCATATCTTTTAAAGGTAAATTCCCTGCAAGCTTTTCCTTCTACAAGGCATTCAAATCTCAAAACATAATTCCTAAGGCCCATTCATACTTCTTGCTACAAACAAGGAAGGAGAAAGTGGAGAGAATTTGTGCTTCCATGTTGTCTGCCTCCTGGCTAAAAGGACTGGTCAAACGTGGGTTTTGAGGAACACGTTTTCCAATAGACTTTCTCTTCAGAGTAAAAGAAGAACACATGGAGAGTCTGGACTTTGTGTCAAAACTCAGTACTTATTCAGGACTGAGTTTAACAGCCCTAACTAGCCCCAGTTGAGTAGAAAGTTTGATTGGAAGTGAGAGGAGAATAACTACTGAGAAACAAATGGAAAAGGTGAATAAATAGTATCCTTATAATTCAGAGTAGGAAAACTTTGCAATCCTAACTTCAGATTCATTAGCCAGACGTGTCAGTTTTTTGTGGACAAGAAGCATAAAGCAACATAAATGCATAAAGCAACAGCTAAAAATTTCTGAGTGTCCTGCAGGAGCCAGCAGAGAGGGAAGATGATACTGTTTTAATGGCAGAATGGATCACAGACGGTTCTGACTTGTGAAGGCTCAGCTGTGACGGCTTCCTTCTGTGTATTGTCAGACAAATCAAGAGAACTCCTGCCAGACAGACATGCTACATAGAGTTGGAGACAATACCTGTCATCCAGAAATCGTAATTTCCATCTGAGTTCTGGTTAACTAGTTTTACTCATAACCTTCGAACTGCAAAAGCTGTATTCCCACATATCAAATCTACAGATGGTAAAGATATCCTTTGAGTCAACACCAGGAAAATTGATTGCGGATGTGTAATACATTTGCTTCCACTCCAGCACAGCAACTATGTTGCTGGTATGGTAGGGACTGACTGTCCCAGTTACTGAATTTGTTTAATCTTGGAGACAATTTAATGGTTTCGGTAACAGTACAATAAACAAATAGCATTATTTTATAGTCACTAAGGAGTTCTTAAAGCTTAAGCCAATTTAGATCACAGGTATTCAAGAGGAACTGACTAAGATATTTATTACCTGTGGGATATTCTCAGAGAAAAATTCAGTTTGTCTAAGATGAACTATATGAGAGTTATTTTGTTAATTCTCATTATGGAGACTATGGCAATCAAAGTTAGGCATTAATCTGATACAAAGAGTTCATATGAATCAGTTATTTCAAAAATTGCAAATTTATACTGATGAGATAAGCTTTATTCTACAAAAGTCATATATCAACATCTCACCTGCTGAAAAAGAAAGATTAATCCTTATTATTCTCTATTATTTTAAGTTAAAGCAGGAGATAAGAGTTTTCCATTTCTTAGATTTTGTTCAAGGAATAAAAATTATGAAAAGAAACTTAGATATTTTTCCAGTAGGAAAACTAAAAACTACATAGACATGTCCACAAATCAGTCAAGCTGAGTTCTTTCTTTAGAATTGCATTTCTTTTCAGGCAGTCCTTGATAATGTTGAGTGGGCAAAATAAAATGAGGTATGGCAGAACAAAGATCTGCACAAATAAGTTAGCACCTGCTCTATTCAATCCATTTTATCTTTTTTAATAGGAATTGTTACGAGACTAATTCTCTGTCATGGAACAGTTGGGTCATACAGAGAGTGACATCGTAATTGTCAAAGTACATCCTTAAGTTCACTTAAATGGTGTACTCTGAGCCCCACATGGCAGAATTCAGCTCAGAAAATAGGGGACCATTGTATAGAGAGATAAAATAATGAAGGTGCTTAAGGGTGATGCTCTGCTAGAAAAGAATATTATTTTGTCAGGCTGTTTTAGCTTAATTTAGTGCTCTAGGGACAAAGAAATTGTCTTGTCTTTGTTATATTGCCTGGAGAATCTGGACAAAATCTGAACAAAAATCACTTAGGTACCAACAGGACAACATAAGGGAAAAATATAGACACCTAAATTAATAAGAGAGAATGAAAAGACTTCTACCCAATCCAATCAGCTCTTTGAGACACTAAGATTTTTCTCAAAAAAGCTCCTTCATTGCTTAAAGTTCACCTCTCTTTCAGCTGAGGTAATGGTCGAAGGACATTTATTTCATTTTAAATTCAGTCATTTTAGTCAGCACAGATTGAAAGGCACTCAAGAGGATAGCTCATTTCATCTCTAAAACAGGCAAGGGGTGACTGTTTCTCCCCCTGCAAGGGAGACTGAGATTACTAGCTGGCATTACGAGGCATTCCTCTGCACCCAAATACACAAGCAATGTGTTTAAGTGAAGTGATTTCCAGTTACAAATCTACTCCACATAAGCAGCTAAGTCAGGTGCATATCTAAGAGAAAGAGTGAATTTTAAATATACTCACTTTTCTTCATTTTCTACTGCCTGGCCTACTTGTTTCTTAGGCTGTTGTCAGTCCCATTCTCGGTGATTGCATTTCCCCATTTATTACGAAGTGAACTGAGGCACCTAAATAAAATTCGCTTCCTTGGATCTAGTCCCTTCCCCTCTGTTTCATTAATTTATACTAATTTCTTCTCTTCTAGTTAGATGCTTTCTCCTGTGAAAGTCTTGAGGTGGAGAATTAATGTCAGAGATCTTGTGGAGAAGGTATTAAGGTTAATCTACTACTATAACAGTATTTTCCACATAAGCTCTGAAACCGTGTGATAGAAGACAAGGGATTGAAAACACTGTGAAATTACATAGTGTTTTAAGGATCACATTAGCTGCAAAGAAATATGCCAGTGTCTGATGCAAAACAGTCATACTGGATACAATTAGATATTGCCAAATAGGATAGAGCATCTCTTATGAAGCTGATCAGAATTCATGACTGGCATCAAATAAAAAACTCTTTAGTAAGAAGTAAATAAACTCTAGACATGATGGCCTTGAAGAAAGAGTGTAGTATCTGGCAGATAATTATCTGATTATAAACTCTCCTTATTGAGCTCACAAGGTCACTGTATCCAAAAGACTTAATGTAATCCTGTCATGATTCAGGAGAAAATTGAGTAAGAAAAGCAAAGATGACTTTACGTCCATGTTTGGCGCAGGTGTGATTGAACTCAGCTCTGGTGTATGATATGACAATGCTACCAGCTCAGGCCTGGTGTCTCCAGGTCAGGAAGATGTTAATAAATCAGAGGGGATGCAGAGGAGAGCATAATTAGAAGACTGGAAACATGACTTAAAGTAGACGCTCAAGAAGTTGCAAAGAGAAGGTTAATAGGGAACTTGATCACAGTTGATGAATATTCACATGAAGGAGCGAAATTTAGACATGTGTCTGAGCCTAGAAAACATAAATATAAATAGATCCAGTGGCTGAAAAACTAGAAATGAGTTGCAAATTCCTAACTATATAGGCAAGTAAACACTGGAAATGTTTCACAAAGCACCGTTCCGTATTCTCTATCCCTTGGCTATTTTTCCTCAGTATTGGATTTTTTTCTTCTTTTTTTTCCTGCAAGGGAAGCCCTAGTTTAAACAACGATGAATTTAGGAAGTTGTCAGACTTCTGCTACATCTCAAACTGCAGCTCTCAAGCTAGAATTGGAAAATGCTTTGGGGTTAGGGATGGGAGGGTCCCTGTAAAGCCCATGGAAACAGGATGGGAAATGCGAGTGGGAGAAGGTGTCTGAAACTGGGAAGAGCCCACTAATGGAGAAGTACTGTGAAGGTTTAGATGCCTTATGCTTTCTGCTGGGATATTGCCTTCTCCCCCAGGTTACAAACGACTTCCTAAGTGGATGCCTTCTGGGGATTTGCAAAGGATGTACTTTTGATAACTATGACTGCAAAGGGTGCAAGACCAGGTGATCATGCAGGTACCTTCTGGCCTTATAACTTATGTACTATCCCCTTCACGCTGCTTTTATTAATATTTCATTTTTTTATTTATATATTAGTTACTGATTTTATTAAAAAAAGCACAACACAGAGAATGTCAGAAGTCCGAGAGTTATATTTCTTAACCTTTGGACCCACTAAATTATACATTTAATGATCCCTTGAAAAGGGGCGTTTTACATCTGTCAGATTGATTTCTGATTATAAAGCAGAACTGGTGAGATAACCTGCTTCCCCCCAAAAGTTAATTTCTCCTCAAGTTATATTGCAGCAGTGAGCGATTTCTCATTTGCCCCCTACAAGACCTCACAAATCATGATAGAATTTTTGAAACTGAGAGGCTAAGTTGAGAGCCTAAATCAGTATTTCAGGCAGGTAGATATATAACTTCAATTTCAAAAGCATTTAGTGCTTAAAAATTCCTGATGACCTCTGTGGAAGCTTCTCACTGATGAGTGTTTTAGAATGAGGTTACTTTTTCAGATTTAATAATAATGGAGAAGCCTAATTTGTGTCTCCAAGTCTTAAAAATGTTCACTCGGTTCTTAGTCATGATATCTCACTCATGTAGTCACAGTTCCTTGGCAGTTTTGGGACTAAGAAAAAAAAAAAAAGAAATCTTTCCTATGTGATAATAAAATGTTAGGCTTTAATTAAAGAAACCCTAACACTATAAAATGATAGAGAAGCCAAAAGAATAATTGACTGTGAAAGTAGTTCCAAAGTAGGTCATATGGCCAAAAGCAAAATCTAGTTTTGTTGTGCTATCAAATTCATACAGAAGTGCCACTACTTGTAAGGATATAAAAAAAATGACAAAAGCAAGAGAATTTCAGGTTAAATAACTTGACTGGCAGAAGTGCTGAGTACCCACAAATCCCACTGAAGTCAGTAGGAGCAGCAAAAACTTAGCGTTGCTGAAAATCAAGGAAACATTATTGTTTAGCTTATGCTGACATGTCTTTATATTGCTAGGATTTCCATCAATGAGGGCTTATGATTTCCAGGGGCACAGTGCTGCAAAATAAATCCCCAAGCTCATGAGACAGTCCAACAATAACATTAGCGATATGGGCCTATGTGACATTTGCTGAGTCTGGTGTCAAGCTTTTCTTCCATGCACATAGCCTTGTGCTCCATGCAAATCTCTGGAGCCCATTTATGCTATTGCACTGATTTTTGGGCAAAGCAGAGGTTATGGGTGCCTTGGACTGAATGAAATTCTCTACTGAGTGGGCTTTCTGCCCTTGAAGAAAGCTCAGTGACAACTAAACCGGGGCATGCCGTATTTATCTGAACTCAGTGAATATGCCTAGCATAAGCCTCTTATTGCCTGTGGCTATTCTAGAAGAGAAAAGAGAGTAAAAGAACACAAATAATGCTTCCTTAGTCTTTTCCTACTTGACCCTATTCCTCTGAGGCTCTGTCTGTTAAAAGCATTGTAGTAGTACTGGCATCATCTGTAAAATTGTAAGCTATGAACCTAAAACAATTCAGATCAAAAAGAATTTTCTATCTGTCACTCTCACTATAAAAAGTTTGATATAATTTGTGTGATATCTAAAAGAATAGGCAATAGCATAAGTGCTAATGAATAGGACTATTGTACACATGCAATAGCCTCAAATCCGGAGTTTAGCAACTTCTAGCTTTTATATATTGAAACTTCCAGTAAGGTGTTAGATGTATGCAAAACCCTGAATGCTGTTAGACCATACTGAGAAATGCCCAAGCTGACCCTAATTATTTTTTTCTATTTTTTTCTTTTCCAGACAACTATGAGATAGTGATCTCCTTTTCCTTTCCCACATCTCCCCATCCAGAAAACGAAAGAACCAGAATCATTAAATATTTCATGTCAATTATTAAAAAGTTAAAATTATATATTTTTTTAACTTTCACATATGAATTACCTAAAATGTCAAATGCTGGATGGTCTTGAAATGAAGGGTGAAACATTTTTAGGTGAAAAAGTTGAAGTTTGGAAAAGTTATTTTTACTTAAATGGGATATCCCCTGGAAAAGTCTCATTCAAATAGTTTAGGTTTCTAGCTAATTTGTGGGAGAAAAAAAAGTGCAGAAAACCCCTGGAACTTCAGAATCGGTGATTATTCTCTTGGAGAAACACATTTATTTATTAATCAGCACATTCAGGAGTAGCTGTGCACCAGCAAGGGGTATAGGATTACATTTAGCTGAACTTTAACATAACTTGACAAATATTCAGAGGTTCTCAGTGTGTGACTGTTAGGTCAGCTGTTTATAATCCTTTGATATTGCTCTGCTCAAAACAGCTGAATACAACAGATTAAATATTAGTTAACAGCACATTTGAACACTACAAAGCAGTCATCTAAATGACAGCATTTTTTTTTCCTTTATGTAGAAGACATGGAAGTTCCTTTATTAACTGCAGAAAAATATAGAACCTTATTTATGTCCTGATCTCAGGAGGACTGAAGCAGCCATAATCGTCAGGGTGTCTTTTGTACTCAAAGATGGCTCAGCACCTCTCAGTTTCAAGCCATTAGCATACATCTCCCTCTAGGGAATATAGACTTATTACTCACATTTGAAATGAGATGCTGTCTGCAGAGAGGTTAGCAGCTCTCATAGCTCTTTCCAGCTTAGTGTCAAGATGAGTAAGTGACACCAATATGTGTTCGCAGCCCAGATTAAGCTCATGCTTGAAGAGGGCTGTGCAGGCATGGCTGGAAGCTGTCCTGGGTGGTAGCCTCCTGTTCCCATGCTGTCAATGTTGCTCTTTCTCGAATGGCTCCTCTCCTGTAATTACACTCCCAATAAATCTGATGGGACAGGACCATATGGACACGAATGGCAACAAAGCACACCCCTGTGAAAGGTAACTCCTTGTACAGCCTGAATCCAGGATGTGACATATTATATTTAAGGAGGTGGCTGTCAAAATCAAATGGTCTTGTTTTGTGTTGCAGGTTAGCCATGGAGTTTGAAGGAAAGGTTTAGTTTGAAGGAAATTCCTAAACACACTTTCATGGTGAAGATAGGTCCTGTGTTTAGAGAAGGATTAAAAACAAACTGGATTAGGCTGTCATCCAAAGGTACTGAAGTAGCTCAGCTGAAGTTCAAGATCTTGGTACACTAACGCAAGATGAGAGAAACGGTTTAACTGAGAATTTAGTGGCATGACTTTCAGAAGGATATCTGGACATAGCAAGAAAAAGGTGGTTTTGCTGTGTGATCAGGCAATATAGTTTACTTCAGTGTGATCTGAAAAGAAAACAGGTTATTAAAAATCTGAGCTGATAACACTGTAGATGTTTGGCATAGACTTTGGTCTTGCTAACTATCTGAGTAACGCCTAGACCCCAAATACCCTGAGCAGGCCTACTAGACTGATTTGAAGGTCATGCTGCCACACCTCCACTGCTCTTATTACCAGTCTGTGCCAGAATTAAGGCCACGTATTTCCATCCATGTTATAACCAAGCTTTCATCTTCTTGGGTGCACATATGCTGCACAGTTTGGGAATGCAACCTCTGTTGGCCCTTAGAGCTGCATTCTGCAAAGGGGATTGGCACATGCATTTTCAGTTCTGTTTCTGTGGAGCACAGTAACACGTATCAGTTCAGTGCTCCCAAACAAAAAATTGGCTTTCTTGTAATGCATTGTCCTTTAGACCCTAGGCTCTTCTGGCCACTGTGCGTCTATAACAAATTATTAGCAGCATTTCTCAGAGGCACATATAGACCTTTTAAAAAGAAAAAAAAGTGTGCTTTTCCTTAACGTAGGAAGGATCAGAGCAAGTCAATTTGTAAATCAGTAACGCACTGTCAGCCCCCCAAAATTCTGTGCCCAGATAGAGATGCACTCACGGGCTGTCACCCGCCTAAACAAGGAGTGCCATACTCAGCTGTTGAAATGATTCTCAACTGTGTGCCCCTGCTGCTCTGACAAGAAAGCTTCTCAGGCTCCTCCGCAGACATGCACTGTTCAAGCTTCCGGCTTTTGAACTGTGGCCAGATGTTTCTCCGTTCTGGTCCCACGGAGCCTGCACACTACACTTTACCAGAGCCACTTCTCTGTCATATGCCTCAGAATATCACAATCGAAAAAAACATGATAAAGTGCATGACATTTTTCTTTTTCTTTGCTCACTCTACCGAAGGCAGAAGGCTTGCAATACTGTGCTGAAATACATAGAACAAAATTTGTAGCCAATTATTTGGGTTTTGTTTTGTAGCTAATTGTTTTAGTCAATATTCTGCACAACCATATAGCAATATATTTTAAATATATTTTAAGGCTATAAAAATAAAAATAACTGAAAGAGGCATTTTCTTCTTTTTCTCTGACTCCTTTATCTTCCAGAGACATCAACTACAGAACAAGTACAGCTTCATTATTTTCAGTAGGTCATCATTAAATCAGTATCATTCCTGAGGATTGTTTTGAGCTTTTTACTTGGAGAAGACTAAATTAGTAAATACTGAATTACTATATACAACAAATACTGTATCTACTTCATATCATGTGATCCTAACACTGCATTCACTTGTATTTCCCCCCACTTTTGAAAAATAATTGAACAGTCATGATAAGAATATTGAATTTTATGTTACCGATTAGCAAGTAAAGCACAGTCTGGAATTCATATCCATATAACATAATGGGAAGCTTTATATTTTTCAGCAGAAATTAGTTTTGTGCCCTTTTCCTGTTTGTCTTATGTGATATTACATAAACCACCTTCAAAAAAGTGTGGGAAAATGAAGTGAAAGTGTGGCGGCGCAGAGTGGAGACGAAGTAGTGAAAGAAACAGGGAATGATATAAATAATAGATGAAATTGCTGCTTTTTCTAGTAAATAAGTGCAAGACAAAATTGATACACAATACACCCCACAAGGCCACTGTAACTATGGCAACAACAATACACATAGTGTCTTTGTTGTGGATTAGTCATATAAATATCTAACCTATGGACAATACATGTTATATGTGTATACTATAGTACAGTTACTCTCTAGCTGTCTTTTTATTGCTGTGGGTGGTTTTTATGCCCTGTCTTCATACC
The DNA here is from genome assembly GCF_036417845.1 of Apteryx mantelli. Taxonomy (NCBI): domain Eukaryota; kingdom Metazoa; phylum Chordata; class Aves; order Apterygiformes; family Apterygidae; genus Apteryx; species Apteryx mantelli. The sequence continues at coordinate 54,969,274 of NC_089979.1, forward strand.
GAAAGATTCATTTTCAGAATCTTCACAATACCTCCAAAAGGAAAGAAAATATATAACAGATCCAGCTACAGTTCCATTGCACTTAATAAGTCAAGACTATTTTCCGTAAGAGAGACAGAATATGTGTGTGCATGTATGTGTGTGCGCATGCACATTGAGCACCAGCCCTTGTGCACTTTAATCTCCCAGCTTTCTAGATTCTCATTTTCCAGACTCATCTCTCCTGGATGTTTTAGGCAATATTCTATCTAGTTTGATATGGGTATCACACATCATTTTCTTATAGTATAACCTAGAAGGGTTGGATTACTTTGTATATTCTCTAACTACCTTGTATTTGCTTCAACTGCAATTGCAGAAAATTATGTGAGGTGTCTCAGGACATATAATTTCCATCTGCCTCAGAACAGGCTGACCTATCCATGCCTCCCATTGGGTAAAGTTCTTTAAACCCCAATGTGCATGCCACTAGGCTGAGAAGGATTCACACCATGTATTAGCTCTCTGCATCTCATTACCAAATTCTCTCTTTTGTGGATCTATTCCTTTTCCTTGTTTTATTATGATACTTGCTCATTTTACCTATTGAACAGTGCAATTATGTGTCTGTCCTGCTGATGTTACTATTGCTGCCTAAACAGAAATAATGTCAAATTTATGAATGCAAATAATTTCAGAATTTTCTCTTAAATATTGATAAATAACTGGTGATTTTAAAGGTCAATTCACATTCAGAATTGCTTGACTTAATTACAGGGATGAATTTTTTGAATGGCACTGTTCATCACCCTGTGGCACACTGTGACATACTCCTTCATCTGCATTGCAAGCAATTATTTGCTGTCCTTGATTAGTCTGCCTGTACTGTACCTGTAAAGAGAGGAGCCCGTTTTGTGGCTCACAGAGTATCTGAAAAGTAATGCATCCATTCAGTCTATTATCTGAATTGTAAAGAGGAGATATTTCCATTCTTTGGAATGCTTATTCTATTACTATTTGCAGTACCTTCATTCCCTGAAAACATTCTTGAAAACAGAGACATATCTGTCTGAAGAATGGCAAATAAACATAAAAATACAAGCGGCATAGATCTATGGGGCTTGTGTTTGAGAATATCCACGAACATTGCTAAACCCATAGTCATCTCAAATTGTTTAGGAGTCATTATAGGGTCACCTAGTCCCTGTGAGTCTGGAAAAGCTGGAGAAAACTCAAGGAGAATTGCTTCATGGTGAACTTCATTAAAGTCCTTTCCCAAATAAAATCCTAGATAAGAATCTGCTGCCATGGAAGGAAATATTGATCACTAGTGTCCTCTGAATCACTTCTGTATTTTTGGACTCAGGTGATTCTACCCGTGTGAAATGTTTTTTTAGCAGTAGATGATCCTGTAAGTCTCCCTGCTGCTGTAACATCATGGTAGACCACCCTTACTGAGCAGGCAGAGACATCTTCAGGTACTGCTGAATCCAACAGATGCAGCAACTGGATTTCAGATTAACAGAACTGCTAGTTCGGTTGAAACGCCTATTAGATGTTTTGTGTTGATTGGTACTGATGTCCCAAGTGGATGACAGTGTTTAGTCATAAAATTGTCACATAAATAATTCAGCTGAATTTGGCAAGGCTGTTAATTTGCTCAGATGTGAACTACTGTAGCATGAAGTCATTTGTCCTAGAGAAGAAGAAAAGGCAAGAACATGTCAAAGGAAAATATGGAAGGGTTAAGAATGCCTCTGTGTGCAAAAACTCACACTATAGATACTTACAGTTCAGTACAGCCTTTTTTGTGTACAGTAAAATTCATTTCCCAGGACTGAGAATCCCTCAGGCCTCATCTTCTGAAAATGTGAGTTTAATTTAACAAGAACAGTTTTAAATTAAAAAAAAAAAAAGAAAATACCTTTTCAGAACTTTAAAATTTACAACCCCTTTCCTTTTAGACTGCATGAAACATGTCCATGATCCAGAACTGAATATTGGCATGTAACTGGCTTTTTTCCTTCCATCATTTGCTGTTATGCACTTTTTTTTTTCCAAAGCCCCAGGTATTGAAATGGGACTTTGTGTGGGAGACTTTTGAGATAAGAAGTTTTCTCATGTGATTGATGAGCACAATTTCCTGAGCCTGTGTCACAAAAGAGCCTAGTAACTACCCACATTTTCCATTGCTTCATTCTGGACTGGCAAATGCATCCAGTTGCTTTTCTGTGCATGGCATAATTAGAACAACTCTGTCTTTTCTCTGGATGTCTGTAATGAGTAGGGTCTTGCATTATAAGCTCTATCTGAGTAATAGACATTTTAAAAGAAAAACTGATGACACATAGCTCTCATTTTTGCTTCCTGCTCTCCTGCTTTCACTGAATACTGAACTGAATGTTTGTTCATTGGTCTGCTACATATTGCATGAGATAATCATTCCTCAGGACTCTGTTCTTTTTTATTGATGAGTAAAACCAGCACACGATTTATTATTGTGTAACCATTTTACAGAGAATATCATGAACAAACGTAAACTAAGACTTAAACAACAAGACATGGAAAAACTATATCTGTTGCAAGTACCTGTATTTTCAAAAAGCTGTCCCACACTTCTCAGTTATTTATTGTGTACAGAGATAAATGACTATGAAGCATATTATTGTAATAGTATTTATTGGCAAATACTACATTTCAGTAATGACATTTTCTATACTGCCTAACATAATGTGGTGCTTTTGGTACAAAACACAGAGTAGGACTTCACAGCATAATAGAAAATAAAATTAAAGGTACCACAGGCATTTATAGGGAGATTTCTTGAATGAAAATTTGGAATTCAGAGCAAAAGCCCAGTATTACTTTTGTCTCCGTATTAGTGTCCCATATTCATTATACCATCCTGTATTTTCATGAGGAAGAAAAAATGCCCTCCATAAGAAGACCTGCTATATAGAGGCAGACTCAATTTCTGTATACCACAAGCTCAACCAGAGGAGAGTAATGGATGCTTACAAAAGATAGTAAAATCACATCTTGCTTAGAAAAGCACATTGGATGAGTGGATTGAAGCTGATCTAACCCATCTTCATTTCTGCCCAAGCTATCTCTAAGAAAACCTGATACAAACTAAAACAAATGATAAATGTAGGATGCCTTCCTTAATGTCAAAACTTGATTAAATGGTAAGAAAAAGTCCTTGGCACTCTACTTAACAGTGCTGAATCTGTAGTCAGCAAAAGCAATATGTGTAACAGTCTGGATTTTGTACAGTGTAAAACCAAATATTTTGTTGCTTTGACATGTGTTTATAGATGGCTATACTCTCAGTGAGGTAGCTTCAGGAACGCCTGTCTTATACCTTCATCTCTTTCAAGCAGTGTTAGGAAAACTTATTCTTATTTATTCTTACCGGGTTTGTCATTGCACTGACAATCTTGTTATGGATAGATGGTTCTTATATACCCTATTAACATTTTGCCATTCTCTTTGCTCTGTTTACAGTTCCCCAAGATTATATTTTAGGGGACTAATACAACTATAAAAATTTCCTGAAATGGTAAACATTACTATATCAGTTGTAATGTTGAGCCTAGAATTATTTTTATTTCATAGAAATTAGGAAGGGGAAATCAATTTGATTGCCTTGTAGTTATAAAGAGTACCTTTTTTTTCTGGATTTTTTTGTTGCAGTTGAATAACAGCTTTGTTAGTTCAGAGAAATGGCAGTAGGGATTATAAACTAATCTTTCTTGATGAAAATGAGAAATATGAAATAGCATAATCATTCCATTTTAACAGTTAGACAAAACATTTGCCAAGTATACAGTGTTTTGAAACCAAGGGGAAAGGGCAGTTTCCACTTTTCACCTTTATGAGCACGAGTCAGGCAGACAACTATGGCCCCAATGGAGCAGTTCCTTGGAGTGCTTAATGAACTGATAAATTAGTTTTCTTATTTTGTAATATTCAATTTTAAAGAACACATGAATGTCCCTGATCATTTTTGCTGCATCTGCCTCAATCAGTGTTCCAATGAAATATTTATATCTCAAGCAAAATGTTTATGCAAAAGGACTAATATTAATCTGAACTACATTTCCAATGCCAATACATAGAAACCAGTACTGCATAGGAGGAAGACTCCTATAGAACAGCATGGTTTTGGAGAACAAAGTTAGGATGCTGCCAATACCATAGTATGAATATCTGTGATATTTAGCCTGAATCGTCACTTCTGGCAGTTAAAGGAAAATTACCTCATCACATGTTTTAATCTGAAGGTAACCAGATTACTTGAACTGGCAGGACTTCTCGGAGGACTATTGTTTTACAGAGCCAGCTGGCTCAGTCTTAATCCCATGTCCTTTTTTCCTAACTTACCCTACAGCTAAGCTTGGTTTGGGGGGCTTTTTTTTCAACTTATTCCATTCTGTCTTTTGCTTCAAGCTTTCACTTGATTGATAGTTTTGATGGGATTCATCTCAAGTAGCTGTGGATATCTACAATGAGAAATCCATAGGTCTGCTAGTCACCCATACTCCTTTCTGAGTCGGTGGAGAAAAACAGACTCCCTCACTGTTCATTTATCTGGCCTGATTTTGAAGTCTACATTAGGATGAGATGCATTGCATCTTAGAAGTACCTATTTATTTCCATCAACTCCAGAGGGAAGCTATATAACTAGTTCATACGCAGACATCTTCACTATAGGTATACACATTTGACTGAAGAATCCCACCCATGGGATATTTTGGATAGAATGATAACAAAAAGGTCATACTACATAGCTCATGTAGTATTCCACCCTCAGATTTGGTAGGAAGTTTGGAAATGTGATTACACTTCTGAGGTGAGTGTAATTTTTAGATCTTCATCTTGCACCTGCTAAGTCAATGGTAATTTTTTATGGCAGAATCAGGTCTTGCATGCACCCTAAGAAACCCTAATAGACCAAAATCTATTTAGCTAATGAGGTGTTTGGTGGATATGAAAGAAGAATTTTAGAGATATGTAGATGAAATGACTTAAGCCGCTTATATTGTCATGGATTTAATGCCAACTTGCCAATCAATAGCAGCTCTACTCCTAATCTATGAGTACAAGTTGAGTCAAAGTTCACTCTGCTTGGTCGTGTTATGAAAACTGGAAATTCTTGTGAGTAGACCTCAATGTTGTGGCAATTGGATGGAACACCATGTGCCATTTCTGCTTATTTTCAAGGTTGAAAAAATACCATGGAGTCAAAAATAAGGGAGGCAATGTATGCCTGAAAAGGAAAGAAAAAAAATGTATGTGTATACACACACACGCGCGCGCGCGCGCGCACACACACACACACGCACACATATATACATGCATACATATACACATATACATATATGTGTATGTATATATCTGCTGCCGTTTTATCTTTTTCAATTGATTGGAATGGTGAACTCGCTGCTTGGATCCCTTTGTAAGCAGTTAATCATATCCCATTGCTGCACTGATGATATTAATGGTATTCTGTTTTTCCTTTATTGCTTATTTGTACTGAGGAAGTACTGAGACAGACAGTCCCCCATGGATCAGGGGACATTGCTCTGGGCACTGCACATTTACAGGCTGGAATGAGGCACGTTGAGTGACATTGCACTGGAAACTTCAGGGTCCTTTTGCCTTTCTTCTACAAGTAATTGTGTATTCATTGATACCTCTTTTTTAGTGTTTTCTTTGAAAGTTGAACCTGACTGTACAGCTCAGTAAGGACTCCGATCAGGCAAACACTCAAGCGCATCATTTCTGTTATTTACCTGTGACTTTTTTAGGACTAGGTAGGAAGCCTTTAGTAGAGCTGTAGTTAGAACTAGCTTTGAGACTAGTGTCTCTTGACTGAAAAAAACCCACCCTCCAAATCTCAGCTTCTTCTCATTTGTTTCTTCTCATAAGTTTCTTATAAAGTGTTTCTTGTCAGAAGTTTTCTTGGGGGGGGAGGAGGAAGACTCATAATTACCTTAAAATATTTTTTTCCAAGTGAACAGCTTTTTCTCTCCCCTCACCTTTGCTTTTCAGATATTTATCCTGAAGTACATGCCTGGGCAACTAACAGAAATATAATTTAGACTCATCATCTTGTGAGGTGGAACTAAATCACTCTAGCAGCTCTAATCTAAATGAACACCATGGGTCAAATAGCAGTGAATCAGCAGACTTTTGCTGCAGCAAATTTTTCTGGGGAAAAGTCATTGCAGAGGATGCAACGAGGAAGGCTAAGGCCCATTTGGAATTAAATCTGGCAAGGGATGTCAAGGACAACAAGAAGGGCTTCTTCAAATACATCAGTAGCAAGAGGAAGACTAGGGAAAATGTGGGGCCTTTGCTGAATGGGGTGGGTGCCCTGGTGACGGAGGATGCGGAGAAGGCAGAGTTACTGAACTCCTTCTTTACTTCAGCCTTTACTGCTCAGATCAGCCCTCAGGAACCCCAGACCCTGGAGGCAAGAGAGAAAGTCTGGAGAAAGGAAGACTTTCTCTTGGTCGAGGAGGATCGGGTTAGAGATCATTTAAGCAAACTTGACACCCACAAATTCATGGGCCCTGATGGGATGCACCCACGAGTGCTGAGGGAGCTGGCGGATGTTATTGCTAAGCCACTCTCCATCATCTTTGAAAGGTCATGGAAAACAGGAGAGGTGCCTGAGGACTGGAAGAAAGCCAATGTCACCCCAGTCTTCAAAAAGGGCAAGAAGGAGGACCCAGGGAACTACAGGCCAGTCAGCCTCACCTCCATCCCTGGAAAGGTGATGGAGCAGCTCATCCTGGAGGCCATCTCCAAGCATGTGGAGGAAAAGAAGGTGATCAGGAGCAGTCAGCATGGCTTCACCAAGGGGAAATCATGCTTAACCAATCTGATAGCCTTCTCTGATGGAATGACTGGCTGGGTAGATGAGGGGAGAGCAGTGGATGTTGTCTACCTTGACTTCAGCAAGGCTTTTGACACTGTCTCCCATAACATCCTCATAGACAAGCTCAGGAAGTGTGGGTCAGATGAGTGGACAGGGAGGTGGATCAAGAACTGGCTGAATGGCAGAGCTCAGAGGGTTGTGATCAGCGGTGCAGAGTCTAGTTGGAGGCCTGTAGCTAGCGGTGTCCCCCAGGGGTCAATACTGGGTCCAATCCTGCTCAACTTCTTCATCAATGACCTGGATGAAGGGATAGAATGCACCCTCAGCAAGTTTGCCGACGATACAAAACTGGGAGGAGTGGCTGATACACCAGAGGGCTGTGCTGCCATTCAGAGAGACCTGGACAGGCTGGAAAGGTGGGCGGAGAGGAACCTCATGAAGTTCAACAAAGGCAAGTGCAGGGTCCTGCACCTAGGGAGGAATAACCCCAGGCACCAGGACAGGTTGGGGGTTGACCAGCTGGAAAGCAGCTCTGCGGAGAAGGACCTGGGAGTGCTGGTGGACATGAAGTTAACCATGAGGCAGCAATGTGTCCTTGTGGCCAAGAAGGCCAATGGTATCCTGGGGTACATTAGGAAGTGTTGCCAGCAGGTGGAGGGAGGTGATCTTCCCCCTCTACTCAGCCCTGGTGAGGCCCCATCTGGAGTGCTGTGTCCAGTTCTGGGCTCCCCAGTACAAGAGGGATGTGGCACTACTGGAGTGAGTCCAGCGGAGGGCTACGAAGATGATTAAGGGACTGGAGCATCTCTTAGATGAGGAAAGGCTGAGAGAGCTTGGCCTGTTTAGCCTGGAGAAGAGAAGGCTGAGAGGGGATCTTATCAATGTATACAACTGTCTAAACAGGGGGTGTCAAGAGGATGGGACCAGACTCTTTTCAGTGGTGCCCAGCAACAGGACACGAGGCAATGGTCAGAAACTGAAACACAGACAGTTCCACCTGAACATGAGGAAAAACTTCTTCACTGTGAGGGTGACAAAGCACTGGCACAGGTTGCCCAGAGAGGTTGTGGAGTCTCCTTCTCTGGAGATATTCAAAACCCGCCTGGATGCAATCCTGTGCAACATGCTCTAGGTCACCCTGCTTGAGCAGGTGGGTTGGACTAGATGATCTCCAGAGGTCCCTTCCAACCTCAACGATTCTGTGATTCTGTGAAATGTTTGCACAAATTCTGACGTGGCACATAGAATGAATTTATTAATATTAGGAATAAAGCTATTGGCTAATGCCACAGAAAGTAAATATTATACTTTCATTATATCTGTTTATCTATCTATCTATATAAATTTTCATCCTTCCATTTGTTATTACAATAAGACTGAGATATTATGGCTCTGTGCTATAAAAGAGGGAACATTCCCCTTTGATTCAGTGAAGAAGTCAGTTTATGGGCCTGCTCTTTGTAGGAAATTGTGTTAAATTTTAAGCATGCGCTATAAACTATAACTGAATTTAATTCAATGCATGTAAGCTATCCTGACTAAAGACACTTTCTCGAACTCTCTAGATACTCAGATTGCTCAGCTGCTTCCAAGATCAAACTCCCAAGCAAATTTTGATCCCAAAGACAGGGACAAAATATTTGCCATGACCTTCATTGGGTTTTTCTCTTATCTGAACATTATTATTTAACTTTAAAAGGCAATGCTGAGCATGGGGAATAAAGAGCTCATTCTTGACTCCAGGAATGTGCAAACTTACTGATGAAATGAAACAATGAAACAAGAGAGGAAAAGATGAACCATCAACAAATTATGTAGCAATGGGGGAGAAGGCTTTGAATCAGACAAGTGTTTGTTTTTTTTTTTTAACTTTTATATACTGGGAATGGAGGTGTGGATCACTGTTGAGCATATGACAGAGATGGCTTTGCACCTAATACTCAAGTGGACTCTGCATCACTGACTGTTTTTAACTGTATGAAATTCAGCAAGGAGCATTCATAATGTTTGCTGATTTATGATACCAGTATAAAAAACATCTGATGTTTCAAATTATAACTGTAAACTTTTTATACATTAATCCTGTCAAGCTCATGAGGTCAGATTAATGCAACAGACATTATATGAGTATTTTAGAACTATAAATAATATATAGTAGCTAGGCTGATATTTTTCTGATTGTTTAATATATTCAGCTGTTAAATATTCTGAAAATGTTTTTCCAAAGATTTTGCTCCGATGCCCAAAGATTTTCTCTAGAATGTTATTCTTACCAGATTGTCCTTATCTTATTAAAATGAGAAGTGAGAAGCCAAACCCTACTTTTTTTTTTTTTCTTGGCTTACTACCTCTGTTGATTGTCTGTTGCTTTACTTGTAACATCATGGTGATCTTCTCAGGAAGGAAGTCTAATTGATTCAGATTACTTATTACTTTGGTTTAAGCCTGTTGCACTGGTTTGTGGAAAACATGTCAGACATTCTTCCCAAATACCATTGAGAGCACTGCCACTGAGTCAACTAGGAAAGAATCAGTCCCGCTGATTTCATCAGCAGACTTGAGTCTTCCTGAATTCAGCTCAAAGTCTGACACTTCAAAGCAGGCTTTGAGAATATTAGAAAATCATGGGTTGACAGTGCCCTGGCCACTGTTCTAGGAGATTTGAGCCTTATGTATAAGTAGGTTTAGCAGACATGGTGTGACTTCCACAATTATACTTCATTTCAAAGAATATTATGTAATGGTATTGGGAGAACATTTTTGCTCCTTTGTTAATGTGTTAAAATTCATTTGTTTTTGCACTGGGCGATGTAAGAGCCTCCTGTTTCATTGCATGTTTTCTGCCATATACAGTTTCAAAAGGTAGGGAAAGTTTGCAGCTAAAAATACATAGTTTAACTGATCTCAAACTTTCAGCACCAAGACCAAATCAAGTAGTCCATGTTTATATAAACATGACAAAATTTAGCCCACAGATATGCAAGACTACTATTCATTTCAGTAGGAGCTGGATGCATGAATCTGGGGGTGGGATGTGTTTGATGAGATCTTGGCTGGTGTGAATAGGAGACTTTTTTTCTTCTACGGGTGTTAAATTGGAGAATTAAATATTGCCTCTGTATGTGTGTAATATTTTGGTCTGCATTTTGCAAGTGTCTAGGTCACAGCGTTCGCTGTTACGATTGCTAAAGCTGCCAGCAAGCTCTGGGACTGCAGCTCCCTGCTGTGAGATGCTCAGTGCTCCCTGGGAGGAGTCCAGTGCACACAGCAGCAATAGGACGGGGACTGGTTTGGATGTTTATGGGGGAGGATGCTAATTCAGATGCTTTGGGAACAAACTTCCCCATCCAAGGAAGCATCACAGAAGAGTCTTAATATAGCTGCATAAGGGGAGAGGACGTGGAGAGGACAGTGCTGTCGCATGACGTTGGAGAGGGCTCCTGAGAGAGGTCTGAGCTGGGCCAGCTCCAGGGTGCAGCCAGTGGCTGGACCCCAGTTCAGCAAAGGCAGCTGCTACGTGGCTGCTGCTGCCTGCAGAGCAATGTAACAGCTGCAGAGTCACTCTGCAGCCGGAGGTAACCATAAGGATTTGCTCCAGCTGTGAGCAGGAGGCAGAATTTGCCTTCAGGAGACACATAAAGTGCAAGCTGGCTGAATTACGGTTGCTCTGGAAACCATCCTTTGAGTCTCTTTACTCTAGGAAGTGTAATTTCTCAATCATAACATTACACTAATAATGTATGGGATTTGCAATCCCTTTTTAAAGCCAAAAGAGAAGGGAAAACAGAATTATGACTGAATTCACATTCAAATAAGTGAATATACGTTTACCTGAGTATATAATATAGTATTAATATTAATAAGCACTGTAATAACCTTTATTTGGAGGTCTAATTAAAATAATTGCAAATGCATGTGTTTGATGGTATGGATGTCTAACTAAATTTTTAAAATGTCTTCCATTTTGCCTTAAAGTTAAGATCCATGCAAAATCCACTCTTATGAGCCTTGAAAACAGTCACAACGGAACAGTGGAGCACTGGTATGTTATAAGGGACACTACCCAAGCCTGTGTAAGCTAAAACATTTGTTTATACAACAAGCTTATTCAAAAACAATTAGAAGGGGATAAATGCTTACATGTTGTTTTTAAACTCATTCATAGTTTCTTTCTTTATTCTTCTAACAAAAAAAGGAAACTCTTTCTTCCTGTCTTGTAGCTTTCACAGTGTTTTGCCAACCTTTGAAATAACTATCCTGATAAGCAAAATGAGGCTAGGGGGCTGTCCTTTTTCCCACACGGAAGAAGACAACAGCAACATCAAAATGGCAAAGCAATAAACATCAAAAGCTGCATGAGGTGTTTTTTTTTACAGTAGTTAGAGGGGATAAAGCCTTTGTTGGAAACAAAGCGAGATCTTGGAAGCCATTAGGATCAGGGCAGGGTGCTGAAAAAGATAGATATCCATGGCAAAATCTGTCCTTTAAGTGAAAGAAGGCAGAAAACAAAAGACAGTACAGTTGGAAAAACTGGTGTAGTGGTACTTAAGAGATATGATTTTTTTTGATTTTGCACAGAACAGGGAATCTTAGGCAAAAAGAAAACTCCCGCTACATGAGCAGAAGTTCCAATTTTTGATGACAGATTGGATGGGTGACAGATTAGTTCAGATAGTCAGAAAAGCTTTAAAGTATCTATCAAAGAGGAGACAATGGAGCAATCACCAAACAGCAGCACCTGACATCTAATAAATCTAAGCACTAAGAGCCATGTAAGGTACAGCTACATTTGTAGCTGTTTTTATTGCTGATGCCAAGAGCCTAGATAATAATCAAGGTGCTTTGGAGATGTCCAGGTACAGATGAAATATGATGTAGTTGGTGTTAGTGAAGTTGAGTAATACATTTTTTCTGACTAGGATTTTACAGATAGTGATTATGGTTTATTCTAAAAGATAAAACTGGAGAAAAAAAAAACAGTTAGTGATTCAAACTCATAGGCAATTCAGAATTATAGGGCCCAGATTCTTGTGCACTGCAACTCTGACTAGCAGAAATGAAAGGTAAGGCAGTTGTCACAGATTACCAAATCTCAGAGCAGAACAGGACAAACTGGTTCTTAAACATCCTGCCCTAATGAGAAGAAATCTGTGTTCTTATGGGTGACTTCAATGCTGGGAAAATGTCCTCAATATCTCATGCAGCCTGTAACACTTAAGAGTCTAATTCTCCCTCTTCCCCTACCAATTATGTGTTCTTCTGTCTTGAATTTTTTGCAGTGTTATAAATGGTCACTTGATAAAGGTCACCATGTTAAATGTTGTCTATTCTGATTTCTTTGTGACATTTGACTTCATAACTAGTGAGAGTGAGATTAAAAAATCGGCATAGTGTGCACCTGTAATTTTTCTAAGGGGGCTGGCTTACTTAAAGCTCCCAGAATACAGCTGCTGACAGGGAAACATCAAAAGGTGCTGTTGTCTCAAATAAATAAGGTTCTGTTAAGAATAATTCTCCAATCCAATAGTATTCAATATTTTTTATCAGATTTCAGATCATGATAGAAAATATTTGCTAGCAATATTTGAAGATGGTGGCCAAAGCAGTCATGAGGTAGTAAGCAGTAAGAAAAGGATGTTACAACTGCTAAATTATGCCTCTAAAAAGCAACACATGAATAGTATGATCAATAAAAACATAAGAATATACATTTTAATACAGACAATTGCAAAGCAGAGAAACTTGAAACCTAAACAACAGGTTACACCTACAGGATCAGAGATTCTACCATGGAAGGCCTTGACTCAGAGGAGAGTTATGCATCATCATTTATTACAGTTTCAGTAAGCCTTGGGAAAACAGAATTTACAGCTCTGTACTGAGATACCAGTAATTGTCAAGTTTCATGCTTTGAGACTCCTTCTAGTAATATAAGAGGATTATGAAGTCTTTTCTCTTTAGATGCAACTGTTCAGCTAAATTTTATTCCTCTTTCTTTCTTTTTCCATCACACTATGAAGGACAGGACCGAGTCAGTCTCAGATAGGACTTTGGGTAGGGCAGCCTTATGTACTAAGGGGTTATAGAAGATCTTTCTTAGATGTTTAGGGAATGCCACTTGTTCACATGAGCATGATGATCAGAATTGAACCTGTGAAGAAATTTTCCTCTGCTCAGATTAGCTTGGCATTTAGTTGGAGTCCTCTTATTTCCTTTTCCTTTTCTGTTTTGTTTTCTGTTGTTTTTTTTCCTCTCCAGTCTTTACAGCATGGATCACCTGCTACAATCATCTGGCTACATCCACTCAGTTAATTGCTTGATATTGCAAGGTCATGGTGGCACCTTGGTTTCTCTTGGTCAGTGCCTGTGGCCCATGGTGGATTAGTCTTCAGAGCACAGTACCTGTCTAAACACAGCCTTAAAGTAGGGGTAGCTAGATGAAATATATTGTCATGCAGTATACTGGACATCAGACTACATGATATCATCTCTCCTGGCTTTAAACTCTATGTGAAACATAAACTACTTTTCAATATACGGCTTAAGCTGATTGCTCTATTAAGCTTTTGCTATATTTTAATAGTACTGCCATGTAATCGTATTCCATGGGATAGTCATTTAATCCAGGATTTTTACAAGACATTTCGTTAATGCATTGATGTATGACAGGTGTTAAACAGAGCAGATTTCATTCAGTTCTGAAACTAAGGAGAAACCAACCAACTGTTCCTAAATACTTTTCTTAAGTAATGAAATTTTTATTCCCTGAAAGGACAGCTGTCTGTGATGTTGCCAGGACAGTTTCGCATTCAGAACCATATTTTCAGATAAGTCTAGCATGAGAAGAAATGAGACATGAGTCTCCTGGGTTCTAGTGCCAGACATATGGCAGCCTCAGGACTGGGGTGGGCTGGAGCTCCTTTAGCATACTTGGGGCTGTAGTGGAGTCCCAGTGAAGGTGCAGCCGGGACCCAAGGCCCATGACAATGTCCGTTTGCAAGCAGGCCACTGTGCCTTGCATGCGTGCTGCCTGCCTTCCCATGTGTAACGTTCTGCATCTGATGAGGACTCCCCAGACTGGGGGAACCCCAGCAGGGGAGGTCACTGGAAAGGTCTACATTCATTTAGTGCAAGCTGGTGTACACAACAAAATAAGAAACTGGGGGAATGGCTGGTAGCATACTTAATAGAGAATCATTTTAGTATGCTGAAGCCCTACAACTCTTCTGATGTCCAGCTGTTTTATGTGAATACATATGAAGTAATATCCTGAATGGTATATTTGGCCGATGTAAACAATATGCACAAACTAATATTTATCGTGGCCATGTACTGCTGACAAAACACATTTCTAGAGATTTGTCTCCTCTCTCCTTCATCAATGTGATAGTGTTGAGGTGATTTGAATAAGTGGACTCTTTTCCACTCAGACATTTCAAACTGTGTTTAACAATAAAAATGTGTGTTGGGGGGGAAGGCTACTTTGAGTTTTCATGGTGTATTGAAGTGTGCTGAAAGGTATTCATTTCTAGGCTAGACAAGTATAAAGAAATAAAGTGATTGTGCTGATGGCGACAGAGGTTTGGCTTTCCTCGTGTGCAGGGACCTAATATTTGTTTTTTTTTTCTTTTTTAATGAAACCTTAGGCAGTTTAAGGTACAGGTTTGACTCTGACATTTTTATTTTGCTAGGTAAACCTTGTCCTAGAATCTCTAGGCTTTAGAAAATCGTGCAGTATTATAACCCCATAACATTTTAGGTGAATTAGTTAGGCTAAATATGTGTTTAATGACTATTTAGAAAATACAAAATATTTTTATTGTGCTTAGGAAACAATTAGCTTTGTTTGGCATTAGATCTTTTATGCATCTATATAATTCTATCAGATTTTCATATAACTGGATATATACCTCTGGCCTTGCTTACTTGAACACTTGTATGTGACCTTGCCTCTAGTTCAGCACTGTCTCTGGGAGAGTCTATAATCAGTCCATTTTAGGGGTAAACCCTAGGCTTCCACTCTTTGCAAGGAAAATCAGCATTTTTCTGTATCTCTGAATCATCTCTTTGTCTCCATTATTTGTAGCATTGTCTGTGCTGTGGGAGACAAGATGGGATTAGGTTTTGCATCATTCCCAAGAGGAGGGACCCTGGTTTCAAAGCACAGGGATTGGGATGGAAGAGTTTTGGGCAACAGCTACCATAGTCTTGACATCAGCAGCTTGTCCCATCCGCAGCTTTCAGAAAGTACAAAAGAGTGTGAATCCTGATAAAAACTGTCTTTGCAGCTATGTATGCAACAGAGTCTGCTGTGGCACTGGACAGTATTTTAAAGCAATAGCTTTAGTTTGCCAAGCAATCGTCATCTTCGTATCTCGACAGAAAAGCAAGCGTGTATGTGCATCCATGTGGAAAGTGTTCTCTGCTTCTTTAGCATCAGCACAGGGGAGTCTGTCTTCCCCCACAGTAGTCGTCAATGTTCATCTGATGTTCATCTGCCAAGACTCCGCTGCTGCTGTTTCAGACACTCAAAGTGGGATTCATTCCATCTAACTTTAACATCTTAAAAACTAGGCATTTAGATCCATTCTAAATATTTGTTTAATTCAAGTCATGCTGAAGATGTACATTTCTTTCTTTTCACTATTGCAAGACATGAGACAATTAGCTTAAATGTGTAGCCTTTGATCCCTGACTTTTAACTAAATGAAGATGCATCTAACCCTCTGTTTTAACACACTCCATTTCCCTGGTAGCTGCTGGTTTTAGGTCAATATGTGTTTGTTTGTCTTTCAGTGCAACACCATTTGTATTTTTCTGGCTCTTAATTATGGTTACACCAACCTGGGGAGCCTAGGGACACATTTAGGTTGAACTTGAGAGCACGGTCCCCACTCAGAGCCTACACCACTGTCAGATGGTGCTTCCACGTAGCTTCAGGCTGCACTTGGTAGTGATCAGGTCCCAGAAGCAGTGCAGCAACCTCAGCAGAAGGCTGCATCCAAGCTGATAGGGACTGACCTGTGTCCTGCTTCAAACCAGTGACATGGATATATGGATCCCAATTTTGAAGCAGGTTCTATTGCCAGAGTCTCTGTACTCTATCCGTTAAACTGCTTTACATTGCATAGCTCTGACCTGTATGCCCAGTATTGGTATTTTGTTCTCCTGCCCCTTCAATCCTAATAAATCACAACCCAAAAGTCAATGGATGCACCAGATCACCTACAATCTTTGCAAAAGAGCTCTGCACTTCTTCATGTGGCGTATTGCCGCTGATTCCTCTGGAGTTATTCCTGACTTACGTTATCGAAAATAGAATCTGTCTGCAGATGAGTGGGAGTGCAAATGGAGCTACTTCAACTGCCTATATTTTTATCCCTTTTATATACACTGAGTGATATTTTCTGACAAAGTTTTTCTACCAAAACAAGAAGTACTCACAGCTTATTAAGCAACCATGGAAGAGTCTATTTACCCTGTTATTGCTTCCTAAATTCTCCTCTTTATATTTATTTCATATTGGGCAGTAGCATGTCTTCTTCTCTAATGCAATCTTCTGTTGGGTCCCCAAACATTTCAGGTTACCTTGTGATTTCTTTGCTAAATTATCCTGCTTTTTTAGTTTCTGTTATTTGAATTTTTAAGCCTTATTATTATGTTTTTGGCTTAAATGTGAAACCTCGTGACAAATTATTCTTAAGTTTCCATCACAGAGTTTGAATTTGGTTTAGGCAATAAAGAAACTCTTAGGACAAATGATCAAAATCAGTAACGTGCATCCTTTGGGAAAGTGGTATTTGGAAATTGTTTTCAGCCCCCAAATTATTATTTCCCCGAGAAAGAAAATTTACAGGATTTTTGATTCAGAACCATCAAAATGTTCATTTAAATTCTTTCTGTTTGCCTAATATCTTAAACAGAATATTTACTTTGGATATTATTATAGTAAAATCAAAGTTTAAACATATAAAGAAAATTAAAGTAAAAACCAAGCTGTTTAATATAATCAAAACAAAACAAAAAATAACTTTAACTTATTTTATTGAAAGCTTTGGCAAAATTGACACAAGCCCAGGAGATTATTTTATTATGACTGAATTTTCTGATCTAAAATTTAATTTCTTTTTTTTTGCCCCTGTTCATTCTCACACTGTTCTACCAAATTTTGAATTCCCTGCTTTAGTATTATCTGTTATAAAAATAAGAGACATTCTACTACAACTGGACTTTTTATTTCTAATTGCCTGTTGATAATTCAGTCTAGAAGATTGATTGTCACGATTTTTCTGCTTTTCTTGTAATCTTTGATACTAACTTGGTATGAGGCATCATTTTAACTTCTGAACTATATATTTGGTATAAGATATATAGAAATGGAAATGGAAGGATTTCGTGCATTTCTCTGTCTTTTTGGAATGACTCTTTTAATTCTTATGCAGTAGTGCTGAATCCTATATGGGTAGAATAGGGAAGATTGTCTAGCAGACGAGTGTCACTGGAACCTGAGAAAAGAAGCAGGTGACAGCTTCCTATTTATCCACTGTGACAGAAGACTTATGGCAAAGTAAACAATTAGAGCACCACTGAAAGAGCAATCTTCCTGGTAGGATTAAAATCAAAATATGTCACCTCTCCCTCTTCCTGATGACTGAAGAGTCCCAAGTGGGATTTCTAAAATAAGATACCATGAAGGCAAGTCAAGTAACTGAATGTTTCTGGCTTTTACATTTGTTTGTTCTGAAATATCCCTATTCATCTTAGATATGGTTTGAAAATAAACTGAATAAAAATTCTTCCTTTTTTATTTTGTTGGATTCATGTATTAATTCCTAAGGCTACTGTGTTCTGATGAGAAACAAACATGAAAATTCAGCCATATGTTGCACAATTGGAGATGATTAGCAGAAAACAAAATATATCTCTACCCAAAATGAGGTGTACAAACTAGAACTAACCTGCAACTGGATCTTAGAAAGACATCATACAGTTGGCATTTTCCTTTAATTTTTTAAGCAAATGGGAAACTATTTAGGTTGGAAAGAAAGGAGACCATTTTTAGAATTCCTAGAGAACTGTAGCACTGTAAAATGACCAAGGAACTAGTTTCTTTGGTTTTTGCTGCAAGACTGTTCTTGGAATAGGTCCATCTGATAGTCTTCAATAAAATATATTAACTAGAAATTAGTCAGGCTTCCTCCCACTCACCCTGGCTTTTGCTAGAATTTAGATGGCTTTGAATGAAGAGGCAGAAGTATTGGCTTTAAAGGACACTGCATACTGATATAAAATATGGTTCTATGGCACTTTGAAAATGAAACCTTTAAAACGGGATTCTTTCTTTTTTCCTGAATACATTTGGAGTTGGTCTGCCTCCTTGCAAGGCTGCAGAGACAGAGGAAACAGTAGGGTTTTGCTCCAGAGGGGCACCAGGTGAGGTGCATATGCAAAGCGGTTTGACAGAACATCAGTTTCATAGTGGTGCCCTGTGTATCCCCAGCAAGCGAGCTCTGGAGAAAGGCGTGCAACACTTGGTGGCACCTATGCATCTTCAGAAGACCCCCAAGAGGAGATGTGGAAAGTCTGGGCTGACCTGTGTGTCCAGCACAGCTCCAGCACTCACTGCAGGCTGGAGGATCCTCTTTCAGGCTCATTATTCCCCTCAGTGCCAAGCCCAAACTAGTGGTCTGCTAGTATTTCCATGATGATACGACAGGGTGCATTTTACCTCTTCATTAATGAAATATATTTGTCTGATGTGGAATATTAAATAGACTCAGACAGCCCGAGCGTTGCTGAGGAATAAAGTTCAATAAGAGGCCCTTTAGCTCTTCAATAAGGTTTTGGGGTGCTTTTTTTTATATACATTTCTTAGCTTGTTTGTATTTCTACTCAGAGGCATCTTTTTTAAGAAGTGACTAGGGGAAATATAAATAATCACAGATATTACTTTCATTAAAAATGAAATTCAATTTATGTAAAAATTTAGGATATCAAGCCAGTCCTTCTTTTCTAGACAAAAGGATCTGGAATATGTGGGTATTAAAAGAGAAAAGGTAGAAAGGCAGTATACCTATATTATAATTTTTCAGGGCAAGTTTTTCTATATGTTTCTCTCAACCAATGCTAGAAATGCTCTCCAAATTCTACAAATGAAGTGATTTTTCTTTCTTTCTGCTTCAGTCATAATCAAAGACTCTCTACCTGAAATATAGCCATCATTTTTGCTGATAATGCATGAAGAACAGAATTATCTTTCCTCTTCCATATCTTTGTTGATTCTGCAGAGCAAGTAATACTAACAGGCTTTTGGTGTGTCAATAAAAAGTCATAAAATGTGACAAAGTCTCTGAGGAAATAGAAATGCTGAGCATGAATTGCAATTTTTCTAAGAGGGTGTTTTCAGTGATGTACCATAATTATTTTTCTGGAAGTAAACTTTAAAATCTGATTTTTGAAAAACAAAGTGTAAGAAGTCTGGGCTCAAGGCACTTAGGAAATAAGAAGGAGCTTTAACCCTTAAAGTGACTGAGAAGTTCTGAAGG
Organism: Apteryx mantelli; assembly: GCF_036417845.1. NCBI lineage: Eukaryota > Metazoa > Chordata > Aves > Apterygiformes > Apterygidae > Apteryx > Apteryx mantelli. The sequence goes on from NC_089979.1 coordinate 54,988,687, forward strand.
GGATCAAAGTTAGTTAATGACTGTAGCTGAGAAGCACTATGTGAGCCTTTAGAATAGTAGGCCAGGGGACATCCCTGTTTAAGGTTCATTGTCAATGTAAAAGATGTGTTAAGTATTCTGTGTTGAAAGGCTCTTATACTGGTATGGTGGAGCTGCTTTGGAAGATTACAAATATTTCATCTTCTTTTCACAATGGAATTTATACATTATGATTCTCTTTTTTCATTCATTCTAGGGTAATTTTTTCTTTTCCTATTTTATGAATTTATAACAGTCTATGAAGGCAAATGGAACTGAGTGAGACTAGATGAAGGCATAACACAGAGATGGGCAACCCAAGGGAGGAGAGTGGATGAAAGTGTACAAGGGACATGAGACAGCAGTGGCTGAAGATGCAGCTGAGTTGCAGAGGAATATGGGACACCTGGGTGGTTAGTCTGAAGAGGCAGAATTATAATCCACAAAGATTATTGAAAAAATATTTTCCATCCTTTCTTAAAACAACATAAAAATGTGAATATTACAAGTGGATACAACAGATAGGCTTACACAAGAGGACAGCAAGACAGCATTGATCAGTGTGGTAGACTATAAACATGCACGTTGGCGTGTAGGCACCTTGTCAAAGGGAAGCTTTAAAATAGGCCTGGAAGTGGATAAACACCCTCTCATGTGTATTCATTTTGAGGAGCTGCCTCAAAACAGGAGTGACAGGATGAGGGAATACCCAAAGGCACCACCGAGAACTGGCAATGGAGGCTGGTAGTGCTGCTGGGTTACAGCTCCTGCTCATAGAGGTGAGGGATGGAAAGCCACCAAAACATTGTGGAGAGAGGGGACAAGCTCCTGCAGGCAGAGCAGAAAAACTGAACTAGTGACAGCATTGCAGAGGGATACCAGGCAGTTGAGGCTGCCTCTAGGTTTGCCAGAGACAACTTATTGTGTATTTACAGGGTCTAGGAACGCTCCCGGGGCAGTGAGCTAAGCTCTTCTGCAGAGGAGAAAGTCTTGTGGTGTATAAGAAATGATATCTCAATTCAATAACTGACACTGATGAGATCTGAAGGGAGGCCATCCAACTTCACTCAGCTAGAAGAATTTGATTAGGGAGCTGTGGGGAGACTCAGGCTGGGAAGTTTTATAGTAAAGAATGGCTGACTCTCAAAAATAGCAATGAACCAGTGAAAAGCTAGTGGGTCGAGCACAGTTATTATAATGATAAGGAGTCTTTAAATATTTTTTATTCTGATTACACCTACGTTTACAGGCAGAACTGTGCAGTACCTGTGATGACTGTTCATTTGTTTGCTGTTAAAGTTTCAAATGTCAAGGTTCTTCAGCTGCTGTTTTGAAAGCCCAGGAATAAAAACTGCTTGTTTTCAGAGGTTTTCTACCTTTTGTGCTTTATGAAAAAGAAAGTAGAATGATTTTTGGGGAGTCAAGGTTCCTTGTATTACTTAGCAAGGGCAATACCTGCCATCTGTGCTGACACAACAGGGACAGTCAGAGCCTCTAGGGCTGGCAGAGAGAGCCTGGGCTAAATGCTTTCTAATGGATGGTGGAAAAGACCCAGATCTCTTTGGACCAGGCATAGAAATGGACCTATAGCACCCACTGGCTACATATTCTGCGGGAAAGCCAGAGGATGCGGCATCTTTTCAGAAATTGCCCTAGAAGTATAATGACAGCTTCATTTAAAGTTTAGAAAGGTTTTTTAATTAATTAAGTGTGGTATTGATTTTAAAACAGCCTAGCTGCCCTTATGGCACTCATCTTGATATTAACCTTTTTTTTTTAATGTTGCTAACTTATTTTCAGATTTCATTTTGTGCCAGCTGAAAGAAAATGTACTGGAGACCTGGATGTTAATGCAGCTAAGCAGTGGCTTCTGAAAAAAGGGAAGGTGGGACAAAGTAGTAGAATTTTGTTTAGTAAAATTGTCTCTGCTACTCAGAAATTAAGTTGTTTCTGTTAATGTTTGTACTGCAGACTTTGGGAATGTGGTTCCTTGAGCTGAAGAGAGGCAGACATATCATTGCCACATATAAAACCATCACACATGCTTTAGGGGTCTGCAGCTGGGAAACAGAATTTTGACTTGACTTCTTTTCACTTCCTGATTTCATATTTACTCTTTTAGGCCTGTGTGAGGCTTACTGACATATGGAAGGGATCCTATAGAACTATAAAAAACACAGAAAGCTTTAAAGTAGAAGTTGGAATTCTGAAAATTAGGAATCAACAAAGTAAAATATCTGCCAAATACTTCCCTGATGATGCATGTAAATGAATGAGTAAATATGAACAAGTGCAGAAACTCCTACACCAAGCTACAATTACCATGTGGATTATCCAAATACTTGCGAGATCGAAAATATTTCCCTATTAGTACATGTGATAAAAACAATAGCAATGCTTTGACAGGAAAAAAATTCTTCAGTTGTGTGTCACAACTTTAGAATTACTCTAAAGATGTGAAAATAAGAACCTTAATAAAGACTGTTGATCTGTATTCAAAAGCTGTATTGTTATTACTTAATTTATGCCAACAGAATTTTAAAAATAAAGATTGTCAGTGTAAGAGAATAGTGAAATTGAATGATAGTAGCAGATTTAAGGCTTTGCCATGGGAATGGGCTGGAAGAGGGAAAAAGCCGTGAGAAGTTATTCAGGCAGCAACATCTCTAGAACAGCAAGTCAGTGACAGGCTAGCACTTCCCCCGCTCCCAAAAGACTAACCCTGCAGCTTATGAGTTGCTTCCCAAGTGATAAACAGCAAGGCCATTACATCCAAAGGGTTTCTGGTTACTTCAGAGCATCTGAAATTCGTCAGCTGGGTTGTGGTGGGGTGGGGAAGTGTGAAATATTTTTAAAGAGAAGAATGCACACCTTTTTAACAATATGTGGGTGCTGGAAGAGGATATTAAGTCATATAAGGCAGTGTTTCATTAATAGCAAGAGTGCAGCTTTTTTTCTCATCAGCATTTCATTCACCAATGGAAATGAAAAACTAAGGATGACATCCCGAGCCCACTGAAGTAAACAGAAACACTTCCAGTTATTTAATGGGAGCCAATTTTTTCTCATTAGCTACTCTCTCATTAGACTATTATGTTAAGAATGAGGGCTAGATTGTGGTGGAAACAGTCCTGATCTGACCTGAAGCATGTAATACCATGAAATGGTGTTGTTTAGTGTGCGCATGAAGAGCAGAGGAACTTTAGTATATTGTTCAAATACTATTGTTTGCTAGAGCGTGTGGATAGGAAACAACAGAGCTGCAAGCAATTGCAAAAAAAAAAAAAAAAGGAGAAAATTTGTTTTTTAGTTTTGTATTGTTCTGGTGGGAAAAACATATATGTATAAAGAAAACCCCAAAGTCTCTCTCTAGTGCTGCTGTACAGGCTCTGAGGAGGCTGTTTCTCACAATACAAGGTGTTGAAAACTCATCAAAATTTATAAAGTGGTAGGTTTTGTTCTAATTTCACTCTCCTGCACTGAATTCCACAGTGTGGGCACAGCTCTACAGAAAGTCCTAATTCCTAGGTTAACCGCCCACACTAATGGTTTCTGGTTCCCAAGTGCCGGGGTGACAATAGTAGCAGAAATCCTTGCCTGAATAAGTTCATTTATTTGCTTTTCTAGGTCCAGATCACAATGACTCTGGGTAATAACGACTATGTAGTCAAGTAGTTTGTTCAGGTAGTCTTTTACATTAAACCAGGGAATTAGTGTAGCAGAGAACTGATTTGGGCTCCCTGCCCTGAGCTGCCTTTGTCTCCTGTGCAACTTGGAGCTTTTTGGAGTTGATGCTTTCAAGCCTAACTAAAGATCAATACAATTGGGTGCAGCCTGATAGCTCGGATGGCCTGTTCATACATATGCGTTTCATATGATGAATACACAGTTTTAAAATATTTTACTGGCTCTTCAGGCAATGTCTAATGTAGAAGGGAAAGGGTTTCAAAGCTGACAGAAAATCTAAACAGAATTGTGCTGTGATAACACAAGTGAATTGCAGTGTGAACGTCAGCGTCACTCAAGAGCTGTCACCCGGCAATCTTCATCCTTTCTCTTTCCACGGCCTCTCCACTCACTTGCAGAGAGAGAACTGCAGCCACATAGTGCTATTTCAAAAAGATATTTTCAAAGGGAGGTCCTGTCAGGGACAGTCCCCACTTCTTTCATTTGACTCGGACAGGAAATTTTTCTTTTTTTCGTAAGTCCTGGGGAAAAAATCCAGCAGTTGTTGCAGTCCCCAGAGGCTGACACATTCCTGTCCTTACTCTCTGCTTTGGTTTCTACAGTGCCAAGCCTTTGAACCATGATAACTTTACCAGGTGTTTATGTCCTGCCATAGAGACTGAAGACTCAATGCTTTCCCAGCCATTTCTCTTCCTGTCTTGTTGAGGGAAAACTGGTTGGTCACAAGGTGCTGCAATACACAGGCTGATCCAATGCTTACCAGAGAAATACATTATGTAGAAGGCATGTATAGGTAGCAGATCTAAGTATGCAGAGCAAAGGCCACAGAAAAACATAACATATAGAAAGTGTGTCCCTAAAGTCCAGTGTAAGTAATAAAGTCTGCAAAGATTTGCCAGGTCAGCTCTCCTTGGCTGGCATTTCAGCAAAGCCACTTCCACTGCTGCTCAGTCTGAACCGAGGAAGTTCCTCCAAAGAAGCCACAGACAGTGGATACAAAACCCAAGGAAAGATAAGACCAATCTTTCTTTCCCTTTTCTGTTGAACTGAACTAAGCAGTCTGACATATAATGTGCTACAAAACTGTACTGGAGTGATTTATTCTGAAATTAAACCAGCTGCAGTTAATCTTTTCCAGTATCTCCTAAAAGGAGAGAGAAATTTCCTTTTCCTTTCACACCCGCTGCAGGGGCAAAGACACCCTCCCCTCCTCATGATGTTTTTTCTTCTGAATTTTTCTTTTGTCTCCCTCTATTGCTTTTTGCTTTCTTGGTTCTTTTCTTGATATGATAAAAAACTGCAAATCATATTTTGCATCTGACACGAATAATGTATTTGTAACATTGCCTACCATTCCAATAATGTATTTTGCTTTCTGTGCTGGAGAAGTTATATAAGAAAGCAAAGCTCCCTATATTCAATTCAGTAGCTGAACTCTTGTCATGATACAGAATTTTTTCTCCTCTCGTCAGAGTGTTGTAAAGGGTCTCTTTGGATACGGAAAAATACTAGAATCTTTCTTAAAAAAAAATGCAGATCAAATTTGACATTTGTAGGACACCAAAGCCTCTCTTTGATGTGTGCCTCTTTTTCTCAGGCTCAGACATTCTTGCCTGCTTGCTTTGCAGTTCATATTTTCTCACTTGCAAGGATATCCTATACGTCCACCATTACAGACATTATGCAAGGCTCTATTGCAGAACAAAATGAATTTTTTGGAAAGTGATTAGAAAAAGGGTGTACATATTGATCCAAACTCAGTCTTGACCTGACTTCCACAAATTTTAGAACAAGTGTGGTTATGGTTCAAAAGGTAGTACTAAAATATATATAAATATTTTATTAACTCTTTTAGAATGTCTTGCAATTTAGCTACTGTAATTAAGTAGCTATCTATATTGCAAAGGATATTCAAAATATTTTATCTATATTTAGGTATAAGAAATATATTTTGATTTAAATGAGGGTCAAATCACAATACTATTTTTAATGGCTAGTTCAGCTAGCTCTGTTTTTCACGTTTGCTTGAAATAACATATGAGATCTCTACATAAAATTACACAGTCACTTGGAGATCCTCTATAGAGTCTTTGGCAGCTCTCTGACTTAGTTAATTAGTATGGATCAAATCATAAATTTGGTTAACTGCCTTCTGTCGATCTCTTAGGGGAACCCAGAATTTAGCTGACACATTTTATCTGAATGCTCTCTCTGTCTCTTGCACAATTAAACATGCCAGCTTGTCTCTTTCTAGTTGTCTCTTTCCAGTTTCAAGTCAAAGCAAAGTGGACTGTTATTTAAAGACCCACTGAAAGCACAAAATAAATTTCAAGAATCACGGATTGAGAAAATTTCATTTGAAAAATAAACAGATTTGTTTGTTTTTTTCCCCCTCTTCTTATACAAATGAAATCTTCCCAGTGATGATTGTTCAGATTCCTTATATATTGCTTACTTACCACTGTTAAAAAGATCTGATTTCGGATGGACTCTAGGTCTGATCCATAGTCATTTTTTAGCTTTTAATATTCATACTTTTTTCCCTAAGGAGCCCAAGTAGCCTTGCTTTGAATCTGCTTTTGAAATCAGACTTAGTTGTGAAATTTTTGCAATATAAATATCTGTGTGGAAGAATTCAAATACAAATAAATAGCAGAAGCAGATAGAACATTAAGATGAATGCAAGTGTTTCCATCAAATAATAGAGAAGAAATACAACAAATATTTGTGTAGCGTGATCATATCCCACAGGAACTCAAATAAGGCTGCCATAGAACTCAATTATTTAACTGTGATGGAGATTTCAGTCAGCTCATAGTGCAACAAAATTTTACATCACTTTAAAATCAGCTCACTGACTGAAAATTCATAGCTTACCCACAAATGTATATTATGATTGTACATCAGAGTGAATCTAGAAAGAATATTTCCAGAGTTGTCATTGAAACATCAGGCATTTACTTATTACTAACTCTGTTTCAATTTACATTTTTTTCTGTTAAGTTTTTAGTTTCAGGTATAAGCAGTATTAGACTAGTCTTTATATAGCCCCTTTCTGCCCATTATTTACTGGGTTACCAATTTGACAAATGGCTGTTTTTATGTGAATTATTTCTCTGCTTGAGTCAACACCATATTTTGGCTAGAAAAAATTGGAAGAAAGTTATGGTTTTTGAAATAATTTTGGTGGGTGCAGGGGTACAAGAATCAATATAAGTTGCTGCATGGATGTGTGATGTTTGTGGCCAAAATTTTTTAAATATTTGCCAATCAAGAAAATATCAACCCGTATTCCAGCATATCTTGAGAGACAAGGAAGTCTTATTTCCACCATTGCAAAAATGAGAAATCAAGCATGGAGAAAATAAATGGTTGCTTAGAACCCCACTGGGGACTAATAGAGAATGGGTAATTCATCTTACATCTTTCTGAGTTCCAGTCTAGTGCCTTAACTATAAGATGATCATTCTAGTTCTTTTAATTCTCATCAGTCCTACAATATTAACTTTTTAGAATAATAAATAACTTTACCATCAAAAGGGGGAATAGCTCCTTCATTGTCCCTCCTGAAGGTGAAAATAGAAAGCCTATAACATTTTTTCTCTAAGGATAATATCTGAAAACCTTCAAACTGGCTATTAAGGATTCAACATGTCTATTCAACAGAGCCATGAGCCGTGAGCCGAGCTCCCAGAGAGAGTATTAGAGCTGTTCTTTCAGGGAAAATGAACCTCTGCTGCCATCTTACTCATACTGAGTGTTTAAAGTTATTGTAGAATCGAAGTTCCCTAATACTGAAAAACTCAGTAAGAGTTTGAAAGTACCGGTATGAAATTAGAGAAGAAAAAAGTGCATAGACCTTGAGAACTTTGAAAGAGAAGATTTAGTTTTTAATCAAACCAGAAATTCAATATAAATATTATTGCAAAACTTGATGGAATACCTCAAACCCAGTGTATGAGTTGTCATATAACTAGGATAAAGATGCATAAAGATAGAGAATTAACTTGCTGAAATATCATTTTGAGCTGTCTGAGCATTTGCAATGTTTGCCATATGGACTTTCTTTTCTTTTTTCATTTCATTCAAATCTTTTAGTTATTTATTTATAAGTGAAAATATGACACACCAGAAACATTATTACAAGACTTGTTTGGTAATTGCCTAATTTTATATACCGAAAAGTTAGCTGAATTGGTTAAATCAGTTATCTAGGATCTTGTTTTAGTCAATAGAGAGAAATAGATGCCTCCAAGGGATAATATACCATCTGTTTTAGTAATCTAGTTCAGAATGGGATGAATTCCAATATGGAAGTGTCCATCTCTCTTGGTTGATTATAGAGGATTCTTGCAGGCTACTACACTGGAATCCCATGAGTATGTTTTACTGTTTGGGGGAGAATGCTATACTCTTTTGGGGAGAATATTATACTGTTTTGGGGGAGAATATTTGGGAGTTTATTCCATAGCATGCTCTGGTTTTTCCGGAATTTTGCAAAAAATCTGTTATGCAATGTTTCCTATACCCAGCAGGCCTCAGTATGAATGAGTATCTAAGAAACATAATCGCCAACAGCACAGGTGACTATGTGATGCAAATGACTGTAACCGGCATGAGGTGCATTTTATATTTTTAAGGGAAGGCTTTAGAAGACATCAGCTTTTACTTTTTACCTTACAAAATGGAAGGTTTCAAAATCACAGCAAGGAAGTCCACTGGAAGCTTACCAGTCCAAGCATTCAACTTCTATCAACATATGAGTCCCATTGTTTTTAAAATACAAGTAAGACGTGACTTTTGTAGGAAAAAAATATTGACTTTTTAAGATGAATTATTGGGCAACAGTGTAGCTTTGTAAGCTCTGTAATACTTTTTATGTCAAAAGGTACAAAAGTAGCAATGAATTTCATATGGCTTTTCACATCTTGGAAGCCACTGCAAAGTTTCTCCTGTTGAGTATCATTTCAACAGAAACAAAAAATTAGAAATGTGTCCTGAGAAAGCACCACGAGTCTTTGACTGACATTCACATTTACAATGGATATTCCAGCTGTTAAAGTCAAGAAAACAAGAAAAATGGTTTTTTTCCACCTTTTTCTTGACAGCACAAGATGTCATCTAGCTATCTGAAACACACATCAGTTGATATAAATTATTACATGACTATATGGTAATAAGTACCTACAATACTGTTTAAAAGCATGGCAATATTTTAATTCTTGAATAAAGGAAGAAACAGAAGGTTGATTTTATTATTCTTTCTATTGGTTTTTATTATTTTTACTCTCCTTATTCAGTAGTAGTTTACTTTGGTAAACCACATAGACTATAAACACCTAGGCTAGGAACTGTAAAAACATGTATGAAGAGACAAATCCTGTCCCAAAGAATTTAGCAATAGACAACAGAGGAAAGGAATAACTACTAGCTTGCTTTTGCTCAGTTTGTTTGTGTACTTATCAGGGTTTTTGAAGAAACCTAATCTACCCTTGTAAAAACCACTGCCTTGTTTTAGGAAATGTGTGCACAAATTTCAACACAAACCAGAATTCTAATAAATGTCTTTAGATGAACTCTGTAGTAACCTTTCTGTTAATAGTCAAGATTTGGTTACATGTCTGTGCAACCAAATGAAAGTTTGAAGATCCTTTAATGCAATAATATAATGCTGCATAATATGGCATAAATATAATCTAAATGTATGTGGAATTGAGCAGAGAGGAATAGCAATATATGAGTAGAACAAAAAAACAGTCTTTGCATTCAGGCTTTCATGAAGCATCTACTACTAAAGAACAAATAGCTGCATAAAACATCAAAAGTACCTCTTTTTTATCTTTAACAGACACTATAAAGTGACATTCAGCATTCATAATTCTGGTCTCCATAACAGAGGAGAAGGCAATCCTGTACAATTTTGCAACATACAGAAAGTAAATCAAAGCTGTCTACATGCTTGCATGAACACATATGTATCCACGTGTGTTATGCACAAACGATGTTCTTTAAATAGTCACACACCCATACGTACATATGCATGCATGCTATTTGATGCATTTTATAGGAGTTTATAGGAGTTAAGTGACTGTGGAAATAATGGAATAATTATCCATCCTGAAAAGAGGTTTTCAATTTGTGTTATTTCTGCATAAATAATGGTTAAAATCTAATGCAACTCTTAGTAAACAGAAATAGGAAGTTTCTATTTGAATGAGCAGTGCATCATGAAATTACATATAGCTTGCCGCAGAAATACATGCTTGACCAAAAAAAATATTTTTGAGACTCCATTAACTCCACCAATGTCTTGCATAGGACTGGCAACATTTTCATACTTAAAGTTAATCCAGAATGCTTATGGTGAGTAAATACTAAATGTGATCTAAAAGTTCTCTGATAACATTGCATGTGGATTGTTTTTGAAATACGAAATAAACAAGAAAAATCAGAGGTTCCCAAGGAAAGAGGATTAAAATCAAATTATAATTTTTATGACTTCAAAAGTATTTCTTAGCAATATATTCATTTTTACTCAATTGAAATGACATTTTTTAATAAAACAGCACACTAAAGAAATAATAGATGTTACTTTGTATTAAAATAGATTTCTTTTCACATGTATTTTTTAGTCAGATTTTAAGAAGGGCTGATGACGTTAAAAAAATTATCAGTAAATAAATACATTTCCATCAATAGAAAGCCACAAACACAAACAGCTTTTAGTAGACCATGAACAAATACAGTTTGGCAGCTAAGCCATTTGCATTTTAATAAGCCAGTAATTACACATTTACACATTTACCTGATTCAGTGACTTTGGGAAATGTTAAAAGCTTCCTAACTAGGTATTTTTTCCTGATGGCCAATTATATTTTATCATGTAAGTCTGTAATTAGGGAATTGTAACACATGTGAGTGCCAGCCTAAGTTTTCAGCTTTCAGTCTAATCATGGATATATGCCAGACTCCTAATGTCTCTTACACTCTCCCTCTTTCTCATCTCAGTCCATCTGGAGAAACTGCTCTCCTCAGCTCTCCTCTTGGACAAGTGTGGTATGATATCATCTGCAAGCAGAGACGTCATTTTTCTAGCCTTTGCCGAAGGCATGTAATTCTCAAAGGAAGTTGATAGTCCACTTGTTTGGCAAGATAGGTAATAGACATACCTTACCAATCTTCATACTGTCATTTCAGGTTTTTAGGATTGTTTTTCTATTCTATATGTTTTCTTCCATATAAGGGCACTTTCTTTAATTATCTGACTATTAATCTTAACATTTACAATAAAGATACAGTTTGACACAGCCACTAAAATATAGTGTACTTCTGTTGCATAGGGCTGACTCAGTACACAGGATTGCTACACACATGCAATACAACTGGATAAATGATAGCATTTGCACACCATTTATTAGCAAGCCATATGAAGGGACTCAAAAAAAAAAAATTTGTATTATTTAGCAATATTATCCTACCCTAACTCAAAGCGCCCACTTTGCTAAGTTATTAATAGTTTATTATGTGCTTTTCTTAGGGTATTTTTGTATGTGGTAGTGACCACATTTGCAATGAGTTATATTTAGACTAAGACTGTAAGGGGTTATATTTAGACTAAGAGCAAAACTACTATTTTGTATGTATAATTTTAAGTTTTGTGAAAGCAAAAGTGGTTCTGAGAATAGAGCATTACTGATTTAAGCATTATTTAAGGGAAATCACAATTATTTCATCTAAGAGTGCTAACTGTAGTATTAAAGTTATATTTTACAATATAGCATTTCTAGTACAGGATAAATGTTTTGAAAGTAGTGTTCAAAAATGTTTTAAAGGAAAGGGGTTTCTCTGGTAAAATTTGTATCAGTTTCTATAGAAATAAAGCAAATATTCTTGATGAAGAATTCTTGATCTCATGTTTTGTCTCATCTAGCAGGCTTTCACTACTGTCATTAATTTCTAGTGGGATAGAATTCTTAGATAAGGAAAATCTGCCCCAAAATTGGAAACTCTACATTAACATTGAACTATTTTAGTGCCTGTGTGGCTCCTTTTTTCATTCTGTTTGCAGATTTTTTCTGTAGCTTTCCATGTAGAAAACTAGAGGAAAAATCAAAATATCTGATCCCATTCCCTACACACACAGATAGCTCAAATGTTTTATTAAAATGAAATGAAGTCATACCATTAGCTGTACCATTTTAAGACTCAGATATATGAGTCTTAAACCATTCCTGTGGTTTTCCCAAGAAAATATCAGCAATGCTACCTGAATTAAATGCTTCCTACATCTACTGAGTTAATAAGGTAATTCTCATTTATTTGCACTAGCATGAAATCTAACCCTCAGGAAAGACTACGCTCCTATAGTTCTCCGTTGTAGAGGAACCAAAATCTTAATGAGCTCAAATCTTCTGAAATATGATACAGGCTTTGATGCAATTGGACAAATACTTAGCTAGCCCACTGTTTTAGTCAAAGTTTTCCTTTCAGTGAGTATTTGCAGTTCCTTCTTATGCTATATAGTGAAATGAAGAACAGGCATGTCTTGTACAACTAATTTCAGTGTACCATTGACATGGAGTTGGCTATACAGATAGCAAGACAAAAAGATACTTTGCAGTCAAAAAAAAAAAAAAAAGTTAGAAATCCACTTCTGATTATATATGCTACCTGGTCATAATGAAAAAGGTGAACATGTTCTAGTAATAGGAATGAGTTTTCCTTTACTTTTACCAAAAGCAAAGAAGACACTGAATGATAGAGAGTTGCTTTAAAATATAAAGAATGTTCAAAAATTGTTAATCCTTTATATGGCTGATCCTTAAAGGACAACCACAAATAAAATGATGGGAAATTTTAAAAATTCCCAGAACCTAAGACTGTTGAAATAATATTTTTTTCTTTATTGAAAATGAACTATAATTACATTTGTTAATTTTTAATGTATGCATAAATATTTACAGTATTGTATGCTTTTTTTTTTTTTTTTGGACTAAAACCCTCTACCTGTCCCTTAACTTGCAAAGTTTTGCTATTCCTGTAGCTACGAGAGATCTTGCTTTCTTCTGTGTGTGTGGAAGGAGAGCAGAAAATAATCTGCTAGTTGTTATATGATGAATCAAAATTACCGTCTGTACAATATATTGCATGGGGACATGATTCACAATTAAAAATATATGTGAACATTTTACCTGTGATAGAGCATAATACCTGTGGCTTGCAAATGATCTCAAATGAAGGATAAAGGAATGTAGGAATTAAGACACTGAGATATGCAGATAATTACTTAGGTAGGTTAGGTAAACAAAAGTCTATCTTTTTAGGTCATTTTCCATCCATTTTTCTCTTCATTCTTGTCATGCAGGTTGATAACTCCAGTGCAAATGTTTAAATCCTTCAGCATGAGCTGATTCCCTTAAGATTTCATGAGAAGGGACTGCTCTCCTCAGTCCTTGCCGCAGGCTGCTGGCTGTCAGTGGCAATCCCACACCCAGAGCCGTTTCCCTCTCCTTCCTCTCCGGTGCCCTTCTCCTTCTGAGAGCTACCACCTCGCCCCAGCCTGGTAAGACCACATTGCTCCACTAAACAGAAAGCAGGCATGACATTCAGCATCGTTTTCTGTACAGCTTAATAGTTTACAGTAAATTTTGCCTAAATGGAGCATGTAATTAGAAATGTTAATATAGCCACAGTATTAATACGTTAATTATACTTGACATTCAGAGTTTCAAAGCTGCATTTACTTACCATTTGCTTTAACTTACACCTTTTTTGTTAACCAGTAGAAGAAATCCATCGCATTATGCATGTTTCAGCTGTCCTTTGCAGTCAGGACTTGTCTCAGCCATAAATCCATTGAAACTGCTGTGTTTTCCTCAGGATTGTTTCACTGCTTGTGTAAACTAAAAAATTTGTTAGCCAGTAATTCAGTGATCAGCAGAGCCCATGAAGCCTTGTTACCAATGAATCTTTATCTTTGGATTCTTTTGTTGATATAAGCCGTGTGTAAACCTTCTTCCTCGTTTGGGATGATTATATGTGTGCTGTCCCGTGTGGATTCTCTGGAGTCAAATTAGGGTTGAGGCAAGGCCTTTCTAGGATGGGAGTCCTGACACTTATGGGATATCTATAAGAAAGCTGGGTGGAGAGATTCTGAGTTAATTTGTTGGGTTACAAAGGGGTTTGACTACTGTGAGGCTTCACATTTGCAGCATAATTGTGATTTTGCTCTCATGTCCTCTTAGAAAGAGCCATGAATAACTTGACTTATGTGAGCAGAGTTATGATGCTGCAAGAGCAGAAAATGCTTTCTGTCTTTGAAGGGATTGCCTGAAGTTTTGAAGAGATGATATATATACATATCTGTGTGTATATGTATCTGTCACTAGATGACATTATAAATTAAGGAATGACACAGACATCATATGGCCATAGTTATTTATCTGTATAACAAAATTACATATCTTATAAATTCAGTTTTCTTGCAACATTGTTTTCTAGTCCAAACGTCATTTGAGGTTTCTGCTTTATCAACCTGAGAAGGCTAAAAATTGTTCTTGCATGTATGTCTGTAGTTCCCAATGCTTTCAGTCGTGGTCTCACACAAGGAAAGAGTGAGTCTGACTGAGTTACATGAAGTGAAAGTGAATTTTGATTTATTGGTCTTTTAAGGAGTTTTGAATCAGATCATCTGCTTCCTGAAAGAAGAGATCTAAATATTTGTATTTCCATGTCTAGTGCAAGGCGAGTCAGAATCTGCTCATTGACTTACCACATGCTGCCTCTTGAGCTACCACTTCCGAAACTCTGCTTTGCATGAGAAAATACATGATGTATAGACAGTTATATGCCATTATTACCTTGATATGATATGTTCAAAGTAGAGACCAGAAAAAGAATCATAACTGGAACTTCTAGGTATTCCCGCAAATACAGCGGTGACATAAGTAGGAATAAAATGAGATTTAGTATGCACTGAAATGATGTGTAACTTACTTTTTATTTGGTTTGTAAAGCATGTGTGTGACCTGACCCAAAGCTAACAAAATTAAAACACAATTAAAAAAAACAATCAGCATGGTTTTAATGAAGTCATGATATTCACAATAAGACATGAAAATGATGTTCTGTAACAAACAGCGGCTCTCCCCCTCTGGTGTGTTTGTGTGTTTAACAGGAGTTACAGTGGGTGGAGGTTTGCTGCTAAGAAAAAATCCAGGACTGAATGCCTCACACCATCTTATTGTTTGCCTTTCTGGCTATAACCCCTTGTTTTCTATTTGCTTTGCCTTCACTGTGCCTCGGTTTCTGAGGACCTAAAGTATATTGACCATTTGATAGACTCTTCATTATTTTATTGTGAGTTGTTTTCATTTTTCATTATAGGCAGTTAAAAGCTTTTATCAGCTTTATTATTCCTTGAATTTTTAAGAAGCTCAGTGGAGAATGTGCATTCTTAGCATAGGTAAGGGAAGATTTGTCAGGGTAATTTTGTAAGATTATCAGCTATAGCTGAAAAAAAGATGGCAACTTTCTGGCTCATAAGACCTCCCACAGCAATACTGGTCTGAGAGAGCATCAGTAACATTTATAAAAGAGATATTTTTTTTCTTTCTCTCTGTAAACATCACTTATAGGCACTGGCCTATCAGGCACGGAGGCACAAGTGACCTCACAACCACAAACAGCAGCCAAGTGACCACCACTGGCCTGGTTGTGCTGCCTTCCATAGGAAATCAGATTGCCGTCACCTAGGCAGGTACTGAGGCTTCTGTAAATCATGCAGCGGAAACTGTGGCACCCTCGCCCAAATTCAGAATGAAGAGGAACTTCTCTAGCTGTTCTTTCCCTCCTCGTAGCACACAGCCAGGCATTCATTTCTAATTTTCAGTCTCAGCTCATGAAAGCAGTATGTATATTTAAAGTGGTTCAATAATTTACTCAGAAAATGCTTAAATTGCTTTCCTCCTATTGCTGGCAAATAGTGACCTTTCCATTTTAAACTCAAATGATGTGCAAAGAAGTGACTGCACAAGCTGGAACAGTGTCAAGAACCTGCAGCTAACACAGCGTTCAGTGTCTGAATTACTCAGTACCAATCAGTTGAGCCCAATCCTGAGATGGCAGGATGCAAATTTCTAAAATACAATAAATAATGAAAGCTGTTCAGAGGAAGCAGAGTGTGGTAAGAATGCACCGCTTTTTCTTGTAAATGAAATTTTGCAACAGAACTTTGCATTGTTAGCATTGCAAAGTTTGCAGAAAGAAATATGTTTAAGGTTTGTATTCTGTTTTATGGAGGGCAAGAACTGAAACTCTAAATGCATGGTTTACTGCCCCCATATTACTGTCAAACAACATTGTTTACATACAGATTCCCTCCTCAAGGATATGCCTCAGGGATATGACATGTCTTTTGGCTAATTAAGGCTTGAAAAGTCAACATTCTTTTCTGCCCCTTAAGTCCATAAATGAGAGTCAGGGTGAAATTTGATGCTCATGGGAGTATTTCTCTGTACTCCAGAATGAGACCTATGCATTAACCTTCAAAGATTTCTACAGTAATGGATCAGAGTGCTTTAAACACTTATGAGTGATCTCTTCTAACTTCATTAATGACTCTACTAATTACATAGTTAATCATGTCATCTTGAAAGCTGAAAAAATAGATAACAAACCATGGCCCTCTTTTCATAATTTCATTGCATAGCTCTTTTTAGTTTCGCAGTAAAGATGTAGTAGGATTAAAGAAAATCAACTATATGCTATATTTTTTGACCTTTGTAAAGAAAAATGACTGATTTTCTGAAAAAGAGATATTTGTATTTCAGGCCATAATCCTGAGATTTATGCTTGTTTACAGGCTCTTGTATGGGGTTTATTTCCAGTGTATTCCATCAAAAATCCTGGCAAAGCCACCGTAATCTTGGGAGAGTTATAATGCAAATGAAGATATTCATGGCATTGAGTTCAGCTCTGTCCAGAATGGGTCAGACAAGGAACCCCAGGCCTGCTGTGGAGGGACGGTGGAGCAAATGATGGTCTTTCTTCTCAATCTGAATTTGTTCAGGTGCTTTCTGTTCTACTAGACCTTTGATATCTGAGGGATAGTCATAAATACTGAAGTAACATATTGCCTGACATGCCATCCCAGAACCTCTTTGACATTTGTGATATAACTGGGTGTGCTTCTGAAGACATATATTGACATCAATATAAAAATAGCCTACTATAAAACCTACATTTAGGGGCCCACTTAGCCTCACAGCCCCACATTACTCTAAACAGAAAACCAGATAAAAAAGAATCTGTTTGCTTCTTCCTTTCTTATTGTTTTGGTGGTAGTGGAGCTTCACTTGCCCTGATGCTTTAAGCACAGACAAGGAAATTATCCTTGTTGACATACTGCTATCTTGAGATAGGCTGGAGATGCACCTATAAATAAGACCAGAAAAGCATATCTTTCACTGATGGAAAGAGCCTTAAACTGCCAAAGCCTTAACATCCTGCTGCAAAATTAGTGAATGTAAAACAAAGAAAGCACCAAAGGAGTATCATCTTTAATTCATATTATCTTCTTTCTTTCATTAAATCCCATTTTTCTGCAACATATATTGTCAAGATCCGAGCACAGCACATCAAGCTAGACAGTTCCTAGTAAAGATCCTAAGTTTATGTGGAATTTCTAACTATCAAAACAAAAAACAAGTCATGAAGAAACATTTGCACCCTTTATCTTACAATATAATAGTGATGTAAAAGGCCTGTGAGCAACAAGGCCCATTTGCCACAGTTTTCAGACCAGATCTGCTGTGTAAAAGACTCATGAAAACTAAGGGGGGGAAAAAATCACATCTGTGAATTCATGTTAAGAGCTTGAGCCCATACACTCAGTACTAGACACCTGTACTGTAAAAAAATGGAAAACATCCTATGCTTTTCTGAGGAAGACCCATGTCCTCCTTGCAAGTTGCTAGGTCAGTGACCAAAGATTAGCTTCACCACTGTCAGGATCATGGTCCTCTCTCTTTTCTCACAGGAATATTCTCAGTTATCCCTCATGCCTCTGTCTTCTGGGCCACTCAAGACATTCAGGACACACCAAAGTAACGACGGTCTGCTGGGCAGAGGGAGGTGGGATGGCTGTTTCACATCTTCTGGTTCAGGGTCATGCATATATAAAAATCAATGCTGTGACAGAAGCTGCCCTGTGTGAAACACGGTGTGTGACATGCTCTCTGACATGCAACGTAGGCCCTTGGCTGGGAAGGAAATGCCATAGCTGACAACTGGCACCAAAGGACTGACTCAAGCACAAGGGAAGCACAGTGAAGGAAAGCAGAATGAAAGCTACAAACGTAGCACAATGTGCAAGGAGTTTAAGGAACATGATAGCCCTGCTGGACAGTCTCAGCTCTCAGATTTCATGCCTTTTTTAAAGGAGCAAAGCAAAACCAAGAAATATTAGTTCTTTACCTAGTAAATTCAACTTGGACAGAGGCAAGAGAATTGTAGCTGTAGCAGACAATTCATATAAATAAATCAGGAAGACTGGGTTTCAGCAGTGATGTGTCAGGCTTTAGAGTACTTCTTTGCAAACAGCTGGGAGACATTTACAACATGGATTAAAAAGACATAAACAGTCATGCTGTTGCTCCTCAGGTTTTATCTTGAGTATGGATTTATTTCGAGCGTTAACTTTTGGTATGCATGTGAGTCACTTCTCAGATTGGTGGTTTTTGAAATACAGCCCATATGAAGGTATGAGAAAGCCTCTTTATAAGCAGCAATGCAAGTTCCAGGTTCAGTGGGAGGAAAGAACTACCTGGCTCGCCTTTACATAGAGTGGTCTCTTGCTCCACAATAAAAAACCAGAAACCTCAAGACTTAGAATAGTGCATGTATTTCTCATGCATCACACAATAAATTTTCGTAGTTAGCTCAAATTGCTAAAAATGGAATGAACTCTCACGGTTTTATTTCTACTGGAAAAGAACAAATACACCTATTTGATCATTCCGTATTCAAATAAAATGGGAACTGTGGACTAACTGTGGACTAAATGTCCTAATTTTATGCAAGTAAGAACCCGTGCAATTCCTTTCAGATAATTGTTTATGGAGATTCAATACAAGCCAAGAATTTTTCCAAATATTATTGTTAATCCATCGCTTATTTGAATGAAACTGGAAGTCAAACTAATCTTATTTACATGGTGTGCAACTTGGAAGCATAGAGATGTATTGAGATTCTGGCAGTTAAGATTATTTTTGCTCTTTTTGTTTAATATTAAATATCAGGTGAAAGGAGGTGTTTATTTTAATAAAATTTGAATTTGTTTTAGAAGTATAGGATCTTCAAAACTGGAATCACAAATGTATTTTCAGTTCACAATGAGCTGAAATGACTTGATCGACTAACTCTCTAGGAAGTCATTGTTTAGGTAAATGTGTCTTAGCTTGAACTACTTTCTCTGAAATCAGATTCTTTTGTACATCTTCCGGCCTTTGAGAGAAAACAGGAACACAAGTTGACAGAATGATAGAGGTTTTACAAGGCATTCTGATTAAATTTGGAAGTTCTGATGCCACTTTCCTAAAAGCCTTACTTATCTGGAAACACTTTCAAGAACCTCATCAGCTCCATCCGTCAGGGTTTATGATGCATTTTTGATACTTTTGAATACTTCAGATTTCTGATTTTCAATAGACTAACTGCATCTGGTGATAACTGAAATCAGAATGAAGTTTTTTTTGATTTATAGAGTTTGTCTCAATGAAAGAAGTTGGTGGTGATAGCTTCCAGGTATGATTTATGTATTGTCATCTGTCTTAAGTGAAAAATAGCTTTCCTACTGCCTCACAGTACTTTACTCAAAAGTAAAAGGAGAAACTTTCATAGTCCTTGTGCATCCAAAGCTGCTTCTTATTTTGGTTGCACTCTGTAGAGAGTATGTGAGCACTTCTAAATCAAGACCAGATTTAACAACCAGTTATTCCTATCATTCCTATAGCTTAGAACACACTGTAGATCTCACAGAAATTTGAGCTGCACCTTCTTGTATCTTAAAATGCCTAAACATATGCATATGCGTAATCAAAATGAACAACAAAAAATGAAAAAAAAATCCTGTAAACTTTTAATTACAGTTTACTTGTGCATGAGGATTACCTCTATGTTCCAACTCATCAGATTGTGTATGTGGAGTAGAACTGGAAGCCAAGTTTACTTTATTGTATTAGCGTGTATAAATATCAGATATCACTAAAGAGATGGTGAGCAAGGAAACTCAGCCCTGCACTTTCGAGATTCATTTAAAATTCTCAACAAACAGTTCAAAAATTGTAAAATCAGAGCATCTGAGGAAAATTACCTTGATTTTTACCTTGTTGTGGTTGCCACATATAACATGATAGATTTGTTCATTTTCCTGAAGCACAGTCTGATTTTTTTCTTGTATTGTTTTTTTTCAATGAAAATTGTGGGCGTAAATCCCAGTTGGGTGCATTTGAGCTTTAAAAAAGGGATTGTCAAAACAGACACAAAGATGTTTTCAGAGCCAATTTACAACAGTGAATACTCAAGTCTTGCTGTATTGAAGTGAAAACAAAGTAACTAAGGCCTTCATAATTTATTGACAATACCAGTTTATCTGAAATATATGTTTATTCTAATTACTTGTTTAGAGTAGGCTTACTTTGTATTATATAAAGTAAAATGAAACACTATACAAAATAAAATAAAAAAATGCACCTGGGATGAAGACTGTCTGATCCTACCTCCAAAGAAATAAATGTTCCTGAAAGAAAAGTTAGAGTTTTAGTGCCTCGATCTTCAATATTGTCAGCTAGAGATACAGGGGACCCACTAGCCCTTGTCCCCAGCCCTGTCAGCAGCGGCCGGGCAGCTTCAGCAAGACACTTTGCAAAAGGTCTTAATGCTACAAAGCAGGGAGGGGATACTGTGCCCTTTGCAAAGCACATCAAGGCACATGGATGAAAATCCCGATCATTGCTAGTGCTTGTGCTCTGCCAGATCCCAAGGGCACCCCCAGCCCTGCCAGTCCCTGCCCATCCCCAGCCCCAGCTCCATCTCAGCCCAGCCCGGGGTGTCAGTTGCTGCCCTGCGGCACCGCAGTGGTGCTGGCTCCAGCCATGCCAGCGTCAAAGAAATATTTCCAAGAGTGCGAGGTTGTGGTTCTCAAATTGCTTTGCCTGGGCTGAAAGTATTCTTAATTCAAGACACAGTATACCAAACATAAATTATTTTAACAGAACGTATTCTGCTGAGAAGGGAGACTACATCAAGTTAGGAATATTGATGTGGGTAAAATAAGATTGTCACTCTTCCTGACTTAAACATTATTTCCCTTGAGAACAAACCTCTACTGATATACTTTTCCTAGTTACAACTTCTAGCAAATTATTATGTTTTTGTCTGAACATCAAATGACAACATTCTCCTTTGTTTCACAAATTAAATAAACATTCTGTTAGAGTTTCTGAACTGGCCTTGGTTTATTTTAATCCCCATACCTTTTTTTAACTCTGCACTTCTTAATTTTTATGTAGCTCCTATTTCTTCAAATTTTAATCATTCCTTCTTTTCCTTCAATCACTTCTTTTCTTAACGTTCTTACTATTTATTTCCATGGGGAGATATAGAGATTTAAATGCTAAATACCTCCTCACTTTAATATTGCTTTAATAGAAATTCTCTGTCTAACTCCCATTGTACCATTTTCAAATTCCACCTGATAATGCTTGAGATTCTTTGCTTTCATCTTGCACTTTTTAATTTGTCTGTCTCTCCTTTTTGTCTTCCACATGTCCCTTTCCATTTTTCTTTCTTCTTTATCTTTCACATACCCCTGTTACTGCAGTACAGTCAGTCTGCTCCTGAAACCAAAACTGGGCCTGAGTTGTGCTTTATTTATCTCAAAGGTGGAGTGCCATATTCCTGGTAGCTTCAGTTACCTGTTATACTCAGTCCTGAGGGCAGCCCAAATGTTGCTCCCATTTGCCCCAGTTGCCAATGGCCTCTCAGGGGGATGAAAGGCATCCTAGAGATGCAACTTCGGTTGTCAGCAAAGACCATGGGAAATTCTCCATCTGTAAGCACCCAAGAGTCCTTTTGCTCATAGAAGTGCATTGTGGCTAGTTAGAGCACATTTTGTTGCTGAGGGAAGACTCAGCAGCTCCATCAAAGGAAAGGATCAAAGGAGGCTAAATATGCTGATAGATTAGGCAAGGGGTGATCAAATAGGTGAAGATTACTTGTGAACAAAAATTGGGGATTAGATTGTCAAACCAGCTTTCACTGAAAGCCATGGAAAACATTCTGTTGACATCCTCTGGAGCAATTAGGAGAATGCAAAATGTTTTTAAAAGTTCCATTGTTTGCTGGGAAAAAGTGTCACAAATTGCAAATTATTATTTTTTTCTCTTTTATTTATTTGCGGATTCCTTAAAGGTATTGAAGCATTGAGTGACAACTTGATTGAAAGGTTACTCCAAGGACAGGGAAAAGCAACAAAACATGGCTGAAATGTTGAATTTTCTGGCTATTTTAAGGGACATTTCTAAAATAAAACAATATTTGAACATTGGTGGGGTATTTGAATATTTACTGTGTTCATACATTTTCTTTTTTCTAATAGAAAATGAAATTTAAAAAAAAGAAAAAAAAAAGAAAAAAAAAAAAAGCTTGAGGCTTTCTTGCAACCACAATAAATCGTGTTAAAGAAGCAGTTACCAGCTGGTGTCAGAAACAATCACAGTTATTGGTGACATAGAGTCTCAGAGAGGCATGAACACGTTCAAGGGGAAGTTTCCTGAAGCTCCTTCACTTACTCACTGGATCCAAAAATGAAAGAACAAATTCTGCATTTACTGTTCAAATGAGGACATAACATCCTGAATTTGTTGGGTGCCATTTGTAATCAACATAAACAAGCAAAACTTCCCAGAATCATTCTGGTATCACTTTCCTCTCCTTCTTTCATAAAAATCTAAGTCAAAAGCATTTCTGCTCAGTGGAAGCCTAGAGAATTTTTGGTAATTGTGACACACAGTTAAAAAGATGTGTAACCAAGACCAGTAACACTGTTTTTGAGACACAAAGTTGCAGCCCAGGGATTGTGATTAATTATCTGTTTATACATCAACCAGCATAGCAGCACTAAATATGTTTGCTGTTCATTGCTGATTATGATAATAACACAGTCTGATCAATCTTTTTGCAAAGTAACTGGAAAAATATCTTCATAAGAGGAGAAAGTGTCATTGGCAGTCCAGGTCAAGTAAACAATATGTCATCCTTGAAAAATCTGCTAAGGGAGAATGTGGAACATGCAGTCAAGACAAAGTAAATCTTTGTGACGTAAGGAATAATGCACTCACTCACTGCCATCAGCGGTCTTCACTCTTGATTTGTCTGTCTCATTAAATATTGTCACCTTCTGCTGAGCAATAGAGATATTGGAGGGCTCTGTCTGGGTCCTCCTCAAGAGACATTATTGATACAGAGTGTGCAGCACATTTTCTTAGTGTAATTTATTGTTGCTTTTTTTTTGTCTTATACACAAGTATTTGAACAGAGGGGAGGGGGGCAAACATCATTGTCAGCTGTATCTTTACAGCTTTAGGTCTAAAGAGGCCTAAAACAGCTTTCAACAAGTAATTCTGACCAAAGAATTGATTCAAGTTACAGAGATTACATAAAATTTCAAGAAACAAAACTTTGATAGAAAATGTATGCAAGAGTATGAAATTTTACCGATCAGCAATTGTTTTGCCCTTGTTTTGATTTTGCTCCATTTCCTTTTAGATAAAATCTGGGGAAAAAAAGTTAGTCAACATGGAAATGTCATTCCATGACAGTTTTAGAAGAAAACACTGAATGTTTTTCAATATAAAGCTAAGATAAAAGTCAAAGCAAAATGTTCTTTTTGATTTTGAGCTGTTCTGGGTTTTGTTGCAATTCAGATTGCATGCAAACATAAGCTCTACCTTCTTTACAACAGGAGTCTAGCAGATCTACACATTGGCTGTGTTTCATGCACTAACAGGCCCCACACAATCAGATACAATGTGAGGAGGAAAGACAAAGATCCCTCTTCACAACCTTTCTATTTGAAAAGTAATAAGTCAAGCAAAGGTAGCGAGTGAATTGTAATAGATTTTGTAGTTTCCCCATGGGACTATTCCAAAATGAGAAACATTGTTTAGGACACAGACATAATATTTAGACAAAGGACCATCTAAACCATCTAAACTTTGGCTGAATTTAGAGCCAAAGATTTTGTACCCCATTAAACAAAAGTACAACATTTTGAATCAGAGCTAAGACACCAAATATATTCCTCCTGATGTTTACCAGGTTCAGACCAGGGGATTTGATTCAGCCCCACAGCCACTATCTTAAAGTATTTCTCCAGTACTTTCATAAGTGCTAGTTTGTGTACAGTCTGAGCAATGGTTACATACCTTAAGAATGTGAAGTTTTACATGATTATAACCCATCTCTGAAAATATATTGATATTCAAAACAGAAAGCATTTATTCAAAGCCTTAAAAGCGTTGGAAATAGAATTTGGTTGAAGTTCAGGGCTGACTACAGATGTTTATAAGCTAAATGAACCTATACAAAAAATGGCACAGTTTGCTCAGTTGAGTGAATTATGATACAAATGCATGTCTGAGAACTTTAACAATGCATTAAGACAAATGTATAAATGTAAGAACTTTCTGAGGCACATTATTTACTTCATAAGATCTATCATGTAGTTGTGTAATTAGGGATTTCTTAGAAAGATTTTTTTAGATTTACCTAATACAGCATATTTGTCTATTAAGTTAATGAGAATTTAGGGATTCCTAAATCTGCATGGTGCCACATACTAAAGCCATATGCTCAAAATCCTCAGGATGATATTGAAAACAGTTCATCTGGACAGAATGTTTCTTGTCTCAGTTAAACAGAAGCTGAGTTTATTAGCAATTCTGTATTCCCTTAATTGGAATAGCCAAACTGAATCTAAAATGGTTTTGATTCTTGAGTGAAAAGAATAGAGAACTTTTTTTTAAAAAAACAGCCCTTTTAAAATGAAATAAGATACTCCAAATAAAGGGCACATAACACCATCAGTAGCTTTTGAAACCTTAGCAATAATTTGTCACAGACATTAGCAAGATAGTATTGCATAGTGAGGTCACTTAACCTGTGTCTGAAGAGTTAAATAGTGGGGCTTCACTTTTTTAAAAAAACTACAAGGAAAGAAGTGTTAGAACTATGAAAAAAAACCTCTATTGTTAAAACCTTTTACTCCCTTTCAGTGTGTTCAGTGATGGGTGATGGGTTTATAGGAAATTCCTTTGAGTCCAGAGATGATAGAAGATGTTGCGCTTGGCCAGTGTGATTGCTGATATAAAATGATTTATTCATATCTTCTCAGGCTGACCACATTTCCGTCTTGAAATACTTTTTTCTGTATTGATAAAAGGCAGTCTTGAGAAAGGCAGCATCTCTTTCCCAAGAAATGGGAGCTAGCCCTCCCTTCATCTCAAGCTTTTGCTGCCGTGTGTTCACATCAGAAACTGTTAGGGTATCTTGAGTTGATGTGAGAGACTGCACTGGGGATTGCTCAGGAAAACATCACGTGGCCTCTGAGAGGGTATTAAGTGTTCTGATATTTCATTACAATCTCACTGGTATGCAGTGTCTGAACTGTTTTGTATTGATTTTCCAATTTGTTTAAGAACAAGAGATACTTCTTGTTTTCCGATCTGGTTAGAATTTCACTTAGTGTTATGATAAGCATTTCCAGGACAAACAAAAATTAATTTATTAAGAAAGGGTTATTGTATTTTGTTTGGTACTGTCAGCATTGATAGCCACGTTCAAGAAGCGATCAGATTTTCCTTTGTTATTATCTGTCTGTGCTCCAGACAACACATTAGTAAAAGGCACCTATGGGCCATGTTGTGCTATCAGCCCTCTGAAGCTCTTTGGAAGTGATTTGAAATCCACAGGGAGCCTTATTTAATAAGCAACTGTACTGCCTCAGGATATTTGCTAAAAGCCACAGTGTTTTCTTGGGTGGGGTAAGCAAGAGACAAAACTGGCACATTGTTAGAAAACACCATTCTTTTCATACAACTTGCTCAAATTAAAGTACTTACATCACTCTGGACCAAATTTTGCTGTGTAGGTGCAGAGGAATAATCAGGAAAAGAAGGGGGACCTTAGATGGAGCTACTCATAGCACGTGAACAGCTTCCAAAAATATTTTTTGTTTTTAATCAGGAAGTGAAGGGTTGGCAGCAGGTTACTGTGGCTATAATTCAGCAGAGCACTTAAGCATGTAAGTAAATGAGATTTAAGCAGGTGCTCAAGACACTGATTCTGCAAAACTTGCTCCTTCCCCTCAGCACAGCTATGTCTGTCATAATTAGGTATGGTCTTTCTTACCACCAAGCCTGAGTACCTCCTGCTCTCCAGTGTATTTACCCTCGGGAAACACTTGACAGGTAGGCTCTCATTTTAGAGCCTGCTAATGGAAGTAAACAGAAAGAGAGAGGTTAAAGTGTCTTGACAAATTCACTCAAAGCTGTGTTGCATAGCAGGCTTGTAGAGATGCCAGGTGGCATCACAAACATGAGACCATTTTTCCCTCCATCACTTATCTGAACTAAGCACAGGCTTGGTTATTCATGTCCCTAATATCTTGCCAAGTAGGGATGTACAAAAGTGTTTACCAGAGTTTTGTGTTGACCAGAATCCTCTTTGTGTTATTGAGGAGCGATGCAAGGTGAGATTATATTTCCACCTATGCAACTAAAAGTAGGAGAGAGCTTCTCAGAGGCTTCTACAAAGTGAGCAGAGACTTGGAATTTTCTGCACAAAAGGAAGATGCCAGTAGGACTTTCCTGCACTGGAAGACAGACATGAGGAGAGAAAACATCTATTAAATGTTCTGGAAGGATTAAAATTTTCTTAAACAATAAACATGTAATATGAACATCTGCCTAGGGAACCTTGTGTGCTACGAAACAGCTCAAAAGAACCTTTAATATAAAAATACTGGATAGGATTTATAAAACATATGGAATGTATAAGTTCTATCTTATCTCATTAGGAGCACTGAGTGTCATTTTGAAAAGTGCTTCAGTGCCCAGGTTAAGCATTTCAGAAGCTGAAACCCAAGTCTTATCCAAAAAGGGACTTCCACCTTGTATTGCTCATCTAGATGCCTGACATCAGGAGTATAATACACAGTGCTGAATTAGGCACTTTCTTCCCTACACACTAAATGGGGAAGGCAGGCTATGGTGGGCCCCAGAGCTGGCAGAGCACTGGAGATGGCTAAGCCAGACAACAGGACATGCCAAAGACAGGGCTAGGCCTGAAACTCTGCCCACGGGTGAGCAGAAACTTTGGATTTCAATGCAACAGCTTACCAGGGAGACCTCACCAGCCTTAGAGGAAGAAATCTGTGTTTCACTGGCTACATCCTTTCAGCTGAAGATAGACAGACCTGCAGAGTAAAGGGCCAGGAGAGGAAGAAAGGTGCCTGCCCTCCCCTTCTCATCATATCTGCAGGATGGATGAAATCCAGATAATCAACCCCATACACACTAAGGAAATGATTTTACCTAATACCCGTAGCTTTGTCCAGCTCCACCCATGAATCAGGACCACTTATCCAGTAGCAGAATGAGCCTTAAGGTTACATATATTTGAAGGTTTTTAAAAGGACAAGATCTTGGAAGAAAAGTATATTAAGTTTTGAGGCTATTTGTACTGTACAAATGTCATTCTGAGGAATTTGCTTACCAGAGCTAGAATCTAACAGGACATGAGAGTCTATGAATGCATTTTTGCATATTAATATTATTTGCAGTGCAGGTTAACATATCCCTTTTATGAGACTGTTGCTTTTATTGTCTAAAATGTCTTCTAGACCCTGCGTATTCAAGCTTTCTGACAATCTGTTTTATCTTTCCCTCTGATTGCTTGTATTACTATGCCAACAGATTATTAGAATGTCAAACTGAAATGAAATATGACCCTTTACAGATGTGTCTGTAATATAACCAGTAATGTACATGACAAGCTTGAGGAATGAATGAGTACAGTGTTTGTGGAGAATATTTTATACCAGTTTCCACATACTATGTCTTGCTTTTAATTCTGGTGTGTTCTTTGGCAATATTGTAATAGATAGCTAACCCAGATTTGTCATGATGTTCAGATCAAGACTCAATTATTTATTCACTGGAAATGAAAGAAGCACAGTAAAAAACAAGATGAAACACTTTTTCAGAAGTCTTGGCTCTCAAAAGTAATTAATTTTTGATAATATTCAAAAATAAAAATTCTTGAACAATCAATAACAATGTTTGAGCATTTTAAATAATAATGATCTCATACACGATCAATTACTTTTAAGAAATGGAAATCCATTTGTCCTTATAAAAAGAATTGCAATCAGTACATCTTGGAGTAAAGGCCAAAATTTTAGTGTCTGTTCCACAGTTAAGCTTATTTATATGAAATAATTAATGTGGAATCTAACAGGTACTTACCTAAATGTCATTCTCTATATGTGCCTTTCATTACAAAATGGGGCTTTTTTTTGTCTTACAGTATGATATCTACATATAATGTTTCAAATCTCTAAAATGTTGTTAATTTTGAT
Source organism: Apteryx mantelli (assembly GCF_036417845.1). Taxonomy (NCBI): domain Eukaryota; kingdom Metazoa; phylum Chordata; class Aves; order Apterygiformes; family Apterygidae; genus Apteryx; species Apteryx mantelli. The sequence continues at coordinate 55,017,092 of NC_089979.1, forward strand.
TTTTTGTACATTAGGGCTACTTTTAAGAAAAATAACTGTGTAAATTAGTTGCAGAAGAACTTTAACCAGATTATGAAGGTTGTTTCTTTCCTGTTAGAAAGCTAATAAATCATGTGCTATCTCATTATGTTCATGTCCTACCAAGCACAAGGAGTATGAGAAGAGCCTTGGTCATCGTCATCCCCTCTGAGTCTTAGCTGTTGGTAATGGATGCAGGAACTTACTTAAGTCAGAAACTGGGCAGGTTTTGGTCCTGAATTTGGACTAAAAACTTAATGATGTAAGTGTCTGGATGCCACCTCCATCTGCTTTTCGTTTTGCATTTTACCTAGACAAAAGAGCCTATAAACAAGATGGGGTCTCTCGGCAAGCTAGGGGTTCGATTTGAAGAAGAACCAAAGCATTCATCAAAAAAGTCAAAGAGATCTTGAGATCCCCTAAGCAAAAACTTTAAAAGCTGGTCTTAAGTTTTGTCTGTGGAAGGCTAGATTTGAAAATTTTTTTCAAGAAACTCTGTTTAAAAAAACTTTTATCCTTATTCATGGTTGCTATTGAATCCTTACATAGTCACCTTTTTACTCCATATAGGAAGGGTTTTTTTTTCCATTTCTTCTTTTCCACCCCACCAATGACTTCACTATCAAGAACCTTATCATCAGAAAGCAATATAGTCAAAAATTTAATTGAAGAACACTAATACTTAGCAGTTCAAAAGGATTCTTTATGGTCAGTTGTATCATGTTCCTCTCCATTCAAGTGCTTCACAGTCATTAGTTATTAATATATAAAACTCTCCTGTACACACAGTAGAGTTTTGTGGATGAGAGAATGTAGCAGAAAAAAGGCACTAGGAGTCATCTCACTTTGTCTGGCCATCTAAAAAAATCAGGTGTTCCGTTTAAGCCCATCATCTAGACTCCCTCTCATGAATGGGTATTTCAGCTATTTCAGATGCTTATGGAGTGGAATGAATTGCCCTCTGGAGAGGCCTATTTCCCTCCATTGACTGAGGACAGAGTTTAAAGGAATGCATCTTTTGCTAAGCAGCTTGCCTAAAGCGTAACCTAGGGCATGAACTCACCTGTACTGTATACAAAATGGGTGCTTTCACCAGGAGACCATCTAACAGGCAGTGAATCAGTTTTCAGTGGTTTTGTGAGTGTTACCATACCAGCTGCATCCTAGATGGTGTAGCTAGGGAGCGAAGTGCTGCCATTTCTGGGCTATTTTGTAGTTTGTAGAGCACAACAGATTTTAGGTGCATTAAACTATTTGCCAGACACTGATATGATTAGACTGCAAGAGCCAACCCAGAAGTGGATGTGTTGTCTTCAAGGAGACCTGAACAGTGAAATGCACTGACATGGGGTGCCAGGAAGATGGGAATATCTTCCTCCAGCATAACAAACTAATAATCAAGGTCTGCCTTAGCAACAGATAAGGTAGAAAGCTGCCCAAAGCGATAAATAGCTGGGAGGAAGGTGAGACCCCTGGGAAGCCAGATTGGCTGCTGCTATTGCTTCCTGGAAAGGAGCTGTTGTGTTTGGTGAAATGAGAGCTTCTGAGAAGGGGTGGCCTTTTCTGGGGGCAGGACCATTCTCTCAGCCCTCCCATCCTCTCTGAGAGCCAGCAGGGAAAGAAAAAGCAAACTGAAGTCTCTAGGACTCTCTTCCCTGTTCGTTTAACCCCATTCTCTATCCCAGGTCACATACAGCTCCTGTTTTCCCCTTTCCCATCAGTTTTTCCCACCCCCTTCAGAAATTTTGAGGCAGCTTTGTAATAAATGAAAATGTGTGTCTCTGCAAGAAGTCAGTCATTATAAAAGGAAAGGCTGCTATTAATCACAGTAACAGAGAAAAATCCCTTCTGAGGAGTGGAGCAGCAGAGAAAACTCCTGGGGACTTTTCCTTCTCTCTTTAAGGACAGTTTTGCTATCTCCCCTGAAAAACAAACAAAACAAAACTAATATTCATGTATTAATTGCTTATTCAGTATAATTTGGCAGCTGTTTTGGGTGGGCATTTTTCAGTCCCTAATTTATAAAGTACATTAGTTGTCAGGATTGGTAGGTAGTTAGACTATAGCATTAGGACTTCATGAATAGGTATTTAAATGACATAGCTGATTTTGTTCAGTGAATGGATGACTGAAATTTTACGATCAGGATGAGATCTCTACTAAATCAATAGAGGATTTGAGTCTTTCACAGGTAGGATGAGTGCAGCTTGCACAGAAGAAAAGGCAAAGCAGGGAACAGGATAATAAATTTTTAGAATACTTGCAACTTTTAAATTTCTGTTTTATACATGTTATAATTACTGGGAAAATTGGATTATTTTAATATTGCTAGCTAAGGTTGGATTCAAAGTTTCTCTGTAGTCACAGACAGGTAATGCTCTCTGTTGGCAGAGAACATTCATGAGGCCTTTAAAGGTTAGGACTAGATGTTTATGTGGGGACAGTGTTAGAATTACACCAGTGTTATATTATAATGGACAAAATATGCAAATCCTAACAAAGGATGTAGTTGCTTTCCTTCAATGAACTGCATTAAAGTGTTTAATAGTCTCTAAGATCTAGAAGAACACTCCTCTTGTGACATATCGCACATTAAACATGTATTCCTTAGGATTTCTCAAGGATATTTTCTGTTTTTCCACATTCTGGAGGTACACACTTTTCCCCCAGTAATGCTCACACACAAAACTTGCTATAGCACAAAGCTTGGTCCTGGTTCTGAACAGTGCAGCCAAGTGACTTCTTTCTCAAGCAGTCGATTGTCCCCATACCAGTTCTCCTGCTGGGAGTTGCAGTAACACTGCTCACTGATGGGTTAAATTTCTCATTCAATGCACAATAATATTCTTCTCATCTGATGCCTTTCAACACAGTCAGCAGCACAAGCACATGCATTTTCCTTCCATTAAGCTGCAAAGCACATCTGGGATTTCTATATAAATTCTTAAATGTGAATATGTTGTAACAAACCTTTCCGGACTTTTGGCACACAGGTGTGCTCCCTAATTTTGTCCTGCATGCCAAAGAGTCTTGCTGGTTATCTCCAGTTATCAGAAGATAATTTTTCTGTCTTCTGGCCTCTGTGACAAGAGTTCTTAACCTGGCATGGGTGCCTTCTGTAGGGACAAAATTGGAAGAAATGCTTTCATGGAAATACAAGTTTCTCTTTGAAAATTTTTTTTTTCAGGAGTCCAATTGTTGATTGTCCAGATGTTTGCAGTTCCAAGGGTGCAAACATGGCTAAACCAAATTCAGTCTGTAATTTTTTTGATGTAGATTTCTTGCATGTTATCAATATTGAAAGAAGTTTGAAGAATAATGAAAATGCAAGTGCAGTCAATGCTTTATGGTCTTCAGAAAATTAAAATACCATTTCTATTCTACAGTCCTTTTTGTGGCTCTCTTGAGACATTATATCACTGTGTAAATATTCTAGGCTGTCTAAAACACCACTTGGTAATCATTATATTCTATTCTGTCTAGCACCATTTGTTAATCATTATTTTATTCTTATTATTCAACTGACCTGAGGGGGAAAAAAGCAAAGTATAAAGTTAAGCAGATCTGTAAAACTTGTCAAAATAACATTGCCAGTTACTATATTTCCAGGGCAGAGTGGAAGAGTAGTGGTGACTGGAATTCTATATCAATATATTTGCTTCTTTTAGAGTTATTGATCAACTCAGAATGTCAGAATCTTGAATGTATTTGATGAATTAACTAATCCCATGTCAATTTTCTCTTGACTGAGAAGTCTTGTAAGCAAAATTGTAAAGGAGGATTTTTTTGTTTTAAATATGGATGAATTTAGGAAGGGAAAATACAGAGGGTTTGGAAGGTTGTGACAGAAGGCCAAAAGACCTTTCACAAAGAAAGAAGATGTGTTTGGTGACAACACAAAGACAGCAATTACAAATAGTAAGAATATTAAAAATGATAAAATGTTCATTAAAAACTAAAAAAGGGAAATAGAGAGGAACTGATATTAATTAGAATTTATTAAAAGTAATACAGAGTTAAGTGTAGCTAAATGGTAGGGTGAAATTCATGTCAAGAGAAATAAGGATAGTAATTTTTGAAAGTATATTAGCAACAAAGGATGGTAAAATTATTCATAAATCATGAAAAAAGCATATATGTTCAATAAATACTTCTGGTTTTCATTTGGAAAAAAACAGAGTTGTGTGACTGCATTGCAGAAGACCACACACTTTTCAATTTCCTAGTACTCAGGAAAACTGTGACCCACCTTTCAAAGACTAACCAGTTTTGAAAAGTTGAATCCAATCTGTTTAAGATAATCTCTGCTCTGCTGATATATCAGGAAAATTCAATCAGAAGCAGAATAATTTACTTAAATTTGAAAAGACCAAATACCTGAAGAACTGTTGGCTGATCAGACTGAAATTAAAGGGAGGAAAATTAGAGGTTAGTTGAAGCTTTGGCTGATAACAAAATCAAAGCACAGGGACACAGCTGATGTGAATAAGCCCTTCAACAAAATTTTGTGAAAAGTAGGTCTTTGAGGTTACAAAGTGGGTTAATAGAGGCAATGTAATAAACTTTGATTAGATTGGTTTATTTATTAGATGTATTATCTATCTACATATTATGATATATATATACTTAGTATATATATTTATATATTATCTCAATTTATAATCTATATATTAGATTAAAAAATATTAAACTTGAGACTGCTAATAAAATACATGCTAACTGGATAATGGACTGGCCAGCTGAGAGCTATTACTGATGGGGAGTTATCTTGAAATAAAGGTCTTGAGAGCATTAGGGCCAGCTTGATACTGAACACTTCCATCAATGAAGGTGTTGGAGATGAACATTGCTTGAAATGTGACTACAGATGTTATAAAGACTTGTGGTGTCAGTGTGAGGTTCATCACATGGAAGGATCTATATCACATGCTAAGCCAAACTTCATTCAAACAAAAATGCAGGTTTTTAACACAAAGAAATACAGAAGTCTCCATGTTAAAGTAGGAGATATCTGTAGAATGAGGGATGATACACTTGAAAGGAATGACTCAAAAATGCTTGAAGAGTCCAAGGTGGGAATTGGTTCGGCAGGAGGTCCTGACTGAGGCTGTGCCAAAAAGTTTGAGTGCTGCTCCTGGATGAGCGCCCAAGGGGCTGATGAGGAGGAAAGTAACTCTTTTATGGAGTCTGCCACAGTCGGAGCATTAGTAGGACTCCCACGTGCAATTCTGATGCATGCTTTTAACAAAAGCTTTGGAAGAGAGATTGGGAAGAAATATTGTGATTTGAATGAAGTAAAGAAAAAAGCTGGATTGAAAATTCACCCTGACAGGCATAAGCTAAGATGGCTGAATGTAAAGCACCAAATTGTTGCTTGTATTGTTTGACTCGCAGAACTTGACAAAAATTCCCTGTGAAATGTGGTGCAGTGAGTCTTAGCTTTGTAAACATATTTTCTACAGCACAAAAAAGGTCAGTATATATTCCCCAGACTAAGAATGGAATAAAAAAAAAGCTCATGTTTTCTGTTACTTCTAACTGCAGTATTATAAAATAGAACTAAAACATCTATAGTACTGCTGTTAAGAACACAGAATTCAGCACTTGTTGAAATCAGCACAAATATGCCTACTTCTCACCTCTCTCCAATTACTAGCATGGTGGAGAATTAACATATACAGCAATAAGCTAGCTCCAGGTTCATAAGCAGGGCTTCTGGATGCTATTATAATGTAAATAACAAGTAATAAAGTAGGAGCCCCAGAGTATTTTTTGGAAGACTAGCTGCAATTTTCCTGCCTCCAATATTTTAAATTCCTATTTAAATTCATTTAGGGGAATGGGACAGTTATGAAACTGAGTTTGTTCTTATTCTCATACCTACTGAACAGTTTCCTCAGTAAATAAGCCTATAACTCTACACAATTCAATGTAATTGGGCAGTTCTTGCTTTAACAGATGTTGTAGGACAAAGTGAAGGCCCACAGAGCAAGTTTGTTTGTTTTAAACCTAATACATATTGAATCTCTCCTTAGGAGTGCACCCTTTCAGCAAAAGCAGTGACCAAGTCCCCTTATCCCAGACGCCCAAATCTGAAAACATTCACTGTAGAAGCAGCTTTCTTGCAGTGCTTTCCTGTATCCTTTAAGAGTTATGCATGACTTTTCCTTGTAAAATAAAAAAAAAACCTTTAAATGGAATAAAGAGTTCTATGTTTCATTACTTAAGAGTCTATTTTCTTAATTTGCCTTGTCCTAAATTTTATACAGCATCACTAGTTCAGGTGTACTCCTTTTTATTTGTGTGTTTATCCAGATGCATTTAACTAAATGGTCCAAATTTTGACTGTGTAATGAGGTGTATAATTGATTTAGGATAGACTAAATAATATGCAGGTGGTTGAGGTAACCCATTATTACTGCAGAATTAGATTTCAGTAGCACATTCTGTGCTGTTTTTCCTGAAAGAACAATGGCAAAACAGCTTGAGCAGACTGGTTGACTAACAGTTATCACAGATATTTTAAGTGCATCTAATGGAACTATGCTCAGACAATATTTCGGGTATGTCCAATGGCAAATTCAGTGTAAATAATGAACTGGAGTGTTATGCCTTAGCATTTTGCAAAGTAATTACCCAAACTGAATAACTCAAAATATGCCATCACTAAATTTAAAATGTGGGAGATAAACAGCCTGAGTAAAATTGCTTGAGTTATCTACTGACTTACCAGGGTGTGACTGGTACTTTCTCTAAGAAATATGACTGCACTTGCCAAGGTATGTGTGTGTGTGTATATATATATGTATATATATATATGTACACACAGCTTCATAAGGCTACTTGCAGCAGAGAGAGTTCTCACACTCAAGTCTTTAAATGCCTATCACCTGCAACATTACTCATTGTAAGTAAATTTTTCCTGCTTGCACTCCTCTCTTTCTGCTGCTGCTCTACCACTGTTTAAACCTCTGCTCCCCTACTTTGTCTGACATTCCCACTTCAGGTCCCTGTGCCCACCCACACAGGTTTTTGCATTCAGAAGACTGCTAAATATCAATATCAGATAATCTATAAAATCTGAAGTAGAAGATTCATTCCATGCTCTTCTGCTTCAATAGAAATAAACTCGGAACTCTATGAAAATATTTTGCATCTCATTATTTTGCTATGTAGTATCTTTTTTTAATAGCATTTACTAATGAAATAAGTGTATAAGTCTTTCTCTCTGTTTATTTCACTACATCTGAATTGATTCTATTATGCAGATACAAGTGCTTATCTCTTCTGAATTTGCAGGAAACCATATTAAAAGTGCTGAAGCTAGAGGTGCTCCAGCTAGAAGCAAAAGCATCGAAATGATGTGATCTGTGGAAGAACTTACACCTTAAGAAAGATTAAATGTCTGCTTTTCAGAGTTAAGCGCAGCATATTCCTATAATAGTGGTTTTGTATTGAAGTGAATAATTAATGGATAATACAGGGTTTGAAGCAGTAGATAGAAGGCTGTAATAATAGTACAGATGGCATTAGTGTCCAGTATTCACTCACAAAGGTAAGAAATACCCAATTTTGAATAAAGATTGTTCTCTACGTGAAAGACTTCAGTTTAGAGGATCTCTTTGTGACCTTTTTTATAAGTTAGGTAGAATAGCTCTGGTAAATACCCAGTATATAGCAGTATTCTCCCAAATTCAGCTTACTGCATATAATTTTATATTGCCTGTCCCATTAGACATCTCTTTAGACTTCAAGTATGACCATCACCATGGTAACTAGGAACAAAAAACATTTCTCGAGTAATGTTACCCAGCAGAGTTATGTAACACACATATCTTGTTTAGCTTAGCAGCGAACACTGCTGCAGCAAGCACAAAATCCTAATTATCCCTGGCAGATTCCTGGTTTTCCCCTTTGTAGCTCAAGGAGTAGAGGCATGTATTTCTTGTGACTGAGGGAAAGGGTTCTGAAAGAAACAGCTCAAAAGCATATAAGGAGCATGGATACTATAAATCAAATTCTTGCAGGCATGCCTGTGATAATTAGAGCTGTAATCTCCGTTTGTGCCGTTGCTTGGTGCAGGCCAGGTGCTCCTTCCTGAGCTTGAGCTTTGTCTGGACCATGGCTCCCCCTCTGCAGTGAGTGCCTCTGTTTCTGCTGGTGTTGCCAGCATTAGGGCCTTCTCCCCTGCACTGGCTGGTGGCCGTGCCGTGCTGGACCAAGGAGCATCCTCTTGAGCTCCGCCACATTAGGCACTCTGGCGGTATACTGTATCCTGCTAATGGTGATTTAGGACTCAGGCCAAAACCTATTCTTTTGGGTGACAAGGTTTTAACCTCCTCCACAGCCTCTCAGATCAAGTACAAGTATTTGCCTCTTCTACATGCAAAGATCTGGGCAGCTTTGAAGAAATGCTATATTTTGGACCCAATGGCCTGCTAATTTCAAACCATACAGAGTTTACTTCATCAGCCCCTGTGCACAGACCCAATGTGTGGCTAACCCTAGCAGGCTGCTGGTTGTAGCTTACTAAAAGCAAGAGTAGTTCTGAAAATTACAGTTTTCAAATTGCATATGTTTAATAAAATCATTGCAAGCAATTGAGAAATTTAACTAAAAATAATCCTTCCCTTGTTTACAACATAAATCAAGTCACTGTTTACCAATACCATACTGTCTTAATTATGCGCTGTCTTTAACAGGTTAACTGTAAGTCTGCAATTAAATAATTAGATAAAAAAATCTTCACCTCACCCCCAAAAAGTTAAGTTTAAAAAAGGAAGTATAGGAATCTTTCCAAGACTGGAATTCAACACAAAACAGTCCATTGGTACTAATGTACTTTGCATTGGACCTTTAATAGCAATTCACTGACAACTATAATTTATTTCTGCATTAAAAACAGTCACAGACAGAGCCATTTTGCCTTTAAATATCTGCTGCCCATTTCCACCGTCCTCTCTAGTAGACACACACACACGTGCGTGCGCATGTGTATGCATTAGGTGTATAAAACAGTAATGCACATAAACACAAAAAAATTATCAGACATGTTGCTGAAGCATCTAGCTACCATTTGTTATTTCTATGCAGTCATACAGATATAGATCTAGTTCACATGCACATGAGTTTGTGTTAATTTACTTTTTATGAGCCCCCCCCAGGAGATTTTAGAAGTTCCTCTGTTATCCTACTTATGGTATATGCAACTCCCATTAACATGACACTTCCTGAGCTCTTCTAATCTTGGAAGCTGTGAGCCCCAATGACTTTTTCCTAATATCTAACCTGGGTCTTTCTGCAGTTTAACCCCATTTCATATCCAATGCTCTGTGGTCACTTCTTCACAGAAGACTTGTATGTTTATGGTGATCAGCATTGTTTTTCTTCTTTTCTTGAGTCTAAACAACCTCAGCTAATTCAGTTTTTCCTCATTAGTCAGGTTTTCTAATTTCTGGGGCATTCTAGCTCCCCTCTGCTGGACATTGCCCAGCAGCTCTACAACTTTTCTGAACAGAGGTACCATAGCTGGAAGCAGTGTCAGTCAGCTTAAGATGGCACTGAATAAGATAGAAGGATTTTTTATTTTTTTTTCATCTTTTGACACTGGCTTCATGCTCACAGTGGAACTTTTTTTTAACATCAGAGTAACATTGTTGATTCCTATTAAATTTCACTGTACTAAAATCAGCTACAGTCATTCCCATGCAACAGTTACCTAAATAATTGTTTCCAGCCTTGTATTGGCACGGTCTGCCTACCTTCTTACTCATCCTAACTGAATACCATCCTATCTTTTTAAGACCATATCTTTAATCTGTTTCTTTAAATTCCTTACAGTCCTTCCCAGCCTGGTGCCATTTTCAGATTAACTAACATGTTCTCCTTTCCATTCTGCAATAATAACAATAGGAGTAGTACCAAACTGGGAATAGATAGTATCTTCACTTCATATATCCTCTTTTCCTTGTGATAGTGATCATAACTATCCTGTGAATCCAGGTTTCCAACTAGATTTCTCTTCCATAATTGTAACAATTTAATCTGTAAGATTTCCCTTGCTTATGTAAGAGAATATCAGGAGACTATGTCAAAAGCTTTTGCTTTTTTCCTTATGATTAATGGTCACTAGCTACAATAAAATAAGGTGCAATTCACTGTTTTTAATATTTTTAACAGGATTAATATTTGTGCCAGCTGTCACGTCAATTTTCTGACACTGCTGGCTCAAAAAAAGATATAATCATCATACTTTAGAGTGCCCTCAAGAAGCCTGCACGTTTTGGAAGCCCATGAAAGAATATATACAGAGTGCATCTTATAAGTAACTGAATTTAAACTGTAGTTGCAGTACATACAGAAGAAAGCCACCGCATTCATTTGTGCCTCCTGATGTTTCAGTATTACTCTGTCCTCTGCTTCTCTTCAGATAAGGGATCTGAAATACAGCTTTAAAAGGTGATCTGAGAATAGTCTTATGTCAGAGACCAATACTCTCTGACCAGACCAAAAGTCTTTAAAAGTGAAACTGAGCTGAGTGAAAAGTGTATCATACCCTACGCAAAACAGCTGACTTGCAGTGATGCTGGTGAGACTGAAAAACATGCTGATGTATTGGCAGACTATTGACGAATTCCCCAGCTGAAGGTCCTGCAGTGCCCACTCCCGTGCTCGCTTGGCAGCAGGTCATTTGCTGGGAAATGCCCCCGAGACTTGCTCTGCTCATCAGGGCAATGAGGGAGGGGTGCTCAGAGATGGAGGTGGTTTGCTCCAGTCTCAGAAACTTCATTTGTACTTTCTGTCACGAGCTGGCACTAATGGGGACTTAGGGGAAGGTTGGGCTCTCATCTCCATGCCTATTGCATGCACTTGCAGTTAAGGCTCTGCTGGAATTTTAATTATAGGAATTCCCAGAATATTTTTTTTTAAACTTTAGCAGTGCAGTTTTTAGCTAAATTAGGTTTAATTTTTCTAAGCTCTGTGTAAGCTGGAGAAATCTATGAAAGCATCACACTGTACTTTTATATGGACTGATTTGGGCCATTCACTATTTCATTTAAAAGCACGTCTCAGAACTGGTTACTTGCAAGGTTCTGGCCCTACTGCATGTAATAACAAAACTCCCATTCATCCTAGGCAGGATTTTACCCTCACACAAAGAGAAGAGAGTAGGAGCTACCCAGTACTTCTCAGATTTAGACCCTAAAGAATATCATTTTTCCTCAGTCTCCAGGTGATATAGTCAATCACAACCTGAAAGTGGCTATGCTTTGAGGCTTATATAAAAAGGACTATTATCACTGTTGGAAAATCAGCAACAATTATTGCTTTGCATGAAGTATCTTGACATTTATTGTACATTAGGAAGTAGTAATACAGACAAATCCACATATTTCTATGTGGATTATTAGCATAATAGCCCTATAATAAGCAGCAAGCCAGTGTTATAACACTGCTATGATGAACAGTGCCAGTCATCAGCTGTCACAGATGAGTGGAGTAATGCACTTCACTCGTAAGAGAGAAGCAGCACTATATTTATTGTGGTAAGATAGCAACTTAACAAAGTTCAATCATATATAAGAATGATTTAACAAGGTTCAATTGGCAAGGTTCACTCTGTTATTTACTGCATGGAGGACAGGGTCAGATGCAAGTGCAAAGGAAACCCTTCCGCTGAGTCACGAGGTTCAGAAAGGACCTCCTTGCTTTCCAGACTCCTTCTCAGAGGGGCCTGGGTGCAGCTGGATCCAATCTTAGTCCCAGGCTTGGTCAATGGTTCATGTCTAAAGGAATATATGTGAAGGAAACCCTCCCATCAAGTCACAAGGTTCAGAAAGGACCCCCTTGCTTTCTAAACTCCTTCTGAGAGGAGCCTAGGTGCAGCTGGATCCAATCCTAGTCTCAGACTTGGTCAAAGGTTTAAGTCTAAGGGATTAGGTGCACAATCAATCAGAGATATAACTCAGCAAAGTTTCACAAAGTTCACAAAAGTTCAGCATGCTATTAATCACTTACCAAGGATCTGTCGCAGGTAAGGAATCTCTCATCCTCAAGGAGTAACCCCAAGAGGCATCCCTGCTCAAGAGGAGGTCCTTCAGTGCAGCCTGCTGCCATGCAGGAGAGCTCAAGGGGCTCTGGGCTGCCCCCTATTTATGGCAGGGTGAGATAATTGACTCATAGTCAAATTTGCATGCTAGATGGGTCTTAGCTGGCACATGCTCAATTAGCCCCTGCCTACGTGCTGTTTACAGGGAGGTCAGGCTGAGGGGGAAGAGAGCACATGGGGGGGGGGAAGGAGCACACTGTCACATTAACGTATCACTGGAGTTATGTATAATGAAATGATAGACCATTTCAATTACTTGTATATTATCAGCATTTTTTTTCTTATAGTATTAAGCTTTGTACAAGTATTGGGGTACACCAAAGAATCCCAAAAGTGGAATGTCACAGGCTCCTGTGCTGATTTTTGAGTAAACAAGAAAAGAGATAAAATTCAAGGGAAGACAAGCAGAAAAAAATACTGTGGTGAAAATCATGAACCCAAAACACTTTGGCCACAGATGTTGAGTGAGCATGACAGGGGTCAAGCAGGATCCAGGATGGGCCTTGCTATGTTGCTGCCTTAACTAGTTAAAACAACTTTGTAAAGTGAAGTTAAACACAGGCATATTATTAAAACAGGGTTGAGGGCAGGAGTAGCACCCTTACTCTTAAAAAGGCCTCTGATTTTTCACTAGAAAGCTATTGTAAACAATCCTTAACTGTTAATATTTAGTCAAATGAAACTGTGAGGTAAACACATAAACCTCATCTGATCAAAGGTCCTGGGTGGTACCTAGGGATATTTTTAAGCCACTCTCTTAAGAAACAAGCATGTTGATGCTTGATGATGTTAGGCATCAGTTAAGCTAATTAAGAAGGTACAAAATGAGAAAGATTTTTTTCTAGTCTTCATTCTGAAAAAAACAACAGCTAAGTAGACATTAAAACAGCAATTATATACAGCAAATTGTGCAAATCAATCAACAGCATTAAAAATAAAAACTAATGTTTCAACAGTCATTACTTATGTTTTAGTCCTTAAAATGCACATATGTATCCAACGTGGTTTTCGGCTGCATATCTAAGCAATAGATTATATTTATCCTGCATCTTCTACCTCTGTGGTCCTTGATTTACTTACAAATTGTTTCAGACCATTGTGCGGGATCACACAAGTAAGTTTAAAAAAAAAATGCTACCACAAAATGATCTTTCCTTTTTTAATGGAGCAAAAGCAATAACTTTAAAATTATTAAAGCCCACAGTCCTGATCAGGCACAAGCATAGATAATACTAAAACACTGAGGGGAAGGGGGACCAGATTCCTCATTTGGTGATAAAATATGCATGCTATTATTCCTAGCAGTGTAAAACAGCAAGGTAATGGACTTCAAGGTGAGGGTTTTTTCTTTCTTATGTGCTGAAAAATATTTGGTAATTTTTCTAAGAGTATTTTTATTAACTTCATTCATTTTCTTCCCTCTCAGCCCTATCTGGCTGCCCTCATAGCAACTAAGAAGCCCTAAGCCAAGATCAGCATGTTGTGCCTGACAGATATCTCCTTACTTTCAGATGTACCCACACGTATCCTGTGGAAAAGAACATGTGTGATCCAATCCAGGGTCAGGGGAGTCTTAGAAACAAATTACAAACATCCAAAATACAGTTTCTTGTAATAAACAAAGCCTAGATGATATTTAACATAGGTCTTGTATATATGGATGAGATAGGGTTGTCCTTTGTGACAGGAAATAATCTGACTGTAGTCCATGAAATAAAATGCAATTTGCACTCCAGGGAACAAAAATGAGAAAGCATACAGGAGGGACATTATAGACAATCACTGAGCTGGCAGGGACTTGTCTTTTCCATCCCTTTGCATCTGCCTGGATTGAGTCAGTTATTCTTAAACCATCTCAGATAGATTAATATCTCCCAGGATGGCAATTCCACAACTTCCTTTGGCAGCTTTTGCTAGTTCCTTTCTTTCCAATGTAAACTCCTTACTGTTTTCTTTGAATTACTCTTCTCCATCTCCTCCGCAGCATTTCTATCGTTTATTAGTATACAATAGCAAAAGTCACCTTTATTCCTGATTTGGTATCCTTTTTCTTCCCATCTTTATTTCAAGCCCTTGTCTGGCAACATTGCTTTCCTTTTCTTAACTTTTTCCAACCTCTGTCTTCATTATCCACATCTTTGAGCAGGTTCCCCGAAGCCTTATACATTCTTGTGTGAAATTTTCTCTGCTGGGCTGCTGGATTCATGTCTCTCATCAAGGACACTGTCTAACGTTACTGCTTGATGGCAGCACAAGAAAGTTCTTTTACAAACAAGTTGCTGCTCGATTCTGCTACTTCAAGTGGAAAAAATAGCCATCAGTCTGGTTAAGTGGATTATGGAGGTTAAAATCCCAGCCCCAATCTAAGTACTGTTCATACCATTAGCCCTGAGTAAAACCGTGATCATTAACACTTGGGGTGATGGTGACTAAGAAGACCTGCTGGAAGCACATTTCTTTTTCCTCTCAACGTTCTGATGAACAAGCTGTGGCATGTGGAAGATTTTGCTTTTGCCTGGAACTTATGACTGCCACTGTAGGTGTATCAGAATAAAGCATTTATTTCATCCACCCCCATTTCAGCATGCTGGCCTAAACTGCCAATGGCACAGGTTTCAACCAGGATATCAGATTCTGGCTTCTGACACCTGATATGTACAGTTTTCCCCTTCTAAGAGACTTCAATTTCCCCCTTTCCTAAGAAACTGCATTCTCTGGCACAGGGCCAGTCAGACTGGGTTGGCACGTAGGAGCACTAATATCTTAATCCAGCATGGCTAAACCCTCATGATTCATTTTTCTTAGCCCTGAGAAAAATCAAATAGAACAGTTTCACACGTGATAATTTTCTTCATATCACAATATGACTACTAAGATGGTATTGACTTTTCACTTTCTTTGTAATAGGCTTTGCTGCACTTTGCTAATGTTTAGACTATATTTTTCCTAGAGCCCAGGGGAGAACACCGAAATGCTGAAATTAGTCGTTGTTCACAAATAATTGTGTTTAAATCTATATGATGCTCCTTAGAGCCAATAACGGCATGATTTCTGCCTCTCTAGACTCCAACAGGTGAAGTAAAAGAGAATAGACACCTTTTCTAGCAGGAGAAAATATATTTATGCATGTGTATGGTTTTATGCTGCTCTCAAGACCCGGAACTAATTACTGGAGTGCCTTCATTTCAGAGTAGGGTATTCAGAGGTGAACTGGGATACTGAGTTAGACTTTGTTTGAGTTGTATCTTGGGCTCTTGTGCTTTGATTCATGACAGCTGGTTAGACAGAGCTTGAGATCAGTGAATGGAACACTCTGCTTATGTTTTCAGGGAGGGGAGGATGCTTCCCATAAAAATGTGGAAACACTGGAACCTGATTTAATAACGTTTCCTGACAGCAGGTGCCACCTTGCGAGGTGAGTAGAGTGAGTACTTAATTAAGCAGCTGCTCAATAAAGCAAGCAACTGCTGCCTTCAGCACATTGCTGGTAAACTGCAGAGCCTTTTGCACCAATTTAGACCTAACTTAACCAAGCAGAAATTGTTTCCACTTTCCTTTGTTGTTGTTGCTTTGGGTTCTCTCTTACTGAGAACATTTGTAGGCCAGACCACCATTTCCCTGTGTCTAATAGCTGAAGACCACAAGGAAAAGCCTATTTCTGCATTTCTATTTCTTTGAGAAAGTCATACGTTTTAGGAAAAAAAGAAAGGAATATAAGCTTTTTTCTCTGAATAGTTTTCCTGTTAAGAAGAACTGCTGAGGATTTATAAAGACTACATCTGACCTTGTTAGAGTAAAATTGAGATTACTGTATTCACTTTCTTCTCAAACTGCCAGTTGAAACCATTTGTTTTCTTTACAAAAGAAATGAAAACAGTGTTCCTTCTCTTTCTCTTTGAATATTTATACTCCTATTATGAATCCAAAAATAGATTCTCCTTAAAGGAATGCTTTCTGCATAATTTGTTACATTTGGCAATGGCAGGGAAACCTACAGTATCAGTACTGCAGCTGGTCAGAAATGGTAAAGATCTTAAGGGTTTGAAAACTTTAAAGTTTGAAACAAAAGTTCAAACAAATCTGTGTGAAACTGACTGATGTGTACAGTCTGTTTTTGCAGCACATGTCCAGAGTGTTTGATTAACATACTACTACAAGGAAACCCCATAACACATGAAAAGCACCTATTACAAGTGTCAGTAATACTTTAATACACTGATTTATTAATTGATCATAACTCAAATAGCCAATCAATATAGGGAATTCTATGCCTGTAGAACTTTAGTGAGTGATTACTATATTTTAGTAATGATGCTGAGAAATATTTTATTCAGTTTAAGCCTCTTACAGTTTTCAGTTATGGTACTTAGTAGAGATTTGGTATATCATTTGCTTTTTTGTGTATACCCACAGAAAAGCAAGGGCCAGGGGACCAGGCTGCAGCACCCTGGAGCACCCAGCTTCTAGCTGTCTCTCTGCTTAGCAGAATTCACAATATCTAAATTGGCACTTGAACTTCTGTGCATGGGAAGATTAGCCACATAGCAGTTTGCCAGCCCAGGAATGTGTCAGTACACTGACTAGGGAGCTTTGAAAGGCTAATAAAAAATATTAAGAACGTGTGGATCTGAAGTCACATTCACCTTTAGCACCTACATGCCTTTTTCTGATAAGGAGGGAAGCGCCTCCTCCACTTCAGAGCCAGGGTGCTCAATTCTTCTGTGGTTCTGGGCTCTTCCATGCTTTAGTAAAGAACTATTTCGAGTTCAAGCTAGAGGATGGGAGGCCGAGCAGCTGCTTTTCCCACAGTCTCAGGATGATTCATTGAGGGGGAAGCAGAGAGTTTGCTGGTCAACAGCTGAGTCCTGCTAGCTTATTTACATTGCTTGTTGTATTGACATAGCCGGATATGATATCAGGCCCTGATCTCACAGTGGGTGTGTTGAATGTGCAGGGTATCAGACTAAGATTTACTTCATGCTGTTCATCTGACTCATGTAGCTAGGATTGGGCCATTTGAACAGATCATAATCAAGTTAGCAATAACCATAGAATAAACATACTTTTCAGACAAATAATAAAAGCTAATATATATTTTACAGCTACAGATTATCTTGTATGTATTAGCAGCATCAAACTGTTCAACAAAAATTGTGAATTTAATGCTGCATAGGCATCCTAAAGACCCACATTACGAACACCTCCTGGCTTTTAAAGCATATATCCAGTAGGATGCGAAAAAAGAAAAAAAAATCTGTAATTTTCATTTAAATGAAAAAACATTCAGTTTCTGGTTTGGTGTCTTGATTTTGTTTTATTGCCTGTTTATGCACTTTCTAATTTCAAAAGATAAAATAACTCCTAATTATTAGCACAAACTGCTAGTTGTCTTGCTACCCCGTGAGGGGTATATTACAAGACCTAGTCCTTTCTGGCTTTTCAAGCCATTTAAACTTTTCAACAAGTTAGATGCATAGATAATAGTATTTCTTAATTCAAGCCTTAGTCACAGCCTCCACCTCTTCTCACAGCCACCTTGCCTCAGGGGAGTGCTCTGGAAACACCCAGCTTACCTTTACACATACCTCGTACCTCAACACCCAGGCGCACTTGGACTTTAGCCTTGCAAGCCCACAAGCTTGTCCCCGCTCAGTCATTGAACAAGCCCTTTGTGCTGTGCAAATGGAGAGGGGCCAGATATGCGTTGCAAAGCAATGTTGTGGAACAAGGGATGGCACAGACAGCCTGGGGAGGGGGCGAAGGAGGAACCTGCAATGATCTCCTGGAAGGATCTCAGACCAGCTGCTAAGTGGACATGGAGATTTATTCTCTGCTAAAACGGTTATTAATGCTAGAATCTCCCCAGGATTATAAACCAGGTCTCAGTGAAGGTTGGCCAGCAGGTGCTGCTTCAAGAAAACATGACACCCTTGCTTTCCTAGGGCAATATTCATAATTTATATACATTTTTCATTAGGGGCCAGGTTGTCCCTAGCCTTAATCCAATTGATAAAGAGGTGTATAAAACAAAAGGGGTCTTTTGCAATCCATTTGCACAACTGTGACAGAAGAGCTCGCTGGATGAGCTTAGGGATGTACTGGGATGATGTGCCCTAGGATCTCTCTTAAAGCAGAGTGGGTAAGGAAACAGGCAGCAGGTAGGCCGAGCTGTGATTTTCCTGTCTGTGCCAGGGAAAAAAGCCCACCACAGCTTTTTAGGGGCTTCATCAAATGTCTACTCTGCATAACAAGGGAGCGATGGAGAAGTAATGTTTTGGATGTGAAGGCAGATCTTAATCTTTGCCTGAGGATAGGATGAATAGGGTTTTACTCAAGGTTGTGCCTAAAGGCATAGTCTATCCCTAATTAGTTGTATTTTCGACCTAAAATGCTTGTTTTTACCTTTATCTAAACCCTCAGTGATTTTTCTCTTGAACCTCATTCTTTGTTCTTTTCAAAAATGCAATAAATACTCCAAGTTAATGCATTAAATATGAAAAGACTTCCTGAAGAGGCCCGACTTATAAATAATTCAAAAGGCTGTATGCTAGAAAGCATCTATCTGAAAACATTTATTATTAATTTCACAGTTTAGATGAAGTTCCTATAGGGCAGTCATTTATTAAATATTGACTTGTGTTAAGTCCACCAAATATATTTTTGTGTACAACATCACACATAACTAAATAGCAGTTAAATATCATAATGTTCTAATCACTGATTTAGATAATGGAAAGTGCTTGTTTTGCTAAGGTACCAGAAGAATTGGTACGTAATCTTCTTCCAAAAATGAAACAGAGAGGTCAGACTGTACGGAGGTGCACACAGACCAACAGAGGGATGCTCAACATCATGAACACTAAATTACCCCTCATTCTCATTTCCCAAACTGAAAAAAAGGAGAGTCAGTTGTCATTGTAGCATTTTTGCGCCAAAGCATTATAATTAATGCTAACTACATGAAATAAGAATGAAAAATATGTGGCTGCAGAACTTTCCAGTTATTTAAGTATTGTGTTGCTGGATCTATTTAAGATGATCTGGATCCCTATTATAACTTCCCCACCTGCTCATCCATGCTGTCCACGCACTGAGATCACTGTGACTGCCAGACAAAAAAAAAAATCCACAAAGGAGGCTAATTTGAAGAAAGTATTTTCTCTCAGTCTGTTCCACTTCTCTTAGTACGGGCATTTTGGGACTCTGTTTCTTTTTGTGGTTCTTATGGTCAAACTGCTCAATGGCCAAGCAGTCCTCCCACAGGACTAAAAAGTACCCAAAGTTGATCACATCTCATTAAACCTGAATTAAACTGAATAAATTCACTGTTAGCAGTGCTAAGTAAGGATAAGTAAGTCTATCCAGAAATTATCCACACGGAGTTTTCCTAAAGCAGCAACAAAATGTTCAAAGTAAATGTTCTCTAGTACTGCTTGTAAATAATGATTCAACATCAGTGATGTTGGAGATCTCCAGGAAATATTAAAATAGCAAAGCCAGATCAAAACTTCACTGTGATTCTATGACAAGAGGAGGCTATTCTGCAACTAAATCAGAGCGCAGAGTCATCCTATCACTTACTTGCAGTGCTGGAATCATGCAAGGAAACCAAGAGAAACAGAGCAACACATTCAAAATATTAGTCATGTTCAGTTCTGATTCAACACCACACAAAATTTTTTTGTGAAATCAGTGTGTCAGAAATATTTTAAGATGCTCTAATCTACGATATTCCTGTGGTTCTGAGAATTACTGTGCTTCCTGATAATAATTTAAATTTTAATTTAAATCTTCCTTTACAGTCTGTAGTGACCATCTCTTTCATTTGTTGAGGTGCTTTCTTCTTTCACTGTGCTGTGAGAATGTAAGTTTAACCATGTCCGGTGTTTTCAACACTGCAGTGAACTAATCAGATAGTCAAGCCTGAATTAAAAGGTAATCTATATACAATAAGAAAATATACTTGATAACTTCTTATTAGCTTAGTCATGAGGGAAAAAAATTAAGCACCTAAATATTAATGCTGACATAATAGACTCCACTCTGATCTCATTTACATTGACAAGAATTAAAGATATTGCTATCCCACATTAGAAGTCCAGATAAATCTGCAGAAACCTTTATGGATTTACAATAGCCTAAATGAAATCAGAACTTAACAGCTTACATTTCCACTCAGTACTCATTGTACACATGCATATTTCATGATCACTGCTACTAGCTCATCAGCTATTTTCCCATTTGCCATGAGCTACTGCACTGTATATTTCTAATGTAAAACACTTTTCAAACTCCTGTTGAAGACTGATTAAAGATAAGCCTGTTGGATCTATAAACAAGAGCTGAGTGACATAAGAAGATCTGTGTGCTCAGCTTGAAGATATTCTTCTGATGAAAGGAATACACTTTTATTGGGTGACTGGCAAGTGAACAGCTACAGCTCAACCTTAGACATGGTTGTCTTTGTCAGTAAAGGCACACTTTCAGTTTTCATCCTTCTCTTCCCCCTGTCTGCTAAGAGAGAGAGTAATATTTGCAATATAATGAGGTCTAATCAAACAAACTGAGAGGTGTCAAGAGCTGTCCATGACTCTTCTAAGTGATGAATCTGTTGATAATTATCGAACAGTTTCTAGTGTTAGGAAAGTGCTGGATTGAACCTTTTTACCACACTATGACTAGCAGTTATCTCATATTGTGTTCCTCAGCACTGAATGTGCACTGTTGTAAGTGACAGAGCATTGAAAGGACTGTAAAATTGATCCAGCTGAGAAGATAACAGATTATTTCCCAGTTCACAGCTCCACTTCAGATTCAGGTAACTTTTGATGCTTGCATGTAATGCAGGGTGAAGAGATGGTCCAGAGATATATAAGCTGTAAAGTACAGGAAACCGTAGAAAAAACAAAAGCTTGGTCTAAGAAGATTAGATCACATGGGTAGATGTTGTTATTTATGGTTAGGATTTGCTAATTGAGACCTCAGCAGTTCTACTAAAGAAGCTGACCAGCTGTAAAATCCATCATTTGCAGAGTGCTGAAACAAAGGCATCTCCGAGAGCCTCTGGTGGAGAAGTCATTCACCTGTCTCAGATGCACACAGGGAATGTTGGCCATGGAAACAACTCCCTTCTTCAAAATGCTCTGAGCGTTGTATATTTCCTCATTTTCACATTTGAGCGATCACATTAAGTCCTTGGTTTTATTGCAAGTCTTTGAGGGACAATGTATCTTCAATGACTTAATTTTTGCAAAATATTTACGATGTTTTCCAGAGAAATCTGTTTTTAAATATTCCTTCTTCATTTTAGTGAGCAAGATTTCTGACAAAAATGGAAGATGTCTATGCTTTCCCACCCATTGCCTCTACAGGAAAGTTTCTGAAGGAATACCAAACTCTGCAAGTTGGAGAAGATGATCCATGAGCATGTTTCAGAATTTACACCATTTGGATCAGGAAAACAGAGTCAAGTCTAAGGCTGCACAGGGTTGCAAAAGCTGGCTGTGGTTGTCATAGAATTGTCCATGAGGTAGGCTAATAAAAATAAACCATGAGGTGTGGTAAGATGCCTAGAAACAAACAAAAAAAACTATTAGCCTTGAGTCCTCCCCAATATGTTAAGAAAGTAGGATGCTGGTGTTATTTTCCACGATCACTTCTTCTAGTAAGGTGACTAGGCAGGCTAACCTTATGACCTTTGTTGTGATAACTTTTAGACCCTTTCAATTGCTGCAATTGCCTTGGCACCGTGAGATGGTTGAAATGTGCTCATACATAAATGCATAGCTGTCTCCTGACCATGAAAGTATTTTTGTTGTTGTTGAGAGCGACTTTCTGCAGGATTCCTCGAGGATCTGGTTTGCTCTTCCTCAGCTGATGCTGGAAAACTCATCCCACTGTCTTGGTGGAAGCAAAATCAGTGGGAATTATTACAGTTGTGATGTTATGAATATCATAACAGCTATGACTAACTGTTCTTACAGTGATGAAGCACTCTGCAAAAGCAGGAAAAGACTGCAGAAAGGGAAGGGGGGCTACAGTAGACAAGATAAAATTGAGCATACTGCAAGTCTAAAGACGTACAGACAATCAGATCTAGCTAAAAGGAAATATATGGTTCAGGATGAGAGCCTGCCTCTGTTCAAAGGCAGCCTTCCATGTACACAGAGGAATTGTTCAGCTGCCTTTTGGGAGTATCATGGTGACTGCAAGACATCTGGCTACTTGAGCAAGCCCAATATTTGCAGCGTTACTAGTTAACTTAAAGGTAACACATTCACATCAGTGTTTTCCATCTGACAGCTTGGAAGATTTTTAAAAACTTAACTACTAATGAGGAAAGGGACCTCAAACACAAAGTAAGATTTGGAGAGGGCCTTGGGGGGCTCTGGATTCAAAGATTGGTCTTGTCATAGACTTTTTTATAATGTGTGTGCATGATTTTTGTATCGTGTCATTTCCATTTCTCAAGTCTTACCGCACATAGGTATTAAAGCACATTAAACTTTCTAAAAGAGTATCAAACATGTCCTGCCCTATAAGATTGCTAAAGAAATACATTTATTGCGTCTGTGCATCTTGTACAAGGGAAATTGGTTGCTTTTAATATTTTACCAATATTAACATTCTGATCAATCCTAGTACTTACTTTACTTTCTTTTATCTTATTTTAGGAGGCTTCAGGCTTCCTGTTAAGCTAGAATTCCAATATTGTGGCATTTGGAATAATAACAGATGGTTGTTTCTGAACTTTTAGTTTTTAAAATGGAAGCTCAGTTGCCATCGGTAAAGCCCTCCCAAAAGGAAAAAGTATCTCACTCGGTATATATCAAACTCATCAATAGCTCTCATCCCCTGCTTCTTTCCTCCACCAAGAAACTTTGTAGACAGAAAGAGTTATGGAAATGAAAGATCATTATCATTTTTAATTAAGATTTTACGCAATTATGCTTGAAATCTTGCCTTCTCTTGCTTGCATACTGTATGCATACCACTGTGAAATAAAACAAAATATGGTGTGTCTATGCTTCTACAAAAGGATTCCCTTCAAAACTGTCTAAAACCAATTAGCTATGTCTCTTTGCCAGCAGCATGAATACCAACACATACTGTAAATCTTCCTGGTTCTCTCATTTTCTTTGTCTGTTTAAATTGTTTTGAGGCAGTGAGTAGCAAACAGAATATATGTTACTGCATTCTGAAAACTTCTGTAAATATAATGCTTTTCTTAATGGAAAAGAATATACTTTTCCATTTTCTTGCGTTGTCCTTTTCTCAACAACTGCTGATTCTGTAAGAGACAACTTTATGCTGGTTAAAGTAGTCACACATTCTTCCACCTGAAGACATTTCTATTAATAACAGCTGATGTTAGCGTATTTGTTATGTACATCATTTGCAAAACATCACCCTGTTTTGACTCAACAGAAATTGTGAAAAGGGTTGCTGTAGATTGAAATAGCATTAATCTACTTTCTACAGACAGATTTAACACTCATTTGCATTAATTTGAGAGACAATAAAAAATGCATATAATTCTAGAGGAGGTAGTCTGAATTTATGACCACCAGTGATAAGGCTTGTGTTTCCTAGGTGTAATACTACACTATATCAACTAAGTATGGGACCAGGCCTGCTCGTGTCCCAACTCATCTTCCAGCTGTAGTATGTATAAACTTGTGCTCAGGTCTGGTCACAACATTTAACATAATGGGAGCTGAAAAAAAGGACAAAAAATAATAATATCTTAGGGTCACAGGAACTCAAGGCCAAGTACCTACTATCATGGATTTGACCAGTCTGCTCTAGAGGAGGCTTACCCCAAGAAATGGGCATGGTGAGCACTCTGCATTACCTGCACACCACAAACTGGTCCTTGGAGTGGATGCATTTGTCAGTGCTGCTGAAGTCAATGAACCCAAGTTTAATACCCAGCAATGCAGCTAGAAAACATGTGGGATATGGAGCTTGAAGTGTTCATGTTTATTCTCTGGACTTCACTGGAGATTTGATCCTGGACACATTGAACTCAGATCTTATCCATTCTTGCCATTTCTTAATATATTTTGATTTTCATTAACAGTTTCCATCGATATTGTGGTTGCTCCTTGTACTCTAATGAATACCATAAGCAATTTTTCCATCTCAAAGCACATCAAAGTAACAATTGTATGTTCCGATGTTTCTATTGCAAATTTAAACTATCCTTGCTTGAGCTGAATACCTCTTGTTGAAGCCAAAATACCAAAAGTACCTCAAGTACCTTCCTGTATTAGGAAAACAGCACAAAAAAGCAAAACTTCAATCTAGTGCCCAGGTGAAAAATGGCTATTAGGATGGCTGGGTGCCATGGGCTTGGGATCAAAGAAATCACTCTTGCCCAGTACAGTAGTTTGTTAAAGGACACCTTTAAACTGACATGGAAGTCAAGGAAGAGGAGGAGAACATAAGCTGCAAGGTTCCCATACCATCAGCCACAGCCTGACCTCAGCTTTGTCCCTCCTTTGGTGCCACCATGCCGAGGATATTGCTGTGCAGCAGAGTGACTCCGTAGCCTGGTGTGCAGGGGCAGGCTGCAGGTGGCCTTCTGCACCACCCTTTCTCTTTAGTAAGCGAAGAAAAAAAAAAATCACAAAATCACTTGTTTTCAAACTCAGTGTTTACATCTCATGATTATCTCTAGCCACCAGATTTTGAGTGTCCACTAAAGATGAGTTTCAGTGCAGGAGACTGCGAATGTGTATTATGAGTGCACGTAGCTGAACAGATAGTTCCAAGCAGTCCTCTTGATTAAAGGCCAGTCCAGACATCATTATCCAGAATAAATATCTTGTTGAAGCATTAAACCTATCAAAATCCATTTGACCAACTATGGACAAATGAGGTGAAGTAAACTGTCAACATGCTTAAGTGTCTGAATCAAGCTATGTCAAGACAATTACATCTAATGAAACTAATGAAAGATAGATTAAGGATTTAAATGGAGTAAGAAATCAAAAGATCAGTAGTTATTTATCATTGACATATTTATAAACCATTTTATGTTTCTTAAATTACAAAATATGAATAGCTTTGAGATGGGTAAAAAAGGACAAAGGGAAATTATGCATATTTCATTGCTCTTTACAACAGCCAGGATTTTTTAATTACAGAAAACATAGATAATATATAGCATGACAAAACAGAATGAATAATCTGAAGCCTTTCCAGACTAATAAGAATAGCTAATCTATGAATCAAAGGATAATTGAATACTCTCCAGTATCTTCTATGCTTTCAACTATTGAATCCAAGTATCTTCTTTAAATGAGAAAATCTCATTCAGCTGAAAACAGCTTATGTTTATTAACACAGAAATCAGAACACAAAAGCAATGGCTAGATAGAAATTTGCATAACTGAAAACTATCACTGTTTCATAACTTTCATGGTTGGAAAATCTTTTTTTTTTTACTTATATCTGTTTTCCCTTGACATTTTTCCTTTTATTTGCAATCCCAAAGAATTTCGCATGGCTCACTGGGGGCAGCTGCATGGTCTCAGCACATGCTACTCTAGTTTCAAGTTCTTTATTTGCTCTCAGAAGAGCAATTAGCTATATGTACTGCCTTTTTCTCCATACATTTTCCTGAAAACTATGAAACTGATGCTGTAATATAGAAAATATTCAATATCTGATGTGAAAAATTTGTAAGACAAGATACTGACAAACCTCTAATGCTTAAGAAAAAAAAGTATTTCTGACAAATCTAAGTAAGGAATATATATATATTTGTAAAGCAAATGATATCTGATATTATGCATTATTACATTCAAATGTGCAAGCATAGTAATTAGAGCAACAAATCATTATTTAAGATATGGCTATGGAATGTTCTACCATAAGAAATAAACTTTTTATCATTTTCCTAGTTGTAGGGCTAAGTGATTTGATATATTTATATATATAAATATAAAATATAATATATTATATATGTATATGTGTGTATATATATATATTTATATATGTGTGTGTGTATTTGTATTTGTATGTATGTATATAATCTTCCATGTTTCTCAGACATATTTCTCAAACATATTTCTCAAAAGTGTCTCCTCTCAGGGAGCACTGTTCATTTTAGTCCTAATGCTTCACACAAAATTGACATGACTTCGCTTTTATTTTTGAAAGCCCTGGAAACAAAGACATATAAAGATGACAATATAAAACAAGTTATGAATATCATACAGCTTACAGCTCGGAGTATGAAAAGTAGCTCCTATATAATAATAATAATAAAAAAAAGGAGCTACAAGTTCACCTTGCGTAAAGTAATCCCTTCGATACATAAGTGATCTTCAACTCACCATCAGTTTTTCTGGACCACACTGGAGCCCAGTGACGTTAGTATCAGAGGATATATTTATGGGAACTGTAGTATTGATCTTGTTTCTTTCTCTGCCACACTTCTTTTTCTTTTCCTCTCTATAACTGGTAGACATTTTATACCCTTTCAGTTTCTAAGTGAACAGTCTGTTATGGGTAACCGACAATGCAGTTATATTTGTGTTTATCTGCATTCTATTACTTTTCTGTTTACAAAGTGCATTTGGTGTCAATCACAAGATCATTTTGATTGACTTGAAATGAAACATTTCTTTTTCCTGCTTATAGATACCTACTGCATGAATCATATTATTAGGATGGTGAATTAAAGGTTAAAAATGCTCATTTCAAATTTAATTTTCAAAATAATCCTCTAATATGGTTAATATTTTCCCCAAATCAGTAGTGATTTGACCATCTTATCTGAGCCTTCTTTAAATCTTTTGCAGTTCAGTTAGAAATAATTTCCTAAAACATCATTCCCAAGGGCACAAATGGTGGTGCGATACATTCTTTCTGAAGTGTAGCAAGAGGTTTTCCATTCTCTCAATACACCAACCTGCAGGATGAACAGCAAATAATGAAAGACCGATGTCACACTTTTAAAGAACACAATGCATTTAAAACAGCGGAGGTGAAATCTCTCTGCACTGAAATCAATAGGAGCTTGAAGGAAATTTCAGCCTTTACAAAGAGAAATAATCCATAGTAACAACAGCAGAGTAGTCCTCAGTAAAAGTAAAGCTAACCATTAACAGCAAACTGCAAGAGTGATTTTATATTTTTTTTAGACCTATTTCGGTAATTTTTTTGTATTACACTCTTCCTACATAGCTGTCCCATAACTAGCAAGAAGTCTAGAATTTCCTGTAGGGTTTAGTACAGATAAAGGGCAGGCAGTGTATGACTGAAGATTTCTGGTTGCTGCTTCAATCTATTTATTCTGCCCTCAGTCAGAGAAAGGGAAGACTCCTGGGACAAATCTGGTGTGTTTCTAGAACTCTGCACTTGGGAGCCGGGGGGGGGAGCAGGCATGGGAAAGGGCAACGATAAAACCAAAACCACCTTATTTTCTCTGGGAATTGAGAGTAAATTCTGAAAGACTGAAATTTAAACTAAATCCCAGCCCTTTAGTCTTCAAAATTCACTCAGTTTACATTGAAAAGTGGCACACTGAACCCATAACAAAACACTATTGCACTATCAGTAGAAAAAAAAATTCGGTAAGCATCATGTTAGTAGCTTTTAATATCCTATTGCCAATCAACAGTATATCTCCTCATTCAAACTGATTACAGCCATATCTATTGACTACACTGAAGAAATTGTATCTAATTCATTCAGTTTTAAAGCTCTCCTTACATTATGTTTGTAAGAAATCCGTGTAGGTGTTCTTAGCTCTGACTTGAACTCCGTTGGTAGGTTTTGTGTACCTTAATGTCTCTCTAAATCTTTTTTTTTTCTGTTAATGCAGTCCTCCTTTCATAATCATTTGTACAAATTGAAATGCTGAAGTCTCTGTATTATATAATACCGATTGCCCTCCAATGTAACTTCCTTTCTACAATAACCTTCTTATATATATTATTATATAAGGTGACCAGAAATGCTCACAGCATATTAAATATGACCTCATCAGGGGATATAAATGCTCAAATACTATTGCTTTTCTTGTATCTCACACTATGGGTCAAGGCAGCTTTGACTATGGGCATGGTAATCACTGACCTAGTACTTGTGAGATCATAATTTGGCTGACTGTCTCCAGTGAGCACTTAATGTTCCTAATATTTTATTTGTTTGCAGTATCGAAATTAGGGTGAGAAAGGACCTAGAGTGCTAAGCTTTCTGCTGTGGAAGCAGTTTTGATCCTTATTATGATACAAATGCAAAACATTACTCTAATGTTTATTAGTGCAATTCTAAGTATGAGTTGAAGCCAAGGTTTAAGTGTACCAAATAGAAGAGCTACTACAAGTTCCCTGAGAAATAATGCCAAGGAATTCTTTCTTAACATTCAGCATGAAACTTCCAATTTAAAAAACAATTCAATATCCTGCTCCTAGCAGCGATCCACTCTTTCCCTTTTTTAACCTCCTTCAAACATAGGTAGGCTCTTATAATTTCTTTCTCTCAACACCACTTCTTTTAATCCATTTTTTCCAGCCTCGTAAAAGTTTCTGTTACTCTTCTCTACACTCCTAATCTGTCAATATCTTTCTGGTACAGGGGTGCCTTGAACTGAGCAAAATTGTTCCAGAAGAGGTCACAGCAAGGCTTCATAGAGAAAAATTATTATTGGCACTTCCCTGCTCCATGATGAGATCCTTCACAGGCTGCAATCTTAAACTGTAGTGACCATTTCAGCTGTCACATCAGCTTTTATTTTAGAGTTTATATGCAGGCTTCAAGATGCCAGAATTACCCATCTGTCATGAAAACAGGGCTGCCACATGTTGGGGGAAATTGTTCTGTACAGTAGAGCCACAGCAAAGTTTAATTGGTTGTCTATGGTTGCACCTACACTAGCATACAACTTAATTCACCAGTTTGCTCCTGGGCCCTCAACTGTCTATGTGGCGTAGTGTAATAAGTGCTCAGTTGTTTTTTTTTGGGGGGGAGTAAACAAGCTACCTTCCTTTGAAGGAAAACCACGTGTGGTTTTGGGGATCATTCACTACAAGGAGCCATCCCAAGAGGCAGTATAAAGAAGATTGCCAGGTTTGGCTCCCACTGCCCTCCTATCCATGCAATCCTTGCTCTCAGTCACCCCGTGGTGACATAGCATGCTCCAGGGTGTGTGAGATGTACCCTCAGGTTCATGTGGTAAAGAAACCAGGCACCCTGCAACATCCATTAGATGCCCATTTCTGAGGCCTAAGAGACAGCAGGAAGAGGCCCAGAGGAGCTCCACAACCAAGCATGGCCATGGCCTTTCTGCCCAGGCAGAGGTTGTCCCTTGCACGTTCTAGACATGAGCCATTCCCATGGAGATTTTCTCCCCAGAGAAGACTCGCTTAGCTTCTGTAGAAGTAGCTTCTGTTGCTATATATTAACATAGCATAAGAGGTAGAAAATGTTCTTCTGACTATAGCAGCAGAAAAGCTATAACCTGCCTTCATGCATTTTCTACCAGGAGTTTCAAAATCCAAACAAGAAGCTAACTTCATGAAGCTAACTACACAGTTTCTGTATTCCAGTGAGGTTCTTCTCCCATGCCACTTACCTGAGCATCTTTAACTCATGAGCTTACCTAACTTCTTGTTTATTGTATATTTGCATTTTCCATCCTGGATGTGATTCCATTACCTACCCAAGTAGAAGACGACATATATCCTCAGATCATGTTGTAGGCACCATCTTTTCAGCACTCACCGCTTAGAACCTCTTTCTGCTATGCCAAGGGAGCTAAGAAATATTTTGCATTCTGGAAGGGAATAAAAAATGCTGAAAAGGTTGAATTGTTAAGACTACAAGCCAACAGTAAGCATTAGACTTCCAAGTGCACATTTCTCTACATGCAGTCCTGTTCTTTAGAGAGACCATAGACTACAAGGAGCTGCCACAAATGAACATAAAACATAAAAAACAATTTGGAGCTCCCTCCCATCTTATGTGCTGTATGATTATCATCTAATCATTTCATGTAAGTTATATACAAGTTGAAAGAAATATATAATATCCTTCTAAATTAAAAATGGGTGCTAAACACTGACGACAGAGAATAAACTACTGAGTCACCAATCATACACAAGCCAACTCGCTTGCTCTCTTACTTTGATAATATCAGAACTAAGTATTCTACAGGAATTTTTCAAAGCACGAACGAGAATACGAGGAGAAAATATCTACACATATCCACTAAATAATTTCCTTTTTAATTTACCCAAAATATATGATCGCATTAAAAATCATCAAATGAAAATGCAAAGCTGATGCAAATTCTGTAGAGAATTCTGTCTGCAGAGAAATCAAACGCATGGCTGGATTTCCCACTCATCACAAGTATTAGTCTGCTATCCAGCAGATTGGATTGGATTTAAAAGGATTTGTGTGGTCACCACTTCTTTCCCTGCTTTCAAAATGTGTTCTGTCATATCTTAGAGAAACATGATTTGAAGAACTGAGAATGCAGCAAATCAGAAAAAAAAAAAAACATGGCGTAGAAATGGGTAGCTGAAGAAATCACAGCAAATAAATTTTAGCAGAAACAGTGTCAGGTATCAAATCAGAGAGAAAAATATCTTCCTCCAGGCAGTAGAAAGTATATTGTTTTTATCCAAAACCAGCAAAGGCAATTCTGTAGCCAAAGATTAGCTGAGCAAATTCAGCAGCACAATGACCAGAGTTTTCTAAAATCATTCATAGAAATGATGCAGACTCAAAATGAATATCAGGAACATCATTCAGGTACAAAACAAATCAAATCATAGGCTATTCTCCATCAAATTGTCATCGATTCACACTGAGCGTGAACATACCTGTAAAAGGATGCAAAGTCTCCTTTTTCACCAGACGGTTTTCCTCAGCATGTCAGAGCTGGGCAGGTAGCAAACCCACTTTGCTCTGCAAGCTTGGGGCTCAGCCTTCTGCTGGCCTCTGCGAGGACAGGAGCACGAAGCAGGTAGTGAGCTCCAAAACTGTCTTTTCAAAGCACCTAAACGCTCCGAGGGGGACTGAGGAATTGCCAGGAGCCTTCTCTCCTCCTGTTTGCTTTTGTAACCAGACATATCAAAAGTGATCTGGCCTAGCAAATCTGGCCTGTATCTCAAACAGGGTATTTTGTACAGCTCACTGAAGTTTTCTCCTTAACATCAATGGTCTTTCAATCTGAACACAAGTGAATTTTGGAAATGACATACAGTTTCTTACTTTTAAAGAAAGCTTTCTGGAAAAACAAAACCTAACAGTTAACGTGTGACTTGGACCTAGTTAGCAAAAACAGAGTGAAAAGAAGTGGAGTCAGTAATAAAAATCTATAAAACATTGCCACTCATTCAAGTTGATACAGCACATGACTTTGCATATAAATTAATTTCATGGCTAATCTAAGATGATCTACTATCATCGTATTGTGATATGGAAGAACTGAAAGAATTATGAGAGTAATATATTTACTGAGTCTACTCTTTATATCTTATTTGTGAATTATCTGAGAAGATGCATTACTTGTTTTGAATTTGTTCACAGTTTTAAATTTTTTTACAGACAAGCTTGTGGATTATTTAGTCACCTAAATTCCTTACCATGGCTGTAATTTCATACCTGAGCACGGTGACTGGCATTGTTTCTTTCTTCTAACTAAACTTTTTGGCTTTATTGGCTTTCTCTCAAACAAATTTTGTTTAGTCACCAAAAAGTCTTTTTGGGACTAAATAAATCTTGGGTGTTAGCCACTCAAATCTTGATTTGCTTAAACACTTCCAAAAAGATATTAGAAAGGGATACAAATATAGTCAACAACATTTTTTAATTAGAAATTATTTTAGTATTTATTCCTTTTTTTTATTCCTTTTCACTCAGTTCTAATATTTGACTATTCAGTGATTTTGCTTCTGTATTTTGTGAGTTTGGAAAAGCTATATAATACAAATTATTTCCTTTTTTCTGCTATTTACTTAAAATTCTAGGAATCATTGGAATAAAACCTTAATCTTTGTAACCTCAGGTTTTCCTCTTGTTTCCCCTTAATTCCACTTGCATCTCTAATCCTTGCCACAGAACTTCAGACATTGATGTAAAATAGATAGTACTTGACTAGTTTTGTGCTTGCATAAGATGAAAGTCTCTATTTAGAATTTTTTTTGAAAACAGTAATTCAGACTGAATTATCACAAGCTAGGTAGAGAGTGCAGAAAAGTAGATGGAAACAGATCAAATATAGAAATGTGTATCCTTAAAATGTCTTATAACTTCATCCCAGAGAAAACTCTGACTGCACAAAATATGTGTACAATGATCACAGGTCAGATTTTCATAATTCATATTTGACAGTTCTCATCTACTCAAATACCCTGTAAGCCTGAAAATGAAGAACAACTAAGCAGATCTATATGCTCTACCCGGGGAAACTAAGTGATAGTCTGTTGCCACTGGAGATAACAGCAGAAAGTGTTGTGGTCATGAAAACATAAAAGGCTAGAAGAGCATTATGTTGTTCAATAAAATAAAAATCATGTCTATGTATAAACTGACTGGTACTGGAAAGACTCAGTAGTTTCTGGAAACTGAAAGCGGTAGCTAACCACAACCTACTGATACAGCCATGTTTTATTTTAAAAATAAATTCTTCTTGTTATGTCTTTCTTTGTCTGTTCTCTATTTTTGTTATTTAATATACCTATTTATGATATCCAGTACACTTATCTGCCAGGTGGAAGACTTTTTCGCTGCGGTTACTAATCATTTGATATAGCATGAAGAGTAGCTGATCCCTAGTGGAACTCTCTAAAAGCTTCTGTTCATAGGTAATTCTGCTTGATATAATTTTTATGGGGTAAGAGTGTTGTATTTCTCATTTCTTTTTACTACTTGGAGCATTTGTACAAAGTAGGATATTAGTAATATTATTTTACATTTGTACGGTATTTTCCATCCAAACTATCTGAAAGCATTTATGAAAAATATTTAGCATACTGTAGGTCTCTGAGGAGAATTTAGACTTGAGACTTCCAGTCCTATCCCTGTACAGTTAGACCCATCTTTTTCATCTGTCCTGTAAGCTGTTGGAATTCATTATCACCAGGTAAAAATAACTTATCACAGAGCCTAGTTCTGAGCTCATGTAAATAGACAAAATTTATGTCAAACTCTTGTGATTTAGGTCAATTTACACCAATGGTTTGGTTGCTATATTAATTTTCCAGGCTGCAGTTTTAGCAATCCAAAGCAAATACTATTGCTTTAAGATGTCTCTGAAAGGGAGCTGATTCCTTTCTTCCACCATCCTCCTGTCCCCTTTTTCAGTATTTGCTTCGTATATAGAAACTTCCTTGATCTTTTAGACGGAACAGTGTATGAGGTCCCCTGCCCAGATAAAGCTTTCTCCTTAGTAGTAGAAGTGTGTTCAACCCTTTTCTTCTTTGGTATAGAAACATAGAATAATTTAGGTTGGGTCCAAGGTCCTGCTCAAAGCAAAGGTAGCTTCAAGGTTACTGTAAGTTGTCCATGGTCTTCTCCAGATAAGTTTTGAATATCTCCGAAGAACGATATTCCACTGCTTCTCTGGAAAACCTGTTCCACTCTCACTGTGAAGATATTTTTCCTCATATCTAATTGGAATTTCCTTATGTAACTTGTGTCTGTTGCCTCCTGTCCTTTTGCTGTGCACCTCTGAGAAGAGTATGCTCGATTTTCTCTGTAACTAACACTAGATAGTTGAAGCCAGCAGTAAGATCCCCCTTAGCCTTCTCTTCTTCAGGCCCAACAAACACAGCTCTCTCAGTCTCCCTTCACTCATCAGATCCTCCAGACCCCTAGTAACCCCTAATAACCATGGTCCCCTTCACTGGCCTTCCTCCATGTCACATGTTCTTGTCTCTCTAGCGCTGGGGAGAGCCAAACTGGGCACAGCATTCCAGGTGTGGCCTCACCAGGGCTGGGTAGAGGGGAAGGATCACCTCCCTTGACCTCCTGGCTGCACCTTTGCTGACACAGTCCCAGTGGTGGCTAGGTTTCATTGCTACCCTTGACCCCCTTGCGCCATGTGTTGTCTGCCAGGGGCCACATGTCCTTTTCTGCCCAGCTGCTTCCTAGCCAGTTAGTCCCAGCCTGTATGGGGGTTGCAGGAGGTCGTTTCCTCACAGATGCAAGACTCTGTGTTTGCCCTTGTTGGCCTGCATAAGGTTTCCGTCAGCCCATCTCTCCAGCTTGTTGGGGTTCCTCTGAATGGCAGCCCTCTCCTACAGTGTATCTACTATTCCTCCTGCTTGTTGCGGTCCACAAACTTGCTCAGGGTGCGCCATCTCATTGTCCATGCTGTTAATGAAGACTTTAAATGATATCGGCTGCAGTGGTGAGCTCTGAGAATGCCACTTGTAACCAGCTCCCCATTGCACTTGGGACTGCTGACCACTCTCCCTTCAGCCCGGCAGTCCAGCCAGTTTTTCACCCACTTTGTTGCGGGTTTAGTGCTGGGTTCTAATTATTGTTTATTATTTTACCAGCCCTATTGCTAAACTTGATGGATTTAAAAAAGCAGCTAGTTACAGAAAATTAAAATTAGTGACAAGAAGTGATTTCATTTACTCCTTTCTTCTCTGTTTTTTAATGAATTCTAGTTATACAAAAATATGGGCGAAACACCACCCATTGCTCCTACCTGTGAGGCAGATGCTGCTCCTTTGCTGTCAGAACTCAAGTGCTTCCTCAAGTCCAGCCAGGGCAGAGATACTCTGTTAGAAAAGAGCAGAAGAGCAAATAAACAGCCTACAGTTATTGCCACCCATAGCTCAGGGTTTACTTTCTGTTTGCTTGTTTCACATCCCTCTGTAGTTACAACACACATCTATTCAACTATCCATGGGGAGAGGTTATTAGGTGAAGTAATCCTCTTCTTAAGTACTATAGATATTTCACTTAGCTGGGCTTTAAAAGGAAGAGATGACAAATCAAACCCATTCTATCTCTCAGAAATGATATCCCTTGTTTTTCACAGAGAGCATTTCCAATCCTGATTACAGATTTTTTTACAGAAAGTATAAATGGCTCTGCTCTTTCCACCAGAACAAAGCGTTTTTTCTCCATTTCTATTCTCTCCTAAAGAAAAAAGCCTGTTTCAGTTATATTGGGTATCAAAATTACCATCAAAACATAATCTGAAACAGTATGTAATTATTTTTTCATTTGCAGATCAGTCTTTGACAGACATGCCTGAAGGCAAAATAGATTCATATCCTTAACAACCTTCTAGCAGCTGAAATCTATAAACAGCTTATACAATGTGCAAATTGCTATTTCAACAAATCAGGAAAGCTTAAAATAAATCTTTGAAAAGTAAAGCAACAAAATTAAACTCTAAACTGTGAATGCATTTGGTAGCAGAGAAAACTGGACAGTCATTTAACAAATCTCTTTTTAATTGCATTCACTTTTGTTAAAGGAAATATTTCAAAATGAACAAAACATGGTATGGTTCTTCCAGAAGCAACACTGAAGTTAAAACAACTACATTGACTAACTTCTAGTTACCATGAGAGCTCAGTTATGCTATTAGAATAAGAAACAGGGACTTAATTACCACCTAATAATACTTATCTTTAGTACCTTTTCAAATTCAAAAGGAGCACAAGGTCAAATTAGGTTGTAAACAGCCAAAACTCTGTTACCTAAAATTCAACTATACCTTCAATGATAGTGTATCCTTTTGGCTTAATTCCCACAGAATCAGAAATGTTTGACAGATCAGAAATGCTTCAGATTTCCTGTTGAAACTGTACCTCTAAGAGAGGTATTCAAAGAGTTCAAAGTTGAGGTATTTTTTTCAGAATCAAGAAACTGAGTGTTCTGAAGAACTTAACTAAAACTAATATGTGAATTGTTAGGTTGAGTAATACAGAAAGAATGTGTTTCACACAGAGAGCTAGCTATTTTCAGGGACACATCGATGTCCTTACCTGTCCATAAAGAAGACATTAATAATCTATTCTTAGAATATAGTGCAAGAGCCCAGCAATGCAGTCTTCTTTCTTTCCTTTTAGTTTATTTATCCATCTTCACTAGTCTGAGGAATAAAAATCTGAGTTGAAAAGGGAAGTAAAAAAGGTAAATCCAATGGGAGACAGGTTCATTCATTTTCATCAGCTGAACTCAAAGTGCACATCATTGCTCTGCACTTTCCAGGCAGGAGTTAAGGCAGCAAGGGGGTGCGAGCCTTTCCTACACTGCCTAACCCACAAGACACCTTTTAAGATGGTGTAGCGCACTCCCCAGCCTGTGCTCCCACTACCGGGCCATACAGGGGATCGTGCATCTGCCTTGGTGTGTACCCAGAAGAGAGCAAAGCTTTTTTGCTCTATGGACTGAAAATATCCCTATTCTCTGGCTGAGAAGAAGACGACTCTTGAGTCCTTCTTGTGCTTAAGTGATGCAACTGTGTATGCGAGGTTTGTAGCCTATTCACCAAGTACCCCTATATCCATGGAAAAAAAAATATGGCATGACATTAACAAAGACTATCCCATGCGCTTACCAAATGGAAAATACAAACTAAAGTAGGATACTGATCTCACTGCATTCAGAAATGCTTTTTGTTGAGTGAAAAGTAGTATTTTCTGAACACAGTGCAATAGCAGTAATGTTTATCAGACTATGATCAGAATCTTTATAAAGCTCTACATATGCTGTTCATCTATGGATGAAGCAACAGGTATTCATAGTTTTCTTATTATGTGATTATTAAATTTCCAGATTTTGCAATGGAAGTTACATGATGTAGAAAAGCTCTGGATATTATATAAACTCAGCACTATTGGTGTAGAAAGTTTTTTATAATAAAGATTACCTTTCTAATGTTTAGTTTAAACTAAGGTTTAACTAACCTTTAACTAATATTTGAACTACAGCTAAATAATACTGTGTAGAGATATAATGATCATCTGAAAGATCAAAGCCAAATCTAGGGATGCACCCGTACAAAATATAGCACAGATTATCTCATGGGTTATGAAAATATCTACTTGAAGATTTTAGCAGACTTTTCAGTTTCTAAGCAGAAATATACTGTCACTTGTGCCAGCAAAGCTTAAAATATTCACAGCAGATTCTTCATTTAAAGCAATGCCTTCAAGACTTAGCATACATGACTCTCAATTAACACTCCCTAGATATTTAAAAATTTGAATTATCTTTTTATGTTTAATTTCTGAAATACATTTCATTCACATTACCAGTACAAATTCTCACTGAAGCTTTTTAAAACATTTCAGTTTTAGCAAATGTTGCTTCTCAGTATTTCAGCTGAAGGCCTTCCTGTTTTGTCTTAATTTACTGTGAATAAATTTGTTTCTACAATTAGCATACAGTCCCTAAAGCCAGAAATACCCTAAATTATCACTATGGTACATTTTGGGAAGTAACTTAATTACTTAATCTAACTGCCAGCTCTATGAACAGGAAACTTATTTTAAGTATTAGGCAACTTCCAAGAGAGAGCTGAAACTTCCCAATGGAAATATGATGTTCTTTGTATATTTCACTAATGAAACCAACTTTAAGCAGTGTAAGACATTATGTAACATTCAAAGATATAGATGATAAAACAGCTTGCTGTTTTTAGGAAAAGCCTTTATTTTAAGTCTGTTGGAAAATATTTAACAATCAAGAATACTTGACCCATTATTTTTAACTCTTCCAAACAAGCACAGCACCTATTGTCACTGGTAATGTGATTATTCGTGGGAGCAAGCAATAAGTATTGCATGAATTAGAGCTTTCCTCAGCCTGAGGGTGGTCAGATCAACAGAACTGACTCCTTTTTGCACAGTTGTTTAATGTGAAACATATGAGCCGTACATGGTGCAGGGGAATTGCACATTTGACTCATGTTATGCAGAGGAGAGCCCTGAACCCAGCTGCCGGGTCTCCTGGATGAATAACTGCTGTGGTGCAGGATAAGGGGATGGTACAGCCATTATTTATCAGCCTTTATTTTTAAACATCAGGCCTATGTCTTCCCCTACCCCCCCCCTTTTTTTTTTTTTTTTTTTTTTTGAGTAGCGTAGGCATTTAATTCCAGAAGAAGGAACTAATCTGGGTATACTTGTCTGCAGCCCAAAGTTAGGCATCCGGGCAGCAGGGCACCCTGTATTTCACCCAGCATCTGGCTGCTGTGAGTTCTGTGCAGAACTGCCCGCGGGGAAGCCTAGGCCTTTGCAAGAACCAGGCACCTAACAGTGAGTACCCCAGTGCTGACCGCTGCAATGTCAAAGTCTCTCTGTGGAAATACACCTATAGTCAGTAACAGTTGTTTGGTCCTAGATTTTGTATTTCTGTGATAATGAAAGCTGCCATTGCACAACATCTTTCTGGGCAGAGGTTTGGTTAAAATGTTATGTATGGTAGACTTACTGGAGCACATATTTTCTTTGCTATAAGTTACCCAAAGGATCTTGAGACAGGAAATTATACTGTGCTAGTGTTCTCATGTGAACTGGAATTAGCCTGGAATTAGCCTGCAAGCAGTTCAGAAAATTCATAACAAAATATACTGCCCATTGGTGAAGTTGTGTGCAAGACAAAGAACTAACAACAGTAATGGACTGTGGTAGCTGAATATCAGAGAAGCAGGAACGCTTAGCAAGCAATATTAAAGCTACTGAAAAAAATATATTTAATTCTTGAAAAGTATACTGATTTTAATCCCACTGCAACCATTCAACGTGAAACTAGAAAATAAATCCTCCTTGAGGGACTTTAGAAGTATCTCATTGAATTTAGTGCTGGAGGGAGGAAAATTTTTGGAAAGGTTGTGTATGACACATGGGATGCATGTCATTCAGCATGCTAATGACAGCCAGCCCTACATCTCAATTCTGTCCTAACAAGTAGGTGCTGCTGAGTTCTTCCCACAGTGTCTACTTGAGAATGGATTATATATGAGACCCTCTCGAAGCACATGAGACCTAGGTAAGTCTAGCAGAAAAAGAAAGAAAGAAAGAAAGAAAGAAAGAAAGAAAGAAAGAAAGAAAGAAAGAAACAAAACAAACAAACAAACAAAACAAACAGAAGATAATATCGATATTTGTTCATCTAAAATTTTTGAGTTTTTTTCTTTTTTTTCCCCTCCAGAACTCGATTAGAAAGTTGTCCACAAACTGAGTTGTTCCAAATGATGTATTTTCAGATTCTCAATTGGTATTAGATATTTGGAAGCATGTAGTAAGGCTCCTTTCTGTCTTTGTTTACCAGGAGAATATGAACATCCTTTGCTGTCCAAGAAGACCTCAATACATACATGATTTAGTACTCTCAGTACCTGGTTACCATACTGAAACACAGAGGTCTTTCACTGACCTGTGGAGAGAGGTCTGTGAAGCTAGACATAAAACAGCAAGTCAGATTGCAGGTTTAAAGGTGTGCATTGCAATACACTTTGTAGGATGTGTAGGAACCAAAAGTGTTACACAACTCTATCAGATTAATGAGAAAGTTAGGTATAACAATATTATCTTGGTTTTGGTTTTGGATTTTTTTTTTTAAGAAAAACTATCACTAAGAGCATCAAAAGTAACAAGTTATTAAGTGGTGGAGAAACTTGCAAATCTGTCAGAGGCAAACACACCATGAGAAAAACTGATATATCCACATTAACCATTGTGAAAATTTACTCATCACAGGTGTGTGGAAATTTGCAGTGCTGTTATACAAGAAACTGAGTGTTTCAACTTGCATTTCTCTCAAGTGTCACAAGGCAGTCACAATAACAAATGAAAGATTTTATTTAAAGCGTCTTGTAGTCTAGATTTTTTTGGCAAATGCAACATCCATAGTGATAAATGAACTCCTTCTCAGGGAGTGCACAGGGCCATGTCTGCTGCTCTAGTTTCTGGGAGAAGTAAGGCGTTCTGCAAACCTTATCACAGCATTCCCTTGCTTTTATGTTTTTGTCACTGCTCCAACATTTTCATATCACATGAAACTTGTTTTTATTAATAACAGCATAATCTAAATTGACAGTTTCATTTCTTAT
This sequence comes from Apteryx mantelli, assembly GCF_036417845.1. NCBI lineage: Eukaryota > Metazoa > Chordata > Aves > Apterygiformes > Apterygidae > Apteryx > Apteryx mantelli. The sequence goes on from NC_089979.1 coordinate 55,057,270, forward strand.
GCTATAATGAAATTTCCATACATGGTTCCACCTCCAGGCATGGCAGCTTCTGCAACCCTTATTGTTAAGAGAACTTTGCCACATTAGTCACTAGACAGTTATAGAATGAATATGATCAAAATGTAAAAAACAAAATTAAACAACACACTGGTGGGAAAGGTAGCTCTCTGAAGCTAGTATTATCTAGACATTTAAAACAGTGATTCTTCTCATTTTATTAATCAGGCTTACCTTGCTTAATTTTGCCATAATGCGTTAAACAGATCAACCCTTTGCTAATTCTCCATCTCTTACAATGATCTGGAACAGGTACTCTAAAGACTATGCCAAGAAACTCATGATATAATAATGCATAATAAAATCATACAATCATGTTAGCTAATTCTGTAAAAAGTGAGGTTTACCTTCCTTCTAATAATAGTAATCTGAATGGTGCCATTATCCATATACATGTTTACTTCTTCATTTTGTATTCTCCTGTCTTTCTGATATCAACATTATATTGTTACAGTACCTATGACTATATAGTAAGGCAACTACATGCCACCATGTGATCTGCCACGGGAAGTCCCTGGGCAAGATGGATTAATTTTGACCCATGTACGTGGGTTTCCTTCCTCTGAAAAGTAAGAAACTAGAAAGGAAATCTGCAGTCTTGTTCCACTGTGTAGGTGAGACCTGTATGAGCCACACACTCCTTTTCTGGGAGCTGGGAAGACTTGCTGGGTCCTATCTTTTGGACACAGCCAGGGAATACCACAGATTTGTCCTTGGCAGGTATGGCTTTCCTTTCAATCTTTTTTTCATTGATACTCTGTTTTCCTTTTTAACGTGAGGAAAGGGTGAATGGAGATTTCTGATTTACCTTCTCAGCACAGTTCATTAGTTTGATTATTCTTATCATAGATTATTTTGTTCATCTCCTCCCTCATGCAAATTTTTTTTTCAGCATCTTTTAATAAATATTCTTAGTTCTCATCTCTGCTGTCCTTTTTTTCATACATCCATTTTTGGGATCAGACTCAAGACCAATATTTTGAGTACAGTTTACCCATCCCTTTTTATAAACAACTGACAAACTTTCACTATTTTCCACCCCATTTCATCCTTTAGTCATTCTAGCAATTTCTTTGCTTTCTTAATTGATGCTGCATGCTAAACTGCAGTTCTCACTGAGCTCTCCACAATGACATCAAGTCTTTTCCTTGCGTGGTTACAATTAATTTTGAATGAGATGATGAGCATGAGCAATTCAAACGAACATTGCAGCATGTATTGTCAACTTTGACTTCCTGTGTGCTGTTCATTCACTTAGTTTCATTGGCTTCCACTGAACTGTTAAAGATATTCCCTGGACTTTTTTAACAAGTACATATTTGTGAGCTCTAAATTTGTCACATAACAAATCATTTTTTTTCCAGAGCATACACAATACACAAAGCAGGATCAGATACATTAAATATAACAGCTACTGCAACAGAGAAGTTTGTGGCAGTCCAATGTTACATAAAGTGGCTGGAATACATATTTCCCCGGATACAATTTCATGTTTTGACTGAAAAATCATAGTAATGAAAATTGAAAAGGTTCCAGCTTGGAAGAAAAGATTCTCTCTCAAAAAAAGGAGCATTCTGCTTAAATCTGAAAATATCAGAGATATTAGTTCCCTGTCCCCCCTGCCCCAAGTCCATTTCAAAGCCATGCTGATGTGTGCATGGCATGTATTTTAAGTAACCAAAACTTTTAATCAAAATATGCTTCATCTGTTTAACTAGTCATTCTTCTCGGTGCAGAAAACTACCATTTCTTTCTTTTCTGCTCATCCTTTAAGACAAATGAAGTTAACCTTACCTCCAGTAAGGCTTTAACTGGAAGAACTGGTCCAGTTTGGGGCACTGCATGTCAAGAAGGATCAGAATAACAAAGTCTAGAAATTATGAGCTTTGAAAAATGATAGGATGAATAGAGGTTATTTTGCCTGATGAAGAACAGTCTGAACACAACATGCAAATAGTTTTTAAATATACAAAACTCTGCTTCCCATATGGAGGACACACAACGTGCATAGTGAGGAAACAATGAGCCTAAATTGAAGACAAAAAAGTTCTCTTTAGATATTAGCAAAACTGGCAAAATAGTGAAGCTCTGGAGTTGATTGCCTGGGGAAATTATTCAGTCTCTACTACTAGATGTCTTTAAGAAGAATTAAGACAAATATCTGTTAGGAAGGTCATAGGTATAGCTGATCTTGTCTTGAGGCATGAAGCTGGGATCAGAAGATTTTTGAAGCACTTTCCAACTCTTTAATTTTGTGCTTCTAAGTTTCTGATTCTTATTAATGATGATATTTTTTCTCTTTCATTCCTTAACCACCCATTTCTTTAGTCAGCTCTTTAAGAGAAATATTATCTTCCTTGGATTCTTTTCTTTACTTTTCAACCATCTAACGTTTCTTCAGATTCTTGTTGTACTAAGGAATGTACTGTCATTTGGTTTCCTGTCTTTGCTTATAATGCTATGCAAAGGTCATGCTTAGATATTCTAATTTCCAATTCATATGATTTTACTGTGAACACACTATGGAAATAAGTATGGTTCAGGTTTGAAATGAAATAATTTTCCTAAACTAATCACCTCATCATAGTATCATAATAGAAAACTCAAGTGGTCTGTGTAGCCTTGAATTGAAAGCATTATACCAGTCTAAATCTCACAGTTGACCTTCCAATGCCTCTGTAACAGAAGCCTCAACAACCTTCAATTAAAATAATGTTGCCAATGCATATTCATATATCTCATATTGTAACACTAATACAGCAAGGTCTCCACAAAATTTCATTGTTCTCCTGAGATTACTGCTATGATATGAACACCACTCTCATGTGAGCAAAGAGCCAGCTTTGCATGAAAGTGATAAATATAGCAGTTCTGCAAGGTTGCACGTCAATATGGATGTCACTGCAATGTTTCTTTTTTAAACTGAGCAATTAAGATGTGCGCACATTCAGCAAATACTAAACTCCCCTTGATCTTCAGCTTATATGTCATAATTGGGGAAACACTCAGCTAGCTAATATGATTCCTATCTGTTTTGTTAATGCTTATATCTGTTTTATCACTTTACATTTTATGTCAGTTAGAAATTAGATATGTCTTGTTCTGAGGGTTACAGGACTAGCTGTATTTTGTCTTTCAGTCTTTACCAGAAACTTCCCATTTCGCTTTCACATTAAAGATAAATAAACGAAGCCATAAGATTTTCCTCATGACAGGAGATGCAATATTAAAGTAGAACACAAATACTGCTAACAGATACATTAAGCTGAAAGGTATTATGTTACGTTATTGCAGAAAAGGTGTTGTATGGGAGCTCCTCAAACAAATATAAAGCTTGTTGAGAACAGTGAATTCCTTGCAATCCAGAATGTCAGAAAACTGTTGTTGAATCCTTTGAGGAAAAAAGCACAATTCTGCCCAGTTAAAACAGGATAGTGACCAAAGGTGGTGCTATTAATCCACACTGACAATTTCTCTGCAGAACCAAGCTGTCCGAAGCCTTAAGAAGAGTAACTGTATGAGTAGTTTGTAATGGCAAAATAGTTCAATTATTAGAATCTTCCACTTCAACTCTGAAACCTGAGAAACCTTACAAGAAACTGTGAAGAAATAAAAGAATAATGTCATCATTGCTCCATGCAATCTATATGCTACATATGACAGGATATTACCCTCATCCTTATTACCCAAGGCACAGTCAGAGAAAGAGTCAGGTTTTTCGAACTGTGAAATATTTCATATTTGTCAGTTCTAACCAGAACCTGCTATGCAGTCACAATATTAAAATGCAGGGGAAGATGCACTGCTCTCCAGCTTACACTTGTCTCTTAATTAGCCTGTCAAAGAAGTCCACTGAAATATAGCATTAATATGAGGTGTAAAGCAGAAGTAATAACTATTTCTGATAATTCTGTATAATTCACCAAATAAAACACAACAATAAGCTGATATTTCCAAGATGGTAAAATAATCTAGACGTTTTTATTGATGGTTAAAGAAGGTTACCAAGTTACCCATATAAACACTGACATCCAAAACAAAGTATTAGAAATAAAGTCACACTTTGTATTTGATTTTTATTTTGTCTTCTTCCAAAACCACAGCCTGCAAGAGGGTGAATACATCAGGAAAAGGATGAAGTAAATCTCTCTTTATTCAGATATCGGTGCTTAAAAACAAGCTTCTTTTCCAAGAATATGAATATTAATACTGAGATGAACAATAGTCTTTTAAAAAGTGGCAAAGACACAGAGCTGCTCTAAGAAAATGCCTATTAAACTTCATGGTTTGTTAACCAGTCTTAACCCTCTTTTTTTAATATGTGTATATTGTCTAGTAAGATCTTGATCCTAGACTCAGGCAATTAGCAGAGTTTCTTTTGCAAGAAGAGATCTTATTTAATATTTTCATTTAAGGATTTGTGAGCACAGATCTGGCTGCAAGGTTAGGGTAGAGATTTCAAGTTCCTAGGCAGAGCATCAAAACTTTTTTGACAGTCTTTGGAGACCACACATACCATACCTGCTATACAAATAAGCAAACATGAAAACACAAACAGGTCATTTATTGTATTACTAAGTTTAATAAATGTAATAACATCATTTTAATATGTGATTTGACACGTCTATTTCTAATTAATCTACTAATGGTTTGCAGCTCTACCATCAGAGTGCAATTTTTTTGTCCCTTTAATCCCAAATTCTCCTTTCTCCTGAGTTACAGTCCTCCTCCCTCTCCTCCAATCCCTGCCCCAGATGGCAATTAAAACTTTCTTTTCTGAACCTACAAATCCCCAAAGATCTTTGGCTTTTAGTGTTAAGTTTGGTTCAGGCAGAATATTTACACTCCAGCTTTTCTTTCAAGTCTTCAGCAGTGGAATCTGAAACACCCTAAACTTTTTTTAATTTCTCTGTGGAGAAGAACATGTCCTCCTTTGATCATACCTCTGGGAGGGTGCACAAGACTCTGGGTAGGATCTCCTACTCACAAAAATGTCCATGCTGTCTCAAATGATTGCCTGGTGCAGAAGCAAGATTTCTGAAAAAATTGATACTTCACTTAATCCTTCTTTAAATGTCCCACTCCACAATCAGGCCTAGACCTCTGGCCCATTTAGCTGCAAATATCTGCTTTTCAGCTCTCAGCACTTCATCACCACACTACCTCAATACTTCCTCCTCTGCCCCCCCTGATTGCAGTGAATAACTCTTTGGCCTGTGACTATGCATGTGCTTTCTTATACTTGTTCAGGGCTAAGCATAGCAAACTGATTCCTAGAAACTGCTGCAGTATAAATAATCTAGTATCTCCTGGAATTTGCATGTTTGCTTATTATTGGGGAAAGGAGAAGAAGAGCCAGAAAGAGGCGATGACAAAGGATTATGCTGTATAATTTATCGATGTTTTCAGCTCAGGAATTTACCACCTTGGCAATGGTTGGACTGAGGTCCAACTGCTTGTTCAAGGAAAACTCTTTGACCTACTCTCTTTCTAGGCATTTATATAGTAATTAGTACAGTTACGTCTCTCAGATTGTTATGGTAGGGAAGGGAGTAGAATCCTTACAAAATCATGGTAGTCTTGACAATATTGTCATTTCATCGTTCCTCCCTACCCCTTCTTCAATGACCGTCCTCTCCTCAGAGGTCTCTGAAGGTCTAGTGGTATGGTTTCCTCTGGAGAAATTGAGATAGCATGGATGACTTTTGTTCCAGAGATTTTTAGGTCATTGGAGGTATCCATGTCAAAAAAGTAAGCTCTTATGAAAGAGTATGCCTCATGGAAGGCTTGTTTTAATAATAGCAAACCTGGTAACAGTTCAGCTGTGTGTCTCACTCTGTACCTCCTAAAGGTAGTACTGTCCTCCTGGGTTCATTCTGCTAACATTATTTGAACAGTGCTCTGGTTTGAACATCTGCATAAATGTTCTGCAGGTAGGAAAATTTCTTCTTTGGAAACTATTAACTTGAGCTTTTTGGATTAGGAACATCATGAACCTGATACCAACCTGATAACCCTGTACGATGAGATGACAGGTTTGGTGGATGAGAGGAGAGCAGTGGATGTTGTTTATCTTGACTTTAGTACAGCTTCTGACACTGTCGCCCATAACATCCTCATAGACAAGCTGAGAAGTACAGGATAGACTACTGGACAGTGGATTGAAAACTGGCTGAATTCCTGGGCTCAGAGGGAAGGGGTCAGCAAAGTTCAGCTGGAGGCCAATCACTAGTAGTGTACCCCAGGGGTCAATACTGGGTCCAATACTGTTTAATATCTTCATTAATGACCTGGATAATGGGACAGAGTGCACCCTCAGCAAGTTTGCAGATGATACAAAATTGGGAGTAGGCGCTGATACACCAGCTGATTGTGCTGCCATTCAGAGGGACCTGTGCTGTGGAGTCTCCACACCTGGATATATTCAAAACCCAACTGGATAAGATCCTGAGTAACCTGCTCTAGCTGAGCCTGCTTGGACAGAGGGATCGGGGCAGATATTCTCCAGAGGTCCCTTCCAGTCTCAGCTATTCTGTGATTTTGTGATGAAATTTCCCATTCTCTGAAATAAACAATGCAAACCAAACATAAAATAGAAATAAAATGCAAATCAAGCAAAAAATCCTGACATAGTTTTCATAACCTTCAAAAAGACCTTCTGTCATGACATTTCCCATTTAAAAATGCGAGGATAGAGTTTTGTGTCACCCATCTCAAACATGAAATTTTTAGGTGAGATTATTGTGTATTTGTATTTCAGGCTATTATATCTGTCTCTCTACTTGTTCCTAGTCACAATACCATTTATTCAAAAGGAGATGAAAACACAACACTTGTAAAGCATATAACAGTCCCTGCTGTTATAACAGCAGAACTGAAAGTAAACCTGCAGCTAGCATAGAGTTCTGGGAAGTAAAGCTCGGTTTGATAGGAAATAAAGCATCTGAATTTACTTGAGCAAGATGATGACGTGACTTGATGATGCTGCATATAATACAACAGCAAGTCCGATAGCTAGCTGTTAATCATGGTGTAGTGTGTACATGAGAGACATACACATTCAGACTTCCCTTTTAATATATTGGATGATTCCTGAATCAATGCATGTAGCCATGACTTTGGCAGTTTGCTTATATTTGAGCCATCCTATGTCACAAGTTTTGGGAGAAAAAAGCTTAAGCTCCAGAAAAAAACTGATATGTTTTCATTTCCTGTACTCTACCCATTAAAATGATTTCATCTGATGAATATAAAATTTCATCTACATTATAGATGGGCCAGATAAGGCTTATCTTCCTTCTTCTGACAACTCAATCTCTTACCAAGTGGAAAGACTGAAAAAAAAGTTATTACACATATTTGAATATTTAAAATTCAAATTTATAGCTCTTCAGTGGATGCTTAAGTACTCCATGTAGGCACCTATTAATAAAAGAAACCAGACCACATTTGTAAGCAGAGTGAGGACAAACTGGAACTAAGAGTCTAGCAAGAGCCTTAGAAGCCGCTGCTTAGACCTTTACAGTTTCTCATCTGCACAAATGGTTTATGCAGGGAGACCAACCATAAACCAGTTATAATTAATGTGATGCATATCGTAATTGTGATAATAGGGAACATTTAACATTTAACATTAGCATTTAACACAGCATGGCACCCTGAGCAGCCTAGGCAAGCCACCAAGCCCCCGGGCCTACTGCCTGCCTGGGATACTCTTGCTGCAAGGCCAAGGTGATGGCCAGGTTCCCTCCACTTCCCCACAGCAGCTGGACCTGCCAGACTCTGTCACTTGGGGGCTACAGCGCAAATACAGCCCCATGTGCATGGACTGCCCTGCCACCACTTGGATGAGCTGTGCCAGGTCCCTTGAATTGCTTCGGGCTGCTTCATTAGCTACCTTCAGCTCACAGCTGTTACCTGACCTCCTCTGGGCTAAGAGAAGGAAAGCCAGAGGCTGAAGAAAGGGAGCCAAATAAAAGCACAGCTGAACCATTAAGGCAAACAGAAGTGTCTTGGTTAAAGAAAAAAAAATAGATTGTAACTTGCAGGTGTCAAAGGATCAGATTCTCCAAGAGTTGAGACTTACAGTGCCTTAGCAGTTGGCTTGGTTAACACACACAGAAGTAGTTCTAAAAATTAAAAGAGGAAGGATAAAAACAGGGTTTTGGAAAGAACAGGCATGACCTAGAGAGACAGGCTACAGATTAAACATTCATAACCAAAGAGACAGGATGTGAATGAACTACTCACAATCTTACATGACACAAATGTCAGCCATAGTTATTATTACTGTCTCTCTGGGAATGGGATAATAGAAACATACTAAATATAAAAAGCATCAGGAGGCATTTTCACAAAATATCTAATCTGGAGAATAACCTATCAGAATAAGTCTCTGAGGCAAAAAATATTGATTTTTGTTTTGTAAAGGAAGCAGATTGAGCCTGGATTTTTAAACAAACGATTGGAGGGTATTCTCCTAACTTAAAGTAAAAGATCTCTTGTTACCTTCTTGTTGTTCATGCTCTTTTATATGGTGCAATTTTGTTAAGTTTCGTCAGTGCCTCAAGTTCTGGAAAAAAAGCAGCAGTGTCAAATCAATTACTAGAGTCAGGGCTGAGATTTTCAGAATGACTATGATTAGGATTGCCTCCATTTTTGACTTCCCAGTTTGACAGGGAGAGACTGATTTCATGAAGAGGACTGCTCAGTTCTTTCTGATAACCGTGCCTTATAACATGTAGAAGTCTGGATGCTCAAAAGAAAATGCTGAAAATCTGTGTATATCTTGCTCAGAATGCCGAAAATCTGTGTATATCTTGCTCAGAATGATCGCTGTTATTGCATGCATTTCTGAAGATGCCATGAGATAGAAGTAGGACACCAGTTCCCCCAAGGATAAAGGAAATACGTTCTTCTTCTACAGAACAAAGCTGTTTACATAAAGGAAATGGATATATCTTTTTGTTTGTTTGTTTTAGAATAAACTGCTGTGGCCATTTCACATCTTAGTTTGAAGGAGAACGTATGCCTCTGCTACACAGCAAAGATGTCTTATCCACTGCTATAAAGGTGGCAAGATGCAGCTTTATGTCTCGGACTCAGCTGAGGCTGTTAGTGATCAGTGCTGCTGCTCCCTGCAACGCCTTGTTACGCTTGTCATTTTCTGCCCTTGCGGCAGTGACCCATCACGGAGGAGGAGGCCCTCTCCCAGGTTTGTCTCTCTGGAGCATATGTACTTTACAAATAAAGATGATTTACGCTCCATCTATTTCCCTGTGGTCTGTGTTTTTTGTTGACAGGATGGCAGCTCCCTGCTCATTTCATTATTATATCTTGGGAGTCTCTCTTCAGAGGAATTAAGAAGTGGCTATGTCTCCTCTTTGACTAGGGGCAGAAACTTATGTGACATTTACATCATACAAATTTGGCATCAGGCCCCTGAAATAGTCTCTGAAGGTCATTTGGGTTCACGTCACCCAAATCCAAGAGTGTAATTCATCTGACCTATTTTAGACTTGATTGAACCACTGCCCAGAAATGCCTGTTTTTCTCCACTGCATACAAAGGGGTCTTTAAAACAAGCTAAGATCTAAACAGCTGTACTGTAGATAGCTAAATTTACTAAGGCCCACACAGTGTCCCCACAGGCACAGTCCTGAGTGGGTTTTGCTGTTGATGGCCTGCCTGTTTGAGGGGAAGTATTTTGAAAGAGAAGGTGTTTCTAGATGATCTTGGCATTTTGGGTAATTAAAGAAGTAACTACAAGGATCAGCTTTAGCAAATGGACATTAGAATCATGCCTAAATAATGCCTAAAACGAAAACATCTGATTCTAGGAATGGAACTCATAATACTAATCAAGGCAGCTAAATTTCTTGATGTTAGGTATATGGGACAGGTATGTTGTCCAGTCTTGGACCCCTAATAACTCTGGAGAAAATGCCAATGCGACCTGACTCTGGAGTGCCTTGTGTGAAGCTATGGGCCTATATCATCATTGCAACTAGGATTCAGACCCTGCCCTAAGAAGACAAATTTATACAATTTGCAGAAGAAGTCACAATACAATTATTCACTTTAGAGAGTTCTTCAGCTGACTGCCGATACAAAAGGGAGCACAGGCACCACTTTCACAAATGATCACTGCTATTATTTGAAAGAGACATAGAGACAGAGATTATCTCCAGGCCTTCAAAGGACAGCCCAAAACTGCAACTAGTGTGATTGCCACAGGCAAAAAGAAAATGTAGCTCATGGACTCTGAAAAGAGAACTCTATAAGACAGGCAGACACACTGCTTCTTAACAGAAAAAAGGACTGTGCAAGCTTATGGGGCTTGGTGTGCAGGCCCAAAGCGTTCTCTTGGTCTTAGAAAGCAACACGTTTGATATTTAATTTACTTAAGAGATCTACCATGAAGGCCAGAGCTAACGACAAGAAGAAACACAAAGAGAGTTTGTTGTACATGTATATGAAGGCCATGCATTATACAAAGACAAAATGGACTAGATTAAGTCTCAGCTCAGCTCTCTGAAAGGCTTGTAAGTGACAGATGGGACTGAGGGTACTGAGATCCATGAAGGAAATATGAGAGTTACTGCTTGACTGTGCTAGTCAATCCAGGAGTCCTCTAGTGTCACTTATTTGCTGCTCTTAGGCAGCACGTGCAGGTTGCACAGTGGATCTGCACCAAGAGTGAACCAGCAAAGCTCTGCCACATCACGCCATGCTGTCCCAGTGCCATTCCACAAGAGTACAAATAATTGGGCTTTGATGGCTAATCATTTCTTGAACAATTACTATTTGCCAAGGAGGATCCTTCCCTTGCCCTTGTTCTGCCTGTACTGCCAACTGAGATTGAGTTTGATATTAAGCCCAGATGACATTCGTGCTGGATATGCTGTTCTCAACCAAGCCCTATCCCAAGTCTTCAGAAGTACCAGTTAAGAGAAACCACGGCAAAGTTGTAGCGAAAACAGGAAACTAAACTTGTTGCTACTAGGCTGATTGTAAGACAACAATATCTTGTTTGAAGAAAATAATGTTTCTTGAACTTTCATTTATGTGACAGGAAACACTAAAAATAACTCATGTTTCACACAATGTGAGAGAAAATAATTTAAAACTAAAAAAACCCAAAGAGCCAGAGGCATGTTACAGTTAAGTCTATCAACTGTGAAGAAAACAGACTTTTTAAAAAAAGGTCTCAGAAGTACCTGCTGCCAAAAATACAAATAAAGAAAACTATAGAGATGGCTAACCAGATAAATGGAAATAAGAAAAAAAGTTTAGTAGTTATGATAGGTAGCAGCAGCACTCCCTGGGACTAGATGACTGCGTAGGAGAATGAAGGTACAAATGCCAAACATTAGCAAATTGTCACTTTTCCCAGCTGGGGTCAGTGTTTGATTCTGGAAAGTTTCAAATAACAAGAGCCAACTCAACTACTTAAAAGTAGTGGTAATTTTCCAAATACCATTAATTCACCCTGGAAAGCTACTGCTCTGAAGCAATGAATTAGAAAGACACTGATAAATGTGTCCGATAACTGCAGAGAAAAACAATTCCTTCAGGTTCCCCAAGGGTCAGCAGATTCCAGACATGTTGTGAAACCCACTTCTGCAAGGGCCTTAACCCTACACACTAGCGCAAACATTTCAATTTATGTCAGGCTTGATGTCCAACCTGTAATTACTGCATCCCTCTCATAGTCACAAGCCTTCCTTTTGAGAAGAGCTGATGGTATTATTTTATTGTCCTAATGAAAATCTTACAGCAACACGATGCATCATCAATGTAGGAAACAAGATGGTAAGGTCTAAAAAAGTGGTTTGGTGGGGTAGTCTGTGTTAGTTTATCCTGAGTAGCAGCCAGTGAAAGGTAGTGCCTAGATGCTGTTGCTTTCAGAAACAGATGTCTCAGTGACTTTGAAATGTGAAACTTGCCACCAGTCCAGTGGACAGCCATGATAAACCAGATGATCAGCTTGTTACCACTACTACAGGGCAGACAGCTGAAAGAGGGTGGTACTCAGAACTTTGGTCCTCGTGCACTCAAGTGCTCAAAAATGTATGCATTTCCTTGGTGGCCTTGATGCACATCCAGGTGATCATGTGCAAATGGCAGGCCAAGAGCCTTCTTAAAACATTGATTTTTGTGACTGCTAGAGATGATAATGCTGTTAATGATGACATGGTGATTGGAAAACGGGAAAATGAGTGGTGGTGGAAGTGTGCAGGGTCCAGCATAAGTGCTCTTTGCCTACCTGAAGAAATCTCTCTGGGAATAATTGTGCTACTTGAGTACCAACAGCACTCTCCAAAGACATTTAGACAGAGCAAAACTTTTTTTTGCTCCTGTGCAGATGATTTAAGTATTTCATGAATCCATATAGTTGTGTTCTGAAATAAAAATTAACCTGCAACTGAATGTATGGAAAACACTTACTAAACAGGGTTCTTAGAACTGAAATACAGCAACATTGTCATACACACAGTAAAAACTACCATAAAGTCAACATAAGCTTTATTCTCTTAAATTAATATATTGCCCTAGCACAGTTCTTAATGACAAGCAGCAGGGGTTACTTACATCTAATGTTTTCTCCCACTAAGCATCACAGTGACTGATTTTGTGGAAATTGCTGTGCATAAAAGTCATCCATCTTCTGTTCACTTTTTAAAATCAGCCTGAGTGAAGAAATTTCCTCCCTTAAATTGCTGTAATTACTACCATGTTCTCAGACAGGGCAAATATATTCTGCTTGTCATCCATGTGAGCTCTGTTTCCCAATATCTATAATAGGCATCAGGCACACTGTGCTTGAGGATTTCCTGACTTTAAGGTGCCAGATTTCCAACTTGCCTCTGGAGTCAGTTGTCATCCATCTCTGGGAAGGATCCATCTCCATCCATCTCCATACTTCTAGGAGAAGAGGATCATAAGTTACAAAATGGAACAGCAGTGGTGAGAAACTAACTGAGGATGGCCAAGTGCACGCAAGCATACCCCTCTTGTTATATGACTCTTCCATCTCTGCTGCAAAAGTTAGAACTCTTGGCCTGCTCTAAATGGAAGATAAAAGAGTTTTATTTAGATTCCATTGTGCTTATTTTTTCTTCATATTTTTGGTCAACAAAAGGCAACTTTCCACATTTTGTCCATGTACTTCAGGACACAGATATTGACTGGAGTCTGGTCTTTTATTAACTATGATGATGTTTAGGTGAGTATTTTACCAGTAACATCAAAGGTCAAGTTTAAAAGTCTTAAAGATATACTAATAAGCTGCAAAGAAAAAAATGATACAATGATTGCTTCCTAACACTGTGTTTGTCAATATTTGAAATACATCAGATAGACTAGAAGTGCTATATTACTTCTATCCTCTGATTCCAAATGAAGAATGAATAGTAGAAAATGAAGATTAGAAACACAGTACCAAATATATTCCTAAGTGAAAACTGGAAGACTCTATTCTAACTTTTCTAGGAAAGCAGAAACATAAAAAGTGTTTCTACTCTGAACAATGTTTCTGTAAAAATGCATTGGGTATTTGCAGCTTCCAGATAAAAACTTGGAATTTTATTTTTGTTTTTTTACTGCCATATTTTCACAATTGGTCAAGCACCAGCATGTCAGGCTGATTCCTTTTTTGTCATATATAGATCTTGCAGCATGAATTTGGACCCTGAGACTTTAAATGCACAAGGTACAGTCCATCTTCCTGATGGCTTGAAATGGGCACAGTGGTCAACCAGTGTGGAACAGTTTATGGGATGAGGATCTAAGAGAGAGAGTCCTCTCACTTAATTTAGCCCTTTAAAGGTTAGTCAAAGACTGTTACCTAATACAGCTTTAATAGAAGTGGAAACCTCCAGAGGATGACTTTTTAATCTCAGGACAGGTACTTGAAGCAGACAGCTGAGATGTTTGATGATTATTGAAAGAGTCTGGATGTCTAATATAACCCAAACTTCTAACTATTAGGTGGCTGAAGTTCAGTGAAGTCACTTGTTCTGTTAATGACATAAAAATTGCAATAAGATTTAGCTCACATTCCCACAGTTGTATTGATTTGCAAATGCAACCAAGATCAAAGAAAGGAGCATTATACTTACTTTTGACACCAATAAAGATATGAGTATGAATACATGTTGTCTAATCAGCTGAATAAACTAGTTCTAATTTTACATAGTAATTTTTCAGAATACATTGGCCTAGTTCCAGTTTCACACTGCTTTTACAGCATTAGAACTGCTCTGAATTAAGTGACATTAGTTGTTATTTGTACTGATCTAGGTAAGGTGCATAATATGTCTGGAATGTGTTATCTGGTAAAAAAGAAAAGAAAATTACATAGTAATGATGAACATTTCAGACAGTACAGGCTGGAGATATCAGCTGGAAAACAGTGACCCAATAAATATAGCCCAGTGACATGGCAATAGATCATTTTAGACAAATAAATATCACAGAATTTATTCATGCATTTTTTTGGCTCAAATGATGAAAAACTGCTTTGTATTCCTTTACGTTTCACCACTCATTATAATTAAAATAATGGTATTTTTGAGCCAGTAACTTCCAGATTCAAATTTGGCAAATAATTTCAAAACTGGGTTCCTAGCTCTCAATAGTTTGCGTTTCTCATTCTTAGTCATGGCTTTGCTCATTTTCTGAATAGCTGGGTGTCCTTGAAAAGTGCTTGCTTTCTGTTCTCCACAGATAAATAAGTTTCTTGGAGGAACTATTTGAACTGCTCCTGTTGCAAACACATTCCTTAGGTATATAAATACCCTCTCCCTTGTGCTGTTCCTTTGGCCAGCAGCTGCACTGAGCTCAGCATCAATGCTTTCATGGTTACTGAAAATCAAAGTGAGCAGAATTATTTCTGACTTATTTGTGTGGGTACATAAATCTTCTTGAATCCAACACAGTAAATAGGATGCTGCAAATACATAAAAGATAACTAAGGTGGGATAACAAGGGTGGGATTCATTTCTCACCACTGTAAACAACTAGAGTGCATAGATCTAAATTAGGATAAGGTCAATGCTGCTCTAGCACATAGTGATTACTTCTCTTCTGTACCATAATAGGTGCCCAGCTGACTAGTTCATGTGTAGATGCCTACATTAGATAGTTGAAGGTGGGCATCATGCATCCACACTAGCTCTTACTTCCATTTCTGTTCATCTCTTCCATTTCTCTTCAGTGAACATTTTTTATTAAAAATGACAGATACTGTGCATCTCACAATTCATTTTATTTTCCCTTTTTTGGCACAGACTTATATCCCTGCTTTTTACTTGGTAGCAAAAACCAATAAAACATTTCCTGGAAAAACATTTAAACTAATGCCTCCAACAGGTATTGTATACTAATATGTAATAATGCATAATATTGGTTTCATAAACTTTAGGTAGATCTAATATGTGCCTGCATTTGTACATTGCAGTCTCTTTTATTAGATATTCTTGCAATACTTCTATAAAGTTACTTTTTACAAGTATTTTTGTCCAGTTATTTTAGATGTCATTTATTTTAAGGTAGTAAACATTCAGAGACAGTAGTAACCCGTGTATACTCATCTGTTCCTGCTCTGCCAGGCTTTTCTTAGTCCACCCTGATGAGAATTTTACAGTTAATATGAGGGCGTCTCACTGTTTTCAAATATCCATTGCTTTTTTTGCCTGCATTTTGACCAATACTCTAGTGTGCTTAGGGTTTTGGGGGGGGAGTTTAATTTTGCTTTGTTTTTAAATCTGTCACTAAAGGGGAACTAATGATCAGATAAACATTTTGATAAACATACAGTTTAATCGGGTGTCCTGGAAACAGGTACAATTAGGTTATTAAAACACTGCAGCATCCTGCTCACTCCTTAAGTCTTTTTGAAAGATTTTGGTATTGAGGCTGCATTGTTTGATAGGATGTGCTCTTGTGACACTCCATCTCAGAGCAGTTCCCTAAGGATTGCTCCTCTCTCCAGTAGTTCTAACCTCTCTCTTTTCTTTCCTTATGTCCCAAGGTATCAATTATTTTTGCTGTATCACTGACAGATTTGAAAAGGTCAAACGGGAAGCCAGATATCAAATAGAAGAACGGGCACGTTATGCAACCAACAGAAACAGATGAGTTCGACATTATACAAACCCAACAGCAGAAGAGATGCATTTCATGATGCCATCTGCTATTTTCTCACATAAAAACCCTTACAACGGTGATCGCTGACACAGAAGTGCTGAAATAATCATTAAGTCTGGAATCCCTTTTTCAGTGACAATGTTATTATCCAACATCTATTGCTAATTGTTTTAGTATTATACACAGTATTAAGGTTACAACAGTTGTTCATTGTCAATTGTGGATGTAAAGAAAAAAACAAAAAAACCCCATATATTTATAGAATCAACTCTTTGAATATCTGGACAGTCAGAAAGATACCTCAAAAGTGGTAACTTCTTTAGGAATGGTCTCTCCCATGTATGAACACTTTTCTTTTTATTTCATAGATCTTTATTATACAGCTCAGGGAATAGTGTTAGCCAGTAGCAATCTTCTACACAGTTTTTGACTATAGAAAATGTTTAAAAAAGAAAGAAGACTTAGTAGTGGCTTTGTACAGCCTTTCTGCAGAATCCGCAAAGCAATTAAGTCATTTATAAGGTGAAGGAAAAGTGTGTGGTTTTAGGAGAAAAATGTGTGGAGCACAAGTGTTAGCAACCAGGAAAATTAAGATGAATCACTTCATGAGTTGCTCAAACAAAGATCAACCTAAAAATGTTCCTGAGTGAATACAAACAAATGTTTGATGACATACAGGAGCTGTCCTGTCATTTTGGACAAGTAGGTACATTATTTTCTTAGTGCACTGCAGAGAATGAATTATCCAGTTGCAACCCTCTAAAGACTGAGCAGGGAGCTGAGGCACTAATCACAGTCATCATAGACAAATGACAGTATACTTCTCTGGTGGTGAGATGACAAAGTTGAAACAAAAGATGGATCTAAAATTTCTATTGAAAAGCCAGAATTTACTGAACTTATTAAGCCTGAGACTTTCTGGGCACATCTAAATTACACAGATATGACACATTCGTTTCACATTTGAGAATTCATAAGTTATTATCTTCACTCCAAGTGACAAACAGAATTCAGGAGGCAAGTGACACTGAGAGAGTTTGTGAAGAGTGAGAAGTAAAGGTAGCCAAAGCTTTTTGGCAGATTATCAACCTCAGATCAAAAGGCAAATAAATGCACTGATTAAACCTCCTTTCTTTGCAAAGATAAGAATATACTACAATTAGGTGGGAGGGTTTTTTCTATGTTTCATCTGGCAAGAGTCTTAACTGAGATGAAATAGTTACTCTTATACATATACATGCAGAACTTCAAAGAATGCGAGGCTACTTGGGAAGCAAGATAAATACAAAAGAGAAAGCAACCATATCAGCTGGTAATTCAAAATATGACTGCTTAACAATGGATATATTTAAGATTATAATTGAAGAAATTAATGCTCAGGGCAGAAATGTGTTAATCTGGACTGAAAAAGAGCAGAATTATTTTGATAGAAAGAGCATATTTACCAAAAGATTCTGTATTAAAACTAAGACTTTGAACATCTAGAATAAAATATGTCTTTTCTTTTCAGAGCAATGCATTTCTGGAGCATAATAGAAAAAAAACTCTGTTGCACTAACCAATGGCACAAGAATATTTATGAGAAAATCTCTGTCCTTGGGCCAGATCTCCATCCAATCTACTAGAATTTTTCTTTGCATAATCCTTCTGGACAGCTTCTCTCTTCTGAACTGCAATCTGTTTCTTCTGGTCTTGGTATATCAAAAACCCATGTGGTATTTCCTGACTCCTCTCCAAACTCTAAACATTACTGAACAATAAATGTTGGTCAGCAGAAATATCATATGCAGGAATACCCTCAATATATCATCAAGGACAGACTTCACTGGTAACATCTCACTATGCCAAAGTGTTCTTTTAGTATGAGTAAGTAGACCTGGACTGGTACTCACGGTCCAAGCACTGGCATTTCCTGAAATGACCAGAGCTGTGATCCACAATTCAGTCCACAGAATATTTCACATCTGGAGACTGTTCACCAGAATCAGATTTTAATTTATGGACATACTGATATAGGTCCTTTCCCAGCTGAGTATCACTACAGCAATGCACAGCGCAGTTCTTTGGGGTCCCTTAAGTGCTGAAGTTCAGTCTGATGTTACATTATAAGAGCAGCTGGTGTTGTACTCTGTGTGAAGTGCTTAAATCTATATTAAGGCGTGTATAGAATATATAGTTATGCTAAAGCATAACATAAATGTGTGATGTGCATGTTTATAAATGTTATTTTGTAAACACAGGAAAGCTTTTGTTCCTCATTCCATAATCTGAAAATGTTGCTCCCTTGGCTGCGCCTATCTGAAGGCATACGGGAATGCTGTATATGGCCTGGACATAGAGACAGCTCAGCTGGGGCCTGATCCAGACCTGCTGAAGTGAGCAGAGGCCTTTCCCTTGTTGTTTTTGTTTAAAAAAGATTTTTAATCAGAGCTCTATCTCACAGCAATAGTCTCAGTCTAGCTCCCTTGGTATCCACTGGACAGTTTATCATTAATCCAACTAGGGACAAAAAAAAGTTCTGTTTTGCAAACTATTGTTAAATAGATTCAGCTCATTTATCCTGTGTCCCACTTTCTGTTATTATTTATTCAACAAAATAGCTCACCATCCTCACAGCCCTCCCTTACACCTTTCTTTGCTTTTCTTAGGCATTCCACTGCCTCCAAGAGGAACAGTCCTGCTTGAGGATATGGAAAGAAACAAAATGGTTGTTAACTTGGTTCCTCACACTCACATAGGTATTCAGAGACATGTCCTACAGAAAGAAAGAAAAACAGCTTGATAAACACTGTTATTGGACATGCTATATTTTTTCTGACTTAAAGAGCAGGGTAGCTGACACATAGATTTTTTTTAATTGACAAAAATTTGCATTCATTGTTCCCTGGACAAAAAGCTCTGAAAAGCTTGCGATCACAAACCTTTTGCAGAGAAAGATACCCAACTTGGAACCTTCCTTTTAAAATGAGATTTTGTTTTTTTCAGTCCCTGTTGGATAGTCTAAGAAAAAGTACCACCTGTCCTACACAGCCATGTCAGGTTTTCAGCTGGGGTAGCTGGGCTTTGACTCAATCCATCAGACA
Organism: Apteryx mantelli; assembly: GCF_036417845.1. Classification (NCBI taxonomy): domain Eukaryota; kingdom Metazoa; phylum Chordata; class Aves; order Apterygiformes; family Apterygidae; genus Apteryx; species Apteryx mantelli. The sequence continues at coordinate 55,076,562 of NC_089979.1, forward strand.
GTGACTATTTTTGCTTTCTTCTTTCCCACTGACTAATAAATATCACTGCTCAGCTCGGCAATTAGTGTTCATTCAACAAGAGAAATGCCTTTCCTTTGAACAGGCTTGTAGGAGAAGAAAAAGCATCCTCTGTCCTGTAATCCCGTGCTAAATTCCTGCAAGAAGCCCACCTGCCTCAGCGCTGATTAGTGATGGACCTGTGCTGATTCCTTCTCACTAAAACTATTCACTGAAAAACCCCTTGTTCTGGAAGCCCTGGAAAGAATTGCCCTCAGACTTGAATGTGGCTTCCTCTTCTTGGACCATGGCCACAGGAAGGTTTGCAGAGCGAACGCAGCAACAACAGAAACACATAAACACATAGGAAAATATGTATATGGGCACTAATCACAGTATCAGATTACAAAACAACATGAATTATGGATTGAAAACTAACTACAGTTGTTTGAATTCATCCAGGTTCACTCATCTTCTTCCTTATTTTTTCTAATTTTAAGGGAAGACAGATACCATAATCAGATATCAGAAAACAAAATTATTAAGTATGAGGAATGCAATAACAACAATTACAATAATAATTTTTTTTCAGCAGTTTGGGGATAATGCTATGAAATAAAGAAGTGCCAAAATGCAGTAGTTTAGAGTTTTACAACTAAGAGAGGAACTGTTTCTTATTAGGGTTAAATGTAAAAAATTCATGTTTGGAATACCATTGTTATGTAACTAAAACTTTTTTCAACAGAACTGAATTTTAGTTATATAATTACCAAATTTAATGCATTTACCTTTGCTTTTTCAGCAAGATCCATGACAGGTCTTTGTGCAAAAATACTGAATGCATTAACTTTTGCCTGTAACAGAAAGCATGCATTTTCCCCTTATTTAGTAGGGATGAGGGATCACACAACTGCTATGGCATGGATTTAAGCGGTAGGAGCAGCATAAAAATGGTGTCACAGGAATCATAGTCTCCTGTGGTTCAGTTAGGCTCCTTCTTCAGATTTGTCACTTCTCCTGTGGGTCTGCTAAAATTTTCAAAGCTGTAAACAGAAACTTCTAAAGCCATTCCTCCACCTTTTAGCACAAGAATAGTGGTTTAATCAACTAAAACAATATGGCAAAACAGACTCTTGGGGCCTAGGAAAGTTAAATGAAGATCCCCAGCATTAAAGCATGAAACTTCCCATAATCTATAATGTAAAGGGTGAAATTCTGGCTTCATTAAAGACAGTGGCAAGATACCCGTTGTTTTCAAAGGCATTATGATTTCATGGACAAGAGAAAACACCCCCTAATATCTGTTGCTGTGCCTTAAAAATCATACATCACCTGATATTCATTCTGTCATGGGAACTTCAAAGCGTATTCAGGTATTTTCATCTGTATATCAGTCACCGAATGAGTAGAAGTAATGCTAAAAATCAGTTTCTAACAGACATCAAAACAATATAATAGGATAACTAGATAAACTGATGCTTCTTTGTGACATATTATTGTTCTTTTTGCTAAATGTTTTGCAGAATACATGAATGTAACACAGTTATGAGGTGCTGGTGTGGAAAAAATGAAGGACAATTGGTAATATATATTGCTAGATTATCACAAACTGCTGTACATAGAGGGTTTTTTTCATTTTTTGGATGTGTGGAGTCTGCCTAAAGATTTATATAATAGAGAAAATAAAGTAGATGAAATATTTGAAATCAGAATATTTCCTAAGCCTTGCAAGATATGGTTCTGTCTAACAATAGCACAGTAACATTCAGTAGACAGTTTTACATGGAAAAATGTAACAAAGCAAAATCTGTTTTCACAGATCGGCTTCTCTGCTTCAGGATTTGTAGAGATGAAGAACACACTAAGTGTACAGCTTGAACTTAAAACTGTCAGGAAATGACCACATCGTTTCTCAAATTCCTTTTTTCTTTCATTTATGTGGTAAGACACAGCAATGCAGTTTCAAGCATTTTGTTTCTGAATAGCTGTGTAAAAGATTAAGAGCAGAACTGAGAATGTATTTGCCTCCAGAGGGACCAGGAATGACGCTGTATTCCAAAGTCAGAAGATATCGTAGACTTAGAAAATCGCTCAACTTCTTTTCAGTTAGTTAAATTCAGTATAGGATACTATCCCACTTTTATGAAGTGTTTGAGAACTGCAGTTTACCATCTAGTTTTATATAGACAGTATATCCATAAGGTTCCCTGAGTTTTTGAGGAGATTCACAGAATCACAGAATCACAGAATCGCTGAGGTTGGAAGGGACCTCTGGAGATCATCTAGTCCAACCCCCCTGCTCAAGCACAGTCACCTAGAGCACACTGCACAGGATCGCATCCAGGCGGGTTTTGAATATCTCCAGAGAAGGAGACTCCCCAACCTCTCTGGGCAACCTGTTCCAGTGCTCTGTCACCCTCACAGTGAAGAAGTTTTTCCTCATGTTCAGATGGAACTGTCTGTGTGTCAGTGGGATGCCGCTAATTCATATTGCTCCTATAAATAAAAAGGGAATGCCAAAAGTAATTTTAGCTCAGCATTTTAGGGGAATTCACTAAATTATGTATTGCAATAAATAGTATGTCTTGAAACTTTCTGATCAACCTTATGCTGTTTTGGGGGCAGAGACACAAAAACTCTGGAGAAATATGTTAGCTTAGTCTCTGTGTCTCGCATACAGAATCAATGGTGTATGATGAGATGCCGATGTGCTGCTTCATATGCATCCCCAGAGATAAAGGAGATGAAGGTGGTATTGCCTGGGCAGAAGCCTTGCCCTTCGCATTGCTCCAGAGCCAGAGGCAAGTGCATGACCCCGCTAAGGGGAGGAGGGGCTCTGGTCTGCCCTGTCCCTTGGAAAGGTGCTTGGAGATGGAGGGCAGTGCTGCCAGCTTTAGGGCTTCCCCTCTTGGCAGAGTGTGACTTTACAGGCCCCCATGCTTATGGGGCACAGCGTATTTATTTCTAGGTGCCAGGCTCCCTTACCTAGGCTGGCAGGTCACTGCCAAAACTATTGCCTGTATGCAGAAGAAGCCCAGGACAGGCTGAAACTATTGCAGTGGGGACACAAAACACATAAAAGGTATCAGGGCATGAGGAGACCACCTGGGTTTAGGTAGGAATTTATGGCAAGGAAGGCTGCCTGGCACCTACTTTCACTAAAGGCAGCCTCAATGCTTGGGACAATTCAACACAACACAAAACTCTGTAATAGTATCAAAAAAAAAAAAAAAAAAAGGATAAATGAGGATCTCAGTAAGTTGTCCAGTCCCTTCTATCCCAGAGCAGAATCAACCATACCTCTGTGCATGGTTTTACTCTAAATGTGCAGTACAGGAGGGCTGTTTCAGTATCTTTTTTTTTCCTCCCCTTCTTTACATTAGGCTCATGCACCAGTTCTCTTTTTGGTTGCTGGCTGCATTGTAAAGAGAAGTCTGCTCAGCAGCAGCCAGTGCTTCATCTGCTTTAATGTGTGCATATCATCAGCTTCACACTTGATTCAAATATCCAGCAAAGAAAAAGATGAAAGAAAATGCAGGTTGCAATGGTTCACACAGATTACGTAACATCTGCTATATATTCAGCGGAAAATAATTTGTCTGCCTCATCAATGACATTACTCACATTTATGTAGAAAAATAAACTGCATGAAAAATGAGTTTCAAACTCAGCTACAGATCTTCGTTTCTGCTATAGTATACCAAAACCTGGAAATGGAAGAGGTGTAGCTCCCTATTGTATAAAGGCATTTTAAAAGGAACGAGTGTGTGCTGCATTCCAGAGTACGACCTGAACTCCCCTTGGCAGAGTTAAACCTGTTGGAGAAGCTGAGGAAAGAGAGTGAGCTCTCCATGACACAAGGGGGAAAAGCACAGCCTGCTGTGAACTAAGGGGAAAGAAACTTTCCTATAATGAAAGCTGAATGGAGCTATATATTATATTTAGAATACCGCAGCAGTTTATGACCTGATAACCAAAATTACAGAGGAAGGGATGTACTTTATGAGGTGTTCGTTTCCATTGTGCTCCCCCAGGCTGAGTGCCAAGAGGCAGGCAGTGAGTTGGCAGGTTGGGCCATACATTTGTTTTATATTTTGCGGGGGAAGTAGAGGAAATGAGAACTCTCTTTAAATTCCTGAAATATTTATGTTTTAAGAAAATTACCCCGAAGAGGGTCTTTCTTTTATGTACAATATAAAAATAAAGCCTTTCCATAGAACTCTACCATGATCTTTAAAAAATACACAATGGCATTCTGCTGGCAGCATTGTATAGCTTAAAAAAAGCTTTTTGCTGTGTAAGAACCAGAATTTTTATCAAAAGTTTTGGGGCGCTCAAAACCTGACTTGGATCCAGGTGCGAGGCATTAAATGTGTTGGAAAGGAACAAAATGGAGCAGAGAACCTATCCAAAGAGCAACACAATTGATGCACATCTGATTTATAGGGAAGTTGTGATGAGTGCTAATATATTCGCGTAAAGCCACTCACGGTATATTGCACTGGGGAAGATTACTACTCTGCAAACAGGGCAATCAAGAAGATATTCACTGACAGCTGCCAGTATTAAGTTTTATGCACATTTCTCCGGAATAAGTGTTATCTAATCACATATTCATTGTTTTTTGTTTTTTCTTCTGTATGAAAATCAGATGCGTACAAACATACTTCATGTCTCTGACATTTTTGGGTACTTCTCTCTCTGATTTTTTTGGCAGAGACATAAAATGTTACTTAGTCCATTATTGTACCTTACTGTCAGATTACATAATAATGCAAAATGTACCTGTTATTTATTTATAAGTATTTCAAATCAGCCAAGTCAATGCACAAGCAGATGGGAGTTTTTTATCTTTCAGTGAACACCTGTACAGATGTAACTCACTCAGAGGGGGAAACTCTAAACTGCAAATTTTTCTACACGGTTCCTTCTACTGAATAGTACTTCTTTAATGTCCCTGAAAGCTCTGAAGTTTTTCTTTTTTTTTTTTAACAACCTGGTTCTGGGGCTGTCCAGTTCATCTTGTTACAGTAGAGATAATTTGGTAAAAATATCTGTAGGTCACCTTTAAAAATGTTTGCTGTAGCTGAACTATTGTATTAGCTTTCTATTCAATTGCTGCCAGACTTTAGTACATATGACAGTTTAGCACCAAATCTAATTGTCAAAGAGAGGCATCTTTTGCTTAAAGGTTAACTGTAAAACATTTAATAAAATGTTCTCAAATGACATTTTTAAAATGTAAGTAATCCAATAAATATTTTATGAGAATATTTTGAGGGATTAATCCAAACATGTCTAAGTCAATAGGAGGTTTTCCATTGATTCCGATAGGTTTTGGATCAGGACAATGCCAACAAGTTCGAGTTCAGAAGACTTTTTATCATACTGTTACCCTTATATCACAAAAGCTACATTTTTCCCAATACTATATGAGAGCTTAAATTCAGCAAAAATCCTTAAACAAAATTTCTCACTTTCTCATATACAGAAACATGTATTTTAACTTGTATACATCTTTCATATTATTTTTAGAAATAAGCATAAACCCTTCTTTATGTGAGGAAATCATTTTATGACTCAAAATTCCTCACATCAGCTCTCTCTGACCTACCTTCTTCTCTCTGCCTCGTCCATGACAACCGCAGTGGAACAAAGTGGTTCAGGTTGAGGATGAATATTTTAGATAATAGTAAGGTAATTTCAGTATCAGTTTCTCTCACCATCTTACCCATCCTAATGCTCTGTAGGTTTCTTCAGCACTAGTGACCTGAAGGCTTCTAAGGAGCTGTCCATAATGGGCTGACAGGTGGTTTTCCTCAGTTTCTCCCTTCTCCAGCACTATGGTTATCATGTTGCATTTCTCCATAGTGAGAGATGACTTTTCAAGCATTTCTCTAAAAATATAAATGTGCTTATCGTTAAAGGTGGCTTGGTGACAAGGCTGAATTCTCCCTTGCTGGCAAAGAGGCCTTGCAGATTGCACCTCGTGTGCCATGGAGAGTGGCTGGGGACACCCCAGAGTGATTTTCTGCTCAGAGTAAAGGGACATAGATGTGTTTGCATTGCCTTCCTTCTCTATGCAGTCCAGTTCTAGAGGGGACTTAAACATTTCAGCTTGAAATCTCACGCAATCCCTTCCTTGGTGGAAGATGTTGGAGGAACAGAAGGAGCAGATGCGTTTTCCTTGAATCAGCACACTCATTTCCTAAAAAATACTGTTTTCTTTTCTGTTACATGTGCCATTTAACAAAAGCATCTGAGGGCTCATTGATCACACTGAGAGCATCTCCACCACTGGTAGCTCTCATCATTGAGTTAATTCATCAAAACCCTGCATATCTCTGGGCTGAATTAGGAGCAATTAACATCCCACACTTGTCTTGATGTTAATTATCAAATTTTTGCTAAAGGTTTCAGGACCCTTTGTAGCCTTTGTAACTTTTGTCCCACTTTGCATTCCAAGGAGACAACATGTGATTTTGTTAACGATGCCAATTTTAATTAATTGCTGTTCATATAGTGGAGAATAGTAATATGGATTTTGCTGTTCTCCACTGATACAGGTAATGCTCAAGCTATCTGCATGTTAAAAAAACAAAAATCACAATGCTAACTATTGTATGGTCTTGCACATTTATCTTACCTTCAAACAAAGCAAACAAAAGGGAAGAAATCTGTCATTTTACTATATGTTCCTCTTTACTCTGAGGTTCTCTTATAGCGTCCTTTTTTTAAAATGTCTCATTGGCCTTTCAGGGCTTTACAGTTAGCTGATATACCCTGTAATAATGCAGTACTGCAGGAGGTTTTTTACCAAAAATTTTTCTCCCCTGACAAGAAAGTAAAGAACCAAGTGCACAAAGGCCTAAGTCAGGATTACTAGTATAAGTCAGGAGACATTTTGGTGTAGCATAGCCAGCTGAGTTCCTCTGCCTTAAGAGCTTTGCTGATACAGAAGACACAGAGTATCCCAACATGAATGGTTCAGCCTGAAGTAAGACAGTTTTTTAAATATTAATGTTTCAAATGTTTCATTAAATTAATAAAGAAGAATGGGTACTTAAATCACGCAGTAAGTTTTAAGTTATTAACACTTAGAAGTGTTAATAATTGGCATAGGCAAAATGATATGTGAATGATTGTCCTTGACATGGAAGATGACTGATTTTTCTTGACTAGGTAGCTGGATAATAAACTTTTAATATGTCAAGATATGATGTGTGATTTTGTTTAGACTAAACACCAATGTTGCTTTAACACTTACAACTTATGAGTTATTGCATAAATTTATGTCTTTGAAATAGGCCAATACTGTTACAATAGCATGGTAACTGTAAATGATAATGTGCTCTAAATGTAAATGTAGGTGTAATGATCAAATAAAACATGGAATCCTGACTTATTGTGGGGTCACATCTATGACATATAATTTGCTAATAAATATGTAAATTAGATGTTTTGAAAATAAAATGGGTACTAAAGAGCAAATTTCCACTGTTCATCTTGACTTTGCCATGCCAGGTTTTTGGGCATGAAAGAACTTAGCTATGTTCTGTTAGTTATAAGACAGTTATCATGGTTATAAGTTCTGTCATCTGCAGTTCTGATTTCCAGCAGTGAAAATATTTAAATTTCTAACAAGACTCTGCTGTACTAACACAATGTTCTGTAGTAAGTTTTATGATAACGTTTAAAAGAAATCAACTATAAAACCTAACAAATTGATTCAAAATTAGAGATATTGTGCTATAGCCATGATGGTCTAAAAGCATAGGCAGGAAAAGACTTGTAGATAGAGATAATATCTTCCATTAGACTGACTGATATAGCTGGAAAACAGCAAACTTTCAGGCACACATATGTTGTAAAATGAGGAAGAGTTTGCATGCCCAAAGGCTTGTCTGACTTTTCCAGCTATACCAATTGGTCTGTCAAAAGATATTACCTCTACCTAAAAATCTAGTTTTGCTTAAAAACTAGCCTCTTTTTTTACTAAGCAGTTTGAAAACCTTAAATCTTTATGGAGTAAGAACTGCAAGCTTTCCTTTGATTGTTGGGATTTGACCTAACTGGTCATTAACAATATGGTACAGATATCACCTTATATAGGAAATTAAGAATTGTCCCTGTATATCTGTTTGTGAAAGAGAGTAAATATATGACAGAAATTATGAGTAAATCAGATACATATATGCAGTAATTTTTATGGACCTTCATCACTGGTCCATATTTTTTATGCTTCAAAGAGAAGAATAAGAAGGAAATAAACAGAACATAAGAGAAAAAAAGATTTTCCAAAAATTGAAAGACTGTCACTGAAGGTGCATAGGACTTCCATCCTTAATGCATAATTGTGCTTTTGAACATCTCAGTTAAACACAGTTCTCTACATTTCAGGCAACATTTTCAAAGGGGCACGTGATTAATAAATAGGTATGTAAACTAATAAACAAAAAACACATTGTCACAAGCATTAATATGAACAAGAAATTGTGAAATCTATGACATGGCTTTTTTTTTTTTCTTTTGCATTAATTACGTTAATACCATTGAAATATTTTTATAACCATTTTCAAAATCTCTTTTTGAGGGTCACCTCACTGTGTTCACCAAAAAATGAGATGTGTTGAAGGAGTTTAGGGTGACTGACTTGAACACTATTATCACTAGAGGAAAACAAGGTAGTTTGGAAAAATTACTTCTAGTGGCATCTGTTCTTGTCATTGGTTTAGAGAGACCACGTGATAAGTCTAGACAGTTCACACACAGCTCAGTGCTGAAGTTAAATAAGAGGAGTCCCAAGCTAGGAGGTAAATGGTTACATTTTATCTTTCAATAGTTTAGTCTAATCTAATATTGAGTAACTTTCTTTGAAACATAAAGATTTTTCTCAAAATGTCTCTTGGATGAACTGTTCCCATTCATTAGAGGAAAGCTGGAGTTCGGCCCAGGCAGCAGGGATGCTGGCAAGACTCTCCCAAATGAAACACCTGAGTACTTTCCTTGGGTGTAGTAAAGAGGAACTAAGGTCTCTATAGGCATCAAATAAATCAAGACAAATGTTAAAGGAAGATTTACAGCAGAAAAAAAGACTTCATAATTATAGAACCTGTCTGCAGAAAAAAAGATGTAATTGTATCCTTTGGAAACCTAACAGAGTTTCTTACTTATTTTGTGGTATTCACAGTTTGCTTCTAGTGGGGAAAAATGCGTAAATGCATATATACTAATGAACTTTACATTAAGAAAACAAAATTAAGTTGAATAACATTATATACTATTAGTATAATTTTTTTGCTAGTTATGTAAACTTTGAAAGAATGAACACCATACATTCATATATTTTTCATCTATTTACTTCTGTATCTGCTTGATTTTGCTGATTTCACATCCAAAGTTAATTTTCTTACAATCCTACCAAGATGCAATTCTTATAACACGTCAATCTTTATGTTAAAAAAAACATGTGTGTGGTTGAAAAGTCAATAACTCCAAAGTTAGGAAATGCTAAAATAAGATTGATTATGTAATTTGAATTCATACCCCTTGTACGTAAGCATTTTGACTGTCTTTATTTGTAGAACACATTATTTTTTTCCATGAAACCTTTGCCTCAGTGAAAGTACTGAAAGGATGGTAATTCCAATTAGCAAGCAGTAACCAGTTTTTTGTTTTTATTTTCAGTATGTATATTCCATCTGTGAATGGTCAGAAAGTCTGCTTATAGAAGATTACCAGTCAGGTTCAAATCTAACATAGGAGACTCATCTTTCAGTTCACGCATTCCTTAGCTTACTTATTTTTCATTTTCTTGCTCTGTTGTTCATCTGTTTTCAAGATAAAAAAATATTGAAAAATACATCCAGTTTCATGGTGAAGAATGAAGACATTGGATTCAGTCTTTCAACTACATCTCACAGATCTCTTCTGAAACCCTTTCAGTTTCTATAAAATAATTTACCTTTTGTTACTGAATAGAGATCTCACAGCAAATTCTTTTTGAAATATGTAGCTGTTGCAGAAAGTACCACTATGATCTGTTAAAGTTCAGAAGAGAATAAAAGCATTAATAATGCTAAATGGTTTTTATATTTTCACAAGGCATTTGCAAACAGCTTTGGAGAACAGTCAGCAGTAATGTTTTGTTTTCAGCAAAAATGTACACAATAAACACTAAAATTGTACAGCAACTATCCACCCTTTCCCCTAATTATTTGGCAGTAGTGGCAAGAACTAAAATAAATTAGTGATACCAAAATGTAAGATCTTTTTTTCTGAATGCACAGAATTCCCGGATAATGGAGATTATGGGTCCAACAAACCATCTAAAATACTCTTATTCAATTAAAAAGGACAATAGCAAAAAGACCATGATATGAAGATACTACATTTTATTTTTGTGCATGTGTGTATTTATTTATTTTAAATCATTATTTACAGCCAATAGCTGTCTACTTGTTGAGACTGGAAGAGGTAGGCTGAATAAATTCAATACAATAACAAAAAGATTCATTTCATGCTCTCTAAATAAAATTTATCAATCCAGCCCTTCTTTGCAAGTGAACAATTTAGTATCTATGCCTGTGGCACACAATTACCAACCCTGGGCCATGTGTCATGAACACTGTCTTGATGTCTGCCTTACCTTCAATAATTAACAATGCCTCACAACTTGCCAAGCTAAAACAAGACTCTGTGTTCATATTTTATCTCTCTCTTCTTCCTTCCAGCTTATTCGGGACATGCTAGAAATATTTAGGAGTCTCAAAGGACTTTATCTGAAACAAGAAACAGATCTACAAGACTCAGTATTTTAGAAGATACTGCAGTTTCACTGATAACCCTTCAAAACAACACATAATAACTACTGCATGGTCATTCCTTCAGGCCTCTAACTATAAAGAAGGGAATTATAAGATAACTAATTTAACATGCCTTTAGGATGATGTTCTTTCTTCTAGAGTAAAAAGATAGGATCAGCTATTAGAAAAAAAGATAATTTTATCTTCTCACAGACTTTGGCAAAAAAATCCTGGCATGCACTCTTTACTCTGTCCTTAAGCATTACTGTGTCCAACACAGACCACAGTATTGAGTTTCCATCTCTTCTCCAGTCTCCCATCTCCAGCAGAACAGCAACTGCCCCTCAGTTAATGCAACACTGGACCACAAGGGCAGGGTGACAGTGGAGCCTGCCCTGTTTCCTGCCACAGATAGCACCAAATAATTAGGATGCCAAATGATGGTTTTGCCAAATGCCAGCCTGCTTATCACAGCAGAGCTATGTCATCTTGCTGCAGTCCTTTAAACAAGGCCAAGGACTAAATGATGAGCGGCAGGCAGCAGCCAAAGAGAGAACATGAAGGGCAAGATAAAGCACCACTGCAGGTCTGCCAGAATGGGCTTCCCAAAGCTATCAATCATGAACCAGCTTCAGCAATTCAAGTGACATACGTAGACGATGGCTGTGGCAGTGAGTAGTGTCACAGACTGAGGACTAATGTGGGAAATGGCATGCGAAAATATTCAAGAGGAAAAGGTCACTTGCGATTTTGCACAAAACACTTCTTATCACACAGGCAATGTGATAAAAATGAATGGATGAGAGTTCTTTCAAGCATAGCTACTAGTACAAATGTACAAATGTGTCATCTCCCTCTCCCACCCCATGACTTCCTCTCTGTGATGATATAATCTGAGCACAGTTTGTTTTGAACCAAGTAAGGAGTATGTCTTTACTGAGAAGCATGAAATGACAGTCATGTCCTAGTCCTGAACAGTTTCATAAAACTTTATGTAACAGAGAGCTTTTCCTTAAAGAACAGAAATTATTTTATTGGCATTTTGACATGAGACCTCAGGTCTCTGGTAGACTTGGCTCCACATTAGGGAATCAGGCCATTTCAGAAACAGTCTGACAACCTCTAGCCGGAAGGAAAATCCCACCTGAACCAAGTGATGTTACTATCAAAGAAGACATTTCTAATACAGACTTTGGGACAGGATTCCCAAAGATGTTGCTGTGGACAAGCTCAGGAAGTTGAACACACAGGCTCATGTGGATTATTTTGGATGCCAGACCGTTCTCATTTCAAAACAAATAAGCAAACAAAAATTGCACCAAGAACCTATACTTTAATGGAGATCCGGCTGGAATACATATTCATAGAGTTAATAACTAAAGGAGAAATGTGTGTTCCACTGTTTTCCCACTCTTGTTTGGGTTTTATGTTTCAAAAATACATTTTCCCTGATGTACCTTTTTCTTTCCAGTGCTTCCAATCACTTGTACAACTCCAGCTATGCCAACATTAGCTGAACAGAAACACAACGGTAGCTCATCCTAATATTAATAGGTCTCAAAGGCAAAACAGCAGTTGTTGAAACACTGGCATCCACGCTATAAGCATCCCAGGGGGGTTGCTTGAGATTAGCTCTAGTCTGGTTGCTTGGGCTGACCCCTTAGCCACAGGTGTGCATTATGCATGTGCTTCAAATGCATCTTTGTTCCATCCAGAGGAAACCCAGGGCTCTAAGGCTGCTCCTCAGTGTGACCTAAAGTGCTGTACATGGAGACAACTGGGAGAGTTGCTTGAAAACCACACTCCTGATCTGAACTGAAGTACTCATGCAGATGCAACCTTTGAGAATCTGCATTTGCAAATTTCTTTGTCTGGTGCACTTCTGAGGATGTGAGACAAGCAGTCCCTTGTCTTTCTTTCTATGTGAATATTATGACTGGACCTCACATGCAATGTATGGAGATAAAAAAGACTCCTTATGTCCTCCTTATCTTACATACATGCTCAGGAGTACTGAAAGCTGTTAAAACAGTTAGTTAAAGAAACCTAAATAAATATTCACATAAAGGTGGACTGTAATACATTTACTTACATTTACTGTAATTACATTTACTTATATAAAGCAGAACTTCTTTATTAGAGGGAAGAATAACAATTTCTATTTCTATTCCTTTTTCATTTAAAAGAAATGCTAGAAATACTACAAGAAGTGTTTTAAGAGCATTAATGAATTGACTGCTATTCTGCGAGGCAGACAGTATTTTATTTGAGATTTGCAGTGAGTAACATGCATCATGAGGTCTAGTGGAAGACAGAACAATACTGTTGAAAACCTGAGCCTGAGCTCTCACCACAAGGCTGTTCATCTTATAATACATAACCTGTTTCTCTGAGCCTTCATTGTCTTGACACAAATAATCACTGTCCTGAAACTTAATCTTTCTGGCTCAAAGCCAAGAGCCATAGAAATGTCTAGCAACCTGTTGCTCCTTACAATTGATGAAGTAAGGTGATGTGGGCACTGGGAGAGCTCTTTAAGCATAGTAAGGAAACCTGGGCAGCAGAAGGTACCAGCAGTCTGACCAGTTAGTGATAGCTGCAGGGAAATTCTTTTCCACTTACAAGAAGTTCACCTTTCTTGCTTATTCCATGATTGAGATGAAACTGCTTGAACTAGTTTAATTCTTTTTTACTGTGGCTGCATAATGCTTGGGATCCATTTTTCTTCAGGAGCTGGAAGCTCCTTTCAGCTAAACAAAAATAAAAAGGAAAAAATGAGTGCTGGCACTCTGAAAAAAAGTATAATGCTTATTTAGTTGAGTGAATTACTCAAATTGATTGTTGTACTTTAAGTCGAACTTTTCCATTGACTTCAATACAGATACAGAAAGAAATGACAGCCCTTCCTCCAGTATAGCACATTATGTTTCAGTATCTGAGGGCCCATCTCTACAAAGTATGTTGCTACAACAGCATGATCATTAAGATCAAAATCCTTTGAATATTAAAATGTTAGAGCAGTCTGTCCGGAATGGAGTCTGAAGTCACACAGGTGCCACAAGTATAGGGTTTGAATTTTAAACAAGTGAAAAGAAACACAGCGCTGCAAAAGAGTTTGAACTTTTGCCCCCAGTTCCTCACAACTGAAAATGAATATAGGATATGGATGGAAAGTTTGGACTTTTTGCTCAAAGGAAAGCAATGAGCTTTGATGAAAGCATACAGACTACTCTGTGAGGTGCTGTATCTGAGCAAAATCCCCGAGCTTGAAAGATTGCTGTTAATAGCTGCTAATGGCCTTTATATACCCAGTGAGCTACCCGTTAGAAAGAGAACTGAAATCAAACATGTGTGTGTTATTTGTAGCTAGGTGGAGAAAATAAATTTGAAAACAAAGGTGGCTATGCTATGCCCTTGACCAAGCCAGTGCAATTAGAGAATGTAGCCAGGCTAAATTCACAGAAAGAGATGCCTGAAAGATATTTTCCTCCAATATGGAGATCTGTTTTTTCAATATGGTGGCAAGAAATTTCGAGTGTCCATCACAAGGGCTTTCAATCACAGCTCTGCTTAAGGCTGTCCTCCAGCAGAGGAGAACTCAAGGCAAGGTGAAGGATAGGAAAGGGTCTCTGCAGTCTGCATGGCCTTCTCTGCCTCTGTTAAAAGACCTGCAGAAAAGAGCCTTCCACTAGCGAACAGGGCAGTGCAAAGGCAAAGAAAGGGGTCAATAGGACAAAGGAGGAGCTTAAAATGCTAAGGGTAGATTAAGGTGGAATAGCTAGTTCTTGAAATATTTTGAGTAAATACAATCTGATCAACTGATACAATCAAAGTAGTCTGATTTCAATCTGTTGTAAGAGACTGAAAATAATGATGGATAGATTGACAGGATTTTAGGAGGAAGCTACTTTAAATTGTGATAGAGAGACAGCAAATTTCAGATCTGATTTGATTTTTGAATATCCATCAAGATCTCGTGTATTAGCTGTTAGAAAAAAATTATTATTTTTAGTTATGAAAGTCTTCTCTCAGGAAAAAAAATGAACTGTTTTCATTTTCATGTTGATTCACCAGTACTGAAAAAATTAAGGTAAATTAAAGACTATTTGTTACTTTGTTGCAGCTTACTCTAAACAGGACGGTAGAAGGCATTACAGTTCAGTGTCTCTGTATTACTCTTATTTAAGGTTTTTCATCATTAGATAATTTAAGCCTTCATTGTGCCTGAGCACCATCAGAAAATTATTACTTAATAACTAAGAATACAACAGATAAGTTCTGGACACAATGCTTTATCGATCTTCCCTAAAATCAACTGGCATTAGCCTAAAAATTTTACATGCCCTGTAACTTCCCTGGAAACTCTTGCTTTTTGATTAACTTCCATCACCTGCTTAGCATATCCTGAATGGTAATAGCTTCTGTAAACTTTTTACATTGCTATAGTTCTTATTCACGCTCTACTGTTGCACACTAAAGGAAAAAAGGGCACACAGATGTAGTGGTGTTTTCAAAATCTGTTGCTTTTCTTACTTGAAAATCAGCTGTCTGTATCATTTGACACCTGTGGATAGAGTGTTAAGCATAGATGGGGTATACATATACAGATGGTTTCCTCCTGGTAATTTCAGTGGCATTTCTCTGTCTTCAGTTGGCTAGATAAATCTGGTCCTCCTTCCCTGAGACATTAACAAAAATAAAGTATTGAACTAATTCATATCAATTACAAATGTGTATGAAAGAGATTCCTCATGCAAAGATCTCCTCCTGCTGCATGCAACTCTGGAATAACTGCTTTCTTCTCTAAATCCTTCAGTGAGCTGCCTGCCACCCTCCAGCTCTGTGTACAGCCCATGGCCAGGGAGCAGAGTCATGCAGGAGGCAGGGCTGGCAAGCAGGGAGTCAAAGGATGTTCATATATGTATGTATACATAAATAACACATGTGTGTGTGTATACGTGCATACATTTATACATATACATACACATACACATACATATACACACATACATGTGTATGTATGTGTGTATATGTATATGTATATATGTGTGCGTATATATATATATATATATATATATATAAAAATCTTCCCAATCAATTTTGTAGGATTCAGGGATGAGATGGCTGATGCACAATTTTACTGCAGCATGAAATACTGAGGGCGCCTACCAGCTCTGAAAGTCCTGCCAATATAACTCCAAAACAGCCATGCTACTGACTGAAAATATCTTTGGGAAGGCGGACCC
Organism: Apteryx mantelli; assembly: GCF_036417845.1. Classification (NCBI taxonomy): domain Eukaryota; kingdom Metazoa; phylum Chordata; class Aves; order Apterygiformes; family Apterygidae; genus Apteryx; species Apteryx mantelli. The sequence continues at coordinate 55,092,610 of NC_089979.1, forward strand.
ATGACATCCATGTCACAGACCTAGCTTTACTGGGAGAGCCACACAAACGTATAAAAAGGAATTGTGCCCCTAATCTCTCCTTAACTACACAGCTTTGTCTTTCACCCTTCACCAAAAATGTTTTGGGAAAGTCTTCACTAGCAAACCTCATTAATATTTCCTCTCTATTACTCCCTCCCTTCCACAAGTTTTGCTATGAATAATTTAAACCATTTTCACTGAAGAACTTCACATAACCAAAGAGCAGGTCACAGGGGTCAAAGGCAAAGCATTTTAAAAGTTTATGTGCATAAAGAAAAGATATGAAGCAGAACTAAAAAGTAATTAAAGTTCTTTAGGAGGGAATCTTTGTTAGGGTGATGATAACAGCTTAGGGTTTCCATACCGCACTAGTTACAAAAGAACAATTGACTTTTCAGGCAAGATCCTAACTACCGCTATATTCTCTCCACAGATGGAAATTAGGGAAGACTGAGCGGATGTGGGTTGGCCAGCCTGGAAGATCTAGGTGTGTGTCCAACACAGCAGTCTGTGTTTGCCTCTGTGACAGTTGGCTGAGATGGTTATCTCTGAAGATAGTGGCGACAAGCTTTCATTTGTGTGTGTTGAAGGACCACCACCTATTAAAAGTGCCTATTAAAAGGCTTATTCCTTTTAATAGGAACAGAAGGCTCTCAGAAACTTCCAGTAAATGCATAAACCCACCCAAAGTGAGACACTATATTGTGGCTGTTGTGTATAAATATAACATTGGTTAATTTTAGCAACTTTGAGCAGTGTGAGTCACAGAAACTGTTATTCAGCTAACCACATTTGCTTTATACAGACCTGACCAGGTAATATAATATCTGGTCAGTCCCACCATATGCCCTGGTTTTGCCCATAATTCAACCCATTTTTTGTGGCTGATCATTGACATGGCGGACAAAGTAGAGACATAAAATTTGATATCCAGTGCTAGCAGGAGTCGAAAGTTAATACTCTGAGCCAAATATAGAAGTACAATCTATTGTATCACTTTGCCAAGTTTGTTTGAATCCAGATATTTGTTTTTACATTTTAATGAAGTAGCTAATGAGTCTATTATATTGTTTAGTCATCTAAAAAGGGAATTTCCTCCTTACTGAGAGCCTAAATTGTGTTATTGTTCATTTATGTACCATATTTTCCAAACAAAACATAATGAAATTTAGGTAAACAGTGAAATTTGCATGTCACACAGTTGTTTGAGTAGTAATATTTTATTAATATGGATTATCTGAAATGTATGAATAGATATATTAATATTTCAATTGAGAAAATATACCCTCTAGGAAAAACAGGGAATCAACAACAAAAAACAGTTTAAATTAGGTGATAAACAGTGAGTTGAAATGGAATAAACATTTACCTAGTTTAATATGCCAAATGAAATTAAAATCATGAAGATGTTTGAAAATAAGGAACTTCTATTATCCAATTTTCAGTAGGAAAGTTACTCTTTTAGAGAACATTTATTTAAGCTGTCCAGGGAAAGATAAGCATTTTTCAGGGGTTAATTTTCTTCATTATTATATCTGACAAAGAAATATGCAAAATGAAATCTGAGGAAGCCTTGCAACCTAGCTATAACTTTAACATCTAACTACTGAAAAGTGTCTTTGCCAATTACAACAAAAATTACTTCGGAAAGAGCAAATTATGCAGAAAGTAGTGGACTTGGCACTGTCTCTCTTTTTACCAGAACTCACTTTAAAATCTGAAACTGAATGTAAAAGAATCATAAATGTATATGAAACTGGCAAAAAGAATGATGTGCTCCAAGGAGAAAATGGTATATTTTCTACATATTGATCAATTTTATGATCTGTATTGCCTATTTTAATAGCATAAGTGTCATTTGTGTATTTATTGGTTGGAAAATGTTTCAGGAGAGTTGGCAAACAAGCAACCTCCTCTAGCACCTCTGAATAATTCAAGCACCAGTAACTCAAAAAGCATTTACAAATAAAGTATCTTAGTCTTTCTAGTCTTTCTTTGTATGTATGGGGATGAGGCATTTCAGGTAGCTGATGTTCATGCCTGTTTTTTTCAAGAAGGTTCAGTTAAATACTGCTTCCCCATGCAGACTAAAGACCTTTTCCCATCATGCAGAAGAGCTACATATAGTTGTTATGTGATCAAAGTGAAGATGTTAAGAGACTTGACATTATCAGTGGAGCATGCTTTTTAACGAAGCCATCTTGGCTGCTATGCATTAAATTAGGAAGAAAATATAGCTAGTTTGGTCAATGATGTTTTAATAATATTTCTTGTCATAATAAGAGAGGAAAGGATGGCTGGAATCAGATTCCACTTCATTCTTCTAAATGGAAATAATAAAATAGCTCACATCCTCCGCTAACACATGGACGAAGAGTTATTTATTCATTTAAACACAAATCAGATTGTATCAGTCTAAAAGATTTAATCAAAAATATTGGTGGATTACATTAAGAAAATTCTTTGGTCTTAGTATTTGTTATGTGAGATATCAACATCTTTTATGACTGCACCAACTTTGCACATGAGTCATCAGTTTACAGTCACTGCCATTTCTCAATTATAGCAGCTCTGTGTAACTTATTAGTCTTTTCCCTGGACTATCCATTATCATCATTCCATCCAGTTTTAATGAAGCCCAGGACTCCTTGAAAGAGCTCCTTTCAACTTTCTTCAGCTAATCTTCAAAGACTATTTTTGTCGGGACAGAATAAGATCATATTGCCTTACTAACTACCTCATTAAACTGGTGTCGGGACAGGGTAGCAGGAGAGGGGGCTACTGAGTGGGGGAGGATATAAATTTAACCAGCTTAGTTCTTGCTAAGCAGCCGTGCACTTCCTGTCTCCAATTTAATCCAAAGCTGAATCTGCCCTCAATATCATCTGCGGATAATGGGTGACATTTGCTCACAGGCATCCATCTGCCCCACGAGACCATTTTGTTTCTATGGTTGCTTTGCTAGTTGCACCGAGGCAAAATTAAACTCCCTTTGTGAGTGTACAGCTGCTGCGCTTCTGCAGTCTAGGATGAGCTCATCAAAGGGCGGGTTGTCAGAGGTGCTTGTTATGCCTCAAAACTGCTTCCAGCTGTTCAGCCCTCTACTGGACAAGCTGTACAAAAATTGCAAATCACCTTCTTCAGTGGGCTCAGCCCAGTACCGTGAAGTATGTAACCATGAACCTGATTATTTATGTTAAAACAGTCCTCTTCAAATCATATGGACTATTCACAGACTTAAAGGTAGGTGTTTGTTTAGGTAACTTGCTGGAAACTGTCATGTGTGGAAGTGCACGCACATATATTCATTTAAAGGAAATCTTCCATATGAAATTACATATATGAACACATCAATGTAATATATCTGAGATTGTAAAGCACAGCATCTGCAGAAGGGGAAAAATGATCATTTACCTCCCTCCATCCTATTTGTTCTCCCATTCCAGGCCAAACAACAACTAGACATACCTGCATTTTTTTTTAGGGAGGATGGAAATGCACCAATCCATTGTTCAGACCCAGATCACAATTGCAAATACTACTGAGAAAATAGTAAAGATTCACCTTTACTGCACATGGGCCAAAGTGTGTGTGCACTTGTGCGTGTGCGTGTGTGTGTGTGTGTGCGTGTGTGTGTTTCATGCTTTTACTGAAAAAGCAGACACAAACCCCAGAATACTGAATGACCCAAGTACCTGCCCATTGGACATGGCTTTCTCTAGTGCATTTGCTAACGGTCTATTGTGGTTTAACAATAACAGAAACTAAACATCAGACTAAACTGGAAAACTGTGGGATGGCATTGCTTTATATTGGTTTAGCCGTTTTCTCTTGTGGCTTTAGTTACCCAGCTGTCCCTATAAGCTGAAACCAGAAACAAAACTGACAGAAAGCTATGGCAAACAAAAAAGCTACTAAATGGTAACTGAATTATATTTGGTTTTACTGTCTCAGATATTGAGCTGGGGTTATAAGTATATTACATATACCTTTTTACATGTAGTCTTTTTATTGTGCTGTCAGAAATGCACAGAAAAAAATTCAAACATATCTAAACAAATGAAAAATATTTCTGCCAATTTTCAATGCAATTGAACCTTTTTCAGCTTCATTTAACTTCTTCTACAAACCAAAAACAATTTTCAGAGGAGATAAATGATTTTCACTGTAGGATGCCAAAGTTGCTCAGATTAAATGGGCAACTTTTGCCGGAGACAAGTGTACAAAAAATATGCTGTTTGTCCTACCACACAAAATTATCAATTTAAAAGGCTTTTTACTGATTAAAATGGCAGATACTTCACATATTTGCCAAAATGAATTGTGAATGATCTGTTTGTCATAGTGCTGATAGAATAGCATGATGCTTCCTAAAAACATTTAGAGTGTTAAAGGTATATAAGAGATACAGGTAATACGGGACAAAACTGTCTCTGTGCTTACACACGATCAATAGAAGGAAGGAAGACTGAAAAGTGTCACACTCGGCATGGGCTCTTCACCCAAAGCTTTTCAGCAAACCTGGGCAGAAGCTTTACAGAAGGAGACTGAGTCAAAGGGGTGCATTGCGTGTCCAGCACATCAAACTAGTGTGGAAGGATATGTATTTTGTACATTATTTTGACCTCAAGTTAGTAAGGAGAGAGAGAGAGACCAAGAAGTATGAAATGCCCTTTTCTATCTGGATACTGCAAGATTAAAGGCTGTTCCTTATTTGGATCAGGTTATGAATGTAAAGTGTAGCTAATGAAAGTATAAAACACAAATTAAAGACATAAATTTAACCTTTACATTGTCATCTTTATTAAAAATTGTTCTTAGGTCCCAGTGAACACACCAGTTAATCAATTACTTCAGATGTAATCGATATCATTTTGGTGTCTGTATATGTGTAACAAGCTAATCTATTCATTTAATTTTGTTATGTCCTTAGGTATAGTATTATATAGAATGTAGTATAACAGTAAGTATTGACCTAACTGATTCTCAGAAGAAGTATTTTTAAGTAATTTTTCACTCTCAGAAGCAGAATGAATCTCTTTAGTACAGAAGCTTAAAATACCTTTTATATCCACATATATGTTTTAGAGAGGGAGAAGGATAACTGCTACAAGTAGTGGCATTGATGTAACTTTCTACATTAAACCAAAATTAGATCATAACTGATCTTTTATGGGACAATTATGGAACATCAGACTTCAAAGGACAGTGATTACAACAGTGAGGAGCGATACAGTTTCTGTTTGATGATAAACACATATTTACAATTTCTTCATAAACATTACATGTACCATACTCATTCTGTATCTTGCTTGGTGAGGAAAGAAGCTGTTTGCCTTTTCTTAACAAAATAGGATATAGAAAAAGGACTTTGAATTACAGAAAATAACACTAATAGTGGTTTGAACTCTGGATCATTTTTTAAAGCAGTTTTCTTTAAAAGACCACAATTTCTCATTTCCTCTGACATAACCGCAGTTTCTCAGCTCATACCCAGATTAGATCAAATCCCTTCAAAATTAGCCTAACAGAGCTATTATTACTCTGTGGAGGACAAGTTTGATTCTGATAGAATGTTACAGGAGTTATTATTAATAATAATCATATACTGCAATATATACCAGGAGTCCCAAGAATGACTAGATCCCAGTATACACTCTAATATGGAGATGTAGTCTTCCCATGATCTCTTTTCCCACATAGACTACTCAGCTAAAGCAACTCTCACACAAAAGGTATAGAGTATTTTTCTTTCTCTAGGGTCATTTACCATGACATTTCTTCACTGAGGGTTAAAGAATAATCAAAGTGCATGATAGGATCACAGAAAGATTCGGATAGGAAAGGACCTCTGGAGGTCATCTGGTTCAACCTTCCACTCAAGTCAGGGCTAACATCAAAGTTAAATCAGGTTTCTCAGGGCCCTGTCCAGTTGAGGTTTGAAAATCTCCAAGAATCGAGATTTCACTGCCTCTCTGAACAACCTGTTGAGCTTGATCATGCCATGAAATTTTTTCTTTATATTCCATAGGAATTTTTCTTGCTGTAACTTTGTTCAACTATTCCTTATTCACTGTGCATCTCTGAGAAGACCCTGGCTTCATCTTCTCTACAACTCCCTTTTAGCTACCAGAAAACAGTAGCTAGGTCTCCCCTAAACCTTCTTTTCTTTAAGCTGAAAAACGCAGCTCCCTCAACTTCTCCTTGCAAGATATATGCTAGAGCCCCCTAATCATCTTGGTGGGTGTCTGCTGGACCATCTCCAGTTTGTATATATTCCTGTTTCACTGGGGAGGGGAGAACCAAAATGGGACACAGTACTGAAGATGTAGCCTCACCAGTGCCAAGCAGAGGGGAATAATCCTTTCCTTCAGTCTGCTGGCTATGATCTTTCCAGTGCAGCCCTGCGTGTTTTTAGCTTTCCTCACTGCAGAAGCATGCTGCTGGCTCATGTTTGGTAGCACAAATAAGTTTAACCTAACTGGCTTGAATGTCAGGGAAAGCATAGTGCTGCTGCAGTCATAACAATATCTGGAAACAGGTAACTACTACACTACTAGCAGGGCCTAAACACCCAGATTTAGAGCAAGCTTAGGTAATGTTCTTGAGAGCTGAAGTCACACAGTATACACTTATCCCAAGTCTCTGCCACTGTAGCAGCAAGAAGCAACATATTGGCTTGAAGACCACGTAATTTCATATGTAAAATGCATGGTGAAAGGCAGCACAAATGATCCAGATGATGCATAGCCACTCGGGCAAAAGTCCTGTTACGTGGTACAGAACTCTGAGAGCAGTGCTGAAAGCTGTTAATGGTGGACACTGTGCAAAGTCAGACGAATCCTGTTGGCCCCACTGAAGTCCAAGGCTGGTAGCTAAGAACAGTGTTGCTGCTAGAAAAAATGAGTCATGATTTTCCTCATGAGCTTGAGAGCTCATCTAATCCCATCTCCTTGCCCAAGGCAAACTCAAGACATCACTGACTGCTTCATTCCTGGCCAATGTTTGTCTCATCTGCTGTTAAAAATCTCCAGTCATTATACAAATACTTGTGCAACATGATTTAGGAGCAGTTGGCCCTACCTTGGACCAACTGCCCCAGACTAGACACCTCCAGCCCCATGTCTGGTTATCGTGTTGCTTTCAGGAAAAATATTTGACAGCTAAATCATCTGGAAGTTGTTTTTCTGCATGACACTGAAGGGAATACTAAAAGCCAACAGTGAGGCAAAATACCATTTTGATGCAACAAAAGTTAAAAACATGATATAACAGTGACCTTCTTAGTATCTAATTTTATATTCCCCTAGATAGTACATTAGCTTAAGTGTGGATGATACACTATCTTTAAAAAGGAATAATAGTTTGTATTTATATATATCAACTTATACATAGAAAACAAGTAATTATTACAAACCAATAGTCAGGCATACATTTATTTTTCATCTAAAAACAACTCTATGGTTAATCTGAAAAGAGTACATTAGTCATACAAGCATTTTGGAGGAAGGAAGGTAACAACATGGAAAAATTTGTTTCAGAGAAATTAGTTTTGGGGCCTTGTTGTCCTACCTCCGCACAAAGTCTTTCTACATCATATGGGATGTAATTATTGCTGTTGTGTTAATGGAAAAGGTATGTCACTTCAAACTAAAATGGTTTAGCAGAAGAACACTGAGTTGTTTAAACTACACCTTTTTCAAGGCTTTCAGAAGCAGATTTGCTCTAGGCATTTTACATGTATAGTCAGTCTCTCATACCCTGAATCCAACTGAAATTTCCTGGGCATGACTGAATTTCTTTGTATTCTGCACTAATTTGTTTTCTGATAGCTTGGATATGTTCTAAAATTCCAAAGAATATGGCATAAGAGTGAAAATGAAGATGACAGTAATTTGAGACCATAATTAGCACCTATGGGCTGATTTGTAATTAGTAAAAGTTCATTAAAATTACCCATGTTTATCAAGAAACATTTCAAACAAAATGTAAAAAACGTGAAGATTCATTTTGCATATAATTATTAGTTTTTGTTTCAATTGGCTTTTTTCCACATAGAACTGAATAAAAAAAAGTTAAAATATAAACTATGCCTATAAATCTATTATATTTGGGTAAATAATTAATAATGAGGGAGTCTTTAATTGCTGATGAAGAGATTAGTATTAAAATACTAATAGATCAGCTCTTAAGTAACTGAACTTCCATAAACAAGCTGCAGTTAAAATCGATATCTAAAAAAATTAATTATGATTTAAATTCTCATTGTGGTTTGAACTAAACTAAGACAAACTCAGAGACCCTCACTCATTTAGAAGGGTTTTGACTCAAACACTAGACTCTTCTTTTTCTTAATTCTTGTTTAGAAACTTAAAAATTTTATTCTCCCTCACAAAATCATTTATAATCCATGCTCATTTCACTGCAGTTACATATACAATAATGTCTATGTTCAGTTTCTCAAACTTGGCATGGAAGACATAACCTTTGACTGTGGAAACCAATATTTATACTTGGCAAAAATTATGTCATTATGTCCTGACAGTCTCATAGACAAAGAGGGTGAATGAGCTGCAAGTTTGAGTGCTGCAGCTTGCTCCCCAGTTGGACTGCCACGCGGCCTCCGGCGCGCAGGCAGCTTTGGCTGGTGGCGACAGAGAGGCACCAAACCTCCTTGAATCCAGCTGGAAGTGAGGCAGCTGAACCTGAATTAGATGTGCAAAATCCTTTGAGGATCTGAGATTTAGGGCTTTATCCAGGCCTCTCTTAGACCAAGAGGTGTCCTATGTCTCTGCTTCAGTACCATGTTAGTAAAATACCAATATTTCCTTTATCCTAACTCTTTCATTGCTTCAACTGCTGAAATAACAAAACCCTTGGGAACAGAAATTGGCTTTAGGAGTAGGTCTTCTTTCATCTTATTTACTTATATTTATAAGGTAATCATCCTTATGCAAGAAGTCATCGAAGTTTTAGGTTGCAGTTCACCTGCTCTACAGTGCCTACTTTGGAAGGAGATGCCTCTTATGCTGACCTGGCCATTTTCCCCTCACTGACCACAGTGGGGCACCTATGTTGCAAGTGCCAAAAATCCTATTGAGGATCGCTATGAAGATTGCCTGGATATACAGCAGCCTAATGGAGCCATTACCCTGAGCAGGAATATGAGGAGTAAAGGACTTCAGTTAAAACTAAATGCCAGATTTTGTAGCAAATGAGTCTACTGGTATCTGTTTCTTCAAATATATTTCAAATGATTTCAGGTGCTACAGTGAAAATGGCACCAGTGCGCTACTTTCTTGATCACAGTTCCTGTTTCAGAGTCTTAATTACTTATGAGGCCCTTGGTAACTCAGCCCTCATTGAACGCCTTAGCAAGCTAATGGTCGGTACATTTAAATTAATTAAACAACATTAAACATTCACAGCCAAGATTTTTAATATTATAGTCTTTAAACTGGGATTGCACTAACAGATTTTTTTTTTAACTGCTAATAAGAAGCCACGGCAGGAGGTAAGACCTTACTGGTGACTCTCTCTCTCAGTTACATGACTGTTCATATTGCAGTCTGTCACAGCAGACTGCCATTGCCAGCTAGAGACTGAAAGTTTAGTGGATTTCTAGATTCCTCCACAGTACCTTCTGTGCTATGGCATGCAAATAGTCGGTGCATAAAGTATGAGAATCGCAAGGCAAGGCTTGAAACCTGTATAATTTTTGCAACTCTCTCTCTTTTTCTTTCTCTGTTTAATAATTGCTTAACTGTAAGTTGATATTTCAGAACTTGTATATGACATACTAAAAACAAGTTGGCAAGTAACAAAGTAATTTTCTGTCATGTAAATGTAATACCTAATGCAAAAATAGATTTTTCTAAACCAAGTAACTTTGAGGGCCAGATGATTAAATAAGTAACTAACTACTTAATTCTGAAGGCATAGGTCCTACTGAAAATGACCATATTTTCCTCTACATTATCTGTAATCAAATGATCCTGATGCCATTCATAAATACTAAGTAAACTGTAAAAACCCTTGGAAGACAGTTAAATGAGAATTAAACACCTTTAACAATGTATGCACTAGGGTCTGGAAAAGTTAGCCTAACCTCCTGTTTAAGCTCAAGGGCAAAATTTGAGACAATAAAAGAGGGGCTACTCAGATAGGGAGTTGAAGGGAAAATATTAAATACTTTGAAATTTTAGAAAGCTTTAGATCAAGCCCGTATTCCAGGTCCACAATCTTGGCTATTATCTGGTAAAAACAGAAATTCCAAACAGTCCCTCTTGATATGGTTTTGCTTTCCTGCCTTTGTTGAAGCCTCATTTTATTTGAAACCCTTGATGTTAGGGATCCTTTCTTCAGCTTTTCTTCATCAAAATGTGTGATCTACTGTTGCTTGCCATTGAACAGAGTGGTAAAATATAATGATACATATCTGCTGTATGCAGGTGTGTATGCATATCTTACAGGTTTGCGTACGGCTTTTTGCAGGTGGCACAATTTCTCTCTCCTATAAGGCATTCTAGGTCATTTGAGTTCTCCTTAAAATTAAGAGTGACATACTATTAGAAGAAAACAGAAAGCATTTCTCTGGAGGTAGAAAAGGGTGCAGTCAATGGAGAGAAGAAGAAGCAATATAACTGGTTGGAAGAAGCACAGAAAAGCGGGAAGTCTAGAACAAGGAAGCACTTCAAACTGCAGAGACGTGAAATAGGGAGGCTCAGATAATAAAAGGAAATGAAGGAGAGACAAACAAAGGCAAAAAGAATGCTACTAAAACAGAAAAAAAAAAAGATTAAAAGAACTTTTATTCTCCTAACTAAATAATAATTTATAAATTCAGGGGCAGGTGAGAAATAATAAAGATGTAAGGGAAAACAGAACAAAGCAAAGAACAAATGGGAAAGAGAATGGAAGCAGGGCAACAAAGAGGAAATGAGGTATGGATTGAATGGAGATGGGAGGGAGAGAAAGCAATGAAAAAAACATATTTTGCTTTTAGCTGGTGATACATATTTTTGGTACAAGTTTAATCTTTTGTGGCAGCCATAATTATGTAAAATAGCAATCTACATCCTAAATATCTACTAAAAGCAGAAGTACTGGTTTACAGTCTTTCAGAGAATACACACTGCGTGTCATAAATTATGACATTTTTCAGCATGATAGCTGTCATCATCAGTCTGTTCAGAAATTCAGTGATTAAGATTTAGTTAGAGCCTGTGTAATTTTTATAGCATTTATATTGTATTGCTCTTGTTCAGACATAGTGATTTCTAAATGAATGGCTCACACTTGCTGATGTCCTGAAATCAGCAAGTTGAAACATCAGCCAGGAAGGAGGGAAGAGCAGCAGAATAATTAGTTTGTACTGTACTCAGTTGCAATCATTGCTACATCCCCTCGAATAATGCATTGTGCATCACACCATCTCTCTTCACCAAAGACTATGGTATAAATGAAACTGGCACTACAAAAGGCTTTTAACTCTAAAACATTAGGATTAAAATAAGTTGTAGTTGCTTTGTGAGAAGCTTGACTAAGAACAAGCAACAGATCCTCTACTGCTGTCACAATATCTTTTCTGTAATATTTATTGGTTTGTCTGTTGGTACACTAAGGAATCATCAGTTATTAGCTCAAATTCAGGCTTCTCATTGGTCATTATTTAAAAACACTATATATTGGATTAGGAGCTCCAAAAGAAATATAAAATAACGCATTACTGCCTGAAGTGCTTAACCGTATGACACCTGCTGGGAATGAAATTGGCTGGGGTATTTTCCCCAGTACCAGACCTGAAAAGGTCTTAAATGTAGCAGTAGTTCTTTGCAGCTAGCAGCCTCAGCTTTAAGCAGGAAAAAAAAAGATCCCAAACTCTAAAAACCCAAAGGAGAATTTTAAGTTTTCAAGTTGGTTTAGAAACAAGCTATATGGAATGCGAGATCCAGATCTTAGCTATTAGAAATTAGTTCAGACAAAGGAATAGGCTAGGATATCAGCATGTTTGTGTTAGAAACTGGATCTTGATTCCAGTATTGTGTTAGTTGCTGTAATCATAAGATATGTTGGCTTGATTTAATAACTTTTGGTATGTGGATAATTTAAAATCCAGATGCAGAACAAATCTGTTATGCCGAAAAGTAACCAATAGACGATAATAACATCAAAACATGTATAATTTCTGTAAAGGAGGACTTAGATAAGCATCTAAAATTCAACCAATATTCTATTCAACTAAATTGCACTGACATTCTCTCTCAAAAAGAATAAATATCATGATAATCTATTTAGAAAGCATCCATTCCCTTTTAATTCTCTGCAGATCAGTTTCAAAAATCTTCGTTTGTCGAGATGGACTAGACATTTCCCAAATATTTAAGTAAAAGGGCTTCATTCATGATTGGTTAAGTTGGGCACATGAGTATTGCTAAAATGGCAACACTATAGATTTTTTGTCTGCACTAAGCATTCCCAATTCTCTCTTCAAACATTTGAATAGTGTGATTAGCATCTTCATTTGGCAAGGGGAAAACGTTAAGACTCAGATGGACCTCATCCCATTTTAAGCATTATGGAAATTAATATGCAGCTTCCTATAGAATGGATTTAATCAAGCTCTTATTATTGTGATATCTGCATATATTTAATTATAACTGGTTACACTGCACATAGAGAGTCTGTAAGGATATGGAAAGAATGGCCATTGTCCTTAACAGAAGGCCTTTTGTCTGAACATTTTATGGTCATTTTTCTTACAGAACTCTAAAATCAAGAATCAGTTTGTTAGCTGAAATAAAGATTCCTTTAAACAAATTAAAACATTTCCAACATTTCCAACATTTTTCAGGAAAAATGTTGTTTCATTTGATAACTAATTCTGTAGTTGTTTTTTCCAGCCTACTATAAAATTATTTTCCTGCTGTTGCTACATTATTATGAGATTGTTTCTATCAAGTTTGGATATATTTTCTGTTATTTTTTTTCCATATGGTAAGCCTAACAGCTGTTGTTTTGTGGAAAGTCGATTCTTTAAAATTTGCATTAGCAGTGTGCTGTGCTTTGCTACAAATTCAATGAAATGGAAATGAAGGAAAGGTGCTACTCAAAACAAACAGTGATGTAATTGCTTGCTCAGCAATTTCCACTGAATAATGAAAAATGTGTTTACAACCCAGTGGCATGGTTATGCCGTGCCCTGTAGCAAAGTCAGAGCCTCAGGACAACTGGCCAGATCCTATTCTCAGTGAGATAAAGAGCTACGTTTCCCTCCAATTCAGCAGGTGGTTTGGAATCAGTGACTATTTTTTCCTGAAAGGTTAACACAGTAAAGAGGAAAATGGCAGGCCGCACAAATTCTATTCTTGTCTTTGCTGAGGAGAAGATTTACCAAATACATGCTGCAAAAGATTGTAATTATTTCTGTCGTGTTCATAAATACTAAAAAACAGTGGGTTAAATAATGCAATTCTCTTCGCTGGTTTTTATAAACGTCTTTTTTTTCTTGAAAAACCAGCCATAACAGAGATCTAACCATCCATATTTAAAGATAAAAAATGAGAAAACTGTACTGTCAGCCTGTGAAAGAGAATGAGTGAGTATATTCTTAACATATTCCATTGGAAGAAAAGCCTACAGAAGCAGAGGGATTCAGGTCGTAAAAACAATTTTGAACCTCTGCCTTCAGGCAGGGTTGCTGGCACAGAACAGACACATAGGCATGACTTTCTAGCTTTTATAGTTACTCCTATGTCACTTTGATGACCCAGCAGAAGATTAAGTTAAACACGGACAGTCTCGTGACTTCAGAACAGCTGAAGACACTATTTGAGGAAGATCTCTCAAAAATAAAAATATCCGCTTCACTGAAGAATATATATTCCTCTCCATCTATGGTACATAAATCTAGAATTAAAGGTGTCAAAAAGTACATAATATAGAGCCTGCATTGCTGTTAACATTAAAATGAACTACTGAACTGTTGAAAAAATAACAACTCCAAATTTAAAATTCAGCTGTCATATTGATGAATTACATTAATTTATGTGCATACAGATCTCAAGGAACAGCAACGGAGTCAGACAAGAACAAAATAGAACAGTAATTATATGGGACCTCAGAGTATTTTAAGAACTATCCACCATAGACCTAAAGTTTATTTATTTAATTAATTATTCCATTTTACCTAACATTTCAACTCCTCTGTGTCAGATGCTTCATACAGCCATAAGAAATAATTTCTTCAGGTACAGTGAGCCAGTGAAACTCTGTGAGTAAAGGAAGAGAACACAATATCTGCTGTATGCATTACACAGAACTCAAGAGTACTCCAGATATTGTAATATTCATAGACAGACTAAAATGGAATCATGATAATATTGTATACGTATCTTTTATGTATAATAATTGCTCGTTGACTTGAAGATCTCCATGTCTTAACAAAAACTGATTCCTGTATGACAAAACAATTTATGAAGTCAGTTGAAGTAGTAATAGTGAATATGATGTGGAATTTTGAAATATTGGTGAAATAACATGAGGCAGTTGTGAATATTGTAGTTATAGCTTTTATTAAATACAGTGGGGTTCTGATATTTTCATGAAAGCTTCTTTGTGACCTATTCTATCCACAGAGGTTCTCATATTCTAGTTTCAGTGGGATACAAATTAGCTTCTTGCAGTAGGTGACAGCCTAGCTCCTAATCATTCCTGAACTGGCCATTTCATAACATAAAATTGAGTTTTGCAGATCAAAATTTGTAAAGTAATGATCCTGAGCAACATTAAGCTCCACAACAACGCTCAATTCCTTTCTCTTTAAATAGTTTAGCTTACAATGGGTTAGAAAAGTATATTCCATCACACCAAAATTATCGCTAATGGGGAGCCAGCTCTTCCCCTCACCACCATAATTTTACTGCAGATGTGGTCTTTTGGACACAGCTTGAAGTTAGCACCTTCCAGAGGACAGGCTGACATGTACATGAACAAATCTTGCCTTTTTTTCTGTTGAAGATCCTCAACATAGTTGATCTACATGAGCTAAATATAAGGCTCTTGCAGCATTGAGGGTTAACGGAAAGCAGGGCACAGCGATATGGGCAGGGCACCCGAGTAGGTTGGGAATTTCACCCTCAAGCATTTCTCCAAGCCAGAAAATACCCATGGTAATTGTAGCACATTATAAAAGGTGATAGACAAAGACAGTAGGAGATGCATGTCAGCTTAAAAGGGAAGGAAAGTGAATAATTACAGACCCTGTGAGACCGACTGATGTTTGTCCAGCTCCTTTTCAGAGCGAAGCCTAAATCGGAAAAGGTTTTACTTTTTTAGTGCTTCTGAAGCACAATGACTACAGAGGCTTTAAAGCTTTATTAAGAAAAAGGAAACAGTGCCACCTAACTGTAGGAAATGTGTTTTTTTAATAATTAAAGCTGAACAAACTTATATTTCTCATTTTAAATCGTGTGTGTTGGGGGAGGGGCAGGGGGGAATCTATCTATATGAAGAACTCTTACTTGTAATTAAGGTATTGCTAGTGTCTACCTTTTCTAAAATCATCACTGGGAGAAATCCAGTTTGCAGCAGAAATGTTTTCATGACCACACCACATCTGGTAAAAAATTGCTTTTCATTTTGAGACAACTAGTCTAAACAGGATTCCAATTTAATTGAGGAGACTAAATCAAACCATGTATGAGGATGTTTAGCTTCTAGTGTGGTGGACATGCTTTTCTGAGGTATTTAGCTGAAGTTCCTATAATCCTTTATGCTAGAGGTTGTTGGTAGCTGCTGAAGGTCCATTTAATGGACCTGACACATCATAGAAGTTGTGTTCATTAACAAGCCATATAAGCACATAAGTACACCCATGGTGGATAAGACTCAAGTTCTTTCTAACCTGCTACCTGTCTTCAGCAGCAACCAACAGTGGATGTCTAGTGAAGAGTAAAAGAATGGAGCTGACATAAATCACACACCATTGATGTAGACTCTCAGCCTCCAGTGAACTGTGCCAAAAGTGTGATGTCATTCTGCCTAGTATATACATATGTACATATATATATATGGGGAGAGACACACACACATATATAGTATGCATAAACATAAAAAGTATAAATAAATACATATAATAAAGGTAATAAAGGTAAAAAACTATTTTTTGCCCCAAAGAAAGTTTAAGTCAAGAATAAAAACTACAAAAAAGAGTTATCTTTGAATAATTTAAATTACAGAATGTTACAGAAGATATTTTAAGCCCTTCCTGAAAACAAGGCTTCTCCAAGTTATTTTGGCTTTTTTATATATGCACTGTCTCTAATCACTTTTAAACTGAATTTCCATATTTATATGTACGTGCATGCCTACACATACATGATTTTCTTTTCATCAGCATTGTTTTCAAAATGATTGCTTCTGCTTTACAAAGAGAATAGCCTAGTGTGACCAATCACTGGGACAGTCCCCTAGCTGAGAACAGAAAGATAGATTTATGAAACTTTTTTACCATAAGAGGACTGAAAATATAATTTGTAGTGCCAGGTGAAGCTGTATTACATAAGTATTGGCAGTGTGAATGTATATCCAGACCTGAGTTATGTGCATCTTGGCCCAAAGCCCAATTTCTAAACCCTTTCTCACTGCATGTACCTGTGCAAAAACAATGCACAGAATTTATGAGCCTATGGCAATTGTCCAAGCGCCTGACTGAATAACAATGAACAAAGAGGGAATAAAATAAAAAAAGAAGATTAATTGTAAAGTTCAGTAAATATCACAAATACTAAACTGGCGTCATATAAGATCACTTATTTTCAATTACAAGAATGTTTATGTTCACTTTCAAAAGCATCTACTATAAATTCCAATATATCAGCATATTTTGATACAGTTGTTTCCTGGATGCAACAAAGTAAATACGTGGTACAGTCACCCCTGGTGTTTACATATCCATGTTGTCCTGAAGAGGAAGTAAACATCAGCTTTCTGTTGGTATCTTATTCTTCTATCTTCTGTACCTAGTGCTCATCTTCTTACGCTTATATTTCTTCATGTCACAAAATCTCTCACAGAGAAGAGGGGAAAATGTTCATCAAAATGTCCATCACCTGGAACTGAAAATTAAAAATTTGTTAAGAGAAACAGCTGATAGCGCACTCCCAGGGGAGTGACTTTTGGTTACCTGCTTTGATGCTTCCATTGTAAAGACAACTTAATTTCAATATCTGTATCACTTTGTAACATCATTTTGTCTAACAATGAGCTTTGTCAACTAACAGTGTTATAGATAAGAATCTCTCTACTTCAAAGGCTAGGATGCATCTGGCATTTTCAAATATCATTAAAGTATTCAGAAAAGCAAAGTGTTGCTTATTACACGGCAGTGAGAATTATGCTTGAATCTGATGCTACACATGAGATAAGGTACCATTCCTAGACTTGGCATTTGATGTATTGTCTTCATCCAGTACAGAAATTTGCAGTTATTTTGCTTTGAACTTTTACCTTGAGAGAAAAACACTAGTAAAATATTTCTATTAGTGGTAATATTTCCAAATGATCCTTTCTGAAGTTTTCTCTCACTTTTTACTTCAGAAATGTGCTAGGAAAAAAAAAAGCAAAAAACAATTCTGGAGCTTAATCCTTGAAAGGTTATATGTATCTGAGGATCTAAGGCAATTTCAGATTCCCTTCTGCAATACAAATGCCATCAATAAAGGCCTTCCTGTTTCACGGCTATGTGTACTTGAAATATGAAATAACCACATTTAAGAACAGAGCAAATTGTGGCTGTGGGAACAGCAAGCATAGTCAATGCAACTGCCCATGAAAGAAAGTTTATTCTCTCCAAGAAAAGCTTAACCGCATTTTTATTGAGATCCAATGCTACTTCAAAAGTGAAAAAAGAGAGATTCCATTTATTTAATGCAAATGGTAAAATTATCATTAAAATGGAAAAGACAGAAAATGTTACTGTTTTATTTAGTTTCTTTATTAGGTGTTGTTATTAACAGCTGTGCTATTAATGTGCACAAAGAAAAGTTATCCCTTGGGCCGGAATTTATTTTATTGCTTTTATTCTTCAGTTAGGAGTTGGAAAAATTCAGTAAAAACAGTTTATGCTAAAATCAGTGCAGCGTGTAGTGAAGCAGGCAATATTTAAACAATTATGATACCAGTACTCAAATGTAGCACACACCAAGGAGGGGTGTTAAATGTCACTCCTCTCTTCCTTCTTGCTTTCTCTTACGCTCACAGTCTCTCACACACCCCTTCTCCCCACCTCCAGACAACACACACACACCAAACACTCACATATACATGCACAAAGTCAATCACTGGGTAGGCAAAAGCAATTGGAAGAGACAAAAGTGAGTACCACAATCATTAAAAATGATTTTGGAAGAACATAATATGTGTATTTATGTATACATATATTTATTTATGTACACACACACACATATATACATATGTATAAATATATATATATATGAATATGTATTGGAATATTTCCCTGCCCTATGGGGAAAAAGACACAAGTACTATCCACAATAGAAAACAGGATGAGGTAGGCTGTAGCATCCTGGTTTGGAAGTTGTAGTATGGCTTGTGTGTGTTTTATAGAAAAAAGACATCTGGGAGGAAATGGCAACTTTTGGTGCCCTCCCTCCTCTTCTGCCTTTCCTCTCCCCACTAGTGCTAAGGGAAACACGCTGGAATCCCCACAGCATATGAATGGCAATGGCATAATAGTGGCAAATGCCCTCCTCACCCTCCCACAGAAGTGAGCCGGTCCCTCGGCCGCAGCCTGTACTTGATTGAGAAGTACCCAGGAGGCAACTCTCAGTGCCACTTTCCCATTGCCCATGCTTTCCCACTGAGGTTAGCCCAAGGGTCAAGGTGGAGCACCTTTTCTCTGGGTTTTCTTTTCACATACTTCTTAATCCTAGCCCCACTCAGCTGGAGGACCATTAGTATAGCATAGCAGCAGATTTTCTACTTTTAAAAGCCTTCCAAGAGAGCAAAGCCCATATAACCTACAGCTTCTGAACTCCTTTTCATGTGCTGCTTTCCACTTTATTTCCTCCTCTATAATTCTCCAGCCCACAAGATGCGTTCACTCTTAATGCAGGCAGGGTCTTTTTTGCCTCACCAGTACTCTTGCAGGAGGTTTCATCAAGAGCTGATTAAAATAAATCTTCCATATAAATACCAAGGGAGAGGGCAGGCCAGATGGCCACAAATGCTCTTGACATCTTTAGATTAGTCTCTTTTGTCTATTCCCACACTCCTCTTCCTTTCAAAAATCAAAATAGGTCCTTCCCATCTAGTATTTTGTATGGATGTGCAAATCAGTGTGAACACCCATTTTCTCTCAATTTAGATTCTCTAAATAGGAATAGCAATCCGCATACACTGAAATGTGGACATTTCCACAGTAATATACAGTATGTATGTAAATATAAACACACATATGTACAGCCATACACAGAAGTATGTGTATGTATTTATATACACACACATATGTATAATACTGTTTACTCTTTTCAGGTTTTAAAATGAATCATAATGAGGTTATTATGTCTGATTCTGGAGATAATATTTCTACTCAAAAACATGAAAATAAAATAATAGAATTACCTCATTTGTGCCCTGAAAAATCACAGTTTGAACTCAACAAGTCAAAGATATTTGCTTAAAGAGAGATTTTTTTAGATTTCTCTATGTCCAAAAGTTCATCATTATTTCCTTCTGAAGTAGGTTTGTGTTTGAGAGGACAAGGAAGCAAAGAATAAAAAGGTCCCCATGTGACAGACATGTTGGCTGTCTTCTTTGGAACCATCTGAACTGATTTAGCACTAAGCAAAAATCATTGTTTGTACTTGTAAAGTCCTTAATCTATCCAAAACCCTACCCAAAACAAAATTCAGGAAAAATGCCCATCTAAACATGTCATAACTACATTGACTAGCAGAACAAAGGATCACTTTTGTCATGCAATGTAGAACTGGTGTGCTGTTTAGTGATAGATATTAACAGTATGAAATGAAAAAAAATCATCTTTGGTATAGCTTTTTTTAAAGTGCAATCACCCCAGCCAATTTTTTTGTTGTGTTAAAAATATACAACTTCCCCAGAACTTGTTTCTTTTAAAACATACACATGTTCAGAATTCCCTGTGTGCAGGTTTTCAGCATGCAGTGGCTGCTAAGCTAGGGTTTGGGTGCTGGGATTGCACAGTGCAGTTGTTTACACTATATATTTTCTGCTGATAGCTCTATAAAAGTTCATGATGCATTACAAATGTCACTGCCGAAAAGAGGAACAGTCTGCTAGTCATATCCCGAAAGATTCACAGAACTTGCTCTACTTTCATGGGAGTCAGTGGGATGCAGGTATACTGCAAATACTTATTATCACTCAGACTGTGGACCAAACTGAAGACAAGATGCAACAAGAAACTCTGACTAATGCTGGTAGAAAGGAAGATGAGAAGTGGAATGAAAGGATTCCCTAGGGGGAGTACAGTATATGGAGAAATCTATTTAAGTGTATAGGGTCAGACCCTGCTGCATGTCCGTTGAAGCAATCAGAAAGGCAACTGAACTCGATACTGGAGAACTTGCCTTGTGTAAATGGAATCAGTGGGTGACGTATCAGACGGCATGGCTGAGGTGGAAAAGGCAAATTCTAAGGGCTCTTATGCTCCATCAATTCTTGGCTGTCAAGAATGTCCTGGTGGGTGATAGACAGGTGGATGTGAGTTATAGAAGTATGAAACTATTCTCACTTATTATCTAGAACTGGAGAGCTGTGGAGCTGGAGTTGAGCTGCCTTATCTCTTTTCACCCCTCAAGAGCCAGCTCTGATGCTGGCTTGGCTAGCCTCAAGAACAGGGATTGACATCAGAGCCATTAGTGAGACAGTTTGGTCCCCAGAGGAAGCCCTTGTTGCCCCAGGCAGACAAGGTGCCCCACGTCAGACAGGCAGTCTCTGAACCCAAGAGACTCAGCTTGGGACACAGAATAGAATGAGAGCTGTAAGGGAGGCTTGGGGCTACCCAAGTGTCACACCAGAGCTGGTGGAGAGGTCATCTTATTCAAAAACACTCTCCGGAAAAGTGCTCTTCCTTCCCATGCTATGGCTGTGGTTGAAATCATTAGGAATGCTACAGAATTATTCTCCTTCCTAACCTTCCAGCCACTTGTTCTTCATAGGTACATATATCATGAATGACAGCTTGCCTTTCTGCCTTTCCTTCTAGTTCATCATGGGCTGTTGTGTTCCCATACTTCCAGGACACCTGAGTGACAGTCTAATTAACAAGTGTTTTTATAGATATCTGTCACATCTGCTGTTTTCAAAATGAGATGGTGCTGGTATTTATCTCATCCTTTCATATGAAGGATCTCCAGAGCTGTGATTTTTTTATCAGAACTATTGGCCTTTCTTTAATTAGCTTTGGTATCTTTTTTGGCACAGTGACCAAAATTCTGTATAGCCTATTCACTCTGAAAACGTGCCAGTGATTTCTGTAACAGTGCTGCCTTTATTGTTTTCTATGCTTTTCTTCATGCAACTTGTTAATATCTCAATAATACAGCCTAATATCCTCTGCAGTAAATCTCTGAAAATGCAAAGACATGCTGTTAGAGATTTTCAGCAATTTTTGAAAAAACTTGCATCCTTTTTAGTTTTAATGAATCAAGTTTAAAATCTCTCCTCAGCATCTGCTGAATTACACTTGTTCAAATAGAGTTTCATTGGCCATTTATTCAGTGCTTATTTATTAATTTGGTAGAAACAACTGACAAAGAGCGTTCCTCTGCTGGCTGGCAGAGGATATTCTTCCTGTGTCTACAGGATGAGTGTGAAGTCTGAGGTTACAGCTTGACAACTAAGATATTTAAACTCTGAATAATTTGAGATGCTCACTTATGAGGCCCTTTAGTTTTTGTCATTTATTAGAAGTTCTTGCCATTAATTACAAAGAATAATGTGATTGATAAAAGAAGAGGGAAAGACTGAATGCTTTGCTATAATAATCAACATGTAAATCTATTGATGAATACATGCTCTTAAATAACATTAGCTATGGAAGAAGTGTATTTCTGATTAAAATTCAGCTCCTTCCAGATAAGAAAACAACATACATTTGTAATAATCACTTTCATTAGTACTGGTTTATTGACTGTTTAGACTCATGAATAAATGTAAGGTTCTTGGAACATGCTTCTGAATATGCTATTTAATCCTTCAGCCTTTGTTGTAGAAGGATGTCTACAATTACTTTTCATGACCCTTAGGCCTTTTTCTCAGTATCTTTTGGCAGCCTTTCCAGCAAAAAGTCAGGGTGAAATCCCGATCCCTTCGAAGTAAATCAGAGTTTTGTCATGGACTTCGGTCAATTCAGGATTCAATTCTTATGTGTCTGCTGTTTAAATCCAGAAAGTAACTTCTTTAGGGAGATTTGTTAAGTGAAAACAACAGAATATTTGGGCCATTAATATGCTTTGGTTTTGTTATTTTTATAGCTTTGGCTAATGTTTTATAAGGATAGAACTCCACAGTTGCTTATATTACCATACTTTTCTATTAGTTTATTAAAATGAATGTATAGTGACAGATTTATATGCACAAAATTATATATCAGGGCTAATTTTGTTATAGAATGGTGTGTATGGGACTTACTCTTGACTACATATGAATTCATATTTCAGAACCTCCTTCAACACAAAATTAGCTGTATAGCTTCTCAGCTATTTCCTTCCTATTTGCCCTAAAGTTCCTTTACACTCCTGGGACAACAACACTCAGATGGCTACAGTTCCACATATACTCTCACCTTTTACATTATCAGAGGGGACTATGAATGCAAAACAGATTTTTGTGAAGGAGCCATCTTTCATGGAGAATCTAACATCCCATTTTGTTCAGTGTTATCTATGTTAAACAGAAGCTTAAAGTATTAATATTATTGGAAGATAACTTAGCTGTTATTCATAACACTTTTCCTGTATGCTATATAAGAACAAAATTATCATGGCTACAGCTTGGTAATATATTTGGCACCAAACATGGATACTTGGGATTACTGAGGCTTTTGGCAGCAGAGAACCAGTAGTGCTGTATGACTGGCTTGGTAGCCTTGTGATTATCACACCATGATACCTTCAAAGTTGGTTTTATTAGCCTATTTGCCTACTTAGCATGTCAGCAACCAGTGAAAAAACTGCAGACTTAATATTTTTCCAAAATGCATTTCCCCACCAAGCTCAGTTTATTGAGCTAAAAGCTCCTATCTATTCTTTCTTGGCCAAAAATAATTATTGCCACTTAGAGGCTTGAAGAGAAACAGAATAGTGCTTCTATTGTGTCCAGACAATTGAAAATAATATTGCTAATTTATATATGCTTTTTCCTGGGATTTGTTCACAGAATCACAGAACCACAGAATCGCTGAGGTTGGAAGGGACCTCTGGAGATCATCTAGTCCAACCCCCCTGCTCAAGCAGGGGCACCTAGAGCACGTTGCACAGGATTGCATCCAGGCGGGTTTTGAATATCTCCAGAGAAGGAGACTCCACAACCTCTCTGGGCAACCTGTTCCAGTGCTCTGTCACCCTCACAGTGAAAAAGTTTTTCCTCATGTTCAGATGGAACTGTCTGTGTTTCAGTTTGTGCCCGCTGCCTCGCGTCCTGTCACTGGGCACCACTGAAAAGAGTCTGGCTCCATCCTCTTGACACCCTCCCTTCAGATACTTGTACACTCTGATAAGATCTCCTCTCAGCCTTCTCTTCTCCAGGCTAAACAGGCCCAGCTCTCTCAGTCTTTCCTCATAAGAGAGATGCTCCAGTCCCCTAATCATCTTTGTAGCCCTTCGCTGCACTTGCTCCAGTAGTGCCACATCCCTCTTGTACCGCGGAGCCCAGAACTGGACGCAGTACTCCAGATGTGGCCTCACCAGGGCTGAGTAGAGGGGGAGAATCACCTCCTTTGACCTGCTGGCAACACTCTTCCTGATGCACCCCAGGATACCATTGGCCTTCTTGGCCACAAGGGCACATTGCTGCCTCATGCTTAACTTGGTGTCCACCAGCACTCCCAGGTCCTTCTCCGCAGAGCTGCTTTCCAGCAGGTCAACCCCCAACCTGTACTCGTGCATGGGGTTATTCCTCCCTAGGTGCAGGACCCTGCACTTGCCTTTGTTGAACTTCATGAGGTTCCTCTCTGCCCACCTCTCCAGCCTGGCCAGGTCTCTCTGAATGGCAGCACAGCCCTCTGGGGTATCAGCCACTCCTCCCAGTTTTGTATCGTCGGCAAACTTGCTGAGGGTGCACTCTGTCCCTTCATCCAGGTCTTTGATGAAGAAGTTGAACAAGACTGGACCCAGGATCATCTGTTAATCAGAGAAAATATTTCAGAACTTTCACATCAGCAAATGCCTCTGCATGAAATTGGGCAGTTTTTGCTTTTCTTTCAGCTAAGAAATATTTATCTCTTTCTTGATTTATATCTTTGACAGTTTTGTGTTTGTACTACCTGGAGTTGTCAGTGATCATTTTACATTGGGTCACTCACCTTCTGTAATCCAAAACAGTGAGAGCCCCAGGTAACTTCGAGCAGGTTATGGAAGCAAGAAAACAGAATGCTAGGAGGTTCAGTGATATCCAAATGACAGCATCCTCATTTCTTTCAGTGTGGGTTTTGCAAAAAGATTGATTTTCCTTGTTTTCAGAGAATAAATCAAGTTGCTCTCTTCTTAGATACTACAGAAGAATTAAAAAGAAAGTGTACACTATTAATAACTGCAGACCACTTGGCCCATACTTTTTCCAAAGGCTGTTAATTAGGGCTGTAAGACTAGGAGTCAGCACTGGCCCATCCTTTAGAGCTGAAATGTAGCATTGCCACTAGTGTAGGTTTTCTGTATGCCTTTTGCAACAGTGTGGCATTCACAACTCGGTTTTATTTGAGAAGGCAGACATCTGTTCGACTCTTAATGACTTAACACAGGCCCATAGCATTCAGAGTAACCACGGCTTATGCATTAAATCCACATGCATGACTTTTCCCATTTATGCTCCTGTTTTCACACATGCTAGCGGGATGTACTGCAATAAACTCAACAGCTAAACGCATGTCTGCCTTACTTGTGCAGAACTCATTGGCACACACAGCTTCTGTCATGTGCACCTGTATTTGAGAGTTCTTGGGAAGAGCCAGGCAGAGATTTAAGTATATGTTTGAAAATCAGTCAGCTTTTCTCCAAGTTTATTTTCACTTTTTCCAGAGTTCCAGATTAAAAAAATTTACAAATTTCACCTTGACACTAACACACCTTTATCCATTAAACTGCTCCACTCAATTCAAAATGGTGATTGTGAGTGCATACCTGTGTTCCTCTTCTGAAGAAGTAAAAGATTTCTTCTTTCTTTGAAAATATCACACCAGGTTGCTCAGGGCTTTATCCAGTTGGATCTTGAAAATCTCCAAGGCTGGAGTTTTTACAACCTTCCTGAGCAGCCTGTGCCCCTGCCTAGCTGTCCTCAAGGTGAAAAACTTTTTCCTTAAATCTAGTCTGAATATCTCTTGTTTCCATTTGTGCCCATTGTCTCTCATCCACCCACCATGAACCAAGGTGGAGAGCCTGGCTCTGTCTTCTAGGTAACCTCAATGGTACCAAGGAGCTGTTGCTGGGTGCCCCCCAAAGTCATCTTGTCTCCAGATGGGAGATGTTTGTCATGTACTGGGGGGGCCCAAAACTAGACCCAAAACTCCAGATGTGGAGTGCTGGAAGGGGGCTAATCACTCCCCTGGACCTCCTGGCCAGGATCCTGTTGATACAGCCCAGGGTGCTGTACAACCTTCTGTGCTGCCAGGGCATGCTGCTGGCTCATGTTCAGCTCACTGTCCTCCATGACCCCCAGGGCCTTTCGGCAGAGCTGCACCCCGGGCAGCCAGTCCCCAGCCTGTCCCACTGACGGTGGCTATTCCTTCTCATGTGCAGGACTTGGCATCTACTCATGAAATGTGTACTTTGGGCAAGCTACATTATAGTGTTGAACAGTTCAAATTTAGTCCTCATATTAGAGTTGAAGGTAGAAAAATCCTTATCTATGTTTACTATGTTTTCTGTTTTTTTTTTTTTTAATAAGGCTATTATAAATAAATAAATAGATTTAAATAAATCTATTATGAAAATTAGTAACAATAATAGTTTTCACATGTATTACATTGTCTTGCATTTCTGACCTCAGTTGCTCTTGATATTGAAGTGCCATGCCATGCACATTCAGATGTAGTTTAGTAAGTGGATACATTTTTGGCATTCAGTAATTTCATCAGAAAGCTCTCAGTACAGAAAACCTTTTAATGTTATTTTCAAAACTGCACTGTTTCCCAGAAGGGCAGTATTCACTATAGTACCTTATTCAAATGTATAATCAGTTAATTAGTTAAGTGATGTATGCCCTCATAATTCTCCTTGCTTTTGCTGGATATGTTTTTCTTTCCTTTTCTGCCTTTTCCTTTCTGCCTTTTGCATCCTATGTCACTGTCACCTTTTACACACTCCACTCGTAAGGAGGCTAAATTTTCTAAATTTTCAGTTTTGCTAAAATGATTTTCCAACATATGCCTTTTTTCTTCTGAATTACTTAAGCATCCTTTTCACATCCTGACTCCTAATGAATATAACTGATGTCATTTCCAGTAAGCACAAGCATGAGATTCTGCTTATCTGTGTTTAGAAGGGCAAATATGCAGTCAACCAAAGTTTGTTGTAAAGCTTAACAAAACTAGTAGCAGGGAAAGATTTTTTTTGATGGACTCCCCATGGATTTTCCCACAAAATAAGAAGTCTTCAGAAAGAGTGTGAAGGACACTTCCAGCAGCAGGAAGGATTTGACCTTACATTAAAATATTTAAATGAAGGGTTAATTGCAGAAGTGATTGAAACACAAGTTTCCCCTTTTCCAAATGACTGTCCTAAGTAATAAGCTACAATCTTGCTCTGTCTAACTATAACCATGCTCTAGAGAATAAATTCTGGTGGCTGGAGTATTTGCCTCAGTAAATGAAGGTTCACATCTTCTTACTGTAGACTTCTCTTGTTCATATTTTCTTACATTCTGAATAATCAAAATTTGGCTTTGCTTATGGCTGTAGCTGCTGCCAATCTCATTGGCTATTTAGTATTCAGAGTTTAGCTGGAATGATATAGAGGAAGTAATCCATTAAACTAGAGAGACTAAATAAAATTAAGACAATTAAATATTTGCAGTCTACATAATGTTTATCTTGTGTAAATAACAGGAAAAGCCACAAGTCCACATTTCTGTGGCTCTTCCATAAAATGTATTGTATCTACTTGGAAATATTTAACCAACTTCATATCTTCTGGTGTACATCTTCAAGAGCGTTAGGATAAATGACCTCAAATTCGATCTCAGAAGTGGCGTCTTTTTGCAAAGAATGACCACTGTTGATTACTAAATAACTGTTCACACGCTGTATAAAATAGAAATACTCTAAACTTTCTATTATGAAATGTGGAAAAGTAGTAGAAGTTGAGAGATTTTCTATCATACGCAACATGGAAAAAACTCATCTGCCAAAGACATACACGTCATATAGTTTGCAATTGCTTTTATGGTGTGTACTAATAAAATTCTAGCTATTGCAACTGTTTGCAGTAAACAGGACACTTAGCAAACTGAGCTTACTATCTGTGTATAATGATCTACAGCTGTAGAGATACAATCTTCACTCCCATGAACAAAAATTAAGTCTTGAATTGAATCTGTTACTGGGAATGGACATCTGCGCCTTCTTGTTAATCTATGGAGAAGTCATCATCATGCAGAAGTGAATATAAATGAACTACATGAAGAAATTGCAAGATTTTACAAACACAGTTTTAAAAATGAGAGCACTCATTTCATCAAGCTCTTCAAGGTTTTCAGTCTAAAACTATGTAGACTTTAAAGCAAGATTAATTGTTCAGGGAGATACATTTCTTCTCAAGCCATATACTCCCCCAAATTAATGGAAAGTAACTTGAGAGAAGCAACTATACAATAATGATGGTATAAAATCAATCATTTAGTCCTTTTTAGTTGTCCCTTCAAACAACTTTTGTTTTGTGATTTAAAAAAAAAAAATCAGACAACAATCTATTTTCTTTAGTATGAACTCCAAAAGAAACTCAACCCACATTCATTAGTATTAAGAAGTTTTATTTGTTTTCTAAGTTCACAGGTGAAGTTAGATATCTAGAAGTATCTCCAGTTATCAGTAGAACCAACAAAATAGGTAATCACCAGTTTAGTGCAGTTTCACCCATTAAGTGGGGTATTTTAAAACTGGAACTTTAAATGCTAATGGAATGGGAGATGAAGTCACAGAAAGCAATGACTACAGGAAGCACTAGGTAATTGCCTCAAAATTTTTCACAAGAAAAGGTAATTACCTCTAAATGAGCAAGTTGATTCTTTCTCTGTAATGAAGGGCTGGAGAAATTTTTAGCTTTGGTATAAAAGGGTACAATGAAGTAAAAGTAAGGAATGAGTCTAGCCTGTTTGCAGCATTGACAAAATTGCTAACCTGTTGGCTGTGCTTCAGGATAGCTATGGAAACTGGAGAAAGTTCAAAATCCACTAAAAGACACATAGAGTTGGAAACCATGGCTTTGAATAGATATGTAAGGGCTTTGGCTTTTTCAGCTGCCCAAGGAACAGACTGCAAGAAACTCGATCACTTTGTTTAGGTACATTAGTGCATATGAAGTCTTCTTAACTTTCTGATGAGGTAGTAATAAGGTCCAACTGCTGCAGCTAGAAGCTAAAGAAACCAAACTGATTAAACGTTCAACTAGTTTAACCACAGACAATGGTGGTGGATAGGCTGTCACTGAGAACCCTTAGCATTAGACAGCATATCTTTTAGAAAGATGACCAATATGCTCTTGGGGGGATTCTCCAACCTGTGCATGGAGAAGAGCATCAGATGGGGAGCTGGACAAAAAACAGCCATGGTCTATCTGAATTCAAAACGTGACGTGCTGAGTTCCCATGTTCATCCACTTCCTTTGGAGCTCCTAACATGCTTGTAACACTGGTAGGTCTCTGGTAAAACAATTATTATAATTAAACCTCAAGTTTCAGTGTTTCATTCAGTTTTTTGGCAGAGCTAAAGAGGATATTCTTCCTAAAGCATAATTTCTGTTTTGCTTCTGTTTTGCTTTTTAGCCTTCCCCTGAAGCATCAGCAGTTGACCACCTCTGAAGACAGGCTATTAAGCTGGGTGGCCAGTGGTCTCAGAGAGCACAAAGAATTCTTATAACAACTTTTAACATTTCCTGCACTGCTTGCTGGATGCTTTGATCTTATTACTTTAATTGAACTTTTAATATGTGAACATCTAAGTAAATACTGTTAGCAGACAACATGCATTTTTGCTCTGATAGTTCAAAACATCTTACTCAATACTTCCTGTATTTTAGCTACTGTTTCTTCTTCCTGCTGCTTCTGATTCTGTCCAATGCAGAAAAGCTTTCAGGTAAATGTTAAAATCTCTATTCTTGTCAGGTAATATTTTCTTTCTTTTTTTTTTTCTTGCTCTGGTTTGCTGAAGTGATCTCATCCAATCATTACATTGACTCTGGTTTCTAACTCATTATTTTGTAGTGAGTGTGGTGCCATTTAAATCCTTTCTGTAATAGTAATTTTGGAGCATATTTACAATTTTAGTGACTATGGCTAGCATGCTATAGTAATTGTATTTGTTTTCACTGAAAAATACACAATATATTGCCACTTTGAAAATATGCATAAGAAATGAATGTATATGCATTTTTTCTGGCAGTTATGAGACTGCTTCCTGTCATGGGTTGAACTCAACAATGTGGCTAAGTTGCAAGATATATTTATTAGCAGCATTTTCTAAGAATTTTTGCTTACATCTGCAATCTATGCAAGTCTTTCCATTTCTTTTTCCTGTCACTTAAAATGCAAACTAGTATTTAATTATAGCTATCCTTTCAATGTAGCTGGAATTTGTTTTCTGATTTCATAAATGAATAATATTTAAATGTGCCTGGCTCAAAAAACAAAAATTTGTCTGTTTATATAAGGCAGGAGTGACAGAAACAGAAATCAGACCCCTGGTCACAGGAGCAGAAGTGTGTATATACACACTCACACACACACACACACATATACATACACATACATACACATACACACACACACACATACATACACATATATACATATATATATACACTATATATGTAGTGTATACATATATACATATATATACAGCCCTCATGGCAAATGTCTGCTGCTTTCCTCATAGGGGAAGAAACTAGAGCTGGTATTATACTGTTCAAAGTACTTCAACACAGAAGGAGCCTGAAAAGTGTGGCAAGAGAAAGGGCCACTGTGAGAGCTCTGACACACTCTTGCAAGCTCCATCACAGAGCTTTCTTTAAATGTGGAGTCCCTGAGACTTGCTAAGCCCCAGGTTTTAGTTTGTGCCACCAGTGTTGATGGTCAGGCCCAGCAATGCAGGCGGCTCGCAGCAGTTTTTGTTGTCCTCCTTCTCAGAGGTTGCGCTGAGCTGAGACAGACCCTGCGGTTGTACAGAGGGAGCAAGGGAGCATCTGATCCGGGGCAGGAGGGTTGCTTTAGGTATGCAATTCATGAAATGCAATTTCATTTTTGGAAGATATCCACACATACTAAACAAATCCTGTTCCCAATAAGTGGCTGCACTGATCAAGTTGCTCTAAATCCTCTATGAATATCATTGAGGGGATATGGCTGTTATTCCTTCCCAAAGGATGTAGGATTTCTTTTCAAGAAAACTAAGAGCTGACTGATGAAGAACTTCCAAAAAGATCTTTCCTGAAGTCAGAAATACAAATATATTTGTATTTCATATGAAATATAGGTCAGAAGCTGCCTAGTCTAAGAAACTAGGCCAAATACATCATTTATTTATATTTATTTGAATATTTATTTATAATATTTATATTTATATTAAATATTTATATTTATTTATAATATTTATTAATATAATGTTTATTTGGAGACAAGTTACTGTAAAAATAACGAAGGCTTTGTTACAAACACCTCCAAGAAAGAAAGAAGAAAACCTGTTACATTATCGGTGTCCTATATACGAACAGATATTCATGCACAGCTGTTATTGAGAAACATGTACTGCAGTCTCTTTGTGCGTCTCATCAGAAATGTGATATTAGCTGCACTGCTGCCAAAAGCAAAATCATTTATCTGGCAGGAAAAGAGATTTGACTTACCTCACCTAGTGTCAGGAGCAGATTGCATCTGCTCAGTGTTTCTTTTCTAGAGCTGCCTGCCAGTCTCCAGTCAGCTTTGGAATCACAGTGTCATGTGGATGCTAAATGTAACAAAGTCGAGTGGATTTTAAATGAAAGGGGATTCCACTGCTGAAGGAGACCGTCTACAAAAGGGGGGATATTTCATAAATGCATTTTACTGCTATCTTTTGTTTGGGTATGCCTATCTTCCACTTGATAAGTTGTTGTCACACTGTCATGCTATGAATGTTCAATAGCAACAACTGAGACAGTAATATAATAATAATAAAAAAGATGCTTATTTCCTCACACAAGTTCTTGGATTAGTAACATCCATTAAAATAATGCGATTACTAATTTAGGAAGGATAACACAAAACCCTCAGTTACTAATTTAGAAAGGATAACCTGAAACCGTCGATTACTGCGTTATTAATTGGAAGGACTGCTTATCCCTACTTGAAAGCTTTCTTGTTCCCTCTCCTAGTGAGAGGGCTCTCAACCTCGGGGAGTTACCTTAACCCAGCGTCCCAGGAAAAGGGGAGGGGTGGGGGGGAATACTCACGGTCCAGCCGGAGAGGATGGTCAGTTCACGTTCCCGTCCCTGCTCAAACTCTCCTAGCTCCCAAGTCTCTTTTTATACGGCTGGGGCTCTGGGCAAACACTGCTTTTGCTGACTTTTTGCGAGTTTCGCAGTCACAGGACTGTCTGTTTGTCTGCTCGGGAGGACCCTGCTGGCGAGGCAAGACCACAACACCTCCGTATCGCTTCTTCCCTCCCCGGGGGTCCGTGCAGGTTCCAGGTGGCAGACCTCTTCAGTCTTGTTAATGCTGCCATTCCGCAGCCTTGCGCATATCAGTCCTTGCACATATCGGTTGGTAGACGACTTTAGTACTGTTAAGTCCTCTGTTCAACAGCTTTGCGCACATCAGCTCTGGTGCTATCAGTTCTTCTGCATATCAACTGACAAACTTCAGTCCTGTTAACTCTTCACTCGCCTGTCAGTTGTTTTCCATATAAAAATTAATACTTGAGAAAGAAAAATGGAACACTGCTGCACATATATGATGCTTATCCTTTGCCTCCAAAACACTGTTGATCAAGCTGCAACATGGATGTGTGATTTAAAAAGGTTCTGTTTTGTTAATACCTGATTGGCCACCAGGTCCTTAAAGCTATATAATATTTTCATGGAAAACAGTCATATCTTACAAACTACCTGGCAAGAAAGGCAGGTTTGGAACAGTGACTGAAAACAAAAGGGTAATGTATTCATGTATGACAATGTATGACTGAGTTTTGATCCATCAGCAAAGGTGCGTTCTTTTGCTGTCATGAAGGGAGGCTGTCTTATCACAGCACTAGCAGTTGCAAATGATACTAACCAACAGTCACACAGCAAATTTTCATTTGACCAAAATTATCCTTAATAATCTAAAGACGCAGGCATTCTGCATTTTTCTTTGCATTTTCCATAGACAGCCAAATATTAAGCACGAGGACAGGATTAGGAGAAGAGAATCAAGAAAACAGCTCTGGGTACCCTGGGTATAAGTAGGGCACAACTGCAACCCTATAATATCCTTGTTATGTAATTCTTTGAGGAATTGCAGTGAGCTCCCTGCAATGCATACATACCAAAAGTGCTCTGGAAGCTTTGTGGAGGTATAACTCTAATATCACATTCACTAGCAGGAGGAAAAGAGGAAGTGTCATTTCATTTTTTTTTGTTTGACATTCATTTTCTTTCATCAGTAAAAAAATTCTTCATAATAGCAACTACTAGTTCTTGCTTCTTAATAAAGCATGAAGGATAGTTCATTGGATTTTATAATTAAAAGTATCTTCAAACATATTCAAAAGAGGCCAGTGTTATTTAACCAATTAGATCATAACATCCGTCACAGACTGTGAGGGTGGATCCCTCAGCATCCTCCATTTCTCTGCTAAAATTACGAACAATGTCAGTGTGAAGCTTGGAAAGGGAGAGGGCAGCTTTTCTCCAAAGCCCAGAAACTTTCAGTTGTCTGTTGTCATGTGGGACCTTAGCACGGAGAAGGGTTTTTTTTGTTGGTTTTTTTTTGAGCTGCCTAAGTATTTTGCTATCATCTACAAAAATGAAGGTGTCTAGGACTGCCAGAAAGCAGCCCTAGTAAAAAAGCCCCGGTCTCAGGCTCCCTCGCAAGCAGCCAGCTCATCGCTGCCCCGCGCAGCCCTGGAGAGTGACCTGATAATGGCAGAGCAGCCGGCCTTCAAGACCTGATGGTGCTTGACTTTGTGGTGGGGTGTGCTCCAGCTGCTGAAACTGAACACAATTATCTAATTTAGAGCTAGAGAGACAGATTTGCCCACTTCAGTTTAATGTCAGGATTTAAAACGTTGAAAAGAGAGCGTACCTAGGCCAAAGCAGAGTTTCAACTCCAGTGGCTTGGTAGATGTGCAGATGTGATGGCGACACGGCTGGCAGCTTCTGGTAAATAATGAGAGAAACATTTTCACAAGTGAACGTTTTTTACTCATTGTCTCTGAAGAGGCAGATGGGGATGGACACATGGTTGCCGCAGCTGGCTCCAGTCCACGCTGCAGGCAAAGGCAGGGCCCATCTTGTCAACACTGGGCACCGGCGGTCACTGCAAGGCAGAGAGCACAGAGGACGATGGCCAAGCCCAGAGCATGTGGCGAGCTCACCCCAAACTCTTCACCAGATGCGCTCTTGAGTTTCAACTGGACATCTAACAAGTTTGACATAGAGCCCAACCTAAACTTAAAACAGCTTTAGAGACCTGGAGAAAAATATCTGTCAACTCCTTGGCTCTCAAGATTAAAAAAGCAGAGACTGTTGTGGTAAAGTCTGAGTATTAAAATAAATGTTGGAAAGCATATGCAAGAAAGGATAAGTACCAACAACTACAGTCCTTTCAAATAGCCTCCAGCTACCATGCTCATACCTCATTCTTAAGACAGCACCCTAAGACACTCACTCCCAAAGTTCAAAACTTCCTTTGAAGTAATTCCCAAGCATCCAGTTCAGCTGAGAAATCTGTGACTTTATGCCCAGGAAAAGCAAAGTGCTTGGTAATAATACTAGCTTCTATCTTTTGAATCCCCAGCTGATGTAGCTGTGGAGATATGCAGAGATTTTATAGGCCCAATGGTATAGGTACTTCTGCTCATCTTGGGGGGAGCGAGGGGGGTACATACAGTTTATATCGTTTATGCAGTTCAGATATCAAAAAATGCTAAAAATTACCTTCCTCTGAAAGGTGACTGAAATTCTGTTTGGTCAGGTCTTGCCTCTGACTGAAATACTTTAAAGCAGTGGATCTCTCACTGGCAGTATTTTTCTTCATTTGTTGCTTATTGTTTTCAAGGGCATACCACAACGGTTCTTAATTCTTTAAAGTACTGTAAGAAATAATATGAACCACAATATTTTGGAAAGAAAACAAGAGTTGTTTATGATCCCAATCTGTTATAGAAAATATATTACGTACAGATACTGGTTGCAGATGTTATTTCTTTTGTACTAGATATGTTAAAATAATTTACTTAGACAAAATTTCCTAAATTTTCAATTTTTATGTTTCTAAAAATGTATTAGAGCTTTGCAGGTGCAAGGAACAAACACCACTGGTTCTTTTCTTCTTTAAAAGTCCCACAGGCCTTTTTCACAAGGAGAAAAATGTTCCTAGTGCCTTATAGCAGCAATCAGCTTTCCAAAGCCCAGTCTCCTATACCAGCACTGTTTACAAGATAAGGTTGAGTTTGCATCTCTGTAAAAGGACACTTTTGAAGAGACTCACAGAACCCATAGGGGAAAAAGAAAAAGAGTAGGGGTAAACATAAAAAGAGGACAACTTAACAAAGGATAGTCTCATAAATGCAAAGTGAAGAATCCTCTCACTGTAATTTTTCCAGGGCTGCTTTGACACATTCGTTGACATGTTGTTTGCTATTATTCCATTTAGTTGTGTCTTAGGCACTCAGTCCCTGCTGAATTTTAGTACTCAACATGCCAACATTTCACATTTTAGCAGAACCGCCATCTCTTGCCCTCTGTCCCTATTGTAAAGTCAACTGTAGACCAGTGCTGATGTCAGGAACAAACTAAAGCGACAGCTTATCTGTTTGAGAGTTGCATTTTGCCGCTTGTTACTGAACAGAATGCAGAAACATTTGTGAAGGTATCTACTGTACTATAAGTTTATGAGTCAGGAATACATTAAAGAAATGATCAGTTGATCCATAGGATGCACTTTTTGCACTCCTGTCATATGAGTATAAAGAACACTGCTCACAGCTATGTATGTCTTCTCGTTTATATCTGCTACCACTGTCAACTTTTAGGGGTAATGAGATAAGACTGCTTTTGTATCTGACATTTTACTTCTACCAATACCCTGAAAGCAAACAATAGACCACCAGAGTAGATCATTTTTCATATGTATGACTGCAGGGGGCTCAGGACTTTTCTGTTTTCCCGTGAAGCTCTGAAATGAATCCTGCTTGTTAACTCTTGTTCTTGTCAACTCTTGTTGTCATAGAAGAATTTGTTGTTGAGGGGCCAGGTGTGATGACAGACACCTGGGAACTTGATGGTAATAATTAAAAGGCAAAAAAATGCAGCTCACTGTAAGGTCTATTGTGGAAGGAAATACCTTTTGTTAGACAAACTCATATAGGCTGTTAATGCAGGTCAGTCTGGTGTTTCTATCTCATTAGCTCATAGTGAAACAAAGACATTCTTTTAAAATTAGGAGTTTTAGATACGTTGTCATGCAATGCTGCCTGCAATAGAAAAGAAATTTTCTATTGATGTACATCAATGGCTGTGATGTATACAACTATTTGCACTAATGGAAACTTAAGCATTTCTGAATTAGTGCATATCTTGTGATCATTATATATCAGTGGCTTTTAGCTTTTCACCTTGGAGGAAAATTTAGACTATTTACACAAGGGCATGAAAGATATCAAGGAATAGATTTTGATGATTTTAAACTAGTTGTTTATGCTATGACCATGCCATCAAAAAATACCACCACTAGATGGCATTGATTCAGCATCCTAACATAGAAACAGAGTTTGAGTTTAGCACAACTAAAACCTCACTTCAGTGAGAGTGCTAATACTAAACACATTCATAATCATTGTTCTTCATTTTCCTTTAAGTGTACACTATCCATTCTCAATATTATTATTTTTCATCTATATCATTGTGTTTCATTGTTATGCATTGTCAAACAGCTTCATTGCTGAGGCTGATACATTTTTAAAGATGGATGTTATCAAAATTTTTCATTTTGATGTTATTCTATCACTGTTACTCTTGCAGAGTCTCTGAGAACCTCTAAGGTTGTCAGGGTCTATACCCAAAGCCAGGACACTGCATCGAACATTGTCAGCAATTGCAGGAGGTTAGAGGTACGTGGTTTTGGCATCAAACTTTCCAAGAACAGCTGCTCTGGCAGCAGTTTTCACAATCTGCAGCTGCCTCAGTCACCATATAATTACTTTTCATGGGCTGGACTCCTTTCTTTCTAGTTAAGGAGCAAGAACTGGAGATTTAATCTCAGATCTTGTTTCCAAGAAAGGACCAGGTCTTTTTAAAGTCTACTGAGGCTTTGTCACCACCTTACCAAGTAGTGTAGGAGACTGAAAAAGCTGGTGCAAAGGACCCTACATCTACATGTTTTGAGGATCTTCAGACTGAATCTGGTCTGGTACAC
Source organism: Apteryx mantelli (assembly GCF_036417845.1). Classification (NCBI taxonomy): domain Eukaryota; kingdom Metazoa; phylum Chordata; class Aves; order Apterygiformes; family Apterygidae; genus Apteryx; species Apteryx mantelli. The sequence continues at coordinate 55,129,711 of NC_089979.1, forward strand.
TTGATCAATTTTCCCCACTATGCAGACAGTTCAAGGCTGTTCAGAGAAAAGCTTTGCTTTCTTGATTGAGCATCCTTCTGTATCTTAACACCATCCCGCCATTTTTGTCTTTCCCATTTACGTGATGTTAGCATATCATGGCTCCTACCACTACCTCCTTTATAAGTCCTAACAAGGCAAGATTTATTTCTGTTCTTGATCATTCTGTGTCTGCTCATTAAACCATAGTGCCCGTTGGATGCACATTTCTTGACTTTGGATTTGGTTATTAGTCAAACAAATGCATCTTGTTGGGGTCTAACAGCAAAGGAAAGGTGGGCTTCATCCTGTGTGGGTGGCAGCTATCCTGGGAGGACAACCTAGGGGAATTCACCTGCCTACAAAGTGATGGTTTCCATGTGACTGGACATAAATATTCCCCACACCCTCTGCATAACAGATCCGTGCTGTGCTCTGCACAACCACCTTGATGTTTCATTCCTCTGTTCCAGACTGGGATAGCAAGGATCATGCACTCCGAGGTCAGGATGGCACTCATTTTCAGGATGCTATTTGGACTTTCACTGCTGAAGGCATGTGCATGCCAGGTGTCCGCACACATACACACATGGCACAACTCAGTCCACCACCTATGGTTACTCTGATTCTGTCCTCTCAGACCTCTTTGCCTTTTTTGTCCTTTCCTGTGCACTGAGATGTGCTGTATCAGCAGCCCTCAGGACACCACACGGGGCTAGGGCTGGATGGTTTGCTAGAGAAAAATGTTGCTGATGAACAGCTACACTGTGCCATGCAGGAGAATGAAGGAAAGCTGGGGGTAGGGCACTGCAATTTTCTTGTTTTCTGCTCCACTAGGAGATGGCAGGGAAGGGGGAGGTTGTGGGGAAAAGGAAACATGGTAAGGTCTGTGTAAGATGTTTCAGCCTGGGGGAACAAGATATGATAAGAGCTGGCAGGTAGATGCCACTGATTACGTCCTGCGGATACCTCCCACTAAGGAAATCTCTTCTTCCTCCCACTGTGAGTCAAGAGCTTCTGGCCTGATCATCTCCCTGAGACCCTTCCTTTTCAGCCATCAGGAGAAATGATCCATCTGTCCTGTGACTGGGCTTCGCTTAGACACCTTCTTCTGAGAATAAATGTGGACACACTCTGAGTTCACTTAAAGTTACAAAATCAAAGTGATTTGGACCTCCAAGACTCATTTTTAGTATTGACTTGTTTGTGAAGAGGGCTAAGTCCCATTGGCTTTCAAGAGACTAAGAACTAAGGTCCATGAAAGAACAAATATGCATAATCACCACCTCCAAATCTGTATCCCACAAATTCCTCAGAGAAGGGCCAAACTGAGAACTGCTGGAGTTCCCTGCTCTCCTAAATTCCCATCATATCATTTCCTGAAAACTTTCCAGTTTGTTTCTCAACAAGCCAACAGCTTTCTAAATCTTTGGCAATGCTGACAAGCAAGGTAGCTAACTCATGTTTAAACTACATTAGGATTCAAAAAAGATCTAGATGGCCCAATCTAATTTGTCTTTCTCAGATCATGCTTACCAGATTTGGCCCTGAAGAAGACTTGGGGTTTAGGATGCTGAAGGCATTGCAGATAAACACCTGTGATAGGAAAGATTATGTTTCAGTTCACTTTTGCAAGATGAAAATGGACATAGACACTGCAGAGCTTGGCAATGCACTCCTCAAAGATCTTCACAAAACTAGACCCTAAAAATAATATCAGTTCCAGTAGTTTTATGGGATTGCTTCCAAGGAATTTTGATCTCCTCTTCCAAAATGCCTAGCATGACTTTTAGTGTTTTATTCCCTCGCAAAACTGCTCGCAGTATGTTGCCACAGAAGTAGTCACCTAGTCTTTCCTACAAAGACAGCCTAATCCCAGCTCATAAATTCTTCCAATAATGAAAACTAAATTTACTACAGATTGCAAGCATATGGAAGGCGTGGATAGGTTGGATGGATATAACACTAGGTCCGGATGATCCCAGGTGCCAAAACTTGGCTAAGTACACAAATGAGGTGGGAGAGACATAGAAGAAAGAGCAGCTGGATTTCATGAAGTCTCAGTGTGACTCCTTATAGCGCCACAATGAAGGTAATCAGCAAGTGTTACATGATATATGTACTTATTTCTGGATTTCCAGATGTGTGTTCTGTGCAGGATCATGTGTGAAGCTTGATCTCTGCCTGATGCAATAAACATGGAACATGTGGCAAAAAACTCTGCCCCAAATTCTCTATTGTTTTACTAAAAGCGTGCTAAACCTTGTGAGAAAAGAAAATCCCAGTTTGCTCAAAGAAGGGTAATTTTCATAGTCTGCCAGCTAGCAAAGGATTGCAACTGTTTAGAAAGTGATTTTATTTACTGTGAATTAGAGAGAGATGATCAAAGATATTTTTCTGCTAACACTCACTGTACTACAATGATCCCTGGACACTTTCATAAGAATGGAGAATAGGCCTACTCTTAAATCAGTGTTTGATTTCTCTGTGAATGGGAATTGACTTGATGCCTATGGATGAATCAGTATAATCTTTCTAGTTGACAGGACTTCCATAATCTGGTTTGTTCCTAGCCACAGAGATTATCTCAACTGTATGCCTTTCAGAAGGCATTTAGCAATATTTCAGCAAAGTCATTCCTGCAGGTGTCCTGCAGCCTATATTGCTTAATCTATTTACAAAAAAAAAGATTTAATCAGATCAGCAAAAATTGTAAGTTTCTTCTCCAAGTGCTCTTAGCCTTTTATCTGGGGAGTTTGTTGACTGATGTGTTCATGTTGCATATATCATAGCCCTCCTGTGAATATTTCCAATGTTCATTTGAGCTTTTTTATTCTGTATTGTAATTAATGCCTGTCACAAATTTATACATCCTGCTGCTGAGGTTTCCTGCTATGAGAACACCAGTTTTGAAGGCTAAGCTTTGAACATATCCTCAAGACACTTTTCACACTTCTGGTTATTTTATTTGGAAACCGAGTGAACTACAAGTGGTAAACACCAATGAGTTGAGTTCATGAGGCTGATTCATAAGCATTGCTACCTGCCTCTTGCATAATACTGTAAAACCTGAAGTATAGTCACTGTAAAGTATAGGAAGGGTTAGTAGCTGTAAAACTGGAAGATCATCCAACTGAGAGGTCTTTGAAAGTTTGGGGCAAAAGTGCAAACTAATATGAAGTGTAGGTTGAGGAGAATATTCACTTCTTCTGCTCTTTCTCTGAAATAATATTACTGCTGTACACTGTTGAAGCTCAGACATGCTTATACAAACTTGCTTCAGGGTCTAGTAGCTTGGACCCACATATCCATGCAAAAGTCAATGGTTAATTTTACAGTCAAAGGGAAAAAAGTAAAAGGAAAGGATATAAAGGCTGAAGCCCAGAATGCTGCCTGGAGCAGTTCCACACCTGCTGAGATGTAGGAAGCGTAGCTCATTTGCCTGTGTCCCCACCATAGTAACGATAACTGTATCAAGATGTCTTCATATCCTGTTTCATGGCCATGGCATCAAGCCTGTTCTCACCAGGCTGGCATCCCGGCCTGATCTCCAGAAAGAGTTGGTGCTGCAAAGGTCAATGCATGCTGAGGCAGCTGGTCCAGGCCCAGCTGGCAGAGGCATGTTCCCTGTCTCCACAGTCCCTTGTTTTCCCTGGCCCACATTAACCCCTTAGCTGTGCCAGGAATTGCTGCTAGGCTACACCACTAATGTGCTTGCCAGTCTGGGCCTGAACAACATGAGGGACCATTCTAACCATTTACCAGTACAGATTACTGGTAGTGTTCCCCAACACCATTTAGCCATAGCCAAGAAGAATTTAGATCTGAATTGTCTTATATTTGTCCAGAATTGGGTATTCTCCAGCTAAACATATGGGGCATTAGAACTAAATCTTAAGCTCATTACTCCCATAACTTTAAAACTGTATATCTTTCCAACACCAAACAAGACTATAAACACCTCACCTTTTGCCTTCATCATGCAGTATGTGGCAAAGAAATATTCACTGCAGAGGAATAAAACAGCAGCAAACACTCTTGTGTCTCTTGTATCTAAATGTTTGTTAATGGCCTTTAGAGCACAGGGGACCAACCACATTGCACAAAGAACTCTTCATCTAAGTATGAAAATTAAGTTTCCTTCCAAAGCGATATAACAAGCACCCATAAACTTGTGAACATTTATCATGACACAGATGTGTCTCCACCTCCTACCATAAGATAATTGAGGTTTAATGCACAAATACAGGAAGCAATATTACACGGAGACACTTGCAGTGGATCTCTGAGGATGCTCTCATAATTCAGCAGATGAAGTAAAGCCAATAAGTCTATCTAGTGGATGTGTATCAAGGGCTACAAGAAGAAATCACAAAAATATCTACACAAATAAAACTGTTTTGCCTTCCCATTGTACAATCCATATATGACAGATTGTATTCAGATGCTCTTTCTTTCATTTCAGAAAATCAACATGTTCTAAGAAGTGCAAAAAAAGACTGAAGGAAAGAAAAATTGTGCCATCCATCACCGAAGACATTTTGAAGATAAATGCTGATTTGGTCATGCTTACCATATTTGCTTGAAAGATGATTCATCCTGGGGCAACATAAGCATCTTGTTTTTCTAAATGCTATTAACTTGTGTTGAACGCTGGTAAGTGTCTGACATCTGCCTCTTTCTTCCTGAGATTAATCACTGCCCTCCATGTTCTGCCAACAACAATCCTTTTTTTTTTTCCATATTTTTCAGCATCTACTGTATCTGTAGCTTTGGAAAACCATTACCTTGGGCTGATTTTTTTTTTCCCCTTTGTACTTTGGCATTGAAATTATTATTGTTTTTATGAGCTATCAAGTGCAGGGCTACAAAATCAACAGAAATATTTTGAGAAGATGAAGCATTCTTAATTTTAAATTCCCACGTTATTTGCCAACTTTTAGCTTTTTACTTCCAGAAGAACAAAACAAAAACCATCCAAAAACAAACAAAAAACCCTCTGCCTTTGAGCTGGGGGAGATTGCATACCTTTATTCTCAACATTCATCTTGCAATCAAAAACTGATTATCAGTTTTAACCTTCCAAAGAGCATCTATTATTTGAGGTAAACTGTGCTTGGCTAATGAGGTTATGTAATGTAGTCCAGTGTACTTGTCAAGGCTAATGATGATCAGTACATAGGCTTAAGGGATTTTAACATCAAACAACAAATCTCTTTTATAATTCTTTATGGAAGTCTCACTCTGCCTATCTCGGTGTTTATTATTTTCCACAGAGATTTACTTTATAATGGTTTTCTTTGGTACTGTCGTACAGAAGCAGCATACTCAAGGTTGCAGTTCTGTCTGTAGCTGAAATCTGGTTCATTTACAGTTTCGAGGACAGCACAATAGTCAATTGATTGGTGTCACTGCAGCATTTAATGTACTGTGAACTAAAAACACAGATAATGCTTTTAAGTATAGTGGTTGAATAATTCATATTTTAGAGGACACACAAGGCAAGGAAATGTTTCTCATCTCAAAACCATGATGTAAGAAGTAACCAATAGGAAAGCACATCAGAGTTTTTTCAGAAGCCAATGGAAAAAATAAATGTAAAGTAAGTCAAGAAAAGCTTGGCAAGATTCGCCTATAAAGCAGGAGTGCATATACTTGTCACTATAGGACACAAATGCCAGAAACTATAGACAAAGAGAATTTGAAGAAAATTACAACCTAATATTGTCATGAATATAAAATAACACATGAGAATGCAGAAATAAGAAAGCAAGCATTTTAATAAGAGATACAGACAATAATATTAAAATAGTATGAGTCTGTATGCACTCTATCTAAAATACGCACATGTTCAATGACCTTGTATAAAGTCATCTTAAACATTCATTCAGCAACTGTGCACCTTTCTGGTGTATGGAGTCCCTGCCTTGCACTCTGTGAAGTTTTTCTACCCCACTCCCACTGGTACAAGGGCACTGCTCCTTACAAAACGGTGTGTGATTCCTGGGCATGTCTGAGAAAATTTCAAAACATATTACATAAGGTACAAACTTGTCCATGATACAGTTATTTTCTGCCACCAACTACAGCCATCTGCCCTTCAGATAGAGTACATTTGTAAACCAAGTAGCGAAACACCATCATACGCAGTAATTCAAGAAACTCCTTTTCACACAAAAATAATTGCTAGTAACAATACTAACAGGCCTTCCTAGTCTATGTAATTGCAGTAACATCTCTGCTTACTTGGATTTTGCAGCAGATAACATTTCTGGCATGAAAACAAGTTGCAATTTTTGTTTTAAAACTTTCAGCTATGTAGACAGCATGGATCAGTATTGCAATAAACCTTAATATGGATATGTTATGGAAGAGAAGGATAGAGATTTTTATATAGTACCAAGTATTCATGTCATAGGATTCTACACCATCCTAGTACTTTTCATGACAGGTGGCATAGCTACATTATGAATTATAGCAGTAAAAAGAAACTTTCACTGAAATTTTGAAATTCCTAGACAGACATCAATATAAAAGTCTAGTGTATACTACTGGAGCATATGATATTCTTCAGTAAGCTAATAGCTAGGAGACATGCCCAGAAAATATCATATAGTCTTCAGGGAATGAGTGAATTTGGCATTCTTCTGACTATTGGATTTCTTTACTTATTAGTTTTGATTGAATGGATAATTTTCCCAAATTATACCCTGTGCATTTGTGAGCTTCCATTTGCACAGCTTCAGGTATATATTGAAACTCTCTGTTATGAAGAATTCATGTGAGGAATTCATTCAATTCTATAGAATTGAAAAGCCATAAAAACCTTTAAAAATGCATCCGCAATCACCTTCAGTGTGGTCTCAATTTTTCTCTGAATTCCTAAAAGTATTACACTTCAGGATACAATTGTTTTAGGCTCTTCAAGGGCTCAGAGCAATTGCTGGCACCTTTTAAAAAGCTGGGAATCACTTTTTTTCATAGGATAAAATACATCTGCAAAACCATGAAATGAGTGCTTGTGAGTGTATGTAATATACACTGGAGGACATTAGTCTGAAAAGCGCCTGCCACTGATGGAGTATCATATCTTCACTGTCTATAATTTCCCCTGTTGTTTTGGTAGACTTAATCTTGTCACATCTGATATGGGACTAATATCAGAAAAGACAGGTATCAAGAAGCATGGCCAATTAAGGAAAACTATATGAAAACGTTCAATTTAGCTGTCCATCCTCTGGCTGAGAGCAATTAATTTACTGTCTATGTGTTACAGAGTAGATAACAACATATTCTGCGCAGTCTGATGCATTTTGTGGCAGAATCCAAGAGTGTGTCAGTGCTAAAGAATGTGCCCTTTTCAAAACTGTCAATAAAAAAAGAGATGCACCAAAAATACTTGAACATGTAAATAAACATGATAGTGTTTTTGCAGAAGATTAAGGGAGAATCTTGGCTGATTACTGCATTGTTTATTGCTAGTGCTGTGTTGGAGTCATGGGTAGAGGTAGTTACAGAGCTGGGTTTTGACATGTATTTTCTTTCTCTTCCCAGCCAAAATTCCCTTGGACCTGTAGAAGTTCTGGCAAAGAAAGTGCAGAAAGGTGGTTATAGTGTGTTCCTGTGTCATCATTGATTATAAAAAAGGCTCATTTCTTTAGCTTCGTACATAGGATGAGAAAAGTGAATGTATGTGAATCTCAAGGAGCACAGTTACCTTGAGTCTTTTTACTTCAAAGGCTTTACAAATTACATTTACTGATATAACATTTTTAAAAAGAGAGTTGGAATGAAATATGAAACTTAAAAACATTTACTAGAAGAAAATCAAGAACTTCCAGAAAATTATCTACTATTGATAATAATATTGATGTCCTTCTTCTCAAATCTCTGTGGACAATACTGTCTCTGACTTCAGTTTTACTAATGCTTTTATTAGCATCTTTTATTGACTTGGAAGAGTATTCATCATGAACATGTAAAATGTTGACATATATTGATCCTCATATTCCTTGCCTTACAAGGTATAAGGAACTGTATAAGGAACTGTGTAAGGAACATATTTCCTTCCTCTATAAGGAACATATTTATGCATGCACTCAGTTACTAGAATTAATGTTCTGAAGTTAGTTATTTTTCCAGATATGTTCTAACTATAAGCAAATTTAATTCCATTACACAGTTTAGAGGTTTCAGGCAGTAGTTGTTTGCAGCTCTACAAGAATATGAAACTTCATTGCCATGGGTAAATGAATCATGCTTATTTACACAGGTTCAGAAGGGGAGGGAAGTTTTCACTCTCTCTCTGTTCTTTCTCCCATGACTGGAGCAGCAAAGCCAGCCCTCAGTCCTGGAGGGCAGCAGATACAGAGCACAGTCAGCACAGATCCTGCAGCCTCATCCAGACTGCCTGTTCAGAAAAGTCCCCAGCCCAAGCTACTCCACATGCAGGTCCCAGCTTTATCTGGGAGAGGGCAACTTGGTATCAGCAGGAAGTAGGTGTGGATGACTGTGGGACAACGCTTGCGCCCATGCACAGCTCCTGTTTAGTTTAATTGTACGTATACAGCCAACTTCACTGGAAACTACAGGGTGCAGGGATAGTATCAAACCTTAAAAATAAAACTTGGGTATCATTTGATATCTTGCACATTCAGAATTTCAGAAGGGTAGTAGTTGTAGTGTATCACCTCTCTGGCATAAATAGATCTCAGCTCTGAGCCTGCAGACAACCTGTAAACAAGGCTTAGCTAAAATGGCTTTGCCCAAAGGGGAAATCTTCTGAAACACAAATCTCCTGGCAGAGAGATTTCTCTCATTTCTCCTCTCAGCTGATCTTTCAGGCCCTTGTTCTGCTGTCTTTTTTTCACCTTAACCAAAACATCCTAGCCAAAATTGTTGCTTCCCACTAATCTGAGCTAACAAAGGAGCTGACCCAGCCATCTGCTAGCGTTATGGGAATTTGCATGTAGGAAAGGCAAATGTGTTCAAATCCTAATTTCCTAACAGAGTTTAGTCAATAAGTCATTGATACATCCAATATCTTGTCTGTGTCTCATTTTTGCATGCAACATTTTGACAACCACAAGCACACTGAACTACCAAAGATTTCTTATATAAGAACTCTTCTGTGCATGGGAGCATGAATTTCCTGCCATTCATCCACATCTCTGCTTCATGGTTCATACAGCTTTTACATTACTTTTTACCTAAATACATTGTTCTGTAATTGTCTACCCATCTTCTTTTTATGAGGTGTTGCCTGTTTTATAAATGTGAAGGGAATACATAACTTCCAAACTCCAGATTTGAATCAGTGTTGTATTTAATCAGAATTTGCAATGCAACCTCAGTTATTGATCCAGGCTTTTGGTAGAATTAATCATCATGGCATGCTTAAAATGAAATGGCTTACATAGTTATGTTTTTTCCCTTCTTTTCTCTAGTCACTTACTCTGTTATTGTCCTTTGCCAATAGGACATTTGCTTTCATGTTATTTTCAACTCTTTTCACCTGCTCTCTTAGCTCAAAATTGACTTTTGACTAAGTTCTATCATTCTCACCTCTGTTGTCACCTCTTTCTTCTGCATGGTTAATCAATTCTTCTCACACCTGCTGCAGCCTGTTCCTTCAGATCCTTTTTCTGCAGTCTTCTTTCCAGATCAACCAAAGCATCATAACCCAAAATTATTGCTTCCTAGTAGTCAGCAATGGTATGGCTTGTTCTTCAAATCTCCTTACCAGTTTCTGTCCTTTTTTAGCTCACTTTCAAAACTCAGCTTCATTCTGACTTGTGATTCATGTTTCTTTTCCTCTTTTCCTCATGAGAGACCCTATTTTTCATGAAAATTTCAGCTCTGTTAAGCTGGCAAAAGAAATCCAGGTACTGTGGTGCGTAATAGTAATAGTTTCATGACTGTAGAAAGGGAGGGTTATACCCTCTCATAAATACATAACCATTTGTGGTCAAGGACAGTGAAAGAGCATAATATTTGCTACTCAGAAAAACATACAGTGAAGACAGTGAGAGGAAGCCTCATGAATGGGATAGAACTTTTCTAAGATTTGCATGTGCAGGCATCAGCATTTCTGTGTTTTTGCATATTTGGCCATATCTGTAGCTCTTCCCCTACTGAACTACAAGGTGTCTTTTTTCCTGAATGTCTTAGTTTACAGGGTAATTTGAATTTTTGATTCCACAGACTAGGGAGTTTTGCAGGTGTCGAAGAGAGCAGTGGCTAGGACAGAGTGTTCACAAAGGAGTCCTGAAGCCACTAACCAGCCCATTACTTAAAGGCTGGCCCTAAGAAAAAGATTATGACTAAACAATAATTTTGGTAAAGCATCCTTTGAAATAAAATACAGAAATAAGGCTCTGAAGGAAAGGAAAACACTCCTAAGGCTTTCTTAGAGTTTTTAGCAGATCTCAAACTTGGAGAAAAAGAAGGCTGTCAAAAAGAGATCTTCCTGATATAAGGTGCAGAATGGCTGAATTTTAAAACTACAATAAAAAAGACTCGTTATGAGCAGGTATATCAGGGCTAAAGAATTTGTGGCTCTGAGTTATCCTCCTTTGTGGAGTTTTAATAATAATGACAACATGTGTGTATGTATGTACACAGAGGTACCTACACATTCATATGTATAGATTAATGTTACTTATGTGTGGCTTTGGTTGGTTAGTCATGTATAGAAATGAATTTTTCATTTTTTATATCCAGATTTTCAAATATGGAACCCAAAGTAGACAGTGACTCATAGCCCATAGAAAGAATTAACTCTGTTATTGTGCAGGTTCTTCGGTTTTGGTGAGCCCAGCTTAGTTCATGCTGCTGTTATGAGGAAATGATTGTTTATATCTCTCATCTTGTGTGTACTGGAAAATTGGCAGCACTACCTTGTAATTCATCACTTGTTGTGAGTCAAAGGACAATGTATCTTGAACCGCAGGGCAAAGTATGAAACTTTCATGACACAGTCATGAAAGCAAAATATCATGTCCCTCTGAGCTGAATCAACCTAATAACAGAGGCTTTGCACAAACTTTGCAGAAATACTCAGAAGAATTAGCAGATTCTCATAGACATTAAATTGTATAAAAGTATTTTGTTCTTTTATCTATTTAAACTGATATCATTTTATTCAGCCAGCCAATGAGTCACGATCAGCAACATCCACCGTGAAAAAGGAGGCTTTCTGAGAGGACACTACTCACAGATAGGAAATATAAGTAACTCAGTCATTTTGACATGAAGTTGCACTGTGGTTGCTCTCAACCCTACACAGTGACAATATCAAGATACAGCATGCAGCAATGATGGTACCTTTAAAATTCACAAAGCAATAAACCAGTCTCATATTATCTGCTAATTGTACATTGATGATGTGGTTAGTGTTTCATCACTGTCCACATAATTGCCCTACCTAAGAGTAAGGGCTTGGTCACTTGCAAAAGACAGTAACATTTGCCAGTGTGTGAATACCTTTACTATCATATAATTTTCATAATTTGAAAATACTGCAAGTCCCTAAGGGAGGTGAATGTTGTATTTTCTATCTTGGCATGGGTGACCAGCTGTTTTGGGGAGCATGGAATATATTACACTCTCCTCTGGGTGAGATAGTAGTGTGGTAAACTTCTTGAGTATGTGTTATAAACTACTTATTATCTGCTGACACAAATGCCAGTTTCTTAGTCAATTTGAATTCTAGCCTTATGTATACTCCGGTATCCAATTTTATTAGTTGATCATTTAGAGGAAGCAACAACATCTTTCTACAATATTTATCTTGCAAAACATTACTAGATCCTAGAAGATATTAACATTTATAATGAATGAAGGCTCTGAAATTTAAATAGTTATAATTCAAGTTAATGGTGACTATGACTCAGGAAATGTGTATTCCAGGCAAATTGTAGGTTCTCTGTTTAATGATGCCTATGAAAATAGAAACAATATTGTTACTCAGATATCTCTGGCACATATAACAAGAATCTCATGCCTGGCAAAGAAATTACACATCCTTCTCCCGTTGTTTATATTATTTCCTTCTAGGTGAGAAGAAAAGCTTAATTCTGTTCTAATTCTGTTTGCTCTCACTTTCTATGCTGATTGGAAATGCAAACTGCAAGACCTGTCCTCTCTTCTGTGAACATGGTATTCCATCCCCTAATTCCACATTTTTGTAGCATGGATAAAGTGAATCCAACGTCCTCTCACCCAGCATGCAAAGCAACATTTATCTTTTTTTTCTCCCTCTTTCTATTTGCAAGGCTGATAGTAAAGAATAGCGCCTATATATATAAATCCATTAACATTTATTCTACAGCATTTATTTCAACAGGTCTAGTCATGTACTTGAAGTTGAGCAGTTACTTAAGTTATTTTTATAATTATGCTACTAACATTGTTATTTATTCTTTAGATCTTTGTTCCTCTTAGTAGAGTTTGGAATTTCAGGTAAAAGTCTTTTTCTCCTTTGCCCATATTTACAAGAATCTTTCACAAATTGTGGGACAATAGAGTGTGATGATTGCTTACAGTTTGGTGTGTTGCTCCTGTCAGTGATTTCTGAGCCTCTATTAGGAATCTGCTAAATTTAACTAGACCTGCAGCTATTAGCAGGGTTTCAGCAACCTCATTCTCTGAGCTAGCCATTAATGCAAGGAAGATGTTGGCCATTTGGGAATAGTAATGACCTCTGTGTTCACATACCAATGTGCCTTGGTGCATAATACAGCACTTCGCTTTCAAAAACCCTCCGTATGTTTCATCTATCTCTTGAGTACAGGAGAAGCTATCACTGAGACAGAAAATCTCTGGGCTGCATTAAAGTGGTTAAATCATCTTGTCACTAATGGAATGGAAACGGAGCAGAGTCCTGTTCTGTTTTGTGCCAAAAGGACAGGCACTGAGTATGCTGGTAGAAATTGCCATAATCACATATTACTGAGCCAAGAATAACAGAAACTCTCCATTTTACATTACATGTGACTTTAATATACACAGCTCAGGTTTCTGTAGGGATTATACTTTGTTTAGTCTCTAGTAGACAGCTAGTACTTAAGTAAATAGGAACCAAAAGAATGTCAGTCAGCTTTGTAATAAAATAGTACCTGGCAAGTCAAATCAGGAAATTCACTGTCACTCATTAAGAATACCAGTTTGCCTGTTCATGATTTTTCTTATTAATAAAGTATTGATTGAAATAATCCTGTGTTTACTTAACTTTATTATCATGAAGGATCACCACTTATAGCAAGAAGCAAAAAAAGCACCAAATTAAAGGTCATATTTTTTCCAAATACATATAAATGTGTGTGGACATGGTTCTCTGAGAACATATGTACATGCACACAAGCAGAGAGCAGTGAAATCTCTGCAGAATATTTTGCAACACAAAGATCTATTGATTTAAGATAAAACAGCTTATCAGGGAGCCATTTGGTTATGCCCAACACTGCTCAACACAAATCAAATCCTAATTCATCTTTAACATGATTCCACCAGTTTCTCACCCTTTTCTGTCTCCCTTATTGACTCTGATGAGCACTGGAGACTTTGGACATGGACAACGATCATAACAGCTGCACTACAGAGGGTCTGTGGATGCAAGTGTGGGCTAGTAAGAAGCCAGACGGGAAAAGCATAAGTGTCAAGTCCAAGGCTGTTAACTGTGTGGGCAGCAAGAAAAGGTCTGACTGTAAAAAGGAGGAAGAAGAGTAGGGTTTAGAGCTGGCCTGGATTTTATCTTAGGGCATTAATGAAAAACCGTTTCAGCCACAGCCTCTTCTTTTGGAACTCTTCTGCTTATTACTGCAAGGTTCACATCGGTCAGGTCTATGTATAAAACATGTTTTAGTGGTATATTGCTTCAGACTACTGGTTTACGTGAGTCAGACCAGCAAAACGTTCAATTCCCAGTCATCTTACTTCATTGAGGGAAGTCCCTACAAGCTATCCTGGCAAAACCCACATCATTGCCAGTACAAGCTGTGTCAATATGAGAAGAGCTTATTACAAGGGCAAAGCTGACCACGTTGGTCCCAAGGCTACAAGTGATTCATCTGACTCAGGAGCACATGCCCCATCAGCCAAGGCTAAGGAAGGAGGGATGGAGTGAGGTCAGACCTTATTAGGCCAGTGACAGATCTGATTTACTAGTAAAACTGTCCAGTTTTTATGTGGGAATAAACCCGAGCTACTGCCTTTCTGGAGCCCAAGGTACCCCTGCAACACTATTATTCAGCATACCTCATATTTACACTACAGGGCCTACGTATGCATGAGCACGATTTTTGGGTGGTGGAAGAATGAAGAGGACAGAGAGTTTGTCACACACAAGCGATAACTTTTTGCAGCAGACACAGATTTTGTCTGAGCTCTGACTGCAGAGCACATGCAGACAGAGCTGCTATTGTTATATTCTCCCAGCAGGTAACAAGGCATTCAGAATTATTTCTGCAGCCTGTGTAGATTGCAGGGATATCCTGATTTTAAGAGACCGATGGAAGGACTCCTCAGCAGAAGAAAGAGCCTCTGTATCTTACATTCTGAAGCACACAGAAGTTGGAAAAAAGTTGGAAGGGAAAATGTTTTGTTCCAGTTTTCAGCATGAAGCTTTGGTTAGGTCTCTTGCTGAAGCTGCCCCAGAACTGTGTTGCTTTCCTCGTTCTCAGTCTGAGATGTGGGTAACCCTCCCCCTAATCTTTCTTGCATCTAAAATGAAACACCCAAATATTTACTAAGGACTTTACTTGCTGGAATAAATGTGCAGCAATGCAAGTCTTTTGAATGCTGCGTTTTAAATGTACTTTTGCTTGGAGTGTGTCTTTTTTTAAATACAGATTTAAGTTTATCAACGTAACATTAAAACTTGTAAAACGTTGCTTAGATTACAAATTAGGTACCTTGGGCTCAGCAGCATTCAGGAGGCCAAGGTTGCTGTGTCTAACTTCCGAAATTAAAACAGGAAGGAAATCTGCAGTTTCACCCTGAGAGAGAGCAAGACTGTCTCATGTTGTGTCTGAGTCTTGGAAATGAGAGCCAGGATGTTATGGGATTGTGCTGAGAAGAAATTAAACCTTATATATAAACCTTTCTCCCCAAAAGAGCATCTTTATGCATCATAGAAAAGCTTCCAGTTAAATGAAGAGACTGAAACACTTCTGAGCTAAAGAACTGCTCATGGTTAAAACTACTTAATATGCAATAATTATGCACCTGCATATAATTATAATGATTAATTGCTAGACAGATCGTACTATTATCTACAACACAAGTAAGACTGGAAGAAATATTATCATGTAAAAGAAAGTATAGAAGATTGTCCCAGTATTATTTGTCCTAGCAAATTAATATACAGTATTTTCATGGAGTTACAAGGGAAGTCATATAATGCAAACAGTGTAAGCTTTACAGCTTACAAATATTAGCTTCATCTTTCATTTCACAATCTATTATTGCAGAGGTCTTTCCAGTATAAAGGTGTTGTATATAGGAACACGTGGCAAAATTTCCACTTAGAGGCTATTAAATTCTCCATGGGACTACTCTGCAATTATTTTTCAAGCTTTTCACTTCAGAAGTGAATCAACTATCAATTAATGAAAGGGAAGCATAGTCTTTTACTTTGGTGAATGTGAATCTGCACATCTGGTGCCCACAGAGGCAATGTGAATACAGCAACAAGTTGCCTTGTTTGTTTAGGCTGACTTAGTGCCACACCTTCATCATTTTATCATGGCTTAATACTATTTGCCAACAACTCTAATTTAGAAGATTGTACCAAAGCGCCTCTGGAATTTGCTGTGATTATGGAGACTATTTTAAGCTGCACTACTACATGAATAAGCAATTTCAATGTGACACGTTCACATGTTATCACCTCACCATTTGTGTTGTTTCAGCTCTACGTCATCAGAGGATTTCCTTGCATGAGAGACTCTCTGGTCAGGTATCTTCCTCATGGACCTTTTGTAATTAAAAGATCCAAGACCCTCCAAGGCCTTCTGGAGATAGGATGACCAAAAGATTTCCTTCACATGATAGTATCTGAAGTTTTCTTCTTTCTGCTTCCTCAGATGAAGGGAATCTCACTTAAGCTGCCCAGATAAAAATATAGTTGATTAGTGACATATGGGGTCTGGGTCACTCTGCATAGCATCCCCTGGTGAAAACTTATTCCAGGTCAATTCCTGTTGTGCATCCAATGTCCTCCTGTTTCCATTAAACTTGCCTCCTTGTTATGTATATGAAAGAATCTTACCCATTTTCACACGGCTAAGCAGATACATAAAAGCTGGAGGAATACTGAGCTGAATCAGACCAACGAGCCATCTAGAGTGTAAGTTTAGGGAAAAGTAGATGGACATGGCAAGTGTAGAAAGGTCTGTCTCCTTTTCTGCTTCCAGTCAGCAATAGTTTAGAGATTTTGAAGGCAGACATTGCATCAAGAAGGTGAGCTGAACAGTCCCGGAGAAGCAATCTGTTCTCTAATCCTCCTCTGAACCTTCTGGTTTCCAGCAGGAGTCCTGCCTCAAGGAGCACTGTTGCTTGTTTATTCATTAACGCTCTGCAGAATAAACTCCTCGAGATCCATGAGGTCATGTCACTCAGCGGGAGATAAGCATTCAAGTAATATTACTTAAAACTAGTTATTTAACCAAGTGTTGCAGTGAGATTGATCCAAGAACAAGTAGGCTTGTGTCATCCTGATGAGTATAGAATAAAAATAACATATTCGTCTATCTTTCTGTGTATCTTCACCTAACAAAAGAGGCAATTATCATCTACTGCTAGTATAGCACGGGCAAAAGGTTTTTATGCAGCATTTAGCCTAACAGTCATTTTTCTCAAAACAACACAGGGTATTCTGTGTGAAAGAAAATTTTGGGACAGTTCATATTTGCTTTTGCAAATAGATTAGCATCAATCAATCTTCCAGTTACTCAGAATATTAGTTTTTTGCAATATACGGCCAATATATGTTATAACTAATGTTCTTTCCTACATCACATTAAACTGAAATATAATATTTAATTATAGAAAAGTTTAATACCCCATGAATTAATGCTCTGTATTTTTTCTTAATATTAATTCTTACTACTTCTTACTCTACATTCCTTCATTAATAATAATCATACATTTTATTGGTGGGAAATAAATCTGTCCCTTTGTGAAAAACAGCTGTCAAATATGCTCACATTTTCTGTGCTGATGTTTAAAAATTGCAGGTTAGCTTGTACAAGAAAAAACACAAATGCTGTTGGCATATTAATTACTTTAGATCTTTTTTTTAAGCTTATGCTTTCTCTAACAATAGCTTTCAATCAAAATTGCAATAAAAACAGATTTAGCCTTATGCAGTTACTTAAAAATAAAGGAGCAATAATTCAGAGGTTTTTCTTAAGAAATTAAAGTGATTCTGTACAATAAAAAACTGCTGTCAACTGTGCATATAAGTTTTTTAGAGAAGAACGAACATTTAATGGCAGTGACCAGATGGCACCCTAGTTACTAATGTATCTTTACTACTTGCTTGTAGTCTAAAATACTGCTTCTTGTTCTTAAATATTTAATTATAATCATCTTGGATTTTTAAAGTTAAATAATTCAAAGGTCCTTGAAAGACCCTTGCACTGTAAACTGCCCATTTTTTTTTCTAAGAATATTTTTTCCAATATTATGGCAGAAAAAAATGCTTCGAGTGAAGGGGTCAATGTCATTTAATATGCAGTATTTTTTGAAGACCTGATCAAAGTTCACCAAAGTCTTCAGAAGTCTTCCCAGGACAGTTAGTGGGCTTTAGAGCATGTCCTAAATATTTAGTCACATAAACACTTATTTTGGTTAACAAATCAAGTTTAAAAAAAAAAGTAAATATTTGCCATTAGATTGTATTCATATCCGAACATACAGATAAATATACATAAACTCATACACACACAATCTATTACTGCCTATTCAGTGTTTTGGCGAACCACAGGATTGTTGTAGGGGAAGTGCTGGTGAACTGTAATCACAGAATAAGTGAAGGCAGCTGCTTTAAATTAAGTTAATCACTTAATTTCATTGTTGGCTACAGAACATCCTTGGATAAGGAACAGAATATTAGTAATTCACCCATCAGAATAATGATCCCCTATGTTAGTACGTTCTCTGTCATTAAAGATACCTACAATTTCTGTAGAAATAAAAGTCTTTGAAACATAATTTTGCTGATTAGAGCCATCTAAGATAAGTTATCACTAGATTTGTTTGATGCATACTATTGCTCCAGATACGCTCATTTTAAAATTCAGACACTATTTCATGAATTTAATATACATTGATTAAAAAAATTAAGATAACCATTTCCACTGATATGACTTTCTGTAGAGCATACTTCTGCTGTACAGCAGGAAATATAATTGGCTTTCAGTTACAGCTAGTTAAACAGGATGTTACAATACTAAAATGTAGTGGCTCTTTGCTTTGTTACGAAGTCTTTCTTAAGATGATTGTTTTCTTTGAATGCCATTTGAAGTGTGTATTCTCTCAAGAGCATATGTGAATAGATGATCCATTGAACTTTTGTCAGTTATTAATGATAACTGTTCAGAAAGTGTCAATAGCTACTGACTATCCCCAGCTCTGTTGTTAATTATTTGTATGCTTTCAAGCCAAATAACCACCTCTCATGCAACTGTAACACACAGAAGTTTTCTACCTGATTGCTCCTTTGTGAAAGCAGAGTTTGCTCACCACCACAGACCTACCCATGCAATCCATCCACGAGCTCAAGGTCAAGTAATCTATGCCTTCACCGCACCTTGAGCTCCCAGAGGAGCTCCCTCAGCTATCGTTATCCAAAGGAGCCTCACACAGCCTTACACCCTCCACACCTGTTAGTGGAGTTTTTCTAGGGACAGTGGAAAAACTTATTCTCAGCACAGAGCATTCCTTTGCCCAGTAACTCGAATCCTACTGTTTGCTCTGCATAGACCTCAGCAAAGAGCGTTCAGAGGAGCCAAGGTGAATGGGGATGAGGAAAGCTATCAAGCAGAAAATACGTTTGAGAAGACACACCTGAGGCAAACAGACATTATTGTGCTTAGTAAAGGAGTAAATAGCTGGGTGATATTCAATGGCACCTGTCATGTATAGCAGCTAGTGGTCCCTTCTTGACTACAACCTTTTGCATTATGCAGTGTTTTTCATTCCCGGTTCCTGTGACTAGAGCTTTCTGTTTTTTTAATGACTAAGCTCAGCTGGGAGGTGTTAGATAAACAGGGCATTTTCTGCTAAAACAATCAAACTTTTTAACTTAATATTTTCATATTTTTAAAAAGAACCTTTAAAAAGCTTGTATGTTTAAAAGGGGAAATAAGCCTATACTTAATTGTCTATTGCTAAATTGTTAAATTTGTGCATCTTCTGTTTTAACTTCCACACTAAGAAATAGGTGGAGTGATCATATATAATTTAGTTCGCCTTGCTTCTGAGTCAGTAACATAGATTTACTAATCACTGTAACATACAACTTGTACTACATTTAATTAGGAAATTCTGTCAGTTTGTTAGCACAGTGCTCTATGTACACAGCACATTAAACTATTGAGTTCCTCTGTGAGAACTCTCCTAGAAATGTTTTATCTGATGTTACAAAAATTATGACTGCAATATGTGGTTTGCAAGAGTCATTAAAAGGTTGTAGATTTCAAGCTGTGCAATACGCTCACGGCACAATGCACAGAAAAATATGTTCTGCAAGCTCTGAAACGTGACTGTACATGTTCGCTAAAATCATCATAGAAATTTTTCCCCAATTTTTAAATTGTTAGCTCTTAAATTATAGAAGATGTATTAGTCTACATAAAGGGAAATGGGAGACAGTCTGGGTAAATCTTCCAAGAACGGACCATTTTGGCTTAGGTGCAGAATGAGGAAAAAAAATTTTTCTTTGTATAATCTAAATAGAATCTTTCAAAAATTTTCTGCTTCAAAGCGGGAACATGACATTTTTTAATAAATTAGTCCAGATTTAAGAACCTATAATTATATTTAATCTACATGTAAGTGATAAAGTTGTTAGTGAATATCGTGGTCTCGACCACAGAGAAATTAATCATGTATATCTGCCTGCACTGTGAGTTAAAGTTTAGTCAAAACTATTTATTCTAATGAGCCATTTGTGTGTTTAAAATCATGGTAAACCTGCTATTAGGATTGATAAAGTCAATGGAGTTATCCCTGATGTATATCTTTTGAGGGAATATGTAAACATTATTACATTTAAAGATTATTTTATTTTGGGGACATAGGCAAACCTGTCCTTGTGTAAATAGAAAAACTCTGAAACTAGATGTAATCAACCTTTCCTCCCCATTAGAAAAGGACATTATGAAAAAAATAGATTTTTCTTTATAGGACAGGTCCAAAAAAGGAAAAAAAATCCTCCAAAAACAAAAATGTTAAATGTAGCTGTGTTTTCAGTTTAATATGAGTATTTTATTATTTTTCCTTTGTTAAAGCCATTGTTCCTGCTGTTATTATGTGAGCATGTGATTTTTTTTAGAACCTATGCTTTTGTTCTTGTAATGACAGTGAAAATCCTCCAAACAATGATTTTAAATCAAATAAATGAAGACAACAAGAAGAAGAAACTTCGTTATTTTTAGACAGTCTCCTTATTCTGGAAACCTGAGTCATGAATTCTGGATGTTTAATGACAAGGAGCTCTGAAAACAGATGCTTTCAATCAGAACAGCCTTTTGTGATTGTTGGGCAAACAAACAACAAAGAAAGAAACAACTAACATAAAGTCCCCAAGAATTAACACAAAGCTATATACTTCACTGGCACTTTGCAGCACAATCTGCCTTGAGGAAAAGTGTCTGAGGCGATACACAGAAAAACATGATGCCCCAATTTCTTAAAGAACTGTGAACTCTCAGTCAAATGAAAGCTATCAACACACACCTTGAGTGTGCTTAAGGGCAAGAATGGTAAAATACCCAAAGCTTTGGAAAGGAGCTACTGAACCAGAGTATTAGAGTGCGGTTTTCACAAGTCTGAGGCTGGAGGCAATGCCCCAACCTTTCTGTAGCACCTGCAGCTTCCCTGCAGGAGCCTTACTGTGCAGCTGGGCAGCTCGGCAGGACCTAGGCTATGTCCCACCCCAGTGAGACGTTCAAATTAATATAAAACCTGTTTGTCTTCACTCAGATCTATGAACCTCCATTCAGCATCCAGGATATGTCTCCCAAACTCCTTCCCAGCCAGGAGGACAAAGATTTACTTTTAAAGTGTCTCCGTTAGTGAGCGCATGCAAGGCGCCCGTATCCTCCTCAAGCGCTGCCCTGCAGATGCTCGTGAGGGTTCATGGACACGGGTGCGCAGCGCTTGACCACGGCAGAGGAAGGAGATGGGCCCAGCAGAAACGGCGCAGGACAAGAAAAAAGGAAGACGGGTTAGGAAGCAGGGAGGGCGCATGACTTAGGCGTCCATGACCTGAGGCAACACTTTCAACGCTGCGCTTTCTTCCCTCCTGACAGCAAGGGAAACTATCAATTTAACAGATACAATGATAGCTAGTGTGGAGTGGCAGCGCTAACAGCTGGGCTATACACTTGAGCACATCCGAGGCGAAACAGGTATTTCCTGGAAGCCTAAGCAGACTTAGCATGAGATATTTGAGCTATTAAAAATACCTCTGTACAAGCTGACAGCTGGGTAGCTGCTTTATAGCCAAACTGGCAGTAAGTAGCAGCAGCGCTGGTTGAAGGCTTCACAGAAAATGTAGGAAAACATAAAGGCGGGCTTCACATCCTGACATAAAGTTAGGGAAAATCTAGTACTACTTCTGATCATTTTTACCAAGGAAAATTGATTTATTTCAAACATGCTTTCCTTTTAAGTGAGGCTGAACCCCAGCAGGAAAACTAACTCAGCACAGTGGATTCTGAAATATGTATGTCCCCTTGTGAATCTGCACTTGAAATATTACTGTAGGGCTGGTTATCAAAATACCAGTGTCAGGGAGAGTCCCATACAAACTAAGCCTACAGAGTACTCTTCCTAGCAGGCATATTTTCAAGTCCCTCTGTAGAGGTCAAGCATTAGGATGAATTTTTGTTTCCCAGTAGTTTAAGATGAAAGCTCTTTCAGTAAAAGTACTGAGCTTTCCCTGTGACTTAAATGCTTGCTGAACATAATAAAATCAGTTCAGTTTCAAACTTTCCTTTCATAGCATTATATTTGAATTTAAAGGTGATTATTTTACCTCAGTTCTGTTGCTCTGCTTGAAGCCATGTAATGCTTTTTAAGAAGGATAGAATTTCATGGGATTTTTATTATGTTTATAATTAAGTTTATTATTAAAATATAATAGAATATAAAAATTTAAATTAAAAATATGTTATTTAATTGTGTTTATTAAAGTTAGTGCATCCTTGTGGTTAACTATACAGTAAGGCATGTCTTCTGAAGCAGTTAGGAATGCGTTGGCATATTCACAGTCAAAACTTACGATGTGATTCAGAATTTTTACATTCCACAACAGGTCAAATAAACAGGGCCTCCCAAATTCACTGGAGTGACCGGGGAGCAGGTGGTATGGGCAGATCATCAGAAACAGCCCACAGTCACATCAAACACTGTGTGTGTTCCTCTAAATTGATGACAAGCAAATAGCTTCAGGGTCAGTTCACATTAATAATCATACGCCTTTCAGAAAAAGAAATGCTATGTCCATTGCTAACAGGATGAAAGCAGAGCAGAGGTAACCATGCTCCTTCAAGGGAAGAAACATTACTCAGATACAAAGGTTTTCACCTTTCAAGCTGTAATGAAGATGAGTAGAGAGTGACTGGGGAGGGAACTTCATAACAGATGACAAAACATTCCAAGTCACACCCTGCTTGTAGCTTGCTTTTAAATTTACTTTCCTTGATCTGTTTTGCCCTAATGTTTTTTATAATAAAAACTATAAGAAGGCACCAAAGGCTACTTTTCATTTCAATATAACCCGATATTTTTTTCTCATATGCCAGGATGGACTTTATGTTCTGCTCATTGTTAATGTTATTTGTATTTTCAAAGCTTTGAATGTTTTGATTTGTAAAGGTTTTCAAGACTGTGAAGTTTGTGATACTTTGAAAAGCATCAAAAACTTACCATTGTTGGACATTTCTTAAAGGAAGATAGTGGGAGAAAAAGGCTTTGGATCAATAGAAACATTTTGTGACAATAAAATTGTTTCACATCAGTTTTGCCTTTTTCATAATTTAACAGATACTTTTAAATGCAAAAATAGTTTTAAAATGAATAACTGAAAAATGTCAGGACTTTTTCCTTTGTTTCATTTTGAAAAAAGTTTGGGGGAAATCTAACTAATTTCATGAAACATCTCCTTTTCAACAGATTCACTTTTTATAAGAACCACCATATGGAGTTGTACCAAAAAAACATTTGCCCCAGTATCTTGTCTTGGACAGTGACTGGCATGCTTTCAGTGGAACAGAAGAAAGAGGACACATAAAGGGTAATATTTCCCCTCATATACTGTCTCAGTTTCCAGCAATCAGCTTTCTAACATCTTCCTGAGCTGGAGGTTGCATCTGCACCATCATTCTGCACCATCACTAATGCAGCTACTATTCATGAAGGTGTCCAATCCATTTTTGTTGAATCATGTTGTTTTGAGCATAGGGGAATTTGTGCTGTGGGAACAAAAATAACCTATAACCTCATACACCTGTCTTTCTACTTACAAGAAAAAGATTGTACACAAAACTATTCTATCAGTTCATGAACTATTACAGGAAGTCATGAAGAAACAGACTCCCAGAGAAGAAAGAAGTCAGCCAGGTTAAGCTAACTGAAGAATGGGCGAACATATCTAAAGGATATGGAAATAAAATTTAAAAAATCTTGTTGACTTTGCAGGAAGGGCTTTGGCTAAGATTCTAATGTATAACATTGTTATACATAATGCATAGATTCAGCCTAGTTGAAAGTAAAGAAGGCAGTTTGGAGTAACAGATGCATTGCACCTGAGCAGTTTCCATGATCTAGCAAAGCTGACTTCAGCTTATTACACATATTTTTATTTTTTGCTCCAAGTCCAAGAACTTTCCACTCTTAAACATTAAAACTACAAATGTTTTCAGCTCTTTAATTGCAGAGTCTGTATTAAATGAAGAGCAAATAAAGAACCAACTGAAAACACCAGAAAAGATTTTTGAGGGTGTGAAGTCTTCAGTGTCCTGAAAAGTGCACTGCTTCTGGCTCCCAAGCTTAAAGCTGAAGATACTGAAGCTGCTCATACTCACCATCGTATTTGTAGATTCAACACAATTTTGTTGCCTTATAGGCTAACAGAAGTCCACCACAACTTCACCAACAGAAACAATACAAAAATGAGGAAGCCTGTTAAAAAGGAGGCCAAAGGAGAAAGCTAAGAGAATTAAATTCTTACAGATGACAAGCATATTACACTACATTATGGAAGACTTGAATAAGGATGGAAGGAAAACAGAATGGCAAGACAGGGTGGTTACTAGAAGCAGAAAAACATCTTTCAAAATGCTGAAATCTTACATATTCAAATTAAGAAAATAAAGTGGGATGATAGAAGCCCAGGCATATCAAGTATAAAATAAAAATAAGGCATCTCAAAACAGAGTTTGAAGAGCAAGTATATAATAAAATAAAACACATCAAACACATCAGGAGAAGAAACCCAGTACACAGTTAGCAGGGATAGCTCATGATCAGACTATAATGCTACACATTTTTTTGGCTTGACATTCACTGTGGAAATAACTGAAGAGAAATTCCCACTCCATAACACCCTTCTTTGAGTGGATTCAGAAAGTGATCTGTCTGAAATTGAAATGATTGTAGGAATGGTGGTGGAACAAAAAGACAAAACTCTAAAAAAGCACCAGGGCTGAATCATATATCCCCAAGAGTTCTAAGAAATCTCAAGGATGAAATAGCCAAATTAATAACAGCACTATTTAACCTCTGGCTTAAAACTCTTGGTACCTGAGGACAGGAACGTGGCAAGTGTGATAACAGATTTTTTTTTTAAGTTCCATAGGGACCAAGAAACCTATAGGTCTGACTTCCCTACCGGGCAAATTAGTAGAACCAATAGAACTAGTGGAAACCTTGAGACATATGGCCTGGCTGGGAAAAGTTAGCATGGCTTCAGTAAGGTAAATATATATAATTCTGTTGATCTGTATTCATAGATATTAATAACTTCAATTATCATCACTTTTTACCCTAAAAAAAAAAAAAAAACACTAGAAGAAACTAGAAATAAGCAAAATGAATTGAAAAATCTTTTTGGTAGCTAAGAGGTAGAAAAAAATACATTTCCCCTCATAAAATATATTTGCTATCTTACAAATAAAAAGCCAGTTCTTATATATTTATATATTTTAATGCAAGATCCTTTTTCAAAGCTCTTAGGAAATGAAGCTTAGTAATGAAGCTGAAGTAGGTCAGAATCATTTCTGTGCCAAGATATACTTAATGCAAGAAGAAAAGGAGAATGGAAAAGATGCAGAGAGTCGATTACCTTCCCACTTCACAAACTGTTCCAGCCCTGGCTAAATTGGTATAGCTTCAAGGTCAATCTTCTTCAGAGCCAATCTACTTTATTAGAGACAGCTTCAGTCTTTGAAGACCTGCAGTTCAACTTTGAACTGGCATAGCTTTCCCTGTTCCTTTCCACTCTCACCAAATCTCTTTCTCCCTGGCTTGGCCAGCATGAGCAGAAGCAATCCTGATGTTACATGTGCTGCAAAACCACAGTCTGGCAGCTGTAACCAGTGTCTGGATCCTTCCCAGTGCTTGGACATAGGCTATTCCTCACTATTTTATTTCTGTACTTTTTCTTGATTAAAAGTTAGGATTCTTACTTTATTGAAGTCTCCTGATTGTATGCGGGTTTCACAAGCCACACTTCTTTTTCCCCCCTTCTCTGTACTTAGTGGTTTCCTGTCAGATAGAATTTGCAGCGGGAAATTGGCTGTGCTTGCTTTTAAAACGCAGAAGGGCTATACTATTTCCCCACAATTGTTCCAATCTATTCTTCCTCTCTGACCAATCAGCCATTATATATTTTCTCATTCATTCATTGTACTTTTATTTAAATAACCAGTCCTTACATTTATCTGACATTTTTAAAACTAATTTATACAGAAAAGGCAATTCTTGGTGTCAGTTCATTTTTTTTTTAAACAGGAAATTAGAATTGAGTTGTTAGAATTCTACCTTTACAGTTTAATTACCTCAGCTTTAAGAATACTGAATAACTATTGTACATTTCTTCTTTTCTGAAGTCTTCAGATGGAATGAGCTGACATAGCTACCCTGCCTCCAACTTGTAGCAGATCTTCAGCTGAACTAGGCTGGCCAAGAGGAAATAGCTAAGAATTCACAATTAGGATCTGTTTGTCTGATTCATAAAGTGCTATGTTTCTAGCTTCTTTAAAGCTCTCTTTTCAAAGACACCCATCTTACAATCCTCTAACCACGATTCTGAATAATATTTCAGACCTGGATTCTGTTGTTTTATCCACAAGTGAATACAACACCTGTGCTGTGCTGAGGCCAGGGCCAGCCCTGGCTGTACTATGCTGTCCAAACCCCTTTTTTCTTCACCAGTGTTATCTAAAACATACTCCAGCAATAAAAAAAAAAGATACAGGTATTGGCACTTCTCTTGTGCTTCAGCAAAAATCTGTAGCAGAACGGAGCTGCCATACAGGGTCATCAGGGCCTAGGGCCTGAGAGGCACATGAGGTAGAAAGTTATGCTGAGGAATAGTACCCCCATATTTGGGGGTAATGAGAGAAGAGGAGAATTTTTCATAGCACTTCCATAAACTTTCTACAAGATTCACCCTGTAAGAAAAAGTAGGATATGGAGGGAGATAGAGTCAAAAGCTTAATAATGCTGTGACACTACTAAGATGCTCTTTTTCTATCAGCTGGTGCTGCCAATTACTAAACACTAGCATTCTCATTAGAAGATTATAAGTAGAGAGAAAAATTCTTTTTTTAAAAAAATATCTTTCTGTTCTCCAAGATGTTTTCACCCTAATAAACTATGTGCATTCTTAACAATTGCTGAACGCCACAGGTTAGAGAAGCCCTGTACCGGTCCCGGCAAATGACTTAGTTGCCTGCTCAGTCCACAGCGGGAGTAGCTTGAGTCAGGGAAATGAATGGAGAAGCTCCCCGGGTGGAGAGCAAGAGGGAAGGGGTTGCACATGGGGATCTCGTAAAATCAGTGTCTTGAGCAATAGTTGGAGAAAGAGGGCTTTTTTCCAAGTGGGTACGTGACCCTTCTAGAAGAAAAGCGGTCCTTGGCAAAGATTTTGGCTGCTGTGCTGGGCTGACTAATTTTACCGGTTCACGCTGAATATTCCCATCTGCAGTGGTCAATATATTACTGCTGACTCCATTTCACACATTCTTATCCAACCTATTGGCCCTGGGCTTTATGATCACCACAGGCTTTCTCTTAACTTCAGCATATCAAAGGCAGAGGCGTAGTTTGGCCTAATCCAAAAAGGAGGCCATTAATATAGTTGTTTTGATCAGTGATACAGTAAACTCATTTCCCTTATCTGATGCTGAAAAGAGGAGATCAGGCAGATTAGGCAGCCAATTTCACAGAGAATTTAGTGCTGCTAGAGAAAGCAAGCAGGATTTTAAGAACCAAGATTGTAAGACTTTTTTTTTGTAGTAATTTTGTGTCCTTCTGAAGGCTCACAATGTCAAATGCTCAGGGAATTCTGCATTTTATTTAGCTCTGGTGATTATCATAGCACTCAAAAACTCAGAGAGAACATACTTTCTTACTTACTGCCTCCGTCACTCCAGAACGCACGGGCAGTTTCTTACCTTTATTGCTAAAGCAGCTTTGTTTTGTCCTTCTGTTGTCCTTGACTGGTATAACCTTATTTAACTGAAATTTCTTTTAGTGGTCGTTAAACTTTAAGAAACTTCATAAAATAACTGTGCAGGTGCCAAATAGCGAAGCGAAGATCCCCTCAGGCTTTGGTTCATGCCCCAGGGAAGTGATTTTGCCTGGAAGCTAAGATCAGTTCTGTTCCGCACTTTTCCCCTGAGCCATGCTGACCTTGGGCAAGCCTGGACCTCAGAGTGGCCAGCTGTAAAACAGGAATACTAATACTGTGCCTCTAAGGGGTGTCAATTTTAGTTACATCTTATGAAGCTCTTTGGGAAATGCTATGGAAAGGACTGTGAAGTACAAATAAGTGGGAAAAAGCATGCAAAGGAAGGAAGAACTCTAAAATGTATGATTATGGACACAGCATCCTAAATGTATTCTCATAATCAGATCACTAGCATGCAAAGTAACACAATTTTAAAGGGATTTTCACAAATTATGAATCTAAATGAGTAACATTTTTTGAAACTCTTTCTCCACTATCTTATAACAAAAGCATTTCAATATAATAAAAGTTTAAAACTTTTTACTGTATGCCTGATGAAGGATGTGTAATTAATCATATGCAAAAAACTCCACATTGACTATTAGAACCATAAAATGCAAAATCAGTAAGTGCAAGAAACTACCAAAAAGATTTCAGGATTAAAATTACCAACTGAATTAGAAGTACGAATGCAAGCCTTGTGGGTTTTTTTTTAATTAAGGGACTAATTTAGTTAGAAGGTAAAATGAATCTGATCATCTTTTTCAATCATTAGAAGGCAGATTACATTAGAGGGCTTCAACAGCAGTTGTGCTGAAAGCAAGGAAAAGACATTTATAGATGATTCTCTCCAAAGTTTTGATTTGTATGATCCATTAGCATGTTTGCATAAATACATAAGTGATTTAGTTTAGTCTTATTACTGTTCTGCTTCAAAGCAGCTATCAGTTGATTCACATAAGAAACTTCTGCTTAAAGCAACTTCAGCAACTTTGCCTAAGGAAAACAAAAGCAGAAAAGTTGGCCTATTCACCTCATTAAATAGAAACCATTAAATATCAGCCATAGCACAAACTCACAGCATCAAGTTTTAGAAAATTAACATATCTGCATCACACTTTACAGTAAAATAACATGTGAAAAACTGCATCTTCCTTCTGTTGTAACAGGCTCAGTGCAAACTCCTTGTAACAGGTTCAGCGCAGGTACAGAGAGGGATTCTCTGTTGTACAAGCCACAGTGATTTGTCTTTAGGTAAGTCTGCTGGCAACAGATATAGACAGACAGATATCTTCCCAAGAATATTTAGCATATTTGAAGAATATTTGATTTTTTTAGATAAATACTGTTTCTAGCCCCAGAGGTTTAGACAATGGAGCATTTTAACTTTTTTTTTTTTTGACATTTAAAAAAGCAGATTTCCTTCCTATACTGAAGGTTAATATTGAATTATCTAACTTGATAGCACTTCATAGCTTATTAGGCAATTATCCACTTTGGGATCTTTAATATCTTTTTTCCGTGGGGAAGAATTTAGATTTTACAGATGACTTGCCACTTTTCATTGAAAAATATGTGTATCCTTCTTGGGTTATAGCTAGTTACAAAATTTATGTCACTCTTATCTTTCTATAATGAGCCTATGTGCTATTCTAAATAGAAGAAAACTCTGGAAGACCTATACAATGGATTAAGAAGGATCAGCCTTGTAAGGCAAACACTGAATATATAAATAATTATTCAGTCATTATTGCATTATATACTGCATTTTGGCACTTATCTTAAGGTTTCCTCAGCCTTAAAATCATACCTAATAAACTCTGTATAGACACATAGTGATTTCCCCAACAAGGAATACCACGAGCTAGTGCCCCCTATAACAAGCACTGTATGGCATATGTGTATGGCACTCACATGAAAAGGCAGGAGATGATGCAGTTGCGCAACAGCCAAAGTAACTTCATAAAGGCAAAAATATGAAAATGTTGCAGGCAGGATGGTGCTAAGGCATAACCCTGTCCTTAACTCCTCCTTTGAGCAATATAACACCTCACAAGAGAATTTCTAAATTTTCTGGCCATGACTTTTTGGTGCACACTTCCTCTCATTTCTGCAATTCCTGTCAATGTAGTATCCACAAGACAGCACCAAATCACATGCGGAGCAGCCATGCCTGACTTCAGGACATAAATACTGCCAGGAATCTCTCTCCCCTTGTGGGGTTTTGTGGGAAACCCTAAGAAAAGGGATTAGCTCTTCCATGCTCCAGATCTGACCTGTTGTGCCTGAGGTTTTCAGAGGTTAGGAAATGTGAGGCTTGTTATGTTGAAAATAAAATTCAGCCTGAGAGGTATCAGAAAAAGAATAAATTCCTTAAATCTTTATTGTTACATTCCTTGAAAATACCAGAAAAAAAAATCAATAAAGGATATATCTATGCTTGTTAACATGCGAGAGGAAGACATTTCAAAAGTCCTTTATTAAAATTAGCGAGTAGGTACATCTTAGGAAAATGCATTTTATTAAGAAGCTATGTTCCTGGCTTCCAATAATGGACAGAGAATTAATTGTTTCTGTGTTAGATTTTGTAGGTTCTGCATTCAGACAAAAAAGATCTGATCCTTAATATGCCAAGTCTTCCGCCAGTGAGAGAATTATCATAGCTATTGTATCACTGAGTCACGGGGATCTACATCTACATCCCTGCATGTAACTGTATTAGCTGTTAGAAAGAACAGGAAGGAAAATGTTTAATTTTTTTGATTTTTAAAAAAGGTTTTTAATGCTTTGCGACAAATCACCTTGAGGCATCTTACGTATGCTAGATATTTCCAGCAATTTCACAGAGCTTTGTCTGTTTGCTTGTTTGTTTGTTTTGCTTTGCAATGTGATTCATTTTTACCAGGGATGTTCCTGAATATTATTTATGGCCTTTTTTTCCCCCTTACTTTTATACCCAATACATGTATGTTTGTGTAAAGCCATTAATTTGCTGCCATTCAGCCAGCCAGTGTCCCTAGCAGAGACTGTATAACCACAGATAGAGATACAACATGTTCCTTTTTGTAAGAGCACTAACTTTTGGGCTCTGTTCTGCATTTTGCATGTCCACTTTGGTAGGACTTAAAACACCACAGTCATGAATCATATTTTGACTTGTGACTATTAGCAAATCAATGGAGTACTCAGTGGAACCCACCCTGATAACAAGTAATTACTTTTTATGGAGAAATACATCTGAAGTTTTTGTATGTGTAGGACTTGCCACATACCAATCACAATTAAAAATCTGAACATCTGAATTACAATTGAATGTGGACATTGCTGTGCTGTGGAATGTTGGCAGATGTATCTGAACAGATGTTATCATTCTCTCAATTTTATGCTATCATCTGAATAGCATATTAATATTAATGCTGCTGTCATAAATGAATACTATCTTGGATCCGAAGAACAATGTCATGTAGCAATGCCAACTGACTTTTTCTTATTTTTATTATAAAGTATTTGTAGACATACATTATAAAGTATCTGTGGACATTTTCCTATGATAACTTAAAAGGCAGATTGGATTCCTCTTGGTGTGA
The DNA here is from genome assembly GCF_036417845.1 of Apteryx mantelli. Lineage (NCBI taxonomy): Eukaryota > Metazoa > Chordata > Aves > Apterygiformes > Apterygidae > Apteryx > Apteryx mantelli. The sequence continues at coordinate 55,161,283 of NC_089979.1, forward strand.
ACACTAACGCAACATGTTTTATTTCACTATGTTCTTAAGTCTGTAATTGCACAAAGAACTACATACATATTTATATAATTACATAAGGAAGCTTATTTTAGAAACTTTTGCACCAGTGGCAAATAAGGTTTTTTATTGTCATTATTTAATTATACAGAAATGAAGAATGTCATAGTGATGGCCACTTACCTGCCAAATAAAATGTTATTAAAATATTTTGATTTAAATGACAGAATTTGCAGCAGCAGCAATTACTAAAAGGGGCACATTAACTAGAAGCTAAACACCACGTTGTCTTACAAAGCCAGAAGGAACAAATGTTTCAGCAGCTTTACAAATCAATTTTTTGTTTTATTTTTAATCAGATTGTATAGGAAGATATTGGATTTGTCATACAAAGTTATACTAGCACTCTATCTTATCTTATATCATGCTTCTAATTCCACCTTTCTGAACTCTGGACTGAGGAATTTATGGAATAGTCTGCTCAAAGAGCAAGTGATTCCCTCATTAAGAACTGGCATATGCCTTCATCAGGAATTCTTCCAAATTTTATGTTTTTAATTCCTATTCATACAATTCAGCATGCTATTGCTATTGTCAGCACATACACCAGTACTGTTTTATGCTTATGCTAAGCTTTCTTGCCCCAACCAAGTTCATCAACTCATATGTTAGCATTGAGAGTTTATCAAAAAAAAAAAGAAATTATGTAAAAATGATGCACTGCGCTAGTATAAAATGGCACAGGACTACTGCACATTAAAAAAAAAAAATAGAACCTTTACCAATACTTGGATCACATTTGGTTTTGTTGAACTGTTGAACCAATGTTCAGCAGGCTTCAGCCCTTATTTTTGTCCTCTGAGTGTCTCCCCTTTAATTTTCTTGAGTTCTTATATAGTCCAGTTTTATCCCCAGATACATGAGTATTTATTAATATAATGTAAAAAGTTTATTCTGAAGTTTCTCAGTCTGTTAAAAACAGGAGATATTTCTGTGAACAAGCTTTCTTTTTTGAGAGTTTGTGATTAAAATTTGAAATAGATAATTTTGTACAAACTAGGATAAGTACCTTAGTAATCAGAAATTCACAATGCATCAAGTCAAGATTCTATAAAATTTGACCTGGATCCAGCACTATTAAGCATTTAAATTAATGGTCTAGATAATTAAAATTACATTTTTCAAATTTGTAGGTAACAGTAAGCCTGGAGGGGGTTTCAAGAAAGCTAGAAGACAAAATTTGAGTTCCAAATGTTCTTAAATAATTAAAATCCCTTTCACTGAAGAAAACACATTGCAGTAGGACTGATTAATTACTCAAATAGAAGCATAAAAAGGAATTCAGGAAAAAAGTCCATGAGGGTAGTGTGGAGCATAAATTGTACACAGTTTAGCAATGCTATGCTCTTAAAAGAAAAAACAGGGGCGGGAAATGCCAGACCAGGATCTATAAAAAGGATTATTGTCTATTATCCTTTCACTCTCCTCTATAGGAGAAGACTCTTAGCTGAAGTATTTCAATAAAGGGATAAACTAGATGATCCAAGTTCCTTTTAGATCTATTACTGCTACTATTATTATAATTGGAATTATTATTAATGGAACAAAGAAACTACTTTGTGTGCTAGTGGAATATCTGTCTGACCCATGTAGTATAGACCTGACCCATGTAGTATAGATGCAGATGACTAGCAAGTCATATCACGCATTCTGATGTCTGCCTGTGCTATGCCACATGAGGTCAAATATTTTAACACATAGACCATGTCATGTCCAATAAGCCCTTGTGAATCAGGAGGTAAGCACTTGGTAATCAGATTCGTCAGGAGTGGTGCTATGCCACTTTTATGAACTGTTCAAGCACGAAGACTGGATCAGTCAAATCTAAGCTCAAATTTCTGGAAAAACATAGTTTGTATTAAATATAGTTAAATGTTTGCCTATGCTCACTTGTCTGATTAAAGATGCATCAGCCCATTTGCTATCACAGTGAGTGAACTGATGAGACTTCAGCTTCAACCACTCTTACAGAGGCTTGGCAATACTGGCGATTTTGGTCTCTTGAATCATTTTGTACCTAAGGACCATGGCAGGTCTGATGCCTGCAGTGCTTTTTCTGGCAGTGACTAATGTTCCCTTATTGCCTTATCTGTGCCTTGCAGAACTGCAGTTTTACCTTTTTTGCTTCTATCAGCAGTTGCCTGAGATTTCTCAGATATATCACCTATTGCTTGTACTTTTATCTGCATTTAAGCTCTCATGGCTCAAAATATGTCTATAAAAGATAAGAGTATGGTAGACTGATTTTTTAGACTGATTTTTAACTTCTTTTAACTTACTTTTCTCTTGCTCAATGGAAAATCTGCGTAAATCCTTCAGTTCTGTTTTTATGGTTCCTTACTCAAATTGTATCTTTTTTTATTGTAACTTCATTGCCTGCTAGCACACTAAGATCTGCATGATTGCTCTTTAAAATATTTTATGTCTAAAAATAATACCAAATGACCTTGATTTAAATTTGGAATACTCAAATAATATACAAAACAAACTAGAACATGAAGCCTCCTTCTCTAAATGCAAATCCAACATTGCATTTAGATACACTCAAGTGAATTTTGTTTGAGTTCTGTACTGCCTCAAGAAATCTTCCGAGATAATATTTAAACTATGAAGTTTTATTAAAGTCTGCATGCCTCATTCATAACCTCATTTTGTCTTTGCAAGTACAATCAGCAACTAACTCAAGATGTAGGCTGTTCTATTGTCTCATTCATAAAGGTTTTTGCTTTATGCTGTTATCACATTTAGCTTTTACTCTGCTGATTGGAAGAAGTGAAATTTTTGTTGGGGAAGGATCACTAGAAAGAATTACATTTTAGGATTTAGAAAATATCTGAGGATGTAGAATATGATCTTTGCATACTAAACATGGTTCTTTGGCATTTACAGCAAACTCAGTTTCAACTGTCTTACTAGAACAGGAGATAAATGGTTTAAGAGATGGGATACAACTGTATCTCCTGTTTACAAAGTAAAGTGATTCTGCTTTCTAAAATATATTTGAATGGTTGTACATACTCTTACTTGTGTTCTGAACGTGAAACAAATTTTGCTTTAATCTTTTTTACTGTTTCCATAGTTACAGTAAAATATAATTTCCTTAGAATAATATTACACTGTACTTTTGTATCCACTTTAAAGTATACGATTTTGCAATTAATGTTTGTCTCATTACACTCCACAGATCTGAATCATCACTACAGTGTTCCTTCAGCATTGATTGTGAGATGTAACTTCCAGAAAATTTTACTTTTTGCCCTTCTAAACAAACGCTGGGTGATCCTGTGGCTCATTTCCTGGTCTGTCTAATGTGAAGGAAATTTTGTTAACCCAGAAATCTTTTTCAACTGGGAAAAATTGCCCCTTTGGATCTTCGCTCTTGTCATCGACTAGAGCAATAGACAGCATGGATAACTAACTTAAAGCAGATACATAGTTTTAGAGAGCCAAAATTAGATAGCATATATCCTAATATGTCCTACCTGAAGAACTCGGATAGGCATTTCATAGATTTTGTGGTCTTGAATGATGGCTTCTTATTTTTGCTGATTCTGTGGGCTTGACCTAAGGTTAAACAAGCTTCATTTTAACAGCACTCAGCTGAGAGTAATCATGGTCTATAAACAAACCTGGCTTAAGCTTTTCTTGCTTCAAATTTTAAACAAGAAGGGGAACGTTTCTGACAAAAAAGATTACCATTTTTCAATCAGTTGTAAACATGTCCTTTACTGAAAGAGTTGCATAATTGCCTATTATTATATAATTAGTCACATTGTGTTTCATTACAAATGTTATATACAAATATTTCAGGACATCATTGCCTCTTCTCTTATCTCACATGATCTGAGCCAGATTGTACTTTTAATGTATGCCCATGTTCAGCACTGTTTTGGATGTCTGCGCAGCTTCAGCTCTAATATTTACAAAAGTGTCTGCACTTCTATTTGGTTTCTCTCCAAGTATATCCTTTTGCTTCAAAGAAGGTAGCTATCCTGGGTGATTTATTGTTTAATGCTATAAATACCACACAGACTGTTTATTTGGGTTTCTGTGTGATTTTTCTCTGTGCTTTTAATCATTTCCCTTTAACAACAGATGGGACGCCAAGTGTAAGTGGTCCTCTACCAGAAGGTTTGCTTGTTTTAAGGACTGGAGGCACAGAGATTGCTTTTATACTGCAAGGACGGATATGCTCCATGGTGAACATGTCATCCTGCTTCCTCGATCCTACAGACCTTGCCTGAATGTCCAGGCTCTGGTTCAGCATGGGAAGGAAAGGGGTAGGTTCACATCTCACCCAAACATGGTCATCCAAACATGCAGGCAGGATCTCACAGGACGTCCATCCCTGTGGAGGGCCTCAGAGAAACTCCCAGATGTGCTTACAGCTTAGATACAGTTTAAACCAAATTGCAGGCACCAAATGGCTGCCAGGAAACAGAAACTAAATTCTTCAGGCGGCCAGAAACAGCTGTATTACACAGCCAATTTGATCTGAAGAGATGTATTCCTTTTGGTTCCACAGTGGAAAACCAAATGTTACCGACTGTAGCATATTTTTTCTTCGTTTATCTAGCTCACACCTGGAATGTGAAAAAGCATTTTGAAATCTGTCCAACATTGTTTCACTAAATGAGGGCCAGTCATTTCCTCACTGAAATGCTGAAATATTTACCTGATTAAATGATGATGGTACGTTCACTATAATTACCTAAATGAATGCAATGATTTTAAAGTGCGAAATCAGTTTGATTAAACTAATTAACCAGAGATAAATATTTCACCTATGAAAATCAGGAAGATCCTTGCCCCCCCCACCCTTAGGTAAAGTCCTGAGAAAGGAAATAGCCTTAAAGTTTGAACAAGACTTAAAGTTCAACATGCCTTAAAGTTCAACAAATTCTGGCTGATTTGAACAATAAGAAAATCTAACTTCAGGGCACAGACCTACTGGAAACACTGAGACACCAGAGTATTTGGGATTCGTTATGGACCATAATCAGTTTATTGCCAGACATCAGACACTTCTTGCAAATTTTTATTACCACTAGAATATCAATGTTTTTCATATGACTGTTCCTTTCCAAAACTTGTAAAGTTTTATGTTTTCATTTATGTTTTGAGGAAATTAGTTGATACTTCATCAGTTTTTCAATGCATTTCAAAAACTACCTGCCCAAGTTTCTTCTCTGATTTTGCAGAGGGGAACACTGATATGTCATCTCCAAAATGACTGAAAGTGTAAATGGAGAAAAACAGGGAAAGAAAATTGAAGCTCTCTGTTTTGTGATCTACCAATGGCACCTAGTGAAGGATGAATCCTAGTTGAAAAATTATGCAATCAAACCAGCTTCTCAAAGAGGCTGAACATTCAGCAGAGTCAAATGGGAACATAACAGTTGGAAATCCATCCTAAAGATGAGATTTTGAGAAATTTCCCATCCTAGCACACAGTTTAAAATTAACGTACAGCTATACATTTTATCTGATATATGAGACTGACACTGTCTGTAAACTGTCAGAGTCTTTGCTTGTATTTTGCTTCTGCAAAACTTTATTAAATTTACCTTTCTATTACCATTTCTGTGACGCAAAGATGCTGAATTCTATATCCATGTTTATAAATAAAAAAGTAAAGAATCCTTTACGCTTGGATTTTATGTGGAATGTCTTTATATGGTGTATGGAATTTAGGAGAAAGAGAAAGGCATCCACATGACAGAGAGCAATGTAACTCTATTATTCAAAACATCTCTGTGGGAAATTCCTAGCACATGCTTTTCTGCCTGACACAGTTGGTTTTTAACAGCCGTGATCATTTGCTTGATTGTCTTGTTTGTTATCCATGTGTGAAGGGATAACATCAAACGGAAGTGATTTTGTGAACAAATATACTTCACAAAGTGCCTATGCCTCCTCCTGCAAGTTTGCAGAAAAATCAGAGCTTTTTCAATTGAACATCTGCCTTCAAGAAGAGTTTTGAATACACTCTGCCACATCAGCTTGCCTCCTTTGTAAAGACGCCACTGCGGTTCCACAAATGATTACATTCATTTTCCTCTCAGGACTCAGCCTCCCTTTTAAATGTGGCTAGGATATCAAGTGCTCAATGGAAAAGGAACCTTGATCAAGTTTAGAGCTGGACAGCTTGGGATCACCATTTGTTAACACATCAGCAAATTCCTTTCGGGAATGTGCTGTTCAGCATATTACAGTCTGGGATCAATTGGTTCCTGTAAACTAGGGCATGAATCATTTAATCAGGCTACAGCACTTCTGAAAAACAGTCTAGCCGTTTGAAGAGCTCTACACTCTGTGTTTTTCATGTGCCTGGAATTGTTAATGCCAACTTCAAGTTCCGTTGATGCAGATCCTGCCATAACATTCCACGTGAACAGCACGTTTTCTACTGCAGAAATACGCAATTGCCTTAAGATCGTAAAGTGTAGTATGAACTAGATTTGTACACCTATTAATCAGTTCTGAGGTTACAAGAATAAAAATATCTATGCCATCTGAGGCAACAGCCTATTTCAGGGGTTCCTCAAAGGAAACATTGGCCAAGTCTGTAAAAACATTCGTTGTCTTCCTGCCTTATCAGCAGCCCTTATCAGCAACTGATTTCTCTGTTATGATCTTTACAACTATCAAAAGTTGGAATAAACATGGTGTTGGTTTAATTTGATTCTTTTGGTCAGAAGGCAGATCCTGGATAAAATACAGTAAAAGACAGCTAAACATTTATATTGGACTTAACGTAGTTAAGTCTTAGGTTTGCAGCAAACTTTTGGACATCTGTTTTCTGCTCTATTGCCCTAATTCCATGTTTGCATGTTGGATTCAATGACAAAACTACTATTAACTTCAGATGTCCTGTAACTAAAATAAACTGGTATATACATACAAAATTGGGAATTTAAACTGAAGTATCGAATTAAGCAATCGAAAAATAGCAAGCTCTTGGGAATGAACAGCTCCACCCACACTAATTTAAAGGAGAAGAAATGTTGTCGTGTTCAAAATCCAGTTCCATATGAAAATTTACCAGAAAAAGTCCCTGCGATTGGCTATATGAGAGAGAGAGCATGACTTTTTCATTTTTTACTGAAAATAATCAACATCACCCACAATTGTTTCAGATGAGCACAGAGCTCACTTGGGTTAAAAAAAAAAAGATCGGGTTACTTTGAGCATGAGCTTAACAGACCAAGAGGACTCTGTACCAGTTATATTAACTGCTCTGGACTTACTTTTATGTAATTGGAAGAAGACTTGGGCCCTTGATATATTAAGACATAGCCTTGAGCCAGCTTTCAGACCCTAATTAGGAATCTACTGAAAAGAGGAAAGGTGTTTGTTATGATAAACAGTGACAGAAATGTAGCTATACAAGCCGAGCACTCCCAGTGTAATAACACTACCCACCTGCACCTCAGCCAAACACAAGGTTAATGCCAGACAGGATCAGGAGGAACCATGTGTCAAGCAATGACATTTTTCTCAGTCAAAAATTAGTTATGAAAAGCCCCAATATATAATGGATCTATCCAACAATTGGGGATGAAAGACTGAATAATCGAGCACAGCTTCATAGATGAATCATCATATGGAATCTATTCTTCATTCCAGTTGATGAACAAGGCTCTCCTCTGACTGGAAAAAAATAAGGACCTAGGATCTGTGTCCTGACTTTTGAAGTCTCACTCTTTACCTCCGATATTCACAATTACCAGAGGTTTAAAAGGAAGTATTAGGTTGTTTTAGGAATAATCACAGAAAAGTTCATTTCTATTTTTTCAGTATAGATTTATTTATTCCCTAATGTATGAATGTTTTATTTTAACTAGATTAGGTTTGTTTTTGACTGGCTTCTTTGGAGGCAAGGTGTATTTCATTCTTCTTGTCTCTATCCTCCCCACTCACTTTTAACTGATTGACCAGTTTAAGCAGATGTGATGGAAGAATGAAAATCTTAAAGACAGTTAAATTCATGCAAGTTTCATGAAAACTGGCAGCTTAATAGAGAAGAGAAACCTAGTCAGTGCTTTTTCTGAAGAAAACTGTCGGTTCAGGTCATGTCTTATGGTTTGCCTACTGACTAGCCAATCGGCATGTGACCTGCTGGCCAGGCACATACTTCATAGACCACTGATAGGGAAATGGGGGCAGCTGGGAATTCTGAGAAATTCTGAGAATTCTTAAAAAAGATGTGGGAGGAAGAATCTGAAGGTATTGAGGGGATCAGTAGGCAGATTAGTGAGGCTGAGGGTATAGGATATAAAGGATATAAACCAACAGGAAACCAAGCTAAATAGTTGGATTTTCTGCCATCAACAGTCATAAGCCATAGGAAAAGATCAATGTTCTGCTTTCAGTTCTGCCATAGCTCTATTGGGTGTAATGCCAGGTCAGTCATCTAATTATCCAGGGCCTCAGATTCCCATAAAATAGGGATAAAATGATTACTTTATAGGTTATAGTAAGGTCATTCATCCTTGTTAGTAAAGGCTTTGCAGCATTATAAAATCCTACAGAAGTGCAAAGTATATGTGAATGGAACACAAAAGTGAATGTAAGTAGACTTTACATAGACCATTTAATTCATGTAATGAATTAAAACTAAATTGCGACCAGCATTAATTTGCAGGACATCCATCACAAAACCCATAGCTTAGGCTAGCTGAACCACTGGAAGAATTAGAGATGAGTCCTCTGTTCCCCATCGGGTATTTCAAGACCAGAAGATTGTAAGCTCTCTCTCATAAACACTCAGCAGAATTCACCCACTGAAAATCTACTTGTGAGTTTAAACCAACAAACATGAGGCATTTCTGTTTTATTGGGCTTTTTCTTCTTTGAGGGCAGACCCTTGTCTACCATCCCCTCTGACAATTAGGCCTTTGAGATGCAACCACCTACCACTGAGTCCAGCATGGGCTGCTTGGAGACATACCTTCTCAGGATCCTCATGCAATTTTGAGTCTTTCTGCTTTACATACATATTATTCACAAATCTCTGACCATAATGTTTTCTTTTATTTGAAAGTAAAATCCAAGCAAGTACAGATCATTTAAAAAACAATGGACACCCTGAATTTAAGGATGTAATGTTTCACCTCTAGCTCACCTTTTCCTTGGGTATCTTTGAGGGTACAGCAACTGTATTCATGGGGGAAGGACACTCATGACGTGTCTTGACTGGTATCAGGCAACAGCTAAATTGGGTTCCTTCTACTGTGAAACCTGATCCATTGCTTCCACTCTCCTGTCCCACTCTTTCCATATCTCTGTGAGATTTACTCCCTGTTAATCCTTTTTTAAATCCCTGCTTTACCTCTCAGCTTCTTTTTTCAGTCTTTGGCAACTTCGGTAGCCCCCAATAGACCAACGGTCAATCAATCAAGTTTGTGCAGGACACAGATATCCAATTCTTAAGATGCTAAAATTTCATTAACAACAAATTAAAATGTGACTTCTGATTATTGTCTCCAATCTGGGTGACAAGGTGAGCTATTTTCTCGGAAGTGTAGCTCTACATATGAATGTAGAGGCATTCAGGAGACAGTAACTGTCAGAGTAGCTAGTGCACTCATTAAGCTCACTAAATCATTATACTTTCCTCCCTCTTCCTCGACTGTTCAGCATTTTTGTAATCTGACCAAGTAGTTCTATCTCTGTATGCTTTTGGCAAAAGGACTCTCTCTTCCTTTTATATTTGAACAACTTATAGCAATATCACAGGAATATTAACAATAAATAAGTTATGGCAACTGGGGTACAGAGAGACAGGCTTATACTATGTCCTTGTAGGCTCATTAAATATCTTTGCTATGGTAGCCACTGACAACTGTTGGCATGTGGTGCTTGTTGTATTTGAAGCCTCGTTAATATTAGAGTAGTTCATTCTGGAGTAGTTCCTTGCAGATTCTTGAGACTTTGTGGAGGTCATGCCTCATACTGTTACAACTACCATAAATACCTTTGGTTGTCTTTCTAGCTCTCAAATTAGCAGCTGTTATTCCTTTTCTAAAACGACCTTCTCCACTCCAGAGATGCCAGTACTTAAAATAGCAATATGTGTTAAAGGATTGAAATGCTTTGCATTTGAATTTTCCACCCTCAGTGACACAGGCTTTTCTCATCTAGCAAATTTGCTTCTGCTATGGTTTTCTGGTCCTTAAACCATGTTTGGACAAAGGTGTCATTCTGGTACTTCATCCCTCAAATTTTGGTGAAAAACTGCTGTTGGCTGAAGATCTATTCAGGGAACCAACCTTAGGATCAACAAAAATCATGTCATACTAGTTAGCAATGTAGAAATGACTCCTGGTCTCAGAGCAGCCTGATTCTTAGTTCTTTCAGAATGAGTTTAAGATTATTAAAGGAGAAGATTAATTACAGTAGGAAAAAATAATGGGCCCAAAGGCTGCTTATTACTAATTACTAATTACAGATCCTGTTGACTACCAGATCATCTATTACAACAGAGTAATATTGTTACATTAACTTGTTTTTTCTTCCCAGTCACTGTATTTAATTGGTCTCATTTTATAGCTTATTCACATCATAACTTTTGTTCAGTTTGGTGAAGTTGTTTTATTGATCTCTCGTAGATTGAGATTCATCTGCCCGCACTGTTATAAACAGCAGGATAGAATGGATTGAGCATTTTTTGCCTTTACAAATGGAAAATGCTAGGCTTCCATGATATCCTTACACCTTACCTCTATCCCACAGTCCTCTACTAAGTGCAGCATGTCACGCCATTGTTCAGTAGTTATTATGTTCAGACTGACTGCTTTCATATTTTATTACAAGTTCAGGTTTCATTTCAGCCCAGGGTTGCTGAAAAGTATATTAAGCTTAATATTAATATTTAATACAAAACTAGGCCATGTAATGGTTTCTTGTGTAAAGTGAACAGATGGATTTCTGCACTTGTGATATTAACTAGATTAAATTACATGGCCCTAATAAGGTGATTTAAAAGTAGAAAAAAAATCAAATAAAAGGGTTCACGAATACCATCACAGATGTCATCAATATCAACGTTTATGTAATGAAATAGTAATTTAAACTTTTTAATAAGGTTCTATTTCTATTTCTAAAGTTGTTCTAAGTAGGACTAAAAAATGGTTTAAGAGCATATTTTGTGTTCAGTAGGCTATCTTGCATTGTCAGAATTGTCTGCTCAGGATGTCCCACTTGATATGTGGAATTTCTTCCAAAAACATCTTGCATCCTATGTGATAGAGGATTAACAGTTACTTATAAACAGATGCTTGTATTTGTCACAGGTATTTCAGCCTGCAGCCAGAAGAGCCAGACAGATGTTTTGCAGAACACCCACATCTGTTTCACAGGAAGAGGGAAGTGTCTACTGACTGCCTAATGTCTTCTCCTTTCAGACAAAGTCAGTATTAGCGCTACATGTGCTACTTCTGTCATGTCTCCCTACTGGCATTTGAAACTCAGCTACTTTCTTTCTAAATCAACATCACTTTCTTGATCAAATTCTTCAGGATTTTTTTTCCATGTACCAAAGCCCTGGTAGCTGAACAGTAACTGAAAAGCAGCAGGAGGAAAATTTGATATAGGTAGCAAGTAGTCATAGCTATTTTTCCCATATTATCAAATGTCCCCTTATTTTCGGTAATGTAGAACCTCTATACAAGAAAATGTGCTCAGGCATATTCTGTCTGTTTCATGTTTTAGTGTTGCATTATAAATACAGCAGACAGGATTAGCTACCTGTGTTAAAAAGATTTGGGCATCATATGAAAAATTGCTAACAACTAACAACTCAGTATACTTTCAGTAGTTGTCTGCATAAATATTGTTTTATGAAGCACATAAACACGTTGTCTTTTAAGCTATACTTTTTGGTACAGGGTTGTTTTAGTTAAGGATACTCCAGCTAGATCTGAATTTGGGCACAAGAAGACAGACATGAATATAAGACATCATAGGATACAATACATAGGTCAATTTGCTAACTGCTTACTAAACTTGCAAATACAGAGCAATCCTATCCAGTCTCACTCTGCATGATACTTTGACTGAGTTGCTCCAGTTAACACCAGTTAAATGAAAACAGGATTTAAATATTTAGGTAAATGTACATAACTTTTAAAAAAATTCAAAACAGTTTTCTTCATTTTTGTTGTTTAGAATATCAATTTCAATGGGAAGAACAGATAAGCAATGGAAATTTATCTCTATGCAAGGCAATCCATACACAGTGGTTTGTATTGTTTAAAGGCTTACACATTAATTTTTTTCACTGCAGAAAGCTGTGAACAAGCAGATGAGGAAGGAAAACATTCCTGAACAAAGCAAAGAGCTAATCCAAACAAGGATGTACACATACGGAATATTGACCTTACTTCAAAAGATAACTATTTTCTAAAGCTATGGGCCATAGCCAAACATTTTGTGCTTAGTTTTGCTCTTTAGAGGTAGTCAGGAAAGCATCCAGGATCAGTGCTACCAGTCTCAAAAATTCTTAGGACAATCTCAAAAATTCTTAGAACATGTGATATAGATGCACAAAAGAAGAACTCTGAACAACAAATTAGTGTTTGGGGTTTTTTTTCTCCAAGAACTAAGTTCTATACTACCCAAATTACTCAGCTGATAAGATCGATGGGAGCTTTAGGCCATCACAGCAAAACAGACATAGGAAAGAGCAAAATATATGAGAATTTATCTTCTTTTAGGGGAAAAAGCAGCTGATGAAAGAAACAACAAATATATAGAAATGTTTTAGAAGCAGAAGTGAACTGTTCTGTTTAACTTATAGTAGAGGAGTTTACCAAGAAAGAAATCTCTTAAAAGGGAGTTTTAATCTTAGTTGTAGCTTTTTCCAGTGGTGTTTTGGGGGATTTCTCTGTGGCAAGGAAACTACTTTGGTTTTGGGTCTTTGAAAACTCTATCAAGGAAAAGAACCATGCAAAGCCCTGGTAGAGGAAGTTTTTCTAATTTTGAGAATACTGTCCAATCTTCTGGGAGAGGCAGAAAGTGTCTATGATTGGAAGACTCGAAAGAAGAGAAAGAGCTTTTTGGGAGGAGGGGAGAGTCCTCTTTGCTTTTGAATGCTGAAACTAAGTTATTTAACCAGAATTAGTGTTATCAGAACGAAGAGGTAAAAAAAACACTATTACAGAAAGATGCATTTGCTCCTGCTTGTAAAGGAACTATCTGGGCACAGTTTAATTTTTGCTGGGTTGGCTGTTTTCAAAAAAAGCTTGAAAATAGGAGACAAAATCAGTATTTTAAGGAAACTCTAGGCATGTAACATCTTTTGGTTGCCAAGCTTTCAGACCTTTGCAACCTCTTGTTCTAATTCAGAGAGAGCTAAGCATTTTTTCACCATACTATTTTTCTTATGTAGGATCTCAATGACCCCTGCTACAGACAATCAGATTTGAGGGGGTTTAGTCAAAATATTTTAAGCTATTTCAAATTTTTAGGAAAGATTCTATAACTTCATTTATTATTCATTTTTGTGAAATTTTTTAGTGCTTTCCCTATTGCTATATTAAGCAGCCCTTATAAACAAGATAAGGAAAACATATCAGAAAACAGAAAGGCAGTCCCAGCTCAATTCTTCCACCTGAAGAGAGTACCAAAGGCTTCCATCTTTTCACAAAGATTTGTTCAGCTTGTATCTGGCAACATTTCTTGGAAGCTATATCTGCCAATCCTTGCTGGACTCAAAATTGACTGATAACATGCTGAGTTTTATCACATAAGTAGAACTTACTGTGTAAGTTACAGCAATTACAGCAATAGTGTACTTGTCATAGAAGAGAAAATGAATGGATTGCACAGTCAAGCACTTTATGTACCGACACTATTTTCATTTTTATCAAATTTTGGAAGAGAAGAAAGTGGAGTTGGGAAAGATCCTGGTAATATATGTTACTTTTTGAGCAATGGATAGGCCTAATCAAATTTGTTAATGTTCCAAAGACAGATATTCCTTCCTGTCTTCAAGTGTGTAATCTACATGAATAGACCAGAGCATGAAGACTGGGAATAGCAGGCTGTAACATCTGAGAGTGATGGTAGGTCATCCCATATGTGTCTGTGACATTTCCATAGGCTTCAGTAAATATTTTTTAGTTTCTTAATTTTATCTCAGATGCCAGTTTGGACTAAGTTCAGAAAATCTCATGGATTGGCACCATTTCAAGCAAACAATTTATGACAATAACAGGGTTAAAAATACAGTACTGGTGATGAACTGATTGAAAACCAGTTCAGCTCCATGACCCGTAGCTATACTGACCAGGGCCTGTGAATTCCTCATTCTTGTACACCCATTTCTGGAGTGCCTCGAACTCCAGGGATATAGGAACAAGAAAAAAATCCCTATATTTTGAAGAGAGCAGTCACTAAAAATGTATTTGGCAGCTGGATGGGAAAAGTCTATCCTAACAGACATAAATCTGGGTAGAAAGGAGAAAGCAAAATATTCTCCATCATGCAAAGCCTGTGCACATTCTGGTTAAGTGGGAAAAATATCTGAGTAAATAGGTGCCCATTTACTCTAGCTGCCTTTTAAAGTTAGATTTCACTTAATACTTTGCCAGCGTAGGTGGCAATATTAAGCCGCCTAGCAGTTCATCACAACATGTAATGAATAATCTATGACCTCTTACAGCCTTTTTTTGGTACATGACACAGAACCATGGTACATGACGCAGAAATAATGGCTCACAAGACTAAACAAAGTGGAATTATACAGATGAATAAAAGTATTTGTGAGACGATAGTAAAATATCAATAGAAACATAAGAAAAATCCAGTCATACCTGCCAAGAATGACGTGCTGAGCTTTTATCATTTTGCTTCAGTAAGGTATTTGACACAGGAATGCTTAATGATAGTCAGTGTTGGTTTCTGGTTTATGTTTAACCTCTGAATGTGCTAACCGGGAATGTCAGGAATCATTCTGATTTTGAAATAAAACTGAGCAGTTCTGTGGGAGGGACTGTAAAGATTTGTGTTCATAAGGTAGAAATGCAATAGGGTGTGGATTTTGCTGTGGTGCTTCCCCACAGCACCATCTTGGAATATTATTCGTCTAAGCTGTCACAAGCAAATGTAAAAACTTAGATGATGCTTGGGGGCTAGATTATTAACAGCAGCCAAGAATACTATATATGATGGGTTAAGGGATAACTCATCCTGGGCTCAGCTTTGCTCGATTTCCTGCTGCAGAGATACTGTGCATGGGGATCGTCCTTCCAGCATCGTTAGATAGTTTGTGCATGTCTCTGCTTAAATGCTGCCATGCATCTATTGTATCACTGCAATGAATGCACACAGAACTGAAAACTCCTTTTTGCTGTATATTTAGATAGATATGGTTTACTTCATTCCTTTTATATATCACCGGGTTCTCTAACTGAAAAAAGTTATATTAAGACTCACTGCCTTTTGTCTGCTTACTGTGAGTCAGTTGTCATTTAAGAAGGTTTCAAATAAATAGTACATTTGAAAGTAGCAAATTCTGCAGTTTTGTGAATCCAGCATCTGCTCCAAAATGTATAAAAGTTTTAATTTGGTAAGACTCAACTGGGAATGCTGAAGGAAAAGAAAGAAAATTCCAGTATAAGGTCCATTTCAGGACCTTTTCAGTAAATCCTCATTTATTTACCAGAGAACCCTAACAAAGTTCCTCTTCAGCTTGGAGGGGAGAGGAGGTAGGGGAGGGGGGATCTGGAGGATGAGGGATTTTTACTTCTGCTTTTTATCTGAGTTGTGATTGTCAGAGGAGCGTGGGTTTTTTCCTCAGACTCCCAGCACATTTCTTTCACCTGAAACATTCCAAGCTTTGCTAGTATCTATGATTTTGAGATAATTTAATTTTTATGGAATCCTCTGTGTTGTTTATATCTGAGATGAAGTTTCAACTTCCAGGACATCCTAATTTTGTGCCTACACCAGAAGAAGACCTTATAATCAAGCCCACTATTTACCAGTGCAGTCTGATAATATTGTTTCTAAAATCAGATTAATGACACGTTGTGAATACTAGTTTCAAGGACTGGTTAAATCTCTCGAGGTTATGCCCTCCTTGAATCTCTGAATTCCCAAAAAGGAAAAAAAGAGCATGGTCAAGGCTAGTGGCCCCTAAAATTAGACCTTACAGCTGTGTTTTGGTTTCTGGGTGTGTGTGTGTATGAACACAGAGCTCATCTGTGTATTGGGGCTTCTGTACCATACAAGAAAGCTTGTTGGTAGCTGAAATCCTCACTCAGTCTCAGATTTAGTCAAATTTTTCAATTTAATTTATGATATACAACAGTGCTAAAAGGCAGCACATCCTATTCATGTCATGAGACTTCTAGATATATTACCTCTGGAAACCCAAAGAGATAAGTTATTCCTTTTTGTTTATCTATATTTTTCATTTGAGCATTTGTATGTCATTCTTCTGCCTTTACTGTGGTTTCACTTTCCAGGGGGACATAAGTACTGCTGTAAATTACACTGGCTTTTAATGACCCAGAAGAGTGTCAGGGAACTGTAGGACTGCCACGCTGTGTTTATTCACATGATGCCCTTGCCAGGCCAAAATTCTTACGTTTGGTGCTGGAGGCTGGTGATCCAGGACCCAGCTCAGCAGGCACAGGCTGAAATAGGCTGCTTTTGCTGTGGCCAGCACAGCCACTGCGCAGCTTCTGCAGAGGACTAGGTAACTGCCCTTGTGGCAGAGTCTAGCTGAAACATTTTACACCCTGTGATATCCAAAGAGAGGCATTAAGATCAGTAGAGTGAATCAAAATTTGATGGGTCAATAAATTCAACATTTTACAAATTTGCATGAACAGAACAATCAGGTAATAGTGTTTTTACTTCTATAAAGTCATTAGACAGCTTGTTCACCACAAGGTTAACTGAAATTACTTAAGGCAGCTGAGATGACTGTAAAGCTTTAGTCTTAAGTAATAATGAACAACTTTTACCATGTTAGCAGAGGCCGATGCAGAAGCAGCATTTAAAGTTTGGTTTGTAATACTTCAAGAAATTAAAAAATATATAAATGTAAACATTCTGACTTCTTGCTTCTCTGGATTGTGAAGACTGTAAGATCATTTCTTTAGGCCTCTTTAAATGAGCTGTGCTGACTCTGCTGGGAAAGAAATATTATACTGATCTCCAAAAATCTGAAAATTATTATTCTGTTTTTACAGCCTCTATAAGTCTCTCTCTCTCTCTCTCTCTCTCCCTATCAACCCAAGGAAGTTAGCTGTTGGCTGAAACAAAAAAAAGAAAGAAAATTGTTTTAACTGAATATTTAATAAGATACAGCAATATCATTGCATATTTCAAAATGCAGAGTTGCTCTTATCCTGCCAAATTTGAATCATTGCTTATAGAAGACTCGGTACAAACAATAAATTTACTTAATGAACATGTACTTCCCATATGTCAATGTCAAAAAAAGTAACATACAACTGAATTTTCATCCCAGTATTTTATATTGGTGGAAAACATTTTGCCAGACACTGGGATAATTCTGTTGCCAGATGAAGTGCTCTCCCCTCATTTCTGGTCAGCTTGAGGCCTACATCAGAAAGCCATCAGGACCATGCTCCTGAAATCTTTGTAAGAGCTAAGCCACTCTTCCTGCCTAAATGCACTGTTACTGGTACTCTTACTTTTCCTAGAAGGTAGCCAGGAGCTATCCCTAGATTCCTGCATTCTGTGTCAAAGTGAACTAATGATGTGGCAAAACAGCATTTACCAGGCTGCTTAAATCTCTATTCAAATGTTAGGAGAATTCAAATTTTGATTTTCAGTATGTGCTTTCCCTTGGGCATACAGGATTTACAGAGAAATTATGATTGCAGTGGCTTTAAGGATGTTTCAAAACCAAGAACCATGTGTGCAAATACGAACATACATAAATATTTGTTTTTCTTCCAAAGGTCAGTAATATAAATAGTCATGTGAGAGAAGGAAGTGGTAAAAGGCACCAGACAGGAACTCGAAGCTTGGGTTCAGTTCCTGGGTTTGCTACAATTTGTGATTGCAGGCAAGTCTTATAGGTATAACATATCACTACCTCAGAGGGCTGCTATTAATTAATGTGTGTGCCTGAGGTCTGTGCTAGTAGGGATGAGAGCAGGGAGTCCTCTCTGTGAAGCTGCAGCAGGGTTGCTTTCCGCACCCGAGGCATTTCCTTCAAAGCTAATACAGGTATCTTCACGTAGCACACCACGGGTAGTCCAGACAATTCCCTGCTTCCTAGCATTGAAATTCACGTTTTTGCACTCTGGGAGCTACATTCACTGAAGTTCTAAAATTTTAGTTTGAGGCTATGAAAATTGGTCACTGTGTAGTCATGGGGGGGGGGGGGGGGGGAAGACCTCATAGTAGAAGAATGAGGGGATGGATTTTTTTTCTCCAGCACATACGAACTCAATTTCAGAGAGAAATGAATCTCAGACTGTAAGCACATGAGGACACCTCTGAGGAGTCAGAACAAAGGGTCTCTTAAATGATAATCAGTCATTCTATCAGCCTGTGATTACAGCAAAATGTTTTTGTTGTAAAACATTTGTCTGACACATGCTTGTAAATCTGCCAAAAAGGATATCCTACTTAAACAAAACAGACGTTAGCCTCAAAAGTGGGTTTTCAGCTCAAGATACTCCTGATTTTTTTTGTAACTTTTGTTTAGTTAATACAAGTGGTTAGAGAGTACCATTTAAACAAAAGCATGATCATGGTTGCTCTGTGATGCTCCAGCAGAAAAGAGTTACCCCATACTGCAGGGGCCATCCAGCGTGAAGGCCGTTGTGAGCCCTGCAGATCCTGCCCCCCTGGTGCACCCAAATGAGGTGCTCCTGCTCCCATCCTGGCCCTGGTCCTCAGGCCCAGCTGACCCTCCTGGTGCAGGAAATTGGCAACTCCCACAGCACGGGTCTGAGTTTGATTTTGCCTGCTAACCACACTTCGCAGGGCTGCAATAGCATGGCTTGGAAGAAGCAAGGACGTGGCCTTTGCTGTTTGACAGCAGGTATTTTGCAGTCCCACACCTTGTCTCCTCTGTCTGCACTCATGGAGAGCCACCAGCGGAGGGTCTCCCAAGATCCTCACGTCCTCTCCTCCTCATGTACATGTATATGCCCATGCTTTCCAGCTCATGGACAAACCTGCTGCAAAACCACAACAGGTTTGCTGAGCACTCTCCAGAGAGGGCTGGGCAAAATCTCTCTTACAGACTCCAGTTGCTGCTTTATTATGTGTAACTGGAATCACCTTTGCTGTCTGGTTCACTCATTGCAAGTGGAGGCATAAACTTACTGTAAATACAGAAGGTACAGAAAAGGAACTGAAAGGTCATTGCACGCTGAGAGACACCAGAGGCAGAAATGCAGCCAGCCCAATAGGAGCTTTAGCTCAGTAAATACTGAATTGAATAAATTCTGCATATGAACAGGCAAAATTGCTAAGAAAAAATGAGATTATTCCAGGACACTCTGAAAACTTACTGTATGTTTATGTTATGCAAGTCAAAAGAGGGCTGAGAAGGAGAGACACTCAGAGTGTCATGGAAAAAAAAAAAAATTTTTAATGAAATGAAAGCAAAAAGAAAGCAACCATAAATGATAGGACAGCTCTCAATATTTAGGTCACCTATGGGTCCAACTGGTCTTGTTGCATATATGTTTTAAATCAGCACAGCTGTACTGACTAGAATTTTAAAGAGAGAAAATTGGGAGGTTATTATGGGATTAAAAATAATAGAATTATTAAATCTTTATTATGTTTCCATCTTTTGTAAAGGAAATACAGAGCAAATTGCTTTCAGCTAGGAATCAGTCTTCAAAGTTAAAGAGGATATATTCTGTTAGGTAGATAATTTAATTGGTCAGTAGAATTTCATTTAAACAAACCGAACAATATCCATGAGCAGGATGAGAGGGAAAGAGAGAGAGAAAACCTTTGAACATGTTTATTTTATTTTTATTTTGATATAAAGTTCACTAGCTTACGGTGACATCCTTGCATAAAACTACAAAGATAGGCAATTTAAGGTCAATTATCAAAAAGGCTGCATGGGAGAGGTAAGATGAGAAAATGATCCAATGATTTTAAAGACTGTTTTAAAGAAGTTGTTGAAAGCTATTTTAAAGAGGTCTCTGTTAGAGGGATAACATCTCAAGACACTCAGCTTATATTGAAGCAAAGGAATTCAAGCTTAACTAACTTGCTGGAATTCTTTGAAGATATTACTGCCATGACAGATAAGGAGAATTCTAATTTAATTAGGTTTTCCAAAGATAGTTAGCATTGTTCCACATCAAAGATTACTGGATAAAAGGTATAGAACAAAATATAAGAGCTAGTGTAGGATAAAAATCGTCTCCAAATGTAAAGAACAAAAGAGAATGATACACACCTATTATCTAAGAGTAAAAGAGGCTATCTATTATTGCAGGTTCAAATATATGCTTTGGACATTCTAAAAATATTAAGTTATGAGTAATTTGAATAGGACTTTTAAAAACCAAGGGCCATGGTTTCTGATGGAATATATCCACTTGTGTCTTTCAGCCACCACAAATTTACTTGCCTCATGAAATGTGGCAGAATTTTCCCAGTTGGTTAAAATCTGATCTCATAGGAAAATTAGGGATTTCTTATGATTTTCCCTTGCCCTGACAATGCTTGAGTGCAAAAACAAAAATCTATGGAAGACCTCAGTGCCACGCCGGTCTAAAAGTAAGGCCACAAGCATTTGTGGTTATTTAAAACATGCACTAGAGCAGCTTCCAGGCTAACCTAATTTGGCACAAGGATTTTAAAAGTCAGAATATTGTAACACTGCTTGTAATGCCCAGACAAATTGCAGACTTATATTGTTTGCTTACTGGCTGCACCACACTTTAAAACTACAGGCAAACGGATTAGGGCTTCCCCCAAGTTCAAAAATTAGAGTAATTGAGAAATGTTTCCATCACAACTACTTTATGCCAAGACTTTATGTAGTGTTAATGAAAAAAGTTTTGGAAGTTAAAGACATGTTCAGAATGAGTTAGAGGAGCAGAGTGAAAAAGAAGGGAAGTTAGTTTCAGATAAACAAGGGGAAAAAAAAAGACTGGGCATATTGACTTGGACAGGCTCTTCCTGTCCCTGTGCTGAACATTTCTTATGTTGCCTTCTCTGCTTTCTAATCATATACTCCAGTTGAAAAGGAATACTTTTCTCTTGTGTTTTTCTTTCCATAAGTATGATAACTGTTACTGTTCTAGGCCTTTCCTAAAATGTAAATTAGCAATATCTGAACCAAAAGAAATAACACACGATGCATTACTCAAAGCAGTTAGAAAGGCAAAGTTAAAAATCATGTACTGATTTTTGGGGTTGTGCCTCCCTCTTTGTGTTTTTGGTCATGAACTATGATGAAGAATTTTTTTTAGTTCCTTTAAAGGATAAATTGCAACTTTCAATAGTGTTACTTAGATAATTACACTCAGAATAACACCATCCTCCAATAGATTCAGCCTATGATTTGTGGTAAGAAATCTATCTCATATTTTGTGCATATTACAATATGAAGTAAAGTCAGGTGAGCAAGCTCTTCTGTCTAACAGAAAGGTATTTTATGAGTAACTTGCTGGAGATGGCATCTCATGTCTGGTACAGTAATTACAAAGCACAAAAATCTTGATAATTATTCAGAATTGCATAGTAATTTGTTTCATGATATTCTTCAGCTTGTTTTAATCAATCTTCAGCTCACAGCCTGCAATAACTTTGCAATCCAAATGAGGACATAGTTTTCAGACACAACTAGCATAGGAGTCAGATTACTTAGGAAAGGGCTAATTATCAAAAAATATGCAGCACCAAGAGTTTCTGTCTGTGCAGAGAAAGCCCTGTATTTGTTATGCAGCAGACAGCACTTGGATGGTTGGCATCCTAGCTGCTGCAAGCACAGACATCCATTTTCATATGGTTATGAAGAAAAAGTTGGCATCCACAGACACCCTTTACCAGAATGTGGACTGCAACACAGGAAATGGTGTAACGTTCAAGTATTTTCCTGTATTTAAGTCCAGATGTCCATCTGCCTGTACTGCTTGCTATATGCTCACTTCCACTTGTAAATGTTCTGATGTTCTTTGGGATTCACCAAATTGGCCTTATCCTATTTGCTTTAAGAGAGCTGGTCTGAGCAAAATTCGTCATAGGTAGAAAAATCAAAAATAGCGATAAGTCTGCAACCTTCTCTCTGGGGCTGAAATAATTACTGGAGTGTCAGGAGTCCAGGAAGGTAGTCCAGAAACGGACCAAAAATTTAGCAGAAGTTTAGGGTATTGAAGCTTTGTGAGAATAGGCCTCCTATTAGTAGTCTGATCTAACAATGAAAAGAGAAAAAACAGTGAGTCACAGCTCCTAGCTTCATTCCTAGATGCACCATTAGAAGTTGGAGCAGTGGTTTTGGTCAACCGTTTGCACGAACCTCATTTGCAGCAGCATAAATAAGGAGTAGTTGTACTTTGGTCAGAGAAGTTCACTCCACAATAAAACTGCAGTGACATCAACCTGAGATCACAAGGATCACGCTCTGCCACCATAACAGAATAGTTATGATCCCACACATGTAATGTTTCCTATGGTTAGAAGTTTCAAATAATTCATTGTTAAACTTTTAAATCCTCAGAAGAGGGACAGTAAGGCTATCTAATTTATTGACTGCTCAAGGTCAGAACTGCTGACTGTTTATCCTCTGGAGTACCCTCATGGACTAGGCTGGGTGGACCAGCTGGTAAATCTACCAAAAATCATTGTGTGCACCCCGGGTTTTCAAAAACACTCAGTTGCTGGGTTGCATTCAGAGTGAGCAGCCACAGCACACTGCAGCTGTCCCGACTTTCTCTTTGTGTCCCACCTGCAATGACTGAGATGAAGCAGACAAGTTGGGCTGCGGTCGTCCCTAGAAGGGTCTTGCCATCACCTGCCACCAAGGGCCATGGGACTCACGCACAGCCGGAGTCCCGGCCACCGACAAAGACAACGTGAGGACCAGGTTGATACCAGAGCACTGATTCATCACAAACTTCACCAGTTTAGTGAAAACTAAGGCCTTGACTTTACAGTGAGATCTGTTAACACAGACAGCATCTGGGAAACTGTTGCTGACATGAATGCAGATTTATGACTTTTTTGCTAGCACTATGGTGCTTGCAAATTTGAGGGATGTATTAAAAAAGATAATAGGTGAGGAATTCCCTGTGATGCATTACAAAGGTGGCTTCATGCTGCAGTAATTCCCCCATGAATGGAAACATTACTTGTAAGGGACATTAATGTCCCATATCATTCCTAATGTTTTACAAAAGTGTTCAGAGGAAATTAGTGGTTCTAATGCCAGATCCCAGTGTATGGAAACAATAGGGGACCATAAATTAAAAAAAAAAAACATTTTTCAGGCAGCTTTCTGACTTGCCATGAAAAATCTTTCTCATCCCTCTTGAGTCTAATGATGTTCCTCATTAGGGACTGGAATTTTAAAAAAGACCAGAAGAGTCAGGGTGTTTTAGATAAAAGATCGTTGCTTTTGAAAAAAAATGTTTTCTGCATTTAGATTTGGTTCTTGGCGTTCTCTCCTCCTTGTTTCAGGAGTATTTCTAGGCAGAACCTCTTTCCTGATTTTGGAGTTTATTCTTTGATTTTTCTTTCAATGAATGGGTGACATTTCAGTAGGCTGGGCTCATTTGCCCGGGCAGAACAAGGGAAAATAAAAATAACCAGCTGAAGAACTGAAGTTACTGGAATGTGTAATACTCAGCACTAAAATGGCACAAAAGTGCTTGCCTATTTATAGCTCTTCTTTTGAGACGCAGTGAGGCATGGTTCGGGCACTAGGTACAATGGCTCACCCAGGAAAGTGCTTGGCCTTGCATTCTGCACATGAAAGACTTTTTGTTTGTTTGTTGCAACATCAGTAATTTCCCAGGAGAATGGGGCTCACTCAGAGGTTTGGCTATTTTATGCAAGAAAATGACAGGTTTTACATGCCAGTTTGGTCTGCGACCAAAAACTTAGATGTTTAATAAGTGACTAGGTAAAAGCCTATGATTTCTGTAACTGGGATTTATCCAAATTTCTCTGCCTTTATATCTTTGCTGAGACATGCATGATTATCATGCAAGAAAAGTGTTTTCAGTGCAGTGTGGTAACAGACCTGTAGTATCTCATTCATCAAATGACGAGTCTTTGAGGAGGACAAAACACTCCGGATTTACTGGTATCTAATCTTTTTTTCATGTGCCTCATCGTCCTTATTTGAGTCATGCCAAATTACACTTAATAAATTATGAGTTTGCTGTTTTCTCTCTTTTTTCAAGTTTCACTTAATGGTATTTTTTTTCCAGTTCAGTAGAAGATAAGATCATTTGAAATATCAGAGACTAGAACAACTGGAGAGATATAAGAAACTGCTGTTCGGAAAAGAAAAAAAAAAGAGAGAGAGAGAGAGAGAGAGAGAGAGAGAAATGTGTTGTATATAACATACAGAAGACAACTCCAAAAAGAAAGCGATATTAGTAGCAGTCCAGAGATTTTGGTGATTTGTGTAAACATAACCCAAGCCTTATGCTGCACTGTGTGGACTGATCCCACACAACACTCTGCAATAGAATTCAGTAGTGCTTCAACAGTACATTTGATGGAGTAGAGTATATCCCTACAGGGACTGCGTTCATGCTGTGCTTTTGGTGGAGCTAGCAGCAAATCTAAGTCTTCATAAATACAGAAGGCAAGCTGTGTTCATAGAGGAGACACATTTGTCCAATACCCTCCTGAGCAAAATGGCAAGCAGAGCCACCAACTGAATTCAAGGTTATAAATGGAGTGTCATTACTGATTGCAGATGAACTTTGAAAGATAGAAAATCAGTGAATATATTTTGACTTCACTTATGGGTAAACTCATGACACCTTTCTGCTTAATAACAGCAGTTTATCTGGATCAGAGATGTATGGTAAAAACAAAAATAAGCAAAGCCATCATCATCTTTTTTTTTTTATTTCTAAGCTACACCTCGCATCCATGGTCTCTTGAGTTTATTCTCCAGTGTTAAAGGGACAAATCTTTGGAAATCTATTTCCCTAAATAAGACCCAGACCTTAGTGATTTTATAACTGCACATAACCACCATCATGAAGTGTATATAAACAGTATTTTAATAAAAGACATACTGCTTGTTTTTCATGGCTTCTTATATCCCAATGCCCCTAAATAAAAATGTTTAAATGATAATCAGTGTTTGCTCTCTGTATCTCTTTGGGAGAGCCAAATTTGCTGGAAACAATACCTTATCCTATATGGAAACCTCACATAATCCATATTCTCTCCAGTTTTGTGTCTGTCCTGCTCTACAGTAATTATTAATAATTTATTTTGAGAACAGAGGAACATAAGGAATGCCCTATACAGTCAGTTCAGTGGTCCACTTAGCTCAGTACTCTGTCTCCAGCACTGGCAACAGGAGATGCTGGTTAGGAAGAACACGTGAGCTGAGCCACTTTCTGCCAGCCACTCTCCTCATGCTCCCCCAGCATCCACAGTCACTGGATTTGGGGTGTTCAAGTGTGTATGCCTGCCTACTCCCTTTAGTCCTTTGAACATTTAGACGTATGACAGTCATTTTGCAGAAACAACTAAAGAAAGTCCATGCCTTTTTGAAACTGAAACCTATAATCAAGCATGACCACAAAGGTAGGATCAAAAGCAACAGAAAGTAGAGAGAGGAAGGAAAAATTTTCTGAAAAAACTCTTGGTGATTCAGCAAGGCACAGTCACTGTGAAAAAAAAACAAAAAAATCTGAACTGAAGCCAAGTAATGAATATGGTCCTGTGGATTCATTAAGGTACATTAATGCTGCAGCTTTCACATCTGTTCCCTGAAGTTCCAGAGCAAAAACAAGTCATCTGCAGGCTTGGCTTCCTCATTGTGTGAAATATTCCTCTATTAAATTAATCTGGAGAAAATGGATCCATTTCTTCTCTGGTGGGATTTTATTTTGTTTTAATAGAGTTGCATACCATGGATTTTAGCCCACTGAGGCCAATGATAAATTATATGTGAATAAAAACAAAAACCAAATGAAACAGCTAAATAAAAACTACATGTTATTTTTTTCCTCTAACAGCAAAGCCTTTGGCTCAACAGCAATTTTTTTTTTCTCTAGTGTCGAGAAGGCTAGCAATTTACACTAACAAAATTGGCACAATAATCCTGGGAATCCTTTTTTTTTGATGAACAATAGCACAAAGTTTAACACTACATTTCCATGTCCTCCAACACTGAAGTATCTTCCAACTATGAAACAGAATTCCTGATGGCAGTGTCTCAAAGGGAGTGGCTTATGCTTGACCCTGTTAATCTAAAAATTGGAAAAGTTCCTCACAATGTCCCAAGGCAGTAATTCCTTGATGTTTTATACTGCAGAATTTCCTCCTGTCACCCTCTGATTATCACTGTTCTTTCAGGTCATGCTGGTGATGCAACCATCCACTTGGAGCAGTGAAACTCCAAAAAGTTATTTCTAGTGTTTTTAAAACATATATAAGCTCATCGTGTTCAATACTGTGCCTTTGAAATAGCCTAGAAGCACGTTTGTTAATGGGCTTGCAAATTTACATTTATTTATGTGTTTCTGCTTAAGACTAATCTGTGTGATTTAATAATTACTAAGTGGAACTCCCTAACTCCCTGTTAGTCTCCCTAAGCATCCCACCAAAATTAGCACATACCCTCTGTAGCAATAAGCTGCTAAATAGCCATTGCAGGGTAGATTTGTCAGTGCTGTGGCTCACATGGTATGTTCTCCACATCTCTCGTTGCGGTTGTCTTTCTGTCAATGATTAAATGTATTATCTTTTTCACTGGTTCCTTTACAAAAATGCTTTCCAAGCTGTTGATTAATTAAGCTCCTCTTCACATGTGATTAGGGCATAGGATTGTGAGTCAGGCAGCTTAAATTCCCTCTATGGCTATGCCACAGGCATTCTGCATTTTCCTGGGAAAGTCAGTTTAAAGTCTCTGTTCCTTAAAACACACAGTGTTCATACAGGGATTAATGAAATACAGCTTTGCAACATGTATGTTTAACTTAGTAATACCATAAACTACATGCATACCTTTGATGATATGATATTGTCAAAATGCAAATGACCATTAATAATTGTATATTCCAGTGCTTTTCCACTGCATATTAATTTGTAAGGTATATTCAAACTGCTTTGTTCTTAATTTGAGAGCATTCTCTTCTCACTCAAATTCTAGAGGCCACAGAATTTGAATTTAAAACTATAACAAACTTTTCATATAAATTACAGTTTTACATTCACTTGAAGAGATTTTAATTAGGTGAAATTAGCTCCTTCTCTTACTGAAACATCTTTAGAGCTGCTGTAATTCAATAGACATCTATTTGCTGTGGCAAAAGGTCTAACTTTGATGTTATCAATTTACTAAAGAGTTCAAAGCAAATAATAGAAAAATCACTTTTGAGTGACTCACTTCATTCTGCAATAACTAAGATACCTAGAAGGAGTGACCAAAAAGCAGAACACAATTTCACAGATTTCTGTTCATGACCATGATAACTTTTGAGCTTGTTCAAAAGGGAGAAATGCATGTTGTATGAAGTTCTCTAGTCAGCTTAGAGCATGTTTGGCTGTACAGTGATAGCAACATGCTCACAACATTTACAAAAGTAGGTAGTACTCATAGTCAGATGGATCCACTTATCTTCATTGGATACAGCCCAGACTCACTACTTGAACACCTACATCATTCTGCATCTTGTCATACAAAGGCTACAAAGCTTATTTTCCTCCTTACTGCTCTTCAGTAGACACACGGATATTTCAGAAAAGTTCTGAGATACCATGGCTGTGTGACCAATATGTGAATAATACTCCTCCAGTAAACTCAATTACTGCTTTAGTGATGATACTGTAGTACTAGGAAGAAATCATAAGAAGAATAAGATAAGAATTGTTTCTTCATTCTTCAAGGCAAAAGTAAATTTAGTTGAGTGTGGGATATAACTTCAGGAATTCAAGTCATCAAGCCACAGAACAGCAAAGAAGTGTGTAGGTGTAAGTTATGCTTGGCTCTCCAGAAAGCACTAAGAGAATACTTCAGAAATACACTGCTCTTCTCTGTCTGGGCAGGAGACTTTGAGGCTTCTCCTTTGGGGAATAGACCTAGGAAATCCAATTAGTTCTATTGGCCCCTTTAATTTTACAAAGCACAGTTCTTGATTTTAAAAGAGGGGTATGTCATCTATACAAGATAACTGATGTTGACATGTCTCTAGTAAGGTTCTTGAGAAACATCAAAGGCTCATGCTAACACCTCTCCACTTTGCTTCCTCAACTTTTACACGTATCCTCAAGAACAGAATTCGAAGTCTGAATCAATTCACAGACTGGTGTTCTGGTGACTGTCTCACTCGATATGACTTTCCAATACATCAGCAGAGCCTTGCTCCACTGCTGATCTGTGGGAAACAAACTCCGATATGAAACTGCATGATAAAAGAAATGGTTGGCATAGTTACAGGGAAATGCCAGCTATACCTTACGTAAAGCCTTTCCTAGAAATGGAACAGTTTACAAGTTAACAATGTTATAAACATGCTGAATGTGAAATCACTCATGACTGTAACTAGAAAGGGGCTACAATATTTTTCTTAATAATTTTGCCCTCAGCTATTCTAGTAAACTGACACAATTATGGAAAAGATAGATGAATAAAATATTACAGCCTTCAGATAACTGAATTTTGCTTTCCATTTACATTTTTTAAAAGTGTTCTTTTTTAAAAAAAGAATACTTTTTTTAAATGTTTGAACACTGGCTGAAGAGGGGGAGTCTATGTGTATATACGTGTATATAGAGCCATTTCCTAAGCAAATATGTATACAGGTATACATCCATATACATACAGCTGCTTAAGTATTTGACTGGCCCTTTGAAAAAGTTAGTTTTTAAAAGATAACGTTATAAAGCTGTATCTGGTTGACTTTTATACAAGACACTATCTTCCTATGCTATTTCATTACAACCCTGATTGTATGATGTGCAATATATATATTTATGAATATATATAAAATTTTAAGCCTCAAATATATGAATGTTTTTCTCATCCTTCCTGTACCAAAGCAAACCTTTACCCTGATTCTGCTTTTTCAGAGGCATCATGATGGATACACATGTACTGAAAACACTCTTTGCTGTCCACCTCTCGCTGTTTTTCCTCTTCCATGCTGCAGTGACCAATTCCCATTTTCAGCTTGTGCTTACAGAAACATTTTGGAGAAGAAGCCAGCCTCTCCCAATGGTGCTCTTTCTAACTTGAACAGTTTACCACTCCTTGGTGTAATTTTAACTTGCTGCCTCAGAACAAAAAAAAACCCACAGACCACAGCATTCAGCTGTGGATGTCAGCTGTCCCAGCTGAAGTGGTTAGATCAACATGGCATGAAGGAGGGTGAACCTAATGGATGAATGAAAGGATATGAGCTTTCTCTTAAAGTAAGCCTCCAGAAAACCCTACTGTGGTAGACAGATTAAGGAAGTTTCCTTTTCTGTACATAATTAACGTGGGAGTAATATACGGGTAGTCTAATCTGGCATTAAGAGAAGGAACTTTTAAACTCCTAGAAAATAAATGTGGGCCATTAGTAAGCAAGCAGCTTTGCAAAGTTGTCTTAAGAATTTTTTTTTATGCTTTTGTGTCTTTTTTAAGATAAAAGAATCATAGTAAAGCACTAAATAAAAAAAGGTCCCTGTTAAAGTTCACTGAAGTATGATGTTTAATTAAGTTGGGCCTGGGACTGAAAAATGTGAGGCTACATTTAGCAAAGATAGAGGTTTTGTTTCATATTCTAACTGAAAGTCTTTGAAACATCACCAATTGCCGTGATACCTGATTTCTAAACTCTTCACCTAAATACCCTTGCCACTTAAGCTGTTTGTAAAGAACAAGCAATGTTTTTCTCAGTGTTGTTTTTAATCTCAGTTTGAAAAGTCTTGGAAAGCAGAATAAAGCAGATACTCCTCAATTTTTTTTTTTGGCTTATGAATTTTTTAATATACTAAAAGAAGTGGGTATGTTCTGATGCTACTGGTGTCCCACTTACTCGCTTACATTCCCAGCTACCCACACAGACACCTCACCTGCTTAGCAGTAGAAAAGGCCATAGTCATTGCAGCACTGCAGGAATAGAAAGCACAGAGTCTAAATCAAGCATTAACCTACCAAAAACTATTTTTTAATGCAGCATAAAACTCCTTTAGAGTAACTAGACCTCAATTCACAGTGAAAATTTTCTGATAAGAGTTGACCTCTTCTCAGACCTTTTCTTCATAGGAAATATTGGTACTGAGCAGTGGAAGACTCACATGCCACCTTCCTCATCTTTACCAGAGACCTGAGGACTTTCTTGGCACTTGTTGCACTCCGTGTCCTCAGGATGTCCAAGTGCTCATTGCATGCACCAAAGTTTTGGGGTGATGAGTCTTTCTGCCCCTTCCCCTCACCCCCAGTCATCTGTCCATCCAAAAGACACATTAGAGGCAAATGCATGGAGAAATACAGTGGTTTGGGTTCACTTTCTTTTACACAGATACAAAATTTATTGCATGCTACTGCCTAAACAGATTTCCTCTAGATGAGGAAATCTAGATGCTAGGATGCAATTTTTGTGTACACAGTTACACTGTATATTTCCTTTGATTTAATTGGTGAAATATGCTATTTTGCACAGCTTCCCTTTAAAACTTAATCTGACCCAATTTCACATTAAACTGGTCTAAAATTAACTTCAAAGTTTTACAAATTCTGTCCAACTTTGTCCTGGCTGATATAAGCCAGAGGCTAGTAATGAAATTCAATACCAAGAGATTTTTTTGTGATTTGTAGTTCAAAGGGGAATTTTGGCTTTTCTGCACTCTGTGGAACTACTCTCCTGTGATATAACGGCGTGTGCATCTGCCATCTCGAGACAAGAACCCTTAGCTGAAAATTCTCCTTCCACTCAGTGACAACCCCTCTTGGACTTACCCAGAAAAGGCTGCTTTAAATCTACGTGAAATCTTTATTAGTTTCTTTCTAGATAGTAACCTTTAAATTTGCCACACATACAGTAAAGCCTTAACCTGCCCATCACGTTACTGCCATGATGATTATTAACTAATATTATTTCAAAATATATTAATATTATTAGCAACAACAATAACTATGCTTTATTCATCTGAGCAAGCATTAGCTAGTGACTTTCTGCGTGCTTATATTTCTTGTATAGGACTGTCACAGAGATTCTTCTTTCAGAAAAGCTGCAGGCTTGATCATACAAGTATGTTCCCACTGAGGTGGGCCTTAACCAAGATTTTCAGTCCAAGTTCTCAAAAGCTGAGCCCACTGATCTGAGTATTTTGCCAAACTTTTGAAAGTGCAAAGCAGTCACCCTGGCCTGGACACAATATAAAAATTGAAAGCACAAGGCCCTTACTTACCTCATATAGCCTGATATGGCCCTGCCAAACCCAATAGATTCTTTTTTTTTTCTTTTTGGGGGGACAGAGAGGGGGGGAGGGGGAGAGCTGTAGCTTCACTTTAGTGGTTGCCACTAAAAGAAGTCCTCACAATATTATTTCTCACCAGGCTGGTACTTTCATAGTATCTGAAAGCCATATGGAGCTATTAACCACCTGAAAAAACCAGGAATATCGCTGTCCTGAGTATTCCAAGATACTGTATTTAAGTGGATCCTGTAGAAACACAAGCTTGTTGGATTGATATATTTCCCTATTTGTCTTTTCAGAAGCCAGGGAAATAAATTCTCCTTTAACTAACAGAACTGCACTGATATAACTGAAGGAGGAAGCTGGCCCACTTTGCTTTGTACACTTTTCTTAGGGCTGTATTACTAGTCCAGTTAAAACTTTGTTTAATGGCTGATGTGCCTCTCTAGTTGATTTAGCATCATTTTTAGTGTTTTCAGTAATATGCATTCATCTAACCCCAAGAGCCATTATGCCCATAAACATTTTTAGCTCTCAGTTTGATATATGTATATTGGCTGATTAATTTTCAAAATATCTATTTGTACTTATGCCAGACAGTCTGACATTTCCATTCAAGCATCCAGTTTGTGCACCAGCACTTTAAATCTCCAAGTAAATTCTTCCATGTTTATTTTTCTTAGAGAGAAAATCCCGTTTAATAAATGTGAGCCTACTTTTTTATATATTTTACTATTGAGAGAGTAGCTATATTCCTTTCTAAGTCATATTGAATTTTTTTATTGTGGCAAGAAAGGAAATAGAAACAATGCTAAAATTCTAGTGTG
Source organism: Apteryx mantelli (assembly GCF_036417845.1). Taxonomy (NCBI): domain Eukaryota; kingdom Metazoa; phylum Chordata; class Aves; order Apterygiformes; family Apterygidae; genus Apteryx; species Apteryx mantelli. The sequence continues at coordinate 55,193,751 of NC_089979.1, forward strand.
GGCTTTTGCCTACTCATAGCCTAAAGCACATAACCATCCTGTTGTCTGTTGTTACTGGAGAAAGCCTAGTGTTATGAAGCTAGGAAGGAGAGAGGAAAGAGATTTTTCTGGAGTTGCAGCCAATACTTGGTTCTCAGTCTGATCTCCTTAAAGATGCCTACTCCATTCCTGATGGTGTTTGTTGCCTCCTGCTATGTGTTTCCTTGCATGTTTAGTTTCTTGAAGTGAATTGTGGAGAATGCCTTTAAAAAGGTGTCAGCAAGCTAATCCCCCCAAACCCTGGGTCAAAGAAGTGGAGTTCCCACCTCCTGGTCCAGGAATGGAACTTGAAGCCAAGGTAGGAAGAGGAAAATACTACATCAGCTGCATCCCTGGACATCCAGCCAGCCAGCACCATCTCAGTGTTCAGTCAGTGCTCCAGAGCTTGCATATGAGATTCATGAAGGCTTCTATCCTAATTTTTTGGATCTTCTCCCTCTTCTTAATAGCCCAGTAATCACAGAGCAAATGAGGTCTTCACTGATTATTGCACTTGCTGTAGTCCTCATCAGTGACACCTCAGGATATAGTCCTGCTGCCACCAGCATTGGCAAAGCTTCCAGAGTTTGCTCAGAGCTGTCTTCATTTCTAGCCTATTTACGTGTCTGCACTATGACTCCAAGAGGGCCTCCACACTGCAGGGGAAGCAACCATGATTTTATCCTGTGCAAGCTGGCTTTAAAATATTTAATCCAGGACATGTTAACAGTGCAGCAAGAGCAAGACTAGAGGATCTGCACGTTCAAATATTTATGCTTCCTGGGTGAGTACAGCAAGAAGTGCTGCCAAGTGTACTGTTATCAGTGTCCTACACTGGCTGATTTAAAATTAACTCTAGGCACTGCCTACATGAGTCACAGCAACATATTTGACTGAAACAGCCATGCCCCTGTCGGCAGGACACAGAGCTCTGGGGAAAAGTGGAGATTAGCTGGTCTGAACCATTTTTATGTCCTTCAAACCTGGACTGCTTCCCTAGCTGAAGCGACTTACAGTGTAAGTTAGGCAGCTGTATGGGAGTGCTAGCAAGAACACCTTCTCTAAAGGGGGTATGAAAGAAGACCCTGGCAGGTGTTTTACACTGTACCTGTGCTGGGAGCGCTGTTAGCAGCTGTGAAAAATAAGTGCAGAGGCTGGTGTTTCATCTCCGTGGTCGCCAGGTGCTTAGAGAACTGAGGCCGAAAAGCAGCATGTGGAGTCACAGAGTAAAATAAGGGACATCCTACTATTGATTCATAAGCAGGACAACAGCTCTGAGGAATAGTCATTTATCAGCGACATTTACTTTCAAAAAAATGCTAACACTAAAGAAGCAGGAGGGGAAAAGGAAAGGCTGTGCAAGTTTTCTCATTTTGTCTGCAGAGTTTTCTCTGGACGTTAGTCCAGAACTGGACCCGGATTTGTTTGTTTCTTTTGAGTGAAAACATGTAATTATCTTACAAAAATCATGTGTAAATATAAAAATATCAAACATTTTGGAGTATATTTGTTGATGGAACTGCTCCAAACTGACTCCAAACTGACACACGCTGTCGTGAAAAGAATTTACTCTTTTCCCAGTGCCTTTCTAATTTTGTACACAGCAATGCTAGATGAAAGTTTTCAGGAGAAAGCAAATGCAGTTCTTTCTTTGCCACAGAAATGATCTGGTATACAGGAAATCAAGGTTACTGTTCCCTGATTATTTAAATAGAGCACAGCCTACTTAGTTTCTGGATCTCTCCTGTGAGCACTATAAATGTCATTCCCTGCTCTGCCAAACCACATCTTATGTTTGAGTAGTGCCCTCTTCTTCCTGTTGCTTAACTGACAAATAACTTAGTCGTGCCTATTTTAGGAGCACAAGGAATATTAAGGAATTGGTTCATAAAAAGAAACAAAGCAAGAGGTTTTCCCCTGCGGTAGCTCTGTGCCATGCAGGATTATCTCAGGTTTCTAGTTTCCTAGGAACATAGTAACTTCCCCATGGGTTGTTTTGTGGGCGGTGTTTTTGAATATATGCTAATCAGCTTTCCTGACGGGGAGAAGAGCTGCGGCGGAGTTGCACAGCTCTGCTTGCAGCAAACGAGAGGCTATTACAGACGAAGGCCATGCGTTCACGTTGGTGACGGGCTCGCTCACGCTCCCAGGCGAGGCAGCGCCGGGAGCCGACTCCGTCACCGGCGCTCTGGGAGGCATGTGCCTATGATAATGGAGATAAAGGAGTCAGGCAGCGTGGTCTTGACCGCCTACCATCCCCACAGCCCCGCTAGGATGCCAGGCATGGAGCAGAGCTTTGGGCAAGAGATCCCCTCCAGCCATTCGCCCACCAGCAGGTAAAGCCCGAAGAATTGTAACTGGTACCGTGCCCTCATGTTTTGCCTGGGTTGCTTGTGGTTTTTTTAATTTGGGTTTTGTTTTTGTTTGTTTTTTTTGTACTGTATGTTCTGCTATTCTGCTAGGCAGTTTGAAAGAGTTTTCCTATCACTTGGCCACTTCATAAGCACTTTACTCTTACACATTACTTGCCTCCATCAGGGAAGTGATTCACCCGGTGCTGCTGGTCATGCTTAGGAGAGGAAAATTCAAGTGCTTGTTTCAAATCGTATAAGTCAACAGATCAAGTTAGCTCCCTAACCAAGATTCTCAACAAGACAATCCCTAGGAAAAAAAGACATGAATCAGGCTTTTGCTCAGGTCATTCAAAACTGTGTTACAGAAACTGAGAAAGGCTGAAGTGACTGAGACTAATTTTCAGAAAATTGATTCTGGTTTTGCTTTAGATGATTATTCATTTTAATTCCTTCCCCATTCATCCCCCAGGTCAAGAACCAGCCCTTCCTTTTCTGTGAAATTGCAGTTGCTACTTTGCACCCTCACATACACACACTGGGAGACTGTATCCTTAAAGACTTAGTCTAAATAAGAAAATTCCTTTGTGTTGCAAGAAATTAAATATTGTCTTAATTAATGCAGTTGTGTGTATGTTTACTTCCCTGCTCTGCAAGAATTCATGTATTTCCACAGTTAAAAAACAGCAGTTTAGGCAATTTTATTGTTTTAGGAAATCTGACCTTTCTCTTAAACACACATTCATACTATTCATACTGTTAAAAAAAATCATACTACAAAAAGTTGGGGAAACTAGAAAATGTTATTTTGTGGCTTGACTGAAAAAAATTAGAACTATAGACTGAGGAAATAGGAATTAAATAGGAATTAAGTCTGTGACTCCTGATAATAAATATATTAATAAATATAATGATATTTACTTCATATTGTTTATTTGTAAGCCAATGGTTATTTTATTTTCAGTGTCATTATTTAGGTTAGCTGCATCTTCCTGTTCTTTGTGTATTTCCCTGGCTGTCTCATAAAGATTACTCCTTTGTTCTGCTAAACTGTTATTTGAGAGCAGTACCAAAATACACAATTTCATGTTAAGAAAAGAAACACACAGTCTGGGCTTTTAGACACAGTAAGAATGGGATTTGTTACTCAAATAAGAGTAATGGTTTGGCATTGGGTTACTGGGGAACATGTCATTTCTTCCCCAGGGAAGAATGTTTAACTGAATTTCCTTTTATGTCTGTGAGCAAAGGAAACATGGTGTTTTGCTATTTTTCTTGTAGGTGTGCTAATTGCTTTAAAATGGGCTTGAAACTTAAGCCCAAAATGTATGAAGGCTTAAATCACATACACGTCACCTAAGAAAAGCAGAAGTGCAAATTGCAGTTCCTGAAAGAAAAAAATAAAAGAGGATCCTGGCATTTTGATGAGGAACGTACTTTGGAAGCTCCTGCCATGAGACAAAGCCATGTGTCTCCCTACATGTCTGTGTGTGCCTAAGACTTTGGTGCTGTCTCCCCTTTCTTGTCTTTAACTTCCTGCAGCTGTCCAATAGCAATGGCCAAATTCTGCCATATGGGCAGTCAGTAACTATCTGAGTTTCCAAAGCCTGTTCAACAGAGGGATTTTATTAACTCAGCATGCAGTCCTCTGGAATGCAGAATCCAGGAAGGCAAATGCACTGAATGTTTCAGCAAATGGTAAAATAGGCTCTAGCTTAATCCCTACTTCATCTTCTAAGAATTCTTTCCTGGACTGCATTTTCTGTACAGCTTCCTCTGCCGCCATGCTAATGCAAGAAGCTTTGCTGTAGACTCTGTCTGGTGTTCCTTGAACCCTACTGCAAACGCCCTCATTACAGTATTCTAATTCCTTGACTCTGTAGGACAACAATTTGAAAAGGTATACAACAAACAAAGGTGTCACATATTGCTTGTTTGATAACAATAACAATTAGGACCCAGAGCCTGACTTTCCTCTGAGTTCTGTCGGTTTTAGGTAGATGTAGCTCTAATGAAGCCAGTACTTCAGATACAGATCTGTGAGAACAGAATCAGAGTCTTGGGTATTAGCATTTGACTTGGTAAATTATTGCTCAACTACCTATCAGCTTAGGAATCCAGATCTTTCATTACTATAACCTCCCTTCTTCTTGCTTCGGAGTGATGCTCCGTTTATATCAGAAGAACAACTCCTCTTCCCAAAGCCAGGCTTGCACATGAGTCTCTCCCAGCCATGTTTTCTCTTGCAGACACTTTCACCTTGGAAACCTTCTAAGCAGAGGTTTCTCACAGGAAGGAGAAGCTAATGCAGTCTCAGACTGTATTAAAATGCTCTGTTTCTCCCAATTAGAAAGGCTCTATTAAAAAAATAGAAAAGATTTAGGTGAGAAATCTTAAAAAATCTCACCAACCCATGCAGGCAGTGGAGAAGTCCATGAGCACCAGTGTGCACTAACAAAGTTACTCAGCTATTTAGAGTTCTGTTTCGTGCTCAGGATGGTCTCTGTCTGGCCTGCACAGAGAATTTTGGCACTTGTTTCATGTACCAGACCAGTTGGATTCATGTCTACATTCCTTGAAGGGCCAAGCAGGCAGGCATCCTGTGAGCACATCTAAAACATACATGGACAGCATTGACTTCAGCACAAAATGTAGCAACCACAAGTATTTTCATTCATGAACCCAATGGGGGAGACTGTCATAACTGTCTGGCTATAGGTTGGGTGATACTGAGCCATGGGGCTGTCAGGGGGACAGGAGAAAAGGTACTTTAGATGCTTCAAATGGAAGAGAGGTCACTGTGCAGGCAAGGACGTTAAATGCGTTGGTGTAAAGAAGGCGAGGGCTGGATGAAAGCTTGACTCCATGGTAATACAGTCACTAATCTGCAAAGGGAAGATTCTGGGTTCCAAAGTGGCTTACAAATTTTGCACTGCTGGATAACATAAAGATGTTCTTAACGTATGCTCTTAACATTAAAAAGTTAAGAAAAGGAACAACAAATTCCTGTCATTCTCCAGAATAAAAGAATATTAAGGGGATTTAGGATAGCTATGCTTAAATATCTCCTCCCCAGCTATCTTTATCATTCATTTCTATCTTGCTCTTTTTGTTCCTTCTACAGACTTACTTGCTTTACCAGTTGCACACATGGGGTCAGTGCTGAAAACTTCATGCTGAGATTGCTAGAGGTCCAGGAGAATTCAGCAGCCAAATCTTCCTTTATTTCTCACATTCTAGCATAATGCAACTAACAACTTCATCTTCTGTTTTGCTCATGGGATATTTAGGTCCCTTCACTTTGCTTGTCATCTGCTTTACATCACCACAATTGTTTACATTATTTATATTATTCATAGCTTTTTCACTTATTGCTTTTGAGAACAAGATATTGAGATCTTTTTTTCTTTCATTAGCAGTTAGTCCTATAGTTAGTCTAATTGAGAACAGCGAGAAAGGTTCCTATGCTTGTAGCCTTTCCTTCACTATTTTTTATCACATTTATTAGAATTCAGAAGTCACAAGTACCAGTGCCAAACTGCCCAGAAAATCACATTATCCCTTTCAATACAGACAATATCCTAGTACAACTGATTCAGGTTTAGTGAAAGTCAGCTCTTCCAGCCTCCCTTCTGAGAATGAGCTGTGCACAAGTACTGCTCCTAGATTATATACAGGAAAATGGGGCTACGGCCATACATCTTCCTCACATCTCCCTTTTGTCCTGCTTGCATCCAGTGAGAAGCTAGGGCTCCCTGCACTCAGAGGAAACAGGAATGACCCCCGTGTCAAATGGCCAGTAAGCTCTCTAAGGTAATTATGCAATTAGGGGAGTACAAAGCATTCCTCAGTGAGTCATGCTCAAGCTTTCTTTTGACTCAAGTATGAGAGTTAGTGAATTCCTCAGTCCATTTGTTACTAACATGTCTATGAGCAAAGAACTCATCCTGCACTGTAAATCACAAGTATTTCCACTGCAACGAGGAGCTTAAGCCTGTATAAATAAATGTGCGTATAACAGTACATGAGATCAGAATCAGAGCAAAGAAAAGGCATGTTCACAGCCTTTGTTCCCGCAGAACGGATTTGGAGCATCTTCTAAGGAGCACCTCAAGCTGTTTATACAGGGAATAAACATCTTTATAATTAATAATCGCCCAAAGAAAGGAATGTGTGTCACCAAAGCTATGAGCATGCTATGTAGGTAAAGGACAAAGTGGACTTCAGCAACCCTACCAATGCAGTCAGCACCCCTTCTTATTTTGTCTGATAGTCAAGTAAAAGTCTGGGCAGTTTCTGTTGTTTCAGGGAAATGCCTTTCTGCTGCACATTCACCATGTCTCCCTCCTCCTGCTGTCAGGGGATGACTGTAGAGTCTGTAGAGTCAAAAAAGGACAGGAAGAACTTTTGAAGTTTCTGTGTTGTCTCAAATTACCTGCCGGGATCCCTGCTCAGCAAGTCTAATACACGCACACTTGGGGCCTATAGTAAAGCCATTACCGTGGACAAGCAGGACAGCAGATCCTTTTGCAATATTTATCCCCCCCTTGCTAGCTCCCAGATACTACAGGGGTATGTAAGGGTGAGGTAAAGTGTCCTGAAATGACGACTGTGTCTCTGGAAAGAATAAAACTGAAGGAATAGCCTCATACACTCCAAAATTTGGCTTGCAACAAGAGGCGCCATATGAGCAGTTCAAGTTTCATCCCAACAGAAGCAGATTATATCACACTGCAGTAAGGAAGGTCTGTATGCCCTGAGGCTGGGCAAGCTGCGCTTAATTTCTGTCAGCACTGATTTAGCAGCTCCCCTGCTCAGTTGTATACGAGTGATGTCAAGAATGTCTTCTAAGTGATGCAGGATAAACAACCTTAACTATTTTGGATGTTTATCTTGCTCTACCGTAAACTTCCCCAGAAGACAAAAATAAAAAGCTGGCTCCTTTTCCACAGCAAATCTTGAAATGATTTGAGCCTCTTGCAGGAGCTTGGTCTCCAAACATATGAAATTAGAATTTAAAACACACTAAAAGAAGAAAACAGTAGTTCCAGGAAAATATTATATTGGCACAGGTTGGGCAAAAAAGTACATTTTGTGGAAAAACAAAGGCATTTTAGAATTCCTATCAGCTTCCTAAAATATGGTTTTAAAACTATATCTTTCATATAGATGCTAAGAATGATAATTCTTCACCAAACATTTAGCAGAAGGATGCGTATAAATAAGTCAGACAATAGTCGACACACTTTTCCTGCAAGCTTTAGAAATACCTACAGAATGTCCTCTGGGAGCCTCACAGAGGAATGTAGTATTTATAGCCAGTTCTTCATGTTATGGTTAAACTAGATTTGGCTTCTCTGGTTTCTTTTTAGTTTGGTGCGCCTGCTGCTCTCCCTGGTACCTCCATATGCAGAGCTGATGGAAAACATCTGGCACTGTCCCTTTGATCATTTTGTTTGGTTGAGCATTTAGCCAGCTGCCATATTCACTTTCAGCTAAGTCACTTATCTCTGATTACACGAGGGTTGGAGCTGCCTGTAAAAACACAAGACCTGAAAGCCCTATTTGCCCTGTACAGACACCTTCAGGTTGCATCTGGCACACTGAGAGTGGGCATAGCAAACAGCCAGGAATCAAGAACTGTGCAGTGCTGGTTTTGCACAGATCAAAATGATTCAGTGTAAATGTGTGGAAAATGTGCAGACGAAAGGGAACCGCAAGATATAATTATGGAATACTAGTAAAAAAGTTCTGGTGAAGTTGGTATCTGAAAAGCATTTGGTTAGCACTGTACAAATATAGAATCGCATCCTGAAATAGTGTTGAGGATCCATAGCAAATGATCAAGTTAATGTCCTGGATTTTGGCTAACCGCAGCACCAGCCCAGCATTTGGCCTACTGCAGCATTTTGCTCCAGGTGGTGAGGCAGCATGGTGGAGCGAGGCTGGCAGGCAGCACAGTGGCCATAGGGGTGGGACCATGCTACATGCAGCCTTTCAGACACCGTGGTGACGAGCTCCTTAAAAAAGCACAGGAAGGAAACTTGGAGAAGAATTGCCAGGGCCTTGGCCCAAGCTGGCAACTGAAGCCAGTCATCTTCTCTAGGCAGCTGGCCTGTTTTTCTTCCTCCTTTTTTCTCTCTCCGTGGAGTGGGCCCCATCACAGCAGCATGCACAGAGGTCCTCCAAGTCCTGCTGCGTATGCCAGGGACTCCACAGAGAGGCAGAAAGAATAAAAAGCAAGGGGTTGGGAGGAAGAGGGACAATGGCAGCAAATGAAGACAGAGGAGAGGAGAGAAGTTCACCTTTCTAGCTCTCCTTCAGAGATATATGACCTGATTCCCCTCTTCATCTGCAAATAAAAGGATTTGGAGTGAGAAAACATCCCCCAGAGGATGTGCTGTGGCAAAACCATTTACAATTGGCACTGAAGTTGTACCAGAGACATGGGCTAGCACTGGAACCCAAATGGTATTTAAGGTGGTGATTTTCATGTCAAAAACTGAAACGGTCTAAAAGACAGGTTGTTGCAAAAAGATTTCCCATTATCCTGAAGCACTATTTTAGCCAAGGTCAGCAGAAGTGCTCCAGCTGGCATTCTCTTGTAAGCAATGCAAAGGAGACTAATGCTCAGTGAGGGGGTCCCTCAGCTCTATAATTCATTTCTTCCCCTGTCTGTACCCGTTAACCTTCCAGACATCTACAGAGCCTCTGGTCTTCGAGGAAAGAGACTGCAGTAGAAAGCCCACTATCAGCATGTTCATTTTTGAAGACAATTGTGTTTTCATGTTTGGGATGCTATGTGTAACACTTAACTACTGTGAGCCTGAGGGATTTTCAGACATGTGAAATCATCCAGGTTAGGATGGACATATACTGGATGTTTAGACAGAAAAAAGACTAAAAAAAGGAGAGACAGAACACTCTGCTACTAAGTGTTGCCATTATTGCATTTCCATTTGAGGATTAAGCTAGTTATAACACCTCTTTCCGTAGAAGTTGCTCAGAGCAAATATGCTCTGATGAGCAAATTTGAGCAAATTTGCTCTAATGAGCAAAATAATGAGCATAAGACTTTTTGTTCAGAGTAGGAGATCCCTACCCATGCAGAGAGACAGAAGGGAGTATATGCTGAAAAATGATATCAGATGCAGAAGTCCAACTGGGTTGACATCATTTACAGCCAAAACATAAGTAAAGCAAGAGGCAAGCTGGGGAAACGTGTTTTAAACATTTGTGGGCCAAACCTTAGGACATCAAACATCAGGTCACTCTCACAGTTGCTACCCAAGATGGAAGAAGCTCTAGAGCTGTAAGTCCTCATATTTTACTGCAGCTAATCAGAAAAGTACTAGCTTCCCAATAGACAGATTTGGGGAGGGAATAACAAATTTACACCAGGCCTGAATTTGACTCACTAAGTAATATGTTCCTGACTAACCACTTCACTACAGACATCAGTGAGTCTGCAGATATACAGACTCTGGGTTTGTCTATGCAGACTCTAGGGGAGGTGCTGGAAAGCCTCCTACACTTCAGTTTCTCTTCCTCTGGCCAATAAAAGCTAAGAACAAAATATCGTCTAGGTTTATTTTCTGGCCAAGTGATGATTGTGCCTAATGGTCAGGAAGGAATTTAAAAGTGAGAAAGTCAGATCCTTTTTAAAGTTAATATTAGAATGAGAGCAAGAACTGAATAGTTGTGGTATTCAATCTTAACATGAAATGCTATGTCTTTTCTAGTTTAATAATTAGTCCATAATAAATCCTGGAGTGGAAAATCGAATGGGGTATGTGTCTCACTCATACACGTGCATCAATTTAATGCATACTTAGGTGATGTGCACATGTGAAGTAACACTGAGTCATTTTACCACTGCAGCTAATGGAAGTTTTACCTCTGAATCCACTGGCAAGGGGATCAAGCTACCAGAAATCAGATTTGTTGTTTATATTTTTGCTTATAGAGCATGGGCTATTCTGATGAGATTGTCCCTTGTCTCAGCTCTGGCTGACTTACTATGTCATAGGATTCTTGCTGAATAAGGCACCAATATGAAGTCTTCATTAACTTGGCCTGTCTTTCTTTTGCAATGTCTTCCCCTATTATTCAAATACATTGAAAACTCAAGTTCTAAATATTTATCTGGACATAACTGAGATGAATCCTTGCTGTAGTTACAGGTGAAACGTGAAGCGGGGAAGCCTGGGGCATTCTCTGAAGATGTTTTGCAGGCTTGGCTGTCCTCAGCCATTTCTGGACCAGATGGTGCCCAGGCCATGCATGTGCAAGGAAGTGAAAGGAAACAGCAAACTTGCCCTGATGGACAGAGACAAGGGAAGCCTTTGTACTCTGATTGCAGCAGGATTTCTCATTGAAAGTGCTCGCTTTTGGAGACAGGGTGGGCAGAAGGAAGCAGGGACAGCTGGACAAGCACAGGAGAGAGGTCTTTTTAATATGTGGCAGTCTTTAGTCTCTTATTGGAACAATTGTGTAGGATCCTTCTTAAATCTTCCACTCAGATGATGCGTTTCACTATAATCCCCAATGATGTGCTGTAATCCTTTACTGCTGCCCGACTTTTGTTTTCTTTCCTTCATTCCTACCTTCCTTCTCTCCTTTCTTACCTACTGCCTTCTTTTCCTCATACCTTCCTTCCCTCCTTCTCTTTTTCAGTTGGTAAAAGCAATTGGTTATGAGATTTTTTAAGAATAATATTACTGGAAATGTCAAGTTTCTAGAAGTACTGATTAATACTTATATGTGCATGTGTGTGTGTACAAATTATGCACAAATCCATAGCTGGAGAATGAAACTTAAGGCTATCCATGTTTCATTGGCAATTCACAGAATATATGGCAAACTTTGGAATTACTAGCCCATAAAGTCAAAAATTAACTGGAGTTTTCTTTAAGCACTTTTCTTCAAGCCATCTGTTGCCTCCAACAGTGTGTGGCAATTAAAAATAAACAAACAAATGAACACAATATGTCCATTTTTGAACAGCTTTTTTCAGGATACAGGACCCCATGTTCTGTGTTTAGGAAGTACCCCACAGATTTTGGGGAGGAGCATCGCCTCTGCAGCTGTTTTGTGTGGTTAGGATGTGTTTTATCCTTAATGGACTCCAGCTCTTATAGCTGTTTTTAACGGTTGATTTTTTTAAAAGACTTTGCCAATCCAGGCCTGAAGTTAACTATGACACACTCAGCAATGCAGTAAGACTGAGCAAGCCAAACCAAGTTGTCTTAGTCTATACTGAGCACAAGTAAGTCTGCAATTAATTATTCATGTGTCATGCACCAATGAGTCACTGTAGTTATAAGTAATTGTCCATTTGTAAAGGAATTTATTGTCATAGGATGTCCTGGGAGGCCAATTTTCTCTTTCCAGATTCAAATATGGAGTTTGATATTCATGTGGGTAGTGAAGATGCCTATAATTAAAAGAGTTAGTGCTACCAAGAATTCTAGAAGATAAAGTAAGTAGTATTTTTCAGAGTAAACTTCTCCTACTTACATGGAGACTTACTGAAGCAAGAAGGAGGCATATTGTCTTATATCTAATTCCTGGTACTTTTTTGGTCACTGTCAGAGACGGGACAATGAAATTTGTGGTCTGTGAGTATGCAAAGCCCAGTTGTAATGCCTGTATTCTAAGACCTATTGAAAATATATATTATAGGCCAAGAGGAATAAAGCAATGGAAAAAAAAAGAAAACCCAAACAATTCAGTTTGATACCATAGGCTTTAACAGCAAGGTAATAAAACAATAGTGAATTTCATGATTACCACTTAATGATTACAACATAGGAATTCAGGATATCTTTTCACGGGTGGCTACAAGCAAATCCAGACTCTCTTTGCCTGAGTCCAGGAGCTGTAGAGCTATGTTAGCATAGCATTTTGCCTAAGCCAATAAGCAGGCCCAGAGCCACATTACCACAGCTATAAGACTTCTGAACTGTGGGGGATCCAGTCTGCTGACATGTTTTTAGGTGGAATCTTGAAGGCTGGAATTCAAAGTGTTTAGACTCATGCTTCATGGCTGATAAGAAAAAAAGGGTATGTTTTTCTTAGCAGGCCACTCTGCTGATTAATAGGTTAGGCTGGCTATATTCAGGACTAGAGCTATAAAGTAAATAGGTGAAAAGCTGTGCTGCATTTTTTCTCAAATATTTTACAAGCTAGAGGGGAAGCTTTACCCAGCTTACTTGAACTTTAACAGAATATCTCATTCATTTGTTCAATTCAGATACTTGCCTGAGCAAAACCCATGAAAAAAGGACTTGGTGCCCATGATATTCAGTTAGCAACATTTATTGACAATATTATGAAGGTACCTAGAATCCAGCATCTGAATCCATGCAGGCTCCAACAGAAAGGCCAAGGATACAGCAGAGATCCAGAATTAGTCCTGATAGAGAACATTTAAAAATTTTATTAGGTTAGACTTTTTTTTCCCCCCTAATTTAGCTAATCCATGTGAAGAGTCAATTTCTGAATTTCCCAGCCTTAAAATGTCTTTAATTTCTTAAACACTCTCACAACAATTATGCCAGTCAGCATCTGACTGCCCATTAGAATGTCTTTTCTAATAAAATCTCATCAGTTGGATCACAAATATGATGATGTTCAGAGGCTAAATAGAGGCATGTTCAAACACCATAAATAAGGCTCATAACCTTTATTCTTGAGCTGTCAGTTCAGTCTTTGTTTTCTGAATCATTTGATGGCATTGATCCAGGGCTGCAGTAATGCCAAAAAAGACACTGACCATGGCATAAGTGGGTGGAAAAACATCATTCAGCAGTTAGCTGGGTATATCTGCTGAAAGTGTGTCTGTAATTCTGTGAAGGCGATGCCGTTACTTAGAACGGATTGGTTTCTGAGACTGCCTCAAAGCCAGCTGTAGTTAAACCCTCAAAGGCTGACAAAGTGCATTCCTCATTATATCAGTGGAGAGGATGGTTAGATTAAGTTACCTCCTTTGAGACTATCAGTGATGAGTTTCCATCATTGGGATAGATGTTACTTTTTATCTGACCCAAAGGGGACCTCAGACTGTGCAAATGTTTTAATAGAAATGCACTAGACACTGAAACAATACGTATTTATGGGGCTACCCTAAAGCCTGCAGATAACCACAGCCCACACCACAACTTCATTGGATGTAGCAGTATCAACAACATTTGACAGGCAATCTTTGAAGATTTTAAACAAATTTAAACTTAATATTGGATTCATCTTTGAAATTATCTGAAGCAGTTTGTACCAGGTACCAGAAACAGAGCAAGGGATAGTAGGGAGAGTTTTTCTGATATCTTTACAGAAGACTAATATATATTTATGGTGGATTTTCCTTAGACATCCTCACAGGGCCTTATAACATTCATTGACATCAATATACTTAAGTAACTGGTATAGCTGAAGTTAATAATCTCAGTATTTATTTTTCTGTGCTTATTCTGTGATACTACATTTATTTAAAATCTCTTAATACCACTTTTCCATCATTTGCGACAACCTATAAAATGAGTAATGAGGTTAAAACAGATCAAACTCAGCATTGTCTGAAAATAATCTGAAAGCAATGAGTAGGTCTCAAGGATAAACAATGAACAACACATACTTTCATATGCTGAGAGGAGTGGCATAGTCTCATAGAAGGGGGGGGCTATTTCTTTATCTCATCTCCAACATCAATTTTACACATGAAGAAAAGAGTTTGCTCACTTTGCCCAACTGCTGCTGTGCATTTTATTGTTGGGAGATATAAGGAAAAATGCAGTTTGTTTAAACTAACATTTCTGCCACCAGCAGCCTTTCCCACATTTAAACCATACCACCTGAAGCCCAAGAGAAGATACAGTGCTCAGCACATGCCACCTGGAAAATCCTGTTTAGAATTATGTAGTGTGATCAGCAGATCAGTTAAGTCATGTCTGCAGAAAAGGCATGTTTGTTTTAAATGTTGAACTGAGGAGGTTATAGAGAGTTTAATCTTGGGATTACAAATGTAATTGACATCTCACAACATTTAAGGTCAGATCCAAAACTCCTCTTGGCTATAGTAGGCTTTGGGCTTGTCTCTAAAGATCTAAATGTACTATATCAATATTGCTGCAACTAACTCCATGTCTTTCATATACATTGCAGTGCTCTCTTTGGTCATTTATAGCATTCATTCCATTTTCCTCTTTTCTTAAAATTTCCTAAATTCCTAATAGGGGTGATTCCATTACTAAAGTTCTCTATAATTGCATTTGTGTTGAATCCACTTTATGCATTTATAGGACTTGGATACAAAACAATACTTTAGCCAAACTTACTGAACTACACGGGAAAGATAATAGAGTGGGGCAATTCTGTAATGGTCATTCATAATGGAAAAAGTTAGTGAGTTCAATGGGATTTTTTTTCCTGTTGGATTAATCATAGACACTTTTTTGGATTGCCCTCAGAGAAATATACTTACAAATGGAAATATTATCACAAGTTAGCATTGGACCCCAAAATCCAAACAAAACAATGAGGCTACACAGACTTTCCTTCCTATTCTGATTGCATCACTGGAACCACTGCCTAATAAAGGGATTTTGTTTGAAAAAACTTCCTTCTGTGTTTTTTACGGTGCTGTGTGTCTGCATTCCTGTTCATTTGTGTGCTTGATTAGCTGAAATCAAATACAATGATGTGGATCTGCAAGCAGCCATAAAAGCTCAAAGTGAGCAAAACTAACAGCAAAAATTATTCTGAACTGCCATCTTCATGGGAATTGCTGTACAGAAAGCAAAAGAGCTGAAGAAAACTCATGTATGTGTTTTTCCTTCGTGTTATTTTGTCATTATATAGCTGCTCAGAAGCTTGCCCTTTAGTAGGCTTCCAATAGATATGTAAACAGGTAACAAAGGATGTATTGTTTCAGATTTAGACTGTCTCTGCCTCATACAAAGCTATCCTCTGGCCGGCAGCTGGAAAGAAGTGGCTAGATTTTAAGAAATTCTGTAAGTACTAAGCTGTGGGATTTTTTTCCTCTACCCATGATCTCCTCTTTGCTTTAATGGCACTACTGACTTTTGATGAGTTGCTCTTTTGGGGGGGTTGCAATAAATTGTATAGATTTTGAGAGTGAGATATTATTTCAGTCTTTGTAGTTGATGTTGTATCTTCTAGGGTTGAATCATTGAGTTGATTCTTATCATAGACACCAGTTCAAATGAATGGAAATGTAATTGTTTGGTTCCTAAGATGAGAAGATCGGTGGAGATTGATCCCATCCTATAGTATTTTCTGTGTGTGTAACTTATATTAAGATAAAATAAATTAACACAACAGCCAATCAGAAAACTAACCAAAGAATCTTGCAATCATTATATGAATCTAAAAGAATTCAAGAAAAAACTTGAGGATATAATGGTTATTAGTTAATGAAATAGGAAATACATATGTAAAACAGAAAATGTACCTAAGATCTGTTTTTATAACAACCATTTGAATGATTTTGTTAATCAGATGAGTTTTATTTTTTGCATTTGTCTTGTCATCAACACAGATTTGGCTACTCAGTCTTTTTTAGGAAGGCGTGTTTGACAGCATTGGAAGAGATCTTGCTGAACAGATATACTCTTCCATTACCAAGTAGTGAAGTGAAGGATAGATGAAAAATATATGATGAAAGTAGATAAAAAATTGTACGAATTTCTTTAGTTGAAGCTTATCTTAAATGAATCTCAACTTCAACAATTAGTTTTGATATGGTGCTTTATTTAAATTACTGATTTGATCATGCACTTGTTGAAATCAAAGTTATTGAAAAGTTCTGTAATCAGATTATGTGGAAAAGGAAGTTTGTGACTAGAATACTAAATGATGATTTTGTGTTAAGGTCAAAATAGTTACTCGGAGGCCTAGACAAATAAGTGAAACACACTGATGTCACCAGGTATTTCAACAAAGAAAGCATAGGAAAATACACTTTACATACGCCAGGTTTGATAGGAGAACTTTTTTTGAAAGATCAAGACTGTACATTTCTTTGATGTAAACCTTCAAATGTCTAGAGTCAAATAATTCAAATTGTTTATTACATTATATTGGAGTTCTGATTATTATCCTATACTATATACAAATAGAAAAGTCCTGCTTCCCTGGAAGTTATAAGAGAGCAGCTTCTTGGTTAGCAATGATCTCATGGTATGATCCAATGTTTACCTAACAAAAATGAAATTAGTTTATTTTGCATAAAGAAACCAATCAGATAAAATCTTGGGTGGAAATTCTTGATTTATATGCTACTGCAGAAAGTTTTCTGTCTTGCTTTATTTCTAACCACCTTGAACACCTTTTGGTGGCTGGCTTGTTTTTAACCATAGTGACAAGATAAGTAATGAGAGAAATTTTGTGGCACATTTGAGTTGCTGTAGTGTTTTAATTTACATTGGAAACAAATTTATCATAAATTTATTCTTGGTGGCATTTGTTCTGTATTTCCTGCAGTGTTTGCTGGTCCTGATTATTTATTTATTCATTATTTATCCATATTCTGTCTCATATTGAGTTGAATTGTACTTTTGTCATGGATGGACACCTGGGGTAATTAATTGTCTTGTCCTATTGTACATGGAGGACAGACTCAGGCGACATCTAAGCTTGGCTGTGGGATGTGCCAGAGTGTGTTGTGGGGTCCCTCCATTCCATTTCCCAGCTCTGATCATAAGTTCAAAGAGTTACAGCGAAGCCAGAAAAGTTTTCCTGGAAGTGTTCGGAACTGTAGCTCTGCCTAGGGTAGATGTTTTCACAGAAAGTGTGGGAAAAATAGATGAAATGGCTGCCCGCAGGCTTGTGTATCTCCTGGAGCTGTGACAACTGCATTTACGTCAGGGTTTTCTGGAGGGAAATTTACAGCTCATGAACAGAAAATGGCTTGGTTTCAGTTAGTTCCTTATTTTATCAAAAATTGTTGACAGACTCCCACCAAGTCCACAGGTACTCTCCAGTGGTCGCTGTATCTTCAAACTAATTTTATTTCCTCCTAGTCTGGTAGAAATCAGACACAGAACCAAGTTGCAATGGTTTAACAAGCTACCATTTAAAATGTGAGCTTCTGTAACTGTCCATGGACCTGCTCTTAACATGCAGCAAATAAAAAGTAATTTAACCAAACTTATACCTCTTTCATGGCAGACTATCTTTGAATTATGCCGTGTTTGTCATGGTCTAACCATTCACATGATAGTTAATGTGACTCAGCTGTCCCACAGGAATTTTTCCAGCAATAGTAACAACATCGTTTTTCTAAGCACTTAAAAAGAGACGCACCTGAAAATCTTTCCTCTCAACCAAAAGAACTCAGTAACTGCACTTTAGAAAGTAATTTTCTTTGGTGACACACAGGTATGATGAAGAAAAGGGGCATTATTACTTCCTTCCCGCCCCCCTTTTGAAATACAAAAACAATTACTTCATTTGCAACATATTGTTGTGACAATATATTTCGAAAGTTCTGGGCCATGGTACTCACTGTCAACTTCTTAAATAACAAAACAGCATCAGGCATCCTCTCTAAAATGGTTATTTTATGTCATCCTCAAATGCCGCTTGATCTACATTAGCTGTTTCACTGGCATAATCATTTATCAGTGCAGGACCTGCAGTACAAGCACCTTGTAGAAAGAAAGCACTCTCAGAACATGTGCGAAGTTCATTTGAGATTTCTCTCCAAGGCCAGGAACAGATTGCTGCAGCCTGGAAAGGAAAGGCTGGGAGCCTTTGCCAGTTCCATTTCCCCTTGCATGAACAGTAAAATGATCTCAGAAACTTCCTTACAAGTCTCGCTGTAAACTCATGTGCTTGCACCACCCCAGCAGAAGCGGTCATTACTGGCTGTGTGGAAGAAATACCCTTAACCCATATGGAGAAGTGAGGGACTTGCACGAGGTGGCATAATCCAGGCCGTGAGGCTCAGTGTTGAGCTGGGACTGCTCTGCCTGGTGGTGCTCGGTGCCGAAGCCCCGGGAGCACGCCCGGACTCAGCAGCTAGCGGTGCCTGCCCTGCAGCAAGGGGGCTGCAGCTGTGCGGGCTTCCAGGCGGGCAGCTCTCAGGTTCAAAAACATTCATTGGAAAGCCTGCATCTGCACAAATCACAGTTTTGAGGAAGTTCTGGAGATAGTTGTAATTGTGCTGGAAAGGAAGAAGTGAAAAACCAGGAGCTTGTTTAAAAAAACAAAGCGGCAACGAGTGTTTTAGTTTCTTCCCCCCGCTGTCTGGTAAGTGACCTCAGCAGATACGCGAGGGATGAGCACAGGATGTCAGGAGTCTCATTTCAGTTCAGTTTGAATCCGGTTTACGAACAGATAGGGATCCATCTCCTGTTGTGCCTACTCAGCCGTATTAACTGCCCACCTACCACAAAACACAGGTCTTTGGAGTAACCTCTGATAAATGCACCAGTGTTCGCAAATGCAATGGCACACTTATTACACGCTTACTACATAGAGTTTGGGAGCTCACTAGAATACAGAGTCAGCATTCTAATTCCTTCACCAGCAGCTCTGACCTCCTGATGGTCCGTGTCTGAGCACTGCTAATTTAGTTGGATCTTCATTAAAATCAAGCAGCAGTTTTCCAAGTTCCTGCTTTAACTCCATGCTTGTGAACAGTGACATGGGGAACTTTCTGTTCATTTTCCTCTATTCTCCCACTGAACATAAAGAACATTTTATAGAAAGGGGAGAGTAATATGAGGAAATAAGAGAAAGAGAGAGAGAGAGAGAGAGAGAGAGATGTTGATATGCAAACCAAAGAGTTTATTAATATGGCAAAGCTAACATAATGCCATCTGGTTTATGTCTGGTTCCCGTTTGGAGCTTGATCCTGCAGGGTACTTAGTACTCAGGCTGTTTTCTATGGCACTCTCCAGAGCATGCTTAGTATTAAGTGCTTTACTGGATCATGGCCAAAGTGCTGAGCACCTCACAGGAATCAGCCCTTGTTTCATTTTCCTGGTTTGTAGAAAAATTCTTTTCAGCTCTGAGCCCTAGCACTTCTGCCCAAGATTTTCCTTCTGCCTATCCCTTTTCTTGGATATTTTTGGATACTTTGTTCTAAATAGTCAGTGCCAAGTAGGGCTAAGCCACTAGTTACCCAGGCTACTAGTTAAAACGTTGCCCTCTGCCTTCTGAGTAAATTCCAGTACAGTCCCCAGAGAGGACAATATTTTAGCCTGAAGTGAGGTCCTACCAAGTTATTTAAAACTGCTTTTGTTCAGTCTGTGAAAAGTAAAAACTTCCTGATCTGCAGCTATAGAGAAGATAGGAGAGTATGTAATAAAATCTCAAGTATTGTCAGCATATATTCCAAAGGGGCAATTGACTATTAAATAGATTGAAAAAAATCCCTAGAAAACCAGATGAATGGGTACTCATGGTGTGCTTGACAATGTATATTGTATGAAGTACTACAGTTCTGTCACTCTGAGCATGGCTGTCAGCAAGATGTGCACCTTTTGTGTACTCAGCTTTCCTTTTTCTCCAGTAACAGAGCATCTTTACGAAGAGTAGCCATAACATGCAATTTCTAAACAAATTTTCAAATTGTATAACCAGATCTGTAATCAGTCTGAAGGTTATAATTAGAAGGGAATGACAGAGTGAGTAGAGAAACTTTTTGCTGTCATGGCAAATCTGCTCAGGGTTTCCGTGTCACGGTTAGACCTGCGTTGATGCCTGCATAATTCCCCTGGGAGCTGATCATTACTCAGCTCTTTAAAACCCTTGAAATGTGCACCTCCTCTGTGGTATAGTCTCTCCCGTGTTCTGCACATCTTTGTGTGTCCATACATATGTGTGTGTGGGGGGGGGGTCGGCATTAGTCATGTACAGCGTATGTATCTGCAGTGGTACCTACCTGTAGACACCCACAATATTAGCCATATGGAAAACCGCAGTCAGTTAAGAGACACTGCGCTCACCAGCAACAGCACCTTACCTGCACTCTGCTCACTCTCCACTTCCCCCACAACAAAATTTTACTAGGATTGCAAACCTCAGACTGTCTTCAAACAGCTGCTAAATTTTCTAAGCAGCCTGCCAGTAAAAAATAAAATAAAACAAAACAAAATAAAATAAAATCTTTTCCTTCTTTCCTCTCCACCTCTTTTCATCAGCCATAAAATTAAATTGGCCTGTGGCCTAGGAAAGACAAAGTATAGTCCTGCATCACCGATTAGATTAAAGTCTTATGTGTCCACACATGAGTCCATGCCCTCCATGACTAGAAATAATTCTTGACTAGATTGGAGCACTAATTATATGCCTAGTAGGAATAGCAGCTTTAAAGTTGCTGTGTTATTGAATATGGGAAAGACATTTTGACTTTTTGTTGTTTTTGTTATGTTCACGTTATATCTCTCACTTTTTGAGTTTATGTACTGAGAATGAAGCACTTCCATCTCAGAAATGTAGCTATCTTAGAAGTACAAAATGATATTTTATGCCTAAACAGCAGTCAAGACACAGCAAGGGAGCACAGCCCCCTGCATTTGCACAGGTGGGCTGTAAGTTCTTTGTGGTAAAGACCATCATTCAGTCCATATGGTATAAAACACAGCACCCAGGAGGCTTTTATTTCTGGCTTAGACCTCCAGTGCTTAATAATAATAATAACAATAACATCATCTTCACAGCACACAGAAACAAACACAGTGATCAGAGGTGACGTAAGCAACAGATTGAATTTCGGAGTAATGTAAACAGGCAGCAGCCGTCTATGTCCACTGGAATTTGGCCAGGATAGTAGAAAGAGCCCTGCAGCCTGCACAGCTTCCACAGTTCCAGTTTTAAGAACGAGACTGATTTCTTTTTTTCGCTGTGTTCACCCTCCTTGCACCAGGCTGCCACTCATCCACCTTCCATCACTACCCCATTCACACGTGCTGCACAAGGGGGTCTGGGAGCAAGGGGCACCTTCATTCCAAAGTGCTTGCACCTAACCTTGTGGGTGACGTTGTCAGACTTCACCGGCTCCTAAAGCTGGTTTTGAAATGCCTACTTTTTCACGTCCACCACTAACTTAATAATACATTTCCTGGAAGACAGTTAAGTTGCCTTCTCAATTCGTATGAATCTGCAGAAGAATAAGAACTGGGACTATGTGAAACACTTGTACATGATAGCATCTGAAGAACGCTATATAACGCAGCAAAGAACGTTGCAATGCTGACAATTACAATGGGTGGTAAAGGAGGCCATTGCTGTAATTTGGAAAGTGTGGCCAAGAATGCCTTTTCGAGACATGGCCTCTTAACATAGCTCTTGAACTTTCCTTCTCTCTGACCCAGTGTTTTCTGGAGGGAACAATCAGCATGTTTTTCTGTCTTGCCAAAGCCGAGAAAGCTCTGGTTGTGAAACTGCTGGTACTTCGGTTGTTAAAAACTGTTACACGAACAATAGGGAGTTTAAGTGTTTTGATACAAGGGAGAATGTTGCTAGAGGAAATAACTTTGAGATAGTCATCTAGCAGGACCGTATGACATCTGCAACAGTGTCATAGGGTTGCTTTCCTCAGGCCTCCCAGCTGGGTTTGTGTATGTGTGAGGAACTGAGAATGAAAAGCCTAAAATGAGAGGTGACTGCTAGCCCTGAAATAGTGGTCTTCTGTATATTGTAATTAATGGAAACTGTGGATCTGTCTGTATCTCATTTGGACAGTGGTATTGAAGCTAGAGGTTTATAAATCTTCACAAGAGCCTTGAAAGCATGTGGGAATCTGGGTCAGGCCTACGAGAACATGTGTGTTTGAAAAGGAGTATGTCCATTTTCCATTAGAAGTTACAGATAAATGCGCATTCAGGGGGCCTGAGTCTACTACATTGCAGCTACTACAGCCTCCAGGCCTGCACAAGTAAGGACAAAACACCACTTTTGCTGGCGCTAGTAAAGATACTGTTTTTTTCAGGTGGCACTGCTATGATTTTGGCTACAATGTGTCTGTGGACTATTAAACACTATGGGCTCTAGGTCTCTGGATTTTAGGAGATGCAAAGACAGCGTAAGAAGTATGGCAAGGGAGATCCATGGCCTCAGCTAGTGTCACCTTCTTAATGGCATTGACTTGTGGTAGCTATAGTAAATAATAGTATTGCATTTACTTATTACGGGGTTGTATTTTTTTTATTTTTATTTTTTTTAATTCATGGTAATATTTTCTAATTTTGCATATTTTACTTTTCATTCTGAGGTGTCTGTGGGTTCACAGTGGAGTGGTTAACATGGATTTTTTCCTTTCCATGTTTCATATTAGACATTTGCTAATAAAATTTTCCTTTCTCCTGCCCCCTTTTTTGCCATGTTGTCCAAGACAGGCCTGTAAAGTTCTGCCTGACTGCCAAGCCCAGGACTACTTTCATGTCAAATGATTAATAAAATTTTAGACTAACCTAATTTTTATGTTATACGTGGTAATTTGATATGATGTGTCTTTGCTTTATATATGTTTCTATTTAAAGAAATGAACTTCAGAGACTGAACTTGTAATTATGAGCTTTTTCAGAGCCATAACTACATACAGAAACTAAAAATTTCTATTTTCCTTTATCTCTTTATGTCCAATAGAATTTTCAGATGTAATGCCTATTTAGCTAATGACATCTTAAAAAGTCACTGTAGTGGAACACACTTCATGATTTACAGTCCCCCTCAAGTATTATGCAAACACAGTGCTGATTAAGTTAGCATTACCTAATGGGTAAAACTAGTAAGATATTTTGTTCAAATTAAATCTTCATCTTTAAGGAAAAGTAAATTGGTTGATAGACCATTAGAAACTAACCAGAAACTCACCCCTGCTCTTAAAATAAGGATTACTGGCCAAATACAAATTTGGCAAAATTATAGTTACTTTTAAAGTCACACTAGTGAAGCACATCTGTTAATGTAAAAATATCTCTGATGCATTGCAATGGTTTAGCTGTAGTTAGTTTAGCAGTGTTTAGTTAACATCTAAGGGAAGAGGGGGAATAAATGTCTTACACTTGGCCACCAGTAAGCCAGGGCTTTTAGCCGTTGCTTGGCTTTGTATGGATTTAGACAAAGTTCCTCTGTTTTGCTCGAACTGCAGTAATCCTTCAGCATTTGATGTCATCCATTCTGGCTTTTCTATACCCTTTATAATAATCTTTGAACCCTCAGCCCACATATGTTATGAATATTATCTTTTTCTGGAGAAGGGAGGCAGACAATCATTTTTGACTGCTACGGTCCTAGCTCTATCATTTCTCTGTGCACCGAAGACATGGAGCGACATCAGAGAGAAGAAGCAGGAGAAAGACCAGGATGGTTTTGAATAAAAAAAAAGCTAATTGGGGAAAAATCAGTGAAAAAGAGGACTTTCTTAAGGATTAGAATTTCACTACTTTTAAGTGGTGATTGAAACTGTGCTTACAAAGACCTCTTCAGGGTTATACCTGATCCAGGGTGTGACTATGGTTAGAATGTTGTTACTGTGGAGTGAAAGCCAGAAAGTGGTCCTGATGAATTTAGGAAATGGTAGTGCTGGAACCATCTAATGAGGCTAGCAGCTGAGGTCCTTCTTTCCTAGTGAAAATATACTGAAATTCAGAAATACTGGCAAGTAATGATTTTCCTCATCTTCTTGCCATGTGAGTGATAGGGTTTCTTACTCGTTTCTTCCTCACTCAGCAACATTTCCATCAGACCATCATCTTTTTCTTCTTGGCCTTCTGTTGTTTCTGTTTAGCTTTGAAAGAAATTATGGCTTTGAGGAATAGTAGTTAGCTTCCCTTGGGAACTGTACTGTAAATCCTTGGAATTAGGATAACTAAAAGCTTCTGTATGATTTGGTTTAATGCAAGAAGAAAGATAGGCTTTTTTTGTAGGGATCTAATGGGAAAGTCACCAGCTGACTGAAAATTAAGGTGCAAAATGCTCTTTTTGCAAAGATCAGAGAGCTACCTGAAAAAAAAAAAACATGTTTATAAATTCAGCACAAAAGATGACTCCCCGCTCACATGGCTCAACATACTGTTTCCAGTGTACATATGGCCCTGGCCTGTGGCCCTTGTAATGGGCACTGGAAAACAAGCTCGATCCCTTCCTGTTAATTTGCTTGTGGAGGAGGTTTTTTCCACCAGGCAAGTTCATTTGTCAAGGTGACCTTCTTAGCCGACCCTGTGCTTTACTCCAGATAAAGAATGCCGTGTCAGCTTATTTAAGAAATTCAGCTATGTGGGCCGGCAGCAGGCCTCCTGTGAAGCACAGTGGCATTGCAAAACAAAACTGTTCCTACAGGCATTTTGAAGAGTTTTCTTTTCCACAGGTTTTCATATGTTGGCACGGCACATTTTGCAGTCCTTCTTTTGTCCTGCTCTGTAAACTTTCTTCACTTGCATGGCTGGTTTTATGTTTAAATGGTCTTGAGATTAAATAGTTTCTTTAAAAAAAATCCCTGTTGTGTAAATTAATGGTCTCCTAGGCAGAGCTAAGACCACAATTAAATCTTGATTGATCATAGTTGTAGGTAACAGATTTCACAAATTCCCTACCAAAGTTCAGATAGAAGAAGCAGATCTTCAGAAATCACCTAACAGAAGGTTTAATCTTTCATGGCCTCTGAGGAGCTGATGTCAAAGCTGGACTGTCTGGCCATGAATGACTATCTTTTTCCTATCTAAACAGTTGCTTTAAAATACATCACTTATTAAGTTTTAGGACATTGTCATTTTCTGCTATGAAAAACATGCCAGATTTGGAGCGTGTGCTTAATGTATCCCAGTGTTGATGTAAAATCCTGCCTGGAGAAGAGCCTCTGGTTTTTGCTCACCAACAGCTGGAATCGATTAATCTACAGAGTCCCTGAAAATAGTAGTCATGTTACAGAAGAAACCACCACATGATTATGATCCTGCCAGTTTCATTTCTGTGGAATAATTAATCCAACAATAATTCTTCCAGTTCCTTCCTTGTAGCTTTATTTTCATGCTTGCCATATGACATCAGTTTGTCAAGCCCTTAAAGCAATTCCCCAGCAGCACTAACTTGTTAAAATAGGACATTTCATTTAGAACTGGACCCAAAAACAAAAGGAACATTTATTTTTCAGCAAAAAAAAAAAAAAAAGTATGATTGGGTTGAACACAGTAATCTACATTACTGTGTAGGGCATTTTTTGAGCAAGGAAAAAAGTAGGCAAAAATCAGAAAAAGCTGAAATATTTCATTGAAACATTTTCTAAGTGAAATGTTTTGTTTCTAAATACGTAGATTTAACTTTCAGCAAAAAAATAAAACATGGTAAAAATCTCTAGGACCAAACTGATTACTGTTCTTCTGGATTTCTATGAGAAAAGCAAATAATTTTGTTTCTGATTAGCTTTAAATGAAAATTTAGTTCAATGAATTGTTTGTCTAAAGCCTTGAAAATTCAACTGTTTACATAGTTTATTGCTTACTACTGGTTCTTACATCCAGATGCAGTAAAGAGCTTAAGCATTCATCTTATTGTTAGTATAATCTATGTATTTTTGCAATCATAAGATGGAGTCAATAGGAAGTCTATTCTATATCTCTGTATTTAATTTTAGGAAAAGAATAGTTTAAAACCACATGTTAGTATTTATAAGGCATATGACATTCAGCATCTCTGCTTCTGAAATATTTCATCCTTTTGCCCCTGTGTAAACAGTGTATGGAACCAGTTCCAAACAACTTTTTTATTAACCTTGAAACAGAAAAAAATCAAAGACAAATCTGCAAAGATACCAGTACAGATGGATCTCTGTAACATGCAAATCCCCACTGGCTTCAGTAGGACACCTGTGTATACGAGTTCACCACTGTTTATTTTTCGTCATACAGCTGTGATTAGGGCTCACCATTGTGCTGGTTCAGAAACAGTCAGGAAAAGCAGGCAGAGAGAGGGTCACGGTTCCCTACTTTCAAGTACACCTAATGCCCGGTGATCACTTAGACACTTCCCACATTTAATAGCTCTCCAGCGAGTCCCTTGCTGTCCTCTTCCTATATCATCGATGGACAGCCAGGAGCCATCACATTCGTAGGGCAGCTGAACTGCTCTTTACTTTTTTCCACTGGCTGTACTCAGGAGCCTGCAGCAAACTAGGACCCTAACTCGCACCTCACAGTTTGGTGTCTAAGGTGAGACCAGGAGATCCAGCGCCTACTGAAACGTGGGAAATGTTTTAATTGCCGACAGCACCCTCATACCCTCCCTGTGAATTGCTGCAAATGAGCCAGGCTCTGCCTCTTCCCCTCTGCCCCCAGCCACATTCCGCTGTACCACATGGGCAGCTGGCTGCAAAGGGCACGGGTTGCAAATGGGAACCTGGCTTCATATTTATCAAATGCAACCAAATTAATTCCTAGGAAAGCCTAAAGTACTGTTACCAAGACTAGTTTAAATTCCATCAGAGAGTAACTTTTGAAAAAGCCAATCCTAAAAGTATATTTATCTGACTGTTTATACAAAGCTCAGAATTATATAAAATTACTTCAACTTCTTCCTTCATCAGGGAGAGTAAAAGTGGCAGCAATATATATCACTTAATTAAAAGCAGAGAGAAAACAGAGAGTTCCTTTAACCATGTGGGGAGATCAGTCTCGTGACTATTCAGCCTGGAGTTGTCCTCTGAATGCCGGCAGGAGGTGAGATTATAGAGATATTTAGCTGGGAGGCTATGGACTAAGATCCCCATATCATTTCATGCAAAGCAAGAAAAGCCACCAAGAGATTTCTAGTCACCACCAATACCAGCTGCATTTGCAGCATAAGCAGTCCCCTAGTCCACTACTAAACTCCTAAGTCACCCTGCAGTTTATCCTTTAAATCATGACCTACTAGTCTCTAAACAGGCCTACAGACGGTGGTAAATTATCTGAAGTTTTCAAGAGTCTTTAAAATTTTCAAGAATTTGTGTAATCCAAAAAGTTCACTGGAAGAAAGGGAAAGATGAGATTAAGTTTAAAATGTAAAACAAATTTAACTTCAAGATGAATCACAAAACCAAACCACTTCCGGTTTTGCCCTTTTCTGACTATCCAGGAAAGCTGTGTCTGATTCAGGAAGTCTTTTCCCTTTTTTCTATTTTTTTAAACTTTTGCTTGCCTTGATTAAATACTTTCAGACTTTCTTTTTCCTTCACTCCGCTGAAGGGCTTCCAGCTATGTCTTTGGAGGAAGTGAAGAATATCAAAAACCTTATAACCAGAAAGTCAGCTTTTCCTCCCATGTTTTGGGCTGGAGGAATGATAACAGGAACATTGTGAATTTGACATCCCAATTTAAGCATGTCCATGGATAGGTAAAGGTTCGGTGGAGGGAGTTAAGTTTGATCATTTCAAATGCTTTCTGTGTTTAAAAGATACTCCTTAAGCCTCCTTCGACTGCATTAACAGCCTGTGGTAAGGAATTGTTTGCACAGTGTGTTTCCTAGAGATGGGCCTTCCCCCGGCTGCAGCCCCAATCATCCATAAATTTTGAGACATTATCTATCCCGTGGCAGAAAGCTAATTTTGGGCCACTGTTCATACAAAGGTGCATGCTTTTTTCAGCATTCATCTAAGTGTCTTCTTTCTTAGAAAAAAAGGAAAAAAGCTTCCCCATAAATATTTCATTTCCTAGTAACTGTACTTTGGCTTGCTCCTCTTTTCCTAGATGGCATTGTGTACTGTGATTCTGCTCTGGGTGGAGCAGCAATCTCCGTGCAGAGAGAGCTCCTCATTAATTTACATCTGGTCATTTGAATTTTTGAGTCATGTTAATGGGTAGTGTCTTACATCCTTTTAGCAGAAAACACATAAATTAGCTCAGATTCTTTTTCTGAGCCACACACAGGGACTCTCTTGAATTACAGAGCAACTAGTGCTGATTACTCTTTTATTTCTCCTGCTAGGAAATGGATAAGAGGTTTAAGTACTGACACAAACAGGAAAACACACTAAGAGGATTTATCCTGAAGGCATCTACTCTTTAAATAGTGATGGAGCAGTGTGAGTCTGTTTCCCACAAGGGCCAGAAGCACCACTGCTCTTTGTTCCTCCAGCCCTTGCATGACTAGAGGCAGAATATCCTATCACAGGCTGTCAGATAGCTCCCAGAATATGCAAGTTCGTGATCACAGGCTGAGGAAGGACTTACAGCCACTAGGAGCGTGAAGAAGTTGGGTTTCAGAAGTACTCTGCCCTGCTCCTTTAAGGATAACACCAAGGCTTGATTCTGCTTCGAGGTAAGACTTACAGCATTTACTAAATCAATAACTTCTCAGCCTTCCAGAGCCTGTTCCCTCACTCTTGTTTTCTTAAACAAGGAGTGACAGGAGGGGGAGCAAGCTGTCAGAGTTATCACTAGTGGAATTTTCCAGCTTTACAGGGAAGGAAAGGGAGGTGCGCGGGGGGGGGGGGGGGGGGGAATGATCCGCTGTAGGAAAACAATGGGATGCACTGCAAGCGAAAGCAACAGCAGGATGGGCATATGCATGCTTTGTGTTGATTCAAGTTGAAGTAGTATAAAAATACGCTTCAAGAATCGAGCATTAGCATGAGCCTGTTCAAGGCTTTATTAACAAGGTGTGTGGTTTCTGGAAATACTCTCTTATAATACGTTTTCCTCACTATTTGTTCTGTTTTAAAAATGCATGCCACTAGAGTAACATTTTAGAGGCAGCAGAATCTTTGCTTCAGATTAGGTTAATCAGAGTTTTTTTCCATTTTTGCTTTCATTTGATTTGGCATCAGAAGTTCACCTTTTTTCAACTTTTGCCCTTTGATGTCACATATATGTTTTTGATATTGATGTGTATTTCAGCTCAGTGACCTGACCATAGTTTAACTTGTACAAGCAGCGGTTCATGCAAACCTAACTTTAAGGAGGGAAGAAACTTATGAGTCATACCATTTCATGGGAGGAAGGCCAGGTCTGACAATTTAAGTGATGCATTCATGCAGATTGCACAGATTTGCTTTGTAAAGGCAAAAGTGCTTTGTAAAAGCCAAAGTGCTTTTACATTCACAAATACATTATACAAATCCACGTTCTCAAATGGTTCTCAGATCTGGCTTAGCTCTGTACGCTTGGCAGACAGGGATTTATAGGTAGTGCAGGCTCTTTCTAATAGACAATTTCAGTCTGAAGGGGCTTACATCTGGTAGCTAGGTAAAAATCCAGGGGCAGCAGTAGACTGGTGGTGAACAGCAGTTAAAAATGTTTACCTAACAAAAATTGGAAAAATTTAAGGGAGCTGGAAACCAACACATGCCCTCATTGTTCTGATGAAATCAGAAACTTCTTTATCTATTCTAAATAAATGAAAAATACAAACAATAAACCAGCAAGGCAGCACGCATAGAGAGACTGTCTCATCCCTTCTGCTGGAGTTTCAGGGGCTTTCTCTCATGCTGACTGGCAGCCACAACACTGAAACCTCTGCACCTCCAGAACAAACATCAGGAGTGTTTGAAGAGGTTCATTTAGCAGCTTCCACCCCAAGGCAGTTTGCACAACCTGCAGTGGCCAACACAACCTCTCCAGTTCCAAAGTTCCCCTGCAATAAAATATCATGAGCCAGGGTCATGACCATCAACAGAAATAATACTCCTTGCCTTGTGGAAAACTTTTCAAGGATTTTTTCCCCCTTTTATTCCCTCTGTAGCAGCAGCACAAGGCCTATACTGGGGATCAAAGGGAAGTCTCAAATGGCATCAGATGCTGCAGAGCAGCCCAACATGACGATCATGGTCCAATATGATGAGTACATAATAGATTTTAGTTGACTTTGATGAGGATGAAAGAGCAAGTACTTACTTTTTACTATGTCAAAGCATGAAGTCTCACTCAAAGGAAACCCAGGCAGCTAATATCCCTGGAGATTTGATTCTTGCTAGCTAGTTTCTTGATTGATTTGTTTAGAAGAGGGAAGCAGATCAGCAGGATGTAAAATTTCTACAGGGCAGTTATATTCTTAGCACTAATAGATTTTCTTCATCAAATAGTGTCATTACAAGTCCCAACAGTGTTCAATCAAGATGGGAAGTAGCGCTCATTGACATAAATGATTGTCCAAACTGCTTTCTGTGATTTTGTGACTTCTTTTTCACATGAATAGGAAGAATTCTGAGATGTCCCTCATCGCTGGTTTTGCTCCTGTATGCAGGGAAGTCAGACATGCGGACAGGTGACCCTGTCTGAGAATTGAAATGGCTGTTCTGCCCAGCGGGAACTCCTAGGTGTTAAGACTTTTGCAGGCAGTGCAACTGCAAAGTAATTCCTAATTCAGAAAAGAAATGTAGATCCCTCTAGATAGGTAGAAATCACCTGCTGATGATGCTGTTTCAAGATAACGGCCAAATTTTGCTGAAAATGAACATAGCAACACTAAACAATATTCTATTTTTTTAACTCTTTTAATTACTCTTTATTATAAAGTCTCTTAAAATGCATTCTTTTGGAAAACTTTAGGTGGTGAACTATGTGTAAGTGAGCATAATGATATTGCAGCCACTTAATTTGACAGATCTTTCTCCTACCCAAACTATTCCAACTACTTTGAATAAAGTCTGTTCCATTTTTATCTTGAATTACATTTCCATTAAGCAACCGATTAATGTTGATGCCCTGGTTCATGCCTTATGAAACATTCATTTCTATGTGTTATCTAGACTTTTTCACAAAAGTTCATAGGAGATTACTAAAACATTCCTTCTCTTTGTTCTGATCTTTGCTATGTATTCATATATATATTTATACATGAGTATGAATCCATATGTATGTATAGTAATCTTCCCCTTAGGATATTGTGTGTGTATTTCATAAAGGAAAAAGAGATTAACAGCACAATACAAACAGACTGACTTTATGGCGGTCTTGCAGAAACTCCTGCCAAGCAAAAGAATAAATAACAGCTGTGTTAATCAAAGACAAATTTAAAAGATAAGGCTTCAATTTAGGTGGTGAAAATACCAGCAAACTGGGCAAGCTTAATGTTCACAGAAAAAGGATAATTCTGAGGACAATGAGTGTAATAGTACACAAGTAAATTGGATTCAAATTTTCAAAAATGCCTTTTTAGATTTAAATGCCTAAGTGCCACTTTCAAAATTGATTTTGCACTTAGGAGCATTTATTTTCCCTATAAGTCAATAGGGCTTGTGCTCCTGAATTCAGCAGTTGTTTCTGGAAATAGGAGTTAGGTGTCTGACCTCCTTAGTCACTTTTGGAAGCATAACCCATAGTCTCTGGGAAGTCCAGAAAAGATACTGGCCCGAGCATAGGCTGAATACCAACCAAGGATACCAGCTCAAACGAAGGAACTGGAGGTACAAGCACAATTATTCCCTTGCTGTTCTACAGAAAAGCAGTCTAGTGTCTCTGTTTTGGATTAAACATGTGGAGATGTGTTAGTCCATTTCAAAATCCTGTGGAAGCATTTTGAATCAATTGTAACTGACGTAAATATAACCCTTGACTGGAAATCTTCCAGAATGAGAGAGTTGCCACAGCTCAGCCAAGATGTGTTATATCAAAGGCATGGATAAGCAATTCGGTGTCCTCATGGGATGGACAGCATTACAGCTCCACACCATTCATAAAGTGCTTGCATAATGAGAGATCTAACACAATCACTAAAAGATGGGTGAATACCCTGTGAATCTTCACCTTCGATCATGGATCATGGCTCTTATCTAGGCAGGAGTGGGAAGAGGAACATGTACTCATAATGACAGAGAACACAACAACAGCTTAGTTGTACCCATTTGACATGAGCCTGTGAGCTTTCAAACATGATTTACTACGTTTGCATAGCAGTATTAATTACTTTTTGTAGGCTATCGAGCCAAGAATATGTACAGGGTTGAAAAAGTTCAGTTAAAAACTTCAGTCAAACTCTGAAGGACTTACAGAAGATTAGTGTTTCTGTTACCCATAGTGTACCAGAGTTTTAAACCAGAAACTAGCTCTTGTATTTTTAACGCTCTGCTGTGGCAAAATATCTGTATGATTTTAGAGATATCACTTTACCTCCCTCCATAATCCTATTTGACAACCTCTCTGTGGTCCCAGTTAGATAGCTCTTGCCCGTACAGTTCATTAAATGCTACCAGGGGTAGTTGGGTTGTTTTAGTAGTTAGTGATTCCTTGATTCTGCTGTCTTCATCCACAGCATGAAAAGCCTTTGTATCTGGGTTCAAACTCTCAGCTGCGACTGAAGAGCGCTCAACACAGCTGAAGAGGCAGTTCTCCAAAGTCCTCTTTTTGTTGTCCCAACATGAGCTGGTGCAAACACAGAACAGCTTAGAACAAGACAGAACAAGCCAGCAACTGGCAAAATAACCATGATAAATCCATACCTATAAAACATGGTGTCTACGATAGGTGCTGTAGTACTTGCTAGAGTGGCTCTGGGCTGGCTGCAGTTTTCTTCCCAGGAGAACATGAACAGGCATTTTGTACCTATGTCAAAAATGCTTGAAGCTAAGACAAAATCATTTCTCTGTGTCTTCTGGGTCTTGGATATTTCCCTCCAATGAGAGTCTGTTTTCCTCAGAGATTTCCAGAAGCAACATCTTACTCTCCCAATGTCAATATTAAGGCATTTGAACTTGCAAACCTGATGCACAGGAATCATTCAGCTGACTTCAACAGAGCTACTTGTAGGATTCAGAAGTATTCACATCACTCAGGAACTGCAGACAAAGGCATCATGTTTTGCAAATACTAGTGTTCCCTGTAGCTCCAGGAACTTCAGGACCGGCAATCTATTTGCATAGCTAGCTTTGAAATACTTGGCATGTTGCGGCTTCCCTCAGAGTGCTAATGGATGAAATATTTCAGATAAACCTCTAAAATTTTTCTCCTCCTAAGCAGGAGGAAAAAAGGTGGTTGAAGGAAACTGGAAAGCTGCTGTACACCATACACCAGTATTCCCATTTAAGAGGTGATTTTTCTTACTCTATTATTTGCCTTTTTTATGGATGTTGTAAAGAAGTGTAATTTGGTCAAAGAGTTCCAGCTCTCACTGGAGTCCAGGAAGTGATTTGAAAGCATCACTGACTCATTTGACTTCTTACATGTGAAGGTCATTTTATTCATGGACACATAGTACCAATCATTCAAACCCAAATTAGAAAAATACCACTTGAAGTTCAGGGTGTTGCCTTGACAATCCCCATGAAGATGTTCCTTCTCTGTCTTTAGCATAAGCCTAGGCAAGTCTTTAAGATCACAAAAAAATCTTTTATGCCATGTTGATAAGAAGTATATAGCAAAAGTGTAAAGAAATGCTTTGTGTTTTCCTTTCTCTCTTCATTCCTCTGTTGAAGGTGGGAGAATATAATAAAATAAGTTTGATGTTTGTGCTCTTTTGTTTCCTCTGCAAAAGGGAATGTCTGTTCTTTGGAGACCTGTGACCTTATGCTTGGTGTTTCTTGGCCATTGTGTTTGTCTCCATCAAATTTAAGCTTCTGTTCTCCACCTTCAGCTCTGCTCTGCTCTCTCTTCTAGTTACATCTCCAACCATCTCACCATCACCTTTCGTAGTTCTGCTGACAACATTAGATTAACCCAGCAACTGAAGAGCTTCTTGAAAATACATGTCTGTGGCTATATTATAAATGAAAATTCTCTAGACCAATCTAGAAATCCACTACCAGCTTTTCCTTTAAATCCAGCTTTTCCTTTATGCTTATGCAGTTATGTTTATGAAGTTAGTCATGTCCTGAATGGGAGAAGAGATCACCAGATAATAAACTGTTATTAAATTTTAAAGTGAGTGAAACACCCTAAAATTTTAACCATGAAGAATGTGAGCAAATTAACAAGAAACAAGCAAGTTGTGCCTTGTTTTCCTCAAAAAGTTGGTCAAAAAGCTTATTCTAATGTAGTTTGTCTTCTGTAAGTCGAAGATGAAATATGAACTACATTAGCAAAATTTCCATTGGCTTCAGTGGAGCTAAGAGGATTTACCTCTATTAATATGGCCTAGCTGTTTGGGGTTATTTTGGTAATTTATTTTCTAGAATGTAAATTATCCTGGCTGCTTTGACTCTGAACTTTTCATAACTATTTAGAACTGACACGGAAAGAGAGACTAGTGCATGACTTTTTCTGATAAGGAAAAAATTACTGTGAAATAACTTTGGCGAAATGCGTGGGAACACACCCCTCAGCTGCAATCTCCCCTCCCTTGCCCAGCGTGTCTGGCCTCCCTATGCCACCCTGTATCCCCTCCATGATGCTCTGCACAGAGATCCCCTATTAGCTTCCTTCCTTGCTCTACACTAACATTAGGCAGAAGGGGGCTCTCACCTAAGCCACCAGCACTTACTTTCTGGAAAAATGGAAGAGGAATGGAAGAAGACAGGATTCAGGACAAAGTGCAGACAGACGGATGGTAAGAGGGAGAGAGACAGAGATGAGGCTTCGTGTTGCCTCAAGCCATCCGGAATAAAGTCACAGGCTGTTCTGGACCATTTACCAAGAATAATCAACAGATAAAGTGCTAAAAATCTATTCTTTTGTAGTTTCCATGCTAGCTAATGTATAACTGCTTTTCTCCAGGTGAAAGTGGGAACACAGTGCTTTGAGATAATTCTTTCAGATACTGCATCTACACTGCCTTATTAAGCAGTCTTATTAACAAAAGAACACTATCATCTATTCAGAAAATTTGGGACTCTTTCCAAAGTAACCCATATAATCTTTACAAATGTGCTTGAGTGACAAAAAAATAGAATTATGCTCACATCCTGATTTTTCTTTGGCTACAACATTTTCCAGAGAATTTTTCATTCCTTCTCACTGATTCAGTATGCCACAAAGTACAATACACCACAGAAAATACAAGCTGAGGGTTCAGAATTGCCTGACAGCCAACCCAGAGCTGCAGAGAAAAATTTAAATGGTGAGAAGTAAATTTGTTCGTGCAATTTTTGTGATTTGTAGTAACTTCAACATTAGCAGTACCACAAAGAAGGATGTTCTGAATTCAAGCATATGGGATAAATTAAGTCAGTGGGGTTGTAACAGTTTATAACTATCTGAGAATCTGATCCAGGATTTTTATAGCGACAATGTCAAGTTGCTCCCCACTCTGTAGAAAGATTTAACAGTATCATCACCACATGAGCATTTTTTCAATAAAATAGCTTTAAAAGTTCAGTGTGTTGCTTTACGTTACTTCAGTCCAACACTGTGAATACTATTAAATATAATGTTCAAAATGTTTACTCATGGATTGCTGTTTAAATGATACAATTTATGACTAAAATGTAAATGAACACATTAGAGATTCAACATATTCATATTTTGTAGCTCAAACATTGCCTCCCATATAAATTAAAACACATTTAAAGGAAAAACCAATATCTCATCAAAATAAGTACTGCTTGTTTGGTTAGGATCTGAAACCACTGCTTCATACACAATGAGTGGAGTTGTGACATTTATTTAATAATAAAAGGGGGTTAATTATAGGAAAGGAGCGAGTAACAGCTGAAGTTCACTTAAAATTAAGCACAAAGAAAATGTCAAAGACATATTCCATGATTCCTAGCTCCTGTTTATTTTAGATGTTCAACCCCTGGAATTATCTCACTCCCTTCATTGATTATGTCAGGACCCTAAAAAGTACACACTTGCAATGTATGTAGTTGCATTAGATGCCCTCAAATAGATAGCATAGTTTAGTTCTTTATGCTATTATATTAACTCAACCAAAATGGCTGAATTTGTCTCTTAAAGTGCTTCAGAGACAGTAAGTACTGGATATACTATCACTTTAATGGAAGTCCTATAAATACTATCACTTTAATGATAATAATAGTTGGTAATAATAATAATTGGTTGAAAGGATAGATACTTTAGAATGAATTAAGATAGAAAAATATGTGGATATACCTGCACAATTACCACATACATACAGGCAACACTGGAAGCTGTACTGAAAGCTATAGAAAGTTTGACCTCTTATGTCTCAGCACTTTCTTTGTGCCTGATGAGTATTTTAATATTTCTCCTTCTTTAGAAAATCTGGTTTGTGCTTCTAGAGCCGAAAATATTTTAAAACTGACCAATTTACCTCCCCTGTGGGTTTTACACAGTTTTCTTTTTTGCTTGTTGAATTTCTTAAGCCCCATCTGAGCTCTAGAACCTGCACATTTGCTGTAGTTTTAATTGTATCCTCTTATATTGTAAATAACGAGTCTGGCTAAGTGTGAGTTGCTGGCAAAGGCTTATCAATTTTATTGTGAGAGAAGATTCTGAATTAGTCTGCACATTACCCTGCTCTTCCCAATCGCCTTAATGTTTGCACTTGCACACAAATGCATGCACTGTGGCCTAACATACACCCATTGGCTCTAGGTGGTGCTATTCCCAGAAAGTGTGTACAGGGCTACTGCTCACCTTAGAAGTAACACCCAAAAGAGACATATGGCTTTCCCACAGCCTTTTGTGAGAGCTTTCTCTCTACTACAGCTAGTCCCACGCTGTCTGTACTCTCCACACAGGGACCAAGCGAATGCCGTTATTGGAGTCAGCCTTTGCACAATGTCAGAGATTAGACAGGATCTAGTGTATTTATGCCTCCCCCCCTCCTTTTCATTACTATGGCTCTGCTGCATCTTTGTTTATTACTTTGGACGAGACGCTGAATAGCTGCTTGCACCCAGCTGCAGAACGAAATGCATCTGCCCCACGCTTACT
This sequence comes from Apteryx mantelli, assembly GCF_036417845.1. Lineage (NCBI taxonomy): Eukaryota > Metazoa > Chordata > Aves > Apterygiformes > Apterygidae > Apteryx > Apteryx mantelli. Next base: position 55,230,850 of record NC_089979.1, read on the forward strand.
GTGTGACTTAGCCAAATAACTCATGCCAAGGATAGATAATCTTACAATAGTATATCCAGGGCTGCCATACATCTGGATTTCAAATTCTGCCCAGGTGGAATTTGAAGGGTTTGTCTTGTATTTTGGGTGGCTGAACTACCTAGCAATCTGCCTGGGTGAGTGCCAGACATTTGGGATTTTGGGAGATCTCGGTTCCACATGAACAGATAAACAATATAGTGCATGTGCAGTGAGCCCAACAGTTCTGGAGGCCCTGATCAGCTCTGTAGTGCATATATACGGAATAGTTAGACTCACTGGAGTGTGGCGTGTCAGACACAAATCATTTGTACTGCACATGCACAATAGATCAAACATTTCCTGGAAGCATGCGATTTCCTAAGCCCGCAGTACGTGTCCTATGTTTCTTCTTGGAAAATCTTGATCTGCCCTAAATATATTGATTTGTTTCATACAAAATTAATAGGACTTAAGCAAGCACAAGTGGACTAGAAGAATTTGTCACCTTTAACAACAAAAATGTGTTGGAATTGTTTAAGATGTTTAAACTGGTTACTCACAAGCAGCCTTTCCCTGCTGTAGGCCATGTCTAGATATTTTTTATCTTGCCCGTAGCCATTGAAGCTTACATCTAACATACTCTGTCGCCATTTGCTCATGTCTTTAAGTCTTCAGCATTCAAAACTAGCACATCCTGCTGTTTCTTAATGTATATGAAAAGAATCTTTTTTCCAATTCACTTGAAAAAAAAATGGTCAACAGAATGTACTCTTGTTACTGCTAATCATTCAGGAATCCCTGCTGCCCTTTAGGAATAGCGTCGTTTTAAGACTGAAGAAGAAATAGAGTCCCTTTCAGATTTTGATAGCCACATTCAAGCCATGCAGTGCATTGTCTCTGGTGCATTAGGCCAACCCTAAAGTGATGTGATTGCCAGTGTAGAGAAGAGGTCTGGGTCACGTCCCTGAAGGTCACTGCTGCCAGCAGGCAATACCTAGAGAGTATATTCCTTGCGCTCCCCTAGCTCAAAGGGTCTGATTGTGAGAGCCCTCACACTGGAAGCTAACAAACAGAGAGAGATTCTTCTACGGTCTCCACTACTCAGCCACAGAGCAGTCACAATGTGGCCCTTGTTATAAATGTAGGACTTCCATGCCAGTTATGAAAAAAGTTGTGTAAGAGAGAACTAAAGAACCCAAGGTGAAATGCATTTTTAAATGGTGGCAGATAACACTAGCATGCACACTTTATTGTCAGATCTCACTATCTCTTGTTAGTACCTTGATGAATTGCAGATGATTTTTGAATAAGTAAATGACCCTTCTAAGTCTTAGAAACTTTTCTCTTTTAAGCCTTTTATGTAAGACTCATTAAAGGACATTAAAAATGTCCTTTTGGTCCAAAATACATTTGTGGAGAAAGATCTGTAGATACAAAATTAATAAATAACAGAAATATATTTTGTGGCATGTTCTGCAGAATATCAGGACATATGAAGTACTGAATTCCCATGTTTCTAAGTCTAGCTGATACAGCAATATAATAACTCAGCTTATTTTCAAACCCAGATTTTTAACAAAGAGCAATGTGATTAACATGATTTTGGAACTCTGCTAGGCAACAGGAAGAGAACATTACTAATGAAATGAAATTCCATTTTGCTTCTCACTCAAATATTCTGCTATGAGGGAGGCTGGATGACACCTCCACAAGGCCAATGAGCATGACAGGTTAAATATTTGCTATGCTAGATATTAGCACAAGAAAGGTGAAACTTAAGGATCTGCTGCCTACAGCTTGCTTAGCAGCTGCAAGGTAATCAGAAACAGAGCTACGCAGATGGAGCTAGGGGCATATTGTCTAAGATGTATGCCCCTTTGTGAGCAGAAGCAACCAAGCTCAGAAAGAAGGAAGCAAGCAGACAGCAAACACAATGCTGGAAATGGGTCTCCAGGAAGGAACCAGGAGACAAGAGATTTGGGGAAGAGTGCTGGCCAAAAACAAGCCATGAACTGTGCACAAAGGTATTACTTCCAATTGCTGGAGTCTTCCTTTGCCTGAAATTTGATATACACTTAAAAAAGAGAGAGAGAAAGAGAAACGTTGCTCCACGACTGGTTCCATCTCGGAGTGGAAAAATACTTAGTTCATAATTAACAGAAAGAAGTTTGGTTTCCCCTTCAATGCAAGTTACCACTCCCCTTTTTTACATTTGAGGAGAGTTGAGCAGAGGGAGGGCAATTACTTTTTGTCAGGAATCGGTTAATTGCTATTATCCATTGAAGAACAGAAAGATCTGGGGAGAGGATACAGCATTGTATGCAGTCACTCCTGTGTTATTCCAGTGCTACTGACTTCATTGGATAAAGGAGCTTTGCAGATACAATGATTATAATATGAAAAGGCAAATCTTAGTTAGTCCTAAAGTGACCATGAGAGTTTGTCTCCTTCATCTTCCCCATTTCTATAAATGTGACTGACTGTGGTGAAGCAGGTTCAGGACCTGCTGAATGAAATGAAACATAATGATCCACAAAAATGAGGTGTCCTGTCTCTGTATAAACAAGGATTAAATGTTATTTTTAACTACAAGGTGGCCTTATTGCTCCCTGTCTCTTTTATAGATTCTTTACCACCCATTAAACTGAAAACACAAGCATGTCTTTACTGTTAGTCAGCCTGTGAACAATCATTAGGTGTCACTGATCCAACTCTTTATGTGGTTTGACTAATCTTCGCTTCAGGAATAGGACAAAAATTTCTTATTGGAGTGACGTGGCTATCCCAAAATCAATGTGTGCTATCAGATTCTGAACAGCACACTACTGTCCTATGTACAGAACATAAAATATACGTTCAGTAGACCTGATTTGCTATTGCCTTTCATTGGTAGACCACACAGACCAGTGTAAAACTAGAGTCACACACAGTTGATCAGCCCCCTTGTGTCCCTTGGAAATATCCAGCTCCTTTGCAACAACCTTTCCATGGAAAGCTTTCTATGTGATGTCTTCACATTTCTCTTTACTGCCACTCTTTAATCCTTTCTTCTGTGACCAATGCCCACTAATAGTGGGGCACTCTGATAAAATTGGCCATTGTAGCATGCTTTTTCCTTCTTTCTTTTTCTTTCCTTTTTTAAGTGTGTGTGGCTTTTTTCCTTTTTTAAGTGTGTGTGGCTTTGGGGTATTTATTTTTTTTTAATTCCACCCTGAAAACAATTTCAGTTCCTTTGCTGGAGTCACAGTAATTTTTGTTTGGTGTTTTAAGATCCATATTTCTCTCCCAGCATTTTCCATCTAGGAAGTCAGGATCTGAGATCCTTTCTCTCGTTAATTTTAGCAAATCTTTCAGATTAGCTCACCACTGCCAGCATGGGTGAGAGAGTGAAAGAACTGGAGCATGAGCTTCACGATTGCTATTTATCTAATAAAACTTCTTTCCAAATTTTCTTTAAGAACAACAAAACCATTTTAGTACAAACATTTTATCCTTGTAAACTTCTCTTCAGACAGTGAGGAAAGGGGCAAACAAACCAGAAAGCCTTGAGGGTGAAAGAGGTATCAGGAACAAAGGTTTTCTGCTAGGAGAGTTCCCAGGTGACAGGCAGCCCAGGCTTGTTGAGCTATTTCTGAGAAAGGCAGACAGCTTGCTGAGTCAGTGCTTATTCAGTGCCCTTCAAGAATGAATTAAAAGTAGTGAAGAATATACTTTGTTTCCTCAGTGGGATTTTTTTTTTTTTCCTCTGAAACTGTTATGAGCAACTTTGGCTGGAGGAAATGGAGACAACTGCCATTATCGCATAAAAGCAGGACCACTTCCTCCAGGACAAAAATCTCCAGGTACATGGGTCAAAACGGCAGCTGGAGGTGTTTTGAAACATGTGAGCTTTTAATAGCAAGACTTTGAATAATTGGAGACAGTTTGTACCAGACCACCTGGAAGCAAGCTTCAGTTGTTTACCAATAAGGATAAAGTATCTCTGCCTAACCTTTCTCGTTACAGGAATTTTACACAGCTTGCTTTAATCTGGGCTGAGATAACAAGTCTCAGATACGCAGTTCTCAGGAGACTTTGTTCAGCTGATTTTCCAAATACGTTCCGTACTTTTAATATTGTTGTAAATGCATATGAATTACCCAGTAACCTTAGACATATTTGGTAAAGCTGGTTGTCACAGCAGTTGTTGCCATGCTACATGGTCTGTTTTGCATTTAGCTTTTCCGTACGGTAATATTACAAAATAACATACTCACTGTGGGGGGAAAAGAACTACCCACCAAGCCTCTTTCTTCCTAATATGGTGAAATAAAAAGCCTTGGTCTGAGTTAGCTGAAGCGCTGATGGAGTCAAAGCCCAAGGATCAGTCTGGTGATGCTTGAAGAGAACAAGGGTCACAGTGGAGATTCGCACTGGGAGGGCAGGAAATGTTTAAATTCCCTGACCATGACTAAATGGTCGGAGCCAGCTATGCTATCAGGGAAAAAGCCCTCTTCTCCTCCCAGCATAGATGTGATTCCAGAATGGCAAGAGCATTTATTCCTGTGATTGCTGCTATGGGAATTGTGAGTTGTGTTGTATATCAGATGCAAGGACTTATTTTTAGCAAAGGTTTATAATAAGCAGCAATATAATTACTAAGCAGGCAGGCAATTTAGCAGCATGGGGGTCTCAGGCAGAGCCCCAGGCTAAAGAGAAAGCCAGGGAAGAAACGGGCAGCTGGTTGGAAAGAGAGCACCCGTTTTACTCCCTGCACCAGAACTTACGTGTCTCCCATCTGCTTGTACAGAGCCTGGTGAAAAGGGGCCCCAAATGCCGCTAGAGTGCCAGGAAGTTTTGCCTTTTTCCTTATTTATGTTCACTATCACCTTTTAAACAAAAGAGCACAGTTTTTCATAGCAGTGAACAACCGGCTGGCAAGAGCTGTTTCCCCCATTGACCACAAGGCTGAAGGCATGGGGTTTTTCTGGCTGGTTCTGAGCTGTTCTGTTTTACTAACTAAAACTTCTGCTTGGGGCCACTTGATACAATATTGTCTCATGACATTTAAATGCTGTGAGACTGGCATTTTTGTTTCCTTGCTGAGGCTGATGCAGTGCAGAGAGAAAGGTGAATGCAGAAAAAAGAGGGGCCACAATTTCCAGATGCATAATTCCATCAATCAAGATTTTTCAGGTATCGCAGTCTTCTGAGACTTTGCAAAATAAAGCCAAATGGAAAGCTTTCATTGCTCCAGTGGGAAGCTACATGGAAAGCACTCAAATAGCTTTAACCACATTTGTGTCATGAATTCTTGCATTTGTTGACTGTGGCTTGTTCTAAATAAAACAATAACAGTTTCAGTGCTCTGTTTAAAAGCAAACACTCATCATTTAAGAGAAAAAAAGATAGAAACACTGAATATAGCATTTCTCTTCCTAGAGGATATTTGTCTCCCGTAGCACAGCGGTACATTTTCTTCTGATGAAATATTTGCATCCATCTGAAAGTTGTGATTCTCAACATCTGGCTGATAGCAAATGGGCAAGTGCATTGTCTATCTTACATGTCCCTGTGTTTGAAAAGAGGCAAAGGCCAAGAGCTCAGCCTTGTTTTTATAAGCACTGATAACGTCCACAGCTGGAATTTGTTGTGCTCCATTGTTTCCACCCCGGCTCCCTAACCTTGAGCTCCAAACTAATTCAGAACTAATTGCCTTAGACCACCCAAATGATGTGAAAAAGCTCAGTAATCTCAGGGAAGCAGCCAGCCCTAGGGTAAGGAGTGGGAAGGCAGCTTCAACAGCGCAAAAGGGGAAAAGTACATCCATTCTGCTTTATTAAATAGTGTATTGTTTATACATCCATTCTGAAAACTTTGACAAGAAGGGAAATGCTGAAAGGAAGTAACTTTTTTTTCCTTTAATGGAGTAAAAGTGATGTCTGTGGTTTTAAACAAAAGGCTGTTGGCAGGATGATGCCATAAAGAAAAGGAAGAGAAAGGGAAACTGCATTTGAATTAATTCAGATAAGTTAAGACCAGAAGACCTTATGACAGAATTTTCCATTACTTCCTGTAGTCTAGCTCTCTGCCATAATTACATTACCTCCTGACTCTTTTGTACAAATATTGTTGTGGTTATAACTGTTTACCGTAATTACGCTTACAAAAGTTGTTTACAGTATTACAATCACATAATAATGTGAAAGAACAAAGTTAGACAAGACATTTGTGGTGGGTATTTTATAAAATTTTGTATAAATAACTGTCTTCAGCTGGAAGAATTTACAGTGGGAATAGTCAAGAACAAAAGAGCAATGACCTGATTCCTTGGTTTATCAAAAAATATATAAAAAATTAAGGGGAGGAATCACTGTACTGAATCATACCTTGAAATTTGATTTTTAGTGAATCATAATTTTTTTAAAAGGCAGAGATCAAAATATTTTGTTTGGCCTAAAACATAGTATTTTATTTCAAAGACAAATTTTGTTAAGCTTTAGTGTGATTTAAGAAAAAAAAATGAATAAAAGATAACTATTCTTCTGAATTAAACTATTCCAAGTTTTTCATTCTTTTTTTTGTAATACACACAATCAGTGAAGTCATGATGAATTTGTAAAATATTTCAGGGTTCCCAAGTCTGAATTTTTTCCCCAAAGAAGTTTTTGCTGAAATATTTAGGCCAATAAGCAAAACAGAGAAGAGATAGAAAGAGAAATTGAGGCACAAAGAAATTGAAATATTTTCTCAATGCCTCATTATACAGCTAGCAGTGCTAGCAATAGAAATTGCATCTCTTGAGTCCCTCACTAGGATATAAATCATTAATGATCAATAAAGTGATAAATTATTAAATGCAAAATCAATGTACAACCATAACTGCTATGAGCAGAGATGATTAAGACCAACAGAATTGTGCACTTTCCTTCCAACATCTTGTTCCTGCCTCTCTGGTACAGTCTTACTTGAAGCCCTGTTTGCATGGCTTGGCTGCATGATACAAGCTAGCACACTGGAAAAATAACACATTTTTATTTTCCATCATTTCAGAAAATCTCTCTCTCGCTGTCGAACGATTAACAGGATGCTTTCCAATGAGCCTACACCTCCTCCTGCGTTCAGTCGTTCCAACTCACAGGTGTCCATGGACAGCACCTCCATGGAGGACTTCTGGTGCGAAGTGGAGAGCATTAAGGAGAGCAGTGAAGACAGGCCTGAAGAACAAATGCTCTTGGAGTTCAAACCTGCTGATGGTAAGCACATGAACACTGCTTTTTCATCACATTTTGGCTTTGCCTTGTCTCTTCAGTGATGCCCTGATCCCCTTCCTCCCATCACCAAGCATGAACATGATTAAAATATTGAGCCAGAAGGTGTGAAATGTTTTTTAAATCTCCCTTAAAGTCACTTGGGGGGTAAGTTTAAGCCCATATTGCTGTAATACTGTTTTGAATCACGAAAGTACCAGGCTGGGTCTGTGGTCATTGTTGCTCCACTTCTGAACATTACAGTCAATGTACTATAGGTTACTGGAGAAAAACAATAATTCAGTCGAGTTTATGCCCTGGGATTAGTAACATGACTTCTGAAGTAGGACTTTCTGCACTGATTTTATTTGTGCTTCAGGAGGACAGATAAGGTGCAATTCAGAAAAGAGAGGAACAAAATGAAAACTTTGTCCCCAGCATTAAATAAACCAGACTGAGATATATGTAAGGGACCAAAAGTTCAATTAGTTTACTGGAATTTTCCACTTCCTAGCTTTCCCAGGATATAAAGCAGAAGTCATGAAAGTCTTGAAGCAATTTTTAGCTAGATATCATTCAGCCCTATCAGAAATTTGATAACTGCCTGCTTATCTGAGATTGCCCAATTTAGGTGTAGTTCAAGGAGAGACAGTCTGAATTTATGGATATCCACATCATTCAGCTTCCTCACTCTTCAAAATCTATTCATCACATACACAAGTTATGATGAAGATACTACTACTTCATTATGTTACCTTATTTTCCCCTTTCCTTTTTTGTAATGTATTTGGAAAAACATGTAATAATCTGCACTAGCTTGTTGCTGTACAGCTTTGTGTTGGATGAATTAATAACATCTAGAACAGCAGTTCTCAAATTTTTTTCCAGTTATGACCCCACTTAAAGACTCATTATATTGTGCAACGCAAAATATCAGGTCTCACTATATGATGAAACAGAATTTCTTTTGGGGTCATGACCCACCGATAACTGCTGCAACCCTATTTGGGATCATGACCGCTAGTCTAGGAACAACTGATCTAGGGATAGATGTTGAAAAAACAGTGTATTCTTTCCATGCAATTATTAACGTGATGATGTACTTTTCTTACCTTTATACACAATGGGATGTCATTAATTATACTACCAGGAAAAAGGGTGAAAAAGGAGAAAAGTTGCTTTATTTAGCAACTAAATATGTCATCAGTCATTGTAAGTATCCCATATCTAGCTCCAACCATATACTGGTTTCATGGGGAATATCGTTCACGAGTTCCAGGTAGGGACTCTGTTGTGAGCAAAAGAAGACCTCAGTTCACCAGAAATCTAAGTCTTCTCAGAAGGCTATGTTCTGGCAGCTTACCTCCAACCTGTACTTCTTCATGCTGGCCTGCAGTCTCAGATAAAAAGAGATCAAACTTGTAAATTGAAACTTTACAACCATCATTATGGGAAAAGCAGAAAAGCAATCTGTCTCAATCAGCTTGACCGTCTTTGGGAAAATTCCTGTCTGACTGTGCTTTCTAGCTTGGAAATCCCAGGAAGGCAAAATTGTTAACCTCACACGGGGTCTCCTTCATACGATTCTCCATGTGAACTGGGACGTCCCTGACTTGTGACCATGGTCAGTGGGACGTCACAGATCTGTGAGACAGGTAAGTTACCAGGTCAAGGCAATATAGGGGCAAATTTTCCCTATTCGTAGAGGCTTGTCAGTCACACTCATCACTTCTGAGCTAAATCTTCTGTGCAAACCACAACTGTGCAAACCGTGCTGCAGTCTCAGGTTATTCTTTGTCTGATTGCACCTCATTACATTACATTGATTTTTTCCTCTCTGACTTGAATTAAAAATGAGACTGCAAGGTAAAATGCAAAACATTTCCACAATTCATTTACCTCCATGCTCCATAGCTTTAAACACATATATACACATATAAACACACACAACCAGGGAGTGCTTGCTCTAGTTATTAACTTTGGGAATATATTCAGTCTGGGATTATAAATCTTGGAAATAACCATGAGTTCTATCAAGATACTAATAGTCTAATACTCCTTGTCAAGGATCAAAACACAGAAAATCAATGTAGGAATCCTCAGGGTAAAATAAAAACAAATATTCATCATCCTTTTGAGATGTCTTTGAGAGGAAGAGATGCAAAATGCTTAAGAAGGAAGCAAGGGGATGATAACAACCAGACACCAGTGATATTGTTAAAACCACAATACTGCTTTTTGCAAGGTCTCTTGTGTAAGAGGAAGCCTTCAGGACACTTATACTGATGACGTCAGTAAGAAAGAATAAAAGATCATACAGAGTAACATGAGAGATGATGAAGCAGGGGAAGAGGAAGTAAATGGGTGTTTAAGATGACAGTGACATTCCCAGAGCTGCTTTTAACACTTAGTGTTTCAGGGGATAGTGTGAGTTATTTGGGGTTAAATCTGAAATTCAAAGAAAGGCACATGTCTTTCCTAACACTGTCTAAGAGAAAAAGAGAATTACCAACCAGTGGGGATCTGTTTGTTTGACAGAATTAACCACAGTGCCTAGATCCTACTATATAGTAGCTACCATTATAAAAGTAATATTTTGTGAAACATAATTTTATTAGCCCTCATTTAAACCTATATATCATATAATTTTGAGGCATTTTATACAGAAATTCATTCTCTGCAATAGTTTTACTCATTTGGTTGTTGTCATTATTTCTTAGCCTATTGTTTGTGAGTGGTTAGAACAGGAAAAAGGAAAATGTCAGAGAAAGCAAGTCACAGGGGTGATGGGTAAGCAGGCAGAATTTCATGTCTGTTTTACTATTTTTTCATAGCATCATGAAAGCCAAGTTGGATTAAAAACTAAATTCTTGGAAAGAATATTTCAGGACAAAAGCCAAAATGAATGTAATTAAGAAACAGGTATATGAATGGCTGTGGCTAGAACAGCAGCACGCAAATGAAGAGAGCTCATTGGAAAGAAGAGCGAGAACAGCAGAAGGACCACTGCTAGCTCAAAACTTACAAAGGAGGAAAAGCAACAGCCTGTCATTCTATACGTAGAAGGAAATAGAGTGGAAGCAAGCTGTTTCACAGGCTATAGAGGTGGTCACACTGCAGTCTTAACACAGAGCAGGGTTTTTAAAAGGAGGTATTTTCATAGAGCTTTGCAAAGAGACAAGCCAGTTAACAGTGAAGTCAGTGACGGCATTTGTGTAAAATGCTTTCACTTGCCTCTGCTGACCAGTCCTGTAATTTTCCTTTTTGTCTCTAACTGCCAAAGTGCAGTAAACTGGTACCTATCAATCCTCCTGCATTCTGGTGGTGTCAAGGAGAGGCAATAAAGGAAGAGTAAGAATACAAGCCTGTTATTGTTCTTATTACAGTGCTGCTCTTAATAAGTGAGGAGTTGTTTTAAGGAACATTCTGCAAATTAATCCATTTCCTGTTTGACATGTTTATTTGTAATACCTACTCTTCAGTCAAAGCTGGAATACAGTTATTGTTCTGATTATTTTGTCTCAAGAGCACGTTACTATCATTCACAGATGCAATTAAAATAAAGGCCCTCAAAAGCTCCCATTTGAAGAGAGATTTTAAAAGTTTATGATTGTTTGCTTTAGAAAACAGATAAATAAAAAGGCAGTGACAGCAAATTTTAAAATTACTGAATGATTCAGATAAGGTAGATTGGGAACATCTCCCTGTTTTACAGTGACAGGTGATATTCATATAATTTAACAGGTAGCAAACTGACCTTAAAAAGAACATACTTTTTCACATGGTGCATGACCTCACTATGGAACCAATTGCAGCGCTGAATCAGTTGAGAAACAGGTATCGAATAGGACTCAGCAGGTATTGGTCACTAATGTGAGTATCAAGAAACCCTGGGGTGTACATTGCTAGCTGGACTTCAACTACTAGAAATCAGGATGATACCTAGCATGCAAGGACAGCTGTTTTTGCCCTACCTAACAATACCTACCCCTACCTAATACTCACTTTTTAGTGAGTTGCTCTGGACCTTAAGCACCTTGTCGAAAACTGGCTATTAGACTAGGTGGACGTCAGGTTTCTCTCAATTATCATGAAGTGCCTGATTGTTAGCTGACTCCCTAGGTTTTTTCAAGCATTTAAAATCCTCTCATCCTTAATGAGCAAAATAGCAAATATGTTATTGTATTGTATACAGTATTTCAATATTTTTTCCTATTTTAACTGGAACGTCACTTAAATTACCACTTGCCAAATGGCTTCAGCCTGCATAATATGATAACTGAAGGGATTTCCTTTATATTCTTGAATGAGGGGCTAGTGTTTAGCAATCTTGCTGTGTCAGGCTAGACACTATACCGTTTTCTTCGCGCAGGTGTGTTAATGCACAGGTTAAAATACTTCTTCTGTTCTTCTCCTAAGCCTCTCCTGTGCAGAGACTGCCAAACTGAAAGTTGACAGTCTGTTGACAAAACTAAATTAACTTACACTTGTGGCCTAAGTCAGATTGGAAATGGAAACTTCTTGAAGTGAAGGCTAGCACACCGAACCACTGTACCGTCTGCCCTCCTGCCTGGTAACACGCTCCCTTCCTCCACAGAAGGGGAGCTGGAGGCTGAATGGCTGCAAGATGCAGGTTTGTCGACATTGGTCTCGGGAGCTGAAGAGGAGGATGGCCAAGCCCTGCTGTCCACCCTGACCCGAACGCAAGCTGCCGCAGTACAGAAGAGATACAACACCTACACTCAGACGCTGAGGAAGAAGAACAAGCACACCGTCCGTGATGTGAGAGACATCTTTGGCATCAATGACTCTTCTGTAAGTAGCTAATGCATCCTAGCAAGTGCTTTTGAACTTATTTTTTATGCATTTTGCAAGTAGCTCATAAAAGCTTCTACCAGAGAGCGAGCCTTTTCTGCTGACAATGTACAGACAGTCATAGCAGTTTCTGGCACTGAGTTTAGATGTTTAATGCTGTATTTGCTACATTTTGAGAGGAAATGAAGAAACCAACTGAAATGGTGCACAGTTTTGCAACTAACCTGTAACATAATGTTGTATCTATTGCCAGCCTTCCTCCTGCAATCTCCTATCAAGACTAACATTTACTCCCTTATTTTTTGGAAATTGGTGAGTTGCTCTTGGCAGTTATTCAAATTTTTGCTGGCTTCTGGGGACACTTGCTATTTACTCAGCAGTCTCAGCAGTGAAGTAAAACTTCTCTAATGAAGCAACTGGGGTTCAGATATACATAAGCAATTAAACACCTGCCGGCATGATTGCAACTAGTACACTGGCAGTTACGTTTCGCTTATATAGCAAGCAAAAATCCATTAACTGTTCATTTGTTTCATGGCTTTAGAAATGAGCATTGCCTGTGGTGGCTTCATCCACTTTTCCCCGCGGATAGCTCTAAACACACCAATTCTTATCCTTACACATTTTATTTTGGGGAATGCAGTCAACTGTGTGAATTTATTCCAATGCTCAAAGCAACACAAATGACTTTAGATGTGTGACTCAAGTTATTCTACATAGGAGTCACAGAGAAGCTCACAAGCTCATCTTTGAAGTGAATATTAAAGCTTTTATCATTACAAAGCCCCAAGAAATTCTTTCTTTCTGTAGATTTGTTTTGTCCCTTTCTATTTACCTTTCCTTCTTCCCAAAGCATGGCATTCCAGCTGAATTTAAAGAACTGGGAAACAAAATCGGAGATGCATTGTTATAATTAGAATTCCAAAAATACAATGCTCGGGGGGCTTAATTTATTGGTCTCCAATGTAAGCACCTAGACTCTTTTGAACTTTGTGCTCATATCCCACAAATATATCCAGAAGAACCCAGCAGTTTCCTGTGGGCAGACTTTCTTGCATGAGAACTCCTCAGGCATGTTTGCATGAACATTAAAAAAGTTGATGGCATTTCTTATAAGATTAGCACATTTGTCCTGCTTCAGATATCTGTAAACCTTAATACATTTATGATTTGTAATAGAGTTTAAGTTTTCTAATAAATTTCAGTCAGCCAAATGGATGTTGTACGTATTCTCTTGAATGTGCACATTATTGATTCTTTTGACCTGCTTATTTTTCTCCTGTTTCTTGCTTGTTAAAATATCAGAAGCTTCAGAGCCATTGTCTTTCAAATCAGTGTTTTACCTTTTCTGAAATTCAGCTCACTTAATTGTTCTGCATTGTGAAAGCCTGAGAGATAAGACTGAAAATGTAATTGTTAAGACTTCTCATTCCTTCTTCCCACGAAAACATGCAGTTCTACAGGGTGCCTTGCCTAAACGTTAAACACTGATACACAAACACAGCTGCAGAGCACGAACTCACCTCCCTCAGACAGGCTAGGAAGCAGATCTTATTTCTAAAGGTCTGCTAGGTTCCCAGTGCCCTCTGGGCATTCCCGTTGCCCGTTGTTACTATTTCTGCTACTCACGGTGGGATTTAGAAAGTCTATCCCAATTATCACCTCCTTCCTCAGTGACTGAGGCATCTGGTGAATCACTGCTGCAGCAGAGCAGCATTTCGGTGGGTGCCTGTATCCGAAGCTGAATGTGCATTTCCTGAGCAGTTCTTCATAAGGCAAAATTAGCTTAAACTGTCCCCATCTCTGTGCTGTTTCTTTGGTTATGGCACTACAGCTGTTGGTGAGTGTTTACGATGAATCAATTTGGGAGAGTCATGTAGATTAAAAACAACCCAGTCAAAAACCAAGAGCAACAGGGGACAGGGAGGGGAAATCTTTTCAGCACAGATGCTGGAAAAAAGCTGGTAAAAAGACTTCTTGAGAAGGCATGCAGGAGATTTTGTTCTCCCATCCTGCTTTTTAAAAAGTTAACCTGCCATAAAAAGCAAAATAGCTCTAATTGCTTTGCATAACATTTTCTATAATCCTACCCATTAGGAGACTGGATTTACATCTTCTTCCCATCAATGTAAGCATTGCAGCAGCCTAGGGTGGTTCACAGGATGGATTACTCTCTTCTGTGGCTAGTGATGAGAGAAAAGGTGATTAGCTCACTAGGGTCACCTGAGATGAGATTTACGGGACTATAGTGGCGACCACTGAAGCTGCATAAATAGTTGTCATCGGGGGGGGGGGGGGGGGGAAGAGGTTTTCCCTAGTTTCTTCTCTCTGTTCTGAAACAAAAACAAAAAACCCTCTGCATGCTAGATTTTTATTGTTATTATTTTCTTTCCTTGTTCCTCCCGTATGTCGTTCATTTTGCTGCCGGTAAAAAAGGATGCAAGCCCAAAAGGGGTTGCAATGAAAGGAAATGGAGCCAGGCTGCTTTTTTTTTCCTTTCTCGGGCGGGTGCCGGGATCCCCGGGCAAAGGCAGCGCCTGGGTGAAGCCGCCTGCCCCGGCTGCGGTGCTGCCGCGCCGCCTCCCGCCGCCTTGCGCCCAAGGCACCACTGCGGCCTGCAGGGCAAAGAGTTAAGCTGGAAGGTTTATTAATCACGGTGGCCTGATTTTCCTAAGTGCTGGTCCCCCACTGCTTCCTATAGAGGCTAACGGCTCTGCTAGTGCTCAAAGCCTAGAAAAATCAACAGCAGAATATAAATGGGGAGAAAATTTTATTATTATTATTTTTACTGGGGGAGGAAATGAAGGCGGTGCTCATTAACAGCCCTGTACGTTGTTATCAGCTAAAACTCCTCAGGAATTTTACAAGCATTCTGCTTGGGCACTGCACCAGAAAATCATGTCCTAATTAAAGAGCAACTAGCTAACCCAGAGCTGTTTGCATGAAAAGGCATTTGTGATGACAGTGCTTGAAAATACAAATATATCCAAAGCACTGGTAACTTGTATCCTGAATGGATCTATAAAGCTATCCTCCTTTGCTTTTATTTCCCTTAGCTGCAGGGCTGACAATAGAATTTTGTCATTCTAATGCTCCACTGATTTGTTTTTACATCTTCTACAATGAAGGCAGCTACTAAAGAACTGACTATCCATCTCATCTCCATCTTTTTCTTGCTGTTCTGGCTTCCTCTTCCCATTGGAAATTCCTGTGTACATTGTGCTAGTAAACACTGGACTCATTTTTAGCGTCAGAAAATGAGAAGTGTCTAATGAATCACTTGCAGTCAGAAATCAGGATATGTGAAGTCTTGCCTTCACTGGAACCCCAGCCAAATCTATGAAGCTGTCCCAATTCAGTGAAGGACAGAATTTGACTCTTGGCCTTTCACATTCATCAAGATATAAGCATCCCAAGGTTTTTTTTTTTTAATCTTCATTTTTTACTAAAGAAACAATATAGATCTCTGAAACGTTTGTATTAAAAAGCTTTTTTCCCTACAGTCTTCCATTTCTTTGTATAATAGAAGGAGAAGGAGAAGGAGAAGGGGGGGGGGGGGAAGCCTGGTCCTGTTTGGAAAACACTTCCACCAAATAATCATAAGATTTGGCTTTTTTATTACTCTCCCCGTGGTGTCTGGGAAAGGAAAGCAAGAATATGGTGTTTTTCCAGCCACTCCTGGTGTAGTTAGTACATGGTTCATTGTATTCAATTGCAACAAGCTAGAGCAGCCTCCAGGCTCCTCTAAGCACTGCTGGGTGAGAGGCAGAGTTTTGCTGTCAGCTTGCCTTTTCCAGCTCCAGAGCACTTAGCAAAAACTGCTTACTGCAGCTTCTTTGCTATTGATTTCACCTGCATATTGAGACTGGAAAGATTTTTTTTTTTTTAAATATACGTTAAATTCACTGTAAACCTATTTTGAATACTGTTTTCAAGGTCACATATTTTGGGCAGTGAAAGTAGATGAGCCAGTTGCTGATGTCTGTCATTAGTTTCTCTATCTGGAACTTAAGCAGCGGAATAATTACTTTTTTGTTTGATTTGCCTGAATTGCAGAGGCAAGTTTAACTGTCCCCTCCACTTCCATACTCCTACCTGGAATTTGCACTGCTTTTTTTATGTCCTAACACCGTTTGTATGAATGTTATGGGGTTTTATCCTAAAAGCATCCTACAGTTGTCCTTTTTTTAAAAAAAAACCTACAATCCTTACATTCTATGGCAAAGGAAGTCCATGTGACTCAAATCCTGTTTGCTATCAAGTTTGTAGGCTGTTGAATAGACTTTCTCAGGAGAGACTTTATTCATGTTACATTTGACTTTGTTACCCAAATAGTTCAGAGGATAAGATTGAATAAAATGACTGCCACATTATTTCAGGCTTCCAATTGAAAGGGCTGCTTCTCTTAAATATCTGATTTTTTTTTATCAGCCTGAAAGCTGCTCCTGTGCATTGACTACAAATGGGAAAGACAAAATACTATGCCCTGAGGCATCACTGCTTGTTGATAAGCAGCCGATTTAGCAATTTAAAGAGCAATTTAAAGAGCAACTCTAGTAGGTGCATTGGGGCTCTCAGCTGCACATTCAGCTAGAAAGATGGAGGCTGCTGTTAGGCTCTGTTAGGAGGTGGCAGCACCTGAGAGCAAGGTCAGGTGTGAGGCAGCAGGGCTTGAGAAATAGGGGGACTCCAAGGGTTCCCAGTGGGATGCAAAGAAGATCAGAGAAAAAAAATAAGGCTAGTTTGGGACAGTTTAGCCATTTTTGCCCTTCAAAGCATCTTTTATATCCTGCCATTTTTTCACCCAAGAACATGCAGATGAGCTGCTATCACCCCACTCACACACACACACAGACTGATTTGTCTTTATGATCAGTCCCAAAACTGCTGAGCACAAGCACAAAATACAGCAGCCAAGAAAAGGTGATACTGCTTGAAAGTCACCCACTGGACTTCAGAGCCCCTTCTCTGCTGTGCTGCACACTCTTGCCTCATTTTTACACAGTGCAGAATAATTTCTGGAACAGGAACAAATGAAGCTGAATATAGAAAAGGTCTTTTTTTCCTCTCTCTCTCTCTCTCTCCCCTCAAAATGTTCTTGCAGTTCTCTGGCAAAGTGTGAGTACAAAACCCCTTGGAGGACACTCATTCATTAGTAATTTGCTAGTGCCCAGATCCTGAAAGATGGTGCGAAGTCTGACTTGACAGGTGCTTGGGAGCAGTGGATGTTCAGCGTGTGTCAGAGAGCGCTCAAATAGAGTTGTGGCCAAAGCGATTAAAAGCAGGATGGATTGCAATTTGACAAGAACCTTTCACTTAGTACAATTACATACAGCAATTTACTTAGCTAATTTCAGTCATTATGTAGGGCAGGACTCATTAACTACACAGAGCTGTAATAATACTGACCTCAACATGATCCATACCTGTGCAGCCTGAGAAAAATTAATTCCCAGGCTCGGCTATGAAAAACGTACTCTGGCAAATCACAATAGGTTGTTTAAACTTCGCAAAACAATGTAAGCTGAGAATGATACACTGTTGCTTGAACTGTAGCGGTTTCTGTCCATAGACTTTTACTTTCACTGCAGTCTGATCATTTTTCCTTGCCTATCAGCCCACATTTGAGACAGTTCCAGTGTCACCAGTTCCTTCTAATGGTATCCAGCTTCCTGGGCAGAAGCCAGTTTGGAAATCAGTTAGCTGTGAGTATGCCAACGTGTAACCAGTGTTCACTTCCTCCTAGAAATGATAGACAGAAAGATCCGTCTGTGGTTGTGAGGTCAGTCCCCTGTTTTACATTGGGGACATGCTGAATATATTTTCTTATGATCATTATCAGCTTATTGTCATGTAAGAACCAAAGTTTTCCATTCAAGACTGGTGTTGTACAGGCACAGACTCCTGCCCTTGAGGCTGCGAAGTCTAAAAAGTATTGATGGTGTCAATGCTGGGAATGTAAAAATAACCTCTAAACACTATGGTGAAGAATTTGCCCAAAATATGTCAGGAACATATTTTCCTGTTGCAAATAATAATAAGAAAGATGCATATTTCCTTCATATTTCTTCTCCAGTACTGCAGAAATTGTAGTGTTAGAAGTTCATCATTTTTCTGGTTCTCCCCTACTATTCTGTGGTGTCAGTTTGGGCACTGCCCTGGCAGTGATTGGCAGTGCTAATGAAAATGATGGCTCTGCTCTGCTTAGCATCCAAATAACTGTCAGCAGCCTTCCAGGTGAATGCCCATCCCTTATTTTGAAAGCTCATCCCATCACTATTTTTCAGGGCTTACCTAAAAGGATATTCATCCTTGAGTTTCTAAATTAGTTCCTTTTACTTTTAACTCTGGATATAGTGCCACAAACACTTTCCTTGGTTGCAAAAGTCCCGTTCTGGTGATACTTCTGTTCCACAAACAGTTGTCTTAGAACAGATGGGGAGCAAATTGCCAGGGGCACAGTGGAAGGTCTGTGGTCCCAGGTCTGAGAAGGAGAGATGGAAAATACCTTTAAATGGCTTGGCCATTTTAATATGTAATGCTGGGCTGCAATCTAAGGCCACAGTTCAGAAGGCGGGTTGGTGGGATCTAAATGCATAGTGTTATTTTGTAAATTATTTAATAATACACTTAGCTTTATTTATACCCAATTTTCAATTTGTGCCAAAACAAAGTGTGTTGCAAAAAATATTTAAGTTCTTATATCTGCAAACACAAAGATTCAAAAATCATGGGACATGCACGCGTTTATAAAACATGTAATATTTTTTAATTCACCTTTTGATTTCCATGGCTTTTGAATGCATTTGGGTCATGTTTGTAAACTCTTCTCTGCAGTCCTGGGGGCTGAAATTTTACTTCACTTTCAATGAAAGCTGTGATTATCTTCCAGTTGCACGAGTCAAGGAACTGGATCTTAAGGGAAAACTTAAAAGTGTCCCAAGATGTGGGAGATAAGTCATGAAAGTTGGCAACACTGGAACTCATGCATGTTATTACACTTTGGACTCCATGACAATAGGGTATTTCTGTACTTGATATTTGATTTCAAAAATTTTCCTCTGGCATCCACTAATTTCGGAAGGCAACCAAATTTTAGAGTACAGCGATAAATTGTTTCACAATCTCTATCAGAAATTCCAGTAGAACTAGTGTTTTGCAAACTGGAGGATTGTACACTGAGTCCTGTTTTGGTGCTATACACCTAAAGTAGCAACTGTGGGAAATGTGAGTACCTATGTATGTGAGTATATATAAATATACACACAATGTCTTCTGAGTGTAAATAAGTCAACTTATTGAGAAACTGAGAAACTGTGTTAACAGCATTTTCTGTCAGGAACTCTTATTTTTAATTGTTCATTACACAAGTGCCAACACATTTGCCTGGCCTGAGTAGACAAGGACAGAGTACAAACACTTGATAGTTCCTGATAAACAGGAAGTTCCAGTTTGACTATCTTTCTCACGAAAAGCAACCAGTAAAATAATCTAAAATGAAAATAGGGATTTTATTTCTAAGGGGTTATTTCCTCCAGACAAAACAGGAACACGCTGTGTTTTACACTGAAATTCCTCTTTGAAACATTTCCTTTATTACTTTCTCAAGATTTTTGTCATCTTGGTCAAAACTTTAATGTCTCTGTACTGAATGCAAACATACATTCAGTGTTCATATATAGTTTCCCTTGTTTTCAGCTAATAGCTGTCTAGACTGTGGACTAGATAAAGGCAGCCCATCGGTAACAGAAGAGCTCTCCTATGAGGTTTCTTTCTCAGAATCCATTACAGTTGTTCCAAAAACCCAAGAATGGCAGAAAAACCAGAGATTCAAAAAGGACGACTCTGCTTTGCCTGTAAGTTTATTCTCTGAATATCTCCTGGATTATTTTCTTTAACCCACTAATTTCCTGCTTTATATCCCCAGCACGCTGAAGGCTATTAAGACATAATAGATTTCCTCAGTTATGTGCACTTTGCAGAGACTTCCTGCTGTGGGTGCCTACTTCATATGTCTCTGATTTCCAAAGGGGCACCAAAGATAAACTGGATTTTCAAGCATGGTCTTAGTTTGTACCCATCACAAATTAGTCTATGTAATGCAGTCCACAAGAATGGCATCATCTGCACATTTTTCACCTAGAAATAAAGGCCATCTACTGATACTGATACTAGCAATCATTTTCATTGCTTGGTCTGCTTTCTTACTTTACTCTCCACAGATTTTTTAATACATTAATTTAAAATTGCTTTGTGGACATAGGGGAAAAACAAGCCTTTGCTCAGTATTACTGATTGTCTCCAATTATTAGTCAGCACAATTACAATATAAGAGATACTATGTCAAAGGTTAAAGGAAAGCTTATCATATCATATCATCCAACCAGACATGCGCCAACCGGTCATGCAACTGTCATGAATTCTTCCTTGAAGCCATTAGATAACTTTCTATTTCCATCAGCCTTCACAATTTCACTACTGAAAATAGGAGCATGAGGTGTGTGCTCCAGATACCACCTTTTTTGGTGAAATGTATGAAATAGCCGTAAACTGTTTGGACGCATTTCCTGAATGTTATGGTGTCCTGAACTAATCCAAAATTGTTGCTATCCACACAGACACTGAATTCATTGAGAATTACCCATTTGTCCATCTCAGGCACCACTAATGATGAAAGACTTGAGATGCAGAAGTAAGCTTTCCTGTTGAAAGGAGGAATAGATACCAAATGGATTACAACTAGTGTGAAATCCCTGTGCTTTAGTGTGTCTGGCTGTTTTGTGCTGGGGATAACCTTGGTGCCCTGAGAATAACGATACCTCTGCAATCATCATGATTCTGGCAAACCAAGTAGCTCCTTGCTATAAGTAGCTACAAGTGCTCCTTGTAGTAGAAAACCTAGGACCCTAGCCTTCACTACAACACACAAATTGTTCTCTGCAACTGCTCTGGAGCTAACTTTCTAGTTGATAGAGCAGGGAAACCAGTGACAAATAAGGAAAAGAAGGTGCCACACTGAGTAGCATGGACCTATGGATGAATAAATGGTTAGTTTTAGAAAAGGTCATAACTGTGCTTAAGGTGAACTATACTGCATGCAGAGCAGTGGTTTGTGTGCTCAGAAGAGTACGTGAGAAATACACCAGATGGTCACAGATGAAGACTTTCTAAATAAAGCCAATAACTGTAGCTGTTGACATTGGCATTTCTGTTACTTCATGTGCTGCCACTCTTGGTATCTGTTCTTTCCCCATAGTGGCTCAGACCATAATGGGCACTAGTGAAAAATCACTCTTGCTCTGTTATACAGAATGATACCTGCACACTGAAGAAGAACTATCTGCTCCACTCCCCATTCCCCCATCTTCCAAGTGGGCCAAAACGGACAGACTGAAGTCTAGACAATGTCACAACTTCTTGTTAGCATGGCATCCAGGGCAGGTCTGATACAGTCATAAGGCCAGCTTCATGGATGGTGTACACTGAGCTGCAGGGAGAGAGATTATAAATTAAATAATGTCAAGTCTTCTGTGGCTCCCAGGAAGAAGATACCAGCACCACACTCCTTCCTTCACAGCGTTATGTGCAATTTCCCCAGCATGAGACCATAATCAGTGTGACTCAGTCAAAGATATTACAGATCTAAAAGTCAGAAGCATTTCAAGCCCATCTAAGTACACTGTATAGCTCCACATAGAAAGAATGTCAAACAATATCAGGGATGATCTTTATCCAAGATGCTAATAATTTGATTTCAGAATGCCACAGCCACCTTCAGTACTGCATAGTGTTATGACTCCACTGTTTGTTGTGTCTTGTGTCATAATTTTCCAGTTATTTTTCTTACAAAGAGGCACAGCCGCAAACCTTGTGTTAACACTGTATCACATCATAATGACCCTAGCAGACAACCAGCCACCATGGAAAATCATTGTAGCTGTGCTTTGTAATCTGTTATGGAGAGTCTGGGATTTTTTCTTGGCAAGTGCACTTGCAAAGAGACTTTGTTATTCCCTATGTTCTTTGTTTTTTTTTTCTCCTTCCTCTCAGAAAATATATGTATATTGTGTAACTTTTTTTCTTATTTTCAAAATGATTTACTATGCTTTGATTGCTTATGGACTTTTTGCATCATTGGAATACAAAAAGCATAGAAATTCTATAGCTTTTTGTGTATCTTTGGAAGATCATCCTCCCTGTAGATTTAGTTGCATTAAGTCTCAGCATAAATGTAACAGCGGAAATGTTGCATTCTGCAGAGGGAAGATGCTGGCCCAAAATTGGCAATACATTTTGTAAACTGATTATTCCATCCCCTGCACTCTTTCTTTCTCTAATTACAGCTAGCTCCTACTTGAAAGGCCATGTGGAATGTGATTAAGACTTATGTGATCTAGGTCTTCTTTGCCCTCTCTTACTTTGAAATCTGGTCTCTGATTGATTCTTTTTTTGTTTGTCTTTTTCTTGATCTGTTTGATTGGCTTTATCAAGAGATGGGTTAAACTTATTGAGTCCAAATTTGTTTAATAAAAGGGAGGACTGTGCTGAAATCTCCAGAAGCAAAGCACTCTTAAAGGCTTGTTTTCCACTCAGCTCCCTAAAGGGAGGAGATGATTTGTAATGCTATTTACTTATACCTTTGACTAACAATTACTGGTTTAAATTACAATACTGAAGATGCACAGTGCTTTGAAAGGTATGCATTTTACTATAACATTATTATTTTTTTGAACAATTATGTCAAAAACTGATAGGTCTCGGTTCTTTTTCACATTTGTGCAAATGTTTATGGCATGATGCAAAATTGCTGACTCTAGTGCATGATGCTGCATTTTCTAAAATATGTAGACATTTTCACATCCCCCAAAATTGCTAAGTTTAGTTCATGTAAAAGATGCATGAAGCCTACTTGAATAAACTATTTCTTTGCTTCTAGGTATCCTGTTTCTCAGCCTAAATGCTTTTTGAGTAATAAAATGTACAAGTAAGTGGTAGGTTAGGATCAGGACTAAGAGGTTTTGCTTTGAGACTTTTACTCAGATCCTTAGCTTGCATTTTCCTGTAAGACCTCATAAATTGATGCTAATATGTGAAGTAGATATGGATTAATTTGTCTCCTCCCCCCGCCCCAATCATTGATATACAACCATATTGGTGGTGAAATATGTCACCTACTTCAACAACATTCTGGGAGAGGCAGAAGCAACGTAAAGCATTATATCCAACTGAAACTGGACAAAAGTTTAATGTAGCTAACTGTTCCAAACTGGAATATGGCCAGGATACTGAGGTTAACATCTCTGCTCTGGCAAAATTTACCAGTCAAACTTCAAGTGAACATAATGAGTAAGAAGCTCAATTTTACATTCCAAATAATTTAAGGTTATGCCAAGGTATCATGCCAATATATAGGAGTGCAGATCAGGTCTTTGGTGTTATCAGTTTACTATGTTTTCCTATCACATATGAGCATCTCTTTCAAAAACAAAATTCACACACTGTAATTTTTATATAAATAAAAATGCAACCCATCTCTGCTGCAGAAATTCATTGTTCGGAAGAGCCGATTTGGACTGACAGAGGTTGGAGACCTTTCTCCTGAGGACATGAAAAAGATCCGCTACCTCTCCCTGATTGAGTTAACGGCCTTCTACGACGCGCTGGGGGTGGAACTGAAGAGGAACAGAACGGAAAGAATCAAAGGACGAGGTACCGCACCAGGGTGTTTGCACGGCAGGCACCTGGGCAGTTCTCAGGGCTGGTAAGAAGATACGTATGAGGCTGTATGTTCTCCCTTTCACATTTGTTATTTTTATTTTTTAAGAAAATGGTCTTTTTGGAGTCCCTCTCACAGTACTGCTGGAAAATGATCAAAAGAAGGTTCCAGGCATAAAAGTTCCCCTCATCTTCCAAAAAGTGAGTAGAACACAACCAGTTTTGCCACTCAGACTTGCATTTCCATCATTAGCATTGACACACAAAGCAGACATCAGATAAAAGAAGATGAAGGCTTTACAGGTTTTGAAGCCATCTACAAGTTTTCTATCTATATGTTATGGTTTGAACACTTCATGAGATGGAGACAAAAACTGCTCTTTTTGTGTATTTTGTCTATCATAGGGACCTCTTTCCATTTTTGGAATTACATAGTACTGTGCAGGAAACATCAAGAAACTGATGGCTGGCTTTCTGCTCCCATTTCTCATTGAATTATAGAGCTATATAAAATTGTGTGTGTGTGCAGAAATGATGGAAATAAGTTCTCTCAGGAGTTTTAATTTCACATGAATTCAAACTGTAGATATTACTTCCGTAATGGAAGTGGTATCTTCTCCTTGAGGTTTGTATAACAAGACAATGATGTCATTTAAACAAACCACTTGACAATACAGTGACATCCAGTGGATGTTTTGGACACACATACATAGACACAAGCACACATAGAACTATACAGATTTACATGGACTTAAAATTACAACAAATTTCTTTGTAAATACTGACAGAAGGGGAAGCAGGATGAGGTGTCAGGGAGAAGACCATGGCCATCGATAAATTTAAGACTGATATAACTTGAATAATTTACATGTCTTTTCAATCATCTCCACCAGCTCCCCTGTCAAGTTACTATAGGAAATTAGAAGGATCCAACTGCTAGGGCAGGAAGCTAATAGAATAAGTAGTGAAAATCCAGAGCTATGTGAATAAATGCTAGGAAATGATTTTCCTTTTTTGCTCATTTTACATTCTGTTAAATCAAAACCTGTTTATTTTTTTGTAAAGAATTAGGTGGAAAGCCTATGTCTCTATTCACAGAAAATTCAAAAATAAAATATGCTGGGATCATTTTCTAATCTTAGTTCTCAGTTCCCAGAAACATATGTTATCTATAGTCCTTTCTATTGTGCTCCTCGGTGTGAGACTTCAACACTTCTCAAAGGTTAATTTTCCCTCAAAACACCATTGTGATTTAGCCTATGTACCTGCCCTTTTATTAACATATTTATGTGCTACTTGTTCTACAGCAGTGCCAAGTCTCAAGCCAAGGACAGAAGGGCCTATTGTGTTATCAGATTTCCGTGCTCTCCAACTCCATATTTCAGGGTCAGGTACATGGAAGTCAAATTAGGAATGATTACTTACATGAGCTCTGTTGTTTTCATTAGCAAATTATATAGAAATATATCTTTTTCAAATTAATTTCAAGGAGAGCTAGACTGAAAAAAGTTAACAGTATTTTTAAATAGTTCTGATTATTTTTCTGCATTTTTTTTCAGTTGTTACTCAAGCTTGAGGAAACGGGTTTAGAAACTGAAGGAATTCTTCGAGTGCCCGGATCTGCCTCAAGAGTTAAGGTACATGCTTGACTCAGTTTTCTGTTTTCTGGACCACAGATTCTATGTAATACAGTACATATAAATACCCCCTGCACATAAATACTAATGCGTATAGATCAGCATTTCCATTCCTACAAGCAAAAGGTCAGATTGGTTCCTGGGAACCAATAAATCACAGAACATGTGGCTATTGCTTGCTTTGTTAATGTTCTATATAAAGCACAGGTTCTATGTCTAGTGCAATTTTTCTCCACTAAACACTGAGGCATCCTTTCAGTTTATCTCTGTCATCCAAAATTGCGGTGGTCTTATCTCTGTTTTAATTTATTTCAGAAATCCAGAGTTGTTAAACTGAACGAACTCAAGATAAAGATCTTTCCATGTCACTTTAACCTTTGTGTGATTTCATTTCTCACTTATCCTCTGTGATCTTACAATTTCATGTCCCGAGTGAGAGAGGTTCGGCCTACGTTCCCTATTTGGCAGCCTGGAATACTGCATTTTTGGAGCCTATCTGCTGGCTATGGACACAGGGCAGTTTGTGCCCAAAAACCTCATGTGTGCAACTGCAGTGCACTAAGAGCTGCAGCTGTTTCCCCACGCTAACTCCCTCTTTGTGCTAGGAGCTGGAAGCCTTTGCCTAAGATGTTTTATCCCCTTGAATCATTAGGAAGTTTAGATTTTTTTCTGGGCTTAGTGATATCTATCTCTTTCCCACTTTTTTTTTTTTTTTGGTCTATTTCAAGCAACTTTTCCTAGTGATAACTTCCCAGTTTCTCATCCAGAAGAAAACTAGTCTTCCTATCTGAGGCAGGAAGTTGCAGCATGGTGGCAGCTACATGGCATAAAAGAGGAATGCTGGGGGTCATTAACTGGGTCATTAAAAATGACCATAGGAAGAAAAACAGCATTACATGACATGCACCAAAGACAGGCAGCAGCATCCCAACTTCCTTTGACAGTCTGGATTGATAAAAGCACTCAGCGCTTTGCAAAGTGCCATGTCTTGCAGAAGGGAGCCCCTAATTTGGCCTGTATTTTTCAGCTTCCTCATTTTTTCATGCAAATACTTGAAATGTTATTTCAAACAATCTCCAGTTTTTCTGACCTCTCCAGGGAGAT
The DNA here is from genome assembly GCF_036417845.1 of Apteryx mantelli. Classification (NCBI taxonomy): domain Eukaryota; kingdom Metazoa; phylum Chordata; class Aves; order Apterygiformes; family Apterygidae; genus Apteryx; species Apteryx mantelli. Next base: position 55,257,350 of record NC_089979.1, read on the forward strand.
TACACAGCAGGGCTGTACTGTTGCCTTATTAAATGACTTTTTTGTTCTTTGCATCTTCATATTCTTTGTGTCTGTACTACTTATTTTTATTCACAACTATATTCAGGGAACTGCTTTGAGATATGAGTTTCTGTGCGTGTAACTCTCCTCTACGGGGTGGTAAATTAAACTTCCCACATGATGGTTTTAAATTATTTGAGTTTTGGATTCATTTATGCCTGTCCAATAGGCCAACCAGCAAGAAAGAGAGGATTTTCCAAAACAGATTCAGATTTCATCCTTCAAAGCCTTCATACAGTATTATGACATTAGGATCTGAGGGCATTCCAATTTTATTTCAGTCTTGTTTGGAGAAATAAAAGGCATATGGAAGTGATTAAAGGTTACTTTTCTATAAAATGAAGAATAGAAAAAAAATAAATACAAGTTATCCTCTGTCTCTAGTCTGTGATTTCTAACAAAAGTTCCAGTGAACCAAAAATGCATGATAGTGTACTGTGGGATCAGTCAAATTTAAAAAAAAAATGCTATACAAAAACATTTTTTAAAAATACTTAGATGCATGCATAAAAATACGTGTTTATATTTATACACACACACACACACACCCCAAGTGTATATATGCTTGCCTGTGTACATATATATATATATAATATATATGTTTCAAAAATCTGGCTTTCCATTTCTAAGGCTTTTTCACAGTTCTCAGCTGAAATATACTGAGCAGTTTTTCTCTCTCCTTGTGCTTTTGATGAAGTGAGGAATTCTATTCCACATTTCCCAGTCAGTTATCAGGAGAGAATTTAATCCAAGTATTTGTAATGGATTATGTGCAAGGGATGTGAATACAGAGGAAGTTGAGATAGCACAGATTACAACCAGTTAAATGTGCTAGTAAAAATGAGATTGTGACATTATACACCAAATCCTGAATGACTTTGTATTTCCTTTAGTGCCAACTTCACTAACTTCATTTAACTTCATTTAACTTCATTATGCATGACCATATTTGATATGCAATTTCCTTCAATTCATGTGAGAAACAGTAAACAGACTTCATTTTTTTAAAATCTTTTCTGTCTCAATGGACTAAGGTTTTTTTGCATAATAGTAATGCACATTTGATAAAAAACATGCTTTGAAACCTGAATATAAGCTACAGATCTACTTTCTTTTAGATGGTCCCATGAAAGGCAGTAACAAAGTTAATGTGGATAAGGCAAAGTTTTGAGCCAGTAATAATTATGGAAACTGCATAATTTATGGATATTCTTATATTACAACTGCCTCCTTCACTCTTATTAACCCAACAAATTTTTGATTGAGCTTGCACTTTCCAAACAGTTTGAAGCCAAGTTCTTCTCCCACTTGGAACCTCACTGAATATTTCCCTTCACATGTGCATAAAACATTGATTAGTTAGCCTCTAAAACTAAATAGACCTCTGTTATAAAGCAAGATGCTGACACTGGAGAACGAGTGGATTAAAGTGGATTCTATCTTAGATATCTCTTAGGGTTTTAAGAGTTTTTTTGGCCTGTATCAAGTGGAGATTTTCTGACAGTAATGATTTGATACCTTTATTTTTCTATGAAGTGATCAAATTTAATGATTCCTATCTTTAAAAAAACCACCTGTCTAAAGACAGGAAGACCTAAAGTTAAAATCAGGCCCATGGACTAAAATACCAACATGTTCTCTAGCAAGTTAACTGGTGGTGAGGAAGAATTTTCCACTCCTTTGTGATTTAAGGGTCAAAACCTCTGGAGAGTGGTTTAAATACAAAAAAAAAAAAAAAAAAAAAAAAAAAAGCAGTTGTTATAAAAATCTTATTCAACTGACTTTTCTATTTCAAAGTCTACATTGTGCAAAGATGTCTTGCTTTAAACTTGTTCAAATGTGTCACTGGCAGAAATCTAGCTATGGCAAACAAAATTTAGCCTGGTTTGCAAAACATCCCCAGGCATCTGATTAGCTAGCCTGCTCTGAACTCCATGCTACTGTATTTAGACTGCTACTACTGGTTTAGGGCAACTTTAATTCAGCTATGGTGTACGCTGTTGTTTGTAATAAAATTTGTGAAATGATCTCAAACTGTCAGGTCAGAAGCAATGATTAAAGGTCAGGTGCTTTCTTCTATCTTTCAGAATCTCCATCAAGAACTTGAGGCAAAATTTTACGAAGACACTTTTGACTGGGACCAAGTACGAAATAATGATGCAGCGGGACTGCTGAAAATGTTTATAAGAGAACTCCCAAGCCCTCTCTTCACAGTAGAATATCTACCTGCTTTCATCACATTAGTGGAAAGTAGGTAGAAAACGAGTTAAACTAATCATGATAAAATGCAGAAGTGTTTTAAGTACAGAGATCCACTGTGTTTTCTAAACACTTAATTTTTCTGCAAGCTTTCCTTTTGCAGATGAAAAAAGGTCTGTGTACTTAGCTAATAGTATAGACTCATTGTGTGACTGACACAGCCATTTAATGTCAGATTTGAACCCTGTGAGCAAATGATGGTTGAGCAATGCCTTTCATATATAGACTCTGACTCACCCAAATTATAGATTTCACAAACGAAAATTTCTGCAAGATAAGTTCAAGTCACGGCATTTTAGTTAATGTTTTATTAGATCTATTTTATTTTTCTTAAAGTTTATGCTGAGATCAGAATGTTTATACAAAAACATATGTTCTTACAGAAGGCTTCGGACAGCTTGGTTTTGTTTTCAGTGTACACACAGCATCTCATTCGTAGTACTTTTTGTTCATTTTCCTTCCATGAAGGATGCAGTAGAACTTGGCAATACCCATTGACTTTAGTTTAAATTCACTTGAGTTAGGAAAGAGTGAGAGTATCAGTATGGTGCATTTATTGGTGCATCCATAAATTGGTACAGAAAAATTGGAACCTTTATATGAGCTTGCAGCCAAGTTTTCTGCATCTCCATGAGGTGTTTTAAAAGGCACAAAGAGTTGACCCCCTTCCTGTAACCTTCACATACCTGAGTATCCTCCTTGTGAGTCCCAGGCAGCATACAGCTGGAAACGTTTATCATAGGGGAAAAGACTGAATAGGAGGTGTCTGCACAGAATAAAGTGACTTTGTTCCCAATAACAGACACTGTCCCCAGCACTACATTTTTTTCCCTGAACCTCTCTCATCCAGCCTGAATGGAAATGAATGGTGCAGTTATTATATGCCCTTCCCATCTTCTCAACCCCAGCTCTTCTAGGGAGAATTGCACCTTATGAATATACAGCAACCATTGAAAACGTGCTGTTTTGTAACTGACAAGGGCCTCTACTTCAGCTAGAGTGCTAGGTTTGTGACTAAAGGCACAAATAAATGCTTTTTAAGTTATTAACAATCAAGCTTGAGTGTAAGGGCACGTGGGTTCAGCAAATTACTCAACAATATCAGTCTGAAAGTTTTATGAAAACAAATACCCATTTCCGTTTGAAAGGGGAAAACACTTGATTACAATGGCATGATCCATACACAACACATTCTCATGGTGATATCAAAGAGAAACTGGCTAACACTGAAACATATAGAACCTTTGTTATTTAGACAGAATTTTATACAGGATTGTCTCACTCTTTGACAAAGACCGAAGACAATGAGGAAAAATCCACTCATTAAATTGGATTTATGATATATGGGAAAAAGGTTACTGCTAATCAGTATCAACATACTGGTCTCAACTGACCAGTGGTGGTTGTGTCTCTAGAACAACTGATCAGCAAGGCTTTTAGCACAAACCAATCATAACTGAGATTTAAAATATTAATTATTCATATTCTTAGAAATCTCCAAGATCAAGTTACAACTACAGGCTTTGCATCTGCTGATCATGCTGCTGCCTGAAGCCAACAGAGACACAGCCAAGGTATGTGCTTTGTTTGCCATTACCTGCCATCTGTGGTGCCTTTGACTTTTAAATTAGAGACGGAGTTTGTTTCTAACAGGCAGTGATCAGATGCTTCACCATGAAAGTATTCATCTGTGTTTCTTATCATTTCTTTGAAAAAAGATGTTCCAATTCCCTGGCTGTAGTTGCTTTTACATGCGATTAGGAATAGTTGTTGGAAGTATCTAAATGCTGATGTTGGTGGAAATTGCCAGGTATCTTTTGCTTTGAAGTATCCATTTGAAAGATGTTTGTTCCTAACACAGTTTGGAAAAAAAGATCGAGTTTCTGGGTTTTCTGTATAACTTTGGAATAAAATTAAAACAGAAGATGCACTCCAGGAGCTCACCTAGGTCATTCTGGGTGCTGAAGGGCACTGAAGTCCACTGGTTCAGAGTAGAGGAGGTAGTCCAAAGCAAAAACTTCTGAAACATGTATCTACAGCATGGATGTCAGGTCATCATCCTCAGCTGTTTTGCTTTACAAATCCATGCCCATTAGCCTGTACTACTTCCTGTGGTAGAAACTGTGGCTACAAGCATTCTGAGTGTTTGGGAGCTCCCGGATCTGGCTGCAGCTGTGTCCCTAAGAGACACCAGCTGCATCTTTGGACTTGTTTCCACATGAGGGAAGTCTGGGTGAATGAGCTGTCTGGGACCCTCAAACATTTCATCAGATTCCCTACCTCAAAAGCCTTGGAGAGTCAGTTTAGATGTCCATCTAGATGTAGCTTTATGAATTCAGGTGTCTTCTTTACCTGTATTTCTTCGTGGGTACAAGACAAGAATAATGACCACCTCTTTAAAGTCTTTGGAGGTCTACTAGGGCTCTGTGAAGAATAGGGGTTATTTCTTATACCCAAGTCCATACACATATGGAGCAGTATATGTAAAACATGTCATAGAAGAGTAGTTTTAAGCATTCCTGGGTTTTTATACTAAAATAGAAGTGATGATGACAAAACTGAATACTGCTCTACGTGCCATCTATAATGAGATTTTAGAAATTTCTTCAACAGAGTTTCTGGTTTGTATTTCCTTGGTCTGTAAAAATGTTTTAATTGCAAGTCAGGGTATGAAGATAGTGGTTTCAACAGTATGGTGATTCCCAGCTCTAACCAGAACAGCAATCCATCCTGTTCAGTCACTCGAACAAAATCCTGAATAAACTGGCCAAAAGGGAAGTAAGTTTCCTTTGACTCTGCCATGTATATGCAGAAGAAACATCAAAGACCTACCACTGAGCACTTCTTGCTTTCATTATCCCAGAACCAGTTTTGGTTTGCTGGCAGAAATGCCTCAGATTATAGCACATATGGAACCGGTGCATGTTTGAAGAGAGACTGATCACCCTGATGACTGGAACATAAAAAAAAGCCTCGGCCAAATACATCAATATGGACAACCTGAATGCTATGAAGAAATAAACTATTGTATTGCAAAGCCTTTATACCTTTCCTCTACTAGAGGATTCAGAGCCTTAGTGCAAATCCTGTGCTTGACTTTAATGGGTTTGGGATATGCTCAAAGTGGTATTTAATTTATTAATGTGTGTATTTGATATCATGAACTATTCTTCTGTGATTGACAAGGGTGATTGTGCTAGTGAATATCATAGTATTTCAAGCTAGAAGGCAAAAAATCCTAAATATCACCTCCAAGTGCAAATATTGCAGCTTTTTAGCCAGACTCATTGTGCATTTGAAAATGCTGCATTTAATAAGTAAAATCTTTGGTGAGATTGAGCATAACAAGCATTGTTTTTCCAGGCCTTTCTTCAGTTCCTGAAGAAGGTGGTTGCCAATGAAGGGAAAAATAAAATGAATCTGTGGAATGTCTCTATGATTGTTGCACCAAACCTCTTCATCTACAAAGGCAAACGTGCAAACCAACAAGAAATGCAAGCAGCTGCCACAACAGCACACATTGTGCGACTTTTAATTAGGTACCAGGACATCTTGTGGACAGTGAGTAATGGTGATTCCCTCTTTATGTCTCCAGGATAGAAAAGTATTTTGCAATATGCTGCACCTCTGTAGAAATCAGTATATACAGGTTTCCTAGAAGAAACTATTTGCCACTCTTTGGGAACTGACGGGAGCTTTTATATCTATAGAATGAGAAAGAGAGATGGATACCTCTGGAAGGAGATTTTCCTTACCTAGCAAGACATCCTTCTTGGATGAATTGCCCTCTGGAAGTAACAATCCCACACCGCTGATTATACAGGAGAATGTAGATGACTTAAGTGTAGATGCCTAGATGAGATGCCTAGACTTGAATGAGACAAAATGACTGTTTAAAGTCTAGCCCAAAATAAATAATATGGACCAAAAGTCTTTCCTGCTTGCTCCACTTCTGGAGGTTGGCCTGAAAATGTTGACAGTCTCAGCTTGTTTCCTTAGAACAGAAGGAGGGTTTATGAAGATGACAAAGGCAGCCTCGTAATGAAGTTCCTACAACTGCAAGCATCACTAAAAAGTTTTATGTGGTATGAAAAATGACCTACAATTTTACCCAAAGAATAACTGTGGGATGGTAGAGGAAGCTGATAATCCCATGTATCTTCTGGGAATAAACAGAGCTTCTGGTGCATACAATTTGGCACCTCTCTAAAGCCCCAAGACCAGTTCTGGAGTGTTTTTTTTGGGGGGGGGGAGGAAGGGAAATCCATTGTATATGCTCAGCTCCACTTTCCTTCCTTTAGGTCCCATCCTTCCTGATTTCCCAGGTGAGAAAAATGAATGAGGCAGCAATGAACAACAACAAGAGGCAGCTGATGTTTGACAAAGGCGTGAGAAAACTTCTGAGGAGAAAAACCATGGAGAGGGAGAGACCTGAAAGACTGGAGGTGTGTTAAAATACATAATTTTTAAGTGGCATCCTTAACCATCTCCCCTCTTATCTCTCAAAATCTTCTGGTGGGGGAAGGAAATTTCTATAGAGGTGTATAAAGCACTCTTTAAATATTTCCTTAAAATTAATTTCCATTCTTCCGCTCACAAAATGCTCCCATTTGGGGTTAGTTAGACTTTCAGTCTGCCTTTCTCTTTCATTTTTTTTGGTAATCTACCCCCTTACCACTTCTAAGTGCCTCGCTGTTTAGTTTGGTTCTTGCACCTCATTTGCCATATAGCCTTTGTTTCCCATGGTAGCGATTGTCAGCTTTATTATTTGCCTACGCAGTCTCCTATATGACAGGGAACTTGCTCTCAGGTAACTCTGGGAAATAAAGTAGACAAGTTTACGTATTTCAAATGCATGTATATATCAAATACATTTTACCAGAGAAAAGCAGTATGAGTGGAGGTGTTAGACCAGTGGGTTTTATAAAAGAAAACTGTAAATAGAAAATCCCTGAACTTTCCAGTCAGACAGCAGCTTGTATATTTTGCCATACAAAATAAGTTGATTTGGGAGCTATCTTGAGAGATGTGCTTCCCAGCCCAATATTCTGATAAGACAAAGCATTGGGGATTGATCAAGAAAAGGAGATGCTGGGCAAAATGATTTCTAGCAGCCCAAGATATAACGGTCATACACACTGTAATGCAGGTTTTGTATCTGTTTTGTAAGAAAATGATCATACGTGGACTGCCCATTACAGAAATGTTCTGTGAATATTCAACAAATGCATTGGGTCGTAGTTGGGTGGTAGCATGGTCCATATTAGGATTAGTTGCATTTACACATGCCCAGCTATAATAGCTAGGCCACTAGATACTCTCCTTGTGCCTTGTAGTTTTACAGCTTTGCACTAACTCTCTAAGCAAAGAGAAAATCCAGTTTGCCTAACATAGATGCCAAAGTTGGGTCTAAATTTTAAGCATCTAATGAATCAGTTCTCCTCAGATCTGTCTTGATGTTCCCCATATAGTCACTGGAGAGAGGTGGATACCTTTGAGGACTTTCAGGTTCTGTTCAAACTTAGGAAAGTCTGATAGAAAGACCTTCCTTTGGAGGTCTTCAAAGCCACCAACTTTTTCCATTGCCCAAATAGGGAGTTTAGGGACTTACTGCGCAAACACTGCTTCAAAATACACTTAAAATTAGCATACATGTTTGGTGTAAAATACAAATTAGGCAGCACAGCATGCTGTGCACACATGCGCAACATATGCCATTCCTATAGTAGCTTATATGTAGCACTTCCATGTAGTGACAACCTTTAGTAACCTGGACAGAAAATCTAATCTTTCATATTGATTTAAAAGAATGGAGACTGGTGAATTGTAAGAGGAGTAATCACAGAACTGGTCGAGGCCTCTCTAGTCCTTGAAGAACAGGTTTGAAGAACAAAAGAAAAGACAAATTAGAAAGGAGTGATACTAAGAGATTGTAAGAAATAAAGACTAAAACATCTAACAAACAGAAACTGCGGAAGGGTGCATATCAAAAAAATAGAAAGAAAAAGGAGATATGTATGAACTGTGAATCCATTTAATTCACTAGCACTGAATGAAATATATCGTAGGTAGGACATACATTTGTACTGCAGACACAGACGTATGTATTTGTTTAAAATGGTGGTGTACACTACTGTGTACCCTAACTCCATTCACTTTGGAATGAGCACAATAAAAGCTCCTAAAGCAGAGTACGTTATTACAAACTTTGCACTTGTCTGAAAGACAAGTTCATTGATCGTTGCAGTAGACTTTATATCTAATAAAAAGGAGACCACCCCTGGCAGGTAGCTGAAATGTGAAGGGTACACTGGAGGCAAACTCTGTTTGGGCAACTGAGTTGAATTTTGAGAGCACAACGTAAACTCTAGGTCTCAGATGTTTTACATTACACAGGGACAAAGACTAGAGAGACTATTGTACTCTACTCAGCATGGTATTAACTGGATTAGAATTGGAATGCAAACCTTGCTAATTGATTTATCTGCCATTCATCACGGAAGAGTGCATAAACTTCATAGATGATTGTTTGAACCCTGCACAAGGTCAAATTTCAAATTAACGGAAACCATATGGTACTTTTATATTTTAAAGTACGTAAGCTTCCATCTAGTTGAAGCTATAGAAAGTGGAAACAGACCTGGATCTTCATTAATGCTTCATGAGAATTTCATCTTTAAAAGGAAGAACAGATATTGCTAGATATTTACATGTATATTTTAAATAAGCAGTTGGTGGCCACTGTTAACAGAAGCCTATCAAAATCTCAGATAACAATTTGACTTAAAATATTACTACAAGCAATTAAAATTCAAGGACTCTTCTTTATTCTGCATACATTAATGTGATCCTTACCAAGGAGTTTTTGGTTTTGCGTAGTATCTTATTACACTGTATCTATAAATTTGCAATTATACGATCGTAAATACATAGTTTGAATAATTAAGTGTATCCGTGCCATGATTTTTGCAAGCAACCTTGAAAGAAAGAGTTGCGGAACTCTTTCTGAATGGAGCTACAGCAATATGTGCCTTAGACTTATTCTACTGAATATTGACTTTAGGGAGCCATCACTTTTCCCCCATACCTGCAGTCCGACATACCCGAGGGAGTGATAAGAGTTTATGCTCCACTGCATTCAAAAGTCTCTATGGCTATTCAACTCAACAGCCAAACAAAAGCCAAAGACATCCTGGCTCGATTCCACTGTGAAAACAGGTGGGTAAAACAGAACATTTTGTTTTTCCTGAGCAATATTTCCAGAACCATTAATGAATAGATTGTCCCCTTTCCAGAGACTCACTGTGCTACAAGAACTCTTTTTATAACCTAAAATTGCTAATTTATGATAATGTTGGTCAAGAAAAAATCTAACCATTGATTTTTATTCTTTGTATGTTACTTAACGATTGGCTCCTATACAGAATTAATCTGCCCTACGTTATGCCTCTACTAAAAACATACATTTTATAGACTTGCTGCATATAGAATCCAGAGGGATTGTCTTACATCTGCCCATAAAACTGTAAAGTTTTTATTTCTGTAAAGTAATAATTATTAACAGTTATGGGAAATGAGAAATTGTAACGTGAAAGTCTTTTCTGCAAAGTCTTCTTGTGTTATCACATAATTCTTTTCTTTAAATAAATAATAAAAAAATTAGAAGGCTTAGTTGACTGTGACATAATGAACTACCTCTGTAGCAGATAGTATTCTGCAGTGCTTAATTTGTTAAAGTCCTTATATTCGATAAGTAAATTCATCGGGGGAAGGACAAAAAATATCAAATTCCTGCTTAATATAGACGGTAGTTGATATGGCAGTCGTTATAACAGGAAAGACAAAACTGAAGTTTTTTTCTCTCTTAGCTGTGGATCATCACAGAACATGGGAGGTCAGATCCAAAGTTTACATGAAATTGGAGGAAATATAGGTATGTCTCATATTTGAAAATTGATTCCTGAATGTCCTTCGTCTCTTAAAATACTGCAGGTCAGTGCTATTTTCACACAGATAGGTCTCTCCTGCCTTCCAGTCCATCTGCAGGAAAGGAGGTTTCTGATCCAAAAGTTGTTAAGATCAATGTAATGATTCCTCCTGACTCCAGGGTGATTGGAAAGGCTCCCCGCAGGATATAATGACCTGATGGCTAGATCCCAGCAGGACTCCTTATGGCTGCTGTAGTAGTCTTGCCAAATTCATCTGACCTTTTGCTTTCTTCTCTCACACTCATAACTGAGCTTTTTTCCCTAGTTAAGAGATCCTTAGTCTTCCTCTTGCAAGCATATTCCACCCTGCTCTTAAGTCTTTTCCCAAAATACATTTCTTCCTCACTGTATTTAAGTGTTAACCTCCCTCACATAAAAAAAACAGAACTAAGAATTCAGCCACTGCATATATGCATATAATATATTTGTACTAATCTGTGTGCTTTATTTAGATTGTAAATTCCTTGCAGTAGCGATTTTGTCTTCTGTGTTTCATGCAGTGATGTTTTTGTAATAACAGCAGTGGCTCACCACACAAGTTCTTTGCCTAAAGGTCAAAAACAGATTTTAATTTGATATTGCACAGTTCTGACTTGCTACTTTCTCTATTCATACTAAAATTCTGGGTGCTGTGCTTAAATCTTTTGTCAACTGCCTGATCACATTCATTATTTTTTCTAGTTTCAGTTCTGAAAAGCGTCTATAAAATTATTGCAAAACATCACAGACTTATTTTAATAGTAGTCAAGAAGCAAAACGAACAGTCTTTATTACTAAAGACATACTCTTAGAAAACTAAATTTGATTAGTGGTTTGTTTGGCCTGGTTAAGCAGGATGACCAGCAGATACTAAAGCAGGAAAAGATCCTATAGGTCTTGTGAAACAATCCCAACTACTCCCAACATGCTCTTTCAAAAATCTGACCATTTAATTTGTATGTTCATTTAAAACAGTTTTTATAGTCCTAGATCTTCTGGGGTACTTTAGTCCATTGACTATGCATTAATTAATTTATGTTGCTTTACTTGAATAAAATCATTAGGACCCCCAGTAACCTTATAAGTAACCGAACAAAAATTTTACCGTAATCCTTAATGTCACAGCAGTGTAACCTCACCAGTTAAATAGCTTCACCACCCAGTCTAAATGCAATATAATCCAACAAATCAACTTAACTCAGGACTTTATTGCCTTATTACTCAATTAACAAGAACCAAGTGCCGCATTTCTGTGCAAATTGTCGCAAAGGCAGCTGGGACTCCTCAGGCAGCCAGCTCCCATTTCCAGTCACCACCTAACAAAAACCCTCAAACAGCTAGATTTCAGAGGACTCCGTTATTATTATTATTATTTTTTAACAGTAAATAGCAGCTGCCAAAAACCTTGATATAGTCCATATTTTTCTTTGTCAGTTCCTACATGGATGAGAACATCTGTTTCACAGAGCTACTTTTCAAGCGTTTAAAAATAGTATAGAAATGAAATCACAGAGTTATAATCCCAGCCAGGTAAATCCAAAGAAATAAAAATATATCCTATGGTACCTATAGCAATAGCATTGTTAACAGTTATAAAGAAACCATAATGTTTGTCCAATATTTAACTAAATGCCTTGTCCATAACTCCATGGAAAGCACAGCAGCCTGTCTGAAACGGAAAGTTTCATGAATCTCACCAAGTAAAAATACTGAAAGGCAAATTTGCCCAAACACCCACCTGCACATAGGCAAGGACACACCAAACCACGTGCAAATTGGAGATTTATTCAAGGAGGTTTTAACATAGCTCTGCCCCATTTATGAATGTGCTGAAAACATGGTGTGATTCATGGCTTTCCGTTTTTGGCTCAGGTCAGCACTGCCTGGACCCAGACACATACATGTTAGATGTTTACCATGCAAATCCTCAGGCAGAATGGGTGATAAAGCCAAAAGCAAGCTGAAGCGCAAGGCAGCGGCACGCTGGACAAAGGCCAAAGGGACAACCGTGATGCCTGCTGTTTCATGAAGCTCATACCACAGATTCAAGCAAAATGGTAGCTCTGGGATAGAACTCCTTCCTACCGTACTGTACAGCTGATGTTTGCCACGTACTGATCTTGGTATGAGAACTATCACTCCAGTTTCTGGAACACTGGAAAACATCCCCATCAGTTCTGCTTTGATATGGATTATACTTGTGCCAGCTGGCCCAGGAGTTAAGGAGGAAGGACCAAGGTACCGAGGCACAGAAAAACAACCTCTCGCGTAAGGAGTTGTTCATTTCCTGAGCTGGTGTTAGAACATATATTTTTGAAAAGGGAAGACTCCAGCAGCGTTGTAGGATGCATGAAACACTACTGACCACGAAAGCATCAGAGACGTCCAAGACAAGATGGTATCTCTAAAACATGGAACGCAGGAGCTCCATCTACAGCAGTGCCAAAATGTAGCTGTGAGAAAAAATCAAACCTTTCTACTAAAACCTGTGCTGTGTGCATTACTGCAATATTTATGTCTCTCAGTCACTCCACATTGGTACCTGACACTGGTGGGGAGGCAGGTGGGGGCGAGAACAGCTATATCGCTTTATGTATGTAGCACTGTTCAGTCGATCAGTCTTCTGAAACTATCTGTCTGCATCACATTACTGTGCGTATTTGTAGTACCGCAAACCAGTTTTTTTTTCTCCTTCCTTCCCCTACCACACACACACCAGGTGATAGCTTCAGGAGACAAATGCTAGGTAAGAGGAGGCATATTCCCTTGCCTCCATCTTTTACTTAGTATCTAAGTAAAAGATCTTTTACATCTTTTACATAGATCTAAGTCTGTGAAATTCCATAATACGACATATGTGTTAATGGTGCCACTTACAGACATCACCTTTTTTGTTAAACTTTATCATTTCTTAATTTGTAACCTAATTCTTTTTCTTTTGTTTATTTTAGCTTTAATATGTAAGCAACTTTTATACTATTAAGCAGCACTGAGAAGAAAGATCTTTGTCTGGATCTTGTATAATACAGCATGGAGAAGAATGAGAGCTTCCAGCGAGCAGAGGGGTTTAATGCTATTTAACATTTACAAATTAGGGCCTAATGACCACAGCTAAGCTAGGCTCAGTTGTGCTAAGAATTTTTACAAATAAATAACAAATCGCAGCTCCTTTCACAGGTCACTTACAGTCTATGAAAAAACACAGATCAACAAGAGAAACAGTGAACTGTAACTATGTTAGGAACAACACAAATATAATAGAGTATGTCCAGTTTGTAGTCTGTCACAAGGGTGAGCACCATTCACCAACGAATTGGGTGGTTTGGGGCTACACTTTATATAACTAAGCATATTCGTTAAGTATGGAAATCATAAATCTCTGGAAAATAAGAATTATTTTTTCAGCTTTGCCTTCTCCAAAAACTGGGAACTAATGCCGTCGAATGTGATGTGACATCCCTGCTGTTGGATGACTATCCTGCACAACGAATTCACCCACAGTCTGATCAGTGGGTTGAGTTTGTGACCTGGACACACACACAGGGCAGAGGCTCCAGCTACACCCTCCGGGTAGCAATGGAAGAGGGTTATGAATCAAGCCCCTGACATGACCATGGAGTACGCTGTCCTACAGAGAAAGCCTCTAACTTGTGATGATCTGCTGCCGCAGAGTGCTAGTAATTTTCACATTTTAGAAACCCTGTTTTTGGTTCAAAGTTAATTATGTTCTCCAGTATTTAACTTTCCCTGTTAGTGTTCAGTGAAAGAAATCAACCTCTAATCAGTAATTTTACCAGCAACAATAATGTCTACAGAGGACAGATTTTGTCTTTCTGCTTTTCTTTCCTTCTCTTTTGAGACAAACTATGATAAAATTTAGCAATAATATTATCTTTTTCTTAAAACTCAATGTAATTTTTAACTTTCCAATATTTTTTTTCTTAACACTAATGGATGCATAGGTGCAGCCAGGCTAAGACCAGGACAGTTGTCCTATAAAATACACTGCTTCTTTTGACAACAATTTATTTTAAGTATATGAGAGATTGTAGATCTGACATTTGTTCATTCGACTAAGCATTAACTTTCTGTCACATACCTTGTTCTTGATTCCCTTTAGTTCCCTCTGCAGCCATGGACAGCTCCTTCTTCTATGCTTTCTATGCTGCCCTCTTGTTTAAACAGGACCAGTACTTTCCTTAAAGGTAACACGGGAATTAGTTGGAGTTAAATTCAGCTCTCAGACAAACCCAAGCAACTCCCTGAGCAGAACAGGAGTTATAAACATCCATCTAGGAGGGACAAACTCAACAAAGGGATTTTATGTGGAAAGTGCTTTGAATATGAAGAGCACAATAAAAATGCTAAGCATCATTGTATTTATTACCAACGAAAGAGCTTTTATGACTATACAAAAAGCCTGAACAATGACTAAAGGATCTGAAATGTCATAGCAAACAAGATAACTTTTTCTACAGTACTTTCAGACAGACCCGTTGACCTTCTTTCTCCGTCTTGCCCACTCACTTCAGTCTGTGTTCTCAGTAGCCATACAAGGGCAAAGATTGTACCAAGCATCTATATGTTTGGACTGAAACTTACTCAGTATGTTCTGGACTCTGAAATGAGGACTTCACCAAAAACGTTTCTTAAATAAATCTCATCACACTTTGCAAAGAATACAAGGGTTTTTTGGAACACCTTCACCTCTTTCCACTTTGCAACTGAGGAAAGCCAAATCTGATGTAATGAAATCCATCCTATGAACACTTGTTTTATATTAAAATTGCCTATAACTTTATAAGACATGCATATTAGCAGATGAACTAGATTCTACATACAGTGCCCAGACGACTACAATACAGCCAAACACCTGCTGTCTCTGAAACAGAGTGGCAAAATTCTTTTTTGATGCAAATTAGAGCGACTTAATGACCCATGTGTATCGTGGTAAATACTGTTACACATTAAGTTGTTTTGTATTGTTGTGGTACACTAACTTGAATTAATATGCAGCAGACAAACTGAAAAATCACTCTGACATTTTTAAATATGATGTCTCAGCTTTAAGCCTTATATTTTAAAATGCTGGTGGAGGCACCTGGAATTCTGCTCCTGCTAACAGCAGTTGCAGTCAAACCAAAGTTATAATAGTATTGTCATCAAAGCAACATATGTGGAAAGCTATTAATAAGAAAGTGGTAGCATGCAGGGAGAAACTTTTTCAGCAAACTCCAAAGATGCCTCAAAGCATTTACATACTCCATGGTTCTACAAAGATAGCATTTTGCATATCAACCATATTTATAGAGAGTATTGCAAAAAGTAGGTTTTGGAAACAGACTGGAATGCTCTAACCTGTTTATACAGGTAATGTCTTTATAACCTGTGGTGTGTGCAAATGTCTCTGTGTCTACATATACTGTAAACTACCTCACTCTGCATATTCCAGGAAAAAAACATTTTGGCTTAGAGGTTTCTTATTCCAAAGCTTTGTATTATTAATTTCACCTGTGTCTACCAGTCTTTTACACTGGTAAACAGTTTCTCCTTACAAGTGGCAAGAGTTGGAAATTAGCTTAAAAAATATATTAAAATATGTATTTCAAGATACAGATGAAATTTTGTCCAAACCATATTGCCTCAGTTACTACTTGTAATGTGAACCTTGCAAGATAAGATCTTGGGGTTAAGAGCTTAAAAGCACAAACATATTATGTTTCAGTTTTTATTTTTCAATGGCTTTCCATTAATGTGTGCCTTCTCTGGAAAATAATACAATGCCACTAATCAAAGCAAAATGTTTGTATGTATGTTTCACTTACACTCCTCATTATAATGTTAAATGTTTTGTTGAAGTAAGCACACCTATTAGTGTATTTGTACAGTAGAATGTGTTCATTGTATTGTATCCACATCAAAAATAAAAACAATACAAACAAAATAACCTCTTCAACTCTAAGCACATGGTTTTCTGACAGAAGCAGGTGACAGAAGTTGGGAAAACGGGTGTTGAATTTTAAAAGCAACTCCTTTGTTACAGCAGCTGAGAAGCTGTGAAGCACAATAAAGGACCATAATCTGCCATCCTTGCTCAAGGGGAGCAGCTCTTCACTCCAGGAGCTCTTCTCTTCTCTTGGACTACCCTGATGCAAGGTACAAAATGACACTGCTTTGAATCCTGCCTCATTGAAATCAATGGCAAAGTGCTTTCGGGTTTCCTTGGAGTCAGTACTTTTTAACCACCATGAAATAAGTAGAGCAAAAATGACCTTAAAAGGAATTCTAAAAATGCATAGTAAAAGCCAAACAAAATTGTAGGAAGCAGAAAAAAAAATACTGCTAGTTTAAAGAGGAAAAAAGAAAACGTAAGCAAAGAGCTAAGTTTATTATAGATCAATATTCAAGTACCAGCCACATCTGACAGCTGCTCAGTGATCCAGTTGGTAAATAAATGGATGTCCTTGCTTGAGTCACAAGTGTGTGTCTCCCCAAATTGTCTCAAGTGCAGCTACTGGAAACCTCATTTCAGAAAGAGGCCAGCGAAATAGGAAAAAGTAAAGACAGAACTGCTGAACCTGTGAATTAGGAATTGCAGGGCACCAAAGGTGCTTCCCCGTGTCCTATAAGCAATACCGGTTTCCCAAGAAAATTAGATGTATTAGTTCTTACTGTCAAAACTCATACCCAAATTGTTTCTTCACTGAAACAGTATTTCACATATCTCTGCTGTGGAGTTGCAGCTTGTCCTGTGGCTCTTCAGAAAGCATAACAGGCACACAATTTTCCTAGATAACATAGTTAATGGGTGCCAGGAGCACTGGATATTAAGCAGAAGGAAAAGGGATCAGAGTTATCATATGAAGTAAAACTGAGAAAATTCTGTTCATTAAACTCTGAATCTGATACCTTCAAAATTATGCCATTAGTCTCTTGCTCCCTCTGCTGGACTCTACTCACTTCCATTTTCTACTTCATACCTTCTGGCCCCTTTTTTCTTCTAATTGAAATGTACAGATTACTAAACTACATGAAATAATGCCGTTTATTGGAGTTTTATTATGTGGTCCAAAATTATTACCTTCTTATAGAAAGACCAACATACAATAAAATGAAATACTGTCAACTAATCAAGAGAACACATATTGTAAACACTCATTAATAAAAATTCCCCAAAGAAAAATACCCAATTAATGCCATTAACATTAGAGGTATTTGTTGTTCAAAATTTTTTAGTTAAAATGCAAACATAGAGCTTTTGACTAAAAAAAAAAAAAAGACCTGAGTTGGAAAACAACCAGAAAATCAAAGAGATGCAAGCTCTCACCAAAAACTTCTTTTCATTAACAAATGAGAGTGAAAAATAACAGATCAACAAAAAACCTCTCTCAGTCCAGAAAGAATTTGCTGCAGTTCAGTGCTCAGCCCCCGGGCAGGAATGAGGAAAGACTCCACGCAGGTCAAAAGCTCTGCTGAAGTCAAACAACTCTGCCTGCTGGCCCTTGGTCAGCATGAGGTTCCTGAAGCAGCCATGGAATGAGCTCTTGCTTGTCAGACAGTTTTGCTTCACATCAGCTGAAAAACAAATATGAAATATGTAGAATCTCTTCCCAGTGAACTGAAACAACACAAAGATCCAGGTTATTCTTTAACCTCTTCCCCCTCCCTCCCAAATGATATAAAAATGTCTGAGGAGCACCAAGTTCCATTCGTGTTTGGATGATCTTGGCATGCTCCCACCATGCGCAGTCATTGCTGCCTTCAAGCATGAACTGTGCACTGGGCTAGACTAAGGGTTAATTTACGCAGAGGTTGCAGAAATAATTTGCCCCAGGGGACAATGGGAGATAAGGGAGGGGAAAACCACTCTACACAGGTGTCTTCCATGTAAAAATTGGGACTGGCAAAATATGAAGCAACAGCTAAGCTATGCAAAGTCATGGACTCCCTTGGCAAACCAAAATATGGGGATGGTACAGAGTCCAACTCTTGTTGCCTACAACCTGTGAAATGATTCACTCTACACTTTCTGCAGCACTGAACTGAACTAAAGAATTTCACTCTTCTCTGTGAACTCTGACTTTTCGCAGATGGAGTACTGAAAGAGCAACAATTATTATCACATTATCCTATTTTAAAAAAAGGTCCACATGATGCTGATAAGATCTCATAGAGATTCTAGATAAACCAAACATTAATCAAGATCTTGTTAATTAGCATTGATTCATTTTCCGTAAAGCACCAAAACCTTGTCCAAGAGAAGGCTCTGTAACATTTCAAGCTATTATCCTTAAAGCTTTCTAAATGTTTAAAAGCCGAGTTTGCCCTCCAGACCTCATCACCCTGAACTTTTCACACAAATGGAAATATTGGAGCTCATAAACTGTAACAGCTGTTTCAGAGACAAATTTATAAGGACATTTGATGCTACATTTAAAAGCAGGAGATACTGAAAACCATCTAAAGCCTTCTCACTCTCAGTATTGATGTGGTCATGAAAAAGCTACAAATAAATATTTTTGTGTTTGCCTGCAAAAAGGCCAAGCTCATGGTATTAAAAATCCAATCCTCTTAATGAATAAATTGACTTGGCTCAAATTATCAACTGATGAGTTGCACAACTTAATTTAAAAATAATTCAATTCGATATTTTTATATTACCATCATATTATGATTGACAAACAATTACTTCAGAAGGAAACTTGCACAAAGCAAGGAAATATATGTACACTTGCCACAGCGTGACTTTTGCCAGCACAGCCCCAACATGCACCGTTAGCAAAAATGAAGTGGAGAAGAGCATGGTAGAAACCTTACCTAGACAAATGTAAAGGAAAGCCTTAATGTGAATTTGAATGCAAGACAACCACACATGAAACTACACAGGCAAGGACAATGAGAAGCCTGAAACAGACTGCGAAAAGGAAACCGCGTGGAGGAAATCTTTCTCAAAAGTTAAGGAGCAGTTTTGTGTAGAGAAATGAATTCAGCTGGTCTCACTGACACACTCATCAACAGCTAAATGCATTACTCCACAAAGATAGTACACAGAAATACTAATAGGCTGTGATCTTAGTGACAACATGGAAAATGGTTACTATAATTTACAGCTCAATCATAAAGTTCATGACTCATTTTTTGAGAGAGAGAGTCATGACTCATTCTTATGAGAGAGAGAGAGAGAGGGAAAGAGAAATATTATTGTACCTACCAGGATAGCCTCCAACATAAATGGGGTTGTTTGTATCTGCAGATGTTGACTGGATGTAGGGATTATCAGTTTGAACCAAATTCCCATCAATTATCAGTGCAATACGATGTTTGCTTTTGTTTGCTTGAAGCTTGTGCCATTTTCCATCACACAAGCTATTTGCAACTCGTGGTTCATATGTGGCTGTTATTCTGCCAGCTCCATTGTTAACATGGAATAAAACCTGTATAAACAGTCAGATGCCAATAAAGATACAAAGTAAGAATACATGAACTAATTTGTCTATATAAAAGCACAATCATGCTACTGCAGAGATTTCTGTTTTAATAAATGTTTGGTAATTATGCAAAGCTAATGTTTGCTTTGACAGACTGAGTGCGAGTCCTTACTGTATCTTTAAAATCTAAAAGATTTATATCTAACCAGGCAATGATCCGTTGGTTAGCTCGGTATGCTTTACTCGGGACTTAAAAGTTTCTTACAAATATAAATCAAGTCCTTTTTCTCAGAGAAGCTGAGACTTAAGATTTGAAAGAAGTTCTATTGCACCTAGCTGAAGACAAAGAGAATCGATTGAAAGCACTTATAATTGCCAATATTTGTATTGATTTATTTTATGTATTTAATTTGTCAAAGCAGTAGACATTTCCTCAACTCTGTGATGAGGATGAATAAGTAAATATTAACAGAGAAAGTGCATCCCCCAGAAAGAGTGATATTTAACAGTCTCTCTAGCTAGGAAGTTTTGAATAAAAGATGAGTTAGTTCTGAGAAAAGGAAATACTTAAGAGCAATCAAATACACATTTTTGCGCAGATGAGTGGTGTCCTTTGTATTGATTGATAAAAGGTACTTTCTGTGTCGGTTTATGAAGCATAATGGCCAGTAGAAGCTGAGAGAGATTTAATTACCATGGGTATTGCTTACATACATTGAAGAAGAGATTACAAAACAGAGGGGTTTGTACATGCAAGAATATACTTGACAAGGGCAAGTTTAGCTTTACAGCAAAAAAGTATTAAGTTACAAGAAAGGAATATATTTAGTCTAATATACAAGATACGTAGTGCTGCAGCAAGCATAATACAAAGGAAGTCATAGTGGCTGCAGGCTAAAATGAATAACACCAACTAAAAAGGCAAAAATTTCCAGTGACTTATGCTACTCTCACATTTTAACATACAGTGATGGTGAGAAAATTTGAGACTGAAAGTCTATCCCATACTACTTCTGTGGGGACGTGGTTCTGACGTTTTGTCTGTGTTACGTTTCACTGACTTATGTTTAGCGCTACCCAACAGCTCTGAACTCCCGATTTTAAGTAAGTCTTGTGAAATGAGTATGCTGACACAGGGCAGCCTACCTTGCCATTTACAATCTCCAGTCCCACGGCATCGACTTTAGCACTGCTGATCCCAAGGAGAACGCCATGCGCTGCGGTGGTACGAAACTCAAGCGTGATGTTCACATCAGACCGCACTTTGTAACCTTCTTTGACTGAGAGAAGTTATAAGCTTGTAACAGAAGATTTGTAACCCAGACTACAGAGTAGAATAGGTGAGCGGTCATTAAAGGGCCTAAAAAGTATGTTAATTACTCTGCTGGGATAGGATCTTGCTGAACCTCTGGAAAGTTATTCCTAAATTGTCCAAAGTCAAAATTCACATATTATGTGTGTGTGTGTGTGTGTGTGTGTGTGTGTGTGTATAAATTCCCAAAGTTTTCCTTCATTTGTTTAGATTTAATACACTGAAGCTCATTTGTTGCAGAAACAGTAAAGAGTATGTCTTTTGTCTCCATACCCTTTTACAGACTTCAACCTATTGTCATGGACATGGATATCTTCAGCAGCTGAAGGAAAAGGTGCTACCATTTCTCTCCCCAGTGCTAGAATCATTCGATCTTCCATCTGTGAAAGACAGCCCTTTGCGGAAATGGCCACTTTTGGACACAGGCTATGAAGGGAAGGTTAGCAAGCCACTCAGTCACTGAGCAAGGGGTCAATTAATTATGTACAGTTCCACCAAGGCCTAAAATGACTTTCATTAACAATAATTCAGTAAGTTATTGCTTTCCTTTAATGACACTTACCAAGGGCAGCAAAGCCACTCCCATCAAAGAACGTGCCTTCCTGCACTGTCTCATAGCATTTATTCACAGCAAAGATGGAGACAGGGCTCTCCTTGTCCAGCTGCTTGCTGTTAATTGTCATGCTGCCAATGCAGGCAGGAATACTGTGAGTCACCTAAGCATATTGAAATAGAAGAGTTAATGCACAATACAAACTGCTGTTGTGCTCTTTTAGTGATTCACCTGATGTCACTGTAAATTAAAAATTCTCTGAACAGAACACAGCAGAACCTAAAATATTTACATAATTGCATTTCTATTTATTCCCTTTGCTTATATAAGGTTAAAAATGTACATAATACCTTACAGAGTAAAAATAAATATTGTATGGAAACACAGTATATACTCACTATAATGTACAGAGCAAACTGCTTTGCCAAAGACTGCCTTGCATTATAAAGGCCCAATGCTTCTTCTATAGAAAGAATTTTATGTGCTTGAATGAGAGCTGGGAGATGCCCAACAGTTAGAGACATTCCAAATATGCTTCAGTAAATTAACAAATATGTAAAGCAAGATTTTCTAAGATACGTTGCAAGTATGGATCATCAGAGTTTTATCTAGTGATAAGATTCACTAGAATTTCTCACTATTTTCAGTAACTACAGATTCAAAGTATTAAAGTATTTATTAGCCCCAGTTATGCAAAGGGCAAAGCTGAAGAGAGTACATACAGGAATTGAGAGACACCATTATCAATGCCAGAATCCTCTCTAAAATAATGGGCTGCACAAGGAGGAAGGTGACAAAACCTACCTTCTAAATGTGCACATGTAGGAAGTGTGTTTTAATCTCAGACAGTTAAATCCAGCCTTTCATTTAAGACACCAAATTCCTACCAGGATCCAATAGGATTTATGTACCAAATGTCTTAAGGATCTAGGTCATATTTTTATCTTATACTTTGAAGCATGGGAATTTATCATCTTTATCCCTTTTTAACAATGGGATTGATAGAAGAAAAATCTATCAAGGGCTACTGACACAAGGATACAAGCTCTAGCTCAAGGAGTGACTAAGCCATTGAATGCTGGAAAGATTTATTGAGCAAAGGGTCATTTTTTTTTTGTTATTTCTTTCCCTAAGTACTTGGGTTTTGCTCTCATCAGAGACAGGATAATGGATTAGATGAGTTTGATGCAGGACACCCATTCTAATACTGCAAAACAACAGAGGAAAAAAAAACGAAAACCTTCTTACATTCCCAAGATTCTTCGCCACATAGTCCAAGGGGAGACCTCCCACATATAGCTTTCCCTCCACATCCAAAGTGCTACCATCGCCCAGAGCACTGACTGCTATCAATTCCTTTCCATCCACGATGATTATACCTTTTCTTTTAATGTATTCTGTCTTTACCTGGAAAAAAATCGAAGTATGTAAACAGTATGTTGATTCAGTTATCTAGTCATCACTTACCACAGAAGCGAGCAAGATGATTTTTAAATGCTAGATTGCTTTGACCTACTGTACTGGGGCATCATCTTGAAATTTATTCTGAAGATGAGGCCATTTCAGAATGCAACTGAGCAGCTAAATTGCTTTCTTTCCTCCCCAAGGGCCCACAATGATTGCCTGTTGTCTTGCGTAAGCATTTCAAGGTCTTAACGATTATTATTTAAAACCACCAGTTTATTGCCTTAGGATTTGAGCACATGGCTGAGTTTGAACACTGATCTTCTGGAATATTGTGCTGTCCACCAGTGGAGCTACCTTAGTACTCTGAAGTGCATGTTCCTATGTTGTAATTTTATTATGGGCAGTGCTGAATTTGCTTTAACCAAAAAGATTTCCAGTCTAGTCTGTCCTTGATCATTCATGCCCCTGTGCTTTCCCAGCACTAAAACAAGTGCTCACATGGAGATGAGGGAATTGCTTTGAATTCAGACTAATCATTTATTCTTCCCTGATTACTTTTACATCCAACCAGAATCCTGATTGGGTTCAACATGAGGCTTCTTGAACACTTGGACTGGTAAAGGGAGAAAGCAGTTCAGTAGGGTTATACAAGCAGATGGCTGAGAAGGGAAAGAAAAAGAGCTTCTTTTGGCAGCAATGCATGTCATCTTAAATTGATCATAAAGTTATTGCAATAATCATCCTCAGCTCTGATGAAGTGGTGTGACTCAGCCTTAACCTCAGAAAAAAGGTTAAAGCCTGTATTTTTATGCCATGTATAGCAAAGGTAGATCACCTGTTCATCTCTTAAAAGGTTGATAGTGTGAGAATGAGCTTTTATGTATGTTTAAATTTAAACAAGCAGCTGTAATTCTGGAGTGTTCTTCCCTTCAGGGCAGGCAGAAGAGCTTATGTCAGAGAGAAATATCAGAGAGAAGTTCACATTTGCTTACTCTATGTTAGTTTTTGCTTTTTATTCTGCTGGCTATATTAGAAAGGCAAAAATAACACTCCAATGATATCCAAGGCACCTAGGAGAAGCGGCAGTACTGTGTCATCAGTCACCTTGTCCCACAAAAGCCACTTCCTGGGGTTAAGGCTCCACATATGGAAGAGTGAAAGGAACCTTAGCAGGATGAATATTGTCATCCTCACCTGCCCTAAGGAAAATTTATGTGGCAAGAGTTGCTTTTAAAATGTGAGCAGACATCACACACATTTCTCACCTAGGAAGCAAGAGCCTGCAGAGCTGGAGAGCTCAGAAGGTGACCCCAAATGCTACCTGATACCCGAAATCTGTAGCTGGTGAGGATGATTATTGTGCTTATTAGATAGCTGGTAAACTATTTCACTCCTAAATGATCTGAGATACTTGAGAATAGCTAGATACTGGAGTCACTGCATAATTAATGAGAATTCAAAAAGGAAGTAACTTTACTTGAGTAAAGTTATCTGAATGGTTTCATGACCAGGTTAAAACCTGTTTGCCTTCAGGACATAAAAAGTGTAGTGACAGTGAAAAAACAACCCAGCAACTCCAGGAAAGAGAAAATGGGAGTACAAGATTGGTGAGTACCTACCGTATGCCATTTTCCATCACTGATAACAGCAGGATGAAAAGCTACTGCTTTTCCTTTGCCTAGATCAAATGAGAAATAGAGCTGTCCCCCATGAAGCTGTAGGGCTGCATAATCAACCTGGTTCTGGTGAGCCATGTAGTAAATCAGGCCACTGGAGGCAAATGTTCTGAGATTCAGCTGGACTGAAAGTCTAGACAATAAAAATACAATGTTACTGATAGATATTTTTTCTGCATGGATAAAAAGCTTCTCTGGAGGCAGAGAAAAGCCTCAACCAATTTATTATTACAATGGGAAATAAAGGCCAGAAAAGTAAAATTTGCATTGATTCTGTGAAAGCATGACCTACAACATATTTCATACTAGAAATCAGGGTGGTGCCTGTCAGAGACACAAAAAGTGCTTTAGTGAGCTGGGTTTTAAGGGGGAAGGGCTCAGCTGTTTGTGGCTGCTGACTTGCCTATTGCCCTAGATGAAGGGAATGACTTCCAGGATGGTGTGATGACATCCACCACTCTTAGCCAGGCTTGCTGGAGTATAGTGGACAGACTGAGAACAGAGGAAGGCTTATGGGTAAAGGAGCTGTTTCTGAGCTAGCTCTTCATGGAAGATACAATTCATAGGGGGACACAGGATTAGGAATACATAGCATCAATCCTCTGCAATGCCATTATATTCAACAGTTGCAACATAAGGGCTAAAAGGAGAAAGGATCTTTTCTGGATGCCTGAGGAGGCTTCCTGAATTGAAAGCATCATATGCAAGTGGTTCGCAGGCTGTTTTAGGGGCCGTTTCACACAAATGAGAGTAGGAGAGAGTCTACTGCAAGGAAATCTCAGAGTGATTCTTCTCACCAGGCTTAGCTCCTTCAGCAACCTGGGAGTGAAGCAGACATGGGAGGTGCAACTGCAGAAAATGCAGAGGAAAGAGCTAGATGTTATCTGCATCAGCCAAAGGTGTAGGGACGAGCTGCAGCCCTATATGTGGAAAACACAAATCAAAATACTTACAGTAGGTACAGTGGGGCTCTTAAACCTGAATGGAAAAAATGCAGAACTCTGACCATGACTTCAGCTCATGAGCACAAACCTGAGAGGGACATGTAATTATGATGCAGTGGCTGTGATGCCTTCTTCCATGAGGAACTCAGGGAAACTGAGGCAAGAGCCATGTTCAAAGATGATAATACAATGGTCCTTCATGAAAATCATCACTGTGCTTCTTGTAGCTTAATGCAAGAAAACACACTCTGTGCATGTGTGATTCGGGATATACTCACTTCTTCCTTACAGCAGACTGATTGAACAGCAGTGTTAAGTGGCTGCCTTTGGCAAGTCCAAACTGATGGGCACCTTGAACATCATCAGGTATCTCATCTTTTGCACAAACTACCTGTTAATGAAAGGACTTTATTAAGAAGAATGGTATCAGAAGGCATCAAATATGTTGGTGCTGACTAGCAGTGCTGAACAGCAACATGCCGGTGTGGAATTCTGTAAGGGGCAAAACTGAGCCACATGATAACCACAAAGTATACAGTAACATCAATTAGCTAAACTCCCAAATATTTTGAGCTATTATTAGGCTCAGAGAGAACTAGTTATAATGATTAAGCTATGTCTCATTGACGACATAGGTCTTTTCTACTGAGAAACATTTAGTTTGAAATGCAGCCATTCATCATTTCTCTTAATTGATAGCCCTTTTGGAAGACAGAGTGTAATTTCAGTGTAAAAATCTTATGGACTTAGTAGAAATATTTTCCCAGTTAGTGAGTACGCACATTTTTGTTATGATTTAGGGGATAAAAAAGCTGTGTAACAGAGCATAAGCCAAAGCTATACTTTAGCTATAAGAAGGACAGCTTATTTCTTTTTATAGCCAGAGTTGCATGAAATGCATAAAAACCTGCATTCTGTTGCCACAGAAAAATGATTACAAGATGCTTTGGAAACACTTCATCATAAAGATGTGCAGCTGCAGAAGGAGAGAAGTAATGCTGTATTCTCTCTTGGGAAGAAGGAGTGTGTGAGAGGAAACAGGTGCCATGCAAGCTGCATTCAGACACTGTCTCTGCAGTAGTTTGTGCCTCCTCCTTGACACTGAGCAGAGACTGCATGTGTGTGACCAGGCAAATGTGAATGTTGAGTTGCACAGCTAATGCAAATCTCAGCATGGAGCCACTTTGGCAGAGAACACACCGAAGACAATAACTACTGTCGAGTCATTCTGCTGGAGGATTATTACTCTACTTTTCTTTTTCTTTCATTTTCTTTTTTTAGTGTTGCCGGCTGAGCAATGATAAACCTAATCACACTTCCCTTCCAAAAGGCCAGCTGGCTGCTACACAGGTTTATATCACAGTTTTTCTGTAAGAAATTACCATTTCAAATCCACATTCACTGACTCCTTCCATACCATAGAAGAAGCAAGCATATACAGTCCATGTTTCAAAAAATCTCTGCACAGCTAAAATGCACCTTGTTCTCCTTCAGTGCTTTCCTAAGAGAGGCAATAGAGCTTTGCTTTAATACATACTTTTTTTGTATCTGTAAGAGGCCTCAGAGGAACTGGCAAAGCCTGAAGTTCAGGTTGAATCTCAGTGTCTTCTGGCTGTATGGCTGGTTTAGGCTTCCCTGACAGAAAGCAGCTGTCCATATCCACATGTTCATACTTCGTGGAAGTGGTGAAATCCAAAAGCCTGCGTTTTAAAAAGCCTACATTTTAAGAGGTATAATCCCAAATCCTTACATTTCCAAACACAGGGAGAGCATTTTACAAGGTCTTTCACTAGTAACACGAGAAAGGGAAAGGATTGGAATGGTGGAAGGAAAAGATTGAAAAGTGGCATATAAATCTCTCCATGAGAACAACATTCACAGACAATATTCTTGGAAAATTATTGTATCTGTGAATGCAAATGAAACTATAGGAAAGAGAGTTGCTTTTTGTGTAGTGTCTCTATACACATTAAAGACATTTCTAATGCTATTCGGAAATGTAACTGGTAATATTCAATATCCATTTTCCGCATGTTATAATACCCAGTAGATCATCAGTATCATTCTTGCCTTATGTTAAAAAAAAGATAAATGGACAATGTCATGAAATAGATTACTGCAATTAATAACTACTATATGCAGTTTTCCAAAACAGGGCTGTTACCACTCTGACTTACTCCTTGTTAAAAATGAGATTGCTGATACAGCCATGAAAGGAACCAGCCATTTTTAGCCCTAAGATGCCCTCTCCTGCTGGAATGCCACCAGCGTAGAAGTTGGAAATATTCAGGGGGCTCATTTCCGCTGATGAACTAAGCTTCAGCTCTGCAGGGTTACTTTCATCCACCTGTACTGTTATGATCCTGAAAAGATAAAGTAGAAAAACATTCAACAAGCACCTCAGACATTTATTTTCAAAGGAAAAACATTCATTCAGCCTTGGAAATGTCAAGTTCTAAGGAATAAAGATCTCATGACTTTGATAATCATTTCATCTTCTTAAAACTGAAAGACCTTCTCCTTTAGATATTTTTAACATAGAGTTTTGTTGAATATCTTTCTAAATTATTTTGATAGCTGTATTTTTTCTAACACTATTTAGCATACTTTACTCAAGTGGTCCAAACTGTCTAGAGACTTCAAGAGAGCTTTTAAATACAACTTCATCAGTGACTGTGTGCTGTATACAATTACCATGTAAATCAGACCACCACCATTAACAGCAGAAAAACACAGTCCTGATTATTCCGCCTAATGAACTAGCAAAAACTGTTTCTCAGAGAGCACAGTGAAGTGACAATGACATACGATAATTAAGCAGGCAATACTGTTCACAGTCACATGTACCTCCTATTCCGGATTAGGATGACAGAGTGTTCTTGTCCATCACTGTATGTTCCATTAGCAGACTGAAGAATCACTTTTCTAGTACTTGCTCTATCTCCAGCGTTAACATGCACTGCAAGATGACCATCAGTCAGCATGATGGAAAAGAAGGGCTGTGGATTTAATCAGAAGATTAATTTTTAACTGCAACTCAACTTCCTTCCACTCATTCATTGCTTAAATTGAACATAGCCTTGACAAATTTATCTCCAGCTTTGCTGTAAACAAACTTCTTAATAAAACTCAAAGACTAGCA
Organism: Apteryx mantelli; assembly: GCF_036417845.1. NCBI lineage: Eukaryota > Metazoa > Chordata > Aves > Apterygiformes > Apterygidae > Apteryx > Apteryx mantelli. The sequence goes on from NC_089979.1 coordinate 55,286,098, forward strand.
GACATGTATTGGTAACCCTCAGAGAGCAAAGCCTTCCAATGGAAGATGTGAAAGATGAAAATTTCTCTGGTCTCGATCAAAACTAGGGTAAAAATGTAGGTCTTTTTTTTTAATCCCCCCTATAGGAAGGAAAGAAGATGGGGCAGGTCTAGCAAATGCTACTAAGTGTTTGTCCTTGGACTGCAGTTCTACAACAGCCGACCAGATATGAGATAGCAGTTTTCCTCAAAACCTTCAGCAACTACTTCTGACTACTGGAAGGCAAAAGCAATACTCCATGTGCATTTCATGTGCAGTTTTTGTCCTTGTTCTGAAAACATTCTGGGTGATATTAACTATAATAGGTCTCTGCTAACTGATCTTTACCTTTCCCTCCGCTACGATGAATGTCCTCTGCTCCCTACCTAGCCTCTGCATTTGGGTCTTCCTAAGCCAGGTATATTTCTCTTTCTTATTCTTTCCAGGTCACATTCATAAACTAGACTTGACATTTGGAAATGCAAATGGCAACAACAAAACCAAAAAAATCTTTGTTTTTGGTACTTGCCAAGTGTGCTTGTCTGCGTCGTCGCTTCTCCAGCCCCCTGCTGAGTCCAGCTAAGATGATACCACTGCTGCTCTTTGTAGCAAAAGTCACCATCAGTTCTGATTCTGGACTTAGGGACTTAGGTGCCAACTCAATATATCCGTTGTTCAAGATGTTCACACTACGAATAGGCTATTTTATGAGGAAGAGAAATAATCACTGTCCTTACATAGAACCCAGTAAGAAATACAATTTCAAGGACAGATTAGCTTACAGATCTTCAAGATTAGCCCATTTCCACTCACTATATTCTTTCACAAACATTACTACTCATTGTTCAATAATGGTAATAATCAGGTCATAAAATCTAAGAGTCTCCTACCTGCAATACACAGCCTTTTCTTACACCGTATGAATTTCTAAGCAAGTCAAATGTTGAACGGGATATTTCCAGATTCTTGATGCATCCCACATACATTCTGCTATTAAGACCTTTCCTGAAACACAAAACAAAGCTTTTTTCCAAGGAGTAAAATTTGGAATCTCTTGGGATAAAACATGAATTTCTCTTCAAGAAGAAAAAAGTGAGCATCTGATTTAAAGGATACAATCAGGCTCAGTGAAAATGAAAACAGGGGTAACTTGGATTTTACCCTTAGAAGACATTACTTTTGATCTGAAAGAGTCAGAGAGCACTGTTCCAAAATAGAAACATAAGTGTGTAGCACTGTGCTGCAAGGCCAGGTCATTTCCCAGAGCTTCTGGGATAAATCTTCAGCTGATATGTCACAGCTCCTGCATGAGAGCATAATTGTAGCACTGTACTATGTACCAGCTCTTTTTCATTTCTTAAGTCTGGAAGATGCCTAATTTGGTCCCAGAGAAATTTAAGTCAGAGAAATTCAAAACCTCGTCCTGCCATAATTCCTTACAGGCTGCTAGGCCAGCAAAGATTACCAAATCTGCATCTGAGAGCAATAACTATGCAGACACAAATAACGTCCTGTAATTCACCCTATTGCTAGGAGCTAGCAGACAGTTTAATTATATTTTGTTTTAGTCATGTTCATCCTCGCACCAAAGCGAAGCCACTGGAAGACATGTGGCTTTACATGTCCAGCAGGGATGGGCAATAAAAAAGTATAAACTAGAGAATTATGAATTATATATTTACAACGGCTTCTGTTGATCTGTTACATTTGCTTCTCCTCTGCTCCAAGTTTCAAACCTGAATTACAAGAATTCCTTTCTGAAGTAGAAGTTTTATCCTGAAGCACAGTTTTGTACATGAATGCCGGCTGGCAAACACAGTGCTTGCGCAGGCAAAGGTCAGAGGACCGATGCTGCAGGCAGCTGTGCTGACTGCCTGCCACAGTCCAACACACACAGCAGGCGACTGCTGGGGAAATCACCCATGGAGGGAAAAAACGGGACGCTGGGTCTGATCTGAACCGCAGCGTCAGACCTACCAGTGAAAAGCACTGTGTTGGAGTTTAAAGGCAAAGGATAGGTAATTCTGTGGTATACAGGGCCATAACCAAGACTTCACCAACTTCCAATAATTTCAGTGGAGCTATCACAGTTTGAAACACTAATGTGTTTCCCTTTACTTACAAGCATCTTAGGAAAGGGGGAAAATGAGAAAACACTTTACCTCACAGACCTGGACCTCGGCAGCCCACCAATAAAAATTGGGTCCTTATCAGAGCGGTTCAGGTCTGAGGCAAACCCAGGAGATTCTCCTTGCTTGGTTTCCTTATAATTAAGTTTGTATGCATCCATGACTGCCAAAATTCCTGCAAAGAAATGAGAGTAAAAATCAGGAGAAGGGCACTAATACACTGTCTTCCATTTTGGCAATCTTCTTTCTAATAAAGAAAAATGTATTCATTGAGTCAAACTTGTGTGGACAATCTTCCTTTTTTTGGAATGAGTAATTTATTGTACTTTCAGCTGTTTTGTTAATCATCTGACTCATTCTTCTCTGCCAAAACCAAATCTGTGGAAGTCTACAGTAAAATATATATATTAGCATATGTTATAGCTATTAATACCTATTATTTGTAATGCATTACTTCCCAACCATAGGCCCAAAAATTCCATTGTACTAAGTACTATAAAAATGAAGAACAGAAAAGGTGATCCCTCATGTACAGACTTGGACGAAGATCCTTCACTGTTTAAACACTATTGAGATGTATTAATCTGACAGCTTCTGCACTATCTGCTCGTTGTAAGAACCACAGAAAAGATTTACAAAACCAAGTCGCAGATTCGCACCGCTGCCCTTCCAAAATCAAGGTAACATAGGAGTGGCTGCTAATGAAATTCCACATCAGAAGTGACCAAATTTGGTAGCAGTGTTCCCTGTGGAGATCTTAAATATTCCTACATTTGTAAATGTGCAGACACCTGTTTTTTCAGCCTGTAGCCTACCTTGTTTCTTGTTACGACTGAATGAAATTTTATACCACGTTCCATTGTTGTAACGATTTTCTGTTGTAAGAGCAAGGGGTCCTGAACCTAGATCAACAGTCAGTCTCACTTTGCCATCCACAAGCTCAAGCAATAAGTAATCTCTCTGTAGGGAAGGGAAAAAAAAAGAAAAGATTGAATTACTGGAAGTGAAATCTTCCAAAAGGATGCATACTTGGCAGGTTTGGGCTACTGTGCGGAAAAGGCTCAGTAACTCTTGTACCTAGACTATTTGATAGGCCCAGGACATTTCACTTTTCTATGTTCAGAAAAATTAAATTCCATGTGCCTCACAAGGATGTCATTTTGTTTTTTGTTTTTTTTCTCCTACTTGAATGCACCATCAGGGTTGATTACTTAGCTGAGGAAGGTTTAAACAATGAAAGTCACATTTACTTTTGGTGGGGGAATGAAATTGAGAGGAATCAGATGTGACTGTTAGCTGTAATGATCAAATACTACAAGGTTCTTTCCGCAAGAAGTGAAAAGCTTCCTCACATCCATTCAGATCAACAGAAATAAAAGACATCCTGTATTATATTAGAAGTGCCCCTCTCAGTGTAAAATTGAAGTCAGATATTTTTGTGCAACATATTCAGTCAGTGAGTACATAAAGAACCAAATGAATAATGCAGTAACTCTGAAACAATTTGTAGCTAAACAAAGCTTTGCTCTTCTTCAGGAGAAGAAAACCACCAGTAAACTAAGTGGTAAACTGCATGACAATGAAGGTCTGGAGATGGACCTAGGTTATGTTGCTTTTGCAGGGAGTTTTATTTAATTTATTTCAGTTTACTGAATTCCCATCTCATGGCTTTAATTCAATATGTCTACTCAGTATTATATTGCCCTTCTGCAAGTTCAATTCTGAAAGATTTTACGTTCTGCCAAGGTTTCTCCAGTGAAACAAAACTAGCCTGTCGTACCTGCAGTTTCTTGCTCTTGCCCTTAGTTGAATAGTCATTAATTTTAATTTTTTCATTGCTTTAATTTTTTCATTGCATTAATTTTAATTTTTTCACTGTTTAGTTCTGGTCTCAGTATATGCAAATGTTTGTTCTAAAGTGTTAATTATGTCTAGGGTCCCTTTCTTAACTCTTTTGGCTAATGATGTCAATCACAGAAGACAAACTATATAAAGAACTGGTTTTAACATAGATCAGCTGAAAGATAACATAGGAGAAAGCAAAGAATCACCAAGCGATCCAAACTATTTTTGATAGCTTAAGAATCTGATCCATTTTCTTACAGTGCCATTTGAAGCAAGATACAGCAGTAGCCCATTAGGTGAGAAGGTGCTGAAAAACATTATTATCTGAGTCACTGTTGAGCGTAGTGCTTTCTCCACAACTGAGTATCCGCTGCCATCAAAATGGAATGAAGTGTCCTCATCCTGTGGGCTACGGAAGGGGAAAACAGAGCTAAAATGTTAACTGCAGATTTCTGGTTTTCTAGTCAATTTTATACAAAATCTAAGAAAAGTTAGATCAGTTGGTGAGGTCTGTAGGCAGTATGACTAGGAAACACAGAAAGAGACTTGAATTCTGATGTTATGAATGACTAAAGGATTCCAGCCAAGGGCCACCTTCATTATAGAATTTCACAGTCCCTAATTTAGCCATGGGGAAGGATGTACACAAGACAAAAAATGTTCTTCCCTGATGTATGAAAGGAAAACAACAATTTCTTAAGGGAAAAAATAATTGCTACAATATATACCCTCTTACTTAAAACATGCCAAGCATTTATCAAAATGCCTTGCATAACTGCACTTCTAATAAATGTTCTATTAGCCCTTTTCCCTGCAATTTAGTATGTCTAAAAGATATCTCATACAATCATGCAGCACCCTCTGCTGTTTCTACGTGAAACATTCTGCAAAAGGGAATACAGTCAAGCATATTTCTTTTCAATCCCTTAAATGTAAGAAAAGCGTACAATTGGCAATCCTCTTTCAGAATGATTACAAGAATGGTAGCAAGCTCAGTGGCTACAATTTCACCATGAACTTTAAAAGAACACTTTAGACTGCTTCTTATCCTGGGAGAGAATAAATCTGTCTTTCTGGAAATTACTGGAAAATAAACATTCCAAACCACTTTGTTTTACTGGAAGTACTGCAGTACCACAAAACAGACTACAACTACAGAAATCCACTTAAAAAGTAGGCAAACCCTAAAAACAATTATGAAATTATATAATAAGCTGCAATATTCCAAACAATGAAATTATTTGATGCCACTGACACATTCAGGTTAGCACGTTCAGAATTGTAAACTAATGATCAATGAAGCACTGCAATTTGTCTGAATTCATCACGATAGCTAACACAGAAATATATGCTATATTTGTACATGTAGCTTTACTCCAAATATATTTAAAAAAAAAAGTGACACAAAATACCTTCCAAAACATCCATTGCACTTGCCCTCCCTTTCCAAGTAGTTCCAAAGACCGATAGATTTGCCATTCAGCAATGCCTCTCCCATGCACCCTTTAAAATGGGTCACCTTAACAGCAGGCGATTTCTATACAGGGATAAACATTTCATGAATATAAACAATGTTAAATTCTCTGAAAGTTATCCAGCCAAATTTTTGTTTGGCTGTTTTCCTTGAACTTTAACTTTGTTAGGTATAAATCATAATAAAAGAAAAACAACATGTTTTAGCATAACTGTTAACCGTTATCATTTGAATCATAGCGGATTAGTCTTGCAGAAAGTAAAATAACTATGTCCTTGACCTGCTTACATTCTTCATTGCATGAGTAACAACAGCAAATTAAAAGAAGCAGAAGCTGAGAAGGGAAAACAATTCAGTGTGCAACTCCTATGCATTACGCATGCTCACACAGACTCTCCTGGTTATCATTTTATACAGAAATTCCGAGGAAGAATTAACATCAGGAACTAGGGAATACCCTTTTAGCATCTTTGCTCTACGCTCATCATGCCTGGCATTTCTTGACTGCGTAACAGATTCAAGCAATTATTTCAAGTCAAAGGTGTATCTCAAGCAGGATAAAACCAATATTTTATAGTATGCTGATTTTAGAATTTAACCTTGATTTGCCCTCCAAGTCCTCCGATAAACATTAGTGTTGATTTGTTAACATCCAGTATGCTGGCTGTTCCAGGTGAGGTTCCAGATTTAGATGAAGGCTCCTGATTGGAGTTCATTTCCTCTATGCTCAGGGTACCTGTTTTTCCAAACCTGCCAATTACAAATAATCATAAATAGTTTTAGAAGTCACTCGGCTTAATCAACACATGCTATTGACTTCTTTTTTCAAGGATAAGAAGCATCCTGTCATTGGAAAACTCAGAAGATGGTTTGTGTGGTTTACTCTAAGTTGATTCACTAAGTTGAAAAACAGTTGTATAATCTAGATGTTTTGTTTTTTGTTTTTTTTTTTAATCAAACTCTTAGTATGCATTGAACTTACTATCGGATGCCTCTTGGGACTTCCAACATTCATGCCATTCACACTTAAATTACCTGGTTGCATGTATTCTGTGCCATTTGTTGTTGTCAATTGGAAAATTAGGATATTCCACTCTTGTTGATCCAGAGCCCAAATCCCAAAGAAGAGTGACCTTACCACGTCGCATCTCCACTGCAAGAAAGTCTGTCTGAAAAACAGTAGTGCTTATTTTAATACAAGATATTGAACATGTTATTTCTGTTCTGTATATTTAATTTTCATGTGACTTTGAAAATGTCTTTCCAGATTCATTTCCCTACATCCCATATTATTGGACTTTATTTTAGCCAAATCAGGCCCAGTGAAAGAGAAACTTATAGGAGAACCAACAAACTCACCCCATATACAGGTAGGTGAATATTTCCTTTATATATCTATAAAAATATGTGATAGGATGAGTATACACACACAGAGATGCATACATATATAAATATGCACTTCCTCTCTCAGTGTGTGTGTACACAATGTGACCTGTCAGTCTGTGAAAAAGTATTGTTACACAGTACAACATCACCAGGAGCTAACAGCCATGCATTTATTAGGATTATAGAGGGAAGGAAGAGGAGGGCAGTGTGGCACCACACTGTCGCGCTCCTGTTCAGGTGGGTGGACACACCACGCTTGTGAGGGCCAAAAACATATATATGATCATTTAAAACATTTGGCTACCACCACCTTCAGTGAGTGTCGCCCCAGAAAACTTACCTTTCCATTGCTACCCAGGTAGAAAAGGAGGTTATCTGGTTCAGAAGTTTTCACATTGAGGGTTAAGGTGTTGTAATTCGTAGATGAAATCTGGGGTTGGTAGGCACGAATGCAGTCTCTGTCTGCTGATACTGCAACTTTAATCTGGAGGGGGAAAAGGGAGAAATGGAATCGAAACAAGTCTCCGTGTGCATGGCATGTATTTCTCGAATATGTGCTTAGCTTCTGACCAACCAGTGCCAGCAATTCACTGAGACACTTTTAAGGTGATCTAAAATTGCTACTGGGGTTAGATCTGAACAGTCTCCTGGGCATTACTCAAAAAAGAGCAGGAGCTTCACAAAAAGAGAAGAAAGCAATACATCATAATTCGCTCATCTGATTATGAGATTTCAAGCAAGTAAGTAAAACAAACCATTCAAATACCTCACACAATAATAAAATCTTGGGCCTGAAGCCCATGTAATGAGCAAAAGCTGCTATAATAACATCAGAAAAGATTTAGAAATTCCAAACATTTTTAAAAAGAAAACAATTTCTAGTCTATGTTCAGAGGAAAACAAAACAAAACAAAAAGAAGTCTGTAACATTTGTGTTTATTTGAAATTTTTAACACCACAGATGACTATGTGATTATTCAAAAATACATTTGGGAATACATTACAAGTTAAACTTATAGCTTAAGTAGAAAAATTTACGTTACTCTTGTGATACCACTAACTCCTTTGAATTTTGTCTAGTAAGTTTTCTGATAGCACATCAATGCAAGCTAAAAATGGCTGAACACCAAGGAGTTTTACAGTGTTCCTTCCCACTGTAATAACGGAAAAGCCTTAACTCCATCAAATTAATTGAATATGCTTGTAACAACTAAATACATAAAGCATACATGTATACACACGCGTCCTCACCTGTAACAAATAAAAGTATACAAAACAACAAAGTGAACCCTGAAATCTGGAAGAGGAGATTTTGCTAATACTTTTTTTCCCCCTGCAGGGAACTTCTGTGGTTTCTGATAATTCAGAAAACACTACTCTGTTCTGCAGTGGATTCATTAAGCTCCAGTAGACTGTGACAGAGAAGCAATAACCATATAATTAAGGAGATTTGCAGACAGCACCAAAAGCCTTTTGTTTTTTCAAAACAAAACTTCCCTAAACCTTAGAATTATATACCCATACTAAAGCCAAAGACATACCAAAAGTTATCGAGTGCAAAGTCGTTTTCATATTCCCCTCACAGTTTAATGAGGTCCATAGTACAGTTGATTTACCATTGTTTTCTTTAAGTGGGGGGCAGAGAGCTTCAAAATGACAAGTATATTATTTGTTTCAAAAATTTTGGATGCACAGCAGCATCTTGTAAAAAGGAACACATGGACTTTGTTGTGCATACAGGGCAAATTTATTGACAGAATCCATATTCTGTTAAAAAAGGTTTTTAACAATACTTGATGTTATAAGGGAGGCATCTCGCATCAACCTCTAAAATAAGCTTAGAAATTAGCATCTTGTCCTAAAGAGAATGGCAGCTCCATCTACTCACTTGTCTCTTTCTCACCGAAATATCTCTGTGATTGCTGTTCTATTATTTTTATAGGAAACAGAAGGCAATAGAAAACAAATTACTGCCTTGCTGCTCTGACAAACTCACAAATGCAGTAAGAAACTTGAAGATAAAACCACAAAATACACCAACGCAGCCCTGCTGGTATATGATTTTAGCATCAGCCAGTGCTCTTGGACTTCAGCAGGACAGCAGAGCAACCAGGTACCTTGAAGATAAGTTTTAAGCTCTTTGACTCAAAGAAATTTTCTGCTACAAGTAAAAGTGAAGACGGTTAAGTTAAACAGAGAAACTGCAGCGATCATGGTACTTACAGATGCTGCCTGCTTGCGGGCCTGGCTGATGAGCTCTTTAATTTCAGAGAGATTTCTGCTCAGGTTCTCTTCTAGCATTTTCAGAGGTTTCAGCCTATCAAATAAAAGACTGGCTTGTGCTTCAACCTCCTTAACTTGTTCTTCAGCTGTAGTTGCTGCCAAAATATCAGTGAAATGTTGAGACAGATTGAAAGAAATGCACTGTCTATTGCTAGAGTGCCTAGCCAAGGTGGCCTGTTTCTGATAAATTTTTTTTTCAGCGGTTATGAACATCAGTAAGAAATATGCACATTTAAAGGCATCCTATGCGACTTCTATAGAGGTCTTTTAAAAAGTTGTCACACTTTTATTGAATTAGGAAGAAACTTTCAGTCACCAGATTCATATTTAATGCTTATTAAACTTGAACATTAGTACTGCTTCTGCAAGCAGTGACATTTCTACAGAGCAATGAAGCAGCAAACTTACCTGCTTTTGATGAATCAGTTATAAGTTCACTAGTTTTCCTCAACGTGTCATTAACCCGGGACAACGTAGAAGAAGTATTCAGCAGCTTTTGACTGAAATCCCCAAAGCAGCTTAAACCCACCACAGCGCTGGCATTTGCAGACACAGCCAGCTCTTTCACCTCAAGCATGTATTTCCTTGTATCTGAATCACAGTGATAGCACACAGGTTAAAAAAAAAAAAAAATCATAGTTTTCACCAATATCTGAGAGCAACCAATGCCTGGCCAGGTGCATAACAACACAGTTACAAACATATCGAAAACACTAGAAATGCTGCCAGTTACTTTCGTTTGGCAGTAAGAGTTATATTTTTATCTCTTTGTATACTTTTGTCGGTGAGGGGAGCTCCAAGCTAAGCACTTCTTGTTATCTAACTCAGCTTAGCTGTTGAACGCCCCAGGGCTTAATGACTCCCCCTTTATCTTCTGTGAAACCTTCTGCAACTTGATCAGTTGTAAAGTCGGAACAAAGCCATGGCTACGGCCCTGGGCAAAAGAATGGGGAAATGCTCCCAAGTTAGTGACATAGGCATAGATAGAGCCACAGATGCAGATATAGGTATGTGTGTTCATACCACACACACACAAACACACATGTATATGTAAATACATATATACAAGCATATGTAAATAATAGAAACTACAGAGATTTTAATTAAGGCTGGTCAATTTAGATTTTCAAGTCTGTCAATCAGAAGACTCAAAATTTTGACATTCAATCAAAATTTCGAATTCTAGGAAAAATAAGGTTTGTTTTTTTTCCCCACAATATGCCTTTTTTCTTGACCAGCTCTGAACATGACATAAGCACAGATGAGGAACTTGACTCTGTATCCCAGCAGAGAGATTATATGAATACATCAGGCTCACAGCTTTCAAGCCCCTCGAATGGGTGCTGGCACCCAGACTCACAGTCTGAGCCTCATTTTTTGAATCCTACAGAAAGCAGGCGAGGCAGCAGGCCTATAACCCCCTTTGCTTTGGGCGACAATCACTTGTGCAGTGGGCACACAGCTCCCATCCTCAGCTCACCCCTTACACCCCCGCGCCAAGGAAGGGTGGGCAGAGGCTGCAGCTGGCACAAAAAGGCCTGCTTTAGGTCTGCAGGGATCCTCCTTCACCTCCAGTCCCCTGCGCAGAGGGAAATACCACCGTCAACCTCTGCCCGGCCCCAAAAATAAAGAAAACTTCAAGAAATACAACAGCAAAACTGAAATCAAACAGTGACAGTTAAGGAGGATTGCCCTATGACTTTAATGATGCCTTCATTTTCAATGAGGAGTTTGATGTCTGAGAGTATCCTGCTATTAATATCCAGTGTAACTTTATCACTAGTGCTGCCTTTCAGTGTGAGCTAAGAGCCTTAGTTGTAAAATGGGACATTTTAAAGCTTTGGACTAGCATTTTAATCTGGACATATAGTACAACGACCCATGCAGCAGGACATTATGAGCGTTCCTACACCTTAAAAAAAACATTATTAAGGTTGGCAAACTATTTCAGAGCTTCTTATTTAAAACTTTAAAGAAATTTACTGTATTAGCTTCCATGAACTCCAGGGCTTGCTTTTATCCAAAATAATGACATTTTTGAAAATGAGAATTCTTTCGTTTTGGAAAAACACAAAAAGAATGTTTTAATCAGTTAAATGAAGTCAGAATTTACAATAACAAAACTTTAGATATAGATTATAACATTTATGGCGCAGTATGGATGAGTTTGAAACAAGCTATCAAAAGAATATAAAAAGTCACTGTTTAATATAAAATTTCCCTCCATGTGAGATTAAGTATTCTAGGACTTGATTCTCTTCTCATTCCAGTGCAATTCTATTCCTTTCAGGGCTTTTCCTGATTTACAGCAGTGTGAAATGGGAATCAAGCTATAGACCTTATATCATAACCCAGCTATGTTTTATGGGTTTACTAAACAAATGGAAAATATTCCTTGTAAGGCAGGAGGCTAAATGAGTCTCCAGTCTAGTTTATTGTTAGGCCTCTCCCATCAGCCTACAAACAGGATTTTATTAAAATTGTACCGTACCTTTCTGTAATAAGGAGGAGAATGTCAATATAGGTTTCACTTACCATTAGGCAATGCTCTTAGTGTCAACAGGGAATCATTAAGCTGGTTGATAATTTTATTAGTACTTTCCTGAATCTTTTCTACCCTTTTGTTAAATCCATTCAATCCAGATAAAAGGTCTGTTGGAAGAAATAGCTATGATTTTTCTATGCACAAACAAATCTCAGTACCATACTATGCACACAAACCTTATGTATAGAGATAACAAGCATTCATTTATTTAATCAACTTTTTTGTTTTCTTAAACAGAAAGAGCCTTTTACAAACAGGAATGCAAAATGAATGCAGTATGCAGAGATAAGCTCTTGTGGGCACTGTTCCATTCAAAGTTATCCTTTTTTGGCCAATTCTATCAGACTGAAATAGTAGAAATATAGTTAGGAAAAGGCTATAAATTAAAATAATTCCAAGATGATAAAACTTTATAATAGCAATGATGTGCTTGACTTTTTGTGATATCTGACAGGAGGAGGAGTGAGTGTTTTTCTTTTATTTATTTGTGAGCTGTTTGCAGAATCCTATCTCTAAAAAAAAAGTGTAAAATAGAAGCAACAAAAAGGTATGTATTCTCTCCATCTGAATTATATAAAATTCAAGCATATTTGTAAAGCTGCTGATATTGAAAACAAAGTCTATTTTACAGTTATAATTTGATCTCTGTTAAACATTCATTTTCTGTCCATTTTGTCAAAAACTTCTCTTAGAGCCAGACTCCTAAAGTCTGTGTTCAAAATGCTTTTGAACTTCTATGGTGCAGACTCCAACACCTTGTTGACCTCTTCTGAGTAACAGAAAACTAAAAGGATTTTAAAATTTATAGAGGGACTCTGAGTCAAAAGGCACTTTGTACAAACAGACAGAAAAAGTTCAGCTTGTCACATTACACCTGAGTAGAAGGAGCAAGAAAAAAAATATTAGATTTAAATATATCATCCTACATACTTGCGTAATCCATGATTTATAAGATGAAATTCACAGACTTCTTCCTGGCTAAATGGATTTCTTCAGGAATTCATTTTGTTCTTCATCTATTGCCCAACCACTAATGACTTAATTCATTGCATTTGGAAAACAGGCCATTTAAAGAAAGCATTGCTTGGAGGGAAATGAGGTACAGCAAAGGACAATTTTTTAAATGTTTACAGAGGAAAATTATGTTCTTACCAAAAAGGTACATCAATAAATGACTCCATAATACAATGCTAATCTTAATTATATGAAAATATATTCATGTGCAAATTTTTACCTTAGCTTATGCTCATTTCAAAAAACCCACCATAAAACAGGAAATAGAAAAAGAAACAGAAACAGAAATGAAAATTCTAAAAACTGACCACCACTTTTTTTCTTCAGATTTTTCGCTTCATTCAGAAATTCAGAGCTAAGCAGTAGAGCTTCTCTTCCAAGAAGACTGAAAGACTCCTCTGGCTGAAAAAACAAACATCAGTTGCCACATATGAAAAAAGAACTTCAACTGAAAATATTTAAGTATCTTCAGATGTCTCTTTTAAGTTATTGAACATTCTCTTTCATGAGATTTTCTATTTACTACCTTACTAAGAATGAACAAAGAAATCCAAATTGCAACAGTTTGTCCAGGCGCGTGACATTGAAACTCTTTGTGATTCAATATGGAAAAAGAAGACAGTAAAACAAAACCCAGCAAATTTTAGTTTGAACACCCCTGCTGATTCAGTGCCATCTTTTGAAATGCCACTAATTCTAGTTCCAATTCTATGACAAAATTCTCAAAATTGAGCTTTTTAAAGTCAGATATTTGAAAATTACAGCCTTTAAAATTTTCTTTTAATCCACTTCGCCATCTGGAAAACATGGACAACTACCTTGAAAGATTTGTTATTCATGTTTTCAAAGCTTTTAACAAAACAGTACTATAAATTACGCGACTGTTGTACAAGCTTACAAAACAGTGCTGACTACTCTGATCACCATCGTGTAAATAAATGCATTATATAGTCTTTTCTCCAGGCATAATGTGCAAAATGCTTGTAAAACATAACCCATTCAATGGGCTACTGGGATATATAATCATGAAAAATGGGAAGAGATGAAATGGGGAAATAGAATAATATTAAAATAATAGGATCAGGTGGGTAATTGGCCAGGTCTTTGTAATCTACTCTTTTAACAACAACATGATAATCTGATATGACAGAGGAATATCAGATAAGACACAAAATTACATTTGGTTATGAAATGTCCTCAGCAAAGCAAAACAGTTGTGTTTGGGAATACCTAGATGCAAACAGAAAAGGGACAGGTGAATAAGGAGATGGTTGAATAACCCGGAGGTGGAAGAGAGCGTGAGAGGCTTGGGAACTGAAGGAACGCATGGGAGATGACTGATGATGAACACACGCAGAATCAAGTCCAGTCTAGCTAAGCACATATCAGATGTGACAAAAGAAGGAAAAAAGTATTGTGGCAGAGAGGAAAGCAAGGTGAACAAAAGGTGAAGTCAGGTACCAAAAGGTACTGGTTCAGGATATCGTGTGTACCAGTCGGCAGGACCGGCTGCCGTAGATGCCTCGGTCAAGAAGACAGCTTTCAGCAAATGCAAAAAACTTAAGAAAACATATTCCAAAATGAGAAATGTAAAGGAGTTGGAGATATTAATGTAGATACTCACTAAGTCCAAGGGACCATTCACAACTCTAGAAGCATCATCTGCCAAAATTTCTGTTCTTTCAATCACACTTTTAACACTGGAGTGGGTGTAGACAGCAGCGGTTGCATTCAAAGTCATATTTCTTACTTTAGAGAGGCCACTAAAGCAGAGAATTAGCAAGTGATTTTCTTTTCATTAGACTATTTATAATCAAGCAACAATTCCATGTCTTCAGTTTATAGCATGTGTTTCCAGAATACATAAGGCACTCAGAAAAAATGAGCACACTTTGTCCTAGGTTGCATAAAGGGTTTTCAGTTCATTATTTTAGGCTGAAAATGTGATTTTTTTTTCTATTTTACTCTCTTTTGTTTATGATCAGTTTTTCAATTTATAAGGCCACTTAGCCACATGCAACACTTAACATGAAGAACAAGCAAATTACATAACCTAAACAGAACAGAAAAGAAACAGGTTCCTAGCTGGAGCTCAATAGCAGTGTAGAAAAATACAGAATTTAGGAGGAAATCAGGAGCATCTGAAAGCTATTCATTATCAAATTTTTACTCGAGTATTATTCAATGCAGAATTTTCGGTTCTCAAGCTTAAAACACATGTAAATTTTCCACTCTGATATAATTTAATTTTTAACACATACGTGTGCTGATTTTAAAAGACAAAACAGCAAGAATCCTAAAAAAAAACTGGGGCAGAGAATTCTTTTTCACTGAGATAACTGGAATGGCTTTCCAACTTGGAAGCTTTAAGGGTGTGCTTGAGTGCATTCGGGACTGCAACCCACTCATTTCTGCAAGAAGCTCTGAAAGCAACAATAACGGAGGCATAGCAGGAATAGCTTCTTAATGATATTCAGAGATATATTGTCAAAGAAGTATTCATACACAGACCACAAGCTTTTCAAGCCATACCATGATATATTCACTGGGCATTTAATAACTCACTAGTTATTCTGCAGGTCATCCACAGGAAATGTAAGACTAATCAACCCTCTCTGTGTCATGCAGTAGAAATACCATGCACTGCAGTAGAAGTGAAAAGCAATTAAAATGAAATGGGGGAGAAAAATTTATCACGTTCCCTTAGTGGATTAAGCTACTACCTATTTATATTAAATCTGACACTGTAGATACAGTCTTTTTTGAGTTCATATTTCTTGAGTTTCTCACCCTTCTAGTGTACTGGAAAGTCTTTGGATCTGGGCAGCATGGTCCTCGGCTCTGTACACCAGGTCCAGCACTCCTCGCATGGACATCTGCATGACCAGCTTGTCGACGTGATGCCGCAGTTTGGTACTCCATAGGACCAGCCCATCCTGGTGAGCCTCCAGGTTCTACACAACAAAACGGTTTCCTTTTTTTAAAAATAACAAAATTCACTTGATAACATCAAAGAGGCTGTGAAAACTACGTACGAACTTACAGATGTAGAGTTCTTTACATCTTTAGCAAGAGCAGCAGCAACATTCACTAGCAGTTTCCCTTCTTTAATGAGCATGGTGCAGGCTTCTTTACCTTCCTTTATATAGAGCTTTTTGTCCTATAGAATAAATCAATTGTTTTACAGTAGTTTGTAAAGTCAACTAGTGCAGATGAATTCACATATTACCTAACCATTTTTTGGATTTCAAACAGGGTTCTGGTTTTGCTTGGGCTTTTAAGATATTACATATATTAACATGTTAAAAAATCTGAAGTTTTATTTAAGTCTAAAAGGCGCCTTTCAAAATAATTCTATATTTGATATTCCTTACACAACAACACAGAATCTCCAGTCTTACATTTAGGTCTCCCACATTGCTAGAGATAAGAGGAAACAAGCAATCGGTCTCATTGATGTTAGCAAGCGCCTCATTCACCAGGTCCTGGGCTTCTTGCAGTCTGCTGTTGTGCTTTGATAAGAGACGACTTGCATCCTTTTCTAGCTCAGCAAGTTTCTGCTGGGGTTTAAGATACTCTTTCTGAACCTGGAGCAACAACCTCTCTGCAGCTCTGACAAAGAGAGGAAGCAGAAAATAAATAAATGTAGGAGAGAGACTTAGGCATGCTTTCTTGAGGGGAAATGAGGCTATCCCAAATTAATCTAAATGCATATTCTTATAAAAGCCTGCAATTTTTTCCATAATAGCATGAATACACACACTAGGTTACTTGTCTTACCATGCAAAAAGAAAACAATTGTGCATGTGGCGGGGGAGTAGAGTTCATAAATTTTTTATTTGCTGCTTAGAGGTGGAAAAGAACTAGTACAAAGCACATTTGCTTGGACTTATTTGGGACATTGCCCATGTGAAAACCTCTGTGAAGCATTCCTCTGGGAACCTTCTATGTCTTAACTGCAGGGATTCGTATTTTGAATGTAGAATCAAAACATCAGTTATAAGGGGTGACACTGGAAAGCAACAAGTAACGAGAACACAGATACCCAGGGGTCTTGAAAGGTTTAAATATCTAATAAAATAAATGATCCCATTAAAATGACCACTGAAAGGAGTGAGCTCTGCACTTATCTTTTGAAATCAACAATAGGCATGATCCGGGAAATATCAACCCCCCTCTCCCCCCCCCAAATTAGTCAGTTGTTAACTGCTTCAGCTGCTCTATTTGGGAATATTTGCACCTCCATTCAAACACTTTCCAGTATTGAAGACACTGAACTGAAAGTGATCCTGACAGGTAAGTCCTTTGTTTCTCTTGTACATAAGCCGCACACTGCAGTTCCTGTAATGATACTTTTACATAAATATCTGTCCCTTTTAATCTGGTTTCAAATCATACATATCTTTAGCTGAAACAAAAGAAAACTCATTTATATCTTGATTACAAACAATAAAACACATTCCATCTTTCTTATTGAATATCAGATGCGTATTTGCATATATTTCTTTAAACTAATAGTTCAGAGTCCTTCCACTCAGAAACCATAAACTTACAAAAGGTACAAGAGTGAAAACATTTTGCAAGGCAGTAATGGCTTTGATTTCAGTGTACAGCAGCAAGCTTATATTCCAAATGCCTTGTGATCTTTGCCTTATGTAGCAAACGTGGTGAGACTTCAGTTATTAATGTTGCTTAATAGTATATCATCACAAACTCTGTCCACTATGAGCCATGAGGTAACCATTGCTCCCTGAAAAATGGACTGTCAAGCTGCTTATTTAAATGAGTTTTGAATTTGCAGCTGCATTGCATGATAAATTTTGCTGAGCAAATTCTCTCAAAAATCTTATTAACTCTCTTCTTCAATCTGTCAAAGTACACTTATCAGAGAACTTTCAGAAATTTCAGCAGAGAGCCTACAACTGAAAAAGTTAATTTACAAATGCCTTGTATTAACAGCTCAAGCTGATTTTGAAAGTCAGAACATTCTGTTACTGTGGAACAGGACATATTGAGACATTTTCATAAGTGCAAAAAAAGCTATTCAGACTTCCTAATAAATATAAGAATAAATGGTACATTTCCAGTTGATTTTCATGTCCATTTAGGTCCTGCACAATTTAATACTCAGTACAAGGACAGGCAGGGGACAGTGATGAACAAAATCAGATATGCTACCTAGCATAAACATTCTGTCCCTCCTGATACAAAGCACTTAAAAAGGAAAAGTCAGATTTTCAGAAGCACTCCATTCTCATCTTAAGCCAATCTTAACATTCTTACAGATTTTGGTGGGAACAGGACTAGGGCAATACTGAGTATTTTTGAAGTTGCAACAGAAATTTTAATGGCTATTGGAATAGCCGACATTTTATATTGCCAAGTCCAGCAACAAGTAGTAATAAGTAATGAAAACAGAAGCCATTTTAGAATAGCTTTTAAAAAGTGAACAAATCAAGACAGGGGTCTTTCCATTAATTGCAATGTGTCCAAATAAACAAATGCTTGGCTATTTTGAATACAGCAGTGCCATGTGGGATGCCCAGATGATCTCCAAATAACGTAACTCCAGCTTCAGACTTCATATAGCTCTGCCTGGGCTAGTTAATCTGTAACACAAGCCGTTTTCATGGCACAATGTTTCTTCAGACACGTCTCCAAGAAGCAGCAATGCACAGTATAGACACATGCTAAATAAAGATTCCAGTAGACTATGCTTACTTTAGGATGCTGGTAGCTTTATGGTGCTGTTGAACAAAATCTTTCCTGCGCATTGTATCCAGCATGGCAGAGATATCATCCTGCAGGCTCTGAGACGTAGCATTTGATAGTGGGAGATCTAGACCCAGTGTTTCATTTAGCGACAGAGCCACTTCAGCAAGTACTAAGTAGGAGAGCAAACAATTTGGTCATACCATTAATAGAAGAGTATGTGTGAACCCCTTGAACAAACTGCAGCATTTTGCCTGTAAATAGTTCTTGAAGAGCTGCAGTGGAAATACCCTTCTAAATTCTGTAATGAAGTGGAAATATCTTAAAAGCAGGATACCTTTGATGGTTCTATGCACTGTGTCAATAAATCCAGTCAGTTCTTGACTTTTATTCCTGGCTTCCTGAGTCACTGTGTTAAGTTGACAAGCTTTTTTCAAAATTCTAGATGACTAGAATAAAATCAGAGATAATCTTTGACAGTTTTCCCAAAACATCAATAAATTCATGATATTTCTCTATGTTTTTTCAACTTATTTTTCAATACTTAGAATGCCTTATGTGAGTAAGGAATCAGTGTTTTTTGATAAAGCAGTATTAGCTGATTCATGAATCTCTGATGTTTCGAGGTATTTGAGATGCCTGCAATTTAATTAGTTTGGAAGTTCCATCCTCTGTTGTCAGTAAAAAATTGTTATATCCATTAACTTCATAATCAATATGATCACAATTATCAAAGCTATTTCTTTAACAAAGTAAACACTAAATATTTTTAAGCGTAATTAATGTAAATACCAAGAAAATCACTCTTCTGGATACATCACTTTTAACAATGACAACACTGTTAATGGAAGCATCCAGTTAAATTAAGTACACACAGTCAGTAGATCAGGTCTAATGGCTGAAGTACTATCCACACTTTTCTATCTACAATTTTTCTTGTGTTAAAGCTGAATAAAGTATACAAATGTTGCCTATTTTTCTGCACATTTTCAATGGATTTATTTCCACTGAAACCATTTTAAACACAGTACTACAGGTTTGTAAGGCCTTTTGGTAAGTATTCAGAAATGGCATAATGTTAAAGAATCTCCACAGGTCAGAATCAGTGAGAAGAAGGTATCTCCTTTTCTTCAATTTTAGGGACTTAAATGACCACAGTACAAAGGTCTTCTGAACTTCAATAGAAAACATATAAACCTACTGTATAATATCACAAAACACTGTAGTTTACAAAAGAATTCCACAGACCAGTTAAGTGCCCTCCCCGAAGGACTACAGAATGGACAGAATTATTTTACTGAACTCTATAAAGTAGTTTACAAACAACTCTCTCACGTTTCTGTACGATGTTATGGAAAACCCCCAAAACTTTTCCACAAAGGGTAAGAAAAGAGAAGCAAGCACCTACCCCTTCATGCAGCTGATCAAGGCCTCCTGACAAACTTAAGAGAGTTTCTTTCGCTGTAGCTAATAAGTAAGCTGGACCTTCTCTAGGAACTATAGACCCCTGTAAGAAGCAGCACACAAATTTAAGGACTTTTTTTGTGTCCAGAAAATTTCTGGAGAGAAAATAATTATACACACCATTTATATTATCTGTATGTTTTAAATGACTAATTTGCAAGGCATATGAGATTACATTAAGTGATTACATACATATAGTTGATGCAACAAGGTATATGTCATTTCTTTAAATATAGAACAAATCTCTGGATCCAGCCATGTTGTACTTTCAGTGAAGCAATGAAAGAGCGAAGCATCATGTGGTCCTGATTCTCAACTTCACCAAGGTCTGAGCTGGCCAAATAATTTACTCAGAGAAGTTTAAAGGCCCATCAGATTAAATGATTTCCGTACAGTACCCCAGGAGCTACTCTTATGGCAACTGGTCTTGTCAAAACATATGCTTTTTCAACGTCAAAACCCAGTGCACGGTGCTTGAGTTTGAGATGTCAGTGCTCCACATGTGATGGGGATCACAAGCAGTCCAGCCCTGGGGAAACTCTCACCAGCGAGAGAGGCCAATAAGCCGCATTCGGCCTCAAGGTTATCTCCAGGCTGCTCTGCATAGCCGTAAATAGGCCACAACAAGCGTATGATATTTGTACACAAGCGTATGATATTTGATACAGTCAAGGTCAGCAACAGAATATCACTTCTCTAGAGAAGCAAAGAAATGCAAGGCATCTCTTACAAAGAGGACAAGTCTGGGAAAAGGTTACATTTAGATTCCAGATTTTTCAGAGCCAAATGTTTTAAATACGAGTATTATTTTGCCCAACTTTTTAAAGAAGTAAAGCAGGATTATCCAACAGCCTTGTGTCCAATTGGTCTTTCAGAGTCTTTTCCTCAGCAGGAGGAAAAAACAAGCAAAAGAGAGGCAGAAGCTGAAGCTCCTGGGCCTTCTGGGATAAAACATGGCAAGGTGTTTTTAAGAACACAGTGGAGGAAGCCAAAACTGGACAGCAAATATGGCTATGAGTGTCAGGAGGAGTAAAGCAGGAGGCTTTTACTTAAAAAAATAGAATTACTGAGGTTCTCAGATTGTTTGAGCATTGTGGCAGAGCAGAGAGAACTTAATCGTTAGCATGCAGAAGCAATGCCAAGTACGTGGTCTGATTTGATGACTTTCTCATTTTTGGAAGACCTACATCTAATACATAGAAAAGAGGGAATACATGAGTCCCTGAGCAGCCAGCATGAGGCAAAGCTGCCATACAGTGAAGTGGACAGCACTTCAGTAAGATCTGTAATCCAGATAAATAAACCTGGGGATTTTCTGGCTTTCAGTTACAGTTACTCTTGTACAGGCCAAAAGGGAAGGAAATTTTAGAGTAGTCAGAAAGAAAGGAATACCTGCTTCCAAACAGAGAAAAATTAAGAGACTACTACCAAATTACTCTAAAGATTCAGTTGTTTAAAAAACATTATGGTCTCACATAAACAGGGCTGTCCACAATAGGACTATGCATAACTCTGATATGTAAATACTGTCAACATAGACCCAAGAGGTTTTGTACCACTTTTAGTACCCATTAAATATCTCACTTTCAAGGGAGTGAGAGTTGGCTTTGATTTGATTTTAACAAGAAAATTTATGCACTGAAGAAGAAATTTAAATTGCTGTAATTTTTACATAAAGTTTGACTTTGTTTTATAATTAAAATGATAAATAGTTGCTAGATATTGAATGTACATTGACTGGAATTCAGTCTGCTTCATATTTTAAATGGAAGAAATTTTTAATTCAAATTCTTTAATTTGCATAATCCAGAAGCACAAGAAGGCTCGGATTAGTCTGATTTTTGTTGGAATATGTTAAAACACAAAGAAGAATATAATTTTGCCTCTGTCTTAGAGTTTCTCTTGCTTTAGTTATTGCTGAACAGACTCTTTTCAGTAAAGAAAAGATGGTCGGGGGCAGCCTTGGCTGCAGTGACTATGAGGTGGTGGAGTTCAGGATCCTGCGAGGAGGAGGCAGGGCACTAAGTAGGATTGCAACCCTGGACTTCAGGAGAGCAAACTTTGGCCTCTTCAGGGACCTACTTGGAGGAATACCATGGGTTAGGCCCCTAGAAGGAAGGGGTGTTCAAGAGAGCTGGTTAATATTCAAACATCACTTCCTCCAGGCTCAAGAGCGGTGCTTCCCTATGAGTAGGAAGTCAAGCAAAGGAGGCAGGAGACCTGCATGGATGAGCAAGGAGCTCCTGGCAAAACTCAGCCAGAAGAAGGAAGTATACAGAAAGTGGAAAGGGGGACAGGCCACTTGGGAGGAATATAGGAACATTGTCAGAGTATGCAGGGATGCGACGAGGAAGGCTAAGGCCCGTTTGGAATTAAATCTGGCTAGAGATGTCAAAGACAACAAGAAGGGCTTCTTCAAATACATCAGGAGCAAGAGGAAGACTAGGGAAAATGTGGGCCCTTTGCTGAATGGGGTGGGTGCCCTGGTGACAAAGGATGCAGAGAAGGCAGAGTTACTGAATGCCTTCTTTGCTTCAGTCTTTACTGCTCAGGCCAGCCCTCAGGAACCCCAGACCCTGGAGGCAAGAGAGAAAGCCTGGAGGAAGGAAGACTTTCCCTTGGTCGAGGAGGATCGGGTTAGAGATCATTTAGGAAAACCTGGCATCCACACATCCATGGACCCTAATGAGATGCACCTATGAGTGCTGAGGGAGCTGGTGGACAACATTGCTAGGTCACTCTCCATCATCTTTGAAAGGTCATGGAAAACAGGAGAGGTGCCTGAAGACTGGAAGAAAGCCAATGTCACCCCAGTCTTCAAAAAGGGCAAGAAGGAGGACCCAGGGAACTACAGGCCAGTCAGCCTCACCTCCATCCCTGGAAAGGTGATGGAGCAGCTCATCCTGGAGGCCATCTCCAAGCATGGGGAGGAAAAGAAGGTGATCAGGAGCAGTCAGCATGGCTTCACCAAGGGGAAATCATGCTTAACCAATCTGATAGCCTTCTCTGATGGAATGACTGGCTGAGTAGATGAGGGGAGAGCAGTGGATGTTGTCTACCTTGACTTCAGCAAGGCTTTCGGCACTGTCTCCCCTAACATCCTCATAGACAAGCTCAGGAAGTGTGGGTCAGATGAGTGGACAGGGAGGTGGATCAAGAACTGGCTGAATGGCAGAGCTCAGAGAGTTGTGATCAGTGGCACAGAGTCTAGTTGGAGGCCTGTAGCTAGCGGTGTCCCCCAGGGGTCAGTACTGGGTCCAGTCTTGTTCAACTTCTTCATCAGTGAGCTGGATGAAGGCACAGAGTGCACCCTCAGCAAGTTTGCCAACGATACAAAACTGGGAGGAGTGGCCGATACACCAGAGGGCTGTGCTGCCATTCAGAGAGACTTGGACAGGCTGGAGAGGTGGGCAGAGAGGAACCTCATGAAGTTCAACAAAGGCAAGTGCAGGGTCCTACACCTGGGGAGGAATAACCCCAGGCACCAGGACAGGTTGGGGGTTGAGCTGCTGGAAAGCAGCTCTGCCGAGAAGGACCTGGGAGGGCTGGTGGACACCAAGTTAAGCATGAGCCAGCAATGTGCCCTTGTGGCCAAGAAGGCCAATGGTATCCTGGGGTGCATCAGGAAGACTGTTGCCAGCAGGTCGAGGGAGGTGATTCTCCCCCTCTACTCAGCCCTGGTGAGGCCACATCTAGAGTACTGCGTCCAGTTCTGGGCTCGCGGTACAGGAGGGATGTGGCACTACTGGAGCAAGTCCAGCGAAGGGCTACAAAGATGATTAGGGGACTGGAGCATCTCTCTTATGAGGAAAGGCTGAGAGAGCTGGGCCTGTTTAGCCTGGAGAAGAGAAGGCTGAGAGGAGATCTTATCAATGTGTACAAGTATCTGAAGGGAGGGTGCCAAGAGGATGGGACCAGACTCTTTTCAGTGGTGCCGAGCAACAGGACGCGAGGCAACGGGCACAAACTGAAACACAGAAAGTTCTCTCTGGCCATAAAGAAAAACTTCTTCACTGTGAGGGTGACAGAGCACTGGAACAGGTTGCCCAGAGAGGTTGTGGAGTCTCCTTCTCTGGAGACATTCAAAACCCACCTGGATGCAATCCTGTGCAACGTGCTCTAGGTGACCCTGCTTGAGCAGGGGTTGGACTAGATGATCTCCAGAGGTCCCTTCCAATCTCAACCATTCTGTGATTCTGTGATTCTGTGAAATGTGCTTACTTTAGTGATCACAAAGTAGGGAGGATTCTGTTTATCTCTGGCTTTGTGCAGAGAGCATGGGAACTTAATCCTCAGCAACAGTAAGTCACCTTCTAATATTTTAGATGGGACCACAAAACGTGACACTTCATACTTTATTTATGGGGTGAGAGGAGGCTGGAAGAAAGGCTCAAACCGCAGGCAGCCTGAAAGCCTCTGATGCTGAAAAATTCTCCCCAGTTTTTGTCCCCCGAGATGGAGGACAGAGGAAGGCACCTGCCACTGCCACATAACCATAAGGAAAGCAAAGTGACATGGCGAAGCAGCCTGCTGGACCCTTTCCTCCCCAGGGGGATCAGCCTCAAGACCAAGGTCTCAGGAGATGCTCCTTTAGCAAAAGGGCCAAAAGGGAAGACAAGTTGGCCTGACATTTCTACTATTTCACTGCTGGATTATATGGATCCCTAATACTGGCCCAGAGCTACTGCAAGTAGGGGCATAATTTTCAGCAAGCTTAACTATCTTTCCAGGGGTTTAAGTGAGAATACATCTCAGAATACCAAGGTGAAGTGCACACATATAGTAGCGTACAATAATCACATTGCAGACTGAAAAATGTATTGATATATTCATTTAAATGAAAGTACAACAAATGAAAAGAAAGTAATATAGGCAGTTAAAGGACATAAAGTATGTTCCTATACCAAATGTAATGTTCTTAATCTGATATCACTTATACCTGCACACATTAAAGCCATGAACTTCAGGAGGACTTCTGCTAAGTTGCTGGCATATGAGTGTCTACAAGTTTTGCTTTAAAGGTGTAACTAAATATTTCTGTCATTGGTGTGTTTGTTTTACCTTCAGACGTTTTGTGGCATTTTCCAACTCTGACAATATCTCATAGGGTGCACGGACAACACCAGTGAGGTTCACTGAAAGTATTGCTTTGTCGAGATTATCCAAATTGTTTAACAAAATGCCTGTGCAGTTGTCATCACAAGCTAAAGAAATGATTTTAAGAAGAGCAAATAATATTAGTTTCAAAAAGAAGCCAAAATTTGTTTTGATTTAGAGAGAATGTACCCTCACTTTTTGTGTTAAGACTTATTGAACATAATAATTTTGAATATATACATTTGCAGTATTTCCCCCCTGCCAGATCCAAAAGGGGGCCTATTCCAAACATATTCTCCTTAGTTTGGCACCCAGTCAAGCCTTATAAATCCTACTGGCTATTAAGCTGTTTGCTATACTATAGACTTATTCAGCCTATTTGACTATATTGCTCTAAATCCAGGGTGACACCACTGATGTTCACCCAAACAGGTTAGGCAGACAGTAAAACTAGGTCCACAGTGGTGTAATTCCCTTTATTTCTTGGGCTTGTTTCGCTTATATGAAGCAAAATTTGAGTCCAAATTCCCAATTCATAGTAAAAGCAGATTGGTCTTGATTGGTCTTTCTGCCACTCCCCCCCATACATACATGTTTATATTGGTGAAGTATGCCCACATAACTGAGGTGACTCCAAAGGTGGCATTACAGCAATCTGAATGCCAAAGAGTAAATAACATATGAACTTAGCATTTTCAAATAAATAAAAGTATGCTACTGACAGCAAATAAATAAGTATTAAAATTATCTAATTCTTAAACTTATGTGTAGCACTGCATAACGCAGCATTAAGGATTAACTGCTCTACTGTGGTTTCCTCTGTGTTCGTAAAACCACAGACTGGCTGAGGTTGGAAGGGACCTTTGGAGATCCCTTAGTGCAACCCCTTGTCCTACAGAGATACTAAATTTCTTAAAATTCCTTTCTTAAAATTCCTTTCCTTGACAAACTATCCATAGGAAGAGTAAGGCTTGATGTCAGAAAACACACACAAGTAATAGTCGCGTGCACATAAATGCCGCTGGAATAGACCAAAGCCCACTGGGAAAGAAAAGAATTTCAAAGCCACCTACAGATACACTCATTTTCCACCAGAAGATGCCTCAGTTCACACTCCTCGCAGAGCTGTCCTGTCACACCTGGCTTGCAGAGGCACTGGCCAGTGGCACGGTCACAGTTAACGTGAGCAGAACCGCCTGGATTGCACTGACACGGCTGGCAGCTGCCATCAGTGACCTGAGGGTCACCGTAATACCCCAGGGAGCACCTGAGTGGGGAGGAATGGGACACAGGCTATCAGGGGATTATCCCTTAGCAAATCATAAAATCAGAAGATGTTACCTTTATCTCTGAGAATCACTAATAGATTTGTAATTAATGGTTTCTTATCAGTAACCAACAAATCACCAAGTCCTTCAGTGCTTACTTGTATATTTATTTATGAAAATCGACTAATGTATTCCAAGTATAAATATGGCTTATATTAATCAACACTGTCCTTGGGGGTTGGGGATAAATGGAGTCAGCTTATCCAACTCACCTTTCACAGTACTGTCCTTCATATCCTGGGAGACAAGCATCACAGTGGTAATCGTGAACATCTTTCAGGACACAAGTGGGACTAAAACTGGAGGAAGGATAAACAAACACCAGCTAGCACATAAACGGAAAAACATACAAAGACAGAGAGCTGTTTCAGAAGTATAGGTGCACACAAGGCTAATTCTGTAAGCAACAGCATCCTCTGCTCTATCTGATGCAGTGCTCTAGAATTTGTGCTTCGAATTTATTTGTTTCTTAAAAATTTGCTTTCTCAACGCTACTCAAACACTGTTTAGCATGATAAAGCAGCTTATGGCCTACAATCTGAAAGATAAGACAAATAAAAATGGATGCTGCATAATCAAATTGGAGGAGATCTTTTATGAATCATTTAATACTGGTGACTTCTCCCACTTCCCTCTCCCGAGAGCAGCTGAGTTAGCTGGCTTCTTGTTCGCCAGCAAGGACACTGTGAGTCACCTGTTGCTGCAGCAAGACAGTTTTGGGGATCATCACCACCTTGAGGATGTGCCTAGTTCGAAGCCTACCCTGATCATCTGAGCCATTCCTAGCTCTGTTTAGTCCTCTGCATGGCCACAGATAAGGATCCTAAGCATATAGGAGGTAATGGATTTTCTCTAACAACAGAATCCTCCGCCAAAAATACTCCAAATAAATCAGCACACTGATTTCTATCCATTGTCCCTTCCCCCTTTTATATATGAGAAAACTATAGTAAAGAAAACTAGGCTGATATGCCTATAGCATTCATCTAGCTGAGACTTGTTTGCAAATATTAGAGTTGCCAGGCTCATGCCCTGATTCAAGTGTCCAAAAGCAAACATCAAATATGCCTTTCAAAATTCAGGAGGAAAAATAGCCTGCACAGAATTTTGATGTTCAAAAGAGTTGAACTGTTCCTCTACCAAACAGGTGTAAAAATTTCAAACAAAAGAGTACTTGTTCTGCACCTAGAACCGATCTCATGAAAAGTTCCTGCATTGACTAAAGAACAATCTGAATCTTAGTAAAAACAGAAGTATTGTTTTTAGAATAAATAAAGGGAACCAAATTTAAAATTAAAATGTCAGAGGAACTTATTCCATTATCTATAAAACCTTCTATGTGACTAAGCAACTTTTAAAGAGTGATTTGACATAGGCTGTTAGTTAATCATTTTGCTTTTAAAACCTCACAAAGTTACCACTAACCAGGAACAACTCAGAATGCAACTTCCATTTACTAAAACAGGTAGCTTTCAAACATCTAGAAATTAAGGAGATGTAACTATAACTACGTCCTGTTGTCACTGTGGGGGACAGAGCACAAGGCATCCGGAATTATAATGCTAAAATGCACACTGGATTTAATAAGTTTTGGTTACCTAACAGGGTTGGCTCTGGGACAGGCACAAAGAGAGCAGTCGTTGACAGATCCAATTACTTCCCCATAGTAGCCTGGGGCACAAGCACTGCAGTAATCACCAACTGTGTTATCTCTGCAGTCCTGATACACAAAAAGGAATTCAGACAGTTTAAAATAACAACAAACAAGGAGAGGAACTTTATCTTCTCTCCATCCTCTCTCCAATCAATAAATGCATACAGTCTTCATCACTAAATGTCACTGCCCATTGGTCAGCATTGTCTGGGTGGAGGAACCTTTTATGCAAAATTCAGCAGAATGCCGGCATATTTTATGTCTTATACGTCTTATGTGAATGCCCTATCAGGCATGCTGACCTAATTTCTGTTCTTAACTGCCATGAACGTTTATACATTTTTGCTTCTATTAATCCAATTCAGACCAGGAAATGACTGTACAAAGAAAAAGAAAAAAAAACCCTCCCCTCCCCAAAACAAGCAACTGATGGAAGATTAAACAGGATACCTGGACCAAAAATATAAAGTTACAGTGTTACAGCAAATGCATGTGAGAACTATAAACCACAGACCACCCACAGTTAAGATCCACAGACACAGTATATTTAATTGGTCAGCAGTACTAATCAGTAGGCAGTGCTATTAATATTAAAACACTAAATCCACATTACAAACATAATTTATTTTACTAGTCTCCTAAGAGAATACAAATCACTTTCTCTCTTTTTTTTTATGATTTATATTCTTGGGAGTGTATACATTTTAGAGGTTAGTTGAGGACAGTAAGCAGTAGCAGTGCAGTCTCCTATCGCACAGGAGCAGAAAAGCCAGAGATGAAAACCATCTCTTTTGTCAATGTTACTTGGCTGGAAGTCTTTAAGTAGTAATCTTAATACGTGGGTCACTTGCCAACCCTGCAACGTGAAGCAGAGAGGAAGAATGACTAGTATTCACTAGTGGGAAAGATTTATGTGTTTTGGCCTCACAGTTCTCACTCATGAGGTTCAAATTTCAAAAGATGTTATCAGATTCATCGTTTAGGCCAAATCTGGCAGTTAAAGAATGGTTCGTAAAAGCCTGAGGGAGTGAGGAAACTTACTTTAAAATTTGAACTCAAGAGTGAATTCAGCGAAAGTTGACTTTGAACTACCCAATTCATCACTGGAAAAACAAAGCAATTGAAAAAGTTTAGGAAAGAACGTCTGGTCATTAAGTCTGTTTTCTGGTAGTGGTCAATGTGCCTCATTTGGTTAGCTGAGAATGAGCTTTGCACAGGGCTGTTATCCCATGACTGAGAGGCAACATGTTGATCAAATGTGCCTCCTCTTTGCAACCTTCAGGATAAAGTGAAAGAAATTAGAAAAGAGCAACATGGCTGAGGCACATCCTTATATTGCTTCAGTCTCCGGGTGTTAAAAAAGCCTCACTTACTGCAACCCAGAGGATATTTTCTTCCTGACAGACAAAGAATTTGACTTTGACCTAGTCTCTGTGGTGTGATGCAGCATACTGCTCCTTTACTTCTCCTCTTTTGTGTGATTAAGCAGAGCTCAGCCAGACCAAGGGCGAGAACCCGAAAAGTCTCAAAAGAAAATGGATAAACTGAACTGATAAAACTGACAAAAGTTATTTTTAAAAGAAAATTAAAAGTAAAATAACTAACAATTTTGAGAAGGTTATGTCCAAAAAAACTTGATACTTTTACTTTTATCCAAATAGCACAGCCATATACTTCTCCCCAAAACTCCTTCCATAGGTTACTGCCATTGTATGCTCAGGCAAAACCAGCACAACAATGTATAAAATGCATATACCAAGCACTTTCCAGTTTCCAGATCACAGGTTTCACTGTGGTTGTTGCACTGACATGGCACACAAGGCGCTACCAGGGCATGAGGCTCCTTTACACTGAGTCCTGTATGTTTCCCCCTGTAGTATCCTGGAGCACAGCTCTATATATGAGTAAAGTAAAAAAAAAAAAAAAAAGGCTATCAACATTTAAAACATTTCTGAAAGCCAAGTAACTTCTAAGTAACTTTATTTTTATCTCAGTATTAGACACACAAAAGGGATTCAAGGACTCTGTACCTGACAGGAGAATCCAGCATAACCAACAGGACATCTACATTGCTCTATAAGATGAGCTCTAGTTCTGCCTACATGCATTTCTTCAAACTTCACTGCAATTTCCATTGAGATGTTTGCAATTCTGCAAGAGATATGTGGATGAGAAAAGAGCCTGAACATCTAGAGCAATCCTAGATCCTAGCAAAACTGAGATCCAAACATACTACATTCGAAGGATAAGGCTATAGGGCTACCGTAAATTCTCTCCCATGGTCTCCTTTTCCACACGGAAACATCTCAGTGTTGAAATCTGAAGATTTTTTACATATGTATGGGACCTATATATAAGACCTACAGCAACCAAATCAAAAGTACTTCAAAGCAATATAGGCTGGTTCCCATTGGTCTGCAAAAACCTGACAAATCTCCATGCAAGAGCAAATTCCGCCTCAGAAACAGTAGACAGAAATTCAGCAGTTCTGTCCAGTGATTTTTGGACAAAGCTATCAAAAAGATAGTTGATGGCCTGTGAATCAAAAATATTCCCAAATCTGGAGGTGGAACTACACTTCTTCACAGACGTAAAGATGTATGAAACTGGGTTTTGGTTGGATGCGTCTTTGCTTGTCTTGTTTTTCAAACTGACAAATGCAATGATCAGATCCCATCTCCTCCTCTTCATTAATCTAGTTTTTCAGTAATCTAGTTCTGTTTAAAATGGTAGTAAAATGCTACCATTCTGAGGTGGGAATATTTTGCAACCACTGCCCAGAGTATATAAACCAACAGAAGAGCCCTAGATTTGTACAAACTTAAGAACTCAGAAGATCATGTATTTCAATTTTTCCACTGTAAAATGAAAAACAAAACAAAAAAATTCAATATCCATGAAAATAAGATGGGAAAAAGGTAATTTAGAAAACTTATGCAAGTCTATTGCCCATCCTGCAGAATATTGCCTCAGTCTGTAAGTCTTTATGCTTCTTTATGGGCTTTTATATCAAAGAAAGCAGCAGAGATATTTAGTGTTTTACAAAAGGAATTAAAGGGGGATTCTGCTTCCATTAAAGGTAATAAATGTTTTCTTATCAGAGGAAGAAGAACGAAAGTCATAAATAGGAAATTGGAAGTTTGTCTAATTTGAATTAAATCTTTTTTGTATAGCTCAGTTAAGACTATTCCTAGGTTAAATTACAGTAAATGAAATAAATAAGTAAATGCACTTAGAGATTGTTTTACCTGCTTTGCTGTAATCCTTGGCCATAGGCTGCCTTGATAAGGACATATTCAATATTGCTTAGCACAGACATGAAGTCAGAACGTGAGACAGGCTGCTCAGACACAGAGTTAAAATATTTCCAAGAATCCTAAGGGAACATGACACATATTCATTAAATCACAATTGTTTAAACCCATGTTTTTATTTAAAGGTAACACACTCTTCCTCCTTACACTTTCAGAAACACAGTCACTATGTCTAAAATCTAGGTCGCAGGAAATTTTCCAAAATCTCTTCCAAAACCTTGCTCCATGTTGGAGCAAGACATAGTTTTGTATCATTTCACTCTCCTTCTCTTCCCTTTCCCCCACCTCCATGCCCAGTTTCTACAGAAAAGCAATCCAGGCATGCAAGGCATGTTTTTTTCTGGCTAGATCTGGGGAACCCAGGTGCCCAGGGGACTAGGACTCTGCAGCACTCATCTTACATGCAGTTAGAAATAGCCATAACTGTACTCTGTCTCGTGTCGAGAGGAGACTGATGCTGCTTATTCTAGACCTCACCTCCTAAGGTCCTAAGGACCAAATGAGGTCTTTGTTATCTCCTCTGAAATTATCCTGCTTCTGCCAGGGCAAGATTCAGGACCAAAATGATGATGCCTGGGCTACTGCGCGTAACATACAGGCTACGACACTATGAGACTGGCTAAGAGGGGCAATACCTGACTGCATTTCATTTATCATTGAAATCTGAGTCTATGTTTAAAAAGTTTCCCACAGCATCATCACCTTCAGCATTTCCAAAGAGAAAACAAAGTCAAAATGCTATTTTCCTCTATAACATGACATGCACTGCCCATTTTTTCCTTACACTGGATGCATTTTAATCCAGCAGTATGTTTACTCAGTCTGTTTGAAGTCAGGTATGCATTTTTCAAAATATTTTCTTAAATATATGGGGCTTTTTTGTAAAAGGTCACAGCAAAAGGAAATTGTCCCCTTTTCCACACCAATCTTTTAGCTTACCTCCTTCATTTCTACTTCCTTATTACTTCTTACTCCGTTTTCTGGAGAAGGGATGTCTACATAGATGACCAATTTACTGGTGTGACCCCCTTTGATTAGAATCTGTGGCTCAAAATTTGAGGTTCCAAAGCCATCCAAGGCGTAAAAAGCAACAGCGTACCTCAGCTTCCCTCCATAGGCCATGAGCTGTTTGGATAAAAATCATTACTTTTATTTATTCCAAGGTTATAGTTGCTAGCTGAAAATATTTTAATGTCATCAGAAGACTTGAAAACTGACAGTTCTTTGAAGAATTGGCAATAAAACATGAAAATTGACTCAAACTCAGCAGTTTTTGCATCAAGGTTAAATGTGTATTTCTAAAACGCAGACACAGGTTTTTCTTCTAGGCCCTTTCAAGGCATGCCCTCAATTTTCATTTAATTCGTGAGTAGTAGATTCCATGATCTGTATACTGAATACAGTGTCAAGGCTGAAAGCTCTTTCAGGTTTCTACAGTAAAACTAAATACACTCTTTTTGACCCTATGCAATCTCTGAAGAGCAACACCATAAATAAATATGGGTGTTACCCACTTACAGGGACAAAAAAAATCTCATCAGGAGAGGGTAATGTAAACACTTGTGCTTGCTATAAATAAATTCAGTCACTGAAAGTTCATAATGTCATTACCTACAAGAATAGAACTAACACAGAAAAACATTATCGAGCTAAAGTGACCATTACACCATAAAGGAATGATCTATAAAACATTCCAGTTATTTAATGATCTTACCTGGTCTCCCTGGAACTGCTCTGGTAACCTCCAGTAAAATGCTTCTGTATTTAAATATTTTCTAACAATGGCAGCATCCAGTAAAACATCAGGAAACTGAGAAAATACACCTTCCACTGTTCCAGTCAGGTTACTCTGAGATACTACATGCAAAATGGACTGATCGGGAGTTAAGGTTATCTACAACACAAAGAGCAACAGATTCAGCCTGCGAAACTGTTCTATCTCAGTGTAATATACTGTAAACAGTTTTAGCTTCTTTGAGATAGTCAGTAGTCCACTTTAGAGTAATATATGCCCAAGCCAAGAAACTTGGAAACAATTCTGATAATTATATAAAAAAATGTATGGACTGAAACTCAAGGTTTCAGAAACAAGGCTATTACCATTTAACTATTGCTTTCTTTTTCGTTCTGCCCTAAGCTACTGCTATCTTAAGTTAGCTGACCGCATTCAGCCTGACTCATAAAATACATGCAACCCTACGCACACCAGTGTGATACAATGAGCACAACATCAAATTGTCTATTTACATTTATATCACTTTACTTACAGGAATTCTCACATGGTCTTCTACTTCTGAACAAAATGTGGACATCCCAAAACAGAAGCACGGAGTACACCCCAGTGCACTGCTAGCCAACAGAGCAAAAGTTCCAGGTTTACATTCACTGCACTGTAGCCCAAATACATTTTCCTGCAGGATATAAACAAAACAAAACAAAAAGCACAGAAGCACACATGGATGACTTTGCTAGCTGAATGAAAGATGGCTTTTTTGGGAAGAAAAACTATTGGCTTTATGAACTACACGACAGGAAGTCAATTATTGTATCTATTCTGTTTTGCTAGTACAGTAGATTTTTTTTCATTTTTATACATTACTGTTTTGTTTTTCTATTTAAACGTGGAACAAATACACTTTTAAGCAAAACTTTTATATTTGAATTCCTAGCTAAAATTAGCAACAATACATGTGTGTTAAAGACAGAAAGAACAATTTCCTCCACCCTGAAAAACAGGCTCTCAAAGCCAAAGAAACTGCTCAGTATGAACTGGAATGAGGGGACCTAGTCTCAAGTGTCTATTTGTGAGCTCAGTTCCTGACTGGTAAGTCCAACCTGAAAAAACATTGGAAAAAAATAGTCAGCATTGATTGGCACTTGTATCAGAAGCCTGGAAACTATGTACGTGCATGTTTATAGGACTGAAGCAAGTTCTTATCTATCATTCAGTCTTTCAAGAACAGATTCTCACCTTTTCAGAAAGATCTATACGACTAAATCTCTATATTTAATGTTTCCTTTTTTAATACTAGAATTCAGACTTCACTACTAGCAATACATCTGAGTTATTCTTAACAATACACCTGAGTTATTCTTAAGCACTGCCTTTGGTCATAGTGGAGGAAACATAAATTTGGACTTGCAACATCATCATACTAAGTCATATAGAAATGCTGACATTCTCTGATTTGTATTTATTGTTTTTTCTGTCATTACAGTTTTTTTTTTGATTTCCAAAAGAGCAGCCTCAATAATCTGAATCAATGTGCTGTTCCCAAATCTAATAAAACCATGTGTGTATGAGCAGAAAAAACTTCTTTGTACTTCATTCTTTCCATTTGTTTAATGAGGATTAACATACAATACCTACTTCACTAGAGTTTTCTAACATTTAATTAGGGTTTTTTTTGAATGTTTTGACATCCAGGGATGGAAGGAACTGTCTATCTCTATACAAAGAATGAAGTAATTTTCTGCCAAAACAGCATGTAGGGAATTTATGCTTTTATGCTGAGAAAAAAACAACCTTTTTATCAGAGATTGTCTGCTCAGAAACTTTAAGATGGTATCAATTAATGTGACTGCACTCTAAAGTGCAACTGTTGCAGCACAATATTCCTAGACTCTATGAAGCAGAGGCCCGAGGTAAAAACATTTTCTCTATTGCTCATTGTGTCAGAATAATTTTTTCTATAACAAGCTGGCTCTCCTCTAATTTTCTATTGAGAAAACAACCTTTTAAATAGTGAATCAAAATAAATACATACGAGTTATGGATTAACCTTATTATTAGCACTATTTGCAAGGCAAAATGAGACTGCAGAGAAAAATAAGAGGGATAAATAAAACATGTAAAAATCATATCACTAAAAATGTAGCATATAGCATTGTTCTTGGAATAAGAGGTGTTTACATATAGAGAATATAGTGATATTGAAAAATCATGAGCACCATTCCCCTATATTTAATAAGGTTTACAAAAATTTTGTCTCAGAACTCATGGCCAGGCCTTTGTCCTATTCAAAAAACTACACTTGCCCTTTGTGAGGCAGACAGAAGTCTAGCAGCAAAGAGGAAAAGTAAGACAAATGCATCCTCATTCATTTCTACTTTACAGTACAAATCCATGGAAAAAAAGGATTCTTGTGTAATGTAAGAATGATGTGGTTACAGAAATTCACTTAATATAGAATAAGCACATGGGATTTACACTGAGCAAGTGCAAACAATAGAAAGAACAAACATGTACTAGTTCTGTGTATTTGAATTTGGTACTGCAGCGAGACTGCAACTGTGAAATATCCCAAATCCCGTACAAGATGAGAAAGAATCCAACCATTGCTCTATCAGATGTACACTGGCTGGCAGTAAACTCGGCAAGAATTCAGTACAGTAGCCAGTTAGAAATGACCCTTTTTATGACTGAGCATACAACAGGGTGTGATCCTGACTTCTTAGCACACATCCACATCAAATTCCGTGAGTTTTACCTAACAGAGATCTGGAGTAGAGTGCAACAATCTGATGACCACAAGCTGAAAACAAAATTACCTGGCAACTTAAAAAAAAGCAGAGGAAGGTAGGAGAAGCAAACTCTCAGGGTGTTATAACAGCAGTTCCTGAGGAGGGAAACGACAGTGGCATGTTGGTTACTCTGATGCTATCTCTTCGGCCTACAGCTGCGGTGGGTCTGCCCAAACTGGGAACCTCAACCGGCAGTTTTCAACCCAGATCCCAGAGGGAACTTGGAGAGCTTTGGATGTCCCTGGCCAACAACACCATGCAGAGAAATGACCCAAAATGGGAGCTGTCTGCTAGAGGAGCCCCAGGTTGCCACACATGATAGCACGTGCAAGTAGCATCTGAAAATACAAGGACTATATTGACAATGTACAGTCAGATATGTCTGGCAATGAGAAAGCTAAGCTGCTTGAAATAGATAAATCAGCCATATTCTACAGTAAGGGGCCACCCACTCCATCTCTGTGCTCCATTTCCCATCAATGGAGTCTTCAGAGGTCTGTGAAAGCCAAAAAAAGCATCTAGGAAATCTGGGAAATAAAAAGAAAGACCAGATCTCTCCAGCCAGGATAGAAAAGATACTTTCCTTATAAGAACTGTTTAGCACTGCCATAGAAAATGCATTATGGATGATTTAGGTGTACACAGATATGTCTCAGAGCAGGAGTTAAGACCAGATTGACTTGTGAGGTCCTTTTCAGCCCAATGATTTCCATGATTTTTATGAAATAAGTGACCAAAAAAACCCAATGCTGTCTCCAAAACTTCTGAATATTTCAGTACCTTGCAGGTACAGATGCCAGTTTCTTCTTCGCAACCACAGAGTCCTTCAGCATCATCACACATCTCCACTTTGGTTCCACTCAAGTCACAGTCGCAGGCAACACAATCCGGGTAATCCCTGTAGCCTAACGCACACTTGGAACAGTCTTGTCCTCCAAATTCAACTTTGCATGGGCACTGACCAGTCAATGCATCACACTGGAGACTGGTTGCACCAACGCTGCTACAGTTGCAAGCCTTAGAGGAAAACAAGTAATGTTCATAAATAGCAGATATTTATAAACAATTTTGTTACAAAGGAAACAGCACAGTCAATTTAGAGTGGGTAATAAAACTCAATGTTTGTCAATAATTGTTACACAATGATAAAAAGGAAGTAGTCACACATAGAAATGGGATTGTTTGGTTTCTATTTAAACAAAGAACTGAATTTCCAGTACCCAGATCTGAGTTTCAGAACCAAAGGAGTTGAAGGAATTAGTTCCAGGAAAAAAAAAAAAAACACTTTATTTAAAATACTATTTATTGAGGACAGCAAAGAAATCAAAATAATGTAATGTATATATTGGGTGAAATATATAAATAGAATAATTCTATAAATGTAATAGGAAGAAAAAATCTTAATACTGACATTCTTTTAAGATTTTAAGTAACACTAGTAAGGTTTAAATCTTGCTCAAGCTTCATTTGTTATGTGGTAAGGAACCAAGGGTCTCATTGCATCAGAGGGCAGGAAGCTCAGCATGCCCAGGAGCTCATCACCAGAGGAACACCATTCCCTCACAGAGCCCATCCTTCCTTATGCAATCAGTAACATGAAGCTCTTATTACAAACATGGGAAGTGGATGTACTTAATTTGTCATCCTTTTCTGAGGCAGACCGGATCTAATATTTAGTCTTATTTTCACATCTACGGTTACTTAAACAAGCCTGATTTTGTTCTGTGGCTATTTCTAAAAGTGCAGGCAGAAAAGTACATTCCTTCTGTCATGCTTTGACTTCAGTCATCTCTCCTCCTCATCCTTCTTTG
The DNA here is from genome assembly GCF_036417845.1 of Apteryx mantelli. NCBI lineage: Eukaryota > Metazoa > Chordata > Aves > Apterygiformes > Apterygidae > Apteryx > Apteryx mantelli. The sequence goes on from NC_089979.1 coordinate 55,323,696, forward strand.
AGATGAAAAGCCTTGGCTTGTAAAGCACCCTACACAAAGGCTCGCAAAACCTATTAACATTACCACGTACCCTCTAGCATTCTCCACACGTATTTGCTGCTCACCAGTAGCACTCTTTGTATTAAGCAAACTTTTTACTTTAGTAGCACACTGCTGTGCCTAATCCCATAGAGTTTTTGACCATACAGGTTCACAACTTTGGCTCCCAGGTACCTTTAAAGATCTACAGCTCTGAATGTTAAGCCCTATTTTAAAGCATCATAAAAATAGAAAAAAATTGCATGTATTTCAATCTTTATCTATATGCAATAAGTACAAATAAGGACTATAAGGTACAATCAGCTGTGCTGAACCACTTGACAAGATGAAGTAGGCTGTAAGCAGAAGATGACTGCAGTCCTGCTCAATCACGGCACCCAGAGAGGGGTGTTGAGTACTGAAAAAGCTTCAAGAAAATATAGTATCGGAGCCAGATGAAAGATCCTGCTAACACAGTCTGTGTTGCAAAGACAGACCAGCTGCATGTCTGATACCATCTCCCCTGCTCCATCCATCCGGAGATCATGCGGGAGCCTTTCCAGGGTTTGCCAGGAGACATTACACCAGATCTTAGCCTGCCACAGTCACCATTCAGCATGGGTGAGCCTCTGCTGGGCTGCTGTCTGCAGATCACAGTATTGTTTGTTGCAGCAAGAAAGTAACTAAAATACCTTAAAATAATTCCACATTAATTACTGTGAAACTGTAATCAAAAGAAAAGCTAACAACTTAGCAAAAATGAGCAGTCACGTACTTAATTAAACTTGATCTCTGGCAAGTGCAGTGGTATCACTCTATCAAAGGAAAACCTAAAAAGTCTTTAGCCTCCCACTACCACCTCCTACGCAGAGGAAATACACACGGACCAGGCACATTGTATTTGCAGAATATTAGGTAAGGATGGTAGTAACTGATAGCTGACAAAGCAGTGGTTTAAAGCTTGACTGCTGAGTAAGTTGCTATAAATCACTAAGATGACAAACGCTGAAAAGAGGTTTAGCACTATTTTATCATCCTTTCTTTAAAATATTAGAAGAAAAAAGCTCAATTTGGCTGATACTTATACTTGTCAAGTATTTACCACATATAATAACAGACACTGTCAAGTTGATTATATTCGTGGTTTCTCCATTGAAGTTAATCACTATACTCATGTAGTCCTGACGCTTTTTAAAAAATCAACATTTATAAAATAAAGGTTGGCCCAATGCCATATCTGACAGGAATTTACTGGGTGAACCAAATTGCCTAAAATCATTGCTGCTCCTTGGATGTGACCTGAGCTGGCATTTTATTCCATTCAGGAAACATGAGCTACCTTATTCCATTTTAATTTTAAATATTCAGAAAAAAAGGCATGCAAAGACTTTAAGGATATGCTAGATTTCATTGTTCTTAAAACCGTAATATCATCACTACTTGATTAGCACAGAAACCAGGCTCCTTCCTGCCAATTGCTGCTACAGATCTCTTCCAGCATTGCTATTTAAGCAATTAGAGTTAGAAGACACACCTCAAAGTTTTAATACGATCTATGTACCTACTCAGTACAGTCACTCCAATCAGTATTTTCAAAGACAGCTTTCTCAGAAGGCTCCTCAATAAATACTTTACAGTCCGATTTTTTTTTTTTTAATGTGAGCATCTAGCTGTAACTTTGAAGCAGAGAATAAAGATTGATGTTCTCAAAACAAGAGGCCAATTCTGACATTAGTATAAGGTGAATTCTTTGAATAGCCATAGCTTTTCATCACAGCCTACCATACCTTGCAGCCAAGCTCAGGATAGAGTCCCCAGTGATTTTCTTCACAGAATTCGCATTTTGGTCCCTGAGTGTGAGGGGGACAAATGCATTGACCAGAATTTGCATTACAGTTGTTTTGAGTATGAGCACAGTCACAAGCTGCAAGAGAAATGGGACCAAATGATTAACATTGACTTTGCTTTTGCTATAGAGAACAAATCCCAAGACCACTAATAGCCTTCCTTTTCTTAATTACACAATACGGTTTATTCATTTCACTAGGAACTCATTGCCAGTTCAATTTTTTATTGAAAGTCCATTATTCCTGCTTGACATAGCCTGTTTTATGGTTTAAAAAGCAGTGCTGCATTTTCACAGGAGAATCAGAGCCAGGGAAAATTATTGTGGAGAACAGTAAATTTGTAGGAAAAAACACTATTACAGAGGATGCAAAAGTCATCAAATGTAATAATTTTCTTGAACAGCTGAAAAGATTAACCTCAGGAATAAGTAATTTTAAAGGAACTGTTTAGAGAATAATAGGAAAGGATAATTATTTTAATAATAACTCTAATGTTATTGCAGGAAAGCACTTGCCTATTTAAGAAATACTATTTCTGCTAAAAGGCACAGATTCAGAAAAGTGTTTCTATTAATTGCTTTAATGACATTTACAAAATTTCCAAGACTGAAATGGTTAAAGGTACCTAAGGGTCTTTGCTCATAGTAAACTCGGTTTTAATTCATAAAATATGTTCAGAAACACAATCCTGTCACTTAATCTTACTACATATTTCACATTACTGTACTATTTGAGACTTAAAAAAAATGTTTCTGTCAGACTGGAGAAAAGGTTGGCATTCCTCTGGCTGTAACATGTTGAAAAGGGCTCCTTATTAATATGATAAATTAAGTGTTTTGGATGGCAAGTGCTTAGTTTAACATTTTCATCTATACCATGATGAAAAATTGTACATACCCAGGTGATGATGGGAAAATACAGTCAATGACATATCTTATCAAAGCATAAAATACATTTGTAAGAATTACACAGAAAAAATTAAGGTAGAAAATCTGTAATAGTAGTAGCTTTTAGCTTTTGTAATTGGAGGAAAGAAGTTTATTTTCTCAGGAGGAGTGAAGGGCTTTGATTAAAAAAAGAGAGAGAGAGAGAGACTAAGGGGCTATTTAGAAAGCAATACTTCTCTTACAAAGTTTGTATGAACTGCTGTTTCATAGTCACCACCTTTTATGAGGAACTAAACAATAAGCAATCAAAAAATGCTTTGTTCCCTAGCTTTATCAAAGTATTAGGAGACCATTCTCCACATTTTTCAGAATATTTATTAAAGCAAGTGACCTTTGCTGGAGTGTAACATAAAATACACTGCTGAAAGAAATTCCAGACAGACCCTGAAAGGATCATGGATTAGCTTACGTGTGCAGCCACCATCCTGGAACGCATGAAAGCCATGAGCGCAGCGATCACACTTTTCTCCAGCCACTCCTGGTACACAGTGACACTGTCCCCGATCATTGCAGTCCTCGGAGACCGAGCCAAATTGACTGCAGTTGCAGGGAACGCAGCCAAGTCCAGTAAGCAGGTCATAATAACCACTCTGTTGGGCAGGAAGTAAATGTTTGAGCTATATTTCATAACTCATTGAAAAAATATGAAGTATGCTCTCATTTTCTTTTGGTTACTTTCCCTGGTGCCTGACCTCCATGAATACTGATCGGCTTTACACGACTGTTGGAGTAACATCATCTCTTCACCATTCCCAGCTATATACAAGTATGCGTCTGGGTGAAAAATTGAACACCAACATGCTCATGTGGTCCTCTAAATCTCATTAGTGCAACTTTATATTTTAAAGTCTGAGGATATTTAAATTTAAACACTTCCATGAGGCAAGGGCAGGCTGTGCTGATCAGGCACAGATTTTCTGTGAATGCTTATTAAAGAGCAGAACAGAGCCTGTCTGTGACTAAGGTAGGTGTGATTGACTGGCACGCACCTGGACACAGGGGCAGCAGCTGGGCAGAGACTGCCAGCTCCAGTCTCTAAGGCAATTCTGCACTTAGCAAGAGTTGGGGACTGCTGTTTTATATCACCCATGTATACCTATTCGTTCTTGTAACAGGCCTGTCCTTTAGCTGAAGCCCTCTTCGGTGTTCAGCTGTGATGTATTAACCATCACCAACCACATTCTTCAGATATTCCTGCTCAGAGTTCATTTTGCAGAAGCACTCTGCTACGATCCCTTCAGGTTTTTCCAATGTGGTTCTGCTTATTTTTTCGGTAAACCAACATGACTGCGCCCTGTCAGTCAGCGCGGCACTAACCTGAACAGGCCGATTCAGAAGGGTGCTGAGACAACTACATAGCTTCACATCTGCAAAGAGCACAGGCAGAGCAATTCGCAACTGCAAAAACCTGCGCTGACAAACTTTGCTCTCCTCTCCAACAACAGGTCTCCTCTCCCCTGAACACCTGAGTTGCCTTTCTCTGCACATGCTGTAGTCTGAGGTCATCTTCCCCAAACCAGGGTGACCAGAATTTTACACAGAAATCCAGATAAGACCTTACTGGTGCATTAGTGCTGCCTATCCCTGTTGGAAATAGCTCACCTGACACATCCTAAATCACACCTGCCTCTTCTACAGCTACACCACACCAGCAAGGCGCAGGCTTCCTATGATCCAGTAGCACCCTCAGGTCTTCCACCTTCTCACTGTGCCTCAGATCAGTGGAGAAGCATTCTTATACTCCAAGTTCATTACCTGGCATTTTGTACTGCCGAAAATCATTCCCTTTCTTTTCCAAAAGCCTTCAAGCACCTGTGACCTAATTGTCCATCAAGAATTTCACGTTTTGTGCCAAAGCCATAAGTGAAAATATCAAACAGACTGATCAAAAGCCTTTGGTTTCCTATGGAGTGATCAGGAGCTCAAATTCCCAGAGAATTTTGGGGAGCGGGGAATAAACTTTATATACTAAGCATTCAAGCATATAGAGCTTTCCCTTTGCATCTCTTCACACTGATGTCAGTATTTGCAGATAAATAGTCAGACCAAGATACAAGAAAATTCAGATGTCAGGAACAGCTGAATATTGCTTACCAAGCACTTATCGCATCTTTGTCCGATCACATTTGACTTGCACTGACAGAAGCCTGTCCCATGATGACAAATACTGGAAAGGGAACCATTCACATGGCACTCACAGGCTTATGTTTAGAAAAAAGAAACGAAAACAAAATAATTCTATTAATGTCTATATGCATTCATTATTATACAGGACTGCAAAATTTGGTATACAGTGTATGTTTCACCTGTTTATATCCCACAGATGTCAATGCACCACATTAATAACAGTACTATGCATTTGGGCCAAGAGAAAGAAAAAGAAAAGCAACTCTGAAGAGATGCATTTGAGTAGTTCACCTCTTCTGGTCGTATATGCAACACTCTGAAGTAGGAAACATCCACAACAGCTAAATGAAGAGAGAGTATTGAGCAAGCCAGTAAGTGTGAGGAATATGAAGAGTTAGACCCCAACATAATACATTCCTTTCTCACACTATCCCAACCCTATAGTTTTCAACCTGCACTTGTCAACTCACAAGTTGAACTAGAAGGTTAACTCTTTCAAAAAAGGCACATATCTCCCTATTCATTCAGCTAAATGCACACCACATTTTTCTATTCTTTAAAATATGACAGTTAATAATAGTAGCTTACCACGACAGCTTTTCTCAATCACTGCATCCCCATAATACCCATCAGCACACCTTTCACAATGGTGACCCCCAGTGTTCCCCACACACTTCAGGCACTGTCCTGTTACAGTGTCACAGTGGCCATCCTCTTGAGGGTTTACATTGCCATTGCATTCACAGGGAACACACGACTGCCCAGGCACCAGTGGATTCCCGTAGTAACCATTAGCACATCTGCGCAAGAGATTGAAAATTTTATCAGCTGGGATGAAGACATATCAGATACTCTCCCCACCCAAGAGAGTATTTCCTAATCAATCTTTTTTTCTAAAGAGGCTCTATATTAGAAGCAAAGACAAAATGGAAAGGAAAGATATATCAGGAATGTTCTGTACATGTGGTATAAGCAATTCAAGGCAGGTAGGATGATGTATAGTTAGTGATGACAATGACATTGATATTTTACCCAAAACTAGTGTACATACCTTTCACACTGAGAACCAGTATAGCCTGAAGGACATTTGTCACAGACAATTTCACCTCCTTCACTCTGCAGGCAAGTAGGACTGAAACTATTAACAATATTTTTGTTAGTCAGTATCAATACACAGAATTACAGACTTCCACAAACATTCAATACCCACCCTTCAAGTCTGTGCACCTGTTTTTATAACCACGTAACTGCAAATTTTTCTAGATTAACATCAGTGCATGTCAAAACAGAATTACATGTCAAAATAAAATTATCATTTTTAGAAACTCTTCTCAAGGTTTTGTCTTCCAAAAGAAAGGAAGATTTTAAAACTTCCTAAAAATGTAGCTCTCTTTCTAGAAAATCTGTCAAAACTCCATACCCAGCTCCTCTTTTTCACATACAATCCATCTGTCCTTTTGTTATTTTCTGAAATAACATGAAAGAGAACTGTGATTTTGCTGCCAAGTTCAAGGATGGGTCTAAGTATTACTTTCACCCTTCGTGTACAAATTGCACCAGTTCACTCAGCCTCTCTTAGCTTAAAAATTTATATATTCTTCTACCTGGCAAAACAATGTTTCTATGAGACAGGCTCAAATGAAGAGGGAGAAGAAAAGTCCTCTCTCTGCTTCAGATTTTGTAGCACCTTTCTTTCTCCCACATTCTGATTTTGCTGAAGATGCAAAAGCAGCACAAGCAGCTTACTTGTTTGCAGCAGAGCTCAGAGGACAGGCACAGGGCTGGCAGCCCTCAGGAGTTCCCTGGGATGGACGTCCATAGAAACCAGGCAAGCATTGATCACAGAAAGGTCCTGTCGTGTTGTGCTGACAAGCCTGAGAGACGCACAAAAAAAATCTTTTCATATTTACTCTTGATGGTTTTTCAGCCCCTGAGGGATCTCTGCAGGAGTTTGCATGCAGTACAGCATCAGGCTTCAAGGAGAGGCCAGGAAGAGCAGAGAAGAACTTCAAAGATAAGTTGGGTTTATCTGAGTTATAACAACAATTTCTAATTATTTCTCTCCAAAATTTTAGAGGGTGTTTACATCAGGAAACAATTACATTACTTACACACAAACTTAAACTTATTTTGCACATTGTACACATTTGCAGTAACTTTTTATATGTTTTTTACTGGTGTTTAGCCATTCCATTTCTGTGACCTTTAAATTTTAGAAGAAAGAGAGCTGAGAGCAAAATTCTGTCTTCAGAAGAGAATGTGTAATTTCCACTGATGTCAGTCATAGGAGATGCACATATACCTGAAAACAGATCTTCACCTAAAACATTGCTTAATTTTGTTTGTTCCAATAAAAGTTTTTTTTTATTGACTGGTACAAGCAAAGTTGAGATTTTTATTAGCCAGTATATACTGACATTTTTATTTTAGTTCTGATTTTTCCCCACTTTAAATGGTAAACTAAAACAAATTCTTTAATAGAAAACACTTTAAGGGAGCCCACTGAAATATATTGAAGTAAACAATGAAAAGCAAGAAAAAAGTTCTATACCCAGAGCTTGAAATCTGCACACATTGTAAGCTTGTCTCCCACAGCCAAAATCCTCTCCCAGTTCCTAAATAGATGCTTAAAACACAAACACTTTGAAGGATGACTTACAGAGCAAACACCATGAATGTCACATTCGGTTGCATGCCCATTGCATTTACAGGGTTGACAAATACCTCCAAAGAGTATTCCATCCACACGGTAGTATCCAGGGAGGCAGGACTGAAAGGAAACGGGGGAAAAAACAGAAGCATTATGTATGTTAAAAGTACACATCAAATCATATTCAGCGAGCCCACTTCTGACCACCCACAAACTGACTCATTCACATTCTGGTTACTGAATGCTCTTTCTACTCCATTGATGTCACTGCAACTCTTTTCTGGTGGTGGTTTTTTACTTGCACTGGGTAAAGAGGATAAGAGTTAACTCCGTGAAACTTTGATTCAACCCTTTGTCCTCTGGAGCCACATAAGTTAAGTTTCGTGCAGTTCAACATGTGAAGTTCTTTATTACGAGACAATAAAAAGCAGATGTTCTAGCTCCTTTGCAGAATTATTAATGATGCTATGGCACAAAGCTTCACACTGAAATTATTTGTCAAAATAATTTCTGCTATTCTGCAGATGGTGCTCTGCCTCCATAATCTTCTATTCACAGATATATAAGACACCACCTTGCATAACACATTTGACCCCGTGGGATCTTCCAAGACTAGCATTCCTCCCTGCTAAGGTCCCTTATTGCTTCCACAAACCTAATGATACAAAACAGAAATAAGCTGTGCACAATTCCGATCTAGGAAGAATGCTATTAATGAGTAAGGTAAGCTTAGAACAGCCTAACAGAGCTTTTACAGCTGCTCCCTCTTTAACACTGATGCTCTGAAGTGTATCATCACCTTTTAGTGACACCAAATAGAATTCAGGAAGTAAGTTTAAGATCACATTAAGTGCACCAAGAAGAAAATATCTACAGCACTGTGTGCAATATAGTACACAGCATTTCAGCACAGGAAATATATTTTTATAGCAGTGCAATTAAAGGCAGCTTGCCTTTAATATCTAGATCCTTTCAAAAAGGAGATCATTTTGCATACACCCAACACGAGGAGAGGTTACCTCACAGGATATTCCTGTGTAACCTTGAGGACATTCACAGAATTCCACATCTGGTGCTGAAGAAAGGTCTATAACATTTGCACTTGCAGTATCCAGGGTCACAGAGTCCAGCCTAGGATCAAACAGGAAAACATCACACCATTTATCTCCCCAAACAGATTTTAAACAGGACAATTTGCTTCTAGGAGAGTAACACTGCTCTCTGGTGGCGACAGCCGAAGAACAGGTGCAAATCTCAGCTACAAAAAGACTATGGTCATGGTGCTATCACTGTGTTTGTATTTCTGAGCTGGAAGTGGATTTGTCCTCACCCTGTTATCATTATGATTACTCCCATTGACTCTGTGACTTCTCCTGTGGAGAGGTTTCATCAAGAACTTCCCTCTCTGCCACGATATCAGAGGGGTAGCATTGGGGCAGCCTTCTACTGCAGTCCCAAAATAAAATAGCTTTACTGGACCACATCTAAAACAGACACATATTACAGGTGGGTGCGTAGTCAGAAACAGCACCAGGTCCTTGCTGGTAGGTGCACACATGAAGGGCAATAAAGCCTTATTCCTGTGGACTTTGAGAACAAGACAGAGATCTGTAAGGATTGGTACAGATATTGCTAATTCTGACTTGAGACTAAGGTAGGGCCAGTTAATTCATTCCAGCCAAATTTTACTGTTAAGTGCTCCCTTAGAGGCGAGCCTCAGTAACATCTGCAAACAGACATTAAAAGAAATACAGCCAATGTCTTTACTAACAGGTTTTCAATAGTCAGTGATGGATTAACTTGCCACATACCAAAACAAGCATACTATTGAGAGTTGAGGAGATATTTCCCTCTAACAAAGCTGTCATTGTAATGAGGCTTTTAGGCAGTATGCCTTTAGAGCAAAAACCAATGACTTTGCTATCAGATATCTTTAAAACAATGAAATGCATTTTTCTACACATTACACTTGGAATTTTGGGTACAAGACCAGTCTTGAGAAAATTCAGTCAAATTTTTTTTTTCTAGAAATTATTAACTTAAAACTTTAGGACTATTACCGCTATGAGTGGCATTTCCTACCACAAAAATAATAAAAGTATTTGCGTTAATTTGAGTATTTTCTCTTGCTCACCTGTACACAGCTTTTTTGGCAATATTGTAGTTGGCCCTGATCAGAAGATGGGTTACATTTACTAGAACAGTCATCAACCTTTCCCGGTCCACAGCTTTTTTTGTATTGAAGTCTATGAAATTCTCCGATACAAATCTCACAACATTAGAATACTCCTCATATGGCTGCAAGGACAAGCCTGCTGCTCTTGTACTCAAAATCTGCCCATTGCCCTGAAATTGAAAGAGAGAGAACATTTTCTGTATTTGTGTGCAGACTTTATCTAGCAATTATATTTACTCTCAGCTGACCTCATATAGGTAATTATCCTATATGCACACTGTGTAGCTTTCTACTCACTCCCAAAACCAATAAAGAATGAATACGAACATTTCTGCATTTAAATTTCATATTAAGTATGAGGTGACTGTGGCCTACTTTACACTTGACCTAACAGATTGCTTTGGCCTAGGACTTGGGGAAATGATATACATCCAGATAACAAAGAGGCAACCAAACTGGATTTCTTGCACTAGGAAAAGAATAAATAAAAGGGCTGCATTTTCCATGGCTTTAGGGAGACTAAAATCCCATTCCCTTTTAGTTTGGAGACTTCAGAAATACTTGGTTTTCTTCTGAAAAAAGAATTAAACTATATTTCAAAAATCAAGCTCCTTCACAAAACAGAATCTCTTTTCTGTCTTGTTCAATTGCTACCTATTACTATTACAAAATAATGCTTTTTGGAGGGTGCCTGGATTTCTTACAGAGAGATTTTTAACTGCAACATAAATCATACTAGAAAAGTAACCAAACTGCAAGAATATTCATCTGTTTCATAAATATAAATCATTCCAGTTTGTTGTAGTTTCTTTTGTAAATAGAACTTTGTTCATTTAATAATTATCACCTCAGCTGTTTTCACAAAGGTTAATTCGTAGATATTTATTATATAAAGTTAGTATTGCATACCTACAATTTCAGAGAAATGGATCAAAAAACCAGAGAGCTGAATAAAAAGAAAAATCTTGGTAGTGACTTTTAGGAAGGGATTTACACCTGAGAAAGATATTAATATAGAAATATTCTTTTTCTTTTCCATTTTAGCCTATTAGATTCCCAATAATGTCTGATTGGTAGCCAGCTGCAAAAAAAAAATCCACCTGAATGATGACATCCACGCTAGATACTATATCACTGTCCACACTCTCCATTGGAATGTCGTAAGATACCGTATACTTCAAATCTCCACCAAAAGCTGTCAGCTGAAATTACAAAAACCAAAGCCTTAACAGCAAAGCAACCCACAATCAACGCAAAGAAGAGACACAGGATAGTACAGTGTATTTGCAGCAAACTAAAGGAGCACATAGGCTTACAAACACCACTTTCCACAGCAAGTTTAACATGACGTGTGTTAACTCTGGGACAAGCACTGGCTTGTTGCTGCGCAGGTGGGGAAAGCAAACTGAAGGCTCTGCAGATGATTCAGACAAGTGCCCTCATTCAGCGCAACACCCACAGGACTTTCAATGAACAGCACAGGTTTATGCTACCATTCTAGCCAAGGGGTACAGCATATTGGAGTTATTTATGTTCCATATTCCACTTTTGGGGCTCCTGAGCCCCAAATCTGCTGCTGACTACTTCAAAGTAAATTAAAGAGTAGCATCAACAGTATCAATCTATATTTAATGGATAGGAGATCAGAATTTGAGTGACTGTTGCCCTATACAAAAATACTCTTTCAAGTTACAGTTTGAGACTTGTGTCCATTTACATTGTCACTATACTAAGGAGCAGGGCTGTGTGGGCAAAGATACTGGACTGAGAAACAGTTAAAGAAGTGAGGTGTCAGGCAGGCAAAAAGCTGGGAGACGCAGAGCTTTAGGTAGTACCTGGAGCAAAAATTAAGACTAGTTGATCGGTAACTGATAAATCTGAAGTGGGAGAGAGCCAAGAGGCAGATACAAGGAAATTAATGGTTCTGTCTATTGTACTGGACAAGGTGTGAAGGGTGTAAGCTTGGGTATGGGAGTCAAAAATATGAGGAATGCAAGCATCAAGTTAATAACAGTCAGGAGAAAGTAAGAGAGACTATACTGTGCCATCAAAGATGGGCAGAGAAGGAAACAGGGAGGTGAGTGAACTCAAAGAGGTAGCGTAGGGAAAAGGGGGAACTGGGCCAGGAACACTGTGATTTGAAGAGCAGAGCCAGATTGAGAAGACTGTCAATATTGGGTTTTATCTTTAATTTATAATTACGGAAGTATGAGATATTCCAACCATACTCAAATTTGAATTATTTTCCAAAGAACAGACACAGGCTGTGTGGAATGACAAATAGCAACTTCAAGGGTTTCAATGCACAGTAAGCGTTAAACTGAAAGACAATGATTTATGTCATACAGGAAAGATAGAAGAACAAAGTTTTAGGTGCACAGAGGAGAATTTATGGTATACTAATTTCTCAGTAATGAAGCATTTTGGAAAGCAGAGATATTATATGTCTACCGTTTATGTACAAGGACATTTTTAGAGCAATACAGTATGATTAAAATAAGGAAACTATAGAATAGTTTTGACTCTTTCTAACTGAGAACTTACTTTATTTCCCAGATATGACTCAGGTGCTGACCAGTAATAAGTGTGTTTCAGCACCTTCACAGCCTCAGTGTTGTTGATACTTATTTGGTGGGGTCCATCAAACTGGCTTCGCTGAGGCTGCACGCTCTTTGTGTTATACAGATCAGTAACCAGCCACCCAGTCATATCTGATGCCTGCAAAAAAGAAAGGTTACATTAATGGGAGCCAGGCTTAGAGTTGCTGAGAAAGCAGTCACTAAACTTACCCCCTCCCTAGATACTCATTCAAATTAATGAATCTATAGTACCTTCTTTAACCCAGACTGACACCCAACACATGCAAATGGTCACCACTTCATTATAATCGGAGTAGGATTGCCTCTACCTCCCTACTAAAGAGGAATAAGCGTGATTTTTATTCTCCCAATAAAATTAGCTCTATACCTACATAATTCCCTGAGACACAGTTAATGGCTTCGAGGCCTATAATCTCCATGTATAGACAAAGCTGAGTCAGAGGAAAGTTAAAACCACAGTCCCAAAGGAAGGAGCAGGAGGAAAGAATTTCATTCTTCTCACTGAAACAATTTTATACAAGCACCTTAGAACTTCAGTCTATTCAAGGTGTTTTCTTCTCCCTTTCTGGGCACACAAAACAGGGGACTAAAGTGTGACTAGCTGTTCAAAGATGTGGAAGGCATTTGAAAAAAATAGCGTCCCAGAAGTTCCCTACTCAATAAATATCTGTTCAGAAGATAGTGATATTTATAATCCTTCTGTTTTCCAAGCAAGAGTGTTGGAAGTATTGCTAGAGGTCACATTACCCCTGCCCAATATGTATGGGCAAGGGAGCAGGTTTTGGTTCCTCTCTTCAACATGTAAAGGAACTTCAACAGCACAAGGTCAGAAAAAATGCACTTTTCCATGGCATTATCAGAGACTCCACTAGCCAATGCTTCCGGTAGCACTGCAACCCAATGGGGACAAAGCTTGCACTGGGGTGACATGCTGGTTGTCTCAGAGCTGTCCACTGACATTGAAAATCCATTCCTCTGTAAGGAGATGCATGCCAGAAATTGAAGTTAACTTGGACACATGTCAAAAGAGAAATACAGCACATTTTGCAGCCGCCTAAGGAAAGAATATTAGGTCATGGACATAACATATAAATACCTGACTGATGGGCCATGTTAGGCTGTCACAGACATCAGAAACCCCAAAGCAGAAACACTCTGTGCAGCCCTGAGGATTTCTTTCTTGCAAATTGTAGAATCCCGGTTTACAGAGGTCACAGTTTTCACCTTCTACATTTTCCTGTGAATGGCATAACATTTGTTTCACATCAGCATTATTATGGTAACAAATACAGTGGATTAGATGGGATTTAGGCATAACAGCATTCAGAAGGATATAAAGGAAAGCAGATTTCAGCACAGCAGGCTTATTCAATAAGACTCAGTGAGCTTAAAACTAAAACTGATTGGAAAAATTCATCAGAATTTGCCTGTTCATCAAAATCTAAACATGCCATGTAAGGGCTCGAATGAAATGAAATTCTGGCACACAGGCAGGTTTTGCAAAACTTCTGCTACTTTGCCAGTCTGATTCTCTAGTAGCTTGAATTTCTAGGCTGCTTTGGGGCAAAGTTCTCATGTTTACAGAATCCAGATGGTCCACAGGACAGCTTACCTTGACAGCCAGGCTCCTGGAGCTACCACAGCCAGTTTTAAGACAACATTCTCAACCATCTATTACAACCCGCACTGTGATCCCCACCACTACTGCCATCTCTTCCTACAGGAACATCACATACACGTACGCTAGCTGGCAGCTCTTCCTCCCAATTTGCTCTAGCTAAGGTCCAGGAATTCCTGCTCCAGCAGTAGAGGGGCTCCACCTCTGTTAGCTCCTAGCACTGCCTCCTGCCTCCTCACCATATAAACCGGGTAGTCCCAAGCACACTGTTACAAAGCTCTTTAATGTAGTAGTTACTGGAAAAAAAGAAAACCCCCCAAACCAGTGCACCCAACTTCCTATAACTAAAATCTTGTAACTTTCTACTGACATTGTCTAGATATTTGTGAAAAACATTTAGACAAAAGCTGCTGAGAAGCAAACAGGTAAAGAAAATATTCTGTAAATGTCCATGAATCTGTGCAAGTAGTAGATCTCAGTGGGTATCTCCATGCTGTGAGATCCAGAACCTTTCCCACCCCAGAGACAAGGTTCTGGCCATGTCCCAGCTTCATATCAGGGCAAGATCTGGATACATATGACTACCCATCTCACCCTCTGATTTCCACTATGAGGAAACCCCACCACAAAGGCAAAGCAAGTGTTACTGTGCACTCCACAAAGTCCCCTGCTACAGACAGTCAGGGTACTAGGGCTGTGGGGCACACCGTGAAGCATACCTGTCTTGCCATTTTGAAGAGCCCAGTATGAGCACCACAGTTCAATTCAAATGTAAAGCCTGGGGATGAAATTCTGCTTTCAGCTACACCAGGGTGTAACTTCCTTCCGCTTTGGCCAGCAGAATCACTCCAGATTGCTGCCTTACATTAGATTTGGTCCCATATAGCAGATTTCCAGCTCACTGGAGAGAAATCTGAACCCTTTGATGGCAACACTACCAACTGTCTCCTCTTGTGGATCAGCATTTTGTGTGTGAACTTTACATAAGACCTCTCTAAACAGGTAGGTTATCTGCTTTTGTAAGCAAAATACAAACCGGTTTTGCAGCCCATAAGAAAAATGTAGATGATCCCCACATCTTTGATTCAAAGGCTCAGGATGCCTACTTTCAATCCCAGGTAAAGGGCCACCTGACATAATTAGATTTTAAATCTTGGATTTTTAGAGAAATAATAATTGCATGTTCTTTTCAGCTTTTTTTATTTCTCAGCCTTTAGGATGCATTTGGATCACACATTTCACTTTGACTCTCAATGCACGTGTCACTTGTCACTGCTAGGTAGAAATTAGTATTTATTTCATAATGAAAACTGAAAAACTTACCTAGTAATGAGAATAGGTTTTACAAAAAGAGCTAGTATGAAATTCAAACTACAAAAAGAAGTGGTTTTGCATTACTGTGTTCACGGAGACTGCACTGGCTTAGAAATCCTGCCTCCTTCATTTGACACTCAGAGCACACAACTTCCTTCTTCCATATAGGTGGGCTGCTGGCTGGTGACACTCTCAGCGATCTCGCCTAAAAATTCTGTATGTCAGGTTCACACTCATGACAGCACTAAGAGGGGACAGTTTCTTGCTCAGTTTATACCAAAATTTTCACCAGTTTAGCTGCATTGACTAAAAACATGTTATTCTAGCACAAAAACAGGGAAAGCGGTTGTATCTCTTTCTTCTTATTTAACTTGGCCACTGGAGCTATTTCTTTCTTCTAGAAGTATGACTCTGCTTATTTATACATTTGATATTTTGGATCAGACAAATTATGCAAAAGAACTAAGCAGTTTTAGAAAAGCTGTCAAACAAACCACAGGTTTTTTTGCTGCAGTTCACCGTCATATTTGGCAACAAATATAAAAAACTACTAGCTAACATTTGGTTCAGAAAATTAAGTGCAACTTCTTTAAATATTGACACACAGCTTCCTAATAAAGTCCAGCAGAATCTACAGCTGCAAGATATTTCAAAGGGATTGTATATTTACCAAAAAAAAAAAAAGGCTGCAAATCTGCTCTTTTATTTGTTTACAATTTTGACATTTATATTTTGTAATCAAATAATTAAATCAGATTTTATACATAGGTCTAATTTAATTATTCCAATAGTTCTTTCCAAATGCATACCATTACTTCATAGAAAGCAGATGTTATAAACATCCTTTCTTTACATGAGATCAGTGGCTTCGAATAAAAAGATCAGCCCATCCCTAAAATCAAACCCAGATAGCCATATTGTCATTCTCTCTGTGATTCTTTCTCACACTTAGAGACACATGCAGATATTATGTGATTTTAATGCCAGACTGGCCCATTTTTATAGCAAGTGTTGTATCTGTAACATACAGAACTATTTAACATAAATTATCGTATTTTCAATGCAGGGATTATTTAGTCAATTTAAATTCTTGTTTGTTGGGTGTATACCTATACCAAGTAACTTGTTATAAAATAAGTGATCTTTCCAGTTAATGAATAAGTTTATCTTATTAACAATGAATTATAAATCCATCCCCAGATTCCCTTTTAAATAAAAATGAGAGATACTTACTTTGCAAAGACAAGGTTCTGTGCACGGATCTTCATTAATGCTACCAACTAGGCTGCAGTTACATCGCAAGCAGTTAGGGTAGCCCCAATACCCAAATGCACAATGATCACATTTTTCTCCTGTGTAACCTTCTCTGCATTCACACTGACCTGGCCAAGTCCCTTGAAAACCACAAACAGATAAACAAACAAATAAATAAGAGCT
Source organism: Apteryx mantelli (assembly GCF_036417845.1). Lineage (NCBI taxonomy): Eukaryota > Metazoa > Chordata > Aves > Apterygiformes > Apterygidae > Apteryx > Apteryx mantelli. Next base: position 55,340,430 of record NC_089979.1, read on the forward strand.
GGCAGGAGGACAGATTCAAGATGTCTCAGCGTGTGCAAGTAATTTAACACTCCTTTTTTATGTAACACTCCATGTTACATTCCACACAGATATTTGGCATAATGGCAGCCTCACCATCTATTTTTCATGTTTAGAGTATCAAATGCACAGAAACTCCACCAGAATGGATTATTTGATAGCCGTAATAGCATGCATAAAGAATAATGTTAGAACTCAACCCTTCAAATAGTTTTACATGGACAAAGCCCTCCATCCCCAGACAACAAGTTAATGAAGGGCCCTGAAGTATCTTAAAATGCCTGTAAGTATGTCATGCCTCACCTCTTCCCTCCCAAACATTTACCAGTGTCTGGAAGAGGTACCTAACCAGCAGGCACTCACAACACGACGATGTTCCCTCAGACCTCAGTGCCCAGAGACATTAGCCAGACTTCACATTTAGAGAAAAGGCATTTCCCGCTCCCTTACCGTGCTGCACGTCAGAATGGTGCTCATCTTTAACGCAGTGAGGACTCAGAGACCCAAAGGGGTCACAGCCGCAGGGGTAGCAAGGGTGGTCCTCATAGGGAGAAACCTGCAAAGCAAATGTTCTCTGTCAAATTCTCTCTAACTGGGGAAAGTAAAGTTGCATCTGTTTCTTCTCTGGGATCACTGGAACTGATACGAATGAAGACTGGAAAAGCTAGCATGCAGTAACATATCGAGGGGCTCAATCTGTTTCATTTTAGCAAAGAGAAGATCAGGGGATCACAGTCCAAAAATAACTTAAATTGGCAAACCAAATTTGGTTTTCAGAGCAGACAAAGGTATAGTAACAGCTAATGGGCTGGAAGTTGAAGCCTGACACATTCAACCTAAATATGTATTTTTAAGTGTGACAGCAATTAACCACTGTGATGGTTTGCCAAAGATTAAGGAAATCTTTAAGTCAGGAATGGATTTTTTTTTGCAAAGATGCCCTCTAGTTCAAAGAGGAAGGAAATGAAGGAAATCCTCGGCTCTGCATTCAATGGGAGGACAGATTACTATATATCTTTGAACTATAGGCAATGCAAATCATATGGCAAGGATTTTCTTTTCTTCAGGGAAGCCTAAAATTTCCCTTTGAGGGCCTCAGATTTAAAGCAAATCAGTAATGATCTCCAGATACCTACTTATTGGCTACAAGCTGATTGAAGACTTTCCTTAAATGCTTCTTACAGTAAGTGAACCAGAGAACCTCAGACTCAACTTTACTTCTCTACTGGGCCTTTATTTCTTGCCTAACCACACTCATACAGACTCACCCTTGCTCTCTGCACCTATTTATACCAGACTTCTAAAGCAGGGGCTTTCCAAAGTATGCATGACCCTGCCAAAACAGGATCTTGTGGGGTAGAAATTTGGTTCAGTAAGTCTCATTATAGAGACCTCTACATATTGCAGGAAGTTCATATGTTTAACTCTTTTAGTCACATCTTAACAATGTCTTTTATGGAGTTTAAGTCATCTTAGGTCATCCAAAGAGTGAGACTTGTTGGTAAACTGGAAAGTAGACAGGCTCAGAGAAAACATGTTCTACGATAATCATGACAATACGAAGAATAGTATTTTTTGCAATATCTCATCAGACAAAGAGTTTGATCTTAGAACCCTATAAGGATCCTTTTTGATACTGGCTGAAATGGGCTGGTATAGGATGGTATGCAATATTGGCACTTCTGAAGACATTAGATGTGAAATACTGATACTTTTTAGAGCTTTATCCACAGGAGAAATGGCTTTCCTATCAGAATATCTACATTCCCATACTAGGACTTCAAGTTTTCTCTCCAACTATTCTTTTGTTCTCCATCACTTTCTTTTAAAGCAATAAGACATGCCCTTTCACGCAATTCAAGAAACATTTTAAGTTTTTCTCTAAACATTTTGGTGGTGTGTCACCTGTAAAATAACCTCTACAGTTTTCAGTTACTCTGTAATTGGTTAAAAAAGAAAAAAAATTATATATATATATGTGTGTGTGTGTGTGTGTGTGTGTATTAATGTACAATGAACTGAAATACGCATTTCATCATATCATGTTGTAACCTATTAGAATCAACAAAGCATTAGAATGATATTCTCTAAATCTTACTTTGTGTGGTCTAAAATATCCATCAGCACACATTTCACAGTTGATACCGGTAGTATGTTGAGTACAGTTTAAACAGACGCCACCTCCTATATACTGGCCATGAATATCTACGCTCCTTTTGTGATCTGCAATACTCTGGTTGTAATAACAATCTTCTGCTTTGTTATGACAGTTGCACTCTAAGAAGGAACAGAAAAGAAATCCACTTTTTTTTTTCCATTTACATTGTACAACAGTTCCTATAACACTGAAATTTTACAAAGAGTAAAATGTAAGAAAAGCATATCGAACCATTTGAAAAGAGTGTTTTTTCCCCCTTAACTATGCTATATGCTTTAGCAGTCTCCATACATTGTATTCCTTAGCAAGTAAGCACATTTCAAAGCCACAGTTGCCACTTCAATAGCATTCATTTTAACACTACTCTGTAGATCAAACTAAGACAATCTTGTCAGTAGTGACATGTCAGTGTTGTCAGATGTCAATGGTAAAGTGTGTTATTACCAGTAGTTATTTTTACATTTTCTGTCCTCTGCATTACAGGAGAAAATCTGTCCAATTCTTCTGTTATTTGTATTATAGACAAAAGCCAGGGAAGCCACCAGTGCCAGTACACAAGTATAAAATTGATTTAGGTTAGAGGATAGTTGGGTCCAGATACTCATAAACACCTACTTTCTAAACAGTGACATTAAGAGCTGTATTAAGAACACCGCTCTTCCACTTGCAACTGTAAAGTTGATCTAATAGGCTCTTAATTGTCTGCAGCTTGTGCCAGGCATTAGCAATGAGAAGAGGGAAAACGCACTAACAAGCCCTAGCAACATGCTGAGCTGTATCAAACTACTGGCACAACCTAGGTCAATGTATCAGACAATCTGAAATGTAATTGGCCAGTAAGGAAAGTTTCTTTCAAAACATTTGTGTTGCCAGAACAATGTTGTTTGTCTGACACAAAATTTATGATCAGTGTAAAAGATTTGAATTTCAAGTAGCTAACAAAATGACTGATGCAAATCTGCTAGTTTTTACTGGAGTATAATAAATCCCCAAGACTCTTTTGTCTGATTCTCTCTGAAAGTATTACTACATGACACCTCCACTAGCCATACAGGCATGTGGGATAGAATATTTAAAATGACTTAAATTATTATAAGTAGTCCCTCTGCCTTCACTTAACCCCATGAAAACAATTTATTTTTTCTTGGGAATAGGTATAGATCTGTACTAAAAGCAACCTTAAACAATAACATAATAAGCCTTTATAAAACTACCTAAGCCTCTGTGCATACTTACTCTCACATTTGTTCCCAGCGGAAATGGTTCCTGGTCTCCATGGTTTCTGATGGTACCCAGGACAGCACTTATTACAGCTCTCTCCACATGTGTTGTGTTCACACTGGCACTGCAATTTCTAAGAAAAAAAAAAAAAACTTTAATGAAATATTTTTATAGGGGTCATTTACTCAATGTTTCCAAAAGTCTGCCTAATATCAAATTTACTCCAGAAAATGTTAGACCCACAAATACCCCGCAATTTGCATGAGACTGCCCAACTATGCTATATTGACACAGGGGAGTAACCTTTCTAGAGCAGAAGGGACAAGTCTCCTGTGTTGCAAAGCAGATCGTTTCTTGTAGTGTCCCCCAATTTTTTTTAATTTAATGTCAAAAAAATATTTCACTTAGAAAAAAGTGATACTACAAGAGACCCAGATATGCTTACATAGAAAAAGAAAAAAAAAAAGCAAATAATTCGTATACATCATGGGGTAAGATCTCTTTTATCCTCCTCTTTCTCATTCTCCTTAGGCAAAGAACTGATTTTTTTTTTTAAATTGGAAAAGTTGTTCTACGAAAAGAAATAAGTGAAATTAAAGAATACCTTTGTGATTTCATCCAGTGGGCAGCTTCGAGCATGGCCATAACAAATGCACATGCCACCTACAGAGATGTCCTTTATTGAATAGTAGTACTACAAAAATCAAAGTGGAAAAAGGGATGAAGAAAAGACATTTTAATGTATTTATATATTTCCCACACACTGGAAAATAAAGTACCAGCATTCCACTATTTTGTGACTTGAAAAATCCATGCAACTATTTCAAGCTTTAAACTCCTGCAACTTGGGGAAATCCAGGTTTGTAAATTTTTGCATTTTTTCCCTCACTGGTACAAAACACAGACTGATTTTTAACTTTAAGTAAGTATGCACAACTCCTAAACTTGAGAGAAGGCTACCATACGTGGCCTAAGTCAAAATTTTCTTGCAAAAAATCCTTTTTTACCCTATAAGAAGCCATGAAGCATAACACTGTTATATTTGAATTTTAATTTGGGGAGTAAGAGTATGCATTCTTAAAATGGGAACTCTGCCCTCCCTTAAAACCGGTTTGTGCACTTCCTTCCAGATGAGCTCTTTGCTCCTAGTGTGATGTAGTATATTAGTCTACCCACATTTTTAGCTTAAGAATTGGTAATACAGCAGAGTAGAATAAATTAATATTGCCAGGTGGTGAGCAGAAGCAACATACATAAGGAAAGGATTTAACTTTCAAGGCAAGGAAGAGGCAGGAAATGACCCATCTGGGTTCAGTTACAGCTGCAGTATCAACAGGGTTGGCCTGTTTGTATCCTGGGAAGTATGTGTTACAGGGGGAATGAAAAAGAAATACTTCTTGAGGACACTTCTAAGAAAATAGTTCAAGGCTCTCAGACCTAACAACCCTGGAGTCGTCTGGTTCAGGAAGAGGAGGTAGCCCTGGGTGGTCAGACCTGCTGACTCATGGACTGTTATTGCTTTAAAGGAGCACAGAGCTGGAACAAACTAGCCTCTTTGGTTTCCTATTTAACTTTTTAGGCTTTTAAATTTTTATTTTATTTTTTTAGTATTTGTTTTTAACATTATGGGTTTGGATTGCAAAAAACACTTGGGGACTTATGAACATTAATACCTTAACTACAGAGAAGGAGGTCCAGGCTGAGGAAAGTAGGAGTAGAGCTGTATTTGTTAGTATTGGGAAAGCTCACTGCCTTCCCTGCTTCATCTCCTTTCTCCTTCCTCTTCAAACTCACTGTGTGCTCTTCAAACTCAAGCAATGTGCAGCTTGAAGCCAAACAAGAGACCAATGCCAATCAAAGGCCACAGAAATTAAATAACCCTGTTGTCGAACACCTGAAAAAGTTCTGCATCAGCCCTTTTAGAAGACTATGCACAAGAAACCAATACAATCAATATCAACAACTGGAGTAAAAGTCTTCAGGAACGTTAAATATGGAATCCAGAGAGTGGGCAGTGATTACCTCGGTTGTAGTTAGTTGCACAGTAGATGAGACACAAAGTGAAACATCAGGATTTGGGAACCCTGCCCAATAAAACCCACTTCTTGTGAGCATGAAGATGTGCTATTCATACAGAATTGCACTAAGTACTGCTAAGTAGGATAAGCAGTAGCACTAAGCCCTGGACTGCACAACTGCATGGCTTAGGAAAGCAATGGGAAGAAATGGGTGCCCTCATCACCCTTTTGTTTCTCAGGTAAGCTGTGTATTTGTATGCTTCCACAACGAGCCTTTCCTTTTGGGTGTCTTTCTTGATATAATATTAACCACAGACATAAATATTTATCAGTTTGCTCCATGGGATCATCTCAGCAGCTCAGCTTGTGGATTAACAGTTTCTTTAAGGCCAGCAAGACACAGCTGGAACAGCTGTCCAGTCCTCTGTGCTTGCAGTTCCCCGGCTAGAGATTTCCCTATGGAGCAGAAGTAACAAGCAGAACATCCAGGTCTCGCACTTCAGCGATGCTCCAGCTGAAGGAGCACCTCTGTGATCAAGGAGAGAGTGGGGCTGCCGTGAAACTACTTGTGATGCTCTCACCCACCAAAACCTGGACAGACCAGGTCCTTTCTCCCTTCTCTGCTCAGCTGCCTGACCAGACCTCATAGCACCATACACTAGTGCTCTCCTCCTCAACAAACTGGCAAACTGCTCCACGCACAAGAGCTCATTGAGAAGCAGTGGAACTGTAAAAGGACTGTGTATACAAGAGAAGCCACAAATGCAAGAATCCTGTTGTGCAAGGTGGGGACACGAGTCCTTGCTTAGCTAGTTGCTTGCAGATGCTCTTAAAGGCAAGTAGCTCACAAGGAAGGAAGAGAGGAAACACCTGTCATATTCTCCTGTCCTCTTCAGGAAGGCCAAATTGTATGGAAATTCAAAGATACAAAAGCCACTTTTATACATGAAACTACCGATACCCTAACCTATGGATCTCAGGCAAATTAAGAAGAGGGTCAAAAGAGCACAATACAAAGCAGGAATATCACACAAAATTAATCATAGCAGGCAGTTTTATTAGAGGTTCTGATACTGAATTTCTATGAGAGATTGAACAAGTCAGCCTAAGTGCTTGGTGCCTCGGTTTCTCCAGTTTCAATATCAGATGTGTAAAGCTGATACTCTAAAAATTCTATTTGAGTGTTTTGTATCATTATTGATTCATGAGCTTAAATACAATTTGATTAAAACAGCCTTAAAGAAGAAAAAGAAGAAAACTTCTCATCAGACATCAACATTCACAATGGCAAGGTTTTCAAATATTTCTTTTTATAAATGAGAGCACTGGGAACTGAAATTCTTAATAAACCAGAAAAGGTACTGCACAGTTGCATCAAGAGCAACCTCAGGTGACATTTTTATCAGCAAAACCATATTTTTTCGTTGCTGATGAAGCCTTAGAAAAGCTGTTCCTAGCTTAAATCATTTGAACATGTAAAACAAAAAGCCCCCCCCAAAAAAATCTCTAAAAATACTTTTTCAAAGTTTTCTATGGCAAAGTGCATTGTTAATAACATCAGCAGGAAAACAAAAGCTGGTTAACCTTTAAAAATAACTCAGTTTATGAATGGCAAGGATAGAGTACTTCTTCAAACAGATCAAAGTAGGCTCTTCCATCCAGTGGTACTGAGTAACATTTCTGTACAACCAGCTTACCCTTCTGGTAACAATGGGATCTAGTTCTTTAGGATCGTGATGGCTCAGAGTCATGAGGTCAGCATTAAGGGTTCTAATACGCTGCAGTCGTAGGCGGATGTACCGTGCAGAAGTAAACTCCAAAAGTTTTTGTGAAGGATCATCAGCGCTAGGCCTACCGTTGATCAACGATGTGTGAATCTAGAAAGAGGGTCTGACTTAATCATAAACATAATTATGATCCATTTACAACAACAGACACTTCAGTATGAGAATTAAAAACATAGAACTTAAAGATTGTTTTCCAACATCTCAGGATGGTGAGATGTCAAATTAACTGGAATTCTTTTTCTTCCCCAATTTATACCTGCAGGTAAAATACCTGTTTCTTGACTCATGCAGTTCTGAAACCACCACTCTTGGTTTATAGAGTTTAACTTCTTCAGGACTTTTGTAGAGATAGCATAAAGAGAAGAAAGGTACCACAGACTAGTCCTCAGTTCCTCCAGTCTTCTCTGTTGGGATGGAACGCTTAACTCTGACCATAAACTCAGTTTTGCCCTTACAGATTGTCTCCTATGCAACCTGTAAAGACCCTACTGCAAAATGTAATATCGCACACATGCTCAGTCTGGGAGAATTAATGGGATGATCCTATGCTCTGCTGGGACCATTCCCAATCAACAAGGAAAACTCAGTGTTAAGACAGCACAATGGGAAGCCACAACAAAGATGGCAATAGAAATCAGGAGGTTGCCACCACAACACAACCCATCTGGCCTCCATCCTACTGTCTCAGCCCTCCCAAGTTGGCCCCAGTAAGGGGGCTTCTGGTATCGAGCTGCACAACTTACTCTAGCTACAGACCCTCGTAGCTGCCTTCTTTCCAAAGCAACTCAGGAACACTCAAGTCACCACAGTGACTTTGGGCTCATAGTCATGTTTTAGAGCGAATTTATGCATTTATGCAGAGTAATCTTGTCTCATATACTCCCCTTTGAATTTAAAGTTTAAGCTTTCTCTGGTACTGTCAAAATCTTTCCACTGAAAATATTTCTAAAAATTAAAGTTTTTTTTTTTTACTTTATTTTTTTTTAATTTTACCTCTGTAATATTTTACAGAAGCTAGGGACTTTCTAAACAGTAATTGTGTTATTTCAAAGGCATACAAACAGACCCTGGAAATGGAGTTCACACTTCCAACATTGTAACTTTGGCATTAATGGACTATCACAGTTCATTTCAAGCATTCATCATGAGCCCTGATTTCATTACAAAAATTTCTGGAAGCAGGTCTTCAAGCAGTGTACATGAGATTAATACTTCTTTAAACCCGCTAAAAATCTAGTGATCAAGCTGGCAAAATGTCAGGAGTTTTCTCATTTGGCACAAAATATTGTTAGTAAGTTACATGCCCATTTAGAAATGTGGCCCTTTTCCCCTACTGGTTCTTCTGCACTGGGACAGGCCCAAGCTGACTGCAGAACACTGGGATGCGATGAACCGTGGGTACACGGCAGGTGCTTGCAGAGATCAGCTGGTGCGTGCAACCTCCTATAACCCCTACACTTAAGTCCAATAGGTTGGCCAGAACCAGTTAGGAAGCAATAGAAATATATTTTCAAAGTGGGCAAGATTCTCTGTGCTGGGAATATTCCTGTCTGCCCTTACAGCTATGAAGGAGCAGCTGGTCCTTTGTGGAGGACAGCTCTTGTGTGGTACAGAGCAATTTAATCGTGTTTTTATCACACTCAGTTGAAACAATGTTCCAGGTAGTGCTGTTGACTATACTTGAATCACTCAATTCAGTGTACATCAGGAAAAATAAATGAGCACAAAATATCACTAATCTGAATCTCTGGCATTCCTGGACTCAGAGTCGGACTGCCTGTCAGGCATTCATTACAAGTGGCACTGTTTGCACACAGTTAACCTAAGGGCTTTCTGGTTAATTGTGGTGAGAGCCAGGTTAAGTTTCTTTATCTGTTGCATCTGATCTGTAGGGCATATGCTTAGCATCACTGCAACAAATACGTGATTAAAATAAATGGGACTTGATGTCATCTGAATTTCATTTGTTTCTCCTGCTGAAACATGGTTTGGTGTTCATGAGAAAAAAAAAGAAGTTTGACACGCTTCAGCTGTTAGCTACATACACTCCAATCTTTTTTTAACCAATAAACAAAAATATATTGGCTTCTATTAAATTAAGAGTTGCTAGCATTCTCCATGGGATAACACTGCATTTTATTACCACATAAGAAGAGCATTCACAATAGAATAACCACTGGTTTTAACGTATCATTTCATTATGTGGCTGCCTCTACGAAATGAATTAGACAAGTACCATGAATAGAGTTTGTTAGAAGAAAGAACAATCAACAGTGAGGCTACACAACTCACAGCTCTTTTAATTATGCTACATCCCTGAAACAATGCCAAGGCTTGTTTAGGAGCTCCAGCTGTGCAGAGCACTTCAACAGTGTTTGCAGCTTTATCTCGCACAACCAGGTGTTCCTAACACAGGGGTTTTCTTTATTAAATGAAAAACCTGGCAGAACATAGAGTCTCTGTTGTAGTCTTTCAGGGTAGAGTAACTAATAATTCACAGTTAATAGCCACCATCAAATTACATGGAGAGAGAGAACAAAGAGTTTAGTAACAGAAATATGTAGAGCCAAAGAAATGTTTTATCCCACCGTTTAAAAGTTTGCTACACTGGTACGTGATATAAAGGTACTATCATTAAAGGAGAGTAACAGACCATCTGGCAAAGCTGAAGGTGATGAACTGGATAACTGCAATTCAAATGTTTTAAAGTTGCAATCAGTCCCCCTTCATACTCACATACCACAAGTGCGAGAGCAATCATACCTCTCCATGTTCCAGAGGAACTAGTCTGGAATAGTAGGAGGTGCAGATCACTTCATCATCTCTCTTGTATGTAGGTGGCCCAATTCTTGGGGTAATATTATAACGAGTTAAACATTCTGTGTCGCTAATTGCATAGTATTGCCATGGTCTGAACTCTGTGCCATCGATGGAGCGTTCCAAAATCCAGTTTCCAGGTCGTGGAGCATTAGCAGCTTTGATGATGATATATGCAACTTGAAAGACCTAAAAAAAAAAAAAAAAAAAAAAAAAGCAAGAGAAGAAAATTTTAACATTTCATTCTGCTGTATAAAAGATGACCAGAGGCCAATTTGGTACTAAAATTAACTCAGATTTTAAGAGATGGTAAAATTTGGCAGAGTGACTCTGGATAAAATTTTTGCACAAACCTTTGACAAAAGCTCAGTCTAATCTTTTGTGATACTAACGGAAATATGTGTCATTTTTGTCAAAACTTTTAACATTACAACAAAACACTTGTATATGTGACTAAAAAAAAAACAAATATATTTATCTCCTCTTTCTGTGATAACCTAATAGCTGAAATATGCATAGACTGTAGATTTCAGGATTAGTTGGATATAGTGTTCTTCTCATGGGAAAAGTGCTGTTCAGTTTTTTTGAACCGCTGAGGGCTTCAAAAAGGTGATTTTTTTTCAGAACAGCTGCAGCCCAAACAACCCTTTGTTTCACATCTTAGCTGGGAGTTTAATCCTCTCAGGAATAGCATTTGTGATAAGCTTTTTACACCCTATATTAAGAATCTCTTTCTGTGCATTCCATTTTCATTCTGTTACATTTAAACTTACTTGAGCAGAGGGCTATTTACAGTGTCTGCTGAAAAAGCACAGAGACAAATAAGATGTATGTAACAAATACAAGTGTGATAACCTTATTTAGGAATAGCAGATGTTTTACAATTTGCAATTTCTCAGCTATAGTGATAGTTTGAATATTTTCCTAGTTTGAATATTATCACAATTGTGAGTCCAAAGTACATCCACACAACAGCACTGTTCAGCACTTCTGTGACTAAGCAGGACAGTAATTAGTTTTATATAACCTTTTAAGTGAGCCTCCAATGGCAGCTAGAAAACCTGCGCTGGCCCCCAACTAGCTACAGTATCAGCCAGGAACACTGAAGTGCAATTACTCCAAAGCTACTGTCTTCTTCCTTACCTAATACCTACTATGTCACCTCACTTAAAATTGTCCGTCTTTGCAAACTGTAAGATTCCTTATATGAGTTTAATGTTTTACATGCACTACATTATCAAGCCACATTTAGATGAAAGAAAAATGACATGTTATTCAGCCATCTCAGAGGTCTGTATTCTCACTTGAATAGACTGCCTGGTCGGCTGGTGTAATTATAATAATTTCTCTCCGCATGTGCAGTATTAACATGGGGTTCAGCTCCAATTTGGCCATAATCATTTTTTTCAGATGTTTTTAGATACAGATTTATTTCTTTTTTGCAATACAGATGGAAGCCAGAACCAGAATAGCATTTGCCATCTAAAAGCTGAATAGAGAAATAAACATATAAATAGTGATTGTATTGTGTGTGCAATTCAGGAAGCGACTTTGAAAAAAAAAATCTTTAAGTGAACAGAGCTTTGCTTAGGAGATTTGCAGACATGAGAGGGAAAAAGTTTTGGTGACACCTATCTCAGGTATACCTATGGTGATACCTATGAACTCAGTTTTGATTAAAATTCAGACATAACTTACAACTTGATATTCACTTGGTCTGATTTTCTTTTCAGGCACTCCAATTGTATCCTTTGAGGCAGACATCAAGCATGTATAAACAGAAGTATTTCCAGTTGTTTCAATAAATATGAAAATTTACATAAACCAAGGATTTTGTCTGCTGACTTCTATGGCATTTCAGCAACACAAAGCAGACATAAACAAAGAGAAGCCAGCTTACTGTTTAGTCACAGTATTACAGTCTTGGAAATAAAATTTCTACAGGGCTTGCAAATTCTTTGTCTTACAGCACAGTCTCCAAATTTGATCAAAGTGAAAACCAAGAACTATAATCCAGCTTCTGTGCAGGGAAGAGTACCTATAAATAAAACGTATTTGATATCAACAAGCTCCAACCGAGAAAACATTAAAATATATGCTTTTACATTGAAAAGAATGGAATTCAGGCAGACTGAGTCAAGCAACTGTAATTCCCTACACACCACCTGGATCTCATTAATTCTCTTTGCAGTAGTTGATTTATATATCTGTTTTACACTGGGTTAGGCACAAGCAGAATTTGGGGTGTCATCATTTCAATATCCCTAAGCTGGAGCCAGCAAAAAACACTTATTTGTATGTGCATTTTCTTCATCACACAGAAGAGAGCTGAAGAAGGAATTGCCATGCACCTAAAAGTTCCTTTGAAGTTAATCATCTCTTTCAAATGCACAAAAGATGCAAGACTAGAACACCAATTTTCTTCAGAGACATGGGAGAAAGTTTTCTTCAAAGTCTCTTTATACCTCTTTTCTTTATATATTTATTTTTCCTCTCTGTTTGCTATCATCAACTAAAATGCTTCCATGCTTATTACACAGTCGACTGAACAACAAACGATCCACTTTTGATTACATGGAGATTTTTCAAGACCCATTATAGTCTGCAGCTGATGTAGCTTGTTTTAAACCCAGTTTCAACTAGTAACAATGAGTTATCCTTCATCAGAAGCTATAACTGCAGCCACTGCTACAGAAATAAAAGTAGGTAATATTCACAAGAGTACAAACATTAAATTCAGTCTGAATAACAAGTTTTTGGAGTTAGGGGGAATGAGGGGGAAAGCCAATTAAAGAGAAAGATTTTCACAGCAATTGTTCATGTATCCTACTTCATTTTATCATCACATCATAAAGTCAATTTTTTTCCTGAAGCATAGCAGCCATGTTTGGCACTCATCTAAGGACTGATTTTTCCTGCATAGCTACAGTTCACCAAAAGTTGAAATGAAGACATTTGAAGCTGAGAATCCAAAAGAGGTATCCAAAAATCAATGAACAGTTCTGCAAACATTGAAGTATGTGCAGTCAGCCTGTGTAGAAAACTGTTGTCTTCTTTTTCTCCCGGATCCTCTGGAGTCTCTTCCATTTACACACATAGCCCATAAGTGCCTAAATATACTTCATTAGTAAATTCACAGGATACTGAATATCAGCAACATCAGGAAAATTTGTCAGCCCCTGAAATGATGTAGGTTAAATATATGAATGAAAGGATTTTGTACAAATGCTTCTGCCACTAAGAAGTCACAGGACAACCAGGCAGTAGGAGTTGTGTTCCCAGGGGTGGCTTTCCCAAGCAAGGGGATGAAGAGGGAAGCAGGGATGTAGGTGTTCCCAGTGCCTGCAGATTCAGACATTTTAAGGAAGGTCAACAGGTAGAGGTTTGGGAGACCTCACATCCCAGAGCCTCTGCAACCTGAAAGGAGTCTGAACCAGCAATTGCATGTAATGCAAATTGATTTTCCAACATCCCCAGAGCGCTTCCTTAAAGATTACTTTTATGAGTTCTCCAGGATTGAACAGCACTGAAAGCAGTTTCCTACAGCTCTCCACCTCCATTCACTGTCCACCAACTGGCTACCTGATAAACTTGAGCTGTGCGGCATGAGCTAATGATTTGTACATTTTAATCTGACTGTGTAGCTTTCCCAGAACTAATTTCCTTATTGAGCTACAAGGGTAAAAAGGGCAAGCCAAAGCAAGTTAGCAATTCCCAAGCAGCCATAGATTAGAAAGTGTCATTTTACAGGCATTTCAGCCCTGACTGTAAAGAGCAGCCAAGTAAACTTGTACCAAAGAACACCACCTCTGTAGCAGCAATACCAAGGTAACATCATTTACTTCTGCTTTATTTTAGCCTTTCTCCTAACAGCCTTGTTTCCCTGAATGCAGATCCAGCAGCACCATGTGCATTATTCTTGAAATAGATTTATAAACAAATCCTTCTCCCCATTCCTCAGGCAATCGGGTTGCTCAGGCATACTGTGTTGCTCAAGACTGTAAACTCAGCCAGCAGTGGCCATGCAGCAGATGCTAGCCAAACTTCCCTATTTCCAGGGGCTCGGTCAATGCTCTAAAGCCCACACAAGTACATGCCCTGGCAAGCACAGTCTTCTCTGGAGTCCTTTTAGATAGAGACTCTCAGTTATATTTTTCAATTTACATGAATGGAGAAAACTGTAAGGGAAGATTCTGTCTTTTCATAACTAATGCTATATGAGCCCCAGTCTCCAAAACTGAAACGTTAAAGGGAAAGATGAGTCCCAACAGATTAACTTTCCTAAATTTTGGAAAAGTTTAACCTACTATGAACAGAGGGACTAACTGCTAGTTCAAATCTACATCCTGATTCAAATCTAAATTCTACCAGACCTTGAAAAAAACTAAAATGAGGATATAAATTCAGGACTTCAGGATCTCATTCAGTGTGCTATTGCATACCTTGCTGAAACCACACTAGCATAATGTAAACCATATAATGCAGAAGGCTGCTAAACGAACAAGCCTGGAAGAATGCAAGGCTCTTGGCAGACTGGTTTCTCCAAGTTTTATATATTCAGCTAAATCTTTTCCTTCAGGGTTAGTGTAGAAAGGCAATCTAAAAAACAGAAATATTTTTCAAAATGGCTTGACAAGGCTTGTGGTGCAAAATCTGTTCTGCTCAGTTGTTTCAAGACTACATCTGGTTACCAGAAGAGATTCTTTTTCTCAGATTTCATTTTACTGGCAGAAAAGGCTAAAGTGAATCTATGCAAACTTTCAGAAAGTAGGAGCCTACAGGAAGGGATATGCTGAGTATCAGCCTGTACTGTTCATAGAAATGTCTTTTTAAGGAATCAACTTTGCTTCAGGATCTTATTACAGACTGTGAGGCCTAGCAATTGTTTGCTATGTTTTCCTCCAAGGAGTTTGTGATGTTAGAGCACACACTGGTCTATGCCCAGCAGGGTCTCTAATCTCCTGAATTATCTTTTCTATATGATCTTGATTCATTATGTGCACCAATTTCTTTGGAAGAGAGGATAAGTTCATTTTACTCAAGAAGGGGATTATAAGAATATGAGGATGAGCACCCTGAATCTTGTGTCATCAGTTTTAAAGCAACAAAAGGCTTTAAGGAAACTTGTCAGGTAGCATAAACTGGCATTGGTCCAGCGAAGTCAACCAAACAGTATCTTTTTACATCAGATAAGGATTTGTCCCTACAGAATCTCTTCTTGACAAGTAAATTCAAGATGAAAGCTCTGTACAAAGTGTAAATATTATTACCACTATATTTGGCTTTCTGATAGCAGAAACTATAAATTAAACTTACGTCAGCCTCTGAGTAGTAATCCAGTATTCATGAAATATTAATGAGCTATGAATTAATCAGAGGAGGAGAGGTTTTTACAACTTGGTATTTGGGGCCTTCTAAGAACAACTGATCTCACTTACCAGTTCAAAAACTTTGTGATGTACAAACTTCTGTCCTTCTGCTATATCTAGCACAAAGCACCCTTAAATACCTTTGAAAGCCTCAAGCATAGTAGTAATACTGAGGAAAGCATTCTTCATTTAATGGTGCGAAAGAGACAGTTTTTACAGGTGGACCAAGCACACTACTGACATTTATAATAATCAATATTTTAATTCATTACCATTTTGCAAAGTAACTGGACAGAAAACTCATACTCAAGCATAAATGCTGTTTCTGTCTTAAACCGCTGCTGTGTATTTTGTGTCCACAGAACTACCAGCATAGGAAACAAAAGATCATAAATCAAATCTTGGTATATCAACACTTGTATATCAATACTACACCTCATTGCTAAACTACTCTTTTCTCAACTCTGGATCTTTGCCAAACATTTAATGGAAAGAAAAAAAGAAAAACATTATCACACATCTGGGCCTGGGAAGACTGAAAGACAAGCCAGAATACACGTACCTAGTTTTCATGATCCAGGTGAGCTACAAAATTGTGATGTACCTATACAAAATGCTTAGCATTTGTTATAAACAGCACATAGATTCCAAAGGAGAAAGATCTAAAGAGCAATTTAGAGCCTGATTTTATTAGCCAGTTCTTTTTTCTTAACTAGACTCCATCAAGCTGCTCTTTTGTGCAGCTGTTTTTAGGCTAAATAAACTAAGTGCAAGGTAGAATATTAGCTGAAAGAATATTCTCTGTTCCCTTCTACCTTGAGCCAAGAGTTGAATGCAGCCAACGGACACAGACTGCTGCCAGAACTTCACCTAGAGTAAACTGAAGCGAAGAGTTTTCATCAGCTTCCCCCTGTGTTTGCCAGCCTAGGCTACCTGCCAGCACTCACCAGCCCTGACTGCTGGGTTGCATCTCTGTGCTCTACATGCTGTACAGTGGCAATAATCTCCAAGAAGTGATTCATTCCTCCTATTGTTATAACTTTCAGTAATTACTCAGGAATTGTATATAATGATCAGATGGTCATTCTGCACATCACAAAAGGGGGTGAATGTATTCTGTCAAGGAAAATTAAAGGCCATATTCACTTTAACACACAGATTTAATGCACAAGTCTTGAAACATTTAAAAAAAAAAAGTACCAATGCTAAATATATACAGCAATGCATACAGCTAGAAGCACTGATTTTCAGGAATACTTCTAAAGTTCCACTAAAATGGGAAGTGTAAAATACTCTGCAAGAGTATACTAGTTCAAAGGAAATTTTTTAAGTAAACAGTTACTAAAATCACTAAAGTCCTTCACATAGGTGTATCCTTTGTTACTCTTTACTTATGCTGACTCACTAAAAGTTAGTACACCCAGTCAGCTCTAATAACTCATTGACTCCAAGCAATCTTTATTAACCAAATCCTGCCTCACTGAATAGTAATTTACATTCAAGTTGCATAGTCCTAGATGCCTTCTGTCTCTCAAACGCTCTAAGGAAAACACAGAAGAAAGGCCCTTGGGGGAAACTTTTCAAATCAAATTAGTGAAACTGAGCATGGGTCAGGAGAGGAAAGATATGTATTTGGGGAAACATCAGTGCTAAGTCTGGAGAATAAAAAATTTAGAGGGCAGCCGGCTGGTCTGTTTCCCAAGTAAAAATGTTCTAGGAGGATAAAAAGAGGGCATTCCTCCCTCCCTCATTCTTCCTTTCTGTTTGTCCAAACCAAACACAAAGTCAACTATTCAAACAACAAGAAAGTCCTATCCAAACCTTCTGTTGCTGACAAAAGGTAACCTATGATTATTTTTCCAACATTTCTGCTTTCTAATTAAAGAGCAAACTGAGCACTCGTTTAACCTCTGCTACATTAAAAAAAAAAAAAAAAATTAAAGTTAAACCTTCTGCATTAACCTTTAAAATAACTTTCACTCAGAGTCTAGAGATTACCAACCGTACATCTCAAGTATGCATTTTCTGGTTAATAACACAGCTTCTCCATGATTTTAGAAGCATCCTCATATTAATAATCCATACCACTGTTAAGCTGTGACTTTCAAACAGTTCGCATAGGTCAATGCACACATCTCTTCAAAGCAAAACAACAAGAAAAAGCAAACAAAAATATGAGGTCGGAAATAATTTTGTCTCTTTCCTTCTTGGAATGAAAGGGTAAGAGACTTCTACATCTTCCATGTCCAGCTGACAAACTAACAAATTAGCAAATGGTCTGTGCAGACTAGCAGTCTCCTCCCTAAGAATATTATAAACTAGGAGGAGGGAAAAAATCCCTCCAAGTTTTGCTGTGAAGTACCAAAGCAGAGGAACCACCTTCTCTCCACATAGTTCCAACCTCCACAGGCTCAAAATCACAGCTTAGAGATACAAACCCTAGCTCATCAGGACAACTCAGCGCAGAAGTCCACAGAAGAAATAATCCAGAGTGTTTCTCCCCAGTGCTTCTTCCAGCAAAACAGTTATCAGGGCCAGTCAGAAGAAAAGCAATAAAAGTGGCAAGTAACATTTCTTTCAGCAACATTAACTCTGCCCCATTTTAAGTGTGTTTTGTTTTCTAGTCCCGATCATATCCTTGAGCTGACAGGAGAGTCTGCATGTTTCAAGGGTTCTGGAGCTCTTGCAACTGAACTTTCTGACCTTTTACACTTTAATCTGACCATTACATTGCATTAACTGGTTTAGATATTTAATGTAAATATGCAGAAATACTGAGAAAAATATATACAACGTAAACAGAAGACTTGAAATGAGATCTGCTGTGAGATAATTGATGTAAATACAGTAGTCCCCCATGTCACTTGTTTTTCTTCCCTCCTCCAAAGCTCAGTATCTGACATACAATGTAAACACGGATCAAAAGAGTTCATATTTGGAAATACATTGGGTTCTGCTTTCTTACAGTAAATGACAAACAGTTTTATTATGTCCTACTCCAAACCATTTACTCTCTTTTATTAAGAAACTGTACAGTCAGTGTGATAGTTACAGTTAATAAACAGAAACGGATGTATCCTGACATATAATATCTGCACCTATGACAACTATACCTTGAAAACAGTTTCCTGCCTGAAAATAAGACTTTGATAATCTAGACATTCAAGCAACTTGCCTAAAATCAAAGGCGGAGAAAAAAAAAAATCAGAGAATTAGGGGGGAAAGACAGCAGGGTCAGACAGAAAGAGAACATTAGGACAGAGGGAACGCTGTTGCAAGCTCGCTCATCCAAACAGGCACAGCTGTTGCAGTCTCATGAATCAGAACAACCCATGGTTCATTTGCTTCAAAATACAGTCACTCGCGTTTCAATCTCATAGGAATAAAATTTCCAAGGTGTTCCTGAACAAATGATTGAAAAACCCATTTGTTTAAAATCATCGCTTCATAGCCAGCTTTAACTGTCTGGCTCATAGGTGCTACTGAACGACTAACTGCTAAATATCCCACAATCTGAACACTCACGGAGAATTGCAGTCAACTGCAGGGGCTTATATCCTACGTAAAAATAAGCGACACAGTGCTCAATGCTACTCACCTGCCTGAGATCCAGGGTGATAGTGACCCAGTGGTACTGCCTCCCATTCTGAATGCTGGGACTTTGCCACCAATTATTGGTACCATCAATTGCACTAGAAATCGGGTGTTGCTCTGTTTTAAAGCAAAAACATAAAAATCTCTTAAAAATACAACTCAGTGTATTTCCTCTAGCCCAGTACATCTACTCCATGCTGAGTACAATTATTTTCTCTCACAAAGAAGCAGAAGTTGAAATTTGCCTCCAGACAACAGGCTGACATCAGACCCTGAAGTACTTCAGGGTGATTTAAGGTATTCACACGTTCTGCTGGCCCTTTGCTCAAAGGTAGTTTCACTCACATAGAATAAAGATCAAAAGTACTAAGCACATGACCCCAATACACCCTGTATTCACAGGGAGGGTCGAAAAGAACCACACAAACCAATGGAAAAGAAACCCAGGAAGCTTGCCTTTGGGATTGGCGCTGTTGCGGTCACAGACACGGCACTGGGCATTGCGCAGAGGCCGTCCCGGGACGTGCTCCACCAGCTTGCAGAACATCTCTGGCCCCTGCTCCCCGCAGGTGGCGTTGGTGGAGATGTGGGCATTGCTGGCCAGGTTGAGGATGGCAGGGAATAGACCTTCAAGTAAGGAAGTCAATATTATCAGGCTTATAGTAAGGCAAGCAAAAAATAATCACGATTCTGAGACAGACCTCTGAACATACAGGGTTTCTATGAGATATAGAGATGAAAAAAGATTATTTTATGAAAAAAATCAGATCATACTGACTCCAGGATAGCACAGCAATCGTCAGATCTCCCAGCCCTGCCAGTCCCTGCCCACCCCCAGCCTCCTCCCTGCCCCCCGCTCAGCCCAGGCCCCATCTCAGCCCAGCCTAGGGCTGTCGCTGCCCCACAACGTGCCAGCTCCAGCCTTGCAGTGGCCTGGCCCCTGCCCAGCCACGGGCCCCCTGGCCCCTGCCCTGGCAGCCGGGCCCAGCCCTGCCCCACCAGCAGCCCCCCGACACTGGCCCCGGGAGCCCCCATGGCACCCCAACAGCAGTAACCCAACTCCACATTTGGCTGCTTCACTACCGAGGTACACACGAGTTGTTTTAATAACATTTTTAGTTACTAAATCATCTTATCACAGTGTGAATTTACCAAAACCAGGAGGAAAACTGGCTCTCTGCCAAAAGAGAGGAGGGGCTATACAGCAAGCACTCTATTGCTGTGGAAAAGGACATTTAACTGGAAGTCTCATAAGCAGAAATACCAGTGACTTGAACCACACACTCTGAACTTTCAAGTTTTAGAAAGATTGCATTTGAGACCTTTGCTCTTGGCTTTTCTGAAGGTCATGCAAAATCTAAGGGGGATTTTGCTTGCTGTTTATTAATCTTTACACAAACACTTTACAGTACTTCCAAATGGTGTTGTTCTTGTGCACTAGAATAATGAAACAATAAATGAATGGTTTGAGGCTTACTGTTACTGGATCTGGAATTCTTAATATTTCTAAAAGGAATGAAATTTTATTTTAACTTAAAGGCTGCTGATAAAATTTAAAGGCTACTCCATGTGACGGGAAGATGTTAAGTACAGCTTCTCAGCAATTGCATGTTATCATTTTCCAGCTTTGCTTCCTGAACTAAAACCCTCTTATTTCTTGCACAATTACATTTTCATTCATCTCTATAACAATTAAGAAGTACTCCTTTTCTACTCAGAAGTAACTTTGAAAAAGAGAAACAATTTTTGAAAAAACATTCCTGTGTTTAGAGATTAAACACAATGGGCTGAAATCAAAGCTAGAGCACTGGTACAGCATACTAACAGCTCTGCAAGAAATGCTACTGTTGCAAAAGTGAGGTATTAAAGCCCCATGTTTTGAAAGGGCTTATATACATATATATATATAAATATTTATTCTCTTACAAGGAATTCTGATTACAAAAAACAAATCCAGTCACGTTTGTTAAAACATATGCCTTTTCTTTCACTAGTAAAACTACATGGATTCTTTTACTTCATTAATCTACAACATATATCATAAAAGATTGTAATATTAGTGTTCTGTTTTTCTTAGCTGTACATCTCAACATGCAAAGTTCAATATTCCTTTAATTTAACCAAAAAGTCTTTGTCTATGCAATAATTGCATTACCCTGGAAAGCCTGGAGAAAAGTTTTAGTGCTATTTAAACCTTGACTTCAGCTTTTGAAAACGTGGGTAAATCCTAATCTTCCCCACCACAGTATGAATAATATACAGTGTGTTTTCAAAAGTGCTATACTCAAAACTTTAAAAGAGAGAGGCAGGCTTTCTATTTTCTCAAATCCTTAACTCATTTATGTTAAATCTAGACTAGACCGTATTCCTTGTTCGTATTATACCCCCAATCTGAGGCACATGAGAACACTGAAGACATACTGTTGGCCACTTTGGTGAGGATATTCTTCCAGTAACATGTATTCTGCACAATCTTCTTTCATCTCTTGCAGTGTTGGTGCAGTATCACTCCAGACTTGCAGCTGAAGGCAAAATATAAATGCAGCCCTCCATTTTCTTACTAGACAAGAAAACTCATTGATGGAAGAGAGCACCCTCTTTTACATTACTTGTTAAAGATATAAAATCTTCTGTATTCAGTATTCATTGCCATTCCCGTAGGTGTCTATCAGCCAGTCTTCAGAGATACCCATTACTTACCTCCCAGGTCATTCATCTCATTCACTCACATTACACAAGAGCCCTACCATTGGTT
The DNA here is from genome assembly GCF_036417845.1 of Apteryx mantelli. NCBI lineage: Eukaryota > Metazoa > Chordata > Aves > Apterygiformes > Apterygidae > Apteryx > Apteryx mantelli. The sequence goes on from NC_089979.1 coordinate 55,362,167, forward strand.
TCCAGGGTCATTTGTTATAGCGACATAATTTGCCTTCAACAACCTTCAGTCAAAAGATTTGTGCCAAAGGAAAAGTGAAGTCAACCTGCAGAGGTATGGTCACTAGTTTCAGTGGGAGTTGAGATTAGTCTAGGAGCCGATTTATACAGAAACAATGAGTACCCATGATAATCAAAAAAAGAGAAAAAAGGACAAGTTTAGAAGAAATGAGTTGCATCTTTACAGCACATTGCTCCTCTTCAGTTATTCAACATGTTCTTAAAAGTCAAGTACTCAGGATGGTGAGTTCAAGAACTCTTACACACCCTTTTGCCAGAAAAAGAGAAAAATAAAAAATCTGGTAACATATATTTCCATTAACCTTTTCAGGAGACGAAGGGATGATAAAGAGAAACAACCACAGAATCAGCCACTTAAATGAGCCATTTACAGATAACTAGGTGACATTGTCACCCTATCCTGCTATAAAATTCGAGTGACCATAACAGACACAAAACACTGGCAGAAGATATCACATATCTTTAAACTGAACTTCTGGTGAATGATATTTGGATTCTGAATGACATTGATGCAACCTTTACAGTTTATCATCTCAAGTCCGCCACAAATAATTGATTTAGATTTATCATATTTATTCTCAATAGAAAGGAAGGAAGTGCTACATACAAAATCCTCAGTTTCACTGCTGAGCTGTCAGGCTCCATTTTCACATTATATGATCACAGCAAAAGGTTTGAAAGAGGCCTTGAGAGATCTGCATATGAATGGCAACAATATGTAGAGAATTCAGTGGTAGATTTCTCAGCTCACCAATTTAGTTTGGTTGTCTATATTTCATTTGCTAAAACAACTTGCAACCAACTTTGTAAGCACTTGCTATTCATCTTTCTACCATTGACCCCACATCTGGGAATCACTATCCAGCATTTTACAAAAGATTATTGTGGTCCTGAGAAAAGGTAGAAGCATTGTTAAGTTAAACACATTTGCTTACTTCTTCTGGCTGTTGGCCAGCCCTTTCACGATAAGGGAGTCTTTAGTTTGATTTCCTCCAGTTACTCAGCAGCTGCCTATTAGGCCAAAACCAGAGAGATTCACACACCACCTAATACAAGAATATGAATTGTGTATAGATGCTAATTTGAACTTAAGCAAGCATAATAATTTAGCACCAAAGTGGAACATATTTTTTTCATTAAATATTCAATCAAGTTGCTCTCATTTGTAGGGATGTAGAAACACCCAACTAAAACTGACTACAGGAAAAAGTCAATACCAGAGTGCATGAGTGGATACTGTCAGAATTATGTTATTCAGCACTTTCCTACAGGGGCAGATGCAGAAAGCCCAAAGCCCAGAGAAAGCAGAGGGCATCATAAATCCCTAATAAGAAGGTCTGTAATGTGGATATAGCAGAATTTTTCATGTTAACACTTTATAATGTTTGAGTCTTACAGAAAAGACAAGAAGAAAGAATCAAAGGTTAGGCAAATTTGTTGTATGCACTGCTCAGCAGGCAGTGAAGCGTGGTGAAGGACATAATATTAACATTTCACCCAGCAAAAGGCTTGTTCATAATGAAGTCAGTTGTAATGTATTTGAATGCACCATGGTTGAATAGGTGGTCAGCACACAGTATGCCAGGGAAAAGAAAGACAGGCAAAGAGCTTTTAGGTAGAGCAGGATGTGAACATCTCTATTTTAGGTGCTTCAGGGTGCCATTCTACTCCAGTCCTTCAGAATGAGTGCGGATAGTTGGAGCACAAAGCTTCTTGGGGCAGATCCATAGTGTGGGTTATTCACATAAAATAATGAATTGATATACACTGTTGCCTAAGCAGCTGTTTTCATCTAGGAGAGCTATCACCCTGTCGTAAAGGTAATGGCTGGTCTTATGGCCTAGGCTTCCTTGGGCATTATTCGACTTAAGGCCACATTCTGAAGAAGTCTTCACAAAGTCCTCATTGCAGAGATCAGCTGCATCGTCTTTCCAGGAGGCTCATTTTAATCCTTTGTAGTTTTATAAGTCTTCTTCAGCTAATTGATTTTGTTATTGAATCATTACCACCAACGCAAAATAAGGCTACCAAGCAATCCCGAAATTTTCTCCAAGAAGAATTTCAAGGATTTGGGACATTTCTTCAGGATTCAGGGTTTCTGGCAACTCCAGGAGCATGCAAAAATTCTGGATGGGACCAATGCACATCTGGATACATTCTGGATATATTTTATTTACTACACATGAGCAGATCAATTCTATTATATTTGCACAGTAGATCTGACACATCTGGACTTACTGAGCATACTGTCTACCTCAGATAGCCTGCACATGTACAGAAACATGAGTGCACTCTCCATACATTAGACTTAATCTATATTCACAGACCACAGCACATACATACAAACCACAAACAGAAATAGAACAGCCACATGCAGGTATGATCCTTCTCTGACATTTAGCAAATGCTCTTTAGACATATGTAGTCCCTTGTTTATCTTCAAAAAAAGTTCTCTTTTTCAGGTCAGCTAAACTCCAGGCAAACAGACCTGCACAGGGCTGGATGCATTGTTGCTACAACAACAGTGCTATAATGAGGTGATGTACTTCAGCGAGAGTGTGGAACCACTCTGCCATATTTACATAGTGAGAATACATCTAGCTAAGCCCAAGGATGGAGATCGAATAGAGCTAAAAGACATATCATGGCACACTGACAAGAACTTTGGAGCTGCAGTGACAGGTCTTGCCAAGCTAGCTCATACTATAGTAATCACTTGTTCAAAGGTGCAAAGATTTACTCATACTAATACGCATTTGCTAGCCACCAAATTGGCCGTAAGATTTGCACAGAGTAGATGAACACTCAGTGTAGATTGAGGAGCAAAAGTTAATGCAAAGTTATTAATCTAAGATTCTTGCTTTAAAACCCTTATACTTTAAGTCAGAACAGTTTTAACTAGTTAGCTTTCAGCAATCCCAGCCTCAAAGATTAAGGCTGGTGTTCATTTCAGTGGGGTTCTGAAGTATCTGTGTTTCTTCCTAATAAAAAGAAGTTATGGAAATAGCATGTAGAGCTGTGCCTAATTAAAGTTTTCCTAATGAGACTCTTGAGACTTTTCAGTGAGCTTGTCATATGCAGAATCCTGTTCCTGGTTTTCTACAGGAGCTGCCCACCCCTGGATTTCACTGACAGCAGCAGTGATCTTCAGAAGCCCTGAACATCTTTAACCAAGCTAACAGTACAATTTTGCATAAAGTACACTGCTGTACCATGGCTTACTGTTCATTTTTCCTAGCAATTCCCTTCCAGATCTCAGATCAAAAAAAGGCCAGTTTTCAAGCCACTGGATGCATTCTGTACAGCAAGATCTGAATGAAACTCCAACTCCATTCTTGATTAATGACTTTTTTTTTAAAGGAAAAAAACTCTAAACCAAATCACTCAGGAAATTAACAGTTATTTGTCACTGTTCTGTTCTTAGTGGAGAGTGGTTTTGTGTATTCTGGCAAAAATCCATGGGTTGTCTGTATTTTTGAACATGTCTGACAGTATTCATTGTCTATTTGCCTTTATACAGATGGCACGTGGAGAAACTAAGATTTCTCAAAAGAACAGATCTTCCCAGCAGAGGCGCAGCTGATGACATTAAATCCATTTCTTCTACAAACACTGTTGTACAAACAGAAGGATGCACACAAGTATTCTGCTTTACATAGGTATAACTATGTCACCAAAAATACATTCAATAAGCATAAGCTTAAGAATAAGCTAAGCTATTACTTCTTGATATCCTGATCAACACAGGAAAAACTTCTTACTTGTAGGCCATTTACTGATCTGCCTAATATTCCCAGAAAATTGGGGAGGGTTTTTTTTTTTAAAAGGAAATCAGAAGACAAAAAAACTTATGGGAAATGAAGACAAAAGATTATCTGAAGCCAGCCAAGAACTGGATCCAGAAGATGACATAATGTTTTCTGGATTTTTCATCACTGTATACAATGAAGACTCCCAACCAGACTTCAGCAAGCAATTCTACTGATGTATTCAGCAGAGCAACAGCTTGATTTTTCCAAAACTATTTTGGCTTTTTGTACTGAGAGTAATAAAGCAGTAATTTGCCAGTGAAGAAAGTAAATGCAACTTGAAAAAAAACATAAAGAGCTGATGTGTGCAGTAACAATAAGCTTTTTATTGTGTCATTTTTCAGAACACAGAAATACTTGAAGGAGTCTAATCTCAGTCGCTAATTTGTGTTCTAAAAAATGTAAAACAATCAGCAGTTCATAACAATCAGGCAATGCTGAAGGTTGCTCACAAGCAATAGATCTTCAGTTTATTGAAAACATTTACAGGGGACTCAGAGACAGTTGTTCAGAATAGTTTAATGCACTCTGGGAAGACACAAAGGACTAAGGACCAAAATGTAATAAAACGTTGCAAAGCATTAAAATGTATAAAATATGTAATGGTATTATACTGCAGAAGTTGAGGTCACATTCTTCATAACATTCTCAAAGACAGTTTTCAATAGCACAGATTTTAGCTTTAGTTTTTCTGTTTTACTCAAGTTTTAGACCAAATGAGTTTAAGGAAAAGTATAAAACTGTCAGGTTTGGGTTCAGATTCTTTGCTTGCTCAAAAGATTTACCCTCATTTTACTTCACTGGTGAATGTCTCTATCTTAGATTTTTTCTATGAACGCTTATCAGAATTCAATTCTGTAATCAGTGAATATCTGGGCTGAAGGTCTGATATCAGAAGACAAAAAAAATCCGTAACAGTTAGCTGCAGGAATTAATGCAACTCCCTGTTCTTACAGTACGCAAGAAATTCATGGTACAACACCCAACCTGCCTTATGGTCCATTTTGTGGAGACATTGCCTAAAAATGTGTATCAGCTGCAGCTTTGACCCATTTCAAAAGCTGAAAGCTTCACTACAAAATACACAATGGGCTTAGGCAGCAAGGAATTAAGTAGAAATCACTTTGAAAACTGATAGTTCACATCACACATTTTTCTGTAGCCCTAAGGAGAACTTCTGCTAGGAGAATTTCCACTAACACAACATAAAGTTTGAGGCTTACTAGGAAGCTATGGTTTTATAAGCAACACCTCTACAAACATTAATTTGTGAAGTTAGACTATTTCAGATTAAAAATAAAACTTTAGTACTATGACAGACTGTAAAAAATGATTGTCATGTCATTTCTTCTGTAGAAGACTACTGTAGAAGACTACTTTGCTCTACTGTACAGCAAGGCTGACTAATATCATATCAATCACGGAAATATTAGGTCAGGAAGGACTTTGAGTTTATTTAATTCATTTTATGTTAAGTATATGAGCATACTAAGTGCATCTACTCTGCTCTCAAAAGCTTCCAATGAGCGGTACTCCTCAACATCCCCCAAAAGTCTACACTGGTGCTTTATCACTTGAAAAGATACAAACTCTTTCTTAGTCATCTTTGCTGCAAAGATGACTTACTTCTGCTTGTCTTTTGTGATCCTCTTGATAACAGCTTTCCATTACCTGAAAGGCTGCTATCATGTCCCTTTTTCTTCTTTTCCCAACTAAAGAAACCATCCTTTCAATCTCTTCTAGGTCAGTTTGCTAAACCTCTTATCCTTCTGAATTCCTGGCAGTTTACATCTCTCCAACAGTGCGATTCCTCAGACCTCGTCAGCACCAACTGGAGTAGAATAATTTCTTCAGCAGTTATGACACTTTTGTTAATACCCCCAGCACAGGATTTGCACTACAGTTTGCATTCCAATCTAAGGGCAAGATCCTTCCCCGCTGTACTGCTGCCTACCCAGTCACAAAAGGGACAAGTACACTCCACCGCAGCCATGGCCATGAGCTCAGGTTATCTGTAGAACAGATTACTTTGCAGCCATTTAGTGAATGCTCTTAACCCTCTGCTTTTAGAGCAAGCTGCTGATTATTCTACAGTTCTGATTTCGTAACTTCTGCAAATCAAATCCAACACGTGCCCCTGAAGAAAGAACAAGAACACATCGCAGTAAATGTGACCAAAAATACTTTGCTTGAACCCTGCAAGCTGCTAGAGCACAAACAGCTATAGACCACCAGAGCCTGTCCCTTCCTCTGTCCAAATGACAAAGGGCTTCGCTGCCAAACATTTTCTCTGCTGCTTATGTGCATTCAGCAGAATTAATGAGTGCCTTAATGTATACGCAGCACTAGCAGCAACAAGCATTTAACTACTGTGGTCTGTCTGGGACTAGCTAACGTGCTAATTAAAGACCAATGCTCAGAAAACAATTTGAAAGTATAACACTGCAAATAAAGATGCATTCTCTCAAATTCAGACTGGAAACAGAAAGACCACAAGTTTGTTTACTTAAGAACAAACATCAGCTGTACTATTTTCCTCCACTAGTTTCTTTCATGTAGTTTGTGATGGTTAAAAAGCAGTCTAACATAATTTGCATGTCTTCCTTCATATTCTCAAAAATCAGCATACAGCCAGACTGATGGTCAAAATGAAGCAAAGCGTTTGAAAGGGAAGAATGTTTGTCCAAAATAACTCAGAAAACCCTGAAACCTAATGAAATGCTATATTCCAAAAAATGTAAGTAGTATGGTCAATATAAAAGGCAATATAAAACTAAGAGTAGAAGAGGGAAGAAAGCATTACATCCCAGCCAAGTCTTAACTGGAAGATGCTAGGTAATCCTTTATGCAGTATTGGAGGATGGGGAGTAAAGGTTGGGAACAACCACACTTGCTGAAAACCTTCCATGACAAGGAAAACCCAGACTGCCAGATTAAATGTTTAGAAAGAGGGGGGCCAAGCAATGCTAACACATCTACACAATAGACTAAAGCCTGTCACCTGTTAGCTACACAATCTATTACACAAAGTATAAGAGGTTTTCAATACCATAAATGGGTTATACAGTAGTTTAGTCTAAACACTAACATAAGAATCATATCCTTTAGATTATGAAGCCAAGTACTAACAAGTTAGGAAATGCAAAATTTACCATGGCCCATGGTAAATTATGAGTCTGTCTTGTGCTCCAAGCCTGAAAACCTAGAATGACATCATGCAGAGACCCTGTCATAACGGATATACACAAAAGGGAAGTAGAGAGCATAAGGATGGAAAGACGTGGGTAAACTTCGCATTTAACTCTGGTTGTTTGATTATTCTAAAGGAGGGGGATAATTTTTGTACATTTAAGAGAAAGTGACATTAAATTCTATTTACCAGCCTCCATCATATCAATGTTCCATTGCATAATAATGAAGAAGTCTGAGCAACTGGCTTTTCAGTACTATCAAGATATCCCTTTAAAGAGCTACCTTGTTTGTCAAAGTAGTGCTTGTCATATTTGACAGCCTTCTGCTGAAAACACTCAGCATTTTGAGGGAATAAAAAATACACAATAAGTTTAATAACTTACATTACAACCCTGTATGTTATTTCTAGCTTCATGGTTTGATCCATAATAAATTTCAAAGATCTGAGTCAAAAAATTGAAGTTTGAGTTCTTGGGGATAAAAGAATTAAAACTTATCACAGAAATTTCTCAGTAACTTCAATATTAGCATTAACTACCTGCTTTCCTTCAAATAAAAAAGATGCATTTGTGGACTTGTTCAAGGAGAGATAATTGAAGGTATAATTTCACTTTACAAAAGAATCATTGAGTATAGAAAAGTGGGACTGAAGGATGGGTAAGGATAAGCCAACAGTCAAAAGATAAATACTATTAACGCTCCTGAAAACAGTAACTTCATATATGCAAATCTACTGTATCTACATATGTCCAATTTTAGGTTAATGTTAGGAAAATAAATCATGTTTATAAAATAAACTGTAGAAGTGTGCTATATTCCAAGGGAACCAAGTTCAGCTTTAAGAAAACCAACAGCCTGCCAAACTGGTCTTCTGGCCAAGACCAGCTGTAAAGCTGATAGGTGCTGTACACAACCCAGAAAACTGATATTGCTCAACCTGCAGGTAATTCACAGGCTCACCCAAGGCACTGGAGGCAGTGGGAAGTTTGATATTTCACCATCAGGCACTTCCATCTCTCCCTTGCTGGTGCTGCTGCCTCAACCTTGCAGCACAGGAGGAACTGAGGTACTACCAACATGTGCAGATTCTTTCCTCTGTTCCTCTATGCAAGTACCAAGCTTCTCTGCTCTTCTTGCTAAACTTTTGCAGACAAATAAACAGTACATCACAGGCTAGGTGAGTGGCTGTCCAATGAGGTGGGGTGTGGACATACCACTACCTAGTGTACCGCTGTAGTGTCCAAATTGCAAACAGTCTTCTCCAGTTATTTCAGACTGTTTCCAGATACAGACAAGTTCTACGATGTGTGAAAGTATAACAGGAGACATTCTGTAATGTAATTAGCAGGTATAAGAAAAGCTGGAAAAAGTGGTCTGTGAGTAGCATTACTAGCTCAGCTAAGAGGAACTCTGAAATGCCACCCATATCTTTTGGGGATGTACAATAATTCAGGAACAAACTAAGAGGAAGTCTGAAGAAGGAAAAGAGATGGCTAACTTCCATATTAAAAAAAAAAACAGCATAACTGGATAAAAAGTTGAGTAATTTCTGAGTACACTTTATGTCATGAGTTTTCAAAGTATAATGAATCTTCCTTTCTTCAAGTCATGTCTTGTAAGTATTGACTTTTGTATCATGTTGGCCTGTTGAAGAATCTGCCCAGAAACCCTGTCACAGCATTTACAAACTAGAAGAGCCAAAGGTTGACAGATGGGCAACCTGCCAAGGAACAACAAACCTGCTAGACCATGAAATTAGTTCTTTCTTGTTCACCAATAGCTTTTTTGACACATTGAGGAGCCTATATCTTTTTGGTTGTTGGGTTTGGGTTTTGTTTGAGCATTATACTAGCTTTTTCCTGAAGGCACCTTAATCTTGGGAACAATTTCCACTCAAACCTGAAGTAAATATAACCCACAGCTATTAAATATTTAGTGTCTTGTCATTTTTTCCCTCATATTCAGCTTAAGTCAGAATGTTAGCTTAGATCAATATGACAATATTACAGGCAGTGTGACTGGCCTGTCAAAGATTAGGAACCTTAGTCCCTATGACTACCTCAATAGATAAAGATTCACCTTGCACTTCTTTCAACATCAACTTTCAACCTGAGCAGTCTTCATTGTAAATGAACATCCCATCTGGGTTTAATCTCAATTATGTTTGTGTTCATAAATGTGCACCATTAGGCTTCACACTGAATCATTTACTATAATGAACAGGAAGTTATGATTCAAATATCTATTAGCTCTCTTGTAATTCTAAATTTAGATTTATTCCTCACAAAGTCTAAGAGACCTGAGCTTGAAATTAATTTTAAAGGTTTAGCGGTCCTGGTCATTTCTGTACTGTGACCCTATAATCATAACAGCAAAAAAGTTACCACTCCTTTCCCCACGTAAACGGAGAGACTCCTTGAGGTAGCTGTGATCACAAACTAAATCTTACAGCACGCAGTACCACTGCAAAGGAACTCTGAAATGTATTTTTTACTGATTTCATACAAATGCATATTCACCAGTATACATAAAAATGAGGTTCATACAAGGTATTTTTCCATCTTAACATGAGGAAAAACTTTTTCACTGTGAGGGTGACAGAGCACTGGAACAGGTTGCCCCGAGAGGTTGTGGAGTCTCCTTCTCTGGAGATATTCAAAATGCGCCTGGATGCAATCCTGTGCAATGTGCTCTAGGTGACCCTGCTTGAGCAGGGGGGTTGGACTAGATGATCTCCAGAGGTCCCTTCCAACCTCAGTGATTCTGTGATTCTGTGATTTTTCATTTTCCTAATATAAGTATACTATCTTAATATTTCAAAGTGCAGCTGCCTTAGAAGAAATTAGGTTTGCTATTTAAAGTAGAAGTTTTGCATTAAGAAAAACTGCTTTAGGTTTAAGAGTTCACTTGGCACATCAGAACTACAAGTTCTCCCAGTTTAGAAATCCGTTTGTTTTTTCAGACATACAAGACAAGTTTTTGTTCCAGCAGGCACGAAGCCATTATCAGGGCACACACAGCTCTGTATCGCTGCCAGATCTTCCGGGGTGGAAGGGAGGGCATTTCCTCCAGCTTCAATGGAGCTGAGAGGATTTGCAACTGTGTAACACTTAAGACATGCATAACTTGATCATTTCCTTACCTCTATTGTCAAGATTTCACAGCTCAGATTAAAATGGTTAATTGGGTAACCCTCTGCTGGGTTTTTCTTCCAGTTATAACCAATTGTTCAGTGTGTTGTAGAGGTGGCATTCTGCTCTTGGTAGAAACTAAAACATATCCTGCTACTTTTTTCTAGGCATTTTACTCTAGGCAACTAAGGAAAATTGCAAATTTTTATACTGTTTATCTAAGTCTGCTGACCACCAGACATGCAGGTTAACAAATATACAGGGAGCATCTTGCTATTAATGTTTTAAGTATAGAGATGCAAGTCACTTGTTGCACATTTTATGTTTCAGTCTCTCACCGGTTTCAAACCTGTACTTTATTATGTTACAGTAAATGTCTTCATGAAAAATCAAAGGCATTTGTCTTCACATAGAATAAATTCCTGAAAAAGTAATTTTCAGGGCACAAAATTAAAGAGAGAAAAAAGCAACTAATATTTCAAAGTAAAGAGAGTTCTCCTCCTTGTTACCATCAATGCTCAGTAATTCAGCCAGCCACATGGAATTTTAATCAAGTGTCCTGAAAGTATTTTGCCTTTGGCCTAAGAAGAATGATGTATTTCAGCCCAAAGGGTAATTTAAGAAAATTCTAACAGTTTGAAGACCTGGAGTGGCAGCTTAAGTCCTTTAAGTTAAAGTTCAGCAAAGCTAGTCTGACACTAATAAAAACTGCAGAGTGCATTTTGGACCCTACCTTGAATCATCCCGAACTGTTCTGCTGACTTAATGTGGCAAATGAAATGCTTACACAACAGTAGAGCTGCAGAAGGGGCATCGGATATTTTTGATATTGTCCTCAAGAACAGAAAAGATCAGGAGGGCTGCTCAGGTTTTACAGAGAGAGATTGTATTGTACTGTAGTTCATAGTGTGGGTACATGGATAGGTTTTTCTTCTTTTGGGTAAATATCCTGACTTTTTTTCCTGTCACTACACCAGAGAGAAGCCTTCTTACCCTCTTTGCCTATCACTATAACAGGATTTTCAGCCTAGGAAAGACAGTCAAACATTGATTTTGCAGTTACCACTGTTAGCTGTGGCAGTACAGCATGAGCACCTCCTTACTCCAAGTACCTGCAATAAAAAATTTTGAGCAACCTTGCATGCCACTGGAGGCAAGCAGCAGTGTGGGAACTTTTGCTCCACACCAAGATACATACTGAATATATTTATCCACCAGTAGTCATGATCTGTACATGCTGCCATATTACTGCTTTTGTGTCGTACATGCTGCCATATTACTGCTTGTGTCATACACTATTGCCCGTCACCGTGGAAAGGTCTATCCTCCTTTAGTCATCACACAATTCAGTTTGAAGTTCCCTGCCCATTCACATATTTCTCCTTCTGATTGCTTGCAGAGAACAGCCTTTTCCACCTCACAGAAAATCTACACTATACTTTGCAAAGTCATTTCTCCCAGTAGAAATCTTCTCACTAGAATATCATGAAATATGCTGGAAACTAAGCTGTCCCTTATGAGACCACTCTGAAGCAGAGCGGTAATTCATCTGACCCTAGTGTTTGTACTTGCTGCACGCCTTTAGCAATGATAGACTTGTTCTGGAGGATGTTGGCAGACACACTGTAAATCTGCTTCAAGGAATTCCGATAAAGAAGATAAATGGTGATCAGGCTTGAAAGGATTTGAATCTTGTAAGTCTTGACTTAAACTCGTGTTTACTTCTAAATGTCCACTTCAGTAACATGCTCACATTTTTGCATTAGCAAAAAAATATATATATATGGTTTCTAAAATGCTGATCGACCTAGTGAAAAGGCTACTTATTGTTAACATTCAAAATAAGCTTTTAAGAATACCAATATGGTTCACAAACCATATAGCTCCAGATTCATGACAGACAGACTCGCTTTCTATTTGAATAAATGTTTTTACACTGTAAATAAGATATTTATCTAAGGACAATTAGTCTAACTTGCATTTATGGGATAATTTAAATTCACATGCAACTCTCCTGAAGCCAGTGGAGTTAACTTGATCTCTCCAACTACCAGCAAAATTTTTAACTCTTTGGCATGTTACAAAGGATATTTTCTGGTAAAAAAAAATTAGTATACATTTTAGAGACTCTATAGGCTGAAGCGAATGAATGGAATCTTTGAGATTTCAACAGCATATATTTCACAACCCTAATTTAAACCAGGGTTTCCACAGATCCTGACAATTCAAAGAGCCTTCTCTTCAGGCTCCTGTTATCTAGCCTTTCTCAGCCAATAAAGTGGAAACAACCTAATCATCAGAGACATTAGCACACAGTCACAATCCTTTACTGCGTTCTCCTCTTACACCAGTGGGCCATACGAACAAAAAGGAGCACTACAAAAGCAAATATTACATGAATGGCTGTCGCATGGAGGATAAGACACGTACTAGCTATTCATATATTTGAACAAGAAAGGTTTATAAAGGAAAACTAGACAAAGATCTAGTGGATTCTTTTCCACAGTTTTACTAGTAGAAAAGTGCTCCCAACAACTGGTTTTCTCACATCAGTAAAGCAACTGCCAGAAACAGGGTAGACGCAATTTGATTAACTGGTTTTTCAAGCACAGCCCTAGGACCGGTGCTGGACTCTCCTTAAATCACTCAAATACTTTTTCTCTAGGTACTCCCTTCAGGATGAATCAGAAATAGCTTCAGAGAAGTTGGCAAAGACTGTGCTTGCTACCCAAAGTCAGGAGGGCTGGTTGTGGTGAGACACAAAAGCAGCTCTCCTGCGGGTGCACCGGTTCACCCATGTTCAGGGCTGCACGCTGAGCTCCCGGGTACCCAGCTCGCCCCAGCTGTGGCCTTGAAGTTAGTCCTGGCTGACACCGTGCAAGTGAAATGGAAGAAAACTCAGACCCCTGCTCCAGTCCTTCCTGAAAGAGCAGCACTCCTCCACAGTCAAAACGTGGAGAAGTGCCAACAGCTGCTATTTTCTTCCCCGCTCCCTCCCATGCAAACACTTCTTTCCACGCTGCTTCTTTGATCAGCTGAGTTATGTTTGGTGACAGAAGGCAAAGCTGTCAGCGAATGCTTTCAGAAAACTGAATAAACTATCAATATGAACTAACTGAGCATCAAGATCTGCAGTACTCCTGTTTGCATTTATACTCAGTAGTTGAAATCCAAGATCTGATAAAGTCAGTACAACTTATGCTGCTGATTTCCAAACAGCTAGGATTTTGCTGTTAAAGCATTAATTAGGTCCATGAGAAAAAACATCCAATAATCAAACCATGACTATAGAAGTTGTTTGAATTATTCTATACAGGCTCTGCACTGTGTATAGTATGCTGGTTGTAGGTAAGAAAAATAACCATTGGGAAAAAATGTTTTCTATAGGAAAAACTTTGCAGCTTATCAAACTTACATGTACAATATTAGGAGAACATTTTAAAGCTCTTTGTAACACCCCTCCTTTTCTGGCCCTCCAAAACATGATCCCCTTTCCTAAATTGCTCCCCACTGTGGTCACTTATCCTGCCTCTGTTTTGCATAAGGTATTTGAAGCAGTAGGTTATTTGACCACTTCCTTTTATAGGGTTAAACTTTTATAGGAGTGCAACTTACAGTACCCTTCATCTATTCTTTAATTTTTTTCTTAAAAGCCACACATTACTGCATTAGTGGTCCAGTATTCCCAAGCATACTCAAGTATACTAGATTACTCTTCATCCAACATTTAATGGGGGGGGGGCAGGTTTTTTTTTTTTTTTTTTCTTTTAATGTGGTACCAGTCTGGAAGCATGCAAAGTAATCACACATCACAACAGAGACACAGTAAAGGAAAACTTATTTTGGAACTCACTCCAAAATAAGCTTATTGTTAAATGCCTTTGTTACAGAAAAAACTCCAGTATTAGACACTGAGTTGCACCTCCTGGATAGCAAAACAGGAACTGGAAATTTTATGCATATATATAAAACTGTGTGTGTATACACCTGTTTACATATAAATATGTATGAGAACATGGATTTACAATACTTTACATTTTTCGATGTTTAAAGTATCACCTCTTTAGCTATTCACCATCTCTTGCCAGGGAAGAAGTTTTCTGAATAACAATTTAGATTATTAGTAAGTCTTCTGAAAAAGAAGTCGTCTTCAGTCTTATGCCGAAAACTTACTCTCTAGCGATCCCACTCCCATCCAAGAGTTTCTTTTGTTTGAAGAACTGCAAGTCTCCAACAACACATTTTTAAATGTGGATCTAATTTATACAGGATATCTCCCAGATCATTCCAAAAACCACTGCTTTCCCAGCCTGCTACAAAGAGCAAGTATATGGCTAATGCCTAAATTCAGTGCGTGCAGACTGATTTGTCTCTTTGTTACAGTGGGTAAGTCGAATGCAGCGCACCAGGTTATCAAGAGGCTTACCACAAAAAAGAATCAAGACTAAAGCATCTAAATATTAACCTAACACTTGGTGAAGGTGCTTATGCTGCTAGTCACTTAGAAACTTTAAAGCCCAAGACAATTCAAAGCATTTTTTTAATTGAGCATGATTTCATTCAACTTAGAATGAAAGATTCAGCATATTGACTATAGAGACCTTTCCTACTGACTCCTTTCCACCAGACCAGTACAATTCCTGCTGCCTTTTAGCAAATAAAAGCTTATACAAATATAATAGAGGGGGCAGTGGACATGGGTCTATCTTCAAGGTCATTTTGGAGCAAAACAGCAGTAAAAATGCAGACAGAGCTGAGGTGAAAACAAAGTTTGTATTTCAGGAAGACTCTTTCTTAAACAGCTTTTTAACCTTCATTCTCATGCGGGAACCAAGAGGAGGACTGGATCTCACAGAACAATAAATGAGCTCAAAAGGAATTACATTATGCCTGCAAAACAGCTTTAAAATCTGAAACTTTAATTTAAAAGAATTGGTTAGGGAATATCTCTGATAGAGGCTTCACTGTATTAAATAATTCTTTACAAACAAAAGTCACTAGAAGCTAACAAGTTACAACTAATAAAACAGATGGAATTGCTAAAGGCTCAAATCTACTCTGTCTACACAAAGAGGGAGCAGGATCCGCATGGTGTTGACTGGTAGGAAAAGCACAGAAAAGACAAGACAAAACAACTCTGTCCATTAACCCACCTTAGTGAGTGCTTTACGTGGCTTGCAAGGTTGGGCCACCTGTGGAAGGGCCAGGTCAGGTGCAGCAGCCCTTTTGGAATAGTCCGATTAACTCATGCAATTTAAAACAAAAGGGATTTTACAGAGATAGTTAAAAAAAAACAACACAGCTTGTTTGGTAAAAATCTGTGTCTCCTCTTTTGTTCTGCCAGGAGCACAAAGTAAAACTTCTTGGGAAGAAGAACCGCCAATTCACATTGAGAGGAGAGGTTTAAGTTACCTGCCTCTACCTATTCTCAATATTTAAGGATATCAGAGACTTAGATTGTGATAGTATTTTTATACTGCTTTACACTTCTATGACTTTAATTTTTACAGTGTTGTTTTCATCTACTGTAACTAACAAAATTAAGTCTTATATGTATCTACATTGTTATGAGAAAACTAGAAGTTTTAACATCCAAAAATAATGTGTACAAAATAATGACTTCTATTTCAGGGCAAAAGCATTTTTCATCTCTGAAAGTACAGAATTATTGCAAAAGCATTAAAATGCAGTCCTTAATTAAAAACAATGCAAGAAACCAATTTTAAACTAAGACAGATGCATCTGTCCTTTTTTTGCTTTGACTCACAACTCCACCAGCCGAAGCACTCACTCAAACCTCAAAGCCAGAGGGCAGTACCCATTATACAGTGCCTTGGACACTAGGATAAGCTAGACAGTTGCCACAGATATCACTCAGGTACCCCAAAACACATAAATGAGAAATTTGATTGATACGTGCTACAGGTTTACATCAACTAACAAATTACAGTCCCTGCAAAATGACCTAACCAATCCATCTTGCAAAACCTCTGCACTGTACAATTCCTCTGCTTTGTCAGGAAGGGACACCTCAGTCAGGCATGCCTAGGGGAGAGCAGCTGTTCAGCCCCTTGCAAAAAAAAGGCTTAGGAGGGGGAGGCACACCCCATCTGAAGATCCTGTGCGAGAGTGCCGTAAATACCAACAACTGATCAACATACACTGATAATCCTGACTTTCCAGAGATGCATTTTCTAAGCCCTCCAGGGATGGGGAAAATATTTATGACACTCTTTTTTATCTTAATCTTCAGTCTACTTAGAATGCTTTCATGGGCTTTTTCTCCTTCACATACCTTTGTACTCTGAGGAAAGAACAAATTGTGGCTCTTCAGTACCGACTTTCTATTAAAATAAGTGAAAAAAATTTGAAATTTAGGACTCTAATCATGGCTAAGCACTTAATGTTTTCTCCACAAGTGGCATAAGATATTCTATGCAGACCACCAGAATAACTGAAATTTCTTTTGGCTCTTCCTCTCTCCCATCCTCAACTCAGACTTCAATGATCAAAATTTGTACATAGCTGAGATTCATTACCTTTCACATTATTCTTTCTACATTTCAGATTCCTTCCAATACGATGGAGCCCAATTCCTATTTAACACAATGCAGACGCTCCAGTCGCTGGCCTTCAGTGCTCATTCTACCCAGTAAATGGCCAGGACAGACTGGTGATGAGGTGCAGGGCATGGCCAGACAGGTGTACTGACCAGCAATCTGTTCTCACCTGACCAGCCCCTTTTATCCCCTTATCCCACTATTTTCACATACTTGTTCCTCCCAAACCAGATTCTTCCTTCCCTGAACATCCCATAACAACCCTGGGAGGGGCCAGGGCTCCTTTCTCTGACTTAGGGTTCTCCCACCTTGTTCCTCCATGCTCTTTCATGTGTGTGGAGATAAGAAATGATCAGAAGTTAAACACAGTATGGACAGTTAATACGCATCTTGTGGCCCAGCCAGCTACCCACATGAAGACGTGTGAGGGGTGTGCAGGTTCACTCTAAGTGAGGCTCCTGACCCAGGGAGAAAGTGGGGACTTGAGCCACATATACCATTCTGCCCAGTTTTGCCAAAAAAAGAAGTTTTTCAGCAAACCACAGCACACGCATTAAGTGATTCTGTCTCGGACTCCTACCATCTTTTCAGATCATCAATCTCCTGTGTCACACCGCAAGTTGCAGAGAGCACTGCCTCTAAGTTTCCTGCAAGTCTTGAGGGACTTTAGGTTTATTTTAGTGTTTTCTTGTCAGGAGAGAATATTTATACCAACATAAGCATAACAGAGTTGTTAAAAGGAAATATTTAAAAATGAACAAAAACATTGCATGGGATAGAAACCCTCCAATTTCAGAAGATGTGTCAACTACTGACAGGTGAGATTCAGGCAGAAACTACTCCTGCAAATAGAATATCACACAACTCTTTGCTGCAGGTTTCCTACCCCTTCCCTTGAAATATCTGGCATTTAGGATTGACGGAAACAAGTACTATTCAAGCCATTAATACACAAAATACACCACAGTACAGCACTTCTGAAGTTCCTATGAAATGAAAAAATACATCATACAGACAGTGTTTGCAGATGCAACATCTGGCTTATCCTGAAAGCACATGCAGACTTCATCTTAAAGTTTTACGGTCATTCAATTAAATTCTGGAAGTTTGGCTCTCAGTTTAAAACACAGTATCAACCCACAAGACATCTTTGAATGAATAAGGCTGTAGTCAGGTACTAGAAACATAAGGTTCACCTATCTGGGCTTGTTGACTAACAGCCAGACCTAAAAAAAAGGACTCGGATATCATGCTGCCAAGTGTTCCTGCACCTACAAATAAAGCACACCAACTCTGAAGCAGAATTCACCACCAAAATGCCCATCTGCACTGAATGGGATGCACAACCACTCCACCAAGTGGTGCCAGGCTTGAGTGACCCAGTGAAAAACAAGGGATGAGTACAAGAAAAACTGTCTTTCGCTCCTGGATTAAGATGTCCAATTGCTGCTTGCAACAGAAGCAGAAAGCCTGCAGTTTGACTTTCCTTCCATCTTTGACTGCCCAAGCTATCAAACTACAGCATCAGCTTTTTCCCTTGACCATTCTCTTTCTGCACCCTTTAAACTTGCTGCACAGTAGCCCTGTTTCAAACAAAGGTTTGCAGAGATTTCCTGTGTTCCTCCCCCACCCCTGCATTACCTGCTGAAACAACCTGGTAATAAAACACTATTCAGAAACTAAAGGTGTGAGTTGAAGCCATCTCAAGCAAAGATTTGACCCAAATCTCCCATTTCCTGAGCAAGTGCTCTAACAACCAGATGTACCTGCAAGCTTTACCACTTAACTTTCAGAAAAAAGTGATTGCTGAACATAATGTTATGATTTGTGTATTAGTCATAACCTAAGCATCTTACTGAACCAGATTCTTGAAGCAAGGTAGGTTTGAAACCCAAGTGATGGTAAGTATGAGAAATGTCTATGTTCAGTTCTGCCCAGATGGAGCACCCTCAGCACCTTTCTGGGGTCATTCAAATCTTTTGAGCATCAACACTTAAAGACCATTGATTCCAAAGCCCGATAGGAACAACAGAGCAGGCTACTACAGCACACTAGCTTAAAAAAAATAAGCTGATGCGAGAGGCAGCTGAGCAAAGATTACGTCCACAACTACAGTTTGAAACACAACTTTTCAACATGAAGAGGATATTTTAACAAAAAACCTGCAATAAAAATACCAACTACATTTTATAGCTATGTAGATATTAATCTCTAGGCTGAAAGGACCCAATCATTAACCTTCCAAGTTGTTCAGTGCAGTGACTCTACTACTCTCTGTTGCTCTTTCTCAGACTGGACTTCAGCACTTTCCAACAGACCCTTATTCTCCAGTTTCCTGACTTGCTGACAGAACAAAAGCAGGCATGAACTGAAAAACAGGAAATGCTGAAATAATTCTACAAAGGCACTTTCCATGGGCATGCCAAGATACCTTTCATCCAAACTTCTGCAATGCCCGTGCAACAGTCTGAGCAATCTTTCCATCCTTACCACAAACCTCATTTCATATCATCGTGATGTTTAAAGTTTGAGCTTGAGTTGTTTACTCTCTGCAAAAACAACATGGCCATTCCAATCTGCATCACATTCTTCACATTGTTTTAGGATCAGTTATCTTGAATTCTGTTTTTTGTAAGGCAGTTATCCACCAGGGGGGTTGGATATTCACTGCTTCCTCAGGTGATCCGTGTCCTCAAGCTGAGAGCAAAAAAAAAGTCCAACAACTTAATCTAATAGAATCTAATAGAAAGAATAATCTCCTGACCTGAACTTTTAACTAGAAAAATATACACATTCAAAGTAACACATTCAAATAGTTGCAGGAGAGGTAGGTTAGGTACAATAAAGTGTAGTAGTATCTGCAGTCACTGATGTAAAAATATGCATTTTATCAAGATGCTTCCAGATGCAAACAGTTGTTTAAAACCTAGCATATCAGGATTAAATGCTTTGCAAAAGCTGCAATAGATTACTGCAGGTTGATTATTGCAAGTTTCTATGACAAAAGGTAAGGGCTCTGTGAGCTCTATTTTTCTAGCTTTAGCAAAATTCTTTTTTTAAAAGCTCTGTGCCAACATACCTATTTAAATAGCAGTTAATAATGAAGTAAGATTATTTGATGTTCTTTATGAAAAACGTAATAATGAAATGTAAATTTTGCATGATATTGTCCATCTTTTCATTTGGTTCTAAAAGTAAACTTTTCATAACTGAAGCCACGTGTATTTATTTACACACTGAAATATATGGGCTCAGCAATTTACATGGGTTTGATTTTGTGTGCTTTACCTGAAGAATGAACTTTTGCTTGTGTAATAATGTTAACAAACCCATTTGCTTTTACTGCGGTGGGCAAGCCTCCAGATGCCAATCTCACATACTATATCCACCTTAAACACCACACTTCACCTTAAAGAAAAATCAAGTCATGCATCTGCACAACATATGCCTTCCAACCATTTTCCACCCTTCTTGGTTTTTAATAGAGACCTAACATGGTTGGGAATTAGTGTGCAGGGAGCAGTGATCAGTAGAAATTTTGCTGTTGAGTGCACCAGGAGCTGAATCAAGGGACAGGTGAGATGCCTGGTGTCCCTCACTGCTTTACCTCATACCCAACATGCCACACAGTCAACTACTGTTGACCCAGTAGTAAGGAGTGAACTGCTGTTGCGCGCTAGCTTTGGCGAGACTCAGGAGAAAAACAGAAGCTGTCCCACTCTGAACAAAGAGGAAGAGCGTGTGAAGTTATTCACAAAGCGAGAACTTGCCACAGAGCCTTCCAGCATCCCAATCGCGGTGTGTTAAGCAACACGTGCAAGCAAGATAAGAAAACTTTTGTAAGTTTTCTCCGTTGCATTCTTACGCTACCTCGCTTTCACGCCGGGCAAGTATTTTTGATCGACTCTTACCGCTTGCAACAGAGAGGTAAGTTTACACTGGCGACAGCACGAGGCATCCCTCGGGCCCGACCCTGCCCCTGGGGACGCCCCGTCTCTCCCCCGGGGCCGGGGCCCCGCTGCTGCCGCCCGCGGGGGCCGCGCGGGGGCTCCGCGGCGACGGGGCGGGCGGGGGCCCGGGCCGCCCCCGGGTTTCTCCGCGCTGCGCGGCGCTTCTCGCCTCCCACAAAGGCGGCGGGGAGAGAAAAGGCTCTCGGAGGGGGAGGGCGGCCGCGGAGATGGGGAGGAAGGGGGGGTGCAGGGCACAGCGAAGCAGCAGCGCGGGCGGCTCCGCCGGCCCCCAGCCCGCCTGCCCCCGGCGGGGCGCCCCGGCCACCCGCAGCGGCTCTCCCGCAGGGGGAAGGGGCACCCCGCCGGGGCTCCCCCAGAGAAACCCTGCCCGGCACCCGGCGCGCGTTTGCAAACAAGCACTGCAAGCATTGCACACACACAAACCCGTGCACACTCACTCACACACGCATGCATGCATGCACACAGCGAGCCGCGCACCCCCGCGGCGGGGCACCCCCCGCCCTCACCTCGGGGCTGGCCCTGCCCCGGCGCCCAGAGCAGCGAGGCCACCAGCGCCACCAGCACCAGCCGCCCGCCGCTCCCCATCGCTGCCGCCGCCGCCGGCTCCTGCCCGGCCCCCGAGTGCGCCCGCCTTATATGCTCCCCGCCCCCCCCCCACGGCCCGGCCCGCCCCTCACCGCGCCGCTGTCCTCGGCCGCTCGCATTTTCAAGTGCTCTCAACATTAAGCTGCTCGGGTTTTTCGTGCAAATTTGTCACCCTCCCCTCCCCAGCTTCGCAAATTCGTGCCCGCGCTGAGGGTTTCCAAGCCGCAGCAAGGCAGCCATTCAGCCGTGTTTCTAAACTGAAAGAGTTAAAGTTACCTGCTTTTGTCCTTTTGAAAGTCTTTGCGATGTTTTGACGCTCCGCAGCCTTTTGAAATTAGCATAAAATGCAAAAAAGTGGGTGTAGAACTTCTCTTGCTAGAGAAGTTGCAGTGAAAGTTCATTCGGATTTGGCTTTCTTGTTTTTACGCTTGTCAGTCACACAGCTCATGTCCACAGTACTCCTTAATCAATACCCCAAATAAGTTGCAGCGAGGAATGAATTTTTCCTGGAACAGCAAGAACTGTGTGGATGCACAGTGCAAAATGAGTTACTTGAGGTTGGGGAATTTTAGTCAAAAGATACCGTGTCTCAAATGCAAATCCCCGCTGGCAACTAATGGCTGGTTATTGAGATTTTAGGGAAGCATTATGTTGCTCTGTAATGTATTGCTTTTTAAACCACATTTCAAAATGCAGTAATATCAATGAGCTGCATAAGCAGAGTTATGTTGCAAGTGTGTTCTTGAAGTTGGGGGGAGCCACTGGTGGAGTTCAGACTTCAGTGTGGTTGACAAGTTGTTTTTATTGATAATGGTAAAGAAATTCAGGAAAAGAGTAGTAGTTTTTATCTTTTATATAAAATAAAGCTATTTATTACCACATAACTTAGAGTTATGAGTTAGACGTCAGAATGCATAGCAATGTTTTCATGCAAAACATAGACAAACAGGAAAAAATCTACAGGTCAAGGAGATAAAAAATGAAAAAGTTCTGCCATAAAAAGTTATCAAAGGCCTTCAAGCCTACAAATAAATAACACTCAGCATCTGTCCCTTCCAACAGATCAATCCTGTGCTCACACCATGAACTTCTTAAATTTCAGGACAGGCAAGGAGGAAAGCAAAACATCTGTGGAGAGAAAAGTCAACAAATTTCAAGAGCCAAAGTGTCATTAGTTCTAAAATCATAGAGGTCAGGTTAAGGAATCCTCTGTGCAGGATTGCAAATACCAGTTGGGAGCCAAGTACAAAGGAAAGGGAAAGAGGAGCATCTGTGCAACGTAAAATCATGCCAATTTTCAGCTTTATAATCAGTTTAACCATTTCTTCAAATTCCAACGAGCTGAATATTACTTTCTTGCATGCATGCAATGAGTAAGTCCCAGTTCTTTTCTACATGCAGTTACCCTCATCAGAGCATTCCAAAAGAACTAGAGAATGTACATTGAGACACAGCTCTGGACTGTATCATTAGACCAGATTATTGTAGTATACCTAAACATCTATTTGCAGCTTCTAACTGGAAAGTATACATTGTGTTAGTCTGCAGGAGTACATCCCTATTGTTCAGTGTCTATTATAACCATTCGCTGGGAAAACTGACTCTCATCAAATTTCACTTGAGCATGTACCTCTCCTGAGATAAGAGAATTACTGTGTTTTCTATCATTTCCTTTGTCCACGGTTCATTGCTGTTATTATCAAGTACCAAACAGTCAGAATGATCCTTGGTTCAAGACATACCTCTATTAATATAATCCCTTCCTAACCTAAGTTTCTTAAGAGCTTTAAATGATTATACCTTTAGATGAGAATCTCAGTCTCTTAAGCAAGTGTAATGCCGCTGTCCATTTACACTGAGTGCATCAAGTACCATAAATGAAAGATTAGAAATTTCTTAGTCTTTGACAAACTAATCCAATGAGAAAATGGAATGCTGTGGTACAGGTAAGATCGTGAGTGAATTGAGAAATGTGTGAGAGAATGAGAGCATTTTAGGGCACTGTGCTTTCGTGCATGTTTATACAGTCCCCATAGATCACACGCATAAGCTGAAACTCTGAACATTACTATAATATATATGCTTAACATAAGTAGCAACACTGCAAATTAAAATAGCACAGCAGAGTTTAGATTATAAAATGATGAAGTTGCTACTGCTCCAACTTTTCTTGAAAAAAAAGACAGAGATGGCACAATCTTTAGGAAAGTTATTTTCTGAATACCTCACAGTTGTTTGTTTGGCTAATTAAAATTTACTCCAAAATAAAGCCCAAAAAAAGATTTTTGCTATGTAAAACAAGAAAAAAGTTAACTGTAAAACCTAGAAAATATTCAGAGATGTGATTACAGGGAACATCTTAAATCCTTATTTTCAGTTCTTCATAAATTAGAATTGCCTGGAGGACTAAGCATTTCAGTTGCAAGGGAATGGAAAATGCTCGTATTTAGGATTATCTAGCACAAAGTGAATGCATTAATCTAGCCATCTGTGGATGACAACCTATTGATAAAAACATTGCCTTTGGCAAAAACTGAGGTTTGGGAGAATTCAGACTGGAGAAAGATACAAAGTCTGGTGGAACCTCTCTGCTATCCTGCACTTAAGTAAACTAGACGTGAACACTAAATATGTTTTTTCAGCGTTTGTCTGTGTTGCTGAGCTTAAGACAGAACTATTGTGCTAATGGCAGGTTCCCTTCAGGCCCCTCAGGAGCCCAGCATCACCTTCTGACCCTCAAGGGCAGCAGGGGCACTTGTAGCTGTCAGCAGGGCTGTGTTTTTCCCCATCCCTGACATTTACTAACTTGCACATCCCACCATCCCACCTTACCACCCATCCCACTCTCAGGGATCCTTCTTCTTCATGTTCAGCGCATTCCTATTATATGAACACCTTTGATGCAATACTTGATTGAAGTGGGGTAGGGAATTTTGAGTATCTTTCATAAGGAAGTGCACTGATCTAACCAGTCAACTGTCCCACCCAGAATTAATTTTAATGTTTAAGTAAGTGTTTTATTAATAGGGGTATGTTACAACAAAGGGCCTTTCCGATTGTTAGCTGTTTGGTTTTTTGCTGGGCTTTTTTTGCACAAACCTGTAATCCATCCTGTCTCATTATCTCATAAGCACCACCCAATGTTCTGAAAAAGTGTTCTGGAAAAAATTATTACTAACAATCAGAGGAAAAAACAATACAGTAAACTGCCTGTCTGCCTCTAATAAACATTCACTCTCTACTAAAAGCTGCTTTAGATAAGCCTTCAGTTGTTCCCCAGAAACCCTTCAAGTGCTTTTCTCCCTCTCTCAGAAAAGTGCGTCCGGAAGGTTAATAAATCTGATCTGTGACAGACCAAAGAGAAGGGTAAATTCAAAGCAAAAGGCTCTTCACAGCACAGCTTGCCTACATCTTCCTTTCGGCAGAGAAAACACCTCTACGACTTGAGTTGCAGGCAGCGTAATTCAAAGGTGGAGGCGTGGGGCAGGCCCATCTGGCTTCCCTACTGGCATTCCTGCGCTGCCAGCGTGGCACTCCACTTCGGGAGCAAAAATCTTCGCCCTTTCTGCTCTTGAAAGTGATTTCAAGCTGTAACTTGAAGTCTATGTTGCAATAATTTGGCTCTGAGATGACAAAGGCTTCTGCGAGGATTAAAGAAAATCTGCTGTCTCAAGGGAAGGGGGGAAGCAGCTGCTCCAGGAGGCGGCACCGTGCTGTCACAGGTAAGTGGGAAAGGAGCAAGTGGATTGAAGGGCTCCAGCCTGGCCGGAAAAGGCATGGTGCAGGCCAGCTCAGGGACACAAGGTTGCTCAAGGGCTTGTGCACCTCGCAGTGTGGACTTCGCTGGCCCCCGGAGTTGTCCAGACTTAAGCGCCTGTGAGTGAGGAAGACTGGGTTGGGAGAGAAGTTGCTCTAGGGCAGTCTGGGTGCAAAAAGAGGAGAGGAGAAGAAAAACGGGAAGAGAGAAAATGGGAAGTTCTGCATAAATTCCTACTCCACCCCCAGAATGACAGCTCCCATAGCACCGAGGGTTTTAGTGTCTGTGCTATCCCCCAAGCCTGCTACGTGCCCCTGCCCTCCTGAACCTCCCGAGAGCTGCATGCTCCTCACGCTGGCAGCCTGGAGGTTTTTTGGGTATCCTTCTGCCCAGACTTGCAGCAGGCTGTGAACCCCCAGTCACCTCTTTCTATCACTCCCCTTAATGCCAGCCTGGGTGATAAAGGTTGGGGCAGGGGGCCAAAAAGAAGAGGCAGACAAAAGAAGAGAGAATAGACAGAGAAAGAAATGGTTCTTGGGTTAGAGAAGAGAAGAGAAAAGCAAACTGAGCTTGGGAAAGAGAGGAGGGAGGAAAGTGCTACAGTTCAGTGACAGAAACTAAGAAGAAAGAGTCAAAAAAGCAGAGGAGGAGGCAAGGAGCATAGTTATCCAATACACCTTATTTTGAAATTAAAGAGGGAACATCTCTTTATACTGTGGCATGTATATATCACATGCTTGCAACATGCCTAGGCACCAGACTTCAAAAATAATTCTCGTAACTCCTGTCCCTTCATGGCTACCAAAGCATGAGTTATGGGGAGCAGAAGACATTGGGTAGCTGGAAGCCAACTTTTATGCCTGCAAAGAACAACAGGGTTTGGAAATAGGTTATAAAACCTGCACTATGGTCACTGGTTCTACACTGTAAAATGCATGTTGATGTTTTTCTGTTTATTTGTTTCTGCTGTTTTCCTATTAGAACTGACTGAAACATTGGCACTGAATAACATTGAAGGCAAGACTCAACATGCTTTATGTGAATAAGCTCATAGTCTGGAAATTGTGATTATTATTCAGCAGGAAAGATTGGATGGCATACTGTGTTATGGTAAATATATTCCCTCCCAAAGTTACAGTGAATTCACATCATTTTTTCTTACTTCTGTTGGAAAAAATGGAACCCGTAGACAATACAGAATACAATACCATCACCATTGGTAATCAGCAACAACTCTTCCATAATGCTGTTTTCAGCAGGGAAACTGCCCAGTAAACTTAAGACCTGCCTTTTTAAATTTGAAATACAGACTAGGCATGGGGCTTTTCCTTGTTTGAACTGTTTGTAAGCACCTCAGGGCTCCAGCAGTTCATGCAGGGGAAGGAGTGGCCACAGGTAGATTCATGACAGGCATCTATAATGTGAAGAACAAGGGTTAAGAAAAGGATAAGTTTTAAATCTCCCTGATCATCTCCAAGCTGATCTTGGGGTTTGGGGAAGGTCTTGTAGGACTTGAAGGATCCAAAACTATCACTTGCAAATTTTGTATTAGGAAGGGGAGAGAATATAACTTTGCCCTCCTAGAGAAGTGCAATCTGAATGGCATTTAATTTGGGCTCCTAAAACCTTAAATATTTCTGAATAGATAGAGAACTCCTATCATAAAATAATTCAGCTCCTATTTTTAAACCACAGTTGATTTATGAGAGCAGATTAAAATTTGGGACTAATTTTTGTTTCTTTGTTATTTTACAAAGTATATTAATTAGGAATTTATCAGTTAATCACATCTTCTGATCCTTTTTTCAGTGAGCTTGGGTTTCTTTTCAAGTATCACAGGGTATGCAATTTGGCAAAGATCTGAAGGATGTCAGTATTGTTCCAGTGGTTGAGTTTTTAACAGCAAGTGCCAAAATTTTGCTGCTCACAGACATATATCTGCCTATGCAAAATCTGTGTTAAAAGAAATTGTCTTGCTGTGCGATTAGCAAGGTTTCATCACCTTTTTATAAAATATTATCTAGAGATAATGCAAGAAACAAAACTTCTAGGAAGTAGAAGATGAAAGCCAAGCGCTTAGTTTTGTGACTTCATACTCCAAATTGTGGAGCACTGAACATCTTCTGTTGTCTTCAATAGCTTTTAAAATAAAGTCATTGATTTATACACTTAAGCATGGATTTATAGACAACTTTACACTTCAGTAATAGAAACTTGCCATAGAATCTAAATTCAAGAGGAGAGGCAATGTAATTTCATTTATGTGGGAGGAAACAATACGCACATAATGGAAGCTATTTTTTATCTTAACTAGCATTACTGATATTTTGCAAAAGAAGTGCCTTACACCTATCAGGGAAGCCAGTATTAACAAACCAAGCAATTTACCACTTCCATTTTTCAAGAAATTAAGCCTGCCTTAGAGTGAAAACAGCAGCCAATTTTCTTAAAAAAAAAAAATCCAAAAAACTATGTCAGGTTCTGGACATACAGGAATATGAGGAACAGTAGAGGACAAGACTTTCCAAAACCAACACTAACTCTTCGTGAAAGCAGGAGAATGTGTCTCCCCATTGCCTCACGGGTATCCTCTGATGACTTAAGCATTTCTCAACCACATTTTCACATGTGGATAAAAAACAGACAGTGAGGTCTTGAAGACTCTGTGCTGCACCTTTCTAATGCTATTTAGAGGTATTCTCTGCTTCCCAGACATTACTATTAATATATAGAATGGAAGCAGAGTTAAGGCTTATATTTTATCTTTAAAATTAACTTTGCATTATTTAAAACATATGATTTTGAATTAAATACACTCAGGTTTAATTAAATACAGGCAGCTCATCCTTTATGTTGTGTTGAAAGAATAGCTTGATTTGGAAAATGGGGGAAATCTTATGCCCTTTTAATTCTAAAAAAAATCAAATCAAAATAAAAATGTGTAAAAGGACAAAGCTTAGGAGGAAATCTTCTGTTAACTACTGACAAGTTAAATTGTGCTGACTGGAACTTTTTTTCTGAGTCCCTTTTTACATATGTAGTTACGTACAGTGTGAAGCTAGTGGTAAATTTTACTGAGTCTGACAGTAGCATTTTCTCTGTCTTTTGTAGTGGTGTAAACAAATGCATATTAGGGAAGATTCAGGCAAACGTTTTTTAGTATCCATTGAGGTATCAACTCCACATTAAAAAGAGTTATAATTAAAAATTCATGAGATAGATACTGGAAATGTTTAGGATCTGGACTGCTTGGTAAGAGTCAACTGTGTCTACATAAATATTACACTACATGATGGATGGATTGTCAGGCTGTATTTATCAAGTAGTGTTTCTGTGTAAACTCAGTTGCTAATTAGAGGTTTGTTTTGGAGAAGGAAACAGACAAAGCCAATCAGCTTGATGAGGGGAGAGCTTAAGAGGTGAGCTCTCTAGCTGTCTGCTGCTTCAATCAAGAAGTGCCTGTGCTTGAATAAATGGAAACATTACCACGTTTTAGTCAATCGTTAACTGTAAAGACATCGCATTACCATTCCTTTAAACGTCCTCTTGAATTCCTCCTGCCCATTTCTGTTTCTCTTTGGAAATACCTCCTCATTCCTCACAGGAGAAGGACAGTGGTGCGTGCCATCCTCCAAGCAGCATTTAAAATTCTTCTACAAAAACACTCTGTTCTCCTTCCACATTTCCCTCTATTGTCATGCAGGCCGACCCGAACTCCGGGAGAATATGTGCATTTCTGGCAAGACTTTTTTTTTTTTTTTTTTTTTTTTGCTTTCAAGACTTTTATAAATGCTAGCAAGAAAGAGGGGAAAAAAAGAGCTATGATCGCTGCTGTTTTTTTGATAAAATATCAGGAACTGAAAAAAAATTGAAAGTTGCTCAATGAAAGAGTGATTGAAAATGAGCCAATTATAAAATGAACAAGTCAGCATATAAATTTTATTCAGTGATTCTTGGTGAATACTTTATATTATAACGTTTCCAAAGTACTTTATAAACTTTACAAGCTGATGGCACAAACAATACGTATGGATCCATTAATTGGCATCACAACGAAGCGACAAACACAAGACCATACAAGAAAAAGTTAAACTTTAAATTCATAACGAGATCATCAGCATATGGGTTAGGAATTTCCCAGTGAGAATTTTTAGAGCCATTTCAATTTTCAGGTGCTGTTAAGCTATTTGCAATGAGGCTGTGCTTTGGTTCAGCGTACTGTGTTGTTGTTACAGGACATTTAGATTTGATTTCTAATTAGATAATTGTTTAATACTAATTCAAGTAATACCCTTTTATTTATTTTAAAAATAAAGAAGTCTTTAAAGCACATTAAAGAGTAATTAAATACTTATAAAGCAAAATACTTAATTATTAAAAATAAAAGAAATAAAAAATGCACTAATTTAATTTGATCTAATTTGAATTTTAAGGCCTATATTCTGTTTCAGTCCAGTCTGAAAGTATCGCTACATACGTATTTATGGACTGTTTGAAATCTTAGTTCATCAAGCTCAAAATTTTCCTGATTTCATTCTGCAGTCACTTAATATATCCACTGGATGGCACTGTAAAACTGCAAGTTAAAACCTTTAACTCCTTTCTGACTAACATCCTTCTTTAACTGTGCTAATGAAATAAATGCAACCTGTGCTTTCAAAGCAGAGACCTCCAGCTGCCGCTTTACTGCTAAACTTTTGCATTTTTCACACCTTTTATAACGCCAGGTAGAAAAAAACAGATTCATCTTTACTTAGCCCCTGCTAATCGCTGCCTGCAGGCCAGCGCTTCACATTGACCGTGCCTGCCGGGATGATGGCCAGCTCTGGACGCTTCAGGCAGACAAAACAGTCACTTGGATGGAAAAAATGATGAGACAGGCTCTCTGTAGGGGAGTTTTCCTGATTCTGAACAGTTTAGCATTAGCTGATTTCAGAAAGCAGGAGGCTTGTGAATGTATTTTTCACCTGCCTAACGTAACTTATCAGCTGCATAAATGCCTTTGTCATGCGTATAATGAGTGAAGAGTCACAACGTCAGGCTTATTTCATATACTGTTCTGCTGACGGCATTTCTGTAACAGAGTCCGGCAAAAGTTGCAGACCTGCAGGGGAAGGAGAGGGGTATGGATGGATGCAGTAGCCAACATGCAGGATTTAAAATTAATGCAATTACAATAAGTACTTCTTGTCTGTAGCATTTTAACTACATTTAATAAAAGATTATCTATCTTTTACTTTATCAAAATGCCACACTAGCTTCATCTCTTTGAAAAACAAAGCAAAACAACTTTCATGGGGCCTTTGTTCCCTCAAAATTTCTGGTATATGTTTCTTCCTGTCACCATACTCAACTAACATGTTAGCATTTAACAAATGGAAAGTCTTCCAAGTTCATGAGTTTCATTGCTTTGCCAGGGTGACTGTATTTACTTTTATATGTTTTGTGTCATATTGACAGAAGAATAAATTCCACATCTCTTACTCAAGCAAATCTCTCATTAAAGTCAGTTTGAATTTTATCACAGAAAAAAAGTGAGTAACTGAACCTGGAATTTGGAATTAACATGTGCCAGAATTTGCAGCAGTGATTCCAGTAAAGCCAACAAAATCTGAAGAGTTTTGCTTGAGATCAAATCTTTTTGTTAATGGTAAATAATTAATAGACAATTCTTACTAAAAAATACTGTCTATGTAAGCTAATAGCTATTCAGTTAAAATTCAAATGCCTCTTTTTTTTTTCCTCTAATACATATTTTAAAAAAACTGACTTCAAAATAAAGTTCATTTTCTTGTCCGTGTGAATTGGCTACCCATTATGAAACAGTCTTTCCAAGAATATCTGAAACAGAGCAGCTATCATGACAATTTTCAATAAATGATTCCTGGCTAGGACTCTCAGAGGAAGAGAAACCAAATGATATTGAATTATCCTTTTATCTCCAAAAGAGATCTTCCTGAATGAGGGCTGAGGCACTGTGAGGAACTGGTTTTGGAGCACTTGCATTTCTGCCACCACTATTTGACCTGTTCTCTGAAAAGAGAACCTCCCAAATTTCCGTTTGATGTGTGAGATTTCACAGGACAGAGGTGGAAAATAGCCAGTGGCTTGAAGAAGGAGGGAGTTAATGCAGTAGTAGTAATACACCAGTTCAGCTCCTACTGGGGGAATGTGGGATATGCAGAAAGGCACCCAGGTTATAACTGAAGTGGGATGTGCTGGTGTGTCAGTGATGCAGGGCACATAAACCTGGGAGCAGCACAGCCAAACCAGGCGTAACTCCTCTGACACAAGGCGCAAGGTGCCAGTCAGCTCCCCGAAGACGCGCTGCTGGCCAGCAGATTCCCACCCATGTCCGCGGCATGGGGCAGTGCGGGCAGCGTGGCCCCACTGCCTGCTCCCCCAGCCCAGGCTCTGCTCTTCCTCACCTCCAGAGGCAAAGAAGGTGGTCTTGAATTTCTGGGGGAAGAGCTAGTTGTAAGGGGAAAGTGGTTTAAGCACAGCACAGACACTGCTGGGCGAGCTGGATGTGTTCCTCTGGCTGGAGTGCTCTCGCTGAAAACCTTTCATTCACATAGAGTTGAATCTTTTCTTTCTATGTTCCCAGACAGCATCACCTGTTTTGCAAATTGCAAGCCTTGGTTACAGATAAAGTAATCTAGCCCAGTCAAGTGCCATGGCTTTTTAGCTTTTTGAAAGAAAAAATGTGTGTGGTTCTGCTTGGTGGGCAGACTTGTTCCAGCTGGAAGAGCAAAGGACTCATGTCAGACTCAGTGATGGCTGATGCCCAAGGCACTAAAGCCATGGTGAGAATCCGGGTTTCAATACTTCTCTGAATAAAAGCTATTATGGTAACATGTCAGGGCATTTTAACTAGCTTGAAGTCTTATTTTTTTTGAATCAGGATGCACACAGATTTTTAGTATTTCCTGAAAACACACATCGCATGTTTTAATCATATCATCATAATTCTGAATTCAAGTTAATGAATAAAATACCAACTACTGAACTGTGCACATTTCTAAGTACCCATTCTCATATAATTAGCAATGTATTTCAGTGTCTTCTTTATGCTCTGCTAGGATGCTCAGTGGTGTAGAGAGAGAAATCTCACAAACAAGAGTACCGCCAAGCCTTGCACCAGACCTGGTCCTTATACCCTACTGTCATCTGCATTTTCTTTAAAAGTCTTTGAATTAATACTTTAAATATTTATACTGTGATTCTTTTCCCTGTTTTTTCTCAGGAATTAATGGGTTTTCAGTTAATAAATTATATCATGTACATTTAATAGCTTCAGCAGTGTGTGAAAAATCTCTATTCAATAGAGCTGGAAAGACTCACACTTTTCTGTCTTCACTACCTTCACTGCCACAACAACGGAACAAATTCAATGGATGTTGTATAGTTGTGTCCCACTGAAAATGTCAACACAAAGTTTGAATGAAAGGAAGTTAGCTGTACAGGCATAATTTTCTATCAATCAGTAGACGAAGCTCTTTCTAGTGTAAGAAGTAGGGAAGGGATGTGATGATGTGACCATAAGAATATGCGCGAAGCTCCCCCATTTTTAACTTTGAGATACATGTGAATGTTTTAAGAGGCAAAGCGAGAGGGTCACATTCCAAATGGGAATTAACAGGTGCGACCTCTAAAATAAACAACACTGGCTGACATTGATTCTGAATTTGGCCTGTTGTTTAGAAAATATTTTTGGCTGGTTAACACCACAGTGAGAATACAAAATACTTTCACAGAGTCACAGGTGTTCTCAGATTATTTAAATGCAATGGAATACATAAAAATGTTATTTGATTCTAGAAAAAAGTAATTATTTATATTTTAGTTATAAAGATTATGAAAAGACTTGGCAGTGAAATGAATGTATGCATTAGGCTTTTATTGTCAAAGGAATGGGTTCAATCTCAGACAAAAGGGTGATAAAGAACATAGCTATTTCACCTTGAAGGCAAATCTAGGCATGAGTTTAAGAACAAAAGAAGTTTTCATTTTCTGTAAAACAAAACAGTTATAGTCTGTAACAAAATCCATTTGGAGATAGTGTGAGCCCAGACTAGCAATCTTTGAAAAGTCAGTGAAATACATTTTTTATTAGAAGAATGTGAATGTAGAATGAAGATCAGATGCACACAAATCTGTGGGGTGTATTTTCTTTAGGAGAAATAGAGAGGCTATTATTGAGAAATAAGATTTGTAACAGGAACTCAGTTTCCAAGTTAACAAATGCCTCCTGTAAACCACATAAATGCTTGTTTCAGGGTTGGGGTTTCTTTTCCTTTTACAAGAGGGTTTATATGTTTCAGAAACACAACTACCATTTGGCCTCTTCAGGGACCTACTTGGAGGAATCCCATGGGTTAGGCCCCTAGAAGGAAGGGGCGTTCAAGAGAGCTGGTTAATATTCAAACATCACTTCCTCCAGGCTCAAGAGCGGTGCATCCCTATGAGTAGGAAGTCAAACAAAGGAGGTAGGAGACCTGCATGGATGAGCAAGGAGCTCCTGGCAAAACTCAGCCAGAAGAAGGAAGTATACAGAAAGTGGAAAGGGGGACAGGCCACTTGGGAGGAATATAGGAACATTGTCAGAGTATGCAGGGATGCGACGAGGAAGGCTAAGGCCCGTTTGGAATTAAATCTGGCTAGAGATGTCAAGGACAGCAAGAAGGGCTTCTTCAAATACATCAGGAGCAAGAGGAAGACTAGGGAAAATGTGGGACCTTTGCTGAATGGGGTGGGTGCCCTGGTGACGAAGGATGCAGAGAAGGCAGAGTTACTGAATGCCTTCTTTGCTTCAGTCTTTACTGCTCAGGCCAGCCCTCAGGAACCCCAGACCCTGGAGGCAAGAGAGAAAGTCTGGAGGAAGGAAGACTTTCCCTTGGTCGAGGAGGAGTGGGTTAGAGATCATTTAAGCAAACTTGACACCCACAAATTCATGGGCCCTGATGGGATGCACCCACGAGTGCTGAGGGAGCTGGCGGATGTTATTGCTAAGCCACTCTCCATCATCTTTGAAAGGTCATGGAGAACCGGAGAGGTGCCTGAAGACTGGAAGAAAGCCAATGCCACCCCAGTCTTCAAAAAGGGCAAGAAGGAGGACCCAGGGAACTACAGGCCAGTCAGCCTCACCTCCATCCCTGGAAAGGTGATGGAGCAGCTCATCCTGGAGGCCATCTCCAAGCATGTGGAGGAAAAGAAGGTGATCAGGAGTAGTCAGCATGGCTTCACCAAGGGGAAATCATGCTTAACCAATCTGATAGCCTTCTCTGATGGAATGACTGGCTGGGTAGATGAGGGGAGAGCAGTGGATGTTGTCTACCTTGACTTCAGCAAAGCTTTTGACACTGTCTCCCATAACATCCTCATAGACAAGCTCAGGAAGTGTGGGTCAGATGAGTGGACAGGGTGGTGGACTGAGAACTGGCTGAATGGCAGAGCTCAGAGAGTTGTGATCAGCGGCACAGAGTCTAGTTGGAGGCCTGTAGCTAGCGGTGTCCCCCAGGGGTCAGTCCTGGGTCCAGTCTTGTTCAACTTCTTCGTCAATGACCTGGATGAAGGGACTGAGTGCACCCTCAGCAAGTTTGCCGATGATACAAAACTGGGAGGAGTGGCCGATACACCGGAGGGCTGTGCTGCCATTCAGAGAGACCTGGACAGGCTGGAGAGGTGGGCGGAGAGGAACCTCATGAAGTTCAACAAAGGCAAGGGCAGGGTCCTGCACCTGGGGAGGAATAACCCCACGCACCAGGACAGGTTGGGGGTTGAGCTGCTGGAAAGCAGCTCTGCGGAGAAGGACCTGGGAGTGCTGGTGGACACCAAGTTAAGCATGAGGCAGCAATGTGCCCTTGTGGCCAAGAAGGCCAATGGTATCCTGGGGTGCATCAGGAAGAGTGTTGCCAGCAGGTCAAAGGAGGTGATTCTCCCCCTCTACTCAGCCCTGGTGAGGCCACATCTGGAGTACTGCGTCCAGTTCTGGGCTCCGCGGTACAAGAGGGATGTGGCACTACTGGAGCAAGTCCAGCGAAGGGCTACAAAGATGATTAGGGGACTGGAGCATCTCTCTTATGAGGAAAGGCTGAGAGAGCTGGGCCTGTTTAGCCTGGAGAAGAGAAGGCTGAGAGGAGATCTTATCAATGTGTACAAGTATCTGAAGGGAGGGTGTCAAGAGGATGGGACCAGACTCTTTTCAGTGGTGCCCAGTGACAGGACGCGAGGCAACGGGCACAAACTGAAACACAGACAGTTCTGTCTGAACATGAGAAAAAACTTCTTCACTGTGAGTGTGACAGAGCACTGGACCAGGTTGCCCAGAGAGGTTGTGGAGTCTCCTTCTCTGGAGATATTCAAAACGCGCCTGGACGCAATCCTGTGCAACGTGCTCTAGGTGACCCTGCTTGAGCAGGGGTTGGACTAGATGATCTCCAGAGGTCCCTTCCAACCTCAGCGATTCTGTGATTCTGTGATTCTGTGATTCATTTTATGGGTTCTCATATTTATTACTGATTTGCTATATTTTTTTCCTTTTTGGGGACTTTTCCTTGTATCCATAAGTCTGCACAGATAAATGAGAATGCTGCAGATATACAGTGTAGCTGAGCTGAATACTTGTAACTCTTTTTGAAAACAGTGACCAGCTACAAAGAAACATAGCCAGAGGTCATACTTAGCGCTAAGTTGTTTCCAAAAAACTTAATTTTTTTTTCCACATTATCACTGTACTATTCTTCATGTCTGAAAGACTAAACAAAGCCCCTCCATGTCAGCACCTGTGTTGGAAACCCCCAAATTCCTAAATGTGTCTGGAGCCTTCATCAGGGGGCACTCTTGCCTTAAGTCAGCAGAGCTGAACTTGAGCTCTGCCTTAGCAAATGCTGTGCTGCCATGACAGTTAGGTCTCAGCTGAGATGTGTGATGAAAATTATGGTCATTGGGGCTGGACGAGAACCTGTCATGCTGCACATCATGACTAGGTTGGGGTTTATTGCTGCAGTGTCTTGCCTAATTCTTTTTCAACCTTCTTTTTTTAAGCTGTAACAGTAAAGATTAGAACTTCCTACAAACTACGCGTACAGCTGTGGAAGAAATATAGACCTGTTTGCTTCAGAGAATACAACCACATTTTGGGAACCAATTAGGATAAACTAACCGCGTTCTGTAGTCCCTGTCCTCTGAAGCAGCTGGTTCTGTCCTTTCTTAAAAACTCACAGGGGATCTGTGAGGCTTTCCTAACAAGAGGAAAATGGGAAAGAAGTTTGTGTGGGTGTGAAAAAGAGATTGATGGACTATTGCAGCTGACACTCTCACAAATCAGTGATGCAGAGTTGTGCTTATTATATAGCAACAAAATCTCTTACAAAACTAGCTATCATTTTTGCAGCAGATGATATATATTTTGTGTAGACAATTCAAATGACAGTCCATCTTCTAATGCTTTTCAGTGACTGTCTGAATACTTCAGTAAGTTATCCAGATACTCACCTCTGCAAGGCCTTTTTATGGTTATACACCATTCCTGATGGAGAACTCCTCCTAATTTATGTTTTCTGCCTTTCCGAGATTCTTTTTATTCAGAGCATTTATCTAAAAAATAATACATTAGCATTAGCATAGATAAGATGCTTTTATGAGATTTATTGGGGAGAGTTTGGGTGGACAGAAATAACATCTCCAACTAGTAGAGTGCCTTCGCAGAAGACTGAGCTGGGAGAACATCAGAAATTATCAATATTAGAAGACAAGAGTGGCATGTTCAGTGCTTTCCATCATACCCATGCCCGTGCTTTTATGCATCATTTCACTGATTAGGACCAGAAAGAGAAAAAATACGTTTTGCACCTAGGTCTTCCTGTGCGGGACCTGGCTGGTGTGTAGTCCTGCCTCCAGCAGCAAGATAGCAGCAGATGCCTCAAAGAAAGGCAAACTAAACATCAGAGTCGGCAGGTTCTCCTGCAGCCCTCCTCCCTCCTCACCATCTGAGGATGATGTCCTAATCCTCAGCAGCTACAACCTGGCTCAGTCCTCACTGCCTGAGATGTCCCCTGGAATCTTTGCTAGCCCTATCGAAATTCTCCGAATTAATCTACACCTATAGATCTTCAGTCTCTGTGTTGCTCTATCCAAATTTTTGCCCTCTCTCATTTTGCTATTACTACCTACTGGCCACTTTCTTTCTGCTTCTTCTCAACGAGTTAGCCATTTCTCACAGCTTTTAGAAGCACAAAACTTTCCCCTATTTAAATGCTGATTCAGAGTAATTATTGCTCTTGGATGAGGGTATTCTGCAAGATCATCGTTCAGCTTTCTATTGTTTGCATTCACCTCTTCCCTTTTGTTTAGGAGGCAGCCTTGTTCAACACAAACATTCTTCAACTCATCTAGGAGAGGGCATATCCTTGACTTACCATCATCTGTGATTTTTTTGCTTGACAGGTTGAAAAATGTGTACACCAATTTTCTTTGATGGTTTCCTTATCACTGTGAGCCTTCCTGAGG
Source organism: Apteryx mantelli (assembly GCF_036417845.1). Lineage (NCBI taxonomy): Eukaryota > Metazoa > Chordata > Aves > Apterygiformes > Apterygidae > Apteryx > Apteryx mantelli. Next base: position 55,399,741 of record NC_089979.1, read on the forward strand.
TGAAGTCTACTCACCCATTCAATTTTCATTCTGGAAGCAGTGTTAAGGCTATTAGCTGTGTCCACATAAGGATGGTCTTATAAAACTTGACATGCTTGTTAATCATAAATTCAGTAGGCATTCTGCCTCAATCTTAGTAGGGTCTGCTGTTGCTTCATTTATGATGTGAAGTCAGGGTCTGGGGGGAAGGTGTTGCACTTTTAGATCTGTATTTATGACAGGTAGCAGACAATGTTTAGTATTTCCATATCAGTTTCCAGTCAAGGAAGAGCACTTAGCTCTTTTCCATTTGTATTACATGTAGTTTGCTCCAGAGTAAGACAGTGAAGAAGTGCAGTTATAGAAGTTCAAGATTAGGTGGCTGCAATGTTCACTGTTCCTTATCAGTGGCCAAATACCACAGTTCCTCTGTCACCGTAGGAAGAAATATTACTCCAGCATTATGACACCATCATTTGGTGGGTAGGAAAAACAGAATTCTTAGAAATGTTTTTCTTACTGGTCCATTCCACCTGTGGTTCTTAAAGTGAAGCTGCCAAAATCTGTATTCCTGAAATTCTACCTGTCTTAACCCATAGAGTGCTGATGGTTTCTAGGCTGCTGGTTAAATATACATCAGGAGGACTGTGTACTTATATTCTATTAGGATTGCCAAACTGGCTTAATTAAGGCATTTGTAAAGCATTCTACTAGTCATTTTTTGCGAGCCAGCTTGGGCTCACAAAATGGCCTAGCAAAGTTCATTAACGCTTGAAAATCTGAGTCCTCTTCCATCCATTTCCAGAGTGGATGAGAGGGTGAAATGGACTGTAATCCTCTGTTAGCATCTGCCAATATGTTGCTCTGAGCCCACCAACATAGGTTATGTCTGCACCCATCCCTGGCTACAGATAAGATTTCTTATCATTTTGATAACAACTCAGTGCAACTCTGTTGTAATTGCATTTTCCTCTGATTGCTTACATTTCTTCAAATCCAATAAACTAAAAGTGAAATGCAGTGAGGTAGAAAACGTGTAGATCAGCACCAAAGATAATGTGAATGCTGTGGCCTGTGAACCAAAGCTTCTGAATTTTGCAGATGTGGGGGATGTGAAGACAGCAGGAGAGGGATCACATTTTAGACCACAGTATGGGAAGAGTACGGGTCATCTGGTCTAGTCTCCAGATATCACAGGCGATCATATTGTACAGTATGTTTCATTTATTGAGCTCTGTATCTAAAAAAATGTCATGAAAAATGCACAAGCTGGCACCTTTTTTCCAAATCCTCTGCAAATATTGCTTGGAATCTTCCTGGATCTAGAAAGATAAGATTAAAAAAAAAAAATGTCCAGAAAAATCCAACCTCCTGTTTTTATTTCATTTTTAAATTGCAGTATTGCCATTTGTGTTCCTTTCAAGACAGGCATCATTTCCTCCTTTGGGAAAAAGCTCACCTTGTTGTTAGTTGACCCAGCCATACATTAAAGCGTTAGCAGTAGCATTCCACTTTTTTCCAGGGCTGTGAATGTGCCGTTCCACCTCAGATGGAATCATTAACTACCGTATCCTGTCTTCCCCACAGTCCAATAAGTACTGAAACCCTGTGGTCATACACCGCCATTAATCTTTTGTGATGTTCTGGTACAGAACAGCTTCATATTTGATTCTCTCCATTGGGAAATTGCTCATTAGAGGTTGTAAAATAAGAGAGAGAACTGCTTTGGGTGGGCCTTTCTTTTTCCTTCTTTTTTCTTTTTTTTTTCTTTTGCCTGTGCTTAAGCTTGAAATTCTTGTTTTCCCTTTGATTTGCTCTGTTTTATTATTTTTAAGGTCCTTTTTTATGCAAGTTGATTTTCATGTGCTTTTTCTACCTACTGGACTGTATTTTCTGTGTCCAGACTGTGCTCTGTGAGATGCCTTTAGTTCCCTTTAACTACAACTTGACTCAGATCTCACCAGTCTTTGTTTGACCATACAGTGACCCATATAATTTCATGGGATATGAAATATTGCTGTAATACTAATAATACCTAGACACATTGCTTTGCTGATTGCTCTAGAAGTTCTGTTTGTTCATTCAAGCCCTTTGAAGCTAAGCATTCAATATATTTCCTTAAGTCAGAGCTCAGTAATTTAAAAGTCAAGCTATTAATTGTCAGCATTGAGTCTTCAAATGTCTAGAGAGATGTCTGCCCTTTTGTTTGATAATGTCTCTGACAAATCCCAAACTGAGACACTGGTGTGTGTTTTAGGGAGTTTTAATTTGATTCTGTTATATCATTTATCAGGCATATCGAGGTAAATGCAGAGTTTCTTCTTACATCAGTGAAATTTCTGTAAGAGTCATGGATCTGGGATTAAGGCTCCCCAGCACCTTTGATTGAATTATTTCCTAAATTCTTTTTTGCATTAATTATTGTAATGTACTCTGAATGGAACTACCTATACCCTTTCACACTGGGTCACATCACTGATTTGCAGTTCAGATTTGCCAAATTTCATGAGATCTAAGAAAAAAAGTTTTGTGCTTTCAGTCTGAAAAATAAACATTTATTTTAAACATGAAATCAGTCATGAAAAACTGGATCATTTGGTGCTTGAATTTATTTCTAGCATAACCTTACAACTTCCTTCTGTTTTTGTCCCTTAAGACTTTATGGTTCAACAACATTTTCAAACACTCTTAAGTGATTACAGATCAGAATGAAAAAGAGGGATATGGGCACAGCAGCACTGAGCATGGCAAAACATAACATGCAGTCACCAGGTCCTTACTGTGCCATACAGAACTCCATGGAACCAGGACACGTACACACATTAACCATGCCTGGAGACAATTAGTTATTTCAAAAACAGGTCACCAAAATCAGCATATTGGCAGATTGAGCAGGGAGTTTCTTTACAACTCTCACTAGATAATGCTGAATGAATGGTCTAGCTTAAATACCATCTCTCTTTCAATTATAGATAGCACACTTAGGATGCCATGGAAATACTTCTCTTTTCTTGGGATCCACAGGATCATCTCTGCCTTTTGTTTCAAGAACAGAGCAGAGGTATTCCAATGTCAGAGAAGTAGGTAGCTACAGTGACCTGTTAAGCACAAAATGCTTAAACAGACTTTGGAGGAGGGACTGGGATCCAAATGTCCTGACATTTGTTGTGACTGAGAGTTCTGCCAGGAGACCATGGAGTCATGCTTATTTTTGGAATATCTCTGCACCCATTGGCCTGCAGAAAACCCTGCGGACTTGAGCAACAGCTTTAGGAGAGGTGGAGAACTTCCCCCACTCCAGAGTAATTTGTACCCTAGTGGTTACAGCATTCTTCAGAGAATTGGGGGCTGTACACTGAATTGTGAACTGAATCTGCTCTAGGCATTGCAAAAAAGATGGGAGGAGATGTGGTCTAAAAGAAGAAAAGACAGAAAGAAAGGAAAGCATCAATGCGTTGTGCACAAAGATCAATCTGGTAGGCATGTGATGGGCACTTAAATGACCAAACTCCTTTTGTGAGATAGACCAAGATACACTTCTTTTTAGATCAGATTGGATTTAGGTGGGACAATCCAGATTGCCTCTTCTACTTTCCTGTTTTCTTGCTTCTAATGTATTCTAAATGTAACAAAATGCACTTAAAAGCTGTATTAAAAAGAGCACCTGTGTTGGAGGTAATGTGGCAGCAATTATACTAAGAATTTGTTCATCCAGTTTGGAGACTCTATTCCAATTTTTCTTCAATTTGATGACATTAACACATTGGTTCTGAAAGCCACAGACCTCAAAGAATAACATTTTGTCTATATTCATTGCTAGCAGGCAGGTATAGGCTATTATTTGGGTGTTTATAAATGTAGGGGTTGGGTAATGATGACTAATAGTACAGTGAATGCGTTATATACTGCAGATGGATCCTCCATGTAATGAGTTCAAATACTTTTATAAATGTCAAATCTTTTACCACATTAGCCATTAAAGACTGAGGCAGAGATGCTGGGCGCAGATTACTAAATAAAGCAGGACAGGACCCTTTCGCTGGTCCTGCAGGAAAGTGGTGTGAACTAGTCTGTGTCCACACGCAAAATTCTCCTTTTCACCCAGAATAGTGTGTGTCTAAAGCAAGCGATTCCTGGCATTGTCTCCTGTGCTCATGGGCATGGGATAAACCTATGCCACAGGGCACAGGGGTAATTCAAGAGTGCAGAGGCTGTGTGGTGGCTCTGTTTAATTGGTTCATGTAGATATAGTCAGACAGAATAGCTACTTGGCTTGTGGTCGCTCAGGGAAATTGTGGCAGACATAGAAGCTGACCAACTAGTCATTTATGCATTTTCTGGAAGTTCAATATGCTACTGCAAGTTTGCAGGGAAGAAATAAAACTTCCTGTAATTCCATAGGTTATGAGAGTCCCTGCTGGTAGCTGATTAGCTGGATAAATCATGCCTGTCATTTCTACTCTACATACACGCACACAAACAAATCTCTTTCTTTTTATTCCCTACTACGGATAGTTTGAGCTTCACTTTTGTTATGGCAGAAAGACTTTGTTTGTCTGCCAAAGTTCCTGTTAAATGAGCCCCTACAAAGGCAGTCATTCACCTCTAGGTCCAGTTCTTCATGGGTCAGATGGTCAGGCAACTCCACATGGGATCTTAATAAAACATTCCAGGAAAGCTCCATGGGCACATAAGTGTTAAAGGCTGCACTATAATTAAAAACAAATTAACAGGAAATCTGAAATTGCCTTAAGAATTGTTCCTTGCTTGTGTCACTTCTCATAAATCTCAAACTACCTTTGAAATTTGACTTGGTATTTCAGAATAGCTGCAGGATCAACAAACCACTAGAAAGTAGTTAAAACTTTAAAAATTCACTTCTTAAGACCAGAGGGGTTTTTTGACAGTTTGTATTGCACTGAAACTTTTAAAAACCTTTATTTACTTCACAGGAAAGCAGCAGCACAGAGAAGATGGTTCAGCAGTTACAGTTGCATTCACAGTGAATATTTCTCCATTAAGAGAGAGACCTTCGAGTGTTCCTAGCATGAGTGTTGCTTTCTGCTGAACTTGAAATAAATCAACACTGTTTAGCTGAAGCATCCTTCCTGTCACAGAAAGGGTTAAGTAGTTTCTGCTGCCTCATTGAGTCAGGTATTTACTATAACACCTAGATAATGAATGAAAATGAAAATTTCTTCAGAAAGAGTGTGGCTGAAATTCCCAGAGTGAGACTTTTAGAAAATGCTATGCTTAAATATCCACCTATTCCTTATTATACTAATACATTTTTAATAAGGCTAAGCCAGAGGAACTATGTGAGATTTTGACTCCACAGAGGACAAGAAATTGCTTCAAAATCAATTACGATCTGTAGATATATATCTATAAAATTAGCTATTTTATGCTTACCAAATAAAAATCAATTACAGTTTGGTTTTGCAGGAAAACATAGATTATCAGAAATTTAAAGGAAAGTAGGAGGCTTAGCAGTTCAGTGTGGCAAGGTGGTTATGCTGTCATTACAAGTCTGATGCTATCTGATATTTTATTAAAAGCTCAAATCCTGCAGAAAAGAGATTACAAAGGGTCTGGGGTGATGTAAACAGAAGTGACCTTTTAATCACAAAACAGGGCTGAAGTGTAATCACCCCAAGTGTAAGCATGTAAATATGAAAGTGCTTGCGGGACCACATTATGGGGAAAGCTCTCATGCCCCTTCTAGGAAGTCCACATGCCAAGGTCCCTCGCTGAAATGCCTGTACACTAACGCACACAGCATGGGGAATAAACAGGAGGAATTAGAAGTTTGTGCAATTGCAGGGCTACGATCTCTCTGGGATCATGGAGATGAAGTGGGATAACTCACACGACTGTAATGCTGTGATGGATGGGTACAGGCTCTTTGGGAAGGACAGGCTGGGGGCTGAGGAGGAGGAGCTGCCTTTTATGTGAGAGCGCAGCAGGAATGCCTGGAGCTCTGCCTGGGGATGGGTAATGGGCCAGCTGAGAGCTCATGGGTCAGGATTAGCAAGAAGACCAATGTGGGTGATATTGTGGTGGGTGTCTGCTATAGACTGCCTGGTTGGGAAGAAGTATACAAGGCCTTCCTCAGACAGCTGGAAGAAGCTTCACATTCACAGGCTCATGGGGGACTTTAAATACCCCAGTTTAAACACCCCAGCTGGAGGGACAACACAGCAGGGCACAAGCAACCCAGGAGGTTTCTGGAGTGCATTGGTAACAACATCCTGGCACAGGTGATCAAGGTGCCAACAAGGAGAGGCGCTCTGCTGGACCTCATACGTACAAACAAGGAAAAACTGGTTGGAGATGTGAAGGTCAGAGGCAGCCTTGGTTGCAGCAACCATGAGATGGTGGAGTACAGGATCCTGCAGAGAGGAAGCAAGGTAAAAAGCAGGATCACAGTCCTGGACTTCAGGAGAGCTGACTGCAGCCTTTTCAGGGACCTGCTTGGAAGAATACCATCAGATATGACCCCTGGAGGGAAGAGAGGTCCAGAGAACTGGCTGATATTCAGGATCACCTCCTCCAAACTCAAAAATGGACCATCCCAACAAGCAGAAAATCAAGTAAAAGCAGTAAGAGGCTTGCCTGGATGAACAAGGAGCTCCTGACTAAACTCAGACATGAAAAGGAACCATGCAAGAGGTGGAATCAGGACAGGTGACGCAGAAGGAATATGGAGATACTGTCCGAGCCTGCAGGAATGGAGTTAGGAGAGCTAAAGCCCACTTGGGCTTATGCGAGTCCATCAGCAGCAAAAGGAAGGCCAGGTAAAATATGGCGCTGCTGCTAAACGGGGCAGGGGCCTGGGGACAAAGGACATAAAAATGGTCGAAGTCCTGAACACCGCCTTCACCTCAGTCCTTACTGGCAAGACCAGCCTTCAGGCATCCCAACCCCCTGAGACCAGAGGGGAAGTCTGGAGTAATGAAGACTTGCCCTTAGTGGAAAAGGATCAGGTTAGGGAACACTTAAACTGGACACGCACAAGTCCATGGGCCCTGACGAGATGCACCCATATATGCTGAGGGAGCTGGCTGATGTTACTGCAAAGCCCCTCTCAATCATCTTTGAAAGGCCATGGTGATCGGGAGAGGTTCCTGAGGGCTAGGAGAAAGCAAATGTCACCCTTGTCTTCAGTGAGGGCAAGAAGGAGGACCCAGGGAACTAGAGACTGGTTAGCCTCACCTTAATCCCTGGGAAGGTGATGGAGCAATTAATCCTGAATAATATTTCCAGGTGTGTGAAGGACAGGAAGGTGATCAGGACTAGTGAGTATGGTTTTACAAAGGCAACATCATGCTTAACCAACCTGATAGCCTACTACAATGAGATGACAGGCTTGGTGGATTAGGAGAGAGCAGTGGATGTCATTTATCTTGACTTTCGTAAGGCTTTTGACAGTGTCACCAGTAACATCCTCATAGACATGCTGATGAAGAATAAGTTGGATAAGTGGTCAGTGAGTTGGACTGAAAACTGGCTGAACTGCCAGGCTCAGAGTGTTGTGATCAGCAGTACAATGTCCAGCTAGAGGCCAGTCACTAGTGGTGTCCCCAAGGGGTTGATATGGGGGCCAATACTGTTTAACATCTTTATTAATGACCTGGATGATGGGACAGAGTGCACCCTCAGCAAAATCTGAGGGAAAAATAGGGAGGAGTGGCTGATACACCAGATGGTTTTGCTGCAGCTCAGACAGACCTCAACAGGCTGGAGAAATGGCCAGAGGGGAACCTCATGAAGTTCAAAAAGGGGAATGCCAAGTCCTGCACATGGGGAGGAATAATCCCTTGTACCAGTACACACGGGGGGCCAATCAGCTTGAGAGCAGCTTTGCAGAGAAGGATCTGGCAGTGTCCTGGTGGACAAGCTGACCATGAGTCAGCAATGCACCCTCATGGCAAAGAAGGCCAACAGCATCCTGGACTGCATTAGACAGAGTGTTGCCAGCAGGCTGAGGGAGGTGATTCTTCACATCTGCTCAGAGCTGGTGAGGGCAAACCTTGAGTGCTGTGCGCAGTGCTGGGCTCTCCAGGACAAGAGAGACATGGATATACTGGAGTGAGTTTACTGAAGGTCCAAGAAGACAATTAAGGGACCAGAGCATCTCTCAAATGAGGAGAGGTTAAGAGAGCTGGGACTGTTCAGCCTGGAGAAGAGAAGGTTCAGGGGGATCTTATCAATGTGTATAAATACCTGATTGGGATGGGAGGGAGTAAAGAAGACTGAGCTAGACTCTTCTCCAGTGACAGGACAAGAGGCAATGGACACAGACTGAATCACAGAAAATTCCACTTGGACATAAGAAAATACTTCTTGACTGTGAGGGTGGTTGAACACTGGAACAGGTTGCCCAGAGAGCTTGTGGAGTCTCCATCCTTGCAGATATTCAAAATCCAACTCGACGTGATGGCCCTGGTAACCTACTCTAGCTGACCCCGCTTCAGCAGGGAGGTTGAACCAGGTGATCTCCAGAGGTGCCTTCCAACCCCAACTATTCTGTGATTCTGTGACTATGTGAAATTATCTGACAATCTCAACTTTTATTTAAAAACAATGCAATTGTCCAGCCCTCTTGGCTGCAGAGAAAAGCTTGAAAATGTTTCCCAAGCATATTCTAGAGACTCCAAATTTATAGGTAAATAAAAGATCCAACAGGTAATAGATTTTAAAATTCCATTTCTTTGTGAACTTGTCTTACAGTTTTTTCAGGGTTGACAATCCTAGTTCCTTTACAAAGAAAAAAATTTGCATTGTCAAAGAACTTCAGAAAATATAGTTTATCACTTTGTCAGTTTGCCGTATTTTTCTCATTGCTAGTAGAGCACTTTCTTTTGTTATATTAGTTGAGCTATAAAGTTCTTCAGTCCAGCAAATTTTTTTCCTCACATACTAAAATTTTTGTTGAAGCCATTAAACAATTATCAATTACTCTCTACCACATAAATACCACTGTTTTTCTTCCCCCCAAATTGCATGCATGAAATTCATATCTGCTTGTATAAGGCCAGGCTATGTCAACATGGTTCAGTGTTTCACTGGCTGAGACACATAAGAGAGCATCAGAAAAATCAATATACCTTCACAGCACAGTAGGCAGCAGAGATGGTGGATCTGGCCCTGGTAGCACTATTGCCACTAAGATGGGGGTACTGGTCTACACAGCTATCTCATCCAGGGTTAGCACAGGTGGGAGGCAGCACACAGCAAAGATGTATCCACAGATTCTGTTTTGAGAACTTAGCTGATACTTATAAGGTGAATTTTGCCTTAGGTGAATTTCCTGTGCCTTCTCTGGTGAATATGTTCACCAGAACATGGTTGTCAAAAGTCAGAGGAATTAAATTTGATTTAATCTTTCATTCTTTTTACAAGAACAGAAACTTGAAACTCCCCTGAAATTCTTTAGAGCAGGATACAATGACCTTAGCTTCCATTAGAGTTGCCTTTTTTTCAAGTGCTAGCCTAAAAATCCATAGCAGCTCAGAAAAAAAGGGATCTGAATAGTGTTTGAACAAAAACAGTCCAGAACATCAACAGTTAGGACTATTTTGTTCATAAATTTAGTTCCTGAGATGTCCAGATGAGGCCACTGTGGTTTTATTATCCTGATTTCAAGAAAGGAATTTAATTTGGTTACCTCGGAGTTTCCTGTCTCCATAACTAAAAGTGTGCTCAGTAGCCTGTTTTTCTGTTGGAGAACAAAGAAAAGGAAATGTTGTTTTTTTTTCGCACACTGGTAATGTTACTCACAGAAGCAGGAAGGGAACTGGACAATGGAAGCTGCAGATGTGGGATTTTTTTTTTAAGTCCCCATTGCTGATGCTGTTCCTGCCTAATAGACAGTGGAGATATAGCAACATAATAGCAGGAGATGCTGCTGGATTGAAGCAGAGCAATGATTTTCACTTTATAAGTGAAGCTTTACAGCAACAGCCTGACCCAGAATATACTATGTCGTAGCAGAGGCTTAGCTTCAAACAGACAGTGTGATGCAAAACTGGGAAAGGGTAGCAGAGTGCTTTGGCTGAGTCACACTATTAGGAAATCTGGACTTCTGTGGTGAGAGGCTGAACTGGGCCCTGCCAAGTCCCCGGGCAGTTAACTCTAACTTATTTTGGAGAGCGAGATGGGGATGGCATTCTCATTCAAAAATATCTGGCCAAGGAGGGGGAACTGTGGCTACAGAGAGACTATGCTTCCCTTGTGTTTTGTTTTCGTGTTACTAAAACTGAACTCAAGAAGGAAGAGCTCTGCAATTACAGTGGGTATGTGGGTACGTGGGCTAGCCAAGCCAGCGCGGAGTAGAAATGCCTGCCAGAAGGCAGAATTTCAGCAGGTTGTTAGTTCCAGCAGTAGGATTAGAAGACAGAAAATCTGTAACATTGTAAATGCTCTCTTAAAGCCTTTTTTCTTCCATTTGAGTTTGCTGCTGTAGAAAGGAATGCCTTGTTTAAATTCATTCATGCAGTGTGATAATAGAAACTTCTTGAACAACAGTAGGGCAGACGATCCAGAGTCAGGATTCATGAGTGGCTCTCATTTTTGCTTCTCCACCTGCTAGGGCTAAAGGGACATATTGTAGTCTTATCTCTCTGCTGTCTGGCAAGGCCAAATTTTGCCTGAGTTTGGCCTGTGGTTGAGTTTCCTCTCTTATACTGAGTGGTTTCTCTATCACAGGGTTATCTCTGCCACTATGGGTAGTGCTTTTGGTTGATGATTAACAAGAACACTGAGTCAGAGTTTAGGACTATGATGAGATTTAATATAATGTTTGTTTGTAAACTAGCAAATATTGGCAGAGAGAGCTTGCGAGGGAGGGATCTGTGGCTCTCAGTCAGACTGCCAACCTACTCTAACCAAACAATAACAACTGGCCTCAGTCCTTTTCAGGCTCATCCAGAAACTCCAGGCAATGTAAAATTTCAGCCTCGCACTTCTGAAAGGACCAGTTGTTTTTATGCCGTGCAGACTTATTAAGGTGCATGCTTTAATCATGAGGCTAGCTCAGCTGGCCGTCATCTCATGCTTTCTCACTGTGGTCCTGGCTCCTCTCATGTTGTAGGACCCCTCATGCTAGACACAGCCACATGGATGTCCCTTTCTCTCTCCACTCTCCTCCCAACCAGACGCAGCTCTACAAGGGACCCAAAATTAAAAAGAGACTGAACGATGCTTGGCAGAAAGAAGCAACTGTGGGGACTGCGCTCAAAACAGAATGCTGGAAGGCCCTGACACCCAGCTGCATCTTCATGCGCAGTCCTTTATCATGCGAACTAATGCGAGGTTTTGAGGTGAAGCTTTCTGAAATGAGGCAGTGGGGAATGTACGTCCATCACCAGGTCTGTCAGGCAGATGCACAGCATCTTCATCATCATGGATCCACTGGAGAGGAAAAGCCCTGAAAATCTTGTAATATTTGCTGCAATTTTCACCTACTTTAAGTGGTGCCTAAAGTCTTTGCATATCCTTTTCATGGTCCCTTTGAGTTTAAACTCGCTGCATATTACTGTAGCATTACAATTTTCTTTCATCAGCAGAGTTAGTTTCAGCTGTTGTTGGGTATTATTACACCTCACTGCTTCCTTCCTCTCCCATCAGTCCCTCTATCCTGGAGTTAAATGTCACTTACAGTTTGAGTTATTTGACTGCTCATCCTCCTGTACCCCAGAAAGTCCCAGAAAGACAGGAAAGTTCACTGGGAAAGAATCATTGAGTGGCTTCATTTTCTGCAGCACAAAAAAAACCCAGATCCCCAAACTCTCACTGATAGATGCGAGGTAGCCCAGAATATTTAGGACAGGGTATTGGGTAGAACTGTATGGTATGACTGCTCAACTCAGAGACGTGGATAGCAAGCAATCATCTGAGTGGGAGCAGATACCATTGGAAAATGTCACTGCTGCAGTGAACGTGGTACCCTTTCTGAAGAGAAAGAGACCTATCCTCACCACAAAGCTGGTATGAAAGTTAACACTTTGCACAAGTGTTAACTTTTTTTTTTTTAACTGAACAGAAAGCAAGGACTCACATGAAGATTCATTACCACTCCTGCAGAATACAAGGTCTTCTGGTGGACTGGTAACTATTTCAGTGAAATCAGAAACATGAAAATAAAAATGATTTTGAAAATGACTTTTAATCTGACTTGAAATGCTGTCTTGCTTGCTTCTGTAGCTTAGTTATTTGTTTTTTGAAGTCACTCTTGTTAATTGTCCTGCAGCCACGGTATGCACCAGATAGTCAAGAGAGCTGACATGGTGAAGTTATATACAGCACCCTTGTGACCTTTTTGCAGTGAAGATTCATATCTGTCTAATAAAGCCCAGGCCAAATGACAGTGACAGCTGCCTGGTGGCATTCACTTTGAATTGAACAGGTTTGCTCAGAAGTCAGGAGCAAGTATTTCGTTACAGACTGTGCACCAAGAACAACATAAGCCCCCAAAAGTGAAGCTTTCCCTTAGGAACTACAGAAACTGCCCCGATGGACAGAGATGCACTTCATAAGCTTCTCCTTAACTCCTTGCTTTGACTTTCCTGCCTTCTGCAAGCTGCCAACCTCTGTCGGCATTTGCATATTGGTGTACCTTTTGCAAGGGAAGAAAACCTAGCTTCATCTATCAGGAGCAATCTAGTGTGTTATGGGAACTGAGCATTCGAAGAACGAGAGGCAAAGAAGCATGTTTTATCTGAGGAAAGGTCAAAAGTTGCCTGCATGGGAAGATGCTCTTCTCTCAGGAAAAGAGCCCAAGTCGCTGCTAAAACATGGATTATGTTATGTCAGCTTAAGCCTGATAATGAAAGGGATGACCAGTGTGCCTGACTTCTTATGGGGATTGCCTGAGGTGCAGAAATTGAACCTTTCACGCAACAGGCTGGTACTGATTCCTCCTTCGCTGGGAAAACTGGACAGACTGGCTGTGCTGAACTTGTGTGGCAATTGCCTCAAGTGTCTGCCTAAAGAGATTGGACTGCTCAGGAACCTGAAGGTTTTGTTTGTCAATATGAATTGCCTGACAGAAGTGCCAGCAGAGCTCAGCTTGTGCAGGAAGCTGGAAGTTTTGAGCCTCTCACACAACTGCGTCTCACAACTGCCTTCCAGCTTCACCGATCTGACAAGTCTAAGGAAACTGAACCTCAGTAACAATCGCTTTGTTCAAATTCCCCTCTGTGTTTTTGCATTGAGGAGTTTAGACTTCTTGCACTTAGGGTCAAATAGGCTCGAAAACATTGCAGAGAGCGTCCAGTATCTAGTCAATTTGCAAATCTTTATTGTAGAGAATAATAATATACGCTCTTTGCCCCGGTCCCTCTGCTTCATCACCACTCTTGAGTTACTAAATATAGATTACAATTCTATTCAGACTCTTCCAGATGAGCTCTACCTGCTGCACAGACTGCCAAAAATTGCATGGAATCCAATGGACAAAGGACTCCACCTTTCACACAACCCTCTGTCTCGACCCCTGCCGGAGATCGTGGAGGGAGGACTCGATGTCCTCTTCAGCTACCTCAGAGAGAAAAAGGAGCACAGCTAAATGTTCACTGAGTTTGGGATTAACCCTGAAATCAAGACTCAATCGTATCAGTGCACTTTCCTGGTCAATCATTTCCACTTCGTAACACTTGGATTTTGAAGACTATGGATGGTTTAGTGAAGGTTTGCTGAAAGCAAGTAAAATATGATGATCTTGTTTAGGCGTGTGAAGAGTAAACTTTCTGAAAACATCCATCTCTGTAACCTTCAGTGTTGGACTGTTTGTTTTTTCAGAAAAAAAAAACAACGCCGTGATAAAATGTTTGGTCTTCATTTGACAGAAGCAAATTAAGGTAGGCTGCAAGAAATGCAGAAATGTATATTTGCCAGCTATTAGGTTGGAGAAATATTAATATAAATTGGATTTAGTGTATGTGATGTGCAGTTGCACTTTAACTCCTGCTCAATTCTTCATACACAGATAAACCACTACATAAACAAATGCTGCTATCTCAATGAATCTCAAGGAAAATGTTTAATTTACTTTCAGCAGTGAATATATCCTGAGCTATATTAGCCAGCAGACAATATATTACTGGCCCGTTCAATACCGCTTGTTGTTTCATCCCACAGCTGTGAGCTAGCCGATATAAATTACAGGTGAAGCTTGCAGGTGGTGAAGGGATTTTCCAGCTCTTTGGAAGAAGACCACAAACTTCCTCAAGGCAAATCATTCCCTCTCTGAGACCTGCAGGCTTTGCCATGGAGCCTGCCAGGGTCCCTATAAAAGTGTACCATGCCACCTGCGAGTGGCATCCACACAAAGCAGAGAAACGTGGGGCTTTCTTCCATCAAATGAAGACTGCCAGATGCAGTTGCTCATCACCCGATGAACAACGGCACTCGGGTCCCTTTCGCACTTCCCTGCAATCGGAGCCACCGAGTAACTTTATTCAGGAGGCAGGACACCTCCTAAAGGTGAAACGAGACCATATTTCTTTCAGGAAAAACAGTATCAAACCAATCATCAGCTTAAGTAAGAGTTTCAAAAACAAATAGTTATTTCTGTGATTTTCAGTATCAGCCAGTAGCGTAAAAGTCAGGTGTTATGTGATTTCTCGTATTGATCTTTAGTGCATGCCCTTCATCAAAGTTTTAGCTAGTAATAAGAAGCAGCAGTGTGAAAGAGCTGCTAACAATTTATGCTGCCTGTTTTGTTTTTTCTCACATCAGTGTAAAACAGGAACAACTCTGTTGAAATCAGTTAAGATAAATGCTAGCAATGGCAGCATAGAAGTGGAATGAGCCCATAATTTTTAAACTAATTAAAAAATATTCAAAGCCACTTTTAAGATACTTCCTATCCTATGTCAAATCTCAGGAATCAATGTGTGCTTTCTAAAGCATAATTTGTTCAAAATTATGGAAGGTTGTGCAAGGCTGACCTTGCTTCTAGTGAAATTAATGGACAACCCTCGCTTGAGGGAAAACCGCTTTCATTAGCAGTGATAGAAGCAGTAATAGCAACAGACAATTATGTAATTCATAGGTACATGCAAGTAAACCCAGTACCTCTGACTATCCTAATGTTACCAGTGCAGTACTGAGCATAGCAATGAAGAACCTATGCTCTCAGAATATATCATTCTGAGGCTGCTTACTCTGATTTTTTTATTATGTTGGATTGTTTCGCATATCATTTGTTATTTTAATAGAGAATTTCAGTGTTATGCCCAGCAATTGCAGTTTCCAAGTGTGCAGTCAAGGACAAATCTGATGTTTCTAGGAAAAGGAAACCTTTTTGAAGGCATGTTAGCTTGAAGATAAAGCAAGCAAACAAAAAAAAACCAAAGCAAATAAACACAAAAACGCAATTATTTTGTGGCTTTTTAATACATGTTTAAAATGCAAAAGCATTCTATATCTAGCTTTATATGCATTTAGTTCACCCATGCAATAGGATTTATAACAAGTTCCAAATTTTTTAATGTACAATACATAGAATAAATTAATGTGTGATTCAATTAGCGACAAGAAATAACGCTGCAATTATTTATAGAAATGCCAACAGATAATTCTTGCGGAGGATTAGGCATAGATTATTACCTTTTTTAAATGTCCATTTCATAACCCTAAGTCTTGCATGTCACGTAAATCCTACAGTCCCCCAAAAGTGCTTTGCAGGAAAATTAAATGCCTGTGGTATTAATCACCTGAAAAGATTTTCCACGTATCAGTATCCAGGATTATATGACACCAGATAGCCTCTGATGTGATCTGACTAGAAGAGGTATGCATGGTAATTTATATGGAAGATGTGAGACTGGACTGTGTATATTCATTAGGATGTCACTACAGAGAATAAGAAATAGTGTATGATTCAAGAAAACGGTCTCCAGACAGTGGATTAAAAGGCAAATTTGACATAATCAGATGCATCTGGAAAAGCAGTTATAATATGAAGTGGAACACCAATAATTTAAAATTCAATTATTCAATTGAATAATAACATTTTACTCAAGCTAATAAACCTTTGTAAGTGTACGAAACACATAAAAGCCTCTGCCTTTTTAAATAGAATAATAAAATTCATTGCATAAATGATACTTTAATGTATAATTCTGATTTTACCATTAAAAGGATTATTTCTACTGAATTGCTATAGTCTTTCCTTTGTTTCTGAATTAAGACCCTTAGAAATAGTTTTCTTAGAGATACAGAAAATGATCCCATTTGAGCAAAAGGAGTATTCTGAATTCTTACTATAAATAGAATAATATAAATAAAACACTGTTAGTGTATAGAAATATGCATAGGAGGCAAATACATGTGTACGTATCTCTGCATCTGAGTGGGGGGAGAGAAAGAGAGAAAGAAAGCAAGAGGAGAGCAAGAGAGAGGTAGAAAACAGATGATGATGTCATACGCTGACTCTGTTGGTATGAGGTTTGAATAGAGCATTAGCAAATACCAGTGGAACTCAACATTGTCATTTGATATTAGCTGTATATACTATGGGGAAAAAAAGAAGCTGAAAAGCTTCATGGAGTGCATTCATACCCCATAATATATGAAGACAGTATCAGTTCTATGAGTATATTAAGTGATATGGTTTTGATTTATAGTCTTTCAGAGAATCATGTGCTGAATGTGATGCCAGAAGCTGTTGTTTAAACTACTCACTGAAGTTTTCTCATCATAAGCCTCACAACAGTACAATTTTTGGTGCATCTATTGCTTTTTTTTGTTGTTCTTGTTCAAAGGAATGGAAAAAGTGGGAGCCAGTCATGGAAGAGGATATGCTATTGGCAAGATGACTTTTTTATGGTTACTGCTCAGAGAAGCTTTCAAAGATCTGAAGGTTAGAAACATTCTTGATGTGGATGAAACAATGGGCAAAGCATAAGAATCAAGTGGAAAGAACATAGTCAGGAGTCAAATGTTTAGAGTAAATGCTATATACAACAGGGTTATACAATTTGTTCCCTGGACAGCATCAAATGTACTGACAGTGTATTCGGTGAGATGGACAGTTTCAACCTATTTTTCTTTTCAAACCAAAAAGAAAGATGTATTTTGTGAAAATTTGAAAGTTTAGTAAACAAGCAAAACCTTTGAAAAGTGGAAGTTTTCAGGATTTTGGTCTAACCTGCATTTTTGGCTTCAAACTTTGACTGAAATCCAAATATTTGAATCTGAAATGTTGCCGTCACAGCTCACTGGAGATTACCCTGAATTGTCTTGCACCTACTCCTCAACTGCATTTGACCAGACCTTCTACAAGGACAAAATCTCTCACGACTCTTGTGACTAGTGACTTCCCAAAATACATTACAATCTCTCAGCAGCCGTATAGTGCACAAACAAACTTGTAACCTGGCTAGGACTACCAGCTCATTTTGTAAGCGAAGCAACAAGAACCTAGGAAGACCAAATTCCAAGACATGTTATGCTGACAGTTCAAAACAGAATTTTTCAGATTCCAGCTGAAAGCTCTTGAAATTCAGATTAAAGGTATTCAGATTAAAGGTGTTGTAATGCTACTTTGGTTGAAAAAATGTTTACAATTTATTTCCCATCTCACCAATATTTTCTGTGTACTTTTTTTCATTTTCATCAAAATTCCCCAAATTTTTCATCTAAAAGCAGAACATTTTCTCAACATTTTTATTATAAACATATGCACTCTGTGGTCTCAATGACTTTAATATATTAGGGTTTAACTGAATTCAGGTCCTGTTATTACACTGTAATTTCAGGAAACAACATCTTTCAGTTAATATTTTCAAGAGCTTTACAATCATCATTCAAGTGGTTGAGGATGCACCGAAAAAATATTACATTGATCCTGAAGAGATCTGAACACATTCTTTACTTTGCTAGGCCAGCACTTTACTTGAAAAAATGGACCACAACATATAATTTCCATAAGTAGAAAAATCATAGATGCCTCAGCTTATTTCCCTAACCAAAGAAAAAAAAAAGTTGTTTTATATGATTTCAGGCTTTTCAGTATGAACACATGAAAGATAAATAAAGAAATCAAAGAAAATAAGCTAACTATCTAGTCAACACTGATTCACTGAATTCCAAGGGCAAATTTCCGACCGAACTTTCAGAGAGCAGTTCTTGAGCAACTCAAGGAATGCTTCAGACTGCCTTACACCTTATATTAAATATATAACTTTCTACAAGACAGGGTTTCTGCAGTCCGCATGCATGGGAGCTAACCAACTGGACCAGCATGACCTGGACTAATTACAGCCAAAGGAAATCTTCCATTGACTGTAGAAGGGTCTGCATTTATATAAGAATATACACATTTGCCATTCTATATACTGCAAAAACAAGATTTAAAAACTCAGTAAGTGTTTAAATGTGCATGAGGCTTTTGATATAATGGGACAGAGGTATACTTTAATACTCGCATGTGGAGTAAGTCTGAAAATCCTTTTATAAAATTGCATAATCCTTCCTCTGTACAAGTAAGAGGAAGAATAAAAATTATAAAAGATGAAGAAAGAGACACTGAAACAGTTCTCCTTAGAAATGTATTAGGTTATCTGAATACCCTGAATATCCCAAGAGGAAATCAAATTCATATAAAGATTTCAAAAAAGTGGAAATTACCTAAGAAATATTTTTCTCCCTTCAAGCAATCCAGAGAAAAGCAGACTCCTGACATTATTAGTTTTAAATTCTTTTCTCATTTTCTCCCACCATTGATTCCCTGCATTTGTCTATCTTGAACAACAGCCCCCAGCCTTCAGAGACGATCCCTTAGCAGAGTTTCTGCAGAGTTCAGCCACAGGTACTGCGGTGTAGCATGCTGCACTGACACAGCAGCCTCTGACACCAGGCTACTGTGAAAGATTTGGTGACAAAGCCTGAAATTTATACTCAAATATATCTGGAGTCAAGTCATGCATGGTTAAAAAGGTAGTTTCCAGTGAAGCAGGTAGTGTAGCAACAGATTTAGAAAAGGTCACTGCAAATTATACTGCCTCATAAACTGAGCTTACCAAGGCAGACTGAAAAGAAGACCAAAGGACAGAGCTTTATGTTTTCATAAGGCTCAGAGGAGTTTCAGATACCATAAATTTATTGATGGATATCCTATTTTTAATTTCCACTTCCCAGACATTTTAAAATCATTTCTCTTTTTTATTTTGATACTAGTCCTTGAGGGAAACATATGTTCCTTCTTCTTCTTCCTTATCTTCATCCTTTGCGTCATGGACATATTTACAAGTAACAAATTCCTTCTCTCCTCCTGCAAAGCCAGTGTGACCAGCTATGGTGAGCGTGAAAACGTACTGAAGGTCGGATCACTCGCCCTCCGCTCACAGAGGGGGAGGACCGGGAGACCGGCAGGCTCCATGGCCAAGAGTCACGAGCTGGGTAACCAATCCAAAACAGGAGGTATGATCACAACGCCAGCTTTTTGCACCTACCTTAGTCATTTAAGACAGCTAGCTAGTCCCCCTACTTGGTTTTTGTAGTAAATAGAGAGAGGTGAACGCCTCTAGGGAGAGAGCTGGTTAAGGAACCTGCCCGAAGTGCTACAAGTTGCCCTCCGGCATCTCCCCCCACTGCCAGCGACAGAGCCCAGGGATGTCTCCAGCCTAATTTAGTCATCTAAAGTAAAGCCCCTGAGGTTGTGCGGTGTGAATACCTTCCCCCGTGTCCTTTTGGGTCTGCAGCATGTGCCCACACCACACGAAGCAATGTCTTCCAGCATGATAGAGTGGTCAGAGTCTCTGAGAAGGGTTGGAAGATATGTCAGAAAAATGCCAGGGCACCTGCAATGCCCTGCACCAAATCTTTTGAGTGACAATTGAGAATCACAAAAACTCCTTCAGTCCTTGAAGTTACTTTATACAGAAAATTTTATTCTCCCTAGCTGTTAAAATGCTCCACCTAACAAAAGGGTGAATAAGATGCACTTAAAGAAGCCTCTGCAGTTTTTAGGAACAGCATTCCAAAATGAATTAAAAAAAAGTATTAATTGCATACTAGCAAACCTGTAGAGAAAGAATCCCTTCCACCTAGTAAGCAAAGTTATTTTCATTATATCTTCTTTGCTTGTTCTTTGTCCCTCCTTTTTGTTTTTAAAAACATAATGGAAGTCTGTGTGTGTGTGTATGTGTATACCCGCTTTTGTTTCTGAATGTCTGTGCATGTATACATATATTCCCTATGGGGGACAACATAGGCTATTAGTAGTTCCTAAATTATTTGTCTATGTAAACAGACAAGTCTCACTGGAGCAAACTAATATATTGCCCTGTGAATAGTACCAGGCCTCCCCTGATGAGCGAGCTGAAGAATCCAGAAGAATACCCTCAATATTGAAAATTCATTCAATTAAGTGTGATTTGGTTAAGAGAATGCCTTTCCAGAGGCATTTCTATGCATAACAGTCCTGTGCATCTTTCAGTGCATTCAGCCTCTCTTTCCAGTTGGGAAATAAAACTGTAAAGAATAGATTCTAACATGGTGTTTGTGTGTTCCGTCCACATACAAATGAAGTTACAAAGATACTAAGGAACCTTGAAATCAATTCGTTAAAAAAAATCCCTCTGAGCTTGTGTGCGTATGGTTGTGTATGTTTTGAAGTATTTGGAAGGTTTTCACAGTGCTTTGCAATATAATATCTGAGGAATATATGTGAGCTGACTGAATATTAGCATATTTCACTGCAAATAAAGTGCTGGTAGCTTGGTATCAAAGCAGGACTTAAAATACATACAGTGGAGAATTCTGTTGCTTTTGAGTTTTTTGTACATTAGTTTTTCTGAGTGTCTTTTACTTCCATTCAGATATCAAGAAGTTCATTAGGACCTTTTATTAAGAAATGTAGGAATTTAAAAAAATACAGAGGAATTCAAATTGCATTCTTTGTTTTTTTTACTGATCAATAATCACAGAGGCAGAAATGTTCATTTTCTGTTTCATAGGCACTAGAAGTTTAGTAGTACTAACAGTGAACTATTTGAAATGTGTTCTATAGCCCACCAAAATGGAAATGGAGTTAAATTCTACACAATCTGATCTAAGAACATTTATATATCTGATACCAAACTGAATACTTTAGAGTCTAATTTAGCCTGCATGTCTGTATGGGGCTCAAATGAAAAAGTTTAAAGAATTTTCCCATCTCATTCCCTGAGCTACCCCTAGAGGGAGGTGAAATGCACTTGGTACAAAATTTAGTTTAAGTTCAGAAGAACTTTAATAATAATTGGCTTTTATCAAATGGTGATGTATATGTTTTACCCCTCCCCTTCAACTTCCATATCTTATTTGGAAAAGTCAACATAGCAATCTTTATTGCAAGACTTGTAATAGCTTCTTCTTGCACTGTATGGAGATGTAAAGTCAGTGTCTCACAGGCTTCAGGTACTTCATTTTCTAGTCCTACTTGAAGGGCAAACATAAAGGTGATGTTTACGTTGCTCTGCTGTAAATGATACCCCAGGGCTTGTAGGGCAGACAACAAATAAACACTTGTAGTTAGACTTGGGAACTCTTTGGTTTTGCAGACCCCAGGGATAGATTTTCTTTATGTCTAATTTTTTCTCAAAATCTCAGTTGTGTATGAATTAACAGTAGCTAACACGTTTCATTTTCCTTTGC
Organism: Apteryx mantelli; assembly: GCF_036417845.1. Lineage (NCBI taxonomy): Eukaryota > Metazoa > Chordata > Aves > Apterygiformes > Apterygidae > Apteryx > Apteryx mantelli. The sequence continues at coordinate 55,421,368 of NC_089979.1, forward strand.
CAGGCATGCAGAAATTAGAGTGCATAGGTGAGAAAACTAATCCAGAATGTCCAAAACCTCATAAGGACCAGCCTTCGGGGAAGATGTTGAAATTCACCAGGGACTCAGAATTTTATCTGGTGTATCAGGTATCCATTAGAGAGGACATTTAATGTGCTTTATGTAGGCTAATGTGTTGCAAAGCTGTGACATTTCAAGACTTACCTTTGAAGCTAATGGCTCTTCTGGGTAAGTCATTTTCACATTTACATCAGTCTAGTGTAGTCTAGATTTGGATAAAGATAAGTATGGCTTTTCTCTTGCCAGTCTTCCCAGGGTGATGAGTCACCACGCTGGGATTTCTGCAACAATTTCCCTCTCTCATCTGCTCCCCAGAACACTGATTTGCTGTTCTGAGTTTGACCTGGGCTTGTCTGCAGTGTTCCAACAACAAATACCCAGCAGAAATGCTCAAAATTTGCCAGGCCCTTTCCATACTGGCAACAATATATTTGAAAATGTCAGATAAATGGTAAATACAAGGGGAAAAAAAAAATCACCAGCTTAGAGGATATTGCTAGACATCCAGTTACTTTAGTAAGAGCTCGAGACAGCTTATGTATAGTCCCGTTTATGCAAGTTATCTGTACTTTCCCATTTGTTTTGCTGTCTTTTTCTTTTCCTCTGCCCTTTGTTTTATTACATTGTATCTTTTCTATTCCTACCCACTCTCCTTCCTTTTCTCTTTGTTTTTCTTCTTTGTTTCTTATTAACAAGTTTTGACATTTTTAATTAATGTTGACTGCTTGACTGATGCCGGTTCAACCCTTCTTTTCTGAATTTGCTCTCCAAAACAAGTTAATCAGTAATCGAGACCTGTCTTGGTCAACTACACAGCAGTTCACTGGAGGATAACAAAAAAAAAAAAGTAAAACAGCAAGCAGAATATGTAAAAAGTGGCTAACAAGCCTCAGAAAACAGTAACTAACCTAAAGATCAGAATATGTTTTCCACTTAGTGGCCCGTGTAGCTCATAAATCCTCAGTCTCCAATAAAATTCTAAATGGACATTTAAGCTAGCCAAATACTCAAGGGTTATCACAAATGGTAAAGACATAGGAAAGAGTCTCCTGTGGGCTCCAGGTGCAGCTACAAACAAACAAGAAGCCTTCACCTGACTTATTTGCTACAGGCCCATCCCTATTCCCAGTGAAGCCCTAGACAAATTCCTTGCCTCTGTTACCTCTGTTTTAGAAATGAGGAATATCAGTCCCCCTGGTGTTATGTTGCCTTAGAATGATTTAGTAACATATAAAAGCATGAATAGACTCTCTTGACCAATTGCAGGTTTTACCATGTGCTGTAGAAGGTGAGATTTGTGTGCAATTCTCTATTTCAGCTGTAAAAGTATACCTGCCTCACTCCCTTTCACCTGTGTGTAATACACTTCTAATTTTCGGTGTCAGTCCTTTAAAAAGGAAGGTGCACTTCTGAAGTTGGAGCAATGATACGTAGATACAATTACACAGAGCAGTAATGATCGTGCTGTTCACAAAGAGATATTTACTGTAACTTCAGGACAGGAAAGAAAAGGTAGGATAAAAAAAGGGAAGGCAACAGCACCTGATCCAGAAACATAAATTCGCTCGCCTGATTTGGAGGGACCTAGCTGACATGAACATGTGGGCTGAAGCTCGGCAGTGCCATGCCACGTCCTTCTGGCGATTTTTGAGCTCTGCTCACATGAGGTGCTCACCGCGATGGGATGGGGCCAAATCCAGCCCACCCAGCGGGAAACTGCTCCCACTGAATTCAGTGGGGATTTTAGGCACGCGGAGACAAAGGCAGCTGGGCCCAGGGTATGCACAACAGCATGTTATAAGATACATTGACACTGGAATTTATCTGTTAGGGCAGCTCACTAGTTCTGGTATCAAATGGGGCTGGAAACAATGTTCCAGCTGGCTGCTGTGCCCCTGAAGGTGCAGCCCACTCCGCAGAAGGCGACTGTGCATCAGTTTTGTGCTTTGGTGGCTGAGACAAAAACTTCTCTTCTTCCTCCAGGAGGAAGTACTGTTTCAGAATCCTTAAAAATTCAGAAATAGATCTGAACTGACTAGCCACAGTCAGTTTAATATCCCTTCTCAGCCCAACACTACAAAATACAAATGAAATCACTGTATGGTATCACAGAACAAATGCAGTTAGAGCCTCATTATATAAAAGTGGTCAAATGATATGACTAGAAGGGTATTTTAATACATTATAGTGCTTAGTTGGTAGTTTGATGTCAAATATATGAAATATTAAGCCAGATATAATAATCCCTCTAGTAATGCAAAAATATTCACATTTTTAATCTAGAGACCTCACTGATGAGGCATGATTGTTCAACATCCTAGAAGGCAACTTTCTAAATTATGCTATTCCCTGTGGCAAGCAAAGGACAGATCAGAGACTTAATAGAAGGTGCATTTTTGTTTTCCCTGGTGGGCAATGGGATTTACATTTCAGCCCTCTAGCAATTTGAGTTACTCACAATACCTTTTAAATTAGTACCACCTCATGAGTTTCACCTAGGGTACCTCCTAAATTAACAAGTAATACATTTAGGAATCCCTGAAAGGCTTGTTATCTCCTGTCTAATATATCATTAGCACCAAACATAATTTCTGACATAATGTGCCCAGCCCTTCTTCTTGAGAAAAACTCCCACGGGTTAAATACAGCGTTGTATATGTCCATTTCTGGCTTCCCATTATACTTCAGTGTCTGTGCAGAAATTAAGGCTAACTTAAAAAGACTCATTCCCCCTGGCCTTTCAGTTTATGCACTTTCATAGCTGCAGAATCACAGCAGAATTGTTGGTCCATTATGCCATCATTTCTGTTTGAAGGTATAACAGTAAATGCTGTATTCATAACCCCATCTTCAGATGAAAGAAAGCTGTCATTCCAAGGCTAGGATATTTGCTTCTGTATCCCAAGTCCTCCAGGCTGTTTTAGATATCTTCACTGCTACAGTCATCTTCAAGCTGCTCATGCAGCTCTGTGTCACCACTCAGGATAGCAACAGGAAACAAAACAAAGAGAAGAAATGCTGATATAACGGTTCCCATTGGGAAGTAGCTGCTCATTAATATGCTCTCAGACAGTTATACTTTGAGATGCTGGTCAAAGGTGTTTGCAAAGCTGGAAATCAAGAACTGTTCACTGATTCAGCCTTGTCTGTGTTAGGAATTTAACTCATTGCTGGCAAAAAACATCAGGAACTGGAGTACCTGGAATAGCACTCGCAAATGTTTAGCCAAAGCAGGGAAGTATTGCTAACAGATATTGCTATACATCCCCCTCGCACAACTGTCTAAGCTCCTTCACTATTTGCTTCTAACACAGAGCCTGCCTTTGGCACCAGGATTCAATTGCTATGAAAGGCGTGGTTCACTTACATCAGTGTCAGATGCCTTAATGCCAAGTGGAGGGCTGCTGGCAGCAGAAAGCTGTTTCTAGACAAGCTGGATCCCCATGGGCGTTTGCTGTGATAAAGACACCTGAGAATGGGCATGGCCATCCCTGGCAGGGGGTACAGCAATCCTCACATGCCTTGGGGAGTTCCCACAACTGCCGTTTCCAGTGGAGGCCTCGCTGAACGTGCAGTTGCCTTCCCTCAGCAGAGGTAAGGCGGTGCAAATGCTGAATCTTCTGACTTCAGAGGAAATATCCTTAACTTTACTTATTTACTTATTTATTGCACCAGCTGGAATGAATTGCATCTATGAGCTTTTAATAATATTCTTAACTGTACCTAATAAGTGCAGCACAAAGATGCCCATCATCTTCTTGGAACTGGGCAACCAAGAGCTTACACAATGCCAGGGTGGGCTTTTTTCAGACTCACAAGAAGCCATATATTGTATTTCTTTCTGGAGATACCTTCCAGCTGCTGATTGAGGTGACAAACAAACAAACCCAGCTACAGACTCTCTGTTACTTCCTTTGTGAATAGCCACCATTTGTGTTATAAACATTTTTACAAAGACCCATTGAGCTAAATTTATCCCTATGACTTTGATGAGTTTAGTCCATTGACTTTGCGGAGGAAAATACAGAGCTGAGTCTTGTTTTTGATTAGGCTCTTGAGTACAAAGAACTCTCTCAAAAATTCCCACTGTGGGACCTAAGCCAGCAGAGGCCTATAACCAAATAATGGGAACTTGTTATCATGCTTTGATTATAAGTATCTGTTGGCTAAATTTGCACAAAATAAGTATCTCTTATTTTTAATAGATAATCTTGTTAAATCTATTTTTAAAGAACGAAGACTCCACTCTTGATTTTTAAAGTCCTACTAACCAGCTTAAATATGGTAGATTGAATTCCAGAATGAATAAATTTGATTTGTAATGAGAATCAGATCAACAGTTTTTTCTTATCTCAATGCAAATGTCTCTTGTCCCTCATCTTTGTGAATTAAGAGTCTCAGTCAACTCTGAGTTGACTCTAACAAGCTCCCAGAATACAATTTTGTGAGTAGGAGACAGTATAGATTATTTTGATTTATAATAAATTCAAACCTCCCAAGGTACCTTCTACCAACAGTGTCTCCTCTTTCAGAGTTGTAGATCTTAAAATGTAAGAGTCAGATACTCAGGGTAATAATTATTGTGCAGCTCCAAATCTTATGACCATTCCAATAAAGCAATTATGTAAGTTCCAAAGAGCCAAAAAAAGACAGAGAAATTACTACCCAAAAGAAAGCCACAAGAGATACTTCCTTGATGCATGCTATAGGGGCTGTATACTCAGGCACAGATTTAGGTACCTTAGTGACAGGCTGAGTTCATTCCTTACCAATACAGCCCTGGATTCAGGTTTTGAACACATGCAGGAGCTGATCAGTTCTTCAAGTTCAGTTCTCTGCATCGCAAAAACTTCAGCATAGTTTGCATCTCTTTCTGAAATTCAGATTCAAGACCCTTGACTGCAAAGATGAGGTCTACGATATGAAGTGTCTCTGAGTCATCTCAGAGCATCTGTTGCCTCAGAATCCCACACTCTGCAGTTCTAAAAACCTAGCCTCCAGACTTCATTAATGAGTCTAGCAGCAGTAGCAGAGGACATAGAGGACGGCTTGGAAGTCTGCAAATTAGAAGAAAACTGAAGAATTTAACAGCAGACAACTCATAGGGATTCAGTATGTCATGGATTTTTGCATGTGCAAAAAGAATAGGTGCCTGAGCAACTATCTAACAAGAAAAATGCATAGTTTCTGGAGGATGTCAAGAATGCTTTCTCCTATAAACATTTTTAAAGAGGATTAGTAATGAGGATTTTTTAACAGGACTATTAAATGTAATATGATTTGAGCTAAGAGTGTTAGATCCACCCTATAAAAATGTCCTTATGGTGTAAGTGAGTTGAGCATCTGGAAGGAGGTCATAGGACAGGGAATCACATTATTGAAGTGCTGTTCCTACTTTGCCCTGGACATGTTTTTTGGGAAACTCTTTAAAAAAGTAAAGGTGCTGATCTAAAGGCTAAAAATATTAGATGCGTAAACATGGATATGTGGATTAGAGGTTTAAATCCGCTAGGATTTTGTGCAGAGAGATTACAACTGAATTTTATGAGTTTTGTCAGGTTCAATCTTTATAAATGAGTTTTGAGAGCTACTGATGAAAGGCATTATAAAAATTCATAATATTGATTAGAATTTCTGTTATAATTACTTCAGAAAATATAATGTATAAAGGCATGCAGATATGTAATGAACACTTTGAAAAGGACTGTGTATAAAAACATGGATTGAAATAGACACCACATTTCTACAAGTAACAGGAAGCCCTTTTACAAGGTAACAGGAATATAGCTTAGAAAAGAGACTGGACAGCAGCTGTTCGGTTGCTTTCACATTCACAATGCGTGTCTCGCTGAAGAACAGCTTTAGAGCCGACTGATCCTTGCCCAGGTGTCTGAGTATGGGGTCCTGTTATGCCTGGAGAAAGAAAACCAGTTTTTTTAACAGGCATCATCTTTAATAAACACACTGCAAAAAAAAATTTTTTTTTTTTTGCTTTGTTAGGTATGTCTACCATATATGGGTACAAAGGCTGGGCCAGGGGAATGGCTGGATTTGATCCTGCCCTCCTAAGCTCAGTGTTATATGGAGGCTTATCAGATTTGCTGTCTTCGGCCATACCAGGCTAGGAGAGAGCTAAAATCAGCTTTCTACCATAAGAGAATCCGCGGCAGATGGCACTGTTGCTTTAGGAGTCCTGCATTAGCATCCTTTTCCCTCTGCAGGAAGTTCCAGGTATATTTTTCCTCCCTACCCTCCCTCCCTTCTACAGGATTTTACACCATTTCTGGCAATCAGGTTCATTTCCACTCAACCACGATGCTGCAGTGTTGGGGTACCGGGATTCTCTGTGGGAGCGCCACCTCCTCAGGCAGCGGGAGGACAGAGATTCACCCCACTCTTTGCTTAATATGACTTCGACTCCTAGCAGTTGCTCTGTGTAGTAAAAATCTTGTATTTGCATAATAATTTATTCCCATTGGTTCCCTTGTATGCCCAGTTTAATTAGTTTGTAACATTTCAGCAGTGTTTTTCTCAGATGCTAATAGTATTTTGGGGAAGCTGAGCACATTTCTGCCACATCTTTTTACTTACAGTACACACAGACTTTTATCTCTTTCCATAACTTTGTCTCAGCAATTTTTTTCATTTGGATTCTCATGCTAGATGCCTTGATGCTTATCTCCATTCAATTTACAATTCTTAGGCCAAATAATTTTTTAAAAGGCTAATATTTCTGGTTTTCCTTTACCCCATTATCATCAGTCATTTAGATGTTAAATTAGTTTAGACTTTCCTGGATGTGTTTTAATTAGACAGATACTTGTTTATTTACCACTAGCTGCATATGCATAAGCTGACTTTTTAATGCAGTTCTACCCTGAAAGCTGCTGAAAGCTTTCACACAAATCAACCAGCACCAGGGCAATCAAAAACTTACTGGAGATTTAGTCATTAAAAAAATAACTAAGGAATTGCTTTATGTCTGTCTTGGAAAATGCTTACCCAAATAGGACTATGTCCTTAAAGATCATAGGCTTGGTGCCATAATGTCTAATCTTGGGGTGCCTGGACACCTGCATGGAAACCAAACCATCCTTATACAGTGCAAAAAGAGAATTCAGAGCTGCTAATCAGGGAGGTACATGTCCCATGAGGGCAACAGGAACTACCCATCACCAGTTTATAGGAAATCCCAGGCACAGAGAGGCGTCTGAATCACACCCCCAGCTCAGGCCCTGTTGTCTGAACCAAAGTTACCGGTAAGATCTGGCACCTCTCTGGATCCCACGTCCCATGTCCCTTCTCTGAGGGTAGGGACGTCCATTTCTTCTTTGAGGGAGGTGGACACAGATCACAATTTTTCTGAATACAGCAGGAAAATGAGGTGTGGATGCTGACACATAGTTGGTGTTTGTCTGAAAAGGAGGAAACCTTTCCCCCAGGCTAAGATTGTTCATACCTATTTTTACCTCTTCCTGTGGAAGTGGTGGAATATTACAGAAAGGAATGTAACATTCATGGAAGATACAATATCAAAGCAAGCCTGACCTGATATCCTAGAAGCTGGGGTCCCCTCAGGTTGCCTTGGTGCTGTTCTTCCGTGGATCCCAGCTTCTCAGTACTTCAGGGCAAAGAGGAGGTATTTAGTGAAGGTGCCTCCAGGATTAAGTGACAGTTGAGTGCTGAGTTCACAGTCACAGTTGTGAAATCAGGTGTTAAATCCAGTTTTAGTAACTGAAGCTGTGTCTATACTACCTGGGACTTCTGCCCAGCTTCTGGTGTTGGGGAAATTCATGGTCACATACTGCTGCCTTTTAGAGACAACCCGAACTGTCAACCATCCTGTCTCATAGTCCCTTTGTACCCACAGTTCCTTGCAGAGGGATGCAGTGTGAGGGCGGCAGGGGTAGGATTATTGGAAGTATTACCTTCCTCATCACTTTTGTCTTGTAGCTTTGAGCTAGAAGCGCATTTGGGCCCCACCAATGTAGGGCAGGCAGATGTCTCTGTTCACCTGAAGCTCTCCTGTTTTCCAGAACTGCAAATCTAAAGGAAGCTGAAGGCAAGAACTATAGAATGTAATTCTCAGGGATCCGAATGGGAGCAAAGGACTGGCTGAATTAGGAACACCCACGCCTGTGGGTACGGGGCCTCCTGACTGCCAGGACAATGAGAAGAACAGTAACAATTAATCAGCTGTGAAATGTTACGAGCCTGGTGCCCTTTTGGCATCCTGTAAATGTTCAATCCTTTTGTTCGTTATAGGAGTTAATTGATATAAAAGAATTTGGAGAATGGAAGACCTATCATTAGATCATTCTTTCTGTTTTCCTAGAAGTGCAGGATTGTTCCTTACAGCACAGAAATTGCCACCACCTTTAGGAAAGAAGTGTTGCTCTTTTGATTTGTTTCTGTCTGCTTTGAGCATCAAAATGGATCTTATTATGAAAAGAACCTCAGAAAAATTGTTTGTGTGTTGTGGGTGAATGAACACAAAAGAAAAATAAGGCAGAACAAAGCAAATTAAATAACTGTGGATCAAATTTTGTAGTCTTGACTCGCATGAGCAACAATATTAACTAGAGCTACTCACATGAGTAGATGTTGCAAAAGCAAGGCCAGTAACTCGTAGACTTGCTCTTATTTGAAGACTGCTGGAAAACAATGTATTCTTTAATGACATATGCATGTTAATATAAATTGTGTACTCTCTACTAATCTAATACTCATTAAATGAGCACATCCATCATGGAAATTAAACAATAACTCCTTACTTGAACAAATTCTGCAATGAATATATTACAAAAATAATTAAGAGATAATGTCAATTGGCTAGAACTTTATCATAAGAGAATGACCTCCATTTATGAGATTAAAAAAGCCCAAGACAAATCATGGACAGTTATAAAATAAAGTCACAGGCATGTTTTTTCAAACTATGAAACAAGTATTCTTTAACAATATCTTATTATAATGACACTGTTTCTATTAAACCAAGTGGTTGATGGATGCTTTAGGCAGCTGACTGACAATTGTTCTCTGTAACATTTTGAAAAAACTGGATCCTGATTAGCTTCAAGAATAAAATTGCTTTTTCCTTCTGGCCAATCAAAAGTCAGGTCTATTAATATAATAATAATTTATTACTAATGCGCTATGTGTTTTTGAAGAAGGAGGCTATTTGCTTTCTTTATATAGCCAATTAGACATGATGAGACATGTTTTGAATACATCACCACCCACTCATTTCTTCAGCAATGTCCATAAGAAAGGAATAAAAGAGATATTTTCAAGCATCCAAAAAAAAAAAATGTTTGCTAATGTTTGGTTTCAGAGACAGGAAAAGGTCAGTTTGGTTCTTATTTAATCTCAAGCTTTTTCTTGTGGCAGGAAACATTGACATTTTCATTCCTCTTAGGTATACTGGATTTTGCCAGACTTTCTTTATATTGGCTGAATAGACTGCCTCATCTCCTGCGCTGCAAAGACAGGCAGTGTTCTGCAAAAATACAAAATGCCTAACAGCCTTTGGGAATCTGCACAGAGCTGGAAACCAGCATTTACCTCCCAATTCTGCCAGATCTTGTTTGCTCTGGTAGTTCCCAGCCTTTGTTTTAGACCTACAGCTAGCTTCCTAGGAACCTAGCAGATTTTAGCCACCAGTTTTACAAATAATTTAAGAGAAGAATTGTACAGGTTTACTTCACACAGAGAGGGAGCCAGAAACCTGTATTCAAATTGGCAAAAGCCCTGATGTGATCAGAAAACGTAACACCATGCAGAAGTCAGAGTATGGCCTATGCAAAATACAAGTTCATTCCTCTATTACAGCCTGCGAAAAATGAATCCTAACTTTTCACCTCCCAGAACCCCCCTCTATACATTTGGTTTAAGCTGATTGCATGGAATAGCTAAGGAAAAACAAAGTGGGAAAGCCTTAGCAGCTGCTAAGGCTGTTGGTGAAGCCATTTTATCTTGAACAAGAGTTTCATACACCTCTGGGAGTCATTGGCTAAAATACATAAGAAACCTCTGGAAGATGGGCTGCATCTCCTCTTGCCTCACTTGTAGGTGACTATCCAGATGCTCCTGCATACACATGTGGTCTCTTCTGTGCCTACCTTGGGTCTTCTCAGCTCTTTTTCCATGGGATAATATTGCTTCCACAGCAAGGGAAGGGGGAGTTTCCACCTCAGGTTAGCTTATTAGCTAGGCCTGTCCATCCTTCATCCAGGTCACAGCAAAGGAGTGAATTGAACCTCAGCTTCTGAGATCCAAGGTGAGAGCTTTCAGCCTTAGGTATTTTAGAAATGGAAAGGGAGCAGCATAATATCTATTTTTAAGGTGAACAAGTAAGTACTCCATGTTTAGTCAGCAGCCTACTCTGGCAAATGAGAACGGGTATTTTCAGAGCCCATCTACCACATCAAGCTCTGCACACATGGGGAGCTTGTAAGCACAAGTCCCCAGCAGCCTGCAGAGTTTTAGCATCTCTGAGGTCTGATGAAGGTGAGTCCCTGTTAACTATAACTTAGATTTAAATCCAAATTGAATTTTAGATCCAAGATGAAGTAATTTTTACCTTTTCTGGATATTCTAAATGTTCCAAAATTGGTGATATAAGATGTCACTAGTGATGAAGATTTCTGTTTTGGTGTTTTTTTCTTTTTTTGGTAGCAGTGGCAATTGTACACAATGAATGATCTGACCCATTATTTTTACCTTAACATTGTCATTAACTATAGCTACATAAATGCATTTGCCTCTTTTAGAATACAGGCCTAATCTTGCTTTCATTTAAGTTAATGGCTAAATTGCTATTGACTGCAGTGGGAACAGCTCTATCCCCCTAAATATCTAACTGTTGTAATGTAATTGCCTCACTGTATGGATCAGTGTTTGTGATACAGGTTTTAAGTTAGTAATCCTCTTTATATAAAGACATATGTATATATATATATATGAAATAAAAACTTATAATATAGAAATAATATGGACAATGTTGTCAGTTTGAAAGACTAAATCATACAACTTACATTTTCCATAATAAACTTCCAGATTCTAATAAGAACTAAAGTGAGCACTGTCTATGGATTTATCTTAGCTCACAAGGATTATCTTTTGCTTTATAATGTAAATGCAGCTTTTATAAATTGAAAAGAAACAATGAACTTTCGGGTTGATTGAAGCTGTTACAGTAACTCGGGATAAGCTAGAAACTGATGTCCATCGGTGAAGCTCGTTTTAAAGACACAGTCTTGTTCATCTTAATTCATATTTTGCCTCTTTTGATAGGCCCAGGCCTTCACCACTGTGAAGGAAAAGACATGTTCTTCATGTTTTGAAGAACATAAGCAGATTTGACAGAGGTCAGGAGGTAAGGACATACTTTCATGAAAATGCAAATTTCAGACTGCACGGGTGTCACTCCTATGTCTTAAGCAACCATCTTGGATCCTCTTCTTTTGGAAGAGACATCCATTGCAAATCAATTCATTGTTAACATTTTGGATTCTGAGTTTCCTTGAATTAATACATATTTCTGAATTTCTAACAGGCATATGGAATATTTGATAACAATGACCTCTTGCAGAGGGACAAGTCAGTTTGTGTAGAATTATTTGTGTAGTCAAAGCAAGTATACATTTGGCATCATAAATCTGAAATAACTTATTCCTAAGGCCACAGGGCATTAGTAAATCAAGTGTCTGGTAACAGAGAGCATATTTCTCTGTTCAGTTTGCCGCACAAGTAAATGTGCTGTATAGTAGATAAAGTGGAATCAAAATATATTTTAGTCAGCATGAAAAACTAAGAAACACACTGGATCTAGTTATCAGAGACTTCCATAGCTAAATCTCTCATCTTATGACGAGAAAGCAGCTCTGGCTTATGCTGCCACTGCCAAAATAGAGGACAACAATGTAGCATTGAATTGCTCAGTAGCACAGGCTGCAGTCTACCAGCACGAACCAATACTCAAGCACATATTTACTTGGGAATATAAGGAGCTACTACTCACCCTGCTTTTCAGTAGCACAGTCACTATTCATATTTCCAGACAGCACTGTAGCTTCTCTTGTGCCCTGCACTGGGGAATGCACCTGAAGAAGCACTCCTAAAGAAAAGGATTGGCTGTACCTGTGAAATGAATGAGGTCCTTCTCTTGCCTGTCATAAAAACACAGAAGGTAAGGGTGCCATGGGATCATGCTTGAATGGGGCTGCTGGGCCTGTACTTGCTACCAGTATACTTGAGCTTAGCTGTGCAGGTTTCTGTGAACATGGTTCTTAAAACACATCTGTAATGCTCTCTGGCTTGTATACATGTCTTTGCATAAGTAGTTACCCAGTGGAAAACTGGTAAGGAACACAGAGCCAGCCTTTATTGAAGTGTGTATGTCTACTTGCAGAGCATAAGCCTTTGAGATGAGACCAAATCCAACTTTCTCCCTCCCTTTCCCTTTCCAGAAGAGGCTTGGGTTATTTTCTGAGCAGTAGAGGAATTCTCTCAGCAGAACTGGGAATGTTTCCCTTTCCCTCCCTCCTTTGACAACCTGTAGGCTGGCATTTAGGACACTTCCTAAGACATGAGATGCTTCTCAGGCTTCAATGAGGTTGTTGTTGAGGAAGCATCTTTTTCTTCCACAGTGAGCTCACTAACCTCTGTGCTAAGGTATAAAGAGGCGCTGAGGATAGTGTCCTCCACCTTGCCTACCTGTTTCTGAAAGAAAGGTTGTACATGCCCATTTTCAGGAGATGGTGGCAGGTTGCAAACCCTGGGTGAAGAGAGGCATATATGAACTCTCACTGTCCATGCTATCTCTGCCAGGGGATCGAGACCTAAGGCACAGCTCTACTCGCAAAGCTCTGCTCTATATTCTGGCACACACCGTTCTTTTCTGAGTGACCAGATCTCTACATTTATTCCACCAAGAGCCTAGAGGCAGATCCTTACCATATTCCAAAGATTAGGCTGGAATTAGGACTCAAATTTTCCCCCTAGCCAAACTGTCAGGATGCAAACCTGCACTCAGACATAGCATTTAATCCATCTTCAGAGACTGGTGGGGCAGAAAATGTAGGTCTCCCCTGTCTCCTGGTGTTTGGACTGATGCCCTTACATAGTGCTAGGAAGTCATGTTAGATGTGAGGTCCTCATTAGGACAGTCCAATATCATATGCAACAAAGGTACCTGGGATATGTAGGAAGCTGGGCTTTGTCTGCCTTACAAGAGTATGTTTTCAATGCACTGAGCTACAAATAACCTACAACAAAGAATGGAGAAGCATAAAGCCATGCCCGGGAATATGCATTCTGCTGGGGAAACAAAAACATCTCTTATGTTTAACTCTGAATCTCACTGCTGGTATGGGAACCTAAACTTTAGGAACAGCAATGCTCTGTATTGTTGCATTATACTTCCTTTTTGGATCTAGATCTTTAGCTACTAGTCCCTGAGATTGTTTGCTTTAGCAAAAGTAGGTATATGGATAAAAGTCAGGAGTTCAGAGTAGTGCTATAGAAACAGTTTTCTAATTCAAATTAGTTCTGCTCAGTTTTACAAGATTTTGTAAACTTTTGCTTTTTTTTCATTCTGGAGAGTTAAACTTCCCATGTGAATAAATAATTTCAAAGAATCATACTATCATAGAAAGATCAGATTGGAAGGGACTTTTGGAGGCCACCTAGTCCAACCTCCTGCTCAAAGTGGAGATGATTTCAAAGTCAGATAAGGATTGCTCAGGGCTTTTATCTCTGAAGCTTTGAAAATCTCCAGCGATGGAGATTCCACATACTTTCTGGGCTCCTATTCCAGATTTAGCCACTTTCACTGTAAAATTTTTCTATATCCAGTCCAAATTTCCCTTGATGCAAGTAATTGTTGCCTCTTGTCTTTTCACTGTGTGCCTCTGAGAAGGATTTGGCTACCATTCTCTACAACCCCCTTAGATTTCCCTTGACTTTCTCTCGAGGCAAAACCATCCCAGTTCCCTCTCCTAACCACCTCAGTGACCCTCCACTGAACTCACAGCAGTTTTTCTCTCTAGGACTGCATGGCCCTAAATGAAACATGATATTGCAGATACAGTCTCTCCAGTGCCAAGTAGAGGGGAATAATCCCTTTCCCTGGCCTGCTGGCTCTGCTTTTGCTGAAACAGCCCAATATGTGGTCAGTCTCCATTGCTGCAAGGGTGCATTGCTGACTCCTGTGCAGTTTGTTGTTTACCAAGACCCTGGATCCTTTTTTGCAGAGTGACAGCCTGTGCTGCACCGTGGGGTTGCTCCATCTCAGGGGCAGAACTTTGCATTTGCCTTTGAACTTCATGAAGTTCCTGTCAGTCCATTTCTTCTGCTTGTTGCACTTCCTCTAAATGACACCTTGCCCTCTGGTGCACTGACAGCTCCCCCTAATTTGGCATGAGGCGTGAGCCAGCTGAGGGTGCTCATCACTGAGGATATTGATGGATGTCTTTCAGGACATATGAAAAGATATCAGCCCAGTACTGCCAGTTTACTTCAAATTATTTTTCTTACACACCAGCACAATGCAGCAAAATCTGAATTTCTGTGGGCTCTTTTTTTCTTAGGCTTGTCTTTATTTTTCTTGTTTTATCGCTACAGTTCTAGCAGGAAATCCATGGAAGTGTTTTCACTAGCTTTATGATTTATAAAAAGCAAACTTACTTCTGCATTACATTTGGCCAAAAACATCTGTTTAACAGAAACGTAATAATAACAATAGTAGTGTTAATGCTTTTGAATGAGCTAGTAATTATTTCTTTAAGCTCTCAGTCTTAAAAAAAACGGTGTATGCCTAAGTCCATTTCAGTGCTTTCCAAGAAAATAAACAACAAAGTTTCCTTTTAATAAAATGGAGAATGAGGTATTGGGGGATGGAAAGGCATTTAGCAAAGGCAGGTAAAAACATTTTCCCTATAACATCTCACAACTCTGGTTCAGCTGGCCTTATCTATCAAAATCACAGCAGCTTCAGGGTCAATTGCATATTGCATTTTTTATGTATACCTGATTTATCTCTCTCGCGCGCTCTCTCTCTCTCTCTCTCACACACACACACACACACACACACACACACACACACACTCTCTGTCTCTCTCTTTCTCCCTCTCTCTGTATTTTTTGTTTCCTGCAATTGCCTCATATATGCAGAATTGTAAAATGATTCATTTTTCTCTATTTTAGTGCAAAACTACTTTCCACTTAATCTTACTACTGTATTCAAACCTTGGGTTTTGGATATAGAGGGATTTTAAGTTTAGTTGAGTTTTTCAGGTTTTTGCTATTTTGTTCAAAAAAAAAATCTCCTTTCAGGTTATTATTTTCAGCTTTTAACTATATAATAAGGCCTAGACTTTCACTTACTTTTTTAAAAATCAAAAGCCTAAAGCTTTCTTCCAGTTTTGCGTAAAATAAATTCTTTTTCTCTACTTTCTTCTCCCTCGCAAAGGATAAGGATTGTAGAACTACAGAAGTATCCTCAGCTGATACTGTTTTTGTTTTCAGTTTCCTTTATTCAAAACCATTTTCATTTGCAGACTTCAACATCTTTATCCCCCACATTTCAGAAACTCTTACTGCTGTCCCTGGAGGTTGTCCCCAGACTCACCATGGGAGAGTTAAAAGGTATGAGAAATCATATACCATTAGCAACAACACAAACTTTTGTTTGCTGAACACTTAAGAGCGAGATCGTTGAGGAGGATGCTCTCAGCCGTTTCTTCAGGCACCCCCAAAAAACAACAGAATTGCTCAGTGCAGGCTGCAGCTTTGTGCTCTAATTGTACTGAGAGTGCCAGGAAAGTACGCAAGGCTTTTTGTTTTTCGCAGTCTATGAGCACAAATGGTTTAAGATTTCTTCAGAAGTAGGTTTGAGATCCGTGCCAAAGTGGTAGGTCCAACAAGATTTCCAGTCAAAGATTTCCAGCAGCATCTCTTGAGTGCTAATCACTGACTGACCCCCTGAAAGCCCCTCGGTAGCTGCCTCTTCCCTGCTAGGACCATATGCTCCTGGAGCTGTGGCACGGCAGCCTGCAGCCAGGGCTTCTGCAACACTGAATGAACAAACTTCCCCCCTAGTCCTCTCCCCTGGTTTATGGGCATTTCAGAATCTGTGATATTTAAAAGCTGAACGACACTATCTTAACCCTAGTGAATGGATTTTCAAAAGGTTTTAGTCTTGCAGATTGCTTTCACAATGGAGAAGACTGATGCTATTTTAGATGGACAGATGAGACCTTCCATTGTTTCTTCAAACCGAGCGCGCGTAGTGCAGCCAGCGGGGTTACAGCCATCGGGAACATCAGCAGTAAAGAGATGGCATGCAGCAACAAGGTCCTGATAACCTCAGAAATTCTACCTTCTCTTCTGATTTACCCTCAGTTTACTAAGGATCCTGCCCATCTGTCTGCCTGTGTCAAGCATGTGAAAATAGTGTTCTAGTAAATGCACAACCTTCAAACCAGAAGGGCAGCACACCATCAGGTCGCAATGTATCCTATTAAAAAAGTAAAGAATGTCACTATACTGAAGTCATAACAGAAGTCGTGCATTTGAAAAAAAAGCCAGCAATGCCCAAGCAAGTTTATTGTTACAGCCGCTGCAGATACATGTGTTAGTGCTCTGTTTGACTTACATGTGGGACTGCAGCAAATTGAAAGGAAAATCGGATCAGGTTATGCCAAGTCAACCAGAGAAATGTATTGTGTCTCTTTAAATGCATCCTTTCTCCCTGTTTCAGCTCAACAGTGCCACAGCCGCTCTTATGCTATTGGCAGAGCTGTATATGTGTTATGCATTATGACTTCTGTGAAGTGAGTTACCTCTAAAGGAGCTGCCGTTAGAAATGCTGATCAGCTCCTAAATACTGAACCCCTGAAGGGTACTTCTAAATGGTTGCCCTGAAGGTGGGAGACCAAAACGAAATAAATCCTTCTGGAAATTCAGGGTAAGCATGCCACTGTCAAACGAGAGAGATTCAGCCAATTTAAAAGTATTAGCCTGCTTGCTATATATTTTGTGAGTATATAAAACAGTATTATTAGCACTAATAAAACTGTCATGGTTACAACATTTGTGATTATCTACTATATGTTTTATTCATCTATGTACATTATGGAGAGGTGTGGGAGTGTTTACAAAAGGATTAGTGTATTACCAGCAGTTACATATACGCTGAAAATTGTCTGTTATCAAATTCAGGTTTTCAGTTGCTTTTAACTTTGCCGTTTTCAATCTTTCCGTGTTTTTTATGCCTGAAGTTTGATTTTTGGGGGTTGGGGAGGAAATGTTTCTGTTAACAAATTCAGTCATTGACAAAGAAATTAAAGGGAAAATGTGTTTCTTTGCCTGAGTTAAAACAATTTTTTTTAAAAAGTTAGCCTATATAGAAAGTGATAATTCTATGTAGTATTCAAGGTTCAGATGATGAATCACATAGCATATCCACTGAATGGCTGGATAAGAAAGATGCACTGAATATTTATCCACTGGGTGAGGACCATCTTTCAAATGTCTTGACTGAGACAAGTAACCTAAGGAAAAAGTCTGATACGGACTTTGAAAGTATGTTATAATGTTCATGTGTAAGGACAGGGGTGGAAAAGTAAGACTGGAAAGGCAACTACATAGAGATATTTCTATTCTTTTTTAAGGTAGGCCTGCCAATTAGCCATCACAATGTTTGTTGACTCATACTACCTTGTAGAAACCTTTTGTGGAACATTGGTTTTGTCAAAACTGTCATCACAAAGGCATCTCAGGGCTGAGGCTAAATTTTTCCATTACTAGCCAATCAGAGCTGAAAAACACCAAAAATACTTTTCCTAATGACCCATAGCAAGACAGAATAGAGTTTTGCTAAGCAGTGGCTTGGTCAGAGGGTATCACATAAAGGGGAACTTGGGACTTGGCTTCCCATTTTCCATGAATATACAGTAACCAACCAACAATATTGCAGCAATACAAACAAACAAAGCTGATTCTGGAGTTAGGTGGTTAATACGCAGTGAAATTCTCCAACACTTTCAGAGACAGTTACACACAAAGAAGAGTCCTGAGTCCCTGAAATATCTTGGTCTGTGATGCACCTGATGATTGCTGCTTTCTGGCACTCTACTGTTTTAAGAGGGAGAAATTGGAAATTGTGTATTCTCTAAAATATGGTATCCCTTGTTATTTGTCTCTTGCAGTTTTCAGCGCTTTCTGTCATTATACTCCTTTCAATCTGTTGCTTGACTAATAGTATTTCAGACTTCTGAATGCCATTGAAATATGACCAGCTTAATGTCAGTGTTTTCTGTAGTGCCCTAAATGCCATGTGTCCTTTTGTTGTTTTCTGACTGTAAGAGGTTAAGTTGTAGCCAAATAACTATGCCTTCATAACATCTCCATCCTGCTCTTTTTGTTTTCTCTGAGCCTGCACTGCA
Source organism: Apteryx mantelli (assembly GCF_036417845.1). Lineage (NCBI taxonomy): Eukaryota > Metazoa > Chordata > Aves > Apterygiformes > Apterygidae > Apteryx > Apteryx mantelli. The sequence goes on from NC_089979.1 coordinate 55,439,877, forward strand.
GTCATAAGAATCATCTGAAATCTTTTCTTAGCCCCATTAACTGGTGAGTGATAAAGAGCTATGCTCTGAAATATAATTTGTTACTTTATGAATGCTAAGCTCTTTCAGAAACAGATGGAGGTTAGCTCTCTGGGGAAAAAAAAAAAGCAATTTTGTGATGTTCAGTATAACAATTCTTGGAAGAAGCCTCCTTTCATATTTAAAGTCATTTGCTGTTTAAACAATTTGGTACATTTAGAACCACCCAGGTGACGACTAACCACTTCTCTGGAGGTACTGACTGCTTCTCAGACTGTCTGCTCCCTAAGTACATCTAGCAAGTCCTTGACAAAATTTGTTAATATAATTTTACCTCTTTGCCAGAAAAATGCTAATCTAGTCCTAGGAGTTCTACTGAACTTTTGCCTCAGCTATAATATTGTCAGTTTAAAAGGTGGTGGATTTGGGATCTCCCAGGAAATCACACTGGATGAAGTGTGAAATCTGAAAATCCAAGGATTTACAAGATACCGGTTATACAAAATTCATTCTATTTTTTCTAACAGATGTTAGTCTTCTGAGCAGCTGACATGAGCAAAAAGCACCCAAAAAACAGTGTGAAAGGGTAAAACTGAGTTAAGTGGTAATGTTACATCTCCTGCACTAGGCACCCGTAACTGTTGGTAATACATGTAAGTTTGCAATATGTTTTCTAATTTCATTTAGCCCAGTGTAACTCCAGAGTAAATTTGTTATGAGTGTGATTATTTTGGATTTGTCCCAATGTAACTGAACAAAGGATTTATCCTGCTGTCTATTTTGCCCTATAATAACAACAAAGATTACTTTAACAAATTGATAGAGTGCAATGTTTCTGATTATGCTAATAGTAGAACCAAAAGAAATCCTTCAGTCTTACACGTACATAAACAGCAGAACAAATTTTCTTGCATGCATGTCAAACAGCAGTTTATTCCCTTTCTCTTTCAGACAGGTTTAGAAGGTAAGCTGACACAACAAAATGACAGCTGAATCTGTAATGTCTGTTTCTGTTATCCATATCTGCCATGGTGCTTGTCTGCTACAGTGATAGGTACCTAGGATATATTGCTATGTCCTTAATATTGTTTTTTTTTACTACTTATCCAGTATCAAAAACATGCTTAATACTCTCGTGAAAACAAAACAGGATGCGATTCTGCCCAAAATGTAAATAATGTGAAACTACATACTACAGCTGAGCAAAATGCTTCTTTTGTGTTCACTTTCTGCTAGCATTTGAACAGAGGAGCTGTTCTTACACAAGCAGCAATGAATGTGCTTTAAGCTTGTCTGCTCAAATACTTTTAACTAGAAATAGTCTATTTTATACTGGATAGAGCAGTTTGCCACTGCTGGGACATAGCATTCCCCAATACACTCACCAGTCTTTGCACAGATAATTACAAACATGTCAAACAAGGCTCTGATCATACCTTTTGCAGGAAGGACTAGTTATTCATATACATTTACCATGTACAAATGTGATAAAACAAAATTCAATTCAACCCAGCAGTTAAATCTTAATGCAGCCTGTTTTTTTTCTCTAGGAATGATGCCTCGGGCAAGGCGAGTGTGTTTCAGTAATGAAAAGGATTAGCATTTTCTAAAATTTCCAGCCTTTTTATCTACTACCTTTTCCTAAATTGCTAATGGTCCTTCAACTATTAAAGCTGCAATGGCTTCTGTAAATCTACTTTCTGATTATGAGTTAAGCTAAGCATTTGAGACCCAAAATAAAAAAAATGCTGAGCGAGATATGTCATAAATTGCCTTTAGTGCTTCAAATCTAGACTATCAAATACACAGGCACATTGTTCGTGATTGTTCCAGCATAAAAAAATAGTATTATGAGGCCTTTACAGAAGTAAATGAATTACTGTCTTTTCACAGGCAAGATAAGGTTTGTAGGTGGAAGTAGCATATTTTATTAGATAGACCAATATAGTTGGAAAAAAAAGACAGTAAGGGCTTGTATGAGAGGAAGATTATCTACATTTCCCTGCTGTATCAGTTGTTCCAGTAAAGGCCTGCAAATTTTAGCTTGTCTATGTCCTTTGACCATTACAGTTACAACCATAGTAACAGAAGCCTTTTAGGAAGCAAGTTTCAACCTAAAAATAAAATGGAAAACAAGAGGACATCTTCAGCCTGCAATGTCTTTGAGCTTTCCCCACTTTGGAGAGTCCATTGAGGTTACAGCAGGACTATTCAGAAGGAGTCTTTACGAATTAAGGCCTGGATATTCCACTGCTGTATTGTTGAGAATAAAAAAGCCACTTTTTTCCAGGTCCTATTTCTAGTAACATCAGAGGACAGGAGGGGAGAAAACTGGACTCCACAGAGCATGCTCCTGTGAGGCTGTCTGCATAATTTTGCCCTGGCTGGCTGGATCTCTTTAGGAAAGGAGATGCTGGCAGACATTTCCATACCCTTCATGCTTCTGTACAGGATTTAGCAAGTATTCATTGTTCATACATATTATGCACAGTATTTGACAATAATGTTTTTCTTTTATGAGTTAAGAATTTGCACTGTGTACTTCATTTCTTCCACATTGCTCTGCTCTTCCTTTCATTCCATTTCATCTTTTTCTAGCCTCCATCTCCCTCTACTTTCCCATGAGCAAAGTTACTGTATATTGGTTAATACATCTTTTAAAATGTCAGGAATTTTTCTCTCCCAGGCTATCTTCCAATTCCTCCTGAATCTTTTCTGCTTCTTGTCCCAGAAGCATAGAAAGTAAAACAAAATTCAAGGAAGGTGGTGTAATTAGGCCACAATTTTATTAATAAAAATCATCTGGGAACTACTGTTAATAACTTGTACAGGATAGGTCACAATTTCTCCCCTGTTTTCACCTGCTGGAGCATTGTCTTTCTCCCTCCCTGCCCTACACGTGCCTATTCCCTCGCTTCCTTCTGTAGCTATTCCCCAGCCTAATGTGGGGGCTCTCCTATCATCCAAGGACTAAGTAAAAGGAGAAAAGGAGATTGTTTCCTTGCGGTTATATAGTAGGAGCTCTGCTTTCCACTACACTCTCACGTGATGTGGTTTCATCAAGCAAGGTGTCAGGTTGCTCATCAGGCGAGTGTCTGAAGTGGCCTTCTGCCGCTTGCTGAGATGAGCCTGTCTGAACTTACCCTTTCTAGCAATCCAGCCAGGTTCTTGGGCAAGGCAGAGAAATTCACCCTGTCTCAATCAGTCTGGTGACGGAGGGGAAAACTACCTGAGTCCTCAAAATGTTGCAATGACTGCAAGCAGGCTAAAAAACTGTCTGGATACAGACAATCTAGGCATGAAGGGGCTTTTATGTCTTTTCTGTTTTCTGTCTTGCATGTAATTCTTCTACCAAATTCATGTTTGACCGTGTCTGAGCCATAGTTTTTTTGAAGCTGGGTGAGGGAAATCCCCTCTTAGGCCATGGTGAAGCCACTCCACGAGGGAAAAGACAGATTGGGGAGGAGAAGGCACCGGTGATCACCAGCTGCCATTCCCAGTGGCCTGTGCTGGCAAAGGACAAGTGTCCCTTTCCACACATACCTCCCTGCGCCTTCAGCTCAGCAGGGAGGAAGGAGCAGGCTCAAAATTGAGAAAATTACTTTCTCCCCTGAACAAAAAGATACAATTTCAGTAGCAGACCCTCCAAATTCTCTCCCCCGCCCCCGCAAAAAAAAACAAAACAACACACAACCATGACAACATGAGATTGTCAAAGTTAATGAGAGAGAAAGACTGCCTGGTTTTGTAAATGTGCCCTTTCTTAGATGGAGTTGCACTGTCCTACTGCCTGTGCAAACAAATGCCGAAAACTTACAATTGAAGTAGACAAAAGAGAGGAACGGAAACATGAGAGAGAAAACAGTTTGGCCAGGGTCATGCAGGCAGCCAGTGGCAGAGCAAGAACTAATACCCTCAGTCTCCTAATTCCCAGTCCTTTTCTCCCGTCATCTGAAAGTGCTTTATTTCAGGCACTCACTATTTGCTGGTCTCTATGGGTCAAATTGGACCAGAACATTTCAATGAAAAACAATCATTTTTATGTTCCAAGAATCACACTGAACAGTCCTGCAGCTGAGGTTTCTTAGGTAATACGCAGCTGTTAGATGGAATGAAAGTTTGCTGTAAGTGCCTGCTGCTGAAATGTAAGAGTGAAAGATGACTTTGGAGAGCCTCAGGAGTAGCTCAGGCAATGTGTGTCTTCCCACAGATAGAACAAGGAAATTACATAGTCAGGGACAAGGAAAAAATCATAACTGTTTTTTTATAAGGCTCTGTCCTCTATTTGTTAGGATTATTGCCTTCACTGTCGTCCAACTGTAAATCTGTTTTTCCTCTTTAGTCTGTAATTACAATCTTGTTGTGGGGAAGTAATATAACTAGCGCTGAAAAAAAAAAAACCCAAACCCTCCCAGGACCACTCACTTATAGGGAAGATATGCCTTCTTTAAATAAGCCTAATAATATATTTTGCTCCTAATAATATAGTGCAGCAGAACAATCTAAAATGTGTGGTGGTAGTCTTTCAGGAATGAAAACAAGAGATTTAATTGAACATCTATCCTGGAACATACATTCTTTCTGATATCACATTGCATGTAAAAATATCAAGAAGGTATTTCAATAACAAGATGATGTTTTGTTCAGTTGGTGGGTTTTTTCCTTACTGTATGTACTCCAAGGTCTGCAAAAACCGGCACAGTTGTAAAGCTATCATAATGATGAATGGATTGTGTTAACTCGTATTAAAGAATATTTATACTGGATTGACTAAGTTAAAAACTTTAATTGGCCAGAGACACTTTGGTGATGATATCCAGTGAGTCCTATTAGCACTGAATTGATGTAGAAGATTATCCTTGCAGCTGATGACAATACCACAGAGAGAAGAAAGTTGTGATGTTACCCACTGGGAGTAAAATTCCAGCCTTAGATTTATGATACTGAGAGGTGCAAACCACATTGCCTTCTGTGTGGTCTGAATTACAGATCTCTATTTAGATAGACAACATAGACCTGCTGTTACAATTATGCCTACAATTACAACGCTCTAGAGTGTGCACTGCATTGTAATGTATTTGTTTACTTTGCTTTATCCTGTACCTTTTTGCTTACGGCAATAAGAGATCAGTACACATATGAAAGTCTTAGGAAACTGTTGTCTATCATTTCTTGAAAGAACTGTCCTTAAGACAGATACAAGTGAAACTCAGAGAAATTTAAGTTTCTCCCTACAAACATTCAGTGGTAACTTGCATAGCAACCTTCAGCGAAGTTCTTCTTTCAACAGAGCTTGTTATTTCTGCAGCAAATAGTTCTGTGCTGCTTCTATTCAGCCAAATTTAGGAGCACGCAGCTCTGGACCGCACCGAGCAGCAATGAGAATTGTACATCTCTCTTTACAGAGATTGGGCTGTGAAGCTGACTGGAATACTACTGACTTTGCTTGTACCCATGTAATCTGGGTTTCAACAGACAGGGTTTCTCAATAAAACTACAAGTGCCCTAAAACACCGTGCAATCAATTAAGCCTTTTGCTCCTGTCCTTCCCTGGGATCGGCCAGCTGCAACGCTCCAGTCATGAAGTTGTCAGAAAGCAATAGAATTTCCAATACATTTCTGCAACCATTCAAGGGGAGATTTTTCAAAAGCAGGCAATGTGCCCCACACTTATGGAAAAGAAAGATGAAAGGCATCTGACTCCTCTCTTTGTCATAGAAAATTTCCCATAAAAGTTCACTTGCCCTGCTGCAGCACTGAATAGCTTTCTTTAAAGATGACCTCTAGCACTCCAAGCCAGGTGACACTAAAAGGTAAAGGTCTCTGAGACAGATGCTCAGCCTCCATTTACTTCTGTGTTTCCCATAACACCTCAGCATTTGCAAGCCACTAGTTTGACATGACCGTTGGCTAGAATTATTTGTTCAGCCTTGGTTGTGCTGACTTTATTTTGTTGGGAAGTAGTCTAGGCTTCCTGGGGATATTACCTTAATATCTACCGTTGACAGCTGTGTCAAAGTGCAGAAAGATGCCAAGGCTGCACCACCCAAAGCTAGATGGAAATTTGCTTCACATGAGTAAGCTCTACTTGTGACACCTTAAATGGGAAAGCAGCACATACATTATATCAGCTTGCCAAATTCCTCTGCAAGGTCACTCCATCTCTGTTACTAAAGATGTTTAGAAATATTTTGTTAAGATAAAATAAGGAAGTTTTGTTTTAAAGTATCTTTGTTTACTCTTAATGTCTTATTAACACTGTTCAAAGGCAATTGTACACTTGTTTCCTTAATATTACCTATATTTGACAGAAAGCAGCTTCAGGATACCTCCTCAAGTCCAGTCATGCTTATCATCACTGTTAGGACTATTAATTCACTGCAGTATCCTTTAATGTACTATAACATTTAGAAACGGCATGTGGATGTGCAGTAATATTATTTTGCACAATTAACCTCTGGTTCCCTTCCATATAAGCATGTTCTAAAGTAATACCAGTTATGCTGTGTTATTTTTAAATTACATTGGTTTTTGTGCCTTTTGCTAATAGGTTGCCCTTTCCTCAGAGAGCAGTAACACACACTGAATTGTAATAACACTTTATTGTCCTTGCAAAAAAATGCTATAAATCACAGAGATAAAGGGAGATTAACCCATTCCCAAGCCCTGGATCAGACAGCTCCTAACCACAGTTTTTAACATCCAGGTCTATATCCATATGCTAATTTTGCAAAAAAAAAAAAAGAAATAAAATAAAAAAGGAAGTCTTTCTCCTTGAAAATGAAAACAAAACAAATCTAAATAATTCTATCTTAAAATCTATGTCAAAGAGCAAATTGTTCAGTTTAGGACTTTCCTAAGAAAGAACTATGTAATTCACTTTATTGCTCATGAAAACGGGAACTGGAAGAATTTGTTGGAGTGCAATGCAGAGGAAAGGTATGCAAGATGACTTTTTTAATAAATTTCGTCTTGAACTCTTTTACTCTTTTTCTGAACTGGTACCTTTCCAGAGACTTAGAGGATTACAGAAGTATGTGAAGGTTCTAAACATGTTTTTTTTCATTTCATGAGATACAGATGTGTCACTAGAATAGCAAGCTCCATAACAGAGTTGACAGTAAAATGAGGCCAGCACTAAAATTTAAGAATATTTCAGACAAGGAATATATCATTTTAGCTTATTCAGGCTATGCTGGGTAAAAATTCTAATCTCATTTACTCATGTCACTAGTGAGGTGAGCCACACGCCAAAGTAGCTGATGTCAAAAATTTGCCCTTTGGTGCAGGGAATGGGAAAAATTTGTTAATGAGATCTGTTTGGTGACTTAATGTTTTGCTGTGCTATTCTATCAACACGCACAAATATAGCTGGAATTTCAGTTTCTTAACAGAGGTTTTAGAGGGTCTTTTTAGAGACCCAGCATCTGGTCAAACAGTAGGACCTTTCTATATGGCTTTACAACAGAACAGCTATAATTCTGTTCTTTTCTGCCAGCATATTTTTAAATGACAGTAACATAGCTGACTGTGTTGTTATCTCAATTATAATAATCAGAATTTAGCCCAACTTACTTTTCTGGTGTTTCGGGCTACTAAAAAGAATGGATTTCACTCAGTCAAATTATGCTTTCTGTTGTTCGTGCATAACTTCAGTAGAAGACTGTCAGAGCTCTGTGTGCGCATTTTATAGCAGAATTTGGCCAAAGGGTTTAGAGTTCCTAATATTTACAAACAGATTATGTACAATTTGCTGACACAAATATATAGCTTTAATACTGCAAGTCTTTAAAAATTTATATTCATGCATAGATATAGGATAATAGTGAAAGTGAAGTAAAATCTTCCTTCTGACTCTGCTTATTTTGTAGAACAGTGATACAACTCAGCAAATTACTCTCATCTGGGTACCTCATTGCATTGACTTCCATCTAAAGTTACGAAAATTTTCACAAGAACATGTTCTTAATCTTTCTGCTTCTTGCTAGATTTCTAATCTTGGACTACTATGATCAATCACATGTGAACACATTTTTCTGGCATTTGAGCTGTACAAAATCTTTTTGTGTGTGGTTTCTAAATAAGCTTTAATGTGCCGCCAAGTTTGTTCTCTTTATTCAGTATTTCCAAGAGGGGAAAAAAATAAGTTCATAAAGCAGGGAAAGACTGTTCCAAGGCTATCAGACTGTTCTGATAGTTTATATCAAAGGAAGAGGTTCCCAAACATCATCAACAAAGTTTTCCCCCCAGCAACACCTGGAAGAACATTTGGGTTTGCCTCAAGTAACCAAGGGAAGAATCTGGGCTAATTAATTCAACCATGATTAAGAAAGCCATCTAAGGATTTGATTTTACACAGCACAGATGTGAAATACTGCACACAGGCAAGGTTAAAAGAGATAAGTAGGATGGGCAATGCAGGAGGACTCAATCCAGCAGAAGGTGAGTACTGCTGGAGGGCTGCCAAACCTCCCACGTCTAGCAGGAAATCTAAGGGCCGCTCATTACCCGTTAATATACTGATGAGCATGCTGGAGTTCATATGATATCATACATGCCCATCTTTTGCCCATTCATATGTTTTAAACCCTCAGCACTTGCACATAAAAGGAATCCTGGATGGAAAGATTTACTTTGACTCCCTGTGGGGCATTTTGCTCAGCCTTTAACTTTAGTCCTGCATGCCAGCTGGGACATTGGACCTTGGTGCACCATGCAACTATGGGAGGGGAGGGTCAGTCCTGAGGTTCAGACATAAAAGTGGGGCTTGGCTGATTTGACCACGGACTTACTGGATGAATTTGGACAGGAGGATGCTGACGGCATCAAGTGCTGTTGCTTTATGCAGGGATCAACTCTAGCACAAAGCAGATGTTAGCTGCTGCTGCTGAATCCCAAAGACAGTGCTTCACTCTGATGCAAATGATGACATGCAGTGCAAGATGCTAGCAAGGGGAAACCCCAACTCTTTCTGGGGTTCAGTACCTATTCTCTAAAATAGGGTCATAAATCACACAGCCATAGGGGTGCAATGAGGGTAAATCTCCTAATAGCTAGATAACGTGAATTTCAGAGCAGTGCTATGTATGCAACATATATACATTTTCCTCTGGTCTCATCCACAGATAAAACAATAAATAAACAAGACTGACTGACATCTCTGGATTTCCTAAAATCCTCTTTATCTGAAATTTTTCTCAAGATTCATTAGCGCTACTTCTCTCTTTCATTTCCCTCCCCCCTATTATCCTTTTATCACCCACTTTATCCACCTATCTAGCTTTTCACATTGCTCTTCCATTTTCATGCTTCTCCTCTTCCCATCACTTTGGCTATCACTTTTGAAGAGCCTTTCTCATATCCCTTGGGCTGGGTTTTGAACAGTGAGTTCTAGTGCTTTAGGAAGGTGACCTACTAGTAGTTTTAGATTTGACTGAAAAGTCAGCAAATAACATAAACGTGGTAAGATCTGTTCTTTGCACCCCTACACACACAGTTTGGGACTCAAATCCGTAGCGGTAATGTAGTGTAGAGATCTGTGCATGGGCAAGGCAGGGAGAGAGTATTTATCCATAGATACATTAATCCACATGCAAGAAATAAACCCATAACTTTCACACTTTTAGGACACGCCCCTCCCCCCCCCATAGATGAGTTAGGCACAGAAAATAATCTGTGGAGTCTGTTGCAAACATGGGGCTCTGTTGGCTTACTGGAAAGAGAGCAGGAAAAAAATAGAATTTGTGCAGTTACAGAAGAGTCTCTCATGCTGCTAATCAATTCTGTGGCCAAATTTGCTATTGTGATCTGATGGTTTAGTTCTGCCAACTCTTGTAATTATCTCTATTCCCATTCTCCATTAGTGGCCTTTTCAAAGGATATGAGTTTTTGCAGTGTCAGACTATGCCATGAGGTGAATACCACACGATCAATGCTTTACAAACATAATACAGCATAAATACTTTACAAATATAGCCTCTTATGACAGTAGGTAAAACGCAATGCTTACATGTTTGTAGAGCTCAGGGTTATGGTTTCCTAATGGGTGACCTTTCCTCCTTTCACATCCTTTTCCTCACAGATTATGGTGTGGCAGCTCCATGCTCTCTCACTAGCTGTGGGAAATTTAGAGCATGTGAAAAGATAAGCTGCAATTCAGATATCTACAGCCAACAGGTAGCATAACAATGCTGGAATAGCCAGACGACTCTGGGAGATCATCCATTCTGCTTATCATTCCCCAAAACATCATTTTGCAAGGCGCCATTTCAACAAATGGCATAACATCAGTGTATCCCAGTCTTTAATACAGTTCTCAGAAGTGCTCTCACATAGGAGCAATATTTTCAGATATAAATAAAACTTCCAGAACCCACATGACACAGCTATTGAAAGACCTGCTCTAGCTGTGAGTGGGCAAGTGGTATTATGATTGAAGGCACAATGAACTATTTACTTTGATTAAAGGGATATGTGCTGTTTTCCCAGGAACTAAAATACGGCTCAGGGACCTTTTTAGCACATGCACACATGTCTAGCACAGTGTTTAAGAAATGCAGCATCACATACAATAGTTAAGAAATGAAACATAACATTTGGGAAAATGAGAAACACCACACTAAAAATTCAAAGCAACTTTTTTTTATTTATTTTAAACTGAACAACCAGATGATTCCCAAGAGAATCTGATGATTAACTGGCTAAATCAGGACATCTGCAGGATGTAAGAATAATAGAAGGAAGCGGGAGTTTTGGCTACCACTTTTATAATTAGCAATTGTAATGATCTTAGCGGTGTCCTCCTGAAAGAACTTGAATATTCATGTTGAGGCACAGCATTATGTTTCAGTGCTTTTGGTAACTGTAGCCACTTGCAGAGAGTCAAGCACACACTCAAATCAGGAAGTTAAAAAGAGCGTTCCAAATACTTTCTGTCGGAAATTGTAAGGAAAGCTGTTATTTGCATGCAGTAAGATGGGGAAGAGAAGCAAAGCATCCAAGAGCTCACTTGGCATTTTCAGTTTCCTAAATAATTGTCCTGCTTCCACCTCTTTTTTCATTGCAGATTAGATTCAGAATTGACCCAAGCAGATGCAAAATACATCTGAATCAGTAAAGTTACACTTCATAGTGCCAATTACACTTCAAACTCTAGCCAAAGACATCCAAAATAACAGTTACGGTCTAAACAAAACCAGGCATCCATCCATTCTTCTTGACTGGATGCTAAAATTTCATAACTCAACCTAAGTTGAGTCTGTAGGGCATACTGAGTTATTTGGAGTCATACTTGATTAGTAGTTTACTGGAGAACCTGACTTTTTTTTCTCAGTTCTATCACCTTTACAAATAAATAGGAGACATATCTGGCCAAGCACCCCTACCCTTTCTCTACTTTTGTCATACAAAGAAACAAAGATATGTGAGATGCATCATCATCTTTGCAGAGAAACACTTAGACCAAACAAGAGGCATCAGTCATTCCTCTGAAAAGTAGTAGAGAGAGTGAGCCTTATTTGCCCTCTGGTAGATCCAGCACTCTAAAAAAAGCTGCATGTGGCCAGGCAAAAACAGGCAAATATGGGATGATCTGAGGGATGGGATGATCTGAGAAGAGTGCAGTTATTTCTTTTGCTCTATTTAATTGCTGGAAGAAGAAAGTCCAAACTGACTCCTGTCAATATGAGAATGCATGTGTATGTTTTGACTGGACACTAGACAAAAGGTACAACAGCTCAGTTCACGACTGACACAAACTAATAAATATAATTATGCTTGTGAGTTGCTATGGGGCAAGTAAATACTTATTTATATCCAGAGTAGGATAGATTTGATTAGAGGAGTGCTGAAAGGCGAGGATCCAGGTACACCTCCTGTACAGAGGAGCAGCCTGGCAGCTGCAGTGTGGTGTCTATCACAGAACAAAATTGCTTCGTAGGGTTGTGCCTAGAGAGCATGACAGGAACCTAGCAGACTAACCAAGGTCATATCCACCCTTTCTATGAATTAGGGATCTGACTGATCATGTCCTGTGCTCGAGCAATGAAGAGGTTACCCAGAGAAGGACTCTTCTCATCACTGAAGTCCTACACTGATAAATATTTCCTCTTACCACTGCCTTATTTTCCCCTCTTAATGTGAAACCAAACAGGCTTAAAACTGCCTCAGCAGCTTCCCTGTGCTTTTAAATATCACTCCTCACACACTAACTTCTGTGTGCCGAAGAAGATCGCATCATGCCCTGTGAAGTGTGTTTTGGGGAGATAGGTCGGCTTTCAAGCACTGAGGATATTTCTGTGTATTCATCTTTCTTCCCCAAGTATCTATCTGCCAAAATGGAAGAGGCACTGCTGTTGGTTTTTCCCTTCAGAGGCTGGCATTGCCTTCACAAGCATTCTGAGCTGTGATGCAGCTGACTCTAGTGACACTCTGTACTTTGCATACACGTTGCATTAGCTTAACTGCTCTTCTCCACTCCAGTCTTCAGTTCATTTACACCACTGTCAAGATGTTCCTTAAGCTCCATCAGGGCGAAGTTCAAGTGCCTACAGGTCCCACTCTTACCTGGGCTAGCCTCCAAATATACCAGCTGGTGAGATATTTTTAACATTAGTACACAAAATGTCTTTTCTCAATTCCTCTATCCAGCTCAAGGGGTGCTTTAGTAGCACAAATAAATATCACTGATGGCCTTCCTCTGTCATTTGTACACCAGCATATTACGCCAATTTCAATTAGAAGAGGACTTAAAATCATCCTGATATAGCAAAATACACTTGAAGTGAGGAAAGCTCACCATATGTAAAAAAGGTAATATAAAATCAAGAGAATATAATATTCAGCAAGTGTGAAAAAAATAATGCTTTACTGAAGGACTTCATGTCGCAAGCCATTGCAGAGCATTCTTCACATCAGGCCCAGATCCTTTGGGGCACTACTGTGTATACCCATATGCATGAAGTTTAGCATGTGCTAAGGTGCCATGCCAGGCAGGGGAAAGAGGGGAAGGAGCTCAGACTTAACTTTAGTTGTGTGATTTTCTGCCTCAACACTGTAGAATTTTGGCCACAGCCTTTAAAAACTTTCACTCAAGTGAGTAACTGCTAATGCCACAACTTAAAAAAGACATAGCCTCCAAGATCTACTTTTGTAAGTCCAGACAGATCTATGGAGAGGAAATGTATGTGAAAGCAGACAAATGTCAGGGACAGAAAGTGTAAGAAAATTCTTTTTCCTAGCATATTCAGATCAGATATTTATATTTGTTCAAATTTGCAGATGCACACTTTTCACTTGTTGTTTGTTCAAGACTTACCTTTAATTCTACAGCAAACAGTGTTTAATGTTTAGGTCCACTTCTACATTTTGGACTGCATTCATCTGCACAGCTTTGCAAACAGAAACAGTTGGACTCCTGAATACTGATGTGCTGATACTGGAAGAGCTAGCTCAGGGACCGCATTGCCTGTTCCTGTATTACATGAAAGTCAATGAGTAAACAAATTAGCAAGAGTGGGTTTGTTTTTCTGTTTCTTTTTTTTCGTAACTGCAATAACATTTCCCTATAGAGGGAGAAATAATTCAGAATTTGCATGGATGACAGACACCTATGAAATATCATACTCGCCCTTAGACAGCCTATGAAGCCCAGTCAAACAATAATGACAATAGTTCGGGCGGCCCCTCATTCTCAGACAGCTGCTGGCTTGGAGGTCACTGGGAAGGAAAAGGAGGAGCATCCTGTCTGCACATATTTCCCCAGAAGGAAAGCTTTGCTGGCAAAGCCAGGAAAGATGCTTTTCAGTGATAGCTGCAATGTTTATTGTCTTGTACGATATGGCCAGGGCTTTGGAAGGCAGTATCTATGTAGAAAAGTATTGTCCTATAGGAAAAGATAATGAATTGATCTGAGCTGATAAATGGCTTCACTTTTGTGTAGGAAGATGAAATAAGTCCCAGAATATGCTTCCCAATAACGTCTTTCTGGGCTGAATACTTGCAAGCGGGTTGCGTTAAAAAGCTGCAGCAAACTGTCACCAGCTCCTTGTATTACTTCACTTGGGAATAATGGGGGTGTTCACAATTCTGCACATGTAAAGATCATAGCAAGAAAAGATTGCCGTTTGAAAGGTCTCTCTCCAAATAATAGGGTACCACATGTTTTCAGTGTAGGGGGTTGTTGTCGGCTTGGTTTGTACTGCTATTTGTCTGCTCTCCTGTTAGCTGAAATATGGGGACACAGAAAAAGCAAGAGAAGTGACATAAAAGCCAGAGTTTTGCAAATATCTCAAAATGATTCTGATATCACACAGCTCATGGGCCACAAAGGCAAGGGCAACATGGACATTTGACCTGAATTTGAATGTAAGTCTACAGCTAATTTTAAGGCATGGATAAAGTAACAACAGCTATAACAGGATGTCCTATACTCATGCATTGCACAGGGCTCTTGAAAGGATCCTGGATGAACCAAAAGGATACAAAAATTCCCTAGTCCACTTAGGGCTCATGTTGGGAAAAAATATAGCAGATTGGATTCACTAGATCATTTCTTTCACCTGTCTTTCTTGAAGCTCAGGGCCTAACAGTCTATCTCCTACTTGGATGGTTCTTGGCTTGCCCTACATCATGCCAGGTGGTGTACTACAATCCTTTAAAGCATTATTCCTGCCCCACAATATGGGATTATTTTTTTTTTTAGCATACTCCAACCAGACTTCTAAACCCTCCAGTGTCGTATGGATCCTATTCCCCTTACTTTGAACAGTTCCTTGAACACACAGTATCTTCCACCATGAGTCATCTTTCCTCTCCCCATGCCTGTTACTGTTTTGACCTCCTTCAGATTCAGCTTTCCTGCTGCCTTCATTATGCTTCCTGTTGGCTACACCTGCTTTGGCAGTGCTGCTGGCTACATGAAGCACGTGGCCTGCCCGAACAGCCGGAGCAGCCTGGCATCCCTTCCATATTCTCACTAACAGGGCTGCTGCATTGCTTCCATCACCTCCCTTTCTCCCAGGTGAGTTACCGGGACATGTCTGCCCTGAGGTGACTGAGTACGAGATGTGCCACTCCAGGCTTTCCATTTCAGCGTATGGACAGATGTTCCCGAGGAACCCCAGCAGTGTGTCCCCACTTACTACTGCCTTCTTGCACCAGCCCACCTCATTAAACAGTGTCCATAAATGCATATGAACAACCCAACCTGACTGACCAAGATGCTCAAAGATCTGCAAGGGTTCCTCTACTTTCTCTTCTGTTCCTCTGCCTTAAGGAACCAGCTTGACTCACTGAAGGCCTACAGGACCTTTCCTTTGGCCCATTTTTGTACTAACCTTTCTCCTTCTCTTCCAACAGAGATGGGAAACAGTGCTGGCTCAACAGGGGCTCATCCTGTTGTCCCAGTGAGAGAGAATATTTTGTGAAGATGCCTTCTGCACAAAAAGACTGTATTTTCTCTTACTGGTGACCACTCTAGTACATACTGTTGCTTTCTTGAAATGCAAAGGGTACCCTTTTTTCTAATGAAAAAGGGTATCTTAGCCCAGGGAGAGCTCATTTACTGGAGCAGAAATACAAATAAAGCATTGCCTTAGCAAATGGTCATAGTAATATGGGTCAGTGGGTGAAACAAAAATACTCATAGAGTACTTTAAATGAGGAAAAACCATTGACTGAGAGGTAGTATTCTGCACAGATAAGCAGAAGATTGACATGCCAGGGTCAAAGCACAATCTTTTGCTCCTTGAATTGGCATGATATAAGAGAGAGAGAGAACACAAAGGGAAAGCACCATTCTGGATTTCTAGACAACAGCTTATCTAAGAGCTCAGCTGGGAGAATATTTCAGGGTAAATACTTTTTTTAATGCATTTGCCTCTTTTTTCATTTGAAATTTGTCTATAAACATGTTTTTGCAAGTCTGTTTGTCATTCAGAATCATTTGCAGTGAGTGAAACTCAAGTTTAGGCCCATTCACAGGCAGCTTATTTCAGGTTTTTAAAAAAAGAAATTCAGATTGATCTGATTTAACACAGAGATCACATGGCATGTCTTCTTTCCTCAGCTGGATAATTTTTTGATTCAGGTTTTTGCTGTGAATACCAATTATTCATTTGAATTTCAACTTTCTAGTACTTTTTTATGTGTTTCTAAGAGTGTATGCTATTTTAGTTTTAATATTTTTATAGATATTACTTGTCAGAACATTTATAGCATGAAAATTAAAAACAAGGAAATGCAGAGCTCCTTTCAAAATACAAATGCATATTCATGAAAATATTACAGTGTTTGCCTCTCTCTGATGTCCAGTGTTGTTCATTCATCCAAAGCCAAAAGGATATAAGCTAAGTCATGATACTTCAAGGCAGGGGTTAAATGAAGTTGTAAGGTATATGATGATTGTAAAACTCCTGGACTTTTAGGGGCTGCAAAGCCTTTAGCTAAGATGAGAGAAAATTCTACTGGGTAGAATGTAGGCACAATGTAGGAAACTGCACAGGAAACAGGATGTTTGAATCAAAAATCCTGCAAGAGCCCACTCCACCAGCAACTTGTGAATGGGAGTGTATGGAGCATACTGAGATGTGCCTGGGCCTCTGCAGAATCATTATTCGCTGTTTGATGATACTATAGTCTGATGTATAGTTTGATGACTTTGTATACTTTGATGAGACTATATTTCCCAACATGGTTGAAATTTACCCAATTGGTAAATAAGATATTTTAACATTAACAGAAGTTTTGGTAAATTAATTCTTCGTCAACTTCAAGGACCTACTTCTGAGGTGACAATACTACGAAGTCTATATAGGAGTATGATATAACAATGGATGGGTTAAATACTTTATAAAAAAGAATTTTGGGGAGGGAACGAGATGTCCAAATCTCTCAGTAGGTTTCTATCACAAGAAGTGACTAAGTTGTCCAAACAGGACCACACTTCCAATTGCAAAACTACTGGAGAATGTATTGAGTTTAACACCTTAAATTATTTGTGTTTCTCTTTTTGTTGTTGCTTTGTTTCGTTTCACTTTGTTTTCTTCTGTCTAGGATAAAGCATTTGGGAAAGAGTCTCCCAAATACAAAGGAGTCAAGTGCAACCCATAGAAAATTCACAGGTTTGACAAAGTCAAATTCAAATACGACTTTACTACTGCACTCCGGAGTTGCTGCCAATATTTTGTGCCCCTAGCGGTAAAGGTGAAATAGCTGTGTAATTACACACTAGGTTAAACCCCTTAGAAATCAGCAGCTGGGGAAATGTCACAGTTCCTAACTTCAGGACAGCTGTAAGAAACCAAGCAAGTGGCTCTGATTTCTTTTACATATGGGAGAGTTGACACCATAGCGGCTTCTCCTCCATGCCCCATACAGAGAGCACAAGCACCCAGGAGCAGGACTGTCTCACCACTTCTTGTTTTGCTAGAAATCATCTGTATTCACAGGAGAAACTGCTGGAAGGAGAGAGAAGCTGAAAAAAGTAGGAAGCAAACAACAAATTAACAAAGAAAAAAAAAAGTCAGCTGGAGAAGAACAGGTAGAACGGCTCCAGAGAAAAAGCCTGGGCTGGGTGCTAGTTCAAAGAGTTTCTTTGCTCAGCACTCTGTGCCTTTTTCATAGTGGTTGTTGTTTGATTCCTGCTGTAATCAGGGAAAGTAAATCAGAATGCATAATGGATGTCTCATTTTGGCATGAATTTCTCCTCCTACCAGACAGCACTTCAGTTAACAGTTCAGATCAGCATGCATATTAACCTCTTTGGAAACTGCAGGAAATATAACCACTGTCCTCCACAGAAAAGAGCCTTAAGAAGCCATTAATCTCTCTTATGTAACCAGGCCAGTGATACGAATGTCCAGATAGTGTATTTGGACCTCATTCTGCCCTGAATTCAGGATGAAGTTTATGAAGCTGCCCCAGGCCTCACCTTCATTCAGTGTCATTTCAACAGATGACATTTTGAAAGCTGCTTTTTCACCACATTGAGTTCAATTCACAGCACACCAGTCATTCTTCAGCAGACAGCCATATTAAAATTAAAAATAAGAGTCTTTTTAAGATCCGAAGGCATAGACATTAATTTGAACTTACTGATTTGGACCCATATCTTTCTATACTTTAAAAGATTAAAGATTTGGAATCTTAGGTTCTAGCTTGGGCTCATCACTAAGTCTGAGGGGTGCAGGGAAGGCTTTGCCTTCATCTTGTCCATTTACACAATAAACATTGGATGTAGTTCATACCGCGAGGATTGGCAGTAGGATCTCTCGCTTACCAGCAAAAAGATTAAAAGTGTCTCCTGACACATCCTGTCAAGGGACTTCTTTTATCCCTTGCATCGACAGAAGCTTTGGATCAACAAAAAGAGCTGAAGCAGGTGTCTGTTTTACCTCACGCCAATCTATCCTTCTATCCATCTTCAGAAAGTTGTTTTTTAGCTCTCTGAAGAATACTCAGCACTTGGGTAACCATTTGTTTCATCTTTATCTTGACAGTACAAACCACAATAGAAATAGCCCCAGAATACAGACAGACTCAAAATCATCTGCGCTTGTATTATTATTATTATGATATACATGATATATTGTATTAAAAAATCCACAAGCTATGCCATGTTATCAGATATGTAGCTGTACTCCTCTTCAAGGTTATGCTTAGGTTATGCTTAATGCAGCTTTTAATCACAAATTCCTGGCTGTCCAGAAAAAAGTACCTCTCAGGCTGTGATTCTTTGATCTTTACAAAATGCCTTTCTTAGGCCATAGTTTCAGGTACACCTTAAGGCTCTGAAAGAGCAGTTGAATCTTCTGTCCCCTCCCCCAGCCACTCGCTTACAGTGGTTACACTTTAAAGCCTATGTTGGCATGGTTGTTTAGGGGTTTTGCATTGAACTAGATAGGGGGATTGGTGAGAACACAATAGGGAAAAGCTTTTTTCAGTGGTAACTACCTAACTCAGCTAACTGCTCCAAGCATATATGGAATTACAGCTACAGGACATGCTTTCTTGAGCTGATAGAGAGACAAAATTGTAGCTTGCTCCTGCCATCCTTCAGTCTTATCTGATAAGAATAGACATGGGTCCAAAGCCATACCATGCTCCAGCATTAACAGTACCCTGTTGAAAGACTCCTGCTCCAGAGTGGGAGTATTTCTTCAGTGCTTTTTAATTTTGTGGAACAGAACAGCCTTTTCCTGCCCTGCTCTCCCAGTGGAGAAGCTTTAGAAGCAGCAAAGAACAGGTCATTCTCTTAGATTTGTGCTTTCTCTTTCTGTGTTTCCCTTTTGCTTATGTGTTTTCTTCCTGTTCCCTAACCTACCATAACCTAGTTCCATCCTTCTGCAATTGCTTAAGAAAAAGCATTCTCCCTCCCACTCATCTCCCCTGTCTATCTCACCAACTTGTTGCTGGAATCTCAAATCTTCAAGCACTAAAAGAGAAGAGGCTTCTTTTCTCAGCTAAATTAACACCAATCTGCTCTTGTTAGCTTGCTGTTCTCCCGAGAACAGCCTTACAACCTCTTCAATTCATTTCCCCCTCTCTTGCTGCTTAAGAAGTAGCACATCCTCATGCCAGAGACACTTGCATGAACCAATTTGCAGTGACCAGCTTAAATCTCTCATGGGCCACTCTGGCTTCTTTCATTTGGAGCCTTACAATGAAGAAATAGCTGCCTGTGATGACTTTAAAGGAAACCCGACAAAAGACAGAGATGAAGAGCTCGTGTTGGCATACTTTGCTTGTTCCTCAAGGTAGTTCCCATAGCATCAGTGAGAGCATCATCAGGCCTGCTAAGCATGTCTAAAAGATTAGTCTTTTTTATGACCCTTGTAGTTTTATTCATACATATTGGACATTTGGATGTTTGTGTAGAAAAGCAGTCTGATTTCTTCCCTTAGGATCACTTTCATGCCAGCAATCCCTGCCAAACTTGACATAGGCAATGGGTGAAATCCTGGCCCAGCTAACATCAATAGCAAAGCTCCCATGAGAGCCAGAGTCCAGACCATATTGTCAGCTGTTTCCTTAAGAACCAGCACTTTCATTCCTGCTTGTCTGGGGGGCTTTCTGTCAAAAGAGATATGCCTTCCTCATGAAGGAAGAAGGGCTGGAAGGCAGACAAAATAAGCCTAGTGAGGAAAGGATTTTAAATGTGATGATAGGGCTTTTAAGGATAGCCTTTCTTTTTCTTTGAAATGTGTTTTTTTGCTACTTTTAAACATAGCTGCCAGGTGCAAAGTTCCCCTAGGGCATCCTCATCACCTCTAGAATGAAATTTTGAGATACCACAGTGTGAAAAACATTGCATACATTTTCTTCCTCTGCCTTTCTCCAGTAAGAGGAGATTTCTGTGAGAGGAAATAACCTTAAGCAAACTCAGAAATGTGTGTTCTGCAAGTCACTCCTCGAGGGGAGGAGCCACCTAACCTCCCGGCTCATAACTCTTTAAAAACAAATTGTGTGTGTTGTTGTTTTTTTACTGTAGCTTTTATGGGTAAACCAGCTCCTGCCTGACCTCACTATCAAGCTGCTGCACCACCATCTGTCCAATTACTGACTAAATGCCTGTAAATTATTTGGTGTTCTGGAGATGATTTGCAGTAGGCTGTGGACTCCAAGTTAGCATGTCTTGCTTGAGAAATTATAGTTCTGTTCATTCTTTTTCATCATTGTATTTTGTCATTTTACTACAACCCGAAGATGCAAGTAAAATACAAAATAACATCTTCTAGGATTTTTGTATCATCCTGGCTCTGAGAAATGCTGAGGGTGGGGGGAAAAAAGAGTCTCAGTATGCTCATGATAGCATTTGCAGGAGAGAAAGAGAAACTACAGAGGTTTTAATAACAATAAAAGGTCAATGCCATTGGTAACACTGGTTTCCTTTAGATGCAGTTTTGGGTGAGGTACAGAGAGCTTGTCCTATGTCTGGACCAGCCACTAAATTTCAAGAGAAGTTAATTGGGACCATGAGATTTTCATGCCCAATCCTTACACTTTGGGAGAAATAAATAGCAATAGCTATTTCCTCATTCTTTATCCAGACTATGCAAGCATATACAAATAGCTGACACAATGTGCGCGTACAGTAATTTAAACTTTTGGGGCTGTTGGTTTTGTTTGAGGCCACAGTATAATTCCCACTAACTGTAATCAGAATTATACCTGCCATCAAAGACAAAGTATTCCCCTCCCTGTCCAGCAGACTGGTTTACTGCATGAAAACTACATACACAAGCAAATCTCCCAAACATGTCAGACTTCTAACAGAGCTATGAATTCTCTTAACAGTCAGAGATACAACATTAATAACCACTACCATAAAACAAATCCAAAAACTGCAGAATAATAATAAAAAAAGATATTTATGGAGGCAACGCATGAGGTGCAATAGTAAAAGAGCCTCCCTTCGGATCATCAATTCATGAGTTCTGTGATCCTGAATAACGGCCATGCTTCCAAACGATAAAATAAAACATCATCTATTCAAAATCACTAACTTTCCTCTTGCGTTCCTTAAAGGTGAATTGCAGCAAATGTATAAATTTTAGTGTGTTGTAACTTGTGTGTCTTTTACTACCATAAGAAGTGAATTTCACAGTATTTATTGGAAATCATTATCTTCCTGTTTTTCTTTTTTTTTTTTAATTTAATTTAGAATTTGTCAGAGCAGCAGCAAAACAGCCACAGTCTAACACTGGTAGTAGAGTGATGCTCTCAGAAAGAGCTCCACAGGAAGATCAGCCATCATTTGCCAATGACAGCATCTGTAATCATACCATATCAGTAGAGCTTCCAAAATAAAATGTTTGCATCTAATAAGAAATCATGGACAAAGACCTGTAAGAGCAGAGCATTTAGTGATCTAAACAGCAGCATCAAAAAATCAATACTTCATGGAAGCAAAATACTCTTCCCTATCTCCACTCCTCACCAGCTAATTTATTCTTTAATTCTTTTTAACAATATCATTTGGGACTCTAAGAACAGATGTAACCACTTGCTCAATCACAGAGTGTTTCACACCTGCTCTACGCAGACTAAAGAGGCAAGCAGGTGAAAATCAGGCTCTTGCTTATTCTAATCAAGGCACTTTTGACAGAGGAAGCATTTTTTTTGTGTTCCAAAAACCCCCATGCATGAAAAACTCTCTTGAAGTTTGTCATCACACTCAGTAACACATATGTAAGTTAACATGGGGAAATCAAGCCTTTATTGTAGAAAACATATTGAACATGTAAGGGCCATAACTGTAAAGTATTTATGATCTCAGGAGATAAGCAGAAAACAAAAACTAGCAATCAAAGGGGGATGTAGTCAAATATACGTGACATATGCACATCCATCTATTTGTGGGTATGCACACAAGTGTTGTATCAGTTTTGATTAAGTGGATAAGCCAATAACAAGTGTCTCTATCTGATCATCATTAACCAAATGATTTTCTCTAGGATTTGAGACAGAGATGACTATTGTGAACTGGAAATCACTGTCATTCCATCCTGAGAAAGGGTAAGGTTTTTCTCTTTTATATTCTTTCACACAATCCTATGCTGATTCAAGTAAATGGAATTTTACCATGAGTTTCATGAAGTTCCTAATAACTTTTAAGGGTCTTTTTGACACATGATATTCTATGATTTGCTTCTTCTGATGATATCAGAACTACCTGCTGCAAACTAAATCTATTTATAGGTTAAATTCACCTGGTAATGATACAGGCTTAATGCAAAGTGCTGGATCTGAATACCATTTTATCTGCAATGACTTCAGATCGGGGATTAGGACCCTGGACCCCTGACCTAACTGTAAATAATGTTAAGGAAAAGTCAAAAAGTATTATTACTAAGCACATGGAAACTTAAAAAAACCCAGCAACATATGGCACATGTGTAACTACTAAGCACCTACCAAGAAATCCTTGGTCTATCTCCATAAAACCTTAATCCAGAGATACCCCATAAGAGAGCCCCCAAATAACCTTTTAATAACAACCATGCACTAAAGAATGGGCTCCACTGTGTCTAATCCATTTGAAGGCTTCTTCAGTATTTGTTTCTAAATCAGCAGAAGCAGTAAGATGTAGTAACAAAATGTATGTGCAACTTTGGTTTGTCAAAATCTTTAAGCACTAACGGCACCACAATTAACAAATTCCGGCATTCCTTCTCAAATCCAGGCAGAAAGATTCAGTGTGATCAAATTTAGACAGAGGTCTGCTAAATAGTATGTTCATAACATGTAAGGATCCCAGTGTATGATCTTCTGCAAGAACGTATAAAAGGCCTGCTAGATCTACCAAGATTTTGTAGTTTGTGCTTTAAGGAAGTAGACAAGAAATAGGTGCTAACAGAGGAAATTAAAGATTATTTATCATTTGATGTTTTATAAATTATTCTGTAACAACCTGTAAAAACGTCAAATACAGAAAATCCTTCATTTGACATTTCTTTGCTGTTCTCGTGAGGAATCCATCCCAGCAGGGACTTGAGCCTGACATCTTTAGATCTCCCAGGTATCGGTTCCCTCTACTACGATAAAAAAGCAGCTCACCTAGCTAACGGTGGTAGAAAGCATTGCCTTTTTTCAAACATGAGGCCCCAAGGAGGAACAGATCATAACAATCTCCCTGAGTTTTAACTGCAACAGCAAAACATTGAACCCTTGTGAGCTTCATGCAGTTTATTTCTTCAGGGATGCATCAGCTATTTTCTTCTTTTGGTTTATTTTACGTTAACATTACAATTTTGTGAGCAAGTGTTCAGGTAAAAAGATAAAAGGGTAACACAGGGCCTTGGGGGGGTTTTTTTGACACTGAAAGCAGTGATCAACATCAAGAGGAGCTGTAGACTCCGTAACTACAAGTATCAAATGTATTCCATAGGAAGTAATAGCTTTCCTTTAATTGTGTGAAGGTAGATCCTACATGTAAGCGTCCTAAGACTTTCACTAAAAACTTAAAGTGCCTAAAGCTCTACAGAAAGGTGTGCTTGGATAGGGTTTTTGTTTATTGTAGGAAGATTATAGATGCAATAGACAAAGATATTTGGGAGATGAGTTCAAAGTAGCAAAGTGATTTCATGGCTTGAATGTTACTTTCTGTGTATGCATCTCAACTGGACCTCAACTTTCTTTTCTTTAAAATCTGTTTATTTCTGGCAAAAACTGGAATTTCTTCAAGAAGGGGATAAAAGATAAAACACTTTCTTAAAATACAGTTTCACTTCTAGAAGCTGGGTAGTCAAAAGCAGCTGTCTGCTGCCTTGTTTTACATAAGGGTATGTGTCCTACCCTTTAAGTGATGGAAACAGACTTCTAGTCAGACTTCTACGGAGAGACATATAGGGAAAGCATGGAGACATTTTTGGAAAGAAAGATGGTTGCGGGATTTTCAGCCTATCAAATTAGGTGGAAAATGATGTTTCTGCTGTGGCTGCCAGCTTTGTCTCATTCCATTCCTGACAGTGAACCCAAAAAATGACATGACTGATCTCCATGGCTTGTGAAAATGCAGGTACTTTCAGTATGAATCACCTGAATTGATGGCCCAAGCAACCCCAGCCACTCAGCTGCTTAGTATGCCATTAGACAGCTTATTACACCACCAGGCCCACCGGGAGAGCCTGCCTGCAGGCATTTCTGCAGGCAGTGTACAGGCTGCTCGCAAGGCCTCCTGTGAAATGGGATAGGATGGGGGCACATCAGTCTTCTAGCCCCTCTGGAGACTGTTCCTTAGCAAGGGGGTAGACACAGCCAATAATTTACATTTCGGGAAATGAAGAAAATCCAAGAAGCTAGCAAAAATGTTTGTTGCCTTGTTTTACCCTGAAAACTTGCCAGTTCTAACCTTAATAGCGCCACTGTCTAATCTTCTGCATCTGTGGGCTGTCATGTTTCAAATGGCAAATTAGAGACAGCAAACTAGCTACCAACCTAGGGTTACTCTAAATTTCAAAGAGGATGGCTGTGGGTCTTAGAGCCTATTTGCATTATTCTTATTTTAGACTGTGGAATGAAAGGAGCTTAGTATTTATTGTTTGGAGTTAGAGAGCTGCCAAACGCTGAAGAAGAGAACCAGACCCCTGAAACACTTCTGGAAAAATAAGTATCAAGTACTTAGTAGAACCTCAGCCTGAGCAGCAAAACAATGGAGTAAAAAACTTGCCAAATCGTATTGTATTTTGTCCCTCTCAAAAAAGTGTGAAAAGTCAACTTCAAAGGTCATTTGCCATGGAAATTCCACGGCAGCCCTCAGAGGGTTGGCTTTGGAGGCTACGGTGATCATTAGTTTTCTGCATTTGAAGCTTGGCAGAGTAAGACTGCACTGACATAAACATGATGACACTCAGCATCTAACCTTTTCGGTGCCCAGCTTTCAAATAATTTTCTCTGTGTTTTCTAAGATTTTGCTTTAATTTTGATCTTGCTCGGTCACTTTAATGTATACATAAATATGGTTGCTGAGCTGAGGTTCTAAGAAGTTTTACTGAATTTTGCAATATTTTTAAGCAAGATACCAAATTCCTTCCCAGAAGGGCCAATTTACATGGTTAGTCTCTCCTTTGATTGTTTTTTTCTGTTGAAAGCCCATTCAGAGCTTTAAAATAAAATTTTAATATAACATGGACTACATTGTTAAATCTATAGCTTTTGTAGCTATGCACCAATGTATCTTTAACAGGAAAAACTCTAACGGAGAAGTACCATTTTAGTCTAGGCTACCATTATTAGAAGAAATACGATAAAACAAGAAAACATAGCAGTTGTTTACTTAAAGCAATTTCACTACTAAGCTAAAAATAATTACATTCAACTGTATTAAAACTGTGCCATGAACTGAATTTTATTATAGTCAGTTGCAAATGCCCTAACAGACTTTTTTGTGAGTTTAGCAGTCTAGATAGCCTAAAAATGAAGGGAGAAAGTAGTTTACTTTCATATAATTACATTTGATTCATCTGCAGTCTTGTATCTAATTAAATAAGTGAAAGCAGGTATCACAGTAAATAACACTGTTTCCTTGTTCTGCTGGAAAAAGGCCAGTTAAAAAAAAAAAATATATATATATATATATATATATATATGCAGGACTGATTTGTTTAGAATCTATCTTCTTGTACACACTGCTACATTTGATGTTACTTACTTATCCTTCAGAGCACCGGATAAATGTATTAAACTGGACTTCAGCATCCCCCTTAATAGTATTCCTGTTGCTAGGAAACAGTTATCAGGACCCCATAAGCCCTGTCTTTGGGACTGCTTTCATACTTTAACCAGAGCCCCTGCTCTGACATCCTTGAAATTGCGTTTCCATTTTTCATTGTCTTTCCTGCTATTTTTCCCCATTTGTTTTTGCTTACAAAATCCAATTTTGCAAATGAGCAGATACATATCATGTAACTAACCAGCTGCGTAAAACAGAGCTCTTTCAAAATGTACCATCTTGGCATACACCAAAGGTATTCCTGGAATAACTTTTCCACCGCACCATTTGTCCTGGGGTAAGCACTAGTGTGAATGTGGCTACTCATGGAAGGTCACCGCATGCCTAAGCATTTACTTAAAAGTCTGTATATCTGTGTAAAATACATGGGTTTCTTTCATTACACTGGTTGGGTATTTATTGCACCCCACTTATTGCAAGATTATGCTTAATTGGCAGCCCTATTGTTTTATTTGGTGCTATTTTAAATGATTTCACTCTGCATATGAGACTTCCCATGGATTTACTAGAAGGAAAGGGCACTAGGTTCTCCTGCCTATCAAGCTTATAAATAGATCGCACAGTTTATCTTTCAAAAATCCCAGCAAAGCTGAAATGATAATTATAGCTACGTAATTATTAAAATGTGTCCCTAGCTGAGCTTGTTATCTCCTGTCCAGAATCAATGAAGGAATAGATGCAGTGGATTTGATGACAGGGTTGTTTTAGTGCTTCTTGTTTTACAAAGCACAAGTAAGGAAGTAGTGAAAAGGTCACAGAAGGCGGCAAAAAGGGTGAATTCAGCATTCTTCTATAGAAGGCGCTCTTTCATATCCTCCAAGGATGTTTCTAAAAAGCTAGTTCAAGATATAAAAAAAGCCAAAGCTTCTCAACTTACCCTATTTAACCTTTTACATATCCCTGATTCAACACAATCTACAGATACACATTGCTGGGACACTTTTCCCTCAGCGTATCAAACTTGTGACCTTGCAGTTGTTGTAAGTCAATCACAATGACACATCCTGTACTATGTACTGTGTTATATGTACTATGTTATAAATAAAGGTAACTTGCTCATCAAATGCCAAAAAGCTACTGGCACTACACAGCCTGATCCTGCAGTTCTCACGCAGGCAAGACTGCCACTGAGCGAAGACTTTATTTATACTACGGACGGCCTCAGCTCCACTTTATTCATGGTGGTATAAATCAGGATTGACTTAAATTAAATCATGGGTTTAGACAGAAAATCAAGTGCAAGTAGAGCGCCAAAGGATAACTTCCTATATGCAGTAATCCTTCTGACTTCAGTGCAATCCATGGACTCTCCCCCAGCAGAGTTTGTCCCCCAGCTATCTGAAATCACTGGGAACCTTGCCTCTATGGAAACTATAACTTTAATGCTATTGAAAGTAATTTCTGAATAATTTTCGGTCCTAATTTCTTATGCTGAACTCTTACAGAGTTATGTTGCTTTAGCCAGGCTGTACGCTCTTTCTTCTGCTTCTTGCAATATTACAGTGTACTGCAAAGGCTCTCATTTAGGCCTGCCTCTTTGTTTCTCCAAATGGAAATTCGACGGCAAAAAGGGGAAGGAAAAGCCTGAGCTGGAGGCAGCCCACTGAGAGCAGTTTTTGTGGGAATCATCCTGTTGTTCTGAAAGGAGGATCCTAAATTTTCTACTCCCAGTTATGGGCCCCAGCTTAATCATTATTCAAGAGCTGAAATGCTTGATTTATATCACTAATAAGTGATATAAAATTTGTGTTGCTGCCAATGTAAGCTGCTCAGAATGCACAATGCAAATTGATATACATGAATTGTAGATCATGGTGAATCCAAAAAAGAGACAACATTGTAAAACAAATCCATCCCACAGAGTACAGCCTTGACATGCAGATCCCAGTATTGGTGATAACTACACCTCAGTGAATTCAAAAATTGCCCAATGAATATCCAGCATCAAAAAGCATAGGCATTCTCCTTGAATTTTACATTCAAATTAAAGCACCCCCTGAAAGCCCTGATTTCATAGAAACAAATTGCTCCAGTATTATGGCTGCCTTTGAGTGAGGTCATTAATATGGCAATATATTTATAGGCCAAAATCAAATATAGATTTAGTCAAATTTTTGTTATTCTGTGGAAGAGCTGATCACAACTTCCTCATTTGAATTTGCGTGGCTGTCATTCATTAAAATATGAGTACCTGCTATTTCACTCAAGGCTAAATAGCACCTCAGCAAGGAAGTATATGAGATATGCTCCAGCTGTCCCTTACAGCTCCCCCTTCCTAAATATATCTCTTCAGTGGTTTGGCTGGCTTAGTTTCCAGGAAGACTAGCAAATGTTTAGCTTTACATATGGTTAGCAGACTGAATGGGCAATAAATAAAACAGGGCTTCTTGGGAAAGGTTTGTTCTCACAACACAGCACAGATTACAAGATTTAAGAAAAGGCTTTGATGTACCTGTGTGCTGTGTTAAGAAGAAATTTTGGAAAGCATTATAATCTAGAATATGGTTCCTTTCTTGTTTGCATTATCCTCTTTCAAAACCTCAGTAAAACTCTCCTTTTCCATATACCTATAAAAAGCTGTCAACAGTCAGGTTTTTGCTGAGCTAACAACACTGTCTATCATGTTGGTGAGGACTATCTTTCTGCCTCCTTTACTCCTCTGTCTC
Organism: Apteryx mantelli; assembly: GCF_036417845.1. Lineage (NCBI taxonomy): Eukaryota > Metazoa > Chordata > Aves > Apterygiformes > Apterygidae > Apteryx > Apteryx mantelli. Next base: position 55,468,791 of record NC_089979.1, read on the forward strand.
CATCTGTTGCTTAATGCAAAACATTTAAAGTCTGTGTTGTAGGGAGATACTTCATGGTTCTGGGTTTGTGCAATAGGTACTAGTCCATGGATAAAGTTCTTACTTCTAAATTCTGTAAATATGAATAATTTTCAAGGTTTTTCAACTATGTCAGCAAAGTTGTCTTATGGCAGTGGAAGATACCTTCATACAAAAGGTCAAGGCAACACTCCCCTGGTCTGCTCTTGCCTCTCTCTTTGCTTCCTTGAGGAAGCCATCCTCCCTTCTGATTGCTTTGTGTGAGGGCCTGACCCCACTGACACCGAGGAGGGGAGAGGAGGGAAAAGTAAGGAAAGGGAAGCACAGGCAACCTCAAACTCCATCTTCCATTGCCCAGGATTCCTGGGGGCCTCCCAAGCACCAGGAGGACAGGGAATAAGTCAGGGCAAGGCCTACCAGTATGGTCCTGTCTATCTGGATGTGAGCAGCTACTTTGTGGAAGTAGCCTGAACAAGGCCTGGAGATGTAGGGAAAGCCTCACTTTCTAACTCTACCAGTTTTGCTGCCCTTCAACTTGTTTTGCTTGTGCCTCTGATAACTTTTTATATCCCAATACCCAATTGGAAGGTTCAGTGGAAGCCCTGGTTAAATAGGAAAGGAAGGAGATAGTCTTCACAAAGTCAAAGCTTTACCTTTTTCTGTTCCAGAAGAAGGGCAGTAAGCCTCTGAGAAAGGGAGGAAGCTGGATGGAGGAGGTTGGTCTCTGGGATACATATCTGTTCTTCTCCAGACACATGAGAGATTTGGAATTAATTTGATTCTCTTTGATGATATATCAAAGATATATCAGCTGTTCCACAGAAACTCCTCCACACTAAAACCCTTCACAGAACTAAGTTACCTGAACTGTAGCTCTGGTGAAGGTACTTACATTGGAAGGGAATTATTGCACAGCTTTGGGATCCCAACACCCTCACGGCAGCATGAGTCTTTGGGCTGAGGGCCCTGATACTTCAGACTTTAAGGAGCTCTCTAGACAGGAAAATTCAGAGAACACTCTGTCAGAAGAGACATAGTCCTAAACCTTTTTCATAGACATTTTGGACTAAAACTGGGGAACTTGGCCTGATGTGTTTGTATTGTAACCACACCTCTCACTAAGCTGTGCTATTGTAAAGAACACTGCTTGCCCTTCCCCTGCATTTTCTTCTCACTTTCTATAGTGCTTAGAACAGGGATTATTCTGTTCCTTGGCCAAACCAAAATACACTTTTATTGCTATCAGAATGCCGGGGCCAAAGAAGCCCTCCCTTTGGATTTGCACATGCAGCTTCCATCACTTTTGCATACTGTTTTCTTGGACCCACTCTCCCAAGTAGCACAGTGGCAGGCTCTCTGCCACAGATCCTCTCTCAGGAAGATACAGGTGGAAAGCTTCAATTAATTCTGCTTGGCGGAGCACTCATTTAGGCAGCATGGCTGCTGAGATGATCACTGGAGAGGAGGGGCTTTTCTGTGCTGTCCCTGGAGGCCAGGAAAGCCCTAAATGATTTGTGATAGTCATAAAGAAGGTATGCTGGAACGCTTCACTGAAAAATATGGGGGGTTTTTTGATGCCTTGCTCTTAAGGAGTGTTCATATTAACATGGGGAAACTCATTCAATCGTGGAAGCAGAGCTGGCTACTAGATTCCTGTGAGCTTCTCCTGCCCAAACTAACTTGTTCAGTGAATCAGCTTCCTAAGCCTGAAACTCATTTCTCTGAACTTTCACACTTTACGGGCTGGTAGTTAAAGGGAGAGGTTGAGGGAAGGCACAACTACTTCTTTTTGTTTGCTTGCTTGTTTATTTGTTTGGAATTCAGCCATTGGAAGTCTGTTTTCTCTGATGTTTAAAAGAAGTCAGACTATAAAATATCCTATTGCTTTTGTCCCTTGACTTTCTCAGTTGCATAGCACATTACTCAGCAGGAGAAAAGGAAGCCATGGCTTTCATCTTGGCATCTAGTTACTGGCACTTATTCTTATGTAATCAGCCTTTAGGAGAGACTATTGCATTTTAAACACTTTGGCGATTAATTAGTTATCAATCTGTCATTTCATCCAAATTTCAAGGAGACTTGACCAGTCCTGTTTTCACCACAAATTCAAAGGTGATTACATCTTCAGGATCCTTATAAACTCCATCTCTAAACCTACTGTTTTCCTGCAGGATAGTCTTGTTTTTTTTTTCTTGGAGGTCCTTTGTCTGTGTATTACTTTGGCTGTCTTAATAAGTAAGAGCCATCTGGAGGCATGGTTGACCGAGTTTGCACCTGCGTCTACATCTGCACTGTCTGGACATGTCAGGTGGATGTTCACTTAAAAGATCCATCTCAGTATGAGAAAAAGGAAAAGAAAAGGGAGGGAGGGTGTAAGACTGTTATTCCTGCCTTGCTGCAACAGCAGGTGCACCAGATGGCTCACAAAGTAATTAGGGTGAAGAAACAGTGTCAAGACTTCGTGTGGTGTGGTCTGTAAATGATCATCAAATCAAATTCTTTATCAAAGATGGAGTTTTCTCTCTCTCCACTGGCAAATCAATACACATTTTAAACAGTACATGTGATCTGCTTCCTTACGTGCAGGCACCTGGAATGCAGACAGAGAAACCTGGTCAAGAGACCATTCTTATTAACAGCCATCTGTCCTAACAGACTGTCCCAAAGCATTCCCAGCCTGTTGAGTAGTTATGCTTCACTTTATTTGAAGACCATCTTTCCTAAAAAACATATTTTTTTTTTAGCTCTTTAAGTGGTCATCTAGAACAAATTTCACTGTGCAGTATGCAAGGTAAACAGCACCAAGCTGTCTGGCAGAGTAACTACTTGGCAACAGAACAGGACCTTAGTCCAATTTGTGATCATTTCTGAAGTTTCTCTTAGATTTCCCCATTTCCTAGCTTTTCCTTTTGTTAGCTCCGTTTGACACAGCAATATACTGTCTCCCATTCGAATCTGCAGGACAGATCTATTAGGATCAGTAGTACCTGCGCAGGATGTTAGCCATGCTGTCGTCGTGTCTCAGTCAAGGGTGTCTCATAGAGTAGCACTGCTTGCCTGCACAGTCCACCATTTTAAAATGGACTGCTGCTGCACATCTGTCTAGTGTCCTTCTCTTTGCCTACCCTTTTTCTAACTCATCTGAAATAACCACTGTAACTAATGTCATCTTCTCCCCAGCCCTTGTCACTTTGTCCCCCATTTCAAATCCCACCTCATGCCCAAGGAGCTCTGCATAATTCTGATGCCCACAGGAGCAACATCCACAGAGACTGCAAGCATTAGTGAGCAACTTAGTAACAGGCCTGAGGCTTGAACTACTTTCACAAAGGTATTTCTTTTTACGTTCTGAAACCTGTCTGTCACAGCATTTCATTGAATAATCACAGTAAAGCAATACTGCATTAAAAAGTAGAAGCCCAAAACTGAGCTTTCAGCTGGCTTCTCAGCTAGTTGTAGAGTAGTGGGGTAGCTGACAGTGACCTCTACAAGGCTTAGATACTCCAGGACAATTCTGTAGAAAAACTTACACATTGTTAAAACTTCTTTCTATGTATAACACTACCCCAGGATTTGGATCTAAGAAAGACAGTCTGTTGTCCTGCTGGTATTTACCACAAAACTGAATCATTTTTAGTTTGACTGTCAGCATGTTTTTTTTCCAAATGGTATTCTGCTACAGTGAGCTTACCACCTAAAATTGATATATAATTTACCTTTCCAAGTCTGTGATTTTTTGGAAAGCCAGTCTGTAGCTCAATGCTTTCTGCTAAAGTAAGTTATGACTGAGTTAAAGTGATACCAAGTCTATGTGGCACACACATAAAGCACACTGGAGGAGACACTTTATGTGGATCGTAGTATAGCAGGTTGCAGTGGACTGTTGTAGTGTAGTGGCTTGTAGTCTGAAAGTACGGTGTGAAGCCTACACCACTGAACCCCCAAAAGATCAGCAGATCCTACAGTTGTATTTGCACTGTTTAGGTATAGAAATGTGAAACTTATCTATCCCTATAATTATAGTGGTGAGCAGTGTCAGTACCTTATACGTGCATTCCTCATTACTCACAGCAATGCTTTTCTCTTCCACTCTAGTAAAAAGGAGCCAAATTTCACATGCATGCCTGGCTACTCATAGCTATTCTTTTCTCCTCTACCCTAGTAAAAAAGAGCCAAATTTGACCATCGGTATTACTAAAATTGCCTTCATAAATCTAACCTAAGCAAAATAAAGCAACTCTTGTGTAACTGCTCTGGCTTTAACTTATTCCAAACCAGATAAGGATATAAGGTGTTCTGGATCCCTTTGCCACACTGTACCATCAAATATGTCTTCACTAAAATGTTGAGCAAGTAATCTAACTGTTTGTAAAAATATCTTCATTTTCTTGTAAGAGGCAGACTAGGAGCTTTCCTCAGTTGTAGTTTGTGTTTTTGCCTTTGTTTTTTGTAATATCTTCATAGGTTCCTGAAAATACAGTTTATTTCCTTACTGTTTTTGATTACCTCTGTTCGGTAAACAATGAAGATTAATTGTTTTCTGATGTAGCAGAAGCAAACGTGATTCTTATTCATAAGTAACCTTGGCATTGTCAGGAGGGGCACACACAGCCCTGGGAACAATGTTCTTAGCCAGCTGTAGTTGCAGAGTCACAAAGAGAGCTCACATTGTTGTTATTTCTTAGGTGGAGAAAACCATGGTGGTAACCTAAGATATGGTCCAAACCTCATATTCAAACTAATAATTAAGATGATCTGCATCTTTGAACTTATTTTGCTGTTTTTATAAAGCTCTTTAATTTTTATGGAACATTTGAGGATCTGCTTGTTTTCTTATTCTGGCTACTGTAGGGTTATATAACCTTAACTTCCATATCTTGAAAGATCTATGGCAGGGACACAAAAAGTGATAGGAATGTTCTCAGGGAAGGTCTGCATGGAAAAGAGCAGGAAGCAACCCAGCCCCATCCCAGCCCTGGTCCCAGGCCAGCAGCTGAAAGGCAAGGCTTACTGGTGCAGGTACAGTGCTGTGTTTTAGGACTTCTATTGCTCTCACTTTAAGTTAGTATCAAGGCTCTGTATAACAATTAGTGGGCATATGAGCTGGGATGAAATCTACTTCAGGCATCACGCCATAACCCACTGCGAAACACAAACACACCTTTAGTTACAAGTGGAAGAAGTAGGCATGTAAATCTTAACATAGGCAACCTTTCTCACAAATGTATATAAGGAGGCAGAGTTATTTAACTGCTCACTAAATGAAGCAAATGGATAGATTTACACTGGTAGATGCCAAAATTAAAAAAAAAAATTATCTATTTGTAAACACTGAGGAAAGAAATAGTGAAATTATATCATAAATCTATTCACTTTGTTCTATGTCATAATGTTTCTTTAGATCACATTATACTATAATGACCTATTCAGGTTTTGCACAATCTTTGAAACAAATCATCTATTACTTTGGTACTTTTCTGATCCCTAAAGCTGTGTCCCAGTTCTTCCCACAAACATGTAGGAAAGTATCATTTATGCATGTTCCACAGATGAGAATCAACAGTTCAGTGATTCTAAAAATCTTAGTTATTGGTGGGAGCAATCCCAATGAATTTCTGTGCAGTTTTTGCCATAGCAGAGCCTAATACAGGGCCAAGGTCAAACAAAAGTGAAACCAAGGACAGTGACTGATCAGCTCACACCAAACTCAGACTACCTTTCTCTAATTGCAGGAGTTCTGGCTGAGTAAAAACTATAGAATTAGGTATCTCTGTGTGTTAACTTTTTTAATAAAATCCTTTACTCTAAGTCATCAGTGTGCAAGTCAAATTTGCCGTATTTACTTGTGGAGTGCTTACTGTGGTCAGCTTGGGTTCCAACTCCTCTTCAGTAACTTAATTCTGCATTGTGAGGATGTCATGCCAAAATATTGAGTTTGTTTTGAGCAAAAAAACAACTGTGCTCAGTATAGCTCTGTGCTGAAATCATTGTAGGATTAAGTTCTATGTGCCAGTTCACTATTCGAATTAAGAGACTCAGTAGAATATTTTTGCAGCTTTTCTAATTAAAATAATAATAATGTAGTGTCTATTAGCATGGAATCCCAAATGTAAGCCTCAGGGTCAAATGGCTTAGAAAAATGAAACTATCTGCTCCCTTTGTAGGGAAAAAAGGAGATGAGCCAGTTCTGGGCAGCTTCATTTACATAAATTACAAATATTGCTTACCAATAATTCCAACTACAGAGTTATGTTATTTAGTTGCAGTCTCTTTGCAAAAGTGATAACAAATAATTATTCATGCTCTCTAGCAGTTTGCACCTCAGAACTGATCAGTCACCCTCATCAACAGGAAGTAATGTTTTTGTTTGATGATACAGTAGAAAGGTCAGTTACAGGGTGATTTTTTTTTTCTTTCTTTTTTTTTTTTTTTAATGAGCATGGATAATGTTTATAGGTCTGATGCTCTGAGTACTGCAGGTAAAGCTCTTAAAACCTGGTTTCCTTTTGGTACTGAAAAGAATGCATATTTGAGATAGTTATGAGGCTTCTTTGGGAGGACCATACCAAGCCAGCAGAAGCAGAATTGAAATCACAGAACTGAGCTCAATAAGCTGCACATTGAAGTAGATGCTGGTGAAGTGATTTTCTTTGAACTGAAACAGTATGGTTGGAGGATCAATCAATCAATTTATAAGCACCTCGAGGGTAATGATAGTCTAGTGAATGTGAATTTGTCCAGGACAAATTGTATCAAACCAATCTAATTTCTTTCTTTGACAGGATAAGTGAATAAGGAAGAAGCAGTAGATGTGATGTATCTCGACTTCAGCAAGGCTCTTGAGTCTCCTATGTAGCATTCTCATAAGCAAATTAAGGCATATGATTAAATCACTGCAGAGAAGGCTCACAGCTGGTTGAAAAACAAAATCAAAGAGAAACTATCAATAGTTTGTTATCAAACTGGGAAGATATTTAAAACAGAGTATTTCTGAGCCCAGTTCTTTTTCCATGATCAGTGACCTGAAAGATGAAATAAAGAGGATGTTCTCAAATTTGGAAGGAGGTCTAGAAACCGGAAATATGTTCCAAAATCAACTGGATGAAATTTGCTAATGGCAGATGCAAGTACTATAGAAGTGCTTCACATATATGAAAAGGGGAAAACTGGTTAAGAAGCAGTATAAGGCAGAAAAGCAGTTAGAAGCTAGGGGGACACAGATAGTGGCAACAGTGTGACACTATGTTTAAAAAAAAAAAGATTTCTTATTCTTTCTTATTCTATACATCTTCATCTATAAAGGGCAAGAGATAACTGTTTAGCTATTCTTGAGACCAGTGACACTTCAGCTAGGGTGCTATGTCCAGTTTGAGGCTTCAGACTTCAAGAAAGATGTAGATGAATATTAAAAAGTCAAAAGGGGGATAAGAAAAATGATAGAAGTTTGAAAAAATTGACATCTGAAATAGGCTGAAACTGAAGTTGGCCATCACCCTGTCAGTTCTTGCACTGGGCAGAAAACACCCTACAATTTCTGAATGTCATTAAACCAGATGACTAACATTTGGAAACTTGAGGTTCAATAGACTTTTGATCCATAATTTATTTTGAGTCACTTTCTTGTGTATCTAGGAATGTAGATATTTTGGGAGTTTCTTCTGTGGGGGAGATGGGGTCTCCAGTTAAAACTCCTTATGTTTATCAAGCTTTCTTGTTTGCTTTTTTTTTTTTTTTTAATGTTTAGAAATATCCCTAGACAGATGAAAGTCTGCCCTTGATGTTGGTGACTAAGATTTACAAAAAAAAAAAAAAAAAAAAAAAAAAGATGATGATAATTTCAGCTCTGTCTTTATTTAGGGCTTTGTAAATTTTATACCACTCTTTCTTCTGCATCTCTGTTCTACTGATTGGAGCTGCACAGGTGAACTAAATGAGTAATGCTAGTCAAGAAAACACAGTGGCTTTATAGAGTAACTATTCATGAAGAAAAAGCCTTGAAACATTTCCAGAACTGGAGGCAGAGAATTTATTGTTCCTTCTGGAACCCAGAATAACTACTGCTTTGTGTCATCGTTTTATAATCCTTGTCTGTCAATAAACATAACTGTAGCTAGCAATAAAAATGATACAGGCTTAGTCAGGCAACGCTACTCTGGTAAAACAAATTTATGAGCCAGTTAATATTTTTAATACTGTTACAGAGATGACCTCAAAACCCCGGCCATTTTTCTAAGCTTCTTCCCTCTAAAGCAGCACATGTAGGTGTCAGATAAGTGAAACCTGCTTTTGAATCATGTTGGTCTTGGCCTGAGGTTGGGCAACAAGAGGGAGAAAGGGTGGCACTGTAGACATCTGTCTGCAAAAACAAACCAACCACGTTAGTGTTTGTCTCCTACCTAGTACAGAATTGGTCAAACAGTCTTGCAGACTCAAGTGAAGCTGTTCTTCTGATAACATAAAATTCACTATGTCATATTTTCCATTCTCCTCATCAGTTACATGCCAGCGATTATTCCAGATCCGCCATTGATCCAAGATGACTTATCACAACAGGGAGTCATTCTGTTTACACTACTTCAGAAATCTCTGAAATGTTATTTGATCTACAGCATACAATTTCTTTCTCTCCTGTTTCATCTTATTAGGGAGATACAGCAATGATGCTGTCTGCTAATTGCAAACCAGCTAGTACTTTGTGTCTTGTTAATTTTGATTAAGACATTTTTCCTGCATAGCACAATGTAGATATTATTAATAGGAGAAAGATAGTTAACTGGTGTTTCGAGTGTTACATAGACAAATACAAAACTGGCTGATAATCGGTTTTTCTGTGATGGAAGTGTAGTATCTTGTTGTGAGCTTTTAGTGTCCTTTCTTTCTTTGCTGTAATGGATAATAACTTATCCTTGTAAAAGCTGCTGAGATCTGTAATGGATACAAGAAGAATACATGCTGCTCCCTGCAAGTTATAGTGAATTAATACAAGGAATGCTCACTGTTTAAAGCCTGGTCATGTATTCTCCTGGAGGTGAAATCCACAGGAGTCCTAGGTCAGAGTTCATTTTTGCTCTGATTGTCTGAGTCTTAGGGACAGTCTGCAAGATACCTAGGCAAGACAGGCGATCTTCACAACCCAATTACAGGATCCACCAAATATAAAGTGAGACGGGCTGTAAAGATACATATTGTTATTATTTATGAAAGCCAGATGAGTAAGTCTCTCAACAGAAGTTCTGCTTCTAGTAGTTCTGGTCTGTCTGTCATATAAGGCAGGGATTTTCAATGGTTCCAGACAGTGATCCTTTGAGTCCTGAAAGAAAATAACTTAAAGTGCATGGAAAAGATTTTTCTTTCACTCAAACTGTTTATAAATTCCATTTGTTCTTGGACTTAGACCTAAATCCAAACCTTCTGCACTGTCTCATCAAAAATACAGGTTGATGTTTCAGTTCTTATGTCTTATGTATACCAATGTCCTCTATGCACACATAGAGATGTGTCTGGGGATTGGATGACAGGCAAAATGAATGGTGCCTTTTACATAGTGTCAGCTAATTGTTGAGACAGATGCATAGGAACAGCATTCAAATATCCTAAAATGGGAGATAATGGAAGCGTTATGGTTCTGAGGAAATATTTTTACATACCTGTTCATGTAGAAGAGATGGATTGAATGTGAATTATGGCTCTGTAAGGTGGAGTCTTGGGGGGTGCTGATGTCCTGCAACCCCCACTGAAGCCAGAGCTGCGTATGCAGCATCTCTGAAGAAAAGATAAGACTCTTAGCCATTTTAGTTATCTGCATCAAAGACAAATGTGGTAACCATGTGACACACTACATACTGTATTCAATGCCTGTCTGTTCACTAGAAACATTTACTTGCCAGAAAATGTTCTGTTTTGATTGGGTTGTTTATTTTAATCGAGTTTCTTTTTCTCAAGAACCACCTTCAGAAAAATAATCAGTTAAGCATAGCAGCAGAAAACCAACCCTAACAAGACTGCAGCATTAATTAATTTCTTAGACATTGTATGGCTTCTTCTGAATCTTATCTAGAGAGTCATTCCAAGAATCAAGAGGTAAGATGAGTGTAACAAAAATACAGTCTAGTGATGGTCAGTCTCTAGATGTGCCTTCCTGCAAGAAGGCTGTGCATGATCTTAATCATGTGTGATGATCTGGGTGAACACATTTCAGTAGAGCATCCTTGCACTTTTCGTTCTGCCTGACATGCCAGTTCTCTAGCAAGCAGAAGCTTAGGAGTTGTAACTTCTTAATCACTGTCTGAACTTACAGACATTATCAATTTAAAAATCACACCTCCATCTGAAAATATTTTACCTATATTGCTATAATAACAGCTGAAATTAAAGAGGGAGAAAAGGAACCTATTAAATTTTCACTTTGTCTCTGCCAGTTTGTTTTTTGTACATGTGAAAGCAATCCATGTATTATGTGCTTCAATGTTTGCTCTGTCTAGTCACTCTGTTATCCTGGGCAGGGAGGGGGCTGAGGAAGGAGGGGGACAAAAGCATCGCACAGTAAGAAAAGAAGGGGATAAAAAGAACTAAGATAATATGATTTTAACATCTCTGGAAAAATAATATAGGTGTTTGGGGATGCATCTAGACGCAGATAGGTAAACTGTTTGTTTTAATTGACTACATTTCGAGCTAACGATTCCTCTTTGAGAGATGAAGGCTTGTGTCAGTTTTCTCCCTGCAGGGAAGGCAGAGCAACCAGGGGAGGAAAAGCAGGTGAGAACTCTCCTCTCTCCTATTGCTGCCATTCTGCGGCTGCATTGAGATGTGCACACTCTTCCAATTAGTTCACTTTCCTCTCTCTGTTTCAGTGCAATTTTCATGTTTAAAAATTACAGATACTGCAAATGTTTAGGGAACTGCTGACTCACCCTTCTGATTTCGCCCTTCCCTCCTTTTCACCAGGTGGGCAGTTTTCATTTTGCCCATTCAATATCACTCCTTGTTTTCTTCTTTCAAACATAACAGTGACAAAGGAAGAAAAAATGAAGACATCAATAGTGTAAAGAATACCTCATCAGTTTTGGTTCCCCCGCACACCTTTCCCCTCCCTCGTAATGAAAACTGCAGACTTAATTTGAGGAGGACCCAAACAGTAAATTGCTACTGAGTAGGAATTCAACTGGAGAAAAATGCAGCTCAGCAACAGCATTTTTGATAAGCTTACTTAACCCCTTATACATGAGCTCTTTCTTTCCCTCTCCTGCACAATGTGTGCAACATTGACTCTTGTAACACTGGCTACCCTAAAAGGCCACCTTGAAATTCACTTCACAAAATATCATTTCCAAAACGTGTTTTCAAAACTTTATTTATGATTAGAGAGGGGAGCTGGAGATTTAACCTTTGATCCAGACAGAATAACTTTTTGCTGGTTCACACTGAACTGTCATTTCCAATGAATTGACTAAAAGAGACAGAATATGTGAGACAGAAAAGCCTGGATTCTGAAAATACTGATTTTTTTCCAGTATCTCACAGACAAGTTGGAACTAATCTATATCAAGCTTCTTTTTAAAAATACAATTTATATTATTGCAGTGTTCCTCATTTTTGTTTGTTTAAAGTAATTTAATGATGGATTGATAAGTGACAGGATGGCCACCATTTCCCCACATCTTACACACGAAAAGCAGTATAAATTTCTGTTAATATGCACGAGTTCTTACTTGAAGTGGCTGTTGCTAGATCTGGGAAGAGCTTATTCTTGACATCTTTTCAGTCCCTGATATGGTTGAAGGGGTTTTCCACTTACATGCAACCAGAAGTGACTGATTCCACAGTCTGCTATTAATCCTTATTGCTTTTGCAAAAATAGCTGTGTTTGGGTAAGTGTTTTCAAAACTAAGAGGCTGAGGCAAAATTTAGTTTCCTAAAGCTATTGGTGCTAAATGCATTTTCTGATATTCCAAGTGAGCTAGACAGGCAACATTGCCCGGACAGAGGGAAAGAGGGAGAGGGAAGAGTAGCAGATTTGGCTTTTGTGTCTAAAATTGCCACTGACATATCAGCTTTATGGTACTGAGGCCTGGCTCGCTCTACAACTCTGTAAAGAGCTTAGCACATTTTCGATCCTGCCAGCTGTTGCATTAATAATGGCCTTGGTTCTTAAATAACGAATGGCCTTAAGCTCAGTTCAGTCAATGTTTAAGCTGGGTCAGGAGAGGAAAGAAGATGGGACTACAAATCTTGTCCCTTTGAGTTCCCAAACTGTGACATAAAGCTCCTGGCCTGGGGGCAAACATTCACCTTATGTCACACCTGCTGTTGTCTTCATTAACACTGAAATAGTTAACAGGGAAATATTTAAAATATTGTCTTTTGGCCAATATTTGGATCTTCTTTTCATTGTTCTCTGTGGACTCAGAGCAATGCCAAATTTTTGTTTACAGTCCCAAGGCTTTTCTTTGCAACAGTAGAGACTACATGAGATTGCTTAGAAAAAGATTCTTGAGTAAAAATGCAGCAAAAAGAACAATGCTGCACCCCTTCATACTAGGGCAACACAACATTGGTTGGGCTTTATCTGTACAGATTATGTGGTATTTAATAGTAAGTTGTTCATCTGTCATACATTTCATGGAATGCAAATAATTAGTGAGGAAAAATAATCCAAAAAAAGGAGAAAATGAAGTCCAATATAGTAGGTATAGGAAAGGATTTGATGATGCACAGAATTTGAGCCGCTGAAAACAACAGGAGATGGTGCAATAATATTAGCAATAGCAATTTGTCTTGGATGTGTTCAGTGCAGGAAGATGATAGAAAAAGAATGTAGTACAATTTTAACAATCAGTGATCTTTAGAATGTAATATTCCTGAAAGGAATTTTTTCTTACAGAATTCTACATACAGTGGTGGAGAATGAGGGAGAGAACAAATGCACAGAATTTCTCTTATGCTTGCTACTGAAAGAAAGAAACCTAGCATTTATTTATGGTTTTGTACCATTAAATACAGATGCACTATAATAAGAAGAATTCATTTGCTTCTGATCGCTAAACAAACTGTAGTCAATATTTATTTTTGTACTTCCAAAAATTTTAGCAAGTGCAATGTCTGTGAATATGCATTTTGTAATTCATTTCTGCTAGCAAAGCCTGTTTCTACAAATAAAGATTATTTAGTTCATCTTTATAGAGACAGTCCAGATATATGTAGCTATGCAATAAGGTGAGTGTGTAAGGAGGGAAGGGGGGGATGTTTGTGGTGTTTGTTTTTTGTGGGTTTTTTTGTTTGTTTGTTTGTTTTTGGTTTTTTTGGCTGTAAGTACCAGTTAAAAGTGAAATCTCTCTGGAGGGACTTTAGTTACACTTTTCTCCTTGCAGAAAAACTTTCTAATTAAGGAAATGTCCTTTTAATACAATGCTAAGGGCTGCTACATTGAATCGTGCATCATAACTTCAATCTTAAACCCTTAAAAACTTTTAAACTTAAAAAGAAAGACAAACCACAAAATTCAAGGCTATCGATGCTAGTGAGTGCTTCTTTACAGTTATTATCCTTAAGGAAAACAAATTTTAACCTTGACACAATGATGGAAACTGGGGAAAAAAAAGAAAAGTGACCGGCTGAACTACTCCATTTCCTTTCAAGGGCCTGGTGCAGCAACACAAGACATTTTCCTGTGTGACAAGCAGAGTTTAACAATAGCACATGTGGAAAACTGCTTAAATGATTTTTTTTTTTTTTTTTTTAATATATGTAGTTAGTGATGGATTTCTGAAACAATGAATGCTCAGCTCTAACCTCCTTCCGCCTTCTCCTCCCTCTTACCCTCCCATCCAAGTAGATTTATATAATATGTTTGCGTGACAGCAGGAGCTTCAGCATTTACAAAAATAAATCATGAACATGGTACATTGAGTGTCAATAGGCTCATCAGGGATTATGTGTGTGGAGTGGAAGGTTAGACATTTTGTCCAATTTTAAATCATTTTGTTTAATGGTACAAACTCCTTGAAGATAAAACTCTAGTGTGTGTCTTTTCTCAGTGTCCAAGTTCTTCTAATGTAGTTATAGTTAGGTGAGACAGAGTCCACCTACGTTATTTTTTGTTTGTTTGTTTGTTTGCTTTTTAACAAAGTAACTTAGAGCAATTAAAGCACTCCAGTAAAAGCTGGAGTTACTGATGTTTTTCTGGGGTGATAACCATTTCATGGTGTTTTTGAGGAGCACAAAAGTGATGGAGGGCTCAGTTCTGCTTGACATGGTCATATACTCTGCCCCGGCAAACAGTAATAAATGAGGGAAGCAAAACTGTGCCCCAGAAGCGTGGAGAGGATATCCTACTTCCACTGACCATACACTGATGACAATGGAAACAGGATTTGTCTGAAATGGCACAGTGAGTAAAAATAACAATATAGATACCTCCAATAATATACTTAACATATGAAGCGATGTTTTGGTACCATTATGACTGAAAGATTATTCCTCTTTTGCAAGCAGGAATATCTGTTAATCCACCTGAGAAGCAATGTGACTTTCAAAGTGTTCAACAATTATTTCAGTTTTAAAAGAAAAAGTGTTTCTCAGGAGCTGTATTTTTCGCTTAAACTGTTCCAATTAAAATGCTCAAAATTTGAGAAAGCAAAAGTGACTAGCCAGGGAGAGCTGTCTTTTTCCAGGCACACCTCCTGTATTTCCCTGTTCCTTGCAACTGTTTCCTGCATTGGCTGCACCTGTCTCAGACTGTGCAGTGAAGCTAAAAGGTTCCTTTGCAATTTGCGACCTCTATGTCTTTTCTAAACATGAGCATTGTAAGCCTGGCAGGCCTCAAGTTTGGAGCCGCTGTATGTTAACCGACTCATTAGCTTTCACAAAAGCAATGACCTCTACTAGTATCTTCTCTAGCATGGTGCTCCTCAAACTAAATTCTTCTGCTTCCTTGACAAGTTACCTCACCCAGTGTATGTCATTCTGCTTCCTCCCTGCTTGCTGCTCTAATTCCCATGTGATGATGAACGTGGACTAGATTTCTGTGCAACTCTTTAGTGATTTATCTGTTCTCTTCTAGTTTTCCAGGTCTTCTTATTTGTTCTGAGACATCTCTCGCTTTCTGTGCTTCTGCAGCTTCTGTTCTTTATGGAAATATCATTGGAGTGACAGTGGTTAATATGAACATTTCACAGAACTTCTTGACACCAGAATTATGAAAATCTCTTCTTGATGGTATTTTTCCTTTATTCACTAGACAAAGTGCTGAAGCAGTACCTCAAGGAAGGCTTTTAAATTTCCCTTGCATCATCCCCAATTTCAGCTGATCATTGACTTCTTCTGAGCCAGGATTCAGATATGCTGGACTCTGTTCCCTCTGGCTCCTGCAGGTCTTTTGACTGCCATCTGACCAGGGCCCCCATAGCTTTTATCTGTTTTCACTCCAAATTCTTCTTCTAAAATGTAAAACGATGGCCTCTAGCCAGCATGTTGCCTTTTACTTGTGCTGTGGCCTGGACCTCAGTTAAAGATTTAACAAAAGCAAAAAAAAGCTCTGTTTCAAGCCAAACAAAGGAATAAAATCTAAAAGTTTTTCCAGATGAGAATGTTGGACCTTTCACAGACAGCTCCTTTACTCTTCAGCCATTGAAATCTAGCACAAGCTATGCTCACATTATAGGAAATAGCTTTTTTTAATATAAACTATTTCTGAAATTTCCAATTGTTGCCTAGTTCTTTCAGTTCACCTTATTTTATAAAATCTACATGAAAGATAAAAGCAAATGAAACTTTGCATCTGTGGAGGCAGACTTCCTGTGTTACTATCTCTAGTTCTGTGCTGGGAGCGCAGGATAGTGGCAGCTGCTTGCACTTCAATGAAAACTGCTCCACACAGCTTCCAATTGTATGCAGGTAATCAGTACCCACACGGGTATACAGGGCTTCTCTGAGTTTTCCCATGCCTTTGCAAGACTTCCTTCTTCCCAAGGGCCAACATGCCCAGTGGAATGCCTGAATCTTGCAAGCAGTGTATGTACCTGTACAGCAGTGTTTGCTTTTGAACATCAAAAGCAAAGCCCCATTTTAACAAACCATTATGATAAAACTCTATTATGTTCAGGGGAACCTGCCATTTAAAATCCCCCTTTTTTTTTTTTCTTTTTTGTGGGGGGGGTCACTGAAAGATGATTATCATCACATTTATTGCACTGTGAGCTTTTGTTTGCTATTGACATGAATTTGCAAGGAGAAAACTCAAAGGAGAAATAGGGGGGGAGGAGAGGAGCAATTCTTTCCCTCCCACTTTCCAAATGATAGGCCTGCTGCAATATAGTTTTATACCATATTCATGCTAAGTTTTTTCACAGTACAAAGTGCTGCTCAGACACAATGGGTGATTACTACAATTTCCTCTCTTTGGCTCACGGATATTATATCTGTAAGCATCTCTTAATTTGCTGTTTGTGATGCTAATTGCTGGACAGGATTTTCCTCTGCAGTTTATGTTCCAGGCAAAATTTTTCCTTGCTGTACAGTTGTCATCAATGCAGTGTAAATGCGCGTGTCTACTGGGGCAATGCAAATGCAGGCTAGGCTGCTCTCAGCCTGCAGGGGTGAGGGAAGACAGTCCTGGATGCACAACTGGAAAAGATGATTCAGTAGGACTCATGGCACTGAAATATTTCTGTCCCAATATATGACACGTATTTGGAACATGTGACATTTAAAACTGATCCAGCTGGATAATGACTTTAAACAGAAGATGGTGAATCTTCTATTTCTCTCATGTCTTTGAGAGAGAATGGATTTGCCTTTCCTCCCAAACCACAAACTTCTTTCTTCCTTAATTCTCAGAACATCTTACTTGGCATAGGGGTTTGTGAGCTGCTAGTGCAAAACTAAGTTTAGCTCATGAAAACAGAGCAATTACTGGTTATTCTTTAAGACTTACTTTCACACAGCAAAACATATACATTGGGTTAGTTTTTTCTGTTCCATATATTTTTATCTTGAACTTGTTATATTTAATGAACAAATATTCTTGCCGAGTTTTTCTGAGGGAGGGGCAGGGAGTTGTACTGTTTCTGGCACACGCTTTGGAAGTTTCAGCAAGCAGCGAGATTAACTCACTGAATTGAATCAAAAACTTCTCTAAGAGGTCCAAGTGCAGCTAGAGTCCAGAGGAGCCAAATACAGATACTTCCTGTGAAGTTCAAGGGTGACCACTAATTAAGCTGAGGAACAGACTGCCAGCTGCTGCCTGAAGCCCAACATTGTGATGGCAGGTGAGGGAGAGAGTGAATGTGAGGATAGCTATTGAAAGCTTTGGTGAGATGGAAGAGTGAAGAGACATGTAGAGATGTAGAGATGAGTTGAAGGGGGAGAGAGGCAGGAATATAGAGGCATCAGTGTGAAATAAAAGAGCAAAGAGGATTAGGAAGCACTAAACCCCTGTGAAATTTGAAAATGTACTGTGAAAGGAGATCTTTTCTTATGACAAGAGTGTAGGAGGTGTGGCTTCCATAGCTTAGGCAGATGAAGACTGTGAGTGGATCTTGCTGCTGTCTATAATTTCATTATGAGGATACACACCAGAGAGAGAAGAGAATTCCTTAAACTAAAGGACTGAACTTGCCTGAGAGCAAGTGGTTTGAAACGTAAGTGTGGATAAAATCATAGTGGAAATTAAATATCTAATTCTAAGAAAAAGAAGTTTCCTAACAACTAGGTTCTGCAACAGCCTCCCAGTGGGAAATCTGAGGCAAACTCTCTACCTTTGTTTGAGGTGGTGCTTGATCACTTTATGAAAGCAAATATATGATGCGAATCTTCCCAGGCTTGTATTTCTATACTATATTAAATTTACACACACATACATACAGCGCTGGATGAAATGGGTAAGATGAAAGTTTACATGACCTTCATTGGTGTTATTTTGGAAACCATGATGATGCTGCCATAGCAGTAAATGCTCATTTCACTTGTGTTTGGGAAAATTGTTTCTTGAAAACATTCATTGCCATGGAGTGTTTCACCTGAGACATTTTCAATAAGAAACAAAATGTTCTATAAGCAGAATGGCTTTAATACAGCATTGCTTTCTGAAACTGAAATACTTTAGGAAAGATTGTTTCTATAGTAATGAGTTGCAAAAGAAAAAATGCCCTGAAAGTGTTGGGGGAGGAGGAAGCAGGAGTTGTTATTGGCTTTCCTAGTTAGATTCAATGAATTACTGAGTGATGTTGACAAGGAAATTAATGGAGCGAATTTTGTTTTTCAGAACATGTATTCATAAATATGAGAAACTTTCAGTGAGAGTGGAGGCTTCCAGTCTTTGCATGTGCCAGTGACTGGCTCTTTCATATGTTTCAGTGCACAGATTAGAGATGCTTCCCAGGGCCGTAGAGACAATTCTAGATTTCTGGCAAATTCATTGTTAGAACAGTGCAGCTTGTTGGGACAAATAAAAATTAATTCAAATCATTAAGATTTCATTTTTGTACTGTGGTCACCTTGCCTTCCTGCTCTTCATTTTTGTTTTCTTGTTTCTCTGATTCATTCTTCCAACATTAGTTCTTTCCTTTATAAGCCATTAATTTTTATTGTCTTGGAGACTAGTATATGCTGACTCACTTTCCACTCCACCTCTCATTTCTTAATCTTGTACAGCTTACATAAACTTGGCTGCATTAAATTAGAGTCCTTAACTTAGTGAGTACAACAGAGGAAGAAGCAAACACTGTAAAAGAAGCCTAAACAACAACAGTGATTAAAGTCTTACACTGATTCCACAAGCATTGCTAACCTTTCCCTAACTTGGACAGCATGATTCAGGAAAGGCATATCAAAAGTCTGTGACATATGAAAGACAAAAAAAAAGATAAGGAAACGGCAACTTCTAAAAATCAAGACTGCTTAGGACAGTCTTATGTTAAAATAAACATATTTTTAAAAACAGATACACTTTGTACTTATCAAGGGAGATAGTAAAATAAATACTCTTCAAATTGTTTCAAATAGTTTCTTACAGCTAGTCTTTCCAGTGCTTTAAAGCCTCTTTCACCCTCCATAGATAAGTAGAAGAATATTTCTAACGCCTCATCTTTGTGAATGAAAATATACCTTAGATATCTAGATCTGTAAAATAATATGAATAAACAAATGTTTTACCAGCTGAAAAGAAAGAAAAGCTACCTAGATCAGAAATACATCATTTCAGAAGTTGTAGTGATTAACACCATATTAAATCTTAAGAATAATATCTATGAGAGAGATTCTGCCACCTTTAGGTAGGCTTAATAATAACTTACTCAGAAAAAAATCTCAACTGGAAACTAGTGAAAGAAGATACTTTGGAGTCCACCTAAGTGTGTCAAAGCCTGGGCCAATAGTAGCAGAACTTTTGAGTTTGAGTTTTTTGATATACTATTTTTGGCTATCTTAAATATTTGTTCAGTCTGGAAGAGAACAATTTAATAAGTATGAGTCATCATGGATTTGTGAAAGGTAAATCGTCTCAGACAAATCACAGTACTTAATGAAATCACTGTTGGTATGGATAGAAGAGGGAACCAGCAGATTTAACATATTTGGATTTTCACAATCTTTAGTCAAATTTAAGCATGATGGATTACTGTGTCATGATCTTTTCAGATATAGGACAGGTAATAAAATAAAATAGGTAAGGAATTTTGAGGAGGCGGAAAGCAAATAGCTGAAATTACAGATGCCTTAGCATTTTATGAAGAGCAAGGTCCAAAAGAGATCTCTACTGAGATCAATACCTTTTAATTCTAACTTATGTTAAAAATGGATCTTTTCTCGTGGAGGTTCATTAGAATTTTCCCATTAGCTTTAGGTTGCGATCTGATCCCATAATCAACTTATAGATTATATGAAATTAAAAGTTTATCTGTTTTAGGATAATCTTGCCAGCACGGCCAAACCATAAACACAACAAAAGAAGATATAATGTGTCTTAATGTGTAAAAATTATGCATTTGAATAGAAATGAAGCACGTGAAGTACTCCTAACACGTCATTCAAATGACACTCGATAGTAGATGACGGATCCGTAATGTGATCGAGAAGAAGTCATTGTGTGTGGTAATACAGGAAGTATTTCCAGGCATACGTATATGCAACAGCAATGAAGAAAGCAAGACGACTGGCTTTAGCCTCTCATGTGCTCTGTCACTTCTAAACATTATGTTACTTGTGCTTATGGAAGTAGAGGCAATTCCTTTCTGAGCTGTATTTGCTATGAACCTAATGATGGTGATGAAAAGGGTCCTTTGGAAAAAAACTAATTTACAGCTTTAAACTGAATATTTTTAGGACCTACAGTGAGAGGTTGACACTGTATTTTTAGATACAGGTGACCTGAATCACTATCTGGTGACATCTCTAATATACAGAGGCTTGATTGTTAACATGCTCTATCCTGACTGAAGTAGATGGTGTGAATGCCTCTACTTACCATGCAATGTTGATTAGTAGGAAAGCTAAGATTCCTAAAGTGATATGGAAAGTATAACAGTAAGTATATAGTAAGAAAGTAAATAAAATTAAACTTGATAATTTTAGCTTTTTTTTTTGGACAAATAAAGTTTGAAATGGATACAGTTTATGCAAGTTGAGAGGAAACATGTAGAAAAGGTTTCTAGGGGTTATGATATTTTACAGGTGGTGAGGTAATGAAATCAGGAAGTTTTAGCATTTTTTAAAAGGCATTATATGATTATTAAATGTAATATATTAAAAATGTATGGATACATCATCCATCCTGTGAATTTAATCATTGACTTATTTCTCTTTGAGCCATTTGAGTGGGGAATTAATGAAAGTACCAGCATTTAAGAGATCAAGCACTCACAGTTTTGTCTTCTAGGATAGCCATCAATTAACTCTTCCTTTGGTTGGTAGAAACCAGGCTTTTCTTGAAAGGTCTCTTCTTTTTATATGTGATAAGAACTGTATGGATATGGTGTATCATACGTACATTCTTTAAGATTCAATTTGTACAGTATCAACCTTTTTCTTCTTTCCTCTTCCTCAGTTTTTTAGACATACATGCATAATTCTGTGCCATAAAAATGGTGGCGGTATGGAAACTTCCTGGTGAAGGACAACATTCATACAAAAAATCTGCTAAATTTACAACTTACTACTGAATACCTTTAGGAGAAACTTGAAAGATAACACCTTTACAGAGCAGCTTATAATGGCAGCCAGGTCCTGCTCCCCACAAAGAGAAAGAAAGAGAGTAAAGCATGTAAAAATACAGCCATCTTTTTAAACTACTTGTCTGAATAAAGAGGCAGTTAATGGTTAGCAGACATTGTACTCCTCTAAATTAAATCAAGAATCATGAAGAAAAAAGAACATTTTGGTTGTTTAACATTGCCACTAAAAATTCAGTTGGAAGAAAAACAATTTAAAGATGTAGTGAAAGTAAATGTTGCATTATATGTCCCATGTAATGCAAGCATTTAGATTAACTTACATACCATTGGTATTACATTGCCAAAATAATTTTAAAATATTTTAAAGTTTTCTTTTTTGGGGGTGGGGGGGTTGGAGGGATTAGATCCTGTTATTTTAAGGAGACTTGTTCCGAAAAACTCCCACAGACTTCAGTTAGACCAGGACATGGCTTACTAAAAGTTTTGCTTCAATAATAAGCGAGTAGAGAACTCTGAGCTGGCCTCTCTGTTAGCACACTGTCTGCACATATGGTTGAATACCAGTTCATATGGCAGGATTCTGGACAGCACATTGAGTCCATAACCCAGTATCTGAATGTGCATATTTCATAGATGCAACTCTGCTTAGTAGGATAGGATAATAAGTATCACACTGCATTTCGAAGTGTGGTATTTTGTTTTAATTCAAGATCTATAAAAATGTGTCCATCAAACCTTGTTTGTGTGATATTTCACAGCAAATGTCAATAATATCAACTCAAAGGAATTTTCCTCAAAATGTTGCCTCCAGGAATCCCACAGTCACTACAGGGTAAAAGTCAGAGTAAGTGGACAACATCTGTGTATGTCTGAAGGTCAGCGAACTTGAGTTTGGATCAATTAACAAGGCCATCAACTGTAAATACTGTTCCCGCTGCTGCAGAGTTAGACTCCAACAGCAGAAGCAGCTATCCGAGCTGCAGTCCTGGTACTCTGGCAGAGAGGGCACTCTTAAAGTCATTGAAGACCATATTTTTCAGACAGCTTTACTATGGGAACTGAAGTTCAATAGAGCAATGTGTTGTTCAAGCTGTCTAATAAATAGCCAAGGCTGCCAGATGCTGACTCCCTATGCAATCAACGGACAGCAGTTATGATGCCTATGTTAGGGACCTATATGGTGTATCTATATTCATTTTTCAGACAAGATACAAACAGGCTCTGTCCACACTTCAGGAAGATGCAAGCTCCAAGTCCTATTTCAAGTAACGCTTTATGTGATTGTGTCTGATATCCTTAGACTAGACAATTGCCCACAAGGCCTGTTGGATTTTCACACTCTCTAAAGAATGAATAATGGGAATGGGAAAACTTAAATCTATAACTACTAGAAGGGTAAGGAGGTAGAGGAAGTAGCTATAAAAATAAGCAGTAAACAATAAAGATGGGCAATACTGAGCGAGAATTCTCTACTAATTTGTGTCAGCATTCTAAAATTGGAAAATAAGTCATTCAAGAAATCTGAGAGAGCCTTTTAGTACTATAGTACTTCCTTTTGCATTCTGCATTTATTTTGTTTTTTCATACTTATATTTGGAAACAGATAACCATAATTTTTCACTGGTGTTTTCCTCTAAGGAAAACTTTCACTATTCACAGCAGTTAGCATGGAATCCTTCTAGTCCTCTAGAGGTTTGCTTTCATTTTCCAGGTACAGCCTTGAGCTGCCATACTGCCACTTGGTTCCTTAGAAAAATGTGCCCAGAATGTACGTATTTGTTTTTAGTGGAGATGTGATTATCTTGTTTTTTCCTAACATAGTCTTCTGTTAGGGATAAATTGGCTCTATTTCTTATGACTTTGTGGATAATATCTTCCCTACAGTCTAAGAAAACAAAACACAATTCATATTTTTCTTGCAAATTTGTGAAATGTTTTAGCCACTCTAATTCAGTTTCTTACACGTTTTTAATCTTTTATTTGGGAACATATTTTAGTTATTTATTTTGTGAAATTAGTATCTGCAGTATGTATACTGTGATAAGGCAAAGACAAATACTGGACTTGTTTCAATTCTTTGTGAGCACAGCCAGTGAATTTATTTAATCATTATAGCTGCAGAAACCTATATTCGTTATAGGAATTTGCTGGCAAGAATAAATGAGGAAATATGGAAAAACTGCTTCAGATTTATCCTCAAGCTACTTAAGGAAAGGTGGAAAAAGTGAAACAAACAAATGAGAAGAAAATTCATTCATATATCCGTTGGTACTATAACATGCTACTGCTTCAATTCTAATATAGTCTTTTGCAACTCTACTGCCTTTTTTTATATTTATATGAGAAAATGATTTTTATTGACAGATTGGTCTTCCTTAAAAAGTAACAGAACTACCACTTTATTTCCTGAAAAATCTACATTCTGAGAAACAATCCATTAACCCAACTTCAGTGCTTATTGAAATGCAGCCCTACTCTCTTTGCTTTGAACATAAAGCATGTTCATTATTGTGTAACTAGTTTTCATGTAGCTTTATCTTATACTATACTTTGAGTGAAATACACTAGTTCTGATTCACAAAAACATTTCATTAACTGATTATAGATCTTGTTGCCTCAGAGGAAAAATTGAGAGGTGCACTCCTCCTCCACAGAGACTGGGTGACATTTCAAGTCTTAACTGTTTCCTGTGCAAGTCCTTCAGAATGAGTTCTACTTTGCTGCCTTTATATTAAAGGGAAGTTTCCTCCCTAGTCCTCTTAAAAGATGAAAATATTGGGCTCTTGATAGTCTAGTCTAGCATTTGTGAAAATTTGTACACGCATATGGACTGTTAAACAGGTGTAAAACACAGGCACAGGTATAATACCCAAGCAATTGTGGAGCCCAGGTCTGCATGCAATAACACACTGGTAGCCAGTAGCCCCTTGGCAGTCCCCATGGAAAATAACTTCTAACATAACACACACTTGATTATGCTAGCTAGACTGCATGGGTAGATTCTCTGACCAAGAGATCAGTGGCAGCAGAACAGGAGTAGCCTCAAGAGGCATCAGGCCTCAGAGTTACCTCTTGAAGTCACAGGTTTTCTTGTTCTGTAGCCATGTACTGGTGGGGAGTAGCTGAGGTAAATCACTGCCTCCCTGAATTCAGTGATGTCTCAATTACACTAAGTCAAGATCCAAGTAGTCCAGGTGGAAGCAGATGTGATGTTGTTTTTTCCTCTCACTTTTTATTTAGATGAGCTCACAGTCAGATTCTTCTCTAGATGCTACAGATCCTATATAGGATCTTTCCCTAGGGACCATACCACACCTGAGCCACATGTAGTGTTCAGACCATTGTAGAGTCCAGCTCCGAGCATCATGCATCCACCTGTATTCATGAGCCCCTTGGCAATCTGAGCAGAAAATGTCACATTCATGGCATAACACATGCTATATTATACATAGCATTTTATGTTACAAGCCAAGGTTGGAATGACCCAGGCTCACTGTCAAGGCTCTTGATGTCAGGAAGAATTTGAATGGTGGAATCTGCCCCTGGGTGGAGGGCTGGTTTCAAAGAATAGTTAATACTAGCTAAACCCATCAGTGCAACAAAAATAGTCAGGATCAAGCCTGCTCATTTTTTATGATGGCTGAATGGCCTATTCCATTACCCCAGAGGGGGATTTGACTTTAACAGAATAAATTGCAAGTAGAGGAGCAGATCTCATAGTTCTGTGTAATCAAAACTGATTTATAATACTGTTTGAAATCATCAGTTCTATTTAAAACTTCCTTCCGAATAAACACCAAAGCTGGAAGACACTCGCCTACACAAGTCCACTCATGTCAGAGGAGTTGCATCTGTTTGATGAGGGCAGAATATGATCTTACAGTTATTCAGTATTCTTAGTGAAATAAACTAGATCCCCCTTAACATACTGAAAGTGCATTGTTTTATTCCTCTCCCTTTTTCAGAGCCAAGCCATTTAAAAAATAGAATAAATTTTTGGTAACTTGGTTCTTACAGACAGTCATACCCTAGTAAATTGTTATGACCTTGAAAAAAGTTCAGTGAAACCACAAAGAGACAGACTATTCATTCTAACTGTTTCAGTTCCCAGAAAAACAGCATCCCAACATTGCCGCATTAAATAAATTAAAGAAACAAATAAGACAGAGAAATAAATATTGAACAGTAGGCAAAAACTGACCCACCCAAAAGTTGAGCATAGAGCTTACCCTATGTAGATAAGTACCAACTATTGTTTATTGAACCTGAATCAAACAAGGACTTCTTTTATATGTTTCATGCCAAGAATTAAATAGGATTCTCTCTGCCACAGAGTCCCATAGGTGAAGTTCCACAGAAATGCTTTTCTTCACAAAAAAGGGACAGTCTGGTTCAAACTCTGAATATGAGATGAAAAGAAACTCTTGAAAAAAAGAATATACTGAGAATAGGCATTAGACTTAACTTCTGTTAAACTAGTAGTAGAATGAAATGCTAGTAATTAAGGATGGAGACCAGTGGTTACATGTGATAAATTATTTGGCAGTGGTTATTTGCTTTAAAGCATATCCCCTTAAGGGGATATTTATTATTCTTGAAAGCTTATCTGGGAATGAGGAGAAATGTTAGTAGGAGACTGGATGCAGTAAATGAAACAACTTGCTAAATGATTTACTGTATAAAAGTTGTATACAATTTTAAATGTGTACAGTTGCATCAATTTTGCAGATCAATTGCTCTGTGCATTTATTTTGTTTATTGTTACTTTTCAGTTATGACTAAATAACTTATAACTTCATTGCTTCCATTTTCTAAACAGATTGCTGCTCTATAAAGAGGAGGATTTTTTTCTAATTATGAAAAGAATGGAAAAATCATATAAAATATTTGGCTAGCTGTTACTAAAATTTGGCATGCTCCAAAACTGAGTCAGCAAAGAAATATGATGCAGTCCAGTTAAATTCATGTCCAGCTGCCAAAATGGTCTACCTATTGAGCAGTTAGCTGGCATTCATAACTCACCAGAAGCATTTCTTTATCTTCAAATAGTATCCCATTTTAAAAGTATATCAAAAGTTGCCTTTTTATTGATATCACAAACAGAATTTACAGGATTTGGGAATGTGTAACATCTTTCTAATACTCTGAGTAACTTCTGAATAAACATAGTTCTACATTTTTGTCTTTCTACCAATTCCTCACCATCTTTTTTTAAGAAAAATGGGTCACAGTGAGGGCAGATCCAGTCTTAATATTTTGAAATAAAATAGTTTATTTGTTATTACTTAATATACAGAAGCCTTGCAGAACCTTTGCACATGCCTTCTTGACTGATAGCAGCCTTGCTTGCACTCCTTCTTTGATGGCTGAGGTTGAAGTCCATTAAATTAGTAGCTGCCTGAAACAGCTACAGTAACCCCAAGTAGTTAGGAGGAGAACAAAGATGTTTCTCTATGTCCTGTACTAAAAATATCTTAGATGAAAAAATATTTCTTCCATTTTTTGTTCCATTCAGGACACAGGGATGGTTTTAAAAGTGATGGAGCAAAATCCACAACAGCTTTTTAATTATTTTACCATTTCTGGGAATGGCAGATGTTACCTTAATTCTCCTCTGAAACACAATAGCAAGTTCAACTTCCAGACAAGCTCTTATGGATTCTGAAGAACCCATGATTTCTTCCTTCATGTTTGCTTACCCCAGAATAGTGGCAAAACAGATAACTGGAAGTGGTTATCTCCACATATGCCTTTGGAATTAGAGTAAGCACAAACTGCAGATTTTTGGAGACAAGATACCCTACATTTTCTTTCAGCACTAGTGACTTCTTTCTTCTCCATATAACATTTTTACTGGTTTCTCTCACCAAAAAAATATGATCCAGTGACAAATCTTAGCTCTTCCGCCACATTGGAATTCTGTATGTTTGTTAAGGCTTGTTTTCCACTTTCTACAAAATGACTATAAACCACCAGAAATCTGAATTTGAAATGTCTGACATTTTGAACATTATTTTAATGACTGAAGTAGAAAGAATAATTTTCAACTCTGCTTCTTAAAAAAGAACAATGTGTTAAAATACAACAATGTAGCCATGCTGATTTTACAAGTAATGAAGCTGTTGGAAAAAATCAAACACCAAAACAGTTTTTACTTAAAAATAGTCTGTTCATGAAACAGACATTGTTTCTGAGGGAAAATTAATAAATTGTTGAAATGTTTCCTTTCAACATTTTCTAGAATAAAAGCAAAATTGTTTTGTTTTGCCTGGAATACTGAAATATTCATAAGGTAAGTAAGTAAGCAAGTTTGCAAGTAAGTAAGTAAGTAAATAAATAAATAAATAAAAAGAAGCATCATTTGAAAGGCTAGTTGTTAGGGCATCCTCTTCGGGAATGCAGTTTGGGTTCCACTCCTTGCTCCACTGAATGCCTAAGTATTAAGTACTGAAAAATACAGAAATTTCAAGTGTGAAGACTCTTTTTTTTGGCTCAATGCAATTTTATCACTAGATGACTGTGTAAATCTTTCTTTGAAGTCTTTTGAGAGGTTGTGTTTAAATCCAAAGATTAGACTTGGCTGTAAGAGTTAACATTTGGTGTCTTCTTTGTTTGTCTTTTCATCATGTCACTTTAAAAGAAGGTGAAATTTATTTGGTCAGTACAGAGATCCGATTGGCAGAATATCCATAATGTCCATAAAAGTGCTTTATAATGAGTTTCTTAGATGCAGGCATCTAACTGGCATATCATATATCCTGTGATCATCATTCTTTTGTTGGTTTTCTTCTTGATAGCAGGAAAACAATAACAAATTCAGCTGCTAATTATTTTTCCAATAGCTGAAAGAACTCAGCCTGTCTCTTTGGTGGTTATGTTTTTGTCCTCCCCACCCCTCCCCCTGCAATATATATATATATTTTTAAATATACATCAAAAGAAGTCCATGCCAATCAGGACACTATACTTATATACCTCTATAAGGGAATACTAATGAAGCAAAACCTTGGGTAAACAATAACTCCACAAAAGTATAGAAAAATACAGTATTACAAATCTCTCAATATTTAAGACAATAGGTGAGCTCCTTCTTTTTGCTGTGGTTTTCTCTTAGTTCCAAACCATGTGCAAATCAGTGTGAGAAGGAAAGTACTGTACACACGGTGTACTAACAGAATGTGAACGTTCCATTAGCATCAGGCCTTAGGTCACACCTTGCAAGTGTGTTCAGAAGAGATTCAGAGGAGATGAATCTGAAATAGTGTTAAAAATGGCAGCAGTGGCCTGCTGGCACTTGGGTTCTAAACCAAATAGATTTGAACTCATTTAGGAAATAGTGGGATGTTATTAGAAACCTTTCCTTAGGGAAGACAGGATCACAGCTTCAAGTGAAGAAAAGAGAGAAACATAAGATGACAGGTGCAAGGGGGAAAGAAAGCTAATGTAAGGTTAATATAGCCCTATATAAAATGGCCTTTTTGAGAAAAAGATGGAGATTGGTCTTTCTGATTACATCTAAATTGGTGGTTTCAGGAGCATGTCTATCCTCCTGTACTCAAAAAGTGAGTCCTGACCATAGTCATCCACTAGTTTCTGCACATATCTTTTCCTTTCATAGAAAGGAAAGCTTATGCAGGCAGGCAGGGTGTTACATTGCATCCTGGTTACTGCTGCAGGACCAAGAGGCCAGGGTATGCCCTGACCTCACTGTTTAGTAGATTAAGTCCTATTATGAGTTATACATACCTGGAGAGATGAAGTACATTGCGCGTTCCTATGCATGTTATTTACATGGTAGCACTAGGCACTACAATCCTACACAAAGTGTCATAAAAATTAATGTAATATAACACTACTAGAGATATTGAAAGAAAAATAGATCCAAGAGACATTGAAAGGAAAATAGATCCAAGAACTGTTGATGTTGATAGAACTAGAAAACAGGCCTCAAAATATAAAATCTTATTATCGCTATCATGAAGAGTAGTTCAATGCTGTGAGTCATCTCAGCTGTAGAGCAATCCTGTTAACATTTCTGACAGTGGTGTTTAGTCTCTGAGAGAGCAGATCAGGAGAAGATAAACTATTTTTAGTGTCTGGCCTAAGAATGCTTAGGACAAAAAAAAAGGTGTACCTCATGGAGGCTCATTAGAAGTTTGTTCCTAGAAAAGGTCTCAGCTGAATAGGTCAGTCCTCTCTTACCATGACAGTGGTTCCCTCACTGATCAGCGATTCTTGCAGGAATGTGTGGAGCTCCTTTCAAGTGCTAGCATACCACACCAGGAGGATGAAGATAGATCTCTTCATCTAAGGATGGAACTGAAAATATCAGCTATGGTCTTTAGGACTTCA
Source organism: Apteryx mantelli (assembly GCF_036417845.1). Lineage (NCBI taxonomy): Eukaryota > Metazoa > Chordata > Aves > Apterygiformes > Apterygidae > Apteryx > Apteryx mantelli. The sequence goes on from NC_089979.1 coordinate 55,498,328, forward strand.
CAAATTTGGAATGTAAGGTTTTATAAACACAGCAATTAAAAAAAACCTTTGTACCTATCAAGGTTCAATATAACAATAAAACCCCAATCCTAAAGCTCCCAAACAACAGAAGTCTTAATCCTAACCCCTGAGCGTAAGAGGGCTCCTCTGATTACGTAAATGTGCTAAACAGTAATAATATTCTTAAAAAAAAAAAAAAAAGCCTGGCTCTCACTGAAGAATGATTCCTTGCTTCACCTCTTAACATCTAATATGGAGGGGAAGGAATGATGATGCCAAAAGCACAGCAGAGAGTGAAGGGTATAGTTCAAGGCAGAGATGTGGCACAAAGAGACACGGCTGTCTTTGCTGCAATTCCTGTGTTGAATACTCTACAAGATCTTCCTTGGGCCCTGTCTAGCAAAATAGCTAAGCACATGGTTCCGCTCTCTGGAAAGAGTAAAGGAGCCCTTGGTTACACAAATGTACACAAATGCCACTTTCAGACTGGCAGAGGAGTGTATGTGAAATCCTGTCAGACTAGTCCAGGGATGAGTCATGCTACTCAAGTACCTGGTCTTTCAGCAGTCTGATCGCCAGCATCACATCTTGCCTAGCCCATCTCTGAAAACTCTGCATTCTTTTCAGTATATCATAGCTGCTAAATATTTTAGCTATGATACACAACATGCTTGTTCCACCAATCAAATTGAAACAGACGCTTGGCCCCTGGGACTCCAGGCTAGTTGGCCATTTAAAGAAAAGTATGCATAATTAAATCCTGTCTCATTTTACGCCTTATCCTCCCTCTCCCCTTTTATCTCCAGCTACCAATAACAGGCTCCTTTTCATTCTCCCCTTCTTATCCTTTTTCCTTCTTCCCTTTCATCTTTATTTGTGTCTCTTTCATTTTCCCTTCCTTTACTTACTTTTTTTCCAAATCCTTTTGATCATCTGTCTCCTCTACCTGCCAATTCTTCATCCAGCTTCGTTCATGGACTTTCCATTTCAGATCTCCAATATCAGCTATCGGTCTTCTTTCTCCCTTCTTTTTTAGTATGTTCCTAGCTCTTCAGCTGAATTAATCCTTATTCAAACAATCACAGGACCTGATCTTCAGCACTGCCTATACCAAATGTTAGACACTGTTTCTTAATGAGTAGATCTGGATGGAAACAAAGCATATGGCTAGAAGGAACAGCGTGGAAAATGGGGTGATAAAATCAGTGGTATGAAAATGATTTTAATTACATTATTCTTATCATTGTATCATCCAAATGCTCATTTGCTTTGACAATGATTTTCCCTCAGTATGTGTGACATTTTAGCCATATACTTAATGTATAGCTTTGTCTCACATGCAGATAATCTTTCATTTTTTATTGAAAAGTAGTGAAAGATTTGTCTAACTGAAATCAGAGCTGCACTTTACCAGCAGGAATATGACATCAAGAGCATATGATCTTGCCAAAACTGACCATGCAGATCATGTATACATATGTGTTTTAAGCGTTGTCATATAAATACATTTATTTTCTGTAGATGTACATAAGCACATACAGCAGCAAAATACACATGAATACAGGGTAGATCATTTGGTTACAAACTAACCTCATTACCGATTAAACTGGTGAAAACAGAGCCATTTACTCACTCTCACGTGCTTCCAGGCCATGTACCTCTGGTTTGAGTCCTGTCATATTTTCTAGAGTTTCTAGCTCTGACATTCTCTAACACTCGTGAACTTAGATTTCTTGTCTAGCATCCTTTTTCTTTTTAATGTGATAGTCCGCCAGCCTAACTTACTGCAGGTTCTGTACATTCCCAAGCCCTTCAGTTATATAATGTGACAGAGTGTTTTCCACATCAGTTTATACCCTTCAGAGTCTGTGCCAGAAAAACATGGAATTCAGGTTCAGCAAAGAAATGCCTCTGAGTTTAACTTGCAAAACTCTTGACAACTGCAGATGCTTTGGCACACTTCCTCCTAATCTAAACTGATCTCTTCGCTAAACCTGTTTTTTGTCAGAAGTTCAGGCTGGTCAGTCTCTTCTGCCCTCTCTGATCTAGGAGCTCTCCTTATGCAATTCCCTTAGGCACAGCTGAATCCCACTCTGACCCCTCTCTGTGCAGTATGTTCAAAGATGATGAAAGCATCACCACTCACACTAATCCACAGTTCTCCCACTTAAATCTGTCCAGAAAGATAACTGGTCCTTGAGGGTGATCTAGGTGTCCTGAGTCAACTGAAGTTATTAGTCTGAATTGCAGCCCTCGTTACTGCTTTTTTCAGAGGAGCCTTACATGTCTTCTCCAAGCAAGGCGGCTATTGTTGATGACATATTTTCTAGGCACAGTGTGAACTCCAAGAATCCCTTCAGTGCATAGTACAAAGCAGACCTCTTAATTGATGAAGTTATAATTCACTTCATCGCCGCATCTGAAAAAACACTTTTCCACCATTTGCAGTATTTTAAAACTATTTATGCACAAAAACATCTCTTTTAACATTAGATCAGGCTTCTAAAAACTCCTGTTAGTGTATGAGTAATATCCATAACATTCATTTCTTAAAGTGTATAAAATACTTTGCATTTTATAGAATGCACTTCATTATAAAATCAATACTATGCATGTATAACACAAGAAAGCCCATCTTTACAATGACACTGACATTTAGTTTCACTCTGAGCAAAGCCAAGAAAATGCCACTGATATCTTTTCTGATTTCTCTCACCTAAAGAATTCAGTGAATTCATAAAGATAAATGTCATCAACTGAGATCACCAATCATGTTATATACATATATAATGAGAATTTTCTGTTCATTTTGTCTGGCAGAGTGTTCTCCTCCAGCATTTTTTTTTGCAAATGGGATGGACAAAAAGGATTGTGAAATGTAAGTGGACCATTCCTATTTCAAAGTTTTCTGTAATGTTAGCCACTGGTTAATGCCACTTTTCTGTGCAGACACAATAGTTTCTTCATTTTTTTGGTCCCTTTATTCTGTGTCACTGATTCCTCTTCCTCCTTCATCAATGCTTCTGTTACATACTGTTTTGTTTTTTAACTGCACTTTTCCTTTCTTTGTTTCTTTGCTATCCACTCTCACCTTTCTTTACACTGCCTTTTGTATTTTTCTTAGAATCTCTTCACAAAAACTGAATCACAGAAAAGAATTATGAAAAATGAGAAAAAATTGCTCTCAAGGGCATCGGGAGCAGCCCAGAAATGTTCTCTTCTCAGTAAAACCTAAAATGTTCAGTGAATCTAATGGACATTTTCACTTATGTCTATCTAAGATGGATATAGCTAATACAGCTGGAGTTCAGCTATTAATGAAGAAAGTCTCATGGCCATGTGAGCTGCAACAGATTAAAGAAGCTGAAGCATATTTATGGCAAAATGGTTTTTAAAAGGTTAAAATGAACTTAAGGTAACTGTAGATTTAAGCATTGGGTTTGAAGAAAGTCACCTTAAGTGGGCAAAAATACTCTCAAGTTATAATAGGGAGCATTATGTGTAATTCTTGGTTCTTTCTTTCTTTCTTTTCTTCGATGTGCAGAGCAACAGCCTTCTGTTTTAATCATGTGTCAACATTATGATCATTACAAAAGTAATATTGTTTTACATTATCTTCTTGTGCGATCAGTACTTTTTAATATTGACTAACAAAAATTTTGACACATACTTAAACAAGTTAGATTAATTTAAGAAGTCACTCATCTTTATATTTTCAATTCCCTTCAACTCTTTTCAGATTCCATTTTTAGACATATTAAATCAAAAATATTATTTTACCACTACACTTGGTGACTGTTAACAGAACCAAACACACAAAGTTCAAAACTGGACCTAGAAAAAGACAAGAACAAAACCAGATATTTCCTAATAGCTACCACTTTTTTGTAAAAGCATCTTCAGTGACAGCCTTAAGGCCAAATGTGCTGAATAGCTTCACAACCACTTTCAGATTATTTCCTAAACTGGTGAGAGAAATGGAAAAAGCTTCCAGATCATCCTGGACAACAGAAAGCATAACCCATGTTGCCACAAACCAACTCTGGTGCAGCTGCAGGAATGCTTCCTGCTCTGCTTTGATCTAAGTCTCCCCAGATCTACGCTTCTGCACAAGGGCTGCACGGACTGCTCATGTGTCACTACCCAGAACCACCAGCAGCTTCAGTTCTGCTAGGCAGAGAACTTACTCTATGTCAGACTAGTTAGAAGCACATCATCAGTCATTCCTTGTTTCCAATCAGATACAAATGAATAAGAGATAGAGAAGGACTCTTCTCTAAGCCCTCAGGGATGCTGAGGCATGGGAACCAAGAGCCAGTGAATCTCCTTCTGGGACTTATTCTAAAACAGCTAGGGTAGACCAGAGCATGGTATATTCAGAGGTTCAGGTCTGAGCTGCACAACTCTGAGACTGAAGTAAGACAAGAGGAGGCAGAGACAGGAAGGAAGAGGAGCTGCCAACAGGGGGGCCAACAGTCCTGATCCCAATGTTCATATGTGCATCCACATTCCTTCACTTCGATCCTGGCCATTGCTAGAGATCACATTTTACACATATGTTTTCTGCTCAAAGTTGCAATAGAATCATGGAGCCTGGGGTCACCAGATGTTTACAGTATGCCTTGCGACCTTTTGCGTATAAGCCCAGGCTGCTTCCAGACAGTCCAAAGCAGTCTCCACTGCTGTCCTCTTGTCTAGCTCTTCTCCTGTCTCCTCTTTTCTACCAGGGAAAGGCCAGTGCAAGCCTGGATGCCATTTCGTAGCATCTCCAAGCTGGTATGCAAAAATACAAAAGGCATGCCTAGTAGAAAAGCCCAGTGGTTTATTATTTGGATACAAAACAATTTTCATGCTTTCCTGTGTCACTTTCTACTTGTAGCCAGACCTACATAATCTGCTAAGATGCATAAAGCTACATTATGGCAAAATGCTAGCTGTACAGTGTGCAGCCCGATTTTGGGGACAGCTGGTTTAAAAATGGAATAACAATTATCAGAAACACAATTTGCAGCTGTGAGGTAGTCCCAGGTCTGCTTACCATGCTTAGTCCTCTGTCAGGCCAGATGGAACATTTGTGGCTCCTTTTCTTCAAGCCATGCTAGGTCACCTCATACAGGCCTTCCAGGCATGCAACAGCAACAGCCATGGCACCGGCATTTCCAAATTTTTGCCCAGCTTCTGCTTTCTTTCTGCATCTTCCACTGTTACTCTGGCAGTTTAGAACTCTTTGCACAAGACTGACTTCTTGTAGACAGAAAGTCTGAGCTTCCTGATATCTGTGGAAAGCTAGCTGAGACACAAATGATCAGTATTTGCCTCCTGATAAGAGTGGCCTCCCACTCCATACCAGTAGCCATCTACTACATGCCAAAGATTGGCTGAACTGGTTGCAGTCTGCAGTCTACTGATGAGGCTTTCAGAGTGCATTGGTACTTACTGAGACACTCACTCAGGATTTTGTAAAAGCTCTTATCCAATATCCACTCCATGTCAAGGTCCTCAGATTCTGTTTTTGCTCATAATCAGTATGATTTCCCTAACTCTCTGCCCGTTTAGGAGCAAGTAAACCATCTGTCACTGCAGTTCCTCAGCAAATCATAGAAATATTTAGGTTGCAAGGGATCTCTGGATGTTATCTAGCTCAACTTTCTTCGCAAAGGAGGTGCTAACTTCAAAGCTGAATGAGATTGCTCAGGGCCTTGTCCAGCAAGGAGTTTTGAAAATCTCCAAAGATACAGATTCCACAGTTTCTCTGGGCTCTTCCAGTCTGACTCTAAGGGAAGGACTGAGCTAGACACTCTGATTCTGGAAGTCCATCCTTCTGTTTGTGACCTATTCTGGTATACCACACAAACACTCCTTGTTTTGGTGATTATTTTAATGGGAAAAGGTAGAGAACCTCATATTTTCATTCTCTTTACTTCCCTAAGCACTCAATTCAAGGCTTGATCAGAAGATGGCTTATTTACAGCCTGAGTTGCTAGTCTCCATGGAGCTAGGAGTCCTTGTACTCTTGTTTGGGTCCACTAAGGAGGAAGGGTCCACTCCTTGCTTACAGGCTCTTTGTATCAGGACAGCAAAGGTTTTATAGCTTTCTCTTTAACTTCAAAATATCTCTCAGTTCAATGGGTCATGAGAAGAGTGCAAATGTCACTTGTTTGAATCTTGTTTTGTGCCATGGACCTCTGCTCTTTCCAGACAGGCCTCTCTTCCAGAGACACAGCAACTAGTTGACACCTTGGTTACATGCATAGGAGGTGGCAGAAGCATAAAAAAAGTTCAGGACAGTGTGACCTCACAGTAGATAGCAAGGGGGGCACAAGTCTGTGGGCAGCATTCTCTAAGCTTGCATTTGTGAAACTGTGGGGAAGTTGCCCACTTCACTCTAATAGACATTTGTCACATCTGCAGCAAGTTCAGAGTGAGCATCACTGGGAACCACTGGTGTCATTCATGCTAGAACACACTGCCCTAGGGACATTTATGATTTGGGGAATGGGCTTAGGAGAGCCATGTCTTTCCGTGTGCATAACTTGGCAGTCTATTGCTCCTTGTTCTCATCTCAGCTATATCATTCCACCATAGTGTACCGGCCATTTGCTTCCATCAGCTTCTTAGCTGCCTAAATGTGATAGTGCCCATAAGTCATGGTGGCAGCCCCAAGAGTTTCAAAAGCCCTATGGGTTCTCCTCTGTATGAAGAGACCAAATAGGCCTCAGTCTGGCCTCTCAGTTCCATCCTTGCCTCATTGGTAGCAGGTGATCCTTGTACATCTGCACAGTGAAATCAGGATGGACAATGGAGAGCTGTTATGAGGTTAGGATGGTGCCTAATATCCTAAAATGCAGCTTAAATGTAAGGGGAGCTGAACTGTTACTAACAGTTTCAGTGGGAGTACGATTTGATCCAATAGGAACAGTACTAGTAAAAGTGTTAAAAGACAAATCAGGCACAGGCTTGTTCTTCTATTAAAGTCATGAAAAAGCAAAAATATTCTTATTTCTCCTTTTGAGTTTTTCTCAGTTACTTTATTTCAGAAATTCTGTATCCCTGTTTGTGAGGCATTTCAGAGATCATCTAGACAAGAGGTAGATGGAAGTAGTTACTTCCAGCTGTGGATACGGATTATTCCAAAATGTTTGGTGCTCAGAAGGGAGAAATTCTAAGCCAGGAAAATTTTAACTCATATCTGCAATGATTATGACCACAAAGGTTACCATACATAATTCTTTTGGTCATATTCTGAAGAGCTCTGTCAAATCATTGTTTGCACCAGAACCTTTGAATTTGTTAGAAGAATAGCCCTGAAGTCACAGAAGTGCTTTAAGTTAGGTTTTTTATAACTTACCAGTGTTGGATTTTTAGTAGAAGTCTCTTAATATATTTTCTTTGTTTGTACCATAATAAAAATAAGCCGTTGTGATGAGAACCTATTGCCTCTTGATTTAGCATCTGTCACTTTTTGGAAACAGCATACCCTTAGTTTATAGCTTCAGACAATAACTGGTCAGTTCTTCAACATGAGAAAATTTTCCACAGCAACCCTCACATCTTATCAATGCATAGGAAAAGGGAGAAAAAAAAACATTGTTTCAGTTGCCACAGAGATCCATCTTTTTGAGAGCTGTAACTAATGTAGCCCTTTCAATTCGGCTAGCAAAGACTGTTTTCATATTGGTCATGTTTTTGCCCCAAAACACACCTGTAATTCCCATTAATCCTGCTGTGACGGGGAAAAACAGATCTACCACACTGCAGCCTTCCTGTGCATAGAATTCCCATTAACTTCAATCAAAGTTCTGCACAATAAGCAACAGCAGGATCAGTGCTCATTTTGAAAAGCCAAGTAATATTTAATGATTCACCAAATCTGCAAAGCCTTTCTGACTTTTATTTATCATGCTTTTATTTTGGTAATCATTCCTGTCTCATCAGAATGGTTATTTAAGTTGTAAGAAGAATCCATTTCAGCATTATGCTTGTAGCACATACATTTGTATCCATCATAATTCTTAATTTAGACTTAATAAAATAATTTAACAGTTACTATAAAATCGATTATTAAATAATTGATTTTTTAGCACAATAGTGCATGGAGCAGGAGAATCAATAGCGTTCATGGTCACAACAAATTTCAAGTTATCATTCCCAGTGCCTTTGACAAATCAATGGGTAGTTGAATTTCCACTGATTTTATTATGTGTAACTTTGCTAAAAATTTCACTGCATGCAAATAGAGTCATTCTTTGATTGAGTACATTTCTGTTCTTATTTTCTCCTGTGCTTGCTCACCCCTTTGTCTCCTCAGGGCCACACTATTTAAACAAGCTCCCATTATTTTCAGTGGAATGACTCGCTAAAGGGAAATATTTGTGTCCCTTCACTGGACATCTGCTGTTGGTATGAAAGCAATCAAGAGGAAAAAATGATGGTATGAAGCACATTTAACTTTCACGCCTCTACATCATTCTGCACAAGCGAACACCAACAAGGATTCAATCAAAAGTATATGGAAATATATTCCTCCCCACTCTGAAAAAGCAAAAATATAAAAAATAAAACAAAGAAACAGACAAAATACTAAATCAGATACATAGATTTTACATGTAACCTTTCAATTTTGTAGTACCTCCCCTGATCTGCTATTACCATTTTTTTCCAAAAAATCTCCAAATACTTAAATATGAAATGAATTCTACAAATGACTGACACACACTGCACAATGTAGAGTTGTCATCATTATAACATGTACTTTATTTATCAACAACCTTGTAACATATTAAGATAAATACCTAAAGTCAACATAGGTAGCGGGGTGAAGGGTTGTACTTACATCTGTGTTCATATGTTGCCTCTTTGATGGATTTTGCATCACTGACTACTATGTCAGCCTGCTCAGAATTGCCTCAGATGATTTGGTATCACAGAGTTTGCAACAGTATAAATTGTTGTCAAAGTAGAGTTCACAGGAAAAAAATCAATTTTATATCAAAAGACAAGAACAAGATATAAGGTGCACTGCCTTTTGTTCAACTACAACTGTAGAAAAAAAAAATCTTAACTTCAAGTTCCAGTAAGATCCAGTTTAATAACATTTCTTGCATCTCATAAAATGATTGCATCAAACTAATAGTAGGAAGTGGTCTAGAGGTGCTGTTAACAACATGAATGTTACATTGCTAGATAAGTGTTAGTAATGAAGAGGCAGAAGGAACTCTAATTTCAACTACCACAGACTATTTTTTGAGATCCAGGAAGGTAACAAATAGGCTGCATATTTCGCTTCTTTTGTTTCACAAACTCCTAATCAGCTGAGAATGAACTTTTGGAAAAACATAATCTCATGCCAAGGCACAGATACTATTATCTGATGCTAATTCAAAGCTATTGAAAAAATATATGTGAGTGAACACACTCAAAAGAAATCCATGGGCTGAAAGAAAACTAACCTTATATTGAACACAGCTTTTTAGCTGGTTTTTGCTCCTGTGCATCTTTGGTGGAATGGACCTAAGATGTGAGAAATATTTTCTCCTGACCCTAATTGGAAACACCGTCTGAAGGACTCTGGCAGACGTGATCAGTCAAAGTTAGTACTGGTGCCATAAGACATTACTATTCCAGTTGTCTGCCTCACTCCTCTGCCTCATATGAAGACATCTGAAAAACAAACTTTTGTCTAGTATCTTTAGGGATTATTACTAACGGGACTGTTCCATCGGATGGAAGCCTGCGGAGAAACCCACTCTGGCAAACTGCTTATCTATGCAGAGAGGTGGACTAGAATATTTTTAGCAGAACAAATATAATGTCATAGATTTGCCAGTATAACTCAGTGTGTGTATTTTCATTTATTTTGGAACAATTACTCTGACTTAGAAGACTGAGAAGCTAGCTTACTTCACAGTGCTTATCTCCTAAATTTTGATTCTTTTGGGCTCATTTCTTGACACAGTTGATTATGGAAGCACTGCATAGAAAAAGAACAGCAACTTAAAGTTCAAATAAGTAAGGAGACGTGGAACAGTACAAAACTTTGAAGACAATGAAATTAAGCCTAAATTTGTAATAGAAGAGGATGTTAACCCAGATGAATGACAAGATCAAAGCAACGGCTGACAAAGACGATATTACATACTGTATTTGTACAGACTTTGAAGACTGAATATATGAATATTTGCAAGTATTTGTGTTTGATCAATCCAGTGTCTCCATCTGTTTCTGCTCCTGACCAATCCCATTCAGCCATACACAAATCTGAAGGTTATAAACTCTCAGTTGGCATAATTGTTTGTTTAACAATATTAGGGATTTGAACTACTTTGGTCTCTTTTGTCCTGTATGAACCTCCTGATATTGTTGACCAAGACACAGCTAAGGACTACACATTTGGGGAGAAGCCAGGAACAAGTAGTAAAAAAAAAATACAGTCAGGATACTTTCCCCCCCAAGGTATGAGAAGCTGGAGAAAATATCAAATGCTATGTGATATATTTGAGGATGCAAAGGAGGAAAGTGTCAGGGCCTTGAGTGCACTAATGGGCCCTAATGGTCCTGACTAGCCTCACCTAGGGCCTCCCCGTCCCAGGCCCAGGCCCCATTTCAGCCCAGCTCAGGGTCATCAGTCCCTGCCATATGACACTGTAGTGGTGCGGGTCTCCAGCCCTGCCTGCCTGACCATGGACTCCCTGAGCTGTGGGCTTGGCCTGGCGCCACGGAGGTACCCAGCCATCATGGGGCTGTGTTTTACCCTGCCTTTGGATTGACTTCCTGGCTTGACCTTGGACCTGCTTCATCACCATGAATTTGCCTGGTGGTCTGGACCCTTGGTTGAACCTGGCCACTCTGCTCCCATGTGGGGCAGTGGGACAGGTCCTGGCCAGCAAGGCACAGCCCTGCCAGGAGATGTTACCACGCTTGGCTCCTGGCTTCCTGTCCCCTCGCTGCTCCCTGACAGAGAGTTCGAGTTTGAAGAGTCCTGCTTCTCACATACGCTATAGAGCGATAAAATACTTCTAAGAGTTAAAAAGCCACAATGATTTTTAGGTCTTTGTAAACTGTTAAATGCAATAGATCTCTGATAAAATGCTGAAGATCAGAAGACAAGACAGGATTTCGGTTGCAGACATCAAAACACATAAGAACAGGACCTGATACAAGGTATGCTTTTCCTTGTTTTTTTTTAAATTGTATGTGTGGGTAAAATGAGACTATATTGATTGTGGAACCAAAACTTTGTTTCCAGCAAAAGAGACAGCACTGCATATATAGTTATTTTTTCTATGAGCTACAAGCTTCTACCTGCCTAGACTACACTCAGTCATATCCATCTTATTACAGAAAAATGTGAGATGACGAAATAGATGATACTCTTCCACAACGCAGCTATCTGTTCTTGGGCTTGAACTAACAATCTCTGCACAATGTCATCTGTTGCTCTTTTCTCTCTTCCTGACATTTAAATCCTAAGCATTCCCCACTGTTTCCTTGGATATTTCAGACCTCTTTTCCCCATTCTTTTCTCAATGTTTTACCCTTCCAAAATAGGTTTAGGTGACCAAAGAATATTAAATTCAAAATTTAAGAGTTATGATTAAAGACTGATTCTTCCTAGGCTTTTAAATAATTTTTCAAAGATACAGGTGTGTTTTCTGTTTCAATTCCCACCCATAGGTTAATGTTAAGGCCAGGAGTAGAATTCCTTCAGATATTGTCAAAAATGTTGGTTTATAAGAATTAAAAAACAAGCTCCTCATTGTTTTTATCGCCACCAAACTTCATGATGATCAAGAACAGGCACATAAAGCAAGGTGTCCTTGGTACAAAATGGATCATTATTGTTGCTTGCACAAATCATTAGCAGCACCAAAAAAAGCATGAAGTCATGTTATACATGATGGTATCTCACAGGGAGTAGCCACAGTTGTGATTTGCGCCTCTCAGTGCCAAATGAATGATCAGGGATCAATTCCAGTGCCAGCAAGCCCCAGCAGCAATAAGCAGGAAATACGATCGGCCTCTACTGGAGGAGGAACATTTTGTATGCAGCAACTTTTGCAGCTGGTGTAGATTGACCTTAGATTCCAAAGAGTTCTCTGCTGCTCCTCAGAGGCAGGCAAAGACAGGGCATGGGGTGGACACGATCCTTTAAGGACACCACTGTGTCCTTACTCAACCCATACAAAAATGGAAGGGACTTGACTTTTTTTGAATTAACACTAAAAGATTTATTCAGGAAGCTATACTTATCAATGAAATAACTCTTCAGTAACACATGAAACTTTTACAGCTTCTATGAATATAGATATATTAAATATTATGCAATAGAATATAATTTAATGAGTATAATATAATCAATAAATCCTGTCACAAAGATAAGCACGCTTTTTTCTTTTTGACATTTTTGACACAAAAATCATCAGTGAAAAGGTAAAGAGTATCAGTCAAAATCTGGGTAAGAAGATAAAACTACCTACAGGTAAGCCAACGTTGTTAAAGGAGACTATGTTGTTCTGTATTTAAGAAGAAAGAGTAAGAAACAGAAAACCTTGGCAGTTTGGCATATTCTCTCTGGACCTATAGAGATCACACAGTTTTTCTTAAGTGGTCCTCTAGATCAAGGATTGACTCTGGAATTTCACCGTAGCTGACAAATAGTTTTGGTAAAACATAGAATTGGAATTGCCTTACTTTCTTCCAAAAAAGCACACTGTATTTTCATAAATTAGCTGGGAGTGATGTACTTATCTAAGAAAATACAGCCCTGTATAATGTCCTATGAAGAAAGTTACTTATTTCATCATATTTAAAGAGTAGTGTCATTGAAAGACTCAATAAGTTTTGTTTATCTGTTTGAACTTCAGAAAAACAAGATGGAGTGTCCCAGTGAAAATCAGTCTTGCCTGACTATTCTATACTGTGGAAAAATAGCTTTAAGCTGTGTGAGTGATGTTATCTTCTACTCATCGAACAGATCAGGTGACAGCCCTGTAGCCAACATTCTTGGCCACTTAATCAGCATTGTCATGGGTCAAAAAAGGCAGGATGTTTGGGCTTTCCTCCAATATTTGAATAACAGTCTTTGCCTTTCTATTTGTGTTGTAACATGAGCAAGAGAGTGTTCCCACTTCATATCATTATAGGAAGGGTGACTTCATGCTACAGATTATGTGTGGCCTTGATGTCTTATGGAATTTGAGATATGTTTACTTGTTCTTGTGCCAGTAGTATAGAACGAAAAGCTGTAATGAATATTGATAGTGCCTTAAAGGAACGCTAACAGCTAAATAGATAAACACACTATGTATAATTGTTAACAACACATGCATGCTTATATACTAGGAACTTTTTCTTGCCATTGGTCAGGCACTTGTTTCTGTTTCCCCATTACATTAAGAATTTGGATCTTGAACCTCCCAAAACCAGTATCATTCACCTTTTCAGTCTGGAAATTTCAAAAATTACCTGTCTGAAGTAGCTCGGAGATCTGCAATACTGGAAATGGATCTGAAAGAGAGAGATTAGCGGGAGAGGGCAGCTGAACCAGTCAAGTCTGTGTAATAAACAGTATAATTACACACAATTTATCATCAAGTTGCTTAATTTTCAGTTTCAGTTGTTGTTCATTTTTCAGTTATTCTCATTGTTTTAGTTATTCCCCAGAGCTGTACTGTTTCTTTGATTTATTCTAATTAACACAGAATTGTTATGTCCTTGAAGTTCAATAATTTTAACCCTCACGGCAAAGGTGGCCAACCACACAGTGGGCTGCATTAGGCAGAACGTCACCAACAGGTCAAGGGAGGTGATTCTTCCCCTCTGCTCAGCCCTGTGAGGGCACACCAGGAGTGCTGTGCCCAGTGCTGGGCTCCCCAGGACTAGACAGACATGGACATACTGCAGTGAATCCAGCAAAAAGCCACAAAAATGATTAAAATGACTGGAGCATCTCTCATATGAGGAGGGGCTGAGAGAGCCAGGACTGTTCAGCTTGAAGAAAAGAAGGCTCAGGGGGATCTTATCAATGTGTATAAATACCTGAGGGGTGTGTGTGTGTGTGCACGCGTGTAAAGAGGACGGAGCCAGACTCTTCTTGGTGGTATCCACTGACAGGACAAGAGGCAACGGGCACAAACTGAAACACATGAAATTCCACTTGAACATAAGAAAATACTTCTTGACTGTGGGGTGGTTGAACACTGGAACAGGTTGCCCAGAGGGGTTGTGGAGTCTCCATCCTTGGAGATATTCAAAACCTGACTGGACACGGCCCTGAGCAACCTGCTCTAGCTGACCCTGCTTGATCTGGATGATCTCCAGAGGTGCCTTCCAAACCCAACTATTCTGTGATTCTGTAATTTAAAAATTCCATATTTAAAAACAAACAAAAATCTTGCAATGAAGGTTGCTTGAGTGCATTTGCTATTGATGTACATTAAAATTTTGAAAAGGGATAGTTATTGTTAACTTTCAGGTTCATTTTTCTCTTAGTGCATGTGCCTTGCTACTCAGCTATTTCATTCTTTGATCCCTTCCAGCAAGAGTAACTAGTCAATATTTGTGATCTCGTATGTTCCTGAAGTGAGGGGGAGGGTGGGAATCCTGCTTTCAGGTATTTCTTTGAGGTGATTCGGTTCAAGAACAGATGCAAAGCCCCTGTTTTTCAATTCGAAACAAGAGGCAAACTAATTTCTTTGCAGATGTTTCCAATCCCCTTTCCAGCCTCAGCTTAGCTCTTAATGAACTCTCATGGAGGTTTTCTTGCATTCACACCACTGGTGAACCTGTGGTTCTGTCTAGTGCTTTCTTAATGCTCTACTTTTTTTGTAATGCTTCTGGACTGTTTTCATACTCACTCCAATCTCAAATGTCAGTGAAACGCAGCTAACTTAATTCCTGATCAACCATGTGTGACCTGTGTTTTCAGTTGTTCTTATTGTTCTAGCTATTCCCCAGAGCTTAACTGTTTCTTGGACTTATTCTAATTAACACAGAATGGTTATGTCCTTGAAGTTCAATGATTTTAGCCTTACTCCTAATATAACTGTGACCAAAGACTCTTACATGCACTTCTGTAATCCACAGAACTGGGTGACTTTATATTTCATCTTCACTAAGGTACGAGTGGAGAGCCGTGGATACAAGAGTGGAATTTTTGTTTGCCTGAGAAGAAAATGGGGTCAGAGTTAAGGTTATATGTTATAACATGATGCTCTTTTGCACTGTGTTAGGACTGACGTTAGCTGAGCAGATAATTTTTATGTGTGTCTGGACATTATGAACCTAGAAAGAAGTTACCATTAGCATAAGTACTGGCTTGACTGTTGTTTTCAGGATTTTTAGTGATAGAACTACGAGCAGATAAATTTTAAATTTATTGTAAGTTAAATTGCTTATTATCAGACTTCTTGAGGTT
The DNA here is from genome assembly GCF_036417845.1 of Apteryx mantelli. Classification (NCBI taxonomy): domain Eukaryota; kingdom Metazoa; phylum Chordata; class Aves; order Apterygiformes; family Apterygidae; genus Apteryx; species Apteryx mantelli. The sequence goes on from NC_089979.1 coordinate 55,513,743, forward strand.
TTTTTTTTAAACAGTTTTGTAGTTACAAAGGAAACATTTTCAAGACTATCTATAGTTTCTAACTTTGAGAAGATAGAACAGCTTTTAGAAAACATAAAACATGCATAAATTATGCACCTACGAAGAAGTTGTAAAATACAAAAAGTTAGAATTAGTATCGCTACAAACCACTAGGTTTTCCAAGTTCTTGGGAATTAAGGTAACTTTTTTCGGGGGGAAGACTGGGAAATTCCAGGCAAAGAATAAAAACAGAAAAAGCTCACAATTCAAAGGAGGTCTGACGTCAGGAAATGCAACAATTAATGCTGTTCTGCCCCCTTGTGTTAGCTTTCGAGGTCGCTGCCTTACCCCCACACAGCTAAAAGTTCACGTTCCTTCGTGAAAACATAGCAGCAATATCGTGACAACAGAATCAATTGGGGGGTCGGAGGACATGATACAGCTACGTGCCGAAGTCTGAGGACGACGTATTCTATGTAAAATTAATGATTTGTGCGTACTTTCTGTTATGTGTGCTGTAACTTGCAGTACAGAAGAGGGGGATGGGTGCAGTTAAGGCTTCAGTTGCAAGGCGGGAGGGATTGAAGCTGGCTAGCTGTGCACGGGTGGCACAAAAATCCGAGGGCCTGTTCCGGAGGGAGACCCTGAGCTCCTAAGTTTGGGTTTGCTAACTCAGACCCTTAACTGCAGCATTATTTAGATTCTTGTTTTTACTGCTTCATTTGCAACCCTAGGGAATAAACAGGCATTAAATTCGGCCTGACATTTGCGCTTGAAATAAAAATAAAGCCTTCATGAAAGCGATAGCCAATAAAAATATTTCCACCTTTAGCCGTCCAATTTAGAAAGAATTAGTTTAAAACCAATAAACAAGTTGGGGGACTACAGCCTCCAGGAGTCAAAGCTGGAAAGTGAAATGGATTATCAAGCAACTTATTTCATGGCTGCTGTGGAGAAAAATGCTAGAAATCATAGATTGTGAATAATGAAAGGTTAAGTGCCATTTTAGAATGGTTTTGCTTTCATCATTTAATATCTCATCTTGCAAATTCTAGACTTTTTTTTTTCTCTCACAGGAGTTGCACTGAAACCCTCTGGAGGGGTGAAGGGTGGGTGTAACTGAAAGCAGGCTAAGGAGCTAAAGTTTTATTAGTAGCAACATGAATTAAGAGCAATTTATTAACTTAACTTTATTAATTTATTTAGTGCTGCCTGTCGCCAGCCCAGGGAAACCCATTTACGCCTCAATCTCTTTCTTTTCAACATCGGCCCCGTGCCGCGGAGGGTCAGGGCTCTACACTCGCCGCTCTCACGGAAGCACGAGCCGGCGGCCTCCACCGGGCGCCGCCGACAGACTCCGCGCTGCCCGTGGAGGCGAAGCGGCGGCGGAGCGCCGCGCTCGGGCGCTTCCCTCGCGCCGTGGCGGCGCAGCCCCGCGGCTCGCGAAGTTAACGAGGCGCTTGGGTGAGTTGTGTGTTTTTTTTTTTTTTTCCCCTGTGGTTCCTCCTTTTCTTCCCCGCTGGCCGGGAACTTTCAACATCTTCCTGCCAGGCACGGAGCCGCCTCTTCGGCAAACAAAGCGGCTCCGCGGGAAGAGGCGGAGGGAGCGCGGGCGGGCGCCGGCCGCCGCCAAGCCCTCGTGCGCGGCGCTGCGCGGCCGCTCGCCCTGCCCTGCCCTCTAGCGGCGGCGGGCGGCGGCGCCGGCGGCTGGGCGGGACTTTGCGCGCTCCCTCTGCCTGCCGGGGGGGACCGCGAGTCAGTGAGGGAGCCGAGCGAAGCCGGGACTAGCGGCGGCGCCGGGCGAGGAGGCTCCGCGCTTGGGGGCTACCCCGGCCCCGGGGGAGGAGTGCGGCGGCGCCCTGGGGAAGCGGCGCGGCGCCGGAGGCAGGCAGGGAGGCGGGCGGGCGGCGGCGGTCGTCACTTGGTGCCCCTCTCGCCGCGCCTCTCGCCGTGCCCGGAGACGCCCGGCGAGGAGACGAGCCCGCGGGGCGCCCCCCTCCCCGCCTGCCCCACTGACTGCAGGGGGGCGAGAGGGGCGCCTCCTACTTTGGCAAACACTTTGGCACTTTGCTGGCTCCGGAGCAGGAAAGGGAGGGGGGCTGCTTGGAAATATGGGGAAAGTTGGAACTTGCCTGGCGACTTTGGCCGGACTTTTGCTGGCGGCGGGAGCGCAGACGTTCACAGGTAAGGAGTCTCCCGGCCCGCGGGCGGCGACCGTTGGCGAGCAAACGGCCGCGGGGGGTGTGCGGGGGAGCTGCGGTGCCGGAGGCCGTTGGGTTTGGGGTCCCCCCCTCAACCGCTTCGGGCGGGGGAGGGGGGGACGCACTTGGGAGCCGCTGCGTGCGCGGGGGAAGAGCAAGTGGGTAACGCGGAGCGGGGCGAGGCGGTGCCGGGCCGCGGACGGGGCGCCGAGGGGAAGGGCGCGGGGCGGCCGCGGGGCCGGGCGGCGGGACGGGGCTCACCCGCCCTCCCGCCGCCGCCGACTTCCCCAAAGTTTCCTGCCGCCCCGCGGCGGAGGGCGAGGTGAGCCGCCACCGCCGCGGCCGCTCGCCCCGGCCGCCCCATGGCGAAGAAACTTGCGCGCGGCCCGACCCGAGGCGCCTCTGCCCGCCGCCGCCTGCGCGGCCGCTCAGCCCCGAGCGCGGCGTCGCCTCGAGGTGCGGCCGGAGGGAAGCGCCGGTGCCTGGTGCTCGGAGCGCGAAACGCCGGGCCCTCGCCCGTGCCTGCGTCCCGGCGGTGCCGGCGAGCAGGGCCAAGTGCTCCCTCAACGCTTCTTTTCTTTTTTCTTTTTTTTTTCTTCCCTCCTCTCACTGGAGTCTCAGGCGGGTTACCTTAGTCTTGAATCCTCCGGCTTGCTCCCCTGCCCACGTAATTTCTAAATGCGCGCTGGAGAAACCCATAATTTCGGGCAGAAATTGGGACTGTGAAACAGGTTCCTGCGTTCGGTTGGAAAGAGTAACTTCAGATTTTTCTCTGTTTGTTTGTTTCTGACGTGAAGTTAGTGCAGCTGAGAAGCACATTGAAGAAATTGAAGACATCTGGTCTTTAATTCTTGCTAAGTGTGCTTTGATCTGGTGGGAAGCAGTACTTCTGACTTTTCTTGTTGCTCTGGCTGCTGAATAGTTTGTGTTTTTGTACATTACGTGTTGCTTCTTTGCAGCACTATGTCACAACCAAGTTTTGTGTGTAGGAATTGATAGCCCGTTTTTAAACACTTTTAAATTATTTTTAAAATATTTTGCTACCTTGTTAGATTGCAGGAACCCTTTGTGTATTCAGCTGCATTTCCCTTGATTTCTCTTCAGTATTTTTACTGCAGATAAGACAGAGGGTTCCTGAGCAGAAAAATGCTCTTCTGCTAAGAGGATACATAACAATGATGAAATCTCTTCCAAATGCTCATGTTAGGGTGAAGCTATCCTCTGTTGTGAATTATGGAACTGAACACACGTATATTAGTCTTATAACTCATTAATATTGGAAGTCTGGTGTCCAGACTTCAGCAAGAGCTCTTGCCTTATTAAGATAAATCCATAACTCATTGCTGACCTGCATGAACTGTTTTCTTGTTTAAAGTTAAGCTAGGCAACTCTTCTTCTCTTGGATATTTAAATGACTTTTGCATGTGAGATATTAATGCGATGCTAGGGTCAGCATTTAAGTGCCTTCCGTGTTGCTGAAGAGCAATCCCACATTAATGTTAGGTTTGTAGCTGTTGTATACAGTGCCGTTGCCACACGCTGTGGAAAGAACTGTGATATAAAACACAAACAATTCAGAAATGTCCTTAAGTGATTTAATATCCTGTGCATACAGTTATTCAGAAGTGTTGGAATTAACATATTTTGAAGTACTGAATAGGAGACACTGCAATTCAGACTTCAGTGAAATTGCAGATGATGTTGCTGAATGCAGAATTTGGCCTATTCTCTCCCTGTGTGCATAAATGCATGTATGTTACATATTAAGTATAAAGATTATTTGTAAAGATGAATGTACATTTTTTTTATTGATTCCTGGCACTCACTTGGAACAAAATTGATGAATTTTCCATTTTTGTAGTTTACCATTTGAAGCGTGTGCCTGGGAATCATTTTTGCTCAGGGGAGAAATTTGCTATTGCTTTTGTTAAAAGCTTGATGCATCAGTGTCAGAGAAATTAAATTACAGAAAAGTCTGTCCTTGAGTTGTGTAGTTATCTTTTGTAATAGCTGTCCCTTGTTGCAGATGGGGGTTATATGATCGAACTCATAAAAAAAAAAAAGGAAAAAATCCAACTCCACACATGTTCTAAGCAAAGAATAGCAGTGGGTTAGTTAAGTAATTTTTGGCACTTCTATCTCCATTTTTATTTTTACCCTTTACTAAAATTACTGATTTATTTTTACAGACCTTGGTTCTAATGTTACCTTCAGCTATTGTGGTATTTGAATTTCTTATTCAGAAAATAATCATACTGAAAAATCAGCTCTTGGCTTTTTAAAGTCTGGAAGCTTTCAAGTAATCTTTTGAAAGCAGCTTAACAGTTAATAACAATGAGATTTTCTATGAATCCTTAACTAAAGATTTTAAAGTCATCAAGAAGCAAATGGTTTCAAGAATTTGAAATCAAGTGACAGTAGTGAAAGCACTGTACTAAATGGACAATGCTTCTTATTTAAAAAGTTTTAGAAAGGAGCTGCGGTGTTTCTGCAAGAGTGGAGAAGTATTAGTTTCTTTCTGAGAAACTCGAGCATATCTCGAGTTTGTGTTTGTAATCGTAGTATAAATGTTATTACCTGGGCCCATGTGACAACTGAATGCTAACATTACAAAAGTCCCTGAAACATGTGACATTACTGTCGCATGAAACGCCACCTGACTGTACGGTGTTCCTTCCTCCGTCACCTTGGTAGATTATTCAGGCTAGGGAAAGCAATCCATTCCTGTAAGGGATTTAGGTCAAACACAGAGATGAGGAAAGGTAGAAGGGACATTGTAAGCCTAAATACAAGGTTTTCTATAAAATGAAGGGTCTGGATGTGATGAGTTCTGTCAAATACCAAAATGGGTAACTGAAATTGAAGGCAAGGGGATGTGTAATAGAATTCTAAAACTGTGTTTTTCTAAAGGCCTCATGTTTCTGACAGATTTAAATTTGCACACAGCCATCTGAAATTGGTGCTTTTTGCTTACAACCTGAGCCCAACCTAGGGGAGGCCTATTATTAAGCTGTTTTATTCTCATTTGCTATAGAAGGTGACTAGAAGGTTGTATGCGAACACATTCTTTTTATGATCCTGGTTTGATTTTTAGCTTCTCCTCGGAGTAAGTATGAGCCCTATTGAGTGGTGGCCTACAAGTGCTTGTAGAAGGCCATTTGTAACTAATTTAGTACCAGGGCTAATGGCAATTGCGAGGAGAAAAACAGGAGGGAAAGTGCTGTACAAAACTTTCAAATTACTTAGTGACCAGTAAAGTTTTTATAGAATAGTAGTCTTCAAACTATTTCATGGATAAAATATATATATATATATATAAAAATATGAAATATAAAAATATTTCATTCTGAATAGATACAAGGCTGTGCCTTCATATTTTTATTCTTGGGAATAGGCACTCTGAAAACAGGAATCACACTTTCCAAAAACAGTTGGTTAGATGTAAGGAAGAAGTTTGACTTGCTGAGGTTGAAACTTCCTGTGATGATGCTGATCATTTGCTTTGGTCACTGCAAAGTGGGTAAGTGAAAAGAAGGAAGATAAAGTCTTTATAGATCATATCCCAGCTGAAACAAAGCTTCTGGCAACCAAAGAAATAGATGGAAAATAAAATGTTTCTGTTATCATTAACTATTTTTAAAAAGTTTTTTTTCAGATTTGTCAGAGTCCTGTGTTTGGAAATTTTTGATGGTGTAGCTATTCTGATCACTTTACCAGCAAAGAACTCGAAGTGTGGTATATCTCATTTTGACAAATTCTGCTTTTGCTCAAATTGCTTATTCCACCTGCTTTCCTCCCTGTCTACCCATCCATCTAGTCCTACTTCCTGCACATCCTGAGGGAAGTAACATAGGCTAGTGAAAATTGAGCTTTATTAGTGGCTGACATGGTTGTCAGCTCATCAACACAACTATTCCAACTGAAATTCTTGATGTGGACTTGAATGAGCTCTGGGAGAAGATTCTCAAACCAAACTCATTTCTGGCCAAGATTTTTTGCTGCTGCTACTACAGCTATCATTTACATCAGTGAATGACCCGATTTGTGTTTTACAGCTAGAAGTAATCAAGCTTAAAATAGTCCAGCAAATTACTTAGTGTGTTGAAGAATCAGCTTCTAAATATGTGGGTTTTTTTTAAAAAAAGGACTTCTGACAGACACAGAAGAAATAAACTAAAATTTGAGTTTCCCTGTAAACTGGGAAACTTCAGAGTGTGCTGAAGTTTATATGCTTCATATAAATGTGAGTTTGGGCTTCCACTGATGTTCTGTGGAAGTGTTGCAATTTGTCAGAAAAGAAAATGTTCATATTTTTCAGATATTACTATTCTGATCTTGTTCTGGTGTCGCTAGTTAGTAATGAAACCACATCAGAAATTAAAGTAAACCCTACAGAATATTACAAGGATATAATGATATTGAAGAATTCCTGTAATGTTTCTTTGGTCTCACAATTTAGTAAACTTCAGAATCCATAGGAAAAACAAATTACAGTGTCCTGAAACAATATAGCAGCACAGTTTTTTGATAAATAATGTATTTAATGCTCATGGAAGTTGCTAGATTGGCAGCTAGAAAGTCCAAATCCTCAGACAAATCACAGAACATGTTAGGATAGAGTGAGTAAGCCTCTGAACTCTATCTCACTATGTCATTTGAGTCTGACCTGGAGAGATGTAGAGATAGTTTATTTTTTCATGCCCACTCATTCGTACATTGAGATGATCAGCAAATACATCGAGCAGTCTAGTTACTAGTGGCCAGTTTAGGCTTACACGCTATTGCTAAGATAACTGGTGCAGTTCACATCAGTTAGAATTGCCTATTGGAAGATGGTAGGCATGGACTTGATTGAACAAAGTCCCCTATGTTGTGGGGTTGGGATCTGTGAATGAACCCTATTTTGCATGTTGCAATTTTATGCTAAAGGAAATGTCATTTGAGAGGAATAGGTTGTGTCTAAAGCTCATCAGTACCCTTGTCAAAAAACTCTTTTGAAGTAGCTTTGTGACTAGGTTGTAAAAGTGCTTCCACAGAAAATGACATGCACTTGTGACATTGAAAAGAATTAGTTCTGAAAATGTTCCCAAGAATAAATTATTGTGTGTTAATATGTGAATGTACCTGAATTTTCTTAGATCTCCTCATTTTTTTAGAAACAAGAATTGAAGGGGTTGTATTTATTTCATGTGGTTTTTTTTTCACTGATAATTTCCAGACCTGTATTTCTAATTTAATAAAATAAATAATGTTATCAACATATTAAAAAGGATTATTTTTAAAGGACAATTTGGAGCATGTGGTGCTATATTAAAAAAAAAAGTTTAATAATGAATTCTACTGTGTCACTTTCTGCATCCCAGTATTTTCACATATTACTTTCTGCTTTTGTAATACAAGGATGTTCTTGCATTATGTGTCGTTAGTTGTGCCTGCTGTGATCTACCGCTGATCACTAGGTGTAGCTGCATCTCTAAATCCTCTTTTCTAACCACAGAAAGATGAAGGGCTGTAAACTAGTCTTTACTGAATGCAGGTATATTTGGAATTTGGGAGGTGTGAAAATACTTGATGAATTTTTGTGACCTAAAGAATTTCAATCCATTGGTGACTTGTTTGCACCAGGTTGATATAATACAAATTAACTTTTGATTATGTGTAAAAAGGCTCATTTCCGTATCAGTGTTAGTATTCAACAGAGGGAAGAATGAATATTCTAATATAATAAAATACAGAAAAATGCTTCAAATTACAAAGGAATTGTTAGCACTTTCCTAGTGGTTTAAATGCAAAGGTCTTTGCTACAGAAATCTGAGAAGGTTATATCTTAACCATTTTGATTGATCCCCAAATCTGTCTTAAATAAAAGCTTATGTGCTGTGTGAGTATAGTTCCTTATTACATTGTGAGAAGACTTCTTGTGCATTCAAAATAATTCTTTTCATCAGTGGTGGTGTTGTCAGGGGAGTTCTGTACTTTCTTGGGAATACTGAGTTTTGGGTTAGTTTTTAAGCCAGGTGACTTCCATTAATGTTATTGGGAATTGCAGTGGGTAAGTCCCTGCCCATGCTTTAAAAATGAAGATGAGACAATTTTTTCCATATCTGACTAACACATTTTTATGCCCAGATTTTGAGGGTGAGACACAGAAGTGTCAGCCATTTCACTCCACAGTGACCCTTTGCCAATTAAGGAGCAATGGCAGGAAACAAAAAATAATGTCTAGATTTGCTCAGACAAAAGATTGGTAGTGTTAGAAGGAAGAAGTTGTGAAGCCAGGTTAGAGGTGGGGTCTTTGGGGACAGAGGTGGGAAGGAAGGGCAGGCCTAACTTTCTGTAAGAGTATAAAAGACTTACTGGAAAAGAAAATGCTCTATAAAAAACTGAAGTCTAAAAGTCAGTTAAATTGCACCTGGAAAACATAAAAGGATTTATATTTATTCACATTTTACTACTTATATTAATTTTGAACACGCTTTTCTTTATAACATATTAAAGGCTTCAATATGTCTTCTGACAACTTTCCATAGCAATAGTTGATTATCTTTACAATTATGATTAAGTGTAATGATAATGAATCTGTAATTTTTTTCTGTGGAAAGGTGTAAAACCAACATTTTCTTTGTGTCTTATTTTCTAGACATGTGCACTCTGCTCTAATTTAGAGAGAAGCAAGTTTTGGTTACAGTAGGATTTTCTGAAGGGGAGGTTGGATGGTGGTGTCATTCCACCCCCACCCCCTTCAGTGCTGAGCTATTCTTATAAATATTTTTTACAGCACTGTTTTGTTAATCCAAGAAATGTATTTTTTGCTTTGGAACAACTAACAGCTGATTACCTCTTTCATCACTTTAGCTCTTCATCTTCTAGTAGAAAGAAATAAAGAAAATATCACATGCCTGTAATACCCTCCCCCCCCCCCCCCAAAAAAAAAAAAAGTTAACCAATTCCTTATCTCAGGAGCTGATGTTTAGTAATCCTACCATGGCTGATACAGTAGCTTATGACTGCAAAACTGGTCATCTACCAACATCATATAGTTACACACATCTTCAAGTTTTGCTTACAAAGTCTGCATAGTTTCTGAGGGTATCTAGAGAAAACAAACCTCTAGTTTTGAAAAAAGACAGAATATTACCCGGTCATATCTCACGGAGAAGCTGATAATCTCCTGAAGTGACACACATTGCCCTCTATCGGCATAGAAACTCCCATTTCTCTTGCTTCTGCTATTTTCCAGTTCATGGGGTTTTTTTGTTTTTTTTTTTTTTTCCAGTTTGACATACTCACAGTGGGAAACAAACATGGAAGTGAATTTCGATCTCAATGAACTATGGCGGGCCCCAGATCAGACATAACTGCCCTCTCTGTAGTTGTTTGATATACTTGTTCTCTCTTCCTAGCTGTGATTTGGATGTTTGTATCATTTGAAAATACAGATTTCCTTCTTATCTACTCCCTCTTCCATCCTTGTAGTGCTAGTAAATAAAATAATTGTTAGAAGTCCAATTTTTTAACTAGCAACTCAACAGTCTGTTTAGAGTGTGGTTGCGGACATGCTGAAAATTTGAGAAAGCAAATTTATTTATTTCAAGCTTTGACACTGTGTGCTTGTCTGTATAAGAATATGTATAATTTATTATGATTACTGTGGTGATGTTTCTATCAAATTAAACAGTACAGTTCAGGATCAAAAAATGTTCTGATGTTTATAACTTTTGGAAGTCGGTAATATCGTGAGAAAGTACACAATTGCTGTTTTAAGACATGTTGTATTATCTTAACCAGGAAACGGCTTTCTCGCTCAGTGAAATTTACTGAGATTACCGATTTTTCTTGTTCCATGTTGGGATGACATAGCATAAAATGATATCATTGGAGTACAGCATGAGGAAGAGATATGTATACTTTAATTCCTTTTGTAATAGTCAGTTGCTTAGTGATCAGAACCCCTACCTAGGTGTGGGAGACCTGGATTTAATTTGCGACTCTGAAATTCTCCTGTAATATGGGTGAGTATCTTCCTAGGCAGGCTCTTCAACCCTGTTTTTGTGGGCTTATGTCTAGTTTTGGTCAGTACTAGTTTTAATGGCTGAGAAATCATTTGCTAAATTTCCATTAAAAAAGGGGGGGGAGGGGTCACAGTTAAGAACCCCACAATGTATTTAGAGGAACTTTACAACAGGCGTTAGTCACCACTCATAACTTGAAGCTTCCCTAGGAGCTTACCATACTGTGCTTAAATAATCTCACATCTTTAGGAGACAGAGATTTGTGGACATTTGCAGGAACCACAGTACTCAGTGGGGTAGTTCTTGCGTTAATGACTGAGAATTGCTTTAGCTTAATGTTACCTTTTCTTAATTCCATGGGTAGATGGTTATTTTACAAGGGTTTACAGCATTTTAATATAAGCGTTTTCATAACACATCACTTCAGCTGTTTTCTTTTTGACTTCTGCAGAGACTGCTGTTACTGAAGTAATTTCTCAGTTATGCAAGATAAATTATTGTCCCAGTAATAACTGTAAGACATCACGCAGTCGATGCAGTCTACCGTATCTGAGATGTCATCTTGATTTGGGTCTGGCTTGGGAGAAAACCTCTGCAAGCACCTTCCTAAATAGGAAAGCAACATTTTGGGGTTAGCTCTGAGAATGTCTTTCAGGAAACAAACAAAATCAAAGCACAATTAAAGTTAGTATTTATGTAAAAATGTTAGATGTTGGAAATAAGAAATGCAAGCCTGTGTATTGCCCTATATCTGTGTTCTGTATATAGTGACAAAAAAGTACATGGATTGAAGACCACATATAGAGTTTATGAGGTGTGTTTTATTTATTTTTACTTGAATTGTTGTTAGAATTGCCTACATAAATCTAGGCTAGTAAGGGATTTATGTGAATTAACTTAACATTTTCATTTGGGGATTTTGAAAATACTGGATTTTGAGTGTTTTATTTACTTGAGAGTGTTTGAGAAAAGCATGCACCCTTTAAAACAAATATACATTGAAATTTTGTAGGGCCCAGAAGCCCAAGACAAGTTGAAATACATTCTTGGCAAATAAAATAGTGGCATCCCCTGCAGCCATGTGACAGCAGCAAAAGTGGGTTGGGTTTTTAAATGGGTCTTACAGAAACTTCAGAGCCGGTGCTTTACAGGTACAAATGCTTAAACAGAAGTCGTCAGTTTGTCCATTAGAATCTGTTACTTCTTTGCATCCTGAATATTGGGGAATAAAGTGTTACCCACATTACAAACCTACAGCCACAAAAAAGATGTGAGGCATTAAAATATTCTTCAATTTGTAGCCCAGTATCTAGCATAAGCTTATCCATGCAGGGAAATGACAGGGAAGTAACTCATTAAGAATAATATTTGGGACTACTTTGGCTGTATTTTCAGCTGTAAGCAAATGTACTACTGTACTTGCAGATTGATTCACTGGCAGATCCATCGTTGAACATGCACTTCAATCTTACTCAGGACAATAAATCTGTACCTTCTTATATAGTAGACTTGAGTTCTTGAAAGGCTACCGGTAATTTTCTAAGTTGAGAGCAGGGCTGAAGCCTTAGTTAATTGCAAATGTGTGGACTGAGAAGTTCAGACAAAGACTGCCTGGGCTAGGTCTAACTGTACACCAATTTCAAGGAAAATTTAGGCTACACAACTTGTTGCGTATGCATTGTCTGCTTCTTTGAAATTCCTACTCTGATTTCACATGGAGAAACAGATCCAATCTGTAGAAGACTAAATTCTTATTTTGGAAAATACCTGTTATGACTCAGTGATGAATGAAAATTGAAAGCAGCTGCATGCTTGTGGTTGGGTGGATCGCAGGAGTTTTGCAAACCACAGTTTGGGAGTCATTCGCCTACTGAGAGTGAAATCTCGCACGTTTCCAGAACTGACTCTTAGAGGCTTCACAAAAACTGCAGAGTGCCATGCTAGATTTGCAGCAGGAAGGAATTAATTCTGGCTTGTATGCCAGAATTAGAACGGGTAGATATTTCCAGACCTTTGGAAGCAGAACTGCAGAAAAATCAGATCTGTATGCTTGAAACTGCCATTGAACAAATACGTGACATTCATCAGCAGCCCCATTCACATGATTTCAGTGCTTTGACTCTACACAGTGGTCTGGCAATAAAAGAAAGAATTGGCCAATTATAGTAATCTGCTAGAGCTGTGTGCTCTGGAATTTTGTGCAGAGGAAAAAGGAGGGTTCTTACCTGCTCTCAGTTCCTTCTAAAATTGCACTTTAATACCATTTATTCCACAGCAAATAACATACATATTTAACAAAGCTGTTAACCACCAGGCCACTTTTAAGAATATATTGCTTAGCTGCTAACTTCTGTGCTTCCTCCACCTCCTTCCCTGTTACTCTGTTCATGCCTGCGCCTCATGGCCATGTTACAAATGACTTGTGCTTTGCTCTGCCCCCTCCTGCCTCTGGGCAGCGGAGCCGGAGCTGGGAGGGGAGCGGGGGGCCAGAGGCTGGTGACCCTGCCCTGGAGTCCTGCGGTGCCCTGGCAGTGGGGAGACCTGCGTGCGCATCTTGAAGGCCATGTAGTGTCTGAGGGGGCTGTGACAGAGGCTGAGGTGCAAAATTCCTGGCTGTCTTATTCATAAAAAGAGAGCTCTTTTTGCTGAGACAAATCAGATCAATACACGTGCTAAGACACATGATGGCAGAGGATATGGTTATGAGCATGTAATCCAAGTGAACAGGGCTAAGTTTTTTGCTGCTTTGCACTGAGTGCAGTCACAGTGAGCACTTAATAGCAACAGCAGGCAGTGCTAGTGCGGAATGAGATACTGTGGCCCGATCTAGATTTCAGACCAGATGGACATTATTCATAATATTACTTGTGTGTTAATGTTTTTTACTAGAGTGTGAAATAAACTGACATTTTGAAGATTGATTCCCCGCCCCTTTTTTTTCTTCAAGCTGAAAAGAATTAGTAATCCTGGCACTATTTATGCAAACAGAACTATTTATACAAACTCAAAACCTAAAGATGAATGCAGTCAGAGATTTGGGCATGCTATAAAAAATTACAAAAAAACCCCAATAACATAATAACTTCAGGTACATAAGGTGTTACGCAATTAAGCATGAACACAGTCTTAACAATATCAGCATTTTGTAATAATGTAAATAATTAATGTCCTGAAAATTGGAGCAGCAACTTTTGGACACAGTGGTTGAAATTTTAGTTAGTGGTAATAAGTAGAGAGTGTTTTTTGCCTACTCAGCCTACATTTCAAAATTCATTTGGAATTCTTTTCTTTGTGGACAAAGTGCTGTTAAGTAGCATGCTAGAGGTGTCAGCTTTTTTCTAAATTTTTTGGGTACTCTTTATGAAGAGAGGAAGATGCAGAATCTTATTACACACACCTGCTTCATTTATTAATACATATAAAATAAATTTTTTATGCAACGACTTAGAACACTGTTGCTTCTTTTTTCAAATACTGCAGTTGTATGACTTGTCTTAGAATTAATAACTCCGCTTAATTTGCATTTTGTCCCTTTTATGTATTAATTTTGGCCCTTTTTTATATGCACTAATAATGCATATAGATGCATATGCAGTGTATTCTATACTGTCTTTTAATTTGTGAGAAACTTCTTTAAATAAATAATTTAACCGGTTTAAGTTGTGCTTTAAGATGAACTTGACAGTTCCTGCTTTGTGCTTGCTGTCCAAATCATTAAGATAGATCCTATTGAAGCAAGTTACATATTCTAACCGGATGCTGACAGTGCTTTACGGCATTCTTTACAGTGCAAGATGCGTTCTCATGAGCAGAAGCTGAAGTGATCTATTAAAGCATTCAGATTTTCACTCCGCATTGAGAGTAGACGATTCCTTCTTAATCCTCATACAGCTGATGTCTCTGCTGGAGTGTTAATAGATAGCCTAATTTGTGAGCTAAATTACTAATTGTATTATGAGTCTAAACCTTATTAAGCCTTTTGTGTAGAATTAGATCACAGAGCTTTGGGAAGCCGTGTATTGGCTGGGTTCTGTCGCCTCTCTTTTTAATGACAAGAGGAAGTTTTACCATCATCTTTTCTCCAGAGCTGGCATAGCTCAGAGAGAGCAACTGAATTCTTTTGCTAACTTCCGCATTATTGATGGGCGCAGAAGTTCAAAATGCAGGATGACCTTGAGAGCAACTGAAGATTTCTGAGCAGGGCCCTGGTTACCTGAAAGTGGTAAGGCTCTGTGTTTAACTGAAATGAGGTTGTATATAAGGGTTACTTTGAACGTGAGCACACACACTAAGTGTGGGGCTCAACTATATGGGTGGGAATTGTTGAAATCATGCAAAAGCTTTAAAATAGCTGCAGCTGTATAACAGGATGATGAGTCTGATAAAGCTGTATTCCTCTAAGAGTTCAGGTAGATGAACTCTTAAAAATCTAACTTGAGTGGTTTATTGAACTTATTTCCCAAGATGTTCATTACCCACCTGGAAATGAAGGTTACTTCCCCTGTCACTCAGCTGTGCTCTGCTAGACTTCATGAGCACTCCTCATCTGTTTCTGTGCAAATTTAGCTGGGTCAGCTGAGCTTATTTTCAGAGATGGTTCATGCTCTCCAGTCTGACTTTGCACTGAAGTCAGTCAGCTAATGCAGCCCAGTTGAAGATGGAGCTCATTGCCTCCAGCGGTGAATCGGTAATAAATAAAGTGGGAGTTGGTGGATTTTGACATCTCTTGCAACAAAATTGTCATTGATGTGTAAGATGTTCCTGAACTATTGTGCCTTTGGTACAGGAATGTCTCACACCCCTGGTAAAGTTAGGTTCTTTAAGAGAAGATATTCACTGCTACTCCGTGCACTTTCCTGTATATACATGAGATATAATTTGAATGGTGTCAAGTTTTGCTCTATAACTTTATACTCTAAGAAGGCATTCTACACTATTGTGAGGAACTGTTCTTATTTTACATCTGAAATTTTCTGAATCTTGCATGTACTTAACGTTCTCGCTTTTACTGCTGTACTTCAATGCCATTAGAAATGCTCAGATAATAAATGAAAGTAGGAGCATATATGACTTGTGTTATATTATCCTATATTTTCAAGAGTTTTTTTAGTTTATTATCAAGTTTACTAATATGCTCTATAGAGTATATTGGTACAATTTGTGAGTCTGCACTGAGGGAGAAACTTCAGAAGGTTCAGCACTGAATCATTGGGTTTTTTGCTCCCTGTACATCAGTTCTGTATTTATTATGTTACTGTGAGTAGAGCAGCCAAAAGTCACTGCAAAAGCTAATTGTCTTCAGGTGTGTCTGTAGTAGCCTGCATTTGTTAGGTGTTTCTTTGTTGCTCCCAGGTCAGTTATCCTGCTTGTTAAAGTATTTCTTGTTCTTGTAAGTTCTACAGAAATTTTCTAGCATTTTCTTATACAGTCGCAGCTGTATATGTCCTGAGACCACAGCTTAAGACTACTTCAAGCAAAAATTGTGGTGAAGGGGGGCAGTCGTGCTGAAATTCAGCATGTACCTTATCTACCTTTTGGCAACACATCCTTCTTATACTGGATCAGATTTGGAGGTGAAATAATTTGGGAATCCAGGAATTTCTGAGCTTTGGTATATTCTCTCAGAGGCATGGTTAGGAATGTAATAATTGTACCAAATCAGACTTTTAATCCTTCTGTAGAAGAGAAGAATGCAGGTCACTGGAGCACATACTTCATGTGAGAAAGACTGAACTGATGTTGTAGACTCTCTAGGCTTAAACTGATGTTCTGAGAGGGCCTAAAACAATATGCTAGAGGTGTGTATATATTAAAAAAAAAAAAAGCAAGTGAATTGCTTTATACTTATTCTGCAAATTCTAATCTGTCGCAAGAAAGGTTCCCCTTCCTACCCATTTTGCTTTCTGTTGTGTAAAGCACTGGTGAATGTTACCCAGAAAAGCTGTCCTGTTGTGTCATCGTGCTGGCACAGCTCCCTAGGTTGGCCAGGCAGATGCTGTTTCTCATTGATTTAGGTGTCCGTAAGCAGGATGGAAAGGACTAGCCTTCCAAAACCCTCTATATCCCCATCTCTGCCCACTTGCTGTCTTTTCCTTCCTTTCTCTTTCCTTCCTCTGTACTTAAAGCGTACTTCATAAAGTGTGTCTTTCTATTCCGATTTTTGTTAGTCTTGCCCATTTTCTTAGTTGAGTCTTGGTTGGTTGCGGGAGGGTTTGCGGTTTTTTGTGTGGGGGGCATTGAGGTTTTTTAGGTAGGGTGATAAGTGATAACTAAACATTACTGTTGTTCTAATGGTTGTTTTCTTTGTGTTCTTTCTTTACGTTTTGTACAAGAGGTCAGGTTTCCATAGGAAATGGGAAGAGCAAATTAGAAGGGCCAGCTTTATTTCACATCACTAGTAAGTGCAACTGTCTCTCTCTGGAGGCAGTGCAGCAGAGAACAGAACATTGAGTCATGCTTGGTGTCCTTCTGTGGTGGTGGCAATGTGTATAACCACTTTCTCCTCAACTGCAAGTAGTTACTGATTTAAACAAATAATTAAGTGAGCTGTTAATTGATTTTGGAGAACTTCTATGCTTGATTGTTACACCGTTTCTGGACATGGAGAATGGAATATGGATCTGGTGCCTTTGAATGGTGGCATTTGAGTTTATTCTATGTTCTATTTGGCGCTCATTCAAGCGTTTCAGATATGGTGGCTCTTCTGCAAGGCACATCCAGTAGCGACTAACTGGGTGCTAAAAAGCTACCTCCACTGCAGAAACAAGTACTTAAGTTTGTGCTGTTGATTCTCAACCTCCCGTGGCTGGGAAGGAAATAGGTTCCAGAAAATAGCAGGGGGCAATGAGAGGTGCAGGTATGGAGCAGCCCAGGAGTCTGGCCCTGAAGAACTCTGTGTATTTCAGTATCTGTGTTCCATGTGATGGCTTAAAGGCCTTATCTGCTGAATGAACTGGGATAGGGATATAATTTCAAAGTATGAATTTTGGTAAATGTGTTCTTTGCTGCAATGTGTGGCTCATCTTCAACACAAGTTGATGATGATGTTGGGAGAGTAGATGAGAGGTAGGGCACTTCATAGCAGGGAGTCCTGGATACTGAGTTCAGGACAAGTTTTGTTAAAATTATGTGCCTGTCCTGATTATATCCTGGTCTACAACTGGTCCATGTCATTAATCTTGATCAGGATGGTCCCACGTTGCTAACCTTGGTACCATATAGGCTGGATCTAGGTTTTGAAATCCTTTTGCGGGCAAAAGTTCCTTCATCCAAAGCTTATTCAGTCTTCTTACAGAGCATCCACTCCATTAAAGCCTACTTCTTGCTACCACTGCTCCGTTGGAAGAGTTTCCTTTATGCTCCTTCCTCCCCTCCTTTGTCAGCAGCCTCCTGGCTACCTCTGTTCCTTCAGTGGCAGGAACAGCCCAACTGTCTGGTTTGCATTGTAGTAGGTGGGAAATGTGCTTGATTTATGGGCGCTCAAAGAGCTGTCCCCTGCTAGGATGGGTCCATCCAGTGGGCTACCATTTATACCAGTGATTCAAATCAGGAATGAAAAGTTTTGGCTTTGAGTAAGCTTCTATTATTCTTAAAGGTTTGTGATTATGGGAGAGGGGACAGGAGGACAAACAGTTGTGAGGTAATTACTTGATTTCCAGTGCTAATTACAGTATCTGCTACATATTAATAGGGAACTTCTTGCTGCTACAGGCAAAACCTCCGAGTGGGAAGTACAGGAAAAAAACTGGTTCAGAAGCAGAGAGCAATGGAAAAACCTCTCTCTCGTCTTGGGCATGGCAGCCTGAGAGTTGCTGGTGTTAGCAGAAGCTGGGAGGACTGTTGTTCCAAGCCTTGAAGTGTTGCATCTTTGCCATAGGAAAAAGCTATTGTAGGCTATATGGATGCAGACAGAACTGGACTCTGAGCTAGGGAATTTTTTCTAGAAGTTTTCCAGGGAATTATTAACACTGTCACTGTGTGAAATGTAGGGACAGTTCATGCATGGACAGAAAGCATTATAAAAGCATTGCAAGCTAAGAACATTTCAAGGTACATTTAGTTGCAGTGCTTTTCTGCGTAGACTTGCTTGTATTCTCTGTATTGCATTTAGACTGTGGGAGTTTGAGAGCTGTGGCCTTGATGTTTATTCCTAAAGGAGGGAACACTTGTTTAAAAAAAAAATTTTTTTTTCAGGAAAAAGAAGAGTAACTATGTGGTTGTTATGTTAAATTGAATTTTAAAGTTGGTGAGAAGAGGCATTCAGAGAGGAGAATGCTTGGGGGAAGAAATGAAAGTGCATTGGAGCTTTTTCCCCTTGAGGGCTTCAGGCAGGATTGAGAAGAAGTGGTGCATACTGAAGCCTTGTTTATAGTCTTTCACTTACTGTTAATAAAACAGGGATGTTCTAAAAGGTTTCCATAATTAAAATGCAGTCCTTGAGTATAGTGCTTTTTCAGAATGGTCTAAAGCCCTGCTGCCTTTCAGGCTGCTTAAATCATTATTTATAAACAAGTGCTGCAGTGGACCTGGTGTTTTGAAGTTGTTTTCAATCAAAATGATGTTAGAAATGGTTGGGTATTGAATAAATGAAAATAGAGCTTATGGGGAAGCTGATAAGTGTACAAATTGACCGGTTAGTGACTAATTTACCAATACAGAGATTGTTATTGCCCTCTCTCTTTTTTTCCCCCTTAATTGGCTGAATATTAGTAAATCTGGTTTATTTCTGGGAAACGGCAAGTTTTAACTGTTTTGCAAAAATTCATAATAAAAAGCTAAGAATTAACATAATAAATAATTATTTCTTCCAGGGTTTTTATTGTTAAGATAATAAAATGTTAAAAAGCAAACCACTTGAGTAGAAAATAATTGCACTGACAAGCACCGCACAGCTAGCATTCACAATAAAGTAAACCTTCCCTCAATGTCAACCTGATTTGCTATCCACATAAATGCTTCCTCACATTATGGAAATGTGCTTTTTCTATCAACAGAAGAGAATAAAACTCCAGGCATCTAATTAATCTTGTCTGACGTTTGATTTCATACCCAGGTTAAAACATGAGGCAGGTGGGTCTATTTTTCTCCCCTCTATGTGCATGACCACAGGCAAATCTCTCCATTAATGTCAAGCTACATCTCTGTGTCTGTGTCTCTGCCACATGTCAGTCATTAATGCATTAGTGTTACTTGTATTCGATTCATACGCACCAGTTTTGTTGTCTGGAGGGCTTGATAAATAGGGAACGGCAGGCTTCAGCTATACATCACAAGCATTTTACCTTGACCCTCCCTGTAAGAGCAGAGGGACTCTACTGTATAGGAGGAGGATTAGAAGCCGTAATTTATAGCACAGGGAATTTCCGAGTTACTATGATCAAGTAGAAGAAAAAAACAAAACCGATTTGACTTTGTCATTTTTATTGAATAAGAATGCTCTTATTAAAGTCTAAAAACTTCTAATAATATCTAACTATATTACTTGCAGTATTTAAGACTTGTTAATAGCAGATTTTTTTTTTGATGCACAGAAAAGCTCTACAAAACTAGTTAGATGCATTATGGGTGTTTTATCTTCTGAAAGTGTAGTTAATGGTTTCTGCCAGAGGCATCATGCAGCACTTGAAAATATGGTGGTTTGACCTCATATGCTAAAACGTGTGCAATTCTGTTTTTTTACATACTTGGCAAAGTACAAACTTTTAAAGGGACACGGTTAAGAACTTAGGTCCAAATAATAAACTCTACTTGTTCTTAACAAAAAAAAAAAACCAGAGATGGTAATAAATGGTTTCACAGTTTTAAAAAAAAAAAAAAAGGAAAGTTAGCAAACTGAAAAATAGCTTCATGGCCATAGCTTCTGAATTAAAATGTAATTCTGTAGTCTTTGCAAGCAGAATCCTGTGGCACTGTGAAATAAATATTTGCTCATAAAGTTGTAATGTAATAAGAAGAATCAGTTTTGTTTTGTTGATTGCAAAAAGTAAAAGAATCTCTGAAGGATTTTTTAAGTTAAGTTCTAAACTTAAACTTTTGTTCCTAGTGTCTATCTACTACTTCATAGTAAGTGTTTAAGTGTGAGTGAAATTGCTCTTCTCTGTATTCTGCAGGCTGGATCCTGCTTGGAAGAAGTGTTGAGCACTGTTTTATAGCAGCCAATACTGTAAATCATTTAGATATATATTTTTTTAAAGTAAAGGTGCTGTAAAATCCTTAAAAATATAGATATTGTACTAGATCAAACAAAAATGCCTACGTGTGTATCTTTCATTGTATGTCAGGTTGGTTATATATGGGCAGTGTGTTGCCAGAAGTCAGTAGGCAAAAACTGCAAATGCGGAGTGCTCTTGCTGGGATGAACATTGCCTGGAGTGGGTGGCTGCTTCTCACGTTGCCTGCTTTCGAACAGGTATGGTTAGAAGCTGATGCCAGAGGCCCAAGCTTTTAGACGTGGTGAAAAGGGAGAGATTTACACATGACTGTTCTTTTAGGGAATGTGGCTTTCATCATTGTTGTTGTAACTGTCCTCCCATAATCTTGAAAGACAGCCTCGCCAGATGGAGGTAGAAGAGAGAGCCAGGAAATATTACTATTTCCTTTTAAATCAAGGTCTTGAGTATGAGGTTCTTGCTGTCAGCTTTTCCCTGGATGTTTCTTGACATGTTTTGCCTTCAAGAAGGAAGACTTGGTTCCAAAAGCAGGAGTGGTAATGCAGCTTTGGTCCACACTTGCTGATTTTTTTTCTCCTTCAAAGAATGGATATTACTGTTCTAACGGTGTTGAAGAGGCTGTGAAATGCAGATGTGGAGGGGAAAATGGCTTTCTGATCAATACCCCGCGTAGGTAAAAGCCACAGAGACTTTGTTAAGAGATCAGTCATAATGCTTTGCATTTTATGTGCTGCAGTTTCGTTTCAGCTGCTTTTAGAAAGGATTAGATTCACAGAATGATTCAAGTAGGAAGGAACCCCTGGAAGCTGTCTGGTCCAACCCTCCCGCACAAAGCGGGGCCGACTTCAGAGCTGGACCACGTTGCTCGGGGCCTCGTCCCCTTGAGGCTTGAGCATCTCTGAGGATGGAGATTCCACAACCTCTCTGGGTTATATGGACTTGTAACATAAGAGCTTTACATTCTTTTCCAGTATGTTGGATTAATATTTTCATGTAGGAGAGGAAGTTTAATGAGAAAAGGTATCGCAGAGTATTTTAAATCTAAAAAGGCAAAATCTAAAGGATTTTTTAGGTTTCTGAGTGCATTCTGTTTGAAGTATATCTGGCAGGAGGGTCTTTCTCAATACCTTTTCTTAGTCTTGACAGGTACTTTTAAGGGTGCCACAGTGTAAACTTTGTTTTCTGTCCAGTTTTGTTGAGGATAAATACAGTTGTAGCAGTGACAGCTTCAGCTAGATTGTGTTACTAAATAATAAATTGATGACCTATATCAAGTAAGAGATATTCACTCCAGAAAGCAAATTTTAAATTATTTGGTTTTAAATGTCACATAGCTTAAAGGCATATATTTACTACTTTCATAGTAGAGATTTTCATTGTATGGCACCAACATTCTTCTGTAATACCAGAGAACACTGGGGCCCTCTCTAGAGAAGATGCCTCTTTCAATTAAAAACTTCAGCAGAGAGAAAATACACACAGATATTAAACAGAAAACAAATTGCAGAACTTCTAAAAGGAGCAAGATGCATTAAAAAAATTCCCTGTAGAGGGAAATTAGTAGTTGAAGGATAAGAACTATAGATTTTCCACTGAGTTTTGTCCCAGATAAAATGCTGGCAGGAAAGGAAGAATTGTTAGTCTTAACTTTGAGACTCCATGGGGAGTTTTAAAACAGCAGAAGGAGGGAGAAGTGATGCCTCTAGAGAAGTCTGTGGAAAGGAACAGTAGGCACAAAGATGTTTTCCTGTTACAGTGGAGTTAGATATTATTATGCTGTGCCCAACCCTTTGTTGTTGTTGTTTTTCACACTTTTTTTTCCCCCCATTAATTTAATTATTCTTGACTTTTGCTTCAGTTGGGTTCTCTTCACTTCAAGTGCTTTAGAAGCCTAAACCTCCCTTTCTGTGTAGACACCAAGTTATTAAAAAGCCAGAGAAATGGGCCTGACCAGACATGCTTTGGATGCTAGGCCCACTGCTATTCACAGGGATTTTTTAGTTCACTTGAGACTTTTGTTTTAAAAGTCTCCATTGCTGCCTTTTTTTAGTAATAAATTTTTTCTTGCCAAAAATGCTCCAAGTAATGAGATGACACATGTTGGTCATTTCCAGGGGATTAAAGTTCATGTTTTGAGAGAACTCTATAGTCACAGTAAAAGCATCTTTCTAGTAATCACTGAACAGTGAAAAGGTTATGGGTTATTCCATGTTTAAATTAATTACCATGACAGACTTCTAATTAGGAGTTGGTGTGTTGTAGCTGAGATTTCAGGAATGCCTCAAATAAACTCATCCTCTTCCTTTCTGGGTTTGGAATCTCGACAGGCTCTGTTGAGATTTAACGCCTCAGAATCAAGATTCCAGATGCAATTTTTATGCCATTTAAAATACATATTTTGTTTTGTTTAAGTTTTTCAAAACATTGCAAAGTGGTTCTTTTTATTTAGTTGCTGCTGTTTTAGCTAATAGTGTGCCAAGCTTGTCTTCTGAGTGGATAAAATAGAAAAGATGAAATAGCACGTGCTATTTAGTCACAGTATTGAGTCACATGGCTTCTATTGTAATTTGAATTTGTGCATACACACATATGGGCACAGAAGTGCCAGTTTTAAAAAACTGTCAGCTGAAAGCAAGACAAAAATGAGTAGTGTTTTTTTTAAACTTTGCAGATAAGTAGAATTTTGCATACTAGAGTTGATGTACATAAGATATAGCTGTGAACATTTCCACACAGCTGGCATATTTGTTTTACGCCATCAGGGAAATAAAAAGAGAAGCCTCCTAAATGTGTATCTCCTTTTATTTTCATTCACAGGCACGCTCTTTAACAGTACCAGAACTCAACCCAAACTACTTCTAGCCCTGCTTCCTTCAGTATTAATGAATAAACTTTTTACCATGCTACTCTCTCTCAGTTAGTATTAATTGTGGCTGTTTGGTTGAGTATTCTGGTGGGAGGAGGGAATTTTGAACAGCAGCTGATGCTACTACAACACAAAGCATAGTAGTGTTGCACTGGTTATATCCCACGGACTAGTAGTTGTTGTAATAGTGAAATTTACCCTCGCATGGAAGAAAGAGAGAAGGCGTTGTAAGGTGGTATTCCTGTGGTTTTATGACGGTAGTTAACAGCCCTAATATATTCACAGTAATGTTAGTGGTGTGCTTGGGAGAAAAGGGAGCTTTGGGCTGGGGAAGGTTCAGCTGTTAATTAAGAACACTGTATCAGCAGGGAAGGATTGTAATCCTGCTCTCATTGCTGTCAGGATGTCGAATCAAGATTTCACGAGGACGACTTGCCTCATTTTAGAGAGGACCTTGAGCAGTGGGATTGTGAGATCATAAAAGAGGGCCCCTGATGAAAGCAGCAAGCAGAAGTTACACAGTGGAGAAATCCAACCTCGAAGTTTCATTGCATGGCTGAAACCCCACCTGACTGTGACAAGCAGAAAGCAGTCCTCACCTACGGCTGCATCGGCACCTTCACAATTTAAACTAATGCTATAAAGGAGTGATTCTAGATGTCAGAGTTGGAAAGGAAAGTTTGAAACCATGAACTGAGTGCTAGCGGGTACAGTGATGCTCAGTTTATGGTTTCCATGCCTCTGCTACTCTTTATTCAGCTCTTAGATGGGTGTGAAGGACAAACTGATTTTAATGTATCATTGCAGACACCAGCACAACTGTCAATTTTCAGGTCAGTTTTGCTCTCTAGCTACAAATGCAGAAGCAAGGACTGTAGTAGTTTGTTGTGGAGGAGGATTAAAAAGTAGACTGTGGCAGGCAGACTTGAGGATAGCCTCCACACTGGCAGCACCCATGTCTCACACAAGTGTCAGAGAGTTGCAGGAACAGTGTAATGAAAGAACAGCCTCTTTGGGGGGGGTCTGTTCTTTTTTTAAAGTATCTCAGGAACTTTCCCAGCACTCAGAACCTATTCTATATTAGTTTTTCATATTGGCATTAGTTCTTAAGCGTGTAGTAAACTTCCTTGTCCTCGTTGTGAAAAGACAATTGGAAGGGACAGATTGCAGGGGCAATTCAGAAGGCAGATGTATGGAATTGTGAAGAGAGAGAGGATTTGGGCAGAACTGGAAAAGGAAAGGGAATAGAAAATCAAGTGTGGGAAACCCTGTGAAGCAGAAGACAAGAAACTGTAGAACAAAGCCAGGGAGAAGAGAAAAGGTAAACAAAGGTGTGGGGGAAGTGAAACATGGAGAAGTATATACTTCATTTATTACGTGTAGGAAAGGAATAAATGGCATGAAAAAAACAACTGAAGTTTTTGATTTATTTAATAAAACTGCTTACAGTATGTTACATCTAAACAAATAAAATAATGTCTGAATAGCTTTTTTTATTTTTAGGGGACCTGATGATGCGTGCATTTTTCACTCTAGCAGGTAGATTTGCTTCTGTAACAAATGGATGTCAAGTTAATTTTTCAAGTCCTCATATGCATACCAGTCATAAAAAGGTATTCCTTTGCTTGTCTCTGGGTACTTTCTTTCTTTGCAGTGGGGTTATAACTTACAGAGATAGTTTTACCTTAAAAAAAAAAAGTCTTTAAAATTAAGCAAACACTTTTTTTTCCCCCATGCACCCTTGTGGCAGCCTGGCCAGCCCACTGCAGTTTTAATTGAGCATAACATTGACATAGATTCGTTTCCACACGGAGTTGGTGTTATCCAGGCTGCCAATAATGGCAAATCCAAATTGGGGTAGAATTTAAGGCTAATCTATATTGGTCGTTCTTTATGAGGCCTTCCTGAACCAATAGTGATTAAAAAAAAAAACAAAAAACAAAAACACAGTGAGCTTAAAGAAAGCAATCATTAATGCTCAGCCCACTTCTCAAGCCAGATGAATGTACAAATCAAATAGCTGACATTTGAAAATAGGCTGGTAGATCTGTATGTGTGATTTAATGTGTATTGTCGCTGATGATATAGAAGGCTGAGATACACTTAAGCTAATGTTTTCCTGTAATCATACCTATTTTAATGAAATGTAGCATTTATTTACATTATTAAAATAAAATTGCTGTAGCTATAGAAGAATATATATTTACTCCAGGTGTTTGAGTTCTTTAGGTAAACTTGGGGAAAAATGTTTAATCTTTTCACTTTAATTTCATCAGTGAAAACTTTTCTATGTGTATTTGTAAGTTCAGTGGTTGAAACATGGTTTTGGATCTTACCTGGGTGATTCTACAGTAGAATTTCTTTAATTGGTCCTTCATTTCTTTGCAGTGCTATAGGGGAATGGGTGATTTAACTGGTACTTTTAATATGAGTTGGTGTTACATATAGCCTTTTTGGGGGTACATTTATATGGAATGAATTATTTAAAATAGAATTCTGCTTTTTGCAGAATATGACCTGTATATTATAACTAAATTACCTTTTAGCTTTAAATATTTATTAAGTACATAGTGGAATTCCACTGGCTCATTGGTTTTGCTGCAAATGCATAGCACAGTGTAGTTTAAGGCTAGAAGGAAACATTAGATCATGATCTTCTGTGATCTCTTGGGTATAGATCATGAAATGCTACTGAACTAAGAACAAGTAAGGCTGTGCCTGTGCACATCAGGAGATGAATGCTCAGGAAGCCAGTGTGGGTATTCAGACAGCACTAATTCCCTCTTGGTACATGCTATCAGTGTGGATAACTGTTTTAAAAACAGGATAAATTATCTTGCATTTAGGGCTCATCTGCAAATAAATTTCATGCGCACCATGTTAAGGTATGAATTTACGTCCTACTGGGAATTGTGTAGTAACTTCCAAGCGGAGACTCTTGGATGGGTCTGTGTATGAAATAGCACAAGCCGCTCACTCCGCTTACAGAGCGGAGTGCGTTGCCCCTCTTTTCACAGTACAGTTCCAACACCGTTTAAAGTATCTGCATAGTCTGTGCAGTGCTTTATACCCGAAATTCCTTTGCTTGGGACTTCTTAGTGTATCTTGTGAGGTATTTTTAATGGGTTTAAAGTTCTGGTTTCATTTTACTGTGGATTTATTATATTCTGTTCCGCTTTTATTGTCTTCTGTAGTAGATTCAAGGGAATCTTTTGAGTTGGTCAGGTGGTGGTAGGGTTTACCCCACCCTGGTCTCCCCATCTGTTATCGGGTTGCTTGCAATAGCTGTTGCTGATGTTGGCATTACACTAACTTGAAGAAATGATAACAAAAAAACAAGAGACAGTTTTAAGCATGTTTACACAGCAACAAGAATTTATTACTGTTAACAGCAATGGCACTGTAATTCACACTAGAGTTAGGTGAGCATGCATACATATTACAGTTACTGTGACTGTTTATTTGTTTATTTTTGTGTTTACCTTCAGTGATTCTTTTCCACTCTTTGTGGTATTATACAGTCCAGTTCTCATATGGTGAATTCAAGTGCTATTGCTTAGGATTAGAATATGCACTCTTACACTACTTGGCTTCTGTTTTTCTCATTAATTCACTCTTCAGAAATGTACTGGTGCAATGTAAGAATAGTGTGATGTCCTTTGAGATCTTCTGAAAAAGTAAACAAAAAGTATAAATATTAATTATGCCACATGATCTACCTCCCTTTAAGGTGCAGTGGGTGATAATGCTCCTGTATTCTCAGAATACAGGTATTGAGATTGCGATTAGCTCAATATTATGGACAAAGTTTGTGCCTAAATTGAAAGCAGAACCCAGATCTCTAGTGCCCTAATAGTAGCCTAATACCAATCCATCTGATTTTGATCGTGTATATTTTTAATAGTCTCTGTAATATTTTTCATTTTTCTTGAGTCTCTTGGGACACTGAAAATTTATGTTCATTAGACCTCTCATCATCTCCTCTGATGTAGTTGCTGGTTTATGGGCATAGAGAGTGCTTGTTGTGTGATACACTGCTGGTAAAGGAAGCATACTATATTTGTGTAATTGAAATATTTCTTTGTTCTGTTCCTTTTAAAGTTATGCTAGATGCGATGGGAAAACCAGGCTCCTTCTCATGATGATGATGTGGGTGAAGCAGAATCTCTTTAGGGGTCAATGCAAAAATCAGTTTCTAATGTCTAGAGAAACAGATTTTAATTATCTTGGCTGAGCTAATATTAGCAACTGAACTGCTACATTCTGATTACTTAAATGCTCGCAACAGACTAAGAAGAGAGTAGTGATGTCTTGGTGCTTTTTCATTTTTCAGATATTTTAGTCATACTATTTTAGTTAAGGCAGAATTTTATATGCATATGCAAAATGCTTGTAACTTTTAATAACAGTGTAGCCTTGAAATAAGCAAAAACTTTTAGTTGTCTGTCACAGCGTTGTCAGCATTTTCATCATGAGCTCTTAATTCACTCTAAGGCTATCAGGGTTAATTTAAAAATATTTTAACCATTATTTACAAATGCATATAAAAATAATGTTCTCACTTTTTAAAAAACAGAAATATATGTATTTAAGTATCGGTAAAATGGTACATACATAAAAATACATGTTAGGTAAGAAATACCTGTCTAGTGCATCATTTTCATGTAAATAAATAAAATAATGAGGGTACAGACATACCAAGCCAAAAAGATCTCAGATAACATCAGTCAAATAATTTCACTGGCCTATTCTCCCCATGCTTGTCTACTATGTAGTATCTTTCATCAGCAAATCTCAAAGCAGTTTACAAAGGAAGATCTGTTTCCTTGTTTTATAGAAGGATGTTCATCTTCTCTCTTACTGACTAATTCAACACCTTTTCCTTTATTTATTTATTTATTTATTTATTTTCTGAATGAGTCATAGCAACTATGAATATTTTGCCAGCTCTTGAAGGCTGTCTTTAATGGCAGAAGCCAGATTTTGTTGTCTTCTGCAACCAACCTGGTACAATACCTGTTCACGTGATCATATGTGGCCCTTCTATAGGACTTTCCTGTCTGCTTTCCGAACGCATAGATTAGATGGACAAAATGAAAGATGTGAGGTTTTATGAGCATCACATTTCCAAAAGTTCAGGTATTTGACACTGTGACCTGAATAAGTCTGCACCGATGTACTGCTTGGTTTTTAATATAAGTGTTTCTCCATGTTTAAGATTAGCAGCACTCAGCATGCAGCAGAACCCGTCTGTCCTCTCATGGTGTGGTTGTGTCAGCCTGAGCGCAGAGAGCCTCCGTGACTGCAACTGGTGGCGGGAGAGGCTCTGCCTCCGCTCAGGCCTGTGTTGGCAGGTTTAGGACACTCTGTGGTCTCTAGAGCATCCTTAGGAGACCACGTTACTACGTGAGCTGATGTAGGTGTGCCTAATACCCCAGAAAAAACACTCTCAGTATCACATTTATAGTATGAGTGATAGACACTGATAATCAAAAGCCATGTTTAAATTGGATCTTAACTGGCAGCAAATCAAGGACTGATTGCCAACACACAATATAAACTATTAACGTTGAACATTTACGAAGCATTGCTTTAACTGGAGTTGGGAAGCAGTTGGTGGGGATGGAAGCAGATTGTGATATATCATATATATATATACACATATGATATATGCAAAATATGTGATATGGGAGGCTTGGGATGGGAAATGAGGTGTTAGTTTGAGGGTGTGATGAGGTGACTAAGAAGTCAAAGGCAGGGCAATTTTAAAGGTGTTCCTTTTTCAAGCAGCCTTGATCGCCATTTCGACAGTAGTACATAATTCTTTAAGTTTCTCTATTACCTTCTCTACTCCAATATTCCAACTTCGTGTGTTCTACAGCAAAGCAAGGTGCAGTTGACAGGTGGTAACCATATTGCTCAAGAAAAGAGAGAAAGATTTCTAGTCTTCGGTGTGTTGAAGATCTGTAGAATTTGAAAGAAAACCATATCCCTGCTACATAATTTTGCTGGAGGAATTACTATTAGAATTATTTATTTAGTTTGGTAGGTACTATAGAAGGACTTGGTATACTTTTCCACTGAAGTTCTCAATGTCTTCTAGTTGATATCCTATTGTGTTTTATTGGACTTTATATGAGAGAGGTGCCCTATTGGTTCTGGGTGACCCTTAAAAATGACTAGGAGGAAAGTCAAATATGTATATATATATAACACATACACACACACACACACACACACACACAGAAGATGATGTTTATAATAATTTCATCATTTATGTTTTCCCCATTTAGTAGGCACTTCCTATTTAGTGGAAGGTTATGTTAAATAAACCCTCTTAAAGCAATTTTTAATAGAAATTTTTAGGATTTTTAAAAATCCTGTCAACCAGTACTCACAATAGACATTGGAATGCTGATCTGTGTGTAGGAGTCATCTTGTGAGATAGCAGGAAAATTAACTTAAATTTTGTTTTAATTAGACAAGTTTTATATTGGTTATGACACCTCTTGTGCAAATAATCTTCTGTATCTAAATATATTTTTACCAGTCTCATATAAACTCCCATGCTAAGTATCACTGCCTTGTAATGCAGCTAGTGTGAATTACTAATTTGCCATTCATTCTTTATTAACATAATGACAGTAAGTTCTAATAAAATCAGTCAGGCTGATGTTAATAATTTAACATAGGTTTTGTACTTCTGTGTTGGCATATATTAAGTTTATGTTGCATTCACTCCCTGATATACAACTTACTGAGAGGATGTTTCTATTCCAGAAATTTTATACAAGGAGAAAACAGCCACTTCTCTGCAAATAAGTTCTGGAATTGTCTAGCTTAGCTATTCACTGCTGGTCTTAATTATAATCAAATTGTATTTATATGTATATATACACTACACTGGAATAGTAATGAGTTCAGAAAGGTTTTAGCCCCTATTTGCTTCAGACTAAAATCTTTTCCCTATTTTTACTCTTTGCCTTAAATTATTTGAGCTGGGAAGAAACAAAAAACTGCTAGCTCCTTGTTACATTTCTTTTTCTGCAAAAAAGTCTTGAAGATTCTTGGTCTTGTAAGCACTTGTATTGACTTCAAAAAAGGCAGTGATAGGAGTTTATTGAAAATACCCAAAGATGGAGATACCTACAACACAACTAATTCAAATAAAACATTATGGTTAGCAGTGAAACTGGTCATAAAACAGTTTTGGTGCAAGTGTTTTTGGTTTTGTTTTCTTTTCTGAGTACTTTGTATGAGTGGTCACACAGCCTGCCAGTTGCTGCTGCACTTTGAAAAAATGATTGTGGTACATGTTCTGAAGGCTAAAAAATATTTGCTGTCTTTACTGTCTGGACCTGTGTATTTTATTTTACATGAAGTTTTCATAACAAATAAAGATTTTAGTTGTGGCAACCTTAATGGAACAGCAGCTTAATTATTGATAATTTCTAAGGGTGAAACACTGGCTAGATGTCACCCATGTGAATCTGCTGCTGCCTTAGCAACAGCTACAGTATATCATTTAGTGCTTAGGCTGTTTGTGGACTATACAATATCATAATTATAGAAAGAAACGTACAGGATGTGGGGGCTTGAATATAAATGAGTTGTGTCTCATGCAGTCATGAATTTTTTAGGAGGGGTATACATGAGGCATGCGCATCTAGCTCTCAAATTTCCTGCCCCACAATGTTGTTTGTAGTGTAGTGGAACGCTTGATTACTGTTTAGGAATACTGTACTTAAACACTAGGAAAAAGGAACATGGAAACATGTTATAAAGCAAGAAAACTTATCATTCATCATGAGTAGCAGGCCAGGACTTGAGAACCAAACAGGCCTTGTGGTTGGCACTGTGTAGACAGAGCAGTAGGTGCTTTTGGCCTAGGAAAGCTGACAACCTGTAAACAAAGGACAAGGTCAAAAAACCAAAGGGCAAAACACTGATCACAACAGCTTTATTAGAACAGTTTCTGAAAAATCAGGCATACGAGCTGCTGATTTGGTTAGCTTTATTTCATATTTATAATGTAGCAGAAATCTTAGTCTAGCAATAACTTTTGTAGAACTTCAAGTGTATCTTTATACAGGAATAACACAATTAGGCGGGTGGTTTTTTATATTTGTTCATAAAGATATCTTTTGGTTGACTTCTTACCCTGACTAATGGGTATGTGAGAAATATTTTATCATACTGTGCTATGGTTTTAATAATTGTTTTTAGATACAGATAATACAGTATGGAACTTTGAATATGTGCAAACGTGAAATACCTTGCAGGTGCATCTAAGAAAGCTCATTCACTCTCCATCAGTAGCCTCTTTTCCATCTCTTTTTGCATGAAGGATTTTGTTGTACACATTTATTCTATTTATTGTCCTATCAACTTAGTTTACAGTTCTTTTCCTTAGAAGTGAAACTTGGCTCTAACAAGCAAACTCTTCAGCAGAGCATCATTACTCAAGAAGAATAATGAGAAACTTAAAAGAGAGTAAATATATTGAAGAAATCTCAAAATATTTACCTAATCATCAATTCACTGAAGTCTTCATTTGGGCTTCTTCCTGCACATGGATGGGGTGATATATTACTAATTATGTTTTGCACTCTTTAAAAGGTAGCTAGTTAGTGCACTGCTGTACTCAAATGTCATTGTAGAGGAAGTATAGGTTACAACAGATGTAATGGAGTAGAAAAGAATGGTATTTTTAATGCCAAATTGTTTAGAACTTTCCAAACAGTTGACACAAAGAAAGAGTAATGACTATTAAGGTACTAGCTTTTAATTTGCTACTCCTCTCGTAATGTATTGCACAGTGCTTCAGTATTGCATTAAGCGCAACTAAGACATCTGTAAAGACTTGACACAACAGAAAACCTTAGAAGTAATATAAAGCCTGTACCCTGCCCATTTCCTTAAGCAGCACAGAACAGGAAAGGAATTTATTATTTATGTTTATGAAAAGAACAGAAAGTTTTAACAGAAAGTGTGATCGTCTAGGGGGAAAAAAGGAAAGTCTAATTGAATGGTAGGGAAAACTGCAGCTCTCAAAGTTTGCAACTGCAAAGAAGCTTTTTCTTCATAATTAACAGGAAAGAGCATTTCTTTTCCTTTAAATAGAAGAATTTGCCCTACAATAACTATGTAAGTGTCTTCGCTTCTCATGTTCATTTTTATGACCTGTTTGTTTACTTCTAGGAAGCATTATTAACATGAATGACAAGTTTTGATCATTCAGAGAAAAAAAATGAAAAAAGGGGGGGCATGACAGATAATGCATAGTATTATTTCAGTTTGCATTGTGAAGCACACTTGGAGCTTTCAAATTTGGATCCTTTTTTATGAAACTAAAGCAGGAGATGCACCCAGCGCTCTCTAATGGGTACCTGTGCCTTGAGACTGGACCAAAGTCACTCTAAAGAAAAAGAGTAAAAGAGAGGGCCTGGGTGCCTGCTCGACAGCACCAGCTGTTGTGTCCTGCAAAGCCCTTTTGCCCCCTGCTATTGCACTGTGCCATTTCGTTTTGAAGACATTGCCTCCCATCGCAGTGGCTGTGACGAAGCTGCTACCAGGACTGCGACAGCTTTTACAGGAATTGCTTCTTTGCGATTCCCATGCTCCTTCTGTCAGTTAATGCCTGCTGCACCAGAACATGGCTATATGTTTATTTTCAGTCAGTCGTTATTCTGTTTGTCTTGGTTCACATTTGTTCACAAAGAACATGGACTAAGTAACAAATATTCTGGCTGGAGGTACAAAATCACTATACATCCCTAAGAGTAACAAAGTGTCAGGCTCCTTGAAAAACTTTAGATTTCTTTCACGTTTGAATTAAAAGGCTTGAGATTTTAATTTTAATGTATTCCAGAGTGTACCTAAAGATGCCTTCCTCAGTATTCTAGTATTTGATTAACATATATATTACTAACTCCAAAAGAAAGCTTATGTGGATCTATATATGTAGTAAGACTAGAGGGGTTATATTTTGTAATAGATCAATTTTGTTTCTCTTAATTAAAAAGAAAAAATAGTTATTGCCGGAAAGAATGGATTAACAGCTATTTTGGCCTACCTTAAAATCCCAAATTAGAAAAAAAAAAAACTTGCATTATTAAAGTTACCTTTGCAAAATCTCTAGTGTGAGTTATAGAAAATAGAGTTGTTTGCTAACCAACTCTATAACCCTTATTAAGCTTTTTCCATTCTGTAAGGCAATAGCTCTGAAATGCAGAAGTGATTGCATTAAATCCTTGGCTGGCAATTTTGTGTGGGATTGAGTATTGAAATGCAGCAAAGCAAATAATGAAGGCATATGTTTACCTATAATTCTTTTTACCTTGGGAGAAGGATTAAATAGGAACAGTTTGGTTGTTGTCAAATTCTTAACAGTTGCTTTCAAGCATGAAACAGTCCCCGGGCTCTCTGAGGATTTACTTAGCGGTTTGAATAGAGAGGTCTTTACTGCTAATGGAACTGAGATGGCAGGCTTAAGCAATGGGGTGCTTTATAGCCTCTTTAGCCACTTGAGAAGATGTAACATCAAATAGCTGAAATCCTCTTGGTCCCCATTGGTGTTTGGGAAGTTGCACAAAGATGGGTGAATAAATAATTCAGAGTTGTAAGAATGTCTTGATGCCAGAGTGTTGCAAGTATCTAAAAGCTTGATTCACAGAGGTTTAGTACCAGGAGACATTCTGTAGTTTTTACATGAGTTTTGCCCCAGGGAACATTTACTGATGGTTTAAAAATATATATATCTGTTGGGATTGACTGAGGTTTGTAGGGAAGTATTTAACATTCAAAAATGTTCTTCATAAAAAGAAATATTTTATCTTTTTGCAGATGGCTTACAATGGTTGCATTTTTTTTCATAGTTTTTAATATAAAAAGGAGTGTTGGGATTACATTGCATTTGAAATATCTTTGCTGTTAAATTTCTTTACTGTATGATGGATTGGATAAATGCACTGTATTTAATAAGGTCTTTAATAAGACATTTAGAAATGTATGTAATAGGCTGCCATTGTGGATTCATTCCCAGTCCTGCCTATAACAGTTTGTTTTATTTTATTTCCTCATTTATTTATTTACTTAAAGAATCAGTTATTAAATGGAATGGTTCCTTTCTTTGAGAGGAGGAGGAGGCAGAAATGCTAATAGCATTGAAAGAATATTAGGTTTACTTGTCCTAGGATTTTCTTGGTTTCCTACCAAGTGGGACAGCATTATTTGTGATTACAATTACAAAGAAAAAACAAACACCCCCAAATAATACACTTTTTATTTAAATTTCTTATTAAACCTGCTAATGTGGTATCTGCTGTTTAGAAGATATGCTACAGGAATTGGAAGGTAATGTGAGAATCTAGTCTGGTAAAATACCCGCAAACTTGGGATAGTTTTCCATCCTTTGAAAAGCTTCTTGCACAGTCAGTCCATCTAAATTCTGTGTATGCTAATTGCTGTGTTGATACTGATATCTTAAATTTTAGCTTCTCCAATTTTTGCTCTGAAGATCATCATTTCTCTGCTGTGACTCATCTGTAAGGAGGTTAAAGAGCAAATATATTAGTTTATAGATTTGTAGATTTTGATCTATTTAGGCTGTCCATCTAGGCTTTCTCATTTTCCTTCAAACCCATAACTTCTTTTCTTTTTTTTGCACCTCTATCTGGAAAGGTATTGATATAGCAAGCCCAAGAAATGGATAATCAGCCAAATCCTGAGGTAAATTGTCTCAGTGCTTAATCACCATCTCTTAGAGCCTTAAAATGGATGCCTGTTTCTGGGTTGAATTTGTCTAGGCTTCAAGATTCTGCTCTGTTGTGTCTCATTATGCATTTTCTGCTAGATTAAAGAGTTGTCTATTAGCAGAAATCTCCTTCTTATTTAAATTCCTTAGACTATGAGCAAATCACCTGTTCAGTTTTTCTGAAATAAGTAATTGTTTGAACTTCATAAGTCTCTCAGCAGATGGCAATTTTTCCCAGACCTTCGATAATTCTTTCCGTTCTTCTAATGGTATTTGTTTCCTTCTACCAAAAATGTTCTTTGTATATAGAAGTCTCCTGATTTATGTAGCCAAAAGAATTGATACTGAACTTTATTGATGAAGTTTTTTACTGTAATATCAGCAAAAATATTTTTTTGACCTCAGCTTCATGTTTTCAGTCCTTTAGGTTGTTGTTTCCCTTGCATTAGATAGTGTTTTTTTGTTTGTTTGTTTGTTTTGTTTTTTTTTAATTAAAAAGATTAACCTCCAGCGACTTCAGGAGCTGAAGTTCTTGTTCGAAGAAAAAGTACAACTTTTAAGAAGACTAATGATGGTATTGGGAAAGTTGGTATACTCTATCTGCCATTGGGCCCTTTGGATCACTTATACATACTCCCTCATCTAGCATTATATTGCATTTAGTCAGCAATGAAGCCAAAATTACTCTGATTAGGTTCCCTTACAGGTAAAAAGAACATCCACTTGGGTCTGGCTTTGTTTCACCTTCCCCTTGAAAAATTTGTATTTTGACTTCAATGGCAAGTGCGAAGCATCGTGAAATTCACTGCCAGGATAACAGGACACTATCATCTTCAGCAGAACTTGTCTCCAAGGAACCTGAAGCCAAAGTAGAACTTGCAGTAATTGAAAACATTTTGCTTCCTTCTGAGAAAGAGCCATATTAACAAGGGGCATCCTGAAGAAAAGCCAAAAGTCTTCCCTAAAAGTCTTTCAGATAATTAATGTCTCAAATGTCCAGCTGTATATGCACTCAGTGCTGTAAGGGTACTGTCAAAATGATAGATGAATTCACAGGTTCCAATGGGCAAATGGGAAAATAGAGTCCATCTCCCACAGTCTTTGTAAAGCTTATGGCCAGTTGCTAGCTTTTAGTTATTTTACTAGTTTTTTTAAGCTGGGTGGTCAGTTTTTTTATTATTATTATTTTCTTTTGGTTCAGGGCTTCCTTCGATTAACAGTCCATTTAGTGGCTTCTCGCTGTGGAAGTAAGGGCACTTTTGTTCAGGTCAGCACACCTGGTCCTGAGATATCGTTACATTTACTTCCCTTTAAAAATGAGTATCTCTTCAGGGACGTTCTTAGCCGAACTTTGAAATGTTTTTTGGAACCTGGTGACTGATCACCTCCCCTTATCCAAGACATAGAATACTTAAAATTCTGTCCATGTCTTCAGGCATAGCCAACTTTTACAAGCTTCTCTCCTCAGTTAAAAAAAGGTAGAGGCATTTTTTCAGGTCAGGCATTCTCTTTCCTCAGCTGCTAAGTGGGGCACAGATTTTAAAATCAAGAATATGAAATGGGACAGGTTTGTTCTATTTGAGTCTTTGGGGAACCAGTGCAGTAATGTGTTTTGTAACTGTTTGCTAATATCTCTGTAAAGTGTTCAGGATAAATTCTTTGCAGACAAGAGGTTTGGTGAGTCTTAGAGTCAGTAGAAAAGAGTAGTTTCTCAGATGGCTGAGCTTGATCTGTAAGCTCCTAGGCTAACTATGATTCAGAGGTTCAGTCACATGGGCTTGCGGAGGGGTAAAAGATCAGCACTGGCGCAATAACTGCTCTTCTGCTAAGACTGGCAAAAAAAAGTATTGTTTCAGCTGTAGTGAGAGTACATGGACAGCAGAGAATTTATTTATTAAAGAAATATAGAAGTCTGAAATGTTCCATCAAATTTTGAAGAACAAACCATCACAATCAGTCTGTTAATCTTACAGGGGCAACACTATATATCCTCATACTAGGTTGGACAATTTAGTGATCTGGTCGTTACCAAGCTCTAACGTTTGGAATCTAAGTATCTAGCCTGATCTAAAGCATACTTGTGAATGAGGAAAAAAATCTGAAATCCTCTGGCAAAATTGCAGCTCAGCATACTGCTGTCATTGTAGTGCATGCTGAAGGCTTCCACAGTAGTAAATCATGAGGAATAATGGCGCTGAAAGGAATTCAGTTAATTCAAATACAACCACTATTTAGAGAAATCAGTACATGGATACTCGATGGTGTTAACTGTTTTACAAAAGAGCAAGCATTGATTGCATTAAAACAAATTACTTGCTCTCTTTTCTCTGGAAATGTGCACTGCTGGTATGTGCAGGTTAGTATGCACGCTCTCACTAATATTGGACTTGATGACTCCTTCCATTTCTCTAAAATATGGTAGTAGAGTTTGTCTGTCTGCCCAATTAGGGTGATATCTTTGTTTACCAGTTGTGAGATAGTCTATGGCAAGTTTTGCCTGCTATGAGTCAGAGCTTCATGGAGATGTTTTAAAATATGCCTGCTCCTACTAAAAAGTGTTCCTGGCCTCCCACATTAAGGATATGTAACACAATTTTTGTACTGAGCTCAGGGTCATCCGTGCTAAGAAGCAATCTAGCTGGACTAGCTCGTAGTTCTCTTTTTGTTGCCATAGTCATTTTAAAGTCCTGTTAGCGCTGGATCTGATATATAAATGTTCATCTTTGATAGTATCCAGCCTCCCTTGCATTGCTTTACTGTTTCTGTTGATATTTTGCTTGTATTTATCAGCTGCTTCCTTTAAGGAGCTTAAGAAAGGAATGTTTGAGGAATGTCTCAATCTGTAGATTGTGCACATCAGGGCTGTCTGGCTCATTTGTTGCCTAGCACTTTAACATTAGTGGAATAAGCTCAGTAGTTTAATATTAGGGTTTTTTTTCCCCTCTATTAATATTCCTTAAAGATCCATATTGATACTGCTGAATTCTCATTATGGATATTAACAATGCTGAGAATACCAGGAAGAGCATGTTACGGTCTCAACTCTAACAACTCTAACAACTGTTAATCCTTTACTCCATAAATACCAGAATGGCAATTTCATACCTCCTGCCTCTGAAACTTTTGGTGATTAGGTAAATATATATGTAACTATTTTGGAAAAGCAGAAATTCTATATGTATGATAAGTATGTGCTTAGTTGCATATATCCCAGTGGGATATGCATTGTTGGAAGCTTCTAGACCTCATGAAAAATCTAGCGTATACCAGATATAATCCTGTCAGTTGAATATGTATTATCTCCAGGGTAGGCCTCCTAGGTTTTCATTTTTATTTATTTCTGCTTCTTTGATAGTATCCGCACTTTTTGACCTCTGCATCTTATGTCATGACTTTACAGAAATTTTGTGCAGAAATTCTGTACAGAAATTCTTCTTTAGGGATCCATATTCTTTGCTATTAAGACAACTTGTGGAGACTTTTTTTGTTTGGAAAAACAATGTAATTTGCTATTCTGAAAAGTTGAATTACTAGGCAAGGTCCCTTTTGGGCTTAATAGTAAATTGAAACTGAAAAGTATTTTTTGAACAAACAAAATTAAAGGGTGAGAGAGATTAACAACTGCCTGCTGAAGGCCAGTTTCCTTCTTTTGTTTCGCTTTCCTTTCAAAGGAAGCTAATCTGGGGTTTGGGTTATGGAAATTTTTACACAGTTCATAGATTACATTACCAGAAGGGACTATTGGGGGGGGGAGGGCTTGGCTGCCCACGTCCTCTAGGCTGTACCAGTTCCTAGAGTTAAGTCTTGCTCGAACCACAGCATTTAATGTCCAGTGAGTTAACTCCCAACTTCTGCTTATATGTGTTTCTTTGGCCCCACTGTTCTGCAAAGACCCACATTTGGCAGATTATTATTTTTTTTAATTACTTCCTTTCTGGCATGGAGGCCCTCATTCTCCACACTCATCCTTTGCTTCTAAATACAGGTTTTGGATTTGTTTGTTAAAATGATTATTTACTAGTGTGTGACATACTGAGCATTACCCAGGTTTCTGTGTAACACTCCCTTTTCCTCTTCATTACTTAATGTTTTTCCTCAGTCTTTCTGACATCTTCAAACTCAATTTGGGGATGATGCAACTTCCTTAATGGTTGTTAATAAAAACACTAAATAGGACAGTGCTAACGGCTCCCACTACAAGCGTACCTTGATAGTGATTTTTTTCTAATTAATTACCATTTGAGACATGTCACTTGCTTGTGTTTAGTTAACTTAATATGTGCCATGCAGATTTTCTTACTCTTATTTCTTTGACTCAGTATTGTAAAGCCCCCATCAAATAAATGCATTGTGTCAAAACTGCTGCATTTTGATAAATTTCTCCTTTTGATGAGATTATGCTTCAGTTTATCAAGGCATTTTCCATAAACTGGTGCTGATTTATAGTAGTTTCATTTACTTGAACTTTATAGCAACTGTTCTGTCACTGGAGAGCGTACCAGGATGCAGGGATAGATTGGGAGACTTCTTGTTCTTGTCATCATTTTTTTAAGGATCATCACAACTTTATCTTCTGAAACTTTCTAGTTTTCCAAGACTTCAGTTCTTACATAGTCATTTACTGAAATAACTATGCATGATTCAGAAATCTCTTAAGTCAGCTCTTTTTGGAAACCCTTAACAATATGATTTTAGCAGAGCTCCTAGTGGGATGTTAGTCATTGTTTAACATCCTCCTTTGCTGAA
Source organism: Apteryx mantelli (assembly GCF_036417845.1). Taxonomy (NCBI): domain Eukaryota; kingdom Metazoa; phylum Chordata; class Aves; order Apterygiformes; family Apterygidae; genus Apteryx; species Apteryx mantelli. The sequence goes on from NC_089979.1 coordinate 55,553,492, forward strand.
AAATGTTTTTGCACTGTATGAGATGAATCTCTCCTCTGTCTTACAACATAGGTAATGTATTTGCAGCCTTAGCTGCTTTTCCTGGTGCTCTCCATTTGCTCTAGCTTGCTTCAGCTAAAGCAAGTCTGTAAAACTGAACCTTAGATGCATCTTCATTTAATGAAATGTGTAATTTGACATCTTCTTCTGGTTTTGAGTTTCTCAACCCTAGTGAATGATCCTAAGCAGTAAGTAACTTCTGCAGGTTCATAGGGCCATACTTGGAGCTTAGTAATACAGCTAAGTAATTTTAAACAAGTTCCTCTGGAATTTTACCAGGGAAATGCAGTGGCAGCAAATGAAGGTACTCGTGATTATACCTGTGTGATTAATACTGACATAACTGTAATGAAAACTGGCTTGTGACACCCTACCATCACAAAGCATGTTATTTGAACACAAAGGTCAGGAAATCTCAGACATAATTAAGGATGGATTACCCGGGCTGTACACTTTTTATGTAGACCTTGAGTCAGAAATGAAAGCAAAAGCTTTCCCAAATACCCTGTATTTTTAGCCGCCTGTCCTAAGGGGGGAAGCTTGTGTGACTGCTCTGCTAGTGCTCTGTCAGTCCCTCGTAACAGCGCTGGAGCTCACTGGCTGATCTTCTGCATGTTTAACAGTTGAAAAAACCTCAAAGGTAGTTAGGTTCCTACTAGTCGCATGAAGTGATTCTTTGTCTCAGCTGACAGGAGACACCAGAGCGCATCGGGGATGTTGAGGGAAACTTGGAGCTCTTGCTGCATGGACGTGCTGATGAGCTGTGATGGTTTGTGGCAGGAGATCCTGGGGTGCTGCACCCAGATTCCTAGAGCTTTTACTTGGTTCATTGTGTGCGAGACCAGTGTGCTGTTTTCCTTCATTTATCTTCTGATAAAACTCATTTATGCAAGGCGAAATTTGCTTTTAAATAGTATGTAGTAGAGAGTGTTTCTAATAAAGATACTTGGCTCTTCAGTGTTACATTCTCTTTCCTAGCTATTTTTAGTATGTTTAACATTCTGATGTGTCCTGAGGACAGTTCTTAAGCCTCTGTATATTAATATTGTTGAATTAATTAATACTTTTATTTGGACTTAATCAGGATTATGTTATGCAGTGTTTAAAGTCATTTGCCTGAGGTAGTAACTTGAATATGATTAGCTGGTCAATCTGTCACTACTTTTTTAGTCTTGGCCTAAACAAAAATAGGAGATCAGCATGACAAAGCATGGATTATATTTCCATGGTACAAAAACTGATAGAGGATAGAAAAAGAAACACAAAGGGTGCCTGTATTCTTGTCAAATTACATCACTTTAAGAGCACTACTTCTAGTGAGGTTGCATCCCTCCCCCCTGAATAACAAGAAAACTAAACTGGAAATGTTGAGGTCGGCATATATATATATATTTAACTATGACTAGAACTAATTGTGCTTTAGGCTGGAGAGGTAAAGGTCAGCTAGACTTTTTTCAGAAGTCATTTGTTGCCAGCTCTGCAGCAAGATAATTTGGCAGTACCTAAAATGAAGTTTTTGTATAAGTCTCAGCTGATACATATGTGACTGAAACACTGGAAAATGTTGGGTAAAAGAAAACCTCAATAACTCAGATGCTATTAAAAAATTAGGAATGTAAAATAAGAGTTCACTTAAAAATAATGATAATTCCACATGCTTAAATTTAAATATTAGTTATACTATCTGGCTACTCCATTGTAGATTGAAAATGTTCACTTTCAGTTGTGATCGACATGAAATGGAAATGTTGAATTCCCTGTTTGCATGGGCACCACCATCTAAGGACTTCACTGTGCTTCCAGCTTGCTACTGAGTTGCTGGTTCATCATTTTCCCTTGAGGACTGAATGGCACCTGAGGGGGGTTCTGTGTGCAAGTCGAATTATAGTGTAGGAATTTCTACTGGTTTAGTTAGTTCATCCTTGAACTGAAGAACTGTTTGAAAATACAGGGGGCTGTGAAGCCAGATTCTTACAAAAGCAAAAAGGCAGCTTGAGGTGCTCGAAAAAAATCGTATCCCAAAATATTTACCTGACTAGTGGTTGAATTGACAATATATAAGAAATAGAAGTATTGTACTAAGAACAGCTGTCCTCAGGAAAGCAACTGTTGACCCAAAGATACAGCCCCTCCTGATCTGCTTGTTCCTTGATAATCATTTCCTCCATTAAAAAAAAATAAAAAAAAAATCCAGAGAGAACCAGAATGTTTTGCATCTTTTTATGAAGATCAGTATTTTGTGCATTTTTGCAGAATCAACCAATTTCAGAGGTAGCTTTCCCTGCTGAAAACCCCTGCCGGTGTAGAATACAAAAAGAATAAGTGTTTTCCTATGTATCTGCTTTGAAATTAATTTGGGTGCTACTAATCCCCTCCTTCCCCCCAAATAACAGCTCGTTGAACCCTTGGAAATCAGCTGCCTTATAGCAAAGATCAGAGATTACATGAGTTAAACAGACTTGTTGCTATGTGACCAGGAACTGAACACCATGACTTTTACAAGAGCTTCATATGATATGCAGAAGAGATGTGAAAATAAAACATGCAAGTGGGGCGCTCGTTAGGAGAGCTTCAGCAACGGAGATAACGAGGGGGAGAGCGGAACGCTATTAAATGGGATGACCCTGGTGAGAGCTCCAGTTATGCCTGTGGAGTTGCAGTTCACTGCTGTTATGAGTGCATTTGCTTCTGCAGCAAGTACAAAAGTATACTGTCTTTAAGAAAAACAGGACAAGAATCTAAAAAAAACAGTAGGCGGCTGCCCACCAACTACAAAAAGAGAGGAAAAATCCCACAAGGAGCCAATAATTAAAGTCATTAATTGGGGGCACTGAGCCCATCCATTAATAAACCTACATCAACAAAGTAATCAGTAGATTAAAGTCCAAATAATGAAAACATTAGGACTCTCATACTAATTTAAAGAACTAAATGAAGCAGAGGAGACGTTACTTTTGTCTCTCTGAAGGTTCATTCTGTATATATGTCCTCAAAAATTAAATTGATATTTTTAAAAATAATTGAATGGCTTTAATGAGCCTAAAAATATAAAGGTTTATACGCATATTTTTGCGATTCAGTTTTGCTAAATAACAGTGGGTCAGTCATATTCCACCCACAAACTTTTTAACCCCAAATTTAACCATTCTATTCAGGAGTAGATGTAATACTACAAATAGATACTCTAAATACTAGTGGGTAATATGGTTGTCCTGTAAGAATAGTAGTAAAATAAGAAGGAATAGTATCTTTTTGTTAGTTCACATTCGGATTGCAACTAATAAGTGTTTCCCAGTAGAAAAGATGTTTCTATCATAGTGTGATCTGAAAAAGAAGAAAGCCTGCAAGAGAATTACGACAAATAATGGATATCATTAGTCTTGAAAAAAAATGCAAATCTATTCTTTGCAAAAAGACAAATTTGCCAAATTTGGGTAATAATTTCAGTTAAAATTACTATTACAATTTTATTAAATAGACAGGCTGGCAGAAATGCAATGGCACATTTGAGTGTTGCCCTAGTTTATCTGTTGAATAAAGAAAATAAAGTAATTAAAGATGAATTTAAAGCAGCAAATAACCTCTTATTTGTGAATTGTGAGGTTTCTCTTTTAAGGTCTCTTTTCTGTAATTTAAATGGCATTTCTGAGAGTGTTGCTTCTTTTGTAGGTTGCCCCACCTCCTGAAGGTTTTATGTGGCCATAATTCTCACTTTCATTTATCAACTTCTACCTATTTTGCCGTTCAGTGTTCTAATTGTTTATGCCACTATTCCCACAGCAATAGGCATAGAAAATAATTGCTATAAAATCAGATGAAACATAGCCCGGGGAAAAAACTCCCAGGTCATTGTAAGTATTTATTTTAAGTAATTAGTAGTATTTGGACATGGGCTAGAAAGAGAATTAGAAAATTGCTGAAGTATCTGCTAAATGCACAAGGTTACCATCTTCTTAAAAATTAGTGTATCTAAAATAACTTCAATAGCTTGTCCTAGTCCTTCAGTTATTGAAATTACATGTCTATCTGAAGTTCGGTGTGCTGCTAAGATGAAAATCCCATTAGTTCAGACCCTGAAACATCATGGATTGAGTGGAGAAGAACATAATACAATCGAAACACTCCCATAGCCTATACAACTACAATTTCCAATCTTTCCATTTTCTAAGCAGTCTTGAGATTGTATAGGCATAGGGGGAGTAGTTAAACCAGGGCCAGTGATTCTGGTCTCTGGTTCATACATGAACTGCGGAGTCTGTCACTGACTCCAGTGGTGGGCATTTATAAGCAGTGACTTAGGTCAAAGGAGTTAGTAGTATTTTATAGTTCCCACACGTATAGTAACAACCTCATTTGAACACTCCTGTGCTCAGTGGCTCTTGTACTTAGGAGGAGAGAGAGCTGCAGGGAGACTGCGCAGCAGTCTTTCGACCAAAGGCTTAGTGTGAAATAACTGTGCCATTGCTGGAGTTGCATCTTTTTTGTTATCAAAGGATAACTGGAAACCAAAAAGAACGATGCATATTTAGAAGGGTTACTGAATTAGCTTAAGATCTGAAGCTAAACCTTTTTCACTTCTACTTAACAGAATATATTTCATCATCCTGATTTCTGCTCCTAGGACTGATGAACTGCTGAAGTGCAGCAATTCCAATGACATAGTGTAAATCAGAGCTGCAGCATATGCTGAAGTCTACTGGCTATTTTCTTGCTTCTCCATCAATATTGGAAAACATTGTTTTTTAATTATCTAAAATTATTCTGCTTGATCACTTTTAAATTCAAAATCATTTTTCTGCATAAATTCAGTGTACTGGTTCAGACTTGTCCAGTAATCTTATCTTCAGTAATTTTCTTTTTCCAAACTTGTGTTTGGAAGTGACAACCAGAAGTTGTGTGACTGGGTTGGACATTAGTCACCTGTGGCAAAGACTACACACTGTAATACTGCTGGGAATCTTGGTACTTGGAGGTTGCCTCCACTGCATCAGTCATTCCCAAGTGTTAAAATTTTCATAAACATGTAGATTTAAGAAAGCAATACAATATGTTTAACACAAAATTTAACTGTCACTGTAATCATACTGATATAACTTTGGACTTAGGGAAGTTCTTTTTCAGCCTATTATAACGCATATTCAGAAATGTATGGCAAGTGTTTGTACTTTTGCATTTTTTCCAGAACAAAGCATCTTAATTCCTTTTTTAATCTTAAAATAATATCATCTGATCTTGCAATCGAAATTAATGTGGACTATCATTGAAATTAAGACAAGCAGATGGAATTTCATCACTGAAAAAACAAAAAATATGGAAAAATATGTGTGTAAGAACATATGAATGATAGTTTTGTAGAATTGTGTATGGTGAGAGAAATAACAAAGAAATCAGCATTTCAACATATGTAGCCTCTGTGTTTGCATGTTTCCCTTTCTTGTTTTTCATCTGTGAACCAGTGAAGTTAGCAAATGCTTTTTTGCATTTTTTTTTCACTTTGATAAGTTCTTGGAAACACCGACAAGAAGTTAACATCTGGTTTTACTGTGTAATGTTGATGAGAGATAGCAAATCTTTTTAATATCACTTTTGCTAGAGTTTTGTCATTTGTATTTTTGTTTAGTGCCATTAGGCATTCTTCAAGATAAAACAGAAGTGCTGTCTCAGAAAATGTTTATCTCTAAATTCAGGTTCTTATGTTGCTGAAAGGAGTGTTATGGGCAGTAATTTGTTGGTGATGGGGACTAATTTCAACCACTTTTGGTCATGAAAAACCACTAGAGTTTCCACAGCAAACCACAGTAGTGGCACTACACTGGTTATGAGGATACCCAGGCTTTAAATACTGTGGCATGTGTGGTTACTTCACTTGCAATATATGGAGCACATTGTACAGCAAAGTTAAAAATCCTGGTTAGCTTTAAGCGTTGGCCATTAGAAGCTGAGGCTGTAACTTGCCATCGCTTGCCGCGGAAATGCTGCCTTTTGCTGCTGCTTTAGCTTTTAAATAGCAGGTGGCAGCAGTTTGAGAAGTTAGCCGACTGAACTCTAGAAATCATAAACTCTGTACAGTACTGAAAAATCACTCTTATGTTGGTTTTTTATCAATCGAAAATCAGGAGTGAGTGTTTGTATATCAAGATCATTGCACAAAATCATGAAGAGGTAGTCAATACACACATTTTATTAATGGGTCGTTATTTGCCTTCAACTCAGAAGCAGGCCACATAAATGTTAATATTTTGGTCTGGTCAAAATAAATGTTGTCAGGTATTGTTTCTCTCTTGAAATTTCATCTTGGTTTCTGTGTCCTCTGTGTCCTCTCCTCTCAGGAGAAAGTTGTATTTTCTGATTGCGTGGGGTGGAGGAGGTTGTCTAAGCTTGCTTTCTCCTTAGCTTTGAATAGCCATTTAGTTTACTAGTTTGTCTCCTTTCTGCAGTGACATCCATCTTTTCTATTCACCCTTTTATCTGTTGGGATTTCCCCAGCGAATATGCGTATTGGTGTTTTGGCACATCACAGAAAATGCCTGGTATTTTGTCTTTAGCTATGAAGAGTATCTATTGTATACTTCTCTGTAATCTTTTTTTTTTTTTTAAGGGATTTCAGCGCAGACTTCTTGAGTTCTCTAAATTTGAATAAACTTATGTTGTTAGTGGGTAAATCAGAGTTTGGAAGAGCTCAGTACTCTTGATTATTAGCTGCTGAGATTCCTATGGATTTAGGGACTTTTTTCTGGTTATTAACCTAAAACCAAACAAACCCAAAATCCAAAACAAAACAAAAACCCCCACCTTGTTTCCACGTTGTGACAATGAACCTTGTTGTTTGGCAAAGTAAACTGTGGTTTGGACTGAGTAAAATTGTCTGTCTGCCTTTCTCTCTAATACCAAACTTAGCTTTTTTATGTCAGTAAAAGTAAGGCTGATCGGTTAACTCATGAAAATTCCTCCCCCCCTCCCCCCCAAGGATCAGGCCCCTGGTTTTATATAGTTTAAGACTTTCTCATTTGCATTAGCCTCTTCCCATATTATGCGCTTTTATAGGAAGTAAACGTAAGAATATTTCTTCGTTCTTCATGTTTGGCTTAAGTGTCAGTGTTACAGCTGCTAAGCCAAAGAACATTTAATGTGGAAAAAAGCTTACTTTGTTTGGGACCAGGTGATAAAGCACGTGGTCAGAGGTCTTTCACAACAGGACACAGCAAGACTTATGAAGGTAGAGGGAAGCAAGAAAATTTTTTTTTCCTCTCTCCTTCTCTCTCTCTGCCTCTTATTTATTTATTTATTTATTCATTCATTCCAGTGATTGTCTCAGTGCCCTAAATACTCCGGTGTCAGCAATTAGCAGTAGCAACGTTTTGTTAATCCATCAGATTTCTGATGCGGCACGTTCGAAGGCTGAGAGATAGTAGAGACCGTTTGTTTAAACCTCCAGATTAGCCTCTGATGTGTCAGGCTGCAGTGGGTCCTTCGCAGGAATGTTGGCAGAACAGTAAACGAAAGCAGGTCCATGGCATGTGGTGGATAGTCCAGGATCAAATGACAGTGTTGCTGTCTTTTACCTTTAAGCTAGTAAATAGGTATTGCAGCTTGCATAAATTGGAGTAATAGCTGTGTATTTTTGATATTTGTATTAAGTGATTCATACAACAGAGAAATGTACCGTATTCCCTAAATGTTCTTGTTGTTACCAAGTTAAAAGAAACCCAGCTCCACAAAGGAACTTTCAAAAATGCGTCTACTTACTTCCATATATAGCAACAGACATGAACTTTTGGAGTACTTGCTAGCATTTGTGTTTCCTTATAGGAGTTCATTCTGAACAGCTTTATATGCCTACATGAGTAAGAAACATCATAGGTTGTTACATTAAGTAATCACATCTGATATCAAATTTGTAATGAAAGGAGCTCAGTTTTATTTTTCATAGTTGAATGTGTCAAGATAATAACTATTAATGCAAAATGCCTTTCAAATGTCTGGTGCTTATGAAACAAAGTGGTTGTACTGAAACAGGACAGTTCTTATGTTCCTTAAAGGCTTTTAGAAGGAGCCGTTCATTTCTGTGCTGAAGAACTAGATTTTAAAAATGAGAACTCTTAAAAATTCAAGCCCTTGATTTAATTTATAACTTATGCAGTGTATTAAATGTGCAAATTATTGTGCCTTTAACATTATAGAGATAAAAGAGAATTTATAGGTCTTTTTTTCTTTTTTTTTTTTATCTAAGGTGCCACTGAATGTAATGACATCGAATAATGCTTTCAAAAGAACAATGTTAGTGCAGTAGTAGCTGAAATGATCTACCTTGCTCTCCTGTTTGGCTCATATGCAGAAATAGGAAATGTAGAGATAGATCACATAGGACTGAATGGCAGAAAGTCCCATTTAAGAGTTGTGTTGAGTTAGGAGAGGTCATCCACTACAGCCAAATAGTTTCTGCCCCTTTTTCCCAAAGCTCAAAGTCTCTTAGGCTACTTTTCATTGCAGGTTGCACCTGCAATGTGTGCAGAGGCAGCCACGGACTTTGTCTCCTGGCCCATCAGCCTTCTATCCGCTTTACTTTTGAGATCAGGTCCTTGGCTGTCCAGTTTCCCTTCACCTCACCTATAAGAATTAATAGAGCTGCCTAAGTTGCAACAAATGAAAATTAGACTTTGCAGCCCATCTTCCTTTCCCTTTTCTGATATGAAGAAGAGGTAGGCATAGCCAATGTGAGTTCTGCCCCATCTCTCAGAAAATCCTTTCCTGAACCCTTTGGCTGTGGGTGGCCACGTATCCCATGGTACAAAAGTTGCCAATAGCTCTGCCTTTCAGAAAGTGGGTAGTTGGGTGCTTCCTGCCGATTCTGCATAAAAAAGAAAGTAGGTCATGGCTTGCCTGGAGGCTATCAGTCCACATGCCAAAATATACTCTTGCCTGATCTCCCTTTACTGGGAGAGTTGTGGTGACTTAGTTGGGGACAGTCTTATCTTGTTCCTTGCTAGGACCAAGCAAATCCCCTCTGGGACACAATGAAGGGGTGAGTGGGAAGGAATTTGGCCGTATTTGTTGCGGCTGCAAGAGCGTGACTTAAAGCTCTCTAGAATAAAGGAGAACTTTTATGTAAAGAATTGCTAATCTACTCTGGGATTATGTTAGTGCCATTGGTAGCCCATGGAGATGGAAGAGAACTGGTTTGAGATATAACTTGCTGGTGCACACACTGCAGAGTTTTGCACAGAATTGATTTCTCAGTGTGGGCTACATTTCAGCATCAGCTGTCTAATATGGAGAAGCGACAGGCATCGATGATTTTTTCAATGTTCCCATTTAAAGAAAAATAAACACTATATCTTGGCCATGCACAAAAGAAGCACGAAGATGATTTAGCTGTGGTTGCTACATTGGCTTTCTAACTTTGGTCTGGAATATTTCATGTCTTTATGGCTTCTTTTTTCCCCTCAGTGGAAGGGCACAGGAAGAAATACAGTTGGTGTAAGACAGACCAGCTTACAAATGTGCAAGTTATGACACCTAGTTCAATGGTTCCGTATTTTTGAATGACCACCTCCTGTTACCAATGTTATGTATCAAGATGATATAGTAGTTTATTTTTCTCATTCTGCAAAAATACTGATTTTCATCTTTAAACTTGCTGAATTTACCTTCTGATTCTTTTCTTCCTGTTACAATTTCCTCCTCTTACCCTGACTACCTTCAGAGGCTGATTGCATTGCTTAGCAGTGTCTTCCTGGCAGCAGCTAGACAAGAGAAGAGTTAGAAAATAGAGTTTTGGGGCAAGAAAAGCTGTGTATACTGCTGTGTATACTGAAGTGGCATTGGATTCAGGGAATAAAACAGCAAGAAGAATAAAGAAATACTTAAAAAAAAGAAACCTTTTTCCAAGCTTCTTATTTTGCTTTTTATCTACTTAATATTTAATTACTACTTTTCTTTCACGAGAATTTATTTTAAAAGTTGAATGCAATAAAAATGCTTATTATAGTCATCTGTCTATTGAAGTTATGGCACCCATAATTTGAGTTGCTACAATCTCATTCTAACCTTGGCGCTCTGACTTTTTTTTAGGTTGGTGGAGAATCTGTGCATCTTTTAAGTAGTCAGATTGCATCCTAATAGTGGTCTTGCGTTCACTAGTCTGAGCTTATAGTGTGCTTTATAATGTTAGGAGCTGGGTGAATAATGAAAAGATATTTCCCAAATGTAGAATATCAAATTAATGAACTCTTAAAGCTCAGAATTTTATTATGTATCTTATTCTATCTGTCATCTCAAAGGAAAAAAAAAATATTTCCAAGTTAAGAAGGTAAGATATTTAAAGAAAACTCCTGCCTTGAAAGAGTTTTCTATGAAAGTTTTTCCTAAAATTATACACCATTTCTTCTGGCTCAAACTTAGTCAATATTTTTTAAATACTAGGAATTGGTGCTCTTGTCTTGATGGTAAGTTTTTCTCACCTTCTGATTTACATAGCTGTAAAAGGAGGAATAGGTAATGGGAATCAAACCTAACCTGTCTTTTTATTTAAATATATTTCTGTGGGCTCATTAATTCTCAAGGAAGAAATAGGAAAGCAAGTCCCCATGCTTAAATGTTACATACAGGTTATAATGAAAGTAGAGCTATAGAGCTGTACTTCCAGGAAATAAACAACAATCTTTAAGGTTATGCTGAGTCAGCACGATCTAGGCGTGGTATAAAGTCTTACTGATGTGTGGTGTTTTCATACAGTGTTATAGTTGTTTTATTCAGTGAGGCTTTTCTGTATGGAAATGGTTAGCTTACTGTACTCAACAGCTTGTCCTCTAACTCCTTTTGAATGATTCTGTTTGAAACAATGTGTGTATTTTCAGGTATTTGAGATGAGTTTTGGAACTTATCTTATATCTTGCTTTTACCTACATAATAATACATACATCATTATTTAGTTCAAGCTATAGAACATTAGAAGCCTTCTTCAAACATGATTATTTTTATCAGAATATATTTTGATTATGGTTTGCAGTTACACCATGTGATATTTGGCTTGCTTTTGCAACATTCATATTTCAAGAAATGTTTTAAACAATTATGTAAAGTAAGTGTGCTGTGTTGGTTGTGCATAAATAAGAGAGGAAAATAATTCATTTGCTTTCAGGAAGTGAAAAATTTGAAATGCACTTGATTTAAAATGTTTAAATTAATATGATTTCATGAATTTTGTAATGACTTCTGATTATTAAAAAGGCTCATGTCATTTCTGCTGGCCTTGGTTCGTCCCTTCTTTTCCTCTCCACTCCAAGCTAGCCTTTGCTTTTATTTTTTTCCCCTGTGCTGTATTCTTTGTATTACATTTGCTGCTTCTCCTTGCCTTCTTTTTGCATGTATTCCTTGTTGTTCTTATGTTCTGTTTTAAAGGATCTTTTCTTTTGGCCACAGCTATTGCAGCATCTGTTTTTTGCTTATTTTGCCCTTTACGTCCTCTCCAAATCTTTCATCTCCAACTTTCCTTTAATGTCTTCTTTTTGATAGTGTGTGGGGGGTTGTTTGCTTGCTTTCTTGTTCTTTTAATTGAAAGCAGCCTTTAAGTGTGGAAAGCGTAATTCAGATCAGTTGTATACTTGATTTTACTGGCAGATGGAATATATGGGATAGATCAGTGTAAACTTTGTGCTTCAGTGTTGCAGGTGAAATTTCTGGGTCACCTCAGTTTGGATGATGAAGTTTGATAGATTGCTAATCTGAACCTGAAATGCCCCATCTTCATAATAAGGATTGATTTTGCTCAGAAAAGTGCGGAAGCTTCTTCTGACCTGCTAAAGCAATAGATGATTAGAAATGGTACAAGCAGGTAGAGGGTGGCTGTGGAAAGGCAAGGTACGTTTTGCAGATTTTTGGTAACAGCACCGAGAGGAGAGAATGCCAGCCTGCAGCAGCTCTGTGTGCTGGCACGTGTCCTCGCAGCAGACCCGTCCTCGCTATTGCCCTGGGAGCAGGAGCGTTTAGGGTTTCCCAAGGGGTCACTAGTTTGGGTGCCCCCCCCACAAGCTGTTCTCTTTGCTTCCATATTGCAGCATCTGCAGAGCTCTATGTAACAGCCCTGGGGTTTCCTCTGATATTAAAAAATAAGCAAAAAAGACTGACCTTTTATTAACTGGAACCTTAAGCAACTTTTTCTGAGTGGCTGGGGTGAAAGCAACACCCTAGTATATTTAAATTTAAAGTTAGTATAGTTACATTATCAGTTTTGTGACTGTTAATGCTTCCCTTTGTGCACTACCTGGCTATAACCTTCCCAATAGGAAGCTTTAGCTAAGGCTTTGAAGAGACTCTCCAAACGTGGAGAATAGTAAACAATAATAATAATTAAAAAAACACACATTAAAACCCAACAGAATATTTTATATTAGGAATTTGCAAATATTGGAAAAGCTGTCAGGATTTTCATCCACTGGGCTGAATAAAAAAGTTGCATTTTCTCTTTTTAAGATACTTGTAAACCTTCTTTGGCTTTACCTTTTGAGGCGGTGGAAGAATGTAAGAACCAGTTTTCATTCAGCGCTCTCTTGCTGTCTTGAAAATGAGCTGTTCCTTCTATGATTGCTGCATTCAGAAGGAACAGCTGAGCAATTTGCCACTTACTTGTATCTTCTGTGCCTTTTTCTTTCTTTCAAATTAAATTATTTTTAGTCTCATAAGATCATTGCAAATTCATATCACCTGAGGCAACTTGGATGTGGTCAGTGATGATCATACTATTAGGGCAGATATATAGTTATGGTGGGATGAGGGTGAAGCTGAATTACTTTTACATTTGGGATGCTATTTCTGCACATGGGAATAATCTGCTAAATGAGAAACAACTTTATTACATGCGTTCAGTAGAGCTCTGTGTATAAATCTATTGGGCTAAAAAAAATATATCTCTGTCTTTGATGGATGGCGAACAATAATCTCCTGCCATCTATGAAGCGTTCCATAAAGAAGCTTCATCTTAGTAGAGTAAATGGAGATTAGTCCTGCTATGATAGAAATTTGGTGTCATAAGGTATAAAGGCTGCTTATTTCTTTCTCCTCTTTCCCCCCCACCCTGCACCTGGGGCTTTCTCCCTTCTTCCCCATATTGGGTACTGAGCTTGTGGAGGGAGAATGACAGTCCTAGTTATGTTTTATTTTCTGTCTTTTTCAGGGAAAGTGGGTATTGAGAGACTGATTCCTAAAAAATCTTATCGTCTGCTGAACTTTTTTTTTTTTTTCCTTCTTCTCTTCTTTCCATCCTGGAAGAACATTATCAGTGAGCCTCAATAAGCCTGTTTTGCCCTGTTTTCCTGTGGAAAGCCAGTCCTTGGAAGAAATGGATAGAGGAGGTGAGGGCCAGAGGGGGCTGCTGAGAGACAAGGAACATCCTGGGAAGGATCCAAGTCAAGGGAACTCGCAGGGGTCAGAGAGAGCAGCCAGGAGCGGTCAGAGCAAGCAGGGGCAGTGGAGCGTCTCCAGTACGCTTCTCGAAATATTACCAGTACAACTTGTCTGCTGAATCATGGGGAGGTTTGGATTTTTTTTTTTTTTTTTTTGGTGGGTAATCCTCTAGGGCGATGACTTGAAAATGCACCTAGTGAGATTGTTTCAGGAGTAAGGTATTTTATAACATGAGTAAAGATGTTAAAATTGAGCACAGAACTATGCCAGATCCATAGCAGTTGTTTTCACAAGCTGGGGGGGGGATGGGTTTTTTGGTTTGTTTTTTTGATTGACAAATAATTTATTCACCAGAAGATGCTGTTTTGGTAGGTCCTTATGAATTTAGGAGGTGTTTGCAGTTTGAAAGAAGTATCTGCTAGATGACCAGAGCAGTGAAGAGGAACAGGAGATAATGCCAATTCATCTCCTTGGTAGGAGTTCAGCAGCTCAGTAGCTGTGGTCCTTATTCAGGATGCTGAAGACTGGACTTGTGTTTCCTCCCATGGCCCATGGGAATTGGCCTGTGGGTCTTAAGAAATGGCCTGACCAATATGGCTTGTGGCAGCCAGTCCCCTATTAGGGCTTGTGTTCTGAGGACTAGGGTTGTGAGGCTGATAACTTCACTTTCAAGTGTTTTGTGGGGTGGAGGAGGGACTTCAGTATGCTGTTACTTGATATAACACCAAATTATTGGTCTGTGAGGATATATACACATATCTTTTTGTGTCTGTAAGTGGAACTGTAAGCAGAAAAATCTTGGGACTGTGAGAAGATGTTAAGATGATTTTGCATATTTAAAAAACAAAATATTCAAAAAATGAGAGAATTTGCCTGAGACTGAATCTTCAGCTGCTTTTTTCTAATATGATCAAATAACAGGAGTAAGATTAAAAATGAAACCAATGTGTAAACAGTGCTTTCTTTGAATTACCTTCCATTTAAACACTTTTCCATATCTCCATAGCCTATAAAGATAATTCTTCCAAATTTTTAAATTATTGATGCATTTTTTAATTTACTTTCTGTCTTTGATCTTTACTGTCTTTGTACCAAGCAGCACCATGAGAGAAATCCAGAAGAGATACCAATGCTGTGTAACAGTCTTCCAGCAACCACTTCATTTCCTGTGTATATACACATACTAGGTCAGAAGCAGTGCTCACACGTGAGGGAGAAGGTGAAAACATGGCCTGGCCTGGGATAAAACCTCGTAAGAAATAAACAGTCAGCTTCTGATGACTGTATTGCATTTAAAGCATATACCTCTGCCAAGGTCACCTATACCAGCAACCATTTTAGATTCTGGAGGCCATTAAAAAAATCCTTTCTGATGCTGGTTCAGCTGCCCTAATAGTAGTAACTGCACTGGAGGCAGGTTGCCTGGACTCCTGCTTAAAGCACCTGGTATTTGGGCGTGAATCCCCACAGCTGGGGTGGTCACACTTGTATTTTCAGCATCCTTTTCACCTGTTCTGTCTGTTGTTAAATTGCCAGCATGTGTTTGTCTGGGCTTCCCTATCTTGTTAGGAGATGGGAAAACCTCTAGTTTTGCACGAGAGTAGCAGTAGCCTCTGCTTTAGCATAATCTCCAGTTATGTGTTACATGTAAAACCCAAAAATGAAACAGTGACAAGCCTTCAGATGCCTGCAGATTCCCACAAAGACCAACACTGATACTTGTCATGTGCCTGTAAAGTTGGGTGTCAGATGCTTTAAACTTCAATCTAACTATGCCGCCATTGAACTCAATGGGAGTCTCACTGTGGACATCAGTGAAAGCAGAAGTAGATCTACTGAATGCTTCTGGAAATAACAGTTGTGAAATTTTGTGTTGTTGGTTTATGTGCAGGCAGCCTGTGCAAGTTATAGAAATTATTTTAAAATTTTAAACTGACTCTAAATATTAAGTCTTATTGGAGATTTTAAACAAAAATATTACTTCTCTTCCCCATTTCTGCTTCCCTACCTTTCCCCATGTTTCTCATCTCTGTATTTTTCTAGGATATATTTTCTGGTCTGTTTTTAAAACCTAGCAATAAAGGTCTAAGTCTGATCATGTGTGCATTTTGGATAGACTCGGTATCATAAGAAAAAAAAATTCAATTGGATTAACTGGCTGCATGGTAGACTAATAAGAACTCTCTTATTGAAAAATTTCACTGCAAGACCCCAATATGGTCCAGACTTCCTTAAAGGGACATGAATTTTAGGGACCCTTCTGGTAAAACAGTCAGATTTATGCTTTGACTTTTTGTCAATGGATAACCGTGGGTTGATTTCTTTCAAGATTTGTGGTATTATTGTAAATATTCCAGAATATTTAATATTTATAATGCGCCTTGATTTATAAAATATCCTTAGCAAATGTAAAAAATAACTCTTTTGAAATCCCCAGGTATAAGAAAGATTTAACAAAATAAAATCTAAAACACTGTTTCTGATGAAATAGGGTATAATCCTCTCAGTGAGCTTTAAGGGGAGTAGCTGTTCTGAGCTGAACACTTCTATAGACCTCTTCTGTTTGCCATGTATTCAAACACCTTTTCCACCACTTTGGCCCTTCAGTATCGCATTTAAAAATATATATATACTTTGGAAAAGGAGAACTAGGACAAACTGAGATTACCTAACATGTTCATGTTTGCGTTATTTTTAGATGCAGGTGCCCTATGGTCTTTTAATCAACACTATTGTGCTGTATTATCTCCAAGAGCAATGTTAAATGTACAACCTGGTAGTTTCCCTCCTGTTCATCATCTCTTTACCTACTGTGAAACAGAAGAGCTGAACTAACATGCAGAAACTTTACCAAGTTTCTGTGTGTCTGTTTTCATTTTTAACTATTCTGATCAGCTTTAGGCTTCTGTTATTCCAGTCCTTTCTTAGTGATAGTAATAGCACTGCTGCTTCTCTCCTTTACATTTCCATTAGTACTTCCTTTCATTTTCTAGCCCTATTTCTTTCATGGGCAGATGGTCTTTTGGGCCAACCACTTCCAGTCAGTCTCTCAGCTATCATCATTAGCTCGAGTGAAAAATGGGGCAAACCAGTCCACTGAAATGTGTGTTCCCTCCCATGCTATGATCCCCCCAGAAAATGCCTGTAATCATTGTTCCATTTTTTATCATTTGAAAAAATGTATGCTCTTTATTTTTGAAGGCTACAAGTCACATCGTATTCCAATTTCTGAATTTCACATTGACAGGAGGCAGATTGCAGTGAAGACCATAAACTGACAGTTTAGGGCAAGCATGCTATTGCCTGAGGCAGTCAAGGATGTAGACCACTCCATCCTTCTGACTTAGGACATTCATCCCTCCTGAGGTTCCTTGTCCTTTCTGATGATAGATTGAGAAAGACAAGCAGCACATGGGTAGACAAACACCTCACCCAGGCACTTGGTGCCATTTAACAGTTTCTTCCTGTATTTGACATTTTCATTTCCCTTCTTCACCTCACTCATCGCTAACTGTTTAGATCTTGATTTCTGTACACAACACTAATATAGAATGACAGAATACAAATACGAGCTCCATTACTCATTTTATATGCTGTATATTCTAGCAAAATTATAAAGTGAGCCATGAAAGGAACACTTAAGATTTAATTGAACATTGACCTCATGCAAGTATCATTCAGGATTCATTTTTTTTAATGAAGCAAAGAAACCCAAGAATGTGCAGGTAGGCAGTTTATTGCTTCCATAATTCTTTTGTGAATTTACTACAATCACAATACCACTATCAAAATATACTTTGCATATAAAATAATCTTCCAGACTCTCCTGTTTATTCTGTGTTATTACTGTGTTTTGCTCAGCTGGGATCTTAGTAAAGAGGTTGGAAAGTGCAGTGCAAAACAGCTTCCTTTATAGGCCAAATGTGAGAGTGTTCGTGCATTTTCCAAATCAGTGTTACAGATTAGGCATTCTTCCTGAGAGGTCTAAGAAGATAAAAGCTCATGTTGTAGGGGAAAGAGTCCTTGGTGAAAATGTCTACATATTTTTTGTGTATTCTCTAACTAAGAGACGGAGAGCAGTTAAAAAGCTGGCCATCTCAGTCATTAAGTGGGGAAAAGAAATGCCTTGGTGATAACCTCCGTCTAGTCTCTGAGAGAGGACAAGGTGATGCATGGCTTGATGCTCTTGCTAAGAGTGAGAGTAAGTTCTCAGAAGAACCACAGTAACTATGTGACTCGCTGCGGGAGGTAAGTTCCAAACTGATGTATTCACCAAAAATCCTACCTTTCATGTTGATACCAGTAAGTAATATGGGCCTTTTTTCCCCATTACTGTTCTGTTGACGTTCAGCTTCCCCCTCTGTTTCATCCAAACCTTTTCTTTGAAGATGGGGGAGGAAGCTCTTCTTTTACAGAAGTGTCTTCAGTAACTGATCGCTTATACCTAGAGTTCTCTGAAATAAGGCCAGATTTAAATAGATATAATTATGGTTAATGTTACTGCTATACATCAGTGCAGGGTTTTGATTAAGAGCACTGAAACTATGCAGAGATTTGATCTTGAAATCTGTTGTTACTTGGGGAGACCATTAACTGGGAAAGAGATATCTAAAGATCTTGGATGATTCAAATCATTGTCCCTTTATACGTATTCAGCTTATACTTGGATGGAGGTTTACTTTTTTATTTGTTTATTCTGAGGAGGAGAAGGAAATAATTTTAAAAAGGAAATACTGAATTCATCAGAAATCTACAGCCAAGTGTTCTATCGCTTGCTGTGAGAGCTGGTATATAATTTAAATCTTGATGTGGCAAGAGTAGGTAGTTATTTGGAATAGGAAATAATCTTTATCTACTCAAACCCATTAAAAAGAAAATACAAATGGCATTGATAGGATGAATTAAAAGAAAATGAAGGTTTCCAAAATTCTGCTACTTCTCCCTGTGTGCTGCAGTTCCTGTCATAGAACAGTTTGTAGAGTTGTTGTAATGCACTTTCTTCATGCAGTTTATAAAAATTTAAATGAGGTTCTACAGGATTCTTTAAGCAGAGGGTACCCACCTGCAAACCAAAGACCAGATGTAGCGTGTTCAGTTGTAAAGTGTGTGTGTGTGTGTTGTTTTGTTTTACCTCGTTGAAAATAATGTGAAATGAAAGCTCATCAGCTGTAGATTTTGATTGCTGAAGGACTTAGCAATGTGTGTTAATTTATTCAGGGATTGTGAACAGCTGTAATGGGTTTATTCTTTAGTAGTAGGACAAAAACGTGTGCATCTGTTGCCTTCTATCATTGTAGCCTCCTGATTTTAATATGGACATGTCTCAAGGAATAATCTTATCCCCAGGGGTGCCTAATGGAACCCTTTAAGTGAGGGTGTCTTATTAGAACAAGAGATGATTCTTATTCCTTTGTATATAGCACAGTCAAGGGCAAAACTGCAGCTGGTCCTCTGGGAAGTGTGTTGGTATGTGAAGAAAGACAAAATATATCACTGGTTAGGTCTTCATTTTCGGGTGTCTGTATGTTTGTGCTGTCTATTTAATAGTCTTGCACACTGAGCTGCTATGGGAGAGATCGTGAAGGCAGAGAGAAGTCTGGGTGTTGTGTGCATCTTCCATGTATCTCTAATGCCCTATTCTAGAAAATATGAAATTTGTCATGTTGTCTATTATTACACTGAGGAATTCCTTATACTTGGTTATGAAGCTGTGCTGATTGATGTGACTGCGTTGGGTCTTCACCTTTATTTTTTGGATAGAAACTACATGTAGCATACGGGTGTTTATGCTCCCAGATAGGTGCTATTGCATGTTTAATGTTAATACAGAAAAGCTGTTTGTTGAAATATGAGAATCAATATCATGAGTATTTGCAGATATTTTACCATGGATTTAAAAAGAATAGGTAGCAGGATTCCTTCAAGGAAAAAAAAATGGAAGGGTTAATTTTTTATAACCATCTATAATGTTACTCTTAAATTTTCCAATTTCTCTGCTACTTAGCTACCCTACATTATTTAGAGCATAAAAGATATTAATTTAAAAGACTGATCTCTAGAGATAATCCAGCTTTCCTTTTTAATAAACCATTTAAAATACAGGGCACCTAGCAAGAGTTTTGCAGATAACAGTTCTGATTGCATTAAAATAATTACTTATTTCAGGTTGTATTTTTACAGATTTTTGTACTCTGAGGAGGAATAAGAATCTTGCTGTGCATGACAGGATTTAGATTTCATATGTGATGATACAGCATGAGGTTCCCTTATGGAAAACCCAGGATTCTTCTAGTAATCTATTAGGTTTAGTTTTCAGTATTTATGTAGTAAAATGTTGCATGGCATAAATGTATCAGACCCTCTTTTGTGCTGGCTGCCTTTCAGGTAAAAAATATATGCATACATCCATATATTCCCTCCTCCCACAGCTTTTCTTTACTTCATTACAAATGTCAATTAAAAAATAAATGGGCTTTTTTTTATGTCTATGCAGTGTTTTTGTCTGCTTTGCATCATGTTTATCTTTAAATGTATGTGAAAATGGGGTTAATATATTAAGGTGTTTGCTTCATCATAGACACTCCAATCAGACGCGCATGCTTCCTTGTGCAAGATGCACGTATGTTTAACTTTCAGAGTACAGAGACAATCACAAAAATTGCTCTCTTTATTAGATGAATAATATCTGGACAAGAAGACAAAATCAGTGTATGTACCAAAGAGAATTCTGGATTCTTATGGAAGTAGCAAGATTTGATGGTATTTTATGCTCCAAGAAAGTTTCAGGTATCCCAGTTTTCTCTAGATCTTTGAATCTTAGTTCCCCAGGGAAACAGAACTTCTGTGAAGTCTTAAGTTATAAGAAGTTTGCTAAATAAATTTACTCTGTAACTACCTTCATAAATAGATCCCTGTTGGAGGACAAGGGGAACATCCAGTTATTAAAGGAGCCTTCTTTCAAGCAGCCTTGTTTGTTACTGCTGTGCCTAGAACACTTCTGATCCAAAAATGTGTTAGAGTTTGCTTGTCCTTTATGTCTCATTTGAGGAGCAATCTCAATCTGTTACATTCCCTGAGTCTGCTGGACTGATTACTGGCACTTAACTGGATCTTTAATATTTAATATGGACCTCTATGCTATGTGGAATCTGCCTACTCCCATATGATTTCTAGCAGAGGTTTTTGGAGACTGGCCAGTACTTTCTCAGGGAACAAGGTAGTATTAAATCAGGACAGAATCTGGTGGAAGCTCAGGGAGTGTCATGTGAAATAGCTGAATAAATGAACTTCCGACTGTGCATCTAGTAAAAATGGTTTCTTTGGCTGCCACACTTAAAAAATGTTGGTGGTGTTGCATGCTTCCTCCATTGGGTAAGTGGAATCTAATGACTCTGTTTCCTTCTTTCAAAAGGAACTTATGAGTAGTAATGACTTGATTTCTCTCTTCCTTGCAGCTAAGGGTGAGGAAGTGCAGGTTGGGTTAGGTAACGGATACTGGTCTTGCCAAAGAGGAGGATGAGAATTATCTATTTGCTTGTTGGGAAGGAGCTCAGCTGCTCTGTGACAGACCAGAATGCTGCAATACTTTGTTCCTATGTAAATCACACAGAGACAATGGATGGTCTGCATTTGGCACGTGGTGTCCAGGCCACCTCCTAGATCTGCTGCTCTTTTGCTAAGGCATTTTGGAAGTTTTCCAACCCGTGCCAAATCATAAGGTTGTTTTGGTAGTGTGCTTGCTAACTGATTTTCATCCAGCATAGATAAATTTAAGATGAACTGATTTTTAAAATGACTACTAATTCAGTAATGATAAAAAAAAAATTGATATTTCTGTAAGAAATTATACAAAAGTTTGGTGCCATCTGTGTCTTAGAAAATGTTTGGCATCATATGTTAAATTGCCCATTTCGTTTAGAGTTGCAGAGTGATATCAGGGAAACAGCTATAGCTTCTTCTTGGCTATGTAATGGAATTGTCATTCCCATAAAATTGAGCCAAATTCATTTGAATCATCTTTGCATTTCTGACAGTCACTAATAATGTAACTTCTTGGTCTGAGTGGAATCTATCTGATGGTAGGTTTTAAAAAGAAAGTTCATGATTTCTAGTTGAAGTCTGACTGTTTTAGATAGATTTAATTTTAGTTTTAATCTGATATAATTATCTGTGATAATTATGAACATTGGAACAGGTTGCCCAGGCATCTTGGAGATGGTCAAAACCTGACTGGACATGGTCCTGGGCAGTCTGCTCTAGTGGACCCTGCTTTGAGAAGGATACTTAGACTAGATCTCCTGAGGTCCGTTCCATCCTCAATTATTTTATGATGAACATAAATTATTTTTTCTAGTAGCTCTGGGCATGTTTTCTGAATTTAAATCCTTCCAGCGTTTTGGTATGCTTCTGTGGTTCAGAACACATGCGTTGAAAGTCCACGGGTCTTTCTCTTCTATACCTTTACTTTATCTACTTTTTTTTTTAATGCTCTTTTTATACTGGTGTTTGCGAGGATATGTCTGAACCTGGTGTTTTTTGCTTTTCTCATCTCTCTTCTTGACATGCCTATTCTGCTAGAGGGGTATAAAATTGCCTGAGGAAGCCCAGTGTGGATGGGAGTTGTTACATGGAGCAGCATCTCTCTCTTTCTCTCTCTTGCATAAAAGATCATACATTGGCATACCTTTCCACATAAAATTTTCATCCAGTTATTTATGTGTATTACTAGTCATGATGAAGTTTTCTTGTGGTGTGTCAATAAATACTGGGGAGTTGGGGGATTTAACGTTAGTTAATATTAACATTAAATGTGGATGCTTGCATTGCTGATTCAGAATTCAAGCAGAATATTTTTGCTGATTCTCTCCCTTTTAACTCATTTCACATTTTTACTAATTTATATCACAAGCAAATGATATGTAGCTATGTTGTTTCTGCCTCTTACCCTTCCCTGAATGGGTGTCTAGATTAAGAATCTTAAATGTTTGTGTTTGTTTCATTTATAATGAGGAGGATACTAGAACTTTGATTATGAAACTAGCCAGTGTACTTGAACATTATAAGCAATATAAGCATGTGCTAGGATATGATGAAACTTATGTTTATGGAAGGAGAATTTTAAATGAGCGGTTGCTCTCACAGCAGAATGACAAACAGTAAAGGCAAGAAAGGACATCTGGAATTGCGTTCTCTGGCTGGTGACCTTTACTTTCTCTTAAAGGAACTGGATGTACTTCTCTAATACCAACAACTTCCAAGTTGGTTGGGTGTTGCTCACTGCCCCCTCCTGGAAGGAATAACATTTTGTCATGAGTCCACTACTAAGCTTGTTGTTTATTTAAAAAAATAAATAAATCAATAGCTTTATTACATATTCAGTAATTTAAAGCAGTAGTAGGATGGAGCTGCTCGGGATGAAGATAAGCAAGACCAGGACTAGTGGACACTTAGCATTACTGAAAGATTATACAGTTTATTTCTTCAGGGCATCAGAGAGTAATCTAGCTGCTAAAGGCCAAATCTTTGTTGAAGAGAAAATTAAAAGTATTGGTAGGAGGAGATGGAGGATGTTAGGACAAAGGAAATTATTTTAAGGGGAGAACTTTGAGTCATTTTGGGGGGTTTTGACCAGGTTTATCAAAAATTTTTTTTTCTTCCTACATCTTATACTCTGAAATCAAACTTTGGTGTCCTCTTTTTTTTTTCTTTTTTTTTTTTTCCTTCCTGCACAGAAAGAATCTGTGTAGTAGTTCTTGGCAAATAGTGACTTTAACACAGCCAGGTTTGAAGGAAAGGTAATCCATACTTCTGATTGAGTTGGGTTTTGGTAGTTGCTACAAAATTCAGCAGCTCTTGATACTCCTTCTTCCTGGTGTTCCCCTGCTTCCCTGTATTCCTCCTTCTCCTGGCATACTGAAAGCGTCATCTGCTTCCTTCTTGATCTTCAGAGGGCTGAGCTGCTGAGATATTATTAGCAAAATGTGGTGGGTGGAAGATAGAGAGATGTCAGTGCTCTGGGTGGTTGTCAGAAACCTTTTTCTTGGTTGTTGTTTAAATCTTTCTGAAGAACATTGCAGTGTACTGTGAAGACATGTTCAGGTGTATAAGTGTAATGCAGTTGAAAAGATAAACTCCATACTGTGGACTTAAATTGTACAGGAGCACAGTGGAAATATTTTTGAGATGTACAGCGGATGTCGCATAATAAACAGAAAATAATTTGTACATATATTTATGGGCTTTGAAAATACAGTTTCTGTTGGTACCTGTTATTTCTGTTGCATTTTGAAGAAGAAACAATAAAATGTACTGTAAAGAAATAAATACATTAGAAACAAACCAAACCAAAAATGTTTTATTTAAAAGGCCACAATTTTGTTTAAAAAAATGCCAGTATTGTGAATGGATACATAAAGGCTAAATTGTATTTTGCAAAAGATCTTTTGTTCTAGTTTATCTCTTTATACAGTAGTTTTGTGATCATTAAGTATAGTTTACTTTATGCTGTAAGACAAAAAATACTGTGTGTTTACAAATCTGCACAATGACCTTGAGAGAATAAAATGTTTAGTTCTATTGTATACTTGCAAGTGGCTTTTTCATCTCAAGTCAAGAGTAAAATTCACTGTACACGAAAGAAAAAAAAAAAGGGGGGGGTTGTTCTTGCTTTTTTTTTTTTTAAAGTGTGTGTACAATAAACTAGTTCTTGGCAAACAAGACTTTCAATAGACAATTGGCCTGTAATTGTTTTAAATGGAACCCATATATTCCTTTGTCAGAATACAGAACATTGAAGTTATGAGTCAACTTTTTGTTTCTGAAACAATGTTGTACTTCTAAGACTGATGTGGTGTACTCAGAATGGTTTAGATTCGGCTGCACAACATAATTATCTGCTGCTGGAAAAAAAAGATATTACCTTTACCAAAATTTAGTCTCAAGTGCCTTAAAAATTTAATCACTGTAAAGATCAATATATTAAGTAGTTAGTCAATATTTCGCAAAGCTTAAGGAAGTTTGGAGTTACAGGACTTTAATGACTTATTGAATGGTACTTGGGAGAAAGAGGTTTAAATAAACTAAATGTATATATATATATATTTTAAATTAAGCTTCTGTTAACTGAACAAGGCACTCGGGAAAGTACCTTAAGGCTGAAAAGAAGATTGTTTGTGCAGAAGTCACTTACCAGACATGGAATGCCCCAGAATTATTTGAAATGATCTTATTATAAATGCATAGACTTGCAGGCCTACATGTAAACTGCATGCCAACTCATAAATTATTCATAATAGCCCAAAGGTATAATTATTCAGAGAAGTGAAAATGAAGAAAATTATTTCCTATTATTGTTTGCTTATTCAGATAATTATTTTACTTATTCAGGTTTTTTAATCCTAGATTATTTGAGCATAGCTCACACAACATGCTTACACTTAGCATGTGTTGTCTTGGTGATCTAAAAACAGATGCATGAATCTTATGTGTTAATCTTTTTACAGCAAATTATATATTTTATTTCATTCTTCTGTGTTATGCTTTCAAGTAACAAACTCCTCCTTTATCTCAAGTGGGGAATGAAGATTTGCCATATTCTGACACGAGCTGTAATGCATCAGAGGATTTTAGAAAGGTGCAAAGGTTGATGAAAGTGAGGTTCTCCAAGCTGCCATGTATAAAATATGAGTATAAGGAAAATAAAAGCTCTCTGCATAAAACAGAATGTCAAGTAGAACAAAATTACTTTAGGTCTCGTTTTGCAAACAGCCACATATACAAATGTTTTTACTATTGTGAGTGGTTCCATTGAATACGATTAATCATGTTTTGGAGAGGCTGGAGGACTGAGTTCTTGCCTTAAACACCAAATAGGTGCAAAATTTATTAGAGCTATTTCTGTGCTCTGCAACAATCAGTATAGGCAATGGCCACGTTGCCTTTTTGCTGTTGTATAAAGTGTTTAAGAAGAACAAGAAGATGATGTATTAATTTTTTAAATTAATCTTGGCCACCTTATTCTGTGATCTTTTTTTTCCCCAAGAATTTCTGTTTCTGTGAATGACAGGAGCCTTGAACTGTCATTTTATGCTTTTTCAAGTGTGAGAAAGAGCTAGAACTAATTTTTAAATTGATTTTGGAGCCTCTGTTTTTTTCCCTTTCTTTTGAAGTGTATTCTTCTATTTGGAGGTAGAGTTCATCATGAAAAATAAGTTCTTTGGTGTTCCAGCCCTATTTTACTGTATTGTGAACGGGGGAGTGATTTATTTCTTCTAACTTCAGATGTCTTAAAGTTAGACTTCTTGTCCAATTAGTTATTTAGGCTTCTTCAGCAGTTAGTGGCAGGATACGTCTTGGAGGGTCTCACTTCCATCTCACTTGTCTTAGCTAAGTTTCTTAGTGTGGAATGTATTACTTTAAATAGTGGCTATCTCCTCTTTATTATAGAGGGAGTGCAAATGACAAATTTACACTAAACAGACTTCTAGAGAGCTTAAAACCGGTTGGGGTTACCATATTTTTGCAGCTCAGGCCTCGTGGCGTTCCTTTTCAGACACAGTGCTGCCAATGCACAGTATCCCCACCAAGGCCGTCATAATTTTCATTGCTGTATTGAACTCCAGTAAAGCAGAAACAGATGGGTGCTCTTTGCTTTTCCTTAATGTGTCCCTGCCTTCTTCCACCCCTGAAATTAAAAGACCAGCACTGCAGTTATCATGTAATTCTGTATCAGGAACTTTTGAAGTGGAGTATCAATGTTCGTGTGTTAGTATCTACTCAGAATAGTAAGTAATTTAATAATTCTGAAGAGTCTCAGTAAAAAAAAAAAGGAATTAATAGAAGTATATAATGATCTTGGGAAAATATGTTGTTTTGGACCTAAGTCTTCCTACAGCTAGTTTTCTTTGATCAGTTTGAGGTTGATACACGTAAGTGCATAGAAGTGCTTAGTTATGAATTTCAAAATTCTGAAATTCCTTAATTTTTTTTAAAGTTCCTTTAAGTAATTTAAAAATCAATCAGAAATGTCAAAAGGAAAACTGGATTGATACTTCAAAATGGAATCGTTCACCTTGCTCTAGTCTTCATTTCTTTGTTGACTGAGAAAATCTCAGTTTAGCAGAGGTAATTCTGAATCTCCTTTCTTAGGGAGGGGGCTGTATTTAGCTTTCTGTGGCAGTAGCAGTGGCTGCCCAATCTATTGGTGGGTTTCTGCCACTGCAGGTACTAGCACAGCACTGCATCACCAACAGCAGCGACTCTTGTATACTTAGAGGAGAACAAAATGAGGATCAGAAAAGACTACCTCTTAGAAATCCATCCGGCTCTTACATCTTTATTTCATCAATTATACACTGCTTGTGTTTGCTTTTAGGGGCCTTAACGGCCCCTTACAATACATCTCCACGCTGTCCTGTCATCTCTCGTTCATACAGACAAGCTGATGCCAGCTTCCATCATCTGATGAGTAGAACTGTATATGTCAGTTTATGTGACAGTTTATCATCTCTGTTCACTCTGTAAACCTAATTGTCGGTAGATGGCTGTCACCAGACTTGGATAGAGAAATTTCAATGTAAATAAATAGAAGAATCGCAGAATTTCCTGTTGGCAATGAGATTCTGAAGCTTTTTGTACAAATATTTTCAGACTCTTGGATCCTTAAATCAGTTGACTCAGGTCCACTAAGTTCTGAGGACTCGAAGGTCTGGGGAGCAGCTGGGCTCTTCCCGTCCAGCATCCACCTAAGAACTTTCGCCAGCATCTTTAATTTTCACTTATATTAAACCAACCCCCAAATTAACATTTCTCTAGCCCTATGAGTTGGGTCCTGCTGGCACTAAGGGAGATGACTAGAGATGCACATGGGGTGACTGAGAGTCCAGGGCTAACCTTAGAGAATGTCTAACACTGTGCTAAGCTCCACTGCTTCTCTTGAAAGGTCTTTGTGAAACGGTGTGCAATTCTGCCTTCCCTTCTTATTTCGTGACCTTTAACTGATGTTTCTTCCTCTCTCATCACTCCACTCCCTGCCCTATCTCCTCCCTTCCAGTCATTGCTTTCTCATTTTATGGATGTCTAAATTTTGGGACAGCCTTAACCTTAGCAAAGTTTTGTTAACAGCATCTGTCTTTGAGCTATGCTGAGTTACAGTACACAAGGGAGAGCTATTCACTTTACTGTTTTCCCCTTCAACTTCATAATGTGTTTCCGTACACTTCTCATGTCAGTGTAGATGGAAGGAGGTTACAGAATCAGCCTGGTGTTTAAGCTGATACTTGGCATAAGTATTTTTTGTTGCCAGATGTTGGGGGGGTTGCTGATGTCAAGGTTTGTCACGTCTCTTCTGATAAGTACTCCGAAGAATTCCCAATATTAAACAGACTTGACCTGTTTTTGAGAGGGGTGCTTCATAAACAGTGATTCTGTAATTTTTCTTACTCTTTTGCATAAACAGAGAGTGAAGGGTGTTGGTAAATTGACATATTTTCTATTTGCCTAGTATTGCTTTCTAAACTCCAGTTTAATCAAAAGTTTTACTTGTACTTTTTATGTTGAGTTGACTGGGTTTCTGAGCAGAATTTTATGAAGAGAAAGAAGTTCTCTGAAAAAGTTTAGAAAATGGACAAGAGTGTTAGGAAATGCACAACAACTCAGATGTGCATCTCTTAAAAAATTTTTTTTTGTTCATTCGAGAACTGTGATTGAAAAATATGCACAAATTTAGGGAATGAAAGAAGATGGGGTTGTTCCATCACCCCCTATGAATAACAACCTTTAGGGAAGAAAACATATTGAAAAAATGTGAAGTAAAAAGACTGATGTTTAAATGTTTCTAAACTTTAACAAAATGTGAAAGTTCATCCTTAAGCATTAAAATCTTACTGTGCTCTGGTCTGGTTTCTTTGGCTTGTCCCCTTCCTCTGCTTTCCTCTTCACTTTAACAAGTGATCACATGCGCACCAGCTAAATGTCTGATAAATCTCCAGGCAAAGCTGGGTTGACTTGTGTAGAACTGACTTTAAAAATATTTGATGGAACATTGCTTCAGTCTCTGAATACTTGTCAGCTTAGATTTATTACAGCTGCTCCCATTACAAAGATGTGCACTTTGGTCCTTAGGGATCTTTCTCTTTTGCTGTATAGTCCAAGCTATTGCAATGTCACAGGCAATCAATTATTCACTTTGACACTTTCAGTCCAGCAGAACATTGTTAGACTAACTTATCACCACCACTTCCCGATTTCTTTTTCTCTCTTGTACATAGAAATATTTTTTTGAGTAAAAACACTTGCACTTTTTTTTCTTTTTTTTAATGAATGGATACATGTTACCTTGTATTCATTTGAAACAAAAGCACTGGTGTCTTTGGAAGAATTGTATTGTGTATATCTGAGAAGTAAATGCATCAAGTGTCAATATCTCTCCTTAATATGTATTTTACTTACATTTGATTGTATTTTATGTACTCATAGCCTAAGTTTCTGTATGCACAGGTGAGTAAGTATATCTATATTTCAGATAGTTGTGGGAATATGAAGATGAGAATTTTTAGAAGATAGATGAAATATGTGAACTTTGTAAAAATTATTTTCTTAGGGGTAACTTGGCCTTTATTTTGAAGACTTCACCAGTAAATTCAGAAGGTGTTTTTATAAAATTATAGCTGGCGTGCTATAATGCTTTGTAACTGTGATTTGTAAAAATCTGACAGCAAGTATAATCTCAGTAGACTCTGATATCAGCAGGAAACAGTAATTTTACTAAAATGGGAGGAGTGGGTCCTTGTTAGGGTGTTCTTAATAGCAAGTGCAGGTAATGACTTAGTTACACATTACCTTTGATGGTAATGATGTGAATAAATCGTTGTAAAAAAAAATTATAAAAAAAATTTAATACTGACCCCTTCTGGAGTGAAGTCATTAGGAATTGATGATAAATGAACAATGATTTTATGTTATCAAAAACTTTAGGCAGTTATGCTTCTAAAACTGGAAAAAAAAAATTCAATTACAGCATATCTATTTCTGTATTTGTATCTTAGGAGGTTTGAGGGGAGAAAAAAAGTCTGGGCAGTAGTCAAGATTAAACATGTATTAAAGTGTATTTATTGCTCTCAGTAATATAAACAACTACGTACTCTATGTCTAAGTGGATGAATCATTTAAAATTTCAGTCCACTTCTCTTCCCTGCCCTCAGCACAGAATTTCTCTACTCCCTCCCACCTTTCCCTGCATCTCTGCAGGGAGAGCAGGGTCAAAACAGCAGAACCTTTTAGTGTTACGGGGCTGCTGGGCTATTTAAAGCTCTTCAAAGTGGAGCCCCATAGAGCTGGTCATTTATCACTTCAAAGTGGACTGAGTTAGCACTATGAGGTCAATTAAATGTTCTTTCGATAATTTTCTTTGGTTCTCAGCCTTGGGCTAAAAGAATAAAAGTTGACTTCCTACCAACCCTTATCAGAGAGACTACAGTTGACAAACTTGAAACCAGTTATGATCACGACACGCAGCGCTGAACCCTCCTCCGCTTGTAAACAATTGAGATTCAGATTGACCCACTTTTCCTTTGTATAATAAATCCTTGATTTTCTCCTGTTTTTACTGAACTAATTGAAAATTTAGTTTCAGGAAGAACATCATTGCTTAACTAGATGAGTTTGTTCTGGAACCAAATGATTTTGATTACAAGTATATTCTTACATATTTTTCTAAAGGCATTTATTTGAAGCTCTAGATTTTTATCTTCTGAGTAAAAGAATAAACACAGAAGAAAAATACAATAAAGGAATTGTTTTTTAGTTGTACTAAATAAATGTTTTCAGCAAATATGATAAACTTGAGGACTTCAGCCCGCAGACTAGTTCCGTCCAGAAGCTGAAGTGAGATGGAAGAGAGTGAATCGAATCTTACATAAGATCTGTAAGGCTGTAAGAAAGAAATATCTAATGAAAAATGCACATGGAGGACAAAGTACCAAAATTAACAGCCTTTTACAGTAATTTTTTTCATATAAATGCCTTCTTCCCTAAGGAGAGGGCAATTCTTACTGGAATGTATTTATTATCTCAGAGGAGCCTGGGCTGAGGAGAGCAGGTGATCTCTAAGGTAACTAGACCATTTGAGGTTTCTTATAAAATAATACTAATAATTTGAATTCTCCCCGGAAAGTTAATGACTCCCTGACATTCCTGGAATTTTATAGTGTGCAACTCTGCTTATTAAGCAACCACAGCACACTGTTTCAGCTGCAGTTTCCATGTTGTTGCAGAGGATTCGGTACACAGTATGTTACAAAAAAAAAAAAAAAAAACTTTTGGAGGTGACAGAGGTGCATCTTTCTCAGATGCAGACCGTATAAGCTGTGTTCATCTTACTCTGCACATACTAAAAAAGAAAAAGTGTGCTCTGGGCTGGGTCGGTTTTGGCATGGGGGTCCTACACAAGCCTGGGAGCTACTAACATACCTTTCATAAGCGTGACAATGCACCATTTGTAGTTACCATGTTCTTAGTGATAGGCATTAATGTAATTGCCGCCATGTTTTCACCAACTTCCTTCAACCTGCTGTTATTATCTTAGGTAGGTATTGATTCAAACCCATTGTGTCTTAAAGTGCATGGAAAAAAGAAAATTAACTCTGAGAACACTTACAATTTAGTAACAGTCTTCATTGCTAATACATTTTTCTGTGCTAGCTAAATTGATTTATTTCACTTGAGTTAGACAAGCAAGACGTTGATACCTTAGTTTTTCTATTCCATGAAATGTACTTCTGAGTGAGTGTTCAAGTGTTAAACAACAGGCATATCTGAACAGCTATACCATGTTTACAATTTACTGCTGCCTGATTTTCCACTAAAGTTTATATTAAAACTTTTCTATTCACGAGATTATTTTAGTAGATAATACTTTAGTAGATATTGATTACATAAAGCTGTGCTTTAAAGTTAATTCATCTATTCTCTCAGATGACTTCAGATTATTTTTAGTGAAAGTCTTTCAACCATTGGAGAGGATCTGCAGAGTGTGGAATATTTTCTTTTGGGTTCTGTATTCATATTATTGGATTGGAAGTTCTGATTTGGATTTAATTCTTTTTTCAGTTTTTCAAAAACTCCAACTTGCTACATTATTTTGCTTTGATTGTGGGTGCTTCTTATTATTGTGGTCTTTATTTTTTTTTCCTCCTGTCTAAACCACCTTTGAGAGATAAATGTTAGACTTGGCCACAAATTATTTGTGGTTGAAGCTTAGTTGGGGGGAAAAAATTAAAATATTCCTAACAAAGCAGGTGATTCCCATGAAATTTGAAGACTAAAATACGGATTTGTTGGTGTCCAGAAATTTTAGCCAAATACCTATTCATTGGGCAAGGTGCTTCAAGTTTGAAATCCTTTAGAATGCATTTTGTTTCTTTGGGATCTGAGACTATTAAGTTATTTTTAAATTACTATTTCAAGCCGCTGAGGGCCTTTTACAGTTCTCTCTAGTATTAACTATCCTTGCTTATTTCAGTTTTGAAGATGAAGTTATAGTGAACCAAGAGGAGAGAGAACAAATTTTTTAGACAGCCACAAGATTTAAGAGAGGCCGTTTGTCAGTAGCTAGTCAGCATTATGAAGACAAAATTTGGTATGTGATTAACTTACATTTTCTTGGGTTTTTTTCCAGCTCTTCATTGTGAGAAACAGATGCTCAGTTTCTTTTGATATGCTTGCAAAGGCAAGCTTAATTAGATAATCATTCATCTGCTATTTGTGTAAAACCCCATAGATTTATCCTGTGCACTCTTGTGATCGTGCTTTCTGTAAAGGGTTTGTTTAGTGTTCAGTTTTAGGATACCTGTACGGTAAATTTCAGTGCTTGAGATCTAGTTTAAAATCATAATTAATTAAGTCAGTTTTGGGTTTCGTGTTTAAGTTGAGTGAGCCAATGTGCAGGCATAGTGTATTGCTCAAAGAGATCAATACTTTCACAAGAGTGCTTGATTGATGGAAGTGACCAAATACATGTTGTTAGCTTTGATTTTGAACTTCCTATCTACTTCCCCTTTTCAATCAAGGAAAATCCAGTAGATAACTATATACTTG
Organism: Apteryx mantelli; assembly: GCF_036417845.1. NCBI lineage: Eukaryota > Metazoa > Chordata > Aves > Apterygiformes > Apterygidae > Apteryx > Apteryx mantelli. The sequence goes on from NC_089979.1 coordinate 55,586,024, forward strand.
AGGTTTTGGCTAAGCAATTTCATTAAAAAAGGGAGAGCCATTTATTTTTCTTTCCTTTGAGCTTTTGTTCAAAGTATTCTCTCAGTTTTACTGGGGTGTGTTACATAGGTTATATGGCAATACATTGCTTATTTGGTTCACTGCCTTGGTCATTAGTGATAACCTTATTTTATCCTATTCTCTATTTTATGGCTCATGGTCTGCCAGGTTATTAAAATCCTATGGCTTAAATGAAATCTTGATCTTACTATAAGGACATACAGGTGAAAATGAATGCTCTGAGACTGGACCAGTCCCCTCTAGCTATAAGCTATTGGAAATAGTATGGGGTGAAAAAATCACTACAGTAAGAAATGCTTGTCCTTAGAAAAGTGAGATAGGAACAATATGAATCTGATGTTTCTAGAGAATGAAAGGTTCAGCTTTGTGCATTAGTTTTATACTTCTGTTGAGAATGAATTGGATCATGGTCCATTTCACTGTCTTCATGAGACTCCTTTCTCTTGTGCTGTGTCATTAATCAGTTTGTGTGCTTGACTTTTCATAAGGTTATTCAGAAAACAGCAAGATTTGCTGGTAAACAGGACTGGAATCCCAAAGGGTATAGAGGGTATGTCTTGAGTTGCTGGGACACAGATACCTGACTTTGCTTCTCCCACATTGAGTTTAAAGTTAAAAGCAGTGGAGTGCATATTGCAGAAACACCCAAGTTTGCTGTATATGAGACATCTCAAGGTCAGATGCCATATAGCTTTCAGGCATATTACTGCATGATTACTGCTTCTGGTAGCATTATCGTTCAGATATCAGTTTGAAATTCTGTTTGTTAGGGGTGTACTTGTGCCACCTTTTACTGTGTGGTGTTCACTGATGATTTATTTCCATAGTGTCAATGAAAGAGAAGTTGCTAGTGTGTAAAATCAAACCTTGAGAATATTACAGCTCTGTTTTAGTGATATCATTAATGCATATAGTCCAAGAAGAGGATTGTAGGTTTCTGAGATAAATATGAAAATTAAGTTCTTCATGCTTAACTTAATTGCATACCTGGGCCATCTTGGCAAAGCCTTATTAGGGAAACACTTTAAAGAAAACTTTGAGAAATTGAATGGCATCCAGAAAGACAGATGTAGGTGGAAGAGCTGGAATGCTCTGTGTAATCTTTCTGATATCACTCATCTTGAGAAATACCCAGAACTTCTTTCTCAACTTGGAAAGAGTGCGGGGGAGGAGAATTTCCAACAGATACAAAGAGTGTTTTAGTTTTGAGGAGTTGGGTTGGGGGGGAAGGTTGGAAGATCTGAGAAGTTACAGATAAACTAGCCTTTAGAGGGTAATCTTGTTAGTGATTAAAATGGAACTTAAATAGGGAGCGACTCTCAAAAGCTTTGAGTGCTTGCTTTTAGGTCTGACTATACAGACAACTCCACTTGTTCTCAGACTGCAAAAAATGCCTTGCCCTACCATGTCTTGCATCTACATGAAAAGGTTCCATTTGTTTTAGAACTTAAATTCTGGAAATACAGGGGCAGTGTCAAAGAGAAGACATTCCCTGTTGACATTAAAAGAAGAAATAGCCAGGCTCCATGTATAATGTGTTAATCAAACTGAGCGTATGTGAAAGTTAGCCTATGGTGCCAAACTTATGAAAACAAACTATTGCATCAGTCTTCCTCCCTTCCTTCTTTGTCTGCCTTGTCCAGTCTTATCAAAGACCCAGACTCTCAGCTTTCAGCGGTTTTCTGTTGGCCTATCTTCAGCTTTACGTGAAGTCACAATTTTCTTCTTTTTATCTCCTAATTCAAAGTTAAACTTAATTATGCAAAGGGTATCCATTTCCAAAATACTATTTCTACAGACAGACCGGAAGACCTCTGGTAGCTAGCAGCTTGTTGTTCGGTTTCATTACACTGATATGAAATATCTTCGGCATGACGAGGAAGACCAAAGCTCTCTTTCTTCACAAAATTTCTGGTGCTGGATTCAGTGTGAGCCCCATTGATTGTATGTTGTCTATAATCTCTTTAATAGGTGATATAAAACCTGGTCTAATGTATGGCCAATCAGTAGGAGGAAGGGTGCATTTTATGTAATTTTAATTTTAATGAAATGCTCAGAATTAATTGCCTGAAATGTTAGGGGAAAGAAAATAAAATGTAGAAGTAATGGACCTCTTACCATCTCCCCCTTAGGCCTGTGCATACTAAGTAGGTGAGAAGTACTCTTAGCCAAATAAAACCTCTGGTGGACGGGTGTAACAGTAATTTTGTGGTTGCATATTCAGCATACTTAAAAATGAGAGGTGAGCTCAGGAACCTTTTGAATATTCTTGTCATAATCAGTGACAGACGGGGAAAGGAAAGTTTTTGTACTTAAGGAGAAAGGATTGTTGCTTTAAATCTCTGGCTGTAAGACCACCCACGATTCATTCTATCTGATTATCTGGGATCTTTTATAATCTTTAGTGTGTTAGGCCTCATAGTGCTCTTTCAGGAGAAATGATTGTACTACTGCTTTTTTAGATCTGAAGCCAGGGACTACAGGACAAAACTCAAAAGGTTTTCTAGTGTAGCAGTGTCATCCAGAAGTGTGAGAGCTACGGGTATTTGCATATTCCAAAATGCATATAACAGATATTGTATATACTTTATATTCTCTGCTTACTCTGAAGTGCTAGTTATGTGCTAGTTTAAGTTCAGTATATGTGCAATTACACTGGAACTAAAATGCTTTTGCTAACAGTTTATTTCCCTTGCCGAATTGGGCACAAGTTTATGCTGGGGCTTTTGCTGGCAGAGCTACACCAGCAAAACTTTCATCTGTGTCTTCCCTGATGTCATGCAAGAAGCATGTCACAGGGTGCCACATTGAGCAGCGGGTTCCCGAGTCCCCGTGCAGCACCCATTCTTGTGTTTATTCTCTGTAGTGGTCAGAAAATCAGGAACAAGTGAGAAATTATGTGGATTATGATGAAATAAAAATGTGTTTTATCTCTGCAGATGAGTTCTGGAAGCTTGGTTATTTGTTTAGTCAACTAGGGATGCTCTGCATGCTTGAGATCTAACACATACTTCATCTCTCTCTGAGACCTAAATTTAAATCCAGCACCCGAGAATATCATGCAGATTTGTACACTTGCTGGTGGATTGTGGTTCCATGAAACAATGAAAAGATTATGCTTATCCATACTTATTCCATCTGTAACAGATGTAATATTAATAATATTTTTTTACTTAAATCACTCAGCTGTAATGCAGTGCAAATTAACCGAAGTTAGGAATATTCTTCATTTTAGCATTTCAGAGCACCTCAGGCAAGAGAACACATCTGAATGATTATCTCTTGTAGAGGATATTGAGATAGGTGCTTTCTTTTTTTGCATACGATGTGATTTTCAGTGAAATGAAATCATGTTGCAGCATGTTCTTTCCACTGAGGCAGGCTTGCTGGCATGTTGACTGAAGCACTCGTTTTGCAATTTTCTTTATAATTTGTGATACAGAACTTGGGGCTTTGAATGCATGCTATTATGTAGTGAGAAGATATTGTTAGGCTCCCTCTTACTGCTGTGGAAAATTCCTTCAACTGTGGAGAATTGTTGGTAGCTGAAACGTTAGCACAGTTGTTGTCTCTTGCAGCCTCCTGCACCATTGGGCACCTTCTGCCGTCCAGGAGGCCCATTGGGAAAGGGAGTGAGAGGAGCGATACTGCAGTTATTTCCAGCACGCTGATGGTCTGGCCCAGGTTAAGTCTGGTCAACAGAGTAATCCCCCTTGTACTTTAAATCACTAATGTTTTTCCATTTGTATGTAATTGAAAAGTCTGAGCTGTTGTACTTATTGCTCAGACAGGTTAGCAAGTTCAGCTGAAGTTGCTCATTTTTTAAGGCAAAGTCTGAATGTATTTTGATCACTAAAGAATTAGCTGTAAGTTTCTGTTTGAAGCATGTATAAAGGAGAATATGGTCAACAATTACACAAAACCTTTCTCCACTATTATTGCGTCTGTTGATTAGACAGATCTTAGACATTAGCACAGATATGGTACATTATATTATATAAGCCATATGTTATATTACATAAACTGTTTAATTACTGGCCTAAATTTCCATATAGGTCTCTAGATGAATGCCATACTTCATCTGCAGTAAGACAAAATGAGAGGCCCTGACATATAGAACACCAACTTATAACTTTGTATTACTAGAAAGCTTTTCTGGACTTACCGTTTTCTTAAGAGGTTTTAGAAGTAAAAATTTATGTATTATTTTGAATATATTTTGGAAGAATAATTATATAATTTATATAAATTTCCAGTATTTCCAATGTACGTGTGTGTTTTCTGCTGAGAGTATGGGTATGTTACTGTCTGCTTCTTGTAATAGGATTGTGTATATATTTAGCAAATGTTTTAAAATAATCCTTTTTTATTATTTTTCAATATGATAATATTTCTTTTTAAATGAACAACATGTGTGTCTAACATGTATTTTTCAAGAGTCAACAATTTCTGTGAAAGCTGTCATGGTGTAATAGCATTGTATGAAAAGCTGCTTTTCTTCATAAACCCTTATATTTAATCCCTCAAAGCAGCAAGCAACATACTGGCTGGGGAATTAACTTCAGATTGAAAATAAAGAAGAGGCCAAAATTAATGATAACTACAGAAAGCTGAAGATGTAATATAATTCCAGTAGGAGAGTAAGAGTTTGCAAAGCATGTTGCAATATTTGCTTTATGAAGAATAGTTACTGCAAAAATCAATGTATTTCATATGCCTACAGAAAACCACATTTTCCGGTAAATGTGTTCTTAAACTAATACTCTTGTAAACATACAGGAAATAAATTTGTGTGGTTATAGTTGGAATGATACTGGCTAGCTATCTGGTGTTAGAATATGAAGCTGATAATGCAGTGTAATATAAAATTAATTACAATGGTTTGACTTAAGGTTTCTATTTCACAGTATGAGATACTCAAATAGAAAGGGAAACAGGAATTTACAGCTGTCTTGACTGCTCCAGAAAATACTTGAACAGTTGAATTTCTTCCTAAAATAGTTCAATTTCATGTGATTGAGGTAATATACTGTATGCATCTGTTATAAGTCAAGATGTGAAAGAACTCAGTTCTAAAATGGACTTTTTTAAAAAAAAACGTTGTCATAATCTGTGTTGCAGACAAATCCTAGATCAGAAACTATTGTTGGCCTGTATTTTGCCTGTCCATAATTCAGAGAAAGAATGCTTCCGTAAGAAAACAAACCAACCTTCCTGACAAATTCTTGTGCATATTCCGCTTATTTAACCAGCATAGAGGAGTGAGAGTTATTTTATTCCAAGCTGTATTGTGGGAATCCAGAGCTGTGTATTTCAGGCCTACTTTACTGACAAAAATATACACTAATAGAATATTAGTATTAGAAAGTGCTGTCTCAACCCCTGCCTTTTCAGGCCTTTCCTCTTCCTTGTCTCTGGTTTAGTCAGTAGTCAACATTGGTTCTTGCATAATCTGAACTTTCAGATTTTCTCCTTACTTTTTGTAGATAAGGGTGTAGTCTGAATTGTTGGAGATAGGTTGGAGATTATTATTTCTCCTTCTATTGGTGATGCAGTGAAACTAAAAGCTGTGGAGGAGAGTCTGAGGAGGTGAGACCTCTCCTCTGGACCAGCTCAGCTCTTAGATCTGTCATGGGCTTCCAGCCTGAGGTTTGGGAAGGTTCAGGAGTTTGTCCAGCTGTTCACATTGGGATATTTGCATCCACCTTTCACTTGCACTGTGTATCCATGCTGCAGGAGACTGCCTTGATACCAAACGTGCACCTTTTTCATTATTTGTAGAAACAGTCCTTACTGCCGTGGTAGTGCCCCAGATCCACTCCTCTGTGCGCCTTTGAGGTTGGGTGGGATTGAATCCTGCAGGCTCACGGCAATACCGGGGTCATAACGTGAGGATCCCAGCTACACGCCGCAGTCCTTCCTTAAAACTGGTGGGGTTGGTTCCTTAAAGCTTGCTGCTGAGATGGGCCCGTGCCGTGTTGCAGGACCCGCTGTCACTCGCAAGAGCTGCTGGGCACAAAAGAACCTGGTTCATCTTTTTCTGCCTTTAAACTTCAAGCATAACAGAGCACCTTTTGAAAATAGTAGATTAATTTGAAAACTGGAAAATCCATTCTGATATACCAGATACATATATATAGGTTACCTTTTTAAAAATTAAGTACATAGTAACTGTGTTCAGCGTGCATGGATACAGTATTGCCAGTATCAAAATAAAAACAAAATTTTATTTGGAAAATGTGCACAAAACCCAAGAGAACAGTAAAATGATTATGCAAATACATAAAGGTATTCAAGCAATGCAGCTGTCAAGATAATATCACAAGCAGAAAGAAAAGACGCTTTCATCAGATCTCCAAATAATAATTCTTTACATCACGTTGCACCAACAGTACAGGAACTTAACCTCCAAAGAACTATTTATTTTATTGAGACTAGAAACAGAGCTTGTTACATTTTAGTAGTTTATACTGGGTATCTGTATACCATATTTTGGAAGAAAATGCACCATAAATTAATGCTGCATCTTCAAATACACATTAGAAATTAATCTAAAAGTTACATAATTTAATCAGCATCATTTAAATCTCTTTTGACAATGAAGCCAATACAGTGTGGGAAGTTAAGTAGAGGAGTTTATTAAAACAAATGGATGTGATCAATTCCAAGCTTTCTCAATCTTAGCCTGTATACTAGAGCAGGAATAAGCATTGCATAAGGGAACACTTTAATGACAGAATCCTCTTATCTCTGAAACCCAGTAATAAAAATAGTTATTATTGTCTGGACGCATCTGGCTGAGCCTTGGTATTAAGTACCACAAATAGGAATCTTGCCTTTTTAAAGAATGACTGACTGTTCAGTGCCGTATTGGCTGGGAGGGAAAGCTGCAGCTTTGTTTTGTGCAGACCTTCATACACAGCTCAAAAGGTAAAGGCTGTAATGATATTTTTGAAGAATTCATGAATATTTCTTTTATAAACTTTTTAATGCTGGCTTACTCCAGGCTTATACCAAAATAGTTCTGATTATCTTACCGGGGAGTGGAAGATGGTATGGTCTGTGTTACAGAAAATTCAAAATATCTTTACTGGGGAACAGGTGGCAGCATAGTTTTGTTGAATATTGTATAAGAACATACAGGACTGTATTCTTGTCTGAGTTCACAATGTTCTGTCTTGATCCTTTGAAAAAACTTACTTGTGAAATGTTCCCGGGTCTGCCATAGCAGCCTGATTCTTTCTGATGGGTTTTGGAACAATGAGTAGTGGCTTCTCTCTGGAGAGTCCTCTTAAACTGAGAAGTTTAAACTAGCGTTAAGCAATTTTAAAAGGAGTTGCTGATCAAACATTTTTTAACAGAATCTTTTGGCTTTCGAAGTTGGTGTCTCATGTAGCACCCAGTCTGTTTGCCTTCAGAGGCAGGGTTGATGTTTTTTTTCACTCATTACTTCAGTCTTTACAACCCAGTTAAGCAGTGTGTTTTAATGCAAGCATATTGTTATGTGGCCAGCTCAGTTAAATAGTGAGGCTCTTCAGAGCCTAATCAAGCATATATTTAAATCGCTTTATTGATTTTGGGCCTGGGTTAGTAATGTGGAAGGCTCAACCCAAAGAACAGAGAGACCAAGAGAGAGTTCTTCAGCTGGACGTTGTCCTCTTTTCGCGGGAACCACAGAAAATAATACTGTAAACTATGTAAAATGCCTTTATCTGCTTTGCATAATGAAATACAGCAGTGTAATTTATTGCTTTCCACCAAGTGTAGTCATTACTGTCTTCTCTTCATCTGGCTCATCTTTTCTCTCATAGTCAACATGTAAGATTTAACATTTCTATTTTGTGTGTTCTGAATATTTCAAAATGCAGGTCAGTGGCCTAGTCTGTGGGGAGACAAAGCTCTGCCTGTGATGTGTTACCTGCCATTACTACTTCTGAGAGATTCAGTTTATCCTGCTCCACAGTATACTTTGAAGAGTGGTGGTGAGGATTAGAATCGACAGAGGAGAAAAGAGAGACTTGGAGAAGTCCTTACTGGTGCTGGCCTTTACTTTCTGCCTTGTGTGGAAAGAGCTGACTCCTTCTGGAAGTTCAAACTTCAGCTCCTGCAGTCTGTAACCTCCCATGTCAACTCTTTTCTGTTGACTGGTTCTAGGCCATCAGACAGACTTTCCTACGTGAAAAAAACACAGGGAGTTAAGTGAACCTGGGTTTAAATATGCAGCACCACTTTTGTAGTTCTGAGCTTGAGAATTCTCTATGTGAATTTAGATGTAACAATGGTGTCTTAAAATCTACAGTGTGTCTGTAACATCTACCTAAGTGAAATTCCCGAATCATCAGAAGCATTTAATGTATCTCTTCTAATGTCTCCCCTTCCAAAATACGTTGTTCACTGCTCCATTTCAGTCTCTGAGCTTTTCTTAATCCTTTCTTTTGTATCCATTCATCCTACCAGGAAAAAAACCCAACCCACCAAGTTAGTAGCATCGTCTAGGTTAAATAAAATCACCATATCTTCAGGACATTTCATCCACCTTACTGCGAATAACAGAGTCGGCACTGATTCACTTCTTTCAATGCAGTGGTTCTTGTTAACAGAGTCCATATGATTAGTAAACTGAGATTTTTCAGAATTGCAGATAACGATCCTCTGACTACTTTAAACCAAACCTGAAAATACTTAGAAGTTAAAAACCATCAACTGCTTTGAGTGACCTTGGGTTCATGGAAGTGCTTCAGAAGACTGGTTTATTTTTTGCCGTGGGGATGGGCAGCCATATGTGTGAACAGTTTTGTGTCCAAATATTTCTGTTTACGACGGTTGCTTACATTTGCGTAAATCAAGTGTTCAGTGGTAGGACGCCTCTGTTTCTTCGGTCATTATTGCTATTAAGCAGTCTCATCAATGGTTTTGAGCTATGGTATAAATTTGCAGAATAACAAGTCTTTGTGAACAGCCATAATACTGTTGTTACTTGCCATTACTTACTGGCTGGAGGAACAGCCTATTTCGTGTACTTCATGTAGACTTTGGGGGAAGATCTTTCATTTCTGGGTATGCTGAAGCTTTTGTTTTACATGATGAAAATGGTGGAATGGCATATTACAATAATTATGAGTGTCTTCCTGGCTTTCAATTAATAAGATTTCCTATTAGCTGTCACTTAAGTTCATACTGATCTAAATGACTTTAGCTTAATCTTAGTCCCATAGAAGTCACTAATTAAAATGGCTTTTATGCTGTTTTTAATTATTTGAAAGAAAACTGTTTTGTGCTGATGGATAGGTTCTGAAAGTTACTTCTTAGTGATGGGGTTTAGTGTTGCTAGGTAGTCATAGTAGATTTGATAACCTAATTAGTATTTTTGTATAGTTTATGAGAAAGCTATTATCATTAAGAAATTGTCATCATTATTTGATAATTTAACTGATATAGATAAATATTGGCAGCAATATTGACTTGACACCTAACAAGGCTTAAGACCATAAGAAATATTGCATATTTTTGATATAAAATGAGTTCCTCCATAAATTTCTTTCCATGTCTCCCATACAACATTGACAACACTATTAATATTTGAAATTTCAAGTGTCAGCCATAGCTGTGTACTGATTTAATCACTTATTGTTAGTGTTGACATTTCATGTGAAAATTTGAATACCCCTAGAGAGTATGATCTGATCATTTCTTCTTGAGCAGATTTACTTTTCAGTGTAGGAACTGTACACATCTTTTAAAATACATCTTCTGGGAGCTGCATTCTCTAAGATCACATCTGAAGAAAAGAAGTTTTGTGGATATAAATTATTTAACCACATCTTTGTATAAACACTTTCACATATTCAGTCCAATTGATTTAATAAAATCATAGGCACAATGAGTTTTGAATCTTGATCCCCACCTCCACAGTTCAGAAATTTCAGTGTGCATGTTAGCTTCTCTTACCTTGTGGTAACAGACCTGTAATGTAGTTTACTTTTGATTCTTCAAAGCAAGATAGGAGTTATATTCGCATACAGAACTCCATATGATATATGTTATTAAGATACATGATATACGGTATAGGCTATACAGTACTACTTGAATTGATATACAGTACTAACATGATAAAACTGGTAATCTTTTGTCTTTCATGTAGCAATACATATGTATATGATATTTGAAAGAGCAGCTTTATTAAGCAGAATAGTAAACCATACTGTATAACTGGTAATTTTTACATAGAATATTGTATTTCACAGAATCACAGAATCGCTGAGGTTGGAAGGGACCTCTGGAGATCATCTACTCCAACCCCCCTGCTCAAGCAGGGTCACCTAGAGCACATTGTAAAGGATCGAGTCCAGGCAGCTTTTGAATATCTCCAGAGAAGGAGACTCCACAACCTCTCTGGGCAACCTGTGCCAGTGCTCTGTCACCCTCACAGTGAAAACTGTCACCCTCACAGTGAAAAAGTTTTTCCTCATGTTCAGATGGAACTGTCTGTGTTTCAGTTTGTGCCCATTGCCTCGCATCCTGTCACTGGGCACCACAGAAAAGAGTCTGGTCCCATCCTCTTGACACCCTCCCTTCAGATACTTGTACACGTTGATAAGATCGCCTCTCAGCCTTCTCTTCTCCAGGCTAAACAGGCCAAGCTCTCTCAGTCTTTCCTCGTAAGAGAGATGCTCCAGTCCCCTAATCATCTTTGTAGCCCTTCGCTGGACTTGCTCCAGTAGGGCCACATCCCTCTTGTACTGGGGAGCCCAGAACTGGACGCAGTACTCCAGATGTGGCCTCACCAGGGCTGAGGAGAGGGGGAGGATCACCTCCCTCGACCTGCTGGCAACACTCTTCCTGATGCACCCCAGGATGCCATTGGCCTTCTTGGCCACAAGGGCACATTGCTGCCTCATGCTTAACTTGGTGTCCACCAGCACTCCCAGGTCCTTCTCCGCAGAGCTGCTTTCCAGCAGGTCAACCCCCAACCTGTACTGCTGCATGGGGTTATTCCTCCCCAGGTGCAGGACCCTGCACTTGCCTTTGTTGAACTTCATGAGGTTCCTCTCTGCCCACCTCTCCAGCCTGTCCAGGTCTCTCTGAATGGCAGCACAGCCCTCTGGTGTATCGGCCACTCCTCCCAGTTTTGTATCGTCGGCAAACTTGCTGAGGGTACCCTCTGTCCCTTCATCCAGGTCATTGATGAAGAAGTTGAACAAGACTGGACCCAGGACTGACCCCTGGGGGACACCGCTAGCTACAGGCCTCCAACTAGACTCTGCACCGCTGATCACAACCCTCTGAGCTCTGCCATTCAGCCAGTTCTCAATCCACCTCCCTGTCCACTCATCTAGCCCACGCTTCCTGAGCTTGTCTATGAGGATGTTATGGGAGACAGTGTCAAAAGCCTTGCTGAAGTCTAGGTAGACAACATCCACTGCTCTCCCCTCATCTACCCAGCCAGTTATTTCATCAGAGAAGGCTGTCAGATTGGTTAAGCATGATTTCCCCTTGGTGAAGCCATGATGACTACTCCTGATCACTTTCTTGTTCTCCCCATGCTTGGAGATGGCCTCCAGGATGAACTGCTCCATCACCTTTCCAGGGATGCAAGTGAGGCTGACTGGCCTGTAGTTCCCTGGGTCCTCCTTCTTGCCCTTTTTGAAGACTGGGGTGACATTGGCTTTCTTCCAGTCCTCAGGCACCTCTCCTGTTCTCCATGACCTTTCAAAGATGATGGAGAGTGGCTTAGCAATAACATCCGCCAGCTCCCTCAGCACTCGTGGGTGCATCCCATCAGGGCCCATGAATTTGTGGGTGTCAAGTTTGCTTAAATGATCTCTAACCCACTCCTCCTCCACCAAGGGAAAGTCTTCCTTCCTCCAGACTTTCTCTCTTGCCTCCAGGGTCTGGGGTTCCTGAGGGCTGGCCTGAGCAGTAAAGACTGAAGCAAAGAAGGCATTCAGTAACTCTGCCTTCTCTGCATCCTTCGTCACCAGGGCACCCACCCCATTCAGCAAAGGGCCCACATTTTCCCTAGTCTTCCTCTTGCTACTGATGTATTTGAAGAAGCCCTTCTTGTTGTCTTTGACATCTCTAGCCAGATTTAATTCCAAACGGGCCTTAGCCTTCCTCGTCGCATCCCTGCATACTCTGACAACGTTCCTATATTCCTCCCAAGTGGCCTGTCCCCCTTTCCACTTTCTGTATACTTCCTTCTTCTGGTTGAGTTTTGCCAGGAGCTCCTTGCTCATCCATGCAGGTCTCCTACCTCCTTTGCTTGACTTCCTACTCATAGGGACGCACCGCTCTTGAGCCTGGAGGAAGTGATGTTTGAATATTAACCAGCTCTCTTGAACCCCCCTTCTTTCTAGAGCCCTAACCCATGGGATTCCTCCAAGTAGGTCCCTGAAGAGGCCAAAGTTTGCTCTCCTGAAGTCCAGGGTTGCGATCCTACTTGGTGCCCTGCTGCCTCCTCGCAGGATCCTCAACTCCACCGTCTCATGGTCACTGCAGCCAAGGCTGCCCCCGACCTTCACATCTTCCACCAGTCCTTCTTTGTTAGTATGAGGTCCAGCAGCACACCTCTCCTTGTTGGCTCCTCCACCACCTGTGTCAAGAAGTTGTCACCAATGCTCTGCAGGACCCTCCGGGACTGTTTGTGCCTAGCTGTGTTGTCTTTCCAGCAGATATGAGGGTGGCTGAAGTCCCCCATGAGAACCAGGGCCTGGGATCGTGAGGCTACTTCCAGCTGTCTGTAGAAGGCCTCATCGACTTCCTCTTCCTGATCAGGTGGCCTGTAGTAAACACCCACAACAGTGTCACCCATGCTAGCCTGCCCTTTAATCCTTACCCATAAGCTCTCAACTCGCTCTTCATCCACCCCTAGGCACAGCTCAATACATTCCAGTTGCTCTCTCACATAAAGAGCAACTCCACCACCTCGCTTTCCTGGCCTGTCTTTCCTAAAAAGCACGTAGCCATCCATGACAGCACTCCAGTCATGCGAGCTATCCCACCATGTCTCTGTAATGGCAATGAGATCATGGCCCTGCGACCGCACACCCATCTCTAGTTCTTCCTGTTTGTTCCCCATGCTGTGTGCATTGTTGTACAGGCATTTCAGGGAGGTGATCAAGCATGCAGGTTTCCCAGGAGGGATGCAAGAGGATCCTCCATAGCCACATCCCACGCGCACTTCCCTGGCTGCATTCACCTGCTGGAGGCATCCTGACTTGAACAGTCTTTTGCCAGCTACCCTGGCCCTATAATTCTCCCCTTCCGCCGTCTTTCCTAGTTTAAAGCCCTCCTTACCAGGTTGGCCAACCTGTTGGCAAAGACCCGCGTGCCGCTCTTAGTGAGGCGGATCTCATCTCTCCCCAGCAGTTGTCGATCTTCAAACAGGGTCCCATTGTTGTAGAAACCAAAACCCTGTTGCCAACACCAGCGGCGCAGCCAGTCGTTAACTTGGAAAGTCCGTCTTCTCCTCCTCTCATCCATCCCCCTCACTGGCAGGATTGAGGAGAAGATGACCTGGGCTCCCAGACCCTTGACCACCATCCCCAGAGCTCTGAAATCCTGCTTGATGGTCTCCAGTTTGCCCTTGGTGTCATTAGCACCCACATGGAAGAGCAGCAGTGGGTAATAGTCCGAAGCGTGGACAAGCCTTGGCAGTCTTTCCATGACATCTCTCACATGAGCCCCTGGCAGGCCACAAACCTCTCTAGACATGAGGTCAGGTCGGCAGATAGATGCCTCCGTCCCCTGCAGCAGGGAGTCCCCCACAACAATCACCCGCCGCTTCTTCCAGGTGTTCCAGCAGGGCACAGGGTCTGCTGTCCCAGTTACTCCCCTTGCAGCCATGCCCATGTCCTCCTCATCCTGGAGGGCACTAAACCTGTTCTGCAGCTTCAGGTCTTCAGGAGGAGTAGGAGCCTTTCTCCTCCCACGAGCAGTGACCAGTTTCCAGCCTTCTTCTATGATGTTATGATGTACCATTTCACACGGCACAGAGCCCTCTGGCAACTCCACTGCTGTGGGGGGTTGGGACTCCCAAAGCTGCAGTCTCCGAGAATACCCTGTCTATCTCTTGCTCATCTTCCTGGATGCTGCGCAGCCTGCTGACCTCCTCCTGCAACTCCCTTACCTGATGACAACTCATCAACAGCAGCACACCTCCTGCAGGAGAGCTGACTGCCAGCCCAGGCCTTCCGAAGGGGCCCCAAGCACTCCCTGCAGCCTGAGACCTGTAGAGCTGCATCTGCTGTCAGAGGGTCAGTCTGGGTCCCAGCCTCTGACACAGCAACTCCAACAGCCACTGGGGAACACGCTGTGCGGCATGTCACAACCATACTTGAGGAAGCGTACACCACAGGGAACAGAAACAAAGGTAGCTTCATGCACCCTTCTGCACAAACTGCTGCCTCTGTTCACTGCACTCTAGGCCTGGCTCTTATATAGGCCTCTCCCTAGCACTGGCTAAGAGGGTGCTTGACCCACCCTCATCAAGGGCCACCAGGATCAAAGGTCCCAACTCCCTCTGGTCAGGGCAACCAAGAGAGCTCATTAGCAGCAGCCACTCCTAGCTAGAGCTTCCTGTTTATCCTGTTTATGCTGATCATGCTATTGCTGTATATTCATTTTAGCAGTTTTTCATTCAGTGCCCATCGATGTGGCTGTTTTAACTCTGGAGTTTTTATATCTGAGCATGAGCCATAGAAATACAAACAAGGAATTGTAGCAGCAGTATTTCATTACTAAAGCTGAGAGATGTCAGGCATAATTACTGAGACTAACATCTGGAGTGGTTTATTGAAAGGAAGCTTGCCAGGATTGTTAGCATATACAAAGCAGCATTTTCCATATGTATGAAGCTTTATAACTAGAGCAGGTTAGGTGAATATTGCAAGTAAAAGACATAAAGTACAACAAAGAGAGTTTATGAATGCACCTACCGCAATAATGTGTTTGAGTCAACTACTCGAAGTTGTATGGGAGCTTTCCAAGGCCAAGAGTACCGTCTATCTATAGAAGATTTTGGTGAGATCTTTGGGATACAGATATATTTGAGCTTTCAGGTAATAGTAATTTTTCAAGGTTTCAGGCTACTACTTCTTCCAGTGGCCTCTTTTATATATTCCCATATTGTAAACAGCGCTAGTACATGTTCTTTATAGTCTTGGGTTAAATATAATATGAGACTCTTCAGCAGAGAAAAGATCCAAGTCAGTGTGAGGTTGCAGAATTAGCAGTTGGATTTTGTGGTCTTTTGTCAGGCCGCTCTTAGGCTCCATTAATATTACTGTAGAAGACAAATTTAGAATACCCAGCATCTTGCTACTGGTTCTTCTCTTGCAAGGAACTTGATGAAACCGTTTTGGAAGAATGTGACTTGTTTATAAGTTCCAACCTGTGCCTTTCATGTACACTCTTCCACAGTTTCCCTCTACCAGAAGCAGGAGGGCCAAGGAAATACCTGTGAATTTTTTATAATTTTGAATAGCATCAAAGCCTATCATTTATTTTTGACAAATGTAGGGTGGCTGCTACATGGCTACTTTGCAGTATCTTTCTAGCAGTTATATTAAGATGATAGGTTAGAAGTTAAAGAGTATTGGAAGGGATAAGATTGATATTTTAAGTAATATTTCCATGTTCTGTGAATGTTAGTTGAAAAGTTCATATTTTATCCTGCTTTGTTTTACGTTTCACTATTGTTGTTAAACATGTGTTTACAGATCTGCCCTTAGCAAGAGTTTAGATTCATGCTTAATTGTTAAGAACAAATCAGTTCCCAAGGAGATGTCATGTATTTCATTACATAGGAAAAGAACTAGAGTGCTGTTTTAATAACTTTAATAATTTCTTCAAATACTAGCCATGCCCTCAAAATACTCAGGGAACATTAGTATGTCTTTCAGAAAATATTCACTGAAGAATTGCAGAATCTGAAAAATTGAAGATTTCTCATTTTTACAGTTTAAAGAAATCAGATAATTCTCAATGAAATTTTAATTGCAAAATACACAGCTGCATTAAAAGAAAGTATATATTGCTAATAGCTCATTAATTCAGTACCTACATGTCTGAAGTTAGTATTTCATACTTAATAAAGTCAGTTTAACTACAATAAAAGTCAGTAAAACCATAGTGGATTGGGCACAAGCAGTATTTGTAAATAATCATAGTAACTCCAAATAACTTTGAGAGTTTCTCCCTTGGGGTTGCAGTTGTATATTCTAAATTTTGGAATTTTCTCTTAGGGATGTACCAAAACCTGATAACGTGAGATATATGAGAAAACTCCAGTTTTTTAAAACAAGTTTGCTCAAATGATGAGTTGCATTTTAGTTTCATCAGTAAGTAAAAATAAGAGGCCACAGTGCATTTAATCTTGGTCAGCAGTGAACTTTGTGTATAATGTATATGGATGATGTGCGTATATTAACATTAGTCGCTTACTTATTTTAGAAGTAATAAATAGTGTAATTCATTACACTGATAGGTTCATTTTTCATGTAGATCTGCCTTTTCATTGGAGGGAATGCTGGAAATACAGTGCTTGACAATCTTACAAAAATGAAACATATAATGTGCCAGTTCAGAATTAAAACCTCTATTTAATGAAGCTATGCCAGTACAACAGATTTATGTTGCAAACAAATCTTCCTTGTGCATTTGAAGATCAAGTTAAGCACTTGTTTTATTTTCTTAAATATTACTTGTGTGGCTTTGCTTGAAAGAAAATAAGGAATGCATTTATTCCAAAAGCTAAAACACAATCTAAATACAAACTTATTACTTAAACTTCCAAACCGAATGATGATGATGATGATCATCATCTGAAAAAAAAACCCAACCCTCTTTAATAACCTTCATGTAATCCTTTAATCCTGTAAGCTTTTATCTGGGGCTTTGTATTTATTACCAGAGCAACTTTCTTTCATTACAGCATCATCAAAGAATGGATTTCTGATGTTCTGTAGTGTCCAGGGAGCATTAAGTTTTTTTTTTTTTTAAATTCCTTTCTGTCACTGCTTTGGCTTTTGTAAGTAGCGAGTTATTTTCCTCCTACTGCTCACAACGTATTTGAAAGACTAAATATGTCCATTTGAAGGTGTAGTTGTAAAAATCTTGCAATTTAATGTTTCCCCAAAACTTTTAGTGGGAAATAACTTTAATGTTGTTAAGGAATGTCATATAACTCACTTTATTAATTTATGGTCTAAGAATTCTTTTTCTCTTATATAACAAGCTGACCTTTAGCAAACTGCCAAGACAGAAGGAATAAGTGACATTGTTACAATGAAAAAAATGCATAAAGTGGGTGTTGTATTTTTAGTTTTGGAGTCTGGTCATTTTCTTTCCAAACTTTAGTGTAGTGGTTGATGCACAATTAATTTTCTAAGGATTGACAAATTTGCTAGAAAGCTTGATTTCTGGTTTAATAAAAATGGCTCTATTAAAAAAAAATCTAACTGTTATGTCAGCATTTTGATTTTTATTCAAGACAAATCTTTAAGCTGTTCAAACAGATAATTATTTTAAATACAGTGTATGGATTATTTCTGTATTAATTAGTTTGAATCTACCAATAATATCCAGTTGTTGTCATTGAATACGCTGTGAATCTCCATCTTTGTTTTGTGCTTTATAAACACAAGGAGTTTAGGCTTTGTATATGTTGTCTCAAAAGAGTCTTGGTATAGGTGAAGTCCAACATTTTGTTAAACATCAGATCATAAATTATTCTTATATGGAAACCGATATATTTTATAGTTATCTCCAGAGATTGCAGTTGGTGGGGAAGTGTCTATATACAGAAAGCATTGTAAATGCCTCTTCCTTGGTTGTTCTTGATATGTCAGCCATTGGCAGTGGACATAAGGCACTGAGGAAAATCACCTTTCAGGTATTAATCTTTCGAAAGATGGACTGCTTAACTGCCTCTCTTATTAACATATCTGGAAGTTCTTCACCTATCTAAATCTTATATATTTCTGTGTATCTTCATGGAAAAAATTCTGTCTTGTAGCTGACTAAAAGGAAGTATAACTTTCTAGGCGTGTGGGGTTTTTTGTTTTTTGTTTTTTAATGACCAAGACTTATGTGTGCGAAACAATCAGCTGGCATTTGTGAAACAGAGCAGCTTCCAACTTCTTTATATTAAATTAACCTGTTCTGCAAGACTACAAATTATAATCAGGCCTCTTTTGAATGATTTACTGTAGATTACATCTTTAAGAGACTAATTTATTTGGTGAAAACATTTTACGTTATTGACTTAAGGTGTTCTTTCCATCACCTATGCGAAGATGCCAGCCTAGCATTAGTCACTGCAAGTGTTTAGCCTGAAAATTATTTCAGTGAAATGTAACTAGTATTGAAATGGGCCTAGATTGTCCAAACTGGGATTAAATAATTGTCACCTTTCTTGCTTTTGAGAGGAAGGAAAAATGTCATGTTCAATGTAGATATAAAGGAGGAAGAACTTTTTAAGTCTTAATAAAATCCACACTATCCAGTTAGTTGCAGAGAGTATGTTAATTTTAGCTTTAGTTCAAGTTTAATATAACCGAATGCTTAGCTGATGTTGGTGCATTTCAGTGGTTAGTCATTGCAGATGTAAAATGTTCCTGCTGCTTTTATTCCACCTGCATCATTTCCTCTCAAAAGCTCTATTTCAAGGATGCTTCAAATAAACTTATTTAGAACTATACATTGGGAAGTTGGAAAGAAAGAATAATAAAAATTAGTTCTAGTTAATTCTGATATTGATTATGATTTAATGCTTCTTCAATCTTTGTGGTAAATTTTACAATTTCCTGTATTTCTCTCACAAGCGTATAAGAGCTTATCAGGTCTTATACTACTGTTCTAACAATTTCTAAATAATTGATTTGCATCCTGGCTCTGTTGATCTCCCTTTTTACATTCTTAATTTCCATGCTAAGAAAGAAAGGATCTGAAGACTTCTTTTTATCGTTATTATTAAATCAGGTGTTGGTGTTTGAACTATAGCAAGAGTTCTGTTATTCAGCTGTCTTGAAATGAACTTGCTTGCTAAGATCATCTCACTTCCTATATTGCAGAGTTACCAAAGGATTTAAAATATATTTCTAAGAGAACTTTTGGTCTGTTCCTCCCCTGTCCTTTAGAATAAACAGGTTAAATCCTTGAGATACTGGGCCCTTATTTATAGGGATTAAGGACAGTTGCAGTATATATTCTGGTTAGGCGCAAGGAAGAAACTTTATCCACTAAAAAAACCCAAGTGAACTTACTAATTTTGTCTCAGTGAAAATTCAGCACATTCACTTGTAAAATGCAGTCCAAGGACTGATCTCAGTAATTAAGTTTGGCACTTGGAAGCTAGATAACAAGATCTACACATTCATGGTCTTGCACTTCGGTGTTATTATGAAAAATTGCTACATCTGTAGGATTAAATACAATGTAGATGATGTAGGATGGAAATAATGGCAGATGATTCCCCTCTATTCTTTGGTCAACCTTGACAAGTAAAAAGGCAGTCTTGGTAAGGAAACAGTTGTTATGTATTCTGGAAAGGTTTTAATATAACTGAACAGGCATCCTTTGCTCATAGGCTAGTAATAACTGAAGATAATTGCTAGTGAAAAAAAGTTATCCTCAATATAAAGATTGACAATATTGATCAGTGCCCTGTTTTGAACCTTAGATGCTGTCAGATAGAGCTCCTTGGAATACAATCTGTCAGTTAACTATATTGAAAGTTAAGTTGTTTTTAACAAACTACTGTCCTCCCCCTTCTCCCTACAAGCCACTGCTCTTGTAAATCAAATATTTAATATCACCCACTAAGCCTTCTAACCCCAATGAGTATGACGCATTATAAAAAGTATGTTTTTAACAAGAGAACCAAAAAGGACTCATAAATACTTAATGTTCCTTAACCATTTTTTATTTTCCTTTTATAATGGCCAAAGGGAGCTTTGACCAGCATTAGCCTCTGAGCAAAGAGTGCTTTTCCAGAGCTGTGCAGTTCAGTAAAGCAGGATTTTTGAGCCTACTTTTATACTTTTATTCCCTGTATTAGAATACTTTGTAAATTAGTAAGTATCTGATAAAGCCCAGAAATTTACAGAACTGTGACAAGTTGTGGAGTAATAACAGCTGATGAAAAGGTCAGGAGAAAGAATGGGAGAAAGCTTCTTGTTCTCTGGATTCCCTTACTGTAAACAAATACAAAAAAGGAGAAATAATGCTGTTTAATCCTTGCCTTAACTTTGATTTACTGAAGCCAGACAGAGCAAGGAGTGAATAAGTTTTACCAACAAAAGGCAAGATGCTATGATCTTTCTGGCTTTCAGGGCCTGACATCAGGTGCGTTAGGTCCAAATCCAGTAAACAAAAGAGCTGAGATGCTGCACCACTAAGCTTTTTTGGGATATTGTAGTGAAATCCTGAACTCTTAATGGGTATACATTTATGTTTGGGAAAACTAGGCGTTCTCCATGGGACACAGAGAAAGCCAGACATTTCAGGATGGTTGGCAGAGCAGGCAGACAGCCTCTTTAGCTCACTTTGTCAAATGTAGCAACAGGGAAACACTGAAGACAAATGAATCCCCAAAAGCTCTCCATGGGTCTTCTGGCATTATGCATCATCCTGACAGTCCAGAACTTGCTCTTTATTGCAATTGTCTACTGCCTTTTTTTCCTGGTGGCTGTTTTTCTCCTCTTACAGCTTGAGGGTTTTTACTTTCTAGGTAACTTCTCTCATTATAAGATTGTAGCATCATCAGCAATCTGACTGTCTCCTCTTCTCTGGCCTGCTGAGTTTTGTATCGTCTTCTGTACAATATTACATTTTAACAAGAATGTTGGAGAGTGTCTTTCCTCAAGAGAATTTAGGGCTTACATGGGCCAGTAAACTGAGGTCTGATCTGTTGGTTTAAAAGCTGGGAAAGGGCAAGCCTCTTCTGCTGCTTTTTCAGAGGTGTCCACTGCTATGTTTTGCTATGTTTTGTTCCATCCCTGTGGGATATGCTGAGTATGGCCTGTGTTATGAATAGTGTGTCTTGGGAGTCTGTAGTTAAAAATACCTCATTTGGGGATCACAGTAGGGTTGGTAGCATCTAGCACAAGCTAGACTTGTCGGGAAGGAGTGACCGGGCTGAGCTCATACCTGATAGTTCAGCTGAGAAATTGGGTGCCTCGTGCATGGAATCCAATGCAAGCACTTCCTATAGCATGTTTGAGTTCATCACAGCCTTAACTGTAGGGACCATGGAGTTGAAATTGTGTCACTGATTGAGTTGAGGTGAGCTAAATAGAGATCTTTGTGTTTTAACAGTTGGTTTACCTGTCCAAATCCCTTCCAAATTCTGCTATGCTTAATTCCTTTTTTCCCCCTACTGGCTCCTAGTAGCTCCGTTGCTATCAGAACTTGCTTTCAAGTAAATGCGTGGCTTTTTCATCCAAAAAGAGTACACTGGCACAAGAATGTAACTTTTGATTTAATTATTTTTCTGTAAGTTTGATTTATAGCTATTTTTCTATCTGCTCTTTGCATATTAACCTTTCTAAGGAGCAGAAATTTTTTTAAATAAAGATTAAAGCTGTGAAGGAGGCCCATGTCAAAAAAGTGTGCTTCTCGCTGCCCTGTGCCACAAATGCCTTAAAGGAAGGGCTCTGACAAATTCACAAGAAGCTGAAAATGGGATTTTAGATAGGAATAGCTCTTTCAACCTTAAGTATAGCATCACTGCGGCTGCACTGTATAATTACAATGTCACTTGAGAATTGCTTAACAATTTTGATGCTTTAAACTATGACAGACTTAATTCTGAGCAACATTATTTTAGTTCTGTGGCATTTACAATGGTGCACAGCTGCTTAAAATTTCTGAATGTACACTGCTTTCTTCTTAGAAATTGGAGACAAAAAGGAAACTCTGAAATGAACTGTCAAGCTTCCTTTAAGGAAGATGATTCAGATCTAACCTCCTGCGATAGGTGGTATCGCTAGGGATGAATGAGGAATTCTGCCAGCTGTATTGCCAGTTTTGCAAGCAGGAAAACACTTTATATTTAAGATAAAATGCTTTTTGAAAGCTGCTGGCAGACTCAATGTGACAATGTGGTTCCTAAGCATTAAGGTCCATTTCAGAATAGGAGACATCAGAATAACAATCCAGGACAATATATTTCAGGAAAAACAAGATAAAATAAAGGTAATACAGATTGAATTTGTCCCTGAGGTTTTTTGCTCAGAAATCTTGTAAATGTCATATTTTAGTTTTTATAAACTTTACTTGAAATAAAATTCCTTATGCTCTGTATGTAACTGTCAGGATGTATTGGTGAAGATACCTACCTGCCAGTCAGCCTGGCTCTCTGAGATTTGACAGAGCTACTGCCTGATGTCTGCACTTTCATAAACTTTTCATGAATCTTTTCTTCAAAGATGGAGAAACTTGCTGGTGAAGTTAATTTTTTTTTCCTCTTTAAACTAAGACTAACCTTTCACAGCTAAGTCCTCCTGGCATCTGTTTGATGAAAAACTAATGTTGAAGATGCTTCAGATTGGTAGTTTGAATCACGTGCACACTGCTGTTCCTCAGCAGCGCTGTCGTTATACCTTGCCAACAACAAATACAGAGTAAATATTCTGTAATGTTTGAAATATGTGCTACTTTGTCATATGAAATCATTGATTTTATGTTTTTGTTTCTTTTTCGTAAGTCTGAGAGGCAAATTTAAAGCTTGATTAGATTTTCTTGTAGACTTGTCTTTCCTTGGTGTACCTCTGTAGGTTTCATGGAGTTTCTCCTGTCACACACCGGTGCATTTAAAATCAGAAGCAGTTTCTGTTAATTGTTGTCAGACATGTCAGGCATCTTGAGATGCAGTACAGCTTACTAATACATACAGAGATACATATGGAGACATACACTTTCTTTTTCTATGGAAAACCTTGATACCAGCCATTTTCATTGTACAGATTCCTCCAAATTGAGGACTTCAAGACACTGTACAGCTCTGATTAAAAAAATACAGTTCAGCTGAAGAACATCATTCAAAATAAAACAGACATTCTCCTGAAATGCCACATTGATAGAGCAAGAATACTAAAATGGCTAAAAGCCAAATGCAGTGACGTGCAACAATTATTGCAAGATAAAACAGTTTCAAAATTTAAACAGTATAGGTTTTTGTTTTGTTTTCTTTTTTAGCTTAGGGTTCTGGGGGTTTGTAGTATACATTAAAATGACTTGGACTGTACCTCCTGGGAGTTTCTGTGCAGGTGTTGTCAGAGAATAGATAACTACCAAGAAGCTACTCAAATAAGGTTTTCTTAGAAACTACTTTATTTAGAAGTATATGTTGTTTATTCTCTATGAAATAATTGTTTTTGCATGATTTTAAAAATGCGACTTTGATACCTTGTTAGCTAATTGCTCAAGAAAAAATGCCTATGACTTCTGCGCTTTTGATTCATTAAGGTCCTTCCTCCCCCAAAGTTCTCTCAAAGTGGTAAAAATAAAGATACATTTTTATCAAGTACAGGTTCAGTTACTTAATTTGAAACAGAGGTGGTAGCAAATGTGTTAGATTATATGCATACATTTACTGTTGCTATCAATGTCAAGGGACTTAGTCTGAAACATTTTTGGTCTTCACCTTCTTTATCATAATTGTAGGATGTTGTATTGTTCTGATGGAGATGGATTTAGAATATTTGTTGATTAGATGTTTTTCATAAAACAGGGACAGTGAACAGAAAGACTGCATTGAAATTCAGTAATGTGCATAATTCATCTATCATAATTTAACAAATGGAAAAGACTAAGATAAGCTGCCATCCATCATAACTATTTAACTGCACCCTAGGGTGAATTAAATTGTATTAAACAACTTTTGCCTTAACAGATTTGGAGAATTGAGTTGGGCAAGTCACATCTTCTCTTATCCACTTACTGCTACTGTTCACTGATTTGCAGTTTTGACATTTGTTACAAAACATTTAATTTGAACTAGAGATTTTTCAAAACTGTTTTAAAAACAAACTTGCACAGAAAAAGTGTTATATGTGTCTAGCACATAAATAGCAACAACCAAACCTAAATTGGAAACAGTGGCATTGTAAATTTGGATTGCTCTATAGATGTTCCTGGTTTTCCCCTTGATTTATATGGTTGGGGGCCGGGGTCTTAAGGAAACTAAACTTCTAATTTAGGCATTTCAGTTATATACCTAAAATTTTGGAGGTAAGTCCTGTTGCAGGCCTGAACATCCTTAACCCCTAGGTTTGGCAGGTGCCTCAGTTTCTTTCTTGCTTTGCCAAATGGATGAGTAAACTATTATATGTTGCTGGTATGATAATTTAGCCAAAGTATAGAATTTCTCCCCTTTAATGAGAAACAAGATAAAAAGGTGAAAGGCCAATTAACCAGGTAGTCAAGTAGTATTTTTTTTACATACTTGAAAATTAGACATCAAATCAGATATCTCCATCAGTAGGTTAGAGAAAAGGGTAACACATTTTTCTGAGTTCTGCTATTCCACAAGAAATTGCCATGTGAAAGAACTCATGGCTCGCTAATGCTGGGTCCCAGGCCTTGGCACATAATGATTTAGGGTGAGTATTTGCTTCTGGACCACGTTGCTAATTGTGGACGATCTGTACAAATTGTGGAGAGAACATAATAACAGCAGTGCTCATAGTAATGCTGCAGGAGAAGCTGCACATGGGGTGCTGGCCACAGCCCAAATCTGCAGTTTATGGATTGACATGTTGCAAGAATGTTGCCAACTGCTGGTTTTAACGGGATATGAAATAGGACAAATCTAAGCGCTCTCGGGCTTTCTTCTTTAAATTGCTGGAAGGCGACTGCAGTCCTACCCAGTGCATCAGCCTGGAGGTCAGAGCCAGCTGCTCAGCCGCCTGTCAGCCTAACCGTCACAGTGCAATTCAGCAGCGCCGCTCTGCGCTGTGTGACTTGGCTTGAACAAGCCGAGGATCTGTCCCCAGAAGCATTCGATGGAGCAAACTACTGGGCAAAATGTCCCCCTTGGGGTTCTGCTGGAAAGCTGTGCTGCACGCAAATGTTCCTGAAGTGTCGCATTTATGTTTTCAAATGAGTTCATAATCTGTAATGTAGCGCTGAAGCTCCTCTTGCACTTAGGCACAATGCAAAGCATTCTAATTAAAAAAGGGCAGAACCACAAGTCGTGGATATTGGATTTCCAGTTTTCCTTGATGTAGTAATATTAGCTCCATAAACTTGAATTAACGTAATTTTGTTTCATCTTAATAGTAAAATGCCATCCCCACAGATTTGCCTTGGTATCAATTAAGGGCCTTTGCTGTACTTGTTCTGCTGTTCAGTGAACACTGAATTAGCAGTATCATAACTACCTGTCAGTGAAATGCTCTTGTATGTTTTTCAGAAGTTTTCAAAGTTATTTAGTGCTTTCAAAATATCCATAAAAATCTTTAAGATATTTCCGCATAGTGGCATTTTTATTAAATCACCCAAAATGTGTTTTAAGGCTTGTACTGTATTTCTTCTCTCCCTAAACGTAATGACAGGATATAAGCTTAATAGTTTTAGAACATTGGTTTTGAAAACTATTTTTAACTTTTGTACATATAACTGTTCCTTCTCTTATCTCCTGTCACGAAGTCTGTTCTTCACAGAAGAGTCTGAAGGATGTTCTGTTCCTAATCCAGTCCTTTTCATCTTTCCTGGATTATCTCCTATACTCTTTAACCCACCATCATTTTGCTAAGGAGTCACATAAGTTGGGGGGCTGCAATTTACTCCTCCTAAGTGTTTTTGTCTCCACATTTTCCACTCCTTGATTGTTCATTAATCTTGTTAAAAAGAGTATATCTTTGATGCTTTCTTTTCCCTCATATATGCATACCATCTGCAAGTATTTCCATGTATTCCTTTTTAACATTTCTAAAATTGGATCTGTTCTTTTCTTTCCTTCACAGAAAACCCTTTTATATGCCCTTCTCATCTCCTGTATCAGTTACCACAACATCTGCTGATGTTCCTTTGTATAGCCCATTTGAAATCCAAAGTCTCATTCCCTGCTATCCCACTAGAATATACCTTACTCATACTGCAGCCTTTCCCTTGACTTCTCTTCTTCACTAAATCTTCTCGTCGTCAGCTTTTGTGGCCTGTCAGATTTGTCTGTTGCCAGTGGCTGCGACTGCATCTTCCTTCCCCGTACGCAGCGCTAATTAGCTTTATCTGCCCACTGCTCCTGGTCATCCTGTGGCTGTCTTCAGGCTGCCTTCCATGCCCTCGAAGCAGGGGACTCTTTCCACATGCTTATCTTTGCTCAGAAAACATCTTCTAGCATGACACTGAGATATCTGTAAGTAATTAGCCAACTGATTAGGATGGGGGGCAGTGAAAGGCAGCCTAAGATGATACTATTTAGGGGCTTTTGGCAATGTGGTGAAAGATAAGCAAAGATGATTACGGAGAGATGGTCCTTAAAGGGAAGGATTTATAGTTTTTAGTACAGGAGGTTAGGTAAAGGTTAGGTAAAAAGAGAAAGCACAAACTACCTAAGAATGCTGTGAAAACATGGCCAAGTGCAACTTGTGTATGGAATAAGGGAAGCTTGACTTCTTGTAAATAAGACAATTTTCTTTGGAAAGGCAGTCCATTAATTTGTAGTACTCTCCCAATTGTGAAAGACAGAGGTGTGTTTTTGTCAACTATGGTTTAAATTTTGCATCTATAAGATGATCTTTTAAGGAAAATAAATTAAATGCAATGGAAACTGGCCTTTCCTCTTGTAACTACTAGTCCCAATTTTATAAAACAAAAGCTTATTATAAATCTTTCTCCAAAAAATTCTCATGCACAGAATTTCCTGTTTCCATGAATGTTTGTTCAGTCACTTATTTACTTTTGTCAAACTTGGTTTTATTTCTGTAGCCCCATTGTTTGCAAATCAATGCCTTTCTAAATAAAATATCACATTTCACAGCATAACGTTAAACATTTCAGGTGAGTTATATTGCATATTTTCCTCCCTGAGAATAAAATAAATAGTGGGGGAGGGGGGAAGACCCTAGAAGTAAATAGACTTTCAAATGGGCAGTAGTCTCATTCCAGCTTAGCAGAGGTATTTGAGAGGGCAGTGACTTCACTGGCAGTGAGGACATTTTGTGTTACAGGTGATTGTTTTTTATCATTGTTCTGAGCACATGCCTAAATATGTCATTTTCATGAAACATTTTGGACTGATAGGTTCTATCTGAATAAATCTGATTTATTGTTCTGTGTTTAATTGCTCTTTTTTAGCAAAGGTAGCTCTGATAAAGAGCTTCCCTGTTTCAGAATTTAGATCTCTTCTTGGGCTGGGAATTGGCGCTGTTGTTCTTACTAGTGTTGGCGCCATCACTAACTAGCATCATAAAACCACACAAGTATAATAATCTGCTTGTTGTTTTTTAGCCGGATAAGATATTTATTTCCAACAATTCATAGGAGCTTAGTTCCACTTCCAGAAGCAGTATGAACTTGGAAGTGACAGAGGAAGCAAGAGTCATATTTGTACACAGAACAGTAGTAACTGCACTAACAGAGTTGTTTGTATTATCCTTGTTAAGAACACAGCCAAACACATCTCGCATGCAGCTTAAATGCAGTTCCCACACCAGGGCCATGTTGCAGGCTGTAATGGCACAGTGCTGATGCTGGCTGGTAATGTGAATTGCCCACTGGTGGGAGGGAGAAGCTGCTGGCCTTGCTGGCTACCTCGTAAGCCATGTGCATGTGCAGCTCAGCCCTCCCCTGTGGCGGTGCCCTGGGACCCTTGGGGGTAAGTGTCCTCTTGTGCCTGTGACTGAACCCTCCCAGCTTGGCTTCCAGCAGGTGTGGTGCAAGTCTAGAGCTAAGCCTCCTATGGGAGTCTCATAGGAAGATCTAATGGTCTTCGAGGTGGCCACCCACACCCTTATCAGTTACAGTCTTCCCTGGTCAAAACAGCATCTTAAGAGAAGAGGTAAAAGAGGTTATAAAAATGGAGAGAATGTAGAGGGAGGAGGAGAAGGACAAATAGATAGCTATGTGCATAAAAAAATAAGTTAAGAATTATACAAAATTGGTAAGATAGGGGGTTAACAAATGGGATGACCATTCATGATAATGAATGGGATGGCCAAGTAATTATAAGCCTGTCAAGCAGACATTGATCCAATGCAAAATAGCAGAATGGCTGACAATTATTTAACATACCTTTAATTCTTCACTGATTAACGTCAGTCAACACAAAGTTATGGGAAACAGATCTTTCTTCAAGTTAACATGATGTCTTGAGAGGACAAGTTTGACTTGTCAAAGATATGTGACATTTAACGTTTGTAAAATGTTTGATTTGGTGCCATGTGACATGTTGATTTAGTAACTGTAATGATGTAGAGTCAACAGAGCATATATCAAGTGTGTTTAAAAAAAACCAAAACTGGCTAATAGGTCTCAATAGCATAATTGAAGTCAGTAATCACTGTAGAGTATGTGGCAGTCCTCTGAGGATTAATTTTAGGCCTGACATTGTTTAACCTGTTTATTAGTGATGAGAGATAAATACAGAATCACTACCAATAAAAGTTTGCAGATGACAACAGGGCTAGTGCCATGGTAAGTAGTGATTAGAGAGAGAACTAAGTGATCTGGAAGGCTGGAGCATGAGAAGGCACTGTATCTGTTTGACACAGAAACCAAGACATGCCTCCAGCCTAAGGAAACACTTTTAAGAAATTAGTCACTGAAAAAGCTTGGCAGCCATGTTTTCTAATGTATTATTGGAAGTATCTGAAACAGGAGGAGTGCCTGGCATTGTTATAATGTCACTGGAATAATTCATCCAGCTTTGGTAGCCACAACTCATGAAGGATGACAAACTTGAGGGAGCTCAGAAGAGGAATTATGCTGAACCATCAAGAGTTTGGAAATGTGTCTTTGAAACTCCTTATACCTGCCACTTGATGCTATTTAGTATATCAAATTTAAGACATTTGACTCTATTTAATAATTGAGAGGACCCACAGAGTAGCAGGCAAAAGTATACTAAGCCTGAGTAATTGGAAGCTGACACTAAAGAAATTTAGTCTGAGAGTGAGGTGCAATTTTTAATGGTGATGCAGTTCATTTTTCGACTAACTTAGGGTTGAAGCGAACATTTCCTTTGGTACATGTGGCCCTGTTAAGTAAGTATCTAAAAATACTGAGATGTAGTAATTTCACAAATGCTCTAAGTGACCTGTGTGAGGTGAAGTTGTGGAATGACTAGTCTGTTCTGTCGGAAAGCTTTTTTTTGGAGGGGA
The DNA here is from genome assembly GCF_036417845.1 of Apteryx mantelli. Taxonomy (NCBI): domain Eukaryota; kingdom Metazoa; phylum Chordata; class Aves; order Apterygiformes; family Apterygidae; genus Apteryx; species Apteryx mantelli. The sequence continues at coordinate 55,615,411 of NC_089979.1, forward strand.
AGACAAACAGGAAAAGAACACAATAGCTATAGATATATAATCTTGAAATAAATACCAGGAAACGATTGTAGGAGAATGACATGCTTCCAAGCCTGAAGCTGAAAAGAGACAGCTGTTTTGCTAATTCATGGGAGTAAATACTTTGGAGGGCTGTAAACCATTAGGAGCTTCTGCTCAAGTGATAAAGAGTAGATTAATCATCAGGATCTGTCCAGCACCAGTGGAGACAGAGAAGCATTTTGTGAAGAAAGATTAAAAAAAAAAAAACAAAAAAACCCAGAATATTCCTCCAAGTCCTGGAAAGGGTAACCATTATGGAAAAAACATGAAAGATGCACTGATTTATTGTGTTAAACTATTATTCTAGAATGCTTTTATTCTGAACAAATAATATTTTGCTTTTCAAAGCTGTTTTAGTTGTGGACAATCACTCTCAGTTCCAAAGAGAGCAGAGGAACTGCGGAATCGGAAGAGGTCAGGCTGGCTGAGAATATGACAGGGGACTGCAACCCAGGATCTGACATGATAGGAGCAGAAATATGAAATTCCACCTGTGAACAGAACTGAGAGTTAAGACCTTGGTAGTAGTGCTCAGATAGATTATGAAAGAAGAGAATGCAGTTAACTCAGTACCTCTGACATCTCCGTGATTTAAAATCTTTAAAATCCGTGATTGCATGTGTCACTAAAAGATATGCTGTGGTTCAGGTAGGAATTAATTATGTGAAGTCCTGACATCTGTGCAGTGCACTGGGTTAGACCAGGTGATGACAGAGTAATCTATGAGTATCTCACATTCTGTTGAAATATCCCTGTATTTAAACTGCATTGACACTTGATGCTCAATTCGTAGCACCCACTGAGTTCTTTAGAACTATTTTATATGTCAAAAAATAAAGGCCAAACTAAGCTTTTATTAACATTTTTAAACATTTAAATATGATACATTTAAATAAGAAGAAAACTGCTCCACAAGCTCATCTGTTTATTGTTTTCTCCATAGGTAATTAGGTAAATTAATGAAGATACTTTATATGTGTATATGTTTGTATACACACTGTAAAAATAGAATGTATAATAAAATTATAATATTAATAAAATGCTACAATAATACATAGGTACTTTCAAGTATTTAAACAGAAAACTGAGCTAGTATAAATAACCTGTCATAAATCAGTGGTGCAGTGCTAATCTACACTGTTTGGAGACGTGGGCATATGACCTTTAGTTTTATTAGATTATCCCGTTATGAAGGGAGCTTTGGGAACTGGGAGGACAAGACCTCCCCTATTTAGTTACGTCTGGAAATGCCAGGTGAATATCGAATTCTTTTCACAAAGGATCAGAGATGCTTATCCCAATGTTATGACCTGGACAAAATATCCCTTTTGTAAGGCGTGGAGTAGGAATTAGTGGAAAGCAAAAATAGTTTGGATCAGCCTGAGAGTCTGGATTGATTAGGGCATGGGTGCAAAAATCACTCACATCCAGAATCTGCAACGGTTTCTCCAAAGTTAGAAAACATAAAGCTTTGCATGGCCTCGATTTGTCTTTGCATTCTTTTACAAGATTTAAGCGAGTTTAGTATTGACTTAATTCTCTTATGAGCAAGAATTGGAAATAATTACTTTATCCAGACAGTGCAGTGGTAATGCTCTACTCTGCTACATGGGAGATTCAAGAGTTCACTCCTTGGGTCACATAAGCTTGGCGTGCAGTAGCAGTGCTTTTAAGACTCTCAAATACGGGTCTCTTTTTATGGTTGATCAGACCTTGTGAAAATGTCAGAGGTTTCTAAAATTAATTATTTCTTCTCCTTCTGGCAGGAGGTTATAGATGTGATGAATGAAATAAAGTATAATTTATTGCAAGAGATAATGACTAAAAATGAAAAAAAAAAAAAGCAGCAGCTAACTGCATTTAAAAATAGAACGTTATTTATACCTGTGGCACAGTGGAAGCCTGTTGTGCTGACTGAATTTAACAAGCAGACCTGGGATTCAAGCTTGGCGCTGCTAACGACCGGAGGCGTTATTGATGTAGTGAGCTAATTACCCGTGTGATGAAGTTGCCTGCTGGAGGTTTTTGACTGCTTCGTCACTGTGGCACCTCCTACAGGTTAATTCATTGAGCAGTGCAGATAAAACCTCCAGACAGGAGGTCCTGTCCTCTTTCTCATCCAGACATAAAGAGTTGTACTGTCAGCAGTACCTAAATAGAGAGGAGTATTTTCTTGACTTATTGACTGAGTAGCTAGAGATATATCATGCAACAAAATGGGTTGGGATGCTCTGCAGCAGTCCATAGCCACACATGGAAAAAAAGATACCCAGTAACTTTAAAAAGCAAAACAAAAAGAGCAATATTCTTTCTCCTCGAAGGAGAGCCCCAAGATCAAATGAAGACAAGTATGGAAGAAAACTTACTGATTTAAAAAACAGGGAGGGAGCCAATAGCTCCTCTATTAGCAGATGGGGAGAGGGTTGCATTTTTTTTTTTAATTCTTTCTATGTATAAAATTCATTTTTGGCATTTGTTCTCAAGTGTCAAAATCAAAATTCAAAGCATTATTTATGATCTAATTAAATGGGCTGTTTATTTCACTTAAAATTCATAAGCAAAAATACCATCTGTAAAGTGATATAACAACAAATGGAATGAACACCAACATGTCATGTCCATTTTTTTCTATTTATGTCCTCTCCTTTTACGAAGTAGAATATAATCTTCAATATATTCTGTCCAAATCTGGATTTCTGATATGTCAGGCAGAATAAACATAAAATACATCTTAAACAGTATTAATTTTATGGAAATATTTTTAAGACTGTAGAATCCTTTATGCAGACATGTTTAATGGGTTTTGGGGGGGGGGGGGTTAATTGTAGCATAATTGAAAAGCTTCCGAGACCAACAAAGCTAACACAGCCTTTGTTCTTTACTTAAAACTAGAATTGTGCTGTGAATAGTCTGGATTTCTCATCCAAGCTTAATATGCTGTTATCTAACAGGATGCACTGAGTGGTCTGTAACAACTGCAGAACTCATCAAGCAAATGGAAAGATTACCCATGAAATCAAGCTTCAAACTTTTATTTTCTCACAATCAATAGGAAAGTAATGCGGTTGGATTTATAATGATATTGAGATTGACTGCTTAAATCCTTTTTAAAGTTCAAAGTTCGACACAGACTGTGTGTACAAGCAATCCACGGTAGAGTTTCTAAGTAGAAGCTTGTGATAAATAAGTGAAATCGGGTTTGACTGAAATGGCCCATCAGTCCCATATGGGTTTAGCAGGAAGATTTCAGGCTCAAAAAGACAGTAGTTTGGAGAAGCATCAGGCATTGGTTTCACATCAGCTGAGATTGCTTTGTGGAGTCTGTCTTCTGGCAGACATAAAGCCAAGAGGCTCATTAAAAATGAGCAGCACCAGGGAGGATGATTGAGCTTCAAGTACACTTGTGTTTTTTAGCTTGAAGAGTTTAAAGGTGAAGATACATTTTAAAAGCTCAACTGGCAGATGAGGAGAATGCTGTCAGGTTTCTCAGTGAAATGCCTTTATATATAGATAAATAGGATATTACAGTGGTTTTTGACAACAGCAGAAAAACAATACTAGAACAATTATTCAGCTCAGTATGTCCTGGTAGTCGAATGAAATGATAGTTAATCACTTGCCTATCAAGATTGAATTTGAGAGAACAGGTTGTTTTTATCGCCACTGTCTGTTAACTTCATAGGCAATATTAACCTTCAATAAACATTGTGGAAGCTGAGGAAAAAAATGAGTCTTGGAGCTCACTTTGAGGGTATTTTACACCGTACTACTAATCTATTGGTGGTGTCTTAAAGTTTGCTGTGGGACCATTGACTCACAGCTGAATTTTACCTGTATGAAAACTTTGAACTGTTCTGCCCCATCATATATATTGACTTTAGAAAGAGATGATACTGAACTTTAAAATCAGAACTTGGCTTCTAATTCACTTCTCATTCTAATATAAATTGGTATACTGTGCTGTTAACACATAGTTATAGTAATCATACAGCTATATAGTAGTTATAGTAATTTAAAATACCATCTTTTGACTATTCTGTGACTCCATGGGAATTGTTTGTCAATGATGTCTGTCCATTTACCTAACATTGTAATGGAAGGAGTAAACAAAGTGGTTTACTTATGGAGTAAAGCTTGGGGGAGAGCTTTAGTGAGAGCATTTTTTTTGTTTTTAACTCTATCTGAATTGTAAATTCATGTGATAAATCTATTGCTTCAACAGTCCTTTTTCTCACAGTCTCATAGTATGAAATTCAGCTTAAAGCTGCTTTGCATGAGGAAACGTGTATAGATCTTGACTCAGCTATAGACAGAGGAACCGTGGTTGGTTACTGTGTTGCTTTTTCTTGTCTTCATCTAAGCACGTCCATTATAACGTGTTTCATCCGATGGTTGGGGGAAAAGCATTTTGGGATAATTGCGTACTATATTAATTTCAAGTTAAGAATGAAGACTTTGGATTTCAGTAATTCCATAAGAAAAAAAGTGCCATTTTTCAAAATTATTAAATAGAAGCTTAGTGCAATGCAGAGTCCGCTGGGATCAGAAACTTGCTGGCTTTGTGCACTGAATGGGTGGCGGGGTTGGCTCGGGGGAGCTGGTTTGCCTGTCTTGTAGCAGACTGCCGTTGCACAGCCGATACACATTTGCACAGCCGAGAACATTTGCGTAGGGTGGATGTAGCATGCAAAGGTTCGTCCTTGTGACAAACTGAAAGTCTAATACATTGCTGCCTGAACTGATGTTAGCGAAATTGTCTGCTGTGGTCTCATAATCCCAGTCTTGATGACTGTATGTTTCTCAGTAAGGTGAAGTACCTTAGAGAGGAGAGAGTAGGACATTTGTTATGATGGGTTTTGGATGCGAGGCATGCATTTCAGTCCCTTCCTCCTAGCTGGAGAGAGAGAGAGAGAGAGAGGAGGAGGAGGATAAGGAAAAAAACAAATTAAAAAAAGGCTGGATATCCCCACTCCGTTACTTCTTTCCCTCTGAGTTGCATTTTATTTCATCTCAGACTTTCCAGTATAGACATTTCTTTCTTCAGTATTGCTTGTACGGTTCTGTGTTGTTTCCTAATGCCCTCTCAGCTGAAAAAACCCTTTAATGATGGCTCTATGGCATTGTATTGAATGACATGCAGAGCTTTTGGGGTGCTTAGGTGAAGTGACCTGGAAAAGGGATAACCAGTTCTTAGGATAGTTAATTGCCAAAGTGACACTAATATGGAGCTGCTGAAGGCAAAAAGCTTTTTTCCTTACTTTTGTTGAAATTGCCTCTCTTCAGTGGATCAGTACAACCACTTGTGTCCCCCCTAAGCACCATAATGAGAGATTAATGGTAAGTGGATTTTGAGTTTACCCTTTACAACAGGACAGCATTTTACCTAAGGAAATAATTTAGGATTTTGCCATTAGTCCTTGGTAGCTCAAGGAGAAAATGAAACCAAGAAAAAAAGAAACGAAACAAATAATTTCATATTTTGTTTAGATATTTTCTTTTTAATTCTAGCTGCATATGCCCGGGCATGTTCTGGCAAAAGCTCTACTCAGTGAACTGAAAGGAGGAGTGCAGGTAAAATTGCAACAAAACCAAGTGAGGAAGGGATAGAGAGATTCCACAAAATAATGAAATTGGTAGGGACAGCTTCTGTTATCAAGCCTAAGAAATCACATATAGATGCTGAGTGGAAGAGAGAGATACCGATGGTCTGTGTCTTGTCCCTCTGCTGACAGAAGGATGAAGTGCTGCTGACTGCTGCAGCTGGCTAATGTGTTGTCCAGAGGCAAAACTGAAATTACCCTCTCTCTTTTCTCTCCACTAAGAAGGACTACAGAAAACATACTGTAATGTGTTTTACTGTAGTTTTGCGAAATAGAGGTGTCATTTCAAATCCATTAAGAAGTACTGCATGTTCACTTGTCAAAAAAGAGTGTATCTAATTGTTACCTTTTGTGTGTGTTACTGGAATATGTGCATCTGTTTCACTTCTTCCCAGCATGTCCTTACTGTTCTCCATTTGAAGTAAACGGAGAAATAATAGCACTCCCAGACATTTTTTTCCTAGCATCTCCTCTCTTTGGTAACCAAGATGATTGAATACTTTTGCACACTTAATAAAGATGGAGTTTTGCACACTTGTAACAGGTAGCAATAGAAATAAGTGAATTTGACAATAGAAGTGATATAAAAAAGATGTTCAGTTGTATTTTTGGTTTTCTCGCAAGGCTTTTTCCACTACCAGAATGTCTTTTGAATTTTTAATTCTATTTTAAGTGTATGAAAAAGGTTCTTGGTTTGTTATTTGTAGTCAAGGTTTTTTATTGAAACATTTTGAGGCAGTTTATACAAGAGATTTTATACTTTGAAGTGTAATGTTGTCACGTATACAAAGCATATGGGATGTCTATCTTATATTTATTCATTTTGTAGTGTTTTTGGCCACCTTCCAGAATTTCTGCAGGTTGAGACAATTCCAAAACATCACAGTACATCATCCATCTCCCTTTTGCACCTGGTATTCACCATTTTATCTTTTTTTAATGAGCTGTACATCTGTGGGTTAAATATATGTTACAAATCAGACTTCTACTTGCACAGTGTACCTTTTGGATATTAATGGTTTCAGTCTTTAGCCAGAAAGGGTTCATTTTAGTATGGATTGCTTTGATATTTATTTACTTTATATCAGGGCAATTGCCAGTAGATTTCTGCAATGTGTGTCATTTCTGGCAGAAATTATCATGCTTTGGTCAGAATTTCTTTTCCTTATTATTCATTTAGATTGTTTCAGTTTGTATAGTTTTGGAGTGATTTGTTTCTCTGTTTTTCAATGAGTTTTTTTATTTAGCATTTGTTTTCTGTTATATATACAAACCAAGCTGTATAGAGATGAGTTTATTTGACAACGACATTCTCGAAAAGTCATTCCATAGTATGTACTTTATGTCCAATGGAGATTTTTCTTGTAAGGCTTCTTTTCGAAGAATTTATGTCATAGTAATACTTATTACACTTATAAAGTGATGTCCCTGATGAGGAACTCAATTTTTAAGCATTAAAATAATGCTTAAAAAGATATAATCTTCATAAAAAGGAATTAAAAAATACCTTCTCCATAGCAGCTATTATTACTTTTGTACAAAGAATATCTCTTTTAGTGGTGTTAACTTGTGTTTTATTGGAAGACCAGCTAGTAATTTTAATACCTATCATGATAGCCTTCCCTATAACTAAAGCATAAAACCCAAATGACTTTTGCAAACATACTTGTTTTAGTAATACCTTTCAAAATAGGGTTTTCTAATTATATTTCTAAACAATCCTATATGTTAACAGATTAGAACATACATATCAAAAGAAATATTGAAATGTTCAATTATTGATAACTGCAACATGTGTATAGTTTGTATACGTAAGCGTGCATGTGCACTTGCCGTTATAAAACCACACCATACATTAAGAAAAACTATTGCTAATATTGCAAAGTCAAGCACACAGACATTAAGAAGTGCCAGAAATAAGTTTGCTTGAGAAATGTTAATTTACACCCTCTTTCCAATGGGCCTCTTAAATATTAATTGATATCCAAAGGACACAATAGTATGGATATCTTTTGCTTGCACGAGATGGACAGTATTTATATTATGAGCTTTTATTCAGTATTTTCTTTTTATCCTTAGTGGTTGGTGTGTGTTTCTGTGTTTTGGTATCTGAAAGGAGTTTAAAGACAAACTTTGGGAGAGAGTTGTTCCTTGTCTGAAGGCTTTTTTCCTTTTTCACTGCAGAGTTCAGGAGCCTCAGTCTCGAATTATTCTCAATATTAGGTGGTTGTTTTTCAGAAGACATAGAATTGGCTAAATTTGGGCAGATTTCCTGGGAAAGTTAGGCCTGACAATTCTGTCTTCCAGAAAATGCAACTCTGCTACAAAGTGCTAGTCACCAAAGCCAAAATGTTTTTGGAGATATTTGCGTCAATTCAGTTTCTGTCAGGCAAGTGGAGGAGGGACAGAGAACTGTTGTAAATGTTTGATGAACATGTGGTAAGCTTTTGAAGTCTCATAAATAGCAACTTTAAAAGTTTATTTGAAACTGATTTTTTTCTATGTGCTGTCATCACCTATGATACTGTCAAAATTGGTCCTTGGATTCAGAATCCTCTGAACTCTCATCCTCATACCAGCTTTTTCACTTATCCTAGCACAATTTTATATCATTTTCCACCTGTCAAATTCTCCCTTATGCCCAGAATTAATATCTGGCCTTTCTTAGCTGCAAAATCCCATCCAAATCCTTTTACCTCATCATCTTCACCCTGGCTTATGAGATTTTTCCAGATAATTCTTCCTTCCTCTACTTTTTTCAAAACCCTGAGCACACCCATAATCAGTAAAGTTCTTTAATTGTTAAATCCATTTCCTCTTGCTCTTCTCCCTCACCCCCACACATATGCAGACTTAACAAAATGAACGTAGATGCTATTTTAAATTGGGTTGACTTTATGCAGCACATGGTTATTCAGATTCTTCAACCAGTAATTTAGATTACAGTATTATTTTACAGTTCTGAACAGTTGCCTATAGTATAAATTAAAAACTTGGCTTATTTTGAGAGAAAATAAAAATGTTCTTTTTTTAAAAAAACTGTGTCCTCTGCTGAAAGCTCGCTTGTACAGCATGGACAGGAATTCTTGATGTGTATATGTCATTGCAGATATGTGGCAGCTCTCTGTACACTTTTGAGGCTGTAAGAGTATGTTTTGCTACCTATTCCTGAGCTAGCCTGTCTGGAAAGTCTGTTTAATGTGTCATGCTATACCAGCATTGAAAGGGCAGGTGGAGGCTTTTTTGCTGAGAATCTACATACAAAGGAGATTCCAGGCAGGTCATTATGTCCTGTTTTTCAGTACGCTCTTAAAGATGTCTATTTATGTAGCTATGTTAGTTCAACTGAAGCTTTGTTGGATCAACCATTTATTGATTTCACAGATGTGAAGATTTTTGTATTAGACAATTTTTGTCATCGACCTATCTGTAGTAGAAATAATGCAGCAAATAAGACCTGTCATATCGGTTTAGAGATAACACTTTCAATTTTTTATGCTAAAAATTGTCCATTGATTCCTACTTTTGATTTCTGTGCTAGCCAGTTTATAATTTAGAATGGCACTTTAATTTCCACCCCATGATTTCTTATCAGCCCCTGAATGAGCAGTTGCATTGCTTATTCTCTGATTCAACAGCTTAGGTGCCCACAAGCCACTGTACCTAATGCTGTGTTTCTCAGAACATTTTTTTAATTGTTATGAGAGTGTCTAGGTATGATGGTTGTCCAAAAATCTAAACTTTAAAAATGTGAAAGGAAACATAAGGCAGCACAGTAGTGCTGTCTCATCTTCCCCAGGAGGGAGTCCTCAACAGTAACTCTCGGGGATGAAAGCTGACTCCTTCACAATCTAGTGAAGCTTAATGATTGTGTTTTGTCACACTTTTCAGTTCTTTCACTTATGATTTGCCTTGGTGTATTATTCAGCTAATGTGCTTGGTCCATTGGTGTTGGATGCACTGATGTTTGCTAGGACACGAGGGAACAGGGTTGGTTGAGTAATGGCATCTTCTTTGTTTTGACAGAGGCTCCTTTTTGTAGACGGAAAGAAAAGATCCATTGCCTTATAGGAGGTTATTCTTTTCCTATCTTACCAAAGCCTTCTGATAGCTTTCTGATCAGATATTGAAACCTTTATTTCTGTCTCAAAGGACAGCTGCACTGTAGTTACAGTTAGCCAACATAAACACACATCCAGTGTAACTGAGAATTCAGAGGCAACAGCATTTAAAATCTTTTTAGAAGGAGGTAAAGAAGAATATCAATTCAATATTTCATTCAATAAACTCAAATTTTGAGTTACCGTTCTGCAACAGAATGTATGATGTTGTGGCAGATCAGAAACCGTAGGGTTTTTCTGTAAAAATGCGTGTTTTGTCCCAATGCAGAGCCCTTGTATCTCACTTAGCTTGCATATATAAATTCATTGCCAATACTAACATTGATACTCCCAAGCATTGCAAGTTTCAACACTTGTAAATTTGGCAGCATATTTTTGATAAAAACTACATTTTGATCTGAGATCTTTGCAGTATGTAAACCCAACAGGAATAAAGCAAAGTGTCAGGCATAACTTTGAATTTTTTTCCTACATTAGCTTTTGTCACTTAACCCAAATTCTCGAAGAATACTTAATAACAGATATTCTTAGTTATGCTATAACACACAGAATTCTTTAAGTAAAACTCAATTCACATTAGGAAAAATATTGAGTATGCTTTATCCCATGTACTTTCACTAGTTGTTTTCATCTTAGCTAACTTCCCAGGTGAAAATCGTTAAATTTTCAAGATCTATGCTAAATTAACCAAATGCAAATAGAAACGTTCAGGAAATACTACATTTGGACAATGGCATAGCTATATTGAACTAGATTCAGTGATGGTTAAAGGGATGATTGCATTTGAAAGAACCATAGTTTGCAATAGACTGTGTTGCATCTTGTGCATTTGTCAATTCAATTTATCTTAGGACTCCAAAAATATCTATAAAATGCAGAATAAGCCAAAGAATCTTAACAGGATACATATTTCCTGTTTTATTTTTAAGTGTTTTACTAAGCCTAAAAGAATCATTCTTTAAAATACAGTTCAGGTGTCCAGATTAATAAAATTTTAACATGCAGGGAATTTGCTTTGGTTGATTATAGAGCTTTAAAAAAATGTTCCAACTGTTCCTATTATCAGCAAAAGTAATATGATTTAAAGAAGATCAACTTAGCACACCTTTATTGTTTTTATGAAAATTCAGAAACTCTGACTTAAGTAAATAAACAATGTGTGTTTTAGTTGTTAAAATAAATTCTAATAAATAGTAAAAATGAGCAAAATTTCTTAAGTCTTTTAGCTGATTATAAACCACCACCTATTTTGGTGGTGACTAGTGTTTCCAAACTGTGCAAAAAATGAGAGGCGTTAAAGATCTCTAATAGTTGAGATTGTTGCCATCCCTTGTTGATGTCGTATGTGGCTTTTTGTGAATTGGAGATCTTGTACAGTAAGAACAGTGTGAACAGAAAACAGGTGGAGCACTCCAGAAGGCAGGAGGGCACGAGAAGATGCAAATGAAGGGTTTTGTCAACTGTTGTGACCCATTTCTAAAGAACTTTAGAAGCTTTATAGTATCTTTGTAATACAGTCAAATGTGAATGCCAGAATTTTCAGGGAACAAATATGAGCCATCAGAACTATTCATGATTCTTGGTTTACAATAATTATTCTTTGGCTAATTCAGCTGTTGTTGTTCCACTCAGATGTCCCTTGTCATTTTTATTCAGTCTATAAACTTCTCTATACTTCCAGCTCATGCATATGCCATATATGCTATTTCAATCTACAAAACAGTTTCAGAAAAAGTTGTATGTGTTCAACTGCCTTCATTAATACTCATCTTATCCTCATGGTTGACCATGGAAGAAACATGACTTTGATACCTGTGCAATTTGTATCTGCTGATCAGTTCTCTGCACAGGTGACTTGTGCAGTTTGATTTCTTGTAGTAATTGAACTTGTTGTTACAGTTTATTAGTTGTGGGTGGAAGTAGCTTAGGAATGGGGTGAGGAGTTCAAAAGTTGCTTTTAAACTCTTCCTGTGGCAGGTAGAGATCACCCATTTCAAGGAAGTTGAGTAAGACAGTAAATTTGCAAATGCTTGAAGGATGTAAGTGGCAAAGATGAAATCAACAAAGGAAGTATCCTGACAGGGTAACTTAGCCATAGACTCACATGAGAAATGTGAGAAAAAACAAGAAGAAAACAGTCCTGTGTTGACAGAGCAATGGTCTGGACACGTAGAACTTTCCCTCATCTGTTGTCCTATTTATCCATTTTCTTGACAACTTCCTAACCAGGAACAAGGGGAGAAGTCTTTAATACCATATGGAATCACAGACCCTTCGTTTTTTTGCCAGTATTGGACATTTTACAGTACTTGGTTCTGATTCTGCATTTGAACAAGAAAATACCTTAAACTTTCTTATGGCTTGTTATCACTAGTGGTACAATGTAATGAGGTATTGAGCTATTCCATGAATTTATCAGTCCAGTGTTTAATATGTAAACATTAATGTATGCCATTTTTTAATCTATGTAAATATTTTTTGCCAAGATAGACTATGTTGTGCTCTTTATATCTTCCTATTTATGTTTCCGTCTTAGTGTCATTTGCAATACCTTTGCAAAACTACCTTTTGCTTCACCTGCATTTAAATAAAAAAAAAAAGTGTGGAAAGTTCTGTTTTACTTTTGTGCCTGAAACTTAACTTGTGCAAGATTTTAACTGCATTGGGTAATATTTAGTCAAGCATTAGAACAAATATATAAAAGGCTGCCTAATATTCTAAGCCTTCCCCCTAGAAATGTAACAGATATCATTTGGTGCACTTTAAACAAATCTATTTTTAATTTCTGAATTTGTTTAACTTTAGGAGGGAGATAATTTTCTATCTGTTGTTGCCTTTGAGGTAAAATACTAGATTTTAGAACTGCAAGTTCCTTAATGGGTTTTCTGTTCCCAGTGGAATATCTAATTGAAACTTCTGCACTTAAAAGTGTGTAGAAAGGTGCCATATCCAGAAGTGCTAATTTCCCTGACATACCTGGAGCTAATGAGTTTCTATATAAAGGCATTTTAGAACAGAGAACAGTGTTGGATAACCTGTGTCCAAGCCTATAGGGCAAACATGGCACGCTTATTAAAAATAAAATAAAATGATGGCATTGTAAGGGGAAAAATAAAATTATTTAGTGGTTGCTTACAAAAAGAATTTTCATTAATGATTATATGCTTGCAAAATACAGGTCATGGATCTTAAATATAAACTAGGAATGGCTATTAGGAAGGCTGGGCTTTAGCTAGGTGAAGCTTGTAAGGTATAATGAATCTTTGTCTTATATTTTCCTAATTTCTTGAGAAGGTATTTTGTAATGCTATTTATAATGTTCTAGGGAAAATTCAGTTTTTTTAAGTTATTTTGTTATGTAGATTTTGTCTGTTTCCTATTTTAATAAAGCTTGGCAAGACTGTTTGCTGTGTGTATGAATAGATATCAAAGATGATGGATAGCTCCAAAGCTTAGTTTTGTTGGAACAGCTGAAGAATTTACTTTAATATGGGCTGAAGTTTTCATGACTAGGTTTTCCCTCGTTTTCCTGAATAGAAAGCACATCATTTTTCACTGGAGTAAAATGTCAAACATCAGAAGAAAACACAGAAAAAACATTTTTATAACCCTATGTTAATCTCCTGTTAGGAGAGAACAATATAAGAAAGCTAGAAAAGTTTTATTCTATCCCAAAGGAAAGCAGCAAAGCTTCTCAGTTTCCTTATGGATTATGTTAGACTTCATTGTTCTAAATTCTCGGTGTTTGATTTTACCCTGCCTCACCCTGGGCTAATCTAACTCTTCTAGCAGGTAATTCTTTTCTACACAACTTAAAGAGAATGGGAAAAAAAGAGGGAAAAAAATGCCATTTTCTTTCAGCGCATTTGAGGCTGTGCGTAGGTAGCCATGTTGAGATGTGCACCGTTGGGCCTGAATCCCCCAGGCACCCCCGGCCGCTACCTGTTTGTAGCACACAGCGCTGCGCTGCGCTGCACTGGCGTGGGGGTATCTAGGCCTTCCCTTGCTTGCAAACCGAGCTGCGGGGGTGGGAGCTGATGTTCCTCCACTTCTGTTTTTTCTTCTAAAAAGTTGATTCTCAGTTTGTTTTTTTTCTGGAAGAATGTGAATCATCAAGTCTTTCAATGTTCTGGAGGTTTGATTGCTTTTTATTCTGTTTTCTTACTTTTGATACCTGATAATTGTATCATATGAGAAAATTTGTCTGTAATTGCCCCTTTACCTCTGAGGATTTCTTTTCTGTGGCACAATGTTTTATGCCATCTCAGAAATTGATGATTAATACATGTATCATATATGATCACTTGTATTAAAAGATGTTTTAAAATTACAAATTGAATTTGTTAGGATTGTAGATTCATCATTTATAATCTGCATGCCTGGTTTAATTTTCATCTGTGTATTTATTTTACAGGATGCTGTACTTTCGATGAGCCTTTTAGTTCCTGTGGCTATAGTCAGTCAGATGATGATGACCTTAACTGGGATCAGGTGAACACGCTGATAAAGCCCTCCTCAGATCAATGGATGCCATCCGGTTGGTTTCTTTTATTTCACTTTCTTTCTCTTTGATATTAGCTTATGTGTTTATTCAACGTGTCTTGGCGGTATCATTATTAGAATGCTACTTTGTGTAAATCTCTTTGTTAATTGTAGTACACAGGTCCTCAAAGTGATTTTTGTGAGGGATGTTCTGCAAAGTAAAGGTTTTGTTATAGTGTGTTGAGATCTTAGAGGTTAGAAAATAGAAACTGGGAATCACAGAATCACAGAATCACAGAATCGCTGAGGTTGGAAGGGACCTCTGGAAATCATCTAGTCCAACCCCCCTGCTCAAGCAGGGTCACCTAGAGCACGTTGCACAGGATCGCGTCCAGGCGGCTTTTGAATATCTCCAGAGAAGGAGACTCCACAACCTCTCCGGGCAACCTGTGCCAGTGCTCTGTCACCCTCACAGTGAAGAAGTTTTTCCTCATGTTCAGATGGAACTTCCCGTGGTTCAGTTTGTGCTCGTTGCCTCTCGTCCTGTCGCTGGGCACCACAGAAAAGAGTCTGGTCCCATCCTCTTGACACCCTCCCTTCAAATATTTATACACATTGGTAGGCTCCCCCTTCAGTCTTTTATCCAGGCTGAAGAGTCCCAGCTCTCTCAGCCTTGCCTCATCTGAGAGATGCTCTAGTCCCTTAATCATCTTAGCTAGCCCTCCGCTGGACTTGCTCCAGTAGCTCTATGTCTCTCTTGTACTGGGGAGCCCAGAACTGGACACAGCACTCCAGATGTGGCCTCACCAGGGCTGAGTAGAGGGGAGGATCACCTCCCTCGACCTGCTGGCAACACTCTTCCTGATGCACCCCAGGATGCCATTGGCCTTCTTGGCCACAAGGGCACATTGCTGCCTCATGCTTAACTTGGTGTCCACCAGCACTCCCAGGTCCTTCTCGGCAGAGCTGCTTTCCAGCTGGTCAACCCCCAGCCTGTCCTGGTGCCTGGGGTTATTCCTCCCTAGGTGCAGGACCCTGCACTTGCCTTTGTTGAACTTCATGAGGTTCCTCTCCACTCACCTCTCCAGCCTGTCCAGGTCTCTCTGAATGGCAGCACAGCCCTCTGGGGTATCGGCCACTCCTCCCAGTTTTGTATCGTTGGCAAACTTGCTGAGGGTGCACTCAGTCCCTTCATCCAGGTCATTGATGAAGAAGTTGAACAAGACTGGACCCAGGACTGACCCCTGGGGGACACCGCTAGCTACAGGCCTCCAACTAGACTCTGCACCGCTGATCACAACCCTCTGAGCTCTGCCATTCAGCCAGTTCTCAATCCACCTCCCTGTCCACTCATCTAGCCCACGCTTCCTGAGCTTGTCTATGAGGATGTTATGGGAGACAGTGTCAAAAGCCTTGCTGAAGTCTAGGTAGACAACATCCACTGCTCTCCCCTCATCTACCCAGGCAGTCATTCCATCATAGAAGGCTGTCAGATTGGTTAAGCATGATTTCCCCTTGGTGAAGCCATGCTGACTGCTCCTGATCACTTTCTTGTTCTCCCCATGCTTGGAGATGGCCTCCAGGATGAACTGCTCCATCACCTTTCCAGGGATGGAGGTGAGGCTGACTGGCCTGTAGTTCCCAGGTCCTCCTTCTTGCCCTTTTTGAAGACTGGGGTGACATTAGCTTTCTTCCAGTCGTCGGGAAGGCAGAAAGAAAACAGGATTATGTGAAAATGAATATAGAGTAGTACTAGAAACTGGCAGACAGAACTAAATAAAAGGAAAACTCAAAAGGAATCATAAGAGCTAGAACAAAGATGGTCTTAGGTCTTGAAAACAGATATTGAAAGAGATATTAATCAAAATCTGTTCGGAAAAGAAATAGTGAAAAAGGGGTGAGAGGAAAAGGAGAGGAGAGATACTCAGCAACAAAATGTTTCAATGATATTACACTTATTTTTAAAAGACAGTTGTGATAATATTATTTAATGAAGGTCCTTCATGCACTATATGCAATTGAACCTAATTCTATAGCAACAACCCTTGCATTCTGCTGAACTATAAACTTACTCTAGCAGTACACTCATTCCTTTACCACCTCGCCCACACAAATGTGTACACTCTGACCCTTTATTTTAAAATATTCGCTGGCCTAAAATTTATCAATTATTCTTTTTTCAAAAATTCATGATGTTCTTTGGGCATGTTAGAGAGCTTCCCCCCCTGCACTGATCTCCAGCTCCTGGTATGATTGCCTGTAGTCCAGCTCTGAACCTACTTTCGCTGTTAGAGATTGCCTCTCATACACTGCCTGTTACCTAAGAGTGGCCAAAATGAAAACACTTCTAAAAATTCTAATTGTAGCACCATAGGATTTCTGTGTTAATACACCACACCAACTGCTTTATGTTGGTCCCATAATTTAGCAGGGGATTTATGGGCATATAAATACACCCAGAAAGCATACAAGCATTGCTGATGGTTGTGCTGTTGTTTCATTAACATCCATTTCAATTAGTTCTTTAAATCATCTGCACTTTGGGATTTACCTAAAATCCTGTTAACAGTTGCCCTTCCTAAGAAAATGCTCCTTGCTTATTTTGGGGATAAGGGAATTAGGAGATAAACAGCTTGAAACTTTAGGAGTGACTGTATAAACAAAGCTTGAATATAAGCACTTGTCACTTATGTATTAATAAATGCACTATGATGTGCACTAATCAGCCCTGGATACTGTTCACTTTTTAAAATCCCCTCAGCCCTCCTCGCTATAGACTTGTCCCTGTTGCTGTGTACTGTGGACAAGATCATACTGGAGGTTGATGGTTGGGATAAAGTGCCTTTCCCTTCTCTGTTCACTCTCCTCTGGCTGAGGTGGGACCCTAAACTTCAAGACAAATGTTCCTTTCGACTGGGTCCTGGCACTCAATCGTCTGGCTCAACTGCGTTCATCATTCCAGATAAAGAATGTTTTTGCAGATTCTTTTTCAAACTGGCTCTTGTCCAGTGGTCTTGGCGCACACTGCTAAAAATTTTCTGGACTATTTCATTGCTGCTTAATACTGTCTGTCAAGTTGGAGCTAATGCACGGGGATGCATGGCTTATCTTGCTTGCAGCACAAGCTGTATATTCTTTTCCTCAAAGCAGTCAGGCCACTGGAAATGCTCTTCCTCTTCCAAGTTTTATTCATTACTTTCCCCACTTGGTTTTGTGCAAGAGGTTTTCAGTATATGTTACTTAGTCTCCTTGGTAGATAGAAGAGGTTCAGATAGATCTGTGTTCTTGTGATGACCGTAGATTTTTAGATTGATTTCTTTCTTTTCTTTTTCCTCCCAGAACTAAGAGTCCAGGCAAAGTAGGAACTGGTATTTTTATGTATGTCTATGTAATTTTATTTGTCAGGTGTCATTTAGCTTATATTTCTGCCTTTCTGTCAGAATAGAGGACTAAGACAATGTTCTGATGATCAAGTAAAAAGAAATTAAATTTGGAAATACAGCTTCCCAAACTCTAAATACAATCTGTCCCTGCCCGTAAAGGAAGTGAAATTTGCTTTGAGAATCTTGAGTCAGAAAATGAACAAGTTAGTCTGAGGAGAGTTGTGGATATCGATGCCTTAAAAGGTCAAAGGCCTTAAGACAGGGAAAGAAATGCTCAAATTTTTGAAAACAAGAAGCATTGTGTCTGAGGACACGATTCAGTCCCCTGGTGTCTAATTTTTCCTCTTCATTTCATCTAAACAGTTTTTTCCCCGTTCTTGTTCAAATCGTCTTCTTAATGGTTTTAATTAGTTTTCAGTTAGCCTTAGCCAGAGAGTTATGTGATACATTTAAAAAATGATTTGAAGTAGTTTGTCAGCACTTTCTGAGCTACATATTTGAGAAAAAATAACTTCAAATGATAATGAATAGAACATCTTAGATTAATGGTTTGTGGGGAATTCTTGGCTTGACAGCAAAATGCTTTATGCAACGATGTTGTAATACTAGACTGAAACGAGTACTCTCAGTTCAGTAGTCCCTTGTCAGTAGAAAAATTAATGCACATAACATTCCTAATTTCAGGCAATATGCTTCAGTGAATGAGTTGATGTCAATATATAACATTTTGTATAATTTGGTGTCAGTGAGAGGAAAGTGCGCTAGTTATGGCATTTGATTTATTTTATTACACGTGAGACTATTGACAGATAAAGTAGCTGTACTTCAGATAGATAATTATTTTGAATTTAAGTGATATGTTATTTCAGTCGGACAAAATAAATGGCATATGACGTGCGTACTTGTGTGGGCACTTATGTGTATGTGTTTGTTTACACACTATATAGTTATAGTTATCTAATATTGAACATTAATAGTTCTTTGCCAGACTTACAGTTTTTGAAAAACAGGAAGTTATATTAAAAAAATTTCTAAATATTTAGTACAATGGGCTTTAATCCCGGTTGGATTGTTACTGTAGTAGAAATATAATGAGCTCTTGTTACTAAAGTAAGTATAGAGTTAGTGCTTGAATGAGGCTGGTTAATCCACTGCTCTTCTGTTTTAAGGGTGCTGTGAGTCAGCTGGAATAAATGAAGAGGTGGTTCACTTGCTAGTTTCAAGAAGAGTTGTTGTCAGGAAAAAAACTACTAAATTTGCCATTGAAACTGACTTTGTTCTTTTACATTTTTAGTTTTCAAAATGCTGTAGGAAATGTGGCTGTTCCGTTTTCTTAGCTTCTGTCTTTATCCTCTTTTTTTCTGTTCCAAGAAGATATGTTTATAATACTGATCAAAAGTACAATTTTAGAAACAATTATTCAATATTAATGTCATCTTGCATTGTCCTACAGAACTTTTACAGCAGTTACTTTGATATTAATGTGTGTATATAATACACAGTTACAGTTATAATTAATTGTAAACCCTCTAGCTGTAATCTAATAAAGATATTTTCAGAAAAGTACACCAAGATAGTAGCACTTAGGACCTGTTATGAATACTTGATTTCTCATAAAGACATTCCCAGTCCATTTCAACTCTTGGATGCTATTTCTTTTCAGAACTGTTTTGATCACCTTGGACATCAGCACCATTCTTCTGATCCTGCTCATGTCGCATCAGTGTCTTCTTCAGCTTTGGCTTTCTGTTGAATATGCGTGTACAATTTATGCCAGTTCTTGCAGATTTTTGCTACAGACAATCTTTGTGTTGCAGTCTGTCATATCTCTAATACTGCTTGTTTGCATTTGGAATGTAGTTGCAAAGATCGTTCTCCAAACCAGCTACTTTGGCTTTTTTTTCCTAGCTTGGTTTCCCCATCTGTATTGCATCAAATAGAAACTACTCATCTTGATTCTTTTTTGTACCCTCCTTAATTACCTCATACTGAGTATCAATATACCAGTTTTATTTTCTGCTGCACCATGATAACAGCCTTTACTATCTTGCTGGTAAATTTTCAGAGAAAGATCTTTAATTTTTCTTTGATGTTGGCTCATTGTGGGGAAGGTGCTCCCTGTAAACAGTTACATAGCCTTCTTATTATTAAAACTTTCTTTTGTCATTATGCGTATTAAAAGAAGTGATGTGCTTAAATCCCTTCCCATGGTTCTAAGCAGTACCATTTCATTATTTCATTCAGTTATTCCATTTTTTATTTTGCATTTATACAGCAGTCCCTGTTTAGGTTCTGTGATGATGGAAGTAGCAATAAAGAGTCTCCTGGCGCTTTTCTCCCTGCATTTCTAATCTGATTTTTACTTGATCTTCCAGATACTAGTTTCCTTCTCTGATCTATGCCTGCTCTGCTCTCTCTCCATAGTCCTGGTTTTGCTCATGTCCTGTCAAATTCTTCATGGTCTATAAGCATTTTGAACCTGTGGAGTCCCCACAGAGGGGTCCCACAGAGTAGTCTGATACTTTATATTAACACTCAAACTATTGCTTATCCTGAGATGTCTATAGGAAGGAATATGTGCCAAGTGTGTGAGACTGCAGTAGTGAAACATCTCTCTGACTTTTGGTGATCGGTCAGAAGAGTACAGATGCATAAATTGAATCCTGGAAGGCAAGAGCAGAAGAACTGGAAGCAACAGAGCCATTGGTTGGTTGGATAAGGAATGAAAAAATACAGGATGTAAGCTGGGGGAGTGAGTGTGTGTGTGTGAATATACATGTGTGCATATACATATATATGTGCACATGCACATCTGTACACACATTCATGTATGTGCATGTGGGTTTGCTGCTTGTGGTCTGTATGGCAGTTGCTATCAGTGAAGAGACAAGAATTCAGGAACGGAGATCTGCAACACGTGCTTGAGAAGCAATGAGTACCGTTGCATTGAGGGTGATCCTCCCCCTCTACTCAGCCCTGGTGAGGCCACATCTGGAGTGCTGTGTCCAGTTCTGGGCTCCCCAGTACAAGAGAGACATAGAGCTACTGGAGCAAGTCCAGCGGAGGGCTAGCTAAGATGATTAAGGGACTAGAGCATCTCTCAGATGAGGCAAGGCTGAGAGAGCTGGGACTCTTCAGCCTGGATAAAAGACTGAAGGGGGAGCCTACCAATGTGTATTTGAAGGGAGGGTGTCAAGAGGTTGGGACCAGACTCTTTTCTGTGGTGCCCAGCGACAGGACGAGAGGCAACGAGCACAAACTGAACCACGGGAAGTTCCATCTGAACATGAGGAAAAGCTTCTTTACTGTAAGGGTGACTGAGCGCTGGCACAGGTTGCCCAGAGAGTTTGTGGAGTCTCCTTCTCTGGAGTTATATTTAAAAGCCATCTGGACACAGTCCTGGGCAGCATGTTCTAGATGATCCTGCTTGGGCAGGGGGGTTGGATTAGATAATCTCCAGAGGTCCCTTCCAACCTCAACCATTCTGTGATTCTGTGACCATCTGGAGTAGTTTGAGGAATGAGTAGCGTAAGAGTTGAGAAAGCTCACGTGGGTCAAAAAACCCACAGAAAAGAATGCAAACTTCAGATCAAATAGAATTTTCAGATATTTGAGTGCAGTTTGTTAGTTTATATACTGTTGAGATGAGTCTTGTCACTGAAAGCAATGCAATAAGAATTGTACAGATTATTACAAGAAATACAAATATCGTCAGGAGCGAGCTCTGTGTTTGTTATTTGCCGCATATAATTTCTGCTCATATACGTGTATTTTATTCCAAAACATTGTGTTCAGTTGCGTAATATTCTTCTACAGTGTTTCACAGTTCCAGTTCATTTCTAAAGGAAGTAGCATCATTTTTCTTCCATGCAGCAATGGGTTTGATGTCATTAAAGGGATGTCACTGCATTTATAATGAGTCACTGGCATCAGCCTTTCATTCTGTTTAGAGTATTTCAAGATCAATTATAAATCAGATCTTCACAGGCTGCCATTCAGTGTATTGAAAGGATGTTTTGAGCAATAAAGACCTTAATGCTTAATATCATGCTGGTCAAAGCCAGAATGAGGATTCTGTGTGTGCTTTATGAGATGATAATATATAATTTTCATGGTTATATTTAATTTTTTTTCAAAAGGCCTTGTATAGTTATTTGCATCCTGAATATCTAGTGTTGCTAAATGCTTAGCAATGTCTGTGCAGTGTCTGTAGAAAAAGCTTGTTTATATAAATGATTGTTTAAAATGGCCTTTTGATACACAGCTAGCAGATATGCATAGCTAGCAGATATTCCATAAAACAAGATACTGATTTAAAGGACTGTTTGATGTTACAGAATGTGAAGTGGTTGCATGAAGAATGTACATTGTTGTTTAATTGTGCGTAGAAGACTTGTGATCCATTTTTAAAAGCCAGATAAATCTTGAAGTAATCAGTTGGCTAGTCTATATTAAATCCAACTACAGTGTCTTACCGTGTGAAGTTATGGTACTTTGGCTTTTCAGTGTAATGAGTATTTTAGCATTAAATATATTTTAGCATGACATTTTGTGTTCTGTGTTAGCAGGGATGCTTTTGTTCTGTTTACATTTGTGTAGCAGAGAATTCTACATGTTTCTTGCTGAATGCTGTTTCTCCCAGATGACTTTAAATAGCTGCATTTTCTTATTCATTTGAATGCTACCCAGAGAAAATGTAAATTAATATCAAGGTGTGGGAGTTGCACCTTGTTCACTCTGTTCAAGTTACATTTAATTTTTTGTAGAACTTTGTAGACTTGAACCACTAGCATATTAAGCATTTTATTGCACATGCAGCTAATATCTGCAGGCATTAGGAACATGCTTCAGATGACTTCCAGGGAGTCCTTTTCGGTAGGCAGCTCTGACTCACGTCGATGCATTCAAGCTGGTTTCCACTTAACTGCACACGCTTTATCAGATGCTGTCAGTACGGTGCAGCACAGAGCCCAGCGCCAGCTAACCCTAGCGTACACATCTAGCTTGAACCACAGGTTGGGCAGCTTTGAGCTAGCTCCCGGAAAACCATACCCTAAGACTCAGCGAGCAGCGTGCTTAGAAGATTTGTTCAACAACCAAATTAGCGCCACCAGCTATGTTTGATGTGATAGGATTCTCAAAGTCTTTCTTTTATAATTTCTGGCCTGACTTGCAGATTTCAGCACCTGGCCCAAATATGGTATGGATCAAATCAGAGCATTGGGATACGATAGTGCCTAGTGTCTTGCAAGGAGAAAGAAAAGAAAAAATTCTGCTCACTGAGTCAGAACCAGTACTGAAGGACAATGTTCCTAGCTTGCTAACTAGGCAACTAAACAAGTTATTTGAATGTGTATTTCTGCCTACATTTTTATTAGTTTTGAGACAAAATGGTGAGATTAATATGATAATGATGTAGCTAATACAAAGGTATTAAATGTTCTTTGCATGTGACTTCTATTTTACACTTTTTCCCTTCTTTTGGGGAATGAAGTATTTTGAATATAAACAGTGTGATTCCTGAGTTAATGCCCAACATAGAAGACTGACTTTTTTTTCCCCCCGAAGTAACAGGTTTTCTTTAGTATTTATAACTATAATTTACCAGGAGGGATGTAACAATTGCCCTGTTCTCTTATGCATTCAAGTAGCCATCTGATGTTTGCATACAAAATTAAATATATCACAGGGCATGCTGCAACTAGTGGAAATGTATGGGAGACACTATGTTAGAACCAGTCAACACTTGCTAAAGATTTGTAAAAGATGATTGACTGGTAGCTGATGATACCATGAATTATGCGCCTTTTTTTTTTTCTCTCTCTCTCTGAGGAAGCTCTCCTTTTCTGCAGAAGTCAGAGCCTATTTGAAAGGTCTGTGGTATTCTGTTCTCATTAAACCAGAGCTTTCTTAGAGCAACTTGGACAATGAAGTTGCCTGCTGGAAATATTTGTGTAGCACCACACAGACATATCCAAGCCAACACTAGTACTAAGCAAGCCCTCTAGCCTAACTCATTTACTTGCTGCGATTATACTTTTCCTGCTGAGGTTATATGTAACACCTGCCTTAATATATGCTGGGAAGCAGCTAACATAATAAACTAAACACTGAGGCTGGGTTTGAAGTGGATTTCTTATCAATGAACATGTTTAGGATTCCAAAGTTTTCCTGTTACGCGTTGGAAACCCCTTCTCTCTCCCATATTCCACTGATAGTGCCAGACAATATCCTGCTGGTTAAGCATGCCAGAGGCTTGTTTCAGATTTCCCTGCTGAATTAGAAGTGGAAATGCACTGAATAACTGGGCTTTTGCTTGTGTGTTTGTTTCATCTCTCTGGTATGTCCATGATAAATTTATTTAGATGAGGTAGGGGAATCCCAACAGGAGAGGGGAAGAGTGCTTCATCTTGGCGTGGCCAGTAACTAATAGTTAATGTAGTTCTGTCTGGGACTAGGGACAGTTACCTTCTTGTTAGCATCTGATAAACTGGTATTTTTGAACTCAATTATTTTTGTCTGGAAAAGAAAAATTCAGTTAGTTCTGGTGGAGGCCCCACAGAATGTAAATCTTGCCTGTGGGTATGTCTGAAACATGTAAATGTACCTGAAGTAGTTTTAATGTAGGTAGTTTGGGACCCCATAGTAATATAAAGGAAGTGCACATGCTCTATTTGGTGTAGGGTTTCCTAGGTACTCACTCAGTGCTGAAGGCTGTGTTCCTATACCATCACTGCCAAGGGTATCTGATTAAAACCACTGCAGTTTCACCTCCAGTTTCAGCAGACCTTCATTAAGTAGCAATAGAATTTTTGTGCTTGTTTGCCTGGCTGTTTTCTCCTATCGGAGGATGAAAATACTTAGCCAGTTTGAGGAAAGCTGTGACCAATAAAAAGCCTATGAGCACTGTGAATAAACAGTGAGTCAGAGGATGCTCCTTCAGGAACTACACTCTCAGAATTGCAAGATCAGGAGGAAGGGGAATAATCAGAGTATTCCTAAATAAGCTTTTTCTTGTTTAGTAATTAATCTACTGGAAAAAAAAGCGTCTTAATTTCTTGCAGTCTTCAGGGCTTTTCTTTCAGTCTCATGCTGATCCCATTAGATTTCTTCTCATCCATCCTGCCCTTTAGAAATTAATAAAGAGTGGATCAAAACCTTTCATTGCATCTACAGGCTTTAAAGTGTGTAACATGACTGCCTCCATTTCAAGGTCCAAGTCAGTTATTTTCTGAGTTAGCAGTTTGTCTTTTAAGACAGTTCTTCTGTATAAAGAGAATGTAGTCATAGTCACAGTTATAATGCTAGTGAGCATTTCATGGAAGATGGACTCCATCACTCCTCTTTAGGAGCAAACATTATGAATCTTCAGGGAATCATTTTCCTGGCATATTATTTTAAGGCTTTTTGCTGAAATTAAGGAGGGAATTCTTGTCTCGGTTAGATTTATGGGAGATTTTTTTCATCCCCTCTTATAGCACTTAATTTGTTGGCAGGCATTGAAGACTGATAGCATTTTGTTAGCAGCTTGAGCTGTGACTTTAATAAGAGTGGCCAAAAAGTCATTGATTTGAGTGATTTGAGGTAGAGGTCATTAGATGCTGCATCAGAAAGCTATTTGGCAAACCTGTCATTTATGGAGTACTTGATCTTTGGGTTGAATTCAAAATCACTCTGGTGCACAAGGCAGTGATAAAGAAAGCTTCTTCCTCATCAATGTCAAAACCAAGCCCTCATTCTGACCAAAAAAATTTTCAGCATAGTTTAAGAACAACATATTTTTAGCATCTCCTATTGTCTTCCTCCTCTTGTCAGAGGACTGTGTGATTGCAATTACTTCATATACCTTAGTCAAACCGTATAGGAAATACTCCATGTAATATTTCTAAATCTGGTACTCAGTAGCAGTAGCACTGAAAAAATATCTAAAAAAAAAGGCATAGAGTGGGAAATATTTCCAGATTTTCTTCACTTAGTGTGTGGGCATAAACAATATTTTTCAATCAAAGTAATTGGATCAGCCAAAAGCAGTGCATTTAGGAGACTATATATAGTCACTTAGAACTCCTACTTGCAGTGTGTCTTTAAGTGTCTCCAGACTTCTACACTTTGGAGTTCTGCTCGCTGGCTGTGGACAGTTATGTGGCTGTCTATCAGGTGGCAAAGGTGGCTGCTGAGCTAGGTTAGTATACAAACAAAATGGATGGATTCTATTTTGTCTTGAATTTAAGTCTTCTTGTATTTGAAGCAACCAGATTTTTCAAAATATCAGACAGTCTTAATTTCCTTGTATATGTTTGCAGAACTCTGCACTTGGAAAAGAAGCAATTAAAATGCTTTCATGAATTCCATGGGCTGAATTAAAGAGCTCCGTACTTTTGTTCTCAGTGTTAAAGCAATATAGTTATTTCCCTCACCAGCTGAAATAATGCATTCTTCATCTAGAAGTCACAACATCTCTAATCAACTGTATTTCAGTAGCACAAAGGAAAAAAAAAATACTGTCTGGACCTCATTGAAAATTTAATGATGTACACAACCATTTAATTATGAGAAAACAGGTGCAGATAATTATCCAAGTCATAATGTTGCAGTAGCTAATAACATCAAATATTTGTGATAATTGCATGCAAGCAATTGATGATCACGGTTCTATGCTTCGCACATGATACATCATTAAAAATCATTTTGGAATACATACATATTCATATTAGAACATGGAAGCTACAGATGCACTTTTCTTAGCAGTGACTCCATATAGTATATTTTTTGTGTTAAGTTCAAATACTATTGCATTGCTACTCAAAAATTCTACTATTTTGTTTTTCTCCTTACCCAAAGGAGGAGAAACATCCTTTTGCAAAAGCTGTGAGTTCTTGCTTTCCCCCATACTCTTATACTCTCTATCTCTCCTAGATGTCACAGTCAACTCTTGTGTCATTCTAGTTTCTGTTGAAGCATGACTGCACAGGGTATCCTTCACAGTTCATTAGTTGCTGTTATGGCATTCAGCTCTTCCTGACACCCCAAACGCTTTCAGATCAGAAAAGAGCAAGAATAAGACCTAGACCCACAAAAGGAACTTAGGAACCCACAGTAGGATGGGAGTGGAATTTAGCTGCACAAGTCCAAAATAATGATTGTGGAAACTCCTTGAGGGTAGCGTACCGTGGTGCACTGTCACCTATTCCTGGAAGCACCTAAACAACATATATGTCATGCTGTAAAGTAGGAGTTCTCCAAGTGCCTAGTAGTGCGTATGAATTTGAGCATGTTAGCATCTGTCTCCAGCCTGAACTCAGAAGTTAGATGTTCTTCCCCAGAATGTCTGTCTGCTGCAATTGCACAAGAAATATCTCAGGCATGTAGTGACAGTATGATGATCCTTAATCTATTTTCTTTTTTTTATGTCATGAAGGCCACAAAAGAAATATGGGAGGGGAGGCAGGGATTTGAGAGAGAAGGCAGTTGTTTCTTTGCATAGGACCTGTGTGATCGGAGCACTGCTCAGAGAAGTTGGAGATGCTCCTCTCTGAAGGCTTTTTTCAGTTTTTATCTTGCAGTTGTCAGGGGAAGGCCCTATCCACAAGGTGAAAAACCTTGTTAGTCATGAGCCCTCCTTTTGCACATGTGCTACTGCGGAAGAGCAGTCAAGGTGGGAACTCAGTCTATAGAAGAGAAATGAAGAATTGTCAGGCCCCTCGAGAAGGCTCTAGGAGAACAGCAGGTGAAGAGGGGTGAGTCTTCAGTTCCAGTCCTTATGTCCACAGCATTTTAATAGTTTTCAGTTAAAAGTAACTAGAGTTGAGTCCTATTAAGTGGCAGGAAGCACTACCCCTATATTTGGCAAGGAGGAGCCCTATCCAGTCACTGCAAGAAAGGACTGGCTTTCAGAAGCAGCTTCTGAGTTGTTTTGTATCTGGCGTGGGGCAAGGTGCTTTCCTATGAGCCCGTAGGATACCCAAAGAAAGGGATTTTAGCCTTGCCACTTTCCTGGGCATTTCCTCATTAGGTTTCCCTACTAGGCAGCTGCACACCAAAAGTGCTAACCTTCAACAGGTCCATGCTGGGTTGACCGGGAGGCCGTTCTGAGGAGGGCTCTCCCCGAGCAGTGGGGTACGGTGCATGGACCCTTGAGTTAGTACCTGTGGGCGCTGGTGAATCCAAATCACACAGGGCAGGACAGCGCGAAGATGCTAGCACAGTTCTGGAAGGCCATGGCATAGCAGCATTAGCCAGGATTTCAGGCTTGAAACAAGAAACCCTCATGCCCTAGAAAAGACTTGGTCAGCTGCAGCATGAGGTTCATGTGCACAACATGCTCCATGAAAACTCAGGCAGCCTAAGCCTCTGGCACTTTGCAGTTAAGTAATTTGATGTGGCACAGATAAAGAGATTCAGTTTCTTTCAGTACTGATATTTAGGTCTTGTGAGCTGTGGTGTTTTTCTCGCCACATTTAATTTTAGCATGAAACATCCCATACAATATTGAAAGGATCACTGAGGTGTATAGAGTATTAATTTTGTTAATACAAAGTTAGGGTGTTTGTCAAGGCAGGAAGTTGTTTAGAGAAATAACTTTTTGTGGGAAATGTCAATTCAGGCATTTTACTTACGTGACTTGCAAACTGGCAGAGATCACTTGTGCTGAACAGCAGCAATGTTCTGACTCAGCAGCAAGCGGGTCACAAAAGATCTGCTCCAAAATAGATTATATCTTGAATCTGAAATCTGTAATTATTATGGTCTGCTGAAAGATATTTAGCAATGCACATATGAAGTTATCCAGACATGAATAAAAAGTTTTGTGGTTTTGTTTCCCTTTAATGAATTTACCTTAAAAGTTCCAGGAAAGAGCTCCTTCGAGAGCTTTTATTTACCTATTTCATTTTCAATCAAATAAAAATACTCTTTTGGGAAAGCCATTCTACACCTGTAATATGGAGATAAAAATTGATACTGCAATAATGCATCAACCACTAGAGCACTGCTATTTATCTTCTCTATTTGGCAAATAGAGCCCCCCCTGCTTAAGGGAGTGTAGATAAGCCTCCTGTATAATCTCAGGTTGGTTAGTTTCTTTCACTGGTGAATTTTACTCATATTAAGAAGAAAAGTGTTTGAATGATATAACCTGGGGACACTGTTTTAATAGGTAGCCTGCTTATCTTCAAATGACCTGTTTTATGTTGAAGCTGTATGGTTTTCTTTTTTCCTGCAGTTTGAGAGCCAGCTAGCCTTACACTAGTACTATAAGGCTAAAGCCTAACAGTAGTCCCAAACACAGAATTTCTGTATTACTGTGAAATAAGAGTGTTTTGTAATGAGAGCAGAATTTAATTGCTAAGAGGCCTATTGTTCATTTTTGTTAATTCAAAGATTTGTTACTTCAAGATTCTCTTCTCCTTCCTATTCTGTCTGGTTCATGCACCGTAATGCTTCTTGAGAGAATACATTTATTTGCAAGAATTTCATTCTCTTTGCCTTCTGCTTCAAGCTTAGTCTGTGCATGAGATTTCTGTGGTCAGGGAGTTCTCACAACATTTCTCTAAATTCTGCTGGATATACTAGCCACAGACTTTAGTCTCTGTATCAGCTGTCTTGTTGGTTTTTATATGCCAGATTTCTCTCCTTGTTGCTGCTAACTCTAGATGCTTTTTCTAACCATTATTACTTTTCACAAATTGATTTCCTAACTAAAGCTTTGTTGGTGTACTGCGTTTTAGCATATCAATGATGTGAAGTCTAGGGAAGTACAGAGTATCAAATTCCCTAGAGGATTCTGGGATATCCCTTTTTTACTTAAGATAGTTGCCTGAGCTTTGCTTTTGCTATTAAAATGTGTTCCTTTATGTTTTTCCTCGTTTAAAGAAAATTTGATGGAACATTTGAAGATAGGTCTAAAAAAGCACACACATTAATATTTATGGCTGCGTGTATTCCAGCTCCAGAAGGCCTGACTAACAACTGGATGTAACCACATTGATTATTTTCAGTACATCTGCTGAGGCACAGGATATTCTGAGCAAGGTAGCTGGCTCTACTTTGAAATGAGCACATGAAGAGACTTGGCTTCCAAACACACAACTGCATTCATTACATTCGAGATAAATGGTTACAGTCTGCTTTTTTTTCAGGGAATAATTCAGTACTTAATACAAAGTTTCATAACACGTGCCTGTTCCCATGTCAAGGTTAAATTGTGAAAAAGTATGTTTTTAGAAACAGATACCCTCTTTTCTGCAATTTTTTTGGTTGCTAATTAAGTGCAGATAGCAGATGACAGCAAGTTTAGCCCTCGTCTGATATTCTTTGTCTACAATTCTGAAGTTTGTTACACAAGACGTTTTAATTATAGCACAGTAATTAAAAGTATAATTACTGTTTTTCTTTGTTTAGTACATTCTTTGTTTGGTACCAAAAAGCATTTCGCCTCAACTATTCTCATGGTCTTTCAAAAGAGCCAAATCTCACTGCTGGAAATGAAGTTTCTGCATGAATCTTAAAATGTCTTTTTTGGAGAGAAATGTTCTATTGTATTAAAATAAAACAAAACTTCCCCATGGAAGCTGTGAGGACAACATACTTGAAACTTGAATGACGCACGTTGATTTTTAGTAATGCTTTATATCAGACTAGGGGCTGAAGCTGAATTACCATGACCTCATCCATCACTGCCATTGAGTTCACGTTGACTAAGTTTGGTATATGCAAATGTTTACAACTAAAGTTGTAAGGGAATGTATTTTGTGAGTATATGCTGCTTGCAATTCAGAATAATGATAAACTTTTAAGAGGAGAATATGGTAAAATATTGTTTCTGTATCATCCTTTCCTCTCCTGATCTCTTCCTACTCCCCCTCTGCCCCTGCATACTTTTTCTGTATCAACAAAAAAAAGAGTAGCCTGTTCTGTGTAGTTATTTTACCTTAATTTGGGGGATTGTGTTTACATCTCTCTGTTACATTGAGGAAATGTAAATGTAGTTTTAGTCTGTAGTTGCAAGGGGTTTATAAAGATCCTTGAAACATTTTTG
The DNA here is from genome assembly GCF_036417845.1 of Apteryx mantelli. Taxonomy (NCBI): domain Eukaryota; kingdom Metazoa; phylum Chordata; class Aves; order Apterygiformes; family Apterygidae; genus Apteryx; species Apteryx mantelli. The sequence goes on from NC_089979.1 coordinate 55,646,093, forward strand.
CTTTGAGACTTGGATAGGAATGTACTTGATTTTATCCAAGTTCCTCTGGGAGAAGAGAAGTATTTTGTTTTCTGTTTCTTTACAAGGAACCAGGGAACATACTACATATTTTACTATTCTACACACTCAGCCAACAGCACTTTCCAAATATATGTATTATTTCTTGTCAACAAGATCAGCAAGATTAGAGTATTAGGTTTCTTCAAAAAAAATCACAAAACCAACCAAACAAACCCCCCAAAATCCAACCCTACCAAATCTACTCCAGTCTTTGTTGAAAACAGTTAATAAAACAACCAGTTTCATACAAACAATTATATAATGAAAATAGTATAATATTGATATGCAGGTTATATAACATATACCAGCTGTTACCATACAAATAACTAAAGAAAAAAATTCAAGGCAATAAAACTCTAACATGATTGTACGGAGTCGTACTAGGCATTGTCACTAAGGTGTCACTAAGGTGGGAGCTTAAGCTTCTCTTCCTGTCTAAAACTTTTTTTGACTACTAGAGGTCAGTAAGACTAGTAAAGAATCCTGATTTTCTCTGATCTGCTTACTGTAGGATTCATAGCACCTATCCCCAAAGGACTTCGTATTGCCAAAGGCAAGATACTGAGCGCTGGGATAGATTGACATCGAATCCACCCTAGTACTGGTGTCCCCAACTGCAGTTTGCTGTGCCCCTCAACAGAAAGGGGAGAGGAGCTCAAACATTGCTCAGACTTAGTGCTCAAAGGCAAGCTGCTCTCAGAGTTTAAGCCTTCTTAATTAGCTAAATCACATTCTAAAAACACTTGGTTACTTAAGCATGCACGAAATTTTTAAATTACAGGATCAGCTTTTTCTTAAACCTTTCCTGAGTGTTAGAAATATTAATGAGATCAGAGGCAAGACACTTTCAGCACATGTACAGGGATGTGACTTCGTTAACATTGGCTAGGGGAAGAACAAATACAGCCCATAAGTCTAGAAAAGGATGCTTGAAAAAAAAGTGCTAGAAAAAGTACTTGCACTTTTTACTATCTGGTGGTAGGTACTGGGTTGCTTTTTTAGTGTCAGGCAGATCTGTTAATTTTCTGTTTCACAGAGCACTCCGACCATTGGCAATCAGCATTTAAGACTATTTCAAGACACCCCGCAATTAATAAATGTTGTCCCTTTTCACCTTTGGCAGGAATCAGAGGAATCTGTGCACAATAAGCAGATGAAGATGATATTTTGGTCTGAGCAGGGCATGTCAATAAAATAATGTTGTGGTCAATAGAATTGATACCTCCTGGAACAGAATTTGTAGGGCAAGGGACTTGGGGGAAAGAAAGAAAAAACAAAACAAAACCAAAGAAGAGCATCCAATAAGAAGCTGTAACTCTGTGTTTTAATATTCATTCAAGTCTAATGAATATTAAGTTTTTCTGAACAGTTCTGTCTAGTATTTTCCAGTAGTTTCTTTTTTACTAAAGCAATTTAAAGTTGAAATGAGGGCTTCTTGGCTTCTGTCAAATGCATCTACCTTGCTAATCCTGAAAATACCTTTTTTTAACAATTTGAAATGCGATCATATAACTCTAGCTTTTAGAAGACTTTCCAGACCACATTATACTTTCAACTACTATTTTCCTGTCCTATGAGATCATCCTTAGAAAAAATGTAGTAGGCTGCACAGCTATTCTTTTCCGTCTTGGAGGTGGACCCATATCTTGATCGCACCTAGTTTTCTTCATGTGTCATTAGCAGGAAATCCAGGAGGGCCATGAAGGTTTTGCTGAAGATAGATGAAGAATCAGCAGTTGTGGGGATGGAGAAAGCTTTCTTGCATCAGCTTTCTCAGCCTAAATTCATTAGCAGGTAGCTCTCGAGCTGTTGTCCTCCAAACATGCAAATTGTGATGAAAGTGTTTAACTTTGCTGTAACTGCTTTTGCAGAAGATCCAGAACAATAGCTCTTTGTTTCAGTAAGTGCTATCTTGCCCGACAAATGTGGTCTTTTCAATGTCAGCGTTGGCTCGGCATTTCACTCCTTATCAAGACTTGCACAACAGGAGAGGAAGTGCCTACGTCTGGATTTCCTGTGCATGAGCTGGGAAGATGTCTGTTTTTTAAGCAGTAGTTTCACACACGCTTACAGTAACTAACCTGACCAACCCTCCGTGTCAGGGTGCAGCGAGGAGCGGTGTGAGGCAGTTGCTCCATGGGGGACGGGGAGCTGGGGGTGGCCCCGGCGCAGGCACCCTGCCACCACAGGACCTGCCCACAGCGGGCAGAGCCGGGGCTAGGATTGGGGTCCAGCAGCAAACTGTGAGCTGCATACAGGGTCCCTCCTGGGGCTCCAGTCATTAGTGCACTTGTGACCTGACACCCTTCTTCCCCCCGCCAGCAAAAAAAAACCCCAAAGAAAACAAAAAAACCTCTGGTTCCTGATCTGGGTTTTTGTGCAGCCCCATAGGATGGAAATAAACAGGAGGGAGCAGTAGGAATCTGTGGACTGTTCTGAGTAGCAACTCTGGCCCGCAGTTGCTTAAAGTGCGGTTTAAACTGTGGCCTGATTTGCCTAATTGTTTAGCTATCTGGTCATTTGAGTAAAGGGGCATGCTCAAATTAGTTTTTCTAATGGGAGACCTTACAAAATTTTTAAGAAATACTGGGCTGCAGAGGTAGGCCTTGGAAGGCTTACTAGCCTACTTTCTGTATTTCTACCGGTTATTACCTGTTAATCTATATTACCTACCTATCAAAAGCAGTTGAAAAAATTCTTTGCCCATTTCAAAAAACTCCATTTGACTGTAACAAAAGTTCATGGCACACCTAGAGAAGCTAAAGGTTATTGAAGGTTATGCATTTAAGTACATCTCTTGAGAAAAGACCTTTTCATCCTTCTGTCAGCATGCTCTCTTTCCATTCAGTAAAACTGGAAAATAGTTTATCCCTACTTTAATTAAAACAAGCAAGCAAAACAAAGAAAAAACAGAAAAAGGTGATACCAACAAGATGTTTCCTGTGAGTCAACCAATAAAAGTGTATTCCCTCAAGGCAAGTTGGTGACTTTGGCATCTTTTAAGACTGCTAATGCCAGATTTTGCTTCTTGCTATGGAGAAAACATTTTGTCCACTTCCAGCTTCAAGTAATAATAAATTATTGTCCGCTGTGGCCAAATACATACAAGCTTCACTGAGTTTGTTTACAACATAACATACCCATCAAATAAATAACAGTAAATGTAAACTTAAGCTGAAGAGATCTGGACTCCTAGAGTGTCCTGTGCAAACTAGCAAAAGTGACATAGAAGTTCATATTTTCTGTCTAAGCCTTTTTAAAAAAAATATTTTAAACTCATCTGTGGTTCTGTAGTAACACCTATTGCAGGGTTAATTGCACAGATGTCTTGGTTAGGGATGTTGTTCTAGCTGCTACTTCCGTTATTCCCGTCATCATCAAAGTTTTTCTCACCAACGTGCATCACAGTATTACACATCACTCGGAAAGAAACACCAGGGAAATTCCCTTTGCATTCTGGGTGTGGAAGGGTGAGTTTAGCCAAAGAGGTGCATTAGGCAGCTGGCATTCAGAGTCACCTGGGCCCGAGCAGCAGCACATCTTCTGGAGTGAACAGCAGTTTGTGGGAGAGTAGAGGGTATTTAGCTCCGGGTGGATGAATTACTCTTTGCTTGGGAAGTTACATTATGAGAAATATTAGGTGTATAGCTAACTTGCCTGTTTCATAACATTTTCAGCATTAGCAAAACTTAGGTTTATTTAAGACCCACAGAACTGGAAACAGTGTTAGTGAAACAGTGTTGGGAGGGGGAAGCTGACAAGCATCCGTGCTCGCAGTGCTTTTGTGTCCTTCCTGAAAGTGAAGTCGCATCCCTAACTTGGAAGGATGAGTGCTGCTGCTGGTGCTTTTCGAAATACATTTGTTTAAGATAACATTGGGAACCGTGTCTAACAGCTGTCTCTCACCATATGCTCATAGAATAATTTAGGTTGAAAGGGACCTTAGGAAGTCATCTCATCCAGTATTCAAAAGCAGAGTCAACTTTAGAGTTAGATACTATCTACAGCATTTTGACTTACTTCAGGAAACTTGGCTCAAAACAGTGATGTCTGCCATCAGATACAACTATTTTAGCTGTGTTCATTGATTCAGTAATGGCAACTGTTGCTATGCTAATCCTCCACAGAGTTCTTTCGGGCTGATCAATTCAGCATGAACAATGTTAAGACTAAGTAGTCTTAGTCATGCTCTGTCTGATCTACTTGCCCCTTCCCTGAACACATCATGGGGGCATACAAATACAGCTGTCTGCTCACTCAAGCCACCTCACCCAACTTCTCTGAACTGTGGAAGAAACACCAAACTTGCATGAGGTGCAAGTTTACATGTTTTTTTATGTTAGAAAGAAAAATTGACAAAGAAATTGAGTTTCTTTAATCTCTGTGTTTTTAATAAGGAAATAGACTATTCCAGTTATTCAGACTGATCTTGACCTCTGTTTATCCAGTATAACAGTTATTTCCAAGTGGTACATCATTCACCGCATCTGTTTAAATGTTTGCCATGGAGAACTTTTGTAATAATGCATTAGAATTTAATTTTTCAAGACTCTTTTTCTAATAAATGTCATGAGCACCTCTGAGACAATGCATCAAATAATATGCAAATTCCTTTTCAGGAAATTATTTGATGCCCCAAACTAGTTTTGACAGTGTTGTAAAATAGACTATGTATTTTTTCCTTCCACTAGAACTGAAGACTTAAGAGGAAAAAGAGTTGTAAGGGTGCATACTCATCTTTGTTATGGGTAAACGCGACAAATTGACAACCACTCGGGCCGGGTTGCATAAATTCCAATTTAATAGAATAATTGAGCAAGTCACAAGTAAGCAAAACAGCGCTGGGCGGCCGGGGAGTCTCCTGCTCCACCAACGGCGCGCGCGACCCCCCGCTCACAGTCCCCTTATATGCCTGTAACTTCTGTGGTTGCGCCGGCTGTTGCTGGGGGGGGTCGGGATGAAAGCTGGCGTCTTCCTCTGCGTTGTACGTGGTGCCTTTCAGGTCACGCGCATACATTTCACAATACAATATCACTCTGCTGACTCAGTACAATCACTGTGGTGATAGCCAGTACTTAGCACCTAGTTTCATGGTAAAATCACTTCACGAGTTGATGTAACAAATTATTACCTATCACAATCCCCCCTTTTTGTTTTGGTCCTTTTTAATTTGTTCATCAAATCGAACAACAGCCTCCTGTGCCAGGAGGAGCATAGGGTTATGCTTACTCTCATCTTCATTCAGTTGTTCATATTGACTTCTTATCAACAGTAGGTGGGCAGCTTCGAGTCTGCTTTTAGCTAAGTTAATTATTCTATTTACTATACAGGGTCCGAAGGTCAACACAAGTACTAATAAAGCCAATGGACCCGTGATTGTAGACAATAGGGTTGTTAGCCAGGGAGAATGACTGAACCATGATTCATACCACCCTTGCTGGGCTTCTCTTTCCTTTTTACGTCTTTCAAGGCCTTCTCTCAGTTTCGCCATAGTATCCCTGACAACTCCTGTATGATCTGCATAAAAGCAACATTCTTCTCCTAGGGCTGCACACAATCCTCCCTGTTGTAAAAATAAAAGGTCCATCCCTCTTCTGTTCTGTAACACCACTTCTGATAGTGATGTTAACGACTTTTCTAAGGCGGTGATGGATTTTTCTATTCGTTCTAAGTCCTCGTCCACAGCTGCCCTTGGGTGCTAAGGCTCTGCTGTTGTATCACTAAGGAGGAAATTCCGGTTCCCGCTCCCACTGCCCCGAGGCCCAGTAAGGTGGCTATAGTAATCGCGGTGACTGGTTCCCTCTTTACTCGGACCGGATGAGGGGTGTCCCAATGATCGTACATCACTTTTTCCGGATGGTACAAGATCCTGGGGACTACTTCTACTTGTATACAATATTCTCGGGACTCATTAAGCACCCTTAAGGAGACACAAGGAGTCAGGCCGGTTTTTGAGCATATCCATCTAGTTCCTTTGGTGGGAATAGCCCATCCATTTTTAGGGATGTGGTTTTGCAATGATATAGATCCACACAGCTTTTTCTTTGATTTTGGCACTTTGCCAATACACATTCCTATTCCTGTAACTTGCTCCATAGTCAATCCCTTCTTCTTATCTTCCCATTGACACTGTGAAGCTGGATCATTGCTTAAGGTATATGTTATATTTACTCCTATTGCTTCATAAAAAGGGGGTCTTATGTCGTAGCATAACCAGCAATGGGTAGTTATACTAGGGGTTGTAGCATTTAATACTTTGTAGGTTGCTTGCACAACCTTCTACAGAGGATTGTCTATCCTCTCTGTGGCTTTACTTTCTGAGATTACAACAGTATCTTTCGAGGTGGGGTGATTCATAGGAATACTTGTCGAATTCATGATCGCACCCGTTGGTTGGATTCCTGATTCTACTCCCTTAACAACTAAATTCGGCCCTATTGCTTGAGGAGTAGGTCGCACACTTTCTTTCTTTATGAAAATTAATCCACCTCTATCGGTCCCGGTCTCCCAGTACCAGACTCCCCAGGTCTTTCCCAAGAACCATCCCGGATCTTCCGGACGGGTGATATTTATCATTAAATATTTACAAGTTCCCAGGGGGGTATAGTGGGGACTTCCCCGATACCCCAGCTGGAAATCCTCTTTAGGGGGGATACACCCAGAAGGCCCCCATTTTACTGATAAAAACTTATCTGATCCTGCTCCTGGAGTCCAATCAGAGGCTATAGTTTCACATCCCCAATAAGCACAATAATAAGAGTTTACAGTATCCTTGCCCAGGATTAGAACTAGGACAAAAGTAAAACCCCATATGATCTAGACATGGTTCAATAGGCACCAACTCACATAAAGTAGCTGTGAATGTAGGACTCCCGGGTACACTTCGTACTTGGATCACTGTTTGATCCTCCCACCTTATTAATGACCACTTAAGGGGTTGGTGTATATTATGTTCCCCCTTTGATTCGTCTTCCTAATAAGCCTAGCACAATCATCTTCCAGAGGAGTAGTGGACCCGTGGCTGGGCTAACAGATATTTTACGAACCCTTAATGCCTTGGAGGGGCGATCCGTGATGCCAAGTGTCTCTGGGACTTTAAAGAGTCTGGGCCTTACAATTTTGGGTATCCCTGCTTAGGAGGTGGCTTGTCGGCCTCGATCCCCACAGTTTCTATACGTCTCTGTCTCCTCTGCCTACTCTTTTGCTCAGAGCAGCAGGGTGTACCGTCTTCTCAACAGCAGCCGTATTCTTCAGGGGAACCTCCTGTATGAGCTTTTTGGATTTTTAAACGCTTCCCAGTTCTCCAGAGTGACACTCAACATACGGCACGGTCCACCTACAATTGGTGTTTTCAATTTTGGCCTTATGTGATCGGGGTGGTTGGCGTAGGTACAACCTTTCTCTGGTTGTACCCCTTTAGCAAAAGCTTCCCACCATTCCACCGATCTTTTCTTGAGATCCCTTTTTAATGTCAAATGGGTCAATTTGCCATAACAAAGGCGACAACTGCCGCTAGGGAGGTACCCGTGCTACCAATGAGTCCACTACTTCTCTTTACAAATCCTATATTTATAACACACAAAGGGATAACAAATACAATGTGAGGTTTTACAAAATGTGGTCTTACTTATCGAGGTTTCTAGGTTTCTTCTTAAAGGTTACTTTTAAATTGTCCGGGTTTCCAAAGGCTTCCCACGATGATTCTGAGATCGGCCCTTTAATTCTGCTGGCATGTGTCCATCCTCGCTCTGCAGTGCGAATAGCAGTGTCTGTGGTAAGCAAGACAAGGAAAGGTCCCTCCCAGTGGGGAGTCAAGGATGAGTCTTTCCAGGTTTTAATTAAAACCTTGTCTCCAGGGTTAACTCGGTGAATGGCTACATCTAGTGGAGGTCTCTGTACTATTAGTCCTTTCTTTATCAATTCTTGTCTTCTCTTCATAAGCTCTGTAATATATTTCTGTAATAATCTCTCTTCTGCTTTAGGATGTTCTTTTGGTATTTCTAAATCATATGGCATCCCATATAACATTTCAAAAGGGGAGACTCCTGTGTCAGTTCTGGGCTGAGTTCGTATATTCAACAAGGCTAAGGGTAAACACTTGATCCAATTCATCTGGGTTTCCATCATTAGCTTCGTTAACTGTTTTTTTTTTTTTTTTCCCCATTCATCCTTTCTACCTTTCCCGAACTTTGAGGATGCCAAGGAGTGTGATGCTCCCACTTGATCCCTAAAGGATCTAATGTTTCTTTAATGACTTTGGATGTGGCCCCCTGTCTGAGTCTATGACCGATACATTCCCATACCGGGGTATGATGTTTTCTAGCAATATCTTGGCTACCGATTTCGCAGTAGCTCGGGCTACGGGAAAGGCTTCTATAAAGTAAGTTAAATGATCTACTATAACTAATAGGTATTTATACCTGCCCACTTTCGGGAGTTCTGTAAAGTCAACCTGTATTTTCTCAAATGGCCTCTTGGCTATTGATCGTCCCCCTGGGACTTTTTCTCTGAGGTGTTGCTTGTTAACCTTCTGACAGGTCAAACATTCTCCCACTAGTCTTTTTGCTATGTCATATATTCCAATGCACATATACTTGGTTCCAAACTGGTCTACTAATGCTTGCACTCCCCAATGAGTCTGTCGGTGGAATTCTTTCATGATTCTCCAAGCCACACCTTTGGATACAATTTCTCTATCATTGGGCAACACCCATTTACCTTCTTTTTCTAGGGCTCCTATCTGTCGTAATTTATCTGTTTCCTGTTTAGTAAAACTCATCCTGGTATCTAGCTTATCTTGGCCCTCTTTTCCTTCAGACAATAGGTGTAAAGCTGCCTTTCTTGCCTCTTCATCTGCTAGATTATTTCCCCTTATGTGGTAAGATGTGCCCTTTTGATGGCCCCTAACGTGTACTACCGCGATTCTCCGAGGTCCCCTCAGAGCTTCTAAAGTTTTTCTAATTAATTTTTCGTGCACTAAATTCTTCCCTTGCGAATTAATCAGTCCTCTTTCTTCCCATATTTTCCCAAATGTATGTACTACTCCATAAGCGTATTTAGAGTCGGTGTATATAGTCCCTATTTTGCCTTTTAAAATTTCTAAGGCTCTAAAAACCGCATACAATTCACAAGCCTGGGCCGACCAAGTTTTGTCTAGGGGCCCTGATTCTATTAACTAACCATCATATCTCGGCCCAGTAAATTATATTCAGCTTCGGGAACTAATAAAAAGGATCCCACACTTAATCGAGAGTCTGATTCTATTTTCACATTTTTAATTACTGGGACCTTAAAGGGTTCTCCTTTAGCTCCTATCACTTGTAGTTTCTCTGGGGATGGTTTACACCCCCAGGGTACCGTTTGGACAGTAGATCTTTCTGCCCCAGAATCCACAAGGAATTCTACTTCTTGTCGCTGGGGACCCAATTTCAATTTTATCAAGGGCTCGGTTCCTTTATGAGTCCCCAGCAGATAGAGCCCCTGACCCCCCTAATCTTCTTGGAACATTTGCTCATCCTGCATTCGCTTCCTGCAATTCCTCTTCAGATGCCCTTTCTTCTGGCAATAAAAACACTCAACCTGCCTCAAGTCCCTCATCACGACTTCTCTGGGTTGTCCTTCTTGGTGAGGTGGCTTTCTTTTAGGTCTGTTATACGACCTAGGAGGTTGCGCCTGGATCCCTCTCTGTCCTTCTCGGACTGCTGCCACCAGAATCTTTGCCTGCCGCCGATGAGTTTCCTCTTCCCTTCGCACATGCACTTTCTGAGCTTCCCTCAGCAATTCATCCAGTCCTCTATCTTGCCAATCATCTAACTTCTCTAACTTCCTTCTGATATCTGGAAAGGCCTTTGCTACAAACTGTGTTTTCAATAGAGCCTGTCCCACAGGGGTACTGGGGTCTACCCTGGAATAAAGTTGCAGGTTTTTCCTAAGTCTCTCAAGCCATTCTGTTGGTGTCTCATCCCTTTTTTGTTGTTCCATGAAGGCCTTATTAATATTTTGCCCCCTGGGAACAGATTCCCTGATTCTCTGAACTATTATGGTTCCTAGATCGGACATATGTGTCCGATGCTCAGCATTCTGATTGTCCCCGTCCGGCCGTTGGGTGGGCCATTTGATATCTGCTGTGGGACCTTGTTGGTGCTGTTGATCCCAAATCCGCATCCCAGCCCTACGGATCATTTCCCTTTCTTCCACTGTAAATAATATGCTTAAGATGGATTGTAATTCCTCCCATGTATAAAGGCTAGGACCCAAAAACTGATCTAGTTTTTCAGCCACCCCTAAAGGGTCTTCTAATAAATTCCCCATTTCCTTCTTAAAATCCCGTACATCCCCTGAACTCAGGGGCACTGACACAAAACCCATCCCTGGTTGCGGTCCTCCCATGGGGAGTTCTCGCAAGGGGTACAGCTGATCAGGTCGCCCACCTCCCCTCGTTTGACTCCTCGTGACCCTTCGGGTTTCTTCTGGGGAACTAGGAGGGTCTAGATCCCAGTCCGGGGTCGTTGGGGGGGGGCTATGAGGAGGGGCTGGTATTGGGTTTTGAGCTGGAGCTGAGGGAATATAGGGGGGAGGAGAAACGGGAAGTTCCTCCAATATTTTGCTTTTCTTCCTCGAACCCTTCTCTTTCAGGGTAAATATCATGGTTCGAGTATCTGGTCTTATTCATAAACTAGCATACTCACTTTCTTCTAAACTAAAGGGCTCCTTTGAATTCACATATATATTTGGGGCCTGACATATCCAATTTTCAAAAGACCCGTATATTGGCCAGTAAAGGGGGTCTCTTCTAATCTGCTTCCCACCCCATACTTGCATGCAGTAATGTACCATTTTCTCTCGACTTTTGCCTTTTCGGGAGGGCCAATCGTTCCAATACTTAATCATTAATCCTAAAGGGCTATCGACTGTAAAGCCCTCTATGGGATCAGAAGACTTGCTCTTTTTCTGTCCCATCTTCCGGAGCACACACACACACGCTCAATCGCTCCCCTAGGTCGTGGCCCACGCCCTCGCGGACAATGGGAACCGCACTACTGTAGGGTCCGCTCTCGCTTCGTCCCTTGGGGACGTCTCACTTAGACGTGCTCCGGGGATCCCACCCCAACCGAACGGAACCACTTACCAATACTTTACTCAATCCTGAGTCTTCGTTCGGATCTTCGTGCACAAAGTTTACGGGATACTGCAGTTCTTTTGCTTACTTGTCCTGATTTAGGGTTCGGAAATACAGGTTCTGGTAGGGGAACTACCCACTCAGGGGCCATCCGAAGACGGGATGGGGCGCCTCCCCTGAGTCAGAGTCCCGAAACCAGGGAAGCCTGCATCCGAGTCACGGCACCAAATTGTTATGGGTAAACGCGACAAATTGACAACCACTCGGGCCGGGTTGCATAAATTCCAATTTAATAGAATAATTGAGCAAGTCACAAGTAAGCAAAACAGCGCTGGGCGGCCGGGGAGTCTCCTGCTCCACCAACGGCGCGCGCGACCCCCCGCTCACAGTCCCCTTATATGCCTGTAACTTCTGTGGTTGCGCCGGCTGTTGCTGGGGGGGGTCGGGATGAAAGCTGGCGTCTTCCTCTGCGTTGTACGTGGTGCCTTTCAGGTCACGCGCATACATTTCACAATACAATATCACTCTGCTGACTCAGTACAATCACTGTGGTGATAGCCAGTACTTAGCACCTAGTTTCATGGTAAAATCACTTCACGAGTTGATGTAACAAATTATTACCTATCACAATCTTGATATGTCATGATTAACGCTTCAGCTTTAGTGAAAGATTCAGTTAGAAGTGGAAGATTCAGGAAGTATGTTACCAAGGAAATACAATCCCTTGTTTTTATTTTTTAGAATATTTTCACTAGATCTATGCATAGTGTTAATTACTTAAGTGTGAGAAGTACTACTGAACTTGGTAGTTATTAATGCCAGCAAATTCTAAAATATACATTACCTTCATTTGTTCCTTTCTGTTGTGATTAATATATATCTCTTCTCCTACTCTGTTTAATATCCCTGTTATGAGCAGTCATCCAAACTCAGTCATCTTCCATTGACAAAATATCTTTGTAAGCTTTAATGCTTTTATTATTTTTCTGCTTTATTTATTGTACTGAGAGGATTTTGTTGCAAGATGTAAATAGTAGAACCAGGTATTTTGGACTCGTTCCATCTGTGGAGTGGAAATAAATAATCTTAGCCCATTTAGTGCTTTTACTTAAATATAAGGAAGGAAATGTAAGAAAATAACTGAAGTTGAAGGTGACTATGGAGATTATTTTTTACATACTCTAGTCTGTGTTGAGCTATGTCTAACTAGGGCAGTAAGTATAAACTAGCTATTTTCCCTTTGCACAACAATTTTTACAGTGTTATTTTTTAGTATTTGGACTCAATATTACATAGGATTCTGCTTTTCAAGAAACAATAAATTTAAGCAAGGACATAGTAATAATGTTTAAAAAGTTACTATTTTTTTTCTTACCAGAACAGGATGAACACTAAAGGTCATCTATTGTAGATGCTATGTCATCATTTTTATTTAAATTCTTCTGTGTGAATTGACAATCATAGTCCTTGTTTAATGCCTGTCATCTTACATGCTTAGAGCAAAAGCTTGTAAATGTGAGAAACATCACAGGGATTGAGAAAAGTGATATTCACCACTGATGACTATTCAGAAGAATCATTTATCATGCAAAATAACTGCAAATGGCACATAGCATATAGATTGCCCTCTCATAAGGTAATCTCTCATTAGCTGGCAGTAATAAACTTTGCACTCATATTTATCCAAGAATGTCAAATGTTCTTACAAAAATGAAAAACGCCTCATAACAACCATGAGCCTATGGGGTATCCTGCATAATTTACGGGCAGGTTAATTGATGTGTGCGGGTTAAGTGACTCACTTGAGATGATGAGGCAGTGTCAGAGTGTGAAATAAAGCTGAGAGTCGCTTATACCAGTTCATGATTCCTAACAGTACGGATATATTGTTTTCTGCTCTAAAAAAAATGATGCTGACTGTAAGTCTGCAATCCACTCTTAACTCCAACTTTCACTGACATAAAAAATGACCTTAATGGTAGAGCCATAGATAAAATACAGACATTTTATAATAGATGTTTGCACTCATCATTGGGTAATTACTGTAAAGAAATGTGTTAGAAGCATACAGATATCCCTGCATAAGATGACAGATGTTGGTTTTGCTCCTAATGGAGCATATCCTTCTCACTGGAGCTCTCAGGTGACTCAGGCAGTTTCTCTTTATATTAGTGCAGGGCTGGAGAAAGGCCTCCTTGTTCTGTAGGGAACTCAGTTTCAGAAAGCCTGAGCTGCACCTCTTCCGCCTTTGCCAGGGGACAAAGTATCCTGTCAGGTTCTTCAAGTCTGAGGGTTTCTTTTCAGATTCAATTTCCTTTGCAGCTGTGCATAAAAGTTAGTGTTCTCACATCACTTGCCAAGAACACGAAGTCTTTTAAAAATATTTCTAAGAACTATCAGGTCAACATATAATGTAAGCATTTACATTTGTATGCATGTGTATAACTATATGCCTTGCTGCCTTCCTAGTCAGCTGGTTATGCAGATTGCTTTCGAAGGGCTAGAGATTTGCTTTGGCAATTGAAATCTTTCAGTCTCCAATTCTGAGTCTTTGATCTTAGGGCCTGAGTCACTGTGCAGATGGACAAGTGCACCGGTCGTAAGTGTCAGTGTCTTCAGTGGTGATTTGCAAGATACAGGAATCTGTTCTTGCCTAGGATCAGTTTGACTATTTTGAGGCTAAAAATTACAAAAGATCTGTGTGAAGATTTGTGGCAAAACAAAGCAGAAGGATCAGGAAAAATGTATAAATAGATCACAGAACTTCTAATAGGGTGTTCTGTAGAATTACTTCCACTGGATTTTCTTTTAAAATAAAAACTAGTTAAAAATATATAGCAAATATTTATATTACTCCATTATCATATTATCTGAGCTTTCATGACATATCCAACCCTAAAATAATACTTACCTGTGCTATTTAAATATTGGGGCCATTACTAAATAATGACAGCAATAAGCACCCATTCCCTCTCCGTTCTCAAAGACATTTAAAAAGGGGAGTGGGGGGAGGCGGGTAAGGATTGTAGGCTTCTGTCTAGGTGTAGGAGCCTTACTACCTGAAATGGAGTAGTGTAAAAGGGAAAATAGCTAGCGTATGCTTACAATCCTGAGAGTATGGGACAGGACTGTCTCCTGTACTGTAGTGTATTCTGCTCAGTACTGTCCTTACTGAGATAGATGGAAAATAAAAATAAAAAAAAAACAGCTGAATGACTAAACCTTTTTAGTGTTAAATATGTGTAAGAAAAAATAAGATGCAGGAAAACATGATTTTTAACCTCCATGTGGATATAAGGTGGATATTAGAGAGAATATCAGTTATTTCTGGGTGTTTGATTTCTTTAAAAGTGAAAATAATGTTTTCTAACTGTTTAAGCATGTGATGTATTACTGTAAAATACTTTATGCTTTCCTCCTTATGCTTGATTAAAAAGTAATTTCCTGGTAGTGATTTTCTTGGGCTTTTGAGGACCCTTAAGCAACATTTTCACTAGCATCTCCTAAAATCCTCAGTGTTTTCAAATTTTTTTTTAATGGACTGAACTAGTGAATTAATCTTCAAAAGAAAAGAAAAAAGAAATCTTTTAGCTGCCATGAAATAAAACGAATGCTATGGAGAATAACTGAAGTGATGGTATTTTGGCTCAAGTACTGTTTTTCCATCTGCTATAGAATCACTGGAGATTTTACAGATAGGAAATTTTATTTTTGCTGTTTAATCCAAGATTAAAATTAGTTCACCTAAAGGATGCTTTTCACATGTAGTTTAGCACACTTAATTGGTAGATAGATAATTGGTGGGTTGTGAGTAAGTTTGAATAGTAAAGTAGAAAAAGGCCCTTCCTCAATGCTCATCCTTTCGTATTTTATTATTATTTGTTAAACAAATTTAATCCAGTGCTGTATAGAAAACAACTAAGGATGTGAATGCTTTCTATAGCAGTCGAGCTCTAAGACCCTGATCCTGTGTTTAGACCCAGGCGTATGTTAGTTGCTACTTGCCTACTTTCACTTACAGTTCTAACTGGACGCAAAGACTCAATCTGTCTTTTAACACTCTTCCTAGTACCCACAAGATCAGGACAAACCAGACAAGAATAGTGTGAAGACATATATATAAGATCCAGGTACGCTTTTAGAAATTATGATACCAGTGGGCCCAATTAAATTAAAGAATTGAGAATCAAGGCAGAGGGAAGAACAATATTCAAGGATTTGCTTCAATAGGCTGTTCCTATTGAAGCAAATATTGAGTGCCCTTTTGAACTGATTTAGTGCTGTGTTCTTAGCATTTGCTTTGAATAAAGAAAGGGTGTGGATTGTTGCGTACTGAGTCAGAGAGAAGGCTCACGCTCAGAGCGAAGGTACACTGGAGATGTCGAGGAGCAAATCAAAGGGGCTGCCAAGGTTCGCATCCCGATGGAACAAAGTAAGGTGGAGTGCGCCAGGAGAAGAAGCTACAGAAAATTGGAGAAAGAATAGGGCACACAAAGTGTGAGGATCTTAAACTTGATTTTGCAGGTCTGAAATAGATGGCAGCATATGTTAATAACATAGTGAACTAGGCAAAAAGTGTTTATCCATTCAAAAAAATACAGTTTTTAAAGCACTCTTCCTTAGGAATCCTAGGCCTTTATAGAAATGAATAGTTTTTACTGGAGTTAGTTTTTATAGGATTTGATTCTTTTGCTAGGCCTTTGTTTCCTCCTTTGCTTTTTATTCTGAAGGATTTGAAAACAGTAGTTAGGTACAAAAGATAAAATGTTCACTCCGGGGGTTTCAAGACAGCAATTTTTCTAATCAAGTTTAAAGATTTTTAAATCAGTGAAACTAGGCTTATAAATTGTAATCAATTAAATCAGTTTTCAGTACTGATCTGCTTTCATTTTAAAATGCTTGGCAGACAAAAAGAGTATTATAGGAAAAACAGGAGTTTAAGATTATTCCTGTCTACCTATTTGAGCCAGTCTAGCAAAACAAGGGAAATCCTGAAGTAGCCATTATCAGAATGTATTGCAGCATTTTTCCCTTGATTTTTTACAAAATAAAGGGATTTGTAATATATTCTTTTCATCTGTCAAACAAGGCTCAAAGTTAAATTACTTCCTATTAGCAAAAAAGCTAGCCCTTACAGCTGAAGAAAGTTCTGGATGAAGTTTTTTAAAATGGGCAATAAGAGCTAGTCTACCATTGACATTTTTCAGTCATTGCTTTTTCTCTTTCCCAGTATGACGTCTGTGAATTTATTACTGAAATACAAGAAAAGGTGATAAAACATTAGAAAAAGACGAGGAGAAGCAGTATATTTGTAAGACTGGACTGATTCATTCTCACTGACCTCCATTACAATAATGATATCAGCCATTCCTCCTACTGAAGTGCTAATGAAGTAGAAGTAATTAGGATTTAATAAAAATCTCTCTTACATTATTTCTTCAGCAAATTAACTTACATTTTGTTAAAGCTTAGTGAGTTTTACCTCCTATATCATGACAGGCCTTATCAAAATGATGAGCAAAGCATAGAAATAGCCTACATGCCTTTAACAGTTAATTGTTCACCATAGGGTGAAGTCTGTCAAGTTGACTGTCTGACTGCATGAGTCACAGAATCTCAGAATATTTGGGGTTGGAAGGCACCTCTGGAGATTGTCTGGTCCAACTCCCCTGCTCAAGCAGGGTCACCTAGAACAGGTTGCCCAGGGCCATGTCTAGTCAGGTTTTGAATATCTCCAAGGATGGAGACTCCACAACCCCTCTGGGCAACCTGTTCCAGTGTTCAACCACCCTCACAGTCAAGAAGTATTTTCTTATGTTCAAGTGGAATTTCATGTGTTTCAGTCTGTGCCCATTGCTTCTTGTGCTGTCACTGGGCACCACCAAGAAGAGTCTGACTCCATCCTCTTTACACGCGCACACACAGACACACACACACATACACACACACACACATATCCCTCAGGTATTTATACACATTGATAAAATCCCCCTGAGCCTTCTCTTCTCCAGGCTGAACAGTCCCAGCTCTCTCAGCCTCTCCTTGTATGAGAGATGCTCCAGTCCCTTAATCATCTTTGTGGCCCTTCGCTGGACTCTCTCCAGTAGCTCCATGTATCTCTAGTCCTGGGGAGCCCAGCACTGGACACAGCACTCCAGGCATGGCCTCACCAGTGCTGAGCAGAGGGGAAGGATCACCTCCCTCGACCTGCTGGCGACGCTCTGCCTAATGCAGCCCAGGATGTCGCTGGCCTTCTTTGCCATGAGGGCGCATTGCTAGCTCACGGTCAACTTGTCCACCAGGACACGCCTAGGTCCTTCTCTGCCAAGCTGCTCTCCAGCAGGTCAGCCCCCAGTGTGTACTGGTACAAGAGGTCATTCCTCCCCAGGTGTAGGACTTGGCATTTCCCTTTTTTGAACTTCATGAGGTTCCCCTCTGGCCATTTCTCCAGCCTGTTGAGGTCTGTCTGAGCTGCAGCAAAACCGTCTGGCGTATCAGCCACTCCTCCCTATTTTTCCCTCAGATTTTGCTGAGGGTGCACTCTGTCCCATCATCCAGGTCATTAATGAAGATGTTAAACAGTATTGGTCCCCGTATTGACCCCTTGGGGACACAACTAGTGACTGGCCCCAGCTGGACTTCATACTGCTGATTACAACCCTCTGAGCCTGGGAGTTCAGCCAGATCACTAACCACTTATCTAGCTCATACTTCATCAGGTTGTCTGTAAGGATGTTATTGGAGACAATGTCACAAGCCTTACTAAAGTTGGGATAAACAACATCCATTGCTCTCCCCTTATTCACCAGGCCAGTCATCTTAGAAGGCTGTCAGGCTGGTTAAGCACGAGTTCTCCTTTCCCCTTAAATCCATGGTGACTACTCCCAGTCACCTTCCTGTCCTTCACATGTCTGGAAATTATACGTAGGATTAGTTGCTCCATCACCTTCCCAGGGATTGAGGTGAGGCTGACCAGCCCATAGTTCCATGGATCCTCCTTCTGAAGACAGGGGTGACATTTACTCTCTCCCAGTCCTCAAGAACCTCTCCTGATGACCGTGACCTTTCAGAGATGATCACGAGGGGCTTTGCAGTGACATTGGCCACCTCCCTCAGTGGATGCTTCCCGTCAGGGCCTGTGGACTTGTGTGTGTCCAGATTTTGTTCCGTAACCTGATCCTCTTTCACTGAGGGCAAGTCTTCATTGCTCTAGACTTCCCCTCTGGTCTCAGAGGCCTGAGAAAAATCAAGTGAAAAATGATAAAAAATCAAATCTGAGTACAATAAAATGGATGAAGTTGCTGCCTAACTGAAAAATGTTTATTCTTTTAAAATAAGTACACTTCAAATGATAAAGAAATGATAAAGATGATAGAGAAATCTTTAGAGACTTGCATAAGAGAGTAAAAACGGGATTAATTTTCGTCAGATGGTGTTTCAGAGTAGCAGGAGTTGGCATAAACTTTCAGCAAAATGAGAACACCAGTGTACAGCTCCTTTAGCATGATAATTAATTTTGTGTATAAATGGCATTCAGTACTTAGCTGTTTGTTGTGCATTGCATGGCAACTTTTGTGTCTCAGCAAACCATTTCAGAATATCTGTTTAAAGTATCCAAGCACTTCAAAAAAGTATGCTTACCAGAATTTCATTTCAGATGTTTTCAGTGTGTTCTTAGAATCTTAATCTCTGAAGTTGTAAATCCATAATTGTACAGCATGTGGAAAACATTGCTAACATCTGCTAACGTAAGCGTGCATTTGCTTTTTAGTAGACTACCCTCAACCTTCCCCTTGTAGATGATAGGAAGAAATAGAAGACAGATGGTTTGGAAATAGTGGTTTTGTTTATAGTTTGTTTTCTAGCCATTCTGAAGTGGGGACTTGGGAGCTGGGACTGTTAAGGAGGCTCTGAGAGAGGGTGTCTTTCAAAACAGGTCAACTTCCAAAGCAACTTCAAAATGTGTATTTATGGTGCCATATGTATTGCTGATTTATTTTTCAATTCTTTTCCTTTTTTGGTTTGAATGTATTGATCAACGACTGCATGTTACTAAATACAAAGTACTGCTTAACACACATGAAGTACACTGGAAAATGGAGGCTATATTTTTTTCATCTTTGCCAAGTATTATAGTTGTAGGTATTACGTGTAATAGTAGCTGATTTAAAAAATAGCAGGCTGTAAATAAAGCTTTTAGTTTGAGCATGTTCTGCCACTGATATGATTTCCTTGGCAAATCATTTGATTAAAAGATTCAGGCTTAGATTTTTTTTTTAAGTTGGATGCCTAAATAGGAAACCTGTGATTTTCATGCTCTTGACAGCTTTCACTGAAATGGTAACTGAGTGGTAACTGAGAAACTCTGAAAATCAAGCTATGTAAATGGTTGTTAAAATGGCTTGTTGGTAGCCAAACTGTAAACTCCCTTAGTTTGCTGATGATGGATTTTAACTTCACGAGTGAAATCCTAGTTGGACTAAAGTCGGCATGTCTTCAGTGGGATCCAAATTTTGCTCTGTCTGTCTGTAAAATGGCAACAATACCTATTTAAGTGGCAGGGTTATTCAGGTACTTCTTTGTTTTAATATACTATGCAGTAATCTTTTGCAGAACGCATATTTTGCTCATTAGTCTTCCAAATATCATCTTTAATATTAATCTTAAAAATAAAAATGAATGTGGATCCATGAAGAAATGAAGCATGATAGTCTATATTTTTTTCCATGATGATAACATTTTTTTTACCAGAAAGTTACAGGGAGCATTTTTTTATCATACAGAAAGAGATTCTGACACAGTTGATCAAAAGTTGAGTTAAGGATACAGTATTATGTTAATTCTTAATAACAAAGAAATGTGAAATGTATAATGTAAAAAAAAAAAGTTCTTGGTCTGACTGCAGATTAGAGACTTTAAAATTTGATACACATTTTATATATTTGAATCTTCACCGTTAATGCAGTTAAAAATAAAGACTTGAAGCATTCTCACAATAGAGTAGCCAAGGTTCAAAAGATGGCAGCAAAAATTCCAGGAAAAGAAATTGTGGTGTTGTAATTTTGGTTTTGGTAAATCAAACCAAAATGATATCAAATAAAATAATTATTTTAGGCAAAATAAGAAGGCAAAAAGTGAGATGAGAGAAGAAGAGAAACAAATTTGTCAATGTCTTAATAAAGCCAAGTGATTCTGTGGCTTGCCTAAAAGTGAATTTATGTGTGTACATTTATGTATATTTTATGTTCCTGCTTTTGACACAAAGTAGCAGTCTAAATGAAACACTGAGTATTTATTATATCCTGAAGGATAATTGAGTGTAGCAATTACTCATTTTAGTATTTTTCTTTAATATTTTAATGTAATCTGGTTCATTGTGATAGTGTTTCATAATATTTGTGAAGATTTTTGTCCTGTACTGATGAGGTACAGCTTATTTTAGGTTATGTGAAACAGGCTTTTAAAATAACAACAAAGAAGGTCTTCTGTAGCATTTCAGAAGTTATGTTAAAATGATTCACAGATGATAAAAGGCGATAAACAGACAATAAAGGAAGACGATACAGACGATAAAAGGAAGTTTAATGGAATTGAGACCTAAAGTCATATTTTAATCAAATTAAATTGCAGTCAGACAAAATGAATATAAGTCAGTTTGGAAAATAATTTTTTTTTTTAATGTTAAAAATATAAAACCATCATTTAACCGGTCAGTGGTGTAGCATAGCTACTACTAATATATTTCCCACATTGCTTGTTTTAATGGCTGCCTGCATATAAGGCTAAGCTTAAGGCTGCCTGCCTCTACATAGCAATTTACTTTTAATATTGGGGGGGCAGAAATAAAAAGCTATCGCTGTGAAACACGCCCTCCGTGAGCGGCAGGCAGCGTGCTCGTACGGAGGTCGCTGCGGTCGGCCTCGGGGGCGCGCCGCAGGGCCCGGCACCCGCACCGCTTCCCCGCCTGCCCTGCCGGCTCGCTTAGAGAGACCGGCAGTGATTTTTTCATTGCTCGGGTGGCACGCACGTGACGTATCCTCGCAGTGGGGAAGGAGGAGCGTGGGCCCGGGGCGCACGCAGGCATCGCCCCAAACAGCCGTGGCGGGGCGGCGAGGCGAGGCGAGGCGAGGCTCAGCGTTGAGCCCGAGCAGGGGACGGAGTGGGGCCAACGCTCTCGGAGCTGCGCTCCGGGGATGGGATTTAGGAGCTCCCTACCGCTGGTGGGAGAGAGGAGCCTTTTAAAGGTCGGGCTTGGGCTGCATCGGCCCGCAGGGACGGCAGCCCTCGAGCGAGGGCCATGCCCCCGCGAGGGGAGCAGCCGCACGTGTCACAGGAGCACCAGGCATGGTGGGTTTAAGTTGCTGTGGAAAAGCGTGAGGGGATCTAAAAATGTCCTTTAAATTCCCTGGTTTTCGTTTGAATAATCTGGGGGATTCTGCTATCATGTCCAAGTTTCAGCACAGGAGCTTTAAAGGTAAGAGAAAATCGAGCAAGAAGAAAAGGGCAGAGCACTTCTTGTCTTTTAGTTTGGTTTCTGTTTGATTCAGCTTTATCCTGCAGCATACTCTAAATACACGTAAATACCCATTCCCTTTTCACAGCAGAGAAAAGAGTTATTTATCCCTCCTCCCCCTTCAGAATTGCTCAGATGTCCAACTACTGATTTTAGCCTTAATATTTAACAACAACTGGATTAAATTCTAAACTTGAGTAAAATTTTCAAGAGTTTAAGTCAGCATTCTCCAAACTTTTTTTGACATGAGCATTACTACTAAGCCTTAACACATCTTATGGACCACCAACCACCTGTAATATAAAACTTAGCTGAAAACACTGTACAATTTAATTCCTAGATATGGGTTTGCATGGTTCATTTACTGTAGCTCTTTATTTGGGAATTACAGGTCTACTGAGAGACACATAAATATTGTTAAAAAAGTAGCCTCAGGACTTAGGAGTCTGAGTTTTGCTGAATTAATTAGCACTTCTTGTCAGGGCAAGGGCTAGTCCAGAAACTCTGTTAATATGTACGGTATATATTGGTGCCTGTATGACCTTGCAGCTCCTTAATTGCTGTCTCTAGTTGCTGTAGGTTGTTGAGAAATTAGCTCTCATGAAATTAACTCCCGGACCTCCATCATGGTATTGCATGATTGGTAGATAGGCACAGTATCACTTAGGTATTTCTGAGAAATTTATCCTTTAATACAGTGGTATTTCAATTAACCAAAATTAAATAAGATGTGAAATTTCGTGTCGCTGCAATTGAACTCAAGAAAGCATCATTACTGTATATGTGCCTTCTCAATTCTTAATCCTATTGAAGTTGAATTAAGTAAGTATCTAAGTGCTTTTCTGAATAGTACTTAAGCACATCATTAAGCTCTTCTCTTAATTAGAGTCTTATGCTTTCCTCCTTGGAAAAAAGAAAAATAGAAGTGACCCCATTGTTCTCTTGGGGATGATCTGGTTCCGGGGATCATGAATCATGAAAACTGGAGGGCTTCTTTCAGGATAAATAAGGCCCAAATTAATACTTTAATGCATCTCTAGCAAATTATAACTTGAAAATAGGTATATCAAACAGTATCTTCAATAGGACTGCACAGAATAAGTCAATATATAGTTCCATGAGGTAAGTACCTTAATTTCATTATGTGTACTGATTAAATGATTTAGAGATGTTTTCTGCTATATTTAAGATGCAAGCAAGTTGATACTAAGCAGGATATAGAAAACAGCCCTTGCAGTACCAGACTTGGAAACATTCCCTTCTAGGGCTTGGAAAAATTCTCTTTAAAAGAACAAAAAGCAAAATTCCCACTTCATCAGTATTCATATGACTTGGGAAAGTCTGACTGTTGACACCGCAAAGGATAGTATTAGGTGAGTAAACACAGATAGATTGGCAACCTGTATAGTACTCTTTATTGGTGATGTAGAATATGACATAATCTCTTATAGATAAGGGCCTGTAAAGATAGACTGTACTGTAACAGTTAATGTATCTGGAAAAAAAAATAGCCAAGAGTGAGTCTTTTTTCTCCTTGGAATGCCAAGAAGTTGTTTTTTGCAAAAGAGTTCAGTTTTAGAGTTGAGATTTCAAATTTGTGGAAGTAATAGTAAAGTTTATTCCTTAACCAAACAAAATCCTCACGCCTTAAATTATTTTTGCTTATTCTTTTTGTCATGTACTGAAATGCTTTCAATTGCCTATATAACTGAATAACAAATACATTTATACTTTTTACTTGCTTTAGAATTTGGAAATTATGTAAGAATGAAATAAATCTGAACACTTAAGATATTTCACTTTTCTCTCTGTCATTTCTAGGCATAACAGGATCCCTAAAAGGAGAAAACCTA
Organism: Apteryx mantelli; assembly: GCF_036417845.1. Lineage (NCBI taxonomy): Eukaryota > Metazoa > Chordata > Aves > Apterygiformes > Apterygidae > Apteryx > Apteryx mantelli. Next base: position 55,669,638 of record NC_089979.1, read on the forward strand.
AGAGAACTATGGCTCTGTATACCAATTTGTAGAAAATGCTGTCAGCTACTTCTATGGCTAAGGCATAAGTCCATTAAAAAAAGAGAGAAAGGAATACAGGAGTGGAAATGTAATGTCTGTCTAATTCCTTTACGGAATAAGTCCAACTATTGTAATATTTCAAGCTGATATATTTATATATATATATACACGTATAAATCTTGGTGTAGACCAGGTTGGTTGGTTGGTTTGTTTTTTTAAGACTGAAGTAACAGCCCCAAATGCATATGTTATTATATCAGTTTTTAACTTTTACATTGTTATAATATAGTTATGAGTGTGCAGGCTGATTGCTATGAGACAATAAAAGATAAGTATCTGCAGTGTATAGGTTGTCCTGTGGTGAGTGCAATAGCTAATGCCTTCAGGCATAAAGTATCTTGCACTTGCCTTGGGGCAGATGATTGCTTTTATAGTGATAAAATTTAATACTAAGAACAGTAAATTACTTATACTGATGCAGCTTTCCTGTGCAGGCAAGGGCTCAAGAGTTCAGGTTCTGAGCTGTGTTGCTCGTCAGCTAAACACAGGCCCTGACGTGCTTAAAATTTTACTCAGCAAGTCTTAACTAAGGTCTCTGCAATGCTTTCCTGGGGGAAAAATGCTGTAAATGCTAATCTAAAATCAGTTCTAATTTAACGGGAGGAGGACAACCCACTACCTGTGTTTTGTAGTTTCGATGATTGATTCAGTTCAGAAAAACAAAAAATATATATTTTTTTTAGGAAAGCATCTCTGGTTTTACTTATATTGGTGAGCTTCTAATTGTTGAGCAGGGCTTTTTACATGAAGTAAAACAGTTTAGGCTATATATGCTCCATATTAAGGGAGCATTCAAATGAATGTGTTCAACGTACAAGAAAAAGACACTTGCTTTTTTTCAAAAGGGTGAGTTAAACACTACATTATAGTCCAGTGTAGATCTATGGAGGTTTTTTTTATATTCCACCCTACCCTTTGATAGATAAGGTAGATTTCTTATGTGTTATCTTTGTTCAAACTCATAAAACCAGGAGTAAATTACTCCAGTAACAGAATGGCCCTTGAGGCTAATATGCTTCTAAAATTACTGATGTCAAACAAGATTTCAGAAGGCTCTGTATAGTTGTGGGATTTAGTGCCACAGGCAATAGTAGTGTTTTGTTTTCTATATTACAGGTCTGTAACAAACTGTCAGACATTGAGTGCCTCTGGAAGTGGAATTCAAAAGATGGATGACATTTCTGTGTGTGGTGTTACAGATACTAATCTGTGCAACACCTTATTGCTGGTTTACACACCTGATTGTATTAGGGTTACAATTTGCCTTTATCAGTAGCTGGGAAATTGGTAATTAGCCAGGTTACAGTAATCCTTCTATGCATACTCTAAGCAGAAGTATAATGACAGCCTGCTTCTAAATGAACAGTAACTTAGTGCTAGGGTAGTCTGAAATTTTGAAGAGTATACGTAGATATGATCTTTAGTCAAACATTAACCCAGCAACCTAAAGCTGAAACAAAATTGAATTTCTATAAAAGTTGTAAAGCTCACTGTCTTCCGGCCTTGAGAAGCTTTTTATATTAACCTCTGTGTTTAACAAACCTTTCAGCCTGTCATTGGGAAGGGAGAAGAGTAGCAATAGCACTTAACCCCGTCCTCTTTCAATAAAGATAATATGTGGCATCAACCACATCCCTCCCCCCCCCTCCATTTTTATTATTTCTCCTTCCCCAAAGCTTTTACCTTCAGCTTTTACCTGAAGAATAAATAGTTTACCCCAGGAGCTGACCTGAAACATGTTAAAGCTGGTGTCTGATTATCTCTTGGGTATTGTTTCTTAACTGCCAGATTGCATGGTTGGATGGATTACAGAAATAAAGACAGTATTGTCAGGTAACAACGAGAATGTGCTTACAAAAGAAGTAAGACTTTGGGGGCTACAGCATTAATTGTTGGCATGTAATGTTTGGTTTTACAGGTAGTTATCTTGAGTGACAAAAAACCTGTCTCATGCTTTAAATGCCAAATTACAGTAAAATGGAAGTTGATAGGCAAGGGAGTTATTGGAAAACGGCGCTTGGAATTGTGCTTGCTACCCTCACGGCAATGGCTCAGTCCTTGCTGAAAGCCTCTGATTCAAGTTGCACTCTACCTTCTCCTTATATTCAGGTAGCAAAAGTTTAAAAGTAGCAAAACGTAAGGGGTTTTACTTTTTTGTTAATACTGGGCAAAAGAGAGAATCGAAGATTTTCTTTCAAATATGGGCCTTTCCACAGTGATTTAAACCTGTGATGTCCTACCCAGAATCTCTGTCTGGGGATATGCTTGGAAGCTGCAATGATGGGAGAGCAGCAGCTCTTCTCTTCTCCCATTAACCAAATAACGCCCAAGTGAATGTGCTTACTTCCACGTTTTTTATTTCTTCGGGTGGCAGGGAGAGGTGACATGAGGTTGTGAATAGTGTAACAGCCATTTGTCTTGAAGAACTCTACACCTGCGCACGCTCAGTCCGGCTCAGTGACGAAGAACTGTCACATTGCTATTGCTATTTTTTCCTGGAAACATGCCAAGAGAAAACTGCTAGGTCAGCTGCATCAGTTTCTAGAGGGGTAATTGAAAAGGGATATGAAAGATTTTGGTTTTTATATATCCAGTTTTGAGTTTACTGAACCGTAGTGAAATCTCTGATCAAATAGTCATGCGGACTGACTGAAGTTTACCTCTCCTTTAAGGAGGCCTCATGTCTGATGTTACAGAAAGTGAGACTTAATGTGGGTATATCAGTATCACTAAGGGAGGTGATGTTAGCAAAACAGAGGAGATCCAAACAAACTTTGTGAAACTTCTCCAGGACAATTTTTAGGATTAATTCATCATTCTACTCCCTCTTTCCCCATACCTATTTTTCTATTTTCTGGATTTTTTCTTAGAAAAGAATTTAGAGAGTGGGTCTGCTTTCTCTCCAGCATGTCTCTAGTGAAAAGTATTTCTGTTTTTCCTGTTGAAGAACACAGCACAAGCAGGAAAGTATCTAGAAAGTAATTTTTCTTTTCTTTCCTTATAAAATAGGAAAATCCATTAGAGACATTAGAGTTCTGTGATTATGGGCCGGTTATGTTGGCATGATGGTTGGATAAAGCAACTTTGTGTGGGCAGAAATGTCCACGAAGATCAGCTCTTCTGAAACAATGTGCTGACAGATTTTCTTATTCTTAAGAAATATGTATGGATATGATATTTCCTGGCAGTTTTATAGACCTCAGAATGTCTAGTCCTCCCCGCAACCCTCCCTCATTAAGTTTTTCTCTGTTTTCCTTCTTTGGGGTTAAATCTTCTCATCTGTAAGGGGGAATTACAAAAATGTACCAGCCTCCTAGTGCAAAAGAACTGCAGCAAATCATAGTAGACACTTTGCAGGCAACACTGTATGTTGTGGTAACTCCAAAGACTCACTTGAATATATTTGTGGCATCAGTTCTTACAGGACAATTTTCTCCATATAATTTGCCATTTGTATGTTAAAAAAACTTTTTTATTTGAATGAACTCCGGCATTCCAGCTGATCAAGAAGGCTCTGTGTCAGGTTATGTGATTAAAGGCTATATCAGAATAAACACAAAGACCTGGCTAAGATCAGAGGAGCAGTGATAAGGAGAGGGACCCTCACCACTGAACAGGCTGTTCCCTTGGACTGTCAAAGGAGAAGATTTGACCATTCTCCCTGGTGGGAAACCCTCCAAGGCAGCTGAAGAGCAGAAACTCTCTTCCCAAACTGCCACACAAACCTAGGAGGTTATTGCCCAAAGGGGCATAAGGCTTATTATGGGGTGCAGGGGGAGGCAAGTTTGGGGACTTTGTAAAACTTAATATGGGATATTTTAAGGGGATTGTGGGAATGTGCAAAACTTACTATAGGATATTCAGGGGAAGAACCAAAGGCAAGAAAAGTGGAGGGATAAAGGTAGCTTGGGGAGGAACAAGCATGGGAAAATAGAGGGAAAAGGAGATAAAAGATGCTGATGAAGAGTAAACAGGTGACCACTCAGTATGCTTGTCTGACTGCAACTGGTGCTTGTTGACCACAGTCTATCCTATATTCGTATTAAATCTAATTTCTAGCCATCTTCCTTGTGGGTGCGCTCTCTATTCTGAGTGTGTGTGTGTTTGTGTGAATGCTAGTAATATTCAAACCAGACTAGCCAGAGAGTAGGGTAAGAGGTTTAAGTGCCAGCGACTAGTGTGGGACCGTGACCCTTCAGGGGCTCATGGGTCTCGGGGCCAGCAGTGGGGAGAACCAGAGTGTGTATTGCACTTGCAGACATAAACTCTGACTAGCCAGAGAGGAAGAGGAGGAGGATGGGGCTGTCTGTGCTGTGTGTGTTTATAGGGGTGCTGGTAAACGCACTGTTTTCCTGTCTGGGTTGGTGTTTGTGGCCAGCTGTGCACACCTGTTGGGCATACGAGCTCAGCCTCGCTGCTGGGGGCCTGGGGACACGGCGCTGCAGCAGCCTCGCGTCTGTCAGGCTGGGACGGGAGCTGTCACCCCGGGTCCTGAGGGCCCTCTGCATTCAGCTACTCAGACACTTTTTGGTTTTTTGCCAGTGCTTGTACCCATTACAAATTTTACCTGAAACAGTTTTATGTTTGTTGTCAGGTCCTTGTTAAAGGAATTAAATAGCATCTAGTTTAATGCTGCTCCAGAGAGAATCCCACTAATAGAACCCCATCCCTCATTTATTGGGATTTCCCCAGTAACAGTTGCATCTTGAGAACTCTTATCTATTTGGCTCTTAATCCATTTAACATACACCTTTTTCTGTCATGTTGTTTTAATCAGTTTGTATTTACTGTGTTAAACACTTCACAGAAATCTTTCACATCTTTAGCTGTTATCTTTATCAGCTATACTTGTAATCCCCTCCAACCATAAAACCAGGCACTTTTTTTTTTTTTAAACAAGACCTGTTTTGCCTGTTATCGTGTTGTTTGTTACTTTTTCTATTCTTGTTCTTTAATTCTTTATTTACTGAATCCTATATTTTGGCTTTCCATATTTTATTTCGGAGAGATTTTAGACTAGCAGACTTCTTTCTCCCTGGATCTCACTGCAAAATCGCAGGCTAAAGAATTAATTGGTGGAACTGTGCGCTGTTAGGGATGGACAAGACAAGAAAGCCAAAGAAGCACCTGCAGCAGTGTAGCCCTCGGAGGAGGGGAAAGCCTTGGGGGTTAAAAAATAGAATTCTGTTTGTGAGGTTGGAAACTTCCTTTTGTTTCCTTGAAAGCAGAAGGAAAATACAACAAACTCTGTGCACATACTGTCGTTCTGTGTGTGACAGATGAGGTAATGGTTGAAGGGGTTTTTTTCATGTTTTTCTGCATTTTGGTTAGGTGCAATTCGTTGAAGGGGAGGGGTGGTTTCTTCTTTGGGAGCACCTGGCCACGGGTGGCACTTTCCCAGGGAAGAACAGGGCAGAAGCTTGCGCTTACAGAGTTTTCTTAGAGTAGCGGGGACTAGACACAAAACCAGGTAAGAGATGATGAAAAGGGGAGATTTTTCTATTGATTGAGAGAGCAACAAGTAGCTGTTGAAATCCTAGGCCTCTGAAAATTGTTGGTGTGAAAAGCAGTCTGGAGGGAAGGGACCTTGTTGCAAAGACACAGTTCGGCAGAAGAGATGTTTGTTTTCAAATGTCTGTTTTCAAACAGAAGAGAGTTGTTTAAGTTCATGCTCTAATAAAACATAGCTTCTTTAAAGCCCTTTTGGTATTTTTTTGGTGTGTTCACTTTAAAGAAAAGGTGCAGACAGGTCTGTCTCAAAGCTCTGGTGTGTTTGAAATCCAGTCGTAACATAAAAGTTAAAAAATGTTACAGCTGGTAAAAGGTATTAGTCCAGCTTTAAAGAAATCCAGATGACTGCATCAGGACTCTTGAGAGAATTTGAAGGAAACTTAGATTATCATTTGTGGGAAGCTGCCTATTGTGAGTACATTTTTTTAAAATCAGTTTACTGCTTTTACAGGTTGTAGCACTATTGTCGCTATCTGTAGCTAGTATCCGTAGCTAGTATCCAGCTATTGCTGGAGCTGGTAGAACTACTATAACATACCATATGAGGCCAAACATAAAATGAGGGATTTTAAAGAAAGATAATTAAAACAAACAATTTTGCCTTGTGCCAGGCTTGACTCTTTGAAGCCCAGTTGGAGTACAGTCCCTTTAAAAACAAACAAAAACCCCTCCTGAGCCACAGCATACCTTGGCTAGTTAGTTGCTATTGGATTTTTTGGGTGCCTCGGGCTTCTTTGGTGCTTCCTTGGTAAGTGCTGTCTAGGCTAAAGCTGCACCAGTCTGCACACAGCTGGAGCTCTGGAAGGGGCTGTGCTGCCTTTAGGGTGGTGCTCTGGGGTCAAGAGGAGCAACACAACCCCTTGAGAGCTAATGCCACCCCCACCCCCCAAAAAGGGTTGCCTTGGAATTGCACCTGCCTTGTATTCAGGCAAGTGAGGTGGTTTACTTAAAAAAATTGGCTTATTGGCTTTGTGAGTAGAATTGCAGTTCCTTTTTCATATCCTTCAGAAAGTTTTGTACAAACCCAGTATTCACTGGTCTTCCTTCCAGATTCCTTCAGTTTGTTCCAAATAAACAAGATTCTAGACCCACTGTATTGAAGCCTGAAAAAATTGTGATATGTTGTATTTACAGGATCTTAAACTGTGAATAGAAGAGTTCATCCAAACTTGTAAGCTTTTCTTTTCCTTCTGTATTTATCTCATATATATATAAATATATATATATGCACACCCTGTATATACCTTTCTGTATGGTATTTTTAATTCAAACAGGTAAGTCCTCTGTAGTGTTCATTCCTTAAGTGTGTGTATAGTTTGCAAAAAGACAGCCTCATCATTTTCTACATACCAGCTATCCAGCTGTAGGACAATAGTGTTGTCTTTTCTTCTTTGCATAAACTATATCTCTGCTGCTCAGTAGACAGTGCAAAATGCAGGAAAGTACTTTGCAATATACTGTTTTCCTTAGTATGGCTGTGTATATTCCAAGCATGGTCTTGTTCTGGAAACACACTGATTGCAAACTGGATTGGGGAAGATCTATTATGGCTCTTATGCTGTTGTATGTCAGAGCCTCACTTTACGTCTTCATCTCAGAAACCCTAAATTCTGTGGAGGAATGGTTAGGCCAAAAGGGCCATGATCTGTTAAAAGTGAGCAATCCCGCCTACGATTACATAGAATAAGGCTCAGCGTGTGGGCAAGCTGCTGTCCTTGAAGTCTCCTCTAAACGATGAAAACAGGAACATCGCCGGTGTCGACATCAAGAAAAGGGGAGGCAGCACAGCTCTGACCACAAAGCTAGTAACACAAGCAGTCGCCCGACACCAATCCTGTCGCGGCACATCGCGCGTATACAGGGGGCCTTAACCAATAGTAGCATTGTTACTAACGCAAGCTTCTGCTCATTGTCTATATGTACTCTGTAAAAGCTTGAATAAAGGGAGAACGACCATACTCATATTGAGACTCATCGTTACTCCGGGCCCGTCCCCCCACTCCGACAAAATTCCTTCTTCTGTTAAAGGCCATCTCTCTTGAAGCAGAGATGATTCCAGTTCCTTTGCATATTATGTTATGTGAAGGAGACTTTGGAAGGATCCACTTCATCCCCTAATTTTAGTTAATTGAAATTGATTGCTTTGGATAACTGCCTGCTCTCTACTCTAGAAAATTTAGCCTGAATTTGTCTTTTTCAGTCGTGGGGAGATGCTGCTAGATAGCTTTGTGTTTTAAAAGTTTCCCTGAGTCCTGGAGTCATGAATTTTTAATTGATACGTTTCCCTGACAGAGTCCATAACCCCCTCCCTCATTTCATTTCCTTTTCTTCACCTATAACCTTTATATTTTTCTTTTCAAAAACTTTTCATGTTAAATCTGCACCAGAAGATGTTTTTGTTTTCAGTAATTAAAGTATGGTGTACTCCAACATGTGAATAATTGGCCATTTCTTCCTCTGCTTTCTATTTTTATATAAAGGTAATGATTGGTTCAGAAGTTGAATCTGAAACATTAAACAGATCTCTCAGAATTTGTCCATATGCAGTTGTTTTCTCTTATCATCTGTGAACTTTGTGTGTATGGACTTTCTATACATTACTTGTTTTTTGCCAATAAACTTAAAAAGGAGGAGAGAGGTAATATTAGTTATAAAAGAAACAGCCTTTAAAATGTCAATACATTGAAAATCTAGAGGGTTCATGAAGGAAACAGAACAAAGACTATAAGGCGAATAGTGAAATTCATTAAATATTGAAATTCTTTAAATATTGAAAAGGATAGAAAAAACAAACAGCATTCATCAAGAAGGCAGTTCTTTCAGAGATTTCTGGCTATTGGAAAAGTGACTGCACAAATACATGATTCAGAAATATGTGATTTCATGTTCGTATTTGATCAAAACATTTTTCCAACAAAATAATGGAAGATGTGTCTACGCATATTAGATGAGGAAGAATTTGAAGAAATTGAATTTGGTGAAAGAATTATAAGGCTTTTAGGCTTCTTAGCTGTTAGGCTAAACCTAAGCTAAAGTTACGGGTAGAAGTGGATTGGTCTTTTGTACAGTGTGCAGGATTAGGAATAAAATAGTTTAACTGGGTTTTTTTCAAGAGTTTTTGTAGTTGGAAATTTGGAAGGTAAACATTTCAAAGGTTAGGATGATTGATGGTTTTATTTTAGGATTGTAATTAATAATGATTTAAATTATAACATGAAACTTAAGATGAATAAGTGATGCTAAAAAGAGAGCTTACGACTCACCTGAGACGCTTATGTTCTACAAGATAATTAACAGAATTGGTGGATGTTAGTTGAGGCACTGTGAGGAAGAGCCTCAACTGTTGCACTCTGGCACTTCTCATCTTGCCAATTCAAAGTAAGTGCAAACTGTAGGGATATTTATTTGTATTGATATACTGCATGGCCTCTCCAAATGATGTATCTGAGCAGAAGTAATATCCAAACTAACTTTAGTTCATATTGCTCTGAATTAGTTAATTTGTCTCATTTTGTGATGTAGAAGGATGAGTAATTTAGGTGTCAAATAATAGTTTGCATTATATGTTGTAATTTTTCTTATGAGTTTCAGTTAAAGAAAGGTTGTATTTTCTGAAGAACAGGCACTGTAAGTGGTAGCTCAAACTACACTGAATACTGCTGTCCTATTTTGGGGGCCTGTGCTGTTGCCAGCATCCTGTTTATTTAAGAATGGTCTCCTCTCCTATAACACCTATCCTGACTAGAAATACTGCAGTGAAGAAAGCTGTTTTAGAACCCAGTGTTTGTTTTGACAGAACATTGTATTTTATAGGATTTGCGAGGTTCACACTTGAAGTCAAGCAGGATCTGTCATGTAGCCAGATTCCTAATCAGACTGAAGCATACAGTAAAAATCTGAATATATAAGAACAATGATATGACCTATTTTTGATTTTTACTCTACTACTAAAAAACTTTTTAATATTAATATATGTTGACTTTCTGTTTCAGTAAAAACGTCTGTAACTAGCCCTGATGCTTGCCCCAACAGGTTCACAGTGGCCTCTGCTAATTTTTCTTGTAGTGTCCTGTTTTGCTGGGTAATAGATGTTGCTTGCTTTGATTCTGTGATAGGAAGGCAGATGTTTGATATTTTGTGAAGGTCATCACCAGTGAAATTGTCTGTGCCCATCAGTGGGAGGTGCTCATGATGATAACCGCATAGTTCATTTTTAAGCTGCCTCATACAGTACTTAACATTAAAAAAATACATCTTTTCCATCTTAACTTGGTCCAGCTATGATTCTTACTATTCCTGACTCTCTTGTGCAGTCTTCTTGAAAGTTGTCTGTTTGGGTGCAACTCTCTTGAATAGATTCTGTCCTTTTGCAAGTGGTTAGATATCACTAAAGAAAATCCTGATCCATTCTTTTCATGTTTTCCTTCACTTTATGTAGTTGCAGAATGCCAGGTTTGAAATTCTGAAATATTTCCTCTGCTTTCCTCTTTTGCACCTTTAAACTGGTGACTGCAGCTATGCCATCTTCAGAAACTGTATGATTCTCTTTTGCCTCAGGACCCAGCTCAAAATTCTCTGGTTTCTCATAATCTTAGGTAAGAGCAGCTTCCGAGGTGTCGTTACCTCTTCTTTTTCACTGCACTTTTTTGTTCCTGGTTCTTCAGGTACTGTTAGTCATGATTTGAGAGGTTTCTCAAATTTCGTCAGCTCCATTATTTTCAACTGTTACAAGAAAATGTATTTTTCCTTTTCCTGTAAAATTATTAAATAGTAGAAAAAGAACCCTGAAGACAGAAACTCTTCTGTTTACTAGCTTTGGGAATTAGAGCTTGAGGTTCTTTGTTGTTAAATTCAGAACTTCTGCTTTCTGCAATACTTCCAAGTGGGTCAGTACACATTTTTCAGTTATGAAATATAATAAATAACGTATCTATTGACTTTTCCTTGTTTGAAAGTGGGACCCATTATGCTTGAGCCTTGCAATTCATCTGCATACGCACAGCAATTCCAGTGTCTGGGGCAGTCACGTACGTAGCCTTGGGCACTCACAGGAGTCACGTGCTCAGCATCGCCAGGTATCTTGCAACTGGAGCACGGCTAGAAATGATACAGCGATATTTTACAGTCAGAAAATAGCAGCCTCATAGTGATAGCAGTAGGGTTGGCTGGCACTTAGGGAATGCTGTTCTCTTAGTAAAAAACAAACCCTTTGTGTCCGACTAGTAAGATATCACAGCGTATTTGATAATAAGATCAAACCTTTCAGCTTGATCAAGATATGGTTCTGCACCTGAAAGATGTTTTATGAATAAGGTAATACATACAATATCTGTTCTTAAAATCAGAACGTTTGCTTCGCTTCATTTAGCACATTTCTCAAATATCGAGAGCCAAAATCCTCACATTCTGATGACTAAATAGATTAAACTCCAGTACTTTTTAACTTACGTTTATTATCATATCAATGAAATTTCAGTTCCTGGATGGATTATGTCTCTTGTCATTGCCTGGAAGGAAAACTAATCATTTGTTCTCAGCCATGTATAGGACTTTGAAAAATCAACAAAGTAACTTTTTTTGCTCACCAGTCACATTTTCTTCATTCATGAAAAATGATATTGCATTCAATTTCATTGCATTTGACATTCCAAGTATAAAAAGTGTCTCTCAACAAGGTGATGTGACGTGGTGAAAACTTGCAGAAGTGACTAGAAAATATCTCTTGTGCTATTTCCATCATTTTTGTAGGAGAGTCTATTGCTTTTCCAGTTGTCAGGTTTTTCTCTCTTTTTTTTTAAACAAACTGTTTTTCTTTGCTGTTCTTATATCACTCCATCTTTTGGGCATCTCTTTGTGTACAAAATCCTAAATAAAAGCTGTCATATTATTTATTACTGAAAAACTGGTGCAATAAATATTATAGAATTTTCATTTCCCTCTCTACTTGCCCCACAGAAAATTACTATTGATGCTAATGAGAATTACAGGGAAGTTTGGTGGCCAGTTTACTCTTTACTCTGGAAGATTTTTAGTCTATATTGCCTTTTTCAAGTATTCAAGTATTTTTCAAGTATTGCATCTTCTTAGGATTAGTATTTTAATGTGTCAAATATTTGCTGAATTACTGCTGAAGCATTTTGGCAATGAGGAAGGATAGAACCAGTGGTAAAAACAACAGTAATTGTAAAAGTCCACCCGTTTGCTGGTATAAACCCTCTGGGTGAAATGATGAAATATGGGTGACTAAGCAAGTTTGTGACTGTTAATACACATGGATTAAAGAAGCCTAAATTGAATTTAGTGGATGCTGAGCACCATCAGCTACCTGAGGTTTTTTTCCGAGTTTGATTTCAGTGTGTACTTTGAACTATTGAATTGCGTGTAGTACCTAAACGTAGACCTGAGCACTGAACCTTAAAAAATCCCATTTAAACTTGTTGACTGAGGAAACTGTAATTATCCATGTGTTTAACATGAAACTATATCTAGGGAAATCATTCATTTTAAAAGGAATATATCTATAGTAATATGCACATTTGCTATCTTTTCTTATGAGTACTGAATTGATTATAATTTTATGGGTTTTCTGTTGGAATCTGACTATAGTTCACGTTTCCTAACAAATAACTGTTTCCTAGTAGATACAACAGAGACTACATGTGTTTATTTTTTGGAGTATGTTTGTCAGGTGCCCAAATACGTGACAAAACCTTTCTGTAGAACTGAACAACTAACTTGTTAATGCTCTCCAGCAAACAAACTATGCCATGTTTTTTTTCCCTTGGCTGAGAACTCTGTTTTGTTTTTGCAGTCAAAATAAAGTGTTCATTTGTGTATTGAATTTATCCGCATGCTTTAGATTTGTATAGCCATCTGGCATAGTAGCATTTTAGCAATCAGTTTAACAGATGACAGTAGTAGCAGTTGATAGAGAAAATTTCTACATGACTTAACATTGAAGATAAGTTGAGTAGATTTGAAAAACATTGTAAGAAAGGTTGTAATGTTCTCAGTTTGCTTTTTTCTACCCTTTACGCATATGGCATGGTTTTAAGTAAAATCTATGTAATAGTTTCTGTCTAAAGGTTATGCCTTTTCCTTTTAGTACTGTACATATTAAGCCTTTTTCTTGTAGGGAGATCCATAGTTAGACTAGGTGTAGAAACTAAGGCCCAAATTCAACTGTTTTATGTTTCGTTATTTTTGCCTTGATTTTACTGGCTTTACTCCTGCTTACACTTGATTTTAATTTGTGTTATTTTTCACCTTTAAAAGTTGATGTTTATAGAACAGAGATCATATGAATGGAAAAACAGATCTTGTCAAACCAGACTGATTGAATTCCTTCACGAGATGGCAGCCTTTCAAGGATAATGTATTGATCGTGAGCTTCTGTGAAATGTGTAATCCTTGTTTTCTTTTGCTTAACCTTTGTCAAACCCACAGCGTGCTGGTGGCTTATATGTGAACTTTAGATTTGCCCACATGCTGGTAGGTGTGAGCACGTTAGCCGGAGCACGTTCCACCTCGAGTAAAGCACACAATTTCCAAGATGGGGCATGTTAAAGGTGCATCTATATTGAGTTTTTCCTTTGGCTAGCTCAAAATGGCTCTGCATTAAATGGGCTGATTATAGGTAGTTTAATGCACAGGTATTTGGGGCTTTCCTTGTGATGGCCTTAAGCCGTGCCCCGTACCTGCTGTGAGGAGGCTGCATGCCGAGCAGAGGGCTCTGCCGCTCTCTGCTCTGAAACCAGGCTCTCAGAAAGTTGGCTGTTCCTGTACCCGTCTTTCAGATGCCTCCTTTTTTCAGGAAATTCGACTTTAAATGCTTTCCAGAGGGTATGTTTAGGCTAGAATTGAAGTTATTGTGTTTGATACAAAAAGCTACTACATATTACTCAGCTCTGTGTTTAGAAGGTCAGGCTAGATGACTGAATGTTCTTCTAGTTTTAACCCTGTTAAAAGTTTTTTTTTTTTCCTTCTATGTGTCAACGTGCTGCTCCAGGTTCACTGGAACAAAAGCAAAACTTCAGCTTCTGAAAGTGTTAGTCAGTGAGCCATTCACAAGGGGGAATTAAACGCTCCCCAAAGACCTGTCTGATGTAGTTTACCTATCATGGCACTGTTACGCCATTTGTGCCTCATTTCCTGAGACTGAGCCGTAAGTTTAGTCAAACAATTAAGAGGATGCATTGGCGTCACTGTCTCCTGCGTCTTGCCTCATGAGCTAGGAAGAGCTTGCCAGATCATTTGTAGCTGAAAATTAAAATAGCACATCTAAATAATGTACCGCAATCTAATTTTGTTCTCATTAAAGATTTCCGTTCCTTACAAAAGGGAATCACGTTACTTCTTTAAATGGAGGCCATAAGATTTATTTTGGTTAGAGAAGCTCTTTTGTACTTTTTCACTTTCAACAAGGGAGTTGTAGGCACGTTTTCAAAACAGGCTGACTATACTCCTTTTCTAAGACCACTGATAGTTATTCACGTTGCTCAGTTGTGCAGTATAAATACAGACTATGTTATTCAGGACATCACAAGCGAAATGGTTCTTAAAAATATATTTCTATCAAGGGCTGTAGGATTCTTAACAGCACTGAATATAAAATTGGTTGGGTTATGATGATTATGCTTGCATGCAGTGTTAAGGTGAGGAAGAAAAGAAGGTATCCTTTTCTCCATGGCATTCTGTGTGTTAGGATATAAACACGCTTGGCATTTAATTTTAATGAAGTCATAAATGCTATAAGCATTGTTTTGATACATTAAGCACTTGTAAATGTTTCAAAAGTTTTACATTTAAAATATCTATGAACAAATTGAACAGCAGTGCGTGTCCTAAGTGATGGAAGGAATATTAGTTTTTTTTGTGATTCAAGCAAACATCTATGTGGCTAAATTTAAAATTTATTTGCTTCCCCTTTGTACCCAAGTATATTTTCTTTGGTTTTATTTTAAACTCTTTATAGTGTTATAAAGAAAGGTAAATGTGTTATTTAAAAAAAAAAAAAAACAGGACTAACTGTTGTTCCAGCCGTGTGCCTATTCATACTTTACCTTTCAGTGTACTAGTTAAACATTGAGCAACAGGAGCTAAAATTCCAACTCATATGAATTTTATACTTTAATAAGCCCAAGACCACAAATAATTCAGGAATCATCATACTGAAGAAAGTACTGAGAAGGCTGAAAGCTACTAACCTGCTTGCTCTCCTCTCCATGCATGAAAATAAGTACGGGAGTCTTCTCCTTAATTACATCTTTGCAGAAGTTAATTTTGTGCTAACCGAAGTGCTGAAGATGGTGGCATGGCAAGTCAAAACCAGCCGGGGCATGGGCTGCAAGTATGGGGGGCTGTTGGACAGGCTGCGGCAGGGGGAGCGCGTGTGTGAAGCCTGCAGAAAGAGCAGCAGCTCGTCCTTGCTGCGCCCTTCCCAAGAGGGCAGGAGGAACGTCACCGCCTCTTGGCGGCCCCATCCAGGATTCTGGGATTTACCTTTCTCTCTCCTGCTTGTGCCTCTCTCTCCTTCCTACATGATAGACTACTGAAACGCAGCAAGAAATAAATGGTTGCAGATGTGTGTATGATCAGGATTTGAATATAGTGCAATATGAAACTCATAGAAACCAATCCCTCGATAGAAGAGCACTAGGAAGAATATTACTTTTTTTCTGCTAAATTAAAATAAACAAACAAAAGCTTTCCTTATGAGTGTACCTGAAGCCAGTACGAGGAGCCCCAGAAATGCAAATGAATTTTAAATGTATAATGGTCTATTTTATGTTGTATGAGGTTTTTGAACATTTTAACTGGAAAAGCTTGTTCAGTGACTTCTGCTTATGTAGCTAATGCATAAAGATTTGTCCCAATATGTTATAGTATTTAGCAGTCTATAGTTTTAGTATACAGTAATGGCTTTTAAGTAGTAAAATGTTCAGATTACTTTGTATCACACTTCATTTCAGTCTTTGTCAACTTCAGAAACTCAGTTACTTTCTCTAGAAAGAAAATTCATGAGGCATTATGCTTGATAAATAATTTAAGGTAACTGCAAAACTATATTATTGAATAATTAAACCTATTTAAGATAGAGGTCTGGACTGAAGTTCTCTGAACACCTACATTCTGTTTTAAGAAATGACTTAGGAGTTTGCATCTCATTGAAATTCAGAGGGATCATTACCCATTCAATTAAAAAAAAAGTTGTTTCCTAATATCTGTTTGAGAAATGTGTGCTTTATTTTTATAAAAGCACTTAGCTATGCATGTATCCCAAAGTACATCTATAGCATATTCATTTTTAGACTTTTATAAAAAACACATGCTTTAAAATATCCCATGTATTTTGTTGATTTGTCCTCTTTCCAAAATAGTTAACCTGTTGTATTTTTCTTCCTTCTATGATATCGTAGTATATATATGAGTGGAATTCTTTACTCTGGGTTTAGGATTCTAGTTCAACACAACAATTGTCTTGAAAACAATTTGTATTATTCTAATGAAATGACTGTTCAGCCCTTCAAACTCTTTAGCTGTGCATCTTTTCTCTAAGTTGATTTATTTCAATGGTACACTTCAATGAAACACATTGTGGTCACTGAACTTATTGTTACATTATTAGAAGCAAAATAAAGTGACTTTTTAAAATTAAACTGTAATTACAAATCACCATATTAAGGAGGGGAAAATAAAATAATGAAGACATTGAAACAGTGACTTTATTTTGCAGGATCTTTCATGTTAGTGAATACATCTGGGAGATTTGCTGGACAGAAAGCTCACCTGCTGCTGCCTCATCTAAAAGAAAATGATACACATTGTATTGATTTCCACTATTATGTTTCAAGCAAGAGTGGATCTAGCCCTGGCACTTTGAATGTATATGTGAAAGTCAATGATGGCCCTATTGGTAACCCAGTCTGGAACACATCTACCACTGGTACTTGGAACAGAGCAGAACTGGCAATTAGCACCTTCTGGCCTAATTTCTATCAGGTATGTTTTACTTTTTATGAAATTTTGTTTCTTATAATAGGCGCCTGGTTCTTAATCATCATTTTGGCTTTAAATCAAAACAGGATGTTCAGTATGTTATGCTGATCTTTGTCTTAATTATATTCTTTCAGATGATGCCAGGTGTCTGTTTTTATATATAATATATGTATGTCTGTATTTATATGTATACATACATTTATCGAAGTGTATGATATATATGTATACAGACACACACACATGCTTTAAATGTAGATGAAATAATAATGTTGAAACAATTTAGAAATTTTGCCACTGATTTCAGTCAATTACCTCTGTTTTTCTATAATGAATTCACTCATACATTCAGTTCATTAGGGACGCTGGAATTGAATGCCAATAGATTTTGTTGCAGTCAAGTGTTCAAGTTTGATTTAGATCAGCAATACTTGTTACTTTAGAACCAGCAGAGTCCTTTGTTTGAGTCCTCAGTTTGAATGCAATATTCATTCATTCTATCCAATACTAATCATAATATAAGAATAGCTATCATAGGAATGTTCCTCTGATTATGTCCTAAAGACTTAGTGAGAATTTCATCTGACAGTTCCTTAGGATGCTGCTTTTCTGTAGGAAAGTTTACAGATCATACAGTCATTTAGTGCTGTACAATAGTTCAAATAATTTTTTCCTTGTTCTCCTGAAAATATAGGCTATGTCTGCATGAGTAAGTAACTCAGTAAAATAGGAGCAGACCAGTAGATCAAAGCTGTTGCTGAGGTCCTCTCATCATCTTTATTCATAGTTTGGAAAGTTGGTTTGGACTGAATTTGGTCTCTGTTGCTGAACATTGTCACTATGCATATGGTTTGAAGCTTTCTAAAGGAAAGCTTCCCAAAAATAGAGATTCTTTGACTGCAGGCCTCCCTAGGAAGTCCAGTGTTGTCCTTTCACAGTACTCTGTGTGGATCTCATGCAGGGGATGACAGCATACATACATACATACATACGTACAGCAGTCAATTCATACATTGCCCTGACCGCCAGTGTCACACATGGCAGAGCCTTGTTTCTGTTCCTGCTTATGCTGTTAGAGTGACCATGGTGTTTGCTGTCCACTCCATGCTCTCATTATGAATTTAGCAATGTCTGCTGCAAGGTTGCGGATCCAGGGGGTTGTGGAGGACTTCTTTCTTTGGCTGCAGCAGCTGATATGTGAGGACATCTCCAGTGAATTGAAGCCCTTCGTTTTGAACCCTTTTTTCTCTAAGGAAAAGAGCAAGTTGAATAACTTCCTAGAGTCCTTCCCACTGTGATTGCTTTGCAGCAATCACACACAATTGGCAGAAAAATCCTGGTCCAACAGATCAGCCTGCAGTGTTGGGTCCATCTTGTCCTTGGAATGTGGGATAACCAGCAGTGGGTGCAAAATTTAGAGATCCAAGAGTGCGCTATTAAGTTGCTCTGCTATAAGCTGGCACCACAACTTTGTCATTGTTGTACAAAAGTTCAGGATCCCTGAACAATGTGTCATGTACCTTTGCTTAAGAGAGTGACTGCTCACAAGCCTGGCAACCAATGATTCCTACTTGTTAGTGGCTAACCAGTTTCAGGTAAGCAGTTGCACTGTAGACAAAGTGATGACAGAGATCTCTGAGATCATCCTCTAGTTCCTCTTACCTCCAACAATGTGTTCCTGGGTTGTGTCCTGTATTGACAGGATCCACATTCACATCCAGTGCTTTGCCCAAAGTGGCTAAGAATTGCCACAGCTAATTGTCATGGAGGTGATGGTGAGGATCCACTTCATGGACATCTCAGCAGGCTTCACTGAGAGGACTCATGATACATGAATGGCCCCATGGCTCAGTGGGGATACTGGCCCCTTTTCAGGATGGGCAGGTTTGTTAGCAGAGTTCAGGTGCTCCTCAGCAATGTGGGAGAAGCTGCATATCACCTGCATCTCCAGGAAATGAGACCATATCCTCATCACAGAGTCCTTGCCTGATTTAGCCACACCTTTACCTCTTGCACGGTGAAAGTGCAGTTTGTATTTGGTCACCTTACTGCAAGATTGTGAGCTGCACATGACAGACTTGATGCCAACATTGAGAATGCCTTCCAGTGATGCCAAAGAGCCTTTCTATCTTGACTGGAATAGCAAGGACCAGGTAGGTCCTTTGGCAGCTGTGTACACAACCATCTGCCTTCTCTGCAAGTGGTCTGGACACCCTGATTTATACTCATGTCAGGAACATGGTCTACTCCCTCACTATTCCAGGCTGAAGTGTGCCTATCTGTTTAAAACACAAAGGTATTATCAGCCGCGGGAGCAGTCAGGCATGAAATGCTCTTTTCTCCATGTACCAGCAAGCAAAAAACTACACATCCACTCACTCTCAGTCAGTCAGCAAGGGGAGTGCTAGTGGTGCAGTCCTGCTCCTCTTGCCGTGCACATCTCTCATAGATGTTCTGCATGGCTCTGGGCAACTACTTCAGGTTCATGGGACTGGAGGTTCACAGAAACGCAACATCTGTAGTACAGAACCACTTATTCGCAGTTCTTGTGGGCAGCCTGCAAGCAGGGGATCAGTCATGGATCATGTGATTGCCATGGAAGTAGGAGAAAGGTGATGTTCTGTCACATTTATCAAGAGGCCATTGCTTCTAGCAGAATGCTGCATCCCTAATATGCTATATCATTGCCTGGCGTGTGAGATGGAGATGTAAGCAAACTTTTGTATCAGCAGGAATTCCAAGTAGTTGATTATGAGGGAAGGTGTACAGGCCATGGCAATCTGCACGAATCCCATGTGCTAGCCTAAACTGAGTGGCCAACAAAACAGATTTATGGCAAGCACTGATTTAGATGCCTCTGTTGCACTGCAAGGCTTTACCATGTTTTGGAGATGCTTGAAAAAGCAGGAGGTTCTCAGTTTAGGAGCTTCCAGTTTAGGTTCTTCTGAAAGGAGTCTGGATTGTATGCAGCAGAGCTGCTCCGTGAACCAAATCAGCACTCAGTAAATAAAGACAATCAAGGGATATGCTACAAAGCCTCACTATAGCTCTGAACCAAAATAGTAGACAGAGGAGTTTTGATAGAAGAAGCCCTGACTCTCTCTAGCTAGTAAGTTGAAGCTAAATTAATATTTTGATAAAAGTATAGGCAAGCTCACACAGTTTTAAATGTGTTATCAATATTAATAATAATGTGTCAGATTTCTAACAGCATGATGCCTCTAACTGATGTCTGAGGAATATGGATATTTGCCCATAGAAGTAGAAAGATAACCTTCTTATTTCACTTCTCCCTAGAGAGCTGAAATCTGGGCTGTTCACCCATATTTGCAGGTTCAGATGCTTGGATGTGGTACTGCAATTTATCAAATTACCATGCATCAACTGATATGTAACAGACACCTGTGTCTTTCTGTAATGGACACCATGTACTCTCTCTTAGCCCTTGCAAATATAGATATTTTGACGTAATCTATCCTTCTTTCACTAAGGACTACAGTAAATTGTTTTCCTTGCATTTGCTGCATACAATCTTAGATTATATCTGAGTAAGTACTGCAATTTAGCTGATGTGCCAAAATGGCTTATGCTCTAGTAATACGCTTGGGTGTCCAAGGAATCAGCGTAGAATAGTGTGGCTTCACTGATTTAAACGTAAATAAGCTAATTTATTCTTGAGTAAGCTTTGTCTCCATATTGACACCTTATAGTCGATCATCTCCATTTTGGTGGCCTCTGTTCTCTCGGAGATTTCTAATGCAAGAAGGAGAAGGAGAGAGTGTATATGTGGATCTTGCGAGAGCATGTGTCCAAGTTAGGTGAGAGCTCGGATCACTGAATGTGTGGATGGGAGAAAGCAGAGGACCCATCTGACATCAGTTCTGTTTCTGAGCTCCTATCCTTTTGATTTCAAAACCACTAGATCTTTTGGCAGAAATCTATGCATTTCTTGCATAATCTCCAGAATCTGCAAGACTTTCCCCCAGGGATTATCTGAGGCAGTCTGATCATATTGAACAAAATCAGGAAGATTCTGCTGAGAAGATTGTTTAAGAAATGGTAGCAGCCTTTTTAACATTTCATGTATGAAGGTTGGCAATTTAATGATGAATAATCTTCAGGAAAATACTCTGCATTAGTAGATGAAAGGACCAAAGAATGTAATTGTATGATTTGTTTTGTTTTAAATTGTATATCTCTGTAGGCATCTGCATACCCATGACTGCCATATAATTCCATTCCATTCCATTAGTAGGACACCTACAAGGTGTCCAGCTGAAAATAAAACCAAAATATACTACAAACCCCTTAAGACAAATTATATGATAACATTTCCGAGTTACAATATTATACAATTCAGGATGTTTAAAAACACAGTGATGTTAATCTGTTTTCTTGTTGATTCATGAAAAATGTAGGGAAAATAACTCCCACTAATGGTAGCTGAATAGAAATTAGGCTGTGTAGCATGGAGTGAATCTGATTTTAATCCAACATCTAAAGATTTGTTTGTTTAAACCATGTATTATTAACACATACATGCAAAACATTCAAAAGATTTAATAATTAACAGTTATTATTGTAACACCATAGTTATTCAAGTTTATTAATACCTTTCATGTTGGGTTTTCATTTAGAATTGACTCTTTAGAAGTATAGGCTCTGAGAAAAGTAATTATTTTCTTTTAGTGTACGCTTTTCTTTTTACAAAGTAATTATTTGTGTAGTTTTCACCCTGTACGGAAGCTGTACTAGATATATAAATCACAATGATAACCTGCATGTAAGAACACTACTAGTACTTTAATTACTGCTCATTTAAACTTAAATTTTCATGTATTCTGGTGATTAAGATATATTTAATTCCTTAATTAATGATCTTCTAAGTGATACTGCTTAACATCTGCCTTTGACTTTAGGGTATGTCTACATTGCAGTCCAGCTACTGATTACAGTAGAGTTGCAGTAACAGAGATTGAAGCTGCCAAACATTTTGTGAAGGACAAAGATAATCCACACAGCTTGTTCTCTTCTGCTGTGGCTCCTGGTCTCTGAGCTATTTGTTTCAAAGTAGCTTGGATATTTCTACAGGAACCAGTCATATTTTTGCATTAGAGAATCCCTTTAGGAGTGCTCCCCTACGGGATCATTGGTCACAGGAGAAATCGTCTGCTTTACTGAAATACTGTCTACTTGGTGCACCTTTAACAAGAGCATGAAGGGGTTTATCATGCCGTTAGAGACAGCCTGGCAAAACAAAACAAGGGCCTTCACCCTCCTCCTTATTAAAATAGAATTAGGATGTAGACAGAAAAAGAGGATTAAACGCTATGTGGATTTCTATGGGTAGTGGTGAGCTTGTTAGGTTCTTGGGGACCAGTCTCCGTGGGTTGAAAGGATCTAAAATTGGTGCTTTGAGCTAAAAGTAAGTCTTCGAAGCCTGTTCCTGTATGTGGAGGGGAGAAGGGAGAGTTTTTCTTTTTTTTTCCCCCTCTCTTTTTAATGTTTTGATTTTTCCTAGTTTGGATCCTCTAGCAAGAGGAAAAAACGTTGGGTTCAGGGTTGTTTTTGTTTCATTTTGGATTTTCTAATTTTTTCAGGTTACTTAATGATTCTCAGAACAATTTATAGTATTTGAAATATATTTTATTTTTTGAAGCATTTGCAGTTTTAGAAATGTACAGTATGTGAAACACCACCCCAGAGTTGAGTCTGGTGAGTGGCATGTGTTCCCGACTCTTCCCCCTACAAGCAGGCAATTTGGCGCAGCACCACTGTAAGTTCCGCGCTGCCCCTATCACTTTTTATATTTTGAATTATTTGCTTTGTAATTTGCTGGGAGTGAGACATAACAGCAGTGAGCTGAAACAAATCTTGATTAAATCAAACAACAAACACTGCAGTTTTAAAATTCAAAAATGGAATTGAAAGAATTAAAAATACCTTCCAGTGGAGTAGGCTGCTGACTGTGCCGCTGCACCTTCTTTAAACATAATTTTCTATGTAACTGGAATGAGAAAATGGGGTAATTCCAGCATCCTTTTTTAGTAAGGACACAAAGGAGTTGGATGTTATCACTTCACGCTAAGATGAGCTTTACCCTTTACCGTTCTGACACTTTCCCTTGTAAATTAGGAGTTTAGGGAATAAGAAGCAGTAGATCCAAGCTACCTTTTCAAATCTCAGCGTAAATTTCCATTTATTTCCTAACCTGCTGTGTACATGCTGTACTTGGAGTTTGGCTCACATCATGTACTGAAGTCATCAGGAAGGACAACGAATTAAGCTTCTTGTGCAGTAAAGGTCACGCTCACACGCTCATGTGTTGTGTGAGTTGCATTATACTGCACACACACGGTTCTTAAGCTGCACTTACCCCTCAAAAGATACTTTGAAATGCACTACATTTTTAACCACTACCAAATCATTGAGTTGCTTGGCTTAGGAATAGTTATTCTGAGAAAGATGGGCCAGGGTAGACAACATACCTAAGTTTAAAAGAAACAAAAACCCAACAATCTAAAAATGTCCATTTGTAATGGGTAATGAGGTGCATGCTTTTTGTCACACAAGCAAGGTGCTGTTCTCTCACTGCTGAGGCCATGTTACACGTGTGGCAACGCTGCTGAGGGCACAAGTAAAGAAGCTCTGACAGGTTTTGGCAGGCTCTGAGAAGGACCAGGTTGGAAATGTCCATGACGTGGCTTTGGAGAGGCACCCGTAGCAGTAGCTGCGGCGATGCCCCAGCAATCCTCCAAGCAGCCTTCGGACAAGTCAGAGTTCCAGCCCCTGCGATCCGAAACGCTGCCTGTTTTCTGGAGCAAGACTGTGCCTAGCACCTTTGTAACCCCTGGTGTAAAATAAAACCAAAGACGGGCAATGTGGGAAATACAGCAGAAAGTGAGGAAAGGCAGTAAGCGCCGTAGACGGTGTGGGATATATAACTAAAGGAATCTCAGCAGAGTTACTGCACGTAGTGGGGGTTATAGCCTTATGTTAGTAGATTACTTAATACTCCTTTTTTTTTCTTTTCTTTTTTTTTCTTTTTTCAGAGTGCTATTTTAAGCTGTGTGAAGTAGGGAGTGTTTATATTAGGTACAGTCCACCTTTTGGCTGAAGGCATTGTAATTTTCCAACAACAAAGGCAGGAATTTACTAAGCAAGGTTGTGTAGTAACAAAAACTATTTATTTCTATTGTTCTTGGGAACAGACAAGTTATCTCGAGGAGCACATTTTCAGCAGTAAGCATTTACGAGGGCGAGCAAACCCTGTTTCTTTGTTCATACACAGAAAGGGGAAATGGCAGGAATGAAAAGCTAATTTTGCTCTTCAGTGAAGCAGGGAGGATCAGGGACAGTGCAGCGTTAAGCCGCTTCCCTGTTTCCTGTTTGGCAGGCGTGAGGTGTAGTGTGGTGTAAAACATCACTCAGGCCCACGTTCGGTGGAGGCTTTTGTGAGCAAGTGAAGTCAGTGTTTTAACCGGTTGTTTCCTGGCTGATAAGATGACAGAATAATAGCCAGAAAATCAAAGGGTTGCCCAGCTTGCTGTTCTGGACTGTTGTTTTTATTTTGACTGCAGTCGTATGTGTTGCCTGCAGATGTTGTGTCAGCTGTGATGAGATACAAAGTTTAGAGTCTAGAGTAAAAGAAAAGTTAAATTCTTCAAACCCAGCAACTCTTCAAATGCAAAATGATGGAAAAAAAACGGACACACACTAAATTTCTGGCTTTTGTTACTGGTGAAATTATTAGTGAAACTATTAGCGAAACTGATCCAGATTTGTGAATAGTCCTGACAGCCCTGAGTATAAACTTTTCAGTGAATGAGTTATCAGAAGTGTGTTTCTAAGTCCATTCCTGAGCAGTTTCTTACAGTGTGCACTACCTTAGTAGGACTTTCAGAAATGTGTCATACATGGGACCAAATTCCTTTTTTAGTGTAAAAGGGGAAAATGGTCCTATCTTTTAGCCCATAATCTTTAATTTATTAATCCAAATAAAACACAAGACTAGATTCTGATGCAGAAGATAATAGTATTTCAGAGCCTGAACTTTCATTTCAGAATGGAAACTATATTACTGCACTTGTAGTACGTGCCATGTCCTTGAATAAATAAAGTATAAGGCACACCAGTGATGTCTTTTTGGCTATGGTATGTCACTACTGGCTGTAGGGTCTCTTTCCAGTTACTGAAAAATGCATGTTTTATATCAGGAAAGACCCAAACTTCTGACCATTAAAGTTGATATCAGCTTGACCATTGCTTTTAATGGAAGCATGATTAAACTGATGGTATTTCAACTTGTATTACTTTCCCTTGGAACTTGCACTCTTTAATGACAATAATTGTAATTTAATAGCATGTGCAGCTGGCAGTCTCTTGATACATTGTCTGGCTTATTTGTGGTAATGACATTTTGGTATGTTGTCTAGAGATGGGGCAGGATATTTTGGGTCAGTCATTGAGTCTTCATCTGTTGTCATAAATATGTCCAATTTAGTTATTTCAAGGTTGTAATTTCTGCCTGTGAGCTGAAGAAACTGTTTAGTGTTTAGAATCTGCCAGCTTTGTTTGTCTGTGAGCGCATTGCAGTAAGAAAGTGCTTTGCTACAGATTCTCCTTTGGCTTCTAAGCTCCCCAGTTACGGAATCAAAAAAATATTTCAAGATCTTCTAAATAGGTATTGTTTGTGTTTTGTTTTGTTTTCTGGAGTTCAGGTATTTGATGTTGTTGGGAGTCAGGCAATTATTGGGAAAAGGCAACATTTTATGTTTATGCAACATTTTCTTTAGTTAAAACACCCTGTTAAAACATTGGGCAGTAATATTTTTGTCTTCTTGATGGAGAAAACTCAAAGCAACTAGGGAAGGCAGGAGAGACAGCTCTTCCCCCAGCCTTCTGTGTTTTTACAGGCAGGTCTTTGCCTCTGTGCTTGGGTTTTGTTCACTCAGTGACTTCCTTAGTGGCAGCATATTTCCCCAGGAGACATTTCCCCTGTTTCTGAGACCTGGCTGGCTGCTCCCTGCCCTTCCCTGCCGGGGTGTAACATCCCAGCAGGGTGTAACATTCCCTGCGGGGAATGGCAGGTTCCCAGGACTAGGCCACGATTCCCTTGCCCTACGGTCTTTCAGACGACTGAATAGTCTTGGTAGCTTCCCAAGAAATGAAGCAGTCTCCTTCCTCCAGGGCACCAGTATAACCATGTTTTCACAGAACATAACGCAAACTGAAAACATACAAACCCAAGAACAGAGAAAGATACTGTTACGTTTGTTAATAGACAGAATTACTCCAAGATCTTTTTTTCAAAATTCAGTGTGAAATGGGGAGTTGCATTCTGTGTCTTGCACCTACCATCAGAGCTACCATCAGGTTAATTTGTGCAAATTACTTATGTCTCTGTATTTCCATTTCAAGGCTGTTAAGGTTAGGGTAATGATGATTTTCTTTGGAAAGGCTCTTTCAGGTCTTTGAATATAAGTTATTTGTTAAGAGCTATTTATTACTTCTACTCTGTGTATTTTTCCCAAAATAGTTCCTAAGGCTGGTTCCACCAAAAGCCTCTCTTGTTTGTAGGAAAGAGATGCTTTGAAATTTTGAATGGGCTTGCTCTGGATGCTATACTGAATGCTGGGCGCCAGATACGTGCCCCCGACTCTGTTGCTGTGGATCAGGAGTATCAAATTTGAGTGCCAGCAGAGTCAGTCCAGAGGTTCAGAAAGCCACAGGCTGGGGCCTGTGACAGAGCAATCCACTTCTTGCAGATCTTGTTTCTGCAAAAATTGTTTGGTGCCTTTTGAACTTTCCTCATTGCCATCCTGTGTTTTGCAGTTGTTGCCTGGTTCACCAGGGAGGCAGCATTAGTACTGTAGGTTGAAATTTTTGTTTGAACAGGAAACAGAACTAGAATGAAAACTAGATTATTTGTCAGCGTTGCAAAGTTAAAGCCACATTTACAGAGGTTTCAGTCCAGTGAGATTGAGAAGGAGAAATGGAGAGAATCTAGCATGGATACTATGCTATCTGGGAGAGAAGAAGTGGATGAATATTCACTGATGGAGCAAAGAGAAAGGTGGCAGAAAGCAGAGGCAAGAAAGAAGCGATCAAGACACTTAGAGTTCAAAAACAGTTTATAATATGCAAAGGTTTATAAACAAGCTATATTTAGGTAGGAAGAATTCACAGGAGATTGTTGTGAAGATTGTTTCAATAAAAGGCTGCATCAGAGAGATCTAGAAAGGAATTATAAGAGAGGGATTTAATTGTGTGGTAAGGAGATAATGGAGGATGAGATAATAATTTGAGAGACTGAATTTAAAACAAGACTTAAAAGGGCTGGGTGAAACCAAGGCATATGAGATGGGAAGAGGTGTTGAAGTATTTACTCAACTCAAAGTTTGTTTTAATTTCAGAAGCAGTGATTCTATGAGTGTTTATTCAGTAGCAGAAAAGTGTGATTTAATATTATAGGGCTGTATGTTATCCCTGTGACATGTTTGCATTCTGTATCATTCTCTTTCTGCTGAAATAATCGCAGTAAAGGATATGGTACATAGTGTCCTTTTGCATCTATTCCAAGGTCAAGTATAGCATATATGTGAAAAATAGTTTTTAAACTTTGTCTTCCTCAGTGTGCTTCCTGAGAATAGTTACTAGAGGCAATTAGGATTAAATTTTCAAGCAAAAGAGAAGGATTAAAAAAACACCTCACAACTTGGATTTGAGCATGAACTTCTTGTGCATTGCTTTGAAAATGTACCTGCTAATGTTACTGGCATATTTTTTTCTATTCCACATAAACATTCTTGGGCTGTTCAAAGTTAAGGCTGCCAAAGTTTGGAGAGGTTTACTTTTGAGTGTGCTTAATTCAAATGACAAGAACAGTCTGTTTATTTTGTGACCTATTTATAGCCATTAAACAAACCGTGGCCAATGGATCTGCTTTACTTATTTCACTGCAGTAGGTGGAAGATCAAGAGCGTGGAAAATACACTCATGAAAACAGGTATGCATGTCTCTGATACTGCAGAAATTTCTGTATACTGCGTAAGTGTCACTTATTAAATAGAAGTAGGTTTTTGCTCTGTAAGACAAAGAATCCAAAATAAAATATTAACACATCAGGTGATTATTAAGTAACTATTTTGGCAGGCACAATATTGGGGTGTTTTCTGGTTGTTTTTTATTGTGAACTATATGTGGTCACACTGGTAAATCTCCAAACATGGTATAAACATTAAAAAATGTGATTTATATTATCATCCCTATTTATTAAGAACAACACATTTTGAAGGTTTTTGATTGTCTTTCATTTTCAAGTAGTTCTCAAAATGTTGAAGGCATTGACTTTTTTTTTTATAACACAGTATTTTTATATTTTCATGGTTACAAAGCTGCTAACTGAAATTCTCTTTTTACTTCTCAGGTTGTTTTTGAGGTGGTCACTTCAGGTCATCCTGGATATGTGGCTATTGATGAAGTGAAAGTTTTAGGACATCCATGCAGTAAGTACCTATATGCTGTTTTTAAGCCAGGCCTCCAAAATGAATATGGCACTATGCTTCAATAAGCCTAAAGCAAAGGATAAGGCAAATGTCAGAAAACAATGTCACTGCTGTAAAATTATGCTGAGTACATATGAAGTATTGCTAGTATTTGAGCACTGCACCCTCTTGGCTTTAAAGACAAGTTTTTGTATGCAGCTTGTGTACAGCGATTGACATGAGGATCAGTCCCTGGCTGGGGCGTCTAACAACTCCTTCTGAACAAAAATCATGACAATTTGTTGACCAGCTTTCTGTCAGCACCAAAAATTCAGTGCAGCCACAGGCTGAGGCATTAGTGAGAGCAGATGGACAAAGCAAGAACTGAATATATATGACTTTTTTCCAAAGCTTGTAAGGAAGGAAACTCAGCTGGCTGAGGGCTGTGACTTTGCTAAGCAAGATTGCTTAGGGCGCTT
Source organism: Apteryx mantelli (assembly GCF_036417845.1). Lineage (NCBI taxonomy): Eukaryota > Metazoa > Chordata > Aves > Apterygiformes > Apterygidae > Apteryx > Apteryx mantelli. The sequence goes on from NC_089979.1 coordinate 55,698,190, forward strand.
TCCCCCAGTATTGTGCTTTGGGTTCATGGCTAGATTTCTGCACTTTTTTACTCCCTTGTGCTTCACATATGTTTCCTTGTTCCCTAAGGAAGGCTGTGTAATACTTAACTATCTAATAGCTCTTTTAAAGAAGATGACAAAATAAAACCTTGTAAATGAAAGCTTTAATGGAATAATCTAGATGGTATCTTTGAACGGACTACTTAAATGAGCTATGATTATTTCACGTATTTGCTATTTGTTAAATAAGACATATTAAAATCATACATTCTGAGTTGTGGGTTGTAATCTTACTGACCAAATGACTGAGCAGGGAAAAAGGCATCAACATCTGTGTATTTGTTCACCTGCTTCTTATGACGTACTGCACCTGCATGCATTCTTTGTGGTTTGTAAGCAAGACTGTCATTTAAAATAAAAAGTGGTTTATTGGTTAATACTAAAGCACCTCATAAAAACGATTTTAGTGTTACTGGCAAGAAGACACAGAAATTTCTTCAAATATGAAGACAGTTATGCAGCTCTGTTATTTCTGATTCACTTAGTTCTAATAAACACGGAAGGCTCTCGTGTTGTTAGACAGTATTTGTGTTTAAGCTGCATTTTGAATTTCTATCTTCAATTCAATAGGATAAGTCTAAAGCAGCATTTTATCAGCTTAATAATTTTATCTGCACAGATTTTGAGGGGTTTAGTCTGTACATTTCTACTGATCAATTCTCAAAACCTGCAAGTAGCTCTTATTAATGTAGAGATTGAATTATACCCCATATATGTGTGGTGCTAACATGACAATGTTGAAATCTAATAGCTTTAATGAAACAGTTCTTTGATAAGGTAACTAAAATCTTGAAATTAAGACATCAAACCAGTTACGCTCTCTACAAGAAAATTGAAAAAAAGTGTGAATATTGGAATAGAATTACTTCATGTCAAAAACTTAGCAAGATTCATAATGCTATTCTTTCTGTTTCAATTCTGTACAGATATTGCTAGAAAAAATACTTTTGGAGGGATTAACTTTTCAAACAAAAATAGAATTGGAAAATATTTACTAAACATTGTCCGGGTTGTATGGACAGTGTGCAAGCAGAGGGCAAGTCACAAGCATGAAGAACTGAAAGGGTGTGGGGGTTCTTTTTCTTTGTTTATCCAAATCCCCTTTCTACTTAGGCCATGCCTGGTAATTCAGAAAGGCTCGTTTTCCCAGAGCTGAGGAAGATTGAGGAAAAACTGAGTGGGGGTTAAAAGCAGATGTGGGGGGGAAAAAAAAAAGTATGTCTGTTAGACTTTGCCATAAGAACATTAATCATGACAACATTTCCTCCTGTGGTGAGATATTAATTTGGGCTATCTTATTCCATCTCCTCCTTCTTATACTGCCTTATGCTGGATATTAGCTAGCCATTTTTCTTGAATTGTGGTAGCTGGTTGTTTAATATATTCCTCAAAATTTCAATTTCCCCAGCGATAAGCTCTTCTAAGAAAACATCATCAACACTTTAAACAGTTTAGATGCTCTGCTAGAAAGTGTATGTTTAGTTTGTCAGTGTATTGCTAGTACTAACATTTCCATGACTAAAAGCAGTGTTCAAAGCCTGGCTTATCTGCCAATATAGACAGTGCAAAAATTCCCCTCAACTCAAATAAGATTTGAATGGTTGGGAATACTGCCTTTTCTGGGATAATTCTCTGTATCAAATTTCTACATTTTTCTGTCTCATTTTGTTGACTTTTTCCAGTAAGGCAAAAATAAGCATGCTATCTTTCCTCCACCAGTGGACAAAGTTCTTGTTCAGATAGATATTTCACTGGTTAGGTTGTTTGCAGCTGTATTGCTTTCAGTGTTGCTGAGAGCATTTTCTTATTGTAAATGAAAATAAGTATTGGTATGAAGAGCACATCATGTTTTGGTTTTGTGCAGTGTCATTGGAAAGACTTGTATTTAAAGAATATAGCTGTAGTTGTTGAGAAGTGTTATATTAGCATTTTAGCTGTTTGGTAGGCTACAGTTCTAAAGGACCTCCTCTATAGAAACTGTACCTAGTTAAAAAGAGATACCTGTTTCCCTGACAACATCATTTAACTTCTTACTGTTTGTCTAGTTGGTAGTGTAAGTATCTAATATGTTTTTGTTCAAAACATCAATTACTTATTAATACAGAGTGTTATTGCAAGAGGGATACTGAGCTAAGATAATTTGCACAGCAGGAACAATAAAATAGCACCCTTCTCTTCTGCTATTTCCCAGGTACAAAGGAATAAAAAATAAAATTAAAACAACCTGAAATACAATGTTTCATTTGAACCTTTTAAAGCAGGGCTATTTCATGTGCTCTAGTGTATTAATCATAACTGGTACTTCCACTTTACATAACTTCATTATTTTTTTTCTTTCAACAGCAAAAACTCCCCATTTCTTGCGTCTTCAGAGTGTGGAAGTTAATGCAGGGCAATTTGCTACTTTTCAATGCACTGCCAATGGTAGAACAAATACAGGCGACAGGCTCTGGTTACAGGTAATTTCTTTCTTTCCTAATAGACTGAGATTTTGAGGGGAGAAGAGGGAAGTTCTCCACTCTGAAAGGAATGTAAAACATGGAAGAAAAAAAAAAGAGTTGTCTGGATTGTTTATCAATATTAGATTAGTGTCTTTGAACTGCTGTGTAGTATGTGTTCTTTTGTAGAAACTGATACTGGAAGATTTTCCTCTCTTGTTTCAATGGGGTGTACTATTAAAAATAAAGGTAATGTTTATGTTATCTGTGGAGATCATGAGTACATGCTAAATCCCCAAGGAAGAGCACATCACTTTCTCCTGGCACCAGCTCTGGCTAACTGAAACATTATACATAATGACATTCTTGGCTTGTCTCTATCTTTTTTTAGGCTAGTACTTTCTACTAAAATAGCTTTCTAACTTTTTAAGTTTGGAGAAGATCATTATGGCAGTCAGATGTAACCTTGTGTGTTATCTTACACATATTCAGTGAACCCATAATTTTTGCTTATTCAATAATATAACTTCTAGGTAGGTGTTAGATCTTGATTTAAAGATCTTCACCTTTTCTTTCAATAGAAACAGTTTCCTTATCCATATGTGTAACTGTGTATCAAACAGATGCATCTTCCTTGATCTGTTTTAGTAAAGGACATGCAAATTTAGCCGCCGTCTTGGCTGCCTTCATTCCAAAGTTGTCTGTTCTCTACTACAAACAATAGTCTGTGTTTAGACTTTGCATTAGGGAAATACCAACCCCCAGATCTCCATGCTTTCCATATGTGAAAAGTAACATGCTAGACCTGGGACTTTGTCTGTTAGATGGCAATAATGTTGCTTAAAACAATGTCTAAAGAAATCAGTCAGACAAAACTGCAGTGCATGGAGAGGGAGGGATAGGAGAAATTGAAGAATAACAGGTGGGAGAGAGAGATGAAATTCTGTATTTTTGTTGTTGTTGTTGTTCAAACAATTTTAGACCTTTAGTATTGTTTCCCTTTTGCACTGCACGTGGTGCAAAATTTCATCAGGTGTGTGCAGATTTCAGAAATGATTTAAATGTGTGGGACAGGCTAAAAGTTGAAAAGTTGCAAGAAAACCAATGCACAAACAAATGAGTAAAACCACTTGAAAAACGAAGACAGATATTTATGTGTATAAATATATATGATTAACTGTTCTGTTTATCTAGAAAGAGCCTGATGAATTTCAGTAGAAGGCAGTGGAAATCTTCATTTTTATTGCGTATTGTATGGGTATTTTCAACCTTTATGCTTATATAAGGCTGACATTTTTCTAACCAGCTAGCCCTTTACATGGTCAGTTTTACACTGTTGAATTAGCAGATTTAAAATCCTTTCTTTTCTAATTCACTGAGGTTTTTTGAAAGAATGATTTTGCAACCATGAAAAGCGATTAGCAACTATGGGAAAATAATAGGTTGTTATTTCATCAGTAATAACCTTTATAGTGCCTTTGAACTGTTGCATAACACTCTCTTGTAAAATTGAAAGTAGAATTCTGTATGATGAAATTCTGATTCCACTCAGTTTTGCACAGATTTGTTGGCAGTATCATTTCAGCCTTTGAATTTTTCGCATGGAATATAGCGTTTACATAATTATTTGCAATGCTGGAATGTCATTATTTTAGAAATTAAATTTCCCTCTAGATTTTATTCAGTATGAAATTATTCTTCTTAGCAGTAATGATTCTAGAATATCTTTGCTGAGCTCAATTAAATCATTCCTTGTTTATGCATGGTTACAAGGAGATTTTTTTTTCTCTCTGCATAAAGGGTAAGAAAGTGGTGAAGAACTGCTGCCAATTACTTTTTGAGGAGTTTCTGCTTCCTCCAGGGCCACTGTTTATTTAGCCTGCCTGTATAACTGCAACTCCCTGTTGGTAATAGATCTAAGATTGTGCAAATTCCAGGTGTTCCCTTGTATACGAACTTTTGGAAATTTGACAGGATCTCCTGAACTGTTTGGATTCATTCCTGTACTTATTTGCCAGCTACCACAAATGTCTGCTGCTACTTAAACTAAGAATGATCAGACAGCGCCACATTTTAACGCTGCATCTCAAGATTATTAGTATTTGAGATTTACAAGTTTCCGTGATACAATTTTCAACAGAATTAACTGTATTTAGCGTACTAGATCACTGTTGGGTAAAAGGACCACAGACCAGGAGTTCTCTATCGTTTCATGCGAGACCATGTGGTTTCCTGGTGTGATACTGAGGAATTTGATAAACGCCTGCTGTAGCATCTCATGACTCTCCTGCAGGACCATGACTACAATGCATCTACCTCTAATAGCTGACAGAAAATGTGGTCTTGTCTATGTCATATGACTGGAATTAAATGGACCCTTTTAAGATCCCTTGGCTGCTGGTAGCAGTAGGTCCAATAATCTGTTATAAAAAGATCTTAATTAAATAGGTTCTTAGGCACACTAGAGCTGGAATAGAACAAGTACCGTAGTGTGGAAAAATTCATGCTAGCACTTAGGTAATAGGGATCCAGGTTGTAGACGTACCACAAACAGGCTGTGCAAATGCTCTGATATGCCAGGTTTGTCCATCAGTAATATTAACCCCTTTTTACCATCCTTTCCTGGTGATGACAAAAGGAGATAATGATTTTATCAGGGGTTTCTTGGCCTTTCTCTCATGTAAGCCATACCAGGATTTTTGATCTGACTGGACTTGGCAATACCAAAAAATCCAGAGATAATTTGCTCCCAAATGATTTCTAGTACTTACCATTTTTTTTCAGATTCATATTGTTAGTCTGAAGTACAGACAGATCACCTGGGTAAAATCACAAGCCAGCTGAAGCTGTGATATTTCTGACCGACTGAGGTAGTGGCAGGATTTCATTCCTATAGTTCTCTCTTTCAGACAGTACCCCTCAACTTGTATTCAGCTGTAGACTTTAAGTTCAGTAGCTTACATTTTTCTGGTAAATAAATAGTTTAATTTTTACACTCTGTTGGACTTTGAGGGATAGATGGTCCTTAAAACAAAGAAATAATTGTAATTGATTTGGTTAGTTTATGCTCCTTGTCTTTGCTCAGCAAAGTGGCAAACAGCATAGGTGTTCTTAGTTTAATAAAGCAAGGCCTTGAAGCACTCTTAAGTGAAATCTATTCAATTTTATTTTTCTTTTCAAGCCTATCCCACCTTTAATTCCCTAAAAAATTGAATATGAAGTCTGTTAACTTATGGGATATTACGGAAATTTTTGCAATTGAGAGGGTGGTAGAGCATACCACACCTCACAGGTTAGCTGCCCAAATAATACTATAGGGCCATCAGATTTGTTCCAGGATGCTGTCCGTGACGAGTACTTAGTGTTTCTGAGGAAGGGGAGACAGAAGGCTGTTCTCTATTCAATAGTGCAGTGCAGTGCAGTGCTTTGCCAGGAGAACACGTTCTGCGCGCCCCTACTAGGCAGCAGCGCACCCTAGCGCACGAGCTATGATTGCAGGCACATCAGATAATTTGACAACAGATTGTGGGTAATTTTAGTGATATCATTTCAAATGAAAGGCGTCATGAACACAACACAGCATCATACAAGTTTTTTTTGTTGTTGTTGTAACTAATGTCCAGTTAAAAGGGTCGTTAGCTAGATTGCATGCTTATGAATTCAGTGTCCTCATTAGCTTATGTTCTGAACATGAACACACCCCAAAATAAATCTAATGACACTAATGAAGGAATGTTTGTAATTAACAGATGTGTCCCATCTGCTAACATTTTCTTTGTCACATCTGTGGGCAGCACAGGGTATTGTCAGTATGGGACTACTCTTTCTGTTCTATTGAATGATTGGGCAAAAATGTGATTCTGGCGCTCTTTTCTGTGCTTCCACTATACAGGCTGTAGCAATCACTGTAATTTTTTTTAATTAAACAAATTTATCTTTGAAACTACAAACGCCAGAAGTTAACACCAACAATGAGATAAAGCAGTAGGCAGTAAAGAAACTGGGAATCCCAAGGACTGGAGACATTTCAGAAGAAGAAAAAAAAGATACATTTGTGGGTGGGAACTGTAGTTAGAATTTGGAAGGAAATGAACACGGGGAACACAAAAGAGTTGATGAAACAGTGAGGTGAAAGCAGCTGAGGCAACGTCTTCTGGAAAGCTTCTGTTAATGTTATATTTAGTAAATTCCTAGAAGAAACACAAATCTGTATTGTAGGAGCAAGAGGGTAGAATTCTTTTTTGGAAGTAGCCTTCTTTTGGTGCACACATTTAAAAAGTAAACAGTTTGCTTTCTATCAGCACTTTTGAGCCAGAAATTTAATTTGCAGCTTGCAAGGAAAAATTAGGCTTAGAAAATTTAGTAATTATTTAAAATAGGTAAATTTCTTCCAATCCAAGCCCAGTGTACACACATACATATATTTTCTTCTCTGTAAGCATATGAAGTTTGAAATTGCATATACTGCATAAATATATATTCAAACTATTGTATTAAATAGTAACTTAAATTAAAATTAGTATCCAATGAAAACTAGTTAAATATTAATATATTCAAGGCAGTACTTAGGAAAAGTTATGCCTCTGCAGCCTTAAATTTTGAACCTCTTGAGCCTATTTTTTTTAAGCTACTTACTGACATCTTTTTTTTCCTGCAGAATCCCCAGCTTATTCAATATAGTGGACAGTATTCAGTTGATGAATAGCTCCATAATATTCAGGTTCTTTCACTAGTATATATGTGGCCTTGCTTTATTTAGTAAATGCTATACAAATCAGTTCTGAAAGCAGGCTTATTCATTTTCTGATGGAATCTTTGTTACTAATCTTAGTGCTTTACACTAAGTTATAAGTTACTTCTGCGTGATGATGGAGTGATATTATCTTCATTTTACAGTTGAGGAATAGAGACGGAAAGAAATCAAAGTAAAATGTATCCCTTATTTTTAGAAACCTAGTATGAGACATCTGGACCTGATTTTCTGCGTGTGAGGCAATAGCTCTTTCCATGCTCAGTATCCACTGACATTAGTTGCAATAGTGAGTGCTCAGCACTTCTGCAAATCGACCTCAAAGCCTACAACCAGGCATCTAGAATATGAGTACACAGTTAGTGGATTCCTGGGCAAAGTATCATTTAATTGGCTTGACTGACATCACATAAAATCTCTGTGACAGAAGCACAGCTGTTAAACTATAAAATCATAAAGATTCTGCAATTCTCTGTCTTGTTCCTTAGCTTCCAACTTTTGTCACCAGTTAGTGAGGGATCCCTTGTTTAATTCACACCATAGCCTACATGACTCTGGTTCATCCCTAGAGCAAGTTCATCCTGTGGCCTGAATGTATTATAATGTGCATGCGCATTGAGACATTATAAGGTTTTGTAAGCAGTTTTAGTTCTGGCATTTTCTAATTTCATAGTGCTTGATTTTACAAATTTAATAATATTCTCCTTGATGAATGTGTATGTGTATTTCACAGTTTAAAAAGACAAATAGCAAAAAAAAAAAAAAAAAAAGCAGAAATGCCATCCTGGCATCCTGTTTAAATCCACATTGTATGTGAGAAAGATTGAAAACTGAAGTTACATTATGCAGATTCATGCTAGTTGAGTACTCTGAATAGCACTAATTGATTATTACATTAGATGAGGAAACATTTTGCCATGCAGTATTAATAAGCAGCAGAGGAATAAGGCTCTGGGACCACACATGGCTTCAAATTCTCCAAAAGAATGTGCTTGCTTGGGCACAGACCTTTTTGTCCATTATACTGAGATTTAATCTCCAACCTGTAATTCTCATATCTCCAGTCCTCAGTCTCGTTGTATCTTGCCAAGATGCTCATCCAATGCCTAGTTTTCCTACCTTGTCCCAAGTCCTTCTTCTCAGCCAGTCCCATTTCTCTCCACCGCAGGCTGATTCTGGGTCAATTTTGTTTTCTCTTTTCTTCCTACCACAGAATCGCAGTCTTTCCTATCCAGATTTTCATTTGCCCTCAATCTTCTCTCTTTTATGAACTATCTTCCTTCTCTCCACTTAGACTCATAACTGAGTTCTCCCAGGCAAGCTTTTGGAATAGCTGTTCAGATGATATCCAGGTAACATAAAATTCTTGTGATACTAATTTCTAAAGATTTGTTGTAGTATCACTAAACATGTGAGAATTGCATTTTTCACAGATTTGTACCTTGACATAATGTGGATAGCTTTTCTTGAGAGAAAGGTTCCTCAAACAGTGAAGAGCTGAAGTAATATCTTTTTCCTAGCTTCATTTTTCAAAAGTGGCTGGAATTCATGTAGTTATTTAAGAATAACAGTCTGAGATGTATGCCTTATATTGCAGAAATATAGAACTAAGAGTAAAAATTTGTCAAAGAGAAACAAACAAAAAGTGGGGCTTATAACAGAATGTGTCTGACAGCCCTTAATAAGCAGCAGCATTAGACTTACCAATACCGGGAGACTGATGGTATTCTCTGATTGAAGGGGAGAGGCTGAAATCCTTCACACCTCTTGTTTATACATGCAGAACACACACCACTTCATTTGCAGCCAAGAAACTGAGAACAGAAGCACTCTAAAGACCAGTCCTCTCTACCAGATGTAAACAGTTTATTACCTGTTAATAAGGGATTTGGCTTTTCTTCTTGATTCTCCTGAAAGCTGTCCTTCACCCTACTTCAGTGTACCTTAGATAATTTTTTGCTGAAGAGGATGAAAGATTTTATTTCCCTTCCTGTAAAACTGCAAAAACCGTATGCATTATTTATTATTATTCAAAAGAAGATGTACGATCCTGTGTCAGAGTGAGTTCTGGAAAGCATTTTCCTTAAAAAGCACACACACACACACACACACACAAATAAGAGATATCAAAAACAACCTCATGTGAGTGTAGAACCAGTGTTATGACTCCTGGCAAGTTTTGAAAACAGAGTGTATTTATAGGATATACAGAATTGTGTGTGTGCATGTGCATGTTTATGTAAATCATGTAAAGCATCCTGGGAAGTAATCCCAAGTCCTAGAGTTTCATAAGCGTTTTTCACCATGTTGTAAACTTACTGAAGCTTTCACCTGCTTAACTGACATTTTCATATGTAAGTCTGGAAACACTTGAGTAAAAAAATGTTGCAACCATTTTTTGAATACTGAGATAAGCAATATTTTCTTTACTAAAAATAAAACCATTTACACACATAACAACCTAGTAACACAAGCAGGTGGCACTGTCAGTGTAAATTGGGCAATGACATAGTCCTAAGGAAGATGTTCAAATTGTCATGAGTCCAGTGATTTTAGAAGAGATTTAACAACTTGTATAAGCTAAAGATTTTGCCAAGAGTACAGGCAGAAGTGTGTGCATGCTGATATGTTTTCCTCATAGATACTAAGGTGCTGTAGCAACCTGAGGTGCTTTTCTATCCTACTGTTGGAAGAATAGTTAGTGCCCTGTACAAAAGGGGAGAAGAGGGTCTAATCGAATAAAAGAAAGTTAAGCTTTTTTTATTTCTCAGAAACATTTAATGTTATTTCCACTTCAGTTCTTGTTGCCTTAATTTCTTTGGGTCTCCCCTCCACAGAATATACTTAGTGCCTTTCTTACATTGAATATTGTATCTTTTTCATTTATTTTTGTTAATCGGTTGTTATTTATTTGTTTTTCATTGAATGTATAGTAATCTTACTACATGATAGAAAAAGTTGTTCTATGAGCAGCAGAACATACGAAGCCTGTAACTGTTTTTCATGTTTGGATTATGCAATGTCCAATGGGTTGTGAGCTTTGATTGAAACTCTTCCTGCATTATCTGCCTTAAATACGAATTTTCTGATGCCTATAATATACTTAAGCCTATGCTTCATTCATCATGGCACAACTTTGGTATCCCTGCAGTACCGTGCCATGTATTTTTACAAACATAATAAGACCTGAAATACTCCCCCAAATTTGCCTGAAATTGGTCAGCAGGTCCTATGTTCTTTGAGGAGAGAGGAAAATTGGGGGACTAACACAAATAAGGACAGCCAGACAATTCTTGCCAATTTTCTTAGCTTAAGCTAAAAAATGAAAAAAAAAAACAAAAACCCAAATCATGATTACATTTAGCTAACAGAAAAACTTGTGTGCATGTTAGCACCTATGTTTAGTGTTCATTATGTATAGCGATTGTGCTTTATAATGAATACAGTGCATATACTGCATTATAGAGACCAGTCACTAGTGGTGTACCCTAGTGGCTGATACTGGGGCCACTACTGTTTAAGCTATCATTAACGACCTGGATGAAGGGACAGAGTGCTCCCTCAGCAAGTGATGATACAAAACTGGGAGGAGTGGCTGATACGCCAGAGGACTGTGCTGCCCTTCAGAGGGACCTCAACAGACTGGAGAGATGGGCAGAGAGGAACCTCATGAAGTTCAGTAAAGGGAAGTGCCAAGTCCTTCACCTAGGGAGGAATAACCCCATGCACCAGGACAGGCTGGGGGCTGACCTGCTGGAGAGCAGCTTGGCAGAGAAGGACCTGGTGGACTGGCGTGTCCTGGTGGACAAGTTGACCATGAGCTAGCAATGCGCCCTCATGGCAAAGAAGGCCAACGACATCCTGGGCTGCATTAGGCAGAGCGTCGCCAGCAGGTCAAGGGAGGTGATCCTTCCCCTCTGCTCAGCACTGGTGAGGCCATGCCTGGAGTGCTGTGTCCAGTGCTGGGCTCCCCAGGACTAGAGAGACATGGAGCTACTGAAGCGAGTCCAGCGAAGGGCCACAAAGATGATTAAGGGACTGGAGCATCTCTCATACAAGGAGAGGCTGAGAGAGCTGGGCCTGTTCAGCCTGGAGAAGAGAAGGCTCAGGGGAATCTTACCAATAGGTATAAATAGCTGACGTGTGTGTGTGTGTGTGTGTGTGTGTGTGTGCGTGTGTGTGTGTGTAGAGAGGCAGACTTTTCTTGGTGGTGCCCAGTGACAGGGCAAGAGGCAATGGGCATGAACTGAAACACACAAAATTCCACTGAAACATGATAAAAAAGCTTCTTGACTGTGAGGATAACAGAGCACAGGAACAGGCTACCCAGAGAGGTTGTGGAGTCTCCTTCTTTGGAGATACTCAAAAGCAGACTGCACATGGCCCTGGGCAACCTGCTGTAGCTGACCCTGCTTCAGTAAGAGGGTTGGACCAGATGATCTCCAGGGGTCCCTTCCAATCATAGTGATCCTGCGACTATGTGATAATATTTAATTAAATATTCTTATCTGTAGCTTTTAGCAAATTTACTGAGAAGGAGGTACTGAAATGGAATTTCCTGGGTGAGACGAGACGTTGTGTGTCAACGCCCACACTGTTTTTCAGTAGTTGATTAGATTTCTCTTTTTTTCCATTTTTTTCCCTCTTGGACCATCTTTTCTGTTAAATCCTATTTGTGTCAGTTTACATATCTTACTTCTTATTTAACAATTTGTCAGTCTTAAAGGAAGAGAAAGGAAATGTTCAGCAAGAAGAGCACACAGGAGAAGAACCACGAAGCAGTTGGGATGGGGCTTTGGCTATCAGTGAATTCTGACCTATTAAACCTCTGATCACGCTCTGGTTCCAGCAATTTATGTGGGAGAGTAGTATGTTGCTAGGAGAGTGTCAGAAGTACAAAATCATCCGTTAGTGCAGGTGCTGCAGTCTTGTACTGCATGTAAAATTACAGTAATATAAAAAGCGTAAAAAAGAAGCTCCTTTTCCTATGTTTTGTAAAAGTGAAGAAAAGAAAAAGCAAAGAATAGATACTTTAAAGCATCTGTGGAACAATGCATTGTTATCTGCATATCCCTGTTCTTCACTTAAACAATTTCCTTTTACAGCCCAATTTTATAAAGAGCTACATGCAATATTCTTATATTAGTTTTTTGGTTTTATGACTATTTGAATTCTGCTCGAGGTTTAATTTGCACAAACTCTGTCAAATTAATTTTTAGGAGACAAACTTGAATTGTTCTCATCTTCTGCATTGTAAGAACTTTGACAAAATGTGATAGAAGGATTTAATTTACTTTGTTTTCTCTTTCCCTAAAGAGAGGCATAAAAAGAAGTGTAACAAATCTTAGCTTTCTTGCTGAACATCAATTCAAACTTGGTAAAATTTAAAGTATGTATTAGAGATCCCACACCAAATTCTTGTGACAAGGTATCTATACTTATATTTGTTGCTCTACTCTAGCTGTGAGAAAATGCATATGCTTCAAGCTTTATACCTTAAAACAGTATGTATTTAGATTATATGAAAAGTCAAATACATTTTTGAATGTGTATACCTAAACTTCCAAACAGTTCTTCTACAAAGGTTAGGTGCTCATCCTTTGAGCAAGACAAATTCGTTGTGTATGTGATGAGCATTGTTGTGAACAACTGCGTTGCTTCTGTCTGGGCAACAGGATTGAGGGCGGCATTGCACTCAGAACAGTCCGTCTCTCTCTTTTATCCCTTGCGATGCAGTCTCTCACCAGGGGTGAAACCAGACAGGCTTTTTTCTTCTTGGGCTTACTAGTTTTATTCTTATCTGTGTGTGAGTTTGGTTAATCTTTCACTGTTGCTCAAGATTTCTGTTACAGAATTTTCAATTATTAATGATGCCAGACACTAAGAGAAATTATATAATTATGTATGGTTAATGATAAATCCAGGCCAACATATTTAAGAAACAGAAGGACATTTCCAAATCAATATGTCTGTGAAGTGTTTCAGAGTGGACTAGCAGAAACCGTTCCAGCTTAGTGTTTTTATCAGTAAACCATGTGCGGCTGAATTTACAAAACATGTGTTTGGAGTGTTGTGGGAATGTACGCTAAATGTCACTTTCCTCCTTTTACACCATCTTTCCTTTATAGGTTATTGTCAGAGAGGCTGAGTGGCACATCAGATGCTGCATACTCTGATATTATCCCTTTTTTTTTTTTTTTTTGAGTGCTAAGGTTGGTTTACGACTAGTTTCTCAAAATCAGAGAACTGGAATACAGTTGAAAGTCTTGGAAACAGGAATATTGCCAACTTACCACCCTCCTGTTTTTACATCCAAGCACACTGAAGCCTTTCCACCACAGTGGTGTGCTGCCAAGGCTGGTTCTTGCAAAAGATTCCTGGATGTTCCTTAGAAAAATAAACTGTAGAATAAACGGAAAAATACAGGCCAACATGCGAAGTCAATGACCACGTTCAGTCACTGATGGATATTAGACTGACATCTTATTTCCACCCGCTCCCCATGTAACACAGCTGTGGTTCACAGAGCTGCTATGACCAATGAAATGCACTGCTGTGAAACTAAAATGCCAGCCACATGGTGCAAAAGCTACTCCGAATCTAACTGCTAGCCTTACGCTACTTGTCTAAGATGATGCCACTGTAATAACAGAGACAAAAATGAGCCTTATACTCTCCCTCTATAAACATTCCAGAAGCTTGGCCGGCAAAGCTGTTTTACATGGTAAGCCTCCTCATCCACACAGACTGTACAGCCAGTCACAAGAGCAAAATGTCAGTAACCATGAAGAAACATCAGCATATTTTGCTGATAATATTAAATAAATGCATATAAGGGTAATTGGAAGAATAAATTTCACTCCCAACCTTGTGAACCAGTCCCACCATTCCTGAGTGAAAAGGGATCCAGAAAATGTTTTGGAAACTTAAGTTGTTATCCAAAATATTAGATTTCTGGTGACAATACCTGATGGAAGTCACTATAAAGTTTTACATATGGCATCAGTCAAAAACTTTGATACATCAGACACTCTTAGGTCAGCAAGCAGTGCAGACCGTGCTGGTAGTGATGCTAAAAAAAACCCCCAAACCCAACATCTAAAAGCTTTAGGTATGTGATTGTAAGCAAATATGATGACTATAATGCCAGAAAACTAAGCTGCCTTTGCTACAGTAGAACAAAAGCACGGCTGGTTCGGGAGAGAGAGGTGCTTAGCTCTGTAGTGGCGCTAGTCCTGCTTCTCCCTCGCATTGCAAGGAGCGATAAAGGTAACGCTCTCCAAAGGCCTCGCTTCAGCAGCTGCCTGGGAGAGACGGAGCCTGCTTCGAGGTTACGGTGCTTTGCCAAAAGTATGCTTATGATGCTAAAATTCGTGTTTCATTTTCAACACATATGTAATTGTTGCTGCTTGTGAAGGGAATATGCAGTCTGAAAACTTATAACAGGGATATTAAAGTCTTGCCTCTTGAAAATAGCCTTTTTATCACAAGAATACTCTCTAAACTCTTAATCCTTTGTCTATGTAGTAATCTCGTGTGACCAAAAGAGATTTTTGGGAAAAAGTAAACCTGAAAAATCTGTGAATGCAGAAGTTTCACTTCTAGAGAAATACTGGAAGCTCTGTGAAATCTGCTGGGGCCTTGGCTGTGGACACCAGTACAGAACCTTAAAACAGTTGGAAACAGCTTGACAGAGTTTGTTTCTGAGTACCGCACAATGTTAATAGATTTTGATCCTCCTCATTTGCTGAAGAAGGTGACCTGTTGCCCCATCTAGATACAAGAAGTGTCAGAAGTGTCACCTAAGAGAGCCATTATTGTTTTTATTTAACCAGGATTTAACTTGGACTTGGACAAAAAGTTTGTGGTAATAGGAAGTTGTTTTTTTCTCTTTCTGTCTGCCTGTTTTGTTTTTTGTTTTTTCTATTTGGGAACTGTGTTTCAGATATTCAGAAACTGTCAGATATTCATACATTAACTGCATTCACTGGTATGCAGAAAATTTGCTTAACTGGAATCTTAGGGACATATGCAAGTTAGGAGGGATTTCTGCAGTTCTGAGTTGAATCCATCCCTCTCTGCCATCCCTGTCCTTTTCCAGCTATGACAAGTTCTCGTTTGGTGATATGATACTTAAGAAAAGGAGTTGGGGGGTGTTGTGTTTGTTTCTTTTAGCAGCCTAACCTTTTTGATGTTCTTACCTGAATTTGAAAATGAAGTGACTGACGTAGTACTCATTTTCCACAAAACTCAGTGTGATGTGTTAATCCTACAGTTATCCTGGGGTGCTTAATAATCTAGTAAACAGTAAATGACAATCTGAGATAATGAAACAGTTCACCTGTGCCACTGGGGATCAGTTACATTCAGCTCGCTTTTCAGCAGTGTGTTAAGTATGCCTGTTTCTGGACCCTGAAGACTGCCGTGATATGGAGCATAGTGACTTGTTCAGCAGTAGTGGAATCACTTAGGGACAGATATAAGCTAACGGTGAAATAAATTCAATCAGCTTTCTGTGCTGTGCTGTTGGACCTTTGGGAGAAAGAAACAGTGGCCTTTACAATGAATACTGTACTTATATTTTACGAACTGACTGCTGGGAGGTATGGTGTTCAACTTGGAGCTGAACGTGGGCTTCTTTTTTGACACCAGGGGCTGTTTAAGCTGTTCTGAGACAGAGAACTGAAGTAAGGATTAAATTAAGCCCAAAGGAAAGATGACAGGAAGGAAATAGAGCACTGGAGGAGGTTTATGTTTGGGGATGTGGGGGAGTTGTTGAACTATGTGACTGACTGTAATTAAGACTAAAACACCTCCAGCCAGTTCCCTCTACAGTAGCTTCTCTGTGACATGAAGTAACATGTGAGGCAGCTGTCTCACCCTGCACAGGGCCTAGCTGCTGGGTCACGAAACATTTGTGTTTGTTTCTTTCACTCTTGGCTACTTCTTCCTTGATCTACTTTGTCGTCCCTTTGGCTTTGCTGGCTATTCTGGTGGTTTTAATTTTGGGGATAGATTTGTCGTCCCCAGAATTTACCTGTTGGAATTTCTTCCTCCTGTGCCTCTGTTCTTCCTAGGAAGGTAGCACTTTACCCATGAAGAGAGCCTGGGACAGTGAGCGCACTGTATTTTAGCTGTCCTGTAACCTACTTGGATAGAAAAGGCAGACAAATGCCTGCATTAGTGTATTTTGCATTGTGTGTATCAATGAAAGGTATGCTAAAGCTCATTTCTTTCTCGTTTTCACTCTGTCACTCTTTAATCTTTCCCAGACCCTTTGCAGCTGGTGTCTGTAGAACTCCAAAACAGACTATTTAAAATCACATATATAGCTCTTCATTTTTCAGCAAGGCATTCATCCGACTTGTTGTAATTTTTAACACAATAGAAATATGATGAGAAGTACTTAAGATTCCATATTTCAAAGAATTTGATGCAATCCAAAGCGAGGCTATGGGTTCAGCAAAAGGCTTAGCAGATATGTGGGCTGTTGCCATAACTTCTTTATGAAGTGTAAACTTTTCCTTTAGAGAGAAACTTTCTAGTGCTCTGTTTTTTCCAGATGTTTCTGAGGATATAATTCCCTACAAGTGGTTTTAGATTCTGTTGTGTGCTAGTAAAAATGAATTCCAAGAAGGCTTGTGATTTTTTACATTTTTGTAAGCACTAAAAAGTTATTGGAGAATATTAACACTTCTCAGCTACTCTGAATTTTCATGTAAAATTAAAAAAAAATAGATTGAGCGGGGTTTTTTCCCCCCCTTTTAAAATCTCTGTGTAGTAATAACATTTTTGCTCTTGTCAGAATGATACAAAACAATTCAGTACAGAAGCACAGAACAATTGTTTTGGGTATATTACACTGAGCTTAATGACTGCAGAAAATGTGGTAATCTCTTTGCTTACTTTCTATATGTTTAATTGTATCTTCAGTAGATGTCTTTGCTTAATATTTGATAATTTGATGAAAAGACTACTAGATCTGTGACTTTAGTAGTATTTCACAATATTACCTGTTGTCTCCAACAAGCATTTCATTTTGGTCATAGTATACAGAGATTTATGGATAGCTGTGGGATTTGAAGAAAAGGGTCGGTTATCAAACATTAAAATACTGAAACCTGAAATCTTTCTTGAAGGGTAAAATAACATTTTGCTTGAATGCCCATTAGTTATACATGCCAAGTGCATTTCTGGCTCATAGTAGAATAATTCCAAATAGGACAATAATAATCTTTTTCCAGTGTGGCCTCATTACTTGAATGAAATACACATTATCTTCCACAGATGGAATAAGCATAGGATAATCACAGGATCTATGGTGGTTCTAGTCTAGGTTGACAAACAGTTGTCTTGGTTATGAAAGCAATTCTAGAAATTCAGAGGTAGAGCCAAGTATCTTAATTATTAGGATGAAAAATACAAACTCAGGAAGCAATTTTATTGAGGTATTAATTACTATTTGATTTAGATTTTACATAGGTTTTAAACAAAATTACTTCTGGCACTGCTGATATTGTCTGAGATCCCACTGGTATGAATCTAATCATAATTTTATAAATGTGCATATTTGAAAGTGGGATAACGCAAAACCTTTCTTTTATTAAATACGTGAAAAGCTGCTTAATCTGCCTTTATGGACAGAGAGGGTGACTGGCCAATGATTTCTCTTAAGTCTCTTTTGGAAAAAGAGTTGAAACATGCCTTGAGAGTGATTAATGTAGTGGTAGTGCAGGTTCTAACATCCTAGAAATCCAATCCCTTTGAATTACTGCTGCATTTTTGTTAAAACTATTTCTGAAAGGTTTAATATATATCTTGTTGCTGCTAAATTGCTGTTCATTTAAAAGACTTAGAGTTAGTTCATTGCCTACAAGAGACTGTAAGCCTAATTTAAATAACCATCAACCTGTTTTTTTCATTCTAGCTTGCCTAGAATGGAAGAATAATGTTCATTTTAAGGTGCTTTAAGTTCTCTCTGTATGCATTTAATATGCTGGCACTAGGAATATGAATTTTCTGGCTGCGTTAGCTGTGACATTAAATTAAGAATTTTTTCACATCCATGTATATTAAATAACACTTTGTTTAATAGAAAATTTATTCCTACAAGTGACTCATCAGTTAAATATAGTCATCAGTTGGCTTAAATAGCACTTTTGAATGCGTGTATTTTTTCTTAAAAGCTTTCTCTGAACATTTGAAAAATTTCAGCAGCCACTGGAATCTGTTTTCTTCTTTTTTTTCATTTTTGAATCTCAGCATCTTGCAATCTTTATTTTGTGGTCAAAATTCTTCTACTCTAAGAAGGTTAGATCGCTCTGCCTGAGGGACCTAGCCTTCATAGTCTGAGCAGATCTAGTATTAAATGGTTAAGGCAGTTTCTTCTTTCCAAAGAATAAAGTGTCATGTTCACACTGCTCTCCCAGTCTCAGTGGCAGGACAAGCTAGCCGTCTTAATCTGTAGTAAAGCCTCAATCTTTCACATGGCAAAACAGAGCTACCAAGTGAAGTAAAAGGAAATATGTTTATCTTGTTGAGTTGTTTTAAAAAACTGACACAAAGATATTACAAAGTTGCTCTGAGAACCTCTTTTAAGGTTCATATTAACCTGATATAGTGAATTCATCACCACAGTGTGGTGTAGTAAAATATGAATTTTATACCGTTTTGTGTAACGGGATTAGTAAATTATAGACTTGTCATTTTTTGTTTAATTTTCAATAAGATATGATGTATTTGTGAAGACTCAGATAGGCTTCCATATAAAAACTGCTAGTTTGAAACATCTGTCAGTGAATTTCAGAATCTACTTTAAAAAAACTGGGATAAAGTTTTTATTTACTGTAATTACTAAAGTGATAGATCCTAACTGATCTGCTTTATTTGTGGGACTTCAGAATGTTGCATTAGGGAGTCTCAAGAATCTTATTTCTTGTGAATGCTACTGAAAATATTTTGTTAAAAACTTTTTCCGGATCTGCAAATAGGTTCAATAAATGAATGCTCAGTTGATATAAATATGTTATTTCTAACCATTCTACATGAAATAGCTTTTGACAATTGGAGCAGAGAGGTGGTCATTTATCATACATTGTGCTTAAACAGACCTGTTTTTTAGGGAAAAGAAAAAAATATTGAGGTCCTCCTCCAAATTTCAGAGTTAAGAGTTAACTCTACTGTTGGAGCGACCGTTGTCATACCTGTGTAGCTTGCTGAAGACACTATGCAGTGCATCAGTGAGAAAGAAATATGAATCACAAATAAAGAGAGCAAAGCTGGCCGTGTGGGTACAGTTAAAACAGAATCCTTTCTGTATTCTTATATCACTTCATAAACAGCATTTTTCAGACTAAAAATAATTTTTAGCTGTTTGGCTGTTGCTGAAATAAAGTGTCGGGGGGATAGATTTGGGCTTTTTTTGTTTTAACTGTGATGCAGCCAGTTTTTACCCTCCTTCATAATGCCTGTGGATTGAATTCGTCATATACTTGAATTCATTACCTTCCTTTCAATTCCTTTATACTTAACTCAAAATCAGCTCAATTAGGCAGCCTTCCTACTTGTTTACTGTCATTCTTGGAGAGGAAAAACTTGCTCTCTTGAACTACTATTTCTTGTGGAAAATAAAGGAATGATGTTTTAGTCTTTGTCTATTGCAGACACAAAATTTTCATTACAAACATTTTTTGCAAAGAGACTAAAGAAAAAAAAGCCTGTTTTCTTTTCTTTGAGTTCTAGTAGGAAGTGTCACGTTAGTGATTTCTGTAGGACTGTTTGAGTTCTAACATATAATTAGACATTCTGCACTTTGCCTCTGTGAGTTTGTAATGTTTAAGAGAAATCAGTCAAGATAATCTTTATTAATAATAATATCTAACATATACTTTACAGATGTGCTGTAATGTTAATAATAAAGGCTTTTTATTCTGGAGCTGCCTCATGAATTTTGAAGCAACCCCTAATAACCTGTTTCACATCTGGATTTCAGTGGGGGCTGAAAATGCTTAAATAGAGCATTGTAGAGGCAAGCTGAGTTCCTTTTAAAGCTCCTGTAGCTTGTTCCTGTGAGCATCTCTGAAATCTGCTTAGGCTTCTGTCTTTTTTCAGTCAAAATTATTGACGTGAATGGATAGCATGTATTGCATGGCCGTATAGTAGATTATTTGATCAAACTAAGGTTTTCTGTTTTAGAACAGCAGTTAAGATACTTGAAATCAAACAAGATGCTATGTTTGAGAATAAAGAGAAGATGAAGAAGATTATGGGACCCCAGTGAAACAATAATTTATTACAAAATTCTGAAATGCATTGATCAGTGCAGATTTTCATTCCACGTACAGAAAAAGGTGTGAAATGTATCTTCTGGGGCCAATATTGGAGCAGTTCCTTTCATGGACGGCTGACAGTTTAAATTACAACCGAGGCTGCGCTTTGCAGGACATCCGTGAGGCTGCAGGGAGGTGTGAGCAGGACTGCCTGCAGGCTCGTGTGCAGGCCTGCATAGGGCAAGAGGGAAGCATGCACGCGTCCTACTTCTGCGCGGTCTCCTCTCTTCATGTGCCTGGCCTCAGCTAAAGGCAGAAACGACACTGCCTCATGGCCTTTCCCTCTTCCTTCACCTCCTCGTTCTCCCTGTGACAGTTTCCTGTAGCCTTTGGTAGACGGGAACAGAACAGCAAGAAGTTATTCTTGAAATATTCCCACTGTTCTCCAGTTCTGTTGTAACTCAGGAGAATCCTAGTAAATCCTAATATATTCTGCATGTGGGAGCCCTGAGTCTAAGGATAAGTCTACAGGGCAGGCTGGAGCACAGAGATATTTGTTCTCACTCAGAATGAGCTGAGCTGGTTTAGGTACTAGAATTAATCCATTTGGCCATATGTCATTCCCTAGAGAACAACTTACCTTGTTTCTTGGCAGGATAAAATAGCCTTTGTAGAGCTTACTGATGTTGCAACTCGAAAAAAAACCAGAAAAGCTAGCGTGGGTGGATGTAACCTAAGCACATGACTTGGCTATGCACAAAGAGTCCTTAAAAATCTGAAAATTGTAGAAACACACTTTAAAACCATGTGATCTGTGACAGTTCAACAACTCAGATAATTAGGATTAATCATTCATTGCCTTAGAAAAAATAAATTAATGTTGCTCTTAAATAATATTCATACTCCAAATCATAATTAACCTGCTCCGCTTGCTTCCTGCTGTCTGCTACCATTCTTGCTAGAATGATATCCCTGGGGCAAAACCAGTGAAAATGGTAGTTTTGTTTGAAATGTTTCTTTCCAAGTTGTGTTTTCAGTAACTGCTATGTCACTTGCCATGTCAGAGGAGCCAGTTTATCTCCAGCTCAGAATTCCGGGAATTTTAAGGAGCTGGAAATTATCTGAAGTAGTTCTCAAGTAATAATTTAAGGTTGAGTAATTTTTAAGGCGTGACACTGCATTCTTATTTGGGCATCTTGCAAGTTTTTTCTTGAAGTCCATGACCCACATTTCTTTTTGAAAAGGAAATTACTCTTACCTTAATGTATCTATTAAAAGAATGAGAATCATTATTACTATTAATTATGTTGCTTCTTTGGCATTAATGTTATAATTGACTTGGGTTTGTGATTTATGTACACATTCAATTTAATATGGTTGTTATTTGCAACTCTTCATGGTTGGAAGTGGCATTTTAAGGTTATTTTCAAAATGGTGACAACTAAAGGCCATAATTAACAAATTGAGGTCAGCGTTTTCTATATAGGTCTTTAAATTTTACTGGACAAACTACAAATTCCAGGACAGAAAAACAAACAGTGCCACCTGTGTTGAACAGTTTATAGAAGCTAGGTAGCACAGGACTGTTCTTTGCCCTGCTTGAAGCTCTTCAAGTCAGAAAAAACTACTAAAACAACAGATGTCATTAAATACCATAGGACTGTGCATATGCCTTCGCAAAGAGACTAAATCCTGGGAGGCACCCATTAGGATTCTCCACTGTTTCTATTGATGTTTTGATAATGGCCATAGGCTTCTTCAGTTTGTTGAAATGCATACATTTCCGTGAAGAGTGTGCTGGTTTTTGTTTGAATAAATTTTGAATAGATTTTGTGTAAAATTTTTCCAGCTTGCTCTAGTAATTTGATTATTAAGTTTTGCGAAGATACTTTTGTCATTTGTAGTGCACGTACCCTATTTCATGGACAGATGGAGCACGAATTTTGATGAGGATATGGGAGCCAAGTCTCTGTGCCCTCATCTTTGCATCACATGTCAAGATGTCATCTCTGCCCTTTTCTCTTTGCTGCCCTGCCCCTTTCCTTCCCCCAAACGTACTGGATCATGTGAGGGAGCAAGCCGGTGGCATGGGACTTTAGCTGGGGCTTGTGCTCCTTTGACTGTTATGTAGCTTATTTTCTTATGCCCTACATGCAGTATGGTGAATTGAGGAGAAGATAGATTGGAAATTGCCCAATTGCCAGTACCATGCTGAGGAAGTGGGAACTGGAGACAGCTTCAGCCTTGTTAGTCTTTGCCGTGGTAAATCTGCGCCTAGTCTATTCTACCTGAGTCACTGATATTCCCAGGTGTCAATGCTGCTATATGAGAACCATCCACTTATATTTCTTTGCAAGCTGTGGAAGATGCGTATACTGAGCAGCAGATGTGGGAGGAAGAGAAAGCAGAGATTGAGTATGCTGGGTTTCATGTTTCTTTAAAACAAAAAACTTCAAATATTTGTGTAAAGTAAGCCAAGCACATAAATGTTACGTTGCTCTTAAATCTTTGTATTAGTTAATCTATGAAGAGTTGAAAGCAGCTGTTCCAGATGAATGGTCGCCCACTGCTGATGAATGTTTTAACTCACATGGGAAGGCAGAAAAGTCTCACATGGTGGAAACATCTGTAAAAGTAACACTGCAGACTTCTGTTTTTATCTTCCCTCCTCTTTTGGGGGACTTGAGAGAAATAAAAATGTTTTTCAGTGTTGTATAAAAGCTGCTAAAAATATTCTTTATTTTTGTTTCTTTGCCTAGGGCATTTATGTAAGGGATGCACCTCTGAAGGACATAAAAGTGTTCAACTCTCGACGATTTGTAGCTCTTTTTAGTGTGGTGAATGCCACGAAGAGGGATGCTGGCAACTACCGCTGCATGATTTGGACTGAAGGAGGGGTTGGTGTTTCAAACTATGCGGAGCTGATAGTCAAAGGTATTTCACAGTAAAATTAGTTTTTTCCATGTTCAGTGTGTGGAATAAGGACTTGCAATTGCTAATTCACTGAGGATGTCACCTATAGCCTGTAGAAGTCGATGAGAGGTTCAATAAATAGACTCTACTTACGTAAATCTCAAGAGTCTGTCCAGCTGTAACAAGGGAATAACAGAAGAAGCCTGTGCTAATTAACAAGTTTTTCCCCAAAACGCACTGTTTGTTTTTGAAAGTATATTTACAATGTACTTCTTTTTAAAGGTATGAATAGAATACTGGCACTTTATCTCCTATGAGGAGATTATATTCCAAAAATATGTGTATGTGAAATATATTTATGTGAAAGAATTATTTGCAGTAAATGAGAACACTTAAAATACACATATTCCAATATATGGAGGGAATTTCTAAAAACAGCAGGAAGCACTTGCATGTAAATACAATGCATGTAAAAATGTCCATCCTTATTATGGAGAAGCATGCTGAAACAATTTTATGACATTAAGCATATTTTATGCAATTATAAATTGCATTTTTATTGCTTCTTACTTTTATACTGGTACTTTGGAGGAACATAATTTAATTTTTATTATTTCAGAGGAAAAATACAGATTCTGTAGCACCTGGCAGTGCCATGGAGCACTGTGATAGGTTTTATGTAGCCCCACATCATTCTGTTATGTGCCTTCACTTGCTGGTCAATTCTGTACTTAACAAATGGGAAGTGACAGGAAGGGCTAAAGGCTCATTTTCTCTTTTTCTGAATACAATTTGATCCAAGTTGGAAAGGAGAAAATGAGTATCCTAAAACCAAATCCACCACAAGTGTGGGATTTTCCTTTAGAAACTTGGGAGGAAACAGTAGCTTCTGTGATGCATCGTCTGATTTTCAGAAACAATATCCTTTGTTGGATAGGACTTTTTCCTTTTGGGAATAGCATTCAGATTCTCATGGACTATGTAATTATAGCTTTTCTAATAGTATTAGAGAAAGTTATAGACTCTGTTGTAACAAGACCAAGAAATTAATTTTCACATACTATATTCTTGTCAGTTTGCTTTCCAAATTATGCTCTGGGTTTTATTTTTTTGGTTTAAGATGCAAATTAACATTTCTTATGACTTAGTCATCTAATTAAAGAATCAGTACCTATTGCATTATGAGAGCTTGTGCAGTTCTGATTTTGGACACAGTAGACTGGATAAGGGGCTTTATTGTTAGCTAGTCTGGGATTTGCTCTTTTCTTTCTCCTAACGCTATAATAATTTTGTATATTTATAAACCTACATGGGATTTGTCAGAACTTTTTCAAAGATGTGATCCTTTTCCTAAATTCCTAAATTGTCTGTGATTTTGTTCAGCCAAGTTAGGGCAATACGTGAGGTGTGCGACAACTGTTACAGCTCAAAATCTAGCACAGACCTTGTTCCTGAAATCAATATAGAAAGATGTGTAAACAAAACTAGCGCTAAAGGAGGAGGGGTTTGAAGGACAGGAAGAATAGTGGTATGCATAAAGAATCAGATGAAGAAGTAGTTTGAAAAAAAAAGCATAACAAAGCTATTTGAGGAAAAAAATGAGGCAAAGTAAAGAGAACCAAAGACTTTACAATGAGAAGAGCTATAGGAAGGTTAGCAGATAGGCTATAGGTAAGGATGGGGTTTTTGAATTAAATATGGAGGAGGATGTTTAAGAAGAAATTGAGGAACAGAATAATGGAAAGGTGATATGGTTAGAATAGTGTGTGTGAGATGAGCTTTTTTTTGTTTTAGTTGATTGGAGGGGACCAAGCTTGGGATACAGATTAGACCAGGGAATATCAGGTCACCAGTAGAAGATGCAAGAGGGAGCCTTGAAGAAGAAGGAACCATCTTCCAGAAGCAAGAATATGGTTTTAGTTGATGTGTTTTAGAGAAACTGGAGGGAAACAAGACAAGAGGATGGAGCTTGTGGATAACCAATAGACAAAGATAATATGACAAAACAAATTATAGTATAAAAACTTAGATAAGCTATGTGAATGGACAGATGAAGAAAGAAACAAACAGAGAGGATGGGATGAGAATATAATTATAAGGAATAGTGGAAAAATTAAGGTTATTTCAGCCCAAGGAAAGATAGCATGAAAATAAAATAAAAGGGGTGGCCAAAAATGAAAGTGTATGGAACTCAGCAAAGAGAGAATGAAAGGGTGGAGGATGAGCCCCAAAAGGAATGATGAGGCATCTACAGGTAACATCAGTGGAAACAAGAGGAGCAAAGGGAGGTGTGTGAAAGAGTAAGATGAAAAACTGACTGCCTCAGTGACAGGAGATACAGAAAGCCAAAGAAGTTAGATTTTTTTTTTCAATTTCTTTGATTTAAGGTGTTTTAATTTATTAGTGTTCATTTTGCAGGACCGGAGATGAAATTATTTAGCCAATCATTAAAGCATTTGTGCTTACCCAGATTCTTTCAGAAAATTTGCACTAGATGCTCTGAACAATTGGATAGCCTTAGGGTGTAATCCCATTAACTACTTGTAGAGTGGCAAAGTAATTATGGTAATCCCCATTGCCTGTACTGGAGCTTTTATGAGACCACCTGCAGGTCATTCCTTCTGACCTAAAAAGACCTGTTTTAAACATTGTGCTGTAAAACCTTAGATGACTATACTGAAATAGCAGCATTAGGGGCTAATTAGTAAATATACTTTGTTATTGATGGCGTATAATTAAGAAATTATATTTCCTAATTTCCTTGGCAGCTCTTCTGCAATGTTATTTAACAGGCTTCAAAGATAATGGATTGATTTCAGTAGAGATATATCTATCTTTAATCCATTACCATCAATAAATCTTGAAAAATGTACATTTACCCATACTGTGTGCAATGCTTGGTATACTCGGGAATTACTGATGGCTTAATAATAGTATGTATAGAAATAGTAGTGTAATTACTCCCCTTTCTTTGTTGGAAACAATGAATCTAATTCTCTTCTCATTTACGCTAGTGTAACTAAGCTGACTTTAGTGGAATTTCTCTTGAATTACACTGCTAGGATGATAGGAGAGACAAACCTAGCATTTGTAAGTTAAAAAAGAAAGTCAGTTCTTCAGATCTGTTGTACTCTGCTTCATTCTGATTACTGAACTTACGTCAGGTTACAAATAAGTAAATGCCACTTTAGAATTTGAATTTTTTCTAAATATCTTTGTTTTTGAGGAGGGGCTTGGAGACATTTGGCCAGTAAAGTGAGTTACAACTCTGTGCAACTTTTTCTACTTAATTGTAGATGTAGTTTCACTAAATAGGAATTTACTCTAAGTAGATTGCGCTTCCTTTCTTATGTAACCCTCTTTAAGGTTTATAGTGCTGCTATGGGATGATGTTCTGTGGCACTGGAAATCAAATACAAGAAGTTTTGAAATCAGTGAAAGGACCACTAGTGTCAGGGGCTACAAACCAAGACTGAAATCACAAAGCAGTGGGGATTAAATCTTAAATTGTGAGATGAGAGATATGTAAGAACCTACCAAGTGTTCTTACTTTTTTGTTTTTTTCTTTTTACCTGAGTAGGAATGATTGTAACAAGGTTTAATCTCTGTGTAAAAAAAAAGCAATTAAAGATCTGCCAGTTAATCCCATGATATCTTATTAAAGAACTGTGAACATGAATATTGTCTAGTTAATGAGCAAAAAGCCTATCACCGAACAATTAGTCTGGCCCTAAACATGAAGGGAAAAAAGGGATTTTTTGAAAAGTTGTTTGTGTTGTCTGTATGCCTTTTAGATGACGGTGAAATAAAGTATTGACCGCTCTATTTAAATAAATCCTGAAGGGGAGGTTTTCAGTTTACCCAAGTGTTTATTCTGATAGGAAAGGCTGAAAAGACAAGTGCCTTGTCATTGTGTGTGTTCAAACTACACAGTATCCTCATCTAAGTTTGTACTGAAATGTCACTTTATCTAATGGGAGACATGAAATTGGACTTGTCAGATCACCCACTTATTGTAAAAAACAGCAGTTTGTATCTAATAGGTGACGTAAAAGTAATCGAACATTGAGCAAAAGGAAAATAGTAGAGTAGAATTGATTAAATGTATTTGGTGACATTAATTAGACTTCTACATACAGTGTCTAGGTTGGATTTTTCTGATAGTGGAAGATAGAGCACAGATTAGATTTAGGAGAACAGAATGAGCCTGTCCAAGCAGACATCAGATTATTATGGAGTTGAGACTGCTTATTGAGTTTAAACAAGGTACACCTCGGTGTCAAATAGGTTAAAAGGAGTTTTGTTAAGTTTTTAAGTAAGGGCATAGAAAGGTAGCCATCTGTACTGTTGGGGGCATAAATGTCTGCATCTTTTCAAATGGGAGATTTAACACCTTAAATACAGCTGAACCTCTTAATCCATACTATGGTCCTCTTGGACCTCTCGAACAAAGAATATATTCCAGAGGGCAAAATCATTTTGCGATCAAGACACAATAAGAAAATAATAAAGACTGCTTATGTTGTGGTGTCAGTTGTTCTCATACATTAAATATACACAGGTAAACATATTTTCTTCTGCTCTCCAGCTAATCTTTCATGCTAGATACTTTTCAGATCCATCTGTCTCCGTCCTGTTTTTTATGAACAGAGTTGGTAATAGGACTTATTTTTAAAGTTGCCTGACAATTCCTACTATAAAGTCTTGTTTTCGATTTCTCATAATTTTGGCAAACAGACTTCAGGCTGATATTTTCCAGAATGGGTGCCTGCCTCAGTCTGAAGGTTTCTGAGAAACTTTCAGACAAAACAGTTGAGATAGTTCATCCATCTTGGCAAACTTTCCGTAGGAAAGTGTTGGGGCCTCTAGGCTTTGGAGAAGGAACATAAGATTTTTTCAGGAGGGTAATAGTTGTGTCAAGAATACTTCTGTTTTTCTATTCTTGTAAAAATCTGCTTTCAAGTATAGGCAATTTACAAGCTACAAAAAAAAAAAAAAAAAAGGAAAAGGAACACTTCTCATATGTGCCATGGACTTCTCTTGTGTTTAACTCTCAAATTCCCAGAAAAGTCTAGATGCAGTGAAGAGAATTTAAATGCAGGCTGATCTGAGCTCCTCTGCGTTGTGCTGGATCCAGGCACAGGAATCGAAAGTAGGGAGCTTACCAGTATGCTGCCCTCCACCTCTCTGAGCCGGACTTCTGCAAAGCTAAAACTCTGAGATGCGTAATATGGATACAGAGAGGTGTAAGGGCAAGAAGCTGCATATTTGGATGAGGTTGTTATTGTTGGACTGAAAGGTATGGCAAATGGAGAGGTGTTTTGAAATAAGTGAGAGGGGAGGTAGATAAAAACTAGTACTACACAAGCACTAAAAGCTAGGAAAAGAAAGCAGAAGGTGGAACAGAAAACGATATGCATACATACGTATCTATGTATGTATACATACACACATAAATACACGTGTGTGTAGGAGATGAGGATGGAGGCTGAGGCTAATAGGAAAGGCAGTGGAAATGGGGAAGGGGAGAAGAAAAGCAGGTGTGAAGGAGAAACATGGTTGTAAGAACAGCAGCAGGCTGGCAGGTGGGGAGAGGAGCAGATGCAGAGCTTGTAGATACAGCACAAGGAAGCAAAAACCAAACGTGGGGCTGGAGTTTAGTGGTATTTGAATGTAGGAATGGTGACTGTAGAGTGGAGAGAAAAGGAAAAAAGAGCAAGGCTGAGACTAGGAAGGGTGACTGGGTTTAATGCTGTTTAGCTCAACGACGAGGATGGAGCAAGAACAGCAGAGGCCGAGGCTCTGGCCCAGGGTGGAGAGCTGCCGAGTCAGGAATGGCAATTTGGAGCGGTTGGGTTTGGGAGGAGATGTGTCTGGGGAAGGGAACGGTCTGTACCTGGTTAAGGGTGGATAATAATTCAGGGATATCCACTAATACCCAGCTACTCTGATTGTACCTGCATAGATTTATTAGTGTATGGTACAATGGCACTTTTTTTTTCTGTAATGTTTCGGAGTATGTATAGATTATATTTACTTAAAAATATAAGATTAAAATTACTTAAATTTACTTTTCAATTCATCATTTAAGAACATTAGAATACTATGTCAGGTCAGCTTTTCATCCTAAACAATCCCAATAAAGGAATAGTGT
Organism: Apteryx mantelli; assembly: GCF_036417845.1. Lineage (NCBI taxonomy): Eukaryota > Metazoa > Chordata > Aves > Apterygiformes > Apterygidae > Apteryx > Apteryx mantelli. Next base: position 55,727,773 of record NC_089979.1, read on the forward strand.
AATCTGGTTATATTTCAGTTTCCAAACATTTAAAGTTTGCTCACATGCAATACACATTATATTGCTCATGGGTGTTGTTTAATTTTGATATTCTTTTTTTGCTTTGGCAAAAGATATTTAGTAACTTTTTTTTGAAAAGATACCCTGTGAATAACTGTAGTATTTCAAAATCATCGCCTTTCTTTTGTTAAGGGAGTATTTTTTGCCCTTTATCCAGAATTAAATGCTGCAGAATGGCACTGATATCCATTGTTTCCAAAGAGACTGAATCGTTTGCATGCTCAAAAGATGAGCACAACATGAAAATGGAGAGGAAGATGAAAGAAAAAATATTCTTCAAATAAGACTGTTTAACTGAATTCAAGACTATAAAATCATACTGATTTAATTTAGTTTTATAATAATTACATTAGAAGTTATTAATGAAGACATAGCATTAGAGATTCTATGACTGATACTTTATTTTTTACTACTTCACCTATTTGTGATGCATTGAACAGTATCACTTAGGCTTATCCTGGCATTCTCTTTCTAACAGTTGCTGTTTAATTAAAAAAAATTAGCTTGCAGGAGGAATACTACTTCCCTATTCCCCCCAAATGCGGCATGGCACCTATTCTCCCAGTTTATCAACTCAAAAAATCAAAAAAATATTATTGCTACCCTTAAAGTGGTTTTCTTTCATTTTTCAAGCAAGTTGTTCTGAGCTACAAGCAGACAAGAAGTGTCTATTTTTTCTGGTTTATAACTCAGTTAAATCTCAGAGATTTATATTATCTCAGTTGGCATGTCTGTGTGATGCCTTCCCACTCCCTATTAAAATTTTAAAATTTAACTGCAAAACATAAAGGTGCTAGGATCTTGCAGAAAATGTTTGGAAATCCCATATAGTTTAAAGCACAAAGCAATGTAAAAAAAAGAGTTGCTGATTCAGATGTATTTGCAATTAATATAAAAGTGCATAAAGAATAAATAGTGCATATACATATACGACTAAATTTATTTTGTCCTCTGTATAAGAAAAGGGCTACTCCTTATTATGAAGGCTTTGTCTTTTTCTCATGTTTACTGTAACTGATCCATTTGCGTTGGTTGACCTTACAGCATCAGTCTAAAGCTTTCTGCTGTCTGCCGTCATTGGACTCTGCCCTCTGGTTTTGTAGGTGGCCAGGATTCTCTTTCCATAAGTGACTGTGCCCATCACCATTTGTCCTAGAATTCCAGAAGAGGTCACCTGTGCAAATCTGTACAGCATTAGATTTGAAGTTGTGGATACATTCACCTTCTTTTTTGAGTTACATTAATATTCTATTTTGAAATCCAAACTTTAAAGGGTTTTATGGTACCAAATAGCTTTGCTTCTGTTTCAAAAGAGGTCAGCAAGAAAGATCTCCTCTTTAAACTTTAAATCATCAAACTGAACAGCCACTAGTACAAACTTGTCTCTGCATTTGGTTAAAATAGGGCCTTCCTTGAATGTGCACGACTGTAGAGTCACAGATCTATTGTGCCATTTTCATAAAATTATTGATCAGAAAGTAATTTGCATGGTATTTATTGGAGATGACTCCAGTGGCTGCCAGTAAAACTGCTTTTAGTGGAGGAAGATGGTGCTGCAGTCTGGCACTTACCTGATTAGCTGATTCCAACTTCTCAATGTCCTAAATATCCAGATTAATTCTGACTAAATATGAATGAGTGAATAAGCTGGAAGAACAGCTTTCATCCCTTAGTCATGAAATCGGTTCATTATATTTGGTAGTTTAATATTTTGAGAATATTCAAAAAATAAGTGATTTGCTCATTGTGGTTCAGTATCGTAGGATGCTTCAGTTCCTGTTTGTACTGTAGTGTCTACTTAACTTTGGGACTCTCTTTTTTTTTTTTTTGTAACCAGTCAGATAAAAATGAGCATCGTATTTATAATGATAGGTTCATTGTATGTAACCTCAGTCCCTAGTGAGAAGACTGCTTTTAGTATTAAACTGCGCTTCTAGTATTAAACTGCAACATATGCAGGCTTTGCTGAAGTCACGCAGCTTGAATTAACCTTTTGCACTTTGGTCACAGAGGAATGAAAAATATGCCCGAAAGGATAAAAAGACAATAAAATACTGTCTATTTCAAGTACTTGTAATACTTGGAATGAATTGGTGTAACCACTAACTTCTGTGACCTAAGTCCTGAGTTTGCATTTTGAATGGCACTTCAGCAGTCTTTACTAACATTTGAAACTTGAAAGTAATTAACTGTTCTTTCAGCATGGTTAAGTAAATGCCTTAGGATGCTCTATAAAAGTTCCATTTCATGCCTTGGTTCACAAAACAGCCTAATGATTTAAATTGAGGCTCAATCATTTTGAGTCAAGTCAGAACTGTTTCAAGACATGCTATCACCATATGAAGCTGTGGTTTGTATACTTCAGGAACTATAATTTCGATAAAACTGCAGTCTTACCAAAAGAGGACATCAGTTGGCCTTATATTGTTGATGACATATAACAGTATTATCCCTAGTGATTTGAAAACGCACACAGTGCTGCTCTTTTCTATATGTACTAGAACCTGCCACCGTATTTAAGCTGGTTTTATGTCAGTTCTGATTAGCAGGCAGCTTTGGAGACTTTGGGGATTGTTGCCAGCTGTATCATGTTCTTCGTGATGGTAATCAATTAGTTTTCTTAAGATGAAAATGTATAATGCCAATGCCTATGTGTGCTATTTTGTGGTGTAATATTTCAGCAATTGCTAACAGATTGCACAGCTTTAAGTTTATGCAAAAGCGTACAGTGCTAGTTAGAAATGTAGCACTGGTCTGAGGCACAGCTGATCTTCAGCTATGGTCTTCAGTGTGTTTAATGCTTTGTTAAGTGAAGTGAAGTACCCTTTTTTTTCTTTTACAGAAGACAGAAAGGCAACATATGTTGGATAATTATGTGTTTGTTAAAATAACAACTCTGCTGTTTCTTAGGAAATATTTAATAGCTGTTCCCAGAGTTCCTTTCTGCCCTGTGCTTCATTTTTTTACCTTCTTTGCTTTAACTCTGACTTTGAAGTCTTTGAGAAAACTATGAAATATATCAGCTCAACTTTCTGTTTGACTATCTGTATCTCAACACTTTGGGAAATAGTTAGCAGAAGAATAGCGTAAATCTGAATCCACAGCTGAGGGAAGACAAATGTTCTGCTTTCATCAAGTATTCTGTGTAGCGTTAAGAAGGTGGCAGTGTTTGCTGATAGGTACATTAAGAATATTGGATCAAATACTGCTTTATTACAGTGTCACAGTTTCATTCTACTTGAATATATTTAACCAATGGTTAGGCAAATTGTAGGCTGATGTGATGCATGAAACATCAGCAGACTAATTTCATGGATAATCAGTAGGAAAAGAAAAGAAGAATGTGTTATTTAATAAAAAGATGGTCTGCAAATTACTTCTGTAGTGTAATTTAAAAGAAGATGAGATGTCCGTCTCATAATAGTAAGTGGTTTTAAAATTTTGCTCACTTTTAACATCTGTAGAGTGCGAACTATTGTGAGATCACACATATGCTAAATTTGTGAGAGAGAGTACTGCTTTCATTTGGTAGTTAATGAAAATAAGCCATGCCATGCAGTAGAGTCAGACTCACAGTGAAGACTCAAGAATTCCCCCAGCTCTTATTTAGAAGTTCTTTCTGATTAACCAGGACTTGAAAAAATACTATATTATTTATTCTGCTTACACAGTAGTCTGAAAATCTCAAGATTGAGTAGTACAGTCTTTGAGAAATAATGGAAAAAAAACTTCTTGTTTTCATGCAGAAATCATTGTTCTATGCCTAGGAATAGACAGAAATATCAATTTTATCAATTTTAAAAATGTTAGTTTTGAGTAAGACTTATATTTACATCCAGTAGGAACTGTATTTTGGTAAGAGAACCTGAGATCAGCTTTCTTTTTAAATTGTAAGTTAAAAGATGCCATTTAATGTCTAGTGAATAGAATTACAGCTGCAAAGCTAGGTGGTATAAAACAAAAGCTTCAGGTTAAACTGTCTAAGTGCATAAGCAGTAGAGTTTGTGTACTGCAGATTCTTGGAAATAAGTAAATTAATCTGTAGTGGTAATTTCTTGATGTGCATATCTTTTATATAGTCTTCCACTCTAATATAGCATGACACTAATTGTCTATTTTAATATTTTAGAAGCAGGAAAAAATAGCAGTATGATTAATCATTACTACTTTTTGTAACTTATTTTACTTTAGAGCCACCTGTTCCCATTGCCCCACCTCAGCTGTCTTCAGTTGGCGCAACTTATTTGTGGATACAGTTGAATGCCAATTCCATCAATGGGGATGGACCCATCATTCAGAGGGAAGTCGAGTATCGAACTTCAAGCGGAAGCTGGTATGACATCCAGCCTGTGGACTCAACAAGCTATAAGATCGGGCACCTGGATCCTGATACAGAATATGAAATCAGCGTCTTACTTACAAGACCAGGTGAAGGAGGAACAGGATCTCCTGGCCCAGCTCTTAAAACAAGAACAAAATGTGCTGGTGAGTACTAGAAAGCGATCAGAAAGTTGCTAATGTCTTTCTAGAGTTGAAAATAGGTTATTTCACTAACAGTTGTTACTATCTACCTTAAACCAGCAGGCTGCAGAAATTAAGACCAAATGCTTCTAAGTATAAGTTATTAGCATTTGCCAACTACGATGACCTTGAAACCAACCTTCAGTGCCACAGTAGATCGTAGATCAAATCATACCTGTTCATGCCTGAAAGTGATTGATGTAGAGTGCTGTATAGATAAACAATTTTTACTTTCAGGTATGCAGCATTCCACTGAAACCTCTCTATTTCGTTACACCTTCTCTTGTCAGTGTAGGTTTAGGGGGCAGATTGGTTTGTCCTTTCTTTTTGTTGGTTTTTTTTTTTTTTCCCCAGCTAGAGTTTAGAGCTTCAAGCTTGATAGGAATTTTGTTTGTTTTGGATAAGGTTTTTTTTTTTTTTTTTCCCTGTTTTCAATGTCAGGCATATTAAATCTGTAGATAAAGAGGAAAGAGATAAAAGTATTTACTCTTATGTCTCAATTAGCAGATAAGATGAGGACTGCTTTCTTGAGTGACTGACAGCATGTCTTTTCATGAAATGAGATAGTGTGATTTTTGTGGTGTTGTATAAAGATCTTGGCTCCTGTTTTGTAATGTTATAGTTAATAGTCCTGACCTCCTCCCGTAAAAAGATACAAAGCAGACCTATTATACAAAAACAATTGCACAATCGTCTTCAGGAAAAGTATCAGTGATATTAATTAGGGATTCAGCTGCTGGAAAATAAATAGAATATATTGTGACCTGGATTTTTGGGGCATTACTATTTTTCCCCGGTCTTTTGAATCCTCTTTCTGCTGCTGTGAAGTTGGTGGAAGATAGGTAGAAGTGTACCTCCAGGAAATGAAGTTAAACAACTGGTTTTAACTTACTGATTATAATGTTTTAAAGAACTGCTCACTATTATTAGTTTTTTTAACAGTACCAAAAATAATTACATATTTCAATGGAAATAATTATGTATTTCCTTTGCATATGGAAGTAAGTAACTTCTCAAAAAGCCACCTCGCCACCAACCAGTGGCTAAATGGCACTTTGATTGAATTGATTGGTGTGATGCCAAATATATAATGAAATGTATTTACAGGCAGAATTCTAGCATTATATTTTGAAGATGCGAGCTTACATAAGTACTGACAGTTTTTTATTCTGTTCGTGTTTCTTTCCGGTAAGGAGAGGAAGAAAGTAACATTTAATGAAAATACTAAAAGGCACTACACAGTAGCTAAGTATTTAGTATTTATAAGATTTTCTTTGTTAGACTAAAATAACTTCAGCTTAGTCAAATTAGGACATAAAATTAATTAGAGTTCCTTTCAGGAGAGTTTCTAGGTCACTATGCCTTTCATGGTAACCTAAAATTATCTGTCTAGACAAGGTGCTGTATATATTTAATACAGAAGTACTCCAGGTACATTAAAATTAAACCAATTTTTCCTCATATTTTGATTCCTCGCTCATATGATTAGATAATGTAACATTAGATGCTGTGTAAGAAAGCCTGTCTGAGCTAAGGGGGTAGAGAGAGAAATTCAGAAATTTAATTTTATTTAAGACCATCATATGCTTTCTAGGCATTTCAGTGGTAGATACTGTTGAGTATTAAAACATGCATTGAGTCTCATAAAACACTGTGCACTGGAAATATTTTATTATCCAGTAAACTCTTGTAATATATCTGCATTATTTGTGTTTTCATTAAGCTAAACAGTAACCCTCTTAAATTAAATGCAGAAAGTAATGGCTGACTGAAAAATTTAAATTGAATGACGATATTAAATCTGTCTCCACAAATTGACTTTTTTATAGCAGAAGATACTGCTTTGAAGGTGTAGTGGTTATTGGTTAACTGCTAGCAAGTGACATGCTAATAACTGGCCTGAGGGGTTAAAAAGAGATGCTGATAAACTAATGACAGTATAATTAAGCTGGGTAGGAGTAAAATAATGCCAGTCTCCAAAGCATACCATAGAATTAATAAAGCAGGAGTCTTTAAGAGAAGAGTCATTGCACCTTTTTAATTACTGTGATAATTGTATGCTGCTTGCCTGTTCCCTTGGGGCCTAGGGAACCACTTTGAGACTTGAAGCAGTATGCTAGATAATCTTAATAGTTCTCCGAAGCATTTGAAATATGTTTTCATTTTAGCAAAATGAGATTTCCGAGACTTGTAATAGACAAGTGTGATCTGTAACTTTAGTAAATAAAACCATCTATAATTAGAATGCACAGGAAATGAAGAAAAAAATCTCTCCAGACTTGGCTGCATTGCCCTCAGTGGAGCAGTTGTTACATACTTTTTGAAGTGCTTTTCTTCCTTCTGATGAAGTGTAATATAAATGTAAGTGCTCTTGCAGTGTAAGGCTGAGGAATGACATTCAGATCCGGATTAGATTTATCTTAGAATGTGGAGTTCAGGTTTGAAAAGGGGAGAGGGTTAACAGGTTTTGACCATAGTTAACGGCATCTAAATCAGACTTAGAAAAAAGCTTTCCTAGTCCCAAGGTCTGGAACCAGGGCCTCCTCAGTGACGGGAATTTGAATTACCACTTGCTGGGTTCAGATCTCCCTCACCCTGTAACTGTCTCATATGGTGTATGAGCCCAGAAGAGTGCTGCTATTTAAGAAAAAATCGGGGGGCAGGAGGTGCATGTTGGAACTTTTCCATAATGCTGTATATGTCAAATTACTCGGATGTACATTCTCTCTCCTGTTTGTTTGTTAAATGAAAATTTCAAAATGGCCCACAATTACAGTTATTTAAGGGCAGTATATCAGAATCCTTCACAGTTCAGACACCATTATCTGAGAAATACGAATGTTAGCTCGGTGTCAGACTCACAGTGCAACCACTGTTACAAAGACCATGCTCGCATGTGCCCCCTCACTCTTGCTCCCATACTCTCTCTCCCTTACCCAGCCGCTGCTTGAAGCTCAATAGCTGCACAAATATTTGAACCAAATAAATCATCCTGTATCTAAGCACAGAATCAACAGTGGTTCTGCCATGAGGGATATAAGTCTGAGGATCTCAAAGTAAAATAGTTATCAAAAATTTGTTTTCCCTTACTGACGTAGATTGTGATTCATCAGGTGCCTGAAAAAGTCCCAAACCAAATCTTCTCTAAATCTGACCCCCGAACAGTGGAACCATCAGTAGTAAAACCTAATAGAAATGTTAAAGGATCAGCAAAGTCCTTTGTGTTCTGTAATTTCCTCTTACCTTTATCAACGTGTCTGTGGATAGCATTTTCTATTTCTGTGCTTTGCAACATATTTCATCTTTGACATGCACTTTAAAGACTTGATCCAGCCCGTATTCTTCTACCTTGAAGGTAAGACAGTGCCCCAGTGAAAACAGTCTTCTGAACAATCCAGAACCACTAAATAAGTTCCTGCAAATTCTTCCCTATGGCCTCTTTGTTACAATGCTTTACTAAAAATGGAGCTATTGGACTGAAATGTCCAGTATTGAAAGACATTTCTGACAAAATATCTCCAAATCATCTTTTTTTAAGTCAAATAAACGGTGCTTCTCTTTGCTAAGATACTATTGTTGCCCTGGAGTGTTTGCAAAAATAATCCGTGTCAATTTAACCAGTGGTTTTCCAGGCAGAGAATTCACAAATGCCAAATATATATGAGGAAGTAACAGGAGTGTTTTAATTAATATTGTTCTTTTTGCTGTCTCTTCCACCCCATCACCTCAGTTTGTTGGGAAGAAAGCTGTTACTTCCAGTTCAACTTAGCTCTTGAATCACTGCAGCAGGTTGGTTGGAAACTCTGTTACTCCTAGAAAGCTTGCCACGGTCTGGAAGAACAGCAGAGGAACTCTTTTCAATCCCCACTCCCAAAGAGTATTCTTTTTGCTCACTACTTTAGCTACAACTGGGTAATTTTTCAAGACGTCAGAATTACTTCCCTGCTTTCTGTGCTGCCCACAGGCATTGTGAAAGCATCTACGTGTGCCAAAATGTTCATTGATGGCGTGAGCATTCTCTGCCCTCTCATCTGTTAAGACCTCATCTCCTGTTACCAGATCCTGAAAATGATCAGAGGACAGACATGAACAAGAGGGACTTGGGAATGTTACCTGACTTGTGTGTTTTCTCCTTTTCATTGTTAACAGGGGTGCATAACTCACGAGTATATAAGGTTTGTATCCAGTTAATAAAATGCAGGGGAATACAGTATTCACATAGACAACATACTCTGTCGAAAGCTGTAGCCTGATCCAAGGCCAAAGCCTAAAACTCTCTTATTCTCCCCGTCCTCCTGTTTCAGATAGTCCCTACAATTTATACAGTACTTGCGGACTTTTAACTGCTTTGGGTTGAAACAGACAACGGTGTCTTTAGGCAGACGCTCCTGGGCTGCAGCTACCTGGAGCCCTGCATGCAACAGCAGCGTGCTGTTGCCCACACAAATATGCCAGCTAGTACTCCGTGCCACATGACACAAAGCACTGGCCAGGACCTACAAGATGGGCAGTCTGCAGCTCCTGGTGTGTGAGATTCAGAATAATCCGTTGTCTTTGCAGTTGGCTTTCCCCATTTTCCTCCCCCGTGTCCTCTTCCCAACTTCTTTTGTCATTAATTCTGTAGTTGGTCTCTCTGTCAGTGTTCATGCTCTGTTCTGTCTTGAATCTCAGTGGTACTTGCTGTTCATCTCCATACCCTTCCCCATCCTATACCACTGTTAGGGAAGGTGAGTTCTTTCTGCAGAACAGCTTCTCTAGCCCGAAATGGGCCAGAGAATCGGCTTTCCCAGTCCTTGGAGGCTTCTTTGAATCTTTTGGCCTTCTTGTCTCAAGAAAAGAAGGATCTTTGTGTCACTGAGAATTAAATTCTTCCTTCTTATTGCTGTACCTTGGGGGATTGCCTGTGAAAGGTTTTCCTTTTTCCTGGCATATAATAAAGTCTTAACATCACTTAGTTTTGTGACTGTGAGAGAATATCAACTTGAGCTGTGCTGTAAATACTTTTTTACAGCTCTTTCTCGCAACTTAGCAATATTCTTAGGAGTTTGAACCAAGGTTATGCAGCTGCGTTGTATCAGAGTTTGACCTTGGGTCACAAACGCCAGAACCTTGAGGAGGAGGGTTGCAAGTATTGCACCATTTTACTTTCCATGGAAAAGTTCAATGGTATTTCTAAAGTCACCCTTTTAAAACTGAAGCTGCAATAAACATTAGCAGGAAATTGACTGCAGGAACTCTACATTGAACTACTTACACTGAACTCCCATTTCATGTACTCTTTTATTGTGGAAGCAATTTGCAGTTTTAATAGAAATCTGAAATAAAGTCTAGCTACTGTATCATCCGTTCTCCACATGCCTTTCTGATCTACAAACCATTCCCATGTAAGGTCCACTGTCTTAGAAGAGTAAAATGCAGTATTGAATTTTGTGCAGTGGAGCTTTTGGAATAGCAGCTTTTAGATGTGCAGAAGATAAGCTGATAAATTTTAACAGAATTCCAAGAAAATATTGTCTAGTGGGATGCATGTCCATGTCACTGTGCCAGTTATCACTTACGTCAGATTAGGCATCCAAAGACATGCATCTTTTTGGAAACGGCGCTACCAAAAACACGGATACTGTCCAGCTGTGACTACTATATGAGTTCTTCCTTGGCAGCCACTGGAGACCTTGCGTCAAAAAAAGAGAAGAAAATCCAAATTCTAAAAAAAAATCTCTTTCAATTCAGTTCTCTTTCTGTTTGACTAGAATTCCCCTGAGTGAGTCCCTTAAGTACATGAAAGCGACAAAAAACTGCAGTAAACTCAGAGAAAAGAAGCTGCCACTATGGCAGCAATTAAATTCTCCTGGACTTTTTTCACAGACTGGGATGTATCATGACATCTACGCTGTATTTCTGTCCTTCCCCAAGATTGTTTGGGCACTGAGGTTCAGCATGATGGAAAGACTGCATATCATAGTCAGAGGCTCCTGTTCTACAGCATCCTTTTGTATGCTTCTTCACGTAGGTGGTTGCCAGTGATAGGGAACCACAAATGTTTCATTTCCTTTTGGAAAATAAAAAACTATCAGGTTATCTGCTCTTTTGTGCCAAATGTGTCTTTCCTTCACTGGGGAGTTCCCAGGTCAGGTTCTCTGTTCAGTGAACTTTCAGACTGTGCACACAAGCACATTTTGTAGCATCAGGCACTAAACCAGCTGGTATCACGTAGAAGTTACTAATGCCTGCAATTCCCTGTCTTCACCAGTCTCCAAATATATATTTTTGGTTCTGTTACAACATCCAGAGTTCTTATTGGAGGAACAGAACATTTTCCCTCCCCACCACCTGGAAGGGGGCTATATTTACAGGAAGAGGACAGGAAAATCCTTGCATTCTTGGTCCTCTCTCTCAGCCCCACATAAGTAGCATGTGCATGAGTATATATGGAACATAAACAAATTCTGATGATGATAAGGACATGGAGTTTGAAACCTGATATTTAGATCAGTTTGTTTCGAGGAGCTATTCATTACAATGTGGAAAAGCATTTAGATTTCTTTCATAACATTTATATATGCTTTAATAGAATGGAAACTGAATGTTTGTAAAAAGAAGTGTCAGGTAGGACTGTCTTCCATCATGTGAAAAGCAGTTGTATAAAATGAGACTTGGTTCTTCACTTTATTAGATTCCCACTTCAAAACATTTGCAGAGGAGGAAATTAACCTGCTCTTTGAGACAAACGAACCTTCACCATCTTATAGCAAACCTGAGGGGCAAAATTATTAATTTCTCATCTGTCAAGTGGAGGGAATGTGAAGAAACATAATGACCCTTGAGAAAAAAAGTAGATAATATGATTTCTCCTATGACACAGCTCCATCTCCAGATTTGTTGCAATCTCTTATTAATTATAGGGATAAGCTCAGAAAAACACTCTCAAAAAATGAATTCATCCAACTTTGATTCAGGAAGGGTTTCTGGGTACTGAGTGAAAGAAACAGCAAGTTGGCAGTGTGCTGGCTTAAAGAAAGGCCTGTATGTGAGCACCTTTAATAGAAGTGGTAAATTAGGTGTACTTGGCCAAATATATTGATAGGGCATTCCTTAATGTTACTCTGTTCCAAACAAATTGAACATGGATCGTGCTTTGGGCCCTTCTTTTAGAATGCGTTATTACTACAAATAACTGCAGATTTAAATAAATGGATTGGTAGTCAAAGTGATTAGAAACACAGAATGGGGAACACTTCTTGGCTAGATGGCTTCCCTGTGGAGTTCTGCGGGTGCCTTGAACTTTTACTTAACAGCTGTCTGCAGAGCACTTTCTCCCCTCTTTTGAGGGAAATTTTCACATCACTTGTTCCTAGACTAGGAAGAGATGCCAAACCGCGTTCCAGCTACAGGTGAACTTCACTTCTTTATTAATAATGCTGAATTTTTGGCAAAAATATTAGCAAATGAGAAGGGAAAAGATGTCTTTTCCTCTTAGTGGAGAAGGTCTCATGCAGCACCAAAACAAATTGTGACGAAGATTTTGTACATTTGAAGTGGCCTAAGTATATTTACTTCTTCAACTTATACCTAAAAATAATAATAAAATATGTAGGCCTGAGAGTGTGTATGAATGTGTATGTACACATATATGTAATGCATATATGAATGGAAGCATCTCCCCTATAACCAGAGAGGATTTAGGCTTTGAGACGTATAAAATTACAAAAGCATTTGTCATATAACTGCTTCCAGCAAACTACTACTGTACACTATATGTGTACATCAGACCTGTTGTTTGGAAGGCTAAATTAGAAGAGTTGTTATGTAGGTTTATTTTCCGGCCCATTCAGGGATGAATGATTTAGTCCCTCTCAGATGCTGAAGGAAAGCAATGACCTGCCACCTTTGCTGTGTTGACAGCTCAGGCACATGTGCCTTTTTGGTCCAGCTGCCTGAGAACTGCCAGAAGCCCCAGCATGATGGGAAGCTTTAGAAGTGCTACATTAACCCCCCAAGCTCATGTCTGTTATGTATGCTCTGCTAGCGAAGAAAATCTCTATTAATCTGGAGTTTTTGGAAGTATGGGAAGCAGATTTATCATAACCTTTAAAGGAATCCCAATGGCATATTACCTAACATTAAGATTGCTTCTGTGGATCTAAGTCAACGCCCAAGGAAACAAGATATTTCATCCAACAGTGGTAGCAAAAGATAATGGCCTCATGCTATGCCCAGTGTTTTGCGGCATTGTAATAAAGAAAAAAGGGACTCCTATTTAAATGCTACTTAGTAGTCAAGTGACTATATAGAGAAGTAAACACAGGGTTTATTGGGTTTATTTAGAAAGAAGTTCAAATTGCCAGGCCTTATTGAATGTCTTAGAATATTTACTTACTAAGCTTCATTGAGTTTTACTGCAGAGCCTTTGCCTCTCTTTGCTGTATTTATCATCAAGAACAAGTTTCATAAAAAAAAAAAAAGTAGAGTGGTCTTCTGAGCCATCTGTATTAGCATCCAGGAAAATAAGTTATCCCATAGGCAATGGAAGTCTAATTTCCAAAGGATTTGCCCTCTGAATCTCCCCACTTTATGATGGCAATCCTGTTTTCCCTGGTCTCCATGTCCTTAACGGCATACCTGCAAGGCAGGAGGCAGCAGCTGATTGACCAGGAATCTGCTATCAAATGGAATATTTAATGCTTGACTTCTGCTTCCTTCCCTGAGCCTCCTGGATGAATGCACCATTTTGGGTTTCTCTCATCTATCGGAAATAAACTCTGGCAGGCCTGTGTGAAATTCGGTTAAATTTGAAACAAGCTATTTGGTTGAAATTCACCAGTGGTTTTAAAGGATATTACAAGGTGCAGATGGATGAACAGACAGGCATCCTACTCTTTTATTATTGTAATGCTCATCCTTTCTGTTTGGGATTTTCAGACCATGTGCTATCTTGTCTTGCAGCTTTGGTCAGTTGTAAAAACATGTACTGCACAATTCTACTGGAGCGTTTGTGAAGCATGAAGCATCCAGGAATTATATAGAAGCACTGAGCAATCTAAGTTGGGAGCCTTTTAATTTTCTCTTTAGAAAAACTGATTACAAAAAAGTAAATCCAAAAGTTTGCAGACTGAATGGTGAGTTAATTCTACCCTGCTTCAAAGAAAAACAGTGACAGTCTCAGGTGCTTCTGTTTTTTTCAGTGATCGAGAGGCATTTTGGCTTTGCAAACTTGCCTGTTTTACAAAGGCAGAATGGTTGTACGCAGAATTCAGTCTAACTTTGTCCATGTTAGGAATATCTGGTGCTAGGAGTTCTGGAATTTTTGCTTTTTGTCATAAAGTACAATTACAACTTTATAGTCTAGACTATAGACTAGAGATCTAGCCTGAGATCTGAAATCAGAGAAGATCCTGATGAAGAAATATCCTGACACTGGAGGAAAAACTCTTTCTCATCTGGCTTCTGGCCTAAAACACTAACGAATCAAATGTTCTAAATGCATAATTCTGTCCTAGAATCTAAGGATCTCTTCTGGCCAGCAAATGTGTATCACATTTCTGTGTGAAATTGCAGAAAAATGAAATTGAGACAGTACAAAGAATGCTAGACGTCCATTTCTATAACTGTTTTCAGGTAGCTTTAAAAGAATAGTTTTGTTGAGAAATGCATTTAATTATTGCTGAGTACTTTGGATAGGCAGGGAGGAGCATCCCTTTGGAAATGAGGTTTTCCCAGGCTCTTCTACAGGCAACATAAACTTCACTTGCTATATATTATTTTCCACTACTGCATACGGACACGGCTAGATGAATTTGGCCCAAAGCAGTTAAAGCACTTGACTGCTAAGATTTTGAGCAAGCAAGTGGTTGTGTATCTGAAAGAAAATAAGGAATTAAATTGAGAAATTCAATGTATAACATAAATATGAAGTACTGTATTAAAAGAATAAAAAGCAGATTAAAAAAAGACTGCCAATAAAGTTATGATTTAGGACTCCTGCATTCCAGTACTCATGTTCTTTCATCCATGGGATGATCTTTTCTAGAATGAGAAATATAAAAAGTCTCATACAAACTACTTTTAACAATTGTGTTTGCAAATTTATAGTTCTGATGTCTGCATTTAGCTGCCTTTCAATATCTACCATCCTTTAAGCATCATTTTTATTATTATAAAGATGTTAAAACTTATCTGTGCATTTGGTTCATGCTTTTTGACTGTTTAGCTTGATCTAGTTCCTCGTAAAGGAAAAAAACAGGATTTTCTTTTCGGAAGGGGAAAGTTCACTTTCATCCATTAGTTCGTGATTCATAACTGACCAAAAGTGTTCTGCAAGTGTTTTAATCCAGAAATTTTGCTGTAGAAAATGATATTTAGAGTGGACTGTTATCTTTTAGTATTATATGTATGGGAAAATGCACATAAAGCAAAAAGGCTATAATAAGTATTTACTCTTGGCACCCAGAACTGTCATTTAATTTATAAAAATTCATATACTTTCGAAACAGAAATCAAACTACCTGTCAGTTGCTCTTTGTTTTGACTGTTTCTGCAGATGTTTTGTTTGCAATTAGCTGTAAAAAAAGCCAAAAACTATTCAATAATTTACTTAATTACTGTTGTGTGGTGTTGAATTTAAGAGGATGACCCAATGTATAACTGGCATGTTTGGCCAAGTAAATGACAAAAAATAGCTTTTAATGACCTGAGCATAATTATAGATGACTTTGGAATGACAGCTGGCAAAAATTGTACTATAATTAAATTTCCATTATAAAAGTTTCATCTTTTTTCTGACATGTAAGACTAGATTGTGAAGAGTATTCATTTATATAAGAAGAAGAATTAGAGAGCTATAATTTATAATTCAGGATAATCAATGAAAGCATTTCTTTGTCAAAGAACCTTTCACTGCCAAATAGCATTGCATTGTTAGTTGTTTTAAAAAGAAACTACAAATTCTTTCATTATTTATTTAATTTTTGTAAAAGTAGATGAAAAATTCTGCTGGTTGAATCATGTGTCGCAGTAATTCAACATAATATAGTGCAAACAGAACTTCTCAGTCTTTTTTTCTTTCTGAACATTAACTTTGTCTCGGTCAAAATCTAAGACTATTCATCAAGAAGTAGGGTCTCTATAATGGTATCTTATCAAGGTTCTGGTGTATTTTCTGTCTTGTCTTGAGCAGCGTAGTTTCTAATACAAAAAGCGATAATATCTTTTGATTTTCAAATTTTCCAATTATTGACTGAGATGAGCCTTTTGCTGTCCAACACTGGAACTTCATAATTTTCATGCTTCACCAACATTTCCTATAAAAGATCACAGAATTATAGAAAATGAAACTGAATGTTTTAAACGATTGAAGAAGTAGTTGAATGTTGAATAAGCAATGAGAAACCAGTGAATACAGAACACGATGTTTTCACCTTGGTATTTTGTGATTGTAGCTATCAGGTGTTGTGTACTTAGTGAATCAAGTCATTCTGGTTTGTATGTGGGGAAGAGTACATGAAAAGGCAAGACACACAGATTAAGGCCTCTAATCATCAAGAACATGCAAAAAAAAAGCAATTCCGTAATACAAGTTTGAGAATTAATTCTGTAACCACTGGGCCTAGAACAGTATAGAGAACGTTGAATTGGAAATAAATAGTTAAACAACAGAAGGGATAAAGTGAAGGTTAGTTTCAGTGGTGACTCTCATGATCATAAGATGATGCAAAAACATATTGCTTTACATGAAGCTTTCATACAAGTTTCAAGAGTAATTTGTAATGATCCTGCTCAAGGGTGATTAAGCTGAAGATAGTAGTTAGGTTTCCCTCAGAAGGTCACAAACTTGCAGGAGGCTAATTTTAGATGTGAAGAAAACCATACGCGTCTCAAGTGCTGCCTTTAGAATCCAAGAGTATCATTTGCTTTAGCAGCATCTCGAGATGAAAAAGCATATTGTTAAAAGAACACAGCCCTGTGATCGAAACAGCACCGTCAACCCTTCACTGGTTTGTATCAACTATCAGTGTTTCAGTCTCCTGTGAATTTTGAGATTCATGCTGTTTGTTATCAAAATTCTCCGTATGCTGCCACCTAAAAGGGGCTGAAAGTTAAAGTCCGTTTGATGGGAAGAAGCTGCAATGCTGGACATTGTTACTATGTTGATGGTGTTGAACTCTTAATCTTAACCGCCTTTGCTAGAGAAGTTATATCTCAGGAATTGGCAAGGCAATCTACTGGATCTCTTTATATCAGAGGCCTTGTCATGGATAAGTAATAACCATTTTATGGGGTCTCAAGGAAAAAGAGTGAACATATTATGAGGCTACCCTGTTCATTCCTACATAGTCTTTCCAAGGGAGCTCCAGCAAAGATTGTTATTTCACACATTTGAAAAAGTGGCGTCACCAGTTTTTCAGAGCCAGCTGTAAAGCTCAGAATTGCTCTCATTTAAGTGGCGGGTGGGAACAACAGGGGGACTTTCGGGGTCACTGAATCCACTCAAGTGCCTATGTCAGGTGATTCTTTCACTCATTCAACATACTCACTTAAGTTCCATGTTTAAAGAAGTATTTTGTGTGTTTTTCTGTTACCTTTGTTAATTATTATGAATTATTGTTATATGTTAATTATTACAAATTATTATTATCTACTCATCATCAACAAATCCCTCTTACTATACCATCTGTTTATTAAATAAGCGAAAAATGTACATGCCACTATTCTCAAAATAAGATTCTCATGTACTCAGAAAACTTGGTACTCTGACTAAGTAAAAATGTCTTTGGCCTTGCCTGTTAATCTGTAACAACAGTGAAACTATTTCTGTTCCTTTAACATCACGGAATAGTTTGGTATGAATCTTCCAAAGTTAATTTATTTTATTCTGTATTGCAGTGACATAATCTCTGCTAAGCAGTTAATGTACAGTATTGCACTGAGTACATAAAACAACCAACTTGTTTTTTTTCCGTAATGATAATTTTCAAAAACTGCCTACTAAAATTCAAAATGATAATTTAGCTTTGTGTGTATAACCATTTTACTGTTAGTCTTTTGACTTATAGACCACTGCTTATGAAAGCAGTCAATGTTAATATCTTAAAATCCCTTACAAAAGTACTGTTCTGCATTCATCCTGGTCTATGCAGTTAGCTGCTTCCTGTACATTACTGCAAGTTTTTGAGGCTGGCTTGTATATTCCTTTCTTTTAGTTCAGACTACAGACTCTTATCTTTACAAGCTTATTTATGCCTTGATGGTTACAGCTATGCTGTTTGCAAATAGAAAACATCTTAAGATTTTATTCTGCATTTGGAGCTTTATAGCTATACAGTCCTCTAGTGGATCTGATTGGAGGTTTTTGTTCAAATAGAAAGGCTGAAGCTGTTTTCTACTCTTGAGAAGCTCTAAGGGGCATGGCCTTGGACAGTTTGCCCCATCTTCTGTAACGTTTCTAGTCTAATACCCAGTTGATTTGACAAGCTGAAACAGCAGGGCAACACTAATTTGGAGGTGCATCTAATACAGGTATGGAACTGACTGGAGCAAATCTTTATGAAGTTCTTGAATCATATAGAAGTGGTGACTTATTTATTTCTCAAATTTGCAACTCATAAAGCTGAGTTTATTTTTATGAACACAGTTAAAGAATTTCCTTTTTCTTTTAAATTTTCTATCCAAGATCATTTCCGGCTCAAAAGGGATGATGGGGCTATTAAATGATGGTTAAAAAACATTTAAGATTGGATAGAATTATCTTAATCTCATTCTCAGAAAAAGCTGAACTGTTTGCTATGTTTGCTGTTTTCCAGCTTGAGGAAAGAGTCATTTCAGTATAAATGGTTAATATTTGGCAGAGTTATACAAACAGTTGACAAGACAGGCTGATAAAGAAATGTATATGAAAACTTAACTATATGCATTGGTATCTGTAAGCCTGTGTTTGCTTGTGCTAATTCCCATGCAAAAGGTCAGTGTTAAGGTTACAAAATTAATTCTCACAGGTATTTAGTTGCTTTACTTTAACAGGGAATGGATGATGCTAGGCTAAAATTAACTGCATAACATCCATTAGTTAAGTCAATGAAAATCTTTGATTCTATTCAATATTCAGTGTTAAAGAATATGAATGATTCAGATACTCTTTTTAAAAAGAATTAAAGTGATGTCACTTGCCTTGGATAGTACCAAATTTACCATGAGTTCAAATCAGCTCCATTTGAACAATTATGTGGTGCTGTAGGAAAAGCATAGGGCACATGTGAAGAAATGAAGAAAAATCATTTTTGCCAATTTTTGGGTTTAAGTTTCCAGGAATTGCAAAAATTACCAGTTTTGCTGTTGCGGGAAAGCCTTAACAGTGTTGCCATGCTGTTAGATGTAAAAATTATGGCCAGACTCACTTTTTCCCGATAAAAAACAGTAGCTGCAATGTGCTGCAACTCCGGATTGCTCTGAATGAGACAGCCTGTAGTCAGAGATGTGGAAGCTGTCGCAGGTCAGTCAGCCTGTACCTGCTCCGAGCTTACAACTTCAAAGAGCTGCCTTTCCTTACAGCCTTCTCCTAACTCTTCATACAGAGAAACAGAAGGGGAGAAAAGCAGATGAGCATCTTTTGGTGTATGGGAAGGGGGGGAGATTCAGTGTGCAATCAGTCTCCTCTGGAGAGGGGAAGCGAGGAGAGAGTCTGTTCCGTTTAGGTAGCATCTTTCTGGAGGGGGATCAGGAGACCCTTGAGCTTTTGCTCTGGCAAACGTTCAAGTTTTGCTTTGGCTGACGCTTGCTAGCTCATTCCAACTTGGGTCCACATTTTTGCTGATTTCTAGCATTTTCTTTTGCTTGTATCCTTGGAGAAAACCTCTTTCCTCCGTCTCGTTAACTTTCCCATTGTAGTCATCATGTTTGACACCAGTTTTGGGCAGCTTTTCATGTATAAGCCATATTGCACAATAGGTTATGTAGGCGTAGTCCTGAAAAGCACAGTTGATTAAGCAATAATTCAAACAACATTAGATACTTTTTAAACTAATAATAATGTATTGCTGAAAAATAAATTCTGAGGCAAGTCTAAGACGTTTATCGGGAGTAGTTAGAGAAGCAAAGTAGAAATGTTTGTTTTCAAGGTACTAATAAGTAATCTGATTACACTGTATAATTGTACTAGCATCATGCTGTTATTTCAAGTAATTTTATTTTGGAGAAAGTAAATAAACCAGTAAGATTAGACTAATTTTAGCTTATTCAATCAAACTTAAAAGGAAAGGTTTTGCTGATATTTTTGTAATAAACTTTACACTGACTTTTCTTCAGAATTGCTATGCATAATGTGAGGAAATACTGTGGTCCCTTAGAGAGCTTGGTCTGTATAGAAACAACAAGTTTTACTCCCATAAGCTTATTTTCTAAGATATGGCAGAACTATGGGTAGCTAATTGAGAATTACCTTCAGATTTCACAAGTGCTGCTGGAAGCCATTCTTGTGCTGCTCAGTGATTATCTTCAGTAATTTCTTCTGTCATCAACATGGAAGGAGAGGCTTTGCAATGGGGAAAATTCAGCGCAGGATCCAAACAAAGTGTTATTTAAATAAGCTCTTCTCTCTCACCACTCATGATAGAATCCTCCTAGGGAGACTAACTTCCTGCATCTTTGTAAGTACCCACAAGTCACTTCAGTGACAAAAATAAAGTATTCTGGTAAAAAGATAGGATTTTCTGCTGCTGGAAATTGTGTAAAGACCAGCCAAAGCCATTGACACATCAGTCCTAATATCCATTGATCAGAGACTAACATTAAAACAGGTCGAGAACATGTTTTTCAGAGCCTCACTTTTAGGCCCTTGTCAATTAAGTTCTGTGTACCCTGAGACAAGGCTTTGACTTTCTTAAAAGGAACAGAATGTGTTCTTACTCTGAATATAGAAGATAAATGTGTCCTTAACCTTCCTGAGTGTGTCCATTCATTTTTAGATGGGCAATTGCCAGAGTTAAAGTGTAAGACCTTGACTGCGCTCTCTCAACAAGTGTTCCAAGGACACTACTGGTTATTATGTTAGTGGAATTAGAAGTTGTACAAACATGTAATATAAAAAAGGAAATTTCCTTACCAGAAAAAAGGCAAAATTCTGAACAGTTAGTTGCTATGGATTTTATGCAACTGATTTGAGATACTGAGAGAGATGCTAGGGAGCTTTGCTGCTAAAGAATAGGATGACAATAGTAGCGTTAATGCCAAAGTTGTATGTTCTAGAAGAAAGGAAAAATCGTTTTCTTGCTTTGTGAGAAAGATTGGGTCTGTTTGTTTTTTTCTTTCTTTCGTTAATAGTTCTTAATGGATGAGCGAGGTTGGTTGGATGGGCTTTTTGGTCAGATTTAGCAAAAAAGACACAGTTATATTCCTAAAAATATATGTAATGCATTGCTGTAGCTAAATCAGTTACCCAGATAACACTATGCCAGTAGTTTACCCATACCTCCCCATTTTTTAATAAAGTATGTTTTCAATATAGAGTTTCTGTACCCGGTAGAGCTAAACCATGAAAATGTGTTGCAGGTACATACCACTGCTAGCCAAAATAGACTAGAAATTACATTACATATACTAAGATGAATTACTTCTTTATGTTCTCATGATGTTTTGATATCTGAAAACTGTGACTTACTTTATACATAGATAACAGTTGGAAGAACAAAGCTGTGATTTTAGCCATGCACCCTCCAAATGAGGTGAGAGAGACAACAGAAGGCAATTGAACAGTCTGTAGGGGACTAAAAAAAGACTGACAGAATCAAAGAAAAACATAGGCATGCCAGACTTCCGCCTTCCCTACTAAAGTACATACTGGGTTTAGTAGATAAAAGTCTGAGATGCTTGATTTTTTTTTAAAATATGCTGCTAATGTTTACCAAATTATTCTTAGAAGATCCTTCTATGCTGCCTACTTCTCCTATCTTTATGTGACTGCTTATTTTGTCTAGCATCTTTATTTTTTTCCTCTCTGCCTCCTAATGCATATTTAGCTTCTGATTCAGACAACCATTTTTTCACCCATCCCTGTTTAGCAAGGCACTTAGAATCACATTTGCACTTAAACTGTAATGCTTATTCTGTAGAACTGTGACACTTTTTTTTATGTTTTCAAAACGTATTTTGAATTTTCACAGGATAGCACAGTTTTGGTTTAGCAATGACCACAAAAATTTCCCAGCCTTCAGATACCTAACTCTTGGACTGGGATTTTATGGATTGTGCAGTGGGCACCTACATTTCTCCTTAGTTCTGCTTTTGGACCTAGAAACATCTGTGAAGCTTCAGCCACATGACTCTCTTTCAGTTATGGTCTATTGTCCTTGGCTGACCAAAGTCTGCTGAAGTCTCCAAAGGGAAAGTTCACAAATAAAGAAGAAGCTCTCTTCCCTCATGTGTAGGAATTGCAGTTAGCGTAGGCCCTCAGGTGGTTTGAGCAAAATTGCCCTGTGACAGAGATCACAGGGATCCCAAAGGGAATGCTATCAAAGGAATCAAAGAAATGTGAGTGTCCTGCATCATCTAGTTAATCTTCCTGGTAAAATAAAGAGCGACTTCAGAGTTGAATTTGATCCAAGAAACTCTTGACAGTTTCTTGGATGGTTTTTTCAAACTAGGGAGGATTTTTTTTAACCTATGGTTTCAGCATTAAAGGAGCATCTGCACTTGATGCATATGCGCCATTTGGCTTCTCTATAATCCCAGAGATTTGTAAAGCATTTTTGAAACTTGTGGTGCTGAACTTTTTTCTTTAGTTGGATGACATTTTCATCAAGCCATCATCCAAGAGCAAAGTCATTTAGAATATAACCAGAGTGAACTGTGAACTCAGAACACATTGATTTGCAATAAATCTAGACAAAAGCAATCTCATCTATAGCAAGGCACTGACTCCTCCAGGGATTCAGATAAACACCAAAAGAGACAGAACTGCTCTTTCAGAAATTAGATTTAGAAAAATGAAAGCTGTATTTCCACACAGATTTCCAGAGCTGCGTTGTGTTTTGGATTATTCAGACTTAGACTTTTTTTCCCACAGAGATACTGTGCAGTGGCCTGTGTTAAACATGCACTTGCTCAAACAGTGCTAACTTCAGTATGGAACAGTTCCCGGGTGCAAAGGAGTAGCTGAGATTCAATTAATAATATTCTAGTTGACCAAAACCTTGTATGACCCCATGTACAAGGAAGGTCTATTGGCAGACACCAGCATTCTGCAATTCAGAGCACATTTGGAAAAAGAATAAGTGTCACAATTTGGACATTAGCCAGAAGGCGGCACAGCCTCAACATCTTGTAACATGAGAGTGTTAAATGAGTGAGAAGGGTCCCTAGAAATGAGAAGTCTTTTAGGAAATAGTTCCTGGTCTAAGTTTCAACTAATACTTTTGCAGAAGAATGTCAGGAGGAATAGTGACTTCGTAGAGGACTGGATTCAGGCTCCAGGCAGTGCGTCTGCTTTCCTATAATTTTCTGCCAGTTCCATGGCTTCTCTAGAAATGCAGAGCTAAAAGTTATCATGCAGATAACCGAATGTCCAGAGTAGATTTTAGCCATTTGTTTCATTAGAAGGAAACAAGCCAAGATACTTGGTTGAAGGCCTTTAATTTTCACAGACCAGTTTCATTCAGTCTTACTGAGTTGCTTTTGAAAGTTAAATTTTGAGAGAGCTCAGAGAAAGTTATTTTGGGTGCCTAGTCTTTTAAGACGAAATCATGAAAACATTATTTCTAAAAGGAGATGATAAAAGAGATTTTCAGCCTATATAAATCCTCTTACCATGCAGATATATAGTGAAATTTCTCTTACATCATGAATTGAAATATTTTTTGGAAATACAGAAGTGATACCTTATCCTTTCATGGAAAAAGTTAGCAAATTAATTCTGCTACTTTTTATAGAACAAGATTGTGCTATAATAAGTAACTAGATCACCATCAGGTGAGAACAGCACTTGTGAATCTTAAATGTCATGAATTGTAACATAAATGGTGACTTGTCTACAGATCTGCTGTCAAGATACAATTGCAGAGTGTTTTAGGCAAACACGACCACTCTAATTGGTTTGCATAAAATCCAATTTAATAGAATAATTGAGCAAGTTACAAGTAAGCAAAACAGCGCTGGGCAGCCGGGGAGTCTCCTGCTCCACCAACGGCGCGCAAAATTCCCCCGCTCGCAGTCTCCCTATATGCGGCTCTAGTTCCGGGTATACGGGGCACCTCCTGTAACTTCTGCGGTTGCGCCGACTGTTGTTAGGGGGTCTTCTTCAGCCCTCTGGTGGTCGTGGGGATGAAGGCTGGAGTCTTCCTCGGCGTTGTGAGTGATGACCTTCAGGTCGTGTGCACACATTTCACAATACAGTTGTGCAATACCGCCACATTAGGTAATCTAAACTAACACTGCAGTTTCGCTAGCTCAGTGGAATCACCTTGGGTGGGGGACATGTTCTCGTTACAGGATGTTGTAGTTTAGCCCGTACTTAGCACCTAGTTTCATTGTACAATCACTTCCCGAGTTGATGAAACAAATTAGCACATATCACACAGAGAATATACCTATTGCTTGGAAAAGCATTAATAGCAAAAGAACAAAAAAAAAAAAAAAAAGGAAGAGGAAATATGTTCCACCATTTTAACAATCTGCAAGTCAAAATATTTTGTGTCAGAAAATCAACACTCTGTTACAAATGTTACATTCATACAAACAACAAATAAAAAGGAAAAGAGGAGAGTGATAGGAAAAAGCGTATTAGCTTTCTCTGTGAGCTTACTTTAATCAGGGGTGAGCTTGGCATGTGAAAACAGTAACTCCAACTACAAAAACATCTAAAATGTTTCATCCAAGTTCATTTTAACCACAAGAATATTTTCCACAGCTTGGACTGATATTACTGCGTTGGTACTAAACTTTTCTGAAGTTCATTTGTTAAGGCTGAAAGAACATATGATTAAATTCAGATATTTAGTATTTTTCCCCTGATGGCTAGTCTGTGGTTTCTCGAGCTGCAAATATTTCCTCATAAAAGAAACAGTTCCTTAACTTTAATGATACCTGTAGTTAAGTGTGTGTGGTTCCAAAACACATAGCACTAATGATGTAGAAACTAATTACACCATGTGAATTTCACCTTAATAACTTGTATAAAGAGTCAGTGACTAGGTTGTAGATCTTATTCTTCATGTATTTTTCATGTTTTTATTTTATTGTGCTCATTACTATTATCAGTAAATGATTTCCTTTTAACCATTAGGTCTCTGAAAAATTCATATTGTGTGGTCCTTTCCTAGTTTTTTAATTACTATACGTGATTAATGCTGAATTGGCTGTACTAGACTGCAGGCAAAAAGTCCAGGTCTTGAGGCGTCGCTTTATCTAAAGGAGCTTCACAGTCATCAGTGTAATTAGCATCAGCATGAATGAGGGAGACTCAGGCCCTGATCTTTAATGGGTATCAAAAGGAGCTGCCTTGCCTCAGATGCAGGTAGTGTTAACAACCATTTCTTGTGTAAAGTTGTTGGCAGAGAGATCATTTCACTACTGCTTTGTTTTTAATTGGTATTCCCCAGAGCAATGACTGGTGACTCCATGCAGTGCTTATACAGTACATTTCTCTTACGGTTTTACCTTAATTTCAAAATCAATCTTTGAGATAAGGTTATAGCACTTTATTTGTACTTTCATTGTGTTGGTAAATTAGATACTCAGCTTTAGAAAGATTAAAGTAATGGGGAGGAGAGTGAAAGGTGCAATGATTCACTCACCTGCCTGTGTAAAGCATTTAGTTTGAGTGAGTTTTCTTCCAACATCTTTGGTTTGCAGACCTCCATAAGCAAATTAATGTCTGTACAGATGTGCCATTACTGCATGTGGCACTCTGTGTAGTGAATGTAAGGCCACTGACTGGAGGCCTGACGCGTTCCCTGCTCAGGGTTATGCAGAAGTAATTGGCAGAGCCCCAGGATTCTCAGATGAGAAACATTGATCCTGGGGATTCGTTTATGCTAAGCAAAGGGTTTATACCAGACTTTGTCATCCAGATGAAGTCAGGTGGTAACACTCTGTGAATTTCAAATTTTATGAGTGCATGTTGTTGTTACTCTGTTGCTTATGATCTCTAGAGGATAGAAGCAATACTGATGCGTCTCCACACTTCTTGTTTCTCTTCCCTCCCTTCCTCCTCCCTCTCTCTTCTCTGCAGCCTCCACTTAAATTGCATAGACATTTGACCAACAGCAAGGGAACTGAGCATTCGGAGATGATTAAAGGGATGCGATGACAAAAGAGTAATGTGAAATAGGGAAAAAGGAATTATATTATTTCAGGCATAGAGGGGATAGATAGGATTTGTGTTAGCCCAAATTAGGTCTGGGTAAGAGTTCCTAAAAGATGCTTTCCTGTAGAGTGTGAGCTGGGCTAAAGCTCCTCTTCCCCCTGTTTTTGTTATTGAGATTAAACAACACTTCATATTTTTGGAAAACCTATGCCACAGTGCTGTATTGCACTCTCATTGTAGCACATCAAGGGAAGCCTGCTAGGACACAAACTCAGATGGGCTTGCTGAGGCCTCGCACCCGATAATACTCTACCCAGGAGTGCCCTCAGGTACAAAACGAGACCAGGGCTTTGCATCAGAGGACCTGAATTTGGAGACACTATGATGAGATCAAATACCTGCAGTGAACATGATACAAACATTACGCCACATTTATTCTACTTATTGTAAAATATTTAGAGTAGTGCCCATTTATTGTACCTAAATTGACTCAGCATAAAAAGGTTTCTCATCCACTTGTAAGGGCTTTCTAAACTTTGGATAAAGAGTGTACGTAACAATTGCTGGTCATTATATATATTCATTGTTAAGCACACAAAATGTTCCATATTGGTAATGCTTGATTAGCAGGAAGCATTTAGATATTTGTACTGTGAAGCTTTTTGGTTATTTTTTGTGCAGTTTGGTCCATACAAAATATTTTTTTAATATTATTGTATTATTATTACATTGTGCATAGAAGAAAGCAGTGTTTGTAGAGCTGGAATGCTTTTTTATATCCAGTTTTAAACTAATTTAGTGACAGTAGAACTAAATCTTGTCAAAGATGAAGTATAATATATCTTTTTTCCAGATATCAATAAGGAATATTTGGTAACTTATTGTGAATGGTTCTAAAAAAAGGAAGAATGAACTGTAAAAGGTTTAGTCATGTATTGTGTTTAGAAAGAGAGAATCCACCTATGAAGAACAGGTGAACATTTGGAAAATGTGCTTTTGCTGTGTTTGTGCTTTGCAAAGTATACCACCTGAGTAATATTTCTGTAGTAGAAGGAATGAATCCTGAAAATGCTCAGCACTTGAACAATTCCCTTAGATATTAGACAATCATTTTGAAGAGCCACATTCTTGCAGTGCTGCCATATTCTGTTCTGCTTTGCTACAAACTTGTATAGCCAAGTCTTTCTAAAATATGTAAGATATGTCCCTGAAAGAAGTTTTCTAATTAAGGATGCAGTAGTTTTTGACTAAACATCCAGTCTGTTCTGAAAGGCTTCAGATTCTTTCTGAAGAATCCTTTGAGTTCATACACTCTTTACAGGTGTGACCCAACCTCAGAACTTCAGGTAGGGAAAATACGTGAAGATTTGCTCTTTATTTTTTTTCCCCTTCAAAACCCAAACCCCATTAACCAATAGGTCACTGCAAAAGCTAAGGAATGAAGCAAGTTTTTAGAAGTAGCCTTATCCCTAAGCAGTACTTATATCGTTTATAAAATTCAGCTGCTGTTACCATGAGTAGCTGTATAATATAGGTTCATTAGGCTCTATTTTAATAAAGGTAAAAATTCAAAGGAAGCGTATGTTGCTATGGAACATACAAACTAGGAAGAAGTTCCAGGTGAAGCAGGCAGCAGTAAATATTTATTTTAAATGTACTCCCTTGGGTTACTTACTTTTTCAGCTAATATTTTTCTAGCCACAATAGTTCTGATTATAATGATCTGCATTCACTAAGTACATTGCTGGGTAACTCTGAGCCACACTCAACTCACAGTTATCCATAGGCAGATCATCCAACTTCACGGTATGTTGTGCCATAAATGCAGGCGCCTGAGCTGGCTTCCAGCAAGCTAGCCGGGGTCTGGAAACAGTTTAGCTACGTTTGCGTAATGTTGGGCTGAATTGGCACTAGCTCCAGAACCTGTTCTCCACAGTCTTTTCTCCATTACACCGATATTGCACGTTCTCATTTCAACTTTCAGTGGCCTACTTTACTCAAATATTTTGTGTCACCTAGAGAGTTTTTTGCTCTGTCTCAATTATCCCCTCTTGCCCTTAGTCTGAACAACAGCAAATTGATTGTATCTTCATTTTTGTTGCTCACAGCCATGCAAACTTGACTGGAACAGTAATTTATGGTTTAATTGAAGTTGTGGCTTTAAACTGTTCTTAAGGCAAGTGTACATGAGGTAGAAGCTGGCCAGGTGCTAATCAGACTTTGTCTAGCTATTGTGTAGCTCTGTTAACAGGGCATAATATAAGTGGCTTAGAATATACTGTTAGGTGAATACAGTTTTGTATATGAGCCTAATTTACCCTGAGTTAAGTCTGTGTGCATCTCTTAATTTTCAGACAACTTTAAGCTAATCAAGAACAGATTTAAGTTCAATAAGCCCTTCTAAAGCAAATTTGAACAGAGAGCTAAACTGTTTTATATGAAGTGGTGAAAGTTTGTACCTTGACAGTCCCTTGTTTAATGTCAGGAGTTTTTTTATTCTCAGTAGTCACAAGTAGAACTACTTTGGTCTGATCCAGTTGCTGGTGGGCATACATCTTACCTGCTCAGCCTTATGGTGGGAACAAAATCTAACCCAGGGTAGTTTCCACAACCTTAGCCTGAGGTGGTTTGGTAAAAAAGTTATGTCTGTGAACACTTGAATAGGGCCCATCTAACCTGAAATATAATTCCTTTAAAACTGTTATAAAACAGTGGAACAAAATCCAGGGTTTTATGTGTTTTTCTTGTGAGCTGTGAAATCCTGTTCATCAGTTTGGATTTAGTCCTTCAAAGAAGGAACAAGTCTTTGGGGACATTTAATGCTTTAAAAGCTTGCTGTCCTTCAGAAGAGCTGTATTCACACATTTTCTGTTCTCAAAAAATGGCTGCTTTGGTTAAAAAGAGTTTGGGCAAATCTCTTTCCTCCTGAGCCATACGCTCAAAATGGCAGATTAGAAGAATGATGTATCAGGATTGCAGCTTTTTTTCTAGAGGTCTGAGCAGAATTTTTTACGTTTCCAAACCTGGTGGCATACCAGAAAATCAGATGTGTACTATGTAACTGTGTGTCATTTCAGTACCTCTTCCATGAGGGCATATATAATGATATTCACCTCTAGTCTGATTTAATTAAGAAACCAGGAAAGGTACAAAATTAAAACAAGACTGATTTCCATAATCATTATATCCTGCAAGCACAAACTACAATAATTAACTTAAAGGGCATATTCAGAGAATCCCCCAAAACATCTTAAGTTTTAGAGCTTCTAACCAGAAAGGGACATGCTGTGACTGTGGGGCATATGAACAAACTAAAAACATTACTTGAACGAAGTTCTATAATACTAATTCAAGTGTGATGTAAATTTTCTAGGAAGATGATGCATCCTAGTTTTTAATGCTGTCAAACATCATTGTAATGTTCAGAAAAGGGGCAGAATTTCAATCTCTGGAATATTTTTGCAATATTATCTGGTACCAAGCATGGCTGTGCAGATTACAAGATTTTTAGATGGCATATGTCCTGCTGGCTCCTTGAAAGATCAGCAAATATTTTGATATGGAGATGATCCATGAAATGTAGATGAATAGTTTGCAGGCTGTTCAGCCTGTTATAATACGAATATTCGATAAACTAGCAGAGCAACATTACTTAAGAAGTCTTTGCCTACTGAGTGAGATGCTAATATTGCTGCCATATTAACTACCAATATCAGATCATTCTGCTACATATCACAGAAATTGCAGACTATCAGATGTGTACAGTAGGAGGTTGACAGTGAAGTCCTGTACAATACAAAATAGATGTCTAAGAAATCAATAAACAGCTGCTGAAACACTATGGGAGAATTAAGGGGTGAGGAAGAGAGGTGGTGAAATGTTTCATTGTTAAGCTTAAAATAAATTTTTTGAGGGGAAGAAACCCTTTTTTGTCTGCATGAATTGTTTTTAGAACAGATCAGTAAAGAAAAAGGAAATCCTCCTCCTTTTACATCATGTATGTGTTAAGAAATTTCCAGATTTTTTTTTTAACTATCCTTTTAGGAAGTGTTCAAAAAATCACATGATTTTCTTTTCCAAAGTGGATGGCTTTCTTTTCCATGGAGTAATAGGAACAGAATTTTTTTCTGGTTCTCTTCATTTATTCCCTCCTTCCTTTGGAAAACCTTCCTTTTGGCAAACCCTCTCTGCTTGTTCCACCCTACAAAACTGCTAATTCATCTATCTATGGCTTACGTTGCACAAAATCTTGAAGAACTTGAGAGTGTAAACATTATTTTAACCTGCGCGAAGGCATGTGCCTCTGTAGGGAAATGCTGCACTCAGATTCAGTTTGTAGGACTTGACTCTCAGTCTGTTTTGTAGACATGTGGGGCCATTGGAAGAGTCATCCATGGCAATCCTGCACCTTCGACTAAAGCAACTTTTCTAAGCCACCGCATGGGAACTAGAGAGCAGACTTTTGTCCTGTATCCTCATAATAGCATATCAACATCAGCATCCAAAAAGCAAAATTAAAGGTAATTGGTTCTTTTTAAAGTGCTGTTGGAAATAGCTCAAGGAATGATGATGAAAAAATGCACAGCTCTTTTCAGGTTTTGCTATTTACTTGTGTGGGTGAAATCTTCATAGATCAGTGCAGCAGCACCTTCATCTTCATATTGTTTCTGTAAAAGGCAAACATTTGTATTCTATCATTCTTAAGGAAAAGAGTGCAAAAGTATTGCATAGCAATTAGAACTATAAGGATAATTGCCTCTTTTGGGTACATTATGCCTCAGTTGTTTACTGCTAAGTGAAATGTAAAAAGTTGATATCAAAGTAGGCAGTAATGAAGGAGAGAGCTTGACAGAAGGGTAGCTGTTTCTTGCTTGTGGTTTGTAGGTTCTGAATGAGGAGCTCTTTTTGTGCATAAGGAATATGAGTCTACAGTCATGCAAGTCTGTAGATCTTGTCAAAAAACCTCCCACTGTGGAAAATTTACAGCATTCCCTGTGACTGTTCAGTATTTGTTGCATCCCAGTAATGTATTGCTATGAATACAGAGAAAAATTGTCAATTACAAATATTCACTTCCATGCTCCGGTAGCCAACCAGAGCCTTGAGGAACAGGCTTTGCTCCTCTCTGTCCTTCAGGTTTCATTTCTAAGAATATTGCGCAGTTTCATCTGCAAAACTCACTCTGATAAGCTTCCTGAACTGCTGAAATTGTCTTCTTTCAATAAATCTACAATTACACATGGTGTTTAGCGCATCTACTGCTGACTCAATCAGAGTACAAAAGGTCATAAAATGTGTACGTAATAACAAATAGAATGTGTACAGTTCCTTCTGCACTGGCCTCAATCATTGATTTAAAAAAATGCCTTAAAACATCATTCACAACACATACCCGACAAAATAAAATATTGTTATTCACAAATCCTGTTGTTATTTTTATATTATTATTTGTGATCATTTCATTCGAATTAGTAAAAAGAGAGTAAATATATGTCCTAAAGCTTTTTCTGTGGCATCCTGAATGAAGATCTTCTTTTCTCCAGCTTGCTTTCAAGGGGCTTTTGGAGTTTGGAGTATGAATTTTTGTGGAATGTAAAAACATGCTAAGATTTGAGTAGCAGAAGACAATTTTTGTTTCTGTATCAAAGACCTTTGGTGAAAAACGGGAGAAACATATTTAGTTTTGTTATGCTATACATAAAAAGGGGAAGGTAGGAATGTGGAGTTAACATTGACTGTGGAGGGCAGGATTTGGTGCCAAGGTTTGTCCCTTCCAGTCCTATGCTCTGTTCCCCTTTTTTGTTGTTCAAGATCATAGCATATGCAAGGCTCCTGCCTAAGTACTATAAAGAATATTTTGGATCAAAGTGAATTAGAGGATCTAGTCAGCCACGCTTGGACATTTTCTTTCAAAAAAAACAATAATATGTGAGAAGTAAGTTTTAACTCTATTCTGTATAGTACTAAGTGTTTTAAATAGATCATCTAGAATGACAGTGAAGATGATCATAATCTCTCCATATCTAAATCCATAATACCCTTTGTCCACTATGTGAAAAGAAATGAGTTCCAAATAAGATTTTGTCAAACATAAGGGAGTTTGTTCATGGATGATCTTTCAAATGCTTATGCTGGGTATAGATATGTGATGTTATTTCTTCTGAGTTTTGAAGTACAGACTGTAGGGAATTTTCTTGCTTGGAGCAGAGTGCATGTTGTATATCTGACTTTTCCCTTGTACTCTGCCATCCCTCTATCTGAATCTGTTCTGTGGTCTCTGATTTTATCTTTTATCTTACTGAGAATGAGAACAGGGGACAAGGGCTGTCATTTAACTTTGTGTGTTTAGCTCCTAGGTCACTGGCATACTGAATAATTACATATCCTAGGCTCCCTGGTGATACAAGTGATTATTATTATTGTTGTTAGATTAGGCACTACTGGGAGAATATTGTCTGTTTTGTTGATCATTTAATGACATAATGTATTATTATTTTTAATGTATTTAAAGTGACATGTTTTGTTAGTAGGCTGCTGTTGAAAACTACTTTCATATAATATGTGACTGTTCCCTTTCAAAAGATGTCCTTTTTATGATAGGTTGCTATCACTTGTGTCGCCTTGTTGCTTTTTTAATTTCCGCTCATAAACTAGTCCATTATCCTCTCTGGGAAGCCAGTGTTGCGTTTTAAACCAGTCAAGTGAGTTAACTGGATTTGGCAGCATTTGTGTGTGGAATGACATCACTGATTCCTTGTATTTATCTATATTATCCTACTTCACTTCTGATGTGTCATTCAAGAGATGAGTAGTGGGTCAAGATTTTAATACAATCAGGAGCTAACTGTTAAGTATATTAAAGGTCGCTGTGGTGATTTTTAATATCCAATCTTGAATGAGAAATTACGACTGTCGTTCTAATGCGATATAAGTAGGGATGTACAACTTAAATGACAGACTAAAGCAATGTTTTTTTCTAAACAGGTAGAATTTAAGAACTGTTGCTCACTTTTTTTCTTTTTTAATTCTTATTTGTCACACACCATTAAACCTCTTTTCCTCTAGGCAAAACTAGACATCTGCTACTTTGGCCTACTTATGAAAAAGAAATGAAACTTTTATTGGCATGTCATCGTTGCATTTAAGCTTCTTTAGAAGGCAGAGAAAATACCAACTTGAGAAATCTAGGATCCCATTTAATTTCTACATGAACTGCCTCCTTTAAGCAGAGAGAAGTGCTAATTTATAAATGATCACTCAAATTCCTGCTCCTCTCTGTACGTTCTCCTGCCCACACGCCTGTGTGCACACACACACACGCGCGCGCACACACACACGCGTGCACACACACACACTCCAAAGAATATTATATCCTACATTTTGGGATCCAAGTGGCTGCTAACCTCACCTTGGGGAAGAAGGGAGAAATAGCCAATGAGCAAGAGCGAGGAGTTAATGACGTTAATGTGTAGATGGGTTTTAGAATTAAGAATTTATTGACGTCAGAGTTAGATTTTAAGTCTCCTGAAGCTGTTGTTTTAAATTACTGGCTGTTTAAAAAAGAACATTCAGTTTACAGGCTATTGTCATCACTGTGATTGTTCTCAAAACTTTAAATGCTAGACTGTTGGGGCTTTTTTTTTTTTTTAAGGTAAAAATTAGAACTTGATTTCTGGACCACAGTACTATACATAAGTAGAATTCTGAAGCTATAGTCACAAAATATACAAGATACTATATTCTACCTAATAGCCTGGAACTCTCAGTTGTCTCTGTTCATCACATACTATAATCTCAAAGGAATCCATAGCACTTCCTTTTTAATGCTGATGTCAAGGACTGCCAATGGGCAGCTACATTTTCCTTTGTCTAGATTTTTGGAAGCTCTAGGTATTTAGTCCAAACTTAGCACTGCATTTCAAAAAATAAGTACTGAGAGGGAAAAATTAATGACAAACTCTTAGGAAGAAAGCAGCTATCTCTGTTCCTTTTTTTGAATTTCTCATTTTTTTTACTAAAAACATTTTTCCAAGGAAACAACACCGGATCATATTTCTTAGGTGCTAGCCCAAAGCAAACCATATTAGTAACTCAGAGCAGTGTTCTAAAATAACTACACAATACTAGTATTTAAGTATTTCTTAGTCAAAAGCTGTATGGGAAAAATATATTTAGTGGGTTTTTTTTTTTCATTTGTATGTGTCAGCATGATTTGCTTTTCATAGAGTCCTGGAATGGAAAGACTGTCAACTGGCCTTCTTTGCCTCCCCATGTTCTGAAGTTCATTATACAGCATGTAAGCTGAGTTTCATTTCTGACATCTTTTTGTGTTTTTCTTAAAAATCTCAAAGCAAGAAATTTTGCAATTTCTTCAGCCTATCTTTTGCAGCAGTCCATGCTGTTAGAAGTTTTCCTCATCTCTAACCTCAGTCTTCTTTGCTGCAGTATAAACCCATTATATCTTGTTCCTATCAGCTAGCTGTAGAGGCAGAGGCGAAGATTATTCCCTTCTTCCTAGCAATGATTTTTTACATACTGGGAGATTGTTATTTTGACCCACCTCTGTCTTCTGGTCGCTGGGCAAAATTATCTTAATTTGTTTAACTTTTTCATGTGCCAGGTTTTCTATGATTTTACTTGTTACTCTTCCTTGGCCTTCTTCCTGAAGTTTTCTAAAAAATGCAGTGCACTGCTGTGCCTGGAACAGAACATTGCATTCCAGTTAAGTCCCAGCAGTGCTGGGTTTTTTGCAACGTGTGATATTGCTCATAAGTCATAACATCAAAGAATCGTCACAGAGTTTTGGCTGGAAGGAACTCTGGAGGTCGTCGAGTCCGATCTCCGTCTCAGAGCAGGGCTAACTTGCAAGCTAGATCAGGTTGCTCAGGGCTTTGTTTTGGTCCTGTTTGCATATCTCTGAAGATGGACATGCCACAGCCTCTCTGGGCAACCTGTTCCAGTGCTTGACCACTGTAAAGATTTTTTTTTTTTTAATAGCTAAATGGAGTTTCCGCATTTGCTTTTTGTCCTTGCACCTCCAAGAAGAGTCTGGCTCTTTGTTCTCTGTAATTCTCCTTCATGTATTGGAATAAAAAAATTAAAAATACCTCTTCAGCTAAACAAGCTCAGTTCCCTCATCCTCTCCTCGTTATATGATGCATTCCCTCTGGCCCCTTTAGCTGCCCTCTGTTTGAATCATTCCAGGTCGTCGTTCTCTCTCATGTACTGAGGAACCAAAACATGTATGCAGTACTCTAACTGCAGCCTCACCAGTGCCTTATACAGAGGAATATTCACTTTCCTTGACCTGCTTGCTGTGATCTTGCAAATACAGCCCTGTATGCAGTTAGCCTTTGTACCATGAGGGCACATTTGCTGTCTCATGTTCACCTTGCCCTCCACCAGGATCTCTAGGTTTAAAGAGCTGCTGCCTAGGCAGCTGGTCACTGCCTGTACTGATGCATGGGGTTGTTCCATTCTCAGTGCAAGATTTTGCATTTCTCTTTGTCAAACATAAGAGGTTGGCCCATTCCTTCAGCTGCAGCTGGTTGAGAGCGCTCTGAATGGCAGACATGCCTTACCACGAATCAAGTGCTCCCCTAATTTCTTTTCGTCTACAACCTAGGGGGGTGCCTTGTGTCCCACTCTCCAGGTTTTTGGTGAATATGCTGAACAACCTCAGCTCCAGGAGCAGCCGCCAAGGAATACCACTTGTAACCAGCCATCAGTTAGACTGTACCCTTTGAGCCTAACAGTGCAAACTTCGTATTAACTCCAAGATCAGAAACACAGCCAAAGGAGTTGCTCCCTATCTGATGTTTGTATGGTTCATTATTCCTGCCTAACTGTAGCATCTTGCAATTGTACTTACTGAATAGTGCCCTGTGATTTTTTTTCCTAAGGCTCAATGGCCTGTCATGCATACCATTAATGAAAAATCTAATACCACCAGACCCTAAACAGATAGCTGTTAACTACATTTAATTTTGGCAGAGAACCAAATTTTCAAATTTTCAGTATAGTTTTCCATTGAGTTCTTTTTTTTTTTGAGCCCACAGTGTAGTATTTTTGTTTAGGCTGAGCTTCTTTAGCTTCTCTGGGTTATGAAAATGGTATCTAAAATAGTATCAAAAGCCTTAATAAGCCAAGTAATAGGGTCTCTGCTGCTTCATTTCAATACACAGGGCCTATTGCCTTGTCATTGGAAGAAAACATATGTAATTCTCCAACAGGATGTGTTCTTAACAAATCTATGTTGTCTTCTACTAACTTTTGGGGATGGGGTTTCTGTGTCTTGTCTGTACAGTAGTTTGATTATTCTGTGAGTCTGTAATTCTTCATATCTCTTTCTATAGGATTTTTAGAAATATCTTTTTTTAAAAAAACAGTATTATTTTTGCCTTTTTCACGTCTCACCCACAAATTTCCCAGAATAAATGCTATTATATTTGAGTTATCACCAGTCAATTTTTGAGTAAATAGGATGATCAGCAGTCCCAGATGGTTTGAAAATATCCAGCTTATCTGAGTAGCCTTCAGCCTGCCTGTTCCTTTGCTACGAAAGACTTAAGATCTTCACCCCTTATATTAGTATTTTTGGTTAGGTCATAGCTGATTTTTTTAGTGGAGACTGATGCATACTTCAGGTGCCTTGATGTCACATACTGAATGCTTGTCCTTGTTTTTAAGTAGCAAAGCAGGTCTCTAGATGTTGATACTGATTATATCCCTATATATTTGTGCCAGGCATCTATACTTAGTTATTTGACCTAGTTTGTCATATGCTTCCATCCTGCATGCAAGGTTAGAAAGTAAGAATAATTTTCCAGCAGAGTTTTTCACATTTTTTGATGGACAAAATTAAGATTCTGGCAACAACCTGGATAACTGCTTAACCATCATTTGCTCCAAAGAAGATGAAATCTCTTTTCCAAATTTTATAGGCCTATGAGAATTTCATAGACCATTAAAAGAAAGAAAGGCAAAAAAAAAACCCAAAACAGTCTCTGTATACAAAAGTTCTATAACAGTTTTGGACCTCATTGCTTAGTCAGCTGTATTGCTCTGTGGACTCTTGGGACTTGTTTAATATGCACAGTCCATGTGCAGTTTTTCTGCAAATTCCCCACCACATCCCTTTTTTTCCTCCTTCTGAATTAGGGTATTGATTCTCTGCATTATTCAGAAGAAAAATGTCAGTCTTACCAAGCATAAGCTACTCTACCAGCACAATTGAATAGAACAGAGCATAATGTTTGTACAGGTTGCAAAATATGTATTATGCACTGTAAATTGAAGGAGTAATGACCTATCTCCCTAATTTTGGTCGCAACTCAGTCGTAATGAACACTGTATTTTTCTTGCACTGAAATGTATATCAACATTAGCAGCAAAAATGACTTGCATATAATTTGATAACTATATATATTTTTCCTTAGGAACCTTTATGCCACTGTCCTGAATTTTATGCAGTTTGCAAAGAGTTTACTGTTTCAGCATATACATCTCATCTAACTATTGTCTGTCATTGATTTCCAGCAAAATTTTGGTCTGGCCATGTAAAAGAGCTCCAGGATATTGAGTAGAGCCTGGTAAAAATGAATAGCCGAGATTCAGTATTTTTACTTACAGTTATTTTGGCTCTTTCACATTTGTGAGTCATAACATGCTGTTAATGAATGGAAAGCTTTTTATTTTATTTACAATATGAAGAGTACAGTCTGAATGTACAGGATTTTCATTCCCTAACTAGAGGATTATTGATGCAGTTGGAAACAACGCAACTTTGTAAAAGCTAAATAAATTGCATACATTTACTTTAGAGATCGACATTTTCAATACAAAAAAGATAATTAAATATCTTAAGTGAGGTGTAAAAATTATAGTATGAAATCTAAATAATAAACCTATTTTGTCGTTTAGCTGTGTGTGATTTTTCTCAATAATCAAAGTGAAATAGAGGAATTACATGTTCTTTATTGTTCCTGGAAGAAGGCAGGGAATGAGTTTACTGGAATTATAGAATGAGAAATGTATTCTTGTAAGTAAATGGTGCCCTTGTAGTTTTGGCATATTTCAGGTTCTGCAACTTCAGAGTCTTCTAGGATATATGTTTCATGAAAATAACCTTCACAAGTCATTATAAGTTTCTGCTTATAACTTGTCCATGTTTCCAGCTGACAGGGTTCACACAACTAATGTGTACATTCGTATGCATTTCTTTGTTGAGCTGTAATTAGTGAAAATGGAGGTTGTGAAATAGAAGTCAAATTCTGGATCCTTATTTTAGGCACTTAAATGCATTTTGATTCAATTAGATCAGAACAGTTTCATTTCTAGAAATATAGTCTACATTTCCCAATTTGTTCTTCAGATGTAGAATGGGCTGCTGCTCATGAGTGGTAACTGAAGGAGCAAACACAGCTGTTTTTAAGGATAGCAAGAAAACCACTGGGCCCATGGGTCTCCCAGAGATCTTGTTCATCCCAGAGACACTGTATAGTGGAGAGTGTCCTCATATGCGAGTAAGACTCAGAAGAGCCTTTTTT
The DNA here is from genome assembly GCF_036417845.1 of Apteryx mantelli. Classification (NCBI taxonomy): domain Eukaryota; kingdom Metazoa; phylum Chordata; class Aves; order Apterygiformes; family Apterygidae; genus Apteryx; species Apteryx mantelli. The sequence goes on from NC_089979.1 coordinate 55,766,188, forward strand.
CCTAGACTGTTTTGGCAAAGTGCTGTGTACTTTAACAAGCTAATTCTGATCCTGCTCTTCGATGACCAGAAGGTTACAGGCCCCACTTTTCAACTTGCACATATAAAATTAGGCACCTGCTGAAATGATAAAGCACAGTACCTGCTGCAGCACCTTTCATGAGGGTGTCGTGCAGTTGTTCTACAGTAGCTAACTAGTACCAGGGCTCCAAAGAATAACAGCCAAAAGGGTTTTCTGCCAGAAAGTGAGAACAGTGGAGAAAAAATTTGTCAGAGGAAATAAAACATGTTGATGCACGCTGAGAACAGTAGAGAGCCAAGGGTGAGGAATTGAGATGAAGAAAATAATTGCTACAAACTTAGTAAATGAGGAGGGAATTAAGAGGATGTTGACTGTGGAGATACTCATGTAGAGGAGATTAATACCTCCTCATAACGAGGAGGTTAAAGATAATATAACAATGGATGGGTTACTAATAATAGCATATATCAGAGTAAAGTGACAAATGGCAGCAGGCAGTTTTGCTGTTTCAGGTGGAATATGAGAAATATGGAGGCCAGAGAGAAAGGACTTTATTTATCCAGGATCACTTGGACAGGAAGGCTTTTAGAAACGCAGGGACTGAAGTCAGGCTGGGTTTTGGTAATACCACGGAGACAGAGAGTATTCACCTTGGTACCAGGCTGAAGGCTGAATGTGCAGGGACTTACAGGGGGTGATGGAGGGGAGAGAATCTCAAAATAAGGGTAATGCTCTTTTTCCTTGTGGACTTTGCCCATGTTATTACTTGATGATAAGGTCTGTGGCTTATTGTTTCCTAACTTAATGCTGAGTTTCTGTTGTCCAGCTTTGAACGGGTGCTTGTTCCTTTTCGTTTCTCTCTAACTCCATGTAATTAATTATTTATTCATTGTTTTCTTTTATTTAAACTTTAATACATGCATGAGAGATTAGCTAACATTTTACTTGACACATGTTAATGACTCCCTTGCATCTTCCTCTTCTTGAAGATAATCGATGAAACCTACTGGAAATTAAGGCTATAAATTTACAGGTAGGGATTGCAGTGTTGCTTTAATCAATATTTTGCTGATAATGGTAACAGTTTATTCTTATGAAATATGTTGGCTGTAAGGTGGAGAATCAATGTCTGGAAATGAAAAACAGGTGTCAGGTTTGACAGGGACATTGCTGTTACGGTGTCTGGAGGCCAGCGGATTGTGTCAGCAAACACAGCAGTAATTCTGTTGAGCACAGCGTGTGAGGAACTAATGAAAATTCAGAAACACTGATTCTGTCTAGTGAACTTGAGTCCTTCAGTAATATGTTCATCTTCTATTCATCTATATCTATTTTGGTCTCACATCCCTTATCCCTCACTTTTCTTTCAAGCTGCAATTCATAATACCGAATATATGTTCTGTACCTCAGTCTCTTCTGCATTATGTTCTGCGAGCTGATTTTGTTTCATTACAGCGTGAGGAAAGCAGTGCAGTGTGCTTTAGAGTTCCTAGCAAAAGTTCATACTCAGAAGAAAGCCAGAGATATAGCTGTGCAAACTCTGAGTGGATACCTTAGGATTAAAAAATAGCCGAAGAAGAGTGAAAGAGAGCATAGAGAGGAGAAATGTAAACACATTTCTTTATCAGATTCATAAGCACTAACAGAAAAATAAAAACAGTTCTTCTGAAAATGTGACTTATAATCAAAGATAAAAACCAGTGGCATATAAAACTAAAAGAAATAGAAAGCTTTTCTTCCATGTATCAGAAAGCTCTGATACTGCAGTCAGTTTTCCTAGCCTCGCTCAAATTTTACATATCTAACGAAAGGCATTTTTAACAGGAAGGAAGAGACTGAGTGGCACATATATCTTTTCTGTTAGTTATACTCCCTAACCTTAGGAAACAGTTCAACTAATGTGCTAAAAGTACAATGGGTGATGAAAAATACCCTGTTTATAGTAATTCTAATGTATAAGTAATGGCATCACTTTGGAAAAGGGGCATTTCAAGCTCTGTAGGGCTCTGTGGCTTAGGGAAAGCACTGGGGGTTTGGGGCTGGCACTTAGTAACAGTGGTGGTTCTAGAGCAACTGCTCCTGCTCCGCTGGGAGTTGATCATGTTTGGAGCTATCTTACCGTCGCTTGGTAAGTCACATTCACTCTCTCCTCTCGTGATACCAGGAGATACCCTAGCTACTCCATCACTGCCAGCTCCTGCCAGTATCACCAACTGCATCAGCAGCTGCTACAAGCCTCATCTGCAAATTGTGGGAAATATGGCCAGTATGAAAATAATGCTGTTTCTCTAGGGACGCAGTTAGAGATGTGTCAGTCATATGCTCCCAACTAACAACTGACATGTCCATGCACTTGCAGTATTAGTGCTTTGCAGCAGACATGCTTGACCTTTAATTCTAGTTCTACCTTTATAGTGGCTAAGGTGCAAAGTCTGGATATTTTAGCACAATGCTGCTTGCAAAAGCAAAGCAAGACATGAAATATGTGCAGAGCTGCTCTCTCCCTGAGGCTCCACATGTCATCTGAGAAAAAGAACCGACATGAGACCAGGAGATATGGTATGCCTATCTTTTAAGTGACTCTGAAACTACTTCCTGCTTTCCTCATCAAAACTGCTAATAAATGAAGAGCTTTTGCTAAGGGTGCCGTGTCTTTGATACAGACCTCCAATTAGGCACCCCATTCACATTGTTAAATAGTACCTTAGGCATCTGAAAACATAGCCATGATGCTTTTAAGCAATTATCATCTTATATATCTAAGTATCAATAGGTAGTCGGTGGACTACTAAGGAAAACCTCACAATGAGCTGAAAAGGTGGGGTGTACTCATATTCCCATGTCTTGTAGAGACAGAAATCATTGTATTTCAGAAAGAGTAGTTTTCCGATATATCTGTACATTTGCAAAGAAAAGATTGCATCTAGAGGTTGAATTCTGCATTCAGTTTACATAGCTTCATGGTATTAGCTTCAACTGGAGTTATATGATAATCCTTTAGATACCCCTGTTACAGACTTAGACTCTCTGGAGAACCTCAGCATTGTCATGGTTTTCACATCTTCAAAATTCTTTCCTCACTGCTATTTCATTTTCCAGTAGGGTGATCTGTAACTTAATGTCTGATCTTTTATCACATGTGGAAGCCATATGTTTCACATAGCCTAAATCTTTTGCCCACTGGATAAGTGCAGATCTGATCTTCAGTCTCAGAGCGGATATTAAGAGCTGAACAAATGCGCTCCTCTTTGGTAAAGGATGTTGTCTGCCTTCTACCTTGCAGGAAAATGAGTAAATCTGGCTTGTTCACAGAAATGGAATTGCTCTGGGAAAATGTCATGCCAGATTGCAAGACTAAGTTTGTCACCAGTCTGGCGGGACAGCCTTATTGCTTGATGATTGCAACTATCTTCTCACCATATTGATTTTGAGGTGTATGCCACACCCATTTCAAACCCTAAGCTTACAATGGTTTCCCAAAGAATTTATTAAAACGTCACATGGGAGTAGGTACAAGACAGGAGTATTATTAGCACCAAATCTACTCCGAATCAATTTGCTAGAAATCACAAGCTTACAGGGTTATGTTGCTAAAGAAGCAAAGAGAACATAGCCTGTAAAGACTGTAGATAAAGTTTTCCTAGGCAGAGATGTCTCTGGACCAAGCTTACAGACAAAATTAACTGATCATAACATTATTTCTTACAAGGGAAAGTAGGTTTATGGAGGCCTCTCACTACTTCTAGGGTTAGGCACTATAGCAAACTCTTTCATTGGATAGGGAATACCTTTATAATTTTTGTTAATAAAATAAACCAACATTGCATAATAGTGTAGATAATTTGTGTTACTCTTGAAGACATTTTGGTGGATGGATAAAAACGAAGCTGTATGCTCAAATCTTTGCTTATGACATAATAAATGCTCATGAATTATTTTGAATACATGCATTTCTCAGAGATAATGCTTACTAGCTATTGTTCAGTGTCACAACATATACCTAGCTAAGTTTTAAAGCATGAATATTTCTTGGTGTATTCATAGGATTTTACTAAACATCTGAAACCTACAGGACAAATCATAGAAAGTTTTCACCTTGTTAGAGCTAAGTAATCATGAAATATTTAATGAAAGTGGATGCTGACAGTATTTTATCATGATAGAAATCGGTATGAAAGATTAAAGAACCATCATGTAGAGAAGGGAAAACCATCAACTGAAGATATGTGCTTAAAAGAAAGAGAAATGAATGGAAAAAGTACTGCTTTTTTGCAGCTACAAGGATCTCTAGTCCTTCATTTTCTTCCTTTACAACTAGTAGGTGAACAGTTTGCAAGCAGTTTGCAGATACCCTAGGCAATACGCTTGGCTTAGCTTTGTAACCTTGTAATTTGTCTTTTGTTGAAAGGATAGATTTATTTCCTTTGCACTCACACGGCCAAATTCTGCCCCTGGATGTGTGCATTAGGTGTCAGGTTGCCTGAATCGAAAAGACAGTGTTTGTACTGAAATAGGTAATGTTTTACTATAAAACAAGATTGAGCTGTTAGCCTGTGGTCGCAAGGTGAGCTATTTGCCATCTGATGAAGTTGTTTGTGTTTTGAATGCAAGTGAGAGAAACAAATTTTAGGAAGTGGTGTCAGTTGCGAAAGAAAAGAAAACCTTAAAAATTATCAGCTTTATTTTGCCAGATGGTATGCCTCAAGACAGATGTTTTATTTATGCAAAGGTCGTTGCTCTTCTTCAACCTCAGATATTACATTATAAGAGTTAAGTCTTCTATTTCCACAACAGCACTGAAAAATTATTTACAGAAGCAGACTCAGACTGAAAGGGCATGGTTATTCTCAGCCTGACAGGCGTATGAATGGGGCTATCCATATGCTTCTCGGATCGGAACGATTGCTAAGACAAGCTGCTAGTCCCTGTCCCTGTCCCTTTCCCTCCCTTTCTTCTCTCTCTTTCTTTCCCCACCTTTTAACGGTAGCTTCTGCGAGCCTTTCTCCAAGGAAAATGTTTCCTTTGTCTCCTCTAGAATCAGACTTCACCACACTTCCCAACCATTATGCAACTTCTTGTATGGGAAGATCACCCCCACAAACTTGCTGGGAGTCAGGAATGTGAACCCTGTATTTTGTGGAATTAAGCTTTTAATAAAAGCAGAAGGTTTTTGTGCTAACCTTATGCCTGATAGTGCTCCCTCTTTGCGGTTCTCGGGTTGCATCTTCATAGAGTCTGTGGTCTTTCTTTACTTTCTTTCCGTAACTTTTAAAATGGTCCAGTTTTATCCCAATTAACCAGCAAATTACTTATGAGCTGCTTTGTCTGTTTTCACAATATTAGCCAATGATAATAAAATTTTGAATATGACTTTTCTATATTACTTCAACAATAGAGTTCAAGATAAAAATTAGTATACTGATGTTGCCTCATTTAAGTTTTGGATGTGCAGGTGTATTATAAATTAAAACAGCAACCATTAGTATTGCCATAGGGGCTACCAAGCTTTAATAAATGCGCATACAAACATATTTACACACCAGTGGTCTGTAAATCACAGCTGAATTTCTTTCCTGGGAAGACATACATCTATACCTACCTCTAAATTTCATACTGAAGGCATACACAAGATAACCAGAAGAGTGCTAAGACTGATACCAGCATTGTTTATGCATTTCTACAGCTTTATTTGGAAACACTAAAATCCTGTAATTTTTTTTTAACTAAAAAAGGAACTCATGATTTTTAGTGATGTCTGTGATACTGTTTGGGGTTTTTCTGACTGTTAATTATATTTTCAAAATGGCATTTTTTGTTCATATGGTGATTTTTTTATTGTTATTACTTCTGGGTGTTACACAGAGAATTATGTATTTGTCAGTGTTTGGGTAGATTGCCTTCAGAATATTTCAGATGCTCTTCTTCATTCTTCCTCAATTAAGAAAATTGAGAAAGCTCAAACTAGCTATTAGGATGCACTTCCAGGGCATTTCAGAGCGTGCCTTAGGTGAGAATAAAGTATTTTCATGTATATTTAGGACAGCCTTCATGCACCTATTTCGTATGTCTTCACTGTTGCTCTATTCATTTTGTTGTCCATGTGCTTCCCTCTTGAATTAAGAAATAGTTTTACAGTAAGATCAGGATAACTATTTCCATTTTTAAAATCTGAAGTGAATTGCAAATTTTGCTGAAGCAAATAGGTACATTTATTGTAATTTTAAAGAGCTTTTTGTTTGCATTGAGAGTAAAATTGTTTCAGCAACACAGACACGAAGGTAATCCTATGGTCTGCTGAACATACTGTGGGGAATAATGTATCCATAGTTATAAATATTAGGCTTTACTTTTATCACGAGGTTCTAGCAACATCATAAACAACAGGATTGAGTCTTGAATCATCTGTTCATGTCACTGGAAACCATAGATGGAATTATTGCCTTATTTTATGTGAATTTGCAGAGGGGTCCTTTTATATATGGATCATGATTAGTGCCTGTGAAGCTGCCAGAAGCCTCCTAGGGTTTGTTCTGCCATTTGTAACTGATTTCTTGTATATGTTTTTAATCTTGTTATTGCAAATTTATCTAGAGAAAATTTGGATAGGTGACTTGGTATAAACTGGAAAAACGAAAGCCATCACCGTGCTTTAGATTTCCCTCTGGCAGAACACAGAAACTCCGTAATGATGGTTTAAGCTGTTTAAAGCTCTTTGTTTGCCTTTTTAAAGCACTCTTACAAATATGTAACGTGGCATTGCACCGCACACGTAAACGTTACCTGTTTTGGTCTTTCGATGACAGCACTGACATACAGTGCTTCCCTCTAGAGACAGGTGACGCTCTGAACTGAAGTGTAATTCAGAGAAAGAGCCTTGAATCTTACCTTTGTCTTCATTCAGATATTTTTTCGTATATCCTGAATCTGCTAAAGTAAACTATCAACATACTAAGAATAGCCTTTCTGATGAGACATTGGCACTTCCAGTTCTTATCATAGACTCTAGTTAACTTGCAGCTTTCACAAATCATCTGTGCATGGCTGTAGGAATAACCAAAACTTTCCAGCATCCTTGAGCGCCCCAGTTAGCTCCCCAGTTACATGCCTGTGTGTTGTGAGTCTCTTGTGCTTCCCAGGGGCACTTGAGAACAGCTGGAGCCTTTGCTCCACTCTCCACTTCTTGCATGTTTTGCCAAGGGCAATGGAGAGAAATGAGGAGAAACAAAATTGTGGTTTCTTATTGGTGTGCCTTTATGGCAGCAGTCACTCAGGTAACAAGACAGCAAGGAAAGAAATTCCTGGGATGCCTCCAACGCACAGGACTTTGTGTCAGTCATGGCATTGGGTACATGCCACATTGTGCAAGATAATCATGTAGGGACCACCTCTCCTGTGGCATTTATGCATTCAAACATAACCATAGTTCAGAAGGAGGAAAAGTTCCCTCAATACGTTAGAAAGTTGACCTTACACACAGCTATCTCCCATTGTCTGTAATAATGGCACTTTTTGACTTTTCTTGATGAGGATTTGTTATGTGATGGGAAACTTGAGTGCATTTGGAGCTTGTCTGTCTTCTCTGTTTCTCTTACAGTTGCATTTCATCCACACTCTAGTTCTGTTAAGGCAAAACTTGCTCTTCCCAGGCTCCTTTCACTAATAGGTCTTGAGATGGCTGGGAGCTTTTAAGGTCCTGTTGCTGTAGGCAGAAAGCCATTGCAGGGATTAGATGCACCATAGGACTCTGCAGATAATTGCTGTGTTACAGCGTGGTAGAGAGGACAAAGGAGGTATTTCTCTGTGTCTTGGGCCACAGAGCGTCTGCTGTGACAGCCGCCTACACAGTGGCTGAATTCACTCACAAACTCGGGTAGAAAACAACTCTTACGGAAGGATTTTTCTTTCCACGTTTTAGCCCATAATTTCTAGGTTAAAACAGATTTTCCCCAGGCTCACTGCTCTGGCCATATTGTTATGTTATGTGAGAATGGTATCCTTTCTGTTACAGTCACAAGCCTGCATTAGAAGAAGCCTCAGATCAGTGGTGTTACATCAAGAATGCAATTGCCCAAGCTGAACACTATGCTGTGAATTATCACTTATGCAGTTCCATACTGTGGCCATACTGAGTTTATCTTGACTCCTAAGCAAAGGTGTGCTTGCTCGTCACCATGAGGACTTTGCCCTCCTCAAGCCCCTATTCACCTAAATTCATAATGGTGGTATTAGATACAGTGTTCAGTGAATGAGTTGAAGTGGACCTATGTGCTTTTGAGGTAAGTCATGCAAAGCCCCTTCTGCTTTAACTTTTAAAAGGCCTAATTTTGTTACGTTCATTCAGTTGGAAACTGTTCCTGGATTAGAATACTTGCATCTATGAGTTAAGGTAGTGAAATCAATATAAGGAAGGGGGAGGAAGATCTTGCTCAGAATACTCTGTCAGAAGACCAACAGTAATTTGTTTGAGGGCTTCTTAAAAGTTCTGTTCATGTAACCTCCCTTTTTAATTTAATTCTTAATTAAAATCATTATTCTGTAGCATATCTAACAAGCTATTTAGCAGGAGAAAAAAATGTTTGTGCCTTTAATAATTTTGCAGACTCACAGAAATGTAGTTATCAGAAGAAAGATATTCCTTCTTGGATAATATGTCTGAATAGTCTTTTGTAACTTTTAAAAATAATATTGTTTTAATTATCATAGTAATATGTTACTATTGCTGATACAGCAATTTAAAATGATTGCTTTATACTTCACTACTTAGTACACTGTGAACTCATCAAAAATTAAAAAATTTTGTATAATGCAGAATCTCTTGGATATTTCAGCCTACCATTTAGTGAGCTTTTGAACCTTTATTCTTTCTTCAGTGAACACTGCTAGCTGGATCCGACCTAAATATTCAAAATACCAAGTCTATCTTAACTCACCTGTTTGTCTTAAATTAAGCTCTTGCCTTCCCTGACATCAGCTTGTCTGCATTCCTAAAGCCATATAGTGGTAGTAGAAGCACTGTCAAACTTAACAGTGCCTGTTTATATTTAGCCTTGAACTGCAGTATATGAACTGGAGAATATCCTCAGCAGTGGAATAGCTGCAGACAGCCTGATTTTGATGCTGCTTTCTTTTTAACTTTCAGGACATGCTGAAATAAGAATAATATCTAGTTCCTATATAAACCTTTGAGCCATAAATATTAAAATGTTTTACAGACAGAGGCTTTAATTATTCTAATCTGAGGTGTTGAGAATTGAATAGAGATTTTTAAGATCTTGCAGTGACAAGTGCCTAAGCCAGAAATTGAGCCCAGATTTCAAAATCCCCAGTGCAGTGGTCTTTCTACTAAGCCACATCATCTATGAGAAAAATACCTATTTACTTTGACTTTAGCTAAAGGGGGCAAGTGAGAAAATAGAGTGTTGTTGATTTCAAGTTTCTGTTATGTTGTCTTTCTGTCTTTTTTTTTTTTTTTTTCCTGATTTGTCTCTACATTTGACCATTGAGATCTACCCAAGAAGTCCTCACAGGAGTGTTTGCACCATTTAGCACTGTTGTGTTCAGATTTCTGAAGGTCCAGCTCATCGAGTAGGTTGCCTTTAGGTAGGCTAAGGGGTGGTTTAACTGCACCTTGGCTACTACATTGTAAATACAGAGTAGTTTACTGCTCTTCCATGGAGCAGTAAGTTGCTCTCTATAAAGACACTTTCCAGAAAGTAGCAAACATAATCTAAGTTAATTATCTACTTTATCTTGAGATAATTTGCTCCTGTAACCTGACCCAGTTCAGCTTAAACCATACAGTTTTGACTAACGCCTCAGTACTCAGTTCTTCACCAGGTATGACTAGATACATTAACTGTGTCACTTGAACCAGGTGCTAGTGTAAAGATGAAAGGCAATGGAGAAAAATGTCAAAATAACAACACAAGGCAAATTCAAATAAGAGTGTATCTTTCAAGCAAGATTCAAATAATTTGCTCAACAAATAAGAACTTTCAAATAAGTTCTACAGTCTGAACATAGGATATCTCCAAGTTAGTTTAACAAAGTAACTTTTAGTAACTTTCAAAGTACAACATGAACAATTAATGTTTAGAAAGCCCCACTAATGCCTATTTTCTGTTTTTTTCAGATTAACTGTTAGAATGGAGTTCTGAGTATCATAATCCCATTTACAAGTCAATAAAAATATTTGGTCCTACAAATATAACTTATTTGAAAATACAGTTCTGCTACTGGCAGACTTGCATAATCATGAAGCAGAGACTTATTTATTGAGAAACTTCTAGCTTAAGAAGGTTATACATTATATGAATATTTCTAGAGCTTGTGTATATCTGTATACTAAATCCAGCACACCATTTTTGTATGCATGTAAATTGCTGAAGAGAAAAATAAGCATCATCATAATTCAAAATTCTAACAGGCGACTCTTCAGCCATTTTACAAATGCAAAAGCAGTAGCTTTTCCATTGTTGCCATCTCTTAAGGTTGAATTTTGAATTACAAATACGAGCTTACATGTACTGTCACATAAATACCAATTTTAATGCTTAAAATATCTATGTGTTGTTTCTGTCTTTCTGAATACTACCTATTTTCTGAAATGAAACTATCAAAAACTTTAGTTAAATTTTTAAATAAGGGCAGCTCCATGCCTATTCTGGGACAGAAAGCTCTGGGAGCTGTTGGTTTCGAGCTCTTGTAGACTCTCCTTGCTTTTAACAAATGTTTGTTAACTTAGCCTTTCAGTTCCCCTGAGGGGTCGGGCTCATTTGTTAAATTGCGTTTCTATAGATGGGGAAACTGAGGCCCTGAAATCAATAGCTATTTGCCTAACTCGAAGGAATACCTAAATAACTGTTTCTATGCATAATTTAATGGTTTTCCAAAAGAAATACTTGTTACATAGCTTGGAAAAACAATATTCTGTCTTTTCTAGTCCTGCATTTTAAATCTGTCTTCCTCATTTTGTTAGTGAAAAGCACCCTTAAAGATGAATACCTGAACACTGCTCAAATTGCAAAATGCTAGTCAATATCCTGAATTCTTTACTTTCATGATCATGATACAGACAGGGGAAAGGCTGTGGTCAGAAACCTCTGTGCCTGGAAGAAAACTGTAATGTATAACAGATGTCAGCAATTTATAAATTCAAATTAGACTAATATATAAATAGCCACTTTATAGCACTTGCTTTTTATTACTTCATGTATGACCTTTTTCAGAGCAGCAATTATTTTCCATTAGTTTAGTTCAATTGGAAAAAACAGTGCTTAATGGACTTTGAATCCTGGGTCACTAGTGATAGAATGAGACAGTTTTCAGCTTTCTGTAACTGCTGTCACATGCAGCCCCATAATTTGCCACACCAGCTTATTTTCTGGTGGACTTTTACTAGTCACCTCTTCTATGTTTTCCTTGAACTGCGTGATAAAATTGTGATCCAGAGCTCCTGAAGGGTCTGCGAAAGTGGTTTTTGTCTCAACAATAAAGCAGCAGCCCATATTTGACCTCTGAAACCGTAATCTAGTCCTTTGTTCAAGTTTCCAGGTACTTTAACAACCTCCCATAACCTCCACTTTCCTGAATATTTGGTAGCTGCTTTGTGTTCTTCCATGTCAGTTATGGTTTTGACAGAAATGCAGACGCTCTTAAGTCCATCTGACAGGACCAAATTTAGCAGAGGGGAAAGAAGCAGAAGGACAACTAAAAATGCAAAGTGACCTGTAGCAATTAAAGCAGGGAAGGCTGCAGGCAATGTAGGGAATATAGTCCTAAAATTTTTTAATCTCTATGACTAGAGACAGTAAATAACACACGCTGAAGACCATGTGTGGTATAATGGGTGACTTAACTAACCTGTGATACATTATGCAAAAGCAAGTTTATTTTCATCTTTTCTTATTAATACTGTGGTTGCATTCCTTTGTCAACTCTTTTTGTCAGTAGTATCATATATCTCAGTATTTGAGGCCTCCATTAAAGTCCCAGATAAATGCATTTTTATGGGAATCTTAAGACTCTGACAAGCCTTTGGAGGACAAAGAGTATTAGTTTGAAGCGTTAGTTTTTTCCTGCCTGTTCCGCTTGCTCCTCTGCTGGAAGTTTCCTTCCTTGTGGTTAATGTGTCAGAAGCAAATATGGGCTGGTTTCTTTTCTGTATTTCATGCTAAAGTAGAACAGTGTAAATTCACTTCATGAGCAGACGTGTTTGCTTGAATTTGCTTTTTACAGGGAATGGTGTAGCAAAGAGGTGGAATTTAAGACTGGTGACAAATAACTTCCTCAGCTGTCACAGGAAGATTCAGTAAAATCTGCCAGAGGGGTGTTGGGGAGGGACCAATTTGGAGCAGAGTTCTTTAAGTAGTTTTCCAGATACTGTGATATGGCAGGAAGAAAAGCTTGAATTTATAACCCTCCAAAGTCAATATATACCCCAATTGTAGGTACTTTTCAACTCTTTTAGTGTTTAAAGGAGTTATGCATAATTATTGATTGGGAAAGTTAATCAACAAGAAATTCCTTTCGTACAAGGTAACCTAATACACAGAAAAACAAAACTAACCTTATATATATAATTTCTGTCAGTGCTAATATCACTGTAAATTAAAACATCCAAAACTTGATGAGATATCCTCATAACAAAGGAGAAGTTTGTATTTTGTTCTTTTAAGGAAGTCTGAATAAGGTACTATTCTCGTATGAGCTACCTTGAGAAAGGAGTCAGAGTTCAGTGTTGCAGCTAGTATTTTAAAACCCAATTTATCAGTTGCTTATTGTATAGAAAGATGGTTGTTTAGACTGGTGGGTGAAAAAAGCACTTTCCTTCAGTCAGTAGCTCGTAACTCCTCGAGCTTGTGTTAAGCTCCTGGAAAGGTCTCAAGGATGTGCTTAACCTAAGGAAGGTTAAAGGTTGTATCCGGACTGACTCAGAAGAACATAGGAGGTTCTTTGGGGAAAAGGATCTTATCACAAATTAAACAGAAGATCTTCTCAACTTTGCGCTACTTCCCTTTCATTTGCTGTTGTGTTTTGTAGCAGTGCCTAATGGTGCAGCAGGAAAGACAGAATCTGCTGTTCCCGTGTGACACATACATTTTAACGTTCAAAGTCTCTTCTCTCAGTTGATACAGAGAATCCGATTCATTTATCAGCCTTACGCATTTGAGACTTATTTGTCTAAACTGATCTCACTCTACATCATTTGGTTAAGGTTGATTGCACATATCAGATTAGAAGGAATGTTAAATATTCTTTTTAGATAAGTAACATTGATTGGTGGCATTTTCTCTTTTACCGAGATTTATATCACCATGGAGTCCTGTCACTTGAGTTCAATAAAAGTCTGTCTTAAATCCCCAATTTAGCTAGCACCACTGTATATAACTGCTCTGAATTAATGTGAATTGTCAGTAGCAATAGGCCACAGTGATAACCAGAACACCCTGCTACATCTTATTCTGACTGATCTGTGAAACAGCATTGCCCATTTATTTTTTTCCAGAACATAATGAATAGTCTCTGTGCTTCTGCTGTCTTGGCAGGTATTGAGCAGCTGAAGCCTTCACTAATTTACACCATTTTTTAATCTTTTTCCAGTTGACTTTTGGGGCAACTTAAGAAACTGTACCATGAAACATAAGGAGCTCAGAGATGCTAATGTGTGGCATGACAGTCAGAGCAAAGAGTTTATCAGAATAAGTTTCCCCGTTGTTTGCTTTGGAGGGTAGCACATACCTGCTTCCCCTGCAAGAGGCATGCTTTGCCATTCATATTAATGACAATCACCACAAAGTGATTGTGGCACTTACTGTACAAAAAGACATACACTGTATTAGTGTATAAAGAAAGCAGTGTGCTCTACTGGCATTTCATAGATGTATTCCAGACACTTCCATTCAGAGAAAATTGGCCAGAAATTTTTTTCCCCCACCAGAACTTCTAAAAGTTTATAGTGTTCTCCCGGGCTCCCGTTTTTTGCCCGCGGAGTGGAACCATGTTTAAAGTAACATCTTTAAAGCCACTTCCCCTTTCCACGACCTGTTCGTAGTGCATGGTCAGACTACGTCTGTTGTTCCCATGAATATTGTCAATCCTGTGGAAATGCCTTCCATAACTATGAAGCAGCCCCCTGCACCGTCACTTAGTGTGTCTGGAAGTTTCTTTATTGACACTTTATTACCAAAAACTTTCATGTGCAGCGAGCACGGTACTGTTGCTTGGGAAGTGTGTGGAGGAAGGGTGCCAGGGGCCACAGGAGCAAGTCCTCAGACCTTCAGCTTCCTCCACGTTGCCTGAGGCTTCCCAAATATGAGCAGCATCTGGGCTGTAGACTGCATGAAATGGCCTGGAAGTCTGCTTCCTCTGCTTCCTCCTGAGGGGTGCTGCAGAGGGGGGTACCCATCCCACTGAACGATGAGAATGTGCGCCTGTGTATCATGTCAGGCGGTAACGGTGTCTGATGACTGAACCGCTGTTGGACCTCTGATAGGAAGGGACCATAATGGCACTGTAAAGCACTCGGGAACAACTCCAGAAAAAGGGTTAGATGCCTGTGATAGATTCGACTGAAAGGGACAGTATAGGCAACTCTAATTTGCCTCAAGGATAGTTCTGATCCAAGCCTGAGTTTGGGAATCATACAGAGATGGGCACTTTATTTGCCGTCTTGCCACAGTAATTCTTAATTTGTGCTGAGAGGTATTTATCACTGCATTTTATTTCTTGTTGATTTACATATTCTCTGAAGTTCCTGGGGTGACGTTGGGATAAATTGTCACTGCCATAAGTGTGAAGTGAAAAGTATATGTCTGCACTCCTTTATTTTTCGTTTCTCAGTTAGATGTATGCTACCTTCATGCAAAAGAAAGAAAACCTTAAGAACACATGCTTGTCTGTCTTTCAAACTCTCTAGAATTAGCTTGTCATGAAATGTAAAACTAATGTGTAGTTGTAAAAACCACTGCCAGCATTTTTCTCACTACTGGCTGATGGCTAAGTGGATTTAGAAATGAAAGGGGTTATTATAAGGTGATTACTGAATAGCTAGGTATGTCATTTTAAACAAGCAGCTAAAATCTGTTGCAGATTCAGGATGTAGTCTTGTTTGTATCACTCATAGTTAAAATCTGATTTTGATTGTGGAGGAGTAATCATGTAATGTAGGTAATTTGACAAAAACATATCAAGTGATGTTTTTCTTTCATTCCTTATTTAAATATATTAGAATTTAAATGACTCACCATCTAAAGTATACCTATAAAAAGACAGCAACATAAAGAAATATTAGAATCAATTTGTGTTGGCTCAGATTTAAATTTTACTATAGAGTGAAAAGTTCATATCAGCTCTCTCAAGAAAGTAAACCCTGTATAGAAAATGACACATAAAAAATACTACTGACTTTAAAAGGATATTATTGATGATTATACCAATATTTTGCAACTGTGAATTTCAGCCTGGAAGACATATGCCTCATGGTATATGTATAGCCCTGAATTGGAAAAGAGATGAAAAAGTTAAGGAAACTGTCTTATGCAGGATTATATCACTCATTTATGTGTTTGTGATAAAATATTACTAAAAGCCTAATTCCAGTGCCTCATCTGGTTTCAATCACCAACTGTACTCTGTTATTTTTAAGTGGTGAGCTGATCGCTTGTATGCTTGTTAGAATGTGTTTCTAGTGGGTCTTCTAGTCAATTATAATTGACTAAATATCTTGGTTGTCTCACAAGAATGATCCTTCCTGGAAAAAGTAGATCTCTGTTATATCTCACAGCTGAATTTGAGGAGAAGTAAGAGGATTCAAGCTGGCTCATTTTAAGCATTTTGCCTGCTCATTTTACTGCCGTGAGCTATGAGTATGTATTTTATCATTTTCTGAGCTCCCAGGTTTTGGGCTAAGCAGTTCTGGCCACAAATCAAAGGCAAATCTGTTGACTATTACGTATTAATGGCTTAGAAATAAGAAATGAGAATTAAGGTTCCACTGATTTTGCTGATGCTCTGTAACCTTTGGCAGATAATTCAATCATGTTGAGCTTCAGTTTCTTTGTATATAAACCAGGAGAAAAGCTGTCATACCTCATACAGATGTGTAAAGTTTAACTATACTGTACTTGCGAAGTATACGATAAAATAAAATCAGTGGAAGCACGAGAAAAGAGATGTTATTTGCATCTTGCTCCACATTGAAGAATGCCTGTGTTAGCATCAGTTCCTGCAATCTTATTGGCAACAGGATAATATGAGAGATGCTAGCTTTTCTGTTTTCTGCAGCAGACTGCTGGCATCTCTGGCAGGAAAAAAGAAGGCTGAGTATGAGCTCATGCTATATGTGAGAATCACATGGTTCCCAGATGACAGGAAGTGGTTTGGTCCAGAACCAAAAACTATTTGTGATGGGGTTGATCTGAAACATGTTTTTTTAGTTGTTAATTCTTGTCCTATTGATGTTTTTTATGTTGTGACACTGTGGATGCTGATCATGTTAGCAGAGGTGTTGGGGGAAATTTATGCAGGAGGCTTACTTCTGCCTCTCAATTTTCTTGAAGTCTGGAATAACTTGGAAGGGTGCAGAAGGTATCCCCACAGGCCACTGCTCAAGGCTCATGTCATCCTGCTACCTTCAGGGTACGCACATCCATCTGTTTGTCTTCCTTCACTGGCATTTTGACTGTGGAAGACATGTACCATAGAATATAATTAAAATGAAGCCATTTTTCCAGAAGTCTCTCAAAGAAAAACAGACATATTCCAGTTTTCAGCTACTAGTTATATATATCTGATTATTCCTGTCTTCTCTGGAGAGCAGGTGACTATCGTTTCTGTTTTGCTGCCTCAGAGTTCTTTCTTACGTTAGCTCTGAAGGGCACGCATCCCCACATTTTTTAAAGTGTCAGGGAGTACTTTTGGAGACTGATGGAAGTTGCTGCTCTGCTGTGGGAGGCATGTCTTTTGGAAATGTTATGTAGCAACTCTCAGTGAAAGATTGGTAAGAGTTTTAAATACTCTGACTTGAAATCTTTCCAGGAGATGCTGAGGATCTTCTGCAGTCATTTACTTTTCCACAGATTAATCTTCTTGGTAATTATTGCTGTTAATTTCTGCAGCTGAAAGAAAGCAGAGGTATGCCAGATTAAACTGGTTTTTCAATTTTTTTTTTCAAATTTATAGTTGTTCTTGGCTGCTTTTAGCATTTATTGCTTGCTGTCACCACACACTGTGTTCTTAGATAAGTAAAATGACTGACTTCTAATGCGTCCCTCTTTACTCTAGGGGTTGTTTCTGGATTGTCAACAGCTTTGTGTACACTAATAGCTTAGTCTTTGATTTGATTTTAAAATGTTTGGACTCAGCAGGACAACGACATCAGCAAAATCATATTAGGGTGTTGATTTTGCTGTTTCTTTTAGTCATTTGTCCCTATGTTTCTTTGGTTACCTCAGTGATTCCTTTCTTTTGTAACCCAAATAATAGGCAGTGTGAACAATAATGAGGGTAAGGTACCCATTTTCTTTCTCCAGTCATCCCTGCAAATCATTGTGTTTCTATTGACCTACATGAAAATCTGTTAATCTGTTACATTACACCACCCAAAACCTTGCCCACTGTTTCTTGCCTCACTGCCCTCTGCGGTTTTTGGTAAATTGGAAGGTGAAAAACCCTGATCCGTTACCAGCTTGGACAAATCACATGGTATTTTGAGCAAAGAAAAGCTCTTTTTGAGCTTCAGTCTGTTGTTGAACTCGCACAAAGAATAATTGCAGTATAAAAATCAGTCCCATCATAGCTGAATATGATCTTGCACAAAACTGTTAAACCAAATGTGTAAACATCAGATTCTTTGCAGTCATGTATAGATTGGATATAATCAAGTAAGAGGAGCTGAACAGGTGAAATATTTTACCTAATTTCTTGTTTGGTGTTGACTCTAGATGTAAAAATCCTGAGATTTGTTTTTTAAAAACAAGACAAAACAGACTTTGCTGGCTCATGAGGCATACAGTCTGTTCCCATATAGATGAAATAATATTTCATTACCTCATGATTCATGCTGCTGAGGCATAACACAACAGTTAGGATGACAAGCAACAGAATATCAGTTTATCTGGAGACCTGCAGAGTAAGTAGAGAAGTTTAGCCTTATAACCTCTGTAGGTAGGGTTTTACCAAGTAAGGAGAAATATGGTTGAAATACGGTGTGCATAAATATGTGTAAAGTCAGAAATATGATCTCCATTGTTAGAAAATGTTAAATGTTTAATAGTTTAGTTCCTCTGCAGGGAAGAGTGAACTTTGCATGTCTCCTTCTCAGCTGTTCTGTTTTGCTTTTCCTTGGAAGGTATTTCCCATTCAGTAAAGTGAATCCGATGTAGCCCTGATTCAGCATGCAGAATCAAGCCTGAAGTGTGTATCTGCTTATGGTCTCCATTGCCATAGTATGCAAGTTCCTTACTCAATTGTACGTAACGCCCTCTGATACTGAACCTAGACTACTCAGAGGAATACTCCATCATTTCCCTCAGAGGGATTTGATGTGAAGAGATGTTAAGTGATTCATACAAGACTGCTTAGAAAAACTGTGACAAAGCCAGGAATTCCTCAGTCTCATTATTTATCATTAATTAAATTTTGTGTTTAAAATAGCTTTATGTATATGATAATATGTTTTTAGATAAGATAATATCTTAAATTTCAGGGGATTCTGTTTTCATCTTAAATTGTTATATTTTCTTATCCTGATGATCCTTTCCTTTCTGTGAAAGGATAATAGAGTCCAATTTGAAATTTAAATCATGAGAGTTGCTACAGGGCTAATCCATGTTAATATTTTACCTAAAGAGGAAATAAGTTCTTGATTCCTATGGCTCAGATGTCTTCTAAATGTTACCTAACACATGTCAGATCTCTGCTGCTACTAAAATATCATGGAGTAGCAGAAAATCACCGTGCCATTCCTTTCTTAGGCTCTTATTTCCATAGGTCTGTGCAGTCGATGGTGAACAGAAAAGACAAAACTTCCAGTGCGAGTTTTCATTCTCAGCCCAAGATTTGATGATCAATGACAGGATGCTAAAATTATACCTAAAAGTCGCTCTGTGATTGTGAAATTGAGTTTTGAAAAAGCATTGTACTTGTAGTAAGAGGTAAAGCGCGAAGTTCCAGAGAAATGAGCTGCAAATTGAAGCTGCGATGGAAATTGCTCCTACCTGTCAGTCTCTGCTCCGTGTTCTCAGCAAAACAGGGCTGAACAGAGAAGAAGTGAGATCACCGATTAAATGGGATGCTGAAATGCCAGCAGCTACAGCAGGACTTGCCGGTCCCTCAGGTCAGAGCTGCGGCTGTCAGGCTTCGCTGCTGGATACCCGGCTGAGTTGGCAGAACGAGCGCAGCACGAAAAGTGCTGCAGGCACCATCAGGGGAATCAGTACGAGCTACCTGGCTGAGCCACAGGCATGGTGCTCCTTTGGGAAGAAATCCTCTTCTCTTTAAGAATTGGTAGGCCCTGTTTTTCCAGTTTACCTCGTGATTCATGCCGGCGAAGCAACACATAAGAGCTAGAATACTGAGAGCAGCAGAATATCAGGTTAGCCAGAGAAGTGCAGAGCAAGCAGAGAGGCTTTATACCCTTTCTGCAGGTGGGGTTTTACCAAGTAAGGTGAAAACAAAGCATCATCAAGCAGTTGTCATTGTATGAGGTGTATGTATTGCATATAATATAATAGGTATGAAATGTTAATCTCCATTTACCAGTATTGTATTTGCCTTCTGCTCTAAAAAATGTGATTTCAGTTGTCATTAGCACTCTGAAATGACATTTTTCTGCAGAGTTACCACTTACCTTGCCTGATGCAAGGTAACAATGATAGACTATTGCTAGGACAACAACTTTCAAGTACTGCATGAACTGTTAACACAGGTCTGATAGCCTTCTATGATGGAATGACTGGCTGGGTAGATGAGGGGAGAGCAGTGGATGTTGTCTACCTTGACTTCAGCAAGGCTTTTGACACTGTCTCCCATAGCATCCTCATAGACAAGCTCAGGAAGTGTGGGTTAGATGAGTGGACAGTGAGGTGGATCGAGAACTGGCTGAATGGCAGAGCTCAGAGAGTTGTGATCAGTGGCACAGAGTCTAGCTGGAGGCCTGTAGCTAGCGGTGTCCCCCAGGGGTCAGTACTGGGTCCAGTCTTGTTCAACTTCTTCATCAATGACCTGGATGAAGGGACAGAGTGCACCCTCAGCAAGTTTGCTGATGATACAAAACTGGGAGGAGTGGCCGATACACCAGAGGGCTGTGCTGCCGTTCAGAGAGACCTGGACAGGCTGGAGAGGTGGGCAGAGAGGAACCTCATGAAGTTCAACAAAGGCAAGTGCAGGGTCCTGCACCTAGGGAGGAATAACCCCATGCAGCAGTACAGGTTGGGGGTTGACCTGCTGGAAAGCAGCTCTGCGGAGAAGGACCTGGGAGTGCTGGTGGACACCAAGTTAAGCATGAGGCAGCAATGTGCCCTTGTGGCCAAGAAGGCCAATGGTGTCCTGGGGTGCATCAGGAAGAGTGTTGCCAGCAGGTGGAGGGAAGTGATCCTCCCCCTCTACTCAGCCCTGGTGAGGCCACATCTGGAGTACTGCGTCCAGTTCTGGGCTCCCCAGTACAAGAGGGTTGTGGCCCTACTGGAGCAAGTCCAGCGAAGGGCTACAAAGATGATTAGGGGACTGGAGCATCTCTCTTATGAGGAAAGGCTGAGAGAGCTTGGCCTGTTTAGCTTGGAGAAGAGAAGGCTGAGAGGAGATCTTATCAATGTGTACAAGTATCTGAAGGGAGGGTGTCGAGAGGATGGGACCAGACTCTTTTCAGTGGTGCCCAGCGACAGGACGCGAGGCAATGGGCACAAACTGAAACACAGACGCTTCCATTTGAACATGAGGAAAAACTTCTTCACTGTGAGTGTGACAGCGCACTGGAAGAGGTTGCCCAGAGAGGTTGTGGAGTCTCCTTCTCTGGAGATATTCAAAACCCGCCTGGATGCAATCCTGTGCAATGTGCTCTAGGTGACCCTGCTTGAGCAGGGGGGTTGGACTAGATGATCTCCAGAGGTCCCTTCCAACCTCAGCGATTCTGTGATTCTGTGATTCTGTCTCATGAGCACAAGAACAATATCTTTATAGCATGTTTCTTTCACTTAAATTTAGGAGTGTACCCATAAGAAAGTATGAGGGTAAAACAATCCTGCACAAAATAAAATCAACTAAATGAAGTCTTCATGCTGTGGTAGTTAATTCAGCTTTCCCTTTTAAGTACTAGTTTTTGAATTCATTAGCCATAATTCTTCCAGTCTTATTGAACAGTTTTCATTCCCCAAGTATCCTGTGTCCTTCATGATGAAGAATATATACTTTCCTGCAAATTGGATGCACTGTGCACTCAGAACCATCTCACAGTAAGCAGGTCTTTTGGGGTATACAAAGACACCTCCCGAGAAGCTCAGTGATAGGTGATCAAATGGGAACTCCTTTCATCCCTTTTGTTACAGTATGTATCTTTTGTTACTGTTATTTTTCATGACTGTCTTGAACCACATCTTTTTAATCCAAAAATTCCATTAGCCTCTTTTTCTGGTTTAAAGTGAATGTGTTTCCCATCATTGTTTTCAAGCTTACTCTGTGGGTTATCTTACTCTAACCAGAAACTGCCATGTATTTGGAGCAAACGTGTCTGTTATGACTGAGCACTCTGCTAAACAGAGCAGATTAGAAGTTCTGAAACCTGTAGCAAAGGAGAATGACAGGAATAGTGTGAAAGGAGGCAGACTGACAGTAATTTAAATAAAAAAGTTTGCCACCTCTAGACACTGGTATCTTCAGGCCTATAATGAAGCCATGTCTGGTAAATAAGAGAAGCATGATATTGGAAAGAAAAATAAAATAAAACAAATAAAACAGTGGTAATTCAGGAATTAGTTTTATTTGATGAAAGAAATAATAAAGCGTAGTCTATTCCATTAACAAGCTCCATTTTTGAGACTTTAAAAGAGAGATTGAGGAAACAAAATGGTAAATTCTTTAGAGTACAGGCCAATATCTTCAATCTTCAAAAGCTCTTTGATGGATAGATATCTTTGGGATATTCAGCCTGGCTTTATCAATAGACATCCCCCATAGACCAGCAGTTATCTCACCTGGTACATATAAGATCCTGCTTTATTTTCCAGCATTATATGTTTTTCTTTGCCCTGTCCCAGTATCTTATTTTTTCTTTTCTCTCCCTTTCTCCTTTCCACTCAGTGCTGAAATTGGTCCCCACTACACTTATCCTCCAAAGGGATCGTTATGACCTCTTAGTTGCATAATCTGTGAATGAACGGTAATAAAAACAGATGTGAACTGTCTAGTTATCTGATATTCTAGATTAGAGAATCAAGTCAGGAGTCAAAGCAACCAGGATATTTGCACTGTCTGATGAGCTGTATCCTGGGAATATCAACACAAGCTGTGTGGTCCCACCTTTTACAGTTCAATCTCTTTTTCTTTTCCCCTTGTCCGTTTTGTTAGAAGTGTGAAACTAACTGTCATTCTCACAGCAATGACTTCAAGATTTAACCTGAGAGCTAACTTGTACTTTTAACTAAGAAAGATTACGTGACATAAGAATATCCTTCTCCTGGGCAGAAATCTTGGATAGGTGTTAATCCCTTTTTTTTTTTTTTATATAGCCACTTGATTTCTGTTTTAAAATGTTTTATGTTAGTTTTATGTCTCTAAAGAAGATTTTTCAGCTCTGCTCTGAGTTTTCTGATGAGCCTACTCTGAACCTAAGCAGGCTGATCCTTATTCTTGCCACTGTGAACTTAATTTCCTTCATTTTCTAGTCCCATTTAGCCCATCCAGATAACAATGCAGTTCCAAAATATTGATTAAAAGATCTTTGCTATTTATAGTCTCACCTGAAAGAAAAAAATGCTTAGAATAGAAAACAAAAAAGGAAAGCACCTTTTTCATGAGATTCCTGTCCGAATTATGCAGAAGTAAATGCTTAAGGAAGATATGAAACTCTCAGGACTTGCCAGTCTTTGAGATTTGCTTCTCATTAATCTTAACTGTTGTAGCAGTAGGAAATATCCCAATGATCAGGATTCTTAGCTGGGGTATCTGAGTTGGGAAGTAGGTAAATGGCTATGTACTAATTTATCAGTAGGAGGTGAGGACTTGGCAGTATCATGTGAGGAGATTTTTTACCAGTCAGTCTAGTCACTAGAAGAAAGACAAAGAATAGATCTGTTATTGAATTTGCTTTACTCTGCTGTCTGGTCACCAGTTGGCAAATATTCTACATTGCTGATCAATGCTGTGTCAGGTGGTGGCAATTAATTAAAAAAAAAAAAAGCCAGAGTATTCAAAGGGGAAGAAGATATACCCTGCTTTGTAGGTGTTACAGAGAACAAGCAATTTCTTAACACCTTTTCTTCAAGGAGTTAAGATGAATAACATCTTTGAACGAATATTTTAAGCATGCAGGGATTTTATTAAAAAATAAAAAGATGAAATCCAGTGTAAATTGTTCAGAACATTTCAAGTGAAGACATGTTGATTAATAAACATAAAAGAGGGAAGATGCATATTAATGTGTTTACGTTTAAGAGGCTTCTAGCTCATTAAAAGTCCTCTGAGCATTTAACTAGTGAAGCAGTGGATAAAACCAGACATTGCCTTTAATCTTGTCGAGGGCTCCAGCACAAAAAAAACAGATTATTGCTAAATATGTATAATAGCTCTACTAATGACAGTGTTTTGAAAATGTGGGGCACACGCCAACTCAGCAGTTATGCTGTATTATGGTGGAAACCTGGGTTCACCTTTCCCAACTCGACTGCAGGGAGCAGCAGGAATGGAGGGAATTTAGCTTCCCTCAGCAGCAATCTTTGGACAGTTAAGTTGAGAAAAATTTCTTGTTTATAGATCACGGTATGTTCCCGGGTATGATTTTGTTAGCTGTGAACTATTACTCATTATCAGCTGGGAGGTCTCTAGGAAGACTCAGCTGCAGTAAAGATATCAACTGAGATGGTTTTTGTCTGTGTTTCTTTGGATTCTGTACTAAACCACTATTACAAAGTGAGGTGTTAGGCTGTTTTGGATGTGGTAAAAAGCAAGATACTAAGAGCTAGTGTTTGTGGGGAAAAAGAACCTACAGACTATTTTAAAGAAATCGGAATATTAACTTCATGTCCTGGCAAAACAGAGATTGATTAATTGTGTTCAGTCTAAGCTGAAAATAAATCAGAAACAGCTGAAGAAGAAGCTAATATTTTTCTCTGTATAAACAGTCCTGGGAGAAACTAACCATATATGTGAAAATTTTCCTCTAAAATTACCTTATATTTTTAGATACTTCTTTTGCTTGAATGAGGTGGAGTTTTTTGCTCTAAAACTGTTAATTTGTAAACAGAATTGGACATAGTTATTCTTTGCAAATAATTGATAGCATCATTTAAACTGAGTTGTACAGTTTGAGTTTAGTGATAAAAACTTTCTGGTTTCTCTTAATTTTTTTTTTATCAAAGACACTTCTCTCCTTTTCTTGGTGTTTTTTTTTTTCTGATTTTTCATGAGACCTGTGCTTTTATTTTCATTTGCAATATGGGAGATAAAGGAATGAACTTCAGTTTCTACTGATATGTTGTATTTACAGAATCATATAATTTGTTATTACTAATATTACTTCTGATATAATTTAATAAGCATAAATATGATACCAGAATTATGTTGGTAATTTTACAGATCCAATGCGTGGACCACGGAAACTAGAGGTTGTGGAGATCAAATCTAGACAAATCACTGTTTGCTGGGAACCATTTGGATATAATGTTACACGTTGCCATCGATACAACCTCACAATCCATTACCGTTACCAGGCTGGAGGACAAGAGCAAGTGAGAGAAGAAGTAAGCTGGGATACAGAAAGTTCACATCCACAGCACACAATTACCAATCTATCACCATACACAAATATCAGCATAAAATTGGTGCTAATGAATCCCGAAGGACGAAAAGAAAGCCAAGAACTTGTAGTACAAACTGATGAAGATGGTGAGTTTTTGTATTTACTTTTTAAAAAACGTGCAAATTAATTCATGTACAAATCAAAATCAAGAAACCAACCACACAAATTAGGAGGTTGTATAAAAATATGAAACATTATTATTACTTTTAATGTATTTTTGTATATTTCATTAATTGTACATGCATATTATTTGTGGTCAACGAGCAAGCCTCTTTCTCTATAAGTTTTTGTTCTACTTTCATTAAAATTTGTAGCAAATTTTCCACCATCTTCAGCAATTTTAAGTCAATAAAGGGGGCATTATAAGCATTATGATCTTTCACATAAGCTGTGCCATCAAACATCATCTAATCATTTCTTCAGTAAACCCATAAATTCTGCTTGAGCTGTGTTTTGCCTCTAAAAGGTCCAGTATGAATTTGAAGAAAATTCAAGTGATTGCCCACAGTGTCCTCACACAAGTTTTTCTTTGGGTTGATAATCTCACCATTAAATATTTCTTCTTAATTTGCAATTTCAGTTGTTCTAGCTTTGGCTTTCCAACCACCTGTTAGTTGCTTATCCAGACAATGTCTTACCTTCAAATATATAAATGTTCCCTTTCCTTTGGTAGATTTTGACTAAAATGAGATTTTCAGATCTCATTTGCTCATTTTGAGCACTGACATAATTTGTCAGTATCTTTTCTTGAAGCATGGACAGCAGAATTGGCTACTGTGTCTCAGTAATGCTTTAGTAATGCTGCCTGAAAAGGTAATACCATTCTCCTAAATCCTGTGTGATATTATCCTAATTATGCTTGGAGAGACTTTGCTGGAGCACTGTTAGCTCTGACATCAAAGTGGGACTTCCTTGTTCAGTTGGTCATGTGCCAAGAATCTTCTCCACCTTATCAGAATAGTCTGCTCTGAAGAATAGTCCCTTGGTGGCCTCTACAAGTGTGCCTTCATTTGTTTGACATTACTTTTAGCCAGCACAAAATGCTTACTGTTCAAATAGGCCTCATCAAATGACCCATATTGCTTTATACATCTGCAATCTTTGTATTTTCTTATGGATCAATGATAGACTTTCCGCAAACACACTGGGAAGATTTCTGAAAAAAAAAAAACAGTAATAATGAGTTCCGTTTTTAATAAATACTTGAAGTCTGTCATTTAAACCTATTTAATCATTTAATATATGCTGTACTGGTTTTGTGTAATGTTGTTTTGTAATCAAAATATAGGAGGGAATAAATTAAACAATTTATGAAAGTATAGTAACTGATGCAACAGATTTGACAAAACAAAGCTAGCATAAAAATTAATTAGAATAAGTTTTTCTTTTGTCCTCTAATTTTGATTCTGTCTATTGTAAGCCTATTAAGATTTTGTCCAGGATGACAAAGCTAAAGATCTTATTGTTTTCTGGGTCATTTATATATTTGCCTTAAAATTTTACATAATACTTGCTTTTCCCTGGCCTTCTGGAACTTTTATATTATTCCAAGGTCTGTTAAAACCCAGCATCAGTGGCTGAAAGAATACCTTGGATAATATTTTAATATTCTTTGCATAATATGAATCAATTTTGAAATATCAGGCCTGAAAGTCTTACGATTCTGTTTCTGCAATATTTTTGCATATATTTTAAAAAATTATAGTCTTTTAGTATACTTAACACTTTCAGTAAGGTGCATAAATGTGGATGTAACAGAACAAAGCATATGGATCCTAATTTTTAGAATAACAGAATCACGTAGGTTGCAGGGGACCTCCAGAGGTCATCTAGTCCAACCATTTGCTCAAAGCAGATCTAGTTAGAGCAGGTTGCTCAGGGCTTTCTCCAGTTGAGGTTTGAGGCTCTCCAAAGATGGAGATCCTACAGCTCCAGTGTTTGACCTTCCTTATGACAGAGCTGCTCCATGTTTATGGCCTTCAGGTGTTTTTAGAGGGTTATCACAATGTTTTTCCATACTCATAATTTATTTACACTATATTAAATTCTTCTTTACACATAAATCATTAACCCTAGGTTCCAAATGTGTTTAGCCAATTCTCTCCCTCTTGGGAGCCCAGACTCAAGGTTGCCCTATAGGTGCAATCTTACTGGTTCATATAGGACTGGTAAGCAAATTCAGAAACCATCATCACCTGTGGCCTTGGAGTTTCCTGCTGGCAGCAGAATTCCAGTAAGGGACTCTGAGAAATAAGGGAAGATGATTGTCAAGCCTTAAACTGCATAAGCTCCTGGACCAACAGCATGGAGGAGTGAGAGGGGACTAGCAGGGAAGGAGTCAGCAGATGTCCTGCTAAGCAGGTTCTTTAACCATTCAGGTAAATCTCGGTAAGGGGTCTGAAAAGTTATTTCAACCATTTTACCAAGTATTTTTCATCTTTTTTCTCTAGCAGCTAGAAAATCTTAAGTGCATCTTCCTATCACATGTGTAGTCCTATGTACATTTTATAGGATTTTCTTTTCACATTCCATTGCATGTGGTATTACAAAAATAAAATTGCATTTACATGCCCATGTGCTGCGTATACATCTCTGAAAAGCATGGTGAGGTTGGCTCCGGGATAAGGTAACCACTGCAGAACAAGGAGGAAGCATGGGTAGATATCTGAGAGCAGTTGACACAATATCAGAGCTTTCTGCCATCCGTGGCGCTTCAGTCTTGATTCTCATAAATGTAGAGACTTCAAGACACACAAATAATACCAGATTTTCAATTTGTCAACTTCACAGTTTCTGTATGTTCAACCCATTGTAAGGCTTCAGGCCTAACGTCATTTAGAATCACTGTTCTGTGCCAAATGTGCCTCATCTTCCCAAGCTGCCCACTCCAGTTTAATCTGCTAGAATGGTAACTTGTTACTTCGATACTTTTCCATTTTCATACATGAACATGGGAACGTGTCCCATTTTGGTGTGGGACATTAATACTGTTGAAGAGTAAGTGTCATAAGTAGGTTTTATTTACAAGAATTTATTGTTGAGACACCACCTAATTCCTAAAAAAAAAAGCTGAATTGTCCTTTTCTTTCATCAATAACGTTTTACTAGGGAAGTGCCATACTCGCTAAATCCTTACACTGCAAGTGGCACGTATGTTTCCTTAATGTACTATCCAGTTAAATAAATTCTTCTCATCACTGACCTACCCTGGTCTTTTCTTCAGTCTTGGGGAAATAATAGCAGGTGCTGTTTCCTAAAAGTTTATATACAAGTGAGATGTTTTACTGAGGGTGAAGAAGAGCAGAGAGTCATCTGTGATCTGTTTCACAGTTTACCAAATGCTGATTATACCTGCAGAATATGAACTGTATTTCGACTGGGGATTGAGACCTGATGGACTGTTGTTAAGCCTTGAGAGCATAAATGCTACAGTGAGTATCTCCTGCAACTTTTCTCAAACAGCACTTTTTTTCTTTTTTTAATACATTAGTCCCGAGTGCTGTACCACTTGAGTCCATTCAAGGGAGTACCTTTGAAGAGAAGATTTTTCTTCAGTGGAGAGAGCCAGCGCAAACATATGGTGTGATTACTTTGTATGAGGTATCAAGCATTTTTTCATGTTTTCATTTTCATGTATAGTTTTGGTTTTTAAAAGCACATAGTCAGTACAGAAATTTTAAAAATGATTTTTTGTCAGTTTCTGGAAAACGAAGGGTTTTTTTACGATAGAAGTACTTATAAACTAATAAAAAAAATCTAATGTAGGAGTGAATTACTGCAAGAACAAGAATGTTCCTGGATTATCAGCTTTAAATGTTCCAGAATTTAAAGAGTGTCCCAGATTATCAGCTGTTATTAGATCCATATGATATAGCGTTCCATCTAGTAATGTAGATCAAATATTTAAAAGACTGAAAGGCGGATCTTAGTGAATTCTTAAAAAATAGGAGACATAACACAGTAGTGACAGCATCACATTTCTGAGACTCATTACAGCAAGTCTATTGTAATAGAAACAAGCAGGCACAATTTAAAAAAAAAATCTAGCATTTTTAAATGAAAATTCAACAAAATTATATGTTGTTACATGTCTAAAATTTGCTGCTTTTCCTCATATGGAACCTCAGCCTGAATACCTTTTAGAAAAATTGACAAAAGACTGCACAGATTAAGCTGTCAGACAGTAATCACTGTTAAACCTCTTACCTGACCTTACTACAAATCTGGTATTGAAATGCTTTGTTTAAAAAAAACAACACCTAAATGAGATATGGTATAAGAAAAAAGTTAAGTTGAATGGTACCCTATTGATACTGTTTTGCAAACTGTTTTATTGTGAGAGGATAAAATGCTATGAAAATGTATGAACTGGTTTTGATAAAGCTAACTTTCTTAACTAGTTCAGAAAGTTGTGTATCTTCAGGGATCAGAATGCTTTAGATAGTATGTTAGTGTTTTTGTTAATGCTAGCCTTTATATACATAGAAACACTGGAAAATTATCTTTCTGCTTAAGAACATTGCATGCACGTCTGATTATATTGCTGAGGAATATGTGCTCTGTATTCATGCAGTTCTTTTTAAGTATATATGTATAACCTCATCAACTGTAATGGGAGTTGTTTAGGTGCATTGAGAGGTGGAGAAGAATAGCATGACCAGACTCTTTTACAAGTCTTTCTAAAGTATTCAGGACTGTACAAGTCTCAGAACATCAAAAGAACCCAGTATTCCAATAGTAAAGAGAATATTGCAGAGAGAATAAAATACTGATAGCTCCTTACACTGCTTATCTAATATGTCGTACAGCAGAGGTGGAAGGGGCAACACAATCAGTGAAATCAAAAACTTGATTTAATTAATTTTTAAGTAGAAGAAAACAAGAAGCTTATGCAATCAAATGGCCTCTTGTTCTGAGGATGTCAACTCAGTCCAGTCAGGTGGCTGAATATGAACAGGTATCAAGTTGCTGAAGACTTGTTTGCCAATACTTTGTCTCCCTGACTATTGCTTATTAGCCTAAAATATACCACAGTGTTTCTATAAACATGACTGGCAAACTACTGGCTGCCAACAAATATACACAGTGAATCACAGGAACATTTTACCCAATGTATACTTTGGGTATATTTTGGCTAACTGAAGTTGCTCACGGGATAAAATCAAGACAACTTAGATGAAATTTAGGTACCTGTGTTCAACAGATTGCTTTAGGCTAGCCATGATGTTAGCAGGCACCTCTCTGGCTGATCTTTGTACTGTCAAGGTAACACACCCAGCCAAGCTCCAGATCACCCCAGCTTGAGAAGTGAGGTGTCTAGCTCCTGCCAATGCCCTGTTGCATGCCAAAGTTTAGATGAAGAAACATCTAAGCCCTTAGTTGTGCCTACGTCAACAGTACTGATCTAAAAAACATAGGCACTGAAGCTGCTTTCATACAAAACATATGGTATGTTTGGTATGTCCATAAAAACAACGGTGCTCATGGCATTCAACTTCTGCGGAAAGGCTTAGCAGGTGAGTACTCACCTAGTAAGCAGGAGACTTAGGCTGTAGACATTTCAGCCTGAGGGATTTTCAAATTCATAGACCCCTGCCTGCAGGAGAGTGACTGAGCCGCTGAGCTGCGGCTAGGGCTGAATGTGCCTTCCATTCTCCCGTCACCGCTGAGCAATACCAGGGATGAAGGAGTCACAGGGCCAGAAGGACAGCAGGGACGAGAGCACTGCGTGCTTTTGTCTAGTTGAAGATGCTCAGCTGGGGCAAGACAAAAAGCTGCAGGTGCTGAGTCAGACCTAGAAGCAAGGTCGCTCTTTCCTGGGCAACCAGTGCGTAGCCTTTTTTGCAAGAGGCAGCCTTAGACCACAGCAGCACACACCTTCTTTCAGAAGGTCCCAGGGCCTTGATCCTATTAGACAAATGTACTTAATGCACAGTCCTTAGTCTGCATCCCTGCTCCTAGTGAAAAAGCTCAGTCACACCTTTATGTCTAGCATTTCTTATTCTGAGTATGTAACTTTCCGTGTTATTAAAAATCTCATAGCTTAGTCTGTTTTCTGGGGCCCAGCACTTATTTTTAGTGCCTAAAGTAGACAGTCTTTTAATATACCTGGTGGGAAAAACTGTACATTAAAATATAAAGCATTAAAGTATTCATTGCTGTTGTGAAATTAGGTGCAAATCCAATTATTTTACCAATATTTGAAATGGAAAAAAAGCTTTTAGATTAAGAAATGACATGAATTTCTTAAACCATTTTGCTCCTTTATCAGCAGTACAGGTCTACAGTTTGTAGGAATAAAGGGATTAGTCTTTTGTATAAGGTTTCATCTAAATTTGATAAAAATTGTGAACAGCCAGTGAAAACATGACCCTCGTGCCCTTCTTTTTCATTGCTGCAAGGCTGAACCGGCATGGTGGAAGTGACAAATTAGTTTTTCAAAAAAAACCAAAAAACAGTGTTACAAACAGGAGTAAAATACAGAAACAAAACAAGCTCATTTTAACCAATCAAAACACTTACTTCTACTGTGGTTTGCCTGACTCATGGAGGAGCTTCTTTTGTTATAGAACATCAGCCACTTAACTGTCTAGTAATTAAATGTAAAAATTGCTAAGAATCTAACATAGGCTGCAAAATTTCCAGCATCCTGGTTTACTTTCAAATAAAATTTACCTGACATTCTGGGAAATGCAGTTAAGAATTATAGAAAGCTAGGAAAACAAGTTAAAGGGAGCTTCAAGAGTTCATTTAGTTCCAAAACAGGATCAGCTGTGTATAAAGCATAGCTGCCAGGTAGTTGTCTAACCTGTCTTTTAAAATCACCAAAAATATACTTGCCCACTCTCCCACAGACAGACGTAACAACGCTTGCTATCAGAAAGGGGGATTTTTTTTAATATATAACCTTAATTTCAACTTTAGGTACTTGGTGGTGTCATGTTCTGTCTTCTGTTAGAATTGGGAAGGTTAGTTGGGGGTTTTTAAGGCACTTTCAGCTAAATTTATGGATGAGGAATTGTAGAGGATCTGCCTATATCTAACAAAAGAATGTCAGAGTTTGTCTAGACTGTATCAGACTTTTTATTACTCATTTTCAGCATTTTATAGGTGTTATATTAGATGGGTCATGTAAAAATCAATTTTCGTTAAGTCAGAGGTTTTAGAAAACTGCAAGTGTTTAAGCTATGCAATGCCAACACTTAGATATTTCTATCTAAATATTATTTTATATGTCTTCTTAATTATAATAATATGGCATAAATGTAACAAAAAGACTGTCAATTATCACATATTTTAATGCTGGAATTATACATATTTGCATACAAACAAAACTATTTAAAAGTGAAAAGGAGGGATGAATCATTTTTACTTTTTATTTTTTTAATGGATTTCTTATTTTTAAATTCTCATTACAGTACATGGAAATTAGTAACTAACAGAAAAAATCTGTATAGAGCTTTACTGCGAACTCATATTAACATTACTTATGAAAACAAGTAAGACTGAATCAAAGAAGAAACACAGGATACAGTATATATTTTGCATATATTACTTAACATTCCCACCCTTACCTTTAAATGAGAATCTGACAAAGGTACAATTTAATAACCTGAAAATTTCCAACTTAGCAATTACAATATCTAAGCTTCAGACTAAAAGACAAGCTTTACCCAGTTTCTGAAGAATTCACCTTAAGCTGCCCTTATCATCTACTAAGGATGATCTTATTCAGAGCAAAGTGTAATTATAGTCAAGTCAGCTAAACCTGGGGCCACACATTTTGGCATTTACTTATCTGTTTTTACCTGGTTGTTTTGATGTTGCTGATTGTTGCTGCTCAAAACAAACAGTAAGATGGATTCAAAAAATGACATTGTGAAAGCCGGCGTCTTAAAGGAATTAATGTAAGCCTGAACCCATTCTTTATAGTTGTAATCTAGCTGCCTCTAAGTCTCTGTATCTATAAAAGTAATAACTCATACCAGTTATGGCTGAGTTTCTGTGTCCCTTCATGGGATTCGGGATTTGAAGAGTATAAGAGAGTAAGATAGCTTATCATAAAATGTCTGACAGCGCATACATCAGGAGGGTTTACTGGATGAAGATGCAATCTTCGTTCATCTGCTCAAAACTGTTTATAACTTTCTTATTCTTTTGCAGATCACCTACAAAGCAGTCAGCTCTTTTGACCCAGAAATAGATTTATCCAATCAAAGTGGACGAGTCTCAAAGCTAGGAAATGAAACTCACTATCTCTTTTTTGGACTATATCCTGGCACTACGTACTCTTTTACCATCAGAGCCAGCACAGCTAAAGGCTTTGGACCTCCAATCACAAACCAATTCACCACTAAAATATCAGGTATTTGACTAAAGAATATTACTGTTTGTTTACAATAATGACACGGGTAATTCTCTTGTTGTTTTCTACTTCTTCTAGGATTTTACAAGCAGCAAATTGAAAAGATACAGTAAGTGTTCATACCTGAAGATGTCAAAGCGACATACACTAACATCTTTGAAAAACTTTCAAGTGCTTGAATATCAGCTAGACCATAAGTACTTTGAAATTCCTATTCACAACTGTAACTTACCATGCAAAAAGCCCTATGAATTATGTGCCTGAAATCAGTGCCAGCTGCTGTTGCAACATTTAGCGTAGGGCTTTTTGGACATGAGGATGAGGGTTCCATTCAGAGCTTATTCAGCCTTGACATGATTCTAAATTAGTACAGTAACGGTGCTGGAAAATCTCTTTAATGAGCCATGAACAATTGAGAGTAGAGCAGAAATACTATACATCTAGCGCTTGCTTAGAAAGTGTAGCTAACTGCCAGCCGCATACATTCCTAGCAGACGTGTGGACTGAGGTGGATATGAAACTGTATTAGACAAGAACATCAAGACTAGTGCTTTTCAGATAAGAGCAGCATGACTCTGTCACTTCTGCGGATCCATGAACAATATTTTAAAGCCCTCCCAGAGGCAGAGGAACACTTTATTCCTCTAACTAATGGGATGCAATACTATTACATACTCTAAAATGCTTATGTAATTCATGGCAAAATGTTTTGCAAAGTTACAGTTGAAATCCCTTTTCTCTCCACCTCTCTACAATCTTGTTGAGAATTAAACTGACAGCTGCACTATGGCTTCTCAATAATATTTACAAAAATTGCCTTATCTATTTGTGTACAACTTTGCTTTTCAGAAAGAGTAAAGCAAAGTATTTGGGTACAAAACTTTTCATCTTCTCTCTTTTACTCTCAATCTGTGTACTTTTCCCCGTCACTCATTTTCTGTCATCAGTGTGGAATGAAAAAAAAATAACAAAGAAGTGTTAATCAGATATAGAGCAATTAATTTTTATTATAAGAAAGGCCAATTAATGCAAGGTGGAAATTACTGTCAATACAGGTGATTGTAGAGAAAAAATCAGTTGATATTTTTCAAGTTAAAAGTTATTCATAATGAAAAGCATAAACATAATTAACACAGATCAGTAAATACAGGGTCCATTTTCCATCCCCTTTCCTACAGTGCACAGAACTTTTCTCTGCCAGAAATCAACTTCTGACATAGCAAGAACTTGATATGAGTTAGGATGGCAGAATCAGGCCTTATTAGAATAAAGAAGAAAGGAGACTGCTGAGAGTGGAAAGAATCCAGGCATTTGGGAACAGTGCTGGAGCTTAAATTGTTGTTCTTTCCTAAATTTGGTATGTCACCAACTAAAAGTCATTAGTGTGAATGGGCATTACAGGCACGTTTTGAAATGAGACTGAGCTCCAAGCAAGCACATGGCGAGGTTCAGCAAGCGGTCTTGTCTGAGCCCTGCTCTCTCCTTACTTCTTGTTAGGTACTGTAGGAACAGCGAACACTTATGATTTATCCCGGGTACTTAAAGCCTACTTCTTGTTGAAATAAAAATAGAAGCAGAATACACATTTCTTATGATCATTGAAAAAGCCTGACAGAATTTTTGGTGTCGAATATGTTGCCCTCCTCTTCATGCAGTGGTGTTGCCCCATAGTCCTCTTGCCCCGCTGTAAGGCTTTGAGGCTCTTGATGTGGTCAGTGCTCTCCATACCAAAATGCTGAACATTTATGGATAAAAGATTTCACAGTACTTTCAGAACTGATGATGTGGCAACACTGCATTCTGTCCAATTTCCAACTTGAGTTGTTGCATTTTAATTTGTCTGAATCTAGACTGCGTTTTCATTTGAATAAAATACTCTTAATTTCCTGTCAGAAGTTGTTGAGTAGTACTATCCTATACCATAAACAGTTGCCATGTTTCATTCTACAGTTGTGTGATTGCCACTGATGGATGAAGTGATCTGTATGTAAATGTGTATTACTAAAAGCAGAGCTAGTAGCAGTGCCTGCCGTCAGAATTAATGGACACTGTTTTCTGTTGCCTGTAACTCTGTGAAAAGTCATGTGTGTAGGCTGAAATTTTACATGCTGCCTCTCTTACCCAGAAGAGTTTCATCCATTTTCAGGAACGTGGCTGACAGAATGAAAAATTCTGGTGTCCAAAACATTCCCACTTTCAAACAGAGATTTAGGTATTTAGCAGGGAAGAGGCATTACTTTGCCATCTCTCTGAAAACCTGTCCAGATTTTGGCAATCTATGAATGTTGCAGTTTGCACACAACCTGTGGAAACTTGCTGGAATTGAACAGCTAGTGTCACCATAAAGGCCATCTTCACCAAATAACCTCAAACCCTCTGAGCTTTCAGAGCCGTGCCTGTGTGGGCATTAGCCCACAGCGTCACCTGCCACACATACAGCAGGTCTGAGCTTTCTACTGCTCATGACCAGGCTGTGCCTTTGCAAAAGGTGAGAAGAGGAAGTATATCTCCTGTGTTCTCTCTTTTTACTGATAAGCTCCTCCTTCATGTATGGATGGTGTGGAGGAGGAACAATCCTAACCCAGGCAGGAGAAAGGGGAAAGAAGAGCTTATCCTGCACAAGTCACAAGTTGGAAAGATTAAAAAACTTGTTCAGATGTAGGTAGGAAGACCAAGGACAAGAAGTGACACTGACAGTGTTTCCAAAATGTTCAGAGTTCATACAGTTGCAGTTACTCTGTGCTTCCCTCATTTTCCGGATGTTCAACATGAGACTCACGCATTATTTGAACAAGAGCTGAATATTCAAAACTGCAGCTGAAATCAATGAAAACTGTGTTTGAGTCTTCAAAGTTCTCTGGAATATTATGCCTTTAGGTGCCTTGAAGTGGGTACCCAAATTATTTAAAAAGATGAGTCTGAACGTTTGTGCCTTACATCCAGGATTGTAAACAGAGGATAAGAATACCCTCTCAGCTCACAAGGAGTTTTTTGAAGATTAATTTTTTATTTGTGCAGCATCTCAAAACTGATGAATACCAATGAAAAGTGATAAAGATATTATTAATTTTTCACAGCTGACTAGGAAGTGTTATGGACAAAAGTGTTAATGCAATCCTTAGATGGGTAAATAGGGTAATATAAGAGGGATAAAGGACAAAGAAGTTTATACACCTTTCAGACAGGCACAGCTGCTACTGGAAGGGTAAAAAGGAAAGGAAAATACACCTTAAAGAGAGAGACTCAAGTTGTTGGAGCTATTTAATTTACTAGAGAAGCTTAAGGTTGACTTTATCTATATGTGGAGCAAAAGTATGCTCTTACTAACTTCATCAGTGTGGTACGCAAAGCATCCAATGGCTGGAAAATGAAGCTAGCCAAATTCAGATGCCAAGGATAATTAGCCACTGGAAGAGCCTACTAAGGAAAAGATCTCCTCCTCCCCTCCAAATGTACTTAGTGTTTCAAGTGAGAATTAATTTAGGGAAGTTTTTTGCCCTGCATTATATCTGTGGTCAAAAAGATCGTTGCAGTGATGACTTTTTGGTTTTATAACCTTTAAATCTATTAAATGTGTATCATCATTAACAGTTGTACAATAAGGATTCAACAGACTATTAAACAACCAATTTACTGAGCACCCTTCCATCCAATATAGTGAGTAATGTGACCATATGATAGCAATGAAAGAAGTCACAATAGTGAAAGACAGTAACTGAGACATCATTTCTTTCAGTTACAACTGTAATTCCATATAATGAAGAGTCAGTTTGCCAAAGTGCTATTGAGTGTGGTTTCAAACTAAGATAAGCTCTCGTGATACTAATCATGTGTCATTATTGTAAGTGATGTCTGTGGTGGACCATAGCCCCGTGACAGTTACAACGCTAGTAAAAATTGCAGAAATGGCAAGTTCTGAGAGTGTATCCAGATGCCATAGACATACTGAGAAAGCTGGGCTCCCATTTTCAGAAACTACAGCCACTTTGGCATGTACATTTTCAGGTGCTCCTCTTGTGATAACTTAAAAGGATTTGATTGTCAAGTCATGGATTCTCACTGCTTTCTGAAGGCTTACTCCTGTAAGGATCTCTTGGACATCTTAAAATTGGCAATGAATTGGCCTTTCTTTGTTTTTCTGCTGATGTTATTGAACAGTTATCTGATATTTGCATTGTAACTGAAGGCATGCTAGACTAACAATATGGTCTTTTGCAAAAGTCTTTAAAATTATCTACTCAAATAAAGACACAGGTCTTGAAAGAACAAATACAGAAAAAACGATTATTTTTGCCTCTTTTCTTTTCTTATTCTAGCACCCTCTATGCCACCGTATGAACTCGAAACACCTTTGAATCAAACTGACAGCACTGTGACAGTCTTGCTGAAACCTGCACAGAGCAGAGGCGCTCCTGTCAGGTACTAGGGGAAAAATATTTATAAAATTAAAACCAAATTGATTAATTTCTTGAACATGTTTTCTGGGGATTTTCTACACAGCAATCAGTGTCTAAATTCATGTCTGTATTAGCTCTAATTAAATTAAATAACTGAAGAAAATGGAAGTGCTTTGATGTTGAGTGCTCGGGTATTGTTTGAAGGATTTGATCCAGATGCAAGTGGCTTGTTCTTTGAAGATAAGGAACAAAGCCATGGTTCTGTTGTGTGGGTGGCTTCTTTA
The DNA here is from genome assembly GCF_036417845.1 of Apteryx mantelli. Classification (NCBI taxonomy): domain Eukaryota; kingdom Metazoa; phylum Chordata; class Aves; order Apterygiformes; family Apterygidae; genus Apteryx; species Apteryx mantelli. Next base: position 55,804,264 of record NC_089979.1, read on the forward strand.
AGGTAATTGCTTACTTCAGTGTTACAAGTTCAAGGGCATATCACATTTTTTATCCTGAGCTACTATGTCTTTAATAGTCACACTTCTTGTTTACTTCACAGATTTAGGATAATCAGCTTTTAGTAAGTTAGCCAATTTTAAAAAATATGGACAGTAACATTAATAAATTATTTACATTGAATTGGCCATGAGAGCAAAAATAGGGGGGGAAAATAGAAAAACAGTAGCTCTGGTTCTTTAATGTTATGTAATATCTGCTAATGAGTTTCCAATTTTCAGTGGTATATTTCACAGACTGATATATACACTACTGTGCAAGTCATATTGATTAGAATAAAAGAAGCCTGCTTTTCAGAGAGGAAAACAGTGGAATGGCTAGACTGAATGAGAACCAGTCATGAGCTCAATAGCCTGAATAGATGAAAATACCTGTTAGAGAAATACAGATTTTTCCAGAGGTTTAGGAGGTTTTTTTGCTTTTGAGAAAGCAGGTAGACTCAGTAGCGGTTAATCCTTTTGTTACTGTTAGGAAGAGTTTATGTCTATGGTGAATGGCTATCAGCTATTTCCATTCTGATGCTGACATGTTTGGTAATTTCTGTTGGTTTGAGAAATATAGATCTGGTATATTCATATATAAGTGAATGAAATGTTCTTTGGGTTTCTTTAGAATATTCAGTATTTAATAGAATTAGTTTCTGTTTTATGCAACATATTGTTGCACTGGTATCTGTGTGTATATGTATATGTGTGTATATATATATATAAAACTTAAAATTTAAGAAATGCCATTCAGCTGATGATTTAGACAACTTTTTAAAAAGAAAATGTGACCTGCTGGGGAAGTCTGAACCAGCTGAGAAAAAACAGGAAGCAATTACATCAGATTTAATGAAACTGATTTAGAAGATTAGATTAGAAACAGAATGGATTTATTAAATGATTTGAGGTTTCTCTTTATTTCCTAAACCTGTAGTGCAATCCTTCTGAATTCAAGCATTTGGATTAAAATAGTACTAGTTGGAGTCATTATTGTATAAACACAAACATGTTAGACCATAAATAAGAAAAGAGTTTCATTCCTTTCATCTGCATCATGAACTAAAGATGATTGATTCCTATAGCAGTAGTGATACATCAGAAACTTTGGTGACAATAGCAAGGAGCTAGTCTGGAGATTAAGTATGTCAAAGAAGGGGATGAGTGCTTAGAAAAATAGGAGGAGGGATTTAAAGAAACATCAAACTGTAGAACTGACAGAAACAGATGAACACATTACAGCAAATCTACCAAGGTCTTTTGCAACAGGTCTTAAAATAAAATGAATGCTCATTGCGAACTCACAATATAAATTCTGAGTGAAGCAGAGAGTGAAAATTAAAGTAAAAGTTTCTTAATACTTTTAACATTTTACTGTACATTATGTTCTCGAGCATATTGTCATTGCATAGCTTGCAGAACACACTTTGTATATGGATTTTATTATCTTAATTTATATTCATTGGGTGTTGAAAGTTTAGTCATACTAAATTTATGCACTCCACTAAGAAAGATGCCTGTCTATTGATTCTGCTACAACCACCAGCTTGGTTAATGTAGATTTTTGAACTTGCACTAAACTTGAAGTGTAAATGATTGTTGTTGTTTTATTGATCAACATATCAGCCATGTTACATAAAATTCTTTAATTCCTGAGATGGATAAAGAGAGCACAAATTCTACCATTCAAATCAGTAAAGTTAATACCCAAGGATACCCAATTCAGATATACCTGATTCAGAAATCCAGCGTTTTTTCTGTGATTAATTTTTTTCTCTAATTAAATATTAAAAAAAAGTCCTGGTGTCTGATACCTTATTTAGAATTCCATCGCAATAACCACAGCAGAGAAAGGGAGATGTAGATTATCTAAATGTTGCTTCAAAAGGTAGACAGTATGGAAATGTTCAGGAAGCTCTGTTTACAATGATAAAGTACACATTAATCGTGAAGGCCAAATGGCATTCCAGGTTGTTTTAAAACTCATAAAGCTAGACATGATTAAAATGTGTTTTGTCAGAGTTTTAATACGACAAATACTGCTTGCTTTTGTCTTCAATTTCAGGTCTAGCATGTCTTATGGCTGCTGCTGTGTTTATTTCAAGGAGATTATCTTGGAATTACATATGTTTAAAGCAGTAATGCATACAGTAACAATGAGTGTATTTACTTATTTAGCTGTTGGCTGAGCTATTTTGATTTTCTTTTTGAATTTAAAATGATGGCCATGTGGAAATTGTGGAATATATTTGTTGTGTGTGGATATTGACCTTTTTTTTTTTTTTCAAAGATACATATATTTAAAAGTTAGTATAGTTTTTAAAAAGTCATGTAAAGAATACAGCTGTAAGTATTTCTCATATAAGAGCTATTCAGCATTTATTGAGGGACTCACTTTTCCAAGGCAATTTCATTTCTACCTTGTACTTCTCCAGTGGGAGTTAGCCTAAAGTTTAAAAGACCCTGGGGCCAGATTATCTGCAGTTACATAGACTGGTGCAGTTCCATTTACTTCAGCTGAGGAATCTTAATTTATTTGAAAGATCTGACTCATACACAGGAATGAAAAGTGTGATGCTCAGTGATTGCACATATTTATTTTGTGTTACTCATTTACATTAGAAAGAACCGCTAGTGACCCTGTCGATTTTCTACTTCATTCCATTATAAAAGGTTCTTGTGACCTTTGCTGGAATAGTTTTCTGTGTTTTGCTGCAAGCTTTTAACTTCTGCAGGGAGAAGCAAAATTTCTTTTCCTGATAAACTTCCATTCAGGTTAGCCATAATAAAGGTTGAGTGTTGCCACTTCTTTATCTCGCTTGCATAATCAGCAAAATATTGTCACCATATCCGCCTCCTCCTGCTCTCCTATGCCACATCCTCAAAAAGCCCTAAGTATAAATATCTCAGAGTTTTTGGCCCAGATAACACCAGGAACACCTGGCAATAGTCAGCACTCTGGGGGAAGGAGGAAGAAGGATAAGAAACAAGCCAAGACCATTCAGACTCAACTCTGCCTGCGTGGTCTTTGGGTGGGTTTGTGGATAGGAGATGACCTTTCCTTTCCTGCAGTGCAGAGGCCAAGCAGAGCTAATTGTATTAGCTTGTCGCCTCCAGGATGCAGTACTTGGCATCAAATCCTCGATTGCCCCTTTAGGATGCCAGGCTCATTCCTGTCTGGAGCTTATGGAGTCAGTCCTGCAGCTCCTGGGGCTGCAGCCTGTGCTACAGTGCTGAAAAGCCCAGGCAGGATGGGAGGGAGAGAGAGAGAGATTGTCACAACTCCAAGTAGTGTAATTTAAAAGAACCTTAAAAAACACACGCGAAGGAAACCACACACAGATAATCTATGAATCATTGGAGTTGAAATTCACCACAGAAATGAGAGAATGCTAGGGTGAATGCAGTTTGTGTACTCTTAATGCATCCCCTATATCATCAGTTTGCCTGTCTTCAACACATAGAATGGGTACCCTAAAAAAAAGAACAGTTTTACTGGGAAAATAAATCTGACTTTTCTTTACCTGCAGTGCTTGATTTTGAAACTTAACTTACTTCTAATCTCTCTTCCATGGAGAAGTAGTATATACTGTACTTCAGCCCAAAAAGCCATATTAATTTTTTAGATATTTTGAAATACAACTGAAGAATATCATAGAAGTTCCAAATTGTGTATTATCTAAAGCAGTATACTCCTTTCTACTACTTCATCAGGTAAACACTTCATGATGTGTTCAGACAGTCTAAATTCTACTGAGAATTGCATTTCTTGCTGGCCTAATCCATTCCTTCGAAGGCATGTGGTAAATACTAGGTTCATTGTCACAGGTGGAATTAAGGCTGTCTGCATATAGACCCTGGGGTAGGAACAGCATGATTCATATGACAATTCATAGCATAAGGCTATAAGGCTCTTTCAGCCGAAGTTCAGGTAGTATTTCATTCTGTATGTGGCTTCACCATTTCAGCAGCACTGGTAATACAATGGTCCTTAAATGAAAGAGAGAAGAGAACTACCTCCTACCCACTGATTAGCAGTGGGAAGGAGAAAATTAAACTGTTATTGTCACATCCGAAAAGTACCAACTCATGTCATATGTGATGCAACAGTGCCCTGCTAGAAACACCAGGCACTGCACATGAAGCAGAGGTTGCAATTGCTTTCTCATCCCTCTCTCACATATTCCAAGGAAAAAAAGACACATCTTAGGGATCATCGGGGAAGCTTGAGAGATCTTGTGCAGGGCCCTCCAATCTGACTGACAGCTTTCCAGAGAAGCCACTAATCACCCTTATCCTTGGAGTTTACAGTCTACAGAGCTACAACACTCACACAGCCAGCAGACTAAATTGTTTCACTGGCAATAAAGAAATCCACAGAAAAAACGGCCAGGATATTTGGAAAGCAGTGGCAGATATCATTAGAACTTAAAAAGCAGCGGGGTTTCGAGCCCTCTGAATGCAGAAGTTTCAGGATATTTTCTGTAATCTGCTTAAAGAGACCATGGGACACTCGCTTTGCTGTTGCAAGTACATGCCCGGCTGAGGACTGGGCCTAAAAGTTGAAACCCACTTCTCAGAGAAGAAGAGATACAGACATCTCAATCCAAGTTTGTGTAATGCAGGGTAAAAGAGCAGGATGAATTTCCATGCATGAATTATGGAGGCAGACATTATGAGTATGATTATAAATTCAGGATAAGTGAGCAAATGAGTTCTGAAATGTGAGAAAACTGATTTGCACAATAAGAGACATCTTTGCTTTCTGTGTGGGCAAAAACTTTGCAACTGCACATGCAAATAAAAGCATTACAATATCAGTATTTTTAGCTCTGACCTCTTATAATTCCTGCCGAGCATGCTATGTAATTCTAGCATGTTACTGTAATTTCTTTCTATTCCCAGTGACACTACATGGGTAGTAATGCAGTAATGAGAAAAAAGAAAATCTGATGTAGACACAGCTGAGGAGAGAACTATCAAAAGTATACATGAGAAGGGAGAGATTTGGAAAGCTTCCTGATAAATGAAAAGTGAACTTTCTGCTTTTCAAGAGCTCTGATAAAACAGTCTAGATGTTTGGTGGATTTGTGATAAAGAAATGGTTATGTTGAAATAATGTTACTATACATGTTCAAGGGGCATTACTAACTTACTAGTGTTCTGAACTGTCGTGTTTAAAATACAGCCTTTTGAAATACTGTGAGACCACAAGGCCTAAATAGCATGACGGGAACTTACAATCTGCTCTTTTTATTTGCTTGTCACAAGTATACTTTATATTGTTTAAGGGTCTGTAAACATGAAGCGTTGAATTGTATTGTTGAATTGTAGGGTCAGCTCTTGCCTGCAAACTGTATTTCCAGATTATAGTTTTACAACCCATAAGGCAGCCAGTAAACTTGTTTGAGAATGTCTGTGATACTGAAGCAATGGGGTTTTATATTGGTGCCCATAATTGTCACTTCTTTATAGCAACAAGTATACTTATTTACAGCAAAAGGGTCAATTTCAGTTTCATTGAGAGAACAGTACAGTAATTGCTTATGCTGTAAAAATGTCGTAATTCTTTTTTGCTATGCAGTAGAACTTGTCCTTGGATTTCACTGTGATTTGAGTTAGAATTTATTCTACGAGTTGCCTCGGCATGCTCAGTGCAGCCTCATGTGTCCTCCTGACTTGTTCTGAAATGTCCATGATAACTTTTACCGTGATTTCTCACAAAGTCCCTGGGTAAATGGAACATTAATTCCTGATTTCTTTAAGTAGTAGTCTATGCCACTGAGAACCCAGCACATAATGTGATCTGTGATTTAGCAATGTGATTACTAAAAATTAATATATGGCAGATAAAGAGAGCTAGAGCAGTTCAAGAACAGAAGAGAGAATAGATTATTCTGTATCTCTGAATAGATTATTTTTCAGTTTCATAATTCACCGGTACTTTCTCTAGGGCTTGTATATAAAATGACAACTAAGAAATTTGCAGCATTGTTGTGTGCTCCACATTTTCATGTTTTGACCTTCCCTCAATATGCTGCCCTTAAGTAGGATGTAGTGGAGACGGTATCTTTGCCTAATTCCTGATGACAGTCTTCTCTGTAGTGCTTTTGTTATTCCCTCTCATTCCGACAGCATGCTAATCTCGTTCGGCTAGGCCGGTTCTCCTGCAACAGCCTTTGGATCTCTGGGTGTTTCTGGTCTTACTGGTGAAGGCTGAAGTCCAGGAGCAGTTCATTTGGTAAACAATAAGCTTTTGAAACTCAGACTGCTTTTCTCTGGCGCTGGAATGCCAACATCTGTCAGACTTGATGAAACATGGTTTTGTTAGATCTGCTTATTAGAATGAGCAGACTGGTCTCCAACTACACCTGCAAGAGAGCAGTGTCACTTTTTCATGGTCATTTTTCAAGGAAGGACACTACTCAGCGCTCCAAAGGCCCTGTTTAGCCTACTTAAGTTCAGACCTTGAGCCTGCATTTTCACTAGTGGATTTCGTATGCCCAGTACCGTTCTCTGGCACTGAGGCCTAGTGGCTGAAAACAGTCCGTGTTCACCCTGTTCAGCTCCAAGGCAGAATGGCCACGTGCAGACTGCCAGTTGGGAATGGGCCCTGATGCGTGTCCAGAAATTTGGGGGAGAATGGTAGCCGGCTCATGGCAAAGCCCTGCTGGGGACCATGCTGACCTTTTAACAGGAAGGAGGACAGTGTTCCGCTGCTCTGTTCAACCTACTGTTTTGTATAGCCTAGGAGGACTTTAGGCAGCTAAGCCCTAGCAAATCAGCCGGCCTGTTCTCAAGTTTTACTGTATTTTCAGTAACCTAGTAGAAACTTCTATTTGGGAGCATAAAGCTTTTACAACTGCTCCTACTCAGGTAAGAGACCTGAAGTCCTCTTCCATTCTCCCAGATTTTTGGATGTGTTTTACTTTAGATGGTTGTTGAATAAAAAGCAGAAATAACCAGGGGAGTAAGGAGAGTGTCCAGCCATTTGATTAGGCAGGTTCCTTCATGAATGCTCCCCTGCTTCTGTGATTCTTCTATTTCTGTCTGCATGCTGGGCCAACATCAGCAGGAGGCCAAAATAACATTGTTCAGGTGGGGAGGAGGTGGGAGCTGTGTGGCGAAAGCCTCTCGGGTTGAAGGAAACATAGAGCTCAGGCCTCCAGCTTCTGAGGATGCACTTGGACCATTAGGTTGTTGTAGAAAAAGCAGGCCTGACACTGTCACATATCTCTTATAAGAGAGCTCAGGCATTTGTATCCTAAGCAGGTGGACAGCTATGCTGTAAAGCCCTGCATAAAGTGCCTTTCAGGTGTTCATATGTAAACCTCTCCTACTGGCTGAGTTTAGGCAGTTCCTACCTTATGGGCACATTAATCATGTCAGAGAGGCAGTGTGAAAGGCCCTACCTTAATCTCTCCAAACAGTCCTCTGGGCTTCTTAAGAAACCTGTTCCTCTTTCCTGCTGACTGTGAATTAGGCTCAGGTGTATTTCCTGAGCACTTGCCTTGAAAGAGATAGGTGCTTAATTTTAAAACAGGCCTGAAGAATTCGGGGATCGTAATCAAAGAGTTATGACTATCGCTGGGAACTACAGCATTGCGTGATTTTAAAAGTGCTCTCATTTTATACATACTTGAGTTCAAACACAGAACGAGAGCACTCTGAAAATGGAGGAAAGAGATGCCGTTGTCCCATTTTTACTGAAGTATGCCAGGGATTGTTTTGGTTTTACTGTGTGCTGTGGAAGGTTTGAAGGAGTACAGAAGTCAGCCACATTCTCCTGAGTGACTGTTGGACAGGATGATGTGGGGATGTACTTTTCTGGAGACATTTTAAAGTCGTTTTTTGAAGAACTGTACCACAGCAGCTATGTGTGATCAACATAGTTAGCTGTTTGTGACTATGGTGCTGAACAACCCATTCAGAATCCCTGTAAAACTGTGGTTAGGAATTGTCAGGCATATACAACGCACTCCTGTCTCTGCAAGCTTTCGGTACTGATATTACTCTATATTATGCATGTGTCACCTTCCCGTATCTGTGATGTCAATGTGTGATAAGATTTTACAGTGTGGCTTATCACCTCCTGACAGTTTTTCTGTTTTCCTGGAGGTTTGAATCTCATCAGTATTTTTGCTCTTGAGTGCAAGATTCCAAAGTGAGATGTCCCAAGTAGATAGTCTAAAATACCTTTTAGTGGTAGCTCACTCAGGCCAGCCTCGCAGGTCATCCTGGAAGTCATAGCTGCTCAGACTCTGCTAGTGCTGAAGGTTTGGCAGTGTTGCAAATGCCATTGTACAAGGCCCTGGCAGGACCCCGTGTGGACTGCTATGCACACTTGTGATCTACCAGTGTTCAAGAAATACTAATTTACACTAGCACCACAGCAGCAGAATATTACAGCATGAATGATCAGGGAAACGGCAAACCTGTGTCACAGGTGAAAGGACTGGAGAATTAGACTTGGTTAGGCTAGCCAACTAAGGCTAAGATATGATTGTTTCCTAAAAATACATCCAAGGGATATGCTTCAGAGAGGGAAAAGAACAATTTCAATTAAAAGAGTGTGTCAATAAACAGATCAAATTTAAAGTCTCTAACCAATGGTGGAATGAAACGCTGAAACAGGCGCAGATATAATGTCAGAAAGGTGGTAGATGGATACATTTACAGAAGTGATTATGTGATGCAATATTGTGTGAGAGCTAGTCACAGGGCACTGTGATGCCAAAAATCCCTTTCTGTTGGTCTGTGTATGTCATTCCCCATTAAAGCCCGAGCTTTGTCATGAGGGTCATACAGATCAAGGAGCCAAAAATCAACTTTTTTTTTCCTAATTTGGGTTACAACGTGAAAGTAAACTCTACTGTTTAAATTGCTTTTTCCATAGATTCTTCGACAATGGCACATTTTCATACTGTGGTGGACCTCAGAATTTTTTCTTTCAGTATTGGTTGTATTTTGTGAACAAGGTTAGGGTTTACTAGTGAATAAAGAACTCATATAAATGGCTGGATTAATAAAGATTCTGTTACTAGTACACAAATGTATAGGAGGATTCCTAACTCTCAGTGTAAATAATATTTGATTGAGCTGTTTTGTATGTTGTTATAGTAAAGCATTTTGATGTTATGTTCCAAGCAAACAAGTAAATGTTTTCATTTGATATTAAGTAGTATTAAAGAAGATGAAAGAATAAAGGGGAATGCTACATGGAAAAAGGAAGAAAAGCTATAAATGTGCTCCCTGTGAAACACTGCCATTTCCCTTACTTGATGCTGAAGGATTATTCATTTTACTGAACATTAACATGAAAACTTTCTTTCTCATTTAAGTGGGGAAGAAAATCGCCAGCATTTACAACAAGCATCATGACTGTAAAGCATTGCTAAGTAAAAGCTAATCTGTTCAACTGGATTACATTAAATGACATAAAGAAACATTAGAGTCACTTACTGGGCTCTACAACTGAAAGCAGCAACTATTTAGTCAGGAGCAATATAAATGCCTCAGCCTAAAACGATCTCAGCGAGTGGTAGGATAGAGGTCTAAAAATGTTGAATTTAGGGAGAGTTTCCCGTTGGGAGATAAGATGAGGGCGAACAAATTAACTGTGTTCTCATATTTAGAGCTGAAGCTGTTTTCAAGATTAGTCTCAAAGGACAGTAGAAGCGCAAGGCAAGAATCTCATCTGTATTTAACAGCTGCTCTAATCCTGAACTGCACAGAAGCTTTTATCTGTGGCCAGATTTCCTGTGGAAATAGCTGTAAGGTGTCATGCTGCCAGGGTTTCTGTGCCACCTAATCCTACCAGAATCATTCCCAGTGTAGGGAGGAGGAAGAGTTATACCTTCATGGGCAGAATAGAAGGTCAGCCCTGTACTTATCCACAGAAGCCCTGAGAAACTGGGGACAATGCCACAAAAACAGGCTGTTTTTCTGTATCTGCCTGCATCATTCTGCACTGCTGATTAGAGTGCCCTGCAGAGCCTTCTTGGTAGAGAAGGACAGAAATGAACAGAGGCAGTAATCTCCATTTCCAAATTGTGGATGAGGACCCACTGCATTTTAGTTGTGGAAGGAGATGATAGCATTGGGAGACAAGAATTTTGTTGTGATGATATAAGAAATCACTGCCTCTCACTAACTGTTCTGCCTTTCTGTCAGAGTTTACCAGTCCCACAGCAGAGTTGGCAGGAGAAAATGTATCTAGTCCTTGGGCTGCTTATGTGGTAACACTAGACTTTTTGGTAAGCAACTGAAGCACAGGCATGTGCTCCTTTCCACTGAGTCTCCCATGAAGGCATAGCATCTGGCAGAAGAAGAATGGACAAATGAAACTGCATCTTAAACCAACAGAGCAGATCTGTTTGAGCTAATCTCTCAGGGCTCCATGTTGTATCCCCTGGTTGAATAGATGGAAAACTTGATATCCTCTGTGAGTGCTTTAATGAGCAATAAACAGTTTTCAAGCTTTGAATCAAAAAACCTGTTGAAATTGGCTTGTGCATTCATTCAGCTGTCTCAGCAAGTACATTTCTTTTTTCTGTGCTACACACAAACCAGCAGGTTGTAGAGCTTCCTTGAAGAAGGAAGAAAATAAGCATTCTCCCTCTATTTATTTAATCCACTTATTTTAATACATCTGTTTGCTTAATTCCCCAGCCCAGTTCAGGAGTAGGTTTCCCGTGCACAGCTTTGTGGAATATAAAAAGATCTCACTGTTTTAGTGTTAACATTATGTCATAAATATATTAGCTGATCTCCTGTTCTAAATACTACCTCTTCATTTTTGTGTAATACCCAAGCTCCTTGATTAATTTGCATGTGTGTGCTATTTTGCATTCATAGGTAAATGAGTAAGAGCTATGCAATTTCCTATAGTTACACGTGTGGATGTTGTTACGTTTGCAGAGCTTCCACACCTCATGGCCACTCTCCATGGCATAGTCATATCACTGCAAGAGTTTATGTTTTGCTGGAAAGTATTGAAGTAGAGTATTGCTTACTTATAAACTTTGTTTCATAACAGAAGTGTTTTAGTGTTTTATAGTAGCATTGTCCCATCTGTCTATTGGCTTTTTTTTACATTGTTTTAGATTTGTAAACCCCTGAAAATATTCCAGTAGAGGTGCAGATCTCTACATTGTTACTTTACATCTATAAGCCATAGATTTCTTTTTCTTACCTAACTGTGCACCCCTAGGAATTTGCAGAGCACAAGCGAAAACCAGTGATCTAGGATGCAGCATCTTGCACTTGCAGCATCTAATATAATAAAAATAAACTGGAAGTTGCGTAGAGGAAAATGAGCAATAGTGTATCTTACCATTTCTGTTTTGGTTTAGATCTGAGGAAATCTTCCTATTCCTTAAGACTATTTCTCTTTATTTATTTATTTATTTATTTATCTATTATTCTCACTTTATTTTGCAAATACTTTTTTTCATTATTCTTATAGTTTATCTTTGTGTAGTTTCTGATTTCCTTCAAGGCTATTCAGGAACAGACCTGTGGTTTGCAAGTTGCCCTGGATTTCTTTGAATGTAGAAATACTCAAGCAGACTCTTGCATGACAGCTGCCTCTTACTCTGTTATTCAGTCCTTTTGAATTCCATATAGTGTTTCATCATGACATCCAGCATCTCTGAACATTGTAGATTGATAACAGCATAGTATAATATTTTCTAAAGATATTCTCAAATCTCAAAATTATGCAGTCTAAAGAACATAGCACATTCATCTGATTTAGATTTAAAGAACTAGCAACTTTCCTGTTAAGTGGGGTTCTTCTCTCCTGTTTTCCTAGGAATCCAAGTAAACTGATCTCTTAGACCTTGCTAAGTCTATTCCTTATCTCCATCATGAAGATTGGGGAATAGCATTGTATCATATTCTGTAGTGAGAAAAATAACTGGCTTGTTCCTGCTTTTCACCCTGGTTTGTGTAGCTGGAAGGAACCCCCCAGAATCTGACGGGTCACATATCAGTGACTGTACCAGAGCTGAAAGTGTGTTGTAATGCATCTTTCCAGCCTGGTGAGAAGCAGACCTATGATTTGCAAGCTTTCCTGAGTTTTCTTTGCATATTAGAGTCAGGCATACTCTTTCACAAATATTACTTCTTATTCTGAGATCAGCTGCGTGGTGTCACTGGTAGTTGTGTATTGGTTTGCATGTGTTCAGACCCCGAGAATTTCCTTTTCTTTCTTCCTGATTGATTTGTACTTTAATAGCACTGTACATCAATATTTTCTTTCTCTGAGACAGATTGAAAGGATCAGTCAGCTCTACCATGGCTTTCAGTTTTGAATATTTCATTCAGATCCTCTCTAACTTCATTCTTTTTTAAGCTAAATGATTTGAGACAATTTTGCTTTCTTTAATTTCTTTTAATCTATAATTCTAATCCTTATTCCATGCTTCCAGTTGTTTTATAAATTGTCCTGGGCAACCTGCAAACTTGGGAGTTAAATAGTGTAATATTGGCTGATAAAAGCACTTTGCTTGCTGTACCAAGATATTTTCTTTCTCTTTATATTTATGAATTTATCATTTTTCTGTGTTCTTTTTAAAAAGAAATTAGGCAAAGAACAGAGAGCTGATTAAAAAGCTTTGAAATGGTCACTGGGTTGTTCCAAGTATCATAAATGTAAATTAATTGAAAATATATTTTGTGGCTTGGTACCAAAAATATTGCCATAGTTTCAGCAAAATTCATTGAAACAGAAAACAGTGTTAAAAACTTAAACCTTCAAGGATTCAATTCTTCAGACAATGAAAATCTTATTTTATGATATAATGGCACATTTTAGCCTGCAATGATAGATAAGATTGCTCTGTCCTTACGATTCACTACTATGCATGGGATTTCAAGGTCATATTATTTGATTTGGACTAACTTCTGCTCACAGTTGTGCTTGTTTACAATCTGGTCACATTTTGTTAAGTCCTTGGTAATTCATCTGAACTCCACACTCAGGTAAATTGAACAGATGAACAGAAACATGTTTATTAAAAGAGTCTTAAGATAATTTGTATTGCACTGCTGGTATTTTTTGGAAAAAAAATGGCTTTCTAAGATGTTAGGCTCACATCTGCTTCAGCTTGGCTCTGAGAAGCAGTCTTATCTGACTGAAACAAAGACATTTAGAAATGACTCTTGGTTATTATCTATTTTTGTACCATATAAGGTGATCATTTTGCATAGTGTGTATGATATCTAACCTTTCATTATAATTGCTGTGTCCTTGTACTTGTTACAAATTTTTAATTTTTAAATTGCAATGACATCAAAGAAAAGAATGCTCCAATAAAGAAAACTTTAGATTAGTTAAGACAAAAAAGATCAGCAGAAAAAATCTTTCATCCCAACCTAATTTACTTGAAATTCTATGCTTGATGTGCAGATTAATAACAGGTGGCCTTTTAGGGAGCACTCAGCTTGAGTCTAATGTTCTAGTTGTTCTTTTATTATCCCAAACCTCCATAACTAAAGGATTTTTTCACCCTGCCCTTTGTTCACAGTATAGGGCTGTAATTGAGTTCATATTTCTCACCCAACCTTTCAGCTGTAATTAATATTTTATTATATCAGATTTTATCACTAAATAGCCTAGCGGCAGGGTTTTGAGCCACACGCACTCTCGCACACACATATACACACACAAAAGCGATAGTGACTTATTGATGCCAAGCAAGTTCCTTGTAATGAGTTATGGTTGAGAGAATACAAAATGCTTTCGTGGTACCCAGCTAATATTCCAAAGCAATTTAGGACTGATCTTATCTTGAGCAAACCAGGACAAAGAGAAATTAAAGTTACAAGAATGGAATATTCGACACTGTGGATCTGTTTATTATATCAAACATGTGGCATCTAACAAAAATTATCTGTGCAAGACCAGCTATTACCTGTTTTCATTATTACATTTTATGAACAAGATCAGTTTAGGTCAGATGCTTTTTGTACTCAGAGTTGCATACTGTTCTCTGAGCTTTGCTAAGCAGGAACACCTCCACAGCATGACAGATGTAAAAACCTGAGTATTTAAGGTGCTATGCTGTTTGTTCTTTAAGCTGAAATAAACCAAAATGCATTCATTACACTATACTGCATACTGAGATTATTTTTATAACTCTAGACTCTTGGAAAGAATGTGTTTTTAATGTGGATTTTGAAAGATGGAGACAGGCTTGTCATATCAATAACTGTAAGCAAGTTTGGAGAGAAATGTTGCCTAAAACTAAATAACTTTGATGATTGGTAGTTTTCATTATAAACGCCTCCCACATAATTTGGGACTCACTCACATTCCTATTCCAGCAGAGTTTGCAGCAATCTCTCTCTCTCTGTCTTCCCCTTCCTCCTTCCCACCCTGCTTTGAATAGAGGATTGCTTGAGAAAAACGTAGATAGGGGACACTAGGAGGACAGGGTAGAAGAAGCTCCATACTTATAAAACGGATTCTTAAATCATTGATATCAGCAGAAGTAACCTCTTGAAACATATCTCTGTAACAATTTTTTTTTGTTTTGTTTGTACACAGCAATGTAGCCCAGATACTGAGTAGGCCCATCTTCCCCAAGGGAGAGCTCTGTTGTAGTGATGAAGAGCTGCTATATCTCTTCAGAAGGCCAGGAAGGGACTTACAGTGTGTTTCTGGTTACTGAAAGTCGTAGTCGTCTTACTGTAGGAAGGATGGCCTAGAAGATACAGCACTGGAGCAAGAGGCAGATGAGACTGAGGTTTTATTTCTGGTTCAGCTGCAGGCAGTCTGTGTAGCTTCCTCCAAGTCAATGTATTATGTTTTCTCCATCCCTATCTGCAAAATGAAAACAAAGGGAAATAGCATTTTTCTCTCTCAAAATTACCTGTGAGAAAAAAATATTTATGAATGGCTGTAAACAGCTCAAGCAGTTGTGATTAGTGTCATAATAAGCAGCTGTATGTATAGGTAATTATCAGGTGAGGATTATTTCTTTTTTCACTCAATTCTTCCATCATGTCCACCAGAAGATCTCAAAATAGTGGCTTTGTGGAATGTTTTCCTTTATTCTCACAATCCATCCCTGGTTTTCATTCAACTTAAAGTTATGTGGTGAGCAGACTGCAAAGGAGGTAGGAGGCATCCTGTTTTATATTGCTCTGTAGTGAAGTCAGTCAAAGCTCTGGAGAATCCAAAGCCTTCGCTCAGTTAGCTCAGTTTAGGCCAGCACCATTTAAGTTAGTGGTAATGCTGCTTGTGCTTTAAGTTAAGAGCATAAAGCCTTGTGGAGAGAGATCAATAGTATCTGATATCTGGAGGGACTGAGCCCTTACTCTGAGTAGGAGTAAAACGTGCTCACTGGTAAAATGAATGGAGGAAGTGCTCCTTGGCTTGTATGTGCTACATAACATATCCAGGATAAGAGTTAAACTTTCTGGAACATAACTAAGTTAAAGTTCACACCTAATTTTATCTTGGTTTCTTAAGAAAATGGTAGTTTGGGACCTCTTGGTACAGAGGAAAGACCCAAATTAGCATCCATGCGGAAGTAGTGTCATTTGGTCTGCTAGTAGACAGCTACAACTCATATACCAGCAAGCCCATATGTAGCTTGGAAGCAGCCACAGCATGTGTTGCCTCTTTCCCAGCCGATAGTTAGGAGGTATTAAAAGGAGCTGAGCAGATTGAGGGTGGGAGCTGGTGATCACGGATGAGGTGTGGAATGCAGATGGGATTATGGCATGTTCTTGGGTAAAAGTTTTAAACTTCCCATCGTAAAATTTGTAGTGTCTTAGTCTATTTATAAGGCTTTTAAATGCTTTCTGTTTCAAATGGCATTTAAATCCCAACTACCTGATCAATGTAAATGGAACATTATTGTCCCTTATCCATAAAAGAGAGATCAGTGGAGAAGTTTTATATGGCCAAAATAAAACAATGACATACCTATTAGAAGGACGATCAGCTTGTGCATACCACAGTTAGTTATTTATGGGAGAAGCCAAGTGTCAGAAGACGCTTCTAGAGCAGTTCAAAAAATACTCAGGAAGTCATCATGAGTAGACAGAGATCTGGTAGCAGTCATTCTTAGATAAGCAATTTCCCCAGAAATCTTATAAAAATGTGATGTTGTTTCATAATATAATCATGATAATAATCAATTAATTGCCTATTATTAATTAAATAATGATTTAATTACTAATATAAATATTTCCTTTCCTGAGAAATACACTGCCAAATCTCTGGAGCCCTCCTTAGCTTGTCACTTGCACTCTGTATTTAATAGCTAGGTATCACTGATTCAGTGTGGGCAGATCTACGATCTAAGATGTCTGTCTCATCAAGCCAATATACGGTTAATGCCTGAGACAATTTATGGATATGTTCTCTTGCTCTGTATCAGTTACACTTCTCCAAAATGCAGTCAGTGTGAAATAGTACCATCATAAGTAGGTTTAATTTTATTTTCATTTTGCACTCACTTTATTATGGTGCAGGACTACAGAATATGTACAAAATCTACATATTTCCTTTACACTTGGAAAGCTTGAAAAGCAACCAAATACATGAATCCATTGCAAGTATGGAGAGCACAAGTCACAGGGAGGATATAAGTGTTTGCTTCAGAAAAAAGTACAGTGTTTCTAATAATAGTTTTTCTTGTGGGCTACAGTGTTTTAGAACATCTTTTTCTTTCAGCGGAAGAAATAAGAATTGAAAGCTTTACCTTCTCAATGACAAAGTGACCTATACACATATATTTATAGAAGAAATAGGAGTAGACATACATGATTATTTCTGTGTGTGAGGAGTTACTAATACAACGTCCTTCATCAAATTGAAGGCATCAGTATATATTAATAGTCAGTCCCTTGGACAGTGGGGGTAGGAATAGCTTTATTTTATTTTAGAATTAAGAAATTTCACGAGTAGGTGACAGTTGTGGAGACTTAGTTGGATCCTTGCCATCCTTGTCTTCATAATTCTAACATATAGTTTCTTAAGCTTGTGTACCAGTGTGGTAGTATCACTCTGAAGCAAATCCTAATTAGGCATCATTTAAATAATCAAAAGTAATTAACCGTGGGGCTCTATAGGAAGAAAAAAGAGAGAGTTTTTTTCAGCAATATTTATCAAAGTGTTTTTTTTTTTTTTTTTTTTTTTTTTTTTTTAGAGAACAGTTTTGATTCTTTTGCCAATCAGTGAATCCCAATTATAGCAGAGCAGTCTCTGGTGCCACAATTATTACTGGCATTACATCTAACCACTATTCATATACCTGTTTGTCAAACAGGTCTTACCAATTTTAATAGACTATTCTAGGAGTAAACTAATACTTGCTGTGAATAAGTGTAGGTTAATATATGTATTGAATTTATTGATTTGCCAAAGGAAAGACTTTGATAAAAGTTAACTGGAGAAAGTTAAAATTGCAGTCCAGCATCATACTATATGTTTTTAATGCAGATTATCCACTAACACATCTTTGTTTGCAATCCTTTATCCGCCTTCTAAAAAATTACAAACCTAATTCCTTAAAACATTTTTCTTTCTCTCCCTCTCTCTCTTTCTGAATTTGCTTACAAAACAAAGTTACATTTTGAGTCAGCATTTATGATAACATAATCTAAACACAGAAAATCATAAATTCCTTCATTTTGCAAACATTGTATGACAGGCAAATACCTGATTATCTAAGATTACAAGGCTGAAGGTCTGCTGGACATTCTCTGTCCCTGACTTAGTGCGCATATATTCTCTAAAACAACAGATCCATATATGAGGAACTAAAGGAGAAAGTGAAATACATGGTGTCATCAGGATCAGGAGGCACCATTCTGGCCATCAGAAGACAGAAGGAGCATGCATCATTGTCTCCTATTTGTTTCTTGCAGATCTTCTTCTGAGAATTTTTGGAGCCAACACTTTGATGTCTCCCTTAAATCCTAGGAAGTCCAAACTCATAAAGGAGATATTTATCAGTTCTTCTGTGTTTAGCAGAAACATTTAAATCCATAATGAGCTTATGGTGGCCAGTGCTTACCACTTTCAGAGCCCATCTGACTGTGCTACAATTAAGGTATCATGTAACAAGTGTTTTCTTTCTCCAGGGAATGTATTATCCTACTCCCTTGGCAAATGTCCTTGGAGGAAAGACGAGCAAATACCCTTACCTTTCAGTGACCTAGTACTCCCCATACAAGAACCATAGGGATATCCTGTATATATACATAAGAATGCTAAGGAGAGCTTTGCTTGGATGTATTTTTTTGCCAGAAAATCCCCTTTGTAAATAGTGGCTTTTAAGTGTTTGAGACTGTCCATGTGAAACAGTTGGGCAGTCATAAAGAGGCTTAAGAGTTTTACATTAAAAACTAGATCCCGTCCCTTCAGCGGACTTGGCCCTATAAAAATAAAGCTTATTACGACACCTGAGAGTATACATTCAGCAGTACCTCTAGGGGCTGAGCCTAAGCTGTCTTTTATCTCCTCCTTTACAGCTGTTTAAGTATTTCTGCCTTGACTGATCTGAGAAATATGGCTCCTTGCATGACAATGGAGGCGCTGGGTTACCTTAGCCCTCCTTGTGTTCTCTCTAGGTCAGATTCAGAAAGATTTGTGGCCTTTTTTCAATTTCAATACAGGACTTTTACCTTGAGCTGGAAACTTCAGTTGCTAGTAATAGTGTCTCTGAAAAAAAGGACAGAGCCTGCCTCTGAGAAGCTAATCAAAGTTATCTCTGGGCTTGCAAAGTCAGAAAATAAAGCCAGCTGTGGAAGCAGAATCATCCTGTTCAATTTTCAGCAAGTAGCTAGAGTCAAATATTTGTTGTCTTGCTCCCTTTCCTACCCAGTGGAAGCAGGAACTATCCCACAGACTTAGAAAAGTGTCAAAGATTGTGGAACTTTTTGTTTCCATAAAACTCCCTGTCTTCAAGTAAACATGCAAACAACAAGTTCTAGTAATTTAAAGAGTCCCTTCACTCAAAAGAAAAGGTGATACACCTCTAAAACATTGGTATATCAAGCACTTAAATTTGAACAGTTGCAAGAATTTTGATTGCTTCTGTGTTGTCAACATTATGTGCAACATTGCCCAATCTTTCTTCTTTTTTTCCCTATATAAATTAAATCTTAGTATATTACTTTTACAGTACTTGCATCATTGTTGGTATTGGCACAGAAACCTTAATTTGCAGCTGTGGTTTGTTGTTGTAGTTTTTTTTTCCTTTTCACTTTAAGTTCTGTATTTTTATATCTGAAACATGTTATTCAAGGGTGGGGTTTTTTCAGTTATTTCATTTTTTCTCATTTTAGAAGCTATTGGAGATCAGGCTGGATTTTTCCTGAACAGAGCCTAAAAGGTGTCTATGATCTCCCAAATAAGACGTTCCTGCTAGTACTTTAAGGGAGGGAGCTCTCTTGAACAGGCTTCTCTGTCATAAATAGGCAAACTCAATCTGTCCTTTTGATAATTAGAAGCTCCCTGGCCTTAATCCCATGGTGTCCTTGACCTTTTCCCTATCCCACCCCTGGCAATGCCAGTTCTCTGTCTCTCTCAAAAAAAAACAAAACAAAAAACCCAAGCTGCTATACAGATTGCTTAATTTTTACTGCTTGAGCAAGAAGAGGCATCCCTCCCAGATATGTACAGAAATGTACAAAGACTGCAAAGCTTTTAAGCTCCACTAACACTGTTCTGATCAGCTTTGTAAACCCTTAGGCTACTCTGTGTTCTTTCAGGCTACGCTTTGTGCAGCGGGGCAGTATCCACCTCAGGGACAATTATTGCTGTACCCAGTCCTTTCAGCCTGTAAATGCTGGTCTGAATACTGCCATGGTCTCTATTTGACATGTAAACACAAAACATCTCTTCTTATCCCTTTGACAAAATCTGCAGAGTTCCACACTGATCAGAGGGGCAGGACTATG
Source organism: Apteryx mantelli (assembly GCF_036417845.1). Lineage (NCBI taxonomy): Eukaryota > Metazoa > Chordata > Aves > Apterygiformes > Apterygidae > Apteryx > Apteryx mantelli. Next base: position 55,824,229 of record NC_089979.1, read on the forward strand.
GTGTAATTGGTTCCCTGGCTTCACACTTGTACTGAAGAAGACAGCAGCCAGAGTATATTTTGATCATTATTTATTATGTGTTGCTAAAACTCCTGACCCAATGGCAAAGCCTAAGTAGCTTTAATGTTGAGACACCCAATAAATCAGGGATTTTCAACGTCACTTGAGGTTGATGCCATCTGTGATAAATATACAGACCCTGCTCAGTAGGAGGAAAATTAGTGACAATTTTCAGTAGCTTTCTTCCATTTACCTGCTAACCATAATTTATTAATTCCTGTCCTTTAAAGAGTAATTTCCCTCTTTTTGTTTTAAAGATATGGTTTACATATAATTTCTGGTACTGTAAATAAGTTACAGCATTGATTGCAAGAATCCAGTAAATATATGGATAAGTGTAAGGAAAGAAATAGATCAAAATTTCCAGTGTTATTCCATATAGATTTGAGTTGTGAACATGTCAGAGAGAACACGTCACAACAGAACTCTGTTCTGGCAACAGAGATTGAGGGAAGCTGTGTTGCTAGCAGCTTATGTTCAAAAAGTGTCTCACAAAGATAAGTATTTATTTTAAAGAAGCCGTGTTGATTAGTAAACTTGTTCCTTAACACGTAACAAGCAAAGATATATGAAGTTTTGGTATTATAGCAAAACATGGATGAAGCAACCGATATTTAAAAAAAAAAAAGTTTAAGGGCTTAAGTGGCAGCACACTCTCCAACAAGCCAGGCAGAAGAACTTTCAGTATCCAGACAACTACTGGTGAAAGTGTGGGGATCTGCTGGACTGTTACAAATTGGAGCAAAAGAGTACATTAATGGACTTGAAACTGAGATAACAAAGTGTTTTTTGGATTTCTTAACCTTGCTATCTATTGGAACTTCAACATTTTAATATAAGAATAGGGTGAAGTGATTCTAGCATATAGATAAGATTATAGGAGTAAATAACTGAAATAACAGTTGATATGTAGATTTAAGGGGTTATTCTGTTGTTTCATTCTGTTGGCATTAAAACAAAGCAAGCATACAATCAAGAGATATAGAGACAAAATGTATCAGTTATATATGTTTTTAAAAAGACTAAAAAGGGCCCTATTATAAAGAACAGAAAATTTCCAATTAGACTCTACAGCATCACTGTTAACACACAGTTTGCAAAAATAGACTAAGGGTTTACAAAGCTGATCAGAACAGTGTTAGTGGAGCTTAAAAGCTTTGCAGTCTTTGTACATTTCTGAAGGCTTCAATAAGTTGCGTCCATTTTGGTGACGCATCAAGACTGTTGAAAGGATGAAAAACTGGGCTGATATTTCAATAGTGAAGTAATCAAGCTTGTTTTCTCTTTGTTTCCAGTTTGGAATTACTTTTCCTGGAGATGTAATTTATAAATTCATGAGCTTCAGTTGATGTATACCTAGACTGTACATTTTAAGAACTTTTCTATTAAGAATCCTTAAATCCATGCTTGTATCCAAGTAGCCTCTTCTGGAAAATGACTTGGTTTCTTTGATTAAGACTTTAAGTTAAATTTTGATTTTTTGCACTTTCCAATGTGTAATAATATCCTGATTAAGCAAGTTACTAAAACCCATCATTTCATATACTTAAGGTTAGGTATACACTTAAGTCTTCTTTTAAATTATTATGAAATGCCTTATGTTTGATTCACTTGTCTAATGTCTAAGTATTCTTAGCATCTTTGAATATGAGGTTAAAATGTTTTCTTCTTCTTTTATGTCTTTTTTGGCTTTGTTTGAAAACAAATTGATATGTTCAGGAGATGCTGAACACATTTTATTTTAAGCAATCCCATTTCAGTAAGCATCTGAGAAACCTGGTATGTCTACTGGCTAAACTAAAGTTACAGTCCTTATGCTGTTTTATCTGTGCCTTTGCACAATTATTTAAATTTAGAACCATTTTGCAGTTATTAAAACAAAAAGCTGTTTAAAAATACATAAATGCTGCCTTTTTCCAGACACCTTTTTTCTCCCAAAATTTGAAATATTTGAACCCTGAGTTAGAAATAATTCCCATGTTGTCCTTTCTTGATTCAACAATAAGTTTCAGTCTATCTAAAAGTAGATTTTGTGTTAAGTTTCTAAGGCATTGGAATTCTATAGTAGAACAGTATAACTTGAATTAAACCTAAATTAAATTTCTTTCCTTCAGAAAGTTCAATTTAAGTCCTACGAATAGCTGATATACTTTTGGCACCTTCCACTTTTATTCTTCAGATTACAGGTAGGAAGACTTTATTCTCTGAAATGTAGAGGTATGGAAAAGGAATAACGCAACTTTAAACAAGCAGGAAATATGATTAATAGATCAGAGGAATAATAGAGTTCTGATGCAGTGCTAGCTCAGTTCATTAAGCTTGAACCCTTTTCAGCATAGGCAATTCAGCTGTTACGTTTTCAAGAAAGCAATTTTAACTGCAAGAATTAGAGCAAGCTTTTGGATTATAATTGTAATTGGGGTGATTTTGTAAAATTCATTAGCAAGATGATCTCATTTATACAAATGTAAAACGTATCACTCATAAAGTTCTGCCAGGTTTCCACTGACCCAGGTGCTCATAATGTGTTAATTTACATCAGAGAAACAGCACTGTGTGGAAATTGGGCAGCAGATAGGTTTTAGTTATTTTTCATTAGCACTTGGACTTTGATAAAGGGGAACAGAAGAGAGCTGCTTGACCTTTCAATGCTTAAATTATTAAAGAGCAAATAGATTTGAGGTCTGGATTCTTGCAAATCTAATTTGTCTTGTGGAGTAAGGATGAAAAGACATTTTGAGTTTGAAATTGCTCCAGTCAACTTAGTTCTTTCTTTAATGTATCTGAAGATGAATAGATGGCAGGCATTTAAAATGTAATATACATGGAGTAGCACATGTAGTATAACTGATAGGAATTTGAAAGAGGAAAGGAGCATTTTAATGACAGATTTGTTCCTAAAATATCTACAATTTTTAACTATAATCACTGAGTGGAAAATGAAAAGCATACCCGTTTAACCAATACTGAAACAGATAATGTTACTTAACCTGGTCCAATGTCCTTCCTGATGCGGGATTCATTCCTGATTCATTCCTGATGCAGTAAAAAGGTAACAATACTCTCCTGACAGCCCACAGCCGGATCCAAAACTTACCTTACCATCCATCACGCTTCAGCGAAACCCTGGGATTGTTCCCTTTGCTGTGGTGTTAGGCAGATGTGCCCAGATTCTCTACCAAGCAGAAATAGATGCTTACATCACTTTTTACTCTTTTTTCCAATACTCCATTTTGATTCTGAAACAGTATCTATATTGTAGATCTGCTCTAGAAAATCAGCTGCTAGTCTCATGTCAGAAACTGAAGGGCTACAAAGATGATTAGGGGACTGGAGCATCTCTCTTATGAGGAAAGGCTGAGAGAGCTGGGCCTGTTTAGCCTGGAGAAGAGAAGGCTGAGAGGAGATCTTATCAACGTGTACAAGTATCTGAAGGGAGGGTGTTGAGAGGATGGGACCAGACTCTTTTCAGTGGTGCCCAGCGACAGGACGCGAGGCAACGGGCACAAACTGAAACACAGACAGTTCCATCTGAACATGAGGAAAAACTTTTTCACTGTGAGGGTGACAGAGCACTGGAAGAGGTTGCCCAGAGAGGTTGTGGAGTCTCCTTCTCTGGAGATATTCCAAAGCTGCCTGGACGCGATCCTGTGCAACGTGCTCTAGGTGACCCTGCTTGAGCAGGGGGGTTGGACTAGATGATCTGCAGAGGTCCCTTCCAACCTCAGCGATTCTGTGATTCTGTGATTTGGAGGAGAAAAAACAAGATTGCAATGACAGTGATTAATTTTTAGCTTAGATTTTTCATGGCTAGTTTTTGCAGTTCAATATTTATAAAACCCCCAAAAAAAGGTGCAATGTACTGACCTTTATTTACTGCTCAGCATGGAATTGATCAACAAATGAAAATCTTTCTGTTCTATTTGTAGGCTTGTACAGAGCTGCAGAACTTGCAGTCTGTAGTCGTCAGGTGGGCACTTGAGACATCTGTCTGTCTCACTGGCTGTACCAAATTTTGCTTGTAAACAGATAGATTTCTGGTTGCAGTTCAACTTCAGATTAAAACATTTAAATTTAGGTGTCCACTTGTGTCTACATGTGAGCTGACCGTTTAGTTATTACAGGCAGTGGAGCCTAGAAAGCAAATAAGTTTGCCCAAAAGTAGACACCTCCTGACTGGTCAGCTCAGTAGGGCTTTAAGGTCTGTCACCTGTATGGATTAGCTCTCAACTGAGTGTAATGGAAGTTTATAGACATACAGACATCTTCATGAAGATACCTAAATCGAAGTGTTACAAATGAACATTAAACTAATCTCCATCCCTGACTGAAGACTAATTCAGGCAGAAGAGGTTTTAAACATTCTCAGTGTTCATTTTCCAGTCATTTTTTGTGAACATTGAAAGTGCAGTGTCTCCTGCTGGAGATACTACGTCTTAAAAACATTGTGAGCTAGGCCTATTGCTAGGTCTGGTAACAAAATGGAAATAAAAGGACCAAAGAGTTTGGAATTCTTCTCCCTCTTGGTAATGTTCAGCTATAAAGGCTGTGCAGACCTGCCCTAGTATTGTGCAGTCCTGGTGTATGACCGAGATTCTGACTGCTGGCTGCACAATTATAAATTCATTATTAACATCATCATAAAAATATGACGAATTTTGAATTTTTCTATCCATAGCTATTACCTGGGTGTTGGCAACTGGGATCTCCCAGACAGAAATAAAAACAAGGTGATACACCTGCTTCCTTGTGTGACCAGTTTTAGGGGAATGCATTTGTTCAAGCACTGCATCACCTAAAGGTGCAAAGTCAACTTGAGTGTAGAAGCAGTATGTTAGTCTGATGATGGGCTGAGGCCATAAGGCTCCTGAGATCGTAAGAGCTGGAGAGCTCTGGGCCAGCGTTCAAAGCTGCTGGAGTCCAGCAGGACTGCAGCGGATGAACGAGGGTGCTGGACACGAGCTGCCTCAGTGGCTGCACAAAATTGACTCATGATTCCAGACCTGATTTGCCCTCCAAAGGGGAATAACCATGGTCATGCAGTGATATGACTGAACTTGTAGGCCCTTTTTGGTCCGGACTGACTGACCCACAGAAGCCCAGCCTGAATGTCCCTGTACCTTCGGCACGGTTTTCTGTAAACAAAATGATCTACCTACAGATGACAGAGCGGGGACAACATATCAGAAGGCTGGATGGCTGTTTCATCTTAAAGGAACATAGCAGCAGGACTGCTGCTTTTTAAGAATTATGGACTTGAAATATCATAAATTGTTGTTAGATATAGATCACATGCAAAAATGTAGACGCATTGTCACTTTAACATTAGTTACTGACTCACTTACTTGAAATCAAGATGCCAGAAGACAAATAATGATTAAGAATCACTGGTCCCCAGTGAAGCAATAAACTTGCAAACATACCCTCTTTACAGACATGGACTTCCCACTCCACAAATTTGAAAGCACTGACTCAGGCTTTTACAGCAACTGTAAGGATACAAAGACTTCACTGGTTGCATATACAGCAGACATCGCAAGTTCTTTGCTCCTGCTTGAATGTCCGTAGTACCTTTACAGTGGAGAAAGATAGACTGTTTCCTGTGGGTCCCAGTACAGCAAAGAATACAAGTGCAAACTGAATTGCTTTGCAGAATGCAGGAACATTTAAACACATGGTTATCTCTAAGATGTGTAAAAGTGCTTTGCAGAGTGAGAATAGCAGCTATCAAAAAGTGTTTAATTCTGGCTCAGTAACAGTCAGTGTGCCACCAAAATTTTTAAAAGACTGTAATTTACTCTGTGTGTGCTTTTATAAATAGTTATAATGTCAACAGTTAAACAAATGCTATTCCCTATCTGTTTGTGATTTATTTATTTATTAATTTTTATCTTACCACTTATTTCATTCAGACAAAATAAGCAGGTTGGAGGATGGAATCTATAGCTTTATACTTACATCTATAAACAAAATAGTATTTGTTTTACATCTTAACACTAATCAGGCAACCTTTTTATGTACAAGAGTTCGAACAAGAATGTGTTCTATGTATTGGCCATATAGAAATCTATGGTGTTTCTGGCTAACTTTATTTTTCTAAAACAAAATATTTTAAAGCAAGTGTGAATAAATTCATAAACCTGAATGTTGAAATGTCATTTTCTTCCTATGTCCTTTGCTTTTAACAGTCATCTTTTTTCCATAAATACTGGTGTGGCGTTATGGTTTTAGAATAAACTGAGTGCCTAAACCTTAAAATAACCCTTATTTTTCTCTCATTCTTTCCTTTTTAAACTCTTAGTGTTTATCAAATAGTGGTTGAAGAAGAGCGCCCACGGAGAACCAAAAAGACAACTGAAATCCTGAAGTGCTACCCAGTGCCCATTCATTTCCAGAATGCCACCCTTTTGAATTCCCAGTACTACTTTGCTGCAGAGTTTCCAGCCAACGGTCTACAAGCTGCTCAGCCTTTTACTATTGGTGATAACAAAACGTACAGTGGTTACTGGAACACTCCTCTTCTTCCTCATAAAAGCTACAGCATCTATTTTCAAGCTGCTAGCAGAGCCAATGGGGTAAGCTTTATGACAGGTGTGGTTTTATACGGTGTTAGTAGGTAAATAGATGATTGGCACCAACTAGTGAGATGCCCAATTCAGTTGCTAATGAGAAAATGAAGTAACCATGAAATTTAACACATTGAGTTTGAAAAATACCAGTTTTCCTAACACAGTATCGCTTAATGATTAAAGGTTACAACAAAGAGGAGGAGAAAACACCACATTTTCTCAATAGACAGTAGGCAAAGTAACACATTACCATTCTGCCTTATTATTGTCTAAAAGCTGCCCAGTGAGTCTGTTTGACTAGCTTTTTTATTTCTTTCTTTTTGTTTTTGTTTTCTTGCTTTGAAAAGGAAAGTGTGGTTCTTTTCGTTAAGTGTCAGCCAAACTTGATTTTGGATTTCAGCACATCTGTCTTGGTCTGTCCAATCCCATTACCTTAGTTTATAACAGCTTGAACTCCCATTTTCTCATTTGCTTGTCTTGACTGAATTAGAACCCAACTCTTTTTCCTCCTTCTGCAAACAGTAAAAGAAAAATAAGTAGATGGAACTGAAATGAAAAGTGTATAAAAAGGCCTTTGCACATCATGTTTCAATGGGCTAATTCTTCCTGGAATTGTTTTTCATTTCCTGGACAGACCTACCCAGAGCCCTTCAGTTCTTGATAAGCTTTGGCTGTCCGCACTGACAGCCTGGAAATGTTTTCTGCCAGATACCATAATGATTCCTCTTTCACAGTGCACTGACAGTGCAGAAATGTGAAACACCATTGATTATTTTTCTTTCTTAAATTGTCTAGCATGATGCTTAGAACTATACTTATCTGTAAGAAAAAGAAAAATCTCTCAAGGTCATTAAGTTGCCAAAGGAAAAACATTGAATACTTTCCTGTGTTCTTGTGAATATCTTTCACATATTTTCTACTTTTGGAGGAATGTTAAGAGAAATGTTTATATTAGAAACCCAAGCAGATTAGGTTTTGTTTGTCCAACCTGTGAAAACACATTGGAGTTCCTTAGGAAGTGGTTAAATATGTAATGAAGCACATTAAATGAACACTTTCATCACATTTTATCAATACTTTTAAGAACAGAATCATAGATGACTTTCTTTGTTTAGAAACACAAGATGTGACCTTTTTCCTCTTTATTTGACACAGGAAACCAAAATTGACTGCGTCAGGGTAGCCACAAAAGGTATGTTCATATTGTGTCGTGTTCTGTTATTCAGGCTGTTGACCTTTCCTTCACATGGTCTTTATAAACTTCCAGAAATGTTTATATTACTAGAAGGCATCACTAAACCTGTCACAGAATTTTAAATGATTCATTTGCATCTCTAGCTGAGATTTAGGAAGTTTGTTTGTTTGTTTGTTTTTAATAATAAATTTATTATTCATTATTAGTTGTCTACTTGAACACTTTTTCTTTTTAAGTATATTCTGTGGGTTTTTATATGATCTCACAATAAATATTTTGGACATTTTTATATACAGTAGAACTGCAAAATTGCCAGTTGCAGAGTGCATACTGGCTGTTCATATATCAGTAATGAAAAATTACACTTACTCATAAGTAATTATCTTAATTGCTTTATAAAAGAAAAGTGGAGGAATCAAGCTCTTCATTTTCATGGTACAAATCAGCTCTATTTATTGGAATGTCAGCACATCATACTACCATTTGTGAGACAAGTTTGTATAATTGAGACAGCATGAGTTCCAGGTCTGATCCCCAGACAGGAAAGATAAAGCGTACTGCTGATATATTTTACTTTCAAGGCTAGGATTTGTCTGTGATTGTCTTAGTAGTCTCAGCTTTTTAGCACCTATAGCAAGTGACAACTTCAAGGCCTAAAAAAGAAACGATAGGATAGTATGATTATTTGGAGATTATAGTAGAGGAAAAGGAAGGGAAATACTGCTGTGAACAGAAAGAGTTAATACTACCTTGCAGTTTGGGCACCTGGTAAGAGTATGAAACAAAAATTTCTTCAGCTCTATACCACTCTTCCTTTTGGAAGATCATGCATGTCTCATAGTGACTGTCTTTAACATAACTGATCCTGTCATTGACCCATTAGATGTAGACTTCACAATTCAGCCACCACCACTATATCTACGTAGGATAGATGAGAGTCTCATTTCTTAAAAGGAACTGAAATGTCAGCATATAGTTGTCTCTGTTGAAAGGCTGGCCATCCCTTATGTAACAAATACAATTTTTATGTCTATTTGAACTGTTTTATATTTTTTTCAAAGTGAAGGAAATAATAGTTTTATTTCTATGTTACTAACTCACTGCTTATTGTAGCAAACTTTCAGTATCTTCACTAAAAAACAATACAATGTAGATTGATTTCAAGTCAAAATTAAATCCTGTGTTGTTTTCTGGAAGCATCAGTGATGCCAGCAGTGGATTACATTACCTCACAAATCATAATAGGTGATTAGAATAATAAGTTTTAAATTATTTGAAGATTTGTATTCTTAACCACTAATGGATGTTCAACCATTTCAATTACTTGACTGACTGAAAAATCTTGCTCTCTCATTTGAGAAGTGAGGATAGCTTTATGGATTGAAATAGCTTCCATAGCAACAAGCTACTTTCGGGTAACCTGCTTGGTGAAGGAGATGTGAAAAATGCAGCTTTTATTTGAGACAAATCTCCATACATTTCTGTTTTGAAAGCACATTTCAGACTTCCTCATAATACCTTTGTGAAGCCTGTAAAATAATGTGAGGGGTAATTGTGAGGACTTTGAAACAAGAGGTGTCCTAGATGGCATTTATTGTCCTTGGTGCAAAACTTTCTTGAGGGGCTTCTTTGAAGCACTGATTACTGTGCTTATAAACTTAATAACTCTGTTATATTTTTAAACTATATTATTTTTTCAAATAAAATGGAGATCATGACATATTTTAATAAGATGGTATTAATCACACCTATATGTACAGATTTTTTTCCCCTTTAGGTCTAACAGAGATACTTAAGAGAAAGGAGACTGCCATGCCCTCTTTGGACTTCTCACACAAGGGCTAGAAAAAAATAGCAAAAATGGCTCATGTCTGTAGGTCACAGGTTGCTCCAGCTGCAGTTAGGAAAGGCAGAATTGCACTGTCCCATTCACTCCATCCCCGCCTATCTGCTAAGGCACCTGAATAAACAGTGCAGAAAAGATCTAAGCCCCCTACCACCACCACCACCGCTACTATTAAATAGCTAATACAACGTACACAGCGCCCTTACCCCAGGATGCAAAGGCTACTCTGACCACAATGCCTGACCTCTTAGCGATAAGCAGTTTTCCAGTGTGTTTTGCAACTACGGTATAGATATTAGACAGTAAGCTACTTAAGCTGTATTAGATGCTCATTGTGTTGATCTATGTATTACAGTGCTTTGTACAGATAAGGTTGCAAACGCTCTCCATTACAACATCTAGTTTTTGTGTACAAGTAACATTTCTGAAATGTTTGTATTTTGGGTTTTGTTATCCTTGACAGTTGAAGTTTAGTGGTTTTTAAAGCTAAGAGGAAGTGCTTTAGGCCATTCATCACATATAAAACTGACACAATCTTTTTTTAAATTAAGATCTGATCCTGAAAATAATTATAAGCTTGAGTAGGCCACTGAAGTTAGTAGAGGTGCTCCAGACTGTAATACAGTATGTGGGAAACCATATGCTTTAAGACTCTCATCAGTTCAATTATGTACCTAATTTTGAGCACATAGAGTAATCTCACCGAGTACATTGGAACTATTCTGTCTTAAGCAGAAATATAAGGATGTTACTGGATGAAGGCCTGTGCCATAAAATATACCTTGTAAAACAGACAAACGTGCCAGTGCAGCCAACTGTCCAGTTGTTTCTTGATTCCAGGAGCACAGAGAGCTTCTGCAGTCCCCTTCCCCCCGAGTCTGAGGGTTGCACCAAGCACATCAGCAACCCTTCCCAAGATCCAGATGGTCCGAGGCAACCTCCAAGCTGCTCTACTGAGCCAACTGATCTTGGCCCAAGCCAGCTCGTAGTCCATGTTAAGGGCATGTGGTTAGCTAGTTTGAAGTCTGCGCACAGGACCAACAGAGGGGATTCAGAACCTGACATGAGCATAGCTGCATCACTTACAAACTCTTTTTCCTTCAGTTACCCCAATTCCAGATTATCTAAAAGTTATTGATGCCCCTGAAACTTTGTTGAGATCATTGGAAACCTGCTTTGTCACTGAGCTTTTCAATGTTCAATCCATGGTCCACTGTATGCTTTTCAATTTTTTTTTAAATAAAAATAAAACAGTAAGTGTAATGTAAAGATGCAGAGTGCTCTTGCCCCAGATGCAGCAGAGCCCTTTGGTAGGCTCTTCACTTTCCATTCCAGTTGAAGTCAACAGGATAATGCATGCGCTTACTCCTAAACATGTGCTCAACTGGTGCACATGAAGCTGTGTTGTTGGATCAGAGCCAAAGTGCACAGGCTAGCGTATGGTCGTATCGACAGGCTTCTTGTTAGAAAAGCACAGCCTACCTCTAGTGGGTCGAATGCATGTGCAGAGTCTGTAGCTGGATAATACTTTATAATTCCATCAGGTACATTTTAAGCATCCTCAATTTGAAAACATTTAAAAAATGCTCTTGTTTTATGACCATTACATCTTTACAAATAAAACTTCTATTACATATGACTTTTTAGAGATCATATAAAAATCTTGTTTGCAATGATTGTAATTGTAATTTAGGATCAGAAATTTGGCGGTTGGTATACCTGAAAGATCTGGTCCTGCTTCTGCAGAAGTCAAAGGGAACCTCTGCCACTGACTCTACTAGGAGAGGGATCAGACACCATATTCATATGGTGCAGAGTTTTCTGATCTTAGTTTTCTGTAGAGGAAGGCTTCTAGGATCTCTGTGAGTATTTGGTGTATGTACAAATGTGAAGAATGCAGGGTTTCCACTCTCATTCCTTGTGACAAGATAAACAAACAAACAAACAGGGAGAGATTTTCATACCAGAGGTAATAAAGATTGTTGTATTTTGCTTGAAATATGGCTTTCATATACCTACTCTTTCTTCAAGCTAAATGACTGTAAAATCTCAGCAGGCATAGTTGAAAACATCCCAAAACCCCTCTAAGTATATTGCTATCAACTTCGTGGTACTTTGTGATTTATATTAAGACTATATTTCCTGATATGACTTACAACACTGGATAGAGACAACTTGGTTATCTCCTAGGATCCCGGCTCTCAAGAGGGAGACATTATTGTTCTAATTTTGCAATATTGGGAGGCTTTCATTAATTATGAGAGAGAAAAGAATATTACAGTATTTTAAATCCAATAGCAACAGTACTCTAACAGCTACCATCAACACTGCATTTCAGTGTTGCAGAGGGATATTTCAAAATATTATGCAGCAGCAGTTTTGAGTTTAATTGTCTGCAGATGGTAGATGATCTATTTTCCTTACTCATTGCTACATTTCTAATAGCACCCAGGCTGTTCTATGTAAATTAGTGATCTTTCTTATAATCTCGTCCTTAATTTTCCAATATTTTTTCTTTGCATCATTCTCCAGCTGCATCATGTTGGATCTGACCTTTTAATTTTTTTATATTCCTTAATATGTATGTATCATAGTATGTTTAACCATTTAGAGACCAATCACAGAACTGCTAGCGAACAAAGAAATATGAGCTTTCATTAATGTGAGCTATGGTAATAGTTATCTTTACCAGTCAGTGATTGTTACAGCTCTGATTGATAGAAAAATTAGAATACTGCATGCACACAGACAATTCAGGCTCTTTGGCTTTCTTCTTGGTAGGAGAATATGAACTTAGTTAAAACTCGTACCTCAAGCAGTTACCTACATACATAACTCAAAGAATATTAACGGTCACTGGTCATGTTTTGTACGCTGAAAAAGTTAAGTATATGTGCAGTGTTTGCATTTTCAAATCAAAGACCTAAATAGGTACAAGAAAAATGTATCTTAGCTAGTTCAAGAATATTCTGCATAGAGATTATATTCAAGCGAAATAAAGGAAAAATGTACTATGATGAAATAAGAAAATGAAAAGTGAAATTAGTATGAGTTACCCAGAGAAATTAAGGTTAGAGAATATGAATAAGCAGCTAACTTTCACTTAGGAAGCCCAGTGCTATGGGCAGAGCTAAACTGTCTCCAGTTTCCTCAAATCACTATATGCAAATAATGTGCTTTGATTCCTCTTGCTGAATGAAAGTCACATACAAAAGCTCATTAATATCACAGAATAACCAAACTAACAACTGAAGACGAAAAGGAACTTGTGGGGTTTTTTTTCTTTTTTTATTTGTAAGAAGTTCAGACAATAAACTAATGATCAAGGTTCTTCTTGCTGGCCTAGCTTCAGTCTGGCTTTTTTTTCCCTCATGCATGCTGACCTGGAAATCTTCCTTTGCCTTAGCTGCGATAATCGTGACTCAGCTTACAACACCATACATTCGCATCGCCCCTGCTGCAGGCGACGACCAACTAACAGGTCAGATGTTCAAGTATAGACAAGTCATCATGCCCATTTCTGTCTCATTTTCTTTGGCTCTTTTTCCCTCATGGTTTCTTCATTCTCTGCTCATAGAGAGTTTTCTATGTTAAAAGTTTCTTTTTGTTTATAAGTTTTTCTTCAGCTCCATTAAATTAAATTGTGTGCTTGGCACCAAAACTTCAGCACACATCCATGTATGTACAACTCCGCTGCATGTCTCCATTGTGTATGTGATCTGTGGAATGTTCCTTCAAGCCTAATGTTGTGAAGAGACCTGGCTTTGCTTCATTTGTAAATTCAGTCAGGGTTTGAATATAAATATATATGTGTGTGTACCTGTTTATTTTTTTCTATGTTATTAGACCAAGACACTAGGATATCTAGATAATTTATTTTAGGCTCAAGAGTTGCGTGTGTAAGTTAGAGTAAAAATCTTGTACTAATGGATTTTTTTACTGCAGAATGTTGGGAAGATCATATTTTCTAGCAGCATTTCAATATGTATAAAATTAAAATAAAGAAATAATACTGATTCCCTTGTAATTATATCAGATATGGGTTCTAGACTTAAAATAAAATGACCTAGGAAGTGACACTTGAACAAAACTGTAAGGTTTTTAAATTTAACTATCAAAATAAATTCAGTACACAAGTGAGACAATGATTAGACTGAGGATTGCTTGAGGTCTAGTTCAAAATGTAGCAGAAAATCTTTATGAACTTGGGGAAATGATTCATTTTGCCAGAAAATAAACTTGTTCATAAATCTTTAAGGGATTTGGAAATCTTTTTATTTTCAAATAGAAGAAAAGTGCATTAAATTCTCTGGAACCTGAGGTGAGTTTGTTGGAATATGTAATGGGGGAAGTTAGACCTAGTCCCACCAGCATTTAGCATGTGATAAAATCACCTTTATCAAGAATACAGGCATAGTTACTTGGAAAGCATCTAAATGCTGCTACCATGGTGTCTAAGGGGCAAGGAGGAGTTCTGATGCTTAACATCTGCATAGTGCTATAGTCAATAAGGGACAGTTAAGTTATTCAGCTTAAGATAAGAGGATTAGTGACTTGTCTGCTATAGCTTTTTACACTGTGGTATGTGTAGTAAAAACAAAGTTGAGTGATATATAATGCCCAAGTTACCACATCAATCAAGGCAAAATTGTTGCATGTATATTTGTATTATGTAATAACATAAGAACTAACCAAAATAATGTATTTAGACGATGCTAGGAAGCACTAGCTTGTTCTTGTTACTGCTTTGGCAAAAGGCCTGTCTGCATACATTTCTTTAGCTCAATTATTTTTTACTTCAGAACACATGTAAAACTTTGAAGAGACAAACAGCATCTCTTCCATATCCTTGAACTTCAACAAGTTCTGATTTCGTTATCACAGGATTCAAATAAGCTTATCTGTTTTTCCATTTGGAGTACTAAATATTTTTCTTCTCTTTCTTTTGTCTTATTTTTTATTTATTTTAATGCAAAACTTGGTAGCTGTAGGAACTCATGCAGATATGCCTCCTATGCAAAAGGGAGATGACTATAGTAGTTAACAGTGAGAGGACAGAGATACAGTGTAGTGACAGGTGGCTGAGAATTTATTTGGTTGCTTTGTCACTGGCGGCTCATAGCATTGGCACCCTTTACTTGTCTGTCAGATCTATGATTTTTATTTCCTTTTTTTTTTTAAGTTCGGTTATAACAGAAACTAATTTGTGTAATGAAAGAGAAGGTACCAAGTGATAACAGCAAACAACATTCATGGCTATCTAATATGTGAAATATATTAGAAACTCTCTGAATTCCCTTCCTCATTTTTTTAACCTCTTTTAATGCTAGAAAGACTGTGTGATCAAGAGGGAGGAAGCATCTTCCTCAGGAGCCTTGAATACCTTCCTGCTCAGTTGCCACAATTGTAATAGGGAGTGAAGAAATCTTTCAGCCAGCCTGCCTGTTGGGTCCCATGGCAGCAACAGGAATTGAAGATTTTTTACAGAGACATACTGCTTAGGAGGGCCTTAGGCACTCATTCCCACCTCAGGGTAGTAAGGCAATAATGGTATCTGCTGCGTCCATGAGGAACCCAGAGATTTTCTTCAAGGAGATTGACAGGAGCTGACTGGACATGAGGGAACAGGGAATGATGCACATTATCCCTACACTTTTCTCCTACAGATACCCAGACTGTGGAAAGAATATAAATGTAAAAGGACTCCTTTATGTGGAAATCGTAGGGCTGTTGCCAACTGCAGTTACTGCAGGGCTTACAGCTGTTACTGTTAAGTAAAGCTACAGAGAATTTCCTGTTTAATTCTGTTTAATGCCTTTTCCTCACTTCTTTCCTCAGCACCAAAGTATTCAGATCTGAGACCAAGAAATGATTTCTGTCTTTTAGCACTTGAGATACATAATTAGAGGTGAGGAGGGCAGGGTTGGGATTTTCTTATTTTCTGGTGCAAAGTTGAGGGAAATTGCTGCTTGCGTTATGAAAATTTAAAATCTTGGCCACATTCCTAAATATTATAAATGCTTTGGAAAGGTCTTACTCTTCAAGAAAATTGTGATAGGACAGCTCAGCTTTCGAGCTAATGCTGCTCCCAGTCAGTTCCCCCACCCTCATCATCAACTCAGCCTGGTCCTTACTGGTGCAGTTTCTAAACCATGCAGTATTAGTTCCACTTTGTCCTTCTTTTCTCCCTCTTTCTCGTATAAGAATAAGGTGACTTCCAGCTCTAGGATTAGCTGCTATTCCCCTTAAATATCTTGACAGCCACTCAATATTCCTTTGGAGCCTCTGGCAAGGAGAAGTTTTCCTTCCAGTTGCAGTTAAAGGCATATGACGTAAGTTATAGTACAATATTACATGCTGCAAAGGCAACCATACAATTTTGATTCTTACAAGCCAAAATAAGCAAATAAATCTTGTCAATATTAGTGAATACATTATTATCACTGATTCAATAGCATAGTAACTGAGGAACTCAGATTTGGGGGTTTGTATTTAGTTTTCAGTGTTAACCTTGCAAAAATTAACTAACTTAAAATCCACTTAATTGACCCATATTCTCCAACAGATAGGGATCATATCTAAATATCTAACATATGTCAGCCAGAAATAAAGACTCTGTATACATGAAGCACACTGTCAGATCCTCATGATATCATCTCCATGTTTACATAAATACAATTTTACCATATGATTGAAATCATTTAGACGATTAGCAAAAAAGTTATCACTTATATAATAGGAGTGACTGAATGATCTTGGCTTTAAAGTAGAATAACAAATCCAAGTTTTTGAGAAATCCTGAAAGTATTTGCAGTTTGCTTCACTATTTTGTAAGAGACACTTCATGTAATAGTTTTAAATTGGCTATATTTGGTATTCACTTGGCCCTCATCTATTTTGTTCTGTCTGCATTCTGATAAAATAGCATGCTTGGAATTATGATTAGGATGTTCATTCTTTCAGGCATTTTCTTAATTGTTGAAATATGTCTGAGCTACTTATATTTAAATTAAAATATTTCCATTTGTAATTTAGTGGAACGGCCAGTTCTTCCCTAGATATTATTAAGACTGATTTCCATAAAACACCCTTTTTACTGCCCGCTGTTAATTACACATGCAGCTGGAAGTGTGAGTTCTATATCGTACAGTCTCCATAGATGAAATACTTGGTACAATTCAGATACAACAGGATATGTCAGAAGTTTTGTAGAGTAGCTGCTACTTAAGAATTGAGAAGAATTTTTTAAAAAGGGAGTGACGCTCTTAAGCTCAAATGATTTTTACCCTACATACCTTAAGGTCTAGATGAACAGCATATTTTATAACCACGTTAAAAGCAGACATAAAAATAATCCCAATTCATTTCTCCTCCCTTATGAAGTTATCAGCATAATAAAATATACAGATATCTTCAGATGTGAAATTCAGTGTGAGATTTATTGCAGTAGTCTCGGTCAGATTCTGTTCTCAGCCATTCCACTGTAAAAGTAAAAAAATTCAATTGAAATCATTGCTTAAATTGCAGCCTCATTAAAATTTTTTAGTGTCAAGGGATTTACTCTAGGTTCATGCTGCATTACTGACAACATAGTTTGTTTATTAACACAAAAAATAGCAGCATGAATTTGAGAAGGACTACTTTCCTATTTATCTAGTTTGTTGGATGGAACTGGATTATTTCTTTTCCAGTGTTTGTGGCCTCTCCTGTACGACATAATGCATTTGAGGTGTAGCAACAAGGGCTGGACAGACATTCACATTCATTTTCCTGCATCCTGACCCACTGACTTAGATGTATTCTGACATGATGGAACTTGAAGAGCTGTTTGGGTAACTGAGAATCCATGATTTCCTAGTTGACACTACAGCTCTGTCTGTAGTAACAAAACTATGTGCATATATTAATGTGGGATGAGTACAGCATTTTAGGAGTTTATTCATCTCTTAATGCTTCTGAACAGCCCCCCTTTACATCAGTGGCAGTTATGCATAATCATCAAGGGGAGAGCGAACAACTATATGATGTAATGTCAAAGCCATCTTACATTGCTATTGCAAGGCCAAGTGACAAGGAAAGCAGAGCGAGAATGGATTGGACTCTCCAAAGTGAAATTCTGAGCCTGTTCTTACATTGTGGCCCCAACATTTGTTGTGCTGGTTGTTCAAGGATTCCCATCCTCCCTGTTCAGCTGGGCAGAATGTAAAGCACAGGGAAATCTTTCCACTTTCTGCAACACCAGCTGAATGCATTTTAATGGGCTGGAGTGTCACTCGTGATTTATTGCCCTTTTTTGTTCTTTTATGTGTTATATTTGTCATTTTTGCAATGGCAGTTTCATCTATAGAACAGCATAGTTACAAGAAAATGTTAAGAGGATATAGGAGTGCCACGGGAGCTACTGTTTCCTTTTCTCCTTTTTTTTTTTTTTTTAGTACATTACAGAGTCAAATGTCAGGTTTTCTTTTTTAAAACAGTGCAGCCAAAGCATCTAGTATTTTAAACATAAATAAATTTTCCACAGAGCACCTGAACAAAAGAGCTAAAGTTAAACAATTATACAGAGAGGGCCTAATAGTAATGCTGATAACCATTCACAAATGCTGAAATAACCAACCCAAAATATAAATACAAATGCTCTGGAGCTGTAGACAGTACAGCATCTGAACTAGTTAGAAGTGAGTTAACAATGTGATTCTATCAGTGGTATTAAGTACTCTACTTCATGTTTTACAGTAGTAAGAATTCCTGCAAGGTTTTCTGAAAATAAATTGGCAGCCTTTGTTTTGCACATGTTCTAGTCATTACAGAATACCCAGAGGCCCCAGTCAAGGATTCAGGACCTCCTCCCAGTCAGCTGCTGTTACTTCGAACAGGTTGGGGACAGCAGGGTCTTGGCCGCTCTGCTGCGTAATTAGGGGCATCAGGAAGGGAAATTGCAGCAGGCCATGGCAGCAGTTGTGGTGAGGCAGTAGATGCGTGTGGCTGGCCGAGGTGCTGGGAATCTTTGGACACCCTGTCACAGTGCACCCAGAGCCAGTGATGCTGCACACCTGGGTTGGGAACAGCTGGAGAAGGTCCCATGACCTAGAGGAAGCATTAATCGTTCCTAATCCTTTAGGAAGGACTAAGTAGCCTAGTGAGTTAGGTTTTGCACTGTGGAGATCAGAGTTCATTTTTTATTCAGAAGAGTCAAAAAGCTGGGTGCCACCAAGTTAAGTCAGTGGTCACAGGAGCTGTGTTGCATCCCTCAAGCACACAACTAACTGATTTGGAAATTAGAGCGATCTAGTCATAGCTGAGAGAAGAATATGATCCGAAGTGTCGAGTATTTCATTAGTGAAGAGACTGAAACAAAATTTAGCTTCAGCCACTAAAGATGTCTGTTTTGTTCACCCTAACTTGAAAAATAATCCATTTGCTCAGCAATTTGTCATCTTAATATAAGGATATCCACGAGGCCGTTCAGGGTTGGTTTGGTTTGGGTGGGTTTTTTGGCTGTGTTTTCCAAATGTCATTATGGAGATTGGAAGCATAAAAACCAATCATAAAAATGAAAACATGAATGAATGACCAGGGTAAACACTAATAAATTTGAGGAATCTCTGCCATCTGTGTGGCACAGATAAGTATCACGTCTCATCCAAAATATTTCAACTTCAGCAATCTGTAGAGAAGCAGAAAAGGCAAACAAAACAAGAAGATCAATAATTAATATTTTAGAGAATGGTTCTGTATTGTATACAAAAGAAATGAAGTCTGTTACTTCATTTCTATATAAAAAATGATGCCTCTGATTGTTACGTTCAAAGCTGAACATGTTTTGCAGGTACCACAATGAAAAATTAAAGAGAGACAAGGGAAGAGTCAGAAATTCAGAGACATAATTGGTATCTAAAAAAAAGTATGAGTTCCATTGTTTCCCATCTGTAGTTATTGATTGCATTCATAAAATGCTAAGCAATTAGAATTTTAATTTGAAAGAAAACATGGGACCTGTTTTGGGTAAAATAACCTGTTCTTCTGAGGTACTGAAAATCTGGTGTTTGCTTCACTAGGGATTTTAATAAACGTGTAATGCAATATTACATGGATTACATCTATATGAATATGGAAACTAACGTAACAGTGTGCTAAGAGCACTATAGCATGGAACAGAGTAATATCATTGGCTTAAATCAAGAGACACAGGACTTTAGGCAAAATAATGTTTCAGCAATTCACTCAGTTTCTAGATTCCATGAAATAACTGAAATTTTAATAAATATATATGCTACATTTGTCTGCTTGGAGTAATATCTGAACACTTTGCAAGCCATGAGTATAATTGCTCACTGGATTTCCATACCTCCTTCTCCAGACATTATACTGAAAATGTCCTTCTCTGCAGTAATGGAAGTTAGACTTTAAGCACGGATGACTCTAGAACCCAGTGAGAGGCATTCAGATATGTGTGTGTACTTTCAAGTGTTTATTTTACCAAAACTATGAACTTTCTTATCCTTTTCCTAGTGGTTATTGCTGACCACTAGAAAGTTTCTGTGTAAATAGAAAATTCCTGTGCAAATGAAAGGCTGAGTCATAGTTTTGTGTAAAAGCATGTGGAAGTTGCTGTCTCACATGGTTTTAAGCTAAGATCCGGGGAAATACAGGAGTTCTACATTCTGTTTCATCTTTTGAGTTCAGCACTGAAACTCAAGGGGAAACAGAGGAAAAAGTGCAAGTCTTCTTGGGTCTGACCAAACAAAGTATTCATGAAACCTTTTTGAAGCAAAATGGTCATATTTTGCATGTTGCAGTATGCCATCATTGAATTAGACAGCTTCTGTTTATGAGTAAATATGTCGATAATTAAAAGTGATATGAAAAAAACTGAAGAGCAAAATGACTTTTTAAGTCATTCTTAATCAAATGTGACAGTTTTGAGATTTTCCTTTAACCCTTACAAACTGCAGGAAATATATGAAAAATGAAATGCAAATCAGTGATAATCAGTTATGCATTCAGAAGAGGCCTAGTCTATTCTTGTCCCTGTATAGATTCTTCATTCATCTAACATTGCCTCAGTTGGGACAATTTTTTTATGGGCAGTACTGTAAATGTTTTTGAAATGTGAACAAAAGCAGTACTGGCCCTGTATTGGCATAAAGACAGATTTAAAATTCTGTGGAATTATTCTGCCTTTCTTGTGCTGCTTCTCATTTCCAGTTCTTCTAACCAACCTTCCTGTCCCAAAACAGTGTTTTTTAAATACATTTTATGATAGGAGGGGTTGTCTTTCATTCTGTTTTTTATAAGTTTATCATAAATACATTTTTACCTTTCCGTATGTATCATCACATATATGCTTTCATTTTTCTTTGAGTAGAGTGAACTACATTATGCTTTCCTCCAAGGAAACAGGTAGGTGGTGAGTAATGATAAGTAAATTCTTAGAGAGTGACCGTTTTTGTAAGGTTCCCAAAGAACCCTTCATAAGGGATACAATGGGGAGGGAGGCTGGTAGTGGAAAACACCAAGAATGTCAGCCTCTTCTATGAGTCAGTGACAGTGTAGACCCCAAAATGCATTGATGTACAGCCTTAAAACTGGGATTGCTTTACTATATTGTCTGTCCCCTCCGTCTCCCCCCACACACACCCCATATTCCTCCTAACAGCAAAGTTACTAAGCCTTCACTGATTTTCTGTTTGGATCGGTTCATTAGTGTTCCTGAAGTTAAATCCCCCATGGCAGCTGCATCAGAAGACAGTATCTTGCTCTACTGCTTCTTACCTGTAGCTTTCATGTTAATCAGTTCCCATACTGGATGGTGGTCCCTTGCATTCATGGATGGAGAATGAAATGAAATAGTTGCATGTGTCTGTGCCAAGAAAATCTAGTTCTATAGTTGAGTTTCACCCTGAGTAACTCAGCTCCACAAGTGTTGGAACATTTCTCTACTGTGATCTGACTTGATGTCTCCCCTGCCTGATGGAGGCCAACTGAGTACTAACAAAAAACACATATTATCTCCTGTAAAGAGGGCAGAGCTTTGAGGAAACATACAGAAAGCCTGAGCTTAAGAAATACTCTCTTGACTGTGGCAATCCACCTACTGGCAAACCCACTTCAAACCTTTTCTGTCTGTAGAAGATAGTTGAAACAAACCTTCAGAGATGTCTGATTTTTTTTTGATGCTTTCTAGTATGGTTTCAGGAGTAGGTATGGTATTGAGAACATGAGAGTTAACCAGAGGTCTCCCTCAGCAATGGGTGAAATTCAGTTGTCCATAATGAGGATGATGATAAATTAGCCACTTACTTTAACAGGAGTGACTAGAAAGTGATACTGACTTGCTTAAGAAATTCATTATGTAGGGACAGGATCAGTCTGGACTGACTTTCATTTCCTTAGAGCTAATTTGAGAGTCACTTTTCTACTCTGAGTACTGTTGGTTTGAGGTTATGCTATCACAGGTGCTTTAGGCCGTCCTTGTTGTTCATTATACATATAGGACTTCTAGGAGACTTAAAGGTTCCAGTGTGCTCCCAGAACTCAGATTTATAGGATGCTGCTGCACTTCCAATGACTCTTTTACACAGAATAGCATCAGTTAGTAACAAGCCCTACATTTCAAAGTACTGTGAGATATCTTCAGTTCCAGCCTCTGTCGGTGCCTCTTTCTCAGACTTTACCCCCTTATTGTCACTCAGTATTCAGGATGAGAGACCTGCATGACTACAGCTAATTTGATGCAAGTATGCTTCATTGCTCACCAGGCAGCCTTCCTGCTTAGGAATTTGCATCTACAGTCCATCGTATGTGGCTGGACTTCATGGATTCATATTGACCTCTGTCACATTTGGGTGATCAGATAGCAGTTCCATTAAAAAGTCCATTTTCTTCTTTACATAGTAGTTGGCTTTTATCTTTTATTTCAGATATGGAGTCTTTTTTTCAAATACACTGCCATGACCTTTCCTTTCGTTGAAGTAGAGATCTGTGATGTGCACCATTGTGGCTGCTTCTTTAGCCACTTCTCTGCAGAGTGGGGGTTTGTAAATATGTAACCAGACTTCTCTCCTAAAATAAAATAAAATGAAGTGGAGGGACCCTTTAAGGCAATTTGAAAACTTAAGGTTGCAAAGCGTATTTATATTTCTTCCTTAGGAAATTATTTTTTTCCAAAGAACAAAATAAATGATTTCTGTATGTTCTATACTGGTTATTAATTTCTGGATGTGGTGAAGGCTGTTGAGTATGGCTTAGACATCACTTAATGATCTTAGCGCTTTTGAAGTGCCAGAACTTAAGTCTCTCTTTCAGTACAAGTGGGGTCTTTTGACTGCTTGCTTGCCCACTGGAGAGGAAATTTCTATGTATTCTGGTTAGTTAAATTTCCTTAATTAAGAGAAAAGGGGAAAAGAAGAGCTGTTAGAAAGTATCTGTTTTCCTGGAGAAAAAGAGCTGTTTATCAAGGCATGCTTGCTTGTTTTTTACAAGCCTTTCTTTTTCTTTTTTTTCTTCTTTTTTTAATGCAGCCTCAGAAGAATCCTATGTCAGGAGTCCAGATTGAAATCCCATAAAAACATAGCTCATTGTGAGACCAAAAGATATGTGTCAAGCTAGGAACTTTATTTGTTTTAGGCATGTTTTATAAAGAATATTATTATTCCTGACAACCAGAAATACAGATGTTAAAAAAAGTCTTTTTGCTCACATGCACTAACATGAACCAGCCACCGGTGAGAGATACAGTTCACTTGATAGTCAGCTAAATGAGTCATATTCTTTGGTGAGGTAGTTCTTTGCATTTCTTTTCATGCAATTGTGTCACTCATATTTACTTTTTTGTAAAGAATATCACAAACAAAATTAATAATTCATAATTACTGTTACACAGTGGAGGCTTATTTTAATAGTCCCTTCTTAGCAGAGATTTAACAAGACAGGTTTTTCATGCTTTTAAAAAACACCAAATAAACAGTATACTAAATCAGCGTGGTTGTCTTGTGGAAGTACAAAATTCTTTTTTAGGAAAGGAAGATTTCTAAGCAGCAATATGTATTGTAGCGAGGATCATAAATCATGGAGGAGATGCTCTCCTGCTAAAATATGAGTGCCGTTTTCCCTGTGTCCCAGACATTCAAAAAATAGATTTAGTGAGAGCTAGGATGTCATAGGAGGGAGAACCAGGATATATTGATTTCAACACTCAAATGGCTTCGGTACTGAGCAAAACAGAAAGAAAACATAATCCCTGCCGCTTGGAAAAAGGCAATTTATACATGAGCACTTCCAAAAGAAGCCAGAAAGCAGAAAGGGAAAATACTATAAAAAGAGAAGTAAAGCAGGCCTTATGTCAAGGCATTTATAAAAACTAATATATCTGAGGCATAGACTAGAGAGAGGAAAAAAAAATGCTGATCAAAACCACCTTCTGTCACAAATATACCCTGCCCACCAACACCTCATAACTTCCACCATATGGACAAAAAAGCAATACAGTTTCAAAGGAGAAGTAGGAACATTGATTTGAAAGCTCGCAATGATGAAGGGGAGGGAGAACTTTCTCCCTTAGCTGGAGTTCTACCAGGAGTAATAAAACAAAGACTTTCGTTAGCGGAATACATGCTGGCTAGCAGATAAGGACTGAATGCCAGTCACTTACAGTGTAAACAGACTAGCCAGGGTAGTAATTCATTTCATTTACAAATCTGTATGTGTTTTGGGTCTTCTCCAAGGCAGTCACAAATCCTGGCATCTGGAATGAACTTGAAACTCAAATAGAAAGCATTTTAGACTGGCTTGTCTTTTTGTAGCAATGACAATGCTGCCACGGAGTTAAAAATGAGTGTTACAAGGGGGAGAAATGCAGAGAAAATACTTGCAGGGGAAACTGGACATTTTCCACCGCTGTCCCATTCAGGTGTATTTTGCAGTCTGCGATAAAGGGCTAGAATCCCCGTTGATCACTTTACATTCATGAAAAAGACCTGCCTCTCTGGAGCTCTCCCTTTCATACCAGTAGCACAGACTCTTCAGGAAAAATTTATCTGTGTGCTTTCTTATTTTGTCATAGTGGCCTTTATCCCAACCTTTTACTTTTTGGCACCTCTTTGTCTGCTGTTCTTACAAGAACCTTTATGTTATTCCCTTCCATCCTTGGAACACCCTGACCAAAGTCATCCATAAAAACATTACTCTGTCCTTCAAATCACTCTTAAAGATCTGTTTCTACTGTGATACTTACTGAAAATGCTGAGTGACACCAGCTAGCTACAAGAGCAGGAAGGATAGAGGGGGTCATTTATTTGGGTACTGGAAGTGCATTTTCTTAAGAGTATTTGTCTCCCTCACCTACTTCTGGTTGCTACACCTGCCTATTACAGCCTATCTCAGTTCAATAGTATGGTTTGGGGGGCAAAGATTGCTTTGCTGTGTGTTTGCTCTTAGCACAGCGGGGCTGCCACTTAATTCAGAGCTTCTAGGTCCTACTATCATACAAATAATAGGGAGCAATAGTGATAGTAGCCTTTGCATTCAGTCCTGTAATTTGTGATGACCTTGGAGGGTATGGTCAGAATCTTTAAAGCCAAGTTCTCTGATCTTTTCAATCCTGGTCAATAGGACTCTGGGGATGGATATTCAAAGGAAACATCACACATCAGTGTCTCTGTTCTACCTTGTACCATTTTGCATGATTTTGGCCACCTAATCACAGTGCAGCTGTCACACAGGGGTATAACATCTCATTTTCCTGACCTACTGTGTGAAATAAGCTAAAAGTTAGGTGCTGAGAAGTGATAATAGTCGAATCACACCGCCTGCATAATAATTTGATCACATGCCTCAGAAGAATGTGAAACCTTGTAGGGGTGATCATTTACTTTGCTCTAGAGAGAAACAATGGGACATTGCCAGTTTTTGTGTAATACGGGTCATTAGTTAATATAAAAAAAAAAATTATGGGCTGGTTACTAACAGAACAAATAAGTTTTACTGGAGACTAAGACAATCTAAACTAACAGTATTATTGCCTTAAAGCTTTTTAAAGTTATGCTTTACATCTGTCACTGGAACACCTATGAGTGAAATTCAGTTGGAAAAGGCTTGACAGTGACTTATCAAGCAAGTACCTTTTCAGAACTTAAAGCTGCAGAAAGAAAGTAAAAAGGCAGCAACTATGATCATCCTTGAGTGGGAGAAATAAAATGAGACCAATCTACTTTATTAAAGGAAGGGATTATTTATTGACTGCAATAGGAGAAAAAATGTCTGGATTTTATAAAAATTGCTTTAGACAAAACAATCTATAGCTAGTCTTTGGTAGATGTAGCTTTTATTGTATTCCTTTGTTTGTAAATAGGACTAGCAGCTCCAGGCTGTTGAGCCAGGGTTATTTTAATGGTCATTCTTTTCTATACAATGACATAACTACCTTTTTTTAGAAGGCACTTCATCAATATTGCAAAATCAAGTCCAAACTTGGTTAATTTAAAAAGAGAGAGAGTTTTTGTTTAATTTGGTGGAGCTCCATTTCTGTTACTGCAGAAAATTCTCATTGGTTTTGACAAACGAAAGAAAACAAGCTTGCATGTAATTTAAGAGAATGATATTTTACTTGCTTATTTCACTCAGTCCCTAGTCTTTGATTCCATTTTCTTGAGTAATAGTTAAACTGTTCTATTCACAAACTACCTACAGAAGACTACTGTTTATAAGGTTTTGGTTTTGATCAGTAACATGGCACTTTTGTGCCTTCTGAATCACAAAGGAAAGGGAAATTTCCCATCAAAGGAAATTGCAGAACAATTTTCTCCAAAGGTTGAATTATTTCTATATTAATACCAGACCTGTGTATCCTGGATGAGAACTAGGAATTCTTCAAAGATACAGGATTTTTTTACCCTGTCTTTTAAGCCCTTCTACCTTTTACCCTCTCTTTTAACCCATCATTTAAGTAAGGGTACAGAACTAGGAATTTCACTGCATGAAATAATTCAAGAATTCACACTGCAGCAGACACTAAATATTAGTGACTAGAACAGAATTCGCTTCAAAATCTAAAGACGAGGTAAGATGCTGAAAAGTGGCAGAGTAATCACTAAACTTCAGAAAAAAAGATTTCAATATAAAGAAAAGGCTAAATGAAAAGGTCTGAGAGTCAAAAATAAGTGAAGCAAAATCTATAGGCATTTCATGGATCCTACTTACAAAGATAATCACCAAGTCTTGTAAGGTGCTGAACAAAAGGGGAACCATGACGGAAAGGCATAAATCAGGCCAGCTGAATGGCAGTTTTTCTAGGTTAAGAAAAAAAAGATGTTTCACATTTGGAAATCTAACTACAGGGAAGGCCCCAAAGAATGGGCAATAAATATGTACAGGGGAAATTGGAAAGGGTGAGATTAATTAGAAATGTAAATAGCTAAGGGTATGGAACCAAACAATGTTACTGTCTTTCAGTTTAATGCAGGAAGCCCATTTCACTGGGTTTTGTGGCATGTTGGGGTTTGTCGAGATGTGGAGAGTGTATCTCTGCTTTTCACTCCAGGCAGGAAGCACTGTAGTTTGTTCTCATCAAGTTAGGACTTTCCAAAGTCAGCACCTTAATCCTTTTCAAACTGGCAGGAAGCATTTCCCTGTCCCTTCATTTCCTAAACAGCTTCCTTGAGCTATCGCGCACTCACGACTTTTAAGTGACCTATTACCTCTGTAGAGATGGACCACAATATATTTGTCCATTTTGCCCTGATCCTTCTAAATCCACTACCCCAGATGGGCTCAGTAAGAAAGCAGAAGAGAGGTTGTTCAGCAAGGTTTAAGGTCAGGTGTCTGTATACAGGAGTGGAACCAAAAGTCTAAAAGTAAAACAAGCAAAAAAAGCAATAAGTCATCAAGTCCAGTGTTGTAAGGAAAATACAGTGGCTTAGCTCAGCTGTTGGCAACAAAATGTAGTCTGTCATTGAAAACAGATACTCTACTGGAGATGCAGAAGACCACTAGTCTTATAGCTATATATTTAAAAATCACTGTATGTGACAAATTGATTGAATCAACAGTGATAAATAGAATAAATACCAGGACTATAATATCATGATACAATAGTGGGTAATTATTTTTATATAGAAAGATTACATTTCACTCAGTTTTTTTAGAATGTGTCAGTACAGTAGTGTGTCAAAGAGAAACAAATGCCAACCTTTTCTTTAAGATTTGCAACAGTCATTTTCCAAATCTCTCTTGAAAAGATACAAATAAAATTAAAAGCACAGGTTGACATTACAGTTTCTCAGCTGGCAAAATGGATTTCACAGCTGCTGCCCCGGCTGCTCAGATCCCAAAACACAGTTTACTTTTCTCTCCATGGTGCCAATGCAATTGTTCATGTGGCCATGGGTTAAAAGTCAGTTAAAAAGTAGTTATGAGGGGAGAGACAGAGTATTACATTGGATCAAAAAATGCCTATCAGACAGGAACCGAAGAGAAATAAACTGCCAACTTTTATCGTAGCTAATGTACTTAAAGGTTTAACACTATATGCTATACAGTATGCTTATTGAACACAGGGAAGAGTGAATGTTGAGGCAGCAGCTCTTGAATATGATGCTAGGTGATTCAGGTTAATATAATTCACACAAGACTGTGAGGAATTTCAGCAGGACAAAACCAAACTGAATAAACTGGCAGCAGCACAAACTCGAATTTCAGTTGTGATAAATGCCACAGAGTGTTCAGCGGAGGAAAATGTGAATTACCTTCAAGTCATAGAAGGTTCAAAATTAATCACTATGCTGAAGACAGGGATGCAGCTTTCACTGTAAACAATACATCAGCGACCTGTTCAGTGTCCATCTGGTGTCAAAAGAAAACCAGACAGAATGTTAGGGGGGGATAAAGAATGGGGTGGAATACCACACAGATAATTTTTAAAAATCCTGTTTTGGAAAAACTGTTTGTTCTCAGGTAGAATACGGTACAGTACTGATTACTGCATCACAGCAAAAGTGCTGCATAGCAGGAGATTCAGATAAGGCTGTTAGGAAGATGTAAGAAATGAGAAAGACTGACATAACTTTGATTAGTTGCATGTAAACATAACATGAGCTACACTGAAAATATAAACAATATCAAATAATATTAAGAAAAATTATCAGGAATTTTTAATACTAAAAGACTCAAGAGACACTCAAGAAAGGTGAAAGGCAGCAAATTAAAGAAATAAATACATCGGATAGATTTGTTTCTTTTACCCTATTTGACTGGGAACCCACTGACGCTAAGAAAGGAGCCACATTCAGACAGGGAATGAATACGATATTGAATGCAACCAAATAGGAATTGAGTTAATGTCAATATCTAGATTTTGTAATATTTAATGATAGCAATTTTTAAAAGGGTTGAAAACATCATGTTTCCAGTTTAAGACCATCTCTATTATGAATCAGGTTGAGTGTGTCATGGTGGGAAGCTTTATTCCATTTTTACCTCAGGGTGGCATTACCTGCACCTTTCCCTGGCCCATTTGAGATGATCCCTCAACTGGATAAACCACTGATGCAATATAGGAATGTTAGCATCCTCATGTTAGGCTCTGTATCTCTCCTTGTGGGTTGACTTTGTTTGTGGGATTTGCAACAGTGGTGGATTCTCCAGCTTGTCCATGATTCCCAAGGGGGTAATGCATGGTATCATTGAAGGCATCCCATAAAAGTTGTGCTCTGTGACATGTGAAAAACATGTACCCTGAATCAGATTTTGATATTCTCTCTTCTGCGTAGTGTAACCCTATCAGTTCTACTGAAGTGAGAACCCTGTGCTGTCACAGACAGACGTGACATTGGATAAAACACATTAATTGTAGCAAGGCTGCCTTCACTTATTTTTGATGTGGAACATCCATGATTCTAGTGAGCTAGCACTAGGAGCCTTAGTGGAAGGAATGAAACTGTAAGGCAGAATTTGATTTGAAGAGGGCATTACTGGTGAGTGTTCTAGTAAGGTGGCCCGAAGGAGATAACGAAGACAAGACTGGAAGAAACCAGTCCTAGAAGTTATATTTGAAAAGATGTTGCTTGTTGTTAACTTTGTGTTCTTCCTTGCCTGGGTTTTAGATTTTAAACAGGACAGCAAAGTCCATATCATCTCTTACTGTTTACATCATACTTGATTCACTGCTTCCTGTTTGCCAAGTTCAACTCAACAGCTGCCTTCTGCATGGAGATGCTCTAGAAATCTTCTAAATATCTCATACACTTTTGAGTGCTGTGCAGATTACAGTAATAAAGAGTTTCCTTATAAAAAGCATTTATGTATGATACAATGAAAATAAAAATAGAACTGCTTATAACAGAATTTTGTGCATATGCATAGCAGAACATATAGAGCCAGATTCTGTTGCCTTTACTCATATGGAGTAAGAATTTCACTAGTTCAGAATTGTAATGCATTGATATGGGAATAACTGTGGAGTGTGATATGGTGGGGCTGGACACAGAGACAGATAGCAGATCATTTTCTCTAGCTTATCAATCACACAGAGTGCCAGGGCCAGAGTTTTCCAAAGAACATGGAACAATTAGTTCCAGGTATATTTTGATTAAAACTTAGCACCTTTTATGGCATCAATACGAATTGCCAGGTTTTCCTGTCATTCATGGTGGTAAGGTGTTTTGAAGATGCAGACCAAAAGTATAATTGTGGGAGATGAGAAGTACTCACTATCTTTGAAAATGCTGGTTATGATTGATAAGAAGCATTAGAATTTTTTTCCTTGTAATTTTCAGAAAATACGTCTGCATGTAAATTGATCACTAAATTGTTTTCTTCCCAAAAAAGGAAATGAAGAAGCAAGTAAAATATAATTGGTGCTTTCAAAATCTTTTTTGGAATCCAGACAGTAAGATGAGTGTGGCCTTAAAATATTATATTTTAGTTAGACTTTACTCTTCCTTCCTCCTTCCCAAAAAGGCTATAGCAGAGAAGTGACACATAAATCCCTGCGTCCACTTTATGGCATGGTGCCTCAAATGATAAATACTACCACATTTTGATTAAAAAAAAATGGAAGTCCTAAAAAAATCGGTTTGTGAATTGAATATTGCTTCCTTAACATTTTTCATCCTGAACTCATTTAGTAGAGGAAATGGATATTTCATCAGACATGGATTTGACGTTCCATCACATTATATAGTAAACAGTACAAATGATGTTATTTTTTTGAAATGGAGAAGCTGGAAAAGCTAAGACAGTAGCTGCTGTAAGGCACTGGTTATCTCATTTAAACAGATATTAAATGGAGGTGCCAGTGGTGTGATCATCAGCTGCTTCCCACTTTGTGAATAAATTGCTTAGAAGGAGTCTTTTTGCCTACCAGATGTGACCTAGATTTAGATTTCCAAAGGCAAAAAAAAAGTCTATTGTGTAAAAAAACAATTGCTGGTAAAATGCGTGGTAAATGAGCTTATCTCACTTTTCCAGGTGTTTAAGCTAATATGTTATGGAATTACGGCTTCATTTATGAAAAATAATTGAGGAAAATGTTCCAGCAAATCAAATTTGGATAAAGGCTTAGGACAGTTACTGTGTTGTTAGCAAGTTTCTAAATGGCAGAAAGAACAGGGAGCCAGAACAGATAATAAAAATATAGAAATTTGTATCTGTGAAGAGGCTCTTATAAAAGGGTCAGGCCTGGCTGTGATATCCAACCTGTGTTGTGGTTTAGCAAAATGGCATGGAATAATATGAACAATTCTATTTCTGTCAATGCATATGAAAGCAGGGTTTTTTTCAAAAGATCAACCATTGATGTCTGTTGGCCCGGGATAAGATTTATTACGTTGGTAGGTTAAATGTATAAAAATCAGAAGAATAACATCCTTATTCTTTTTCTCCCTCCTCTTTTACATTTACTGATTCCATAGGGGCTGCCACTCGAAAACCAGATCCAGAGCCTGAAAAGCAGACCGACCATACTGTTAAAATTGCTGGAGTCATTGCAGGCATCTTGCTGTTCGTCATTATATTTCTGGGGGTCGTGCTGGTAATGAAGAAAAGGTGAGCAATTGGTAGATGTTTTCTATGTACATGTTTATGTCATAGCATCTCCTATGGCAGTTTTCAGTTTGATATTGGCAAAAGTATCCAGCCACCATAGTGCCCTTTGCCACGGAGTTCAGGAAATACTGCTCCCTGCCACTGCCCCAAAGCCTTGTGATTTTATAAAACCACAATCTCTCTTTTATCCCATAGCATTTTCTATGAATTAATGTTTGTGGCTTTGTGATAAAAGAAAAAAGCAGCTCAAGGTTAATGATTCTAGCACTTTGTGCATTAGTACTGCATGATGGGCTCTAATAATAGAACAGTATCTCTATCCTGAAAGGGTGAGTCTCCACTCTATCCAGCAGGTCAGGTGAAAGTTAGATATAGTTTCATTTCCTTCGGAAATCTGAGTTGCCCATCTTGAATATAAAAGAACACCTCAGTCAGACAGTAATTCGACTGGTAAGCTAAGGTAATTTGTGCTAAGAATTGAGTCTGTCTTGTTCTGCATAAACTTCATTCCCTGAAAGCAAATGAAAGTGTTATAACGGCGCTGAACATTTCCAAATGCTGGTTCAACACACACATGCATTGAGATTGTTGTGCTTTTAAAATCATTTGAAAACTGCTGCAACATAAGAAGTGCCAGACTTAAATCTGGTTGCCTTTCTCTCAACATTGTAAAAGGGAAAAAATAAAGGAATAAAATATCTCATAGCTGGGGAGGTGGCAGGGATCAGGAAAAAAAAAGCCTGTGTGATGATGGCAACTAAATCTAGACTGGGAAAAATTCACTAGCAAATAGAGTCGAGGCTTTAGGTCGTATCCTAAGGGATGTGAGCTTTTGCACCTCTAGAGGTGAGTCTGGGAATGTGTATCAGCTGTGTAGAGGGGCTGAGTCACAAACTCTCCTTCTATATCCGGTGCTTCCTACCTATTGTCACTTTATTGTCCCATAACCTCTCTCAGCCTTGTTTACCCTGCATTATCCCCTTTTCTTCCTGTGTGAGCAATCTCAGCCTGATTTTGCTCATCCCAACATTATCTGCAGTCTAGTGGTTTAATTGTGCGTTAACTAGTTTGGCAGCTGTGAGATAGTCCAAACCCCTGAGCTGCCTGAAATTCTTCCAGAATTGAAACAGAGGAGGTGCACAGCTAAGGAGGCAGCTGCCTGGCAGTGCCTCAGGGCAGGCAACAGAAATAGCTGCTTTTCACTTTCCTTGAAGACAGAAGTGGGGCCATGAATGGAGTTAGAAGGGCTCTGCACAGAGAAAGGTGAACTGTGGCCAGGGCAGAGGGCTAGTTCATGACAAAAGGTAGAAAAAGCAGTCAAAAGTCACCATACGGAAGAGACTGAGAGTTAAGCCCCAGGGTAAGTCTGACTGGGGCAATGAAACAGACCCACTAACCAAATCTTCTCAATAAATTACTATGTAGCAGAGTTAAGATCTGTTCTGATTTGCAGTACTTTTTTCTTCCTGCTTCTGATTCCTTGTGTCATTCGTCCCTTCCATTTTAACAGTTGAATTCCCAAACTCCTCCCTAGGGCCAGTCGCAGCACTTGACATGCAGTAAGGAAGTCTTCTTGCATTGTGTGGTCAATCCTACTTCACATTGTTCCTGACCGATATTCATCACCCTTTCTCTTTCCTTAATCATTTGTGCCAAAGGTAGAATATATTCATACAAGGGAGACAAGATCTTCTTAATCTCACACAGAGAACATTGCAGCAGAAGGTCCAAATAGTTTCAAACTAAAGAGGATGTCAGGGTCTGTGAGTGAATGGATAATATTCCATCTCGTTTCATTCTCTAGGGAAAAGCTGTTTGATAGTCTAATTGTTAGAGGTAGGAAGGCTCAAATCCCAAGTGTTTCAATGGATGTTAATGAAGAAGAGTACTTGATTCCTTCTGTCCATGGCAGCACAGTAATTCTTATTCATAGTAATTCTGTTGTTAGAAAAAAAAGTGCATTACATGAGCTTCTTTGAGTTTTGGAATAAGTCTGTTTGTGATAAGGATGAAAGTATTGAAAGTACAATAACCCTGTCCAGGAACTCTGTTGCCAAATACACACCATTTTATTGTGTAATATAGAAAGAATGATACCAATAACTTATTTAAACATGTCCCAGAATCATGCTGCAGCCTTGAACAAAACAAACTGTAAAATGAGTTGAGGCAAATATTAAAAAGTAAGAGTGGCTCTTCTGTGTAACAGGATGTGACTAGGCTTTAATGAGAGTTTCAGGAGATAGGTATATTGTGTCCCAGACCCCTAACACAGATGCTGTAGCATAGAAAGTCTTGAATACAATTACACTCATGACTTAAGCAAAAGATGAACGGATTATTCAGTAGATTGTTATTGGTGCATTAATTCACTACACTGCTGAGAGCTCCTATGGTTTCACCTTGGTTCGGTTACTGTGTATACATTATGCATTTGAAGAAAATGTATAAATCATCCTGCAAGCTTAGTCTAACTGTAGTGTTTGTGCTTTTTTATGATACTTTGGCTGCTACTTCATGAAACAATCTTATCAAGCTAGTGTATCATTTGACTACTGCACTTGATCATTTTGTTTACTTTAACAGGAGTTTTACTTGAGTAAAGAATTGACTGAAAAATAAAACAGCATTTTGTAATTCTGTGGCACCTCTCCTCTGAGAACCACTTTCCCCACTGCACTATGAATGGTGGACTCATCAGGCTACAATGTTAGGTTTCTCTGTGCTGAATCTATGTACTCTGAAATTTTTCTTGATTGGAGTTGGTTGCGGCAATATCTCATTCACATTCTGCTATCTTAAGGCATATACTATCTGTTATTCTTTCACAAAAATGGGTCCTTTTATATTTGATCTCCAGATCTCACTAGTAGATTTAACTTACTCTGGGGCTTCACAATGCTTCATTAACTTAATCTCAAACCATTTGTTTCCATTGTCAAGAGAACTGGAAAGTAGTTTCACTGTATGTGATAACCATGTCCAACATACTTCTTTGGGTTGGACAGCCATCTAAGTTCAGCAACCATTCTTTGCATAGTTGGTGCCAGGCACATGATTTTCACAGGTCAGCCTCTTTGGGTTTTAATTCAGTGGACAGCCAAAAAGCAAGACCAATTCTCAAAGCAAAGTTTTGAGTGCAGCACAGATATGCTTTGAGTATGTTCATTGACAAAGCTGTAAGTGGAGAGGTTCTGCAAATATCGCTAGTCATTAGGCATCATTATTAATTTCACAATATAATGGTCTTCTGAAGTAGTTATTCTTATATTGCAAACTGAGTTGCAGAGAGATTAGGTGACCTGACTCTTCAGTATATGGTATGGAGTCAATAGTGAGGCGAGAAGTAGCACAGATGCTAAAACCTGTTCTGTGTACACAGTCTTTAACCAGACTCCCAGATTTGTATGCCTGTCACCTGGGTCAGGGTAAGACCATTAGTGCTTTACTCTTTCTCTCCCCACCTGGCTGTTCCAAGTTCTTTATCAGGTCTATCTTTTCTTTAGCCATTCATCCACATTCCTGCATAAAGATTTCATGTCACGTAGACTAGCAACCTTTAGGCTATTTCTAATATCAATATGGTCATGTCAATGAGACTATCCTTCTCTGTAAAGTCAGAATAATACTAGTACGCTGTCCTTTCTTCAGCTGCACTCTGAATCTCTCACTTAAGAGTTAACACAAAGCCAGTGGAAGCCAACACATGTGTTTCCACAAAATTTTCCCACAATAAAGTGGATTTCAAATGTGGTCCTGAATATAAAAACTCAGGCAAGGCCCTTGATCTCTACCAGCCTTTGGGACTTCGTAAAAAATAAAAAATAAAAAATGCAGCAAGTAAGGTCACCTTCTGGTCAAGTGAAATGAGAGTGAAATGAGTGAATGAGTGAAAATGAGAGAACTGTTCCACAACCTTTGGAAAAGCAATAGCAATTAAATCGAGACCTGGAAACATCAGAACCCTATTACTTTATTCTTTTCTTTTCATATTTTTAGTTTAAAAAAGTTTTAAAGTTTAAAAAAGATGCAGAAGTTGAGAAATCAGATTTATTGGTCGAAGGTTTGCTTGAGGGCGTATATGTCTTTGGGACAGCAATTTCTCTCTGGGCCACCATCTTGCTGTTGCTGTGGGAGTTCAGTAAGCATGTGGTTATTAAAATTTGCTTACATTGGCTTCTGCTTCAGTTACAGAATGGAGTTTGTGATCATTGCATTTCTCCATAAAAGGGTTGTTTTCCTGTGCATATCTTTAGTTTCTGTTTTCACCTGTATCTATGCCTTAGCTTTCCAGTAGTTTCCAATGTATGAATTTGTGGCATCTGTTTAAGTCGGAGACCCTGATTGTTGGCAGTGGATAAGGACTACTTTTGTAATCAGTGGAGCTGGGCTGGGACTGCTGGGACTGATCCAATTCCCTGATAATAAATCAGGCTGTTCAGTTTTACACCTTTTGCCAACAATTTCAACAGTTAGAATGGAAATTGAAGATAATAGGTTTGAAGGAAAACTCCAGTCTTCTCCCAGTGCCACCTCTGAACCTTCTCCTTCCCTGTAGAACAGTTACAAAAGAGAGACGATGAAAGAAATCACTCTAGTATAATTATACAGCTCCAGAAGTTTCCTCTTCTAGTGGGACAATCCTCCTGTGGCCAGGTGCACTGGTTTTGATAAGTTTGTAGTGGGGCCATATTCTACAAGTCATATTTAGGAAATTTATGTATGTCTTCAGTCCTGAAGGATATAAAAGTGCTTCATATTTTCATTGTACACAGTATCAGTTTATTGGCATAAAACAGCATCTCTAGTGGAAAGTGACTGAAGAGCCATGAACAGTTCCTTGTACAGATGAAAATTTGTCCTAGGTTGGCCAAAATCTTTAGGTCAGTCTCTTTTACAGAAAGAATTTTTCAGACATACAGAGAGAGCAAGTTTCTATACATTGTGTAGGAAATAAAATGTAACTTGTCTACATTTCTGAAACAAAGCTAAATCTCTCCAATCATGAATTATGCGTTTGCATGGGATCTGAGAACAAGTCTGAAGTTTTCTGTTTCCTGTAGGTTTCAAATTTCATTCTTTTTACCCTTTTTTTGTCAGTGTCTGGTATTCTTGAGAATCAAAAACCACAGTGCTGTTTTTTCAAGAACTTTCATATAGAAAATCTCTCAATTATAACAATATCAAAATAACCAGAGCTTGAGACCTTTAATTTTTCTCATCTCATACAAATATTTAATTTGACATGTTCTCACAAATTAAAGGACATGGATTTTCAGCATTTTTTCATACAGAATAATTCATCTCTATAACATATCTGACAGAATTCTGTACATAAATACCAGCCGTGCTTCACTGATTAATTATATTTATTGTTGTTTCTCAAATTACTACACAACTTTTAGAAGTATGAGAACATTTATACTAATTGCATTAAATCCCCGTCGTGGCAACATATGGCAAGAAATAGGGTTGGCAGTGTCAGGAGATTCTAAATGAGAGCGAGATAATGAGTAATTCTGAAAAGAAAGGTTGGGGGAAACATAATTATGACTGAACAAGATACGAAAACAACCCCTTGCTAACAGAGTAGGCAAGTAGATCTGTTTCGATAGGACCCAATCCTGTACCCTTACTGAATGCAGTGGGAACTGTGGTGGTGGAGTCAGTGTGCCACTGTTTCTGCAGCTTTCCCCTTACTCTATTCTCAGCCATCTTTTAAAACTCAGTTTTAACAGGTGTATATTTTGCAGGTGTGCTACATGATTAAATATTCAATATCTAACCTCTGTGTTTGAACAATACTGTTTGCATCAGAAAAATGGGAGTAAAATCTGGGAAATATTTCTAACGGCATCTTCACACAAAGAAGATGAGAGAGAAAATTTGATGAAAGTCTGGTTTTCAAAGGAATGCCTGAAGCATGTAGCTAGAGGCAAGTTAACATTAGTTATAGTCCTTTGCAAGGCCTGTTTACATGTTTTCTCTATAGTCAAAGGGCTGTATGTACGTGCTGTAAAAATTATAAATGCCTGCACAGTTTCTTTCAGTCTTTTATCTTACCAACACATGAATGTTACTTGAAGTTATGTTCAGAGATGTTTTAAGAACTCAAGCCTCTCTTTAATTAGAGTCAATGTACAGAATTCATTTAGGCTGGAACTTGCCCCTTTCGGACAGTTGCAATCATACCTGCAGTGGGCTCATAACGGAAGAAGGGAGAGAAACACAGCAGAAAAACTTAGCTGGAGAGCCTGTATGCTCTGTGTTCGTGCAGCGCCTGTCTTGATGGAGGGTCTGGGCGTGCAGGACGCAAGGCGGGAAGGACTGGCTGGGTCTGTATTTGCAGGGATGGTGATGCTGAGACTCCAACTCGTTCGCTGTGACAAACACACAGACAGGAATAACAGGGATACGGGATCAGTTCTTTTTTTTCTTCTGCCACATGGGGAAATGCCACTAAAATAATTTTAATCATAAAGCATAGCCTTTTTATTTGTGCAGGAAGAAGGGAAGTTTCCTCAATGTAAAGTAACTTAAAGGCATTTGGATGGGCACAATTATGGACACAATTACAAACACAAGTAATTTTTTCTTCAGAAACTAAATGAATATTTAAAAAACTGAAATATATTGCCCTGTGGCCATTTTTTTTCCCCTCTGGAAACAAGTCCTAGTCCTGTTAATGGCTGAATAAATTAATATTTGATTTCTTTAAGTAAAGAAAGGGATATCCAAAAATTCTTCAGTATTATGACAAGAAGAGAAGCTACTTAATACATATTCTGAAGTTCCTCATTATTAAACTTCTTACTAACATATTAGAAATTCCACATCCTCATTCCTAATCTGGTTGAAATGTAAATCAAAGGTGTTTATCACTTTAATTGGGAGTGTTTGTGTATGCATTATATGCATATATATATATATATATATACACATTAAGTATCATTACTTAGCTAGTAGGTTTACCTGAAGCTGATTTAATTTAACAGTTGGAGAAGCATTATATACTGTATTGCATAAAATTTTATGGAGATTGGATATGCCATCTGTCTGTTCCAGACTCGTTGCATGATATGCCCAGATATGCATTCTTGCTACCTTTCATTTGTATCACCAGTTCTGGTCTCAGTTTCATCTTGGTTTTTCATACATTAATATTTGGCTTTTCTTTCCTTCCATTTCATCTTTTCCACCACTGCCTATTCCTTCCACCATCATGGCAGAAGAAGCTATCACTCCTACACTTATTACCTGTAAGTAACTTCTTTGTCATCAGAGACGCACTTTCTGCCATGTTGTTCCATGCATAAGTAGTGAATGCTAATGTTAAAAGTTCCTTTATGAAAACCAAATTTTTAAAAAGCTATACCAAGATAAAAACAACACGGTCAATAATTTAGAGAAATATTTAATTTTAAAGCAGTTTCCAGTGCCTCATGCTGTGCATTAGAGTTCTTTGAATATAGTTATGTTATGAATTTTCTTAATTAAAAAGTAGTAGGTATCATAATTATCACTATCATGTCTACAAGAAATTTTCATACTTAAGTAACGATTTTCAGAACTTACTTAGCAGTTTCTTTCTCAGTTGTTCTGTTGAAAATACAGCATTGGTTAGACATGTACAAGCTCTTCCATTTGTTGCTGTGTATATATTACTACTTTTTCAAGAAAAAAGATTGTGCATAAATGGCGTGAGTTACCATTACCTGGATGGATTTAAAAGAACAGAGCACTAATACACCAGGCAAAAAATGAGGGCGAGATGAAACATAACTTTTAGCAAGTAAAGACGGTTTTCATTTTGATACTGTCCTTAGTGATACCATTATATGATTCGTTATTTATCCAAAGCCTTTGTTTCATTCACTGCTGTCAACAGGTGGTGAATGAGAAGGGTTCTTCTGTGAATTTAGTAAGTCCCTTTCAGAGACTATTCACCTCTTCTCGCTTTCCAGGTACAAGGAAGCCACAATAGTTTTTCAATATTAGGGGTCTTGCTTCATTGCGAAATGAGATGCATTTAAGCTTGTTTAATCTTATTGGCCAGCAGCAAAAATCACCTGTGTAATAGATATCCATTTTAAAGTTCAGATTTAAAAGCAGCAGGAAACTAGGCGATACTTTCATATAGTGAGACAGAGTACAGGTTTTCAGGTACGTATGGTAGAAGAATCTGCTGAAAGGAGTACATTTCAATTATATTTTCATTTGAAAAATAATGTTTCTCACTGCTTTTTTTAAATTGCTCTTGAGACTTTTTCAGTAAACAGTTTTCAGAGAATATTTTGAAAAAAAAAAGGAGCATCAAACATTCTTCTGTGGAATTTACAGAAAAAATAATGTTTTCTCGGTAGAAAATCTTACAAGCAGATACTTCACCATACTTCAGATGAATTAAAGCAACCAAAATTTAACCTCTTAGTTGACATTCCATAAGACTTCTAAATATATTTAAACTGTTCATTTACTTTGTAATTCAGATTTCATATTACGATATTTGATGCTTTACATATAGTGCAATTTTTTAAACTGTTCTTTGAAGCACTGTATTAATGTGAAGGTCAGAAAAAATTCTCTCTTCCATAGATACAATATTTCAAAATTTGTTTCTGTTCCAGGCTGAGATGAAAAGACCATATTTTCTATGAAATAGCCCTTCAGAAAAATATTCAGTTTGGGGCCATTTAAATGTTGTTTTTAAAATGTCAGAGAAGTATAATATAGTAAGTCATATAGTATGTTGTTGCCATAATTACTAAATATGTTTAAATTAATATTCTAATGTGATTCATGTCTCAAGACTAAGCCAAAACAAAAAAATTGAAACAAATGAAACATTAAATGAAACACTTTCATTACTCAAAGAAATTGGATGTTTTCCTTTTTTCCAGTGACAATGGAAAACGTGTCAACTGAAATATTTCTATAAGCTTTACAAACAAGTTTTGTCCCCAATTTTGCAGTCATAGATACTGTTAATAGTAGATGGAATAGGGCTGTCTCGGCTCTTTGGGATGCTCTTACGGTGGTGACTTCAGGAAAAGACCTATCTTTTCATTAGTGTGATACAAATATGGTAGCTTTGTAGTTTGGCTACATCAGTTCTTCCAAAAGAAATTGTGCAATCTATGTATTATTTTGCTCCTTGTTTGGGGAAAAGTAAGTAAGTAAAAGGAAGTAAGTTCCCAGAAAGGAGCAGAAAAAATCAGGCCGCGATATGAGGAAATATTTTGGGCCAAATTCTCCACCTGTTTATGCGCCATGCAACTTCACTGAAATTTGTGGAGTTACACAGATCTGAGATAAGTGCATATCTTATTCCAATTTTATTTGTAACTGAGGAAGTTGGTATGGATTATAAAACATTCTGTATTTTTAGAAACATCATTTGAAATACTCTGCTATTGCTAATTTACCATTTCTATACTGAGTATCACATTTAAGTTTACTGATTAGTCATTGTAAATGCAAGCTGTGACATCCAACCAAGCATCTATGCACTAAAATAGTTACCATTGTCTTGTGTGTTGATTTCCTTATGTGCTGTGGGCTCCCTTTCCCTAGTAGACTGCAATCTCTGCCATTTCTAGAGCCATCCTAAATTAAAATTAAAAAAGAAAAAATTGGCAGATGCCTTGAGCTGCAGATGAATCATCAGAGGTGGACCTACAGCTGTGCGTATTTGGCAGCGAGCTATTTCCATTTTATCTTGTATTAGCTAGTTAGCCAGTCAAGAGACATTACAAAAAAGAAGTTGAGTACTGCTATTAAGAATTATACTTCTTGTTAATGAGCTTAAGTGCCTCTGCCAGAGCCTTTCCCCCCACTCTCCCTTTCCTGAGAACTGTTGTATTCTCTACCTTTCTCCTCAGTCAGGTAGAGGATTTTTTGGTCTGGCAGTAGTCAGTCCTCTATGAGTTCTTTTGTTCTTGAGATCAGAGCAAATTTCATAATGCTCATTAACTCTGCAGCAGGTCTTTTGACTTAGCAGAATATTCTAGGTGGGAAAAAAGGAGGAATGGGGACGATGTCATTAGCGATCTGCACTTGTAATGACTAGTGTTCCCAGCATGGCAGCCAGCACTGACACAACTTTGCTGTCTCCTGGCACTTTTTTTGATGGGCAAAACCCCATTGACATTGGTCGGAGCAGGAAAAATACATTATAGTTTATTGTGTAACTGTGGTGGCTGAACTAGACAAGCCTGTAGTTCAGGTGGGAATGAGCCCCAGTGTGCTGACCAATGACCATTAACTTTCATGTCTGAGATTTTCATTTTGACTAAGATTTAGACAGAGGCTTTGTCTGCCTATGGACATCATTAAACATTAGCCAGGAGCTGACGTAACTGCAGTCATGCAAACCCCAGCAACAGACAGAAAAATGAGGGTTCGTACTGTCTGAGTTTGCTCAAGGCAGTGCCCCTGATAGAGCATGTGGGGAATTCAGTTTAATGAAAATTCAGCCCCAGATTCTGGGGCAGATAGTTATAGACTGTAACTGTCAAGAAAAGGCTCCATTACATTGCCGGGAGTAAGATGTATGCCCAGTTAAAATACAGATTTGCACAGGTAGCTTTTATTGTTGTCCATCAGTTTGAATTCGATACCAGAATGGCATATTATGATTATTATTGAAATTAAGTACTTATGCAACAATGGTGCTGCACAGCAGTTAGGTGCATAATGTTATTCGATTTTTGTGCCTTATCACAAGTCATTTCAAATTGTGCTAAAGTAGGGAAATGAGAGACAGTTCTTCTCCCAGTATTCCTAGAAAATATTAATCATGTTGGGCTCTTAATATTATCAAATCTAGCTGATACTGTCTGTCCCAGCACTAGTCATCTAGTTTGGTGACTTAGGATGGGAGTGCTTCACAGGTACACCCTCTGTACAGAAATATCATTCAGGAAGCCTAAAATAATGTTGAAAAATTACTGAAATGGACTGTATAGAGGTCCTGTTGCCTGATACTTTTTGTATGACTCAAAGAGGACAGAACTATTCCTGCAGGAAAATTCACTCTACAATGAACTTTTTCATAGAAATGCAAATAAAAACATATCCTCTTTTTTTTGTAAGATTTTGATAGTTTGAGACCCAGTTGAAGTTTATTTTTCCCATGTATCTAAGTTGAGCTTTGGAGCCTGGGAGTCCGTCCTAAGTTAAGTTATCTCTGTGTCTCTCTCTTCCTTAGCGGTTTTTCAGTGCTGGCTTCTGGGTCTCTGTACAGAGGCTTAATTTGTGGCTCATTGCCCCAGGCCCATTGCACTTGTCCTAGTAGCTGGGGCAGAAAGCACAAGCTTAGCAGATTTTCCCAAAGACCCTAAAAATCAGAGGGATTTATTACTTTTTAGTAATAACATTTCCAAAATATTAATGGTATTTAAGCTGTTAAGAATGACTTCTGGCTGATTTTAGGAAATACGCAGTCATCCCATATCAAACCTCTGCATCCATTTGAAAATAACCAGAGGTGTTAGAAACAGTTCTGTATTCTCAACTGCAATTGCTCCTGGAAATAGACTGAGTCCATCAGTTTACTTCTTCCAGGTAGAGGGTACACTGAACAGAGAAACATGAATGTTTTTGAACTGTTTGATGTGTCTGATCTGTTAGACTAAGCTTGTGATCTCTTCTGAATCTTTAAATATGCATAGTTACATAGACTCGTATCATAGAGGCATGTAACCCGAAATGAACGTGGGCTGCTGTAATTGTCATGTAAGCTAGGCTTAAATGAGTTGGGGATGTCCCAGGAGTTCTGTTGCATCTGGCAAAGTCTGTAATGCCAATATTGAAATTTTTGGATAATTTGCAGTGCCCAAAATAGCAAGGAAGGTGTTTTAGTAAATCCCCATGGCTGAAAAATACATTAGTAGGCTATGTGCCACATGCTTTGAGTACAGAGGTGCAATATCTAGCTTCCATGCAGAGAAACTAAGTAATCCCAGAACTAAAATTTTCTTTTTAATTAAAATACACTACATGATTATTGTTTAAAATCTTTCTGAAGTCATTATTTCTTACTCTGATTCCTTGTTCCTTCTGATTCTTTTGGATCTGATTGTATTGCTTTATAGCCAAGACTGGTATCTACATTCCCTACCATTTGTCTGTAGAAAAAGTATAAATAATCCTTAGTGCTCAGACCACCAGTAAGTAAATCCCTTTTCTTTATTAGCTCTTTCTGAAGTTTTGTGAACCCCCAGGGCAGTGGTCTAACTACATGAAATAGCTTTCTCGAGCTGCAAGAGATAAGATTACCAAAGTTACTCATGGAGGAATAGCTGTGCTCTCGTTCATCTTTTCTGGGCATGTTTATTGTTATTTTTCTGATACCTACAAGTAGGAAATCCGTAGTCGTTTCTGAAGGTACCCAGACTTTTCAAAACCACATCAGCCCAGATGGGTTGGATGAGAAACCCTAATCTATAACATTCTGCAGGTTTGGGGGGGTTGAAATATATGTGTGCTACAGAGAGAGTGAGGGTGAGGTATCAGAAGTGATTGATTGCTATGCTGGTCACACAGTTACACTCAGTTACAGTCCTTGCTCCCTCAGTGTCAAGCAGTTAATTTGCAGATGAGTTGAGGGTTTGGGGGTTTTCACTCCTTAAAGGGGCAGTTTCCGTTTACAC
Organism: Apteryx mantelli; assembly: GCF_036417845.1. Lineage (NCBI taxonomy): Eukaryota > Metazoa > Chordata > Aves > Apterygiformes > Apterygidae > Apteryx > Apteryx mantelli. The sequence goes on from NC_089979.1 coordinate 55,868,593, forward strand.
TGCTTGTTTTCTGAAGGTAGGAGACATTTACTAGGTAAACCAATATGACTGTAGGAAAAATGAATACTTACGCAGTCTACAGACTTGGTTCTTTCCACATAGATAAAAGCTATGTCTTGTTTTTCTAAATTAATACACAGGGATTTGAATTGAGTTCTGAGATTTTTTCAGAAGTTGTGGATTCCATATACTCTTGTAGGGTAAGCCAGAAAGACTAACTTTATTATAAATAAAACTGGGATATAGTATATACTTTCTGGAGGGGGAGAGAGGATAGGGACAGATATGTGTTAAAGAAGCTACCCCTGTATTTCAGTATCTGTATTACTGTCCCATATTGAGTCTGGTTCAATCAGTGCCACCAGTTCAGCAGGAGGGAGCATCTTCTCTATAAAATCATGGATTGAATTCATTCTTCACTTAGCCTATTGACATTGTTTGTAGCTTCCTAAATATTTGGTTTGCAAATCAGTCATGCAAATACTGTCAACAGCAGTTTTTCTAGGCACTGAGATTTTGCCATAATTGTTGAATTAGACTTTAAAAGAGGGTGTAATAAGCTGAATCATTTTCATGCACTTTGCTTAAGGCTGAAATGGAATCTTCCCTAGGTAAAAGGTGTAATTCCTGCCTTTTTGACACCATCATGGCATTTCTGCGTCTCTAGGTATCTAAACACCAATTTCAATTTCTGTCATTTTAAATATCCAAAGTGATAGGATACATCACTAGGATGATGGTGATAGGATACAGGAAAGTTTTCCCTATTTTAGTATTAGTATTTATTGTACAATTTCATTGTACAAATTTATTGTACAATGACATTGAAAACTTACTCTTCCTAAGCCCAAAACATGCTTTGTCATACTTTGTATGACTGTAAATGTATTAACAGCAAAGAAGCTACAGGGTGGTTTAATGAAATATTGAACCAAGCAACAGCAGGTGTCTGCAAAGGATGGGACTACAAGGAACAAGGTAGATGTGGTGTTGTATGTATCTCAGCCTTGCAGGGGACCAGCAGAAGAAAAATGATTAAAGGAAACTAGGTAGAAGAAATCACATAGTGAATCCAGCCTAGGACTTCTTTGCTCTTGTATACCACAGGTTTAATCTCTTCTACTACTCAAATAACAACATCTGTAACATGATGTTCCTGTCTGTTGAGAGATGTAGGGCACTGAGGCGTTGTATCCATTAGTATTGCATTAGCTTCTCTGAGTAATTATATTTTTGTTTGAACTTCTTATCTGTAATCTTTCATATAACCCCTGAATCCCATGGGAGATGCTTCTGCTGAAATACCTTTCTTGACCCTATCTGCAAGGGTTATGGCTAGATTAATGATAATCTGTCTCAAGGTAGCATCTGTTCATTTTTTCTCTTTGTTTCACAAGAAAAATATCTCGTCTTGGCTCCTTTTCCTTCTCCCCTTCATTTCCTTTCTTCCCTACAGTATTCCTTGAGCTCCTTTAAAATCTACACTGCCACCTCAAGATCCCTGGAGTGAAAAACAGTTGCTCTCCATAGTGTCTAGCAGACGAAAGGCATCATTCATTTCCAGATTTTCTTTCTGTCATTTTTCTTGGCCATTGTTTTCCTGCAGTGAAGTGCCTGGCTTTGACATGAGAAGGTAAGAAACCAGATCTCAGTTGCTTTCTTCTGCTTCCCCAGGTTACTCTGGCCCTCTGCCTCCCTGTGGGAGAGTCTGGGCAGGGATTCTCTCTGATCAGGGTTCTTCCCAATTTCAGGGCAATGGCCCAAATGCAAAGTGTAGCCAGCGAGATTGCATCAGCTGTGAAATTGAGACTCACAAGAACTAAGCAAGCAAGCAAAGTGATAGGACTGCTGTGTGCTTACAAATCAAACAAAGCCTGGCATTTCATGCGTCCCAAATGCCCTGTTACAAAACAAAACCTTTTAAAAGACCTCTCATAGATATCAGAATCAAAGCTCTATTTCATTTACAAGCATGCAAGAAAGGTTTTATTATTATTATTTTCATTATTATTAGACTGTAGCTTTTAAACTGAGCTACAGACAGAAATGTGTAGAACTGTCAGAAAAGTCTTGCATAATTCTTGTTAGTCCCTGGGCAATCTGACAGCAGCAGTGATCCAAGTAAGAAGAGGTAGTAGTGGGAGCAGGGCAGAATTTTATAGGGTTGTGCCAGAAACTACCCACTCCTGTCAGTACTGAGCTGATGAACGTAAAGGAACAAATTTATTTTTCTGTTTAGCAGCTGAAGCTCAGGACCGCTTCTGATGAGAGGGTTTCTCACACAAACCATGAATCTCTGAGATCCCTCGGTGTGAGACATTGGACCAAATGCTTAGGGGTAGCTAAATTAAACCCAGCGCACCTGCAGAGGGAGTTAGCTTCTCTCCCTTCTCATCCCCTGATTCCTCTGATCATGAAGACACAAGATGGAGGTGCCAGAGGCTTCTCTGGCTTGTCTGAAGGAAAAGGACAACTAAAGCCTTTTCTAGCCTGTACATTTCACCATTGTAAGGGAATGGGAGGAGCATGTGGTTTAGAGCCATTACGCACTCAGAGTCTGCCATTGCAAAGTGATGGTGTGCTTTTCCTCCCGCAGGGATGTAAGTAGCAAAAAGTAGAGCAGCTGGTATGGATCTGGCCAACATGTTTATATTGGAGATAATAGTAGATGCATATTGTCTGCAGCAAGTAACAGTTTAGGCTACATAGACATGTACAGCCTTTGCTTAAAAATGTGTATTGGATTATGCTTTAGGTATAAACGAATGTGTTGTTGCATTTTATGGTCCTGTTTGGCAATTGTCACTGTAATTATGGCCTTCAAATTGACTAGGTTCATGGCTCACAGTATATTTTCAAAGGCAAATGAAATACCTCATGCTTCTTATTTACTCAGATTTTAAGGTAAGACTGTCATGTTTATGATGCCTCATAGAATAAGGTCCTGATCCTTAGCTGTAATATCCAGTTATAACTGATAGTAGAACTTTACTTTCTATTCACCAGCGAGGAAAGAGTCATGTCTGTATTTTAATATTCCCCAGTTTCAGATTATGGAAAATATTTTAAATTAAGACAAGAAGAGAAACACATAGGGGTGTTAGTAAACCATCAGGGAGCATTTAATGCATGCTTAACGGAAAAAAAAAGGAGAACAAGGTGCTGACTCTGGTTGCATGTAGAGTCTTAATACAGGCTCCCAGCAGGAGTTCCCAGCAGGAGCCAGTAATATATTTATTTTTTGCTGAATAAGGTATTTGCTAATAAGGTTTTTACTCCCTTTTGTTGGAATACAAAGCACTGTAAACCTCTTTTGAGGTTGGAATAGTGTGCATTGATGAAATGTTCTTGTCCAGTTCTCTATCCACAAAGGGCTTTATCTAACATACTCTTTAAATCCTACTTTTGTTGTTTTCCTTCCAGCTGCTTTTTCTCTTTCAGCACTAATCTTCATTTTCAGCTCTGAGGCCTTCCTTCTTATTCTACTGACCTTTCTCTTCTCATCTATGCTGTTTCTTGTCTTCCTTCCCTCCTTCTCTTTCCTCTAGCCCTTTTTTCCCCAGATACTGCATTATCTGTACGTCCTGAAAAATGTTTCCTTAAAATATCCTTCTTTTCATTCTCTCTCTGTGCTCTGCTTTATCTCCTGGGGCTTGATGTCTACTGCCTAGTCATTCATTCTAACTCCACTCACACCTGACCATCTTTTTCTGTGGTCCATTTTAGCCTGGTTCATGGCTCATCACTGAGGCCTCCCTGGGAAACCCAAAACTTCTGTGGATTCCTCCCAACCCCCTTGGAAAGGCAGTCACCTTTTCTTTGTCTTCTGAGGTATTATTTGGAGCCCTCCAAGTTGGCCACCAAAGCATTACTCTACAGGGGCACTCCAGGCCTTTAAATTGCGAACAGTTTCCTTCCATTTTAGGAGCTGGGGGCAAGCAAACAGGAACATGGTAGAATAGCTGCAGAATGAGCTAAAGGTCAAATAGGTATGTGAAAAACTGAATTCTTAAAATGTTGGAATGGGATTTTCAGAGTCACACCTGCTGCCCCAACCTTACTTCATGACACCTCCTCTCAGCTTCAGCAGAAGAGAGGTAGAGGCGAATCTGAGAACTTCAGAATATCTTCCTGTTACTGCATAACCTTTTTCTGTAATTCCTTTTTTTCTTCATATTTGCTAAAGGACTGTTGCTTGGACAGTTAGTCTGTGGACATATTTAACATGTTAAAATTAAGGAAAGGCTGAGTTAAATATATTTGTGAGAAATTTTTGTGTTGGGATTATTTTTTATTTTTGTGGTAAAAGAGCGAGTTGTTTTTGTTTCCTCTGTTGTGCTTATCTAAAGCTTGATTTTGCTAAGGCCTTAAAAATATTCACCTCCAGGTTGAAATTTACCATGCAATATTTTGCATCCAACAAGGACAGTTTTTATCTTAAGCAATTGAAAATGATGTCGCCATGGAAGTTCCAATGTAACATTAATTATAAGAAGCATACTCAAACACCCACAGTACTGTGTATTTACTTATACTTACTGTATTAAGAATAGCTTTTCATTTTATGATTGCCTGTTCTTCTCTGAATCACAACCTTCACTTGTTTCTTTAATTTAGGAGAAAAAGGCGTTAAACAGATACTTCCTGAAAGTGTGTGCTGCATGAAAGTTTTAATTAAATCTACAAGTAAAGCTTTAAAAGAGCAAGAATCAAATTAATTGCAACAAGGACCACGCATTTGTTTCTGTGACAGGCCCTTGTGCTTTAGAGAAAAGGCAATCTGTGTACCCTTATCTGAATTAGTAAACTCAATATCACTTTTCATTAGCATGGTAGGTCATTGCCATGTGTCTTCAGTGTGACACTGTTTACATGTTAATGACCTCACAAACAGAGTCTGTTCCAACCAGTTTGCAGTAGTAGAAAGTTATAAATCCATGAAGTGGAATAAACTGTCCTCAGCTTTCTGCACCACTGGTTCTTGTGAGTTCCCCTCTAGCTTGAGCTTCGTAATTAGGCAACAGCGTAATTAAGGCAAATGCAGCAAATGCAAATAGGGCAAAAGGATTTATAGCTGATTATGGTTGTTATATTGTACTTGAAATAAATTAATTTATAAGTATCATTATTAGTTGACTCTTCAATGACATGCAGTCTAGAAGTAGAAAGTATTGTTCGCAAAAAGTGTTCATAGCTTACATTAGTGAGTACCAGTCCATGCAGGTGTATTCAGATTTACAAAGTGATGAAACACCACGCATATTCCTACAGAAAGATTCAGTAGAACATTTTGTTTTAGTTGTTTGGTGTATGATTGCTTTCATATTAGATGAGATTTTTAAGATTATAAATATATTTTTCCTCCACAGTATAATGTAATGAAATCAGCATGGTCCCTAAAATCATGTCCTTAAAGGAAATATCATATTTACATCTGGTAATTTGACTAGACAGTGGAAAGCTTTGCTGCTTTAAAATCTTGCAATGTTAAAACCTATATCAAATGAGTAAAACAAATTGAGCATAACCACTTAAATTTGATTGCCTAAAAATATCTAAAACCAGGACTATTCTGATATTCTGTTTGCATTCAGTTAGGTGCTGAATGTCCTTAATTCCCATTGACTTCAGCACCTTGCAGAATCTGGTCCCATGTTTGGATGTCTCAGCCATGCCATAACAAGAAGCCTATTTCTCAGTGGTCATATGCAGCATATACTTGATATTGCAAGATGTATACTCTGTGGCTCTCCCTGTAACAACCTTGGGAGTTGCTTTGCAGACAGAGAGTAATGGTTTCTACTTTAGTTGCTCACCTAATATGCAAAACAAGTTTAATTATATGCTGTCCAACCCTCTCCACTACATATTCTTCTGCTTGTTCGTTCTGGGTGAAATACATACTGTCTACATGCGAGGGTTACTAGTAAGTGTACAGGGCCCCTGGAAGCATTTATGGCTAATCTTGCCCTAAGCATGCATAATGTAGCTAAGTACTAATTAAAGGTTAAAGAATAGGAATACATTTTTTCTGTGCCTGCTGAATGGAGAAACATGGTCTGTGGGAGGTCAGATGCAGGTGCTACTTTCAACTGGATAGAATTGCTAGGACACTGCAAAATCAAACTATATGAGATTAAAATTCCAGATTTTCTCAAAGCACAGCAAAGAACTAATAAATCACTGTCCTGTACTATGTAATGAATTAGCTGTTTTTCTGTGTTTCATATAAATATGTACTGCTGCAAGGCATGCATGGATAGAATGTAAACTTGATTTCATAAGGCACATTCTTTTATTCTGCATATTGACTTCTGAAAGTTACCTGTGGCCAGGTTGTACCTTTTGCCATTAAAGAAAAAGAGGGATATAGTGCTGACAAACAAGGTAATCAAGTCACTTCAGCAAGATTATGTCCCTCTCTCAGATCCCAATAATTGCTGTTTTAAGTTGATTGCAGCAGGTTTTGATTACTTCTAAATGTTGCCATGACTGCTGCCATGCGCTGTAAGGGACATTAACTGGTCAGTGACGGAGCTGTGGTGGTAGAGGGAAAATATGGCTGTTCAGTGGAAGCCTACAACTTGTAAGCCTGCAACTTTCTCAGGGTTTTTCTAATTTTAACACTTCTGCAAAACCTTTCACACCAGCATGGACTATAACTTGGTAGCTCTTCGAAGTCATCCTTCCAGAAATCCTGATGTTCAGTTCTTTCCTGTGGGCTTCTTCCTGGCATAAAAATTTAATAATAACAATTGCTTTTTAAATGAGTTTCCAAAGAGGTTACAGGAAGAGCATGAGTCTAGGAACAAGGAGATCTAGTTTCTGCCACCAACTTGCTGATGAGGGCTCTTAAACATTTGAGTGCCTTATTCTCCTCATTTCTTAAATTTCAATTGCTTTTAACTACTGCAGAGGGGTGATATCAGGACTGTTGGAGGTTTGATAATGAGAGATAACTTCATGCTCCCTGTGCCATTGCTTGGATTTGACAAAATTCAATCTTCATGTTTCTAAATAGAGAGTCAGCACTGCCTGAAAATATATGTTGTCTGAAAATTAGTACCTTAAAAATTAGTGATGGAGACATCACCAGCTAAGACAGGATTAACCACCTATACTTTCAAAGACACATGTTTACTTATGAGTAGCTCTTGCAAAACCATCGGGAGAGGTGAAAAGTCTGTTTTCTCTGACAGTAGGTGCTTTGACACTTCAGTGGCTGCAGAGCTGCCTCCTTTCTCACAGTAGGAGTAATCAACATCTGAGCTTTACTGCTTGAATCCTTGTGAGTAAGGATTACTATTTGAGAATTAATTATCATTATTTAAAGCCCACATACAGCAGTGGTAGGCTCCTTGGATAAAGGTATGAAAACTACTATAATAATAATGTAATAATTTAGCATTTCAGGATTTTCAGAAATGGATAAACAAAATCATTGAGTGTACTATACCACTTGCAATCTAATAATTTTCTGTCTGATTAGAAGGAGTCAAATAGCCATAGGGTGAAAATAAGATGGAAAAGGTCATATGATTAAATTAGCTGCATTCACACAGGCATTACTTATGAAGGATTTTTGCTATGATTAAAGAAGACCAACAGTAAGTCAAGCAAATAAGATCAAGTTAGTGACCCTCAGAAAGGGAAATTAACCTCAACAATAAATAAAAGGTTACTATCCACTACAAGAGCTCCAAGACATGCTGCTCTTGGTTAATGATACTTTCGCTTTGGGCTGTGGGCTCTGCTTGTGACTGCCATTCTGATTATTTATACAGGTTAAACATAGAATATTAAATTATTATTACTAATAACAGAATCCAAATATGAAAACTTATTTTCCCTTTTCTTCTAACTCATGCTGCTTTTTAGTAGCACAAGAAATGCCTTCTGCAGTCCCATTGCTCATCTCACCATCATCCTTTTGAATTTGTCACTGTTTTGATATTCTGTTGTAAACAGATTCATCTGAGCAATGCTGTTTTCTGTTTCTCTTAATCTCCCATAGGTGTTACTAATCCCTACATTATTGTCTAGTGGGTTAAAAAAATACTGCCTACAGGTTAGCGTTTTTGGCCACAGGCCTAATGCTGCCTTTTTCCTTTCATGGAGAATCTTGGAAGCCAAGTTTTTCTGTGTTTTTCTCTGTGTGTCCTGCCAGAGTCGGCGTCTGATGAAAAACTGGGCTAAGCTTATAGTGCAGGATCTTCACAGTATACGTCTTGCATTTGGCTAGGCGTGGAAAATCTAGACAGAGTAGTTTCTGTTTTGCATCATGCAGAGCAGGTTGCTAGAAATTACTCTGTTCGCCATGCCTAGTCAAATGCAAGAGATGTTAAGAAAATACCTTTATAATGATGTCATAAATGTCACAAACTCCCCACACAATCTTTTAAAATGTCTTTTGTCCTATACTATTTGAAATACTTTGTATTAGCTGTAAACAAAGTGAGCATACTGACAAAACCCTTCTCAGAAGTCAGCAAAACTCTGTGAGAGAACAGAAAATCATATCATAAAAGTAGCTAGCAGAAAGGAAATAATCAGCAGCAGTGTTGTGATCTGCTTTTCCTTGGAGAAGAAATGTTAAGAACTCTAATTTGGCCTGTAGAAACTCCATGGTCTAAATTTTCAATACAGGAAGATACAGATGTAGCCTCCGCAAAGTTCTGTTAAGTTCCATTAAGATCACTAGAAATGTGTACGTATTTCCTTCACTCCATGTAATGGTCACTTATTTTGTGATTTTCAAAATGAGTGGCTGATTTTGAATGTCATTGAAATGTGCAGCTTCTCAGACTTTTCTGAAGACCCATTTCATAGATAACCCTGTATATACACAGTGAGTTGCACTTAGAAATAATAAAAGATTACTTATGAATAATGAAATACCTACTTTCATAGTCAGATGAGTTTGCATAGTCTTTCTCAGAAGCCTTTTTAACGTCAGTGAGGAAATCCAAATTATACTTTATACTGTCCAAAAGACTTCCATTGTGTTTCTATATAATACTAGATTTAGGGTTTGAATTTTCTGAATCCATAAAAATGGCATACAAGACCTTTTCCTTTTTCTGGAGTGGTCCAGAAAGCTGTGATACCCTATAAAAATCATTTGATGTTATTCTGAGAGCTGTGAATTTGCTTCGAATGAATAACTATTCTCTCTTTCGTTATCTGAAAGCCAAATAATGCCTGTATGTTTCAGTAACTATCCAGAAAGGAAAATGCAGCATTAAAGTTCTCTGTCCTGGTTCATGACTTCTGATTAGCCACCAAAAGTTCAAAGTTAAACTGGCCTGTCTTCATTTTCCCCACATCTCATTGGCCTCCAGAGTACCAGTCATCTAGGATTTTTCTGTTGTGATCTTCTTCATAAGTATTCATGCAAATCCCATCTGTTTGTGACAAAAGGAATCTCCATGTGCATTAGCCGTTTGTTGTCATTTTAGTAACTTCCACATGCTCAGTTTCAATTTGTCCTTGAAAAATGTCCACTTTACAGATGTTACAGTAGGCTGTGGCAGAACTGTCTGAAGAAAGATAGTGATAAGGTGGGGGGGGGTTGATTATTTTGCTGTCAGATACTTAGCAGACAGTAGACCAAAACAACTATTTTAAAATATTGACAGGCCAGACAGACTAGGATGCATATTTAAAAGGGTGGTATGCTTACAGAGGAACAACAAATAGTTAAAGGGTATTCAAGATTTATACATTTTGAAGTGGCATCATGCATTTACTAACGAGTAATCCATGACAAACTGGATTTAGATGCTAAATAAACCTGTATCACTTGCTACTTCTTCATTGTCAACTAACAAAATGTTAATGCTGTGGTCCCTCACTCTCTGTGAGCTGTTGTGTTATTGCATTATGTCCTTCCGTGGTACCTTTGAAGAAAAAATCTTCTCTTTCCATGTCTATACAAGGTCAGCGAGAAGGAGAATGCCAGTGTGTGTCAGGTGCATGCAAGTCATTGCCCAGGAATGAAATGTTAAAGAGAGGTTGAATAGACCAGCAAATGTCCTAGAAGTTCAGATATGGTTAGTTTGCCCTTGCTTTAGCTAGTGAGAGTGATTTGACAGCTGTACTTTGTAGTTTCTTCCTTCTGGAGCATGTGATCTTGCTTTGATAGCAACCCTTAATCTATTATTAATGCAGTTGTATGTAGATCAAACCTAAAGATCCTTAGTCACCTCAGAAAGTAATGCTAGTCTATTTTTATATCATTTGAGGATGTATCTGAAGTGAAGGAAATGAAGTGCCAGGGTACTAATGTCAGGTATTTCACACCTCTGTTCCTCTTCGCAAGCTGTAATCTGAAGCTCTGTAGGTGTGCATGTATGTGTGCACTGCACAATAAACAGATTTTTGTCCCAAGAGCCAGTAAATAAGTGCCTCCTTTGAGTCTTTTCCCTGTGTTGATTGTGAACTGCAGCTTTTTATCAATCTTTGAAGAACAGAATTTGAAACTTATTTTGGTGAAGTCTTGTTAAACCTTTAAGTACCAGCATTTTGATGATAACCCATATACCTCAGCTTTTCAAAATGAAGGTTGTTAATTTAGTCCTGTTACTTTCTCTAGTAAGGTCCTTATTGCAGGTGATTGTAGGAATGCTGCAGATTCCGTTGCGGTTCACGTTATGTTCATGCTGAAATGGGCTTTTGGTGGGTTTAAGCCCATGTGACTAAGCTGTAAAATTTTGCTGCAGAAAAGCACATGGCCTGCTACAACTTCAAGTGGAACAGGCTTTCCCTTCTCTGTTGTTCATGCTGGTTTTAGCTCAGGCGATGTCTGCATGTATAATTTTTCAAAAGCAAGACATTCAGCCCTTTAAATTGCTGTCTTGTAACTCAGCACTTACCTTTGGGGAAGAAATTTTGGAAGCCCCTGCTGAGGTGCTTCGAGGGTTTTAATTCTACTTGTTCAAGGTCTTGAGACATAAGGCGTTTACAGTAAAGCTTTCCAGCTTTATTGCAGGAAACACCTAAAGCAGCGTATAGACATCAGAGAGTGAGGCATGAGACAAATGGCTGTAAACTGATAATAGCCAAGGGGCCAGGTCATCCCGCTGAAGTTTTGATAGCTTCCTGGCCAGTGCATCAGACCTTATGTCCTCGGCCTCGGCGTCCCTCCTGCAAGAACTCCATTGCAGGACAGGTGGGTGCTGCGCTGGGCACTATTTTCCTGAGTGCTGTGGTTGACACGTATCTCCAGTCATGCCAGGAAAGCAAGGCCTCTGGGCTTTCGGATGGTCTCTCTTCATGTCACCTGGAGAGTCAGGCTGGAGTCCGGGTGCGCAGGCAGGTGCGGGGGCGAGGAGCACCGCAGGGCTAGTCCGGTTAGCTCTGTGTGTTGTCAGAAGAGTGTGCCCCCAACGGTAGGCTGTGAGCTGACCGGCTGTGACTGGGACCCTGCAGCTAAGGGCAATATAAGTCCCAGGAGGCAAAGCAGAGAAAGAAAATGTCTGCAAGACGGAGGTAGCTCTTTCAGTAGAAGGAAAAGCATTGAAAATCCTCAGCTGACAGTACCTCAGCTGCTGGCACACTTCCCTCACAGCATAACAGCCACAAGTTTCCCTTTTAGCAGGGAAATAATTAGCCAGTACCCCATGGATTAAAATTCTTGGTAATACAGCAGTAAAAGTATGCTGCGGGAAGAAAAGTAACCTGAGTCCTTCTCCCCTTTGGCACAGTACCCGCACACCTTCTCCCAAAGTTGTGCCAGGCAGGCAGCATTCTCGCGTCCCTGAAGTGGAGGCAGGCGCAGCGGGAACCTGAGACCTGTGACCCGGCGGGGCCTTGCCGTGATACCAGAAGTTCCCGTTTATTCATATGACATAAAAAGCTTTGCAGAAACAGGTGGCCGAGGTCCACAGAAGCTTCAGGAGGGCCCACATTTGAAATGGCAACTCTGTATTTTAGCCCATATCATAATGCAACAAGACATTCTGGTATTACCCTCTGCCTTCTCAGATTGAAGGGAAGGGGACAGACTGTTATGTTTCTTTCACCATCCAGGCAGCTCTGCTACAAGACAGTGTCATATCTTTTATTTTATTATTGATACTGGAAATTTTCCTAAGGTAGCTAATTTATTGGCGAAATACAGACATTTAAACGTGTCAACTGCATTTTTTTCTCCCTGTATGCTCCTTGGAGTTTATATACAGATGGCATTTTTACGCTTATATCTAATAGCTATTAAAATTTTCCTGTGCCTTATTTCTTTTGAATGTCTCTTTACCAAGCACGTCAGCTTTTCATCTCTGAAGCTAAAAATAAATGTTTATACTGAAATCAGAAGAGATTGAAATTACGGGTTGATTCACAAATAGAAAAAAGAAATTACACAGCTTTCATTAATTATTCCATGGATACTTTTGTTTGTGGGAGTGGTGTATTGAGCATCTCTTTTTTTTTTTCAATCCTGAAGAAAGTAGCTGAAAACACGAGATTAGAGAGAAACAAGCCAAAGTTGCACATTACATTTATACACACAGTCACAAGAAATATCACTTTTTGTATTACACTGAAAGAAGAAGCTCATATCCACAGCTGGAATTTTTTCTACCCTTCATTGTAGCAGCAGCAGCTGCCATTTTTCTATTCCATAGCATTAAACCAACCCATAATTTTGCAGAAAATTCTGCCAGAAATGTGCATGTGAATACTGATATTCTATACTGAACTAGGCCTCTAAATCTTTTTGTGTTTCTGGGCAGCGCATAGAATGCAAAAGGAAAGGCATTTTCATGTCATTGTGGAGTGATAACATTACAAAATTATATTCTTGTGCCGTTTTCAGGTGGCAAATGAGTTAACGAGGAGTGAGAAAGATGAGTAGTTCTCAAGTAAATAACACCGCACAGCCACAAGGAAGGCAAAGTGCACTGTACTTAAGTCCTTTCAGTGATCCTGCACTTAAAGATGATTTCATTTTTGGAAAATACATTTTTCATATCATTACCTAGTTACACATGATAATAAGGTTAAAAGCCTGATATATGAATCAGCTTCCACAAGTTAAGTTGATGTAGCAGCATAAAAGGCTGCATTTCTATCACAAATTCCATTGAGGATTTTAAAATGAATGAAGTCACACAAAGAACATGAGAGGCAAAGCTAGAGCAGGGTTCTGTATCTCAGCCTGCTATTCATAAAAAAAAAAGTTTGAGCCAAATGTGTCCCTCAGCCTTCAGCAGTTAAATGCTTGCCTTCCTGTTCATTTTTAATGTATGTGTAGCTTGCAGATGCTGCAGTTCATACATTCGATGCTCAATCTTCATCCAAATATAAGAGCGCTGACTCCTGGGACAGAAAATTCTTGACAATAAAATACTGCACCTAACTATTATTTAGGAAAGTTCTTCCATTTTTCTCCATTCAGATAAATGCAGTCCTATTTCAGGCATCTAATGATTATTCTCACATATGCAATTATGTCAAGCAGGTCTAAGATAAACAAATCAGAACTTCAAATGAAGCTAGCATTCAGCCAGGTCTTCAGCAGGTTGCTTTTAGCCAGAAACAGACCATCTTTCTGAAGAGACATGTTAAATTGCAGAAAAGCTAAATCCAACTTGAACAAGTTGTTAAGAAAAGCAACCTGCCATGGCAATTTTGTAGTACTGGTTTGTTTCGACACCAACTATTTTTCTTTTGATAACTGCCAGTGAATTCTTGCTCACCAGATATTTACTTTCATTATACAGTTGGCAGTTCAAAGGCTGTTTCTGAAGTCAGGTGGCTATATCTCATTTTCCAGCTGTACTGAGTCCCTATTCCTTATCCTTACTGTTTGCTCAACACCTCACTTCACTTTGCAGACATTCACAATACTTAGTGATATGGTCAGGCTGCAGTGTGTTTTCACAGAGCTTATTTTTCTGTTGCTTGTAAAACAGTTAATTGTTTGAAGACCAGTTGCATAAATGGTATTTTCACAGCAAATATGTCTCTATTTTCATGCCAGCCAAGTGCAAACTGATTTTTTAATACAGTGTTTTATTGGGGGGGGGTTGGATGTCAGCAGATGTTAACAAAAGAAAAACCCTCCAAAATAAATGAACAGATGATGTTGCATGCACATATGTCATACTACAGTCAACTATAAACAAGTAACATAGGAAAGAGCAGGATGCTTTCAATCTGTTCCATAATGAACTACAAGAGCACAATATGGCAGAAGAAAGCCTAGATCTATGCAAACGGCTTTATGAATAGGAACTCCTTGGCTTGTCTAAAGTAGCAGTGGATATTTATTAGGCCTTATTTGTTGTGATTGTAGCAGAGAAGTGATTTATTGCCTACTCAGTCTGGCAGTAGCATAGGCAGGATGTAGGACTGCTGCGGCTGATGTGTTCCCATGTATTCCCTCCAATGAGAGACAATGCGCAGCTCCATTTCATGTTTGAATCGTTGTGGTACTTTATTCAAAATGTTTACTTTGCAGAAATAGTGCTCTCCTTACACCACAGTGTGCACCTGGTGTGTACTTAGAGTGATGTGGTGCAGAATGCTGCCACCCTCAAATTGTTTTCTCTCATTTACAATATTTGAGCACCAAGAGAATCCAGGCTGGTCATGTTATTACTTCTGTTCAAGTACTTGTTTCATTTTGACATAGATACTAAAAGAAAGGGTCGATTTATTTCCCTCTGTTCAGTCTAGATGCGAGTTTGTACTGCATGTATTTGAGTGCATCGTCAACCAAGGTAGACAAAGATCCTGTTTTTGAAGGAAAGCAAATTTTCCTCAGTAGAACTCTAATTGTTTTTGACTACATTAAAAATCTTTGGTTTGAGCTCAGTCAGAACAAGACAAGCGTATCTTAGGAGGATAGTTGTAGTAAATAGAAATGCGAGTGGACTTAGTTCTGAGTTTTTTTCTCTCCCTGGACAGAGGTACCAACTATGTATAAGCTCCTACCAAATATCCAGACCTCGAGAGAGAAAACTCCTGAAAAGGCTTTTTAGAATTCTTCATTTACATATAGCCATTTATGTAATGAGTTTAGGCTATTCCAGGCATTGGGAGTCTCAACAGATAAACAGACACAGACTCATTGAATAATTTGGGTCAGAAGGGACCTCACAAGGCTGTCTCATCTGACCCCACTATATCATCTTATTGAAGTCACTAGGTCTGTTCTAGCAAAATGTCCTGAATACTCGGAAGTGCCTTCAACAGGCAACTAGTTTCAGAATCTGGCACAGTACATCAGGAAGACAAAAGCTAGGAGCATCTGTGATACATATTTTGTTAGCAGAACATCCTAAGATATTTAGAAATAGAGAAAGCAGGAAATAATCTGACAGTTTTCTATCATTCAGAATGACCTTCCAAATATTTGAATTGCTTTTCAAATATCTGAACTTTCTGAAGTTTATCCCTCATAAACAATACTTTCAACCTTTACTTTTTCTGTTTATTTTATCAGATGGTTATTGCTTCTGAGCACTGTCATCAGTTTACAGCTGAGTTACAGGAAGTTTTTTCACTAAGTGAATCATGGAAAATCTCAATACATTAATCAGTTGTGTTGCAACCCTACAACAAGCCCTCAGTGCATGTTAAAGGAAGCTCTTGTGCAAATGTGCTGCAAAGAACATCTTTGCATTCCTACACTTCTGTGCTGGCTCTATGTTGAGTCAATGCTCTCCTCTAGAATAAATTAGACCCCTCTATCTGTGTGTAAACTGATGGGTAGGAACATGCACTTTGAGGCCCTGAAACCAGATCATTCCTTGTTTCCTGTCCATGAAAATCAGGTCATGAAGGGTGAAGGGAATTAAAGTGGTGCAATTTAGTATAGTTTCAAGGTATGCCCAGAGCACATGCAAGGAGCCAGGACCCCTGAACTGTTTCTGAGTCTCCTGTTTTATCTGTAGCTGGTGTCAGATCTAGATAGAAGTGCCTGATAGATGTTGTACTGGCATCCTGTGTTAAGCTAGAAGAAAGAGAAGACAAAACTTTCTAGCTCTACATTGTGTCAGACCCTCTGACACTGGGAAAATGGTTTTGTGATTGGTAGGGCTGCCTAAATGATTTTGGAAAGGCTGAGCGTGGTTGTTCCCGATGCAGTAAGTCCCCTGCAGCACAGCTGGTATGCACATTAAAAGCAAACAGTATGTTTGACATGTTCACTGTCAGACTTATTGAATATTGTTGGATAGATCTTGTGGCCTTTTGTAGCTGAGGGCCTGGAACCTGGTCAAGTGGGTCTCTGCTCAAAGCCAGTCTGAATGCTAACTTTTCAGTGTCTCATCACCAAAATAGGTATGTTGCACACAAATCTGTCTCTTGAATCAGAAAATAATGAAAACCATTTTACCAGAGTAAACTGAGCAAGGAAGATCTGGTGTACCGAACATTGTATCAAGATTATATCAAGCATGATCTAAGATCCCAGACTCAAATTCTGCTCCTGATAAGCCTTTGATTCAATACTTAGTTACCCATCTTCTCAATATTTCACTTAAAACTTCAGTAAAAGTAGAAAAGGCAATAATGATCCTATAGGCACCATTAAAAATCACACAATTCAACCATGGCAGGCGAGATGGTCCTTATGTTGTTTGTACCTAACCCAATAATAACCATCTTTTTTAAAGATACTTACTGTATGTCTGCCATTATTTGTATTGTACTTTTAAGATATTTAGCTGTTACTATTGCAACACATGGATGCTTGATATGTGTTGAATTCCGTTTGTCTTGAAAGGATATTTTATAGCAAATAAATCTTTGCATATACATTTATTTCTTAAGCTTTGTATTGACAGCCTTAATCTGAAACTGGAGACAGTTAGAAATTTGAAGCAGCCATTCATGGCAAGTGATAATAATATAACTCCATTATTTCTTTTTGAGCCTGAAGGTACTACTGGTCATTGCTCTGAAACCTGTGTTTTTATTTGCAGAAGAAAATTAGTCTCAGAATGTACTCCAGGGCATATGTTGCTGTGCACTGGAAGTTGATATGCTCATAAATGTGTAATTTACATTGTGTTCTAGTAATATGTTAATGCTGAGTTCATAAGATTAATCGGGCCACATGCTGTCTTGTGATTCTGCTAATACGGTTTTGAGTAACATCAGCATTTTCAGTCTTTTAATTTACAAAAGATCCTTGCATGGCAATATATTATGTAAGCAGACATCTCACATAAAGGTATTTTCAGGGTCCATCTTCCAGGCTGTGCTGCAGGTTTTCTGCATCTTGACCCGTCTTCCTAGTTTGCCCCCAAGTTGCTGTAAGCTTATTAAATTAAAGAGCCACGTGCACTGACCTTTAAACATATTAGCATTAAAAATAAAATAAAATGCACAACATTTTTCAGTAAATCATCTATAAAGGCATATTCCTGACAATCTCTTTAATTGAGTACATGAAAGCCCATTCTCCATTTTACATCTGAGCCCCTAGACTTTGTAAACCACCTCTTCATATTTTGTTCAAAATTAAATTGCAAAAGCTGTAAGAAGTAATTGCTTGCTACTGCAGTTTGTGTAAAGTTGTAAAAAATATTGAACATAATACATTGAAAAATCAAGATACCTACTGTACAAATTAACTTTTTAAAATATAGAACGTGTAACCGAACTGAAATAAAGCCTTCACAGGACAAATTGTCTTTTATTTTGAGGTTTTTATTTTTTGCAGCTCTCAAAGTCCAATTTAACATCCTAAAATTCCCCCAAAATACTTTAAGACAGACTTGAGGTTAAAAATGTATATATTTTAACATAGGAGAACCTCATTAGAATGTTTCTGCTAAAGGCAAAACAAAACCATAAGGGCAAGATTTCACTGGTACACTCCAGCTGCTTTGGGATACTTTGAAGATTCAAATCAGCCATTAACTGGACTTAACTATCCAGTTAAGTAAATTTAATGGCTATTTTCCACTGCCAGAGCAGAAAAATACTGCCAGGATGTATTGATCCAACACTTTTAAATAAGATATTTTAGAGGTCGAGCCTTTATGAACAGCTTTAGCTGTGAATCCCTTTGTGCACTAATTAAGTCAATAGAATAAAAGTCTGTTCTCCTGGGAAATCAGAAGAGAACTTTCTGCTTGATACCTGGAAAAAATTAGGCAGCTTAATCATGCAAGGCCTAAATCATACTCATCAAACCACTGTAGCCAGTCAACACGGGCACAAGGCTCCTGAAAGTAGAACCAATCTTGAAAGCTTCAGCTTCAGGAAGCAGATTTCTGAGGGCCTCTCTGGTCTGTTATGGTTGGATTCTGTTTTGGGTTTCTGTTTTATAGTATTATTTAATCACTAAACTCGCTTCACTTACTATCTCAGGCAACAATATTGCAAGAGATCTGAGGATGGATAGCTCTCACTAAAAGTCAGGGATGATTGTAAATCTGCGATTCTCAGCTTTAGGCACTTAATGTGGGGAAAAAATAAAATAAAAAAAAATAATGATATTAATATACTAGATCATATTGTAATATGATCCTATATGATATTTTCTAAGAATAGAGTCTCTTGTCCTGACAAGGCAAGTCATTCATTTGATGCAGGGATACATAACATGTCTGGTGCCCTTTGGATTAAGGGGTATTTAAGTATGTCCTTATGAAACAAGTTGGGCTGAACTGAAACCTTATGTATGATCAGCATTGCTCAATTCATATTTTGTTTATGTCTACTACTGACTTGAGGACTGCATGTCTATGAATCAATGTTTATGCTGAAATCTGTCACAGAGGGTTGTCCTCACTAAATTCTTAGTACACGTTTTTTGTTTGGAATAAATCAGAGGAGGCAAGTAACATGATAGAACTGTAGATAGTATCTGCCCTTGCTTGATAAAGATATCCCATTTAATCAAGATGGGCAGCCCATTTTAACCTAAATTCTCTTCACTTAGTTTCTAGTTTTAATTAAATTCTGCTGTAAAATTTGGTGACAATGAGTGAAATCTAAGTATCAGGCTAAAGGCTTAACATGTTATCTGCATTCTACCTCCTCTGTGCTTTTATTAAGAGCTGTTTTATTATTAGTTATGTGTTGGCAAGGTTTGGCCCACTTGAGTATTACTTTCTGGGTGAACCAGCCAAAAAAAGCTTGTAAGAATGTGAAAACTTAGTGAAGTTAAAATACATCAGATTTGAGTGGTTGCTTGGTAGCCAAAGAATGGTCTCCATCTCAGTTCCAGCAGATAAACATGCAATTTATCCAGCCGCAAAAATTTCTTATACAGAAAATCATACATTCTATCTCTGTAGGCCGACATCCTGCTTTGCCAAATTGCATAAATCAATACAAAGCCATATGCACCATGTCATGAATGAAAATATTGCCATTGCTATATTGATTATCACAGCACATGAATTTCTAAGAACATAGAGGTCTAGGACTGGATGGTTTATCACATCTAATCACTTTCTCAGGTAATCAAGTCACAAAACTACTTTCACAAATTTACTTACTTTAAAATGTTTTTTAGGTTGGTCCACACTTTGACTACTTCTGTAGTCACAAATACTTCCAGCACACCCAGTTTATAGACAATTTTTCTTGTGTCAGCCTTGACCTCTAATCATGTGGTTCTTTTAATCTCCAAGGTGTTAGCTGTAGAAGGCAGACATATAGTCCTTCTTATCTAAGTGTGGACTTCATGTGTCCACATATTTGCATTTGTGTTATATGTGGAACTTATGCGCCTCTTCTGTGCTTTTTTTTAATTCTCCTCTGTTAAATAAGATCTCTGTTCTAGATAACCCAGAAGTCTTTCTTTATATCAGATCCAACCTAAGTTAATTTTTTTCTTGAAAGTGGCAAAGGAGGAGTCCGGATGAGGCCTTGTACCCTGGCATTAATACTTCTCTCCTGGAAATGTCTGTCCTGATACATCCTAGAATTGGATTTCCTTTTTTAAGGCTGTATCATATTGATAGCTCATAATAATACTGTGATAAATAATACATCCAGGTCTTTAACCTCCTCTGTCATTTCCATTTTATGAGCTCTCAGCTTATACCAGAAATTCTTGCTAGTAGCACTAGGCATGTAACTTTGCACTGACTTTTAAGACTTCGAATAGGAAGGAAGGATTATTTTCCAGCTGGGGCACTGGGCTTGCACAGCCTGTGTTAAATTTTTGGCTCTGCCAAAATCTTTCTGCATATTCTGGGACAAGTCAGGCTTTCTGTTCCTCTGTAGAATGGGAGAATATGATATTCTACATCAGAGCAGCAGCAGAAAGATATTTTCATTTCCTCTTAGCATTACTCAGACCGAGGGATGATGGAAACTACAAAATCAATGCAATTATTATTCCTCACAGAGTAATTTCCTTTAGCTCTGAGTTAAGGTTATTAGACTATATAGCTTACCAAGCAAATCTTCAAAGGTGCAAGTATAATCAGTTAAGTCATTTGACACATGACCTGCTCTCCATTTGTGATTTACCCTTCCTGTCCTGCTTCCTCCTTGTCTCCATGCTCAGAGGGGTTTCTTGAGCTCAGACTATTTTTGTACCTTATGATCATGGTTAACATGGGGATAAATGCCTGTCACAAAGGATGACTGATGGGGATGAAGGTACGTAAATGGAAATTACCCCTGTAGGGTGTGAGCAAAACTCAAAACCCTTGATGCACCCGAGCTGGAGGGAACAAATGATCCACCTTCACACATTCTAAAAGAACTGTTACATGAAATTATAGGTTCACTAGCAAGAATTGAGTCAGTATGGTGCTGTATGACCAGAGAATACTGAATGTAGTACCCATCTTCAGGAAAAAAACTACATGGGCAACTACTGACTCAGATCACCTTACTTTTATGCAAGCCTTTAGAACAAATTTTGAAGAAAAGAATTTGAACATGGGGTTAAATGAAAATGGGATCATAAGCAAAATAGA
This sequence comes from Apteryx mantelli, assembly GCF_036417845.1. Taxonomy (NCBI): domain Eukaryota; kingdom Metazoa; phylum Chordata; class Aves; order Apterygiformes; family Apterygidae; genus Apteryx; species Apteryx mantelli. The sequence goes on from NC_089979.1 coordinate 55,889,496, forward strand.
CTTATCAAGGATCGGTCATGCCAAATTAATGGGATATTTTTGTGTCATGATATATTTGATTTTCCACACAGCAAGAACTTAGTTGGTCAGTCTGTCTGGAATTCAGTAAAATAATCGGCATGGTGCCACTTGGGAGTGTATTAGTTAAGCTGGGTAAGATAGAAATTATTAAAGGAATTGTAGGACGTGTAAGAAGGCGATTAAAGGAGAGATGGCAATGGTTATATTAATGGCAAAACCTCCTTCTGGAGGTTCTCCAGTGTCAGTCTAAAGACTGATCTTTGCTGATTTGCCATTGCTGATCATGTCAAAAAAAATAAATAGAAGAGTGCTAAGGGAGTTTGCCGGTGAGTTAGCAAGCATTTTAAATATCTTGAGGACTGGGAAATGATGTGGGGTGAACTGAGGACCTTGAGGACAGAAGCAGTGGAAAGAGGATGGAGTTTAATAGTAGAAAGTACAAAATCGTATAATCAGTGCCTTTTAGCAATGCATAGTATGCATATTAATTACTAGCTAGGAGACCAAGGGATGGCAAGGTGTGCTGGTTGGCAGTGTTGTCCTTTGATCCCTGGGTTCTCAGGGGCTATAATCACTGTTCATGCAGCTCTGGGCCTTGATTTGGACAAAGAGATTTCACAGTGATGAGGAGAATAAGGTGTACCTTGTTCGCTGGAGCAAGTCACACTGATTCCATCTTTGCTGATTTAGCTGACATGCAGTCTCTGAATAGTCTTTTCTCCTTCTCTTGGCTGTACATACACTATCTTGAGCTAATCTAAAGTCAAGTAAAAGGTAGGTATTTTGACAGTAGAAAATAATCATGCATCTCTCTGTGTGCTTTACAGTATTTAGATTACTCCTTTGAACTGCCTGAAATCATTACAATACAATGCAAGCAAGAATAGAATAGACCCCTGAATGGTACAGTGTATGCACTGAAAACACGTCGTGTGATCAGAATATCTTAGCTTTAAAACAAATAAGGTTTCTGCTAGCATTGTTGATGTGATAAATAAGTAAATAATTAAATGTTCTAAATTACATGAAACATCCCTTTAATGGCTGAAATGCAGTCTTTCCATATTTAATACCTTGCAGAAAGTTAAAAAACGTGCTTTCAGACCCAACCTTCATTATATGTCTAGGAGTGATTTACTCTTTTCGGCTTAACTGTTTGTGAATTTGTTCTTAGTAAACATACTGTCATGAAAATTGGAGAAGAAGACACAGAGGAATTCTGGTGGCTGGTACTGAAGTTGAAAGTATCCTCCTCAGATTATTTTGCAATCATCTCTTTAGAATAGAGACAGTCTTCAAGATATAAGAAAACGGAGAGGGGGGAGACCTTCAAAATCTTCAAACAGTCTCTCTACTTATTTAAACTGCTATTGCTGTTTTTGAAGGAACAGAACACAGACAAATTCTATCACTCTGTTGAGGATGCCTAATCAAGACAATAGTGAACTCACTTTTGTTATTGTTTTTAGTACTAGTTAGTATTTATCCTGGGTATACAGTTTACAGTCTTTATTGTCACATTTTTTCTCCCTCTCTTGGAGTGTGTATGTGTATAATTATGGTCATTAGTACCCACCTCTTCCTGTTCCTCCCAGAGGTTTATCAATAGCCGTCTACCTAAATGTGACATTTTTTGATTGGTAGTCACTCACTACACTTTGGGATATATTTTATCCCTTTTTTGTGTGTGCTGAATAGCATGGTAGAGTGAATTGAATTTTGACATTTTGAAGTGAAATAGGCTTGTTTTCTTTTTTGAATCCCTGAAGTCGTTTAGTAAAATGTTGCAGTCTAGGGGTTTTTTTTATTGATATATAAATAGAAAGAAGATTAGTATTGAAAGCACAATGGCTTCTTACAGACTACAAAACAGTGGGAAAAAAGGGAAGAGCATACCTTGATGTCAGTAACAGTTTTTGGGGAGGTGGGGCCTGGTGGGGAGAAGGAAGGGGGAGGAAGATTCAGAGATGAAAGGAGATGGCCCACAGCCTAATATCTGCATCAGTGAAATGTGCCAATAAGGGTAGAGGAATGGAAGGTCTTGTGGTAAGAAAAGTCATTCTTCTGTAGTTCACTTAAAACTTGTCTAAAACTCTGTCTGAGCTGGATTCAGAGCAGTGATTGGATTGGGACTTGATATCCATACATTGTCTTCAGCCAATTATTCCGTGTATGTCTTTTCACAGTTTCATCCTGAGTTACTTTTATTCCTTCACATTCCCTCAGATTCTTCTTTGTGATCTGTAATGCTCAGATCTAGTAATGGAGGGAGTCATTTTACTCAAAAAGATGGTATGAAAACTTTGAAAAGATACATAATTTCTGAGGCTGCTCATAACATCATCATACGCAAGCTCAGGAGGTGTGGGATAGAGGAGCAAACTGTGAGGTGGATTGAAAGCTGGCTGAAAGACGAAGCGAGGAGGGGATCAGTGGCACAAAGTCTAGTTGGAGGCCTGTAGCTAGCAGTGTCCCCCAGGGGTCAGTACTGCGGCCAATCTTGTTCCACTTCTTCATCAATGACCTGGATGAAGGGACAGAGTGCACCCTCAGCAAGTTTGCCGACGATACAAAACTGGGAGGAGTGGCCGATACACCGGAGGGCTGTGCTGCCATTCAGAGAGACCTGGACAGGCTGGAGAGGTGGGCAGAGAGGAACCTCATGAAGTTCAACAAAGGCAAGTGCAGGGTCCTGCACCTGGGGAGGAATAACCCCATGCACCAGGACAGGCTGGGGGTTGACCGGCTGGAAAGCAGCTCTGCAGAGAAGGACCTGGGAGTGCTGGTGGACACCAAGATAAGCATGAGGCAGCAATGTGCCCTTGCGGCCAAGAAGGCCAATGGTATCCTGGGGTGCATCAGGAAGAGTGTTGCCAGCAGGTGGAGGGAAGTGATCCTCCCCCTCTACTCAGCCCTGGTGAGGCCACATCTGGAGTACTGCGTCCAGTTCTGGGCTCCCCAGTACAAGAGGGACGTGGCACTACTGGAGCAAGTCCAGCAAAGGGCTACAAAGATGATTAGGGGACTGGAGCATCTCTCTTATGAGGAAAGGCTGAGAGAGCTGGGCCTGTTTAGCCTGGAGAAGAGAAGGCTGAGAGGAGATCTTATCAATGTGTACAAGTATCTGAAGGGAGGGTGTCGAGAGGATGGGACCAGACTCTTTTCAGTGGTGCCCAGTGACAGGACGCGAGGCAACGGGCACAAACTGAAACACAGACGCTTCCATGTGAACATGAGGAAAAACTTTTTCACTGTGAGGGTGACAGAGCACTGGAAGAGGTTGCCCAGAGAGGTTGTGGAGTCTCCTTCCTTGGAGATATTCAAAAACCTGTGCACGGTCCTGTGCAACGTGCTCTAGGTGACCTTGCTTGAGCAGGGAGTTGAACTAGATGGTCTCCAGAGGTCCCTTCCAACCTCAACCATTCTGTGATTCTGTGATAACTTTACTGACACTTTTATGGAGTGTTTTCTTGCTATTATTGACGAAAATATTGCTCTGTTAAATGATTTCAGTTTATTTACTTTGCTTGTCAGTGACGTCAGCATTCTAGCCAAAAGAGCAAAATCAATGAGTGTTCACAAACTCTGAGAGGGTGTTGTAGCATTCAAAGAACTGATATATAGAGTCCATTATAGACTAAAATGTGCTAGGAGTCCTATATACCAAACCATCAGAGGAGCAGTCATTCGTCACGGAAATATATTTTGGTACTGTCTGAAACAAGCAAAATTAAATTTGTCGATGCAACAGTTTTGTACTGGTCAATTAGCTTTATCTACCTAATGATTCATCCATCACAGACATACAAACATTCACACAGCATATACACAACCTGAACACAGCATACATTAATAGTACTTTACTGGCAAGAGCTGCTTTGCAAATTTTATGGCTTTCAACTAGCTGCCAGGCACCTTAGAAAACTACAGAAGAACAGGAACTTTCAAAACACCTAAAGATAAAGAATTCATTGCCACTGGAAGAGACCTCTGGTGAAATATGTCATCTATTTCTCCCTCTACAGCAAATCTACACCCAAGTTTATTTTCTATTATATTGTGTCATAGTTCATACAGTAATATGGTATAATTATATTGCACCTTTTATTTCAAAGGTACACCAAAATCAACACAGCTTCAATCCATGCTCTTCTTGGGACAAAACAGTTGATGGATGTACAGTACAATTGCACATCCACAGCAAAAAAGAGAAATTTTTTTTAGATCTGAACTTACACACAAATCAGCTTTGAATTTGTTGAAATAATATCAGTGCTCTATTTCTGCCATTCTTTTGAGATAAAACCAACAAAAACCATAGGGGTTCCAAAATTTTTGAAAAATAAATAAATACTTGTGACTTACCTATTGCAGTGGTAAATATCCAAATTAATCTTTCTGGAGTATAAACACTCCCTTGAGAGTTTTCTGGGCATTTCACACCAACACTTTAGACTGGTAAGTCATCTTTTCTGGGCAGGAATATGAGAGAGCACACAAAGGGTTTTTTCAGTTTCTAAAAATTTTAAATGGATTGATAAGTGGGCCCAATGCATAGTGCAATATTGTGAGGACAGTTTAATAAAATGTGGCGATTACAAAAGCAAATTTTCTCATCAGGGATTTAAGGTACACACTCTTGAGAGGTGCTGAACATTTACATGCATAGCACCCACTCACATTATTATAGTTACCAATGTAAAATTTTCATTCTTTCTCCCCAAATGTTAATGGCAGAGCAGATTCACAAGTTTACTTTTAATAGACTTTTGAGAAGGAAAAAACAATTTACAATACAGTAACGTCCTAGAGCACATTTAAGTTTATGGAATGAATTAGTTCACTGTGAAAGATTTTAAGAAGAAGCCCTGAGCATCATCAAATTAAATATATAATAGTAAAGTCAGTTAACTGTGGCATATCCTATTTGCATATAATGTGAGTTTATAGTCAGAAAAGGTTGGTTAAGAGGATATACAACAGAAATATAAAAAGTCATATTATATTATATTGCCCTGTACCACTAGCCTGGGGATGCAAAAAGATGCACGCACACTGGCACATATTATACATACATTGGAAAATAATTTGACACATCAAAAAAGACATCTTTAGCTGTGATCTAAACTGCCAAAAATGAATTCTTCTGTTTATTCAGTTAGCTTTCATATTTAATTGCCTACCCAGTCATCTGTGGACATAATGTTGGCATATTTTGTATAATATGATATAGTCTCATTTTAGGTATATAATGAATTTCAATTTCCTAAGTGGAATTTATATTAGGTGACATTTTCCTTGTTGAGAAAATTGCATTTCTTTGAGAAGAAGCTTTATTGCAAAAGATTTGAAATCTAAGTTAATTTTGTCAGTTTTAGCAAAGCATTTGCAATGGCTCACAGTTAGAAAGCATGCTGAATGTTTTGATGGTAGATTCCCACAGACTAGACTAAAAAGATACTATCAGTAAGAATTTTATTATTTTTTGAACCCCTGTGATTTCTGTTGATTAAACCTCAAAAGAGTGGCATAGTTAGAGTCAAGAACTTCTTGGATGGCTCAGGAAATAATGCAGTATTTTGCTGTCACTGTTGTTTGAATTAGGCAAAAGAAGGACTTTGTATTATGTAGAACCCACCACACTGTTCTTCATAAATTTGATGTCAGCATTTAGAGCACAAATGTCGAAACAAGCCTTCGACATCATTCAAAGATAGGAGCATTTCAAGCAGAACCTTCAAACAAGATGTTTTATTCAGAGTTTCCTTTGTCTCTGTCTCTTCTAAAGACCATTCTCATCGAAGTTAAAGGTCTCTTGATTAGAGCGTGTCACTTACTTGGAAGAGCATGAAAATGCCAGGGATTTAATTATTGCTCTTCCTTTGCCACAGCAGTTGTAGCATATTTAATTTCCCTCTTTAACAGTAGGGCGGGGGAAAAAAGCAACTGGTAAATGCATCCAATATATTTTTTCTCCTCTTTCTCTCATGAAGCTATATATAACTCTTGACTAAATAAAACATGCTGTATTGTTTTTATCTAGCCTGTTCTAGCATTATCAGAGGGAGGAAGTTTAAAGATAGGGAAGGCCATGCAAAGCCCAGGCAAAATAATTGTAGGTGATTTTTGCGATACATGGGGCAAATCTCAGCACAGAATTCACAAAGAGCCAAATGAGAACATCTATAGTCTTCATATTTGACGTCTGCTAGACTGAGCTTTGGGGCAGACTTCACATGGCAAACAGACAAAGCAGCTCTGACTAGTTTACAGAAAACCTTGTGATCTCCATGCCTGCCACAGATATACAACAGATCTTTACAAGCCCCTGACTATTAGGGAAAGCAAACACTGGACTACAATTTTGACACAAGTAAGAAACCTGTGAGCGTTGCCTGCATGTTTGTTAGCTTTTTCAAATGAAGGTCTGACTTTCCCATTTTCTCCTTTATAAGGAAGGTGTTCACAATTTGGTGTCCTGAGGATTTAATGGATTTTGTGTCATTCTAGAGCTCCCAAGGGAGGAAGTCCCTCCCTCCTCTTCTGAGGGTAATGCTGAGCCAATTGAGCACACTAATTGCATGTGAGGGCTACCAACATGGTTTGTGCCCCTTCAATTTTCCTTGAAAGCCATCTTGGCACTCCAGTTACTTGGAAGACGAAAATCTAACAGAGTTGAGTCAAGCATTGCTGCCTAAGATTTGGCAAGAAATGCAGTGCCTGCAGTGCAAGTTCATCTCTTAATTTGCTATTACAAAATCCAGCCCTTGTTGTTGTTAGACCATTTCAGAAACACAGAAGGCTTTCAGCCAACTTTTTAAGAGTCTGTACTTCAATCAATCTCATAAGGAAGTGAAAGAATTTGAGCTAGAATAAAGTAGTGAAAGAATTCAAGCTACAAGGGGCAACTGTGCAGTAGAGTTGTACAACTCTAGAATTGCTCTTAATTTGGCTAGGCGTCATCCAAGAAAGAGTTTTGAAGAGGGAGAGAAGTTGCAGAGTCAGGCACTGAAAATAATTACAGAGAGAAAAAGCAGAAATTCAAAGATTGCGCATTGGTCACTTAAGGAAAAAGATAAAAAAAGACACAGTAAAAGTAAATAAATTAACAAATGGTGGATAGTACCAGGAATTCTTATTCTCCGTAAGTCAGCTAATACAAGCACTAAAGGAACAGATTTTGAAATTAATTTAGATATAAAATAGAAGAGAATACTTTATCATAATGCATAATTAGACTATGAAACTCCTTGTCACTGAGTGCTGCTTGGGCTAAGATTATAGTAAAATTCAAAGGCAAACTGGACATCTCGGTGGATTTGAAGAACATGCAGTATTAAAATAGTTAAAATGCTGGGTTGAAATGCTTCTTAAAAGCATTTTGGAAGGGGTATAAAACTTCGTATTTTCAAAATTTCAGTCAATCTTTTCCCATTAGGCATTCAGGAACAGTTTTTTTCACATCTGCCTTTGATGTTATCTCTTATATTTTCCACAAAACATCTGGCACTGGCCATTTGCAGAAACAGTATATTAGACTAGTTGGGCTCAGGTCTAATGCAATATGGCAATTGTTACATTATGAATAATGAGGTTCCCTTTTTCAACAGCTGTGATTCTGACCTTTGGGACTCTGCTGATTATCTCCTGATTTATACATTTTCATAAACTACTTCTCATTTTGAGTAAAATAAAAATCTAAATAACTTTCCATTCAAATGCTATAACCTTTTCAAATATTTGCTCTCAACAGGGACATTCCAATAATTTGTTCACAGAATCTCAAATTGTACATCAGCTGAACAGCCCTCTTCTGAAGTGTAATACTACTATTAAGACAGTTTTTATATGCAAACACACATTATGAAAGAGAAAATATCCTCTGAAATTTAGGACAGAAATAATTTTGCTTATAGTAACCTCCTTTCATCTAAAATTTGAATTCCAGTCTGTTTTGGAGACCCGGTTTTAGAAATGTACATCTCTCTCTTACTTAGCATTGTGGCAGGGTTAATAATATTCACGTATTCTCTTCCTGGTTTGTGATGCTAGTGTGATTCAAGACATGTTAGCTTGATGTGTTATAAAATGAGCCGGCTTATCTTTAGTTTAGCCTGCGATCAGTGGGGAGAGTGCTTTTCCTTTGGGAGCTGAATGTAAAATAACTGAAGCAGATTGAAGTTGGCAATGACTAATGAAGTCTTGTGAAGGAGTCAGGAGTCAGTGGGTTACTACATAGGATGGATTGAGAAGAGAGTAACAGCAGCCTCTTTGTTGAGTTTACGCTCTCTTTTTTTTGGCATTCTAAGTGCTGCTGTGAAGAAAATCGCTTAAAAAAAAAATCCTGTTGTATGTCTCCGAAACACACACATTCACACACACATTTTTTACAGTGGAGATAATTCTAGGCTTCCATGTTTAATGAGGCAGTGTGGTTGCCTAAAGGTGTTCTCCATGGTAATAACTTAAATCAGTCACACAGAATTTATGGAGCTGGAATTCCAATGGAAATTAGCATGAGTTGAAGCTGCAGTCATTTATTTCTCTGAGAGCTCCCCCTACTTTGCTGGTTTGATAATATGCCCTATTGTCACAGGATCTGGCACAATAAATCAGCTGCAGTGCAAACACCACCAAGCAGCCAGCTCTGGAAGTTTTACACTGAGCGTAACCGCTGTGAGTAGAAAACTGCGGTTGTTTCTGAATTTGCTGTGCGTGTAAAGTGCGTGGGCCTGAAACGAAGGTTGGAGGGGCATGAGGAGGAGGAGGAGTGTGCCAGCCTGGCCTCGCAGCAGGGAGAAGGCAGTGGGGAAGGGGTGATGGCAAGGCACAGCCCAGCCGAGCCCCTGCCTTCAGGCTGACCCAGGACAGGAATCTCTGCAAACCGTTTCTGCCTTAAACCAGTGATTACATGATTTAAATGATTGCCTAGCCTGCACTCAGTGTAGAGCAAGGCAAAAGAGGACTGAGAAGTGGGACATGCCCTCCCTATGCAATCTTGGGAGGATTTCACTGTGCTTGGTCCTGTGGACAAGTTTCAGCCCAGACCCAGATTTCTGGAGTTTTTCAGCAATTGCTACAGCAATTCAGAAAACTGCTGTGGTGTTACAGTATTTTTGTTCTTGAAGCATTTGTGTGTATTGAAGCCTACTGTTAAAAAATGTCTTTAAGAGTTTTCTTTTTTTAGATGCTAGTATCTCACAGTAATGCGGGGATTTTGCCTGAAACATTGTGAAGCAAACTGATGCAAGCTCTCTACAGTCTTAACTGTCCCAGCCTGTGCACACAGAGAGCAACAAGATTTGTGTTTTCCGGCTCATTAAACTGACAGCAGAAATTAGTTTGTGGTATTAAAAACTAAAAAGTTAAATTACAGCTACACGTGTCCTTTATGCAATGGGGCGTGTGGAAAATGTTTGATTTTAATGTTTGCTATAATGGAGAATTTAAATTGCAATGTTTGTCAAATCTCTAATCTTTGTTTCAGAGTGGAATATTAATTACGCTTTTAACTATGAGAGGTAAATAAAATGAGCATCCACTGCCAGCCTAAGGGTAAATTGCAGATTACTGACAACGTGACATGGCGTACTAAATGTCAGTTTTGTCAAACAAATTTAGAGGAATAGTTAAACTATTAGCTTCCTGTTGTTAGAGGGGGGTTTTTTGCAATGAATGACTGTTCCAGGCAGCAGGGGCACTGTACCATATGGAACACTAACAGAGCTAAATTGAATAAGCGAGATGAATGAGGAGATAGCACTACAGACGCACTCAATTAGTTTATAACTGTCTATTAACTTCTGTTGGTGGTTTTGAATAAACAATAGATTAACCATTACACCTTTTTTTTTTCTTTCTAAAACCAGTAGAAAGACAGTGTGGTGATGGCACACAGTGAAGAAGAAAGCAAGCAGAGTTCCTTTTTTATTTTTACCTCCTGCTTCTTATTGACTCAACCTGTGTGGTGGGGCAGTACACATTTTTGCCAAGAAGCAGATCAAAGTAACTCAGATGTGCTTATGCATGCAAACTAGTTCTTAGATACAATTACCAGAAGTTACTCTGCCTGTTCCTTACATCCTAGTTTAGTGACAGGGAAGCACCAGTATAGGATGCTCCTAAGCCAGTCATGGATTTACTTGGCAGTTAGAAAGTGACCAGTGCTGAAATAAAAATGTAGCTAGTATTTGTCTGCCTATCTCTTTGTTTAAAGCCCGTGACCACCTTCAGCAATTCAGAGCCAATGCATTCGTCTGCCCTTAATTCGGCAAACTTAAAACATGTTTAATTTTGTGTGCAGGATTATGTCCCACCAAAGTCACTAGGATCAGATTCTTTCCATTTAATTTAAGTGTTAAGTAAATACACATCATTTAATATCTTAGTATCCCTGGCTTCATTGGAGAGAGATGGGCTCCTCTAGAGGGTACTGAGCTTACCTTTTATTCTACTGTGAAATATTTCCCTACCTTTATTTAATATTTCTAGTAAAGAAATATCTAAGGACCTCAATCAAGCTATTCCACATTGTGCTGTTCAAACACCAGATCAATGAAGGTTTCGCCACAAATGAACCTGAAATCCAAAATGTTAGACCTACATAAAAAGTGGGCAAGGTGAGTGAAGACAGGGACATTGGACTGATGGGATAAAATACTAACTGCAGCAAGACATGATTAGCTCCCAGCCTGTCAGCGTCAGAAGTCCATAATTGCCATAAACCTAGTCACTTCGTGGTTGCTTGAAGTTCAGCACTTTTAGATGTAATCCTCTATAGAGCTTAAGTTATATTTAAACTTGTCTTTAAATTCCATGCTAAATGGGGACCCACAAGTTTATTTTGAATCATTGTCCCAGTGCAGTGCTAAGGGGATTCTGCTCATTTTTTGGATCATATTAAAAAGGGAAGTTACAGGTATTTGGAGACTGTTAAATTTCATCACATTTTTAGCCTCGTTACTATTTAGCTACTGATGCTGCTTATTTAGTCCCACAGACAGGAGAGGTAGCTGGGAAACGTTGGGGAGCAGGTTTGGGGACCCGAAGGAGCACTGGGAATAATGTGAAAGTAGTGAGGAAACACAAGACACCAATCCATGGAAAGCTTGACTTCGTTAGTTGCGCTGCTGATGAACAAACTTGTTTGAAAATACAGAGCTTCCATTATCTGGACCACCTCTCCATTTAAGTAATAATAGTCATTCTACTGACATCCTTTCTGCTGTTGGATGAATGCAATAGTCTTCTCCATTTTCTGTTTCAACTTGTGTAAGGAGTAACACTGCTGTCAAACTACTGCTAACTTCCTTCCCAGATCCATTTTACTGATGAGTGAAGTGGTTTCTGCCTGTCCCCTTACCATACTTATCTCACAGGCAGTGATGTAAGTTTTAATTACTAAAACTCTGTGAAATATTTAAAACTCCTCAAGTTAATGATGCAGTATTAATAAAACAGAAAAATAGCATTGAGATCTTAAATTGTAGGAACGTGTGCTTCATAGATCATCGCAGAAAAAAAAGAAAGCAAAGAAGTGACAGGGACAAGCTGAGGGGCTGTGACTGAATGAGGGAGTTAAGAGGTTCTTATCAGATGAAGGCCACAATATTAATACATTACTATCTTGAATTTGATAGGAACATATACTATTTCATTATGTAAAAAATATTCAAAATTATGCAAACATTTCTGTCTGCTTCTGGTAAACTATTCTTTTCAATATTATGTGCAAATCCATTAGAATAGGAAAACTACACAGTGATTGTGGAACTTCACCTAATTTCTGAAAGCAGCTGTTGTAGTAAAGGAAATACCATAGCTTCTCATCTAAAGAAGACGAAAGAGTCTGTTCACCCGTAACTCACCTATTTGTCTCAAACAGTTTTACAAAAGCAATACCCACATATAGCTACGCTACTGTTACCGTGTTTTAAAGGAAGACACTATGTAAATAGAGAACACGTGTCTTCAATGAATTGTACAGATGTCCATTCCTGTGGTTTAAAATTATTTATTTTCTTGTTGTTGAAGAAACCAGCACAATCCTTGTTTTTATCCAATGTTTGTAATCCTAAATGTTACTAGTGACTGTTAGAAATCACCACCAGATGAAGGCTGGTATCACTCCGTGCAGTGACTTGAGGTTTAATATATAGCTCTTTAATATATACCTCTACCCATGGTGCAGCACTTACAGAATCTTTTCATTAAGAGGATTCCATTGCCTAATAGCTTCCAATATATGGTTAAATCCTGGTTTTACATTTTATCTTGCACAAGTAAAAGTTAGCAGAGGGAAGTCTGTTAGCTTCTTAAAAGAAGCAGTGCTTCTTCCTCTCAGGATGGAGGGGGAATTCCCCATCTTGAAGTCCTCATTCAGCTAACTCTTCACTGAAGTCAACTGCAAGGAATCTTTCTCTTCTTCTAATTGCACTTGAAAGATGCAGCTTTTTAACAAGATGTCTAGATAGGCTGGGATATGCCAATCTCATCAAAACATTTTCTTGACATGTGACTTTAAAACTGATATCCTTTGAATGAAATAGGACATTAAAAAGAAATTGCCACGTTCTTCTAGTTTATAAAGGTGATATATTTGAAGTTATGCATTCATATTTATTTGTTTAGCTTTAGAAAACAGTTGCAACCCCATTGATATTTTCAGGTGCTTTTCTATAATTTAATATCCATAATGCATGTATTATAGATTACTCATCCTAATTCAGTAGTAAATATACAAACACGTCTGCCAAAACATGCAAAAATAACATCAAATCCCTTCCACAGCAAATACTGTGCTATTAGGGAAGCATTCCTACTCACTGGACTTTTTTTTAAATCCATGAAAACAGATTGCGTTGATTTCTTTGGGTCGATAAGATATCTACATATTTCCATAGGTTACTGCGTGGTAACAATGTCTGGCAAGTTAATATCCCACTAACCTCTCCCTCTGATTTCTGTTAATGGGACTACTACTCACACCTGTTTGCTGATCTAAACTGCACTATGTTACGGGGGGAAGACTCTCTCTCAGGGTACCATCTTCCAAATCATGTAGAGCTTTAACAGAGAATTCTGTGCTAGCTATATGATTCAATAAACTCAGAAAGGGTATTATTAACTATTAAATTCTTCAGGAATGCAAATTCATTTTTACATTATTCTGATAAGTTTTGCTGCAGCAATTCTGATTTCTTCCTCATCAAATTCTGTTGTTATTTTTTTAATAAAGGAAGAGCAATTTTCCTTGCATCTGTCACAGTTCACATCCTTTCTCTGTAAATTATGAGTTGGAGAATTAAATTTAGCCCCACCACATTTTATCTTAGAAATTTCATCCCTGCTTGCTGTTAGAGGAGTGCAAAAGAATAGCTTATAGTATTTTCAGCAAGAAAGCCTGTTTCCTGAGTTCTCTTTCTGGCTTCATTGCAGCTTCCCCGCATCACTACAGAGTTACAAACAGGTCTGTGTAACTCTATAAAGACCTGTATAATGTCACTCATGTAAACTATAATATTTTAATATATCTGAAGTACTTGGTTGTGTATTATGAGAACACCAGCTATTATTGTTATAATTGCAAATTTCAACTGACTGATACTTTGTGTGGTGCAGTAGCATTTTAGTTGTTTGGGGTTATTCCTATCTGAAAAACATCACAGTTCCTAGCAACCCATGACAATACAGGTAGTGTGTTTGCAATGGATGTCTTTAGCAGGGAAAGGACTACAACATTATTTATACTTTTACTCTGGTTGCTCATAAGGAATTTAACCATGTAAGGGCTATTCAGAAGCTTCAGATTTTTCCTTTCCCGAGGATAAAAGGTACTGACTGTCTTTAAAAAAAGTATTTTCACAGAATTTGGAATTTGAATTGAGGAAAAGTACAAGGTGTTCGTTTCTGTGTGTGTTTCTGTGACAGAAGGGTAGATCCATGCAGTGTGGTTCCATACAAAGGTTTTGATTCCTCAGTCTTTGGATTATCATACTGCTTGTGGGTGGCAAAGCTTTGAGTAAAAGTCCCTTGTCCCTATGCAATCATTAATTAACATTCTTTTCAAATGTTACTCTTATCGCGGACATACCACTGATTTTTCTGACAAAACTACAGCAGAAAGATTTGGATGAGTTTTCCTTGACACCTTTTTTACCTCTTTTAGAAAGCCTAATATGTGTTCAAGTTTGCCAGAATTAGAAACAGAGGGATTTTAAATATATGTATTTGAAATAGTGGCACCTGAAGCCACTATGATATCAGCTACCCTTCCCGCAGTTGTGTAAAGAGCCCCTGAAGTGGATTAGTCAATCTGCCTTTGCCATGCAAGCCTCCTATTAACATCTTCATCATGAGCCACTGAACATAGGACATAAGGTACACATGCCTGCTAAGAGAGGAGTAGGGGCAGGACAATGTCCTTCGCTGTTCAGAAAGGGGGAGGATGACAGTTTCTGGCAGCAGCCCCGTTACTCTGTGTGGGATGGGATTGGACTGAGGATGCAGCTGTGTCTTAGGGTGACTGAGTGGTGTCAGCCTCAGGAGGTCTCACCTGGACCATTTACTCCTGCAGTCATGGCTTCAGATTACCAAGCAGTCCGGCTGGCACCACAGTTCCACTGCTGATTGCGTGGTGTCGCCATGCCTTGGCTGTACGCGAATAGTTTACAAGATGTGAGCAGCTTAAGAGCCACCACTTAGCATCCTTCCTTCCCCCTGTTGAGCGCAGAGCTCTGTTAGACTAGTGCAATGCTAAGAACACTTCACTCAGGCTGGATCTTAAGCGCATCCCATTCTTACCACCGTAATAGCATGGCCCAATTTCAGCAATCCCTTAGCAAAACATGAGTCCTGATGTTTCTTTCTTACATGACTGAGTATTGCCCATTCTGGGTTTTTAGTCAGTGACTTTTGGTGAGACAGATCTCTTTTGGGGAAAGAGAGGGAAGACAGACTTCTATAAAAGGCTGGTTAAAAACATATGCAGTTGTGTATTTTGAGTTGCTGAGATTGAGTTTACAAAGAAGTCTTGAGCACAGAAAACGGGTTTGAGGAAATAATTTCATGAAAGGCACATGATGGAGATGGAGTGGAGATAGTGTAGAAAAATTCATATGTGAGTCTGTGAATGTTCACTACCAGCACTAGCAAGTATGTTGTGCAGGCTGTTCCCTGTGCTGGGAGAGAGGCGAAAATCAGCTAATCAAGTGAGGAGATAAGTATAGGAGTGACTGTGGCTCGAGAGTCAGAGCGAGCAAGGAACATTGTCTTATGTAAAAGGTGAGATGAACAGGAAAGGCAGAAGTATCTCCTACTGCAGGAGTTACACAGGATCTAGGACAGGTTACTTGCCTATTTAACCAGAACATGTGTACTGATACAAGGGAATTTTTCATCAGCAAAAAGCCTTTAACCACTTTTGACTCTATTACTAGTGAGCAGCAAGCAGTGAATAAGTCGTATAGGTTATGCCTATCAAAACCTGCATTCTAGGTTTTGCGTTACACCACTACTTATATTTTAGTACCAAATATGCTAAAGGGAATTCCATTTGGAATGTTTTGGAGAGCTTAAACAATTTCTTTTGACTGTGTTTTATGTTATTATACTGATAAAGCCAGATGCCTTAGTTTCTGTCCAGTGAGAGAGAGATCTGTGGAGAGATCTAATACTTTGAGGGAAAAATATTCTCTATATTTAAAACTGTCACAGTTACTATTACTTTCTGTTAACCTGAATCTCTACAAGCCTGGAAGCAACTGGTGAACCTGCATAGGAAGCTGAAATCTGCTTCCTCCACTGAGAATTGGAAGACCAAATTTCTAACCCTGTAGTGAAAGCTCCCAGATATTTTACTTTTATACAGAAAACACCTGTCCCATACCCAGCTGGGCCTCAGGTAGTGATGCACTGTGGGTGTAGAGGTTTATGTTTCTGGAAGGAACTGCTTATGTGGCAGATTTACTTTTAAAGATGGACACCTGTTTGACAATGCTTAAGAAGTCTGGAATATCATAGCAAATCTCCAGGAGGTGGGCTAGTGGGCAGAGAGGATGATGAAACACCACAAGTCCATAACAGATGTATCTATCATAGAGCTCAGTAGTTCCTCACACCGAGAACACCTCTGAAAACATGGTGAAAATTTGGTGTGGGGAAAATCATCCAAGAACAAATTTGCATCAGTTTAACACCACCTCCTGTCTAGGTTTGTGAAAGCAGAGGAAATCTGGACACCTGCAGTGCATACCACCCCTAGGTGTGTGAGGCTATACTTAAAACTGACAGCTACGGGATACGAAGGTGTTCTCTCTCATCATTAGCCAGCCTTTTCTAAAATGATAATTAGCTTCAGGAAGAGAATTTCAAAATCTGTCGTGAATGTATTTCTGTGAAATGCTTTCATGTTTATGTTGTCTGGCACTAAACATCACACAACTACCCCCTTCTGAGTAGGTCTCTGTGTTGTCTGTTTATTTCTTTATTCAGATTATATGATAATGCTGTGGGGAAAAGGAAGAAAAAACAAAGCTGTTGAGACAGAGGAAGATTCTTGAAATGTCAGATGCAAAATGTATTTTTTAAATGAGATGTTATAAATATGGTATTCTTGTACCATGTGCACAATCTTTAGTACTCATCGTGCATAATGCTATGAAGGAAATAGATCTCTTTGTAATCCTGATATGACATACACATTTTTCATTCATCTCAGTTGTTTCTTTTATGTGTTATCTTTTAAAATGAAATTACGTATGTGTATTTATTTGCATACAAAAGAATCTAGGTATTCTTATTAACTGTAGATAAGTAAAATGACATATATCTAACAAAAGAGAAAGTCCAGGTTTCTTTGTAAATTTTCATATATTGGTTTTTAATAGAGTTAGCTAAGAAAATGAAATTTCTTTTCATGGGGAAAAAAATATTCTCAATCAAAAGGAAAGGTCAGGTGTGGAATTTTCCTGTGAACATACATTTCAGAAAAGAGTCTGTTCAGAAACTCCAAACACTTCATTTCAATAAAGTTAAAATAGCATAGTAGAAAGCATGTAAAATAATATAGTATCATATTACATTTATATACAATTAACCTAGCAGAAATTAATACAAATCTAACTCAATGGAAAATGGAACATTTACCTTTATTAAAATGAAAACATACATATTATTAATACTACATTAGAAAATCAAAACATAATTTCATTTTTTTCATGGAAAATGGTCACATTGTCATGATGCAGGTCAATTTTAATAAAAGTAGTTTTCCAGTGAAAAAGCCTTATTGATAAAAATATCTATACAAGCTTTGTTCCTCAAATTAGAAAGGTGACTTGGTACATGTTGCATAAAAAGTGACAAAAATAAAGTAAAAAAACAGAGAGAATCTGTATTTAACATCATCTTCAATTATTTGTCTGTATATAAGTTTCTTAGTATTATCCCTTGGTTAGACTGTGGATCTCACAAGGAGGACTTCCAAAGAAAAGACAGGGGCACAATTTGGGATTGTGTTCAGAACTATAGTCCTTGGAATCCCTGTGGTTTGCAAAGTCTTATTACTAAAGCATTTAATGAGAATCATAGAATAATCTTGACTACCCTGGTGGTGAACATTTTTTCCTATTGTCTGATGGGAATTTCCTCAGTTGCAACTTGTGTGGGTTGTATCTTGTCCTTTCACTGTGCATGCTGAGTCTAGTTCTGTCTTCTCTATACCCTCCCATTAGGTAGCTGAAAACAGCAATAAGGTCCCCTCTTAGCCTTCTCTTCTCCAGGCTAAACAAACACAGCTCTCTCAGTCTCTCCTCCACCAGGACTAGTCTGTCAAGAGAGAGATACAGATTCAGTTCTCCACTCAGTCAGGTAATATTTAAAAGCTTGTCTCCCTTCCTATCAGAAGGTCCTAATCATCTGATTATGCATGTTTCTTGATAGGGAGAACTCACTAAACCCTGCTTTTCAGAGAGTAATTCAAGACTGACTGGACCAGGCAGTATGACTTACTGACTTAGTGAGGAGGACGGTCAGCTGAGAGAGAGACCTGCTTGCTGGTCTGCTCCTAGGGAAAAGGCTATAGTGGTATTTTCTGGCACATGCCACTCATTTCACTCCTCACCCCCCTTTCCTGACTTGGCTGCTTCCAGCTGTTACAGGTCCCTGCTTTCCACAGCATAAGACCATTCATCTGTCCTTGCACAGCACAGGGTTAGCAGCAGTTAGCAAAGCAGAGCATTTTTCTCTCCATTTGATACACTTGCCTCTGTCTTCTCCAAAGGGGACAATCAAGAGAGTGTCCTCTTGTGCCATTTTTGCGCAGTCTGCAGTTAATGTGTATTTTCTCCAGTTTATAACTTAACAGAAATGTGGGAATAGGCCTTCAAGCAAGGACTAGAGCTCAGCCCTTTTCCACACTAGTGCTCTAGCACTGAAAGATTTTTTTTTCCATATATGCTCATTTGCTGGCCCAGGCACCCACCCATCCTTTCTCTACTGTAAAACAACTTCCATTCAGGTTAGCCCATTGCCAAATAGTCTGGTCCCTTTGCCTTGACTTGAGGGCTGGTACTTTGGATCCCCTCGAGGAAGGTATGAAGCCCAAAGCTTCTGTTCCCCGAACAAAAGCTGAAACCACATCTGACACATCAGAGGCCAATGGCAGCAGCAACAATCCCTCTGTAAAAAAGAGCTCCGCTCTGGTCTTTGAAAGACAGGGCCCCACTCTTCAGTGGGTTCTGCACCATGAGTGAAGGGAAGATATTCATTTCTTCTTCCTTAGACAGTTCAGTTGAGTAAAATAGTAGATTTTGCTGCCTGATTTATTTTTTACAGTAATTAAGGTCATGGTCAAAATTAGATAATGATCAGTTTTGAAAAATATCATTACTCACATCTCATTACTGTTTAATTTTCCCATTTTGAGTTGTTTTATTTACTTACTTACTTACTTACTTATTTATTTATAAGCACATGGACAGATTTCTCTGAGCACCAAGACCAGTGACTGACTTGAGCCAGAAATAGCGCAGTGAGGAGCTTTGCAAACATACAGTTCTGCCAAAGTTTCTCAAATTCCTTTTTACTGTTGTAGCCCACGGCCTTTCTTGAATAGCCTGTCAATCATACCAAAATGCATTGAGGTCTTCTTAGGTGGACAAACATGAACTAAATAGTGACCATAAAATTAATTTTCTCTGCGACCTAAGACAAGAATCAGCCCATTTCAAATAAATGTTGTTATGCTAGGCTGATATACCAGATAAATAGCTCCAGTTGGTACTCTTTCTGAAAGTCAGTCAGTCACCAGTGTTCCCACTCAGTACTACATTAGCAGTTAAACAAAACCTGTCCAAGTGTGAGGCCTCCTATGAGCTCAGATGTTCTTCGATTTAATTCTATAACTCTCACTTACAGAAATACAGATAGCCTGTTGTAGGACTTTATGCAAGCAGAAGTTAGGAAACAAGTGAAGTTGAGTGCCAGAGGAAGAACCCTTAGGAGAAGGTATAGATGATCTAGCTGTATGTCTGTAACTGTAGCTGTCCCTTATCTTTCCACTCTTTTACTTTTCTTTTCCCATTCCCCTCCATATTTTCTTTCTCTTTCTTCTGATTCATCATGTCTTAAGTCATGCCAGCTCTTACCTGTGAGCTCCCAATAATATTTTGAAAATTGGATGTAGCCAAGTAATTTTTTCTTTATACTTTGAGCTCATGTGATGCTAATGAACCAATCTACTAATAACAACAAAGTGCAAAAAGATCACAGAATCACAGAATGGTTGAGGTTGGAAAGCACCTCTGGAGATCACCTAGTCCTCCCCTCTGCTCGAGCACCTAGAGCACATTGCCCAGGACTGTGTCCAGATGGCTTTTGAATATCTCCAAGGAAGGAGACTCCACAACCTCTCTAGGCAACCTGTTCCAGTGCTCTGTCACCCTCACAGTGAAGAAGTTTTTCCTCATGTTCACATGGAAGCGTCTGTGTTTCAGTTTGTGCCCACTGCCTCTTGTCCTATCGCTGGGCACCACTGAAAAGAGTCTGGTCCCATCCTCTTGACACCCTCCCTTCAGATACTTGTACACGTTGATAAGATCTCCTCTCAGCCTTCTCCAGGCTAAACAGGCCCAGCTCTCTCAGCCTTTCCTCATAAGAGAGATGCTCCAGTCGCCTAATCATCTTTGTAGCCCTTCGCTGCACTTGCTCCAGTAGGGCCACATCCCTCTTGTACTGGGGAGCCCAGAACTGGACACAGTACTCCAGATGTGGCCTCACCAGGGCTGAGTAGAGAGGGAGGATCACTTCCCTCCACCTGCTGGCAACACTCTTCCTGATGCACCCCAGGACACCATTGGCCTTCTTGGCCACAAGGGCACATTGCTGCCTCATGCTTAACTTGGTGTCCACCAGCACTCCCAGGTCCTTCTCTGCAGAGCTGCTTTCCAGCAGGTCAACCCCCAACCTGTCCTGGTGCGTGGGGTTATTCCTCCCTAGGTGCAGGACCCTGCACTTGCCTTTGTTGAACTTCATGAGGTTCCTCTCTGCCAATCTCTCCAGCCTGTCAAAGTCCCTCTGAATGGCAGCTGGTGTATCAGTCACTCCTCACAGCTTTGTATCATCAGCAGACTTGCTGAAGGTGCACTCTGTCCCTTCATCCAGGTCATTGATGAAGAAGTGGAACAAGATTGGCTGCAGTACTGACCCCTGGGGGACTCTGCTAGCTACAGGCCTCCAACTAGATTTTGCGCCACTGATCACAACCCTCCTCGCTTCATCTTTCAGCCAGTTTTCAATCCACCTCACTGTCCACTCATCTACCCTGCACTTCCTGAGCTTGCCTATGAGGATGTTATGGGAGATAGTGTCAAAAGCCTTGCTGAAGTCAAGGTAGACAACATCCACTGCTCTCCCCTCATCTACCCAGCCAGTTATTTCATCAGAGAAGGCTGTCAGATTGGTTAAGCATGATTTCCCCTTGGTGAAGCCATGCTGACTACTCCTGATCACCTTCTTTTCCTCCACATGCTTGGAGATGGCCTCCAGGATGAGCTGCTCCATCACCTTTCCAGGGATGGAGGTGAGGCTGACTGGCCTGTAGTTTCCCAGGTCCTCCTTCTTGCCCTTTTTAGAAGACTGGAGTGATATTTGCTTTCTTCCAGTCCTCAGGCACCTCTCCTGTCCTCCATGACCTTTCAAAGATGATGGAGAGTGGCTTAGCAATGACATCCGCCAGCTCCCTCAGCACTCGTGGGTGCATCCCATCAGGGCCCATGGATTTGTGGGTGTCAAGTTTGCTTAAATGATCTCTAACCCAATCCTCCTTCACAAAGGCAAAGTCTTCCTTTCTCCAGACTTTCTCCCTGGTCTCCAGGGCCTGGGATTCCTGAGGGCCAGTGTTAGCAGTAAATACTGAAGCAAGGAAGGCATTCAGTGTCTCTGCCTTCTCTCTGTCTTTTGTCATCAGGGCCCCTGAAGATGACTGAAGATCTGATATGCAACCAGTAAAAAGGCAAGTAAAGAGAGTCAAAATTCTTTGTTTGTGCTGGTATAAATCAAACCCATTTTCATTAACCTCAAACTTCATTTAAAAAGTCTGTGCTCATTTTTCACTCAGTTCTTATAACTCTCTAATTTAAATGAATCCCCACCTTTTACTCATCTTCCTCCTCCGTTCCCTTCCACCCACTCTTGCTCACTTGCGTGGCCTCACAATACTAATTTAGGTGTTGCTAAAATCTTTCTATGTCACTGTGGCGTATGGGAAAAAAATGAAACACTATGATATCACGAATATTGTATTCAGAGTTCTTATGGCATCTTTTGATTTTAAAGTTGATTTTTTTAAGTTGATTCTTTTGTTTTTATCAAAGAAAACAAAAGCATGATAACAATGAAATGAATATTTGCACTTTCTTTGACATAAGAAATTGATAAAGAAAAAGAGAAGGCACCTAAAATAGTGTAATAAACCACCCCTTTGTAAAGTCAGGTAAAAGAGCTTATGCACCAAGAGCTATAGTCAGACCTTCACAATCTCTGCCACAGTCTTCCATAATGATGTAGCTTTGCTTTTTTGTAATGTCAATACAAAATATATGTTGGACTTCTTAGGAAAAAGGATATTTTCATAATCTAATGAAGGCTTACATGCTAAGAGATCCTAAGCAAGGAACAATGCAATTCAGCAAGATCCTGCCTATCTTTTTTCTTTTTTAATTTTCTTGACAATTACTTTCCTTGTGGTTGTCTTCAGAAATGATGATTTCCTGAAGTGGGGAAAACTTGTAAAGCATTTTAGAAACTACTCACTAGTTCTTGCTGCAAAATGTAGTGCCTTTAAAAACATTTCTCCTGACTTTATTTCCTGTCTGATAGAGTATTGACAGTACACAGTTTAATGTCACTGTGAAATTACATTTTTGAGCACATTACATTTAAATGTAAAGTGTATGAAAGTGAAATTGAACAACGTAAGTTTGCTATGAGCAGAACTTCACTATCACTGCTATCATATTATTTCTATTTTGCTTCTTCACTTGATTTCAATTGCTTCATATTTCTGTCTCCATCCATTCAGGGGAGATGAAAAGGGATCTTTGCTAAGAAATATAAAGCAGAATAAAAATATTTATTACTTAACGTGAAAGTTATTGAATAATGCCTAAAAATCTTTAGCATTTTGCTTGAATTGGATTAGATATTCAGGTGTCTAAAACTTTTTTTTTTCTAAGAGGACCTTCTAACAATTAAAAGTAGTATAAAGAACATATAGATGAAGAGTTTTACAGAGATTCAGGGTATGCCCTGACCTGAACGGTTATTCTCAAAGTAGAAAGTCAAATTTTGAGTTTCTTAATGCAGAGTAGAATTATGCCCAAAGTTACCAATGTATATTCAAAAACAGAGGTGGTAGACTAAATATGAACTCCAGCTTAGACGTGTAGTTCTCATAATTTTTGTAAAGTGTGTTTTTATCTCTGCCTTAGACAAACCATTAATGAAGAAAGGAGAGCAATCTCAGTTATTAACAAGGATCATTTTGTCTTTAAAACAAAAATAATTACAACATAACAAATAAAATATAAAAATACAGTAAACAGCGACTGAGTTAGTTGCATTAGCAGTCTTTCTTATATGCTTCTTGTGGAGAGCTTTTATTAAATGACATCTTCAGACTGAGTATCCCTGAGTCACTGGTGTTCTTTAGGCAGTTTGAGATTAGAGTATTTTCCCAAAAGTAATTATGAGGTGTGTTTTTTCAGCATATCATAGACAGCCAAAATAGATGAGTGAAGTAATTAATTTGGGGGTTAATTAATCCTGCTTGGTATATCATAAGTAGCATAAACAACGGATAAACAGTGCAAAAAGGTGGCTAATTCTAAGTCTTAGGAAAGCAAATAAAGTATTTACATTCTGTTTCTTGCATAATGTCTTCAGGCAGTTGCCTTGAGATTGGCAAATCTCAATCTTAATCAAAATTGCATTAAATTTGGGGTTAATAGTCTAGGTCTAGTATCATGTCTGTGACAGTGGCAAGTGACAGACCCTTAAAATAATATAGGAACAGAGCAATGATAGGTAATGCGTTCTCTGGATATCCACTCAGCCCTAACAATTTTTCTTTTACCCATTTTTATGTTTGATATCTGTGGTGTCCTGTGCCAATGTGTTCCATAATTTATTTGTGTCATGTGAAAGTATTTTTTTTATTTTTTAAAAAACTTACTGTATAGAGATACCCTCTGGTTCTCACATTGTTGAGAAATACTGATTATTTTTTCATTGCTCACTTTCTCCATGCCTTTCATGATTTTTTATACCTTAATTGTAGTCCCACTTCAACCATCTCTTTTCTAAACTGAGGAGTCCTTATCTATATGCTCTCTCTGCTGGTAGGATCTGTTCCTTTCATCTTCCCATCACCTCTCTGTATATCTTTTCAAGTTCTAGGAAATCCTTCTTGGGATAGGCCCATGGCAGAACTACAGACAGTGTTCAAAGTTTGGGAGCACCATGGACAGTTGCATGGTGATGCTTTCTATTTTGTTCTCTATTCGTTATCTAATAATTTCTAACAATTTTTGCTGTACTGACTACACATAGCATTAAACTGTTGTTTTCAGAGAAGCAATGACTATCAGATTGCTTTGTTGTGTTGTTACAGTCTCACTTAGACCCACCATTGTGTATGTATAGTTAGGATTATTTTTTCCCATATGCTTTACTTCACATCTGTCAACACTGAATTTCATCTTCGGTGAATATCTGGTCACTCTACCTCATAAGATCAATTTGCAACTTCTCAACTTCATTTTAAATTTTTATTACCATTTAAAAATTATGCCTTATCTGAAAACATTGTGAGCCCACAGTTCACCTCTTTTCTAGATCATTTGTGTATATGGTGAATAGTACAGATCCAACATGCATTCTTGGAGGATACTCACTAGTAATGAATCTCTGCTGTGAAAAATGGCCATTTAGTCCTTTGTATTGTATCTTTTTAGCCAGTTACTAATTTATAAACGGATCTTGCATTAAATTCCCCATTTTCTTTCTTTATCAGAATCAATTATGTAACCTGTCCACAAATAGAGCAGAAAAACTTGAAACAATCTGTATTTAAGAAGAAACTATTTTATTTTTAGTTACAGTGTAAGTTCATTAGGTCGTTGAAAAAATTAAAAGAAAAAATTCAGCACAGTTCTTTTAGCAATGCTGTTACAAATTCCATCACACCTTGCTTATTGGTATCTTGGTGACAGTGGTGTGTTGCTGGAGATGTGGAAAGTAGCAACTTCTTGCTTCTCCTTTCTTTGCTCAAGAGGAAATGAGGCGTGCTGAGATAAAATGGGAATACCTTTGAATTTGGAAGTAGAAGTGCTTTTGCTTGATTCAAATAAATGTGTTTTTCTCGCTTTCCCTAAACTAAGATAGAAGGCACATTTCTTTCAGAGCCTGAGTTTGTACCAGTTGTCAGCCCCAGTCACCCTTTAGGGGTTTTTTTCTTTTTACTGTTGTTATATTTATTTATTTATGGTAGTGGCCCATTGTGCCTGGTGCTTCACAAGCACAGAGGGAAAAGGCAATCCAGGTCACAAAGAGCTTGTTATTGAATGCAAATAGGAGAGAGAAAACAGATAAGGTAGATGGACAGAGAATGAACCAAACAGAGGATGACAATGTAGCAGCATCTTAACAGTTGTCAAATTAACAGGCTTGGGAGAGACACCACAAAAGAAGAAGGATTTTGAGTAAGGTATTAAATTAGGTTTGTAGTTTTGCAGGGAGATCCTTTCAACTGGAAGGGACTGTATAGGGGAAAATGCAGCATTTGCATTTCATGGTGGTTATTAAAATGGGGACAGACTGTGATGAATTTAAGAAATGAAGAAATACAACCTTAGCTTATTATCTTCTTAGGCTGGTTTTCGTACTATCGGTAACTGAACAGAATAAAGAGTACCCTAAATCCCACAAAAAGTTTTGTGGGGAGACTTTACAGTCATCTGCTCTACATTTTACCGTATTATTACCATTGTACCAGATCACTTTTCACAATTTCTTGTGCCTTAAAATAGCAACAATTCCTCGCTTGTCTTGAGCTTGCTGTTCTGAATATAAGGTCTTTTTTGAGACTTGTATAGTATTTTCTCTTTCCTCACAGTACCACTGTTTGTATAGTTAGTTTGTCATTTTTGCTTTCCTTACGTAAAGAATTGCATCCTAGATAATCATCATGGGAGTTTCCATCTGTTTTGTTTTCCCCTTTGCTTGTAACGCTCTTTTGCTTTAAGAAGGAGGAAACATCGGTTAGTAGATATGAAGTCTTTGCTGTGAGTGAAGATGATCAGATATTTAAGTCTTTTTTTTTCCACATTTACTTCAAATCTGAGAGCATGAGTGGTGATGGTGATGTGAAGCACCATGGTTTTATGTGTTTCTTAAATCTTGAATAGCTTAGAACCTCTCGGGGTTTGAGAGATCCAAGGAATGGAAGAGTTGCAGAGACTCTAGCACTAAGCAATATCTGAAAACTAGGGATGTAAAAAATGTTATATTCAGCTAAAGTTTACTTGGCTAGGTCCACTGGGTGTTTTTGTTCACAGTACAAAAGTCTGGCTGGTATTTTTCTCTTCCTGTAACAGTTGTTTCAGATTTGAAGTTTTCCCACAAGACCTATTTTCAGAATTAGATTCAGATTGAGAAGTACTGTACAGTTGTTACTGTCATAAAAAAAAAATCTGCTATAGTTCGATTATGGGATCAAAATGAGAAATAAAGGAAATGAGAAAATGTTAGTGCAATTTCTTTAAGAAAATTACCTGGCCTGTTATGAAATCTGCGCTTCATGTTGTTGGTGTAGTAAGCAAGAACTCTGGCTTTCCTACAAATAGCACTGTAAAATAAGGGACATTCCCTGTAACAGCAGATGCCTGAGATGCTCCTACAGAACATACCTGTTTTGTATTCTCACTGGAAGGCTGGAATCATATGTTTCACTA
This sequence comes from Apteryx mantelli, assembly GCF_036417845.1. Taxonomy (NCBI): domain Eukaryota; kingdom Metazoa; phylum Chordata; class Aves; order Apterygiformes; family Apterygidae; genus Apteryx; species Apteryx mantelli. Next base: position 55,916,027 of record NC_089979.1, read on the forward strand.
TATTGTGGATTTTCAGATATGGGTCAGTATCACTATAATGATGCTCAGAGCAATTCTCCTAGTAACTTTTCTTGAAAAAGCTTTTGAGGAAGAGTTGTTATCATCTATTTGCCAGTATGCTATTCAAACACAAAATCCTGGAGAAAGTGCTGAGCTTGACAGCAATTGTGTGTAGCGATAGTATTCGCAGGTCCACTGATGGAGAAAGGAAGATCACTATACTCTAAAACCAGGATGCTGAAGTATAATGAGGAGCATAAGGTATCCAGATAGACTGATAACTGGTAAAAGAGAAGCTGCTGACTCTAGCCTGTAGAAGGAGATCAATCATTGCAACAGGTATGTTGCAGTACCAGCATGGAACTGGAGAGAGAGGGAAGTCTCATGAGGAAATGCTGCTTCTCCATGTTCCTGAAGTGTTGCTCTGCTGCTGAATTATCTTGGAGCGTTTTCCTATGGCCTGCACAGCTGTGAAATAAAAAGAAATACTATGTGTGGCTTATGGATGAAGCTTCAGCGATCACTCTGTGACTGCTGTCATTGCCACTGTTCAGGTTCTGGATTCACAACCCAGCCAACTAGCTGGAAATTGCACAGTGGCTGACAACTGAGGGCTAAGGAGGATCAGTAGAAGAGGAGCCATGCATGACTTAGTCTATCAGAGATAGGGGTGTGAGGAGGAAAAAATATATCATTTTCATGTTATCAGTTTGATAAACCTGTCCTTTTAAAGGACTTCCATTAAATTGTTCCTGCATTAGGAGATATATCTCAAAATACATGTACCTCAGATTCTATTTTAAATATTATATTTTTCTATCATTATGATTAGGGATGAAGGAGCAGGCAAGATTGGAGGATTTAAGGTACAAATGTTCTGTTTTACTTATGGTACTTGGTGAATTTTACTGTCTGATATTCAGGAGCTCAGACTAGATTATCTAATGGTCCCTTCTGGCTTTATACACTAGGAAGTAATGAAGCATCAGTTTTGTTATCAAGTCTAGAAAGTAAGCCAGCTCCTCCACTTGACTTCTTTAAATTAAAATTAAATTAAACTCAGAAACAAAACCTTTGTTTAATGTAGATTATTTTTGCTGTCCACCAAAGATAAAAAGAATGACAAAGTCATTGGTTAAACTTCATCTACAGGAAGGATGTGACATATTATTGTTTATTATCTTAACAAAAATTTTACATTCTTTCTTAGCTGTACTGTAATATTATCAATAGTAAATTTGGAAATCACTAATAATGAGCATTTATGGATGAGTTTTTTTAAAAACAGCTAAATGTTTAGTGCAGGACAGAGTCCCGCAGTCAGAAGCAATTGCCATCCAGTAAGTGGTATTAACTGACCATAAAGGCTCTTCTTCCCTGTATCAGTTGCAATATAAAGTGTATTCATGGTGGCTCAAGCTAACACAGGTGACTCGAGCGGGGAGCAGTTACTGTGGCAGGTTGTTAAGGCAGAGTAATTCAACCACTTACAATCATGTGGACATGCCCTCGTGACCGGAGTTGCAATCCAGCAGTTCACTGAGGGCCAGATGTGATCCTTAATACATCTATGTGCACTGACCTAATACCATGTCCCACACTTACTACTACTTCTATTCATAAGAAGAGTTTAATATCAAAGGCCTTTAGAGCTTTAATCATGGACTAAGATGCAGCTGAGCTCAGTACTATGTAGACAGAGAACACAACCATAACTCCTTCACAAATGGCTTATTATTTAAATGTAAGATAAGAGGCAATGGGTAGATAGATGGGGAGTGCAAGGAGACTTTGAGCCAATACTGCTCAGCATAGTAGGCAGTAGCGTCAGTACTTTGGCAAATGTGTCTGTAGGCAGTGGTTTCAGGGAGTATCATGAGCTATCTGTAGGGAGATTTGCAGAAAGCTCTTCCCATCCACTACTGACAGCACAAGGGGAAGCACACATGTACTTGTTTGAAAATCTAAGCACACGTGCTTGTCTGAAAATCTAATGGCAGCTGGTATCAAATTGTTTGATCAGTGGTGGGAATCATTTTTTTCTTACTGAATGAGAATTAACAAAGAGAAAGATATTGAGAGCACAAGTGGGTTATGCTTGATGCTGCAGGAAAAGAGCAAATGGAAGGAAGCATAGATGAGATAATAAGCTCCTCTAAGTTTTGTTTGAAGATATATGAAAGACCTTTCTGGATGAATATGAGTTGGCTCATTACATTTTTCACAGAGAAAAGGGTATTGAATTAACTGAGATATGAGATGATGAAAGTCTGTGGTACACTTATTTCTGTGCAAAAGCTGTACCTTAGAGATGTTATGCAGAGGGAATCTGGAAAACTTAGATGAAGGCTGTAGGCAAGGACTTAGAGAAAGGCTTAGTCTAAGGCAAACAGAGTTGCAGGCCAGGGAAAGAAGTAAAATGGTCGTGGAACCCACCACTGTCAGAAATCATGGCTGTCCCACAGATCTTGAAGGAAAACTCAAGAGCTCTGTCTTGGACATGTTGTGAGATGGTAGCTAGGCATGATTAGATGTGGGGGAGACAGACTGAGATTTTAGTTTAGGCAGAAAGAGACAGGTCTGGAATAGAGAGGTGTGTGTGTCCAGAGCAGTCCTATAGCTTTGTAAATCCCTGTTATAGTAAGAGCATCAGAATCAAGATCTTGTCTCTGACATTTAGACCACTCAAGCTGAGTAGCAACTGAATTCTTGTGACTAACCCCAGTGAAATCAAGACAAAGGTGACAGAAAATAGTCTTTATAAATGCAAGCCAGTTTAAAATGTCACATGACTGTACAATGTGTCTAGGGATCAAGCATGTAGTATATAGTATGATGTAAACCAATTAACTATTTTTGTTGTCTAAATGAAGTGGCTCCAAACAGTTTTATACATGTGAAGTGAAAATTGTTACTAATTTGTCAGTTGCAATGAAATCTTGTCTCCTATCATTTTTATTAAAGTATTTAATCAAGTTTAGTCTCTGATACAGTAGCTCACAACACGTTAGCATACAAGTATTCCCGTTTAATTCAGTGGTGGTCCCCAAAGATTAAGGTGCTGTTCAACATAAGTCAGGGCATTGGCAACTACCCCTTGATTATCAGCTGTTGTTTAATGACATGAGTGTGAAATAAATTGAGGTTTCTGGAAAGCAGGAATAATTGTAAATATGTTACTTAATAATATAGCTACAAGCTATAATGCTGATCTAAACAATGTGAAGGCTGTGTCTGCTCACTGAGTTTTGTTTTTTTGTTGTTGTTGTTTCACTCTCATCTCAACATTCATTTCTTAAGAAAATTGGCTAAAAAGCGGAAAGAGACATTGAGTAGTACACGGCAGGAAATGACAGTGATGGTGAATTCAATGGATAAAAGCTACACTGAGCAAGGCACCAACTGTGACGAAGCTTTCTCTTTCATGGACACGCACAATCTAAATGGAAGATGTAAGTTTTTCTCTTTTCTTTTCTTTTCTTTTGTAAGGTGGAAGGAAGGTGCAAATGGTTTTAAAAATATTCTTCATTACTCAGTCATGGAAAATCCATGGGACCCAGAGTCTCCCACTGTGCAGTACATTACAGTGTATATTCTAATGAGCAAGACTGTCAGACATCAAGAATAGATTTCTTTAAAAATAATAAGGATAATTGAGCTTTTTTCGTCTGTCCTTTTCATCTGTAGAAGAGCAAAGACATTACTGGAACAGCTGTAGTTTTACCTTTCCCCAATCTCTATTATGTTAAAAATTTTATCTCTCTCATGCTGTCCCAAGTCCTTCAGCTGCTTCCCCTGCTCACTTCTTTTTTTTTGTAGGCAAAAATTATTTTTGAATGTCATAACTTAATAATGGTGATCTGATTGTCTTATTATTTCCAATTCTAGATGATGCTCTTTCTCTTGCTTGTGCAAAGCAAGAACTCAGTGGAATTATCCAGTCTGCAATTTTCATAAGAGATACTGTAATATACTGGGTCTTTTGGGGTCTATCCTGAAAATAAATAAAATTTGGGATATAAAATTTCCGGTATTAGAGTGAGTCAAGGACTCGCTCCCCTCTGGGGGTTAGCACTGAGCATAGACTAGGATGACAATTTTTTTTATAATTGCTAAAAACAAAAAAAGAATGAATATGTTCACCCAACATTTTTAGTTTTCGTAATTCTTAACGAATTGCAGTTTTTCTTGTATACCAATGTTTTTGAACAGCTTCAGAATTCATGAAAGATTGAATTCTGTTTTAAGTACTAACAGAATGCAAGGCTCAGTTCCCACTCTTTAATAATATGCTTAAGAACTTATCTTTAAAGAGCTCAATTGTACGAACACTTTCTGTGAGGTTTATACAATGAGACTTCCCTTGACAGCATTAGGCTGAGAATTTGCAAATGTTAAATTGCATTTGAGTCACTTTTGAACTTGCTTTGAAATAGATCTTTCAGAATCCGACTTGCCTTTCTGGTGAGAGTATCCCATTGCAGTTAATGAGATGGCTTACTTTATGAGGAGATCAAGAGGTTTGACTTCATCTTCAGTCATCATGATGTAGTTTTCCGATGATGTTATTGAATGGTCACAGCAACCAAAGTGGCTGTAGTGAGTTCCTGGGGCCACATCTTCTTTTCATGTAAACCACTTTAAAACAACTTGAAATTAATTGACGTGGCAAACATTTTATACCGGTTGAGGACTAGAGCCTTTAATTTGAACTTTCCATAATAAATGTAGTCATCAGAAGAATCCGGTTGACAGTCTTTAGGAATAATCTTTGTATAAGACCTTATTCTCAAGAGATTCCTACCTCCTGTTATAGTTGATTGTTCTGGTCACATTCTGCATCTAGACAGTTTTATTAGCTGCAGCAGCCCTTACCTCAACCAGTCTCTGCATTTGTATCCAAAAGCCCTTTCCCTCTAGTGTTTCAGACATAATCAAAATAAAGATATATATTCACCTATAGGCTAAATAAGTGCCAGCATCGTTTAAAACAGTTTTGACATAGTTCCATCTTACAAGGGGCTGGCAACTGAATGCCCTGGAAGATTAATGAAGAAAAAGAGGGATCAAAGCTAGCAGGAGTAATCTTAGACCTACCCATCCAGCAGATCCTGTCATTTTTTTTCTTTTTTTTCCTGTTAGTCTGCTTATTGGTATCCAGAATATCCTTACATTCACTGATCTGAGTTCAAGCTGTATAGAAAATCAAACCTACAGCAACTAGGGTTGAATTTGCAGTAAGCTTTGCTTAAAAGCCTTTAATGACTGTTTGACTGAACATCCTCTAATACTTTGTGATTAGCTTTCTCTCACCTGCTGAATGTATCTGTGCTTATAATGGTAATTCACGTGATCTATGAAGGAACTAATTGAGCTTAATTTGTTTCATTGTGCTTTCCCGTAGCTTTTACAAATGGTTAAAACATTAAATACCAAAGCCATCATTGGTCTGTGTATCAGTGCCTGAAAACCGTTGTTAAACAAAGAACAATATATAGTAACAGTATCTGTCTGAGCAAATCAGAAAACTGTAGAAGGAAAATGAACTATAGTAAAATATTTGCATACAGTATTTGCAATATTATTAGGTAAATTTACTAATGATCAAAGCTTCTGTCATTGTGATGTCTTTATTTAGGGATCAGTATTCAGTCTAATCTTGTGGTTTAAGAAATATTTGTCATCGCTGATCAAAATGCTCTATCTGATGACATTTCTTTTTAGGGAACTGATCAAATTCCCTTAGCCATTTTCTTCACTAGAGGCACCTAGTCTTCCATAGGTCCTGACTGCAGCAAACACAACAGAACAGGCTCAAAACCAAGCCAACCACATATGCCTGTATCACCCAGCTTAAATAGCCGCATATCACTTCACTGCCTCTAACTAGCTTTGTTTCTCCTTACAGCTGTATCTTCACCATCTTCCTTTACAATGAAAACAAACACATTGAGCACAACAGTGCCTAATTCTTATTACCCAGGTAACCAATTTTTTTGTCTTGGTTTCATCCCTGTATGGACCTTTTTATAATAAAAGCATATAAATTTTTGTTTCAATGCACCTTGTCATAGATATTTAAAACATATAACCCCATAGATATTTAGAACATATAACTAATTGCTTACAGTAGCTTTCTGCAAGAAAACTGGGGAACATTTATCAACCATTTACTGTTCTCTCTCTTTTTACCTTTCCTGCATTGTCCTGCTTATGATGTATGACAGATCCATTTGTGCCAACTGCAATTTTAGGTGAGAACATTTCCCTTTATCAAAGTTTATTGCTGAAGTAATTTAGAAAGTCACAGTTCTTGGGGTACAGACAATAGTATGCAAAAAGTTGTAGTTTTATGCTTGAGGGAGGGTAGGCTTGTCTACATTGAGAATGCTAAGGACAGTTATCAAACTTGATTTCTACTGTCAGAGTGCAAGTCAGAGGAGAAAAAAGAGAAATAATTTTAACAAGTGGTTTTGTGGGGAAATGTTTATGCATGTATTTGGAGTGACACAAAAGAATTTGATTATCCTAGCAATTGAAATAGTTTTCCTCATTTTTTTCCATTTTGTCTCAGAACTGAAGATGTCACTTCTTAAAAATAATGTTTCTTAATTAGACTATTCATGATACAAAAAATCAGTCAAAGTTTTGGCCATCTACCAGCTATCATTGCTTCTCACACTACCACACAGTTCCTGACATGCTTGTCAAAGTGAAGTTTCAGAGGAGAAACAGTGTTCTGAACAGCAAAATGATAACATGACACTTACAGTCATGTGGTTTAATGGTTTGTTATGGTTTATTATGCATCAGGTGTCATAGGAATGAAATAAAATGATAGAGCAATAGGTTAAAAACATGTACAGTTAAAGTATAAAGCATTTCCACTGGCAATTTGGAAAAACCTTCTATTGTCCAATATCAAAAAGAGAGGGATTCCAGCACCATGACAATAAAATAAGCATGAGGCGCTATTGCATTTTTTCAATGCCTGAGTAACTCAGACAACATTGTGGCTTGTATTTTTTTACACCTTCTTCTCATCCTAACTTTAAACTAAACAGGGAGATTTTTAAAAACAAAAAAAAAACAAGATAAAACAATGCACTGTAGCAAGAATTCAGACTCCAATGTTAAGCCTATTTACTCTTTTTACAGTGATTGATATCTTTACACGTATTTTTCATTCTTCTCCTTTTTCTTCAAATCACTGTATAAATGTAAGACATCTGAACTGATTCCTAGCTTTAAATTGTAAGTTAAAAGGACTTAAAAGAAAAGTGAAGCGTACAAGAAGTAGAAATTTAGGAAGGTGATTTTTTGCAAACTTGTTATTGTGAAAGAATAATTAGCAAAGTATGTTTCAGTATGATAACTTTAAGAAGGAACCTGTTCATTTTTCTACATTATGTAAATCTGAGAGAAGGTAATGGTAGTGACTGTAACAATGTAATAATCTGCATGCAAATGAAATTTGCAGCGCCTTTTAACTGCCTGAGATGTTAGATTTTTTTTGTGTGCTTTAGCATTCATTCAACGCTTCATCCAGTAGATGTTCTTTCCGACCTTGTGGGTGGGCAAGGAGAAAAGTACTATTATCAGGAGAAAAACTTTGAGATTTCACATTTGGATTATTAATTTTAGTTAATGATTTCTCAGATTTTTTTCCATCCTTTGCTATACAGTAATGATGTTAAAATTACTTGTTCATTTTGCTTTCACAAAAGATAATCTCCAAGCAAACAGTTCAGATATCAGACAAAAATACACACAGAAAATCTCCTTTACTAAGTCTGTAAGATCTTGAATTAGCTAGACGTGTACTTTATCATCTAATACAGCAACACGTGCTTACTCATGTCAGAAAATCTTTCAGTTATTTCATTGTAGAAAAGAAATATTTTTGTTAGCTTGCATGTTGAAAGTTTAGTGTCCTTTTATGACTACTGTTCCATTGAGACAGAGTTTATCTCCCAAAAGGTGTTTATGATTATTTGTATAGGACTAGTGTTCCATCTGAGATTAATTAAATCAGCTCTGCTTGAGTCAGTAGAGGAATATAGCTTTTAACAAAAAAAAATCTTTTTCTATTATTTACATGCTGGATTTTTATTGCAATTAATATCTGCTTTTGCTGTCTTTGAATGCCCAGTGAAGTTTTTTTAGGCTGCAGGGTCAAGCCTGTAGTTAGAACCAAATAAACCTTTCATTGTGACCTCCTGGGAAGGGAACAGGTCTGGTGAATGGTTGAGTTTAGTTTTTGAGATCAGGGACTACTAGAAAGGCCACAATATACTTACCCTTTCTGAAATTTGATACAGCAAGATCTCTGGAATATTCGTGCAAATTAGAAAATTCTTAGGCAATTGAAAAAAATGACTGATCAGTAACAGCAAACTCTTTCAATGAGCAAGGGGCAATAATCTGACTCCTCAGTTTCAGATATGTGGAAATGTTCGTATAGTTGAAGAAAAACTTTCTTGGTTAGCCTAATAACCTAAGTGAAAACTGGGAGCTAAACAAGTGCTTTACATAATAGTGGCTTAATCTGTAGTTACTGAGCATCAGTGTAGGTCATGTTTGTCTAGTATTAATGATTTTCACATTTCTGAAATTGGAGAAACAAAAGGTTCCTAGCCCAGATAAGATATTGAGCTGGATTTGCAGATATCTTCCATGCCATAAGTTCATATAACTGGTAAATAAATGTGTTATTTAACAAGCATTGTAGAACTTTATGGGAATCGATAGGTGGAGAGTAGAATAACTGCAGGATTTAACTACCAGTTTCATAGCACAAGACCCTGATATCTCATAACTTTGCATTCATAATAGTTACTAACAGTTTGTGGAAAAAAAACAACAAATTTTCTAACCTGCTTCTAAAATTGAAGTAAACCATACAAAAATCATGATCAACTTCCTACACTTTTTTTGTCTTTTGTGTCTTAGCCACCTTGTAGTTTTCAGGTGCCATTTCAACAGCAACATACTGTACCTACACTTGTATACCACGTTTCATGCCATGCATCACAAGGTGCTTCACAGTACAATTTTATCACACGTTAGACAAAAGATCTCAAATTTAATGACTAAATGATGAGTTTCCTTGTGGATTGGATCAGGTTAGTAAGCCAGCAGGAAAAGTAGAGAAATGCCCATACCCATAAATTGCTATCTATTGTTTTTGGTTTAGATCTAAATGCACAGTTCATATTGACTGTATGCCACTGAGAACCGGATTTGAGACATCTCGGTATCACTGTGAACTGAAAGAACCTGAAATTATTCTTGAAATACCACCCATTGAGCTTTGTGGCCTCAACACCAATTTCCAGTGGTATAACTAAGATCAGAATCTCACCTTTAATGAGGTGTGGTAGCAGTTTTGGTGTGTGCATGAGAATCTTGGACTTTTTTATACACAAATTTGGGGAACTTTCTGCTGTAATATATTAAATTTATAAAAGTGGAAATATTATTTTAGTGTTTCCCTTTCCTACAACATATTTTACAAACTAATCGTCTTTTATAAAGATATTACTTTTGTGAACCACTTGCTATGGTTAGTGTGCAGACACTGAAGAGTAGTTTGACCAAGTCAAGGCACTACATCTGCAATATCAGTGAAAAATCAAAAAATTTTTGAGATACCTAAAATTATTATTTTGGTAAAAAGAAGAATATTTATGATGATACTTGAACCTCAGAACTGAGTTGTTTTTCCTCTTGTCAAATCTGAACAAATAAAAAATTCCATCTAAACAGCAAGAAAATGATACTGCTTCCTTAGGTAGAGCGCATTTTCACATCTATTGCTGAGAATGAGTTTTGATCTCAATTACATCTGTGTGAATTAGCTCACAATAATATAACTTGGTTTCAGTAGATTTAATTTAATTTATACTGTGAAACTGAGATCAGGATCTGACTCATTTAGGAAATCACATTGTAAAAACTAAATTGCAAACATAAAATTACCTGTAATTATTAATGTAGTACTGTTGCTTATGCCCTGTTTCCTTTTTCTCCTCCTCTTTTTTTTCTCCTGATATGTATCTTCTTAAAAGTGCCAATCAATGGTAAGTTGCCCATTTGCCCCACGGAAGAGATGTGGAGGGTTGGGAGAGTGTGTGTCTCGTACAAATTTTAACCAACCCACTGGGTTCTCTTGTTTGTTGGCTTGCATGTTAGTTGGCATTAAACATTCCATGCCTAGAGTGATGGCTCATGATAGGCCATGGTCCTAAAGCATGTTCAGCAGCCGCTCAAGACATCTTTCCTGAGCAGATGACCCTTGCATTTGTCTTCCTGTAGTTTGTTTTCAAGTGTTTTATCAGATTTACATTTCCATTGCAGTCCTAGCTTGATGAAACCATAAGCCATTTTGTACGTCTTTTTATTTTGCTCACTCCAAACATTTGCTCAAAATTTGCAGCATAAAATATAGCAGTTCACCAATCTAAGAAGAATACAAGTCCTATTTCATTCCGTGGGACTTGATGAAGTTTCAGAATGAAACTTCTATGTAGTTTAGAACCACATGCCTGATTTAGAGCTTGTTTATAATCAGCTAGTGTTATTTAAAGTAATATTATAGTTTGGACTGCTCTGCAATGCTTCCATTGTAGAACCATGGACTTTGCCTCATTCCAATCAGTCTTGCAATTTCCCTGTGTAAACTGCTCCATGGATTTACCTTTATCTGGCATAGTCTTCACAGATCGAAGCAATATTAAAGATGTCAGATTTCTGTCATTCCTCTAGAAATCTGTGTATTTTATATTTTTGTTAATAAATGCAAATGAGCTAGTACATTGTGAGATATTCTTTTCCTAGATGAAACCCACACGATGGTCAGTGACACAAGCAGCCTGGTCCAGTCCCACGCTTACAAGAAGCGAGATCCAGTGGATGTACCCTACCAGACCGGACAGCTTCATCCAGCCATCCGTGTAGCTGACTTGCTGCAGCACATCACCCAGATGAAGTGTGCAGAAGGCTATGGATTCAAAGAGGAATATGAAGTAAGTGTCAGGTCTAATGATCTGATTATTATGTCTTCTGTGCTCTTGGCTTTATCTGTCTGCTACCTGTACCACAGAACAGGAAAAATAATTACTCAACCCAGTAAGCTAGTTGCCCTGGGAGGGAAGATACTGAATGGAAAGGATCCTCTCTAGAGTGAGCAAAGGCTCTGATAGGGATGAGCCAGGATGGAGAGTTAGAAGTAAAAACATTTCTGGGAAATCTCTGCCTAATTCTAATCAAATGTATATTGAAAAAGCAGGTTCACTAGCTTTCTTCTGGAACTTGCCATATTACTGAAAAATGTAGCCTTTTTTTCAGTGTTTCATCATAGATTGTCTGATCACAGTTGCCTGGTAACATGCTAGATATTAGTTTGGAAATCAAAGTTTTACAAGCAGTATTACTTGGAATAATAGTATTCACCATGCAGAGGAAGTATGCAGCTCTTCAGAGAGGCCCATAGGGCTATAAACCTATCTGGTGGTGCCTGAACCTTTTCGCATTAGCTGGAGGCTATTCCTAATCATTATTTTTCATATGTACCTATAGTCTCTCTCTTTTTTTTCTTTCTTTGATCCAACTTCTGTTTCTTCATTTCATGCTACAGTGACCTGTTCCTTCCTGTTACCACCTTCTTATTTTTAAATGTCATGACCACTACACCCTGGTAAAGGCTGTAGGAATGCAGCACATTGGGCTAAAGTTCCTATCTTCCTTGTAAGATGAGTCAGTTTGTCTAAGTGAAAAAGCAAAACACAAGCAAATTGCTTCTACTTGCTCTCATGCCCAAAATTAAGGTTAGGATTAAGCCTGGCTTCAAAAGCTTAGTTACGCTGAAGAGTCTCAATAACAGTCCATTTCTCTTCCAAATTGTATGGTTGAATGAACAGAGACTTCTCAGCCTGTGTTCCTTATCTAAAGTGAGGAGTTTTTTGAGACCCTTTAAAATCTCTTCAGTCCAATATTAGGATAGAAAAATAAATGTCCATTTCTCTCTCTCTTTTAGCTCAGAGTTTAAAGGGTTTATTCATGTGAGTGGTTCTCACATACAAGGATACTCTGGTACAGGTGGATAGGATATCTACAGTGAGTAAAGTTTCTCACAAGATTACAGCTCAATAGCTTTGAAACCAAAAACCAAGTAGCATAAAAATATAAATTCACAGAGAAAAATACACAGGGTTAGTCCACAGGGTTGGACTATAAATTATCTGAAATTTCTTAGGAGCATATGAGAATTCATGGGATGATTTTTGGTTACTTAGGTAGGAAGATGCACTGCATAAGAACTTGTAGGATCTGATGTGTAGGTGGATTGGAAGCTCTAAAATACCCTGTTAACTTTTAATACCTGGTATGGACTGTGATCCAAAATAATGTGACCAGACAAAAAGATTTGTACCCTACCATGTGGTCCAAGAAGCAGATAAAGATCACCAGCAGCCCATCTCTCCATTGCCAGGAGCAGGCTACATCTGACAGAGGCTAAATTTGCTTCTGTGTGCTATAGTGTCCATTTATCCAGATGAGGGACCTGTCCAAATTACACTGCATCTCCAACCCAGAACACAATCCTAAGTAACCTTTCTGTGAAAACGAGGATGTGAGAAATGAGAGGAACAAGTATAACTGGGTCTTGCTCTGGTGTGACTCTTACATAGCCAGGGAGAAGAAAATACAGATGCAATTTTAATTCTATCTTCTTGAAGTAGAAGCCAGCAAGAAAGATCACTTCTCATTCTTTCATCTGATAGAGAAAGGAAGAGGGACAGCCTGCAAAAGTCATTTAAATTACTTCCACCCTGTAGGGCAAGCAACAATTTCTGTTCTGGGCATGCACAGGTCTGCACTGCCCTAGAGGCTCCATATATCAAGCCTGAGTTTTAAAGATATGGACTGTGTTCACCGTTGCAGGCCCTTTAGCTGATGAAGTCATTACTAGTACATTGCTGAGCTTGTACAAGTGTGCATGCTGCTTGCTTTTTAGAAGAGACGGTGGCTTTTTGGAGCTTACTGTGCTTTGTCATGCCAACTCCATGTTATAACAATTGCTTAAATATGTAATTGTTTAAACTGGTATTTGTTGTGTTAGACTTTCAAAGCCCATGCTTCAGGCCTCTTCTAAAGTTACTGCTGGCAATTTCTTCCCCAAAATGTAGAAAGCAATTAATTCCCAGAAGGAGCTAGTCACTTGTCAGCTTTCATTTGTGCAGCTGACTTAAACAAGTTTGTTCCTGTGATTTTTTTATGACACTGTTATTTAAAAATGATAGAATTGAAAATTCTTGTCTTTGGAAAAGATTTGTTCATCAGCCAAAACCTTTTATACCAGCATTAAGCCTAGAGGAAAGCTACAATTAACAATTAACTTATAAAAAAAAAAAAGACGATGATGACAACTGTAAAATGGAATTTATAATGGAACCACTGACATGGCTTTTTAACTACAGCGGATCAAATGATGCTTCTGAGAAACAATTTCCAGGAAAATCACTTAATTTTAATCTTACCAAGCTGATGAATGGCAGCCCATTACAGACAGTAGGTGTAGTCATGACTAATGCCAGTAGATGCAATACATCAGGGTGCAGTGTACTAGTAATGGCAGGGAAGGGGAACTTAAAATATTGCAGCTGCATCTGAGAAACTCCTCTTTATATACAGAAATTGTTTATAATCAGAATGAACCATAACGAGCCATGTCTCTGAGGGTTTTTTCTCTATTGAACTACCTCAGTCTTGGTGTTTTTCCTCTAAATGCAATGAAAAACTGCCCAATATATTCTAGCACTGCTAAGACTGAGGATTTTTTTGTTTACTTTGCTGTCAGATTGATACCTTCCTCTTTGCAAGGTTGGACTAGGCAGTGGAAGAACTTTTTCCTCATAAATTATCAGAAGGATAACTGTCCAAATGAAAAGGAAGAACTAGTTTGGCAGGGGATTTGTTTTGAATGAAGTTTCATAGATGATTTTTGCTCTAACAAGACAGCAGGATTACATAGTCCCACCAGGGAAACAGGTTGAGTCCAAAGAAATTCACACAGGATTCACTCTTAAAATAAATCTGTTGAACTGAACAGAAAGTGAAGTAGTGCATTACCTGTTAGCAGCACTTCAGAGGAGTGAAAGGATACAAAGCACTTACTGTCATGCACAGTTATAAGTGCTTTAAAATAAAACTTAATAATTAGCACCACAATTCAGAATAATTAGGGCTACAGCACACAGTCTAAGCACACCTGTGGAGTTTTAAGTCCTGCTGGCTTCATGCAGAAGATTTTGGTAACAACCGAAATGAAGGGTAAAAGTTGAAAAATCACCTTTAGACAAGGGCAGGCTGGTCCTTAATCACTTGCTGCTTGTTTCTGCAATATGATTACCCCTTGAGATACCGAGTATCCTCAGATCCCAACATACCGGGGTTTGAGAGAACATAATACTTTGCAGAATTGTGCCCTTTTATTCTTTCTCTGTTGGGAGCTGAGTGTTTGACTGATTATCTCAGAAAATTTTGGCTGAGCATTATCAGGGAAACATCCCACAGCCTGACATGGTTCCTGCAATGGTCTAGGGAAGATTCCTATTTCCTAGGGCAGGATCAGGCCCTGAATCTTAAATAAAGCTGTGCAGATTTTGATTTTATGTTTAGCTGTGTCTGTAGAATGAGAGCAAATAGTGGCATGTCCTTAGCAGCACATCAATAACAAGGTCACTGTCCATTTTCCCATGTGTTTCACAAGTGTGGAAGTAACATAAATACATTTTTGTAAGCTGTGGACTCAAATGTGAACTTTCATTTATGATCTAGTGGAGTGTGAATGATTGTAAGGAATTGCACAGACATCGTTAAACTCAAGAAAATTTCCACACGGCTAGTTCATAGATCTTTAAAATCCTTTCAATCCCCCACCAGACCCTTAAGAAAGGAAAGATTTTTGGCTTGGGCCCAGCAATGTGAGACTGACAGAATAACCTTGGCTTGATTTCACAGGCACCCCTACACTAATTGTGCATAATTTCATCTGCTCCCCAGTTCGAAAGGGTGAGAGAGCTGGTATGGATCATGGAGGAGGACTGATTCCTCTCCCAGGGTTTGCACTTTTCAGCACTAATATGCTCATCTCCTTTCTGCATTACAGAAAGAAAGGAAATAGGGAGGGAGAGTAGAAGTGATCTCTACAATTCATCCCTTTTTTTTTCCTTACACCTACCATCTTTTACTTTTAGACTTCCTAGTTTCACAGTGCTTTACACTTACAGGGTGTCTTTCACAAAGATGTGTATCTGTCAAAAGGCTTATGCACATTGCTACAAAAAAGCAAGTTCATCTCCTTCCTTAAGAGATGGACTAGGCTACTGGAGCCCAGTATAGCTTAGTGGAGCTAGGGTAGAAACAGAGAAATTCATCAAAATCTTACTATTTTAAATAGGATTGATTTTTAACCCTATTTTTGGATCTTTGAATCAACAAAAATTTGTGCCTATTCAGTGTAAATTGATTCTTTGCCAAATTAAGCTTCGTTGACATAAGACAGTCTCAGATCGATTCCAGAGTGTCCACACAGGAGCTTGGACTGGTTTGAACGGAGTTGATTTAAAAACACACCTTTAATTAAACCAGTGCAACTTGGTGTAGCTGAAGCCTTGGGAAATCAATTTCACATTATGCTCCATGCCAGGCAGTTCTGAGCTTCCATTATTTCAAAAACAAAGGTTCCTCTGAAAAGCCATGATCTGCAAATGGTTTCCTTCTCAGATCTGCCTCACTTACTAACAGGACTCTGTCAAAAACAGAGTTTAAAAAAGGTTCCTCCATGTGGCTTTAATTTTAAGGCCTTCTTCACATTCTCTCTCTCTCTTCTTCCCTCTCCTCCATTCCTGTCCCACACTTCTTTTCCCAAAGTTTTGTGGCAGTTTAGCTGTTTAGTCAGGGAATGATTTCATACTGGTGTCATTAAATCAGTACTATTCCTAATATGGTGAAGTTATATGCTGTCAGGATAAATTGTACTGATTATGCCCCTTTTATGCTGTATGGCATGCACTCTGAGAGGTTGCACCAATGTAACTGTATTAATCTCTAAATCACTGCAGTTAAATAAATGAATATCTATGTGGATACAGGCTCAGAGGGCCTATCAAGGTCAGGAACATGAAATATATTATCTAATGTATGTTAACCAATTCATTTTTTAGCACTTCTTAGCACCAATTGTAGATTGGCCGCAGTATTTTAAAACAGGTTATCTGGTCATGGTCAGTGTTCAGTTACACCTTGGGGGATTGTGGTCAAAGGTGATCGTAAAAAAGAAATGAAGAATTTGAAGAGAATTTGGAGGTGAGCATTGAGAATAAATGGGGGTATGAAAGAAATCCTGGCTTCACAGAAACGTATTCATTGAAACAGAACTTCAAAAGATACACAGATGGATATGCTGACAGTCAATAAAAGCAAATAGCTTTTCACACAGTGTACTGTTGGCCAGTGAAATATCTGGGGTAAAGAGGAAATGGCTTTAAGAAACAAAACAAGAAAGAAGCTCTTTAAAAACAGCAGAATCATAGATCCTCAGTCTTCAGGACAGAAGGTGCTGCAGGCAAGGAGGAAATTTTTTACGGAGAAAGATTACCAGACTTGCTGACTTTAGGTTTTGTTTTCTCCAGACCACTGTTAGATAAATGTCTGACATAGGGTAGAAGTCTGATACAGTTCCCACTTTCTGCTTTCATGCAAATACGTAACAGAAAAGAATTCTGTCACTAGAACACGCTCCTCCTCTCGTGGCTTTTCTTTCTATTTGCTTCTGGTTGGAAGATGAATATGCTGCCACATGACACTTCTTTCTAAGTGCTGTGCTTCTGGGGCCCTGCTCTGAAATCTTGAAAATAGGGGAAAAAAAGTATTTTGTTGATGTTAGTTTGACACAGGCACTGACAAGACCCAGCTGGTGCTGCTTTTTCTACATGTGTTCATTGTGGCAGCAACTGGCCTGTTTCACCTCCAACCTGTACATTTTTATCGTGCCTTTTTCCTCATTTTATTTTATATTCTGCAGCACCAGCTGAGACAGTCAATACTACAATCAGTGCAAGTTATTCTCTATCACGCAAGACACAAATTACTAAGAAAGCAAAAAGACCCTGGAACATTGGGTGGGAACAGGGCCTTTAGTAAACAGTGTAAATACACTAAGGACAACATCTGTGTCCTCCAGAACTGAGAGCAGGCAACTGTTTGTTTTTCTTTCTTTTCTCTTTTTATTTTTGTAATAATGAGAAAACTCATCAGAGATTGGAAACATGACAGAAATGGAAACATAAGTAAAATAGTGGGAATTTGTCCTGTGAAAATGGTGCTGAAAGTTGTAGGAAATATTCATCTGTAGAAATCATTGCTATTATTTTTGTAGAATCTTATCTGTTAAAATGAGGCCCAGAACAGTCACCTGAATGCCCAGTTAAATCTTTAAGGTCTGCTCTTAAATGTTTGAACGTGGCAGTGGTCTCATTATAGGCAGCAGAAGTGGTCCCTCCCATACAAAATAAAGGAGAGCCACAGCTTGTGGTGATATAAAACTTCTTATGTGATATAGGTATTCCCCCTTTCTCAAAATACTGTGTGCAGAACACCCCAGTTTCCTTAGATTACCACAGGATCTGCAGCAGCCTTCTGTGAATCCCAGGTGGTCTTGTCCCTGTAGGGTTTGTCACAGGCTCATGAACTCTGGAAGCCTTGGCACTGGGGAGATCTGACCTAGGGAGGTCCAAAGCAATAGTAAAACTGGGCAGCTGCTATGTCCACAAAACATGTTTTGGTTCAGAAGTACTAAGGTACTCCACATCAATACCAAATGGTAGAAAATAAAGTCACCCTAAGCCAGAAACTACCTTTACTAATAGGTAACTTGTGTTATTAGTGATAGAGCTTCCCAGTGCATGCAGTAGCAGTAGCCCTTTAATTTTTTAATGAGTGTCACAGCAGAATGGGTGACTTCCACTCCTTGAACGCCAAGAACTGATTCTCAACAATCTTTAGCTGGACAGCAGTTGATAAGAATTTGTCTAGTTTTTCTTCAGTTCAGAGGAAAGCCTTTCAGTTTGCTGAATGTATGTTGGCTTCTCAGCCAGCTGTGTGCAAATCTGAATCTCTCCTTAATAGCTGTGAATTTTTGTTCTTAACAGAGTTTGGATGCATGCAAGTAACCAGTGAAAAGTATGTCAGAGTTCTTAATATCATTGGCACAACACTGCCTTCCTGTCCTGTACGGTAGTGTGGCTGACTGCCCGGTGATCAAGGTGTCCAGGGAGTTTCTAAATCTCACTGTGTCCTTCTCCCACTCTTCCTAAATGCCTTCTCCTGCGATTTAAATAAAAGTGTGTCTATATGCAAAAACAGTTTTCTAATTTGTTTTCTGTTTAAGCAAGTTTAATTAGAATTTATTCTTACAACAGATTATAGATTTAGTGAGGTCGTGGCTTCATTGGGTTTTATCTGTTTGGATAAAATTGCAGAGGTGCCTATGCCAGCATACATCCATATCCCTAGGATTACCCTCAGTGGGGGTAGGCATCTGTTTGTTGATGCTGTGACATGGCTACTTTTGGTCCTGATCAGTCTGTGATTTACTTGGGTTTGAACCTTCTGTTCTCCTGGGCTCTGTAGCCTGAACAGTCTCAGCTGTGTGTGATCTCAGGCAGCAGGTATGCCCAGCAGGAACAGCTAATACCACCCAAAGCTTTTCTTCATGTGGTTTTACCAGACTGAATCTTGTGTGCAAAGTAAAGTTTAGGCTGTCCCGACAGTTAAAGAGGAATGCCTGGTGCCTTTTCTGTGCATCTTCCAAGACTATCACATCCCTTTAGGCAATGCCACTTAAAACAGAGATTGGCAGTATTGATCTGTTCGGAAAAGTGTTGATCCACTCAAAAGGCATGAGACAGATTCATAAATGGCATTTAGACTGAAAAATCTGAATGTAGTTTGTTGTTATGTAGCAGTTTTGGCAGCTCTTTTAATTGGTCTCTGCCTCTACTGAGTCTGGCAGTCCAGGTGGATGTTACGGTGATCATATTATGCATGAGGACAAAATCTGTAGTAGTGATTCTGCAGGAATTGTTATTTATTAACAATAAAAAATGAGCTGTTATCTGTCAGTTATCAATGTCCTGAAGCTGTCCTGAGAGTCTCTTCCATGTTTAGCAGATATTTCTTCCATTTTCGCATTGCTGGCCTCAGCATCAAAAAGCCATTTGGAGTAGTACATTATAAGCACCTCTGCTGTTATTTCTGATCCTTAATGAGTGAGTGTATGTAAGCATTTGAAATGGAAGCATTTTAACTATTGCATGCAGTTGTGTGGGTGTGGCTTTAATCCTTCATTATCTCATGGAAATAAAGATTAAGTTTTATTTAGCAAGTTTCTTTCTCCCATCTTGTGTCCAGCAGCAACAGCAGTCTTTCAAAACTTGTTGTAGTTTTGCTCCCCTTTTTCCTGACCTATGACTCCATCAGTAGGATCCTTTCTTCTCTGAAGACATTGCAAAATCTTCCTTAATTTCTTCTGGGAAGATTTGGGGACATGTTCAATGCCAAATAGGAGCAACAGAAGAAATAGCTTCCAGGTTTCACTGATTTTTGTCAACTTGGCACCAAGCAGAACTTTTGAAATCTAGTATCCACATCTGATAACTCCAAGTAATTAATACAGGAAAGTTGGGGGTTTTTTGATGAAAAGAGTTAACCTTTTCCATCTTACTGCTTCCTCAAGTGTTTTGGATATACACAGATGCATATGATTATTCTTTTAATAAACAACAGGGCACATGGCTAGTTTAGCATGTGAAATCGGTCACATCATTACTCTCCAGCCTGACTAGTTTACTTCCACTTAGGGAAGCCACGGGTGGAGCAATAGTCAATCTGTACTAAGCAGAGTTCTCAGAATATATTGTACTCTGATTATCCGTTAGACAATTCATTTTTGCTAAGCAGTCTTCCTACTATGCTTTGGCTAGTATCAAATCCATACTCTGTACCTTTTGATATTGGGGTTTAGGTTCAAATTTAGCCCATCTATGCATCATTATGGGCTATTGAACACCACTCTAGAAAATTGAATGAGGACACTGACCTTAATTTCATGCATAACGTGAGTTTCCAGAAGAAATGGCTTTAAGTCTCACAACTCTAAGGTGGTAGGTTAAACTTTCAAAATGCTAGTGACAAGTATGATTTGAAAGAAAGACAAGTTTTTGAAACATTGCAGACTATATGCTGTATATTTGCACCACATGGACTTCTTAATTATTCAGATAAGACATTTAATATTTGATCAGAATCCGTAATCTCTTCTTCAGTTAACATATTATTTACTTTTGAAAACTGCTGATGTACCATACTTTTCCCGTTGCACCTGCAAAAATGAATTGGTCCAATTTATGTGCACAGAATAAAATATTGTGCTTTAATACTCAAGATATTATTCATTACTTCCTACTCATATAAGCCTTCTTACCTCCTTCATATTTTATTAGTGCCCTTTAAAAAGACATAAAAAATCAGTCACGTAGTTATTCCATTTTAAATTATGCAAATGATGTTAAATGTAATTATAATATATTCTTTATTAATTATAAATACACTTTGTGTTTTCTATGGATTGCATTTATTCACTACAAATAATTAGGCATTTTAGTCCATTCCTAGTTTCATGACCAGAACATTATTCTTGGCTGTTTATAAAGTGAAGGGAACACTTTTCAAATCAAATTAGCATAATTTAGCTATTAGTAGTTTTAATCTAGCAGCAGTTTATCCACAGCATACCTAAACTATGCATACATTTTCTATAATGCATTTGTTTTAAATAAGTTAAAACAGCCATTCCTAATTTTTCAGGAAATGAATATTTGTATTCTTATATAGCCTGTGGCTTAGTGTATCTTTTAAAGCACTTTTCTAACTGGAACACCAGCTTGTTCTTACGCATTTCCTCAAACACTTTAGTAATCATCCTGTTAACAGAACAAATGATCGATCTTTTCCAGCAGGAATGATTTTTCATTGCAACATGCTGATTTGATGAGCCCAGGAAGTTCTGTGGGAAAAGTTAAGTCCTCTGAAATTGCCGTGGACTATAGCTGGGCAGAGGAGCAGGTGGGCAAGCCTCCTTTCTCTTCTGCTTTCTTGCCTTCTTCTCTGTCAGGTTCCGCCACATCTCAACATGATAACTGCTCGCTGAGTTACCTGCCACGGCGGTATCTCAGCAATGCCCCTGCACAGAAGGTTGTTGGGCTATTGCTGTTCCCCAGCTGCTTGGCTCTCTCACCATCATTTTATTTAGCAGTTAGAGGTGGCCCTGGCTCCTCAGCCATGGGAGGCAAAGAGGACATAGCCTGCCAAACAGCTGTGAGAAGATGCAGGCAACTTGGTCAGTGAGGAAAAAGGAAGGTGGGCAAATGCTCATTTTACACCGGTGACAAAGAGGAGGAGGGCAACTGTGGGGTGAAATTGTCCCCTAGGCAAGAAGCTGGTGGGAAAACTGGAGTAGCCATGGAAGCAGAGCAGCCCAGGAGGTGGGCAGAGAGAACGGCAGACTGGCCTGGGGGATTTCATAAATACTGGCAGTCAGAAATGACATGATGGCAGCATCAACCGCATAAAGGTTGTTGGAGTTCCTGGGTTTGAGGTTCAATTCAAGACTGATGACAATTCACAATATTGACACTTCCTCACAGGGCAGAAACAGCAGAGGGAGTGGTTCTTGCCTGTGCAGTAATAGCAGCTCTTAATATGTAACAGAAAACAAGCTGTTGTATGTACAAGAGAGCTCTCTGAGTCTTGAGAGAGAGATTATTTCCATGCTTACACCACATGCCAAAGGGAGGTGCAAGGAGTAAGGACCTTCCTTGGTGCACAGGGTGAAACTGTTCAGAGGCAGATGTCGCTGTGGCTGTTCCACTGTCCTCCGCTATCCAAGCTAGCATGCAGTACAGGAGGCAGCAAACTGTCCTCTTTTTAGAGGAATTACAGATTTTTGTCTTTACCTTCCCTCAACAGCTCCAGAAAGTTTCCCTTCCGAATACCTCCTAATAATTGTGCTGGGAAGATAGGAGCTTCCATGCAGTGCAGTGTAGGTTCCTGAATTAAGCACTATGTGTGATTAATCCATGTGAAGGCAACAGGAATACTTTGCCCTTGATGCTTAAATACTTGACTGTATCACAGAGCTTAGAGTTTCAGCATGAGAAACTATTGTCATTCAGTTTACAGGAAACACCTACGCATGAGTGATCTTTGTGCTTTTCCTTACCAAGAATGATGACACATCAGCAACAAAATTCCAGTATGACATAGCAAATGTTGAAAAGTGAGGGCCAGATCCTGTATCTCTTACTCAGGTAAGAGTATTAAAAGCAACCACCTCCAACCCCACATGAACATGAGGAAAGAAACAAAGTGACTTAAATAAATGGGGAACAACTTATAGTGCAAAACTCTTTTTTGATTTTTATGGCCTTCCAAGATCCTCTAAAATGAAGTATGACTGTCAAGTTGAGACACATGCTTTTTAATCTTGAGAGAGAACATATACAAGAGTTTTTCTGTCTATTGTGATACCACTATTGCTCTTCCAAGCACTGTCAGTCATTATTCGCTATCAGAATGGTTTAGTGCATTGTTTGCATGGAGAGTATTTCAAAACATTGTTCTCTGCGTTTGTTCTGATATCAGCTAAACTTTTGTTCATTTAGCTTTGATTTTTATCTGCAGCTGTTTCTATTTTTCTTTGGTGTCATTGGTCAAGTTGGACAAATAATAACCTCAGTAAAACTAAGCATTTTCTGTTTGTGGTTTTGCTCATTCAGCCACTCACACTTCAACTCTAGCTTTTCTGCTCTGCATAGCCGTGCCAGTACACAGCTTCTGCAAAGTTGGCATAAGAAACTGCATATGGCTTCTACGAGTAAGGAAATCCTTAGAGACACTCAGAGTCACCCTATCAGCTCCCATACCAAGTCTCTACCTTGCTTCCAAGATGGTGCAATATCACTCATTCCTGGCTGCTGTAATATCCCCTTAGGATATTCGGAGCCATGCCAGAGATCAGTGTTACTTCTGTAATGCTAACAACAATTATTCATTATTTCTTATAACATAGGAAATCAGGAGCACCCAACAAAGCTATTAAGCAGCAGGTTTAAAGTGAACAAAAGGAAATATTTTTTCACACAGTACATAATTACATTGTGGAGCTCATTGCCTCAAGATGCTGTGAAGCCAGAATTATAAATGGGTTCAAAAATGGGCTAGAAAAATTCATTCATTATTAAACACAATGGCTGTGTGCAGTCCCTGGCTGAGGAAGAGATTGCTCAGGAAAGCCATTGATTGCCAGAAGCTAAGAGGGTATGCTGGGGGAAGATTCACTCTCTATTTGCTCTATTCTTCATACTTTCTCGTAAACATCTGCTACTAGTCACTGTCGCAGAAAAAATAATGGGCTGTGCGGACCTCTGGTTTGACCCAGTGTGCCTGTTAACAGACATAAAACAGAGGAAAATACATCAATGCTTCTGTATGTACAAAGCAAAAAATGTGATGTGAAATGGTGATTTTTTTTTTACATACCGGTAGTCAATTTTGTAGGCCTAACATCACTTTAATTTATAAAGAACTCAAAGACCTCTTTAAGTTAGCTAGCGTCCTCTTTTAGTTCTTTTACTTTAGCCACCCTTCTCCTGATTCACTGTCTTGCTATTGGACTGTGAAATGCAGGACGATGATTCTGTAAAGGAAAAGAGAAAAAAAGAAATACGATTGGTTTACATTCATAAACCAGAAATGGTTTACATTTAAAATGCATGGAACTGCTATGCAAAGGCCTAATCCTGGAGTCAAATTCTGTGCAGTGCTTTATTCTGCAAAGAATCTTGTTTACATTAATTAGGCCCTTTCAAGAGAGTGATTCAACTTCCAGTGTACAGAGGTAGTGGCTTTAAAGTCTAGTGTAGGCACTTCTTGCCTTTTGGAGAGCAAAAGCGAGCAGTTATATGAACTTTGAAATTAAATAGTGTGAGTTTCCAAACCACTGAAAAGCATTTGTTTTGGTTTTGCACTGGGACAGACTTTTCAATTCTAAGCAAGTTTGATGTCTTGCTGCTTTGCTAGTCATTTTATACACATTTCAATTTTACAACTGAGTTTTTCATTGTCTCTTCTTTTACAACATCACCAGCTTGAATTTTACCTCTTGATGGCTACATTGTGAATCAAGTCTATAGAACTGGCAGTAGGTAGAACATACAAAAATATTTAAATTCAGTAAAAAGTCAGGTAAATTGTACATACTTTTTGTATGTTTAATTGTAGATCTCGTTAGAGATTGACATATTTTCCCTCCATTTGTCAGTTCTTTGCACAGCATTTGTGTTTGTTTTACAGTTATTTACTAAGCACATGTATCTCTGGCATACAAAACTGAAAATGGCCATGCTGTCTGCAGCATTCAGGGCTTCTATAAATTTTAACTGTTTTGTGGATTACTTTTTTGTTTCTTGTCAACTGAGACTACGAATTTGCTACTCTTTTTGTGCCATCTTTTTCCAAAACACTATCATTCTGCTGTAAATTGATTTGTTACATTGCTGAGGTAGAAGTGGCCTCACTGGGAAGACAACATCTTTCCTGTTGACAAAACTAGGAGTATGTTTTCTTTTAGCCCAGGTAAACTTCAGTGGAATTGCCTTAAATATCTTCAAAAAGGATCAGGTTAGTTCTTTTTAGCCTTGTTCCAAGGGCCAAAGAACTAACAAAACTAGGTAACTTTTGGTCTTTCTAGCTACACACGGACAGAGCTCTGCTTGTGCTTACTGGATATTTACACTCCTTCCCCAGATATGCTCCCTCCAATGCCAGGAGCTTTCCCCGCAGATAGGGCTTTGCCTTTTGCTCATCCCCTCCTAGGTGTGGAGACCCCAATTCTCACCTGCTGACCACCACAGGAGAATGAGGTGAAAGCATTCGTAGTCCCACAGCTATCACAAGAATACTTAAAAGCACTGAGACAGGGTGCAACAGTGATAGCTAATTATTGATACCACAGGTACCTTCAGCATGTGTGATTTCGAAAAGTGCCAAATTATGAGGTATGCTACAATTTTTGTGTTTCCCTGCATAGGTCCTTGCCTACTTTACATGTCTCACCCATCTCTGCCACTGCTACCTCCTTCTCCTGAGGCAGGGGCAGGGCAGTGTGTGTGGTTCCCCTTCTCTAACACAGGGAAAAGTGAGGAGCAGGAGGTGGACTACACTCCTACTTTGCTCCCTTCAGCTGGCAACACTCTTCTGTTTCCCGCAGAAGAATACTTGAGCAGAGGTGCTGATTTTGGGGCCAGGGTGCAGAAATAGATGTGGGAAGGGGTAATACTAGGATAGGGAATTCTGCATCTCCAGATTTGAGGGAGGGTAAGGTCACCTGTTGATGTGTCCTGGTTCCCCACTTTTGCAGGAGAATAACAAGTCCCAGCGTTCCTGGAAACCTGACTGACTGATCCAGAAGTTTAATAGTACCATGATTTTTTGTGGTGTCGTAAAAGATTCAAATGTTGCTATCCACAAGACTGTTTTAGACTGGAGGAGCCATATGTTGGAGTACTCAAGGTTAGCAATGCAATAATATAAAACAGCAAAAAAGGTTGCTTTTCTCTCTACTCCCTCAGAAAAAGGAGAAAAAAATATGATGGAAAGTATTACTGTTAATGCCACTAATAGAGACCACATTTTAAAAAGATGAAGATACACATACTTAAAGGAACAAAGTACTCGCTTCACCATACAGTTCTGCCCATGCCTGGCAAAGTTTATGCATCTTCTAATGAAAGACAGAGAAGCCACCTTGGTTTGTTGCCAAAATTCATGTTGGTGTCAAATCAAATACTTTTATTTTAGCTGATATGGTACATTCAGATGCCAGCTATGATGACTACAGTGAAGATACTGAGAATGATAACTTGCAAGTCAAGCTACTCAGTGCAAAAAAACAAGCCATGCTTATTTTGGGTATTGTCTTGGATATACTTTTAAACAGATTCTTATGGAACTAAGCCTCAACTTACAGAGGGCTAGGTAGGGCTAGGTAGGCTAGGTAGTGCAACCACCACCATGTTACAGGACAGACTTACACCAAGTCCAGGCAGCCTAAGGCTACTGAAAAATTTCTCCTGGTACCTTAAATGCTATTAGCAATGGGATACTGTAAGGATGGCAGAAAACCTGAATTTCAGGTTCAGTGAGCCTGAATCAGTTTACTGAGCCATCCCAGTGTCCTAGAAGCCTATTTCATTTTGGAAGACAAATCTTTTCTTGCAAGTTATCTTAGGTAATTCCAGAACATTTCTGAGTTTTGATGCAACTTAGTGTGAAACCTAGATTTAGTCTGAAATTTAGTCTGAAACCTTAAAAAATACTATATCCCATATCCTGTGAATCACTAGTATCAGGAGGGTATCCTAATCACTGAACCATCAGGAGAAATTGCAGCACCAAAATCTGCACTGAAATGACTCCTGCCTTCAGCATTAAAAAAACAAATGGGGACATAGTACTCAGTTCCAAGAGAAGTATCCATTTCTGAAGGCCCAATAGAAGCAGATGCTTCCCTGTTGCCTAAAATTTGATGTTGGCGGTCCTATTAGGGACTTGCTCATAGCCCATGTTCTCCCTAGCACTCCAGCTGGCAAGTCTAGTCCCTTTTGAACTTACATCTCTGAACCTCATAGCAGTAAGTCTTCCCTTGTCGTTGTGTGCTCATGACAAGAGTTGGGACTTCCACCAAGTGTCAGGACTGCAGTGCTTCAGTGCCAAGTCACTCTTGTCAATCTAGCTCACTCTTCATGGTTTTCTCTGGTTCCCTTGGCAGAATTTGGCCTGTGGAGTCTAACAATACTTTTAGTAATAAGAAGTCTGATAAATGTGAACTTCATAGATTATTTTAAACAACTAGTAATTGGCTTAATAAGAGACAGATGCCTGGGATCTTTGTATTGTCTGATAAGGGAAATATTTATATAGAGACTCAAATTTTTAAAAGTTTTGTTTTATGGAGGGATGCAGAGAATAAAGGCATCTGCTGCTATTCAGTGGAGCTTTTATAATGTTGGCTTGCCTCAATTAATCTAGCTTGAGTGCAGTGTTCTAATGAAGGGAAATGTAAAATAAAAATGTAGAGCTGCAATGTATATAAATCTTGAAATGTCCATGGAGAGCTGATAAATTGCTGTATTTTGCTCAGTTTATGCAAAAGAGAAAATGAAGAAGCAGATTGCAAAAAACAAAATTATACATCAAGTCATTAAATCTCAGTGCTCATTACTGAAGAATTGTTTTGATACTAAGCAAGATCAGGACTGAACAAAGACTAGGTAGGTGACATGTTTGTAAGAGTCCTGCATCAGAAAAAAATCCACAGCATAATGTCATGGGTGTGATATAAGTGCAGAACTATTGTTACTCCTTTTTCTATTCTTAGAGCTATGAATGTAAACAATATTTTGCACTTTTTTTCTTTGTGACTGACCCTTTATTTGTTTGTCAGGTTTCTTGCTGGCTTTCTTAATCTGGCTGCATTATAAAATGGAACTTGTCACTTTTCAGCCACACAGTTAGCTCCTTTACTCCATAAACAACTCATCTTCATGTCCTCATCCTATTGTCCTTACAAGAAAAATACTGTCCTATGAATCAAGGGTGCTTTCCTTCCCTTTCTTGTTCAGTTTTTATTTTCTGTGTGTGTTACGTTTGGTTCATTATTTTCCTAAACTGTGCTGTTACTTGCACTTAGCAATGTAGATGTAAAACACTACCAAACTAGAGGAGAGAGGGATATCCTTGTTGTACATCTGTCCTATAGTAATTGATGACACTCAAATTGGCATCTCCACCACTATTGCTGGATATTGATTTTTTTCTGTTAGGTAGTCCAATACTGATTTCACTTGCAGAGTATATTTTCTGAATGTATTCTGTTTGAGAGGTACCCAATATGGAAGAAGAAGAGAAATTTGCACTGGGACAGTCAGAGATCTCCATTATATTTCACATGGTCAGTACAGGTGTGGAAGATTTCTAACAGCTCTTTAAATTTTATTTATCAGACATCAGGAATATTCTAGCTGATTACATTGAAATAGAATTGGACAATCCAAAAAAGCAACTGTGGATACATTCTGTTGTAAAGCTGTCATTTGTGTATTCTGTTTTTACTGATACAGTGACAAAATACTAATATCACATTCCTGATGTCAGATCAGTGATCCAGAAGGGGTCCTCAAGTGACAGTCTTTATGGACAGCAACCTCTTTTTCCCCTCCTTCATTGTTAAAGCAATACAGAGTCCTTCCACCTCGCTTTATCCATTAGGTGAGTCTGGCTCATTTCAGTAGTCTGTGATCCCATGTATAATACATTTGAAAAACTTGTTTTAGGCATGGTTGATAAACTGCTCCAGGGATACCTCTCTTGGAATTAGGAAGTACTGTATACACATTTCAAGTATCAAAATAGGACTGTTCAGGTCGGTGAGCTGCTGCTATTCATTAGTGCATCTAACCAGATGCTGTTCATTCTAGCAGGTATTCTTGAGGCAGTATTGAAACCCTGCTATCCAGTGAGTGTGCTAAAAATGCTTAGATTAACAATGGACAGCAACACATATCATCATCATCACTTAGTGCCAATACTATTTCTATGCTGATTATCTTTACATACTGTTAAATGCTTCTCTGCTTTATACCTGCAGCGAAGTTTCTGAGGGAGATATGGAATTGTCTAGGACCAACACCATTTTTTTCAAAGCTTCCCTCCTCCCACTCCCTGCCAATAAGAAGTGTGTCATTGTTCAAAGGGGAAAATGATTCTTCCAGGAAGAGGTCAGAGAATGACAGCCTGCGGAGGGATGTTTGGGAATAGGAGACCTAGCTTTAAAGCTGGAAACTAGTGTTTCAGGTAGGGAGGCAGCAAGAACTCCCAGTGCTATGGAGGCATTCAGTGACTCTAATGTCACCGCTACTACTCTCCCCTGAGCCAAAGAGTGGGGCAAATGATAGTCACTGGAACTGGATGCCAGCCAGGCAAATTGGGAAGTAGACACATAGCTTTAAATAGAAGGAGATCCTTTTCTTTAGAGCAAGGAGAATGTTGGGCTAAAAGATCAGTTCTAGAAGAAGGAATAAATGTTTTTGTATATATGAGCAAATAGTGTATTTGTAAATACTGAAGCAGACATCGAGGCTCCAAAATTTCCTGTGAAGAAGAGCAAGGAAGATAATGAACCACCACAATGAAGTGCTATCATTTTTTGCAAGGGCTCTGCAAGTATGCTCTCGTCTGCCTTAACCTGCCACAGTCCTCTTATTTCCCTTGAAAAGTGCTATTTTATCCACTGGGAAAAACAACAGTGTGCAGAAGATCTGTGTTCCATCTCTGCAGGCCGGTGTACTTAGGCTTTTATCTTGTAGTTTATTATGATGTCAGTGTCTCCTCTTAGCAGAATTAAAATCTTATTATGTGAGCTTTGTTTCTTTCTCATCTTTTATCCAAACTATATTAACTGGAGTGGCCTAGATAGACTCATAAAAGCCCTTGAGGCTCACTTAGTGAGCAGACTCTGTGGGGTGCTTTATCACTTCTGAAAGGTTAGATCAGCTGCATGTACATTGCAACTTGGCTGAAGATAGGAGAGGTTTTGTTCACTTTTCAAATTCACCTTTTCTTTCCTTTGTTTCCTTTCTCCACATGTTGTTTTCTGTTATTCCAGGGAACTCTGTTACTTTCCAGATTTTTCCAAGTTTTGTGGTTCTAAATCAAAAACAGCATGTCTATACAGAGTATTTTAAGGTGTTATCACATTTCCTATGCTTGGGTCAGCTGATAACGTAGAATCGGGGAGTTTTTGTGAATTCTGAGCTCAGCTACGGCTATCTCAATTACAGTCAGTTACACCCATTTATTCAGGTAAAATGAGGAAGAAAAAATATTACTGGCTTAGCTAGACGTGTCAGAAGTCACCTTTCCCCTGAGCTTATGTGTCCACCAGGTCAGTGTTGATCACCTTTCATTACAGACAGTCTTCAGCAAGCAGATGACAGAAATGCACAAGTATTAAATATATAGTACTTATTCAAACAATATAGTTACTCAAATGTAAGGGCTAGTGTCCTGGCCTACAGTTTTGATCAAGTCCTATTGCCATGGAAAATAATTGGTATATTTCCCATGTACTTCAAAGTGACTTTCTTGGAACCCTTAAGCTTTGTTTTATGAACTACATAGAGTATGTAGGCAGTGAGCAGGGTACTTCTTATCAGTAACTACATAAAACATGCGTGATCAAAAGGTTATAATGACTACAACACAAAGCTTACTACTTCAATGAAACACATATTTCTTTTGTTTTTCTTCTGATGTAAAAAAATGCTGTTCTTTTCTTTTTTCTTTTTTTCTTTTCTCTTTTCTGTTTTCTGTTTTGTGTTCTTTTCTGTTCTTTTTTCTTTCCTTTTCTTCTCCTCTTCTCTTTTCTTCTTCTCTTCTCTTTTCTTTTTTCTTTTTCTTTTCTTTTTTCTTTTCTGTTTTTGCTGTATTTTAATCCAACTGCAAACTCTTCTTTTTATTGTAGGAAGAAAAAAAAAAGCAAATCTTGCCTACTTTTTCACAGCACATATTGTCTCATTATGTTCTCCTTTGATGACATTTCATTAGCTCCTTGAAACCATTCCCTGGGGCAAGCTTTTATTATTTGTAAAGTAAATCAAACATCATAGTGCTAATCTTTAGGAAGAAAAATGGGCTAGAGTCAGAAGAAATATTTAAATTTTCTATTAGATTTTCTTTTGGAATTAAAGCTTAAAGTGCTCAAAAAGATCCAAAATAGTGTTCTCAAAGGAGAAGCTCTAGGTATCTAAAATCATTTTGTAGAATCCACATGTCAGTTAACATTTCTGAGTACTTTGGACATCTCCCCCTTTGTTAGAGGTAAGAAAGATAGTTTTTCAAAGATGAGGGCAAAAGAGGCCCATTAAAATGTCAGTGAGTTTTGTTTTGTCCCCTCACTAAAGGATGAACAAGTCATAATTAGATGATTGCAATGGCACCTTGGATGCCTGCATTAGCTCACTATTGATGTCTCTGCCTTCATCCAATATCTTAAAGTACCTCTCCTTTTTGGCCTCATTCAAACCATATTGCAGTGATCAGACTGAGTATTTTCCTTTTGTGCCTGTCATTTGAGCTATTTATATGTTACCCTTCTGGAAATGGTAGGAAAGTATTAACTTAGAATCCATCACAAAACCTTTATCCACACATTCAGTGCACTGTATATAACCTTGAATCCTGCACTTTCGGTGTAAATATCTGTGTCTTGGTAAGCAGAAATTCTCATTAAGAAGTAAAATAAGTCTGTACCATCTTTTACGGGCATAGTGTACAACTGACACATGTAATTACATCCTTTGGAACAATGTAGACGGGAGGCTGGGAGCTAGCAGAGTTATTGAATAATGAAATGGATAATTTTGCACACAAAAGGATGGATAATGCCCATGTGCTGATCAATGTCTTTCTGTATTTCCCCAGAAGTTTCCTATCAAAGCACAGGAACAGTTGGTATTCAATGGAGTCTATATTGGCTCATTTTATTGTTTTACAGACTTATTACAGTCATGAGTATTTCTCAAATTGACTGCTTGAGAATGTGCAAGGTGTGATAGTTGTGAACAAAACTTTTCATTACATATTATGTTAAAATAAAAAGTGGGAGAGGAATGGGGAGAATTACTTATGAAAATATCACATGCTGTACATGAACACCATTTGTTAAATCCTCCAAAAGCAGGAAATCTATTTTCATGAGAGGAAATAAGTACTGCTTGAGACTAACTTTATTTTTTTTACACACAAATTGAAAATGATATATCCTGTACATTAGTTACAGAGTAAGTGTATGTATTGTACCCAGAGGGTCCTTTCTATGAAAAAGGATCATAAAATCCCAACAACACACTATATTTTCCTGCTGGAGATAAATCTGGAAGATTAATGAGGTTAAATTATTGCTAACTGGTATGCCAGGGAATAAGTTTCTAAATTAGAATTTTAATTGTATGTTCTTTTGCAGTCCTCTTACTAATTCACATTTCACCACACTTCTAAAACCTTCCCTTATAGGGAAGTCTTAAAGAATTTGAAAGGAATAAAACTAATGGGGTTCTTAAAACTTAAGTAGGTAGAAGGCAAATGGCTCTGAAAACACAGAATTTAAGTTGTCTGTCAAATTTCAGGCCACTCTACGGAATCTGTAGAGATTTACATTCCACTGTTATGTATTAGAAGAGAACTTCAGATACAGCTGTATTAGATACCAAGATAAGAAATGATATCAATATATCTCATAAATATGTTGGTTTTAAAATTATATGGGAAGTGTGTAATTCTTTGTTAATTACTAGAGAACCTTGACACTCGCTTTTACAATAGTGTCATGGATTAAGACCAAATGACAGTGCAGCGACTAAATGGACTCAGATACCAAAACATTTTTGTCACAGATATAAGCAGTTTTACAAATTATGTGATTTCCCTGTTCCCTGGGAGAGAGGACGCGGTCCAGGAGAGAAGTCAGATGGGTCAGGGCAGCGGTTCCAGCCATGCCATGTGTCCTCCTTCAGCTGTGAGTGTCTTTGTCCTCTTGGACATCTCCAGAGGTTGAAGAAACAGTCCCAAGTCCTGGTGCAGGACTCTCCAAGAGACCCCAGGCACCATCAGTTGTAGGACTGGGTAGAGAATACCCAGTTCTTGATTGTCTTATTCAAATTCACTTGGCGCCTAACAAGTAGCTGTTGCCACTGCTGGTGCTCACAGTCTGCTCATCTCAAAGGTGCTGGACACCTTTGCAACTTCCACAGTGACTGACAGGTTGTTTACCCTTAAAGTTATTTCTCTATTCTTATAGTTACGCTATTCTCTTAACCTACAGGGTTAACTAAAGTTCTTCTACATAAGCTACCACTATTGTCAGCTAGGACTAACTTACACTAACTGCTGCAAGTATATATGTCATTAAGATAGCATGCCAAAGCAGTTTCATCATTTTAATATGATTTCATTATGCAGCTCTAGCTTAATTAGATTGGTCAGCTGTCAAGGGAATACCAGAGTATTTTAAAGTCTGTGACTTAAAAATACAAATGTTTTAGAAAATATACTAATTGAAAACAGCTTCAGGAGTCCCAACACCTCACAGCAGTGGAGTTGCCAGAGGGCTCTGTGCCGTGTGAAACGGTACATCATAACACCGTAGAAGGCAGCTAGAATCTGGTCACTGCTCGTGGGAGGAGAAAGGCTCCTACTCCTCCCAAAGACTTGCAGCTGAAGAACAGGTTTAGTGCCCTCCAGGATGAGGAGGACATGGGCATGGCTGCAAGGGGAGTAACTGGGACAGCAGACCCTGTGCCCTGCCGGAACACCTGGAAGAAGCGGCGGGTGATTGTTGTGGGGGACTCCCTGCTGCGGGGGACGGAGGCATCTATCTGCCGACCTGACCTCATGTCTAGAGAGGTTTGTGGCCTGCCAGGGGCTCGTGTGAGAGACGTCATGGAAAGACTGCCAAGGCTTGTCCACGCTTTGGACTATTACCCACTGCTGCTCTTCTATGTGGGCGCCAATGACACCAAGGGCAAACTGGAGACCATCAAGCAGGATTTCAGAGCTCTGGGGATGGTGGTCAAGGGTCTGGGAGCCCAGGTCATCTTCTCCTCAATCCTGCCAGTGAGGGGGATGGATGAGAGGAGGAGGAGACAGACTTTCCAGGTTAACGACTGGCTGCGCCGCTGGTGTTGGCGACAGGGTTTTGGTTTCTACGACCATGGGACCCTGTTTGAAGATCGACAACTGCTGGGGGGAGATGGGATCTGCCTCACTAAGCGGGGCACACAGGTCTTTGCCAACAGGTTAGCCAACCTGGTAAGGAGGGCTTTAAACTAGGAAAGATGGCGGAAGGGAAGAATTATAGTAGGGTAGTTGGCAAAAGACGGCTCAAGTCAGGATGCCTCCAGCAGGTGAATGCAGCCAGGGAAGTGCGCGTGGGATGTGGCTATGGAGCATCCTCTTGCATCCCTCCTGGGAAACCTGCATGCTCGATCACCTCCCTGAAATGCCTGTACACCAACGCATGCAGCATGGGGAACAAACAGGAAGAACTAGAGATCTGTGTGCAGTCACAGGGCCATGATCTCATTGCCATTACAGAGACATGGTGGGATAGCTCGCATGACTGGAGTGCTGTCATGGATGGCTACGTGCTTTTTAGGAAAGACAGGCCAGGAAAGCGAGGTGGTGGAGTTGCTCTTTATGTGAGAGAGCAACTGGAATGTATTGAGCTGTGCCTAGGGGTGGATGAAGAGCGAGTTGAGAGCTTATGGGTAAGGATTAAAGGGCAGGCTAGCATGGGTGACACTGTTGTGGGTGTTTACTACAGGCCACCTGATCAGGAAGAGGAAGTCGATGAGGCCTTCTACAGACAGCTGGAAGTAGCCTCACAATCCCAGGCCCTGGTTCTCATGGGGGACTTCAGCCACCCTGATATCTGCTGGAAAGACAACACAGCTAGGCACAAACAGTCCCGGAGGTTCCTGCAGAGCATTGGTGACAACTTCTTGACACAGGTGGTGGAGGAGCCAACAAGGAGAGGTGTGCTGCTGGACCTCATACTAACAAAGAAGGACTGGTGGAAGATGTGAAGGTCGGGGGCAGCCTTGGCTGCAGTGACCATGAGACGGTGGAGTTGAGGATCCTGCGAGGAGGAGGCAGGGCACCAAGTAGGATCGCAACCCTGGACTTCAGGAGAGCAAACTTTGGCCTCTTCAGGGACCTACTTGGAGGAATCCCATAGGTTAGGGCCCTAGAAGGAAGGGGGGTCCAAGAGAGCTGGTTAATATTCAAGCATCACTTCCTCCAGGCTCAAGAGCGGTGCATCCCTATGAGTAGGAAGTCAAGCAAAGGAGGTAGGAGACCTGCATGGATGAGCAAGGAGCTCCTGGCAAAACTCAACCAGAAGAAGGAAGTATACAGAAAGTGGAAAGGGGGACAGGCCACTTGGGAGGAATATAGGAACGTTGTCAGAGTATGCAGGGATGCGACGAGGAAGGCTAAGGCCCGTTTGGAATTAAATCTGGTGAGAGATGTCAAAGACAACAAGAAGGGCTTCTTCAAATACATCAGTAGCAAGAGGAAGACTAGGAAAAATGTGGGCCCTTTGCTGAATGGGGTGGGTGCCCTGGTGACGAAGGATGCAGAGAAGGCAGAGTTACTGAATGCCTTCTTTGCTTCAGTCTTTACTGCTCAGGCCAGCCCTCAGGAACCCCAGACCCTGGAGGCAAGAGAGAACGTCTGGAGGAAGGAAGACTTTCCCTTGGTGGAGGAGGAGTGGGTTAGAGATCATTTAAGCAAACTTGACACCCACAAATTCATGGGCCCTGATGGGATGCACCCACGAGTGCTGAGGGAGCTGGCGGTTGTTATTGCTAAGGCACTCTCCATCATCTTTGAAAGGTCATGGAGAACCGGAGAGGTGCCTGAAGACTGGAAGAAAGCCAATGTCACCCCAGTCTTCAAAAAGGGCAAGAAGGAGGACCCAGGGAACTACAGGCCAGTCAGCCTCACCTCCATCCCTGGAAAGGTGATGGAGGTGGATGTCGTCTGCCTTGACTTCAGCAAGGCTTTTGACACTGTCTCCCATAACATCCTCATAGACAAGCTCAGGAAGTGTGGGTTAGATGAGTGGACAGTGAGGTGGATTGAGAACTGGCTGAATGGCAGAGCTCAGAGGGTTGTGATCAGCGGCATAGAGTCTATTTGGCAGCCGGTAGCTAGCGGTGTCCCCCAGGGGTCAGTCCTGGGTCCAGTCTTGTTCCACTTCTTCATCAATGACCTGGATGAAGGGACTGAGTGCACCCTCAGCAAGTTTGCTGACGATACAAAACTGGGAGGAGTGGCCGATACCCCAGAGGGCTGTGCTGCCATTCAGAGAGACTTTGACAGGCTGGAGAGGTGGGCAGAGAGGAACCTCATGAAGTTCAACAAAGGCAAGTGCAGGGTCCTGCACCTAGGGAGGAATAACCCCAGGCACCAGTACAGGTTGGGGGTTGACCTGCTGGAAAGCAGCTCTGCGGAGAAGGACCTGGGAGTGCTGGTGGACACCAAGTTAAGCATGAGGCAGCAATGTGCCCTTGCAGCCAAGAAGGCCAATGGTGTCCTGGGGTGCATCAGGAAGAGTGTTGCCAGCAGGTTGAGGGAGGTAATACTCCCTCTCTACTCAGCCCTGGTGAGGCCACATCTGGAGTACTGCGTCCAGTTCTGGGCCCCCCAGTACAAGAGGGATGTGGCACTACTGGAGCAAGTCCAGCGAAGGGCCACAAAGATGCTTAGGGGACTGGAGCATCTCTCTTATGAGGAAAGGCTGAGAGAGCTGGGCCTGTTTAGCCTGGAGAAGAGAAGGCTGAGAGGAGATCTTATCAACGTGTACAAGTATCTGAAGGGAGGGTGTCAAGAGGATGGGACCAGACTCTTTTCAGTGGTGCCGAGCGACAGGATGCGAGGCAACGGGCACAAACTGAAACACAGACAGTTCCATCTGAACATGAGGAAAAACTTCTTCACTGTGAGGGTGACAGAGCACTGGCACAGGTTGCCCAGAGAGGTTGTGGAGTCTCCTTCTCTGGAGATATTCCAAAGCCACCTGGACGCAATCCTGTGCAACGTGCTCTAGGTGACCTTGCTTGAGCAGGGGGGTTGAACTAGATGATCTCCAGAGGTCCCTTCCAACCTCAACCATTCTGTGATTCTGTGAAAACATCTTGCCTCTGAAAAAATCTGAATTGGTAAGTCATGCTGCAGGTAGTCAGAGGAGGAACTAGCAGTTTCCTTTCCATTTCTTCATTTAATGTAGGCAATAATTATGATGGCCAGGAAGATTTTTGCTCTTCTCCTCTTCTCCTCGTGTGTTCTGTAGACTAACATAAATGCACCTGAGAAGGAAAAGATTCTCTTTCCTGCCACAGGCAACTCTTTATGCAGACCTTTATGAATCTATTAATGCATAGATTTTTTGTTTGTTTGTTTTTTTAATCAGTTCAAGGAGATACAACCATGTTAAGGAGCAACAACCTGAAATAATATTAATATCCCTGCAGTTAGGACTGTAACTCTGTATCTTATTTAAGGCTGATTTGTGACTTTTCTCTCACTTTCAGAGAACCTTATGGAAGCTCCCAATTCCAAACAAAATGAGGAAGTTTGGGAGAAAACATCAATATATTCTATTTGCAGCAGTCTTTAGTGTGTTTTTTTTCCCTTCCATTTTCAGATCTGGGTTAGAGTAATGCATTGATAAGTGCTGTATAAATGCTGAAGGCAGTTTACAT
This sequence comes from Apteryx mantelli, assembly GCF_036417845.1. Lineage (NCBI taxonomy): Eukaryota > Metazoa > Chordata > Aves > Apterygiformes > Apterygidae > Apteryx > Apteryx mantelli. The sequence goes on from NC_089979.1 coordinate 55,953,535, forward strand.
TGATTAGATAGATTTTCACATTGACTCTTGCAACAGACAGTTTTCAAGGACAGGCATAGTAAAATGTTTTTTAAATTCCATTATTTGAAAACTGGACATAATTCTTGGTGATTGAAGCTGACAGAAGAAAAAGCTGATGGTGAATATATTCTCTGATGGCCTCCTGTCATCCACAAATGCTTTCAGTGATGAAGGCAATGACTGAAGTATGAAGAGTTGCTTGCATACAGTGGGTTGCCATCAGTGAAATCGTTTGCCATTGCTCACAAACTCTTGGGGTGATCTGTTACTTGCAGGGATGCCTTTTCAATGATAAAATCTTTCCTCAAAGTGACTAGAAGATTAAAAATGTTGTTTTATAGTTTGGACCTCTCTGCAGATTTCTTTAACATGGTGATCCATGACTGTTCCTTCTCCAATTCCTTAAGAATCTAAGTCCTTAGTTATAAACAAAATGAATGTGATAACTTCACTTTTTTTTTTCAAAATCCAGATGATGTTTTTAAGTAACACAAACATCCTCACCTGCCAGTTATGCAGATTCTGAATATTTTGAAAAGCCAATGAACTAGCAGATAGACAGACCTCATAAATCTTGCACTTTTCATTAAATGAGCCTTAAAGTCCTTGTTCTCCAAACACTAATGGAATTGCTTAAAATAAAATATGTATTTATTTTACAAGGGACTGTAAACACCTTATTCCCATTAAATACAAAGAAGAGTCTACCACAACACTAGGATCTGAACTCAGAGTTTATTAGATGCATTTCTGCCATCTCCACATATAAACTGGACACAACAGTCATAAAGGGTATATTAGGTTAAACTAGTGACATCTCTTCACTATCCAATTTAGGGCATTTTAGGCATTTAATTTTGGTGCAATTCAAAGAACGTAAGTTTCTTAAATAGCTAACTGAGTTTAGACAAGGGCCTCCCTTAGTTGTCTGTTCTGGCCTAAAGTAGACAGTGAAAGGAACTCTCTACATTTAGTTTCAGAAAAGTCCAGAGGAATTTATAACAGAATATGACAAATAATACATTTTGTTAAAGTGCATCTCAATCTGATTATCAAGAAATGCCAATGGAAAAATGAATATGAGCAATGGAGAAACTTATTGTCACTTCAGGAAAATCAGGCGCCAAAACTGACATCATAAAAACTCGTATATTTAAAAACAAATCCACAGATTAGACTTAAGACTGTTACACAGTGGAATATGCATTTTTTTTGTACCTGTGAATAATATGTCTGTTTATTATGTAGGCAGAGCAAGATTTATGATGTCCTTAACTCTTATTTCTTATTGCTTGTAAAAGCTTGCATTTTGTAAATGACATGATAGGAGACTACACTGTTGTCACCTAGCAACAATGAAGTAAAAGTCACTTGGCCTTGGATTAATAATAAAAATAGTAATTCCACACAACACTTTACATTTGTAGTTCTTAAAGTGCTTACAAAGAGGCATTAGTTTTACTATCCTTAATTTAAAGCATGAGAAACTCAGATAGGAAGTGTGTTGCCAGAAATGACAGTCAACAGAGCAACAAAATGTATCTTGAATATCTCATCCTATTCCCCTTATTCCAGCTTCTTCAAACTGTACTTTTATATAGGTCCTTTCCAATATTTTCTATTCTTATGAATTTCAAATGAGAAAAGGGAATAATTTAAAAAATCAGTATTTGTAATGATTATCTCCCTCTCTTATTTGAGATATTGCAGTTATTTTCTGGTCTGAGGGCCACGGTGAATTAGCCCTCGGCAAATATTTAATTTTTAATGGAAACCACTGCAGCATTGAGGTAAAGCAAGCAAAAGCTTCACATTCATCCTAAGATGATCCTGCTGCTGCATTATTGACCAGTTCTTACATTGCAAGTATGGCAGTGCTGTATATTTCAGTTGTTTTCAAAAACTGTTTGATCTTGATTATTAAAATATTTTCTAATAACAGAAGGACGATCAGCATTGCCTGCTGAAATGTCTGGTGTAACAACAGCTGGTTTGAAAAATGTTTCATTTTGCAAGTAGATCATGGGGACTGGGTACCCAAGGTCTTGTGTGATTTGAGCTAAAGTAGTATGTATTTTAAATGATTTGAGAAATGCCCTACACTCATTTAAAGTTCTCCATTACCCTTGCCAGACATTTGGTGGAATGAAGCTTGGGTGCATATATCTTCCTAATAGCCCACATTTTTAAGAAACTTTACGGGAGGAATTAGAATGAATAGCAACTAAGATAATGTGTGGATTGCTGTGCAGCAGCATCCCCAGAGAGTGATACATCAGGAAAGATATTAAAAAATTTCTGGAATGAAACTTGTATTTCTCACAAGTTAGGAAAGATCTTGAAAGATCATCTGTTATGAGGTATCTGCCCTGTTCTTTACTTGTGGGACGAATGGGATTTCTCCTTACAAATTCATTGTGGATTATCATTCTATTGCAGTTTGTGTAATGGTAGTACATAGGGGATTTAGGAAATGACATGCCAGCTGTCTTTTACAGTGACGGTTTCTTTTTATGCTCTCACAGTGTAATACCTCTTCCTTCAAATTATCTTTTCTGTACACTCTCACTGAAATACCTGTGTGCATCCAAAAAAGAAGTAAAAAACCCTGGATCTACAAAACTAAGTTATCATAGATTTTCTTTCATTCACTGATTTATTGATAAAAACCCAAAGAAAATTCTATGTATGGAGTTCTTTTTCTATGATCTATTTTTTAAAAAAGAAAGTGAAGTCAGTATACAGTAGCTGGAAACTTAAGTCTGTCTCCTGTTTCTCATTATTGTGTGATGTTTGAAATATGTGTTCTAAAAAACAGAATTATCTGGTTTGTAGATATATTATTAGAAGATACTTTATCTCTAAGGCTCATTAAGCTTTTCATTGTTTCCAGAAGTTCCAAGCAGGTGGGAGAAATTGAACCTGTACTTCAGCAGATGAGAAGCAGACAGGCTGCCCAAACCAGTACATTGCCTATTTTGTATCTTCCCTGAATTCAGTACAGTACAAATGTTTCCCGCTTGTCTCCAGAGACTTACTCTAATTGATTGATTGGTTTAAAGCGATTTTGTAGAAGTTCATTAGTGGGACAGGAAGAAGGGGGAAGTCCCTAGGAGTATATTTTGATCCTCCATATCAAGGTATAGACTTGGAAATTGTACCAGAAGACATCTTTCTCTGTAATAGCACATGTAATGCTTAGTGAATTAAACCCAAAACCACTTGCTGGGTAGTATCCTGTCGATCAAATCTGTGAACCAAATCTGTGAACCAGTCTCTAGCAGAAGGACTGTGATGAAACTAGAATTCTTCTGTGGTTTAGCTGTCTGAAAGCCAAAGTCCTGAAGAAGATACCCAGACAAGTTTTGGACATTATCAAGAGTTAGTTTCTTTGTTCTGCCTTTGGAACTTTGTTGTTGAACATTTCCATTTCTATTTTACCTTTAACTCTGATTAATTATTCATCTTCCAGTGTTGTCTAAGAATAAGTGTGAACTTTGCAAGAAACTCAGACGCAGGTCAATGTCTTTACTGAGGGATAACAATTCCTTATTCAGTGTAGTCTGGTTTACCACAAAAGTATTTTCCATCCAGCATAGGTCAAAAGTGCTCTGGAGTTGGAATACTTGCTTTAGAGACCATTGACAGATTTTTAAGCCCATCTCAGATAATGATTGGTGCCCTTTTGGCAAGCAGTAACAAAGCTGTAAATCATCTTAAGATTTTCAGGGCTGCACTTTCTCTATCCTGGTAGGAATTTGCATTTCTCAGAGCTGTACCCAGTGATGGTACCCTCTGATTAAGGAGAGACTTATTTCTGTTAGTGGATCTTAATCATTTCAATTTGCAAACGTTTAAAAATTTTCTAAAGGAGATGCTGAGAGCTGTAGGACAAACAAATTGAAGCCTTCTGACAAGATTCCCAGGAGTCTTCAAATCATAAGTTGAAAACCACCACTCTAATGAACTTATTAAAAGAAATTTTATTTTAGACACTGAATACCCCCATGTTCCATTGACCTCAGCAAGAGATCAAGGGATTATTTTGACTTTTATGCTGTTTGCTGTGGAAATCATTGGGATTTGAAAAACAATGCACTTCAAGTATGAGGGCAAAGAACACTAATGGTAGTCCATTTCATGGGCATTATCTACTTTAAGCCACTCAGAATGTGTAGAGGTCTTGCAAGACACAAGCTTCACTAGGTTTGCCCTGTTTAGCTTGGGAACTTAACCATTCTTGGCTTCTGTTATCAAAATAGTAGAGTATTGTGCCTTCATGCCCCTCTTGAATCAAAAGATTTAATCTACTGATCATTGAGATAAAAAGATCAAAACATGAATTAAGGCTAGCCATCCTCATGATAGAATTCCACTAGTTAGTTTGGCAACAAAGTATTTTAAACCCAAGGTTAATATTTCAATATGAAATGATAAAATGCATTTATATTACATGACGTACAAATACACTGTATAAATTAAGAAATTGAGCAACTGTTTTGGACTACAGACTGCACAGGACAGGTAGTGCATAACAACTTGCTTGCTGCCCTTATGACAGCTTGTGTGTTTTATTAACGTAAAAGGATATTTTTAGCACCTTCGCCTTTCTTATTTGCATTAAATTTATTAAATACAGCACAGAGGCTGAGTGAATATTAGATAGATTATATCTTTCATAAAATCACAATTTTATTAACTGACAAAATAATCATCTTGGTTGTGTCATAAATAGTGTTTTTAGTAAAGGGCACATACATGCCAGTTGAATCCAAATATTTTTAAATGCTTATGTATGTTGAGATCAAGTAGGTTTATGTATGGTCATCTGCCAAGAGGTAACTGCAGGTTGTGAATATGTCAAAAATATACTGTTAGTGCAGTGTGAAATTTTGCTCTCAAATACTGGAGCAACTCCAGCAATGATGGTGAAGCTCAGCTTCATGTGAGTGTAACTTTGAGGAGAATTTTGACAGCACAAATGAAGGACTCTTAGTTTTGCAGGTATGCAACTTTGGAAAGGTTGACTAGCACTTCACAAGCAAAAATTCTTCTTGCTGTTACGCAAATAATCTTGTGTCAAGTTTTCGATAAAACTTGGAACTATGCATGAATACCATATTTGTGTTCAATAAAAAAATGAGTTAAATGACACTTTAACAACAGTACCCATAAGTACTGTTTGCCCTTCTCCTTGTTTTTTCTGTAAGGTAACTATTGCTGTATGCATTTCTTAATGTCACTTTCTTTCCTTTTTTAGAGTTTCTTTGAAGGACAATCTGCACCGTGGGATTCAGCTAAGAAAGATGAGAACAGAATGAAAAATAGATATGGGAATATCATTGCATGTAAGTGTTGACAGCATAGTTGTGCATTGTGTTAACTTTCAGCATCTGATAAGAATGACCACCAGCCTCATGCTCAGGCTCATATTCCTCTTCTCTAATTAAGAAAATAAAAGTGAGGGAAGATACTATATTTTTTTGAGAAAACTGTCAGATTCGATGCATTTTCTCCACTAGCCTGCTGTATACCTTCCATCCTGTCATCAACATTTGTCTAATGGAGAATGTTGTTTTTAACCAGCACCCAGCTCTAACAGCTCCCAGACTGCTCCCGGTAGCTTGGTGGAAGAGTACCCATGATCTCATCAGTATCTTGACTTCGGGTTCTGGATGCTGTAGGATTGGACAATACTGCTTAGGTATTCCTTGAAAGCAGAATGACAGCCATCCTGATTTGCCCTCTTAACTCTGGGCAGACTCCAATGAAAAAAATAGGATGACTATGCTTTACTTAAAAATGCCAAGCTTGATAATGACTAGATATACTAATGAAGAGCTGCAGGGGATGATAGTGTGCTTTTGTGAATGACCCCTAAAACTGGCTCGATGAGATTGGCAAACACTGTGGCAGTAGATGCTGTGCATGAACACTGGGGCAGCAAATATATCAAGTTCAGTGAAATTATATTACTATTTACATGCTTGTATTGTTGCACATAAAGGGTAAGTTCCCAGTGTGTATGTAGGAGATGATCCCTTCCTTGGTTGTTCCTTCACAATCTAAATGATTTAGACATGAAATGTAAGTGGATGTATGGGCTAGGCAGATAACCATGAAGCAGATATGAGCAGGGGTATAAGCAATGGTCACAGCATGCGAGTGATCGTTGTCATAAGCTTTATAAACATGAAGACAAGAGATGGCCTTTGAGGAGAGATCATGTAATGATACTACTGGAGTTTAGAAATCAGCCCTAGGTACATGGGACAGCATGGGAGAAAGAATAGTGCTAATTATCTGAATACTTGGTGAACCTGTGGAAGTAGTGTGTGGTGACTATTTATACTGCCTAACTTCAGTATACAGTGTAAGTGCCTGTCTGGGCACTGATCTGCCTAGGTTCTTTCATCATCAGTGAACCACGCAGACATGACAGAGAAAAGGGTGGCTCTTTTAGAGGAAAGATTCAGAAATGGAGCCCATTTTAATGATCCTGAGTCATCACTGCAGGAGCCTCTCTCTGCAGTGATTGTGCAAGGAGTCCAGAGAGCCCAGCTCCTGACTTAGCAACCTACAGTAGGTGCTGTGAATAGTCCCTTATGTCACTGTGGCCCTGGTGGGATGAGACCGTCTAGGAAGAGAAAACAGATCTCTTATTTGATGTAGAAAGAGAATGAGAACCAGCAAGAAATGCTTGTGGACACAGAGGCAAGTTAGGCAAGAGGCCTAGCAGATGATATCTGCCATGTCATTTTGAATGGATTGAAGCTGGACATGATTGCATTGCTGTGTATGTGGGCGGCATACTGTGATACTTACTGGAAAAGGAAATGAAGTTTGCTAGGGAAATGTGAATATCATGATGGGCTGGAGCATATGTAAAAGAAGATAAATTAGCTACACATGGTTATGGTTGTTTCCTGCCAAGCAATCTTTAATGTCTAACAAACTTCTTGTTTTGTGAGAATATAGCAATATATTAGGTTACTATCATTATTATGTAAGTAAAAATACTGAAGGCATAAATAAGAATACCAAAGACTTTTATGTTTATTTTTCCTTCGTGAAATTTTATTTCCTGTCTAAGCCTGTGACAATAGATCTGCTGTTTTAGTCAAGGTTTAGCTTTGTCAGTCCCTTCTTTAATGTCATGTTATACGCAACCTGTCACTTTGACTCCCTTTGGTTGGAGTAAACAGAAGACTAATAGTGCTATATGTCTGAGGTAATGAAGTGACGAGTAGCAAAGGGAAAGCAAGTAAAAGATATCAGATACACAAATCAATGGCAATTACAAGTAATACTGCAGGCTCACTGAGAGGGCAAATGTTACTCTGATCATTTGGATCTCAATTTACTTTTAATGTCATCGGTATTTAGCAAAAAGAAAGAGTTGGATGGAGTTGTTATCAATAATTCCCTATTTATGTAGCTGTGAAAACAGAGAATACAAGTTAAAATTAAAACTCATTAGAGTAAAGGGCAGTATCTTAAAAGAGAGGCTAAAACAGCCTACAGTTTGTCGTCTGTTAAATAGATGTGTGCAAATGGAGTAGTTAACTGCCTATTTACTTTGACTGTTTTTCTGCTGATAAATGGTTGCTTGGCTCAAGAGTTTGAGAGTACAGTTTTAGAGGTCCACTTTTGAAAATTTGCCCCAGGTGGTTGTTAAAGTATTGACTTTAGCTGGAAATTATTTTAGTAAATTCCATTTTATGCTATGTTTAAAGAATCAAAAATACTGCAGATGGTTTAGATACCTCCAATTATGGGCACACGATTATAGTGAAACGTATTTTTTTTCTGTGGGAGTCTAATGTAATTTTTTTTCTGACCATTTATCCTCTTTATTTAAACTTCCCCCTAGACACTATTGTTACATTATTGCTTGTAGTCGTTATTGCTCTCTGAGGGAACTAAAACAATAGCACCAGGCTGCCAGCGTTGCAGGAGCTTGTCAAAATAGCAACATACTTTACATTACCCAAGTGATGTGCATTTAATTGGCTACAAGCATGCCCTACCCACTGTATGAAGGTGGCTACAACTTGTGAGGCACTGTATCAATAAGCTCAATCATGGCCACAGTCCAGTCACCCACACAAGATGTATTCCTTCTGTATTGGACACAAATGCCCTATTTTCTGTTTGCTCCTTAAGATCTAGAAACGATGTGAATCTGCTGAATGAACCTTTTTTGCTTAAGAAAATTATGTGTCTGTCCTAATCGTGTAGGGTTATGCGCAGGTTTTGGTAAAATCTATTGCTTTTTCCTCAGGAGAGACCTTGAGGTAAGTTGGGGGTGGGAAGGGTTGTTTATGTATTGTTGCCTAACTCAGCACTGACTAAATAAGAATATAGCTCACAGCTTTTGCAAGCAGCTAAAGATTTTAGCTGAGGTTTTTGTAAAATGCCAATTTGCAAAGAATTCAGCAAGGCAGCTCCCAAGAAAATGTTATCAGTTAGGTATGCTGATCAACCGGCTACTCAAAGCACACATTAGAGATCACAGTCTGCAGACTGATATATGCATGTTGTATGTAACATGAGGGAAGCGAGAAGGAAATGTTTATATTCACTATCTATTATTATCTACAAAGACAAATAGATTCTAACATAACTCATTTTGAAGGTGTAAGTGATCGGTGCAAAATTAAATCTGATATCCTAATAGAAGGGTATCAAAATAACAATGAGCTTGAAAAGAGTGTATTTAAAAGCTACAAGAAAAGTTGTTAAGAGCAAGCTAAGGTATGAAGAAAAAAAAACACCCTAAAAACCTGGACAATTAACCTAGAGGCTCTTTAAAAATCACTGTGTTGGATGTGTATCTCTTAGGGTAGAACCCACCTGATGTAAGCACAGGCGTACGCACAGTAACATTTTTCTGATTGACTAAAGAATTTTTTCAAATTAAGGAATGTTGCCATGCAGCAAGGAGTTAACTGGCATTTTCAAAGCAATCGACAAAGGGAGTTTCTCCAGCTCCACTGCAAATTAATGGGCATTGAACAGTCCATTACCTCCAGAATTCTCTGAAACTTAGATGCAAATGCAGCACTAGTAAAGATTCACGTGAGAAGAGAAAAGGGCAAAGAGGTGATATGAAGATACAGGCATGAACTTACATATTTAGTTTTGCCCAATCTGAAGCAAAAAAATCGCAAGGAAAGAATGAAGCAAGTAAAGGAAATAATAAAATAACAGAAATAATAAAGAAAAGGTAGTATTATTCAGTTGTATGAATCAGTCTAAAGTAAATAACAGGAAGTTATATTTTTAAGGTGCATTAGGGACATGTTAAGGAAATTTAAGCTTTGATGGCCCAAATGTGGAACTCATTGATGTTCAAGTCATCAAAGCCAGGATTCAGATGTCCCAGAATACCTGTGCAGGACCAACAAATATAACACAATACCCACATAAGACTATGCTTCTGCAGTGGCAGCTGAAGGCTAAACAGTATAACCTGGGGTATGTAAAGTGGCACCCAGTGCTTGTGTTTAGACAACTGAATCTTGCCCTAAGTAACTCAAGAAAGGTAACAGTAAAGATCTTCACTAGCATGACTTGTTCTGTTGAGGATGCTTTTAAGGAAATGATGCATGAAATCATGGAAATGCAGGTGAAGATATACCATGAGTCCAAGCCAGCTTGACTTCTGGAGCCTGTTGACTTCAGCAGAAGTTGGATCAGGTCACAAAAGCCTAAAAGCAGCAACTGTCTCTGAAGATGAAAGTTCCTGATGTAGTATGTTTCTTACGTAAGATGGATTTTAAGAATTAAGGGCCTGTAAGCCTAAACTCTGTTCTGAATAAACTGATAAACAGCTTAATTAAACAGAGAATTGCACAGCACTTGGATAAACATAGCTTGATAGTGTCAGATGAGCATGGTTTATGTAACAGAAGATCACGTCTCTATAAACAGTCTTGGGAAAGTGAATAAATAGGCTGAAAAGGCTGACTTGATCAACGTAACTGATTTGAATTTTCCAACATCTTTGAAGAAACTCCTTTTCAAAGATGGTTAGATGCAATAATCACAAGAAACTAGCAAAATATTAGCTGTGGGGAACCCAGAGCTGGAATTCTAATTCATTCTGATTTACTGTTTTTGTTTTACTACTGTGCCCTTTCTTACTCCCAAGGGAAGGAAATGAGCCTCTGAGATTTATCGTCCCTGAGTTTTGAAGCATAAAAGAGGATGAAATCAACAGTTTGCCTCTTCCTTTCCTACTCATCCATTCAAAGAGCTCTTGACTCACCATTCTAAAACAATGTTATTTTAAGAACCACTTGATAAATGACAGTGAGGTGGGACATGCTGCCCTCTCCTTCCTCCCCACAATGTGGGCAAATATTATGCTGCTTATGACGAGATCGTACCTTTAAACCACTTCATGTTATTTCCTCATCTGTTAAATTTTAGGGGGTTAAGTTGAAAAAAATTGTCCATTGAGAATGTGGATGGCAAGTTTCAGATGCTCTAATGCTTATTTACATTTACAACAAAATGATGTCAGGCACTAAGGCCTCTTAGTCAGCTGCAAGTAAGATTAACTCAGCAAGCAGGCAGCATTCAATAATAATAATACACAGGTATCTAATTAACAAGGGTAGCTTGTAAATAAAGCATCAGTAAAGTGACTATCGACCATGCCTCCATCCTTGAGATCATACTCTCAAATTTCCTTAAAGCACTGTTTCATCAAGAACTGCTGCAGCATTCTGGAAAAGCCATCATGTTTGGTCACTTCTGAACCCAGAGAAGCACGTTCCAAATTCTCATGGGAGAAGAAGCCCTGCCAGCATCCACAGAGCTTTTATGAGAGGGCTGTGGCCTCTAGCACCCCTTAATCACTGCTGTGGCATCCTCAAGAAAGCAAGGCAGCTGACAACAACCTAACTCATGCCCTGGTGTTTTGGACTGGAATTTGGAAAGTAGAGTTGGAAGTGCTTGCTAATAGGTAGAATTCCTGGCTACATATAGACAACCACAGTAGAGCAAAATTCAGTGACAAGCCCACTATTTGACTGTTTGTTTTTTGTCCTTATTTTATTTTGCTTTCTCTCATATTGAAAACATAATGAATTTCCTTCAGAAACTGTGCGGTGGTAGTATGTCTTGTAGAGCCACTCCAGCTTATTTTGAGGACAGGCAGAAACATTTACAAAAGACTTAATCTTTGACAACCTAGTGTTATTTATTTTATTGACAAAAGGGGGCTGTTGAGGAAAAAAAGACATAACTGCATGTTAGATATACTTAAGGCATTCAAACTGAAAATCAGAGGGAATTTGGGAAGCCCTATGAATGACTTAAATGAAGATTAAATGTAGATACAGTGCTTTCCTGGACAACAATATAATGATGAACTTGAAAGTCCTGAGATTTTAGTTTGGCTCTAAAGTAATATTTTGATGAAGGATTTGTTACTGAATGTGTCTTTAATTACTTTTTTTCTTTCCATTGTTGCCATTTCAGACGATCATTCTCGAGTGAGACTGCAGACCATTGAAGGAGAAACAAACTCCGATTACATCAATGGAAATTATATTGATGTGCGTATACTGATGTAGTCAACAAAGTTAACATTGTGTTCGATCAGAGAGGCAGCTCTTATTATTCTCACATGTTATTCCTAATTTGTAATAGATATCACAGCTAGAATCAGCTGTTAAACATTGTTGGAAAGTGCTGTCGTAGGAGGCTAGGTGTACACTAACAGAAAAAAAAAGCCTCAAAGTTTTTGTCAGTAAGCAAATGAAAGGAATCATTTCCTCAAACCGCCACTCAACTGAAACCTTGCCAGTATCACTGTATGGCTACTTTGCCTGCTGGTGCTTATATGGACTAGCAAAATGTTATTTTCACTTTCTGTCAACAACTTGGCATCATTCCACATTTAAAAGAAAGCTGTTTGCATATTAATGTGACAAAATTCTGTAATGCCTAATGCAGAGATTTGCAATCTCTTGTCATCTCTGTGCTTTTAAGTCGCCTTCAAAGTATATTCTGCAGCTGTTAACCAATACTTCTAATGCAAGCGAGACATTTCATTAAATATGTAGGGTGTTTAATTATTGAAGATGGCTTCTTTGTTCATTCTGCATCATGTTAACTTAATGTTTTACATTAAAATAAATTCTTTAAAAGACGGCGTGTTTTTGGTTGAAAGAATGAACTCAAAAGCAGAATTGAAAATCATTAGAAAGTCAATACTATCTAAAGCCAGAAAAGGGATAACAAAGTTAATAATTTTATTATTTTCATGGAGCACTAGCTGTTAGTCTAAGTAAAACAACTGTTGCTTCATAACAAACAGGTCTGCTAAAGATTTCTTGTTCAGTAGTGACATCTTCGAAATAGAATGTCACAGTTCTTGGTTCAAATTTAATCACCAGTATGAGAAAAGAAGGTAATAGAAGTTTTTCTCAAAATTTGGAGGAACTAGAGCTGTACAAGAAAGGTAGGCTTATTTCAGGTGCAATAATATTCTGAAAATATCTTCTTCTATTGATGTTTATTAGTGTGTTCAACAACCATTTAGTTAAGCTTAGATTTCTTTTCAGTCCCTTACTGTCTGAAAAAATAGCATGTTTACCAAGAGGTAAAGGCAAAAGTGGAAATATGTTTACTTAGGAATCTCACTACACTCTGAAGGGAGTAATTTCTATCGTAAAAGGAGAGAGAGAGTTCATGTTGAAGGGTTAGATTTGAATTCACTTTCAAACTTCCCCAACATACAGGATTGTTTGAACTGAACGTTCTCATTTTAGGCTATTAGTATATCACTGAGATCTGATTTGGATCTGACTCTAAAATGTTACAATAAATGAGGAAGGAAGATTTGGAGCATATGGTCTCATTTAAAATGCTTGTAAGATAGCTTCATAGCAATCTTTTTTCATTATGGAAATACAAAAACATGGAGAGAATTTGGCCCCAAAAGAAACAATGGGTGAGAAAAAAATCTCACCCTCATCCTTAAGCCTCAGAAGATGGCTTCAGTGTAAAGCATGGAGAGCTGCAGATATCTTCAAAAGATATCTTCAAAAGATATCTTGCCCATAAAACACATCATTTTTTGTTTAGAATCTTGCTAGCCAGGTTTCCTTTGGAAATGCTTATTTTTCTACTACAGAAGCAGCTGTGATATTTCTCTTGCATGGGGTGATTAGTACAGTTTCCTTGTTGTCAGAATAAACATGTTAATATGGGAATGGCACCATCACAAACACAATGAAATTTTCTTGGATAAAAGAGGGAAAGGGCAAGGGTTATGCTATATTTTTCCCCTGTGTCTCATTGTGCTGTGAAGCTGAATCATTTAATCCCAGCAGCTAGGGATATTTGATAACTTATAGGAGGAAAAATGCAGCTCTACAGCTATCTAAACACTTCTCAGTTCATAGACTTCCAAATTTTGCTTCAGTGGCACATTAAGAAATCAATTCTGTAATTCATGTTACATTTTCTGTAATATTCAAGGTGTCTTCAATTGTTTCCAGTCTTTCCTGCCCTGCATCTCTACACTCCCTCTTGCTCCCTTATAAAGAAATTGCCTTTAAACTCTTTAAACTCTTGTTTTTGATGACTGGCACTGCAACCTAACCATTATTGAAAAATTAATACTGGTAACTGGATTTATCAGCATACTGGTGCATCTGGTAATCTAAACCTTTGGTGACACTCCCATCGCATCAGAAAGTCAAATACTGTATAAATGGTATTGTTCCCTATTGGCTTCCTATTCAATGTTGCAAAGAATCCATAGAGTATTAGTCTTTATTGCACAGCTAGCTTGTGATTAAGTTGCTCTTCCCTTCAGAGAAAAATAGAATTGCTTTATGTTCTTCCTATTTATAGGTGAACAAGAGTATTCATGCCAAGTCATTTAATCATAGAATTACCCTCCCTTTTACTGTTCAGAAATAATTCGTAAACAAATCACAGAGGGTAGAGTGGACGTCCTCCCACACTTCCCCCAGCCAAATGCAAATCTAGCATTCTTTAGCTGTTAAAAAAGGACTTGGCTTCACACTCAGTAGCAATAGCTTGGTGGTATATCTCAGCCTCCATGAGCATCCAATGCTATTAGCTGCAAGTGCTAGAGAGGATTTCATGCTGTTCATTTCCGGCAGAGCCAGAAAGGGACTTAAAGAACGTCTTACCTCTGTCCCCTAATGTACAAGGCTGCAACTTAAGTATCTTGCAGAAAATGCATTTGCTCCTTGTTCCCCTTTTCCCTCGCCCTTCCCCCACTATAAAGAACAACTTTTGCATCTAATATGTTGCCTTTATTGTTGTGATTTTTCCTGGAGTCTACTCTAAATGAAATTTCAGTCATAGCAACGCAGCCAAGGTGCACATTGCTTATAATTTTTTCCCATTTATTTCAGGGTTATCATAGACCGAATCACTACATTGCTACACAAGGTAAGTTTGTTACCCTTTCTTTTTGGCTGTGTGTACCTAAGAGGCTTTGTACACCATGTAGTTACTTGGATTACAGTTTATGCTCTCTAATAAGCATTTTTGCCACAGTCAGTATCCACGACAGAGTAAATTCAATCAAATAAAAGCAAGCAAGTTGAATTGCTATTACCTAATTTTCAGGTATGTCTTGTAAGCTGTCCTTTACCCTTGTGTTCAAATAGCTTTTTGGGTGGAAAAGCAAAATACACCCTTTTTTGACAGAAGTTATTCCATACCTTACTCATGAAAAAAGACATCATGGTAGAAATACTCAGTAAACTTTTCAGAGGGACAATGGTGACATGAAAATGTGTGTTCTCTTATTGATCAATGATAATTAGGCTTCAAGTCCTTAGACTACAAAACATTTTAGTTGGCACGTTTTAGTGGAGAACCCAAAGTCACATTATACTTGCAGGAGGATTCCTCAAAGGGATCTAGAGAGAGATTTTTACAGGCCATCTTTTAGAGCTTGCAAGAACCTGTTCCTTTTGTCAATACACAAATTTGCAGTTTGTACTTGTCTTCAAAGACATAATTTGCCTGTTTTGACACAGTTCTTATTTATTTTTTGGTCAAGTTCAGAGCTGGAACAGATGAGAAAGATAAGTCTTCTGCGGCTGGTTAATCATAATATTGAACAATTTGGCAGTGTCTTGCCTATGTTTGGATAGCATAGGTGTGAAAATCGGATTGCCCCTCTGCTGCTGGGAGGGATTCTTCTCTGTAATAGGCATTCTATAACAGAGCTTCCTAGATTTGCCGGGGGATCTGAAGAAGTTGCCCAGGTCCATTATTTCAACACGTGCCCAGTCTTTTAAGAGCATGAGCTGGGGTATTGAGAATAATATACTGAAAATAATACGTATTTATTGGATTTAGAGGGCATATATACTTTTTAATGATATTTTATAAAGACAGAGAAAAAGTTGGCCCTGTCAAATAAGAGCTCTGACCGTGATTTAAATTTCCCCCTAAGTCACCCAGTGTCAGCAGCCTCCAGCTCCCACTTTTGCCAGTGGGACTCTGTGTATCTCTACCTTTCTGTATTTCAGCTCTCATTAGTCAGTTAGCACCCAAATGAGGTGCTACTTCGTGTCAGATAACAGTGGGGCAGGACACAGAGCTTATTTCTAAAACTGCCTCACCACTGTAAATCTTAAAATTTTAGACCGGAATTAGAATTTGA
This sequence comes from Apteryx mantelli, assembly GCF_036417845.1. NCBI lineage: Eukaryota > Metazoa > Chordata > Aves > Apterygiformes > Apterygidae > Apteryx > Apteryx mantelli. The sequence goes on from NC_089979.1 coordinate 55,969,232, forward strand.
GATCTTCGAATCTGAGCCATCTAAACATGCTTCATCTTCCACTTCTGCTACCCACCCACCACAGCCCACAGTCCAGTCTTTTTACAGATGAAACAGAGGGGAAAACTGGGATGAGAGCAGAGTATTTGCTTGATTCACTTTGGGCTTTTACACCCTCCTCTTCTGAGAAGAGATGGATTGTTCCATTTAACCTTTAGCTGATGATGCTATTGTTTTTCACTTGTAGCTGAATCCTAAAATGGAAAGACACACAGATACATTTGGCATTTTATTTACAGTTTGTAATACAGTTGTTTTCTTCAAGATATTAACCAGAAGATCTTTCTGGCAGCTCCCTGGGATACACGAGAGATTGCTATCTGAAGCAACTTTACATACAACTTTATCACCCTTCAGTACTTTAATAGCAAATACCAAGCATGAGGATTTTATGCCTTGGGCTTTTAAAGCCAAGTATTGGATGCAATAGAGAACTGAAAGTCAAAGTACCAGAATCACCAGCAGGCCCAGCAGTTTCTTTGCCACACTTTTTCTCTGATACGATGTCACGAAATACCTAGTCAAGGAGGAGAATAAGGGGAGTAGAAACAAATCTTCCAAGATGTAAAGGATGTGTGACTGTTCCAGCTGCCATTGCTTGGGGCAGGTCTCATCCATTTCTTCTGTGCAGGTGCAGCTGAGAGCACATGGCCTAACTGCTCCCGCAGTGCAGTGAGCCTGAAATGGACTCTCTGAAGAAAATAAAATCCATTAAAAAATGGGCAGACAGCTTGCTGCAAATTCAAAATTAATCCGGCTGTGAGTTTGTTAATGAATAACATCTTTAACATCTTATTTCTAAGGCCAGTTGGGAAGTGGTTTTGTAGCTCCATTTTGGAGGAAAAGCAAAGCATTGATCTCGAGAGGTTTCTCGAGAGGTCCTCTCTCTGGCTCTGTCCATGGCCTGATTAAAAATCATGAGTTTCTTTCCCTTCCTTCTCTCTAGGCTTTCCCACCTGTAGAATAGGGTTAAAATTACTCATCTGTGTTTTAAAGTTGTCTGAAATGTCCTGATAGATGCAGCTGTGTAAGGACTAGTGCATGGTGTTCTCCAGTACCCCAGCCTCCTGACAAAGCCTTTGCACAGTAATAACCCTCCCAGTACGATACGGTCTCTGTCTTTCACAAAAAATGATAAGGTAACTGCAAATAATCTCTAAAACTCATTTAAGGCTCTGTATTAACTATGAAAGGAAAGGCATTTGTTTTGCATGCCAAACAGTCTGTGTTTCTGTGTATCTTCCTCTCATGTAAGCCTGTCAGGAATCAAGGCTTGCACCTATAGCCAGAGATGTTCTTACTCTGTTTTAGAACACGTTTCCATATAGAGGTGTATAAACACATCAGTGCAGCACAGCAGTTTAAGCTGCATGTTTAAGTCCCTTAATGTCTACATCGCATCAGTCTTTAAATAACTTTTCCTGTTCTCCCTCTTCTCCTCCGCCCCAAATTTTGCAAGTGCACATGCCTATTGTTCTTTGAAGGGAAATATCATTACATGAGTCAGTTTTAAATCTCCAAGGAGTTCGTATGATTGATATTAAATTGTTCTGTGTTCTTAAGCTGTATTCAACATATCAAGTGGTAATGAGCAAATATAATTGTTTGAAGTGAAAAAGTGGCAAATTTAATCAGTTTGTAATAGACTACCAATCTGCTTTTAACAGATCTGGGAGTTGCATAATTACCTGTTTATTAAAGTGTTACCTAGGTTGCATACTAACCAGATTTTGACATGTAGACCGACATCTTCCACCTTGGCATTCATAGCATCCTGCTACTCATTTAAATAAGGGGGAGATATATTTTTTAAAAGACTTAGCAAATGGAGACTTTTTCAAATAATAATAATTAAAAAAAAGGTTTTGTTTCCATTTTAAGAATAATACATTAAAAGTGTGCAATTTGAATTAGAAAATATTAACAGCATTTTTCCTTTATGTGATAAGCATAATGTGACTGGTAGATTGAACTTAGTGCTAATAAAGACTTGGTGATCTACGTAATTGGTATCAACAGATGGGATACGCACCTGAGGCACCCTGATAAAAAAGACTCCCTTGGCACAAGCCAGCACATTGGGTCACAGAAAACCAACAAGCTGGTGCAATTTAAAACTCGCTACTTTGTTTCATATATCCCCTGTTCCCATGGATATAATTCTTTAAAATTCTTCTACAGCAGACTATCAAGCTCTTGTATGAGCTGTTCAATTTACTGGCAGCTAGCTTTGTTTCCAGGAGTTAGGTAATCAATGAATTTTACCCAGGTGCTTTAGTGAGAGCATTGCATTAAATATCTGTACGGCACTTAGTGTCACCCACACTGCTGGATTTTGTTAGTATTGGCCAACAGTTGTTATCTTGCATGTCTCACACTGATTACTAAGCAGCAAAAATTAATCTTTCTTTGTGTTTACTTGTTCTCTGTCCCTTGAAGTTCGCACAGGTAACTGAACTATGACTTAGCTTCTTCTAGCAAGTCCCTATCAAAGGTTTTGTAATGCTTCTTCCACCGCTCTACCAGCAAGTGTAAATTTTGACTGACGAATGAATGTTAATATAGCACTACAGCATGGCTTGTTGCCTTTTCCACCAGGGCTGGTTTTCAAGCAGATCAATCAGGTGTTAAACAGCAGATACTGACATGCAAACTGCATGTCTTTGTATATGAAGTACATTCATTTGTGCGTCGCTGACTTTTGAACACTCCTCATGGGTCAGATTCACCAATTCCCTCTGCTTGCTGCAGCAGACAGAGGAACCTGATCTAGGATGTTTTATGCAAGTACTTCAAAGCATATCTTAATGACTGTAAAAGGTTACTCTTGAAAATAAAGCAGCTTTAGATTTAATAAGCCCCATGTAGCCTTTCTCCTTCTTTTGTATATACCTAATTGTAAAGCAGATAAACTGTTTCTTTTTTCACACTGTGTATTGCTGCTTATGGAGACATCAAGTCAAGTTTCAGGCAGGAGGAGTTTTTACCTATGAGTTATAAACTTCTGGAAATAAATATTTACAATGGAAGTGTTTACACAGTCTTCACTACAGCAGCCTAAACCTGCCACTGTAATAACCCCTTTCATTGTCTTCTCTTTTCTGCAAAATACGTGTCTTTCTTCCACACACTACTGTATATGTTGTGTGAACATTTTAATAAGGGTTTTCAGAAAAAAAAATACATTTTCTTTCCAACTGAAAGTTCTTTTCAGGCATCTGAAGTGAAAGTATTGCTTTGAATAATACTACTCTTAACTTCCTTGGCATGTTTTTTGTTTTTATGTAGCAGAAAGTTGTCAGAACTACAGCAGTGTGGAAGTCCCACACTTATCTTTACAGAGAAACTTTTGCTGCCATGGTTTTAGCCTCCAGATGGAAATTAACATTTGAAATCATTGCAGAGAGAATTGAAAAACAGCAGAGCAAGACAGTCTTGCACATTTTTTAGCTTTATACATGTTGTCCTTTTTGCACGATAAAGGGTAGTCAGCCTGATTTCCTGGTGTATGTGGGGAGATTGAATTCTATCCACCTGTGTTAATCTTGGAAATTCAACTGTGTTTGATACTGTTCTTTACTTCCTAATCATCAAGACATTAGAAAGGTGATTGAAGCCATTTGTCTCCAGTGAAGGAGATAAACCTGTGCTTAAGCACTATGTTGGATAGGCAAGACCTTCTGAAACATGTCTTTAACCTATTCAGCAGCAGTGATGACGAATGGCAAAAATGACTTTTTTTCTCACATGTAAATACATACAGGAATAACATACTCTTTACATTTGGAAGTGATATCCCCAGATTATATGGTGAAGCCACATGGCAAATTCACCAAAGCTCTCTTCATTACCATTTCCCACCAAACATTGATGATAGCATTCCCTACTTTTAAACAGCTTTCAGAAACTGTCTCAGAATAATCCAGATATTTTTATTATTATTATTCCTACCAAAGCGTAAAAAAATCGACCCAACATTCAAGAGGGACAAACATTCAGTTCTATGCTGGCTACATATTTAAAAGTTGGTGCTTTACTAGTGTTGAGAAAAAATTCACACAGTGCATAGTAAAAACTATCAAGAAGTCAGCACTTGTAAACAGTTACCACACTGCGGTACCTGAGAGTACCAGGATTTCACTCTGCCTTTACTTATCATTGGGAATTTTAGTGATAACTCTGTGAGCACAGTTGCCCATTCAACATTTTCATGATTTCCCTATTTTTCTGTCTTTGTCTTAATCAGCTCTGTGGCATTTTTGCCCGTATAGGGAATGAAATGCCCTTGTTGCTCTACATTCGATGTAGAAGGCTGTAAATGCAGAGCTAGCATAGATAAGATAGGATAGGAAGGGGATTAGGATATGGTGCAGTGTGTCACTTCTCCAACTCTTTGTGTGTAGATGGACTGGAACAGGAGCATCACTGGGAAGTTGCTGAGGGATCCACTACTAGACAGAGCCACATATATTCTTCACACATGGGGGCTACATTTTGCATAAAATCCATCCCTGCCTTTGATAAACATTTGTAAATGTATTGAAACTATGAACAAGCTGTGAAAATGATACTGAATAATTGTTTAATATTTATTTGTTAATATAAATTTCCTCATCCCATGCAGGCTGTTTTTTCACTGGCTTCCTAATGAGGCTTATGAAACATTTTGAAAAATGATGATTTTTCTGTAGTCCATTGTCAAAGCCACAGAGAAAGAAAAAGCAATCCTTCTATTCTCTCCCTCACAGAGAAAGAGCGGTAGGAAATCAGACACACAGGTCTTCAGAGCATTTATAGATCTCTGTCTCAAAGACAAGGTATTGGTTAGATTCCTCTGTTGTGAAGTCAGTCTAGAATAGTTATGACAGACTTTTGCTTATCAGAATTACCTAGCAAGAGAAATGAGAAACTACACTTAGTGGACAAAACAGTGAATCATTTAGGCAAAAGGAAATGCCTCAAGGCTGTATTGCATAAAACAGATGATTTTGTGAAGAGTGAAATATTTGTCCTAATTTTTAAAACACAACTATGAAATATGTGCTGCAAAGAAGTAACTTAGGATCTTCCGGAAACTCAAGAGTTGAGGAAGCTGTCCTTGTGAGCCAGAGACACTTTTAAAAAAGAACATTCTCAAGATGCCATTTCTTGGTATATTTGTTGCTCAGACTCCTAATTACTGAGGCCAGGCACTTGTCCAAGGAAGATTTATGCAACATCAACCTTTGCAAATGTACATCACATGTCTGTATTTTGGGGGGAAGCAAATTATGAAAAGCTGATTTTTTATTGTAGGGTTTCCATCCTTGATAAAGAGTCAGCTGTAAATTGGACTTGATGGAGAAGGCACATGGGCGCTCTTGATGGAGTACTGCTAACATGCCTGTCAATCACAGTGATGCCTAATGCTAAGGCAGAAGAAGGAGCAGAGAAATGGAGGTTGTCAGGGTAATCAGAGAGTCAAAGCACCTTTTTTTCTGTCAAGTCTCGTTTCCAGCCAGTCTTCAGCAGCCTGGAGGAAGCTTGGTAGCAGGTGTGAGAAGGCTTTTGGTCTTCTGATATTCCTGCAAAACAAGGATGCAGCACATTTACAGACAGAGTATATTTCAGAAACAAATGTGTCCAGAAACAAATAAGGCAGCTTACTTTTGTCTCTTCGCCATATCCAAATCTTTAAAACCTGTCATCTTTTCTCTATTCTACATCCTTCTGTGGCAATTGAAATCTCTCCACAGTGATATAGCCACCAGTGCACATAACAGTCTGGATAATTTTGAAGCACTGCCTTGGAAAAAAAGATACAGGCTTGTTGGATTAGTTTCTTGCCTTATGCATCTGTATTTTGCCATGCAGTTGCATGTTCAGGTGTGGACTTTGTGGAGATTCCCTCTGCTGCTACTAAATCTTGTTCTGTTGCAAGTAGGCTCATTTTACTGTTTTTCTACAAAGCACATATCCAGTCCACATGTTAGAATGGCTTTCCTTGTTTACAGTATACATCAAATACTGTGATCCCCCCATAAAATATAACCAAAAATAGAATAAAAACGATAATGTTGCCCTTTCCTACTTGAAGAGGTGGAAATAACCAGTGTGCTCCCAAAAACAGCAATAGACAACAGTGCTGAAAGTATTTGTTGTCCTGCAGATTTCATTTTTACTGTATTTATCCTGAAGTTAGAGGGAAAATTATCCAATACACATATATTTGTTAATGTTCTTCACACGTATCTTTATCAATTTGCTTGATTCTGAATATTTCTCAACTTTTGAAATATATTAATAAATGCTAGGCTGACAGAGGAAGAAATTAATATAACCAAAGTTCTCAAGACTTAAATAGAAAAATACATTGTGTGTGATATATCTCACTCATGAGGCACCTGTGAGGATAATGAATTATGACAAATCTGGATTCGCTAGCATTTTTACTTATGCTTTAATGTAGACTGAATTATCTTATTTTTTCTTCTGACTAAAGTGTTCATCCTAATGCATTTAAATTTCCAGTACAAGTTTAAAAAATACAGCTTCTGAATATCTTACTCACAAGTATGGGCAGCATTCCTTCACAGTAAGGTCCTTGGGGAAAGATACAAATAGCCAGAATGAACTCATATTTTTGAACAGAAGAATAGTGATGATTTTATTACATCCTGATGCTTATGATTGACTCAACACAAAAATGGAACGAAGAAATGGAAAAGACTGATTAGGTTCTTTTTCCCATTCCCCAAGGAACCTTCTATGAAGGGGATAAAATGATCTTAAAATTCTCATCCATCGTCAAAATTGATTCTGCATTACAAGTTAGTATGAAGGTCCTACTCCAACAAATCAATTACCTGAAATTTTCAAGATGGAAATGTTACAGGCAGCATGTTATCTACAACATAAATTCCATATCTGGTTGTCTTCCCAAGCTCAGATGGGCCATTTAGTATGAGTGATTAATAGGTATTCATTTTTCTATGTTACAAATTACCCTTATTGAGAAAAATACACAAATAAGAAACTAAAACAGCTTTCTTATCAGAAAACCAATGTTTTCTTCAGCAAAACTGAAGCTTTCTGTTGGACTGCTTTGGCAAAGACAGAGTTCCAAGTCAACTGATCAAAGTCCACTGATCAGAGCTTTGACCTCAGATGGAGAGGCAAAATCTTATGTTTCTATTGTATCTGATTCAGTTTGGACTTGTATCTCAGCTTCCCAGAGGACTCCCCTACTGTTCTCCCCCTTTTGTTCTCCTGAGGTGCTTGACTTTGTTAAACAGTTAAATGTCTGTAGGGCATAGAGAGAAAGAGAGCACGCGGGCAAGTTAGACTAACTCTGTTGCTCTGTAGCTAGCGCATTCTGCTGGCATGAACAAGACTGAGGCCTGTTGTTATAGTTTTAGTTATTCAAAGTGTTCCTGTTTCATAAGAAGAAAAAGCTGAAAAACATTCTCTGCAAGCCATTGCCTAGCAGTGCTCCTGGAAAGCACTTATTTGAGCTACGCAATGTAGAGATTCAAGAGCCCAGACTGACTGAAGTATCCCACATAACCCTCACCAGGGTTATCCCACATAACCTCTAAGAGTGCTATGTGGTCTTTTCCTATTTATTGTCATGCAGAATTTGGGCTGGATTTGTCCATATTGAGAAAAATATTAACGAGAGGGACAAACCATTTAATATCCCTGCTCTACAGGACATGTGTTACCTGAAAGGAAGAGTTCTTCAATTGTACTAGACGAACTACATTAAAAAGGAGTTAAATTTTCTCTCAGTTCATATCAGAAAAAGCAGCTTTCTTGAATGACCTAATGACACACAGGTGGCCGGTAGTGCTATGTACACAGCTTTTATGCCTTTTGCGTTCAGTTCTGCCTAATCTTGGACTAACCTTGGAAAAGGCTGGACCATTTCTGTTGCTGGCATTTCCTCTGTTCCCAGTGTGCAGTGCTTCTGCGAGTAGTTAAAAGGTGTTATGGGAATGTGCTATTTATTCTTTGGAAAATCATATGACATTTTCGTTTTATTTTGTTGATACAGAACAAACTGAGCTAGTATTGGAAATTTAGCCGTGGAGAAATGTCAATCAATAAGTGTGTAACACTTTATTGGTTGGAAAGTTAGCTGGTAGCATTAGCGGTAGTGTTATAAAAATGTCTTAAATAGCACCTGCCAAGACTGCACAAATAAAGTCTGGTCTTGGATTTAACAGTATATTTAAGTGCAGCTATGGCTTGTTTCCGAACATGGTGGAAATACAAATGTGGAGCAGGGACAGTTAACATTATTCAGAAATGGCTAGGGAACTGGCATATCGTGACTGCCGCATATTGTACCAAGCCTGTTCAGTTCATTGTAACTCTACCTTGCTTCCTGTTGTCTCTCCAGGTATGGTTAGACTGTGCCTCAGAGAGTCCTGGGCACTTTTTGTATATTCATGTGCATTTAGTATGTAACACAGCTCCTATTACAGTGGAGCTCCACTCCCTGCCTGGGATTTCTAGATAGTACCATAACGCAGACAAAATAGTGCATAGAGACGAGTGATATTCCAGCCTAGTTTGTTCTGTATCAATAACTAAAAGAAAATGTTGTATGATATTCCAGAGAATAAATAGCACATTCCCATAAAACCTTTGACTATTTGCAGAAGCACTACAGAATGGGATCAGAGGAAATGCCAACAAGGGAAATGATTCAACTCTACCCAATTTTATATATATCTGTATATTTATATTAATATGTTTGTATATTTATATATAAATACTTATAAAATATTTATTTTCAACTTCATTATCTAGTTTTGTGAATTAAGCAATTTTAAAGAAAAGATCTCTAGAATAATCAGCTTTGTCCTTATTCAAAGGATATATTTTTCTAAGCATCTTTATATGAAATTATTTGGGAGCTTAGAATAGGGTTTTCAATATAAGCTAGCAGTGAAACTTGCATATATTTCATAAAACAATAGCACTGTGGGTCATCACTACCATACATTGTAAAGGCCACATTACAGGCCAGATGATTTTATTGTCTCTTTCTGTCTGGAAAGAGATGGAGGATATAGAGAACAGTCTCCTCCTTTTCTTCATCTTGTGGAAGATCTAGTGCTGACTCCTTCCATAAATACAGGAGGAGGTGGTGTAGAAGTCCAGCCAATGCATTGGTCAGTCTCGTGGGAGCTATAGATAAAATTTCTGCATGCACCTCAGTCGCTTAGTAGTCTAAGGCTCATTGAAAGCTAATGCGACTTGAAAGCACTTTGAAAGTTTCATTTTGTGAAAGCCAATTTTCACATATACTGATGTGCAGTCAGCAGTGCTTGCTGACTGGCTAGCTTGGAGCAGGTAAGATTTAGTTTGTGCTTGAAAATCAGCCAGTTATTATTCACTCTGCTGTCCTTGGCTGATATTGAGAGGAGGCTGTGTTTTTCCTTAATGAAGGATATAGCAGAAAGCATTTATGCTTCCTGTAGCTGCATCAGCCAGGATTTATCCCAGTAAAGCATTTCAACTTGCTTTATAAGCAGTGTTTTCCTGAAATGTCAAGCTAACAAGATTCAGTCAGATCTGTTTCTTATCGGCAATCCATCTAAGGTTAGAAATCACGAAAAACCCATTTTAAATTCATAGCTCAGTCCTGATTAACCCACTTGAGTGTAGCTGAGGTGACCTACTGTGGAATAGTGTTCCTGCATAGTCTTCTATTTTTGCATTGTAAGGTAGTACCCTAGCAAGGGCCAAAAAAAAAAATTGGAGGGCTAACTATGCCTCAGATATAGATTATGCAAGTGTTTAATGTGGCTAGTATGTTCTTAAGCCTGGTTTAAAACTAGTATTATTTTTTATTCATGAATTATATCATAATGTTCTGGTAGAATGGTCATCTACAAAATGGGGTTCTTTCTTGTCTCAGTGTGAGTTAATTACAGCCTCTGCAAACAACTGGCACCTCTCTGCTCCATCTCTGAATCTAGTTCCTTGGAGGAATCAGTTAAAATAAGGTTTAAAACTGAGGGTTTTTTTTTTTTTTCCTTACCTGACATAAGACTAGCCATTGCCTCAGGCTTCCTTGCTTGGGCTGCCTGCTGGCTTAACATACTTAATGTGTACCAACTTTGTGGAAAGCTCATCAGCAGCTTTGTTTATTTGTGTTTTCCTAAGGCAAGTGAGACTTCCAGGAAAGCTTTATCAGGAAGGTCAGCATAGCTGTATAATTACAGTACAGCCCTGGTTAAGATTACATAATTATTAATATGCTTAAGGCTAAAATTAGAATGTGCATTTCATATACCATCACAGTCTGTATCAACAGTATAAATCAAATGAAATAAAAGTCATAAAAGCAAGAATGTGTTTCTTCAGCTCATTATAGGGTTTTGTTTAATTTCATTTAGATTCTTTAGTGCACAAAATGTTTGCGGCTGGGATGTACAGTAGCAACAAATAACAGTTAATAGTGAAGTATGGCAGCTAGAAACCAGCAATTAATAAATAACACTGAAGCATTTATGACCAAGCTCTGCCAGTAATAATGACTATTGCCTTTTGGTATGATAATTCTTACAGTGACAGGCCTATATGAGACTTCAGCGAAAGTGAATAGGTGTGTTGCGTTGGGGTATGTTACCCTCTCTGCTGTCTTAGTTTGTCCTCAGACTTGTGAGGACTTTAATTAAAGCATTAGAAGCATCCAGATTGTATGACCCGATTCTATTTCATTATTGTTTTGTTGACACCTTAAGATATAAAAGACTGATCTGTATGCATTTAGATAACTATTGATGAGTGGTGGGCCCTTGTGCTTTAGTGATATCTCAATCATGGTATTATCTCAGACTTTAAAATTATTCACAGTATGGAGATAAGCATACATGTTGTCCCTATAAAAATATATTCTTGTATAAGCCTTTAAAAAGAATTAAACTCAATTTAAGTGGACATTTTATGGTAGAAAAGTATCCAAATCTACTTTGAGAGGAATTATTGCAGAAAGACTGCATGATCATTGCCCAAGTTTTTAAAGTTTTGAGAAGGGAGCTTTGTTCTAAACTTACCCCCATGTAGGCACTAAAACCTTCAGAATTCTCGGAAGGATACATGACATTTAAATACATACTAGCGGATATGTTTAACAGGGATATAGTAAAGACTGGTCTTGACAAATCGGATTATGAGCAACTGATCAGATTGAAACAAAACATCTTCCCTTCAGAAACTAGCTCGTTTTGGGAGGACGCAGATGAGGCTGTGTACAGCTGTACTGCTGTATAGCAGTGGCTATACCATTATAAAATAAATAGTGAGCTAGCACTTTATCGTGGTAGCTGATGTGATTGTTTTGGCTAAATCAGCACAAGCAAGTTCTATCAGTTTTCTTTATAGTATGCTGTCTATTTTAAATTGACTTAAAAGAAAAAGTGAAACCTAATTTTACACTCTTTAGTCTACACTTAGTCATACAAATAAGTGTTGAGGTTTTTAGAGCTGCTGACTACTTGAGAACTTCCATTGAGATAAATGGGAGGCTCACTGAACTGAACACTCACGAAAACCTGATCACTTAACGATACACTTGTAATTCCCGTAGATAAAATTTTGGCCATGGTGCCTCACTGAGTAGGGCAAAAATGTATTTCAGTTCAGAGAGATCTTGCCTTGCCTGCAGTCAGTGAATTTTATAGCTTAAAATAATGTTTAATTGCAGTTTTCTACAAAAAAGAGCAAATAACACATACTTCTGGATAATCAGATCACTGGACTGGCAGAACGTTAGTAACCCCGTAATTTTGTTTCCTGCTGTGGAATTCTCCATAAGTTATCCTGCTAACAGTTAGTTTGTTGCATCTAAAGGATTAATTAGGGAAAGGAGCACTCTTGAACTTAAAAATCTGATAGCTTGTACTCTCTTCTCCCGGTAATTATTTTTGGTTTATTTATCTTTGGTTTTACACTTTCGCACGTATTTTGAATGATTTTTGCTACATGATGGGCACTTTTTGACAGTGCATTTGCAAAAGGAATGCTTGCTCTTCACCTTCTTAGCCATGCAACCATATCGCTTAATAAGAAAAATTTTACAGTATATCAAGTTCATTTTTAAGGGACCATATGTGATAAAGAATAAGAGCTAAAATGCAGCACCCTCTATGGAGGCGTATTAGCTAGTTGTCCCCAAGTGCCCAAGCTCTAGGCAGTCGCAGTGCTTGTAGCAAGTTTTTCTTCAGTAAAAGGGGAACACAGTTCTCATTGCTCCTGGAAACTACTGTAGCCGGTAGGTGAGGGGACTGTTTTATAACCACCTCTTCATACTGGTTAGAAGCTAGTACTGGATGGAAGGAGGTTTGTTGTATTATTTTCAAGATAGAACTTATTCTGCTGCTGAAGATTTAAGTCTTGCATCCTCTCAATCCACTGCCTCTGTCAACATGTGCCAATGCTACTCCTGTCCATGCACTATCCTTGGGGAGCCTTTGGAGCTTCAAGGTATCTATTCATTTTCTGCACATTTCTGTTTCTAGTATCTATCATTTAATTTCATCTCAGGTAGACCAAATATTTTGTCTTCCAGAAGAAGATTTTAGAAGCTCTTTGTTCGTTGTTTAAGCTGTTTTCTTTTCTAGAAGATGAAAAATTACTCATAGATTTACAATCCCCAGTCTGAATAGATGCTAGGGACATTTCAGGATTCAGGTTTTACTTGTTTCATTGTGTGTTTGCTTTCTTTCCTAGATCTGTACACTTTTTCCTATATTCTAGGTTAGTTCATCACTTTCAAATGATTTCCATACCTCAGTTAGATATACCAGTTGTTAAAGCTGGATCTTACAATAGCAAGCAGAAATGGAGGATCTAGAAAGCTCTGTGTACACAAACAGCTTCTTAAAGTTTTAAGCCATTTTTAAAAGCTGTGTAATTTTCCATTTCCTAATATGTTTGTATTTCCAGAGCAGCAGCTGACAACCTCTTGTAAATACAACTAATGGTTGTGATATATTCAGCTGATCTTTTTTTTTGAGTTTCTTCAATAATGCATTTAATTAGCTTGGGGTTTGGGGGGTTGAGGGGTTTTTTTTCTTTTCCTCTGCTTTGCACCTTCTGGTTGCAATATGCTGTTGATTTTTTTTCACAGCAGAAACCTTTGATACCAACTACTATATTGTGTAACTACTGGGGTATGCCACAGGCTTACTGGTAAGCAGTGCAGTATCTTCTCTTCAGACCTTTTCCTCCTGCAAGGGGGCAGCTGCTGAGAATAACCTTTTTGCCTGTTGTGCTTACATCTGTTAACTTGATTCCTAAAACAATTATAGGCTCTTTCTCTCCCTACCATGAGTCTCTGGAATCAAACTGTTCAGCTCTTCATGACAATAAATCCTCCAACCCTACCTAGCCTCTAATGCTTTTCAATTCTGGCTGGAGACAAGTGACAGAGTAATAATTTATTCATATGTCAGAAAATAATTTGAAAAATGTCAAGAAGAAAAGAAAAATGAGGTAGAAAAGAATTACTTTATGAGACTTTAAGGTGGGGTTTGGGTTGTTTTTTACCTTTCAATGTCCTGAATGTGAAAGAAGTTTAGAGACAAGCTGTAAGAACTGAATAGGAAAAACAAGAAGATGCTTTAAAATAGTCAAGGAGAACAGAAAATACTGTCAAGCACTTCTAATTATCCTTATCTTACCTTTTGGCTAGTAAGATTGAGAAGAGCATACTCAACACTTTAGAATAGGACATTTCTTCTAGAAGAACATTTGGAATCAAGCTTGAAAGACTTCTGGGAGCTCAACTCCTTCTCTGGCCTATTACTTTTTCTCAAGATTCCTTTTTGTCAACATTTATTATCTTTTTTTCTTTATAAAGAAAGACAAATTGAAAATCTTTAGGAAGGAAGAAGCAGTGTTTAGAATCTCTCCTCTGTTGTGATTTGTGATTTCAGGATCTGAAACGTAGGAATCTTGAAACCACAATACAAATTATGCTGACTGGGGAAATAAATTCAGGAAAAATTTGTTGCAGGTTATCCCGGAACTGTCAAAAAGAACTGAATGTTACAAAATAGGGCCCAATCATCTCATATCTCAAGTGAATCTGTAGGAAAGAAAACTGTCTGAAATGCGTAAAGAAACTTGCTACATTGCCACTTCAGTTTCTCAAGGGTTCTGCTTTCCTGGAAGGAGAAGAAATCAGGGCTGTGTAGACAGAGGATCTTTTCTCATGTTTCCTGCAGCTTTACCAAAATCATATTCAGATGAACAGTCTTGAAACATCACATAATCCTATGGTGACAGCATACAGTGGAGCCATTTAGATTTTCTCCATGAAACTGAGTTGTAAATCAGGATTCTTGATGCAACAATGTTGTTATTTTTTGTTCTTAATCAAGCTTAAATAATGTTGGTATGTCTCATGAACTTGCAGGCTCCCTTCAGGGCATTACTCTGGAAAATTGTCTCTCTGTAATCCTATCATTAGTTACATTATTTCAAAGGTGATGGGAGTGGTAATTTTGCTGGCTATTTGAGATTGGAGAGGAAGGAAGGCGCTATACAGAGATACTATTATCCTACAGCAAGTAAAATAGTCTTTCCTTTTACCAGTAGGAGAGGTTGATCCAAGACCTTTCTAATGCTTTGTTGTGACTTTAATTGCTCGAAAAGCTATATTGATTCTTATGTTAATAAAAACACAAGTAAACTAAACACTCAATATAATGTCCATTAATTGTCTTACCGTAACATCCAGAAATGCACCTGGACAAATTCTGTGTAACATATCCAGGACACTTATGTAAAAGCAAAATACTTACTGTAAGTTTCCAGGTGGTGGAGTGATTTAAATCTGTCGTACTTCAGAATGAAATCTCTCAAAAATGTCAGCTGTTTTGTGCTTTACATTTAAAAAATGGTCTCCAGCTTTGGAATCGCACATGGAATCTTCTGTGAGACCTCTTGACATTTCTTGTGTTCTTACAGTCATAGCTATATATTGTTTTAAATGTCTTTTTCTCCTGTCACCAACACAAGTAAAAGAAAAGTTTACTGACTTCAGGGAAATCAGTGAAACTAACTCTGTATGCAGCATTTTTAAAAGCAGAGAAAGAAAGTAAGGGAGAGGATAGGCAACTTCTTAAAATGATCTATGCACATAATATTATGCCTTGAAATTGCTGAGAATCAAAGTAGATTTTGAAAACACAGATAGAAATTTTAAACCATGACTGCCTTTTTTCTTAAACTTGAGTTCTAAGTTACATCATAATTGGGATATTACTGGCCTAGCAAGTTGGGTTTGACTTGCCTGTAACACAGATATTACGTCACTCACAAAGAGCTTGACTTTCAGAGTGAAAATTTTATTTTCAAAAGCTCATTATATTTGAAATGATATTGAAAATTATATTTTCAAGAGCTCAAAGTACCAGAACTTGTTTATCAGTTGGACACTGCCCTAGTTTGTTACTATAAGGTTTTGTAATGCTTTAAGAGTGTTGGGTTCTTCACTAGATGAGAATTTAGGCCAATACATTTATCCATTTGTCCTCCAGTTAATTGATTTATGGCATTCCTCTAGGTAAGCAACTAATTGCTTACTGCAGTGTGGCACTTCAGTAATGGATTCACTGTGGATGTCGAGTTTATAGTAATTAGTAGTATTTTACATTTGTTCATTCTTTTTGGCTCAGTGATTTTAAACCAGTGGTTGAAAATTGGGGCGGCACACTGAACATCACAAGGTATGTGATGACAGACAGGCAGGGTAGAAATAGTCAGGACCCAGCATATATGAAAGTGATTTGATTATTTGCAACATTTTACACTTCTGTCATTATATTTCCTGTGCTACTGTGGCCCATGTTCCCAGTTTTAGCACGATGCTAGAGGAAACCATGTATTTTTGGCTAAAAAGTGCACAGATTGTTCAGGGTCATTCTTCTCAGGACGTTGTGCAGAGGACTTTGTTGTCATGTCATGCCAGGGTACTTTACCACTTTCCCCACTATTTTGCAATATGATAGACTGCAGCAAAAAACTATAACTTCTGTTTCACTTCAGGAAGAACAATTTAGGAGTTGGGGTAATTTGATGGATAGTATATACTAAGAAAAATATCAGAAACCAGGAAAGACCACGTAATCCATTGAGGCTCATTTCATTCCAAATACACCTTCCCTGGGTTATCATCCAATTGTTACGAGAAAGAGTAATGTTATCCATTTTTTATAATTTCACTTCTGGGTATTAGGGAGATAAATACCTAAATGTTGGAGAACTAACTTTCTTTCAGAGCACTATTTCAGGGGGAAGATACTTAAATGCAAATATGTGGGATCACAAGAAAAGAAATTGACCCTAAATGAAAAATATCTTGATAGTGGTATGAATATATGTGTATAGACACTGTTTCTTGAAGTTCCCCAGAGACAAGCTTCCAATCCTGAGGCTTTCAGAAAGTAACCTTTCCTTTGATTTATTGTTTCAGGACCAATGCAGGAGACAATATATGACTTTTGGAGGATGGTATGGCATGAAAACACAGCCAGCATCATCATGGTTACTAATCTCGTAGAAGTGGGAAGGGTAAGTGATTTTTATACTTATAGAGATTAAAGACTTCCAAGGTGTTTGCTTTTGGAAATTAAATAGCAGATCAACAATATATACTGAGTATAGCACATAAAATATTTATGACTGCCTCTGCTAAGAGGTTCATTATCAATTATTTTTAAACATGCCTTGAATGTTTGGCTTTGATAACATCAGCACAATGCAAAAAGTAACTGATAAAGCTTCATTCTGTACAGCACAGCCCCCAAAGACAGCCAAAGAGGGAAAGTGCCATATCTTTGTATATATGTTAGTCATAGCATTTCTATTAAGGGAAACCAGGGAATTGTTACAGGACAGTGTACATGATCATCTTTTGGAGTTTCTTTTTTGGAGTGAATCTGGAATAAATTTCTGAAAAAAATTGGTTAAACTATAAAATTGCACCTTCCTCATGGTATGTTAGTCTAAATAACCTTTTTGTTTGCTTTTTCCTTCCTGTAAGCCTTCTGGCCTAAAACAGAAAAAAAAAAAAGCTTCACCCTTTTGTACACTGAATTTGTTGACTAGGAGGTCTTCTTCAGGAGCTGAGTAGTAAAGGAAAGCTTCAGTTATCTGATTGATACTTTTCTTTCTTTGCTTGGTAACTTCTCAAGTCATTGTGGCTAATTTTGCTTTCAGCAAGTATTGAATGGAACCATTTTCTTTCTTTGTCACAGCAGTCAATAACTGAGTCTTTTAATTTACAGCTTTGTGTATGCACTGGTGTCTTAGATCTCATCTGGAATGTTTTTCAGGAAAATTCCTTTGGGCTCTGGGCATCTAGCTCCCAGCTGAAATGAAAAAAATACTGCTTTTATTGTAACTGCTGCAACTATTGTAAATCAAAGTGTTGAAATAAGAAGTCAAGCGCATGTATCTTGGTGTGAGCCATATGATTCTGAGATGTGTTTTTAATTTTATGCTGGTGGAGTGGCTGGTATCCCTCTGCCCTGTGACATTTACATCAGGAGAGAGATCACTGTTTATGTGATGTGAGTCAGAGTATCAGATCTTGTCTCCTTTCTAACAAGTTCGCTTTTACAGTGTCAGTTTATTCTTCTTTATGTCTGTGGTCAATTGTTAATATAAATCCTAACATTTAGATATCTGTGTGCCCAAGCATGCCAACAGATCAGATGCCAGTGTTATTCTTAAAAAGGTAGGATTTGTGACTGCAATTAACACTTGCGACAGGAACATATGTACAACTAATTGCAGAGACAAGGAAAGACCGTGGAGGCCGCTTTAAAAATCCAGTCCCCTGAGTGAAGAGGAGGGTGGAAATAGTTGGGTGGTCACACACCAATCCAAAATGGATGTATTTGTAAGAATAGGAAACTCTTCAGGAATCTGCTTCCTTAAAGCTTTATACAAATTCATAAGTACCCAAGCACACAACTTAAAAAAGGGATGTTTTCAGCGGATGGTTAAACGAGGCTTAGAACAAAAATAGCGTACTACATGAAGCCACTTACTGTTTTCCTAAAGTCAGTATTTGACAGTATCAGTTAGAGTGAGCTGTCAGGTATCACCCAGGGGAGACAGCAGTCTCGGTGCCAGTGGTGCAGCCGCAGCTCATGGCAATCTCTGCTTGCACAGCACATCCCCCCAGCAGCCAGCAGCGGTTTGTGCCACAGTGCAGGTTTCCTCAGGGTGCAGGAGTCCCAGCGGGACACAGACCTGCAGCTTCATTGTTTCTGACAGTGGTAGAAACAACTATGTTCTCACTCCGTCTGGAGGCCAACATAGCTGTGGTACCAGAGGAGAAATTAAAATGAGCTTTTAATGGAAGTGAGACTGAATGAGCCACAGAGCAAGGCAGTCACTCCTCTGTTGGTGCTTCTGTCCCACTCTCAGAGCTGGAACCATCAGCGCCGAGGAGGCGTATTGCAAACACACCATCTGGCCCACAACCCCTAACGCAAGCTCTGTGCCACCTTGATTAGTAATGATTTTAATGGGCCTTTTGGTAGCACTCCTGCAGGGCAAACCTTGTAACCTTCCTGACCTTGAGCTTTTCTATTTCAACTGCTATTGCTAGTATAACATTTGCAGGATTTTATCTTTGGTTGTTTTTTTTTTTTTTAACTCTCTTGCCCACCGTATGTCAAGGAGCCAGGAAAATTCCTTTACATTTTCAGAAAAGAGGAATATCTATTTAACATGTTTGCCACACAACGTATGTCCTTCATGAATTAATCATTGAGGGGGCGTATGTGTATTTGTTTACTAGGACTGGCTGGATAGTCATTAAATCAGTGCTAGGAACTTGCTTTTTGCCCTGGAGCATTATGCATCAGGACTGTTTTAATTGCGGACAGAGGAAGCAGCACGAGGCTGTCCCTAATGCAAGCACCTGCTGCAAATGACTCAGTCCCTGCATTACCCTCCAGCAGGGTCTGGGTACATCTGCCAATATCTGTCATTATCTGAGGCATACTTGTCAAAACCATGCATCCCTTTAAGCTCTCGTGTGTTCCAGCAAGGGACCCTTGTCAGTGTTCCTGGCACCTGCAGACTGCTGTGCACCTGGTATTTAAATGGCACAGAAATGTGTTTTGATTGTTTTCTCTCTTTAATGAACCCACCTGAGGGACATTTAGCTCTTTATCTAGTAGCCTGTTACCCATCACTCACATTTGCACTGTTTGTGCAGAAATTCAGAACTCACTTGTGCTGTTATACTAATCAATCTGCCAAAAGTCTTATCACAAAATCTGCAGGGCTCCCTAAGGAGACTTTTGTACTGGTAATTTAAGCTAATGATTTCTAAACATATTTAGTCAGTTTTATGAAGACCTCATTAGAATGTGACTGTTTATTGAAAATCTAAATGAGGTCCCACAGTCATTTAGAAAAATCATTGCTGAGTTGCATGAACAGTTCTTTGATAACAAATGGTGAATTGATTTTTACTTACCATTGGCCTAGGTTGACCTAAGAACTTTTACAAAATACTAAGCAAATAAGCTCCCTTGATGCACAGGGATAAAAAGTCTCTGTCCTCCTCGTGCTGGGGTAAACAACTTTCCACTCAGAATGAAATTTGCAAAAAGGGGGTGACAAGTAATTAAAGATACAATACATATAAAGCTTAGTGCAAGAATCAGAATTTTCCAAAGTATGGACTAAAGAGTAAAAAGCAAAACCAGGATTCATAGAAATATACTATTGTGATAATGGGCAATTTCAAAATAGTGTATTTTGGATTATATTTATTTTGGATTATATTAATGCAAGAGATCTCCATGTTCATATTTATAAATGACAGAGCAACTGAAGATAGTAGTTTAATTTCAGACAACATCTTTTCCTGAGAGGATTAGCATAACAGAGTGCAATGTTCTAGAAGAAACCACACTTTTTATCACACCAGTGGAGGGGTGATCAGAAAACAGGAACAAGAAATTTCTTGCTCACTCCAAGAGACTGCTGTTATAGCTAGATCCTCCAGCTGAAAGCGATGGAAACAGAATTGAGGTCTTTATGTACTGGCCAAAGTCTCAGGCTGCTTCTTGAAATATTTCGGTGTTTGCACACATTGAAAATTTCTTTCCTCCTTAAAAATGTATACCAGGAAGATTGAGAGTATATTTAGTTGTGCCATCCAGCTGTCACCTCCATCTTTGCTCTTGTTGGGCTGGTACTGATCCTTAGCCAGCAGAATCAACTTGTCATGTCACATCATTTGTCATTAGATTCTGTCAGTAGTCACTTCCTCTCCCACTCCTTGTTTTTGCTTGAGGCAGGAGGAATTTAGTAGTATCTGATTAATAAATGGTAAAATGCACTGATAAAATTCAGTGGACATGGTTGATATATAAATGCACTGCTAGGATACATGATTGTCTATTGTGCTTTTAATATAACAAAGTATTTACAAAAAAAAACCAGGAGATATAATTATAAAAAATAAAACCTGATGCCACGAGCATAATAATTACAGTAATTAGAGTTCCGCAATTATTATCGAGAATTAGAAAACAGCCAGTGCTAATAGTGCTAATGAGCACACAAAAGACCCTTTGTTTGAAAGGAGGCAAGTTTGACTATGGCAGAATAGCTGTGACACAACAGGAGAACGCAGGCCAGCCACACAGTGGTAAATAGCCCCTACTCCTGCACGCGCACCTTAGTGCTGCTAAAGCTGCCTCTCACTGCCATCTTGTCTCCCAAGAGAGATGCTCTTCCGATTGCCATCTCACGCTCCTCCTGGGTGACTTCTCCCTGCCAGGGGCCGGCGCGGCTGCTCAGTGCAAGACGTGCTTGGGCCACTGCGGCATGGGGAAGGGAGGGTGGCAGAAGAGCAACCGGAAGCACGAGAGGCATCCTTCTGCGCTGGCGTTCACTGAACAGCCAGAGCAAAGCTGCACGTGTGCAGGGAAAAACGAAAGAAGGCATGAAGTTGGTGGCTTAGCTTTTCCTGTGCTGGTTTTACTGGACCTGCGGTTGATATGTTACATACATGGTGCTGTCATCTGCTTTGCCCCAAACATACTGATGGCTTTGATCTTTCAGGCTTAGAAAAGCATGGGGATCTACATGACAGTGGGAAGATCTGTACAGAGGTAAAGCGTAGCAGCTGACAGAAAGGAAACCTCTCCTCACAGTTGACTACCTAAAAAAGTCCTCTGTCATAAGACAAAACCCATCAGAAAAGAGTTGTTCTTCTGAGAGAGGAATCTGTGCAGGGCGAGCCCAAGCAGTCGCAGGTACAAGCACTTGGGCCTTGGGTGCTCCACATGTGCCGCCTTGGTTAGCGTTCCAGGGACATTTATAAAGCAGATAGAAATCTGTTTCCTTAAAAAGCAAAACCCAGAACTCTTCCTGTTGAACCAGATCTTCTTCAGACCCACCTGCTGATCTGTTATAGAGAGGCATTAGACATCCAAGAAAAACTGCCAAATAAAGCCCAATCCAAAGACTTCATATTGAAAATGTATTAAAAGAACCAGATGAAAACTTCACAGGAAATTCCAGCGGCATAACAACTACCTCTATATGAAATTTCCAATGGACTTACCACCTATTTTTAGAATAAAGCAGATTTTTTTTGATGAAAACCTATTATGAAGCTCACATTTTACAAGTTTTGAGAATCTTCTGTGCAGAAAGACCCCTCTAATAAATGAAGGTAAATTCAGGTTGTATTTAAGATTCAGTTCACCCATTACAGAGATATTGCAGAGGTGAAACAGAACAACTCTTTAACAAGTCTCACAAACAGCACATTTGTATTTAGTATAAATGGAAGAACACTCTATCTAACTGAAACTGCCTCCAAATGTAATGAGCCAAATTACCTACATTGGAATTAGTTCAGGATATTGGCATTAGTGCTCCTTAGGAGATATGCCAAAGAGTTTGTAAGCACACTGGTGACAAGGATTTTATTTTAACTTTTCCTCTGAAAGAAAGAAACAACATTTTAGAGACAAGAGAGAAAAAACTTGCTGCATTAAACCTTTCTCTACCTCTCGGTAATTCTAATCTGGGCTTCTGAAACCTATAAATAGTGTCCTTCCCCATCTAGAGAGAATTTTATTCTTAATTGCATTTACACAGCAAGCCTTGGAACTATGCTTATGTTACGTACATGGTATGTGATGTTCTGTTGTTTTGTTTTACTTTTGGTTTCAGTATAATTCGGGTATGTCTTGTTCGTTACAGTATTTTTACAGAGTATCAACAACAAAAAAAGAAAAAATTCAGTAATGTAGAACTATCATTAATCTTGCAAGTCAGTGAACGATGGCATTCTTTTAGTAGTCAAAACAGATTTTAGCTTTCTAAACTTCTAACCAGAAATAACAAGTTGGCCTTATTCCATTATGTGTAGCAAGGGAGGAATCCTTAGGGGAAAAAATTGGCTGTTGTTCTTCAGGAAAGAGAAGGAAGGATTCTTTGTAATCATTTAATAGAGATGTCTACGGATTAGCAATATTCACACCATTGAACAGGACATCAACCTGCATGCCCTTAGCACTGTCCTGTGTAACTCAAAGCAGATGCGCTTTCATCTCTCAGTGTTTTGTTGCATTCTCTTACTTCCAGTAAATATGATGTTTCAGAGAACATTAATCAATTGAGATGAATATCTTAATACTCACTAAGCCAGTTGAGATAATTCACTTTGAGGAGTAAATAAGAGAGGTTTAAGGATACACAAATACCTGGATACCCATGTTGGGCTGGCTGCTACAATGCTGCCAAGATGCTGAATGCAAGTGAAAGCACAGTTTGCAAAGACAGCCTCAAGTTCCTCTTGGAAATGCCTAGACTGATGAAATGGCTTCACCGCTGCAGGTCTGCTCTCCTCAGCAGTCTAGGGTACTTAATCTCTGCGTCCCTCTGTGAAGGAAGAAGGATCCTGGAGGCACTGGTACAGTAGGGCAACGTGTAGAGCTCTCTAGCCCAGCATCAGCTGAGCGGGTTTTGGTGCCATAATTTGGCTAGCTGACCCGGCAGTGCTCTGGAGCTGAGCTGATGGCAGGATTTTGCTCTTGGAACAAAAGCAAGTTTCCATGTGCCTGCTGTTCTACTCTGTGCAGGCGCATCAGTCCCGTCAGAGCTCAGGATCTGAGCAATATGCCCATGATTTCACGGTCATGCAAGGGATTAAGGCAGCCTTTGAGAAGCTTCAGCTAATCCCATAGCCATCATACCAGTCACCTTCTTGGCATGGGACCACCCTTCTCAATGACAGTGCTCTGTGCTCAGCCTTCCCTCCCCACCAGGACTTTACTAAAGTGAACTGATTTACAGTCTTTTTGAATAACCAGTGCCCAAACATAAGTAATAAAATAGAGGCAATCCAAATTCTTCTGTTGTACTCACAATGGAGGCAGGAACACTACGACAGCTTTAGCTTGGGTCACCTAAAGCAATCCTCCTATAATTTCATTTTATGGCCAAAATATGCCTGCAGAGGCCACATCATGGATTTGGCCTATCAGCTTAATTTTATCAGTTGGTGGTATGACAGCAGTATATGTGATTCTTCAAAGGGATCACACTGATTCCCTCGAGTGAAAAGCAGATAGCATATTGCTACTACCAGACATGTCCAGAAAACCAACTGTTCTGGGCAGAAGTTGAATCAGAGGGCAGCCTAGGCTTGCACTTCTGGATTGACCTTGCTACTTCAAGGGAACATAGGGCAGCAGGAGATGGAGCAGATATCAGCTCTGAGTCATCACTGGAAGAAATTAGACTAAGCTAATAAAATTCACAGAGATCTCTCCCAGTATGGGAGCAGTGAACAACAGAAAGACTGCTGGTTGCCTTTATACATATCCATTCATCTGATGGTGCCAAACAGTATCTTATATGTTGTATTTCTCAATATTCTTCTGTGCCCCTTTTAGAAAAGTGTAAAATGAGGTATAGATCAATTAACTGACTTGTTCAAAGGCAAAGAAAGAGAGAGTAACTTGTGAAAAAGGAAGATTGGATTTTATCTTCTGTCAAAGACTGCTTTAATAACTAATGCAATGTTCTTAATCACAATATATTTTTTGTTTCGGAAGTATTTAAATAAAAGTACTTTCAATTATTGGATGTTCTTTTACTGCAAGTCAGTCACATAAAAGTATATATTGTTATCCTAGTTATAGCTCTAAAACCTGTAAAAAGTTTTCGCTGGTGAGCTTAGTTGGCTTTTTCATTTTATGTCCTAGAGATTTCACTTCAAAATTAATGTCTGTCTTATCATCCTTACTTAGTTCAGAGTTAATTTTAAATTAGGATATATAATACTGTTCTTCACTAATGACAATCCATGCAGTGCATAGCCAGTTATATCACCTTCTACTAAGAATATTTCAGAATCAAAGCAAATTGGACACTCTGAATAATCAGTGTTATTTAAACTGTTCTGTAGGAACTATAAAGTATATTTCACAGCCAGCTCACATATTAATTCTGTAATATTCCTCCTATTTCAAACCTCTAAGGAAGTGAATTACTGTCCTGGCTTTCATACCACCTTTAGCTGGATGTGTCACGTTGCCAAATGGCTAAATACACTGCCTCAGAAGTCACAATTTGTGTTCATTGTCTACCTACTTCCGCATTGTTTGTTGTATCTAGAAATAGCAAGTACAACTTTTCACCTTTATTGCTAGTTCTTAGTTTCTCACATTAGACTATTTTGCTGTGGGGTTTTTTTTTTGAGCGTGGGGGAGAAGTAGATAACCATCTTCTCCAAATCTCTAAAATTATTAGTAAAATAAGCGTGTATGGAACAATTGGGCAGTGTACCTTGGAATGAATAGATTAAACCAGAGCATTTTCATTATGTCTCTGGCAATCACCCTTTTATCTCATCATGTGATGAACATCTGTATTTTTTGGCAATATGTTAGGATGTAAATGTGGGGTGTATCTGAACAAATTCTCAATTATAGTTCTGCTTAGATGAGATTTCAAAATTATGTTTTCTATTTTGTGGCTGATATTTACAGTTATGATGGCAACTGTGTGAAAAAACAATTCTAATGCATTTAATATTCAGTTCTAGATTCCTGTATCTTTTATTTAGCTAAACCTTCTGTTTGTAGTTTTTTTGTAAAATACATGCCAAATGTTTGTACAAAGGGAAAGAGATTCATCAAGACACAGTAGCTAAAGCTATGCTAAAAATAAAAACTGGACAAACATATGTTGCCAGCAGTTTTTCTCATGTTAGATGAGTAAAACCATATTCGTTGCAACTGTCTTTTCTTATACAAATAAAGGCCCTGATCCAATCAACATTTGTAATTGTGATTTCCATTTACACTGTCTAATTTACTTCCCTCTTTAAGACCCCTCTGTATTTATTTGAGAGGTCCTGGAGAAGATAAGAAATGGGTCTTTAGGCATTTATTTAACTTTCGGCTCATCAAAAGTCCGTAGAGTTCCCGTGCATAAAGCCCAGCACGTGCAGCAGCATTGCAGGACAGGAGCCAAAAGTAGGGGGGGAAAAAACTGACTTAAAAAAAAAAAAAGTTTAATTTTTTTCTCCCAGTGAGTGAATCGCTTAGTGTTGGTCTGTGGCTCTGACTGCAGCTCTGGCACCGTTCCCACAGCTGTTACAGCCCCTATTCCAGTAGGGAGAGTTTTCAGGAAACTGTCTTGTCATGGATCCTTGTGCTCAGCTCCAGCCTGCTCCGTGCCCAAAAGCCCTTGTGCAAGGGAATGAGAAAGCCCCTGAGGGCCCAAGCTGTGTGAGGCACCAAGGGCTGCAGCTTCACCGCCGCATCCCCCCATGCTTCCTGACTTATTCCACTGGATCATCTTAAATAAGGTTTAAAAAAAGAGGGCATGCAAATCTGGCAGTTGAGGCAAAAGAAGGTGGGGACTGTGCTCTTCTAAATCGGTCTTTCTAAGCGTCCCTAGTTTTTAGCTGTAATCCAGACTGTCTAGACTTACCAAGATAGAAACAGGCATGTTTTCCTTCAAAGCTGAGCAATTTAATTCAGCCAGTTTTTTTTCTTCCCTTCCCCCCAGTTGTTTATTTTACTAAACTGGAGCTGTTTTGAGGATGGCAGGCACCCATCAGCAAGAAACAAGGCTAAAGTTAGCTACAAAAGCTGTGCTGATCACTAGTCGGACTGCGACGAGGAGCACTGCTGCAGCTGCTTCCTTCGCCATACGTGTGCTGGCCCTGTTCATGTGGCTCAGAGTCCACCTATGGAAAGGATAAGGGAACAGGCAGGAAGAGGAAATTGGCTCCAGAGACGAGGTTGTCAGTCGGCTGCTCCGGCAGTATGAATTGCCTTATTCTGCATGGAGAGGCAAAACCTCATCTTAGTCATAGGTAGGAAAAAAACATTTCAGAGAGTTCCCAGCAGTGACTGTAAAGGGTGAGTTTGCTGGCAGGAGTGATTTGAGCAATGTGAATAGTCTGGATTATTTTAACAATACAGACAAAACAATGAGCCTTCAATGTGTTTCGTGTGGCCCCTATCACAGGGTTTTTTGGAAATACATCCAAACAAGATGAAATCTAAATAAATATCAAGCAGATGCTACAATAGATAATACCAGCAACTACCAAACTGCTTGCAGTTCTTTTTAATGCTTTTTAAATGGTTGTTCATTGCTTGTAGCCAACAGGTAGGCATGGGAGATGACTACAGGCTTGCTAGAGGTCCTGAGGTTTAGGCACCCTTGGGACGGTTCCCCTGTAAGCTGGAGAGGGGCCCCAGGGCTTATGGTAATTCTGGGAACCATCTCGTCCCTACTGATGGCCTGTCAGCCCCCTGCTGGTGCAGCAGTGGGGGGAAGCAGTTTTGCCAAACTTGGCGCCTGATCCTGGAGCGCCAAGGGCTGGGAGTGCTGTGGGATGTCCCCACTGCGGGGCTCTCCCTGTGGAAGGGGCTGTGTGACCTGTTGTTTGCCAATAGTCCTGAAACTGTGTTTAACACCAGATGAAATGTTAAGGAAAACATAAGGCTTCTCAGCCAATACTAATGCAGTTACTAGGTCTAAAGACAGGCATAGAGAAATAAATAAAAACCTGCTTAGAGCTATGTGAACTTCAGATCTGCTCAAGGAGCTTTTTATCAGCTGTGTAAGCAGGAATAAGCTGTTAGGATGCTTGTATAATTTTGTGGCTGGGAGCCAGTCCTTAAGATCAGGGTACTCTTTTTGCTGAAGAGGATCCTGATATGGGGCTGTGTTTTTCCAAACCTTCACTCAGTCCTCAGTTCAGATTTAAATTTTATCCTGCTAAAGAGTTTCCTTTGGTTCATAATTTTATGAGGTTGTCACTACTGAACTGTTGGCCATGCCCTGACAAACTCTTCACTTCATCAGCCAACGTTACCTCTTTGGTGTTGCAAGAG
The DNA here is from genome assembly GCF_036417845.1 of Apteryx mantelli. NCBI lineage: Eukaryota > Metazoa > Chordata > Aves > Apterygiformes > Apterygidae > Apteryx > Apteryx mantelli. The sequence continues at coordinate 55,996,687 of NC_089979.1, forward strand.
CTATCTTCTGCCCGGACAGAGGTTGTTAGTGATCATCAGCTACTTCACTAGAAACAACTTCTGAGGAAGACATTTTCTTCTGCCTGACAGGACAAGGTTCAACTCTCTGCATAATCCTGTATATATTAAACTTGGAGTCTGTATAAATAAACCTGTTGAAGCATGCTTTACAATTTTCATTGTGTGCTTATATACATGTGCTTCATTTTCACCTCTTACTGAAGACTAGACATAATAGTAAAACAAATATTTTGGCATGATAATGGGTTTGAGAAGTATTATTACAGTTTTGAAGTTTAATATATTTTTAATTTTGTATCAGTTTTCCATTCAAAATTTGAAGTGTTTTTTTTATGCAACCCATTTAAGTGTATATTTAAATAAACCAGTCCACTTACATGTATTAAACTATCAGTTTTTAGTTTTCCCTTCAGTGAGAGAAAGGGAGAAAGAGAGAAAACATTTCATATAGCAGATGTATAACAGATGCTACTCCTAGCACGTACTGCACTACTGGACGATGGCCAGTTGCAGTGCTGATAGCATAGCTGTTACCGTAATAGAGCAGAATAAAATGTGGCTATGTAATTAATGTGTTAGCTTCCCCACCCACCACCTTGTCCACACAGACAGGAAGGAGGTGAAAAGTCTTATGTATGTCTAGTTACCTGCATGCTAATATACAATCTCCTCAGCCACCCACTTTGAAAAACAGCAGAATAATACTGCATGCCTTTCTGAAGCATGCATTAAATATTGTGAAGTCAGTCCATCCCATGTAGACCGCACTCAGAAAATCTGAAATAGAGTTTACAGAACCCACCTTCTTTCTGTCTCCATATCCAAGATAAATTTGCCAAGAAAGCACAGCTCCAGAAGCCTACAGAAATTAATAAGAGGAGGAGGGGAAGTCATCTCACCTAGCCTTAGCCACCTACAAGGCAAACATCTAGGCTACTACAGTCCCCTAGACTCACTTCGTGGCTAACAGAGCTAAAGGCAGCTCTAGAGGGTGTTCATCCTACCCGTCTTAGTTTGAGTTGAGTGAGATGAATCCCATGTTTGGGGTCGTCTAGGAGAACAGTATTAAAGTCCAGAAGTAAAACTCATCTCTTGACTTCAAGCGTTGGGTTTTGTCATTTGACCTCTCAATAGGTTCTTTGAAAAGTTAATCTGAAAAAACAGATATTTTTCTAATACTAGAGAAGATCCTTCCTGCTTGAAAAACACATTTTCATTTTAGAAGGTAGGAAGATATTTTTAAAACAAATCAATGAGTAGCAATTGGGGGGAAAAGCTTCACTTGGTAGTTTCTCCCACTGGATACACCCTGAGCTGGAAAGCACAGGAAATGAACAGTTACTGTAACTGGCTTATGCACAATATAAATATCCCTTGTGCTAGGTACAAATTTGCCTTTCTTTGCTAAATGCAACACAAATACCACCTGTAACTCAGAAAGCTGCCTTTAAAAGAAAAATAAAAAAAAAAGCTAATATCCTTTAAACATAAACCATTTGCACATGTAGAAAGTATGATTGTTTTGTGCATGATAGAATTTTTAAACATAAATCACTGCAAAAAAATAAAGGAGGTATTCAGCATGAATCTTCTAAAATAAATGAACCTTAATTTCTTTTGTATTTTTAAAAGGTCAAATGCTGCAAATACTGGCCAGATGACACAGAGATATATAAAGACATCAAAGTTACCCTAATAGAAACAGAGCTCCTGGCTGAATATGTGATTCGAACATTTGCAGTAGAAAAGGTAAGTTTCAAAATTCAGTTTTCTACATATAATGATATCTGCCTAGGTAACATACAAATTCAACATGGAAAAGTTAAATTTGTTGACTGACAGCCTGCTTTTTGTAGCTATTTTTTTGGTTATCACCTGGCGCCCTCTTATGGTAGACTGCATTTTTCTTTAAACGCATTTACTTTTCTGCCCTTTTCCATCACCATTGGCTCCTGCTTGAGTTAGAAGTGATACTCCTTGCCTAGGAGGAATCGAAGCCTCTCTCCCAGCAATCACTTGAAAACCACATTCATGCTGTTTTCCCATCTTACGTTCACTACAGTCATTTTGTGTCTGTACCAGAAGCTGCATGCACTATTATTCAGAAGTCCATCATTGTGAATACTGTAATCTGCTGGTCCAGTGTATTCCTGGTCTGCAATGAAACATTTGTGTAACAAACTTATCTTTCTTTTCAAGACAGTTTCACTTTTAGTAGGGAGTCCTTCTTTATATAGGGAGTTCCAATCTGCATATTGTATTGCTGTTTATTAGAAAAATGCCATTTATTTTTTTGATGTTTACTAGATTGAATAGCTTTCTCAAACAGCTTATAATATATGAACAACATACAAATAACAAATAAGGTACTTACTGAAAGTGAAAACAAGGAGGGTGGGTTAATGTCAGGCATCTTGTGTTAATTCAGGGGTTTTATTCAGAATTCTTGCTAAAGGACAGAATTGTGTTAATTGTATGTATCAAGACTTATCTGAGTTGCAAAACAATGGGAAAGGGCCTCTTTGGAATACCAGAGATTCCCAAATGTGCATTGAAGTAATGTTCACTCAGTATCTTCCATGAGTAGACCTTCGACTAACTATCTCAGAAAACAGCCTTTGATTTAGTAGCAGTACCTGTCATATACTGGTTCTTTCTAATAATAAGTAGTATTCAGTTGTGGTCTTGAAGAACATAATCTTTTGCATCAAAGACTCTTGAACCCAAGTAAATGAAAACCCAAGTAGATGAAACTTCCAAAGAGGTCTCTGTGTACTTACATCAACAATAACAAACAATTAGTCTTTTCTCCTGTTTTATTCTTCAATCTAGTAGTTAAATATGCATGAATAAGGTAACCTGAGTGTAATGATAATAAAATTATAGTTTGAATGAACTGAAATATTGTATCTTGTATACCACTATATATATATTGTACTTCAAATTCATTCAAGCCTGTTGTTTCCTTCCATTTAGATATTTTTAATAAACAGATGAGAAAGGATGGCTACACTTTGAAGTAGATGCGACACTGGTTGATTTCTATTCTGCAGATTTTAAGCCCATGCTTTGATGTTAGCTTTCCACTTCTTAACTGGGAATGGAAAAAAGACCTAGAGGATTTTACAGTTACTCATAACCAAACTGTCTTGAATAAGTACATTAAAACAGATAGAGATAAAAGGCGCTAAACATTTATTGCTTTAAAAAAAATCTCCATCTGAAAAGATTTCCTTTAGACACTGCTTTTTTAATAGTTGGTAGTTTTCCAGTAAGCCTCTGAAAGCAGTGTCAGCGTAGTTTGAGTAAAGTACATTTGTTTTTACCCCATTTACCTTATTTTTTAGCTGTTCTGGTAGTATTGAAAGGTCAAGTCTTTACAGCTCTTACACTATAATTTTCTCAAGTTTAGATTTCTGATCTGTTGGGACTGGTACTGTTTAGCATCTCTATCAACAAGCTGCATTACAAGACAGAACCCACCCTAACCAAGTTTGCAGATAAGTTAAGCGCAGTGTTGAAACACTGAACAATAGAGCCTCAAGTCCAAGGGGCTTGAAAATTCGGCTAGTAATTCAGTAAGCAGAGGTGCAAAGCTCTGCACCTTAGGTGGATTAACCCATGCCTCAGTACAGCCTGGGAACTTCCTGGAGGCCCACCAGCACCCCTGTCAGAAGACCTGGGGGTTACTGTCAACTCCAAATTGAGTGTGAACTAATGGTGTACTCCCACCTTCAATATTATTCCCCTCTGATTGGCACAATTTGTCCAGTTCAGGGCCCCTCATTTCAGGGAAGATGTTGAGAAACTGAAGAAGATTTCTCCAGTCCTAGCAGGTGACTACTGAGATGATTAAGGCTGTAGAACATAGGACTGCAAGGAGAGGTTAGAGAGCTGGCTTTGTTTGGTCCATCAGAGAGGAGGAAGCAGAAGGGTGAGGGGGATCTAATGGCAGCCAACAGCCACTCCAAGGACATTTACAAAGTCAGTGGTGCCAAATTCTTCTCGCTGGTGGTGGATGGGGCCCAAAAGTTGCAGCTTGAGAGGCTTGGACTGGGCATCAGCCCACTCTGAGTGGGAGGTTGGACTGGAGCCCTCCAGAGGTCCCTTCTGACCATCTTTTCTATGACTCAGCCTATTTATAGATGATCATTCACATACCTGCTCTTAAAATAAAATTTAGAAGTTAATTTGTTTGGGGATAAATTCATTGACTTTTTTTTTTAAATGGAGATCTGTTTGGAGATTCTTCCATTTATTCCATCTACCCAATCTGTTTGGAGATTTTTGAGGAGTAGGGAAATAACACTGAGAAAACTGAACTGAAAATTACACTCTGATCCTAGAAAACACTTCGTAGATACTTTTTACTTTGGGCACATAAGCAGTTCCTTTGGAATTACAACACAACAGTTATCTGATAGTAACATACAGCAGCACCATAAGTATTTGTAGGATTAGGGCCTAGATTTTTTAACATCCTAGGAATTGCTAGAAATGTGCACCATTTTTCTGTTTGTTTCAGCTGAAAGAAAAAGTGAAAAATACAGTCTTTCCAAGCTGAACATATGCTTTTATGATTCATGCAGTTGCGTTGCTATTTTGGGTTTAGAAACCAGCAGGGAGGCTACAGACATGAAAATCGTTCTTTTGTAGGTATAATAAGCAAACCCATTATAAAAGTACCCAATATGCAAAATCTTTTCTAAGTAGTGGAGTATAACCAACAATGATAGACAAAAATACAGTTAGCATGATAGACAGCATTTACAAAACTAGTCCCCAGGTTACGTAGGAAGTATTGTGCTCTGTGCAACAGCTGGGCACATTATTTTGGAGGCGCAGTTTACATTTTGTGAATTGCTTGATAATCGAGCCTGTTTACAGCATGAGGGATTTTTGCAGGGCATTCATTTTAGCCCTCTGCTTGTACAGTCACAGCACTACATTTTTGTATGCGATCTTTGTTTCTCGGGGGATCGTACGTGGGCAGGAGTTATGGGCACTACGAAAGTATTTGTGACATGGATGCCCCTCCCACGCACAGCTATTCAGAGTCGGAGGCCTTGCTTACACTAGCAAAAGGATCTATTAACTAACACACTTTAAAATCTCCAGAGTACAGAAACCATATTGTATTTGAATGTGTTTGCTAGTGTCTTGAAATAAAAAATCACTTTGTTCCTGGGCTTCAATATGTTTCAAAATTGTTCTTTAGGATATAAGGTCATCTCAGTAACGAGGGTCTGATCTTCTCAGTCTATACCAGTGTTGCATATCACCTCCACTTTTGCACTTTGACCTGCCTTTTTCCATCATAGTTTCGACAGGAGACGAGCATGGGCAGACTCCCAGTCCAAACAGACCTCCAATCTGAGTTGTCAGAGCACCAGGTCTCCAAGAGAGGCCATAGTTCCCTGCAGCCGTATAGCACCGGCATGGCCAAAATTTCTCAACTGTTGAAAATCTCTGACTCTCTTGACTTGCATACTATCAATAAATTAGGACGTTTATATTACTTCATTATGCAAAGAGAGTTAGACTTTTTATTTGCAAACCAGCTTGAGACAGGAAATACATCTTTAAGAAGAAAAACTGTAAACCACCAGTTATTAATATCATTGACATTTAGTCCAGCCTAGACATGATATGTCATAATAATGCTGTTTGCTTATGAAATATGTATGATGGCCTCTGGTCTGTAGATTTCTAATGAGAATAAAGTACTGGCAGCTACAATTTTAAAGGGGGAGGGGGAAATACAAGCACTAAGAAAATCATATCTAGCATATACCCTTTTAATATCCAGACTGCTCCAAAAAGTCACATGGGAAATTACTTACATGATCAGCTTCTGATTCATACCTGTCTCACCATACCCATGCCCTTGCAGGCTGCAGTAAATCACCTGATGGGAGGGCATGTGGAGGTCTACCAATGCAGCCCATATGGTTGGAGGTGCACAAAGGTTTCCTACTCTTCAGCTGTTTCTTTCGGACCTATGAAAGAGACAACAGATAAGGAATATTATGCTGGAATTCTAGGTCCCTGAATTCAGCAGCAAAACTCCTGTGGAGAGCAGGGGAGAAAAATTTCATCTGTGCTGTCTGTTCATGGCCTTGCTGTTGACCTCTTTTGTGATCATGGCATGTCTCTTAAGGCCAGAATTTTCAAAGCAACCTAGTGCTTAAATATAGAGATGAGTGTCTATCTTGTCACCAAAAGTTTCTAAGCAGCCTAGTGCTAAACCACTCAGTTTCACTATAAGAGTTTGAAACCAGTTAGTACATAGCCTTTGAGCTTGTTCTCTAGCTATTGGAAAGCTCTTCAACAGTCTGTACAGAGGGGTGCATTGGCAGGGTTTCAGCAAGACTCAGGCTTTTAAAGTTACAGTCGTGTGATACCACTCTTCAAATTATTTTCACATTCCAACTTGCTCTTTTTTCAACCCTTGTCGTCTTGACAGAGAGGTGCTCATGAGATCCGAGAAATTCGGCAGTTTCACTTCACTGGCTGGCCAGACCATGGTGTACCATACCATGCAACAGGCCTGCTGGGATTTGTACGGCAGGTCAAATCCAAGAGCCCACCAAATGCTGGCCCTCTGGTTGTCCACTGCAGGTAGGCAGAACGGGAGTCTCTCCGCTGTGTTTTCCACTGAACTTGGAACCTAATTTTGCTCCTGCACTGCAGAATCCCTGCAAGAGGCTGCTGAAGCACTGGAGCTCTACTCACAGTAACTTGCTACCTAGAATATAAACCAGAATGGCCAAACTGAGTCTGAAATCCTGCAAGTGCTTGAATGCAGAGCTTGATTTCAGTAATGATCCCACTGGTCAAGTACCTGCAAGATGAACCCATGCACTTTACATTTTCCAAGGCTCTGCTGAACAGTAACTGTGCTCTTCTCTTATTTTAGCGCTGGTGCTGGCAGAACTGGGTGCTTCATTGTTATTGACATCATGCTCGATATGGCAGAAAGAGAAGGCGTTGTAGACATATACAACTGTGTGAGGGAACTTCGATCTCGGAGAGTTAACATGGTGCAGACTGAGGTACTGTTAATCTACGGGAATATTGCTATACGCTTCGCAAGGAAAGGTATTATTCTAGCCCATAGGACCAGAGCCCCTTTGTGGTAGGCACCATCCACAAAGTATTTCATTGAATTACATGCAGAAAATAACCCACACGGGAACATGAGGAACCGCTGCCCAAACAAGCAGGTAGTTATGTTGCACTTAATGTTTGCAATGGTTTCTGAGAAAAAGGAAACTCATGAGTGTTACCTCTCCAGAGTGGGGATCTGTTCTGGGATGCATCATGTTGAGGCCCAGTTATGTGATAGCACCTACAGAACTGTGCAGAATAAGGAAACTAGAAACATTCTGGGTTTTATTACAGAGAGCTTATTGCACTGCTGTTTGTAACTGTAATTAGTTTGAGTCAATCCTTCTCTGTTCATTTCTATATGTATGGGATAAAGTTCTGTGAACTGTTTACTGTTTGTCTGGGCTTGATTCAGTGTTAGTAAAGTCAGTGAAAATCAGAACGCCAACCTTATTTGTTATTTTTTATTTACCAAAATGCTAATAGTATGTGCTCTCTATCGCAGTAATTATTTTAATTGCTTTACCAGGAACAGTATGTATTCATCCATGATGCCATCCTGGAAGCCTGTCTTTGTGGGGACACATCTGTTCCAGCTTCTCAAGTTAGGTCCGTTTACTATGAAATGAATAAACTAGATCCTCAGACTAACTCCAGCCAGATCAAAGAGGAATTTAGGGTAAGTTGTGGTTAGCCGTACTTAGAAGCTGTACAGTTCAGCTATACTGAAGGCTTCTACTTCAGTGTTTACTTATGATCATGTGAATTTTGGACCAGACCCAGGAGGGAAGAATGGCAAAAAGAGAAAATAACGTGTCACTGATTGCTATTAAGTTATGTTAAATCAAAAAGAGTGCAATGGGATAATAGTAAAATCTTCTTTTTCCTCAAGGGAAATACTACGACAGTTCCTTCTGCTGTCCTTTCCCCAAAAGGCAGGGTACAGTGCAGTTGTCTTTGAGGGTATTTTTCAGATGCATGTGCTTCCAGGTGTTTTGCTTCCAAACCCTAGTGACTGTGATGGGTTTTCATTTCTCTGCATGTTGACTCCCACTGAAACTGTATCCCAAGTTGATCTGTTCTTAAATATTTTTGGATGCTTTCACTCCTGAGTTAATTTTTCTCTTGTGTTGTTTATTCTTTTTGAAAGACTTTAAATATGGTGACTCCAACACTGCGTGTGGAAGACTGCAGCATAGCACTTTTACCACGAAATCATGAAAAGAATCGCTGTATGGATGTTCTGCCTCCTGACAGATGCCTGCCCTTCCTCATAACAATAGATGGGGAGAGCAGTAACTACATTAATGCTGCACTGATGGATGTAAGTCTCCGCCACATCATTAATAATAGAAGGGAATAAGCTGCCCTCCGAACTGAGCAGTGCCAAAAAGTGGAGTCAGCACAAGAGGGCTGAAATCCTTCTAGCTTGTTTTCCAAAAACATGGCACAAAATCTTTAAACTCCCAAGCACATTTAAGATCCCACATATGTTATGTCAGAGCCAAGGTTCCAAAGCCATGCTCAGAGAGCATGTCAGGGACTCTTGATAAATTGAATGTGTCTAGATTTCTCTTCAGTGCTTGAATTTTTAACAGTTTGGCCTAGGAAAAAAAAAAAAAAAAAGAGTTACCTATCAAGACACCAAGGCAGTTAAATGGGATAATAAGGTTTGCAGCAATATTTTAGTTCCCTTTGCTTCTAATTTAATCAGTAATTAACAAAAAAAAAATTGTCTGTCAGTACAAGATCGTACACAAGCCATTACTTCAGTCTCTCTGTTTATTTCTGTTTGAATGAATGGTTCCTCTTCACTTCTGTGTGGAATTTTTTTTAAAGCATCTATGGTAATTCTAATCCTGCTAATAGAATATCAGTAAGAAAACACTTAGACCCTCTTTACAGTCTGCGGATATTTATAGCATATCTTTGACACTTTAGAGCTACAGTAATTATGGTTGTCACGCACACATAAACAACAAGAAAACAGAGGTTAGAAATGAATGAACACATTTTAAATGGCCTTTTTGAAAAGTGAAGCTAGAGTAATAATAGTTTATAGTAGTTTTTGCATTTCTTTCCTTCCAAGTTCCCAAAGCATTTTCTTAATATAATCCTAAGTTCAAAACACTCCTGTAAAAAGGTAAGTGTGTTATCTTTATTTATATGTGTAGAGAAACTGAGAACAAAAGTTTAAGTGACTTCTCTAGGTTCACACAGTAGGTCAATGGTACATTCATATTAGAATGATGCATCCTTGTTCTGCAGTTTACAATTTTGCCATTACGCTGTCTTCTTTCCCACAGAGTTCAGTATGGTTTTGTTCTGTAAATTAAGTACTGCTCAGAAAGGTCAGTGCCTCAGTATTTGCTTTGAAATGCTTGCTTTGCCATGAGTCTTTACTCTTAAAACAAATAGTGAGCTGGGTCCAAAAGCATATCTGGCCAAAAGGCTCCATGGGAGGAGGGGATTTGGGATGCTTTCCATCCAGAGTGTCCCAGCTAGGCTCAGCAATACCTCCTACACTGAAGGGCAGAAGAAGACGTTTGTCCTTTCTCTGTGCTCCCAGTCTCCAGCAGATGCGTTTCACCCTACCCAGTTGCATCTGTCTAGCTGCAGTCAGGTCACCTCATGCAAGCCTTTAAAGCTCACTTCAAGCAAAAAGGCAAGCAAAGTTTTCATATTCAGTACCAGAACAAGGCTGAGGATGATTTCCTCCAAAAAACTGCTAGGGCTTCTAAGCCGGGGAGTAGCAGAGAGCCCCTCCAGCAGCTCAGATGTGTGTGCAACTTGCAGCAGTTCAGGACCAGCAGGATAGGAGGCAGCTGACTGATACAACAGCAGCACTGATACCTGCTGGTTACGGTTTGCTGAAACCAACACAAAGAGCTGGAGTCTTGCGTGTCTTCATCTTTACCCCAAAACACTACATTAGATTCATGTTCTGTGGTCTGTTCAGAGACTCCTTCTGAAGGATGCAAATAACTGGTTAGACTGTAGCCCTGTTGTGGTACAAATACTTCAGCTCAAGGCATGTAGAGGATCCCCTGCCCTCCTTAATGAAAGCAATGACAAACCCTCCCGGCAATTGCCCCACTACAGCCCGTGCTGGCCTTCAACACTCAGGAGGACATACGTGAAAACTCTGGTATGAGATCCACAGTTCACCCATTCCACCAAAGAGCTCCGTCAATGACATACTCTGGTATTAAAAAAAAGAGAAAGAGCACTGAAATTTGTCTCCTGGGTATCCTCATTGCTGTCAGATAGACCAGAATTTGAGCAACATTTCTGAAAAATAACTAGGTATTTCCTTACACAGGAGTCATTCAAATTAACAGCTAAGTGCAGACAGACAAGATTCATCTGTCCATTAACAGCTCAAAACAAAACTGTTGCTCAAAATTTTGTAGGAGTTTCATTAGAGGCAAAAACCTCTGATGGCTTTACTCTGTGCCTGTGGCATAAAATAAGTTTCAGAAACACAACCTGCAGAAGTTATATTCTACCCAAATGCAGTTTATTAGCTTGTAAACATACCAGATCTCAGGAAAGAGCTAAAATATTGTATGAATTATATAGAAAATAAGAATAATACTTTTAAATCTAATGTTTGGGGATATTACTGGCATTTTGCTGAATGGATTTTTTTTTCTCTTACCATCTCTTTTTGCTTCTTTGCAGAGCTACAAGCAACCTTCTGCTTTTATAGTTACACAGCATCCCTTGCCAAATACTGTCAAAGATTTCTGGAGACTGGTCCTGGATTATCACTGCACTTCAGTAGTTATGCTGAATGATGTGGATCCAGCACAAGTAAGTCCAGAAAACTCGTCCGATCAACAGAGAAGTGCTAGTGCCTCAGCGTTCCAGCACATGCACTTCAGAACAGCTTTAGGACATAATTAGTTTTATAAAACAACATTAAACACCAACACACTAAAAAAAAAGATTTTTAGCTTGCAGATACGCATGGGAAAGAGGAATAGGTAGGGCCATCAGCAGCTTCTCCACCAAAATGCTAATGCACATACACATACGTGCACCCCCCCCCCCAATTTTTTCTGGTAGGAAAACATGCTTTGGGAAGAACTGATCAAAACCAAATTGTTTTGATTGTAGAATTCTGACTCAAATCTGAAACACAGCAGTAGTAGCCAAAAGTCATAAAAGAAGCCAGCAGCTTTTTATTTGCTTGCCTGAAGCAGGTCAATGACCTTGGTCTGCTTACTAACAGATCGGTGTTCCCAGCAAGAAAATTTGTGTCACATTTGGCACAAAATGATGTTGTTAGCCAGGAGATAGGAACTGAACAAGAATGGAGACTGAGCATCCTTCAGAAGAGGAAACAGGGCAAAGAAACACATGGAGGGATGTAATTACCTTACAAAAGAGTTGTTCATGCTGTACATGTTCTTTAGAAAATTGGAAAACTGTACCTACCTGTTTGGCAATTTAATCACTAGCATTAATCACTAAGCATCCTAGAGCCTAGCTTGCCACTGTGCAATTCCACATTCTTATACTGATATAATTTCCTTTATTCCAATGAATTACACTAGCCCTGTGCTAGAATAACGTGGTGGTAATCTGGACCCCACATATGTAAATATTTGCTCATTACTGATTCTGATAAGAGCACTGGATATTTTTTATAGCAGATTCTATGTCATTTTTTTTCTTGATATGTTCAAAATCTTTTTAGCTTTGTTGAGTACTGTTCGTACGTAGAAAAATATTTCCTTTTATTTCTTTTTAATGTGAAGAATTTGTTTTAAAAACATAGTAATCTTCAGTTTCATCTTTCAAAGGAATGTCTAGAAATTCTACACTCTGTTTTAAAGACTGAATTTCTGAATACCAGCCCTTGACTGTCTATGGGGAGAAAAAGAGAAATGAAAGAGAAAACTTTTATTCATGAATCTAAGATTATTTTCTAAGTGAGTGAGGAAAGACTCAGGGGAGTCAGACTGTTAGGGACTGCTGAACAGAGTTTTTTTAATTTGTCGGCTGTGTTTTGAATGTACAATAATGCTCAGCTATTTCAAGTATTTATTAGCCTCACAGGCTTTTAAAAGCTATTAGGATATGCAGTTAATACACCTGCCTCTGCAGTATGTTAAACCTTTTCCCTCTAATGTGAGTAACAATCTTTTCATTAGGAATAAATCTCAAAACCCTCAGAGCAAACAGAAGTGGAGAGAGGGCAGAGATTATTAAAAACATACATTACATTCAAATTTTTTAATAATTACTGTTATAATTATTTATGTATATATGAAGTGTTTACATTTCTGTATAGATATTACAATTTATGTGGATTGTTATGCTCTATTGGGAAATGAAATTCAACCCTTAACAGTGAGTCTGACTTAAAGAGAGTCGCTAGCATCACATGCATGCAAAATGCTTAGACCTGAATGCTTTTGGATTTCTTTGGAGCTTGAAAATCATGGCTTCCTGAAACAGCTCTGGCAAACAGCTCTGCTTATTATCATCTATGCATTTTTCAAAGGTCTGTTAGAACTGTATCCCTGCGTGTTTGAAAGACCTATACTGAATTGTGCATATGATGAAATGATCTAAGCACTGGCAGGTGCATGTCTCTATTGTATTTTTCTATCTCATACACTATTGTATTTCATAACAAAAATTGGTGTAAGATTTAGACAATACTTAGAAAGTAATCTGCTCAGCAGGCTGAACCATGTGAGTTTTTTTAATAAATGAAAATATATTTTCCTACTTCAAAATTCTGTTTTTAACTTGTTAAAGTGAACTCCTGCAAATCAGAGTCTGTTCTGTTTTTTACTGATGTAGTAAAGGACTGTTTTTATGAAATGTAGTCATCTCTGAGTAGCTTTGTTGAGAAAAAAGTGTTATAAGAAATGCAAAACAACATCTGGGGAAAGTGTGATTTGTCAGCTCAGCTCTGGATTACCAGCAGCAATGCAGCAGAATGAAGACCACAGCTGTTTTACGGAATAAAATAAAGTTCCAAATATGAGATCAATGCTCCTGCAAGCAAACAGAAATTTCCTGGGTTCATAATGAATTTTGGAGAATGTTTGCAAAAGGTACATGCTTGAATTGCTCTAGATATCTCTGGAAATCATTAGGGTTTTTATGGAAAAATGGATAAGCAGAGTTTTCCAGGAAAGGCTTGATTTACTCTTTAATGTATTAACAGAGATGATGATTGGTTCCAGGATTAAGCCATCATGTTTTATGAGACACTAAAGCTGGGCAAAATAATGCTAATATTACTTTGTGATCTCTAGATACCTAGAAGTAATGTTTTCTGAGCACAAAGGAAAGCATAATTACTATTTTCAAGTGACATTCATGAGACGAAATGGAGCAGCTGTTGAAAACGTAAAGGGATGCTGATATTAGCCAATATCATCAGTTACGGGTGGAACAGATGAGAAAGTTAAATGCTGAGTTTTGAGATTTGATGCACCCTGTATAGCATAAAGCACACATTCTGATGTAGCTTGAATTATTATCAACTTCAGGGCAATTGAAGCTACCAAGCCTTAGGTCTTAGGCTTCACGCTGTCTCCTAGATGTGGTAATGTTTGACAGCATTCCCCTGTCCTGTCATACTGTATTGCAGAATTGACATTGAGTGTCAGAAATGTGTTACTCCAAATACCAGAGAATGGCAAATACAGCAGCAAGCATTAGCATGCTCAGTTAAGTGAAAAGGCATTTGTTTAAACTTGTTCCACACAAGTGAAATCACAGGGCTTGAAACTGGTGGAGGATGGTGCACTGTGTATTTTATAAAGGCATGTGTAAGAACTTAAGTAATAAATGTAGCACAAAGAAAAATCTAGAAAAGCATATTGAGACAGCATTTAACTCCACGTGATTAACTGTGCACTCTTTTTGTTTTGGTCTTCTATAGTTGTGTCCTCAGTACTGGCCAGAAAATGGAGTACACCGACATGGTCCTATTCAGGTGGAGTTCGTATCAGCTGATTTAGAAGAAGACATAATCAGCCGGATATTCCGAATTTATAATGCAGCCAGAGTAAGGATATTATTTGTAAAAAAATTTTATCAGCAAATGAGCTGCCTCTACTCAAGTCACACAAAAAGGAAGTTAAACTGTAATAAAACAATTCTCATTTTTCAGCCTGTTTTTTTGAGAGCAACAGTGAAATACTGGGTCATGCCATAATCAATGAGGAAAAGGCCCTGTATGCGTAATTACAGTAAAAAAAATTTTAATGCCACATACATTTGTCAAGCTTGTTAAATGCAAATGAAATAAAGGCACTATTCAGATTGTATGGATAGTCAAGAAATGCTGAAATCAATGCTGTTTTCAGCAGTTTTAAATTAGCCATCTTGTGTGTGTGTATTGTGTTGTGCAAAGAAGGCCAATACTAGGCATGTTTTTCAGTACCAGACCCAAACTTTTAGTGAAGATCCCATCCCACTAATCATTAACACATGTAAGAGGTGTATAAGGACAAGCAGGTTCTCACGCCTGGCTTATATGCCCCCATAAAGTTGGCAGAAGAGTAAACTAGACATCTCTTTCAAGCTGAGTGGAAAAAAGATGCTGCCACAGGTCAGGCATCCCTTCCCGCCAGGCTGGCGAGTGCCTTTGCACTGGTGCGGTATGGCTGACGAACCACAGCCGGGAACACACGGCACTCTTGGGTCAAAAAAGTCAGGAACTGCCCTGAGATCCGAGAACTGTGAGGACAAAGAGAGAAAGGCCCAAAACCACTTCCAAAGAGATACCAAAAATGCTAATTTCTTCACAGAGAAGCAGGTTTTAAGCCTCAAGATATTTCTTTAGTGTTTTGAAGGCCTTGCATTCCCAGTAAATTGGGCAACATAAAACACAGTCTCCAAAAGTGGCAGTGGGAGCTTTAGCAGACTCTGGGGCTGGCTGGGGCTGCGTTGAGAGAAACTGGCCAGGAAATCAAGAGATTCCCAATTTTAGCACAAAACAGACAAAACCCCTTGAAGAATGTATTTAATATTGCATCCACTTTGATTTATTCCTTTATCTTTTTAATCTTACATCCTCTCTATTACCACTTACTCTAGAGGAAAACAAGTAATGTCAACATTCCCTTGTGTTTAAAAAAGTGCTCATTTTAAAAGCGGCACTAAAATGCGCTCACTTTGCATGGAAGTGAAAGTGGCAAATCCTAGACTACAACAGTTTTCATGTGTGTGTTTATTATGCCCTTTTGCCCAAAGGACTGTAATTTTCTGCCACTAGCACTTGTTCTATGCCCCTTTTTTTATTTTAAATCACTATAAAGCAACTGTTCAGTAACATTTCACCAGAGGGGTTCTGACTGCTTCAGTAGCACACAGTAAAATAAAATGTAGTCAGATTTTTATAAGCAAGATAAGTTGGAGGATTTCGTTTGGTTTTTAAAATGTGTCCTGCTTCAAAATATCTTGAGAGATTTTGACCTTTCTTTTAAAAAGAGATAGAAGCAGGCAAACATTCTTCAAAATGCTGAAGCATGTGAAAAAGCAGAGATTATATGATTGAAATTGTATTGCAGCTCTCTCTTTGCTACCAAGCTCCTGCTATGATATTAATTAATTATTTGCTTGACCCTGCAGCTGTACCATTGCTCTATTCCAGTCTATTTGTATTACATTCTGTTTAAAGCCTCTTACTCTAATAACTCTGTTGGAAATTAAAAGTCATAACTCCTCAAGGGCAATTGAAATTACATTAGTAGCTTATCAGCAGCAATCTGCCTGAACAACTTGTTGATGCAAATATCTGAATTATGTACCATTTGAATAACCCATAAAAAATGCTGTTACTTCTTCCTGTTTGTTGCCTGAATCTGTGCAGCCCCAAGACGGCTATCGGATGGTGCAGCAGTTTCAGTTCCTGGGGTGGCCCATGTACAGAGATACTCCGGTTTCAAAACGCTCTTTCTTGAAGCTCATCCGCCAAGTGGAGAAGTGGCAGGAAGAGTATAACGGGGGAGAGGGGCGCACGGTTGTACACTGTTTGTAAGTATTGGAAATGAAAGAACGAAAGTAAGGGAATACTGTTATCATGGAATTTGTGTCAGGTTTTAAAAGTTTTGTGAGGAAGTGAAGAGGTATCCATCTAATTTGGAACTGAATAAATAATACAGCTCATTCAAAAGCTTTGGAAATGCAAGAAATTGTAAAAAAAATTTTAATGTAAATTCATGAGTTTGCCTTTCTATGTTTTGGTAGACCTCTGACAACCTGTGAGGTTTTTGTAAGAAGATGATGGGTACAAATTTATTTTATAAAGATGCCCTGTGACTTGTCAAATGAAAAAGCTCATACTTACACTGAGTGTATCAAAATTGCATACTACCAGAATAATGTACTTTTTATTTCTGTGGTTTAGGATTGTATATCAGCTATAGCCCATTAGAGGAAGAATAAAAGTAGCATTGGAGAGTGTGATTCCTCTTCCAAACATAAATCACAGAAGTAAAAGAGGTGTGATGACCCAGTTGCGATGACCCTTTAATTGACTTATCTTTTTCTGATAATGGTGTATTTTTTTCTCCTCCTGTGACTCGTTTGCTCCCCTGGTGCAGGCCTTTGTTCAGTCTGTCACTGTGCTTCTTTTGGTAGGGCTTAATAACTGTACATGCTGTTTGCCCTCAGCAGTAGCTGAGCTTTTGAGACTGAGCCTTCAGTGCTTGAAGTCATATCCCTCTTCCACTAAACACCTGCTTAAAGATGCTGTCGTGATGGAGAAGGGACATATGCACATTAGCCTGTGCTTTTGTAAATTGGTACCCAGGAGTAGGGTACCCCGTAACTTCCCGAACTTTGGTTTGTAGTTAATATAAGTTAGACCTAAGGAGGAAAATCTATGTGTATTAGTAACTCCCACTGTCACTGACCTTGAACAAGTCATTGCAAATCTTTGCTCTTCAGTTTCCCCATCTGTAGTATGGGGATAATAATACTTTCATCAAAGGAGCATTGTGCGATGTGATTAATTAATGTTTTGAGACCTTCAGCTGAAATTCAAGACCCTTTTGAAGTGCAAATTACTGTTATCTCTGAGGTGGTTGATGATATTAAATAGTTGTACAACATCACACATGCGTCACTTCCAGGCAGTAAAGAAAGAAAAAGCTCTAATATAATCCTTTTAAATGACTTTATTTTAATTAAAATTCTCAAAGAGTCCCACAATATCAGGCAATGTTTTGGCAGCAGAGAGCACTCTTTTCATACTGCCTGGATGTGACAGATGTGCAACATTGTAGCTTCCTTTGAAAATCAACCATTTGCGAAGCCGGCTTGAAAGACCTGCTACCTAACTAGTCTGCGCTCTGGTAATTATTGAGGTTTATTATTTTCGGTGAAGTGCAGCCTAAAGATTCTGATTAGAATAGCTGTAGAAATAACAGGGTTTCCAGCAAGAAAGAGATTCTCTTAAAGATTAAAAATAACCAAGGGTAAAGTATTATTAAATACTGTATTTGATCATGCATATGAGCATTTGTGCCTGGCTTCTTTGTTAGCAAGTCACTTTGGGTTCTCATCCTCTGAAACTGTGGGTGGAGGGGGAATACATACACTTTAATACACTCTCCCCGGCAGCAAGTCCCTCTGCCTGGTGCTGCAGGGGGAGCATGTTGCCTCCTGGAGTATCTCAGCACCACCTAGTGCCGCGTTAAAAGTGCAGCCACCAGAATATCTTGTAGACAAATTAAAAGACCCACCTTCTGTATTGCACTTCTGGGCCTGATACCCATTACAACATTGTGCATTTACAGTGCAAAGGGGTGTTGAGCTGAATCTAGAAGTACCTTGTCCTTTTTTCATCAGTCTCTCTGTGCTGTCTCAAGACTTCACTAAAAAGAGTGGTGCAAAAGTCTGCCATTCAATTCACTTCAGGCTTTCAGCCTGATGGATACTGAATCATAGGTTTATGCTCATTTGACCCATTAATTTCACAAAAAACAATGTTCTGCTTTGAATTCAATGTCTTTCATTATTAATATTCTGTGGTTTCTCACTACTGGAACTGGTACCTTCCATAGTGATTCCTGGTACTAGAAGAACTTGTAACATAGAGTCAAGTGTAGTTGAGCCTTTTTATCACTTTTATTGCAGGAATGGAGGTGGCCGCAGTGGGACGTTTTGTGCAATCAGTATTGTTTGTGAAATGCTTCGACATCAGAGGGCTGTTGATGTATTCCATGCTGTGAAGACACTGAGGAATAATAAGCCTAACATGGTGGACCTTCTGGTATGAGCATTTAAACTGCATCACTAAATAGAAAATGTTCCTTTTTCTCAGAAGACGCAGTAAGATTTCCAAGATTTGCAGTGGGAGTTGTTCACAAAGCAAGCAAGTCATTTTCAGAGGGGATAATGAAGTCACTTCACTTGTAAGAGTATTTTTACACTGCTTTCTTCCCAAGGAGACTTTGTCTCTGTTCATTTGAATTTTTTAAGAGTTTTAAACTTTCAGCCAAACATCCTTATTAATTTTCTTTTCTAGCAGGCTGAGCCAAGTGGAGAGCAGCCCTTGCATGGGAGAAATAATAGTTATGTAAAATGAAATGCCAGATTTTCAAATTATATATTTTATAAATAGCTTAATCGCATAATATTTATCAAAGCCATGAATTTCAGTTTGACATCCAGAATATTGCATTTAATTATGGTTGCTCTATCTCCCAGAAAGATTAAAGGAGTTCAGAAACAAGGGGCCATGTGCAATTATTTTCTTAGAGAGTGTTTTATGTTTTTTTTTTCAAATGGAGAATTGCTGAAGTGCCAGCTGCTGTGTCACAAGAGCTGCAGAACAGCTTAAAGCAGCAGGTTCTCACACTCCAGCGTGCAGTTGTGCATTTGGAGCTGGGTGCAGCATGCTGCCCTGCTTTGAGGCTTGGGCCCTCAAGACACCGTTTTACAATCTCCTGTCACAGAGGTGGCTGCTTGAGAGGCACCTGTATTCGAATTAGCATCATAAGTGGCAGAAAGCAGCATCTGGGCAGCTTCAGGGATGCTCACCCAATCTGAGCTAATTTTGCAAGCTGTGGTTTGACAAGAGACTTGTGGTTTGACTGAGACTTGTATTTCAACATCTTGTCTACTCTACCCAGGATCCTGTGGAAGATCCTGTGGAAGAACCGCCGCCACCACAGCCCCCATCGCAGTGCTCCCAGCTAGCATACCTGTGAAGTCCCAGGCTCTCCCTCAGGCCAGGCTCTATCCAGGCTGATGGCATAAAGCCAGATGTTGCCAGCTGCATGAAAAGAGGAGGCAGTTTGCAACAAGCACCATGGGGCCATGAGGCAGCAATGTGAAACTGTGAATCTCATATTAGTGAAGCTTTTGCAGTGATGGGAGGGAGCAGCTTTTTTGGCTTTTCTCCCTCTGGTTTATATTCTCAGGAGGGGAATCATCGTGCTGAGAACCATACATTTTTATTTCCCAGATATTAAGAGAAATGTCCTACTTCTTCATTCAGGTAGTATAGCTTTGGATAGAGATGTGGCAGTCCTGCTGTTCTCTGTTCTCCCAGAGCTTAAGTCCACAGAACACACTGATCTTTCATTCATTTATTTTATAGAAATAAAAAGAAAATTACCAGTGTGAAGGTGTACAGTTGAAGAAAATGCTCTCTATAAATTCCAGTTTGTGACAGTTCTCCAAGTACAGATTTGTCAGGCAGCTATCTCCATTTTTAAGCAGAGAATTTTTTTTAATTAAATGCTAAATATATATTTTTTAGTATACAAAAATACCTTTCAGTAAATTGGGGAAGGCATTGAGAACACCTACCCCATAAGGCCTTTTAATTAGGAGGTTTCAAAGCACTTATAAAGGAGATGAGTATTTTTTCCCTTATTTTACAGATAGGGGAACTACGGCAGTGGTAGATCAGAAATCTTCCCATTACCACATAGTTCACTGGCAGAGCAGAGGTGGAACCATGTCTCTCCACTCTTGGTCTGCTGCTTTGTACGAACAAATGTTTGAACTAGCAAGGGTGCAAAGGAATTTCCATGCAGATCGTTTCATGGTAAAAGGGAGTCAGGACACTTTAGCTGTCTTCCTGGTCCTGTTGGCCTTTATTATATTAATGTGTCTGTGCCTCAGTTTCCACATCTGAAAAATGAGAACAAGAATATTCATCCACCTTTGTAAAATGCTGTGAGACCTATTGAGAAAAGATGATCTACAATTGCTCAGGATTGTAACTGCAATACTATTTCCCAAGAGTAGCTTTAAGATTCCATTCTAAGAAACTGTTCCGCGCTTCCTCGCTAGATTAAGGGCAATGTTTACAGTTCATACTTAGAGACCGTTTCACTGAAACCTTTGTTTTCCCTGTGAGTCTAAAAGTCTGAGTGCCACATCCATTCAATACAGAAAATCCATGAAATTCCACCGCCGTCATCCAAAGGTAGCACATGTTATTACAAAATCTCTATTACGGCTTGTCCAAAGAGTTTTGTAATACATGCTGTTGGATCTACCAAAGGGTGTCCCAGAAAAGATGAATATTCCTCTCTGAAGCTAGCTAACATAGAGAGACTTTTAATATCCATCATCAAGTGAATAATAAAAATGTACAAAGGACGCACATGAGTGAATACTGTGGGAAATAATAAAGTCTGTTCCATAAGACAGGTGTTGGTTTTACTAAAAATGACAGATATTCTGCTGGATCAGTATATCACTATAAAGTAACCATGGAAAAATGGAAATGGATGAGTGGCTGATCTCATTTTGATCTCTGCTATGTAATTATAGACCAATTGTCATTTATTTAGAAACATACTTGTAATAAAAGCAGAAAAGAAATAATTTATGTAATACTTCTTTCTTTTCTTTCTTCTTTTTTATTCTTCTCTCATTCGAAAGAATACACAGGCAGATTTTGAAACCCTGCAGGATCTTAAAACCTAACATACATCTCACTCATAACTTAGGCAATATAAGCACCTAACGTGTTTTTTTTTTAAGTGACAGCTGCGGTAAAAGAACTTAGAAACTGTCCATTCTTGTTTATGGCTTTTTGATTGTTGTAGTTTGTTTTGGACTCTTAAATTTTAAGGTGCACTCTCTTCTCAACTCAAATGTGACCCAAAGCCACAAGTATCACTTATCGGGCCAAAAGACGGAATCATTTGAAATGTTCACATCAATCGAAAGGAGAATATACCTGAGGTGTAATTGTAATCTTTCTACTTCTGATGCTCAGGTGAAGGCTGAGTCCTGTCAGCTAGTTAACTCTGTTGTTGTTACTACACAACATTACATGCTCAGTTATTTTTTATTAATTGATTAAAGTGCATCAGAGAGAGGCATTTCAATGACAGAAATAGTCACAAAACTGGTAGGTATTTCCAAACTAAATTTTTAGAAACCACTTGGATTCAGGGGACCTGCAGCTACTATTTCTTTCAGCTCTTCTGTTTCATTTAAATGTTTGTAGCATTGCTAAATATTGCCGGTAGTAAAAATGAAAATGAAAGAGGATGTGTGGGGACTTAAGAGGGACTTAACAAAATTGTTAAGTCATCAGTTAACACGTGGTTTACGGTTGCACAGTGGGTGAGGGTCAGTGAGAAGCACTGGTCTTTTTGTCCTGCTGAAGATGTGAAAGGGATGAAGTCCTGACTGTTCATCTCCGAAGGATGCCGGCTGGGTCCGCGTGCCAGGGGAAGGCAATCTGCCTGGGCTCGGCCCCCTTGCCAAGCAGTTGCAAATAAACACAGCAGTCCCGTGTATGAAGCACAGGGTTGGTACCTGAAAATTTAGCCTGGGTAACAGAAGAGCTGAATCATCCAAACTGTGTTGAATCTAATTTAGGCATCACCATTAAATGCCAAAAATTAATTGGAATGACTCCAGGCCTAAATGCATCTGTTTCACTCAGGGAGCGCAGTATTACAGTGTGGGTTTGAACTACACATAGAGGAGGAACGTAAACAGCCCTTAGTCTGAAGTGTAGTGAGTTCATGAAGAACATTAAAATGAAAGTTATGAACTGGAAAGTTCTAGAGACTGGGTTTATTTTAAGATAAACATTTCTGGAGAGGAATTTCAATAGCTCCAATTCTGATAAAGCACTACATGAGCTTTTTGACAGACGACTGAAGGGTTGCAAGTCAATTTGTTTATTCATAGTCAATTTTTCTCCTACGAGTAGCTAAATACATATCTAATATGAGCAGTACCGTAAGTTACTGTGCGTAGTGTCTATTGTCTGGTTAATACAAAGATTTTCTTATCTGAATATAAATTGGATTTGCAGACTGGTTCCCACTGACCATTGCCGATAGTAAATAATTTTAACAGAAGAGAAATATTGAGCCCCTTAATTAAGATCCTTTGATAACTGACTTTGTGGTTTTCTTTTGATTTTTCAGGATCAGTACAAATTCTGCTATGAAGTAGCTTTGGAATATTTGAATTCTGGCTGACAGCATAAAGAGCACCGACAAAGCTCCTTCTCTCACCGCCACAAACAAAGCAAGTTGTTCCATGATATCCGTGTAAATGAGATGAAGACTTCTCACTGTTATGCTTATACTGCTTTGTATAATTGGCTCTTTTTAAGAGCCCGAAAAGATGTTTATAAAACTGCTTGCACTGCCCATTTTCCACTCTAATGCCGCTGTTTGACACCCATACAAACATACACCAAACCACATGGCAGTTGTTGAACACTATATTCATACATAGCCATTGATGTGGTGAAGCAGCATAGTCCTCTGGTAAATAAGAGAGCACAATTATATTCTTATGAAGGAATTTGTACTTTTCTGTTATATTTCATTGCCTGTGATTCTCAGTTATTGTCACAGCCTAGTGTACATTTCTGTTCTGTGGAGAATGCTGTCTGGCATTTTGATAATATATGATTTTAGTTATATTTGTATTCTAACATGTGCATAATAAATGAATCATATGTAGCTTCTCTGAACTAATGGAAACACATGTACCAAATCATGTTAACTTTGTTGAGCTGTAATTTCTATCCACTTTGTACCATTTCAGAGAATCTTGATAGAAATACAATTAGAAAATGCAAAATACAGGATGCTCAGATTAATATATCCAAAGCTTTTTCATTTGTTTATATTGTAAATATTTTTTGATTTCATCAAATTATTTATTCATTAAAATGAATTTTTTTGTGAAGCACAGTGAGTGACAATCATTTTTATTAAGCCCTGGAAATGCTTACTGTATGATAATGTAAACATTTGTTTACCTTGTATGGATTCTCAACTCAATAAATACATACGTGATAAAATCTCATTTAATTTAATATCTCTTGGCATCTTGAGTGCCTTCAACTGAACCCCTTTGCAGATTAATTCTTGTAAATACTGAGCTACCTCCAAAGTGGGTTTATTGTGTGATCTAGCGTTGATCTAGCCAATAACAAAATGTCCCATGCCTACGTATAAAAAGAAGTGAATTGCATGTTTACAGATGCACATGCACAAATGGGGATTCTGCAGATTTCCCTCCGCTGTGACAGAAGGGCTGATGTTGGACTTGCAGTACCCAAACTTGTCACAGCATCCCTCTGTAGCCTTGGGCATGCCCTGTCACGCACCCTATGCCCACTGCTACAACATGAGGGTAATGTGCGTTTGTTCTTGGGAAGACTGACTTCTGTGAGGGTAAATTAATTCCTCATGTTAAGAATACTGACACTGCAATGATTGTGGGCCGCTTTAAAGTAAGTAAGCCTATTCTCTTACATGGGGTGTTACCAGTTCTGCCAGTGACAGCTTTACATGATTAAAGCTGTTCCCTGCCCTGAGAATGGTTGCACTTCACTTCCAAGGAGCGCTTGGGTGGTTCCTCTTTCCCGGGACTGGAGCTGTCTCATGCTCACGGATGCAGCGCAGGAGGTGCGGCAGCGAAGCAGCAGGCGAGGTGAATGAGCAGGCAGCAGCTTGCTGCCCCCTCCGCTGGAACTGTAGATCTTCTTGCCCATCAGTATTGATGAGACATCCCAGGCAGAGCTGCTGCTTAATACCAGAGCCTCCCAAAGCTATATGGGAACCCCAATGCAAGGAAGTGGCAGACTGCACGGTATGCCAGCTCAGAAAAAGATCCTTTGAATGTGCCAGCTGTCTGAGATCCAGCCAGCATCTATATAAATGTATCAAAGTCAAAATGTTTTGAGAGCCTCTAAATCTAAGAGATCCAGCTTGGCTAGAATGACTCACAGCTTGTCAGCTACCTGTTGAAAACCACTGCAAAATTCAGATATGAGGGCAAGAGGATTGGCTTCCTTGGCAGCTGAAAAGCATCTCTTTAAAAAAAAAAAATTGCGTTAAAACATAGCTGGCAGCTACAGGCCATTGCTATAAATTGCACAGAGGTACTGAAGAACTTATGAAAAACTACCCCAGCTCTGAGAAGGATGGTCCTCAGGTCCACCCTGACAGCACCATAGCCTGTTGCAGAATATGATTTCTTTGGAGAAGGAAGGCCCTAATGTTGCAAAAACAAATCAAAACCTCCAACATCATATTCATCAAAAACAGCTTGACAGACCAAGTATGCCATGCTTCTTTGTAATAATTGTTGGATGTTAAAAATTCAGTTCCCAGCATCTATTCTTTGAAATATGGGTGTGTGTGCTCAGTTTCTCCTGATGGATTCAAGTAGTGTAAGATGGCTAAGTGCACTGAAGGAATGGTAGGACAGAAGATGATATAGGCCAAGTAATCCCAAAAGTGAATGTGATTTATTGAAATGCAGCAAGAATCATGGCAATCTCTCTTAAGGACAGAGACCTGCAGTGTCTGCTAGACGCTATTTCAGATATTGTGCTTTTCAAGACATACTTTGCACTGGTAGGATTTAGGGGGAATGGAAGGTGAAAGGGGACAGGGGAAGAGAGAGTTCAATGTTTACTGTTGATATGACTAATGTTTTTTGTTCTTTTTACATAGACATAGTCAACCCCATATAACAGAGCCTGTGTAATGTTTTGCCAAAAGCCATTCTGTGAACTATGATGTCTTAAAAATGGAGCTAGCCAAAGAAAGCAGAGGAAGCTACTCTGTTTCCTCCTTCCCATACTACAACTATCCATTTATAAAAATGATAGAGAAATCCGGGGTTCGGTAAAATAATATCTTGGCAAGGAGAAAGATGAGGATTTCAAGAGTCAAGAACAGACAAAAAGTAGGGAATCAGAAAGGAGCAGAAAGAAGAGGTGCAGAGGGAGGGCAGGCACTCCAAGAGCAACTCCTGGAGAGGGGGAGTGTGCAGGAGACAACAAGAAGAAAACAGCTGTGACAGCCATTTTAAGTATTCATAAACCAACTTCCCTTTTCTAGAAGGGAAAGTTATACAATTACAAGTCCAGTACAGTTTCAGAATTTACAGACACATCAATCCTAGTTTGGGAGTAATAGAGGAAGGGATGTTTTCTTCAATCCCCAGTATATGAAAGGTGCATAAATGAATAAAAAGCCACTTTAAATGGTTAGCCATATATATTGCCCAATTCATCTTCTTTCTGTGACTTGAGGTGGATGATTTTTGCTAAGCTCTTCTGAAAGAGTGGCAATGGTGACAGTGAGAGAGGTTATCACATACAGATATCTGTCTCTCTGGCAGTAACTTTTCTTTAACAGCAATGTTTTTGACAGCTTCCTGGGGTTCTTTATCAGCAAAATGAGTGTATCACTGGCAGTGCAGCTTCACAGAGTACTAACCCAAAGCTTAAGGACTACACATAGTAAGATTAAAAAGATAAGCACAGAAAATGCAATTTATATTAAAATACCAGACCCTCCCAGCAAGCTGAACACAGCATGGCTCAAAACACCACAAAGACTTGATCTTATCTGAAGGTGCTGGGCAGCATCCGTGCACCTTCCTTTTCATTTTCTCCTTGTGCTGATTAGGGCTCATCTTTACTGTAACTGTAACGATTGCTTCTTTTTTCACTGTATGTGAGTATTCCCCCAGATCTAACAAATTACCATATATGTCCATTCTCAATCAACACTGGTCCTTTAATACAGTACAGTAAGAGAGAAATAGATTTTTTCTTCTTTAAGGAGTAGCAATAAGGATAAGTTGAGACTTCTAGAAGTAGCTATTCCAGTCAGCTTCCTTTGGTGAGTCCAGAGAGGCAGTAAGGGTAGTAGCAAACCTAAAGCCCCTCGGCATTAGTCACTCCAAAATGTTCACACCAGTATGAGCTGCTGACATTTAATTACAAGGTAAGGTTGAGTCTCCTTTCGCTTGTGGTTGTTTTGAATTTTTTCCTGCATCAAGAATGACTAAATGAAAGAAAGAATGAAAGATTTCAGCTCTTATTTGTAAGTTGACTTGAGGTTTAACAGCCACATTAGTTTTCTGATTCAAATGTGATTTCGCAGCTCTGCCGCTCAGTGTAACTTCACCAAGCAGTTGTATATTTGCCTTCAGAAACTGAGAGGTATGTAGGCAGATCGCTATAACAGAATGATTCTGTCACTGCATTTTCTTTTGTTCACACAATTTTCTCTTTATTGTTGTTTTCACAGTTATTTTATCAACTTGGAGCCTTGTTGAACATAAAGCTTTACACTTTTTTTAATGTTTACCAGTACTAATTCAAGGGGATCTGACTGGCGCTTCCAAGAAATAAATTCTCAAAGAGAGATAGCTAAGAATCACTTAGAGGAGTCAAATGTGAGGGGAGAAAGAAAACAGCACTTAAGGAAAAGCCAAACTGGGCCTGATTCTGCCACCATTACTGGAGTAACACTACTGAATAAAACTGTTCCTCACTCCAGTGCAACCCATGTCTGACTTTCATTGCTCAGCTTTATTAAAAGAAAAATTAAACTTGGAAGAAAAGAAAAATGTACAGCTTAGTTCTTTTATTTTGATGCTAATTAAGAAAGCCAATGGCCCTTGTCATTTATTGGACGGGGTACCAGTGACAAGAATTTAAAAGTCATCAGACCATGTGAAAAATAATGCAGTTTCTATCGGCATTTATTTACTCTTGGTTGTTTTTCATAGCCTAGATCTTGTCTAGCTGGTGAAATTAGCCCACTGTAAGCTCATGTGTGAATTAGCACTGCCTCAGTCATTCACACACTCTCTGTGGGGGCCTGTACATATGGTGCTATAGGAGGCGGCTTGCTCTGCCTGCCCTGACCGCACACTGCCTGCCCGCTGCGACCAGCCCTGCCGCTGCCACTGGCACTCGCCTTTCGTGCCCAGGCAGCTTCAACCAAAGGGACCTTCTGAAAGCCAACCATGTCAATCCACCACAAACGTCAATAAACACCAGCAGCAAAAAGTCTTCCTCACTCCTGCTGGATATTTCCAAGCAGACTTCTCTGGGGAAGGCTGGAAAGCTAGCTTCCGCACTCGTGATTTCCCCAGACTTGCCTGGTCTCCTGCTCTAAGCCTGAAACCTGGTCATCTGCTCTAAGCCCTAAGTGGGTGCCACCTCCAGCCACTCGGTGCTTCTCTCCTGCTCCTTACTCCTCCTCAGGGCAGGGCTGTCGCTTCTGCTGGCCCAGCCGCAGCCAGCTGGTGCAGCACAGGAGAGGTGCTCTGGTACTCTGCTCTCAAGTCTCGATCTTCTAGCTGAGCACGGCACCCTAAGGGAAGACCCATTGCCTACTGGGGCCACAGTCCTACCTCTCATCCCAGGTTCATGTACATCCTGTGCTGTGAGCCTCCGTTCCCAGTCCCTTCACCATATTGACACGAAGTTCTTTCTGGGTAACATGCATTTAGATAGGTAAAAAGGAGATGTGAGGCTGGAGGAGGTTGCGGAGGTCTTTAAATACATCGCCATGTTTTGGGTTTTTTAAGATTGTCTGTAGCACTCAATGCACAAAAGCATAGAGAAGATGGGCTTGGATAATGATGAGTGAGAGAAGTGTTTACTGTAGCCTGTCTAAGGGAGTGTGTCAGGGGAGATTAATATCTCATGTTCACTGACAGTCTTTCCAAGCAATAGTATTTTTACTCCTGAAGCTTTTCTATTGTATTTTCAGTAGCAGCTAGAAGACTTTTAATCATACCTCTACAGTCCTGATATTTCTAATAATCAGTTTTTTTGTGAAGTTGTGCTCAGAGGCCACGATTAAAGCATAACTCCCTTTTTCACTACGTACATTAATACTATTGCCAGGCCAGAGTAGATGCTATCAAAACTCCTAGTCCTACAAATGCTTACATTAATGTGTTCTTGTCTAGTCCCACTTGTGCACAAAAATCAGTCTGACGGTCACATACATTTTGCATCTGACCTCGTCAATCTTTGTACATGCCATGACATGATGACATAGAAGCGTTTGTAGAAAAGGTCTACAGCCATCAGTCAACAGTGTGCTTAAACAAACAGTTTTAAATATGAGCTTACTTGTTCTAAAATGAATAGGATTGCTTAGGTGCTTAAAATTAAGCATGATTTTAGCATGTGATTAAAATGAACCTAAATAGACACCGAAGTCAAAAGGCCAGACTGAGAGTATCACAGCTTTCATTTTTAACTAGAACTGAAGGCAAACCGACCCATTCACTAAGAATGAGAAAGGCATGGAATTGAATTTTATGTGGCAGAAAATTTGGGGCAGATACTTGGCCTTCTCTGTATCTATACAGTATTCAGTACAGTTTAAGTGCTGTCTATAACCAACAGTTACCACAACAAAAAGCTCTGCTGGTATTTTTTTCTATGCCATGTATGAATGTTGCAGATGCACAAGAGCCCTGAGATCTTCCAGACCAATATGACTTCAGAAGTTGTACTGGGAGGCGGCATTTGACCCTTATGAGTTGTTCCCTCAGAAACCATCAACTTCAGATAACTCAGAAGGCAGACCACCATGATGGATCACGTACTTAGTACTCATATTACACACTGCATTAGTAATTACAGCCTCCAAAGAGACACTGGGATGTATCCAGTCTCAAGTCACTCTCTTTACTTGTAACCTTTAGAGGTTGAGTTCAACTTATAGAGGACTAATCTGCTGTTGTGTCCCCTGGAAATTCTGATTTATATGGTATGTAACAATCAACCTGTAATATAAAGCCTACTGGGGATAAAACTTCTTGAGAGTGAAATATAGTTACTGCCTTGCCACAGGAGAAGTGGGATGAAATTTGATGTCAGTCCTTGAAGACTTCATTATCTGCTAGACTCTGCTCTTTATTCTGTGTAGTTCAGCGTGAACATCTGTGAAACTCATATATCCAGACTTAAGGAGAGTGACCTTTGTTGTCCATATACAGGAATTTCATCAGAATTATAAATCACACAAAACAAAATGTAGCCTTGTTGTAATATCATACAGTCCAATGATAATTAGAGGAGGGGAAGAGGAACAACATAAGTTTAGCCACATTGGTAGATCACAGCCTTATATTTTGAACTCTACTGGACTATTCAAATTAAGAACAGAGAAAAAAAAGGATATGTGGCAAGGGTTTTTTTTAATAATTATATAGATGAGAAACAAGTGTTGTTCCCCTCATGAACTGCTGAGTTCAGAGGACTCAGTGGCCTCTTTTTAACAGTGAAATGTTGGCCTTAATGTCAGCTTTAACGTTCTTCAGTCCTTCTCTTCTCCGTAAGTGGAAGCATAAGATACTAAATATATTTATCCAAAGAATTCTGAGGCAATTCCTTTTATTATGCAAGTTCACAGTGACCTCATGGCAATAAAAATAGTTTTACTTAATATTAGAAAGTCTGTTCCCTGGGCCTTGTCCACCCTGGCTTTTCCTTTCTATACAATAGATTCAAAAGCCGCCTTCTGTTTTCTTGCAGAATTTAAAAGAATAATTTTCTTTTCATTTTGAATGTTTACATTCCCCATCCAAAAACAATCAGCTTTTGAGCAAATCCTCAGAGGCAGCACAACTAAAAAACATCTGCCAATGGCTTACAACTCTTTTGCTTCATTAGATTCAATTTGTGCATACATTGGCCTTCTCCTGGTGAAATACGAGCAGAACACAAGCGAACCCCCAAACTAGATAATCTTCACATCCCAGTATTTACAGCCTCCCTGTACCACTCAGACTCTGTCTACAACTAGCAAGAAAAGAGTACATGCACAAATCTTACCTCTTTCAATAATAATAAATGAGCAAACTGCTATCATTTTGCCTGCTGTCTTCTTTGGGCTGCCTAATGGGGAGCTGTGCCCTAGTTTGACAGGCAAAAAGATCAGTAAGTGAGTGCTGTTGTAATTGTTTTGAATAAAAGCTTTTGAGATATTAAACTGTACTTTGTTTCTTTCTGACGACGCAATTTGACTGGTCAAATTGTGCTTCCCTTTCTTTCTATTTGTATTTGTTCCTTTCTCACTATTGCCTATTTACTCTCTTGCCAAATTACTCTGACTCGTATTCTGAATCCCTGAACAGACTTCAAGGATCAGCTTGTGGTCATCCAGCGCCTGTTTTGACAGACAGCTTTTCCAAGTGTTTGCTCTCCAGCTAAGACTCTCATTCATGCTGACAGCATTGCTCTTCTTTCTGCTATCCTATCACATCAGTCAGCCATACAGCCTGGGGCACAGCTTCATCTGGTAGAAGTGGACAGAGTTTTATTGGCTTGGACAGTGTTTACCTTTGGTGTTTTTAAATAGAGCTTTCTCCCTCCTCCCAAAACCTCTACTGCAAATGCTCTCTGTCAACACTCATACCTGCTGCGTGAGATTTCTATTTAGCCGAGACTCTTATGAATAATTAGACACTCTCTTCCAATTGGTACTGCTAGAACAATTGTAAATTAATTTGTTACACTTCATCTGGACTACTGAGATATAATTTGGTCAAGCCTTGCACATAAAGCTACTAAACACTCTTGGTAGCCAAGCAATCAGAACAATATTGCAATGTAATTTTCCATAATCAGACATGTCAAATGTACCGAGGTTATGCTGGTAATGCCTTCTCGAGGCAGTTAGGCAAGAGCAGCATCTTCCCATTACAACTGATAAATGGCTACATGAATTGGCACCAGATTATTCAAGCAGACAAATTAACTTCAAATATTAATACATCCAGCAGCCAGTCAGATAAATGGCTTGTTCTACAAGTGCCAGAGTGGTCATAGGGGTGGAGGGGGTTGCTTCTGTTTTCAAGAGTCCTAACCTGCAGAGCAATGCTCAGCCAGGCCAGCAAGCCCATCGATCAGCCAACGAAGTTGGCAGCAGTTAAATGGATCGTCATTTCTGCCTGGAAAAGAATAGAAAAAGACTTGACCAACCTGGCCAGTGTCTACTAGGACTGTCAGAGAGCTATACAGATATTTCAACTGAAACACACATGCCAAGGCTCTGACTCAGTCACTTGAATCATAAGCACCTCTCCAAGGAGCCTGCTGGAAGTCCACCTTCCCCAAGAATGTTTTCTTGCAGTCCTTGGAGAGAAGGCAGCAGACATGGCCACAGCATGAGGTGTCTTCATAGGGGTCTGTCTCCCTCCACAAGGTGTACAAGGTGTAATAAGGGCCACCATCACCTCTCCTCTTCTCTTACACATTTTACACACAAATTCTCTCAGGAAGGATGAACTGAAGCCTGCTGGATAGGTTCACTATCTCGTAATGTAACTTTAATAATTGTGGAAATGGAATAATTAAGTTACTATATATAAAAAATTATTTTTATATGTATACACACATATATAAAAGTAAACATAGAGTTTAAATTAAATTTGAAATATTCTTACCAGTTAATGAGCATGAAAATCCCTGGATAACTTCAACTTGTTTCAGCTTTCGAACTTTTGCCCATTTATGTATTATTTTGAACAGAGGTGTTTTCTCAAAACTGCCAGTAACTGAGTTGAATATGGAACTGGAAACAAATCTATCAGTGTAGCATATCACAAGATCAAATGAACTAAAAGGAAGAATGACATTACTACACCTGACATGATACTGACTGCATAAAGTAATTATTGTGCTCTTTGTACTCATTTAATTGTCTGGTTGTAGAGCTTCAAAAACCACTTCTAGTAAGAGAGTATTTGAAGAAAGCCTTTGGGGGTGAAAACAGAAGCCAAGTTGACTGTTGCAACACAGTCAAGATAAGATTACAAATATAAATTCTGTGTTCAACCGGCGGAAAATGCATTTATAATTTTATCATTGTACTCAAGGCTTCCTTACAATTTATATCTTGGTGGAGTATAAATACATTTTATATACAACATATGGCACTGAATTTAGCCAATCAGGAGGCATCATTTGTGCTCTGAGCACTAAAGCAATTTCATAAATTATGCAATACATTTTGTCAGTAAATGTATATATGGGAAAGTCATTAACATCACAAATCATACCTATTGCTGTATATGTTAGCATATTTTTATTATAACTAACAGGTGTGAAGCTCTGAATACATTTCCCATGGTGATGAAGTATGTGCATTCCCCTTATTTTCTATTTGATTCAGCTTCCAGAAGACATTTAATGGTTCTTACTTACTGGGAAGGGTTTGTTTCACCATAGGATTTGGAATTAATTGCGCTGTTCTGCTGAACAGACCCACAAAATCAATTCAAGTGTATGGTGTTGCCCTCAATGAAGTCTGTGTGCATGTGTCTCCTTTTCTGTCTTTTGGAGTCATCATTTTGCAGTTTCATCTACCTTCCAACGACTAGACCAGCTAGACCAGTATTTTTATATTGCCACCCACATCCGAAGGAAAGCTGAAACAAGCCATTGCTCCTCAACCCACCAGATGCATTCACATTGCTGAGAGTTACAGCCCAGCTGCTTACCAAGCCCATACTAACTTGGGGCATTTGGGGTGCACTGCTGGCAGTTCAACGGGCACGTGCAGCAGCTCAGCAGTGCCAGCCTGCCCAAGACATGAGTGCACTTACAGATTGTCACTCTCCCATGCCCAGTGTTACACTGAATACCTGCGACTCCTCTGTGGTATCTTTCTGTCTCTAAGTCCACTTTCTCCCTAATTTTAGTCCTGCATTTTTCACACCTGGGGTTGGAAAACCATGATTCCTCTCTCAGATGTGGTACACTCACCTACTGCCCCTGAGCCCTAGGCCTATGTTTGGAGGCTGACAATTCCTTAATTTAGGAGGTGTGAACAGCAATTGTTACTTTAAATAAAGTAATTTTTTAACCCTAACAGCAGGGATGTAGTATAGAAGATTTTTTTTAATAATAAATGGTTAATGTGCACATTTTACTTGATTAAGAGTTCATCTTCCCTAAGAAGAGACCCCAGCAAGTTAAAATTTTTGTGACGTGTCCTGATTGAGATCTGAAGTTTTAGTGGCTGAATGCACTATGTGAAGGCACTATGTGCCTGAATGCACTCCACAAGTTCCTGAACACACTCGAGTGCCTGCATCTTTAGATCTCTGTGGCTCCTCGGCTCACTCCCTCCTGACAACCCTAAGTTAGTGCTGGGAGAAAGCTGTCCAGCCAGGACACAGAGAGGCAAGCCAGTGCAAACAGCAACTGGCAGATAGCTCCAGCCTGGCTCACGCTTGGACTATTAGGAACTGTAGCCTTTTTAGGATACCTCTCCAGACAGTTGTGGTTGTCAGTATCATAGGGCATGCATTGCCTCAGCCGGCGCTAGAATGTAAATGCAGCTATAGCATACACACGACTTTGCACGCTGCTCCACAGGCACCTTATCAGAGCCCCAGGGCCACAGCGCTGGCAGTCCCTTGTTGCAATAGTGGTGTGATAAAGCGGGCAGTAAAAAGGTCAAGAGAGGCTGCAGCTGCTCTGAAGACTCTTAGTAATTCATGGGTGGAGGCTCGCAGCAGCCAGGTCAGCACACGCAAACCCTCCCTCTACCTCCCGCCCCCCAGCTGCGCTCATGGCTGCTCACAAAGCAGGCAGGCAAGAGGCAACGCTGCGCCGCGCCACCCTGCAGCGGTGTTTTCCTTGGTGCACTGGTTTTTCCTTTGTGGGGTTCATGCCATGCACTACTGTTCTTCCTGGCTCCTTTGCAACCTATTTTTCCAGCAGCTACGCAGCTGTTTAACAGAAAGAAGGGAGTAGCATCCAAATTAAACTGTGTCTCTCTGCAAAGTACCACAAATTACCCTCGTATACTGCTTGCTTACATCAGACTTTGCAGTGCTACCCTTTTGGGGTTAAGTTCTTTAAATGCAGTTCTTATACCCTAAGTACATCTGCATATATCTATAGCTGTATCAATATGTATTTTTTGCTATGGAAAAGGGCGACTGCATACAGCTAGTTTACCTCACTGGTATTGCTTGCTGCCTAGACAACTCTTCACAGGTTTGCTCAAAAATGTGACTTCAAGTATTTCTTTAATAGGAAGTTAGTTTTTTCACTAAAGTATTTTCACATTACATCCCCCCCCCCCGCCCCCGGCCCCCAGTCTGTTCTAGTCCACAAAAAAGTTTTTATTTCCCATTTGAAAGAGAGTCACCACCGCACCACCACCACCGCAACTCTCCAAGCACTGAAAAGTGCTGAGTTTGGTCTTACAACAAAAGCAGTGGGAAAATCCCACTGAAATTTTTCACAGCAAAAAAATGGCAGGCACCCCATTTTGGTCTGAAATGACTACACTTGAGACAATCTCACATTTCTGATTTAGTTTATGGACAGCTCATACTAAGCACCAACACAACCTTGCCCCTGTATGTAAAACCCAGAGTCACCAATATTTTTCCCACAGATATGCACTGTGTTAAAGAGTTTTAGTGAGATATCAATCTTCAAAGCCCAGTCTTTATCAGTGAAACACATTCGTAGTAATAGCCTCTTGTCTGATTCCTTATCTCACAGGTTAAGTAGCTTTGAGCCTTGAGTCAAAGGCGAGGAGGGAGGTCAAAACTGCCCAACTTCATAAGGACACTCTGCCTCCCTCTGTTGCAACGTATTTGTAGTTGGTGCTAACATACTCAGCCGGAACCGCATCATTAATATGAGCATTGTGCTCCCATTTTTAAGAACTTTTCAGAGTATCTGATGGCAGCAAAGCACCTCACTCATTAGTGCTCCCCCATGCCCTGAGGTGCCTGCACTGCAGCGGGCTCCATTTTGTGTTATGGACTCAAACAGCAGGATGCTGTCATCTACTCAGCCACTGCAGTGGGTCTGTGGTGGAAAATACAGCATTGACATAAAAGTGTCCGGGGATTAATGGCTTCACTAATGATCCATCCATCCATCCAACCAGTGAGCTTCTCGTGGTGTTGGCAGTGACTGCCCAGTGCCAGCTGTGCCCTTCTCCTGCGCTGCAGGCCAAGGGGGCACAGGCCCTCTCTCATGCTGGAAACACCACTTCTGCCTCTCTGAAGGATGGCTCTGAATGAGAAATGGCATAAGCCAGAAATTTTGGCAAATTAAAAAGCTTAATTTATGATGCTGCATAATTCTAGCTGCTTAGCAGGTGCAACATTACTCGCTTATCTGAAAACCAGAAGAGGTAAATCAGAGGAAATTGTGCTTTATTGAGGGTAGGTGGGGGGTTTAATCAGAAAGGGCCCGTTGGCTCCTTCCAAACCCAGGTGTCTTCACACAATGGCCAGGGCCACTAGCAGCGAGCTCCCACCCCCCCGTGGCTCACGGCTGCCCACAAAGTCTGTTTGCCATGTTGGTTTTGGCACCAGCTCGCAGGTATTTAACAAGCCAGCTTTCCTTGAGAAAGGCTCAGCTCCTGCAGCCTTCGCCCCCAGCACAAGAACCAATCGCTAATTCGCAGCAAGAACTGGCACAGTTCCTCGGCTTGGTCAGGATCCTACGAATAGCTGCCGAGTGAAGCGATTCTGGAGAAAGAAAGAGAATAGCAGTCTGGAGCCATTCCCTCCCAGTGTCATAGCAAAGTTCATCAGCCAAGAGATTTCTTTTATATCCAAAAAGAATAACATTAATCTCTGTAACAGCAGAAAATTGGTCTGTGTGGCAAGGTTTTACTCTCACTCACAGTTGCAACTTGCCCAAAAATCTAAAAACACCTGAAAAAATGAGTCGCAAAAGGTCCAAGACTTTCAGAATATAAATTGCTAAAGCACTTATAAAGGAATAAAAGGCGCTTTCCAGATCTACAAATGGTTATAGCCAACCAAATTGCAGATTAAATATTAATATCATGGGGGAGGGAGGGAAATAAGAGCTTATAGTAAGTGAGAAGAAGCTGATGTTGGCACTCAGTGTAAGGCATCAAGGGCTCAGGGGTCTGTCCTGGGCTTTGCCACAGACCCACACTGGTCCTTAATTTGGTTGTTTCACCTCACATTTCTCCAGGTGTAAGATGCAAAGAAAAAAATCCTACTTACCCTATTTAGTAATTGCTTGGAAGCCAATAGCACAGATGTCATGTGCACAGCTATGAGACATCTTTAATTCAGCAGCAGCGAAGGCTATATGCAGGGAAGGGCAAAGTATGTGGCGTGACATGGAAACTGTTCCTCACTCCCTTCCCCTGATACAGAACAAGGTAGGACACTACAACCCTGCCTGGGTTATCTAAGGATCTGGGTTACCTGTGTGCTTATTTTCAAGAAGTAATCTTTCTAAAGGGCACAACTTACCTGAGAGGTGGGAAGAGGATGCTATTTATTATTGAAAAGACATAGAAATGTGAGTAAAAGCAGTACAGCAAAGCTGTATTTGAAGTCTAGTTTCATCAGCACTCTGCAGACAGGACCTTTCTGTGACATGATATGAAACAGTCCTGCAAACTCCTTAAAATAGCTTTTTTTGTGTGTGTGCTATGTGAGTTGGATTGCTAATTTTTTCTCTCTTCAGTTCCCATCTCTGCAGGTCTCTGCTGGATTCTCAGCCTTACAAGCAGAGCATGGCTGTCAGATAAAGAAATCTGGGAAAGAAACCCACAGCCCAGAGGGTCCCCAGCTGGACTACAAAATGGGCTGAACTGGTGGCCAGCTGGTCAAGAGGGCTTCCCTGCCCCACAGCCCGTGCCTGCCTTGCCGTGCCACTCCTTCCAGGCGCAACACTACACATTTCAGCCACGGTTGTTTCCTTACCCTTTTGCCAATGTATTGGGGTTGTTTGGGTTTTTGAGGTTTGCTTGTTATTTGTGCCGAGCAGATCTGATGCTGAGGGGAAATTCATCTTCCTACAAATTCCCGCTCAGATTTCTAACTGTTGAATCTTTCTGCGTTATTTCTTTCTTCCTTGAGGTATTCACAACTCCTAATTTACTGTCACCTCCACCTCTGATTAACAGCTCCCTAATAGGGCATGAAATACAAGTGAAATGAATACAGGACTTGGAAAGCGCAGAGTAAACACCTCCTTCTAGTTTGCCATGTCATTTATTTTTTACATATCTTTTTCCCCCCGCTTAAGTCCTTGATTCAATCTTCAACTCTCATGACAGTTTTTTCATCACAGATGGATATTCATTTTTCACACAAGATTTTGTGACACACTATATCAAACACCTTACTGAAAGCTCAGAACTGTTTAATAGATTTTATTCCCATCATCCATTAATTTAGTAATTCTGTCCAAAAAAAAATCTAGCTTGGGTGGTACAATTTGGTCTTTGTATAGGTGCACAGATTATTTCTCAGGGTTGCGTATCTCCCAGACATTTATGGAGTTCTTTTTCCCCTTACTGTTCCATTATTTAACTACAATTTGATTTTAGACTCACCAAAAGGTGTGTTCTGACAGCTGTGGTGGGTAGGAAGAGTTTGCAATATTAT
This sequence comes from Apteryx mantelli, assembly GCF_036417845.1. NCBI lineage: Eukaryota > Metazoa > Chordata > Aves > Apterygiformes > Apterygidae > Apteryx > Apteryx mantelli. The sequence goes on from NC_089979.1 coordinate 56,034,496, forward strand.
TCCAATCATTTTACTGCAATATGGTGGGAATCAGTAGGCTTCACATTTCAAGGCAAGTGCTGTCCTGTAGAACATGAGGAATGGGATGGTTTTAGTCCTATCATTGCAAGAATCCTTAGTATTGTTGTCTCTCCCAAAGGTTTTGTACCTAAATATCCCTGAATTTTCTGCCATCTCCTGACATCTCAGAATACTTTTCACAAAGCACTAGAGATTTTGCTTTTTAACCCAATAGAGTAAGACTTAATGTTCCCAATGGCGAAGCCTTTTTGTATCTTGAACAAACTGCCAGCAGGCAGTGTTCTTTAATAACAACATTTTTAAGAGGAAGTATTTCTTCTTTCTTTTCACTGAGAACTGGAGTGCACCAGGACAGGATAAATATGGAAAACTTGCAAACATATTCGATGTTCTTACACGTGCTGGTCAATCAACTTCTTCAGTTTTATCTTCTAGGTGAGTAAAGCACCATAAAGACTGATAATGCAACTAAGCAATGAATTACTAGTAGATTTTAGTTTTCAGTTCATCAAACTGCAATATTTGCAATTTTTTGCGGTCCTGGGCCCTTTATTTCTCAGCCAGGGCATTAAGCAGCTGGGATATTTCACATTCAAACTTTAAATTGTGTTCACCTGGTGTGATTGCATGTACTGTCATTCATTGATGATCACTGGGCAACTAAAACCTGCAGTGGTTGGTTGTTGAGCATGGATAATGAGTTGTTTTCTTCTGGAGCTCATAGAGAAGCCACAACATGGGATTAATAATTTTCAAGCTCAGTTATTCAAGTGGAAGGTTTGAAATAAAGTTATTGGGGTGGTTGCTGTTTACATTCACATTAAAGAGTGGGAGTTGATTGCAGCATTAGCATATGGAAAAAAATAAGCCTTGGACTTAGATCTTGCTGTGGAACTCTGCTGGGTGAGGGACTAGAAAATTGAGGGATTGTGTGGGGTTTTCTTTTCTTTTGCTGATAAGAAGACTAGAACAGCTTTGCACCACGTGTTGGCTTTAACCAGCAGGTAAAGAAGGAGAATCTGACTATCAATCACTCTTTACAGAACTCGGCCTGAGGATAGGACAGATTTCAGGGGCTTGTGGTTATTGCCCTTCTTGAAAGGTAGGTGGAAAGGAGTCCTACACCTTGTTTGTAGTCAGCTCCTCTAGATTATTTGTGAACAGGCTTGTTTGAGCTGTAGGTCAATAACCTGCTCTTACAGAGATATTCCTCTGTGATCTTGCATGTGTCCACAAGCAGGAGGCACAGGGCAGTGTGGATTTATCAGCTCAGATCAGCATCAGCTTGGGGATTGCTGTGCTCCAGTCTCAGATATTTTACTGGCCTTATTTCCCCCTCCCCCATTATGTTTTTACTGAATGTTCTGATTGTCACATGGTTTAAGTTAGCTGTGGTTTTGTTTTATATGGACTACGTCAACTCTCTGTTAATGCGGATAATCAAGGATTTTTGGGGTGTTGCTGGGGTGGAACAGAAAAGGTTGAGAACAAATAGTCTCTAACACTACCTTTGCCCCCTGCCCCTGAAGTTGTTTCCTAGAGGTTGTTTGGGAATTGGTCAGCTCGAAGAGCGTCTCGGGCACAGCGACCAGAGACTGGCACAGTTCGAGGAGTAGAGAGAAGGGAGAGCCACAAGAGGGAGGGGAGAATCAAATACATTTACTTCTCGACTCTTACTGTTGTTATAACAACTGGAAAAAGCTGAGCAAAAGAATAGAAACTTCACTTGAAAAGATCTGTTAACATTTTGTTCCCAAAGTAAATTTTCCTCTACATCTTATTACCACAAGACTGGAGATGGTTCGTAGGTGCTGCAGAGTCTGCAATCACAAATCACATTCATGCTGAATGACCATTTCGATTTCTATATGCTGTCTCCTCGTCATACAGAGACGCTATCAACACCTCCTTCCAGATCACAGACTTCAGCCCAGCAGGAATCCCAGGGATGTTAACAAATCTCATTTAACCTCCCCAGTCTTCGGTAGGAAACTGTGATTTTTTTTTTATTCCCCCCCCCCCCCAGTGTAAACAGCAAAATGGCCTATACACACTGTTTCTGAAATCTGAGGATAGTGAGACCACAGAATGGGTTGATGCCTGGCCTGATGTTTGCTATGACTTTCTGTAAAAGATCCCTGTTGGGAAAGAGATTGAGAGCCCCTTTCCTGGGAGTAAGCCGTCACAAACACACACCCTTCTTCAAGTCAGACAGCTTCTCAAAACTTGCTTTCTGAGGCTCCTGAATAGCACTGCTCTGCTTAATTGCACAGCCACAATTATGCACCACATATGGAGGCACCATCTAATCCCTCCGTTTTCCCTGCACCTTCTCGGTTAGGTTAAAACATACTTGAAAGGACAACAGGGGCATCCTCCTGAGCCTTGTGAGAGTCTTTTCAGTGATAAAGAATGTCTCCAGGCTGGGTTGAACTTTATTTTATTATTCTCCCTGGCCCTCTTTCTCAGGCCATCGCCTTCACTAGGTTTTGAGCCCAAGACAAGAGTTTTTCTCATGGAGGTGCAGAGAGCAATGCCTGGATTTTCCCTTTTTATGTCAGAATGGCTCAGGGCTTGAAATGATTAAAGGTGATTAGTCTGACCACTAAGGCACTTGCAGCAGGCCTGCCAACTGGATCCCATCTGATTTTTGTGAAAATAACAAAACAAACCACCATTTCAGTGACTTAGAATGAGGTGCTGATTTATATTAGTAGAAAATGTTAAGCCTTTATGAAGGGGACAAAGTTCCACTGAGACTGAGTGACAGATCCTAACATAAGAAGCTTTAGCATTGTATTCATTTATAAGAATGTATTTGTATTCACTGTAATGTGTAACAATTCAAAAAAAATCTTTTTTTTTAAGTGCTTTTATTGAACTAGAAGAAATAAGTTAACAGAAGCCTGTTTTCAGAAATCCAGTATTTGCAACACTTTATGCAAATAGCTGTCCTTCAAGGTGATCGTCTTGCCTGGCATTCTCCAAGGGTGGTGAGAGAGCAGTTCCATTCTTGCTATAGCAAGACACCAAACCTGCAAAAAGCAGAAAAAGTGGACTTAATTCCTGATTTCACCATGCTATAGCTGATACAATGCATTGACCTCAGTGACAACTCAACCTAGTTCAGGTTTAAATAGGTCTGTTAGTGTTAACAACTGTTACCCTTGCAGTTGTGCTAATATTACCCCTCTCCAAGCTTGCACTGTGCTGCCTGCTCTGGTTCTGGCCTACATTTCCTCCTGCTTTTACAGTAACTGTGCTGTAGTTTATGACTGAATAAATACAAGGGACAAGTATGAAAGGCTAAAAATCTTTCATCCAGCTCTTCAGAGGTGAAGAGCTAATGTACTAACCAGCATTGCCGTGGAGCAGTGTCATCTTGAGAAAAATGAACAGAAAATAGGAGGAAACCAACATTTTGAAAAATGACCCATAACTTCAAAAGAGCATTTATCTCCCCACAGGTAAATGTACTGAGGTTAGAGAAAACTGGGGATGTTTAATGATTCAGTGTGAGAGCTTTTCAAAGGCAAAAATAGGAATAATTGCCTCCGTGACATTTGTATTTATTGAATGTTGTTTATTGAATATTTGTATTTGAAAATTTCTTCAAATACAGTACTTAGAGGGGATGGTGACAGGCACTACAGGAAAACCCTTAAATAGGTATTTTAACTATAATGACAGGAAAAATAAAAGCTGATTGCAGAAAAATAGCAACGTCTTTTTTTTTTTTTTTTTGTCTTAGATGCTAAGCTATGTCTCCAAACTAAATGTATCCAAAAGTTGACCAGAGGATGACATTTCTGTTTTGTGGCAGTTCTTCAGGTTGTGACACTTATTGTTGCTGCTGCTGTTGTTATTCTGTACCAGGAGAAAAACCAACCTTTTCAGTTGTTTGCATGAAAATGGAACTGTGTTAAAACATCTGTTTTTAGAATCAAGGTTTCTGATTTGGCAAGCGTGCGATTCCTGGCAATTACAGCACTGTCCTGGGAGGTGGGCTCTCTTTCTCCCTTTTCAAACCTTCACAGAAAAAGCCTCACTCAAAACTGATACCCTTCTGTACAACATCTGACTGGTGAAGCAGCCTATTTCCCATAAGATAATTGAACAGTGTGTTATGACCAGCTCTGATGTGCAGGGTATGGGTGAGTGGCTTGAAATTGGTATAAGAATGGGAACAAATGTAAAGGACTGAGGGATAGGAAAAATGCCAATTTACAGCGAATTCCTTGTCACAAGAATAGAGATGGATTTCTCTAAGAGCAGTGATACACCTTCTTGCCCCAATGGTAGCATTTTTAAAGAAGGTGCTGTCACTGCAGTCTCTGTTTCACTGGAAGCAGAATGAAAATGACACCATGCATATTTAAAATTTGTATCCCAAATTTTTTTTCTTTGCATGTTTACTCTCTTGATTGGCATTAGCATGAGGTCTGGTACCAGATGAAGGCACAGACTAAGTTCATCAAAGATAACAAGTAATTCTGAGTAATGACTAAATGGCATTCCCAGGTATCTACATTTGAAAAATGAAATGAATAGTCCTGGTTGTAATTACTGACTATGGTTCCATATACAAAACTAGCATTTATGAATATCAAACTGGGCTCTTTTTAACTATGTTAGCTATGTGTCAGTTTACTCTTTTAACGCAAAAAATTTAGTCATTATCACTAGAACTGTTTGTTAAAGCTGAAAGTAGATAAATGATTAATAGGAATGTCATTTATTCATTACAGTTAAAATATATATATCCATTTGTCACTTTCATGAATCTACCTCCTTGTCTCAACTCAGCTTATTGGCATCACAGAGAAAGAGCTTTCTTACTGCATTCCTGTTGGAGCTTAAAATCTTTACAATGGTTTATTGATGAACTAGTATTTTGAAAATCAAGACTGCTGAGGCTTAAAATTGTAGTGACAATTACATGGTGTTTTGTTGCTAAGCTAACAATTTGCATGGGATTGATGATAGCTTGACATTAAGCAAATAAAGTATTATTATTGTAATTTAGTACAGAATTTTGCAGAAAACAATCCCTTGGACCAATGCACAGACTTCTACTACAGTGCTATGGAATCTCTTTCATGCAAGAATTTAACCACTTATACACCATTAAAATTGGCAGCTGTAAATCTATAATGCAAATACAGAACCTACAAGTCCTGTAAGCACTAAGACATGTGAGTAACTTCTCCCAGAAGATTAGGTATGCTGCAGTTTATCTGTATGAAGGAACTCATGCACCTCCATTTTTACAGGACTAACCCTAGAAGAGCTGCTGTGAGTATATTTTGTAGCATGCAAGCCTGAAAGATATTGTTGCTAGATGAAGAGATTTTTCAGATTTTTTTTTTAACCTATTGATTGCTTCCTAAGCTAATGGCTACATCCCCCTAGAAAACACCTCCAAGACATTAAATGTACTGATTATATTTTGATAGAGCATTGATTTAAAAAGAATACCCCAAAAACCTTGGAACAACAATGGAGAAGTGCGCAGGACACTCTTCCTGATGCACCCACTACCAAGTTTCAGGAATAGCTTTAACATGGCATTCCAGCTAGGTCTAAAATGCTACCTATGCCTATCTTTGTGTCTACCGATAGGAAATCTGTTGGTGGCACTCCTCAGCTATAAAAATGAAAAAAGAAAGGTTCTGGTGCTGTCAGCTGCCTAGAAACATAAGCTTTCCACATGGAGGAAAAAAAAGGTGTTGCCTCTTCTAGCACTGATTAGTGGTGTGACATCCTCTTGGGGACTGCCAGATCTAAGAAAGTCTCATACAGTCTGATAAACCACAGACACCTACATAACCTAGTATGGCATGGGGGACATACAGATTAAAGATACAGATCTCACAAGATGAAATACTACTTTGGCTGCTGCTCTGATACCTTAAGAATATTATTCACTGCTGCCTAAGTAAATAGATAAGATTTTTTTTTTTTCAGAAGAGCATATTTTTCTCAAAAAGGTGTTTACTCCTCCCATCCCACATTATCTCTGAAAGCAATGAGGGCATCTCCATAATTTTGTTTCCTGTTGTTCCATATTGTGCCCTTACATGTTGAGTCCATGCTGGCGCCATTTCTGTGTTCTGTGCTGGCCACTCTTTTGTGCTTTATCACTTAAGACATCAAAGTATCATTACTTGAGTCACAGACTGTAAATTTCACAGTATAGTGGTGATAAATTTGAAACCCACAGGTAACACCTATTGTATTTTATTTTCACTTATACTCAGTTCACTCAAATTGCTAACTTTTGAGCATGCACAGCGTATACTGTTACACTATTTACAAGGCATTGTTATTGTTTTCATTATTAATGATTGGTTAATCGCAACTCAATTTTTAAAAGACATTTTCCTACATTTAAATCTACAAAGATTTGTGAATTTTAACCTACAGTGAGATCACAAGATTTCGACTGTGTTGTATCTTTTCCCAGTTGTCTCCATGATACACCAAATGTAATGATGATGTGACTGTCCTGTGACAAAACGTCACTTGCCAAAGAACAATACTGGCATGTTCCAACTGGCCGATCTACCTCTATCATTCTAAGCTTCAACACCAAATTGTTAAATATAAATAAACAGGACAGCACATGTAATTTATATTTAGCGTGTTCTTTCTTGTTACCCTTTAGATATCAAAACCCCCTTTGTTCTTGTAAAGGTAGAGCAGTACATGGAAAAGTCCATGTTAGGATATATCAAAGAAGAACAGGGGGGAGATTAAAAGAGCTGTAGCTCCTCAAAGGCACTGCCCAATGCAACACACCTGCTCCAGGTCACAAGATGCTGCTGCAGCCACTGTGCTTCCACTGTTCCCACTGCAGCTACATCTGGACCTGGAAGCCCTTGTGCAACCCGTGTCACATGTTGTGTAAAAGATCCAGCTGGTTACAAAGTGCTGCACTGGGTTCTGCGTAATTGAGCGTACATTTTCTTTTGTCTTCTCCCCATATCAGAGACACTGATTTCTTGTTCTTAATCAAACTCTGCTTGAGTGCTCTTCTTGGCATGGCTGAGAATGCTTGACCTGCTGGTCCGGCAGTGTTGTCACCACTGTGCCAGTTACTCCAGTTCTGAGCCAGGAAAGCAGAAATGCAGCCCAGGCCTCAATGTTTCCCACTGCTTCACAGGTGACATTGCATCTTCTGTGGATGAAACTGCTGCCAAAGAATGGTGAGGGGGGAAAATTATGCCAAGGCCGTAGGTGTGAATGAAAGGAGAAGACGACCTAGCCTGTCTTGCAAAGGGTTGATGGGGCATAAAGAGTTTTGTTTCTCTTCTCCACGTTTGTTGAAATACTTTCAGCAGGTATATGGCTATAAGACCTGCTGAGCTTTCAGCAAAGTCTTGAGTTAACAGTCAGAGATCCCAAGGAGGGATAACTGCCCTCACCAGATGAATGGTGGAGTGTTGTCTGGATGCAGGTGAAAGGAGGACTGGAGGCATTTGCAGCCAAGTAACTGTGTTATCAAGGGACAGACAATCTGACTGGTCCATCAAGCAAGTCCAGGGACCCTCTGTGTCCCAGTACCACCTGGAGTGGGCCATTTTTATCAGACTAAGTTTGCTTCAGATGTAACTGGAGGTTACCCTTCCACTGAAAGGAGTGAGCAGGGTGTTAGGTGAGCAGCAAGCATGGAATAGTGTGCGGAAAACAGTTGTGGCTTGCAGTTTGATCCAGCCATTTCAGTGTCTAACACATCTTTCATGTACCAACCAACCACTGGCCATGTTACAACAAACTACAACACTGCTGGCACTGTCTGTAACCTACTGTTACATACCTTAGCACAGAACAGAGCAGGTACCCCTGAGAAAGATGTTTTACCTGAAAGGGTAGTAACAAAAGAGGGCACCCAGGCAGCAAGAGCCCTTCAGAACAAACCTGGACAGGGCTGAGAAACTGCAAGGCAGAGCTTTTATCCTGGTAATTTTGCTGGACTGCTCCATAGGGAGCTGTACAGAGAGCCAGCGAGTCTTAAAGAGTAGACCCTTCAGTTCCAAAGATCTGCACATTTATAGATACTTTGCCTGAACCACAGTCTTCATTCAGAAGCCTGCTAAGCTTTGGGGAAGTCTAGATCCTGTTTTATGCAGGTTAGCACCATACCTTATTAGAGCTGGGAAGACTAGATATAAATCTTTGTCCAAAATAGTAATCCTCTTACATTTCATTACTAGCATCACAAACCTCTGTGAAGTGGTCTCTATTAGAGCCATAATAACACTGGGTTGTGACTAAGCTCTCTATCACAAGCTCAATCACAGCAAACCCACTAACACATTAAATCATACCTCTGATTTATTAGTACTCCCTAAGCCTTTTCACACAATTGCAGCCAGGTACTGAGTCTGAAATCACAGCTAGCAGCTGGGAGGGTAGGAAAAACAGATTCTAGCATCACACCCCTGCTACACCTGACTATGTGAGGGCTTCGTTTCAGGACACACTACCTGAGCAAGCTGCAGAAGATGGTTTGAACTAATCAGTTATTTTTGCCTTGCTATGGATTGGATAGTTTATAGCACCTAGCTGAGAGCTGTTAACTGACTACAAGGGCACTGCTGCTCCATCTCAGGGCAAATTCAAACTGGCAAATTTATGATTTTTGTCGTCACATGGAACAAAAGTGCTCACGCTGGCAATTACTCAGTTGTAGCTAGCATCCATGGTTAACAGATGATGAGCAACTAAGGATAATTTCTGGCATTTCCTCTCACTTCCAAGTGTCTGAACCTGGCCTTGCTCATATCCACACAGCAAGAATTGGGGATTCAGTCCGAGATGCTGAATGTTTCTTCTGGTGTCCTGTTGAATTTGCACTTAAATTCCAAGAGGAGTCCAACTAGACTAGACTAGTAAGACTAGATTCTTTGCCTTTTGGGTGTCCAGGGCATTAAACCTCAAGAATGGCCCTATGTGCTCCCATGCTAGAACTGTGGAGGCTGCCCAAAGTCTCCCCCCAAAACGGCTGCACTTTTTAAAAGAACTGAAGTTTGTTTTCAGCCTTGGCAACAAGCAGGGATGTTCAATTTTCTGACAATAATCTGGGAGATGAAGGACAAGCATATAAACATTTGGTGCTTCATCCCTAGCAAGATGAATACATGCTTATTGGGAGACAGCCTTTACTAGTCACCTCTGACTGTGCATGTCTTAAGACTGTTACTGCACACAAGTTGTGGTTGATATTTTTACTGGGTATCTGTTTCCACAGGAGTATTCTCTCCCCCCTCTTATGCAAGTTTTCATTTCCAGCAAGCAAATTGGGACACTGGTCATAGTTATGTACATTATTTCTGTAAATAAACGGAGGTTTGGAACATGCTTATATCCCTTTCAAACTGATAGTAGAGAACAAAAGTTCTCTCTACAAACAAAGTGCTCTATGAAACAAGAGCAAATGCTTCAATTTTTTTCTAGGTTGGATATAAATTATTCTGAAATTATTCTTCAGCTAACAATGCCACCAAGTTCTTGTGCTATTGCACTCTGCACTCTAAACAGCCCCCACATAACAAAAGCACTGTTAACTTGTCACAGATAGACATGGCTATTTACTGCTGCACCTTTGAGTGAGCGCTGTTATATCCTAGTTGCTCCTGCAAGCAACATCATCCAGGAAAACAAGTGATGCATTTGGCATTGTAGGGGTGGCTAAGATGCTTCTCCTCAGCTCCAACAGCACCACATGCCTGCAAACTAGCTCCCAGTCAGAGCTCAACAACTATTTTTAGAACAAGCTCTGGCTTTTTTGCGTATTTTTGTTGTTAGAGAGCCATCTTGCGGTGCATCTTCTTAACAATAAATAAAATAAAAGTCTATTACAGTTCAGAAATCATGGTCTGCAAAGACTCCAGTGGCTTTGCTTCTTCCACGTATCTGTTCTTCTCAAAGAGCCTTTTGAAATGGAGATAACCTAATCTCAAATTGCATTTCTGAGTCATAGTAATATTTGTTAGGGACTGGGGAGGGGGACATATTTCTCTTTGCTTTTTTTAAAAACTGAATTGAAAGGGTTTGGAGTGCAAAGAAATAGCTACAATTTGCAGCACAGATTTATCCCTTCCTTAACAACTAACGTATTGATCAACGCAGAAAGCAGATGGTCTAGCTTTATTAATGTGATAAGTATAGTCCTTTGCAGCCACAAGACTTATTAAATATTCTGGAAACCATTTAAATTCAAATAATACCCATTGTCACTGGAGTTATATGAAAAATCGATCTTTAAAAATAGCAAAAGCACATGTTGAAATGTCATTTGGGATTGCTGCAGATCACAGGAGTTTCCAGTAGTTGGAATTTTTTACACTGGACTTAAAACTCCTGTTTTTCAAACCTATGGTTAACTGAAAGGGTTAGAACCACCTGACATAGAGTCAATAAAACAATTCAGAAAGTGCTTTGAATTTTGGTAGATTCCTCTTCCCATAAGATGCAAATTCACAGGGGTGCTAAATAACTAAATATTGCAGTGTGCAAAATATTCTGAGCCTCTGAAGCACTAGTGTTTAGAGGAAAAAACAAAAAGCAAGTCTTTCTATAAACCAAAATGAACCTACACATGGAACGTTTTCCCTCTGCAGCTTTGTATAAGATAAGACACTAACAATTTTTTTTCTGTATGTATATAACTCTTCTGTTGTGCTATAATTATCTCTTGTCCTTTCATCAAAAGGAAAAATAAAAGCACTATGTAGCCAAAGATCATTACTGATCCACCCTCTGCCATCAGTTAAGTCAGTAAAAATGAATATGTAATTATAGAGGGTCCTTACAATAGTATACAGTAATTAACATCTTTTCTTAAAAATTCAGATTTAGATTTAAAAAGCACAGTGCTGTGTAAGCGGCTCTGCAGGACTTCTTTTTTTAATCTTTGCTCATCTTATCTGAGATTTGTTCTAGGTGGACTGTAGGCTTTCATAAAAAGAAGGTCATAAGATGAAGGTCATTTAAGAATTAAATGAGGAAGGGAAAGCGTAAAGAAGTACTGCAAAGGGGGAACTCTGAAGAGAAAAGTTGCTCTGGGACAGATTGGACAGAAAGGGAGAGATCTGATTCTCAGAATACTGAATAATTTTAGCTCAGACTTCTAACCAAGTAATGAACGGTCCACTCTGAGTGGAGCTATGAACATGGGGTACAATTAGAAAGGCATTCTCCTTTCTTTCAAACTCTCTAAAATGTAGAAGGCAATAATCCGAGCATAGGTAGCCACAGATCCTGTCACCACTTCTCCTATTGGCAGAGGCACTCAAAACCCACGAAAGGTCAACAGAAAGGAAAAAAAAAAAGGCTTTATAGGGAGGGCCCAGAGGTCAAGGAAGATCATGAAAGGTGAAGGAACTAGTTTGCTGCTTACGGAATGAGGTCCAACAGAACTGCCTTGCCTGCAGGCCAGTGGCTAATGAGCAGGGGAGGAAACAGGCTCCTGTGTAGAAAAGGTAGATCTAGTGCAAAGGCAGCAGTCCTTTAAAATGGATATTTGTATTTGTGGTTCTGAATAGCCAAGAATATGATCATTCATATTTGAGCAATCTGTATTTGCTTGTTTTAAAAGATTATTTGGACAAAGGTGTGTCTATATAAAGTGTATATAAAATTACCTTTCTAGTTCATAAAATTATAAAGCTAAGCCCTTTCATTTGGGAAGCACAAATTCTGAAAGGCTGCGATGCCTTTTATTTCAGCTTAGGAGCTATTGTAGGTCATTCCACTGGTGTAGGAAGTACTGGAGGGGAGAGGGAACCCCTTGGTTGCAAGCTCCACGTGAGTGACCAACAGAGGGGTGATCAATTTGTTAGTCAAAGTGAGAGGTCCTACTCTATTAACCTCTAAAAATCTCTTTCCTTTGGTAAAATGGAGTTGTTCAATCTGGTCCTTTCTAAGTGGAACTCAAAATACTCGAGGCATATGAAAGTACACATAACAGAGATGATATCTTAATGGTAATGGTATACATAGTTTTTTTTCTTCACAGATTGGTAGTGAGAAGCTTGTCTCAACTTCCAAATATAAGTGCTTGTTCTATTGTGAAGAGTTGACAGTAACCAACATAGCTATGGAAACAGGCTACTGGATTATTTTCACCTCCTAGATAGCCTTTGTTTCACATTACAAAACTAGTGTTGTAGGGAGATGAAGTTTGCTCATGAACAAATTTGTCCTTGGAGAATAAGGAAGGAGTGTGGAATCGAGAGAAGAACTAGTTGTTTTCCAGCAATAGCGCTGTATGAGGCTCAGCGTCAAATGTTACTTCATGGTCATCAACACTTCTAGTTTCATAGGAAGGCAGGAAAGGTTGTGCCTGAGGGCAGAAGGTAGACATGCCGCACTAACCTGCAGCCAGTGGCATGGCCTCTGCAGACTGCGGCAGATGGTGTAGGTGATACCAGAAGTGATACAAGTGCCATTTCCTTCCCTCACGGCCCAAAGATCAAGATTCAGGTCCTCAGCCACCCAACTGCATTGCATGCTGAAGTCATGTGTGCAGTCTTAACTGTGGTCAGGGCCTGTGTTTGGCCCACTGACAGACTGCTAGTTTTTCCCTGTGTAAATATTGACAACCAGCGATCAAATTTCTCTGTGATAAAATTTAATACAGCTCAAGTCTTGAACTTCTTAAGTCTTGCATCACAAGGCTGTGTCCCAATCTGCCTTTCATGAAATGATGTTGACTGACAGTTTAAGTTTCTAATTTTATTTTTAACGGAATTAACTGTTTTGTTAACTTTGTATGAGATCTAAGCAAATAAATAGATCCCTGAGCAACTTCCTTCACTCTTTCTAGAGCAATGCTGGAAATCCTCCCTGGAATGTCCTCAGATTTCCAAGAGCCATTTGAAAAGTAGTGTTATTTAATATCATTTCAAAAAGATCTTTCATCAGCATATGAATTATTGATATAAATCTATTTAATTTTAGAAGATGCTACCAGATATCCTTTTCTCACCTACGGTAAATATTCTGCTCCATCCACAAAATTAGACGTTCATTACAGTGATCTTACAATCCCTGTCATAAAGACAGCTTTGTTACATATAAAGGTTTAAATCTTGTAACATGGGCAACGGTATGATCAGACACAAGCCTGGCATTTACATGCTAATATCCAAACAGTGACATTCAGTAAGCAGGTCCTTTGCTCAAGCTAGCCATGTGTAACTGAAAATAACAAATTAACTGAAGGGTTTTCAGGAATTTGGACTTTCAAGCTTTGACACTACACAGGTGGTCACTGTTCCCTGGGGCAGGCTCTGCCACCAGTACTTCTTCAGTATCCTAGACATGATTTAAATCTGGTTTTTTTTCTGGCTAATCCCCTGAGAAGGGACTGATGCAAACAACTTGAGTCTTCCCCAAATCATGCTCATCTTTAGTGCTGGGAAACAAAATGTGCATTACAATGAAATAATGACATGGAATGGGCAATCTGAACTCTTCTCATTTCTAGTACATAGAGGTTTTCTTTCGTCCGTGTTTGTGTAAATGTCACACAGCTCTGCCAATATGAATAGTTGATTCCAAGTCTTGCTCTGCAAATGGAGAGAATATCTGCAGCAGTGAACACTGTGGCTGCAAGGCCCCAGACCTGACTATGACTGTGAAAAGCAAGGTTTCAGAAACACTGATAGCAAAGTGTTGCCTGTTCCACACAACTGCTAGCAGCCTGCACTTATTATCCAGTGCTTAAAGTGAAAGCACAGCCAAAGCAGTGATGGATGTATCCTTGCCATACTGAAATCAGAGGTGAAAAAAACAACCTCCCATTAGCTTAAATGGAGCTGGGATTTCTAGCTGATAAATCAGACATGGAGTGTGTTTTGATTCAGGCTACATTTTCTGGATCAAAACATCATTCAGAGATATATAATTTCCAGATTGTTATTAAAGAGAGGGGAAACTGAAAGCTGAACACACAGGTTTTTCTGGATCCTAAATTTTGCTTCAGAATCTTACCCATACTCAATGTTAGCCTACTCCCTCAGGTGTTCTGTAACATGAGTACATATTCCCTTGAGGCAATCTTTACATGAGGCATTAATAGACAGGTTTTTCCAGAGGTGATTAATCTCTTTACTTAGGCTACTAATAACTGTATTTGTTTACTCAAGCAGTAATCTATTTTTTCCCCAGACCTTGAAAACAATATGGGTTTCAGCTTCATCCTTATGGTCACTCTACTGGCATGTCCTGCATAAACTAAACTAAACTAAAACTAAACTAAATCTAAATATTTGCAAAAACTTTTGGTAATGGTTGGTCTGCCTTTCTACACTAGTTTCACATCCCTGATATTCTTGCTGCTGAAGAAAATGATCTCTTTGAGTTAAAGACAGAATGAAATATCATTTCCTTTTCACTAGGAAACAGGACAGTGTTGATAACACTGCTTTCTTCATACTGCATGTTGTATTTCAATAAGAGTTTAATTTATCATAACATGCTAATATTGACACATTATCCATGCCTTTTATTTCTATTTCTTGTCTCTTATTTGTTCTCAACCTAGTCCACCTTTTGGAAGATAAGAATACGGGTTTGTTAAGCACAGCAGAATCACAAAGGTTTCTGAGCCATTTCATGCAGCCTTGAGTTTCAACTTGCCTATGAATAGTTTATTCACATGTTGTGATTGTTATTGGCATTTCACCCTTAAGCATAATTACCACTATTATGGACAGGTTTGTTTAAAGCTAGAGATTTGTGTTAATTCTTTCTATTATAACCATGCAGAAAAACTTTCTTCTTCTATTCCTGCCTGTCTTTAATCTGAAGTTGCATGTACAGAATTAGCAGGTAATGAAGTATATTAGAAAGGATTGAGTGTTAACTCTAAGCGCCCAGCTCTTCACTTGTTATTTAAAAAACAATGGACGTCACATTTAAGATGATAATGAACGTCAGAGCTAAAGTGAGATTAGAAACTTTTAAGTGAACCTTAATTCCATTTTACAATTTTTGGTAATTGCCCAACAGTAAATCCCTTCTATACCAGTCAGGCCAGGATAAATGGGGGATTTTCTGTGTGTTTTCCTTTCTTAAAACATTGGAAGGGCTTCTTGCAGGATTTTCTTGATACCTTTTTATTCATCATGTCAGTAATTGAGGGTTCAAGACTAAGTGGCAGAAGAAATGCTTCCCCTAATTATACCACATAAGCCCTCTACCATATTTTTAGCTTTATTCTGAGCTTTATTCTGAGTTTTTCACAGGCTACATTAGAAAGCGAAAGGTCTCAAATTCAGTTTGATACTATGAATAATTTGCATACTTCCTCTCACTAACTATGAGACTGCATAGGTTTTGTTATACTACAGTGACTAGGCAGCACCTAGTGGTCATGCATAAGCATTTCAAGAACTAAAAGCAAGTGTTAGTTTTCATATGTGTGTGTGTGTGCGTGTGTGTATGTGTCTGTGTTTGTGTGAGTGAGAAAACATACAATTTCGGACTTGATCTGACTTCTAGATCTTCATCTGAATGGAATTTATGCTTCATTTCTCAGACATAGGCAAGAAAGAAAACAAAATCCTGAGTTTTTAAAAGCCTTTGTTTACGATAAGCCAGCCCATATAACGACTCCAGATTTTCCAAACCTTCTCTTATTTCTTATTGTGAGTAAAGTATTTGAATGCCTTCATCTAATTCTGACCCTTCAATTTTAAATTCAGTCTCCAAGTTAATCGTAATAATTAGTAATATTGATTATCAAACATCAGAGCTCATTTCTGTTAAAATGAATCAAGGATTTAAAAGCTATCCAACAAATGGTTCTCCAGAATTGCTTGGAAAATGCCACAGTTATGAAAAGCATAGAATTAAAAGTAAGGAGGTAACTTTATGAACTAAGCTTATTATAACAACCTGAGTTCTGTAGATTGCATACCTTGAAAAGTATGTTTCATGTTTTATCATATTACAGTAGTCAGAAATTATATGATCATTAGCTTTAATTTTCTTCCAAGAATTTGCCTGTAGATCCATTTATCTGCAAGACTTTTTTTGCTCTCTGATTGCTAAGTTTCTCACTTCAATAGCAAGTATATTATTTCTGAGTCTATTTGAAGCATTTCTAGAAATAGCACTGAAGTAAATATGCTTGCATCAACAAAGCCACTCTTTACACTTTTCAGTGCCCTTCTGAAGTTTATTCCAAGCTTAGATCCAGAAAAAAAAAGTATACACCAGTATAAATCCATTCTGGTTCCACAGATGTCAATGAATACAATCCCTGTTTCCACTTCGGCTACCATGAAAGACCATGACATGGGTGGACCAATAGAAGAAGAGGGGAAATTGCATTGAACACTGGTACCCAGCGGCTGAAGCAGTCATTCAAGCCACTTATTGCCCATGACTGGACTTCTCTGTTCTCCCACAGTGTGTCCTGCTGTTCATCTGGAACAAGCCAGCTTTACATGGATGTATGGATGGAGTTTCACTTCATATTTCTTAGACGTGTGCTGAAGTTTTCAAAACTGTCATCTTCTTTTACAATGAGTCACTTGTTACTTTTAAAATGTATATATAATTGGAAAGCTGAATGTAAAGCATGACTACAGCATTAAGGCCAGATGTGAAATCACGGTGCAACTATGAATCCATTCCACTGAAGCCAATGAAGAGAAAGATGCTGCTCCTTTATGAAGATACCCCTTTTGTGAACTGGGGAATTAAGCAAAATATCATTCTAAGAGATCTGTGTATTGGGATGGGGAGCTGCCTCCACAAAACAGAACTGAGCTCCTGTGGCAGACCACACGATTCCATGCAGATAGCTAAAGGGCATTGGGTGTTCTGCATCTGCATTTATGTTAAAAATGGGGACTAAGTCAGCGTCTGTTTTCCCTATCCCTTGTCTAAATTATCTCTTATTACTACTTATTTCCTTCCAGCTCTCCCAAGGGTCCCTGCATGTGTAGAAATACATCTTCCAGGAAGATGTGGAAAGCAACAGTGTTGCCTGTTCCCTCCTGCATAAGGAGAGGTATGAATTACATGTGTACAGCCTGTTCCACATGTGTGGGGCATGGTCTGTTAAAGGAAAACTTACTCAGAAGTGACTGTGATCAGAATACAGCCCACTAACTCTCACACTAATGGCAGCAGTAGAAAGTCCCTCCCACCCGTGCAATCCTTTGTACCAATTTTAAGGTGCAATCAAGAGGCCGTCTCATACTATTGATTTTTAACCAAACTCCCCACTGCAATCAATGAGGAGACCTGCTCAAAATCAATAATACAATAAAGAATCTGCAGAGCTGTTTACAGTAGGAAATTTTCTAATTTTTGTTTGTTTTCTTCTTTGATTTAATCATACTCAGTCTGACATGTAGAAACTGGATGATAAATATCCCATGCGTGTATGGAATTTGTCAAAAATGAGAACAATATGGACACGATGCTAATACTGAATTTTTAGGGAAAAAAGATATTAAGGCACAGAACTATGGCTTGATATCACTCAGAACTGCTCTCCTTTCAAATCTGAGAATGGGTGCTGATGGCCTAGGAAACAGGTTCTTTCAATTCACTTTTACAGTAAGTAAAATATTCAAGTCTGGAAAGAAATGAGCATAATAAAAAGGGGGTTTATGTGCCAGACTAAAAACCACTTAGAAAGTATATCTCAAATTTACAAAGGAATCATATTTGATCACCCTGAAAGAAAAATATTCAGACTTGATGAAGTTTCTGAATGTAGGAAAAACAATTGTTTATTTCCACAGAAAAAAAAAAGTTGCTTAAAGACCTAGAGTGTTGGTATCTTTTCACAAACTTACAGAGTAGAGACAGGAGCAATGAAGTTAACAAAACTTAAGATTCAAACTTGCAGTATAAAACTCACTGAGTTCATTTACATTTGATAAAAGATTGTCTATTAAGCACTCAAATTTTGTTCCAACAGAGCACTTAGCATAAATAAGTTAGATGCCACAATGCCTACTCCTTCCCAGGGTCAGATACACTATAGATCTACAGGCCAGCACACTTTCCTGGAGGTAGGTATTCAAGATATGCTTTAGAAAGAACAAAGCAGGGCTTGACGAGGTTGATGCTTGCATCTGCATTATCTACAATAAGTTAGTGATAAAAACATTGATGACATAGCAGTAAACCAAAAAAAAGTAAACTCACTTCTTTGGTAAATATATGTAGTATCTGTATTCTCTATACACATCACTAATCTGGTCAGATTAGAAATAGTTAACTTCCACTTACATTTATTCATCTTAAATATCTTAAATCACTGTGTATAGCTCACTGCAAAGTGGGACATCAGGTTGCAACGCCCTTTCCAACCTCCAGGCATTCAGACCCACATCTTCCAAAGACAGTGCTCCCTGTAGAGCAGATGCAACCCAGGGCTCTAGTGATTAAGACAGTAGTCTGAGAGGGAAACTCTGTATTCTATTATGGACCTTGAAGAAGCTGTCTAAAGCTTTGAACTCTGCAGGGAAGACACACTAGCCATACTTGCATGTTTACCTTTTCTTGTTGAATAGCTCAGGATTGTTATTTCTCAGATTTCCCTTCTGAGGTGCTATAACCTTTCCCATACACTATAATGGGGACCTTGAAATCTTGGTTTTAGACTCTAATCCATTGGCATGCACATATAAGCTTACAGTCCTAACTTGTATTCTCTTTGGCTGCAATAGTCTTAAAAATATTTTTGCCAGCCTTTCCAAACCAGCAAGTTCCAACCAGTTTATGAAGGAGATCCTCAAGACTTTACACAAAAAATAACCTTCTTAATTTTTTCCATCCAAAATTACACACCACCAAAAATATCAAGGCCTCAGTTTCCCATCTATAAAATGGACAAATGGTGCTTTAAAGGGATATTGAAAAAACAAATGAATTATAATAGTGACATAGTTCAGATATAGTCTAAGTATCACAGAAAAGATTACGAAAAGATTGAATAAAGAGACATTTAAATTAACTGCTGCTGTATTCAGCTGAGTAGCAAGAGTTCATTCTATTGGAAAGATGAGCTCTGTCAATCTTCCATCGATCTCTGTCAATCTTCCATCGATATCCTTTAAGCTTAGAAAGACTGCTTTTTACAGCCACTTAGGCTGATCTAACCAATAAACCCTGTCCTCACCCCCAGCCTGCCCCCCGTCCCCCAAAAGAATACTTCTTTATGTCTTTTCTTTTAAATATTTCTTTTGAAATAAAGTCAACCTGGATTAAGCCTGGAAGAGCAAAAGACATAAAGGACGGCAAAATAAACTGCCTGAAGAAAATAGCTTAGGTCTATGGGATAACAGATGACGGGAGACGTATACAAAAAGCTGTAAAGTGGAAATTAACTGTACAGATACAAAATGACAGCTTCAAACAGCTCATCACTTTGGAGCAAGTCTCATTTCACATTTATAAACATAAGCACATGCACTAGCTGCACTAAGGTCTTGGACTTACAGGAGGGATGGGAATATTGAGATAAGAGTTGCCTTAAGAATAGCATAGAGTTTGAAAATGTATTAAAACAACCTTTTTTCCATAAATATGCTTATTAAGAAAAAGTGGGGTTTAGGGGGTTCTTTTTCTGCTCATTTGTTTGCATTTTAAGAGGTCAGAAGCTCTTGTTCTGTTTCAGCCATGTTGCTGTACTGATCTTGTGAGCTTTGCCCCCAAGCTTTTTTCTGCTGGCCAATACCAATTTGATTTGTAATGAAAACAGTGCAGCTCAGGTTGTACTACCTACTAACATATTGATTTTTTTCACCAAACAGTTATGAGGAAATCAAAATCCCATCTCTTTCTTGGTCTTTATTTGGTTTCAAGCTAGTTTTTGATTATTTTCTTTTCCATGTTGATATTTCATTTGTGTACATAAAATGATTTGAAGTGTAGGCCTGGGTATCCATAAAAGTTGTACAGCTTTAACAAATAATTTTATTTATATAGTAACATCAGTATATCCTTCTGGTGTAGATATGATTTCTACTGATAAACATACATACATGTTCCAGTTTAGAGAAAGTGTATGAACTTTACCAATACTAGTAAAACAGTATTCCCACCAGGAATGGTTTAGGAATAACTATAACTAGGAATAGCTCTTTTGGTTTAAAAAAAAAATCATATGCTCAGTCAAATCAATCCACATTATAACTATATGCAGATCAGAACCTAGCTATTTTTTGCCCTGAAATCAAATACGTTTTTTAAACTTAAAAAAGTTAACGAAACTTGTCTGAGATGAACTGAGCTAATTAAAGCTCTATTTAATCCTACTTCAGATTAATTCTTGTATCCCACGGATCATACCTTACAGTTCCTAAATGTCATCTCTTTCCGGCTCAGCCAAAGAACACACTTTCCATGTTTTTGATAATGACCTTTCCTCTAATAAGCACTTTCTGGTGTGGGTAGGAGAGGAAGGGATCTAGATGAAGGTTTCAACCCCCTCCCAACTCTCACAGCCAGAGGGATTTAAATGCCAATCAGGTCACCCAGAGATGGCAACTAACACAGCAAACTAGTATTGTGGCATATCTGATTCCTCGGAAAAGGAATAATGTTACACTCCAAGCAATGAATGGTGTTGTTTGATGTAAAACAGCAGAATTCAGAAGACTATTTTGGAAGTCTATCTAAAACAGTTTTATATCAGCAGCTAGTGATAGTATTGTCTGTTTTTTAAAGAAAATCCAAGCCCAGCTACTGAAAAAAACAAAGTTGCCATGAAAGTACTTGCTCTGTTTTGTAATGAAATGGTTGAAGGAAGGACAAACTAATTTCTGCAGCACTGATTCTCCAGATGCTCCTTGTCTTGCCTGAGGTTTGGAGTTCGATCTTGACAAAAGAGGATCTATCACTATACTCAGTAGCTGAGCATGCATGTCGGTTTGAGAAAGTTGAAAGCAGGTGCTCAAGGAAAAGTTTTGATGCTATAAACCAGCTAATGTGAAAAATCTGTACATTTGCTGAGACTGCCCCTCCAAATAGCCAGAGAGGAATCAAAAGTACTACAATACACGACAGACTGGAGGCACAAAGGTATTCACTCAATATACATGGGTACATTGTAGCTGCTGATTAAAATCAAGAAAAAGCTTTCTTGCTGAACAGAACTGTTCAAAATATACAAACCATTCAAGGCTACACAAGCGAAACATGATATTCACAGTTCAGTTCATTTCATGAGGGACTGAAAATGAATATTGATGTTGCTGAACATTTTGTGAGGGTACAGAAATAGAGTCGTCAGCCTAGATTTGTTTGAATCACCTCTGAATGAGTTGGTAGGATGTAACACAGTGTGTGAGTTGAGGGCTTTTCTAAAGACTGATGATGAATGAGGGGAAACAGGCCACACAGTACCTCGTGCTCTGTGCAATTTAGGAAGAGCTGAGCAATCCCAATGATCTATCAGTGA
Organism: Apteryx mantelli; assembly: GCF_036417845.1. Taxonomy (NCBI): domain Eukaryota; kingdom Metazoa; phylum Chordata; class Aves; order Apterygiformes; family Apterygidae; genus Apteryx; species Apteryx mantelli. The sequence goes on from NC_089979.1 coordinate 56,055,959, forward strand.
TACAGATGGGTCTTAGCAAGTGCTTTTGGAGAACATTTTATTTCTAGGGGGAGGGCCTAGGGAAAAAAAGAACAAAAAGGTTATCTTGTTAAAATACTCTAGTAGCTAGATTAACTCATAGTGATGTATTGCCCCTTCACATACCTACTTACAGCACTACAGATAATCACCAAGATGAGGGTGGGGTAAGAGGAATGCACAAGAAGTGTTTGGAATGATTTGTTAAATATATTTTTTTTAAGTTTTAAACCATTCTACTTGCTTGCAGAACTGCAAGTTATTCTGGTGATGAAAACTGGTGAAAATTAAGAAAAATGTTAAGCTAGTTCTCTTACTTTTTTGTTCTTGATAGCATAGCCTTACTGTCAAACTCTCTGCTGTTTCTTCAAGAAAATTAGCTCTTGAGTAAAGCATTCCTGTAAGGCAACAGTTCCCTATGGGTGAAGCCCACTTCCACATTTCCTTCTGATTTTTTTGTAGTTTACAAATGGAGAGTCTAGCAAATGGGACTAAATCATCCCCAATATCCCCTAGTTTTGGATGCCCCTAACTCTGATGTTCAGAGGAACTGTTCATCTACCTGTAGACCTCAGTTAAAACTGTGAATTCTTTATACCTCCAAGATCAGGCCTATATATTATGTAGGGATTTAAAGTCATCACTGGCCATTTCTGAAAAAAATCTAGATGCTATAAACTCCAGGTCCAGGATACTTAGGTAGAAATTTCCTCAAAAACTACAAACAAAAGCTCATTCTAATCATTTTCATTTACATGAATTATGATATTACTTCCTCTAATCCCATTTGGCGCTTTCCCTGGAATTTGCATACTGAGCACATAAATTGGTATAGGTTATTATTATAAATAGGTTCCTGGAGGAAGCGTGTCATCCCGATGTACAGATAATAGGTTTAGATTTGACAACGCAACCCACGCTCGGCAGACAACAGCGAGGTGCGTGCTCCAACAGGCAGAGCGTCCGTCCAAGTTCACGCTCCTTTTTCCACCCAAGGATTACGCGCTTTGCCGGGGTCAGCCCACGGCGGGCCACAGTGCCCTGGCGGCGACAACTCACACTGGCAAGGCCAGAGGGAGCAGGCTCGGGGAGCACGAGGCTGGGTTGAACCGTGAGTAATGCGAGTTTAACGTCAGCGAGGCGCCCAGGAGCGCGCAGCCCCCTCCCCGCGCCGTGACTCAGCCACGGGCGGGCTCCGCCGCCACCCGCTGCCGGCGCCGCCCCGCCCCGCGGCGTGAGGGGGGCGGTGGCGAGCGCGAGCCCCTCGGGCCGTTGGGGCGGGCGCAGCCGTTGGGGCGGGGCCGCCCCTTTCCCCGCCCCCGGCACTGCGGCGCTGGGCCGCGGCTCCGGCGCTGCAGAGGGCGCTGCGCGGCTAGGGCCGGGGCTGGGCGCGCCGCTCGCGGCGGGCGGCGCGGTGCGCTGGTCGTCGGCGCGACGGTGGCGGAGTTCCCGTTCCCGTTCCCGTTCCCCTCGGGTCGGGGCAGGGCGCAGGGAGCCGGTGGCGGCCGTCGCTCGTCCTCGCTGCCCTGCCTTGCCCCTCTCCTCCCTTCCCCCTCGCCCTGCCTCGCAGTCGTCGGCGGTGGTCGCGGGGCGGGGAGGGCGCGCGGCGCCGCCGCATGCGTCGCTGATGGAGCCGGGCTCGGGGCTGCAGCAGCGCAGGGCGGGCGGCGGCGGCGGGCTGGACCTCGGGGCGGGCTCGGCGGCGGGGTCGCCGGCGCTGTCCGGGGGCCAGGCCCGCCGCAGGAAGCAGCCGCCGCGCCCCGCCGACTTCAAGCTGCAGGTGATCATCATCGGCTCGCGGGGGGTGGGCAAGACCAGCCTCATGGAGCGCTTCACCGACGACACCTTCTGCGAGGCCTGCAAGTCCACCGTGGGTAAGGCAGTCCGCCGGGCCGCGCCACCCCCGGCCCCCCGCCCCGGCCCCCCGGGCCCTCCTCAGGGAGAGGGTCATCCCTGCCTCCGCACTCCCTGGCCTGGGCCACCCTGCCGCACCGCCCGGCCGCACAACGCGCGGATCGTATACGCGTGGGTGATGGCTTGGTGGCCTTCCTCGGCCCTTCTCCCTCGTTGTTTTCCGTATGCTGAGCCCCTCTCGCTTCTGTGCACTGACCCTAAGCCTACCCCTCTCGCGTGCGTGCGGGTAGGGCTTTAATTTCTCATTCCCTTTAGAGCGGTTACGTAGCAGTCCCTTTTTGTTTTCTTCTTAGCCTTGCGCTTGTGTGTTGCATTTGGTCGCGTTATCCTGGGTGGGTTGTTTGGCCAGAAGAGTTGTCCTTTATAATGGGTATGCAAGCTGGGAGGTTCATGGAGTTTATGATAAGAGAGTCCATGGTGTCAAGCTTTCTGGCTCTTGATTAAGAGGTTATGGGGGTCCTAGTTATTGTTGCAGATTTTCAGAAGGTGTCAGTATCCTGTTTTGCTCTTATTAACAGTGGACAAAAATCACTGCCAGCAAAAAACATCAGGGATGGTTGTTGAAGCACGTAATTGTGTCCTGAAGTCTTCGATGTTGTATACAAGGCGTTTGCTAGTACTTCAGAAGTTAAAAACTTGCACATTGTGTATACCACACAGTTAGTGGGAGCTCAAATGCTATTCCAGACCATAGCCTGGTTAACTCAAGCTTTTTGTTGTGCCTTCCTCAAGAAACCCTCTGTGATACCAAATCCAGGGAACTTCATGTCTTGTTTCTTGAAGAGTGCAATTTTGAGCATACGGGGTGTTTTGCTCCTCATCGTACAACAAACTACAGAGCAACCTCCTGGTTTTGCAGAATGGCTTGTTATTTGTGGTTTAGTCATCCATACAAGTTTTTGAGGTAATTTAATGCCTGCTGTCTTTTAGTGTATGAATGTGTAAAGGAAGGAAATCAAGCTAGTTTAGCCTGCGTTGTTATTACAGACTTATCCTTGAAGCTGAACTCTTTGAGTTTTGCAACAAGGTGGTTGTTAAATCTGTGTCACTGTAAAAAACATGTGCTTAGCTTAATTGTAGCTTGGAATGTAACAAAGTGTAAAGCATCTGATGGAAAGTGATTATATCACATTTTAGAAACTGAGCTATTGCTATCCAAAGCTATTTTTCAATGACAGAATAATATACAGTTGCCCTCATTTTAGTTTTAATGTGTATTTTGCAAGCTCTTTTATGCTTTCCTAGATCCTCTAAAAATGCAAATTTGTTAGCACTATGTTTTTTCCTCCCAGCAGCCTGTTAGTGGCTGTACAATTTTGTTTTGAAGTCGGTAACTTAACTTCTTAGAAGTTATAAAGGTAGTGATAGTGTGTTAGAGGCATCATCCTCAAGTGATGTGTTAGAATGAAGAAATGCTGACGATTTCTGTAGACTGTGATGGGCTTAATTAAACATATGATACAGTTGAGGAAGTAGAACTAATAGTGGAATATATTCTTCATAAATTCTCTAGGACTATGTACGTTGTGTTAAACTTATGTGCGTCTTCTTTGGGTTGACCTACATCAAGTGTACCTTCAAGGTTGGACTGTTCTCTGTAACCCTATCCTGATGCAAATCTTGAGAAGTGAGAGGAGGTATTCTAGTCCAGACTTCCAGTCTGGTGCCTTGTAAACAAAACTGATTTGCTAGATAAGTGAGGCAGTGATTGAAGCAGAGAAGCTTCCTTATTTTAGAAAAAACAGGAAATAAGTGGTGGTGTGCTGCTAGACAGAAGATTGTGTAATGTTTGAGTATGAAGTATGCCAACACAAAATCAGCACAGGGGAATCAGCTTGTGCCAAAATACATGCAGAAAGACTTGACAGTAGTGACATTCTTTCAAGGTCCTCTGACTAAAGTTGGGAGCTGTTGAGATACCCTCAGGTCCTTTGACTGCTAAATGAAAGAGCTTTCCGCAGTCATGACTGAAAGCTTGCACCCTTCTTTTCTCCACTATAGAGTAAGAAAGAATAACCTCCACTTTGTACATTTTTGTGTAGATTGAAAATAATCCATACTCCAAAATAAACTGAGGTCAGACTTTGATCTGCTGTTCCAATCATAGAGCTCTTCCCCACAAACCATTTACTGGGTTTTTGAGAATTGTAAATGGAGAATGTGTTTTGAAACGCAGTTGAAAACCCAGTGAGTGATCCAGTTTCAGAGGAAATTCTGTAAGATGAATATACCTTGAGATATTTGAGAAGACTACGTAACTGGAAGAATGTTACCATTTGCCCTGTCTACCTTATTTGTAAAGATGTATTTTAAATAGAATACTAGAATACATATTTACTCCCTTAACTTGATATTAATACTCAACCTTATTTTTATATTGTTTTTAAGCTATTAGTTTTGGAAGTGTAGGCCAAACAAAACAACATTTAGCACCTTTGTCTTTTATGTGAAAATGTACAGACTACTCAGAGGTCTTCTCTGATAGCGGAAGAATTGCAAATGTGACTGATAAAAGCTTTGCACGTCCAAGGCTTATTAGAAGCTATTGGCTGTTTCCTAGCCCCAAGTGTTTAGGATAAGCAGTTCTAGGTTACTGGAAAATGGAGTGTTTCTGCTGAAAACAAAATGCATCTATTCAATTTAAAAAGAAGGTATTTTAATATTAAATTACAAAGACTACATTACCAGATTGAAAAAGAAAATTCTGAAACAAAAACAAATCAACATGTCTTCAGTCTCTTTTCAAAATGCTCTTGTTCTTTGAAAAAAGTGTTCAAAAATAGCTTGGCAGATTTCAACACAGTATTCATAGCAGCACATGATGTGCTACTGATCTAAAATGCTCTTGATGTATTTATTTGGAGCATTAAGTTAGTTGCATAGAATATTGTGTCTACTTAATCTGCTATTTACATAGTACTGAGAATACTCAATATGCTCAAATATTTACTGATTTGGAGCACTGGTGTCAACTGAGAAATAGATGTTGCTGTTTACAGTTTCATGTGCTTGAATGTTTGTTCTTACTGTTAGCTTATAACTTGTTTGGGGGAAGAAATTTTCCTTTTTTATCTGCAGCGATCTAAAACTGCTCTGCTATTCATGACTGTTAAATTCAAATAACCTGTTAGTAGTTCAGGTAACGTCTCTTCTTTAATGGAAGAATGTTTATGCAGGGATGATATTGGGCATCATACTAACTTTTTCCACAAACATATGTATACTTTTAAAATAAAAATTGATCTTCATTAATGATTCATTATCTGACTTCCATGCGCTTATTAATATGGGATTTCTGCTTAGAGAATTTTAGAACTCTTAACAATTAGAAACAAGAATGTCAAATTAGGCATTAAAAAGAATGATCTTTCCAAAAGGTCAATACTCTTTTCCATGTGTGTGAGAAAGTTTGAAGATGGGTGTTGGAAGGAAGAGTGCTTGCCTTTTGCTTCTTCCTCCCTCACTTTTTTTTCCAAAAGTAGTTCTCCTGCTGAAAGAAATACATCTTTTATAACAAAATCATTATGGAGATCTGATAATTTTGTATATTAATTAAAAAGAAAAATCTGCTATGTGTCCCTCTCCCTCCTCAGAGTTCTTTTACTTGTCAAAAGCCAGTTTCCCTCCCAGCTTCTCTCCAATCACTACTCTGCCACAGTTGTCTGTCCTATCTGCATCCACCAAATCTTAGCTCCTCCCAGATATTTTTGTGGTTTTTCTTCCATGACAGATCTACAGAATTCATGTATTATTTTCTATCCATCCAATGTTGCCACAGGCACTACACTTCTGTCCTGGTTTTAATCTCGGAGCCTGAAACTCCTCTCCCAAATCTGAGGCCTTGCAGTGACTCATTTCTAAGACCTCTGACTCTCCTGCTCCTTCAAATCAAATTGAGCGCCTCTGCTTTACTCTTACCTGCTGGCTTATTTCTGATGCTTAGTCTTATCCTGAAACTCTTTCTCCCATGTAAGAAAGCATCCCCAGAGACAGGACTTGCTCTTGGTAATGTAAGAGCAGTTCAGATGCTCCATGCAGGCTCGTTGCTGGCTCCTTTAGCAGCTATTCACAGGGAACTACACTACCACTTGTAGTGAACACTAAAGTTTCCTTCAGTCCTGATTTATAAGTGAAATCATAAGCAGAGCTATTCAGCTAACCTTGTAAATGAGAAGTTTTGTTGTGGACCAGGATGGGAATATTGTGATCTGTTTTGGGCTAATTGTAGTCTGTGTGATCCAGATGGAGAGCATACAAATGCACTGTGGTGGAAGATTGCTTTTGACTTCACAGAAAGTGGTCTTTGACCTTGTTGCGCCTTACTTTGGTGTTGCTGTGAAATGGTATGTAAGCTGGAAACTCATTTGATTCACAGAACTCAGTAGCATCTTTCTTCCAAGTAGTCTTTTTCTTATCAATTATTTTTAAGATACTCCTATACATGCAAATGCTTAACTTCCATCAAATAAAAAGTAGGAATGGTAGAAACTTCAGGCTTAACTTCTATCTGAGAAGTCTTATGTAAGGCAGCTTCTGTTCTTAAGTATATAATTATATATAGATAGATATTCTTTTTTATTATTATTTGTCACAATTCAACCCCTTTCTTAATTCTACTTGTCCTAAAAAATGTGAACTAACAACATGAATGTAATGGGTCATTCCTATAAACCTTTCATATAATGTAATTATAATAGAAATACTGAATCTTGTTTATAGCATCTGATATAGGTTGTTCACTTTAAAAATATCATTGTTTGTTTTTCAGAACTACCCTTTAAGTTATTCCTTAGTTTTTTAGTTATCTAGTCAGTATTTAATCTCACAAGCAGTATAAACATGGTATGTGGCTTATTAACCTTTTGAAAAATAATTTCTCAGTAAATCATAATAAAATTTACATTTAAAAAACAAATTTAGTAATTTGATGTGATCTGATATGAAGAATAATCTATGTAAAAAAATTTTCAGGAAAATACCTGCATCAACTAGAAAAGCAATTTATATCTTTTTGTCTGTTTTTGCTACCCTTTCTATCTGTGCCCATGGACTCTTTCTTACAAGTACAACCCATTTTAGCTTTTCTTTAAAGTTTGGGTTTTTTTTTTTTCTTTTTTTTCCCCATCAATGAGATGGTGTTGAAAATTTAGTTTGGGGGGTCAAGGGAGGGAAGAAAGGGTAGAAATAGCTATCTCTACTGCTTCATGGCACTATACCAATAAGATTGCCTTTTATTTGCTTTATACCCAAAATCAATTCTGTGCTCAGGCTGAGAAGTCTCTGCTGCTGCACAGAAAAAGGAAGAAAGTTCTGATCAATGATAATAAGTATTATGGTGAAAATTAGCCCTTCTTATCTTCCCATGTTCAGAGGGTTAAAATATGCCTGTTCTTATATATTGTTTTCTCAGCTAGTGCTGAATAGCATAAATAAAACTGACAAATATTTCATTAATGTGGTGCTGTGGTTACTTGACAAACTACAAGTAGTAGAGATCAGGAGACTGAAAACCCACTCAGGCTTCTGCTAGGGTTCCATTCCCTAAATTTATGGTTACAGAACTGAAAACAAATAATTCAAGTTAACATATGCTCCCTTCAGATTTTTTGTAAAATTGAACTGCTTCCTATGTTCTCTAGAAACAGCATTCTACTTTTAGCAGTGTTGTCACTTGTAATTGACACTAGAGATTACAACAACTGAAAGAATCAAGCAAGAAATTTTTTGCCTAGTATGCATTAACTTAGCATATTTTACTGCATTAGGTGTAGTCAGCAATTTTTTTTCCATATGTAGTCATTTGAGTCCTTAGAAAGTAACAAACTTATATTTTAAAATAGGAAAATATAGTAGGAAGATGATGCAAATTATCAAGATTCGGGAATGGTGTTTGGGGGTGTGCTGTTTCTTTAATTACCTGGCAGTTGTTCAGATGAGTAAATTTGAAATTCACCTTGTTTCCTTCATTTGTAAACTAGCTATCAGCATGATCTGATAGAGATATTCAGGTACTGGGTTATATCAACACTGCAGGATTGTTTGAACAACTTGTAGCCCATAGTCAGCACGTATACAAGAATATGCAAGTAAAACAGACAAAATGTAGAGCCCACTTGAATGGCATCAAATACGGACGAGCTTAGTTTGTAAGGAGAGTGGAATGCAGCTGTCAAACTCAGTCTGGGCTGTGAACAGCTGAGAGTGTCAGAAGCAGTACAAAAAAAATTGTAGAGGGCATATGATTCTCGGTTATGGACTTTCATATTTCTGTCTGGAAATTATCAACTTAAATGTTCATTTGATAAAAATAGTGCATGCACTTTCTGCAGAATATATGTGTGTTTTTAGATAAACCATGAAATAGAAGACACAGAATTTAGAGTGCCTTTCATCACAAAAAAACGCTTGATCTTTGTGAAGCATCTTCACTAGGCTGTCCTTAACAACTGGGAATATTAATCCTCTCTATTGTTTGAGATTGCTGCTGTTTAAGAACATGTAGCAGCATTTTCACAACTTATTTCTTCTTCCCAAGGCGTGGGAAACTTGGTATCCAAAACAGAATGCTGAATTCAGTACTCATTTTGAAATAGATTCTGCTTGTTTGAAATCTGGACAGTACAGTTCATTAAGTTCAATCTTCCTGTCAGGTTGGGTAGTTGTAGACCAGTAGTTCACTATTTATTTCAGTTCTGTAATCAGGAGTTTAAAATATACTTTTCTTCAAGAAGGCCCCAGAGAATCTTATTCATCCATTTTCCCCTTCAACCTCATTCTGTTTATCAACATTTTGGGGCCATGCTTTGAATTTAGTACTGTAAAAAGTTTTGAAAGTTTAAATTTTGTGAAAGGCTTTATAATTGTCAAAACTGTCAATTAAAAGGGAAAGAAATGATAGCTTCCAAATTTAATGAAAATGAAGGAAGTATCAAGCATCTGAAATGTTTATAAACTGTATTGTTGCACTTCCAAAAACCACAGACAGTTTTCTAAAAATGCTATAATTACACCTTTAAAATTTAGCCATTGTACGTATATTACCTTTCTTTTTGTTGTTGGTGTGTCTGTTTCATTCTTGTTTGTAGCACAGTTGCCAGTTCAGATACATGTAGACTTTTATTTTAGGCGAGCAGTCTCAAGTTTCTGCATGTTAATCATTCTAAAATTACACTCGAAAGTTTTATGGACAACTTGCATTACCTGCCTCTAAAATAATCCCCGAACTGGCTCATATGTGACTAATACTTAATGCTCCCAAATCTTTTTTAATCTTAAATTTATAGTATGTGCCTTGAAAGAGGTATTTCCCCTTTAGTATTTTTTAGAATTAACTGCATGTCTTACAGCTTCAAGTAAAATAAAATACGATGTTTTATATTTTTCTCTAAACAGTTCTTGTAAGCTTTTTTTTTTTTCTTCCCCCTATGTACCTCTTGTAGTTGTTTGGGTCATGTCCATATAGTCATCATCCCTCTTGTCCCCACAAGGTGGTAAAATTCAGTATCAAAACCATTGAGCATCTTTTCATTGACTTGGGTAGTTTCTGGATACTATAGTCATAAGCATTTGTGTTGTAATTAATATTTAGTTGCAGACCAGGACTTCATTACACTAGACGCTGTACAAACTAGTAACAGAGATGGTTCTTGCCTCAAGAAGCACATGATCTCTGTCATTGATTGTAGGGGAAGCAAGGAAATTTGTCTGCATAATGCTGTCAGATGTCCAAATTAAACAAACTGTCATAGCCTTTGAATTATATGCCAATTCTAATGGTTACTTAGTATTCAGCCTTTGAATTTTTAAAGTGAGTGTTTCTCTAAATGTGTTCTGATTATTTTTCACTGATTGAATTGCTTTGATGTGAACAGCCAATAGGCCTCTGAAAATTCAGCCCCAGTTGTGTGTGTTTCAGTGTGTGCTTTATTAGATAACTTTTTATTCCTGTGTGGGGCAAGAAATGAGTATACTTTAATCTGTTCTGGGCTAGACTTGGGCAGGGGATGTAGTCTGGAACAGTCTCAGGTTTGGTTCAGTGAGAAGATAGGGTATTCTCGCTGACATGCCCTTATCTAGAACTTCATTAGTGCACTTCTATTTTGAGTGTCTGTTCTTTCTTTTAGAGATATTTATTTTTTTGAAAGGTGTGCAGAAAGTTCGTTTACATGTATGTTTAGTATACTTTTAATAAAAACTGCATCTTGCCTTTTATTCTAGTAGCCCTTTATTTTTCCTAGAGAAAGCATTGTTTCAGTTGAATATATATTGTAATGGGTGTTTTCCTTTGCATGGAGGGGAAAAATATATATATACATATGTGTGTGTATTTTTTAAATGCAAAGTTCATGTTATTAACAAGAACAATGCTCTTTATGTAAAATTTTCAAAACACCTAACTAAAAATCTTATCTTATAAAGCCATCAAAAAGCCAAATAAGTGGTGCTCTACTTAATTGCTTTTTTAACATATATCCACCTTAAAGGGGGAAAAAAAACTCATTTGCTGTTTTAAGTGGTAGGGCAAGTTGAATCTGTATATTTTGAAACATTTAATAAATACCAAACCAGCAACTGAGATCTGTATTTTTGTGCACGTTGTCTTTTTCCATTAGTTCTTGCAAACCCACAATGTTTATAGGTTGTGTGTTTGGATTCCTGAAGGAGGCCTTCCCAGAGCAAAATGAGTGTAAGAATCTGATATCCAAAATGCACAAGTTGAATTCACAAAAAGGGAAAAAACTGTCAGGATTCTTCCTGTCCCTGAGGTTTTACTCATAGTGCGAGTGTAATCATTTTAAAGAAAACTAAATGTGTTGATTGCCAGTGGTCCTTGTCAGACTGATGTGTGGAGCGAGGTTGTCCCTTCATTGGGAAGGGGGATGATGACAGGCCTTTTGGTTCCCTTCACATCGCTGCAACCTGGCAAAGGACACACTTCAAAATAATCATGAACATGTGCACCTGTTGGCTCCTCTGGCATGTGTTCATTTGATTTCTTGTTGGGAATAAATTAGACTGTAGGCTTTTAAAATGCAAATCAGATAGTGTCGGGCATCCAAGTAGCTGATTTTAGTAGTGCTGATACCAGGTAGCTCCTTTGGTGAAGCACAGATTGGTATACGGTGGTTTGCCAGTGTTGCAGCAGCGAAAGAGCCTTTTGAAATCCTTTATTTTTAAAAGCCTTGTTCAGATTTAATGCAATTGTCAACAGTAATTATTGATTCCTCTCTTTTATTGAGCTCTATATAAATCCATGTCCTGGGTTGTGTTTGCATAATTCAGGACACAAGGTGCTTAAGTGGCTTGTTTATATTAGCTATTGTTGACATCTTTTTCGGGAATGTTTGCCATAGCTGGGTGCACATGGTGGAGAAAGCATTGTGTAGCTGTGCTAATAGGGTGTTGTGCCAGGGCTAGTAATCCCTGTCTGTCAATGTACGCAACCTTCTGGAGGGCTTCTTAGTTCAAGCACATCACTGTTGCTACAACTGTACAATTTCAAGACTGGAGCAGCCTTTGGCAGGGTTAAACATGGTTGGAACTAATGTACAGACTTTATAAACTTGGGCTATGTTTGTGTTTTAGGATCTGCCATAAAAAGTAACTGTGCAAGCACTACAAGTGTCATTACAAACTGTGAAACTTGAAGGAATTCTGACACCTTGCCTGTCCTTAACAGGTCTTAGAGTTATGTCTAACAACACTAAGAAAGATATTTTTGATGAGAGCAGCTATAAATTAAGAGCTTGTTGAACCAAGGATTTAAAAAAAAAACTAATCAACTACTGCCGGCATCCACACTGCGCTATTACAAAACACACACACACAAAAAAAAGAGAGGGAATGAACCCCCACCATTTTCTAACAGCAAGCAGACTTGATACTTTTCACTATATTATGCTAAGTAGAGGAGCTTAAAAGAACTGTAGTTATTTTGCTGAAGAATGGGAGGTTTCAGCAGTTGGTCCAAATAGAGCATTTTACACGTACAACTGTAAAGAATTTATAAGGCTATTCTTTATGCTCAGTATCTGTGAATGGAAAGATCTAGTTGTCTGCTTCTCAGTGTGATGCAAGACTAAAAAGTGTGTGTTATCAGAAAGTATTCATTTCTTGATCAACTTTTTGAGAATATTATCTGTTTTTCCTCTTGCTTTTAATAACTGAAGCAATTGTATGGATAGCAAAACTTCCCATTTAGATGTTTTCCTTGACTGTAGGCTAAATTTTTTTTCATTTAATGTTTTTTAACGTGAGGAGGAGATGTTTTTTAAAATTCAAACTAAAAACAAATGGTTGTATTTTGTTATTGTTTTTATTAAATTACTAATCTCTATGTAAACTCAAAACAGTTATCTTTGGCTGGTCTGTGGTAAAATGTAGTGGTAATGAAACTTCACAAGCATAGGAATTTATGTGTTTCTTCATGTGTGAGGGGAAAGTTGCCAATATTTTTTCCTTCAGTATTGGCAGACATGAAGCTTTTGGTATTGTGTTGATGCTTGCGGAGCATTACTAATTATAAAAATCAGTTGAACAACCTCTGCTTAGTTTTGGCAAGCCATCCGATTTAAAACTGTTAAACAATTCAAACAGTTCTGTAGAAGAATGTACTTCTCCGAAACTGTTGCTGTTTTGCCTTGTTCATTGCAAAGTCTAACAGCAGGGAAATGCTTCATAGTGTGACTCTGAGATGGCATATAGAAAGCTCTGCCTCTGAAATGAGGACACCATTGGCATAGTATTTATTTTGAAACAATCTTTTTTGGTATGGAGGCTCTTGCTCTGCTTCAGTTAAGCACATAGGTTGTGCCTACCAGTTCCATGAAGTCTGGAGTGTAAAATTTCTTTTATTAAAACTTCTGTTTTTTCTCTCTCTAGTTCACTATTTATTTTCCTTAAAAAAAAAATTAATAAAACTTTTTTTATGGAGTTGATGAAACATATGAAATTCCGATGATAATTTGTAATATATAATTTTGGATCAGAGCTGATTTACGCTTTTTTTTTTCCTGTGACTACAGGGCTTTTTCTTTACACATCAGAATTGTATTACTTCTGTTGACTTTGTGCTCAGATCAAGCTCCCCTACAAGTATAATTGTTAGCATAGGACAAGTATACCACTTGTATAAGCATCATAGATTGTTTCTTCTATTCATGTTTTTGTGGGAGGTGAAAAGTCGATTTTTTTTTTTGTTTTAATTTGAGTTCTTAGATGAATGGCAAATTGTCTAGGAGGTTGTAAATGAGATGTAATGACAAGATTGGGAGTCAGAGTTGAGATGTGGGGCCAGTTATATTCAGACTTCCTTGAGGAAAGGAGGGGTTTAAACCAATTTCTTATGCTGCTCTGATAGTTAACATTGCTTATCTCCTTAGAGATTAAAGTTGCTGACTTCTTGTAGACAAAGCTGTGACCTTTAAAACAGTTGCATTTTATATCTAGAGAAAAGGTATTTAACAGGGAAAAACAGGCTGGTTTTTTTTTTAATTACTGCTTTTCTATTATTATTTCCCACATCTTGTATAGTAGAGCATAACCAGTCAATTTCACTTTCTTCTACTTTTGCACTCATACAGAGGCTAGTTTTTCCAGAATGTAGAAAGATATCTTTTAAAGTTAGGATTAATTAAAATTGTGAATTTTTAATCACTTTATTTTTTCAATATGCATTTGAATACTTGAAAATTTTCATTAAAATTGTAGACTGCACAGTACAAATCAATTTATTGCTTTAGTTCTCATACTGCTCAAGTACCCTACTGATGAACAAATGGGATATGTTTTGGTAGGCAGAGTATAACCATCATATGTGCTGAAGAGCTTTCTAAGAATTAGTGAATAAGTGTGCTAGACACTTCTAAGGGCATGGGGAAGGATAAATGCAACAGTGATAAATGCAATAGTACTTTTATCACTAGGTAGTGTGCAGCTCCAAGCTGTCTGAAGGGATTTTTGTCTAGAGGAATGAAGATCAGCTATCCTACCACATATTTAGTCTAGCTGAAAAGTGACAGTCTGCTTTGCAAACTAAAAATAGAATTGAAGTTATCCTTTGTACGACCACTATTAAAATGTAACCTTAAAAAAAAAAAAAACTTAGTCCACTTTATTGCTTGAAAGTAAGTATAATTAACTGGTGTTATACCTGCAACTTTACTGACATGATTATCTTCAAAACCACTTTGAAATAAATGTCAAGTCAACAATGTGCAATTGGTTTTCAGGGTTCAAAATACACTTTTTTTTTTTACTTAAGTTTTTCAGGAGTTTTGAAAAGCTTACATAAGGGACAAATCTGATCCTTTCTGTAGAAGTTATAGTCCAGTCTTGATTCTCATGAGTAAACAAATAAAACAAGTGAACTGGGATGCTTAGCTTTTAGCCAGGGCAGATATTAGGAAAAATAATGTAATTTTTGTAAGAGAAAATAAAAATCTTCTTTTTCCCTCTCTTCACTCTCATCCTTTTTCTTGGTATACACTTGTATGTGAAGTAACAAAAGTGTTTCCAACACAGTATGCTTCTGCACTTCTGTGTGAGTTTAAGTGTACTAGTCTGAACTGTGCTCTCGTGTCTTTTTATTTTCCCCCTTTTTGATTTAGCACTGTTAGAAGGGATGGTATTTGGAAGAAAGATGTCACGCTACAAAGGTTTGATAGTAACAACTGGAGCAAAAATCTTCATAGAAGCATATAGTAAAATGAACAGGTTAACAGTCTACAAATACTATGTTATCTAGGACACTTACACCTTTAAACATGCTTGTAGTTGAATGGGTATCCTTTTGTGTCTAGGTATCGTTTGACCATACTGTGTCTTGTGTGTCGGTTGCCAGCATTTTTTTTTAATAGATTTAAAATCTTATTGTATTAGAGAAGGTCTTTATGGTTTTATTTACAGCATTTAGCATGCATTCAAAATGTGGCTGAAGTTTTGAGATGATGGAAAAAAGTACCATACAGGTATAACAGCAATTAAAAAAATCAAGTACTCTAAACCTAAGCAGTTTGCTAACAAACATTTAAAAGAATTAAGAATGACAGTGCTGACGAACCCTGTAAACCCAACCACAGTTTCTCACTTCCTTCTACTAAAGTGCTTAGCAAATGCTAAACATCCAGCCTGGGAATCAGATGAGTGTTATTCCCGCTTCACAGAAAAGCAAAGCTGATGTGGAGAAGTTGGTTTCACTTTCTGAAATGTGCCACTTGAGAGTAAATCAGGCTTGTCCTTGTCAATCGTGAACATGTGAATAAGGGGAAAAAAGAGGGGGGGGAAAAAAACCAACAGTCATGCCCCACTGTTTTACTATTATGTTGGTTTTTACCTGCTGAGGAGAATGTTGCACAACGTGGAGGGTTTATGTTGTGATGCTGCCAACTAAGGCAGCTTACAGACTATATAATGCTTGTCAAATCCCCACAGTGTTCCTGAGGTGGCCCATAGTGGTGTGAACCCTCCTGCTTCTTCAGACTGTTGCAAGTTGATATAAAACACCTTTCAAAAAACAGAAGTAATTACTGTACTGTTTACTGTATTTTATTTATAGGTGTTGATTTTAAAATCAAAACAGTAGAGCTAAGAGGAAAGAAAATTAGATTACAAATCTGGTAAGTAAAACAAATGTGCAACCAGCAGTATGTTTTAATTTTTATGTTCTAGCATGAATCAATATGCTTGTCTAATACTATTAACTGTTATAAGCTGGTTTAGCTCTTATCCTTTTGCTCCTCTCCTTCATTCCCATATAACTTAAGCAAAAACGAATGGCTGCTAGATTTTTGTGAGGGTAAAGGAGGAGGAGAAGGATATAAATTTTAAAAAGGTACATGAGTGTAATTACTCAAATATTCATACATCACAGATCTCAAAGCCTTTTTTCTAGAAGAAAAATCATCTACGCATGAAATAGCGTATGAGTTCTACAAACAAAAAGGGTGACCAAGTTAAATAGAAGACACTAGAGAAATTATATTTGGTTTTTATTTTTTTGACAGTTGAACACTGACGTTCATTATAACAGCAATTATAAAGTAAGCATGAAGTATTTTCTGAACTGCTTGTCTGAGATTTGGTTTAGACAGTGCTGTTTCTTTCACACTATATTAAATAACTTAGTCTTGAACGTCCTTCACTTTTAAGTGAATTATATCCACTAAACGGCACTGAGAAGTAAAATGATCCCATACAGATAGGACTGTGTTCCTTAACAGTAGGTACTGACATCCTACTGTGGAAAGCTCAAAGTCTGAACTAAGCTTTTCTTTTCTGGAGCAGATTACGTGCTTCCTGATAATGATTCTCCAAGTCAATGGTTGATACAATTTACTGTTTAGAAATTATTGAGCTTATAAGCTCCTTTGTTTTGCAGAGTAGTACAATACATAAACATTGTTAGGAGAGAATAAACCAGCTGTATTAACGTACATTATTCTAATCTTATACTCTACTATCTAGTAGCTTAGCTTCAGTTTATTAACAGTGCATAATGAGCATTGTAGTTCAACTGTTAAAGCTGCTAACAATCCATAGAGGAGGAAAAAGCTCTAAATACACTCTTTGTTACTCTTTTGGGATATTCTGGTGGTTTCTCATTCTTAATTACATGGATGCAGTGAATTCGGCTTACTAACTCCTCTTGGCAGGTCACCATGAACTCTGTTTGTCGCACCATGTGTCTGTCTTGCTTCCCTCTGAGTTAGCTGCTGCTTCATCTTTGGTATCATCAGTCACCTAACACTTGAATGTTACTGGCATGTTTTCATCCATCATGTCCCTGTTTGGAAACCTGTGACCACAAGGCTGGCAGTTGAGCCAGCAGTTGTTAGCCAGGGTCTACTGAAGCTGACAGAGGTAACAAAAATTTTTGATGTGGAGATGTTATTGTATGCTTAATATGAGTTCTTACTGTGAAATGTGCTAAGCTTATCAAACAACTTACTAGCATTGAATAAATATTTTATAGGAGTGATGTGTTGTTGGTAAAGACATGTTTAAACCATTATTTTCCACATATTGAGAATATGCTAGAAGGATATAGGAAACATAATAAGAATTGATAGGTTGCTAAAATGTGACCATTGTTCCCCTGCAAAACCCTGCTAAAATGATGGACAAAACACAATATAAAGACAAAATATTTTAAAATATATTAAAATCCATCAATAAAACTTCCTGCCCCCAAACATCACTTTCTCTTGGACATTTGCTGTTAAAATGCTGTTCTCATACTTGACCCTTAAAACTGTCTTGGCATACTTGTAAATTTTTTGAAAAGCAGAGTAGATAACCACTCCTTTTACAAATTTAAAGTTTCCTGAAGTATGGTGTGTATGTTGTCTTTATGAACTCTTATTATAGCTTCAAGTGTTAAACTAAAAAATAAAAGCCACTTAAAGTCAAATGCTTGGAAGTTTAAAAATGCAGAATTAAGTTGCCTGGATGATCCTAATTCAGTTTGCTTTCATACTGACAAGGAGACAGAATTAAAGTTGCTTGGCACTTCCTGGTGGTCTTTACCTGATTGCACTAACTGTACTACAGAATCCTGTATTATTCAGTGAATGGATCACTTCTAAAGTTTATGCATAACTATTGCCTTAAAATGACTAAAGTCACATTTCAAAGCACCAAATGTGCTTGATTTTTTTTCATTTAATTATTCTACTTCAAAAACCAAACGAGCAGCTTAAAAAAATGTTTAACTTCAGTATTTTTATAGTCATTTGACATCTCTCTCCACTGACCAATTTATAAGCAGAGTGTTCTCCACAGATCTCTACCACTTGAATTTATGAAGAAATAGGACTGTGTTGAATGTATCAACTAGGTGTGCAAAACATCCTTTTGAAAGCAAATTTCGCAGCTCTGCCTATTAGTAGAGGAGTATACAAGTTGGACTTGGCTTCCAAATTCCTATTACTATTGGAGACTGTGTGCTAAAGATCGTAGAGGCTTCTGCTCTTGACCGTAGCCTATCGGTTCCTATCCAGTCCCTGTCGCCTTACAGTACGTCGTCCCTTGTTTCTCAGACTGTCAATCAGAGACTCCTACTCCTTAGCACGTAAAATAGTAGAGTAGCACTGAGGGTAGCGTAGTGTCCATCTTCTCTGTTCCACCTGGAACAGCAGTAGTGACCCTTGGGCTGCCAGAAGAAGCAGTTAAAATAAACCTGCTTCACTGTGTTGCAGTTCTTGGATGAAACAAGCTCAGGTTTTTTTTTTGTTTTTTTTTTTTATGAGAAGTAATGTGTGTACTCAGCATAGGCTGTGGGATAAAGTAAAGCAGAACCATCAGATAGCTTAAGTGTCAAAGTGAATCTGAGCATATGTAAATTATGGTTTTTCAAAGCTTGAAAACTAAACCAAATAATAGGAAAGATACTTTCATGCTTTGGAGCATAGGTGTGCCAAGAGCTGCTCAGAAGGACATTAGGGTATCTGTCTGAGCCAGGAATGAGTATACCCTGAGTAATCTGGGGACCTCGCTAAGGCAAGCAGCAGCCTGTGCTGGCTTCCTCTCTGAAGTACCCTAGCACAACCCCGGTTGCTGGAAGCTGTGGCTCCATGTCACTGTGTGCGGGCTGCAGCCAGGTAGCCAAAGGAGCTCTCTGGTATCTCTCCAGGTTTAATGCCCAAGGAAGCCAGTGACTTGGCAGGAAAATGGCCTGATTTGCTTCTGAAGTTTGTTTAAATTGGTGCATCTCATAGGAGGTTCTGATTCTGTCAGCTCAGGCTTTTCTAATGGGAAATTGTTCTGTTGGAAAATTTCTAAAATGAGGAATAATCTGAGAAAAGGTCCCCTATCTTGGAATATAACAAAATGTAGTTCCTGCTGTTCAGTACTTATTTCATAAATGATTCAATATTTTCAGTATATTGATTCAAACATTTTCAGTATATATTTCAGTATATATGTTTATGGGAGGAAAAGCTTGATTAGGATGATTTAAAACATTTTTTAAAATCTTGTCCATAACTACAAATTATTGATTTAAGTTCCATACAAGCACAGAGCATGTAAAAGTGTTAGATCAGTGTTAACTTTTTATTTATATTTAAAAATATTTCCCTTTTTATGGCCACTTCACCACCACTCATAAAAAATTAATTTAACTTCAGAGCCAAAGATAGTTTTGAGTCTATTTGTGTTTTCTTCAAGCAACTATTTTAAATAGATGCAAGAACACTTAAACAAAAATAATCCAATCTTATTTTAATTAAGACCAACTGTATTTGTATTGTATTTTATGTAGTCTGAAATAGTGTCACTATCACAAGTCAACGTTTAAATAATATTTGAAAATGAATTTTGTGGGGTTTTGTAATTTGCTTTTGGTGTAATGTTTGTGGTTTTGGTGTAATGTCTAGTTTCTGTTACTGAAGTAGAAAAACAAAGGCAAATAAGAATTTTGGAGGTTTTATTGTTGTTTCAAGATTTCCCCCCCCCCCCCCCCCAGATGATAAATGGTTAAGGAGTTATACATTGTGTTTGTGATTAGAGTTTGGTAATAGGCCTGTGTTTTTTCCATTTAAAATAAATTCTTGAAAAAATCAATAAAGGAAAACTGCTTTTAGTATTCAAAAAGAAGTCTTCTGTTGTATCATGAAGTGATGCCAAATTATTGATCAAGTCACTGTAACTTATTGTTTGGACTTCTGGAGTTTGAATAAAAATGAACTGACTTACTTTGCTAATTCTGAACAGAGCAGATAAAGAACTAGGAGCACTTGGTATTATTCATGAAACTGCATAATGTTAGTCCAGTTAAATTATGTTCATCTCTTATTCCAGTTTTCTGTTGGTTCTTTGACAGCTGTCCTTACTAAAATATTCCAGCTGTTGGAGTGCAATAGATTGATGAGTATAGAAAAACAAACTGAATTACTTCAACACAGGATAAATATCTTATCATGAAAGCCATTTTAATGCAGATATACTTTTAATTTTAGTTCTGCGTTAGAGGGTGTCATTTTTTTCCTCAATATTGGAAGAATTTACTATATGTTTTTATAAAACAAAAGATAGCACCAAGCAGAAAATGAGATATCTGGAAGTCTCTATGTGTAAGGTCAGCTTGATACTCTTCTCGGAGCTTGTTGCAAGCTGCAACAAGCTTGTTTAGGCAGCCTGGAGTAGCTTTCTAAACTTACTGCCCGCCTGTGATTAATACTTATTTCAGAGACAATCTTCCAATTTTTTCCTTACTATTTGAAGGGTAATACACTGTTAATATATTGTTAGATATGCAAAATCAGCTTATTTTCTTCCGGTTTTCTAAGGAAACAAGCACTGTAAGATCATGCTTACAATCCTGAAATCTGTTGGCTGATTTCATTTAAAATTGATGCAGCAGTAGAGGCATTGCTCATGTAAAGTGTGTGCAAATCAGTGACTGGGTTTTAGAGCAAGGCACAGAAATTCAGCCATAATCCACTAGGGTGAGTGCACCTGGCAGGTGACAGTCAGTGGCCATCTGGCCATTTAATGCATGTAGTGGGCAGCCAGGCTGGCCAGCAGTATTTTGAACCAGTCTCAGGACATGATGTGTCTTATATAGCCAGCAAGCCAGACTACAAGGTACGCAATATTTGGGTGAAGGACCTATGCATAGGTGAGTGCAGGACCCTGGGTACAGCAGCAGAGAGGAGCAGCAGCCAGGGATACTGTGGAGCTCTCAAGAGCCCATGGGTGTTGTGGGGCAAGGAGAGGCTATTATATCAGATAGACCTGGGGATGCGGCACTGCAGGCTCGGGGAAACATGATGTGGCAGAGGACTAGAGTGGCAGAGAGTAGCGCAGCAGAGCTGGCTCCATCACTTGCATGTAAGCTTATCTAATGTGCTGATTGCTCCCTCTTCAGAGAGGGCAGTTGTACGTTAGTGTGTTTATTTCCCCTCTGTGTTTTTCGTGTGTATGTGCTGGGTGACTTGGTACTCAAAAATAGCCTCCTTGTGATGGAATCGGTAAACTTCCTTAGCACTGACACGTAGGCATAGTCAGGTGGCTCTGGAATAGCTTCTCTTTTTCTGTGGTCTGATAAGGGCACAGAAAAGAGAGGGAGCGCTGAGCAGCAAAAAAAGACAACCTTTTCCGTTAGCCTGGCCAAAACTAGATTTGATGCATTCTTCCACATCAGGTATGCCCTTCCACCTGCCATCTAGCTATGTCTGCTCAGAATGATGGAGCTATAAAGGGATCCTGTATCTAATACACTCAATCACTGGGTTAGCAACAGATAGCAGAGGCTGCTCTTCAAGATAGTAATTTGAGAAGTCTCTTCATGAACCCTGAAGCAATGTTATCCATATGTGGAAAATCAACGGTTCATACTAGAATTTGTAAATTTTTCATGTGATGAACTTTCAAAGGATCTTCCAAAAAATAAATCTGACCATAGCAAAGAAGTAACAGCAGAGAAAATAGAATTAGTTTTTTTGAATAATATTTATATATGTAATTTCAGCTGCCAGAACTTGTATTATTTTAATAAAAATGCTTCACTAGTGATGATAAAGCAATCTATCAATTTTTTAAAACCAGTCTTAAATATTACTAGAGATCAACATTATTGAAACAGACTCTTGTTTTCACCTTCTGTGGGTCCCAAAGGTTTGTGTGAATGTGATTTTCAAGTTTTGCAGAGAATGGGATTTGAAAAATGCCAATAAAAATAGAAGTGATAGGAATTCATTCTTTTCTGCCTCCCTACTCCATGTCTCATATTGCAATACCACTGGCCTGCTGTGAAGTATTAGTCAATATTTTTCCACGTACTGTGAAGTAGATATTTCAAATCTGTTTCTAGTGGTCAGTACTTTACTTTGCAAAATCACTAGTAAAGATTTGATGCTATCTAGTACACTTGTCACAGTTTCAGCAGAAAGGGAAGTTAAATCAAGTACTTGACTTTTAAGCCTATTTAGTTAAGATCCCTAAAGATTTTGTGAAGATAGGTTTGTGGTAGTTTATTCTACTACTTATTTTTGTGCATAAACTATTTAAAAGAATGAATTCTTCAGGACAGTCAATGTGGCATTTTGTACACGTGACTTTTCTTTTTCTTTTTTATTTTGGTAGTGTTTTAGCTCTCCATCGTTAACCTCATCCCCAAATTCATCCTCCTTTTGTCTAAAATGTGACTGCTGAATAGAGTTCCTTTAGAACTTTTATTCTGAGAGTCCCTACGCACATGTACTTAGTCTTCTGTCCCCTCTGAGGAAAGAGTTTTGGTCTATCTTTTGACTTGCTCTAATAGTAAAATTTCAAAATTATCCATTGATTCTGGGGGCTGAACTGAAGCAACTACTGCTTGATCTCATTGGAGCACATTGTAACTTATTTTCCAGTTATGATACTAGTCACATTTTAAGAACAAGGATATCCACCTGCTATTTTTTTAGCATAACTGCCTAAAACTTCCATAAGCAGGCATGATGATATGATTAAAAGCAGTTTGCAGGCTTTCATGGTTCAGTGAAAAATATCCCTTCTGTCTCAACTATTTTAGAATATAAACTACTGCTAGTACAGGCAGAGTGGTATCATTGGTGAAAAATAGTCTCCCATGTAAATGCACCCTGAGTAAATACCTAGCATGCTGAAAGTGAGAATGAAAATGCTATTTGAACATCTTAAGTTAGTAGACGTAAGTCTGATAGCCAAGTATCTACTTCCAAAACCCCCACCGTATAGTGGTTGCTTACTGTTTTCATAAACTTCTGCCATGAGCCTCTGCATTAGTTTTAGAACCATAGTAATGGCTGTGGTTGATTCAAAGAGGCTCTGAAAGCTCGAATCATGGTGATCAATGCATTGCTCATATTATAGTTCGATGTCCAGCTGTCTTAGTCTGATCAGCATGTTTCCATTTCTGTTCTCATTTTTCAGGGCTATTTTACTGACAACAACAACAAAAAAAACCCAGCTTCATCTGCTGATGCATTCTCATTGGACAGCTTCATTCTCAGACGTGTAGAGCTGTTCAGTGGTCTTTCTTAGTGAAGTTAGTATGGGATAAGTAGGTCTGATATGAAAGCTTATAATTGAAACTACTGCTCCATTTTGTTTTGCCAGCAATTCACACACACAGAAGGAAATGTTCAATATAGACTGTCTAATGAGTGTGGTTTTGTTTTTATTAAAATATAAACAAAGGTACTCTATACTTTGTGAATTGGTGAAATATTTGTGTCAATGTTTGCTGCTGCTTCTTAGGGACACAGCAGGTCAGGAGAGATTCAACAGCATTACCTCAGCTTATTACAGAAGTGCCAAGGGAATCATATTGGTGTATGATATCACCAAGAAGGAGACATTTGATGATTTACCAAAATGGATGAAAATGATCGATAAGGTAGGCCTTTATATTTTGGGGGTGGTGGGGTGGTTTTTTTTTTTTTTTTTTTTTCCAAATTATTTAAGAACTAATGTTTTTCTCAAAGGGACTCTGCAAGGCTTTAAACAGCATTGTTATGTGATTACTAAACTACTGACTACTAAATTTCACTAGATTCTTTCAGCAGGGATTTAACATTCATGTGCTTTGATGCAAAGTGGCAGTCTATTGCTGCTCCCAAGAACTAGAGTTGTCATAATTAAAGTATCAATGGAGCTCTAACTTTACACATTTACCTGTGCACAGGGGGGAAAAAAAAGTTTTTTCTTGTCTGTGAAATTAAGCCATTATATCCACTCTTAGATAAACTGGAGCAATTAATTCTTAAGTAATGTTTTTTAAAATGGAATTTAAAAAAATGAAGTTGAGAATTCTTGAAGGAGTGTTTGGAAAAAATTTGACATATGAACTGTGTAGGTATGATTCCTTTTTTACTAGTTGAATTGCCCGATTCTTTTTCATATTTTATTGGCATTACAAAATCTTATGTTTTTAGGTTTAGTTAATTAAAAGTTTTAATTGCAGTATGCTTCAGAAGATGCAGAGCTTCTGTTAGTTGGAAATAAACTGGACTGTGAAGTTGATCGAGAGATTACTCGACAGCAGGGAGAAAAGGTAAGAACAGGTGTAATCAAATTGTTATCCTTGTTAGGTGGTAGGAAGAGGAGATTGTGTTCAGGTGAGTTAACTCACATTTGAGACAAATCCAGATTCAAGTTCATGCAAGTTGTAAATGTGGCTATATTTCAGCTTGAGAACTTCCAAAATCAGCTAAGTAAATAGAAATTTCTGTTCTTTCAAATCTAGTTACTGTTAGAAACAAAACTGTTGTGGCATTGCTGCCAACAGTGTTTTGTGTCCATGGCTACTTTTGTCCAGACTGTTAGACCTAAGGAGCATACTGAGAATGGCAGTGTTCTGTCAAAATCCATGTGATATCTCCTGCCTTGTGTAGAATGTGCAAGTATATGCTTTCTTACTGGAGCAGTACGTCTTTGCTCTAAAGAACGAAGAAACTAAAAGTGTGATAATTAGCTCCCAGTACACAGTAGTGTAGGGAATAGAAAAGTGTTCTGTTATGCCATTCTTTTCTGCCTGGCATCAGCCAGAAACTCTTCATGAAGGCTGCCCGAACTTCAGAGACTGAAGTTTTTTCTTACCCTTACACTAGTTTGCCTGTGCCTTGTAGAGAGAACAAGTCTTAAACACCATCTGATGAATTTGGTTGCTGTTTTGTCAGCTGGGATAGAGAAGAAATCCAAAAAGATCAGTCTTAAATACCAATGCACAAAGAACAAAGGTTGTAGAGCTTCAGTCATTTAGTTCACAACTGTAGGCTTTTAGCTGTCAGATGGATTTCTGAGTCTTTGAACCTATATAGAAATCAGAATTGGAGCAACAGAGGACCATGTGATGGTACTAAAGATTATTGTAGACTGTAGTATCAGGCGTGTGTGTGATTCAGTGTAGACTTTACAACTGCATAAATCCTGATCTGATTCAGTATAACAATCTTGTTATTCAGTATAAACTTAAGTATAGCCTTATCTTCAGTATAATAGATGCTTCAGTGGTAAGTTCCTGTGCTCATCTCAGGCTCTTCTATTTTCAGACTCTCTCAACAAATCAAAAAGTGTCCCCATCTAGCAACATGGAGTTCAGGGATTAATATTGGGCAAGCCACCATGAAAAGCTGTAGTAGATACTAATTATGATGTACTGCCTGAAAAAATGTAGTAGAGCCAAACTGGTAGAGCTGTTAGGTTGTCATACACGTGGAATTTCTTCATTTACTGTGATGTCTTATTACCCCTTTTTGGCAAAGAGGCTCTGAAAGAGGATATAGTGAAGTCTTGGATCACAAATGGAGGACGTGCATTTTAGGTAGGCAAGAGCCCTGCTTGGTTACTTGGCTCGCCTTTGTTCCTTCTGTCTTCTTCCAATTCCAGAAGTGGTAAGAAAACTGAAAAGAGAATATGGCTTAGCATGAGTTTCTAGCACCATCTTGAACAGGCACTGTTGGTATGGACATACGTGGAAGTTTCCCTTCAGCAACCCATGATGCTTTTGATAGGCCCTTGCTAATTACAGAACTAAGGCTAGTCTTTGCATTTGTAGTCGTCTTTTCTGCCTTTTAAGAAGGTGGTTAATGGAGATTAAATCTTATGAGAAGATCTTCTTCTTAGGCAAACTGCACCAATCCATGTCAATGGAAGACATAAGTCTACCAGATCTAAGTATGTAAAAATGCAGCCCAGACAGAAAACCATTTCCAATCAACTAATTTTAAGTGAAAATTAAATGTCTGGCAGTATTTGCTGTACCTTAGAGATTCAATATTATTAGTTGAATTAGCGTTAAGCCACAGATTTGGAAAAGTTTTTCTAAAAGGTTTTGTAAGGAGTGTATATCTGCTGTTTATGTAAAGAGTATGTATCTGCTTCTTTATGTAGTTATTTTATTTTCTCTTCCATCAGTTTGCACAGCAAATAACTGGGATGCGGTTCTGTGAAGCCAGTGCCAAGGATAATTTTAACGTGGATGAAATATTTCTAAAACTTGTTGATGACATTCTGAAAAAGGTAAAACATGCAGGTGGTAGTTTCTTTGACCATGTAAAAGGTCAGTGTTTAAATACTGAATGGCTTCAGGTACCTCTTCAGAGGACATAGAGCCAGGCTACACACTGTCCAGCTAAGCTTTTAGTTAATATGTAGTGGGCAGCACTGTTTGCTTTATGCTCCAGTTCATAAATACTGATGTTGAATTTGTTATACATCTGCTTCTATTTGCCACCACTTCACTTTACATCAGCAGCTGACTGTACGCTTGCTTGCTTTCATCTGCAGCCGTAATTTTCTGAGTATGCCTCAGATTATTTAAGGAAAAAAAAATTCTGCTTTGTATTGAGTCAAACTGGAATGAGAGTTAAGATCTATGGGGAGAAGCAAGCTGTCAGCAACTTGACTGACTTGATCTAGCAGAGCAAGTGGAGGAGTAATCTTTGTGCAAGCTGTAAGAGCACCATACCAGAACTGAAGTTCTGGATTCCATTTTCAGTTGTCAGACGCTGGTTTTGATCTTGGATTCATGTTTTAACTTATTAGCATATGTTTCGTGTCTAGAGCGAGACATTATGTTGCCATATTTGAAAAGTATCATTTTATGATTTTGAGCTGGAATCCTAATGTGTTGAGGGTTTTCATAGGATGGTTTATTATTGAAAGTCATTTTTCAATATTGCAGTCACTTTAAGTGATGAATGAGCCGACTAGTTGCATGTTTCTACTCTGTCCTCTGTTTACACATTCTTAAACTGCTTAAAACTGATAGGAAGATTACATTGCACATTTGAGACTGCAAACTAAAGTGCTTTTTGCATTACCCCTTTGGGAGAGTTTCATTTATGTTATCCTGGAACTAAACTAATAAAAATAGTGTTATGAATAACAGTAACTTTTTAAAACCACCAAGAGTTTTTTTTCATGGTGAATCTCAAGCATGTAATCAGTGAAAGCCTACTAATAATTGTCTAGTAAATTAATAACTCTTTGAGAAATATCAAATACTGTTTAAAAGATAGGTAAAGATTATTGGCCGTTTATAGTTCAGGAAGTGATGGACTAAGAATAAATCATTTGCCCACAGCCACTTCTTTTCGGGTATTAATTAGAATTAGGTCTTGGGAGTTCCTTGTTTCAGTATTGTACCATATCAAATAAATTGCATTCTCTTTCTCATACTTGTCACTTCTGCATATCAGTAGCAAGGCATGTACACAATGAATTGATATGGAAACTTCTAAATTAAACTTTTTTTATTCTACTCCATGTTTTGTTGTAATTTGTATGTTTAGGAAGTGGCTTTATTTCAGCACTGTTTTGTAACTTTTTCTGAAAGAAATTCTTAACACAGCTTACTCTAATGTATTTTACTAGTAAGAACTGAAAGATCTATATGTTTATGTTGGCTGACTGAACTCTATAAGCTATCTCCTTTTGTGCTGAGCTCTGTGCAGATGATTGTTTATAGATGATTCTTTTTCTCTTTAAGATGCCACTGGATGTTATAAGAAATGAATTGTCCAACAGTATCCTGTCCCTGCAACCAGAGCCAGAAATCCCACCAGAACTGCCTCCTCCAAGGCCACATGTCCGTTGCTGTTGACTTGTTACTCCATACAGAGTGAAAAATAGGAGTGGGAGGGAAAAGAAAGTATCCTTACTACTCTGCACTACAATCATTTGGCAGTTTCTTGTTGCACTTTGTTATTTGAGTCAGAGCTACACACTAACTTGTAAATATGCAAATATGTAATCCTGTGTAGGATTCATCTATAACATTTAATTATTACCCCTCTTCTTCACAAGTGTATTTCATTTATTGACCCAGTGTTATAAATATTGTACAGTCTGTGGGGAATTACCACACTTCCAGTCGAGGAGGAGGAAAATTAAATCTATACCTATTCTTGACATAAATGTTGTAATAGTTCTTGTTATTATAAACAGGCAGGCAGAAGCTCTTCTGGTATGAAGATAAGTATATGGTGCTTTGCTAACTATTTTAAAGATGAATTTTTTTAAAACAGAGGACTTTATGTACAAAGCTTCCATAATCAGCATTATGTTTCCTTTTAATGTAGTGAAAACACTTTTGGCTCTAGCATCCTCTGCTGACTGGATTTATTGAAAAGCTAAGTTTAATTTCTGGCAGTCTCTTATTTATTTTGTTTAATGCTGAACCTTCTCTTTGTGTACTAAGACATCACATTTGGTGCAGGTCTAAGATTGCACTCTGAAATTACATATATGATTTTCTGCTTAAGCATAAACTTGGTTGCAAGAATCGTTAAGATTCAGTAAAAATGGAGATGTATTCAACTCTAAAAGAAGGTATAAAAAGCAATGCTGCTGTCCTAGACAAATTCTTTTTTAAAAAAAATTAAGATAATACATTTTCCCGTGTTAAGGAATATATATGCGTATTTGTCTGGACATCTGTAGGGTTGGGGGGGAGGGGGAAACCTAAGGTAAAATGATTTTTTTTTTCTAATGGTGGAAATTATTCCCATCAAACATATACTGTGTTTAGGTTTTTGTCTGATAATGAATTTGTGAATTATATCTTTGGTATATCTTTTATCAAAATGCACTGTTTAGTTTAGTTGTGGTAAATCGGTAGTTACATATTTGAATAACTTGGTGTGTCCTGAATGTTGTGGTATTGAAAAACGTTGTGGTCTTTCTAAACTAATGAAGTGCAAATAAAATTTTGTATTTATGAATGACAGTGGAACTGCACCTGTTATTAGAATGGCAAATATCAAATGATGGATAAAAGGTAAAATCTGTTGTATGGAACAGCTCTTGCTTCAATTTTCTTATGATTTGATTTTCAGTGTAACAGTTCTTCTAGGTGTAGTCAGAAGAGCAGCGGACATTCGTTGTTTGCTCACACCACTGCCTTCTTGGGATGACCTAGCCCAGCTGATACCCTCAAATGGCATGTGACTGCTTGTCATGCTGTCTTAGCAGGTGGTTGCAAAACTATTGATTACACTGGGAACACAAATATGAACCAGTCTTTTTTCAGATTACAGCTTCTCTACTTTTCATTCCCCGGTGCTGGAACCCATTGTGCAACTTTTGCCACTGTTCTAGCTTAAACACTGGTACTGACCAGTAAGGTATACCACTGACTTAAGCAGCTTCCTCTGTTTTCTAGAAGGAAAAAAGACACAAAAATTGTTAACTTTAAAAAATAAAATTGATTTTTTTGAGCCCTTATTTCACTGAATAAGCTTGGACATTCTGAATACAATACCATGTTGGTATTTAGCACACTGTTTTCAACTAACAAATTAAGGAAGCATGGTTGATATTTGTGCTTATGTCTTCTGCCACCTTGTGCCTAAACAGTTTGCTTTTTTATGTAGTAAACTTACGGTTTACTATCATATTGGTAAGATAAAATCAATTTCTAAAGCACTTTTAGGTTTTCTGATAGTACTGTGGGCAATAGCAAGGACGGAAAAATTATGGAAAATGAGTTTTAACTTGACAACCACTTTATTTTAGGTGATTTGTTTTTACATGTACTTAGAAACTTGTGTTTTTTTTCCTGAAGTTTTTGAATTTAATAAAAATTAAGAAACCTGACTTAGATAAACTTTCCTGTTGTAATTCTGTGCTGTTTGTTGGTATATAGGTAGATTGGGACCCCAGTGTCTGTTACCAAAAATGAAAAGTCATTGCATTTGAGAGAGACATATTTAAGCAAGAATGCTTAATGTATTTGGTTATTCATTGGAAATCATAAAAAGTTCAGGAAACCTGTTTGCTTTAGATCCACTGTACTATGAGCTTGAAGAAGGTGTTGCCTCCTATCTTTTTCTCTGCAACTTTTACATGACTCAAAAGAAGTTCAGTCACGTAGCTGGCACTTAGTGTGGTGGAGCAGTGTGCAAGAGAAAAAAATTACTCCTGTTGCTCCATTGCCTCATGTGGAAGTCTAGCTGTCAGCTCAAGCCTTGTTAACTTCTAATGAAGGACTGTTTGAGTAAGCGGCCTGCACAACCATTGGTAGATTAAAGGATGAAAAAAGGCAAGCTACAGTTCTACATCTGTTCTAATTTGTGGTAGCTGATCATCATTCTTTAGGAAATACCCTGGTCAGGAGTAACCCATTCCAGTCTTCGGGATGTGTATTGGGGGGTTGTTTCCTTCTAATACTGAGCCCAGTGCACTGTGCCACTAGAACTTGTCAAATGTTGCTAGGTCCTCTAGTCCCTGCCAATTTTTTTACGCTGGAGAAAATACACAGCAGTTTCTTGACTCTCATGAAATAATGGCAGATAGATCCTGTCTGTTGAATGGTATTTTCGCTGATTTCAGTGTGGTTAGAATTAAATCCAGTAAATACCTAAAATGACATGATTTCAGTGGCATGTCCAGTTAGCACTGTGGATTGCAGTGTCTTGTACAAAAACTGAAGTTCATCTCTATTAAGAGATTGATGAAATACTTGATCATGTCCGCAATGTTTTAGATCTGTTTATAACATACGCTCAACCAGCGGGTTTATTAACAAATCACTTTTTTATAGATGAACAGAAGGAAAGTAGGAAGACAGGCATTTTTTATCTTTTGTAATGGTGAGTCATGATATGGAAAAAGCTGAAAACCACTGACTTACCAGCACACCTTGAATTAAATAATGGTATCACAGCTGCTGTTGTGCTGTGTGTGCTGGAAAGTAGCAGCAGTCACACCTCCCTTTCACCAGATGTTCTGCTCCTTCAGAACAGAGGTACACAAGTGATTTCAACATTTGGTACCACTGAGGAAGCAGGAATAAAAGACTGGAAGTTAAAGGCCAGGGAATGGTGACTTGCTACAGCAAATTCAGGGCTGTGTGTTTGTGCCCTTGCTGAAAACTTCAGCATTCTCTCATTTGTGTTGAGTGCTTCATCTGTTCTTCATGTCACTGTACTGACAGGGCAGAAACTTCTGGCAGAGAAGGGGAAAGGCATGAATATCGTAATTGGTTTGCCTCTTTATCATTGTTATTTGTGAAAGTGGTAAGTGGTAAGCTGATCACTACTTAGTGCTAGATTTAAACAGGATAGGGAATTGAGGTCTTTCTGATTTGGGCAAGGATTTCTAGTTAATCCAGTTAGCCTGGAAGCCAATGGTTATCTTATCAGACTGGTATTATTCGTTGTCTAAATGGGGCTGTTCTGCCAGCTCTCAGTGCGAGCATCTCAGCTTTGTGATCCTTTCACCCAATGCCTCTGCCTTTCTGTGTCAAAATCCCACTGAGTTAGGAAGATTTATAACAGCTACATTTTTAAGGTGGGGAAAAAAAAACAAGGTAGCTAGGAAAGTGGAATAGGACAACCAAGCTAGTAAAGAAGAAACTTTTTCCAAAAGGAGAGCATAGAATGCAGACCATTTCCAGCCTGATCTCTTTCCCATACTGGGAGCTCATTCACACGAGTTTTCTGTAGTTTGTGAAAGAAAAAAGAAATTGCATCAACCAGCATGAACCTCATTCTTTGTTTTTATGTTTGTAGTTCCTCATTCAGTGGAAAAGGTAGTAGTTTTACTGAAGCAATGAATCTTTGCCCTGTAATGAAGACTGCTTTTTGACATGTTAATGGCAGGTACAGTCTCACTTGTGGGAGAAAAGTTAGAAATAATGTATTTATTGGATCTTTGAAATAAATTTCTGTTTATAAAAGGCTCTCAATTGTGCTGAATGCAAATATTCCTTTTAAAATTGTAGAAGTGGGTCAATTCAAAATGTTGAATTAGACCTTAATGTTTTTCATTTCTTTTTGGAAAGAGATACAAAATCAGTTGACTCCCATTTAAAAAAAAAAAAAAAAAAAAAAGAATTGACTTTATCATAGCTAGTTGTCAGAATGAATGCATTAAATACAGTGTTCACTCTTAGCCAGTGCTAGGGAGAGGCCTATATAAGAGCCAGGCCTAGAGCGCAGCTCCCAGAGCGCAGCGAACAGACGCAGTAGTTTGCACAGCAGTTCGCGCAGAAGGGCACGCAATGGAACCTTCGTTTCTGTTCCCTGTGGTGTACGTTTCCTCAGGTATGTTTGTGACACGCTGCAGAGCACGTTTCCCAGTGGCTGTTGGAGTTGCTGTATCAGAGGCTGCGACCCAGACTGACCCTCTGACAGTAGATGCAGCTCTGCAGGTCTCAGGCTGCAGGGAGTGCTTGGGGCCCCTCCGGGAGGCCTGGGCTGGCAGCCAGCTCTCCTGCAGGAGGTGCGCTGCTGTTGACGAGTTGTGTCGTCAGGTAAGGGAGTTATGGGAGGAGGTCAGTAGGCTGCGCAGCATCCGGGAAGCGGAGCAAGAGATAGACAGGGTATTCTCGGAGACTGTGCAGCTTCGGGAGTCCCAACCCCCCGCAGCAGTGGAGTTGCTTGTGGGCGCCAATGACACCAAGGGCAAACTGGAGACCATCAAGCAGGATTTCAGAGCTCTGGGGATGGTGGTCAAGGGTCTGGGAGCCCAGGTCATCTTCTCCTCAATCCTGCCAGTGAGGGGGATGGATGAGAGGAGGAGGAGACAGACTTCCCAAGTTAACGACTGGCTGCGCCGCTGGTGTTGGCAACAGGGTTTTGGTTTCTACGACCATGGGACCCTGTTTGAAGATCGACAACTGCTGGCGAGAGATGAGATCCACCTCATGAGGCGGGGCATGCGGGTCTTTGCCAACAGGTTGGCCAACCTGGTAAGGAGGGCTTTAAACTAGGAAAGATGGGGGAAGGGGAGAGTTATAGTGACAGGGTAGCTGGCAAAAGACTGCTCAAGTCGGGACGCCTCCAGCAGGTGAATGCAGCCAGGGAAGTGCGCATGGGATGTGGCTATGGAGGATCCTCTTTTACCCCTCCTGGGAAACCTGCATGCTTGATCACCTCCCTGAAATGCCTGTACACCAACGCATGCAGCATGGGGAACAAACAGGAAGAACTAGAGATGTGTGTGCGGTCGCAGGGCCATGATCTCATTGCCATTACAGAGACATGGTGGGATAGCTCGCATGACTGGAGTGCTGTCATGGATGGCTACGTGCTTTTTAGGAAAGACAGGCCAGGAAAGCGAGGTGGTGGAGTTGCTCTTTATGTGAGAGAGCAACTGGAATGTATTGAGCTGTGCCTAGGGGTGGATGAAGAGCAAGTCGAGAGCTTATGGGTAAGGATTAAAGGGCAGGCTAGCATGGGTGACACTGTTGTGGGTGTTTACTACAGGCCACCTGATCAGGAAGAGGAAGTCGATGAGGCCTTCTACAGACAGCTGGAAGTAGCCTCACGATCCCAGGCCCTGGTTCTCATGGGGGACTTCAGCCACCCTGATATCTGCTGGAAAGACAACACAGCTAGGCACAAGCAGTCCCGGAGGTTCCTGCAGAGCATTGGTGACAACTTCTTGACACAGGTGGTGGAGGAGCCAACAAGGAGAGGTGTGCTGCTGGACCTCGTACTAACAAACAAAGAAGGACTGGTGGAAGATGTGAAGGTCAGGGGCAGCCTTGGCTGCAGTGACCATGAGATGGTGGAGTTGAGGATCCTGCGAGGAGGCAGCAGGGCACCAAGTAGGATCGCAACCCTGGACTTCAGGAGAGCAAACTTTGGCCTCTTCAGGGACCTACTTGGAGGAATCCCATAGGTTAGGGCCCTAGAAGGAAGGGGGGTCCAAGAGAGCTGGTTAATATTCAAGCATCACTTCCTCCAGGCTCAAGAGCGGTGCATCCCTATGAGTAGGAAGTCAAGCAAAGGAGGCAGGAGACCTGCATGGATGAGCAAGGAGCTCCTGGCAAAACTCAACCAGAAGAAGGAAGTATACAGAAAGTGGAAAGGGGGACAGGCCACTTGGGAGGAATATAGGAACGTTGTCAGAGTATGCAGGGATGCGACGAGGAAGGCTAAGGCCCGTTTGGAATTAAATCTGACGAGAGATGTCAAGGACAGCAAGAAGGGCTTCTTCAAATACATCAGTACCAAGAGGAAGACTAGGGAAAATGTGGGCCCTTTGCTGAATGGGGTGGGTGCCCTGGTGACGAAGGATGCAGAGAAGGCAGAGTTACTGAATGCCTTCTTTGCTTCAGTCTTTACTGCTCAGGCCAGCCCTCAGGAACCCCAGACCCTGGAGGCAAGAGAGAAAGTCTGGAGGAAGGAAGACTTTCCCTTGGTGGAGGAGGAGTGGGTTAGAGATCATTTAAGCAAACTTGACACCCACAAATTCATGGGCCCTGATGGGATGCACCCACGAGTGCTGAGGGAGCTGGCGGTTGTTATTGCTAAGGCACTCTCCATCATCTTTGAAAGGTCATGGAGAACCGGAGAGGTGCCTGAGGACTGGAAGAAAGCCAATGTCACCCCAGTCTTCAAAAAGGGCAAGAAGGAGGACCCAGGGAACTACAGGCCAGTCAGCCTCACCTGCATCCCTGGAAAGGTGATGGAGCAGCTCATCCTGGAGGCTATCTCCAAGCATGTGGAGGAAAAGAAGGTGATCAGGAGTAGTCAGCATGGCTTCACCAAGGGGAAATCATGCCTAACCAATCTGACAGCCTTCTATGATGGAATGACTGGCTGGGTAGATGAGGGGAGAGCAGTGGATGTTGTCTACCTTGACTTCAGCAAGGCTTTTGACACTGTCTCCCATAGCATCCTCATAGACAAGCTCAGGAAGTGTGGGTTAGATGA
Source organism: Apteryx mantelli (assembly GCF_036417845.1). Lineage (NCBI taxonomy): Eukaryota > Metazoa > Chordata > Aves > Apterygiformes > Apterygidae > Apteryx > Apteryx mantelli. The sequence continues at coordinate 56,090,524 of NC_089979.1, forward strand.
GTGGACAGTGAGGTGGATTGAGAACTGGCTGAATGGCAGAGCTCAGAGGGTTGTGATCAGCGGCACAGAGTCTAGTTGGAGGCCTGTAGCTAGCGGTGTCCCCCAGGGGTCAGTCCTGGGTCCAGTCTTGTTCAACTTCTTCATCAATGACCTGGATGAAGGGACAGAGTGCACCCTCAGCAAGTTTGCTGACGATACAAAACTGGGAGGAGTGGCCGATACACCGGAGGGCTGTGCTGCCATTCAGAGAGACCTGGACAGGCTGGAGAGCTGGGTGCAGAGGAACCTCATGAAGTTCAACAAAGGGAAGTGCAGGGTCCTGCACCTGGGGAGGAATAACCCCACGCACCAGCACAGGTTGGGGGTTGACCTGCTGGAAAGCAGGTCTGCGGAGAAGGACCTGGGAGTGCTGGCGGACACCAAGTTAAGCATGAGGCAGCAATGTGCCCTTGTGGCCAAGAAGGCCAATGGTGTCCTGGGGTGCATCAGGAAGAGTGTTGCCAGCAGGTCGAGGGAGGTGATCCTCCCCCTCTACTCAGCCCTGGTGAGGCCACATCTGGAGTACTGCGTCCAGTTCTGGGCTCCCCAGTACAAGAGGGTTGTGGCACTACTGGAGCAAGTCCAGCGAAGGGCTACAAAGATGATTAGGGGACTGGAGCATCTCTCTTATGAGGAAAGACTGAGAGAGTTTGGCCTGTTTAGCCTGGAGAAGAGAAGGCTGAGAGGAGATCTTATCAACGTGTACAAGTATCTGAAGGGAGGGTGTCAAGAGGATGGGACCAGACTCTTTTCAGTGGTGCCCAGTGACAGGACGCGAGGCAACGGGCACAAACTGAAACACAGACAGTTCCATCTGAACATGAGGAAAAGCTTCTTCACTGTGAGGGTGACAGAGCACTGGCACAGGTTGCCCAGAGAGGTGGTGGAGTCTCCTTCTCTGGAGATATTCAAAACCCGCCTGGATGCAATCCTGTGCAACGTGCTCTAGGTGACCCTGCTTGAGCAGGGGGGTTGGACTAGATGATCTGCAGAGGTCCCTTCCAACCTCAGCGATTCTGTGATTCTGTGATAAATGTGTTTTCTCTTCCCTCTGGCTTAAACATTTCAAATGATCAGAGTATGGAGGTGGTTTCATAATAACTGCAGTTGTCTTGAATATGAGCTGCTAATATGTGAATATTACATGATGAGAAGTCGACATGCCAGAGGTTCAAATAAGAAGTTTTGAATACTGCCAGTTTCCACAGTGTAACTTCCATTTTCTTTACGGGTATGTGCACTAATGTAAATTGTCCATTAGGGGTCACTGGAGCGCCACCAATAAGCCTATAAACTGTCCTGTTGGATTAGGAATTGTTTCTTATTTCTTCCTATTGAGTAAACTTATATTGGCAAAGCTTCTCTTCTTTCAAACGCAGAAATTTAATAATGGTGAATAACTGTGAACAGTGAAAATATTGCCAAAGAAATGTACTAGCATGTTATGTTGATTCAAGGAAGAAATTATTCGAAGGATTAAAAATAGACACTTTTTTTCTGTATGCAAAAAGCTGCGTATCCTTAAATATCCTTTCTGGAATTAAAAGGATATTTTAAAGTAATTTTCAGTGATCTGAATCATAGATGCCATTTGTTTAGTTGTACTTCCTGAAGACCCACTTTTACAGCTTCTTCAAAAATAATGAAGTTTCTAGCTGGGCCTTTTTCATTTCCTAATAAATGAATCGAAATGAATCAAAATATAAACAACCCTGAATGTGACTTATTACTTGTGTTTCTATTAGGACTCTTAAAATATCAAAGTTTTGTCCTTAGAATTGCCCAGTAAAATCTGTTCTTTATGTAATTATTTGATTGGCTAGCCTTGAGTGACATATTTTTCCTTCCAACTCTGGACACAATATACATAATATCATTCACTAGGTATAGCTTATTCCTTAAAATCACAGTGGGTAAGTTTTGGGTTTAATTCAGAGATCCAATTTCCATATTTCAGAGGTCCAATTCTGTACATCATTGTTCAACAGATGCTATTCTACTACAGAGATCAAGGCTGAATCAAGGCTATTAAAACAAATTGTCATGTCAATCTACATAAGGGCCAGGCCTAGCAGAAGAATCCAGCTTCCTGTAGATCCCAGCAGATAGTTATGAAGCATTTAGTTATTCTTTATTTATAATTTTACTTTTGCATTTACTGAAGATGATTTATGGCTCTTAGGTGAAACCCAGTTTGGATTGGCTATTGTTTTCCTCATTATGAGGGAATTAAGCTGGGTTTTTTTTACATAAAATTGCTTTTTCCTCTCCCCCCCCATGACACAGAGCTCCTTATCATGTTCTCTAAAGCTCGCTCATGTTGCATCCAAGACTTGCATACCATATGTGTCTCAGTGTGCTAGCATACACAATATTATAATCGTCTTCCCTAGCTGGCATAAAATCATGAGTTCCTAAAAGCTGGCTAGTACCCAAGAAACCAGTCAGTCATCTTGCATGAAATGCCTTAGAGAGATGATAATCTTTTAGGAAAGAAATCAGAAGATCTTACTTCAGCACTCACAATTGCTCTTCAAAAACTCTTGAGGACCTGAGAGGTCCTGGAATGCTGTATCTGTGGCTTGCTCTGATCTTGGGAGGAAGAAGGAAGAAGAGAAGGTGACAACTACTTCAGTAAGTCAAACATCACATTAAAGAGACAACATAATTTATAACAAAAAATATTAGTGAAAAAATCAGGATTTTCTATAGGTAGCTGTAGCTCCTCTGTAGGTCCCTGCAAGGCATCACCAAATTAAAATAGGACAAATCTGTGTATACTTATGTATGTTGCATATACTAAGTCAATGTTAATAAGTAGTTTGGCCCAAAAGGAGCAGATCTGTAGAACCGAATTGGTGCTGAAAATCCACACTGGGCATAGCTAGGCAAGGAAATACTTTGGACTAGTTCTGGTCTGATCCTGTGGGCTGAAAGGCAGGTAGCAGTTGGAATTTGTTAATCATGCTCCTGAAGGTCACCTTTTTGTTTAGTTTTCTCTTGAAGGAATCAACTTCATCTTCTCCAACACAGTTATGCAATGTGAACCAAAGTGCAGGAAGAGGAGATGATCCTGATCAGAATTAAAACACTAATGTAGACATATATATACTAAATTGGATCAGAACAATGGTGATTAAAGCTCTTAAGCGGCATTTTGTATATACTAGAGAATGCTCTATTAGCAAAGAAAGAGAGTAACAAGCGAGGACTAGAACTAGCAAAACAAAACAAATATGAGCGAGGAATATGAAGTTGCATAATAGATGTACTGAGCCAAACTGTGAGATATTTTGTGAGGGCCATGATGAAATATGAAAATAAAGCTGTAAGAGACCTGAGTCATTTACACTCAAATCAAGCTTAAAAATGCAAAGACACTGTCCAAAAGCCTGGAAAAGTGTACACTCGTGATTCAATAGGAGAAAAAAAATCTGGAAAGCAACAATGTTGAAAGACAAGTGCACTTCAAACTGAATCTCATTTTGCTGTCTCCAGTCCTTATTTGTAATGTCATTTTTCTTTTGCAACTATTGGGACAAGATGTACTAGACTATATAAAATGCCACCTAACATCTTGAATTAAAAGTCTGAAAAGCAGGGGCAGGGGAACAGATCTGATTCTGTGGTGAAACCATCCGCTCAGAAAATGTTTTTCAATGCAAGAGTAGTAATTGTATGCTATTAGCTATAACTGTAAACCTAAGCTAATATAGTATTGTGGTCATCCCAAGTGTGTTCCTGTGATTCTGATCTTTTTGCGTCTCCTTAATCCCTGCACATAGTGCTTTATGCTTGTTCACTTTACCCACTGTCTGTGTTCCATGCGCAATTGTTGTAAGCAGGCAGGATTATCTCTTTAGCAGTATCTAGCACCTGGTGACATTTGCATGCTACTCATATTCAAATCAATTACTGACTGTCCACAGGGCAACACGCAGTTTTAGGAAGCTAAGGTTAATGAGCAAATTTAGTTTTATGTCCTCCTGCATCACATGATACTGAAGGGTAAAATGTATTTGTATAGGAAAGACTGAAACTGTCACAGTTGTGCTAGGCTCTGCTCTGAGCCCCTAAAGAAAGTTTAGGCATCTGCTGAAATTGAAAAGGTTGTTGTTAATGGATGGTGAGCTATCCTGACTTGTTAAACCTCTCTTTTCCCAGTAAATGGAAACCCCATGCAATTAGGTCAGTGGGACAAAGAGAATTTCAGTTTTTTTGCAATAACATGCCATGCTTTGCACGACTCAACATAAGTAAATATTAGTGTTTGAGAAGCAAAAAGCTGAAAAGAGGATTTTGACTAAATGAAAATCAGACATTTGCCTCCAGGGGCCTGCTCACCTCTGAAGAGGTCAAAAAGCAGCTCCTGAAGTACATCAGTTTTCAGCTTGATTTAGTAAGGTACACAGACATCAGAGCTGGTTAATTGAATCAGCTGTACAATTTTAATCCACCACCACTTAAAAACTGAATTCCCATCAAATCAAGATGGAGCTTTTGTTTGTTTCAGTTATTCGTAGAATTTTAGTGAGTCACTGGTCTTGGAGAAAGCCTAACATGTTCCAGCTCTGCCCTGAGGAGAGAAACAGGGTATAAGCAGTGAGAAGAAAGGAGGTTATGCTGCTGCAGTGTCTTTCTGACAGTGGTATGCTGTATAATAAAGCATCGAGATTCCTATTTCCTATATTGCAAAAGGTAAGAGTAAATAAAATGAATGGAAGGGAGAATGCAAATGAGAATAGGGATGTGGGACAGTCAAACCTTCTGTTGCATACCAAATAGTAATTCAGCTAAGAGTAATTCTGCCCTGTTTCACTGTGCTTTCCTTCTCCCTTTACATCCCATCGTTATTGATGAGTGGCTTCAATGAAGGCTGACTAGAGGGAGCTGGACCTGTTCCCTTTCTCCTCTGGCACACTGCATGCTAGACACATCTGGTCAGCCTGATCTTCGATCTCCCTTAAAAGCCCTTCCTTAGAAAGTATGTCTCAGCTGTGGCTAGTATCATGGCCTTTCTCCCAAGCATATGACCCCTCATGTCCCCTTTCTCATTTAACTCCATACTGCAAAGGAAAATAGTGCACTAGTGAGGGCTTGGGAGTTCAGTAACCATTTAGCCATGCTTTAACTGCTCGGTGCATTTGGCCACCTTTGCTATAGGCAAGAGAATTAGAGGACTGCTTGAGGAGAAAACAATGAGAAAATGGAGACTGGAAATGAATATATCACAAATAGACTGAATTTAGGTGAGAGATGGAAGTGAGCAAGCATGAAAGAGAAGAAATGAGAGAAAGACTAAACAAGCAATGACTAATGAGGTACCAGAAGGTGAGATTGTGCTTGTTAGTATTAAACCTGCATTGTCAGCCTGTCATAATTAGCGGGGATGATGACTACATTCACAGCCCTGGAGTGGAGCTCCTGGTGTGCCCAGCTGAACCATCAAAGCAGTGTCTTGCCAGTCGCAAACATGATGGCTGAGCGCAGTACAGGGCACAGACAGGATCCAAAGAGAAGCAGCATGGAAGTCTCATGTATGTTTCTTACCTACAAGACAGGGCTCGCAGGAGCCTCCTGAGCACTAGAGGAAGTGGAGGTCAGGGCACGAGGAGAGATTAAGATTAGGGAGTGTGGGGCAGGGGGAAATAAATCTGAGGAATGGCATAAGGCATGAAAGGGATGTTCCAGGGAAATAGGGAAGGAAAAAGAAGATGAGTGATGAGAAAGTTCCTCTGGATTACTGCAGAACTGGTGGTCCTGTGGAATAAAAGTAGTAGAGAGGAAACAGTCTGGAGTGGGAAGAAAACTACTGAAATGAGAACAAAAGAATTGGAAGGGATGGAGAAAAAGGAAGACAGAGGTGGACACATTGAAATGGAAGAGAAAAACTGGAAAAAAAATTGATAATTTTAAGAAGGTAGTCTAGATCTTGCCAACAAAATTATTAGCGTATGACTGGAAGCATCTTTCAGCTAGAATCCAAATGTACATACTTTGGTTGTTTCTAAAATACATACGTAGGGCTATCTTTTTAGTGGAACAGGAAACTATACCTTGACTTTTATTCAAACTGTGCCAATAACAGTAGCAGAACCTGCTTTTCTGACATTACAATATTTAACTTGGCATCCCATCTGAAGCACAAGACAGCCGAACCAGGAGGCAGATGGATTAATATAGCTAAGTATTTTCTGCATTGGATAAACCTATTTAATGCCATTACATTATACCTTCTTATTCCTCCCCTGTGGATGCACAAGCACCTAAGTGTATGTCAAATACTTTGAAAATGTTGCTGGCTGTCAGAAGGGCAGTGTCCTTGACCATTCACCTCTGGCACAGAGCCATAATTAAGGAGTTCCTCAAATTCAGGATTGGAATCATGAGAGCATTTTATCCCATTTATTCCTATTTCCTTTGCAACACAAGAAAGGTCTATCTTGGCCTTTTTTCACCCTTCCTTCTTTTTTAATTTCCAAATAATATTACCCATATTCCACGATTCTTCTCATAACATGTGGTCAGATGAAGGTGCTCCCTCCTGATGACTGGTAGTCATTTTCTAGTAACTCTAATATTTCCATAGCTGAGACAGATGTTTTGGCTACATGAGTGCTTGCAGCTGTGGTCAGAACATAGTACAGCCAAACACTGTCACAAGTATATGTTACACACCCAAAACTCAGTTCCAAATAGTGTTTGTGCTGCATTTTAACTGATCGTTTTAGTTCTTAGGCCTCTCCATGACAATCAAAATTCTTGTTATTGCAAGATTAGTCAATGGCAAAACCTAGCTGGAAGATGACTTTTCTCCCACAGAAACAGTGGGTGGAGACTTGGGTTCACATCCTCACTCTCTGTCTAACTATTCTCTGGTCTTGACCAAAACAGAATGGATTGGGATTGTGATCCTGAGCCCATTTAAATAACCTGGGTTCTGTTTTTCTTATTATGGATGCAAATTTCAGGTCTGGGATTCTGGTGTGCGCATAGGTCTTTTCTAGGCTATATGTGATTATATTAGCTCACGGCTCTAGTCCTGAAGAGAGTGTAATTTCATTCTTACACTTCAAAAGGTTAATCTCTTCTCATTAGAAATAAGGGGTCACATCATGTGGCTAAAAAAATAGTAACATACATCTGAATTTCCTACCCATGTGAGTAGTGGAAAAATGAACAGGAGTGGGAGGGAGTCATTGCATCATATACTTAACTCATCTAAATCTGGATGCCTAAATTAGTTTCCTACATCAAATCATTCTCAGGAGGAGTCATCTCTTTCACTCTTAGGAGAGTCTATAGAGACTGGGCTTCTAATTTATGTATCAAAGATAAATATCTAAGAAAAAAGTACTGAGAATCTCTCTCCTTCTTCCCAGTCTTTTAACTTTTTAAGCTGTTAACTTACTTATACTGCTGGACTTTCTGAAAAGTACATCAGGATGTCTTTTCTTGGGCTCTAGAGTAATAAGAAACAAGAAAGCAACTTCAAGAAAGCAGAGAAGGAAAATTTCTCAGAAAAAAAAAAAAAAACAGAGCTGAAAAGAAGGAGCTGCAGATGTGCCCAACAGCCACAATGATAATTGCTGCGTTTGGAGCTGACCTCTCAGCCTGCATGAACTATGAAAGCTTAATGAGCAAAACTGGCTATGCATTTAATAAATGGGCTGAAAGACCAAAGAATGACATGTTTTGAAGACCTAACTACAGACAATCTAGGTAACTGTGCTAGAGAAAAGGAGTTATTTCTTTGAGGCAATCCAAGACTTGCTTCCAGCACAGTGAGGCAAGGCAGTCAGCACTGTCAGGCAAAGGCTCTTCCTGCGCATGGCTCTTCCAAGCAAGCGCCCAGCCGTCCTGGCAGGATGGTGAGGGCCCCCGAAGGCTTGGCTGCAACAGCTTCACTGCAAGTGACTTCAGCAGCCCAAAGGTTACAGAAACCTTTAATCTGAATCCAGCTAGATTAAAGCCGCGGCAGGTTTGCCTAGCTGTGCTGTAATGGTGGCTTTGATTACAGTGTAGTTATCTTCTAAAATAGAAGATCTTGACAACCAGGGTCGGGAAGCAATTATAAGAATTACGGGCTTTCCCAAAAGCACAGGGGAAAACAAACACAAACGAAAAAACAAAATGAAAAACCCATTGATTTTTCTGTTTTAAACTTGGTGACCAGCTATGTCAAAATGGTCTGCCAGGAGCCATCGTAGCCTGATCCACAATAGAGGAAACACTACTGTGATGGAACTTTTATTTGACAGGTCAGTAATGGACACCAGAAACCTTCACAGACAAGGAAAGAGGTAAGGAATGTAGACCTGACCTTGTCACTTCTTGTTTGGCAAATGACTACCTCTGAAGGAGCATAATTAAGTTTCTCTCTTTAAAATGTGATTTCCATTTGGTCCCTAAGATTTAAAAATAGTGAAAAGATTTAGGCAATTGATTAAACTCTCACTTGTACTGAATTAGAGTGTATTAGAGGAGTTAGAAGCTACTTCTGCTGGTTTCATTTTGTAATGGACTGTCCTTTTCTTCTTCCCCTTGCACCAGGACACAGTGGTTCAGCAGTGCCTCCCTCCCAGGAGCAGAGTGCCAGAGAGACAAACCAGCCACTAGTAGCACATGGCGATCAAAGTAAGTTTTCTTTCACTTTTAGATGCCTGCAGTGTTCGGAACCCTTAGTTCAACTTCATGCACAGGCTTGCATCTCCAGTCTTTCTTCACATAAGCAGTCTCATGAAAATGGAAGCAATTCTGCTTTTGCAAACATTTTTCATGACAGTCTAACTTTACTGGTTCCAATAGAAATCCTCTAGATTTGCACTGCTTGTGAATTAAACCAAGCTCAGAGGATCAATGTTTGTGGGTTACAGACTGCTTAAATGGGGGTAGGCAATGTTGTCTTCCGACTCAGAAATATCTTTGCCTTGGAAAAAAGTAATATACAAAACAAACTCTTGTCTTTCTCCATTCACAGACCTCATCTCTTTAATATTGCCCTACATTTGTCTTAACACAATTTATTGGATAAATGTTACCAATTTTTTTTCATTGAAGGCAGTGAGTGAAAAACAACCACATTTTACTAGTGTATAATAATTGAGCATGTTTGTGACTAAATACCTCCTAATTTGAAAGATATCACCAGCTCTCAATATGACTGCAATAATAACATAGCAATGCACTTTGTTTCTGGCATAGTTTCAGCTCTTCCATGGAACTTAAGTCAAGATCATATATTTCAGTTAGCCTCCTAGGCTCTAAAACCTCAGTGTGAGTAATGAAGAGAAAGCAATTTGATTAGCTGGTGGAGCTGACTAGAAGGCACCTTCATTACAAAAGGAGGATAAAAAAGGAATCAAGCTATAGAAAATGGATTAAATGTAGAATAATAATAATAGTATCAAACTGCATAACAAAGAAAAACATTTGCATTCAACTGAAAATAATATTTAACAGATGGCACAGTGATGTCCATGGCTATATACTCTTCTAGCAGTTTTATTTTAATGATCTTTACCACAGCTTGAGGTCTTTTGTCTTGTCCCCCTTCTACTGACATCAGCTGGAAGCGACAGAGATTAAAACAAGGGTAATTTCCCCATGGTCATTGCTTGGCACTATTTATGCTTTGTTCTGCAGTGAGCTGAAGTTTAAAGGATGAAGTACTGTCACTCAAACTGATTTTTCCCTCCACCCTTTTTTACCAGGGTTAACCACTCAGCCAGTCACCAAGGAACATGTGGCTCCCTTGCCCATCTTACTGCCACCCTACAGCCTCATATTGAGAACGACACCATAATCTCATTAGGAGATTGAATTTGCCATTGAAGCTTGAATTCCCATAACAGGAGGGGAGTGGACTAATGCAATTAAGCAAATCAGTGTTTTGAGCCATTGCATGATATCTATCTAATACCATGAGAAAAGACTAGGTAGTTTTTTTCCTGTGTAAAAAAAAAAAAAAATCAATAAGCAAATACCCAAATCCCTCTCTCCCATGTTATATTCAGAGAAGCAAATTCTTTAGTTCTCTTCCAACTGTAAAGGTCTTTCATATTGAAAAGTAATTATTCACTTGACCAAAAACCTGAATTTTCCCCCTCCTTTTGTCAATATTTCCATCACAGTGATTCTAATACACATTTATTAGTTTTATCTGTGTAGCATTTGCAGTGTAAAGGTAAAGTAGATGATTGTAAAACAAAGCTTTAGAGAGTTTAAATATTAACTAATTCTACTAATTCAGTAGCCTGCTGGTTTGGTTTTGTTTTGCTACTCTCTTATGGTATGCCATAGTGGATACCAGATCAGAACAAAACTGTTGGTTTTAGAACTGTTTTGAGGTAAAATGTTTTGCAAGTTTTATGAATGACTATTTTAAAACATGCCACATTTTCTGGAGATAATTCAGGCATACTTAGTAATTCTCTAGAAATGTGGATTATTAAATGCCTAAGGCAGAGCTTTTCTAGCTTTTGTTGCTGGGGGTTGAGGATAATCCAGTCCCCTCCTCCCTCCCTCTCCCTGCCAACTAAACAAAGAAGCAGAATGAACTGTAGCAAGAGTCGGGAACCGTAAATCTTTAAATAATATCCTGGCATGTGAATTTCAAAGGCAGCATATTTCTGTGGGCGCTCAGGGCAGGGATGGGAGAAGCGGCGCGTTCCTGCCGATAACGCTGTTGTTTCTGTCGCGCTGTTGCTTCCTGGGAAGGCGGAGGGTGCAGTGACCCAGGGCTGCTCTGGAACCAGGAGCCCGTAATACCTATCGACTGCCAAGGCACACAGGAGCTTACAGCGCTCGCTTCTTGCCGTCCTCAACATCCGACAAGAAAGGCAGCAATATGAAATGTGTTTTAGTAGATGTTATTGTGTTTCCACTCATGTTGTCTCTGATAAATCCCATTCTGCCACCGGGCACTACAGGCGGAAGGAATGAGAACATGGTTTATTACTAAATAAGGGCATTGGTTATGCACTCCGCTTCATATAAAACACGGTCCCTGTCCTAAGCTGCTTACAAAGTAGGCATATATTATGTTGACAGGAGACATAGAGTCTCAAGTGGCAATGTAATCTTAGCATTTTTGCCCGAAAATACAAATAACTTCAAGACTGAGTCAGCACTGAGAATATCTGTCACAAACTTAAAAGCAAAATATAGTACAGATATGCTGTGGTTATTCCAAAAGCGTCACAAACCTAAGTATCTCAGCAGTTACAAACTCCCAAAATGTGAGAGTTAAGATGTTAGTGCAGAGAAATGTGTGTGCTAAAATAGAAAATACTTGACTGAGGATCCCAGACAAAATGAGCTCTCCACTATGATGACAATAACCATACAGTTTGGATTTGAATATTTTAGTATTTATGATGTCAGGTTAGATAAAGACAAAATTTAAAAAATGAATGAATGTTTTAAGATATCTTTTTCCCTCCTGATATCACCACAAGACAAAAGTAAGGGATGATTTTTTTCCTCGTGTAAATTCTTACATAGCATTAGTATAAGGCAATCACATGTGGGGGGACATGCTGGACTGTATATTTTTTTTCCTTTCATGATGTTTGGATTTAAATTTAGCATTAATCCTGAATATCTTGATTTGAAAAGTTTAGTTCTGTAATGTATTGTATAGTATCCTTTAAAAGGCTTTGCTTTATAGTGTGTTGTAGCCTTGAGTTAGCAATACAGACTTCAATTCTTAACTTTATACCAGCTAGTTTTGCTTGGAAAATTTTATTCATTTGGAACAATGTAGAATTTTGAATGTGAACACTGAGAAAAAAAATAAAAAGAATATCATTATTTAGCATCACTTATTAGATAAAACTTGAAGTAACAACCCAGATGGGCAAATTCACCAAGCTGCCAAAGAATATAAAATAAAGCATGCCATCCAGTAACATTGGGTTTACAGCTTATATTATCCTATGAACTTTTCCTATATTCCGAAGTTTATGGATTCAGAGCATTACCAAGCAGTTCAGACACAATCTGTGAATCTGGCCTGCAGTTTTACAGTTGATCTCTGAGGTTGCAGGGCTGTTACAGTGAGACCGAACGGATATGAAGCGAGAGCAGGAGAACCTAAGCCCTAGTCTTTGTGCTTGTAGCAATGGTTTCCGCAGCAGTGTAACTTGCCAAAGACGCTGCCACCTCGTTACAGTGAACGGACCTGTTGCGGGCAGTTAGCTTATCAGCGGAGAAGCAAGTAGCTGACTTATCTCTGATATCATAGTGACCCGCTGAAGAATTACCTCAGTTGTTGTTCTGAACCTGCCTGCAGTCTATCTAATCACAAAGATTGATTAGCTAGAAGAGCCATTAATAACTTAGCAGAGTTGTAACCTAATTTCTTTCGGTATATCCCAGGCACACGATAAAATTAATATTAACTACATGAAAAGGGAATGTATTCTTCCATTGTTTAAGAGGAAGAAAAAAAACCCTGATACAAATGCCATACTTCCTAATATTTAAATAGTTATACATCAAGCTAATTAGTACATGTTCTTGAAAATTCTTAAAGGACAAGTGCCCAAAACGTGGCATTTTTGACACAAAAGAAGGCACCGAAGCCATGTTTTGTGTCCACCATGAAATGCAACTTTATTTGGGGGCCTGTGACCACCATCCCCTCAGTAGCTGGGACATAATTGTCCTGTTGGAATAGGTCAGAGTTTCTCTCGACAAGAAGCTTGAAGCAAAGTTTGTACTGATAAGACATGAAGGCAAGGCAGGAGTTTTCTAAGCTGGAGGCACCTGAGAGCGGATATGAGAATGAGAAACCAAAGAAGGTGTTCACTGCTGTTTGAAGAGGTAAGAAATGAAGAGCAGAGCTAGAGCTACTCTGTTCCCTTTACAGTGTGCCTGAGATCTGCCAGTGGCATCCAGCTTAATTACACAAATTAAAGGTGACCAACGTAGGATCTTCGTGTGAGTGTGGTGATGTTCAGTGACTGGTAACAGGCCTGGGCTGATGCAAGGAAGTTGGATAATCCACATTATTTGCCCTGAAACAGGTAAGATAGGAGAACACTGGCAAGCACCCATGACCAGGTTTTCCTGGTACCAAGGCACATACCTTGTTTCATCGCACACGGGTTTTGAGTTCACTGAGTAGCAATCATCATTTTCACCCTCCTTCTCAGACCTCCTTCTTCTCTCTTTTGTTTTTGGTGGTGTATTTGGTGGCTTTGTGAGTTTCTGTCACAACAAGATTTCAATTGGTGGTTTATGCAGTCCCTCTCCACTACAGATCAGGCACACAATATTTACCCCAAAGCAACTTTGCATCATATTGCTCTGTCTTGACCCAGTGGCAGACTTAAACATAAAGGATTCAAATTCTGTGGGCCTCCAGCATCCTTCCACCACTAATCAGAGAACTTTCATATTTCATGTGCTGAAAGAGGCAGGAAGGGTAAACCCATGAAGATGGTAGGATAAGATCTTTAAAATTATGCTGCAGGCAAGGAGAAAGATTTGAAGAGAGTAGTAACATGGCCCAAAGGGCAAGCATGATTTTGATACACTGAATGAACAAGAGTTAGATGAGATGAGAATGCAGGAGGCAGAGATAACAAAGGCATGGGGATGCTTAAGCAAGAGTAGTGAAGGAGAATAAACTTCATGCCAAAAGTGAGTCTGTTTTTTATATTCTGAGTGTTAATTTCTTTCATGCAGTCACATAGTGCAGTGTTAGTCTAGACTGCAGCATTCATTTCATATTTTTTAATCTCTTCAAGAAAATAAATAATACATACATAAATAATACAGAATATACATACAGTACAATCTCTTTGCCTCTTGAGATTATAAACTCTTTTCTTGTTCTTGAATAGAAAAAGTACAGCGTACAGAATCTACAATTAAAGCAACTACACAGAGCTTTAAAGTTATAAATGGTGATTAAGCTTAAAAATGGTTAGTGACAAACTGGCAATTTAATAGACATTTAAGATTTTTCCTGCACTTCAATGGAGAACAGAAATGTTATAAAAATTGATGTATCTCTCAGGAGAGTGGCAATGAAGATTCTTACTATGAGAGTCCAAAAGAAATGAGAATGCAACTTGTTGTGTGGCATGCAGAAGCACTGCAAGGTGCGAATACGTTACTGTTGATAGACAGCAAAAAGAGTGAGTCAAGTATGTATTGTTCTTCAAGTGGCGGCTGTCATACTGTAATGCTTTGCATTATTGTACAGTGTTTATTACTAAAGGGAAGTGCCCCAATTTTAATATCAGCACTTTGTCTGAAGAGTCCCACATGCCTGTTTTGGGGGAGAAGCAACATTGATTCATGTGGAAAAGGCAGAAGTGACTAACACTGAAATAGAACAGGGAAAAAAGATAAAAATAATGGACTCTTAGTGTTCCTTTTGCAGGAAAGGCTCTGTGTATAATGCAAATGATACAAAATTAATGCATTTGTGACAATGAATTAAAAATGAGAAGTGGAACAAATATAAACTTGCTGTTGTTAAAATCAGACTGCAATACTATGTTCCTCATTAAATGCCACATTATGCTGGCACTCTTTGGAACAATGCTGCTTACCCATTAAGGGCTGAGTGGCTTCTTCATCAGATAACATAAAATGCAGAGAGACACAAAATCCTGGTGTGACAAAGGCCTGTGATGTGTTGGGTGGGTCTGTTACGATGATGCACTGAGAAACTGGCAGTGGCTATTAGACATGGCCAAAACTCTCAAGTTCAGTACAGACCTTTAAACAGTGACGAAAGATTGGCTCACTTCTCATCTCCAAATTTTTCTCAGCACACACATTTTAAGATGCCCAGATGGCTGTTTTCTTAGATGTTGTTGCCCAACATAATTTTTTTACTTTTAACCGACAGAATAGTTCTTTTTTAAAGCAAACTAAAGTTATGTTCTTAACTATTGAAAATTTCCCTTACAAACCTGATAAAATTACTACACTAAAAAATTGCCACAGTGATCTTGGTTCAATCATTTTGAGTCCTACAAATTGTCGAACTTTGCTACATTCTTTCTATGAATTTTTTTCAAAATTCCATTTTTATTATGATCTATTCCCCCAATTCGGTATTTACTCGTGTAATTTTCTAAATTTTCTTTTAAATTTGTTAGCCAAGCTTTCCTTGCTGCTGATAGGCTATGGTGCAGAGTATATGTTTTTGCTTTAATTTTAAAAACTCTATGGAGTTCCCTCTGATACAAAACAGAAGAGAGAAGAAAGGTTCATTCATGTTCCTTGTCTTGTCATTACATTTTCTACTCTATCATACATTTCTCTTTCACTTTTCTTAATCTAGCTAATTCTAAACTTTTAGAAATCTCTATCATAGTTAATCAATGCATACATGAAGGTTACTCTGGGGTTAAGAGCACAGAAATCAATGTGCATTGCTGCTTGCAGATTCCACCAGCCCAGAAGTAGGAATTAGGGCATGTGTTTTGAGGTCCTACTTGCTAAAGTGGACATAACTTGACATAAGCAAGTTATGAATATAAAATAACTGAAATAAGTAATGTATTTTGGAAACCAAAAATGAATCTTTAGCAATTTGCACACATAGGCAGAAGCTAAAAATGATGAATATATTTTAGAAATAATTATTCACTCAGCTCTAGTCTACTATCTTCCATGGATCTAATGTAAATTTTTCACAAAATGGTCACTTAGCTAATTTCATTAAGGTCTTCCTAGAGCCTGTCAGTCTTGAGCAAATTTGGTGCTTCCTCATTCACATCTTCTTAATTGTTAATAAATAGATTGAAAATAGCAATTTTATTGTAATACTCCTTGACAGATTTCCACTATTAACCACTTTCCATGTTTGCCAGTTATTCCTACATGCTTCCCACCTTGCAGTCAGTTTTCAATTCATTACAAGATGAATTGTCAACAGGCTCCTAAGACAGATTTATCAAAATGCTGTAGAAAAATTTTTAAATAAATTGCAATTGCTGTTTCCTTGCATTTCATAAACTCCTGGACATATTAGAAAAGCATTAGTCATGCTGTGAAAGTCTCTCCAGTTTCATTATGCTATTTTTTATTAGTGTCTACAATACAGCTAAGGCTGAGTCATCTTCTGGCCTCTTCCAAACTCGCCCCACAGTGGGGTGGCAGCAGTGCAGCTCGCAAACCCACGCTGCAAAAGGGGTTCGTTCTCACTCCTGCCACAGCTCTGACGCTCCCGAAGCACCTATCGCCACAGCACCCGGTAGAGACAAATGATCGTTCTTATCCTGTGGTAGGATAAATTAGTTCAGGAAGCTGCTAGTGCAACGTTAGTATCAAAAAGACAGCACAGGGAACTTGTAATTACTCCCAGACCAAGATACGTATCCAAGAAACTCCGTTTTTGTTTTGTTTTGTTTTTAATGTGAAAAGATCTTTGTGTGAATATTGGAATAATTATACACATGTAAGGCATTCAAGTAGGTTTAACATCACTGTGCTAGCACCATGCTGTAACCTCACGATTATAAATAGATAATATTCAGGCTTGTAGTTCCACTGCCAGGCAAGAAATTGAAAAAAAAGCTGTTTCTTCTTTCAGAAGCTAGAGAATAGAGTCCAAACAAGGTAAGGTAAATACAAAACTTTTCCTCCTCCTACCTGGTTTTCCTGCAGTGGCAGGACATTGTCCCACTTCAGTGTATTTCTGAAATGAACCCTACAAACTGAGAGGCACTAATTAATTATCAGATTATACCTTATTTTTTATAAAATGTGGGCATTTCCAGCACTAAATGACATTTAACTGGTTCAAATCAGCCTGAAATCAGAACATCCCAAAGTTCAAAAAAGATATAATAGTTATATCATTGCTTAATTTTCAAGTCTTTTTTTCAGAATGCTATTCAATCAGTATTAAGGACACTTCTTTCTTGATATGGTACAGTAAAAAATGTTTTGCTGATCTTAAAATATTTTTGGTGGACCTTAACTCACTATTTTAGTGAAAAGCTTCATTGTTGAACCATTTGTTACAAATGCAAGGAAACCGTACATTATTGGTTCTGCTACAGATCAGATAAAGACTGTAATATACTACAAGTATTGTTAATATTATATTAATTGTATTGACTACGAGACAAGTTAGTAAAAAAAGCAAAGCTTATCCTTTGACTTCTGAACAGGAGGTGCTGACAGTATTTGTCTGAATTCACAAATTAAAGTAAATGACTTATTTGCTGGAAGAGTATGGAGCCTTGTACACACCATTGGGCTTTTTGTGAATCCTGTACGCCTTTGTATCTATATGGTGCCTCTCTTTTCCTCTGCAAACAATGCTCCATTTCCAAACATCCCTCTGAAGTATGGAAGCCAGTATTACTGGCTTGTGCTTCTCCCTATCTGGGGATAATACATTCCTACTCATTGGTTTCTGCTTCTTCTGTGCCTTTATTTTTCAGTACTTAGTCACTGGCAGGTGGGTGTGCGTTTGCATGTTCCTTAAAAATCATTGATTTCTCAGCTGATTGTAAAGCCTGCTCAGATGAGCCTAAGCTGCAGGAAGTAACTGTGTGCTTTGCCGCCAAGGTCCTACGTCATCGAGAGCTTGACTGTCACACGACAAGGATGCTGTGAAGTGCCCCAAATTCTGGTGGGAGTGTCGGAGGGGGAATGCCACGTGGAAACACTGTTGAGAAAGCGGAGTTGCACAGGCGGCTTCCCTGAACCCTAACAGAACAGCAGATGCACCGAGGACAAAGCTACTCGAAACCATCACAGTCCGGGTATTCGTAAGAAGCAATTGTTTTGGATTTTCACAGACACAAAAACTAGGGAGCAGCTGTCTCCAAAACCAGACTTAACTCAAAAACAGCTAGATCTTTGAAAGAAACCAACCCTAAAGCCTGGGATTCTAAAGGTTTAGGATCAATTGGAGGTAGATTAATTGAAATTACTGAAAAAAGACAAAATAAAGAATACAGCAGATCTGCCCAAAGACAAACGGCATCTTAGGAGGAGTTTAAGTGAGAATGAAAAAAATTTTGTATTTACTTTCTGCTGGAAACTGCATCCCTTAATCATGGCCAGAAAAAAAAAGCTGAAGAGGTGCTAGGGGTCGGAGGAAATAATACAGTGGGAATGAAACTCTGTGGAAAAATACTGAAGCTTTAATTGCTAAATTTGGCACGGATATATCTAGGAAGTTAATCCTATTGAATGTTTGCTATATTTGGATATTGGTTAGTTATCAGAGGTATGTGTGTGTGCAGAATATGGTATTTTATGCAGCTTTCTTCAGCCAACTGTACATTAGAAATGGATCATTTATCATATTATAAGACTGATGTTTTGCTCAGTGTAAAGGTGACACTTTCACTTGCAGAATATCCAAACTAACACTGCCAGCCAACAGTCATCTTATTAATCTGTCTCCTAGGCTTTTAAAATATATGTTTCATAAGTGTGTGAAATATTTCTGGTGTTGAGGTAATATCAAACTATAACTCTATAACTTACAACAGCATATCCAGTATGCATATCAGTTTCAACTGCCAGAATCTGTGAAAAGCATCTGTCTTCTGTAAGTAACAAGTATATGACCTGTTTTTCTTTTTCCTCTCTGAATATCTGATAGATTAATGCTACCTTTCTGTGTGAACTCCTTCGTGTCTATGAAGGAAGACACAGAGTGCATTATTTCTCTTCTTGGTTCCTCTGATTACAGGCAACCTTTGATTCCCAACGATTCTTTACTTATTTGATTGCTCCCTTCTGAATGTCACCAAAACTCCAGGAGCTCAAACCAACCAAATGTTTCATGGCTTTGAAAGTCTTGATTTAGTACAGTTAGCAAAGAAGAAATAATGATCAACTGAACTGAGCCACACCTGTAGCACGTAAGGGTTAACCAGAAACAGAAGAAGCTGTATCAACTCCAGTTTAAAAGGCCGACTTGTTGAGATGCAGTATGTAATTTCTTGAAAGTTAGGGAGCCAGAAAATGAGCAGTACATGGTGCTGTGCCACAGACAGTTCAGCTTACCTGTTTTGATAACAAGATCCAAGGTACTTGCACCTACAGTGGTGAGCTGACAATGGATTTTTAAGTGTGCACGTGGGTGGTTGTTGAGGTCATGAATGGTTTGTGGGGAGAAAAAGTACAAATTCATTAATATTGGAAGCTGCATGTTTGCCTCATTTGGCTCTGAAATAGGCAATAATTCTAACAGCAGGGTATGTGCTTCTTAGTGCTTGAGGTCCATGGATGATGTTTGGTACCTATAGCACGATAAATTAAATTTGGGGTTTTTCTCCCCATTGGACCCTACAGTTGCTTGTACTATGCAGAGATGCGAAAGTGGGTAGCAGACCGAGTCAGACCTCAGCATGAACTTTTGTGACACTCAAGGAGACATCACACTGGAAAAATCCTGCCTTCCGGTGCTGGAAGCATTTCAAAGCATTCTGATGCTTTGAAATTTCCTCCTGTGAGAAGAGGCCTGGGTGCACTGGGGAATGCCCACCCTTAACACAGCTGCAGCATTCAGCTCAGTGTGCAAGTACCCCCACGGGCAGCTAGCAGCTAGTTCCTCTCCCCAAGCCCCCCAGCAGCCTTGGCCTCCAGGGTGTCGGAGCATCTCTGCCACGCTTACAGGACTGAGCTCGCTGGAGGAGATGGCAGTGGGATTACCACCTCCTTCCCCACCCTTCCCGTGCTGCATGGTGGCCTGGGGCTCAGAGAACCTGCCTGGAAGTCACCTCTGTCACTGAAGCCAAACCCCCGATCTGTGATGAGCGCCCTGACCAAAGGAGCCTTTCGTTATTGCCCACCAGGCAGCCCACTGACCAGATCCAGCCCATGCCATGTCTCTCTCTGAGCTGCTGTCTTTTTCCAGAGGAAATAGCTGCTGTTTGAGCAGCAAATGCTGTGTGGCCAGCGCAACCCCCTTGCCCGCTGTGTGTGGGAGCGGTGGCGGAGGGAAAGGGGTCTATGCCACAGCGGTGGCTCTATTCCCCACTGCTGGAGCAGCATGTAACCACATGGGAGGGCAAATTTGCAGCTAGGACAGCGGTGACTAACGCAGAGGTGGCTGAAGAGGGAGAGGAGGGGAGAGGAGGGGCCCATGGGGGCCGGTTGCTGCTTGCATAGGGAGGCTCATGCCCTTTCCTTAGCAAGAGGGGCAAGAAAGCTGTGTTTGCTTCCTGTCCATGCCCCAGGAGGTTTCACACGAAGGCTCAGCCCCGGCAGGAGTGACTGATAGTGGTGCCAGCGCCTCGCTATTTGTGGAGCTGGGCTTCAAACTGGGGGGTTTGGGCTTCAGTCCCTCCCGGCTGGGGAGGGCTTCGCAGTCAGACCTTTCCCTTGCTGCCCTGCCGCATTGCCCCTAGACCCTCTGCAAGAGGTTGGGGGGCTGCTGCTTCTCAGCAGAGTTGATTACGGCTGCATTTGGGGGGCGGGGGGGGGGGCAATCCCTGCCAGATCCAGAAGGAGTTAGCAGCGGCCATGCAATGCCCAGTGGCCACCTTCTGATACCAAAGTCCTTTACAGGAGCAAGCTCACAGCACTATTTCCATTCCCTGCTTGAGTGATTGCCATTAGACTGCTGTAGCACAGAGGCTCCAGTTGAGCACTGAGGCCTTTAATGGTAGGCTTTTGTACGGATCAGTAATAAGCCGTCACCGTCTAGCTGTAACTCCAGGGACCAGGAGTGAAGCTTAGAAGAGGACTGTGGGGCTTTGACTCCCCCAAGAAGAGGTAGCAGTTGAGGGAGAGGTTGCATAAAAATTGGATTCATGAACTTTAAAATGTCACCCATTTTTCTGTTGAAGCTGTGCACGGTCGTTGTTGCTGTCTCCTGTAACACCTGCCGGCCCTGGTTAGGATCCTTC
Organism: Apteryx mantelli; assembly: GCF_036417845.1. Classification (NCBI taxonomy): domain Eukaryota; kingdom Metazoa; phylum Chordata; class Aves; order Apterygiformes; family Apterygidae; genus Apteryx; species Apteryx mantelli. The sequence goes on from NC_089979.1 coordinate 56,111,415, forward strand.
CAGGACTGTCTAATCACAGAGCACAGTGTGGCCACAAAGAAATTACAGCCCATGATCTGCAACTTATAAAGGGGGAAAAATGATAGAATCAATCAGATATATGCTGTTTTATCCATATGTGTGGCATACGTGGATACTTGTGTGTCTACATTTTCTGTTTCGTTTTAGTTCCATAAACATCAGCGCTCCCTTTTAACACTGAGCCTGGCCGTTACAAGCCATCTCTTCTTATGGTGTCATTGAAGTAGATCTCATTGAATAGGAGAAAATAACAGCTTAGGCTTAGGTTACTGTAAGCTGGGCTGTCTGAGGGACAAATTTACATTTAGATTGAGCCTCTTCACATCTTCCCTAAGTAATTGTAAACTCTCCTGTGCCTCAGCCCTAGAAAGGAATTTAGGGAGCCCTGCACTGCCAAACTGTGCTTTATGCTTTGTAAAATGTTTGATAGCTAATCTAAATAGTCAGGCTTAGCATCTACTCTTCATAATTATTTATGCAAGTACAACTTGGTTATCAAACGTCTGCATATATCAGACAAAGGACATCAGCATTGCCAAAATAAATTTGTTGTAAAAGTGTTGTGTCTGATTATTCGTATTATTTAACCACCACCCAGACATCCTATTATGTTAAGAGCCGCACAAGCATGTAAGAAACTGTTCCACCACCAGGGATGTATGACTAATTTAAGATAAGAGACAACAATTGAACATTAGAAGCAAATAAAAAGAATGGGAGAGGAGAATTAGGGTAAGTGTGATAGACAGTCTGTGGTGGCATGCTCCTGTGTGAACCATTAGTGAGTTTTATGTAAAGGGAAAAATGGTTTGATATAAATAAATAAGAAATATGATACCAGTATTCCTTACCGGGCATTTGCCTAGCCCAATGGAGATTTCTGTGGTATGTACTTAGCTTTCATATTAGGGTCTTATTCTCATTCACGCCATGCCCATTTACACCACTTGGTTAGGGATCTCCAAATGGCATTACACAGACAGCAGAGGACAGAGGAACACAGCCAAAACACTACAGCTGGGCTCATACCACAAAAATTTGCCATCTGTATCCAGCTAGGCACGTGCCCAGCAAGGGTTACTGATACTGCATTTCTTTATTATTAAACTCTTTATACTGCTAGAGCAATGTACAGGGCTCTTAGTGTGACTGTGCATTGGCCTCAGTCTGAAGTGTGTTTAGCTGTCTTACATTCTCAGTTCCACTGCGATTTTGTTTGAGTGTCAATGTAAATAAATCACTTGTTATGATGCCTAGTTGAACTGATGATGCCTCTGAATGCAAAGGATAACAAACCTCATTGCATACTTCAGTGAGAGGAAGACACACACAATACAAGGATAAATGTTTATAGAGGTATCTGCTTGCCAGTCTCCTTTCTAGTCTAAGGTCTCCCTGCCAGGTCTTGGGCCTTTAGTTATTCTGAAGCTAGAATCTGTATTTATCCAGGGCATCTTCACAGTCAGTCTGACAGAGTTTAGGTCCTCCTTGTCTTTGTCTTTAGGAACTTGTGGCCAATAATGCATAGTGATATAACAAGACATCTTAAAAGTAAAGCATTTAGTAGCTGAAAGCAAGCATGTAGTGAAAAAGGGGTCATTAAAAAAAAAACTGTATGCATGTATTTACAATGTAATATTTACAAGGTAACCTAAGCAAAGTGGACTCTGCCAGGCACTCAAGTGTCACAGATTAATTCCCCCCGATAAGATAATTCCCAGCCCTTTGTGAACGTGCTCTTTTCTCAACCTTCCTAAGTCTTTTCCCCTCCAGTGCAAAGAAGCCTGGCACTGTCTCTCAACTATTGTTCGTAGAAAAGTGGCTTATCTTGAGCCATTCTTTTTCCTTTCATTTTCCTTTTGAATTGAACTTTTGTGTTCATGGGGCAACTACGTCAAAACAGAGTACTCATAAATTATGACAGAGCAGTTCCTCTTCCATCACAGGACTTAAAAACATTAAAAATCTAGTAGATGAAGCTGGAATTCCCATCTATTCTTCAAAGGTAATAACAAAAATCAAGTGAGAGTGGCAACATACTAGAGCAAAACAACCTTTCTTATATCTATCATCTAGGGTGGCATGTATAATAATTAATATTTCTTAGGATGAAATACAGCAACCATCATCTCTTTCACTCTAGAATTTTGGAAAAGGAGGATTGCTCTAACGGCCCAATAATGGGCTGCCAAACAAACCAACAACGCAGCAGCTTAGTAGGGAAAGACTGATAAGTGTAGTAGTCTGACATAAATGTCATGGCATTAAAATGTAACAATAGTGTACATTTTATATGCTGTTCTTCCAGATGGAAGTCTAACAGAGCTGCTTCATATTGCTTCTATAGACTGGTTATCTCATCCAATTATCAGTCAATTATGAGTATTGTACACTGAGGGAGAAAAAGTAGCTTACACTTGAGAGCAGGCTTGTTGCGTTTTCCTTTCCTCAGAGTACTTTGTATAAATGTTAAAGGAGTTGGCCCCACACAGTCTTCCTCATATTTATCTATACTGCACATACAGAGAGGCAGTAGCAATGCAACCTTTGCCAAACTGCTCAAAAATACTTTGCCATGTGACCTAAAAGGAGCATTTGGATGAAGGAACTAAACTGACCAGCAGTGGTGCCAACCGGGGAAAACTGTAAGCTGTAGCAGAAGCTAAATTTGTCAATAGAAAAAAAAAAAAATCTCTCCGCACTCTGTGGCACAGTTTGCCCTCCTGCCCCAGCCAAGTGTGGAAGGACCATGGCACTCTCTCGGGGCAGGCGACCCCTCGGTGGGGGATGAGAGCGGCCCTGGGATGTGTCCCCAGATCCTCGGCCCTGGGGCTGGGGCTTTCGCCAAGGCGCTGGAGCCCTCACAGGTGTCAGGTGCTGAGCGTCACCCCCGGGAACGCGGGTAGCCCCTGAAGGGCTGGCGGTTGCCGAAACCCTGTCATCAGGCGAGCTCGTGGGGCTGGCACTTCCCATGCCAGCTACCCAGGGAGGTGCTGAGGAGCTGCTCCTAATTTCTGGAGACCTGTAATAAAGTTCTGATTTGAATAATTTTTCACCACTAGCGCCTTACAAATAATGACTACATGTTGCATACTAGTAGGGCAGCATCTGTGTTGCTATTCAGCAGGATAAATCAGTTTTGCCCACTAAAACTTCTCATTTACTGAGACGAGGAGCCCCAGGATACCAGCGCTGTCCCAGTTTTTCCCCAGACAGGCTGACCTGGGCCGTTTCAGGTGACCCAACGCATTGGACCTGGCTGCCACCCTGAGACCAGGATTTGAACCCTTTCGCCAGGCCAGATGCTGACCTTACCTCAGCCCACCCCAACTGTTTTTGTGATGGTATCTGGCGCCCTCAGGCTTTAGCAGTCCCAAGGGCTTTTGCCTTTCAGGGTAATACTTTGCACCTAGATGAGCAGGGTGGGAGACCCTGAGCACCCCCGGGTGCTGGCACACCGTGTCCCCCCACACACACACACACACTTAGACTGCACTTCCCCAGAGCGCACTGCAATCACTGCCGTTCAGCCTCGGGTGGATTAAGCCTCCCAATGACTTTATGAGATAAGCATGCATTTACCATCTTTGTGTGACAGATAAACGTTAGGGAGCCACCGCAGCTTGTCCAAGGTCTCACTGTGCCTGAGTGGAGGAGTCAGAAACATCCTGACTGTTGCTGCTGTGCGCTACCCAGTTAGGCTATGCCTCTTTCCCACGCTTTAGCCTCTCCTCCCTTTCATTTATTCTTCGGGTGCTTTGCAAATTTAAGGGCTGTAATTTCATATCCCTGTGCTCCAGAAGGATGGGTCCATGCCTTTTGTAGTTTAGCCCCAGCCAGGAACTTGCTGATTCCCTCGGATACTCAGTCCTGCCTCTGGGTGAACCTGTGCCTGCCTTGAGCAAAGCAATAATGCAGTGGCTGTTGTTTTGTTGCTGCAAATCTCTGGAGAGAGGGTTTTCGTGGAGTCTTAGCTTGGGGGGGGGGGGGAGATCAACACGCAACGCGATATATCTCATGGCTGGGAAACTACGATGTCCCCCCCCCCAATCGAGCTTCCTTATAGGAAGCGACTGGCAGAGGCGCCCCGACAACGCGGCGTGCGGGGAGCTCGAGGAAAGTAGTTTGCAGGGAGAGCAGCTTGGCCGGCTGACAGAGGGGGCGGATCCTGCGCACAGGCGGGGAGCGCCGCGCCGGAGCGGCCCCGGCAGCGGCTGGGCTATTTCAGGAGCCGGCGGAGGCGGCGGCCGGGGCCGGGGCCGCGGGCGCCGGGGAACGATGGGGTTAGCCGCGCCGGGGGGCTGAGCGAGCATTTGCGAGCGGAGGCGAAGGCAGCTGGGAAAGACTCCTCTGCATCGGATTCAAGGGAAAGGGAGTCGGTTTTTTTTTTTTTTCGGGCTGCATCACAACTTGAGCTGCATCGAGGCGAGCCAGGCAGAGAGGGGAGCGGGAGGGGAAGGAGAGAGAGAGGGAGGAGAAGAAGCTGCCGCCGAGAGAGAGAGAGAGAGGGAGGAGGAGAAGCTGCCGCCGAGGGATCGGGATTCGTTTTATTGAAACAAATCAGTGCTCGGGAGAGAGCGAGCGAGCGAGGGGGAGGGGGGGGGCAGGACGAGGGGGATCGGGAAAGAAAAGTGTGAGGGCTGTGGCTGGGAGAAGCAGAAGTGATGAGAAAGCAACCGGGAAGGCTGGAGGAGGCTGCTCGTGCTGCTGCTACCGGGCTCCGCGGGCACCGCCGCTCCTGTCGCCGCCGGGCGCCCCCGCGGCCGCCGCTGCCGCCCCGGCGCCCCCGGCCCGTGCCATGGAGGCGCTGAACGGCCCCGGCCCCGGGCCCGGGGACACCCTGCGGCCGCCGCCGAGCCACCACCACCCGCACGCCGAGAAGAAGCGGCTGAACCGCGCGCCGTCCCCCGCCAGACCCTTCCTCAAGGACCTGCACGCCCGCGCCGCCTCCGCCAAGCCGCCGCCGGCGCCCCCCAAGTCGCCGAGCCTCCCCGCCCGGGCGCCGCCGCCGCCGCACGCCGCGGGGCTGCTGGCGGCGCCGGGCCGCCTCTCCCGCCGCCCCGCCGCCCCGGGGGCCAAGGCCGCCGCCGCCGCCGCCGCCGCCGCCGCCGGGCGGGCCGCCGCCAGGGCCGCCCCCTGCGCCAAGCGGGCGGCCCGCGGGCCGGAGCCGGCGCCCGGCGGCCGCGGCGCGGGGCGGCAGCCCGGCGGCGAGGCGGCCCCGCCGCCCGGCAAGGGCAGGAAGGGGAAGCGGGGCGTCGCGGCGGGCAGCGGCCATGCGGCGGCGGCGCTGGCCCGCGTCAGCCACACGGACAGCAGCTCCGACCTCTCCGACTGCCCTTCCGAGCCGCTCTCCGACGAGCAGCGCCTGGCCCCGGCCGCCAGCAGCGACGCCGAGTCCGGCACCGGCTCCAGCGACCGCGAGCGGGAGCCGCCGCCCGCCGCCGAGCCGCCGAGCCGCCCCGGCCCCGGCCCCGGCCGCGGCGCCCCGCCGCCCCCCGGCCCCCGCGGGGACCCCGCGGCGCCGCTGCCCGCGCCCCCGGGGGCCGCCGCGGCGCCGGGCGGGGGGCGAGCGCCGGGCCGCGGGGAGCCGCCGCGGGCGGCGCCGGAGGAGCTGCAGCGGGAGATGGAGGAGCTGCGCTCGGAGAACGAGTACCTCAAGGTGAGACCCCCGGTCCTGCCCGGGGCCCGCCGCCCCGTCGCCCCCGCGACCCCGCCGCGGCGCGGCGCTGGGTTTGCTGGCGGCCCCGCGGGGGAGCCGCGCTCGGCCCGCGGGTGCCGGCGCGCCTGTCTGCGCCGCTGCGGAGCGCGGAGCTCGGTGCGGAGCGGGGCCGTGGCGGGGCTTCAAAGGGCAGATAAGGGGCTCAAGCGTGTGGTCGTGTTTCTCCGCAAAAGCCTGTTTTACAGCGGCTGGATGATTGCAAGTGCGGTGCGACGGGTAGGGTGGCAATGCTGTGCTCGGGCGGCGTGCGGTCCCGCAGCCAAACTCCTTCTAAAACAGAGGGAACACGCTGCTGGTTACCAAGACCTCACTTTCCAGGAACTGTTTTCCTCACTATCGCCGTTAAAGGAAAGAAAAAAAATTACTCATTTGATATGGGAAAGATGACAGTATCATCTTGTCCGTTTATTGTGTTATTTTGTCACTGAAAAACCAAGCCACTCCTTGTGAAGTACTAACAGTAACAATAGCAACAAGAAAAGGAGTCTTTGCATCGTTGTACAGGTAGAAAAGCAAGTATATGTGCATTCATCCTCTGAGAAAACAGGAAAGCTAAATTCAGGAGTGCACTGAGCTGATTTGACCTGCAGAAACCTTTTGTTGGACTAGCACTTACAATATGATCTTTTGGCACAGCAAAGAGACTACATCCATAAAGATCTATAAATAAAATAAACTGAGATAATCATGTAACCACAGATACTGTACCATTTGACTCTGCTGCTGGTGAGGACAATCTTTGTTCCCTGATATCACAAACACCATTTTTTCTCAAGCAAAATGACCGTGGACATGCAAGGGAGTTTTGCTCGAGTAAGGACTGGAGTTTTGTAACCTTGGGAGAGAGGAGGATGGTGAAGAGGTAGACTAGTCTTGTTAAGCAGTTTTGGCTAGGAGACAAGAAACAATGTTCAGCATAGCAAAAGGTTAACAGCAGGGGTGCTGTAAGGTTCTGTGCTGTCTGGTGCTGCTTCATGAACTGGAATAAGGAGTGAGCAATGATACAGCAGATTTTTCAGATGACACTAATTCTTTTTCTTTTTTTTTTTTTATCTTAAGTCCAGCAAAGATTGGCCAGAGCTCCACAGACAGCTTAACCAGGGGGGGTGAATGGGTAAAAAATGAAGGCAGAGGATGGGAAATAAATCTCAGTATTGAAAATTCAAAACATTCAGAGGAGAAAAAAAAGGCTGAATATGTACTTTTCTCATTTTTAAATGCATTGTGTTAACTCAGGAGCATCACGACGGAAAGAGCAATGCTTAGTGTGCAACTGCAGGCAATGCTAGATTGCATTAGAAAGTGAATGGAGAAAAAGCAAAGAAAATATCATAATATTTTGTAGATCCATAGCCACTATATGCACTGGAATACAATAGGCAGTGCTGGTCATCTAGAAAAGGATAATGCAGAAGTAGAGCAATAAAACTATTGGGGCATAGCAAAGCTCTTGTAACATTCACACTGGATGGAAGACTCTGCAGCGTATTAGAGAAATGCATTAAAGTCCATAAAAGATGGACAGTGCAGAGAACCTATATCGGAAGTTTCTGTTCTATATGAGAGAAACAAGAGGACATGTAATGAAATTCAGACTTGATAAAATAATTGTTTTTACAAGTAGTTAAACTGCATTGGTCTTTGGGACCAAAGGCCTAGTAGTACCCAGAAAAGGAACTGGCTGTATTTTTGGATAACAGGATTTGCAGAGTTATGGTACTGAAGTTGACAATGAATTTGGTGAAGTTGACCATTATGAAGAATGTATTAAGCCTCCTGTTTCATGTCCAAGATAATTTCTAACTATGGGAAACTTAAAAAAAGGGGTTGATGTTGAGGAGGACATTATCTGTCTACTGTGAGTTTCCATGCCCATTCCTCTGCGTTGTCTAGGACAGGCCACTGGGAGGGTACTGGACCTCTGGTACATAATGACCAAGGGACCCGACTGACAAGTAAAGAACTTTATTCTGCATTATTTCAAACTTCTTGCCCTGTGTGACAGTGTCTTCAAGTCTTTCACCTTGATGTCTCCATCACCTCCAGCCATTGTGTCCCAGCCCTACTCTATTTTGGTTTGGACAGTAGCTTTTTCAGGCCTACAAGTCTGAGGGGAGTGAGTATATGTTGTGTGTGTGTTTCCTATGTGTATACACACACACACACACACACACACACACACACACACCCCACACACACATCTTCTCTCCTTGGCCACCTGTGTTCATACAGTTTGGAGGTTCTGCTCTTCTGTCAGACTGGTTAGAATCAGCCTTGTGGTTCAAAATTTACCAGGAGAACAAGGGGCATAATTCCCAAACTTTCCTTTCCTAGGTAAACCCATCTAAAAACACTTCTCTAGTCTTCTGAAAGTGAAAACCACAGCATTGCATGAGTTGTTCACTTGTCGCTTTGTTCTTTGTTTTTCTGAGGTGCTGTTCTCTACTTTGGTGACGACTGTTTCTCCATTAACTGGAGGTGGTTAAGCAATAATGGGGAAGCTGTAAATAGACAAATGATTAGATAAATCCCCAAAGAAGCTGTTAATTTCTTGAGTATGTCCATATGCTGAATTTTCTAGTTTTCATTACTCCTTTTCCCTCCCAGCATCTGGAATGGTGCACATAATTTTAAGGGAAACTTCAGGGAAATTTATCTTTCATATAGCAAGTTACAGGATATAGAATAGGATATATACATATAGGCACACACAGACTTGCTTAGTGCTAAAGATTGCTGAAAATTAAAGGGTTACTAGAAGAAACCCTTCTAGTTCATTTATCTGTAATCATTTATCTTTATTTGTAATCAAAGAGTACTAGAAAGTCTCCCAGAGTGCTCCATGGAAGCCTTTGCAGAGCAAGCTGTTGATGCTGCAAATGTTTAAGACTTAATACTATGAGCCACATCTCAAACTGGTATAAAGTTACGAGCTTATGTAGCTCCAGTGACTCTGTCATTTTACCCTGGATGAGGCTTTGGCTCCAGAAGTACTCAACTAACCATAAAGTTAAGCATGTACATGAAGTGTCTCAGGGTCAGTGTTTACAGTGTAAAGTCTCTCTTTTGCTGCCTCTGTGACATTTCATCCTTGATTTCATATCTGTGTATTTCTTACATAATCTTATTTTGGCTGCCTCTGTGGGAAGACTGTAATACTAGAGTAGCATTTATAAGGTATCACTTACTTTTTGAGGTCAGATGATGTGAAATTGTGTCATGGTGGCTGACTCTGGAACTGGAAGGTCATCAGTAAATTCTAGTAGAAGATAAAATTTTAGTTATTGCTAGCCAGTCCTGTTTATAATAGCAAAATACTGCCTACACAAATGACTGTTTTCCAGAATTACTTTTAAGTCTGGAGCACATGGAAAACCATCATGCCTTATGCAAGTCCCAGGAAACTTTGAAAGAAGCTGTTTAAGGTATAGATCCCTCTAAAGGATCTGGGATCCTAATGGAAAGGGCCCAAATCTCAACAAATAAAAACATTGTTGCTTTATCTTGGCATAAGTTTAATTCAGATTGTTTCAATTAAATAAACACGTCAGCAAAAACAGAAGTGATATTTTAGTTATGAAGTATAAATTTGACACATGCCCCTTTTCTGTTTTCGTCCTTCATGGACAGAGTGTAAAAAACCCTTCTGCATGAAGCACAGCACTTCTTACTGTCCTTAAAATATATCTGATATTTACTTAGCTTTGCTTTACTGGGCGTTTTCTTTGCAAGTGTGTTGGTATAAGTTCAATATGCTGGAAGCGCTGCTACAGTGTAGACTAGCACAAAAATATATTCTAAAATAGCCTAGATTTCTTAGATGATCATCTTGCTTGCCTTGCTTTGTCTTTGTTCTTTCTTTATTAATTTTATCAGTGACATACCCTGGGCATAAATTGAGTCAGAGGCCACTCCAGGCCCCTTTTTCCACTCTGATACACCTAAATGATGTTCATTTTTGCTTCAAATGGCGGTATATGTCATATGAGGTTATATTTTATTTCTCAGCTCCCTCTAAACTGTAGATCTTTGAGTCCATACACTTCAGATGAATTCACATATTTTGTGAGAAGTAACACCCTTATTTTTGTTATTAACCTGCAGGAAGCTGTGTATGTCAAAGGATCTTTGCGGAGCATCAGCGATTCGAAGCAACGGGAGTGATTTTTTTCGTTTAGCGAGGGTTACAGAGGCTAGCAAAGCCAAGGGTATTCCCCCAGCTCTTTTGGACCTGCTGCTTTTCCCACCCAGTAACTATTTAGTCGTGAGGAGAATGGAGGTAATAACCCCCCGGCGCTGTGGGGGGCGAAATGGCGCTTTGGAGCCGAGCGGCAGAAGGGCCCCAGCAGGCGCCGGCCGGGCCCCCGGCCCCGTGCGGCGGGCGGCGGCGCGCCTGACCGCGCAGTGCGCCGCGCAGCAGTCGCTGGCCGTGGCCGTGGCCCCGCGGGGGACAGTAAGGGTGCATGGGCCGGGCAATGACTCTGGTGCTTTAAACTGCTCCGGGAAAGGAAGCGCGTTGGAACAAGAGTAGGAGTAACGCTTGAGTGAAATGTAAAAGCTGCCAGACACTGGGCGCTCTCTCGTATCCTGCAAACTCAAAACAGCCCCCAAATAAACAGGTGCTTATGGTTTTGTGATTTTTGAGATTTCTCACCTTAATTTGTGCTAGCAGCATTCAGTCCGGTAAAGGCATGCAAGCTGCAGACCACATTTGAATATCAGTGTGAGACTTTTGAAGTAGTTGGGTTTGAGAGCTAAATAGTAAGAGGGGGGCAGGGACCTTCAGTTCATTAACATATTTTGCAAAAGTCAAAAAGGTTGGTGGTTCCTTTATTCTCAACCAAAGCCTTATAGAGCACATTTATCCCTACTGCAATTCTGCCAAAGTAGGTAAAGTGATATGGGGGATGTGCTTTTTCCGTAGCGGTAGCATCATCTCTTACATAAAGACAGTTTGAGGTATTCAAAATATGAAAACAGAGATTATGTAAACTGTAGTTCATGAACACTAGACTTACCAAGGACTAGCTACAACTTCTGGTTCAACCCTAGTACAACAGCAGTTACCCACTGTAACTTCTCCTCTTCCTCCCTTGCTCAGTTTCTGCTCATTTGATTTAACATATACTAAGTAACCTTTTATTTAGAAAAATATTGACATATTTTATAAATATGCCTTTTGGATAAATTAAAAAATACTTAGTTTTTTACATAGACAATTGAATTTCATCCTTTGTTTGTGCTTGCTTAAATGCTGTACAAATTATTGGTTTTGTATGTTTTTGTCTTCCTAGTTTGCAGATGTTACCAAGCTAGTATGTAACCTCTGGACACTGGTGTTTTCTAATTCAATGGAACCTAAAAGCTTTCAACTTGGCATTACATGTGATTGTAAATTCATAGTCAAGAATTCAGTATACATCCATCATTATGCTATTTTCTGTATGTAATTTCTCTGTAATAGTCGTTTCTAGAATTTCCATCTTTTGAGTCATGTTTAAGGTCCAGTTTTTAATCTTTTATTCATGCTGAGTTAAGAGCTGTTTCTGCATTAGCCAGTAATTCAGCTCAGTAAGGGCAGATCAGTGGGCTGGTCTAGACTCAGCTGGTGCTGAGGCCTTTGCCTCTGCACGTACATGCAGTTCAGGGGCTTTCCTTTGGACCAGATTTAGTCTGGTTTCTTGAGTGAAACATCCCCATCACCCCTGTGGTTCAAAGTTGTCCAGAGGACTCATCAGTTGTTCAAACCCATCTGTCTCCATTGGGGTGTATTTGGCGCACGCTTGGAACATAGTTCTCCATTTATTTTATTTCAAAAAGAATCTAGTTCGTGTGTACTGTGTGGGCTGAACGAATGCTCAGGCAGGGGGATTTACTTTGAAACCTCACTACTCGACCAGGCTGCCCGTGTAGAGGTAGGCGCAGCCAGTCAGTTGTGCAAGTATTCCTGTTCATTGCAGCAGGAATGGCTCGTGTGAGTGTGGGTTACACACTATAAGAGCTGCAGGACTGGATTTTTTTTTTTTAGAATCCCAAATAAGACATATTCCTATCATTTAACCTTAATTACATTTCATTATAAATTAAATCAATAATAAAAAAGTACGACATCAATAAAAGGTATTAATGGCATAATGGCTTCTCTTCTGACAGGCGTGTCTTCACTTTGCACAATACAGATGTGAAATCACACCATCAGTATGCATTTGGGCTATGCAGAAATGTAAGCAGCGCACACACTTTCCCCTTCTGGCCTATTCACCTTGGCTTAGTAGACTGACATGGAAACCGTGATTCCTTACTCTGTTGCTTTTTCACTGAAATCTTGGGGAATTCTGCAACTGGAGCAGCAATTTAAGTGTTCCTCTGGATTCGTACAGCCACCCTGTGAATTCGGATGAGCTGAGCCTCTCCACTGAGATGACTGGTAAAGTGATCCCTGTTCGTCCCCATCTAGCTGGCCTTTGGGAAGTCATTTGGGCCAAGAACCTTGAAGCACGAGCAGCTGGGCTCAGGAGCACGAGCACGAGCACAGCTCTAAAAAGAGCTGCCAGTTAGGAAGTTGCTTTATCCCAACACTTCCATTTTTTCCTTTTGATCAGGGTGACATCTGGAAAGAAAAGCAGGTTAGCTTTTTCCTAAAGAATATTCTTTCCTCCAAGACTTTCTGCCTGGTGCTGATGTTGCAGAGGTTAATAGCGTAATTACCATTAAATTAAAGGGTATCAAGAGGAGGCTCTCATCCTCTTCAGGAATGTACAGTGAAGTGAAGCTTCTTATGGCTGCACTTCGCCTTGCAATTGCAATTGCCCCGTGGGATCGTGGAGCAGGACCCCCCTGTTTAAGGAAGGGAGCAGGCTCTCATTTTTTAGATGCACAGAGGGAAGCCTGCTTTCTTACTTGTTTAATTGCCGTTATGTGCCTATGCTGATCTCTCTCTTCATTTTTAAAAAATTGAAGTCCACAGTATGAAACTCAACACCTCTTGAGAGAAAGAGCTTTAATTCTCACTCACAGTAATAATAATGATAAATTTTAATGAAGTCAGGGATTGAGTTTAGCTAGTATTTCCAACTGCCTCACAGCCAAAGCAACTTTTTTTGTGAACTACTGAGTTTGGTAGTTGTTAAGGTTCTGGCTCTGTTGCGCTTGCCCTTGATTTAACTAGTGACTGACATGTTTTCTCCCAAAGTGATAGGACTGCCTGTATAGTAAGTTGGGCCATCATAGTTTCAATTGCAATTTCCACTTCCCTGGGTCTTTTCTCCCTGGCTGTTGTGAGGCCTGCAAATCGTCCTGCAAATCATCACTCTCCGTATTCATTTCCTCTCTGGGGTTTTGAATGAAACCCTTTCAGCTAGAGCGTGTAGCCAAACCTCCTGGCCAGCCGGTCCGGTGCTGCGTTTGTGCCTAGGAGATCCCGCTGGGAAGGCTGTGAGGCCAGTGAGGCGCCTGGGAAAAGGAAAGGTTTCTTTCTCATTCTTGTCTTGCACTTTGGGCAGTTTTTGCATTGCGTGCCAGTGCCTGGTTTCCACTGCGCGCTGGTTCGTGTCCTGGTCCGTAGCCTGTCGCAGCCGGAGAAGCGACTCCTGGGTGCTGACACTCTGCTTTTACGCAGCCTCTTGTCAATGGGCTTGCACTATAACTACATGCTAAAACTGTGAAAAAATAAAGCAGATTTTAGCCTAGCTTCCTTTGTTTTTTCTATGCACCCATCACTTCAGAACGGGAATTGGAGCTGTCCTGGATTTGTAGGTCATCGTAGCAGCGATGACTTAGCAGATGTTCACGCAAGGTTTCAATGACTGTAGCAGCATGACGAGTACCTACGGAGGGGAATAAGCTGTGAAGAACCAGAAGCATCTGCATCTTTGCCACTGGTTTTGTGTGCTGTATCCAGTGCAAGATTATGTCTTTCTGTAACTAGTAAAAGATAATGCCAGTATCCACAGCTGTGTGCTGTCATACAAAATCTGAACCATGTATAGTTATCCTATATTTCAAAATTTCAGAGAGGTAAAACTTTGACCTGCTCCCATTTTTTTTTATTTTAATGTATAAAAATAGGACTTCATTTTGCCACTCAAAAAGGCATGATCTGTCCCCCCCTTTTTTCCCCTCCTCTCTTGGTTGGAAAGACTACACTGTTACAAGTTTCAAGCAACGTAGTACTACAACAGAAAGCAGGGTATCGCTGTGTGCAGCCTGTGCAACTAGTTTTCTGTTCCTTATACAGTCAAAATTAATTGTGCCCTCCGCGTGTTTGGACGTATGTTGCCCTGTTTTAAAACTCATCAGAAGACTGCTGTATGCCTATGTACAAGGGCTCAGGACACACTCTTCTTTCTATATAAACATTTTTGGGCATGAGTGTGGAAAAGAAACTCAATTTAGTCAGTCAAATTAAAATAGAAGGTTCTGGAAGAGAAACAAGAGTGGTTTTAAAGTCCATTTTTCTTGAATGTTTACTAAATTTTAATTTATCTGCAAAATTACACTAGAAAAAAAGCAAACTGTGCATTTATAACCCAAACCAGAAGCAAGTATAAAAAAAAGTCAGACTTGCAAACTCAGGGTTATGCTGTTGAGGGAGATTGAGAAAACTTAAGTTTTAGCGGAGATAAAAGACATGCCTATCTGCTGAAATTTAATTCTTGCAGCTTTTCTGGGAACTTCTTTGGTGGGAGGAAAGGGATTGGATTCAAACCTCCCGCTGAGCCTGAGTGAGTGGTGAGGCTGGGAGACCCTCCGTGCCCACCGAAAGGGCTCGGGAATACGCCGTTTCAGTGGGATGACTGCTTCAGGGAACTGCGGTGTTTAAAATGATGAGAGTTTCACTTTCCAGTCCAGGTTGCAGTAAGAACTTTTGTATAGTCAAATATTGTAGTGGGTTATTTGTCTTCAAAAATGGGCCAGATTTGCTAATTCCAGATACTGATTTAGATAAAAAGGAAATTTAAGATATCAGCAGTAAAATTATAATTACTCTTTGCAGGACACTTAATACACTAAAATAGTTGCTTAGTTCTTGAAGTATAAACATAAGAATATAGACTGAGTCTCATTAATTTTGTGGTAACAGATATTCTCCTTATTGTGGAACTGTGTTTCAAAATATTCAGTTTACAACCAAATTCTTAATCTAACATTAGGTTTCTGAAGATGCTATTAAAAAGTTAATTGAGGTTAAATCTAGTTGAAAGAGGCTTCCTGAGTCTGTTGACAGCCCTAAGCAGTAACTCTGGTTCTGTTCATCTCAGCAGGCTATATTGGCTCTGATAGCTGAAGTTTGCACTTTCAGAATCACCACTTGAGCCAAAATGTCTACTTAATGTACTGCTAAAACAAAAGTGTACTTTTTTTCGTAGGTTCAAAAGCCAATGCAACTCCCTAACCAGTTTCTAAAACCTTGACTTTTTCTTCTGCATCTCCATGGTTAAATTTTTACTTTGCATTGTGAAATTACCTATAAATGTGAAGCAGCATAGTGCAAAAGTATGTATATTAAAAAGAAAGAAAGAGCTTGCCTCCCCAATTCGCTCAGGAGTATGTTACTATATTTTCCTTTTTAAAAATATCAGTCATTTAAAATTACACCAGTTTGTTGGCTCTAAACTGACCCGAGCATTTGGCTATATCACACATAGTACATAGGGCCTGGACCATAAATTACCCTTTGAAAGAATTCTGCTGAGCTTGGTCTGCAGAGCTTGTTTGCTTCCTCGCAGTATGCTGTTTGTGGTTAATTAATAGATTTGCAACTTATGAGTATGTCATTGCTGCAGAGGTAACTTCTGCTACTGTGTTTAACATTACTCCTCTTCAGACAGTACCAGGCTCAAGTGTGATCCAGCCCCTTGGGAGTAACCCTTGAGCTTTTCGCTGCACACAAGCCCCCTGCTCATGCAGCTGTCCCAGCGAGGTTACAGGGCAGGATGCCCCTTGGTTTTAGCATTGCAGAAATCTGGACACACTGGGAACATACACGAGTATGGCGGGATTGTGAGAAACCTGGTCTGCCCTTTCTGAGCATTTAAGGAGCATCGTGCAGAGACCTTGGAGGGCCGTACTTGGGGGAGCAAAGCCTCACTGCTGAGCTCAGAGCGGTCATTTTAGAAGTAACAGGTCTTCTGGTCACCCACAATTTGATCTGTGCTGGTTCTGCTAACTTGAGTTAGGACATGACTGTATAAAAACTGAAGTTTTTATGTGCAGCTGGGATTGGGGTGGGAGACAGGGAAGGGTTGGGACGACTGTGCCCTGCTGTGCCGCAGGGGCCTGGGCAGGTGGTCCAGTCCGCAGGGGGCATGGCAAGGGTGCTAATGCCACAGCAGCGTCTTCACCACCTCAAAAAAGTGTGAAATCCTCTCCAGCCATCCTCGGTGTTTTGAGTGTCCCTTACAAATCTGAATGGAGGTAACAGCGCAGCTAGCCCTGCCGCAGGCTTTGCTTATATCTTATTTTAGTTACGCTTTCCAGAGAAAATTTGGTCTTTGTAATATCAAATGAAATTTTGAATAGCCCCATTTAAAAATTTATAGTTCATTTCATCTATAAATATGCTTTAAATAAGGAAATATGCTTAAAATTAAAAGAAAAATTTTGATTAGGGCTTAATAGTGAAAAATACTCTTCTCCTTGTTCTTTTTCTTGACGGAGTTCCCTTTTTCTTTTTTCAACTTAGCTCAAAGTTAATAGAGCTGTAGATTTCCTTAGAGCCATCATGCAGTAATTTAATGGCTTGTACCCCTGAGCCTGGAAGACCTTTATAAGAGTTTTAGCTCTGGAGCTCCAGTCATGCACAGATTAAACAAATGGGAATGATAGAGTTTATCCTGTTCAGCTGCAAATCTTTAAATTTGACTTTAGAGAGCGTGTGCCGCCCATGGTATAATGAGGAACTGGGACAGTTCACAATCCTCAGAAAGCAATGACCAGTTTATATTCCCACTGGCCCAACAAGGTTTTGTTTTGTGACTGTCGTTCTGTCATTCACACATGAGTTCACCCAACCAAAAACCACTTTCTTGCCCCCCAAACCATCTGTCATTAAGCATGTCCATGCTGCTGGGCTTAGACAAGACAGCACTTTGGTATGGAACAGTTGGGCATTTGGCAAGAAGTTCGTATGCCAAAGATTCATTAAAGTTTTCAAGGGATAATTCCGTTTCTAGGAATTGCAGATTGCTATAAAGGCACATCACAAGGGTTGTTGAGGTACTTTGTTAAACAGGTTTGCTGTAATCTAAATAAAACAAGGAATCAGTTGAGATAGTGGCAAATTATTATGCACTTTTTGTTTTAATTGGGGATGGTAAAATGAAGGTATTATCGGTTTCAGGAGACAGTTGAGCATTCTGGTAACCCTGGTCTGTTTTTCATTATTAAAACAATTGTAAGGAATGTAGCAAGCATTCATAAATTTAGTTCAGCGTAATTATTCAATGCTGAGATAAAACTGCCATTCCTATGCCTTTTGCTGCATGTTGCAATCTGTATCACTTTATTAGTATGTTATCCTAGTGAGCACGTTTCCTTTTTTTTCCCAGGGGTGAGATTTCGAGGTATGATGGAGCACTGTTTTGACTTTTCACAGGATGAGCTGGATGAACTTCGGGCTGAAATGGAAGAAATGCGTGACAGTTATTTAGAGGAAGATGTTTACCAGCTGCAGGAGCTCCGGCGAGAGCTGGACCGGGCAAACAAGAACTGCCGGATTCTGCAATATCGTCTCAGGAAAGCAGAGCAGAAAAGCTTGAAAGTTGCACAAACAGGCCAAGTGGACGGAGAGCTCATTAGGAGCTTGGAACAAGATTTAAAGGTAGGTGAGAGACTCATGTGTCCAGTCATAGCGCAAGGGAGCAGGCTGCGATTTGGTTCCCTGTAATGGGAGCGAGGGTGACGTACGAAACAGGAGGTAGTTCTCAAAATGTCAGGACCAATTTCCTTATTCTGCGGTAGAAAACAACTGCTCCGCTTATCATACTGAAAAGATGTGTTACTGAGTAAAAAATATGTTCTTTGAGTCAAATGAAAGAGACACAGTCAAGTTACATTTGTGCATTTGAAAGATTTAAAGGGTTTTGTTTTTACTTGTGTTATGCAAAATCTTAGATTTCCCAAATTATATCAACAAAACCTGATGTACTATTCCCTATTCATTCTGTTTCCTTCCTTTTCACTTTTTACTTAAGTCAAATATCTAAAAAAGTCTAGTTACTCATTTCTTAGTTCCTAATGAGCTACTCTTTCTGGTGCTCATCCATGAGCAGATTCTTATAACATTTAAGGGGGCAAATAGAGAATAAAACTGCTAATTTCCATTAAAAAATTCTGTTCATATTGAAACAGATTTTTAGAAATGTTTCCTTCAAGGCTAAGCTTTATATAGGCATAATTTTTATCTAGCTTTTGCTGCCATTGTCTATCTGAATATTGCTTTCTTGTAGCTGTTTTGAAAATAACTTCTGTAGACAGGGATTGCTAACCACCAGAATTATTAAGCACTTTGTACTTGAAAATGCAAAACATAAAACCTTCTGAAATTGGAATTATTGGTTCCCAGCAATGGAAGTCAGAGTGGCATATCAAGTTATCAAGCTTTTCAAGATGTCAGACCCAATTTCCTTTTTTTTTGTGGCAGAAAACAAATGTTAACTTTATCATCATAAAAATTATACATTATTTGGTAAAAGACTTGTCCATAGATTCAAGTGAAAGAGATATTGGTTTTCTTTGTTTGTTTGCTTTGTTTTTGTGCTGAATTGTTGTAATTCATCATTCTGAATGATGAATCACCATTCAGAATGTTTTTGGAGTAAATATTCATTCTTGTTAAGCTGGACTCAGAAAACCTAAGCTAGCATATATTTCTGTGCTTTCCTATCACTCTTGCCTGGCTGTGACTGCTGCTAGAGCAGCAAATTCTGGTGGATGAGACTGCTGCGTGGATGTGGTTTTGATCAATGACCTATCAGCTGTATAGCACAATTCCTCATCCTCTTTTTTATCAGCATGATATGCTGGGACTTTGATGTGCAGCCATGGTGTCTGCTTGTTTCCTAATGCTGTCCATGCTGTTGCCTTAGCATAATGTGGAAAGGGAGGTGGAGAGGGTTGAAGAGGTTTGAATTGAAGAGGTTTTCATCTTGGATTTCTTTATTAGAAATGAATATTCATTTTGGTATTTGAAAGGCTTGCAGTCCTTCATCAACAGCCAGTCTCATAGATGAATTGAACTCTCTACTATTTCTAGTAGATAGTACTCTAGTACTAATCTCCAGTATCTCTACTATCTAGGGCTGTAATATGTTTCCTGCTGTAGGTGCTGCTCTTCCTATTCAGATCATCTTCATGTTTTTGTGCTCTTTTGACCAGGTAGCCAAAGATGTTTCTGTCAGACTGCACCACGAGCTGGAAAGCGTGGAGGAGAAACGTGTTAAAGCAGAAGATGAAAATGAAGTCCTTCGCCAGCAAATCATTGAGGTGGAAATATCCAAGCAGACACTGCAAAATGAGCTGGACAAGTTAAAAGAGGTAAGCAATAATCAGGAAAGTCGTGGAGAACTGCGTTCCTGGGTTAGACAGGAAGGTTGATGCACAAGCATCTTAGACTAATTCTTTTAAGAAATCCCTGCTGACACTGCTTGTGCAATTGTCCAAAAGGTCTCCTCACCTTTGTTATTTATCCCAAGTGTATTAGGAATTTAGAAACAATAGAGAGGTAGTTGGTTGATGTTGGTGGTTTTGTCCAGTGCTTCTCACGCTGCTTCTGTCCCATTTTAAACTAGCTCCTCTGTTCCTACCAGAACAAAATTATCTTTGATTTGAGCCCAGTTAAATCTGCCTCTCCTTTACCCGGACTGGGACTTCCACCTATTTTAGATTCAAACTCGGTCTGCGTGACACGTCTCCAAAGGGTTAGCTCAGATAGGTGAGCCGCCGGTTTGGCAGATGCTGTTCAGTGGTGACAGTGGGAGCCACCAGCATGGTTAGGCAGCAGGAATGTGGTCTGTAATGTATAAATAACATTGCACTCCAGGCGCAGAAGTGCTGTCTCTTAAGAAAAGAGATCATTTCAATTAGAGCTGACACCTAGTCATACTGGGTGAAGCGATGATCCTTGGAAGCAAGTGAGCTGAGGAGTAGAGGACAACAAAGGGAAGCCAAGTACTAAACACAGCTCTTTGCCAGAGTCCATATCCTGGTCTGTGGCAGTATTTCTCTTCTCTTAACAGTACAGCAGATTGGCAGCTCAGAGCCTCTGCTCCATTTTAAACCAGATTGAGACAGAATATTTAAACATAATGAGGTAAGGCATTTATCCTCTGAGCTGTGGTCAGATTTAGAGAGCTGGTGCAATTATGTGTTATTTTAATCTTTCAAACAATGCTTGCATGTCAACTGGCACAAAGCCTGATTCAGTTTAATAAGGACAACCCCTATCTATTTTTTCCGTGCATGAGAGTTATGAGGAGAAGGAGTCCAGTGCAAGAGTTTTGGAGCGGTCTGTACATGATGGGACAAATGTCAGCCAGTGTAAGCACCAATGTTGCTATGATAGATTAGATTACTTAGAAGTCTGACACAAAAGGAAAGCCTGGATGATATTTTAGCTATTCTTCTTCTTTCTCAATGTTATTCGTGAATGCTGGTCTTAATAGATATGGTACTGTGTTACAGGATACAGTCTGTTTTCTATACACAGATACTGTGACATGCACTGTATATAATGTCTTGTTTGTTGCTGATTATCATACAAGCCCACTAGATACTGCTTGATGGTCTTTGGGATTAAACAGTTGGAGAACTAAGTTGTGGGTGAGCAATGGGAAAGAAAATGCTCCAGCAGTGCTGGATTCTCAGATTGGCTCTCACCAAGCTAAATTTGCCCTGCTTCCTACATTGCTGCAGCCAAGTAGAGCCGGAAAGCCCAGCTAATTCAACTTTATCTCTACTACAGTGCAACCTGAAGTGAATGTAGCCTTACTTTGGTAGCAGACTTTCCTCCTATAAGAGGCAAAGGCTGGAGGAGAAGTAGGGAAAGGAGATATGGACAGATAGAATTATAAGATGCTCTGAAGGCACAGTGAGGAATAAATTGCAATGCATTCTTTTGTAATGCAAGTGGTGGTTTCGCTGGGGGTCGGAAAAAATTTCAGAGGATCTCAGTAGGTTAGAAGATGGAGATTTAGACCTCAGCAGGTTGCAAAAAGATGGATGAGTCAAAAGGGAGTCACATTTTCAAAAGTTTGAGAAATACGGCGATATGTGTGCCAGATAAGTATGTGTTTGCAAAGTTGTTGACAAAATCTGAAAAATACAAAAAAGGATAGTTCTTGCCTCAAAAAGTTTTCAAATAACTACCAGAGGCCATTTCTTTTTGAAAACATCTAATACATATGAAGCTGTAAAAGAAAATATTATAAACATGCTGATAAGAAAACTAGTCCTTCATATATCAGGAGAAAAAGTGCCCCAAAGGCCATATGGCTTGTTACCAATCCACTCTGACTCTGCATCTCGTCTAGCTGAAGGCTGGCACTTGGAAGCAGTATCTTTCTCATTTAGTCCTGGAGCGTCGCCCCAGACCCAGTTAGACAGTATTCTTGCCCTGATACAGCTTACTGTCATCATATGCTCTTTTTTCTGTAATATCCTTGACTATTCTCAGCCCTTTTCTTCTATCATCCTCTGATCAACATAAAGATTTTCTCACATCTGAATTCATGTTTATTACTTAATTCAGTCCAAACTTCTGCTTTGTCCTGCTATATAATTCCCTCAAGTCCAATTTCTTTACTGCAGTGGAATGGCATGTATGTTGATTACCTTTAATGTATTTTGCATGCTAAAGTATCTTTAAGAATTGTACACATCTCTCAATATACTCTTTCTTTAAAGCAGCCTTCATTTTTTGTCATAATCCTTTGAAGAACTGCTGAACACTTACAGTGTTCAGTGCTGTTATACATTCTTTTATCCCAGTACCTATTTCCATCTCCTGTGATACTTTCAACAAGTTTCTTTTTTTTGTGTGTGTGTGTGTGTGTGTGTGTGTGTGTGTGAAATATATGCAGGTTTGTTCAGTCTGAGTAAAATTCTTATCTTCTCCTTCAAAAAAGCCTTCAGTTTTAACTGGGGTATGAATTTTCAACTTCTGCTGACCATGTAATTTCAAGTTGTCACATTAAGTAGATATGAGATAGGCTTTCCTCTTTATTCACTAAACAGCATTTCTCAGTATGTCTCAGCATTGCAAATAATAGAAACAAAGTTATAACAAAGAGGAAGGGTGACGAGAAGTCACTTGCCAAGGTCCTTCACAGTGCTCTTATATCCTATTCTACTGCTGTGCTGTAGCTGATATACTTCCCCTCCCGCTCCCAGACACTTCTGGATTCCAGTTTCATGACCTGCTCTCATAAGCTTTTGCATAATCTGTCCAAAACATGTATAGAGATTCTTTTGGTTTGTTCTGGTAGCTGCCAGATACTGCCCATCATCAAAAGGTTTTCAGTTTTTTACTGAGCATTCAAATAAGGAGCTTCTAGATCATAGGTGAGCCAGTTGCAGGGTTTTAGGGTAATGCCAGCTCTTTCCTTTGTTTTTGTTTTTGTTTTAATAAGCATGCTTCATCACCCCAGGATTTCCTGTAGATGGGTTTTGAGCTAAGATATGGATTAATTAGAATTTTAAACAAATAATTGTGGTTTTTATCCAGTTCTCTTGTTTCCCAATTAGATACCATTCCCATTCTCCTCTAAATGTCATCAGTACCCTGGCATTCACTTTGATTAATCATGCCGCTCTACTTTGTTTTTTTCAGTCGACTGAGCCAAAGGATAATATGGTGCTTTCCTTTCCCATAATTCTTTCCAAAAATTGTTCAGATTTTGTTTGCTTCTCAGCGTGTAGTTTCATCACTCTGCTACTCTTGCCTGAAATACTTCCACTGCATTTCCAAGCAATTTCTTTCACTGGGTAATAATGTTTCTCTGAGTATTTTTTGACTTTACGGACTGTACCAAGTTATTCTGCTTCAGTCTTCTGTAACTGCTGCAGCATTGTGGTTCACTGAATTTCCCCCCACCAGTTATATTCACCTACTTTTTCAGTCTCCCTTTTTCAGCTCTTCCTTTTTATTACTCTGGAATTCTCAGCTGGTTTTGAGCCTTCCTCTGATGCCTTTTTTGTGGCAGCTGCTTACTTCTTTCTCTGTTAGAGCTTCTGAATTTTCCTACTGCTGTGAACACTTCTTTGTAGTAAATCCTCTGCAAAATTGGGATGTCCTTAAGAACTGTCCCTTCTAGGAATTTGCTAGGATTTTCTGTGACTTACCAAAGCTGCTGCTTCCTTATAGCCTTAGAAGCAAAGGCTGTGTACCCTCACAAATTCGATAAGTATACATACCACTGCCGATGCTTTCTTTTTTCTTGTGTTGTCTAGGTTATTAGTATGGGCATTTGAGTCAATAGGCTGCTGGGACAGAGAGAAAAAAAAAAACAACCATCGCCAACAGATTACTCTCAGCCACATCCCTTCAACTGCCATTTTTTCTTGTATTATTCTTTCCTGATTTTCTAATTCAGCTCCTGAGGAATACTGCTCTTTATTAAGAATCCAACTTGATCAGCCAGCCAGTGTTCAGAAAACTCTTTCCAAAGTTTCCTTTCTTTGGGAAAATCCTTGAAATGTCAAAAAAGAAATCAGAGAAGGATGTAAAGTCAATTATTCAGAGGTCAGGACAATTCAGAATTAAGATTGTTTGTGCAGCTGTAATTATGTCTCTTTGTGCCTATTCGTTATCATATGCTTTTTAATTACATCATCACATATTATTTTTTCTACTCTGTTCCTATCTCGTTCAGCGTACAATACGGCTGATGGTCACTGAATGGTTTCCATTCATATGTTAAAAAAAGAAGATAAGCTTCCTTGTCAACCCCTGGTTGGTTTTCCCATGGTGAACAAACTATTTGAATACATTGCACAAAGAATATATTCTTTCTGCACCTGTAGAACAGGCTGTGATTGCCCTAAAAGTTGCCCTGGCCGCAGGTGATTTAGCCAGTGATTTCTGCCAGTCCAGTGAGCTGAATTCCTTTAAAATCATGTGAACAAATACAAACATCACTTAATATTAATTCTATCAATTTGAATAAGATGATAGATAAATATAGATTTTGTACACTTAAAATTAATTTTACTTAAATCACAGGAGAGACCTGTTTCCCTGTGAGGGATTTCCTTAAACTAAGTGTCTGTGCCCAGTAATACAGTGTGCCCAGTGACAATTGCAAGGAAACCCCCATTCCCTCCTTGCAGCCCCCAAAATAGATTCTTCTTAGCTGCCCTGCGGTGCCAGTGGGGCCTGACAGCCGTATGGGAGCTGCAAGGGGAAGAAGCACATCTGACACTGATGGACCATGCAGCACTGATGTGAAACCCTTAACAATTCTCTCCTGAGCGTTCACAAAACAGATCTTTTCTCAAAGTCTCAACTTGGAGATGTGAACATTGTCCACACAACAGCTAACCCATCCTAAACATCTGCAGTTTCCCTGGGGCGACCAGGGCCTCTTTAGGGGATGCCTTCCTTACTTGGCCCCACTCTTGTAACCGGTCAAACAGTTTGTGTCCTCCCCCTCCGCTTGAGGCAGTCACTCAGCAAAGCTATTTCACGCCTAGACGATACACATTTAGAGTAAGTTTAAACAACTGAAATCATGCTTGAAAAGTGTCGGTGCCTTTGCATGCAGCGATGATTAATTCCCCTGCAATACCTCTCAGAACAATCCTCTCTCTAAAACTCAGTACCTGCGTAAGAGTAAACCGCCTCTGCTATTTATTGTATAAATGTGCCGAAAAGGCACCAGACCTGCTTTTGTTCTCTGCGAGGAGACTGACTCGAGGTGTTATTTGCAGCTGCTGAGCGTGTGTTTTCCCATGAGCTTTGTGTGGGCTTGGAGGCGTGAGGCAGCGGAGAGAAAGGCGGACACGGCCGTGGCAGCGCTGGGGCTGTCGGGCAAGGAAACCCAGCCAGGCGGCACAAAGATGGGGAGGATTACGGACAGGGGTAGCAGCTGCGGGAGGATTTGACATGAGAGCTATGACCCGGTTTAGCAAGAAATGAATGAGAATTGTGTAACGGGGAAGAAAGGGGCGTTTATTGCTTGTGGGGCAGCCCTGCGGAGCAGGTGACAGTCTGTCCTGACTGCCGCTGCAAGCAGAAGGACCAGGGGAGGAGTGACCTGGAGCTGCTGCGCTCTCTCTCGCAAGGACCTCTGGCATAGCTGTGATGCCGAGGTTTTCTTGGCCGAGTCCTATCTTGAGTTGAAACCATTTGTGTTTCGAGCCTTCCAGGTTGTCGGGACCGCTATGGGCACAAGTGCTGTTCTCTGGGTGTATCCGTTTGGGAAATCACATCCGGTTAGTGGAGAACCATCACTGCAGCTGATGGCTCTTGGCGTTCTTGCCAAGAAGGGCAGAGGCAAAATGGGAAAGCAAGAAAACCTGTTTCCATTCATTTCCATTTGAGAGAAGTGCAAGTCCACTGGCTGTTAGTAGTGTCTCCAAGATGTCTCTCTAGAACACTTAGACTGAGATGAAAGGCAACACGTACTGTAACTGGGATTTCCCAGGTTACCTATAGGCTTTTTAGGACAATGGCTTCTCTCAAGGCTTTTTAATCCACGGCTCACTTGATAATGGCGATGCTGTCATGCCGAGTCCTACCCTCTCCTCCTCCCCACAGCACCTGGCTTTGGAGGCACAGGCTGAGAATTGCTGCTTTATAGTCAAAGTAATAGTTTTGTTGTTAAGATGTTTGTTCCTTTTAACAGAGTGAAAAGCTGCATTCAGATACTTTCAAACAATGATAGAAATATATGAGATGAGCTGAAATATCTTTCAGGCATATTATTTAGAGACAACTTTTGCTCTGAAATACATGTGCATGACTCCTTTTAACATCCCTAGAAGTAGAGAGCATTCTTCTGATAGAAGAATCTAAATATAGAGCTAAATATACATAATATAGCAAAATAACATCTGGAGGCTACTTCTTAGAACTGAGCATGACAGTCTGATTTTCTTTGCCTTGAACCTTTTTAGTAGGGCATAATATATGCAGTGTGTGTAAAACATGACTATTCCAATCTGACATCACTTTTCCCTCTTTTCTCTTTGATGTAAATACATAGATGAGGTCCAAGGTAGTACACAATTGGTGGAGAAATTACTCCTTTACTGTCTACTTCTAGACTAATCTATTTCTTTGTAGATATTGCCTATGTTTTCATTAGCTAGGACTTTGCACACGTTCATGAAGGTAGCACATAATGTTCTTCAGTCATTTCTCTGGTGAGACTTTCTTACTTGCCAGGATGAAACAGGGTAAGCTGTGAAGATTCTCTGATTTCTGTAGGAGATGACTTCTATTCGTTGTTATCGGTGAGTTTACATGATGGGAATTCACTGAGAAACAGGGCAAAGAGAAGACTTGTAAGGTATAGGGTCAAATAACACTAAGAAGGCCTGATTAATAAGGTGATTAAAATCACCATGTTGACTCAGTAACCCTGCTTAGAAGTTACTGCTTGTGAGAGCTGTAAGTAATGTAGTCTTCTGCACTAATCGTAAGTAAAGCCATTGACTGCATAAAAGTTGTACTGCAGCACCATTCTGTCTCCAGTACCTTTTTCTCTCTGTGATAAATAATGAATTGGTACCTAAAGCACAGTAAATGATTCATAATCAATATGTCATTTCAGGAGCTGTACAAACAGTGGAATCTTCCGCTCGAAAAGCAGGGCAGAGGGAAGGCATGGGAATGCATTTGGCTCAATCAAATATATATATCATAAAGGGACTAGTTTCAGTGAAAAGAAACATTTTTTGAAGGAACAGTACTGTAGCATACTTCTAATCCACTGTCCATTTTTCTTTTTAAAAGTTTTAAAAATATGTTTAAACATCAACAAAAAAACAAACACAATTTTCAAGATGTTTTATGCCCCCCTCTTATATGTTCATAAATACCATGCACACACCAGGCAGTATGTGCATCTGTAATTATGATTTGGCAGATAAGTTCCCACCAAGCTCTAGCTAGTCATTATTTTCTAGGTATTTGTTACAAAGTCCACACTTGCCAGCAATCATTTGACACTGCTTACAAATACTTGTATAATGTTTCAAGTGAGGTTTGGGGGGAGAAAGTAATAGTAACTTTATTGATGAGATCCAGATTTTTACATCATGCAAAAAACCTGCCATCCTGTTACTGAAATTGAGCAAAGCCTCTGCTCCCAGGATGGGCTTCCTCTAAATCACCCTGTTCACTGCCTCGCTCCTGAATGCTTTGGTGGACCTCAGTTGGCCTTTGCATATGGAGAATCATCATTTAGGTGATGGCATTTGCAGCAGGAACAATGATCTTCCACAGCTGCATGATTATCGAGATACTGGTTAGTTATAAGGAAATCTTCTTTGTGTAATAACCGAAATTCCCCTATGCTAAGTTTGTCACATATTTTTTGTTAGTATTTAGCAGAAGTCTTTCAGGAGTGAAACTGATATGGAGACAACCTCCATGAAGCTCAGACTGTGTATCCTTCTCCCCATCCTCCACCCAGTTACCAAAAATAATCCAGCTGTGTGTCACATGTGCCTCAGCAGTGACAATGCAAACAAACTGTAGTCACTGTGACATCTGTATTAAACATTCATGGGAAAAATTGGGGCTTATTTTCGATTCTTTCCCCTAAGCTATCAACAGCATAATTAAAGTGATTTTTTAGCAAGCCCTTGTAAAAAATGGGTAGCAAATCCTCAAGTACTCTTTTGGGGGAAAAAAAAGGAGAATTTGAAAATTTGCTTTCCAAATTCTAAATCACATTTCACTTGGGGTATAAGTCTGATGAAGATGATACCATTTGCTTTCCTTGTCAAGCTATAGGCAAGGCTTTGTCCTGGGGCAAGCAGATTGTCAGAGTACACCCCTGTTATGTGAGCATAAGCTAACTTTTAAGGATGGAATACTCTCAGGTGAGCATATGTTGAATTTAATCAGGTATATTCCTCACCTTTCTACTCTCTGAGAAAGTTCAGATCAGCTACCATTTGGCAACTGTTTATGCAGGAGGTGTTTGCTGCTGGAGACGGGTGCCCATGGGATCTCTTTCAGAGATGCTCAGGTTATCTCACTTAATGCCCTCCCCGGTTTTCCTCCCTCTCCCGGATGCCAGGTTCAGAGGAGCCAGCACAGATCGTAAGTGAATCTGGCCTCTAGCATATCAGGGAGCTCTAGCTAAATGAAAAAGGGCATAACCTGTAAAAAGCACTGTTCATTTGATGCTTAGTGCAAGCTGGCAGCGGAGGCAAACCCAGTCACGCTGTCCCCGTGACATGCAGCTTTTGTTCCTTGCTTTGGCTGGCTAACAGCGAGCAAATGCCAGTTGTTTTCCTGTCACATCTACAGTAATTTCATCCTAGCATCTGGAGCTCTGGTTAGTGGGATGGAAAGGAGTAAGAGACAGTCTGTTGGAGTGAAAACAGGAGTTTTGTGAGATTCATATTGTCTTACCAAAGTTCCCAAATTGCCTGCAGCTTTTGTTGTGGTGGTGTTGCACACACAAATAAGTGTCACATCAGCATATTGGCAACCTTGGGGGCAATACTGCCCGGAAATGCTTAGACAGGTGAAAAAAGTCAGTCATTGATTTTTGTCCTTCTTTGAAGGGGTTAATCAATTATTTCTCTTTGCACATTAATTATTTACACTTGCTTCTCTAGCTCTATTTTTAAGAGGCGAATGTAACTTATTGCACAGATAATGTATGAATTATTAACATCACACTACTCAAGCTGTCAGAAAATGAATGAGGAGTTAAGATCTAATAGTCTTGCCAAGTTTTATGTTACAGCATTGTGCTTTCCCACTTGCATATACCTGGCACTGCACTGTAAGCCTGGATCCTCCGCTGAAAGCCTCACAGCTTGTCAGACCATCCAGCCTGGTGGTGTGTCATGCCTTGCCTTGCTCCCTAAAGAAGTTCTTCACCCCCCAGTGAGAAGGTTCCCAATGAAGTTACCAGATAGTGGTTTAAAACAGAGAAATACTTGTACAGCAATTCACAATTAGGCAGAACTCATTGCCACGGTTGATGTCCAGGCCAAAAGTCTAACGGATTCAACATGGGCTTGAAGTGGGATTGTGCAGTGGGGAGTCTTTGAGCAACCTCTAATCAGCTCGTTTTACAGTGTCCTGCAAATAACCTTTTTATTTTGTGCCAAAGATGAGGACACGTTCACCCATCTTGCTCTTTTCACAAGCCTAATAAATGCCAAAGTGGTGACGTGCAGCACTTCAGCCCCTTTCTAATTCACATATGAGCAATTTATGTACTTGCTTGCTCCCCACAGATTTTGCCTGCAGTTAGATCATTAGGGAGCTCTGCAAGGCTGTCATGTTTTGTCACCCCGTTCCTACACTCAGACTGTTAAGAAATGCCTAGGAAGGAGACTGTTTCTGTTCTGTGGGAGGACACACACTGAAGGCTTCGCTTGATTTGGTTTTAGTTTTGTGCCTTGATGTGAGAAAATCTGAAGTTTCTTTTAGTACCAGTAATTGAGAATGCAGTGGTTCATTGAACCTAATAAAACCTCACTGCCTGTCCCTAATAGGTATGTTACCTCTTATTTCTACATTTCCTTTTCTTTTCACTATATATTTTGTTGCAAGATGAAAGCCAGAGCCTAAGGAACATAAGTTTGGCAAGATATTCTTACCTGGATATGATTTTTTAAATTTTTGCTCCAGTAACAGTAGCTGGAGAAGGTAAGTTGGGTTGATATTTAGGGACATCAACATAATGTCTGCGTGGGCAGAAGGAGCAGAATGATCCATCTGAGACTGCCAGATGTACATATTGCTCTATTTAAGGCCCCTTTCTCAGGGATCACTCCAAAATAGTTACAGTTCCATCTCTTCAGCAGGCTTTTGCTGCAGTCAGCTGTGCTGAAAGAAACTGGGTCTTGCGTGGAGATTGGTGAACGCAGCTCTCCTCACCACTGCTTGTGCACAGCTCAGAATAAATTCCTTTCCCTGGATTCAGGGGTGTCAAAACAAAAATATTCAAAGTGATGAAGGAGGAAATAAAGTAATTCCTTTACGACATAACAAACAGTTCTGAAGCAGGTTTAGATCTAGTAATTTACTGAAGCATGGCAGTTGCTTTTCTCTTTAATATTTTTTGTTGCATATGATGAATTTTTCTATCAAAAACAGTTGAGCATTGTTTTTTCATCTCTACTTTCAGTTATCCAGAGTCTGGTCCTTCTGGTTTCCCATTGCCTTGCCCATGTGTCTTTTATGAAGACTTTATTCATTTGTTGGTTATTCCCAGACCAGAAGATACAGGACATATTGCCATAGGTATCACAAACTGTGTGGGCCATTATAGGAGAAGGTTCCAATATTAGTCTGGGGGCAGGCAAAAAATAGGTCCTAAATTACTTACAGAGATGAGAAATGGTGGAAATCACTCGTCAGGAGGAAAAGATGATATATGTGGGGAGTGGTCTTTAATTAAGGGGAAAAATTTTAATCCTCAGCCCCCCACTGCAAGAGTCTCCTTTTTGCCACATCACTATAACTCCATCCATGCAAAGAGCAGGTAGAGGACTCACAGAGGGGAAGAGAGAGAGGATCTATTGCTTTTGGATATATTGCTGTTGTAACTTGGCCATTATCCACCAAAATTATCTGTATGGAAGGGCAGCCCTTAAGTTCTCCACAGTGTCCTGCTACAGTCAGCTGTCAGTGTATGTGACTCTATAGTTTCTGAGTTACCTTTTACAAGGTAAAAAAGGGACAAGGAATTAGGGTTAGTTTGCTAAAAAAAAAAAAAAAAAAAAAAGGTTCCTCCCTCCACTTTTATTTTTCCCTCTTTGGTGGGATTCTTGCATCTCTTGCTCCACTCCTGTCTTCTTCACCTTTTACTTTTTCTGTGCATATTGCCAGTTGGGATGCTGAGTTGAACCTTCAACTTTCCAGTGTTCGGAAACCAGCCATGGAGGTTAAGGGCAGCTCTGAAGAGCAGGGCTTTGGGCACACCCGAGCTGAGCTATACTATTCCAAAAAGTTACTTTACAGCTTCTGCCAGAAGTTTTCCCTTATTCAGGGCATCAGGCAAGCAAAGATATCTTAAAACAGGCGGATTTTTTTGTGCTATTGCTTGTTCCACCTGCTCTCAGTTTCTCTGAAAATACTGCAAGAACATTCCCTTATTGAGATAATTTGTCACTTCCATTCTAGTCTTGGCTGTAATCTGTAAGTGCAAAGACCAGAGGAACTGAAAGACAACATGTCAGGGAATAATTAAGTCTTTTTTTTTTCATCCTACGAAGTGTTGATTTCATTCTTGGTAAAGGTTGTGCCATTTCGTTTGAATGGATTATCCATCAGTCCAGACAGCTGTGGAGGAGATAGCAATTCAGGGAGCACAGATTCAAAGATAACCCTCGCTTCTTCTTGCCACTGCTGTTGTAAGAGTAATAACCATATATGACAATTTTGTTATATATTCTTTGAAAAAAAAAGTGGAAAATAGAAGGAGTTTCTGCAGTTCTGTACAGGAAGATTAAACAACAGCACACCCGCAGCTGGCTTTCATTGCACACGCTTTCTTGCTATGAAATTGTTGGAAGAAGAAACAAGTATTTCATTGCATGAAATGGTGTCCTACCGAGTCGGTATGAATATGTACTGTGGACCACTTCAGCACTGTTGTGCCTTTACTCCAAGAGGATTAGGAGAAAGTCTGGCAGTGTATTTCTTGGTCAAAGGGAAAGTTACTTTTTCCAAGCAGAAAGAAGAGGTTTATGGGAATGAGCACCACTGGCATGAGCATTTCACACATGCTTCAGGTTCTGTCTTAACTGATGCTTTCCCTAGAAGTAATGACAATAGCAGGGCTGTGGATGTGCTATTCACTGGTACAAGACTTCTTCAGAGAATCTGGTATTAACAGAAAGATCTCATAACATTTTTTACATGATTTTTCCTGGCAAACACAGAGCAAGAGAGAGGGAGAAAGAAAAAGGACTTTCCATACATTCTGTTCAGTTTCCTGAAACACTCCGCATTTCATTCTCAGTATATGAAGACTGGCAATGCTTGCCAAGCTTTGCTGCGATTGCCTGCTAATAAAGGCATTTACTGTCCTTTCGCAACTGAAGCCGACACTCTGTTAACTAGTTTTAAGTGCGGGTGTTGATTGGATCCTGGCACCATTATTCCGGGTCAGGGGCTGACATAACTGAAGGGGACAGGAGCAGTAATTAGAATGCAAAGGTTGTCAGTTGCATCATATTACAATCTGTTCTTTAAAATTGAAGCCTTATTTTCCATCCACTTTCTAGCCTGAAACTTGTTTGGTTCCTCGTTTGGTCATTTTGTTGCTTGCTGTGAGGCACTGGAATTGAGTTTTATTCAGCTGCTCGTCAAAGACGAGAATGGAAAGAATATGAGTTTTCCGGAAACGCTGAAGCAGTTGTGAGAGGAAATAGTTCAGATAAATCACCCACCACCAAAGTCTCATTTTACTCTTGTCTCCCAAGCAGGGACTGCTGGGAGAAGAGGATGTGGCAGTAATCACTCTGAAGACTTGTAATGGGGGAAGAGAAATCGAAAGTCTTGAGATGCTTCCGATTTAGTTATAATTTTCAGGAGCTTCTTGTGTTGCAATTGCTCATAGCTGATTATCCATAATCAAGCCATTACAAGCACAGCCATTAATAGTAATATTTCTCCTCTACCTCTTAAATTCTACTCTACCTCATAAAGGTTTAAAATCTTAAACCAGATTGGCAGTCAAACATTTGCAAGAAGAATTATTTTTACTGTGTAACACCATTATTATAAAAACAACTAGGCACCATTAAGGATTTATTGAATTTCTATTTTCCCCATTAAAGTACTGACCCTTATTTTCAAGTGAAAGATTTACCATAATGAAATCATAATGACTGTGCTTTTAGGTTTTTTTTGCCAGCAATCCTAGCTATTATAGCTGGGCTGTATGATCAATCAAAATCTGTCTCTATAGTATACATATCAGGGACAATTTATCTTTTGGTCTTTGATAAAAGATTAAGTATTTGACCGGAAATGAACAGACATCAGAATGACCACAGCTACCTGCAGTTCTTTTTTTTAAAACTCATGGTGTAATAGCTCTTTGGCTTTTTACTTTGTTTTATTTATTTTATTGCAGACCTAGGTTTTGGCATGACTGAGGGTGTGTTTCAGAGGCTGTTTGGGTAGTAATTTGATGAAGAAATGTAATGTGAAATATCACATCACTACCCAAATAAGGAAAATCAATCCATGATAAGTTTTATAGAACTTCAGCATTCAGTTCATGTGAATGTTAAATACAGAAAGAAAAACTGATGACAGTACTTATATAATTACCAAGGGAACGGGATCCCTGGAGCTGTTAAAGGTCAGATTGCTGTCTACTTGCAGTTTTTAAAGCAGAGCTGGCTACACAGTGAGGGCAATTCAAGCCTTCAGAGGAAACAGTGACAATCTCTGGACGCAGATTGCCTAATAAAAAACCATTCTTTTTCTGTCTCAAACAATTGATTATTTTTATAGACCTCATGAATCCTTCAGATTAATGCACATGTATCAAAGCACCAATTATTTTAGCTTGATGTTCAACAGTAAACAGCTGCATGAGGTTTGATAAGGCAATTTGAATAGGGCTAAGTAAAATATCCATGTTTCAATACCTTGCAGTTGTGTATTCTCCTCAAGGGCTGGATTTATCTAGGGATTTCTGACTTTAAAACCTCGCATTAACATCTTCTGGCAGAGTGCCTACTCCTACCCCATGGTGTGGTGGGAACCAGCAGCTCCGCAGTCCCCTTTACCCAGCCGCAGTACCGCTGCCGCTGCTCCAGACTCTAGCTTTGTGGAAACAGGTAATGAACAAAAACCTGGACCAGGAGAGGTTGAGAAGGCTAGTTTAAAAGGGTATTTCTGTTCTTGAAAATTGTATGAAAAGTGGCATCTGGGGCTCACTGTTTGATCAAGTGGGCCTTCAAAGTAAATTTGTTTAGTTTCCCGATAGCTTTACTTTATGACTGCCAGTCCTGAAATCTCAGCAGGGGATCAGGGTTTGTTCATAAACAACAGTAAAAAAAAAATCTGCTGAACAGATTGTATTCCTTGGCACAAGTCTACTACCCTCTGCTATAATCAGTGGAGGTAGTCTGTTCTTGCAATAACACATCTGAGGGCAGGAACCACCCCACCAACTTCTGCCCTGGGGAGCAGCCGCATCATTCATATGTCTGCCGCGAGGAGTAGAAGCCAATACGTGTCCTTCCCTTGCTTTGCTGAATGTCGGGGGAATTAAAACAATGTACAAACGTTCCTCTTACGGAACAGCATTCGGATTTGCCAGGAGGCTACTGCATGGGGCACTTGCACTGTTTACAAACATATCAGCTGCAGGTTGCCCTTTCTCCTCTTCTGGCTGCTTCTGCACTTAGGTATTTTTAGACCATTTATTATGTGCTGCTGAAATAAGGGACACTGGAGCCAAACTTAAAGTGAAAATTCACCTGTAACAATGAAAATATGTTTTTAATTCTCAGAAGATATAATAGCTGTCTGAGCCTGTATATATGCTCTGTTTTTTGCCTTGCGATTGTTTGCCGTGTTTGCATGAAAGGAACCAGGAGGGGGCCGAGGATTACAATGCCCTGATTTTTAGAGGCTGATGGTGCAAAGAGTGGGACTGTTGAAACAGAGCAGCTCTTTCACATATAGAACATGATAAATTTGCATCAACAAAATGATGCTCAGCACAAGCAAGCGAGTAGCAGGAAAGGAATGTATTTTCAATTATGCTATAAATTCACTTTCAGCTGGCACAAACAGCTATCAGAGGGCAGACAGAATTTCCTTCCTCGCCTTAATGAAAAACAAGCACTCTGTTTTTTGTTTGCAATTGCCATTTGTTCTTTGGTGCAGCAGAGGTTGGAAGAGACCTCCCCTGTTTTTTGGTATGAAGTTGATTTGCATGGAAGCATTCATCTGTCTGTATTATTCATTCCCGACCTTTTTTGCAAAGTGAATTCCCTGTGATGATCTCATGATGTTTATTTTCAGCATTCCCTGTGATGGCATAAACAGAGATTGAGGCTGTATTTTCATATATGGGTGTGTTAAGGAATAGCTACATTCAAATTGCTGCTCAGCCACATCCATGGAGCCCTATATAATGTCTGAGACTCATTTCAGGCAGAAGGTAGCTACTCTGTTAATGCAGTCAGTCTTGAGGACATTCTCCACTGAGTTCCAGGGGATTTGAACAGCAGCAGGAAAAGATAAATTAATAAAGAAGAAAGAGCGTGTTGATAATAAATGAATACTGCCATTTACTACTATTACAGTTACTACAAAGAAAATAGTAATTGAGAAAAAAATCAGGAATACAAAGGGCTGTTGTGTATGTAAGAATTTCTAGCAATCTTAAACCAATTTTTAACCAATATAACTACCTAGAGTACGAGTAGCTTTTGCCTACTTTCAAAAATGAAAGGAAAATATTTCACAATATTTACTGACATTTAGTAATATATTTGGGGTTACCAGCATGTTTTAAATTTGGGAGTCTCGCTGTAATTCACAAAAGTTAATAAATTACATCATAGAATTCCTTGCATGATTTATCCCGGACTTAGTGATGGGGCACGGTGAAGCACAGAATTATTTTAAACATATATATTTTTTGTTCCTGATCTCTAGAGTAGGGATAGTCATTGGGCTTTGAGACCCAACTAATATATAATGAATACTTACTCTTCAAGTGCAACTATAGTAGTTAGTCCAGGGATATACATGAATGCAGCTTTATGTTATGTTTTATTTTTCAGATGAGAATTATAATAGGGGAAAAGGGAAAGAGTTTTTGCCTTGTTTGGGTCTCCTTTCATTCACAGTGCTCCAAATCACAGCTTTTAACAATGATCTTTAATCCCCCATCATTTGTCTTCAGTGTTGACTGCAGAAAAAGTTGTTCTGCTGTTGATGTTTTACAAAAGCTCTTGCTTTGCTCTTCCATTCCAGGATAAAGAGACTTTTATACTGGTGTAGAGGGTCCCCAGAGGCAGAAGCTATTACGGAATAACTTATTCTGTAGACAGTGTAAACAAGTCACCAGTCTGTGAAACTTACTGCTACATGATTATCACTAAGGGCAAGGATTTAGGGAGAGTCAAAGAGACTAGACATGCATCTGTATGAAGCGAGCATCCAGACCTGTAGTACAAGGAAAAATATTACCATGAGTTTTAGGAATGAATGCAGCACTGGATATAGGATGTAGTGAATGCGGAATATGGAGATTTACCTGGGGTCCCAGTAGCCTGGAGGGATTTCCTGCAGAATTTTCTGAACCTTAATGCTGAGCGTCTGTTTGGGGCATTGTCAGTGATCACCCCCAGCTTGTTTCCCAAAGGGAACATGCAAATGTCTCTCTCAGTTTGATATGCATAACTTTGCTAAAAAATACTCATTGCAGCCGAGAAGTTTCACAGCCCCAAATCCCTAACAGAAGGTATGTTACATCTCAGTTGGACCTAGATTGGAGCTCCGTATTCAAATTCTTCTTTCATCTGAGTTATTAGAAATCCTCATTCAAATGTCAAATGTCCATTTCTGTAAAGTGTTCTGGCATCTGATTTTTTTTTCAATACGGCTTCCAGACATGACTGGCTTTTCTTAGTTGATGCTTATCTTCTCCTCAGGAACTTTAATTAAAAATGGGACATCCTAGTAATGCAGTTGCTTATATAATTTTTCTCTGGCAAAATAAATTAAATTTAAGTACCCGCTATCATCTTGCTGCTTACTGTTGGTATTTTTTAAATGGAAATTGCTAGATGAAAACATAATCAGTAATTCAACCAAACCAAGGTCTTCTTAATATTTTCTCCCAATGGTGAATGAAGCAAAGATAATTTTAGATAATTTCTAAGAAGTCCTAGAGCCCAGTTTTTAAAAAGACCCTGTCCTTTGTATGTTGTATGTATGATGTATCTTGGAAAGATACGCTTCTGATTAGTTGATGCATGGTTTTAACAAGGATTTTTAGCAAGGTTTAGACTGCCATCATTGATGTATAAGCTTAATCCTAGCTGTAGTAAAATAGGATTAACTGCTGCTCTGTATCTTCCATGCAAAATTGGAGTAAACAGGAGTTGCATGGGTAGGTATCTCAAAGGAACAGCTGCATAACAGATCTGCAGCCACTTGTGGAGCCTGTGGGCTGCAGGATCACGTGGGAATTTAGGCTCGGGGTTGTGCAGTGGGAGAGCTGCTGCTCGGTGCCCCATGTTCGGTGCCAGGCTCAGCCCGGGGTCTTTCTCCGGGACGCGATGGGGATGGACACGGTGCCGCAGAGCTCGGCACAGCCCGGCCGGCACCATTTTTCACAGTGAGATTGGCGGAAGCAGAATCTAGCGATGGGGTGAAGTCCGTGTAGAGATATTTGTAATCCTTCTTCCTGATGATTAAAATATATGCAGAAATACCCTCTAAGTTTTTAACTCTTCTGGACAGGGATTTATATGCAATTTATTAGGCCTCTCTTTACATTTATCAGATCTAATGCAGGAAAAGCATGAGTATTAAATGTGATCAAGGCACACAAGGGTTGTTGTCATACAGGCGGAAAGTGAAAGGAAAGAATTAGACAAAACAAATGCTAGATGTATAAACTGGTGAGGAGATGAGAAGTGGGTAAGAACTAATCCCATGCTGCCACAGTACTACTTGGGAAATTTAACCCAGAAGATTTTGGGAATTTTATTACATTTTTATTGATTGTCATTCTGCCTTTCATACTGTCTTCTGAGTCACATGGGAGAGGGACCAGTGGTATTCTTCCGTATCCTCCATAGGCTAGAACTGATGAGTAAGCAGGATTAAGTGATTTCTATCTTAGTTCAATAAATACAATAAAGTAGTGCTTAGCTACTTCACACAAGCTGCTGGTCTTCAGGCAGCCCTTCCCGGTGGACACTCCTTGCCAGTCTTATTCCTCTTCTCTCTCCAGAAACAGTTAACTTCATTGGTTGGTGCCTCCGTTGGTTTGTCATTTTAATGTAATGGTTAATTTAAATATCCATATGTTTTGCTACGGTTTTAAAGACAGCCGCCTTGTCAAAGAGGACATGCCTTTAACACGTGGACTTCTCTTTGCAGCTGTCTTATTTGTGGACATATACTTACATCACCTCCCACAAGCATCCAGGAGATGTGAGTGACCTCCTTGCCTGCCTCTGGGCATGTTTGCTGTGCGCATGTTCACTTTGGCATGAGGGGCTTGAGTAGCTCGTGGGGACCCCTGGGACCAGCCCTGCAGGCAGCCAAGCACCCAGCAGGTTGGGTGCTCACAGGGCCAGGGCTGCAATGGAGCAAATAGCTGGGAACGGAGAGTTGGCAGCAACATTTCTTTCTTCTAATGCTGCCCTCTCTGAAATATTGCTTCCTTAGGAGAGGGCCTTTCGAAAGACAGCTCTGGGCTTTTCCCCACACCCTGGATCTATTGAACAAGAAGATGGAGCCGGGGTACTGTTTGCACCCCAAAACAGCCACAACCCCAGGCTGGAATCGCTTTTCTCTGTACTACCTGGGAACTTGGATACCAAGACAGGCTTGAAATGAATTTGCTGGCAACCTTTGCTTGTAAGATCGATTTAGGTGTCCTTGCTCACATGTGTGAAAGAGTAGGGGTTGGCATGGACCATCTGGGATTTGAAGGCTATTTGAGGAGGAAGTATTTGCTTCCTACCGCACACCTCCTTTTAAATCGAGTCAGACAACGAGGGATTAGTCACTACTTGCAAGCAACCTTATTCTTCAGTTTAGTGGCAAGGCCTGGTTTTATTCTTCCTCAGTAATCCGGTGTGCTTCACACGACTACTTCAGGCTTGTACTCTCTGTGTTCAGCAGGAATTCAAGTGGTAGGTGGGAAAGGTGAGGTGGTGGTGTCTTTACTAAAAGGCTCAAAGGCAGAAAAATTGAAGATTTGAGCTTTTTTGGAGGCTGGAGAGCCAATATTCAAGGACATCAAATAGCAGGGAATTACTGGTATCAGCACCAATGCTCTTTTGACCAGTAGGTCACTACTGAGTGCTTGGAAAAAAGTAGCTGAAGTGATTGAAGGTGCTTGAAAAGCTATTTGTGTTTGTACCTCATAAGTTCTTGAGTGAGGTGGCTTCACTGAACACAGGTTAGTCCCCACTGGGCTGTGGCATGTTCCCCCTAGGCACGTACAGGTGAGTCAGGGGGGTATATTGCCAGCTGGGAAAAGGCTGGCAGCATTTGCAATCTCTGTCTTCCAATTATTCCCCTATAACACGGCTGCAGCATTGTTCTCCCTAACAGACTCTGCTTCTTAGTTTAAGAATGATAAAGTTCAGCTCTAAACAAAGTTTCATGTTGGCCTCCTGCACATTGACAATAATATCTTAAAAAAAATTGGTTTCTGTCTTTGATTCTTTCATTTACTTTCCAAGTTCTGGTAGAGATTTTTCCAGGCATTTTCCAGAATGTTGTGCATGTATCACAAATGTTAAAATTAGCAGTCATGTAGCTGTGGTTTAGACAAATTGTTGTGCTTCGTTTCCAGAATTCAAAGCTAAATTAAGGAGATCCTTGTCCCAAAAGAACAGAAACAAATAATTCCAAATCTAAAGCACAAGCAGTGTTTCTGCCAGGGCCCGGCTAGAAAGCAGAAGGTGCAGTTCAGCCTGTACAGCTGAGTAACACAGCATAGACAGTATCAGGGTGACTTTTCCCTTATGTGCCACTGAACATCACACTCGCTAAGGTGAAAATATCCACAGTATAATCCTGACCAGAACAGACTCTCACTTGCCTCGAGAAGTCTCTCAGCTATTTGAGGCAGGAGTTTACCAAGGTGTGAACATGTTAGTCATATGTATCTTTGCATTTCATCTCTGCTATTTTAAGGCTGCTTCCCTTGATCCCTGTTAAGCTTAGCTCATTTCAGGGCCCTACAGACCTATAACTTTCTGTTCATCTAAGCAGCAGATTTCAAAGCTGCTTTCTATTTTTGTATCAGTACAGTTCTTAAAAACAAGGGCAGTCTGAAGTTGTAACTGCAGTTCTGCTTATGGCCAAAAAAGTGTACCCAAGACATGTTGCTGTTGAGAAATGTGTGCTCTGCTAATGCCCTGACTTGGAGGATCTTTTGACACCAGGAATGCCTATGAAGAGGTCTCGCATATGACTGTCACTTAATAACTGCACTTGTACACAGATTTGAGAAAGCTCCTTATGTTAGGTCTCCATTCAAACTGGGTGCTATGTATGAAAGCTTAAAGTCAGGCCTGGACAGGAACATTGTAGTACTTGCACATTAGATAAAGTCCTTGTGATTCACCATATTCTGCCCATGATGATGAATTATGGGAAGAGAGATTCAATTAGTTCTTTGAAGTTACATACCTTCCTGACTCCCTGGAACAATTCTTGATTCCCTTTGTAAGCAGGCTCCTTCTGTGTTCAATATTCATAATTTGAGGTGATTTTAGTGGATTATGTTTGGTTCCTGTCAAGAAAATCATAACCTTCAGAATGGGATTTCCAGTACAACATTTTGGAAACAGGCCTGTGATTTCCATTCTTTGAATGCAGTAGTGGCCTCATTTTTTTTCTTTCAGTGACTTTTCGTTCCTGAAAACTTATATGATGAGGTCATTTGCTGTGTAGGCACTAAATAGGTGAACCTAATCACAGCACATTAATGTCAAAATGGAGGTGCTCGAGTGAAATTGAGCACAGCTAGTAAGGGCTGTAATAGGGGAGTAAAAGAACCTATGCTGTCTTATTCAGCCCTATAAATAAAATATGCAGGTGCAGGATGTGTAGACTATACAGATGTAGTGCATTTCATGCCCATGTGGGTTCATCCATGGAGATACATAAACCATGCCAAGTGGAAAGAGAGAATAAGTATGAGGGCTGTCTAGTGGCACCATCTTTTTCCTTACACTTATTTTCCCACCCATTTTAAGCAAGTGAGCGTTGCAAAATTTTGTATCTCATCTTTCCAAACTGACAAGCTGCAAACTGGATAAGTTTTACACCATCCCAAAATTTGTTTCCATCTGCATCCCATAATAAGCATATGCCCCTTCAGGGGCAGTAGCCTCGTAGTTTGTGTGGCAGTCCAGAGAAGAGAGTTTCTTCCCTTCAGCTGTCTCGTGGGTTTCCCACCAGGGACAACAGTCAAATCTTCTTCTTTGATGGTCATCAAAGTAGCCAGTTTTTGTGCTCTGTTTTCACTGATTAGGTTACTTGGGTTCCTCCACCTATCATTGCTCCTCTAATCCTCTCCAGGTTGTTATGTTTGTTGTGATATAGCCTTTAGTCAAATAACCTGACACCCTCATTTTTATTTTTTAATTTTTCCATTTTGTGAAGTGTAGCCTTTTTATAAAATAGCCTCCATGTTCCTGGATCAGTCACTCTCATACCAAATAAGACTAGCCAATGTGGTGGCAGATGCCCATGAGTAACTATGCTGTCTTTAATCTTTCTCCCTCCCAGGTCACGTTGCTGTCGATGCAGTTTGGGCTCATCATTTAGTGAAAAATATTAAATTGGCATGTTGTTTAATGTTCCAAGAAGGAACTACTTTGAATAAAGCTGCTGACACATACTCTGTGTTATTGTGAAGATTTTGTTAGGCCTTTATCCTCCTCTACTGGATTGTAAAACCAGAAATATCTGTCCTGTCATTTGATGGGCAAATGCACCTGGAGTACTCTCTTTTCTTAGAGGAGCAGGAAAATCTGCTCTGTCAGTTCTCTCTGAAAACATCTCCTTTTGGAAGAAGTGTGCTCCAGTTGTCCCAGCAGCACTAACACATGAATAATATATTTGTAGCTTGCAGTATTGCAGCTATTCACGCCTTCAGCTGCGTTTTCAGTGCAAAGACAATAACAAGGAAAAAAATGTCTATGTAGGAAGTACATTTTTCCAGATCTGTTCAAACTTAGCATTCAGTTGCAGTAGTGAAGAACAGAAGAATATCAACAAAATGTTTTTTCAAGTTCCCTTTCAGCGAAGCAGCTTTTTTAGAACAGTTGTCTAAAGTGCCTTTAGAGACAAGTAGACATATTCAAGGTGCTTTAGGCAAACAGCAAAATAAGCAAGAGTTACTTAAGCGTTATTCACTGTGAGAACAGAAGTTCGTGCCAGCTTTGCTACTTTTAGCAGTTCCCGTTTAGGTATTTTGTGTTGCTTGATTAAAGAAAAGTTTGGGATACTGTTTACTTTATGCAATGCTTTAGCACACTGTCCCAGCTATGCAAAACAGGGGTGACCAGCTTCTTCCTTCTTATACATGAGTCAGATCCAACTTCCTGGTACGTGGGAATGCCCTTGTTAAGCAAAAGTTATTAAAAGAGAAGTAGCTCATGTATCATGTTGATTTTTACCTTTAGATTTTATTTACTGCTGCTATTGATCCCTGATAACCAGCTTGCATCCCAGAGAAGTCAGGTTAGTACGAGCTCTGGGCTCACTCTATTTGTTGTGTGATGCCAACATCTCGAAGGCCAGTGGGAAGGTCTCAGTGTGAAGGGATAGGGGCTGCCTCTAGCTATGAGCTGTATGTTCCTGTGAGACCCCCTTCACGACAGCAGGGTGTATTTGTCCTTTCTCTAGTTGCCTCCATAAATCTTGCAAACTGAACTTCAGCCTAAACATCAGAAAATGCTGCTGCTGACAAAGCTCCTCAGCAAAGTCTTTTTATTTGGGGAAATGTTTGCCTCACAGAAGTCCAAATTGAAGTCCAAATCCAGTGTTCTTCATTTACCAACTGGCTTATAACCATGCAAAGAGGTCTGGACTCAGATGAGATTAAAATTTATTTGGGGGAGGTTGGAGAGAGACCAAGTTCTACCCTCCCATCCAAAGAAACAGGTGAAGCCTTCCCCAGCTTCACCTCTGAGGTCTGAATTGGCCCATGCTTGCTGATTTGAGCCAGCAGATCAAAGGAATTGTAAATCCAAAACCACTCATGTACTTCAGACCACATTTTGCAATTCAATACAGTCTATTTTTTACATTGCAGAATATTCACATTTGCTAGAGGTGCATAAGCATTGCCTAGCTGCTAATATTCAAGATTGTAATGGCACCATTTGAAAAAAAGATAAAGTCTTGAAAGTCTTGAAAGGGCCACAAACTTCATGTTGAGGTGTGAAGCCAGTCTGTAGCTGGTAATAATAAACAGGAGACTTCCTCTCCTGGGCAGGCAGTCCTTTAATAACTCAACATGAGGTTTCTTACCCACTCCTCTGGGGCAGCTGGTGTTAGCTGCGGTGGAGACACGATACTGAAAGATGGGTGGGTTGCTTGATTGGTCTGTGTATCCTCTTCTTACCTTTCTGCTAAAATAGTGCTCACATTTACAGGCATTCAAGGACAGTTTGCCATCCTGAAATGGACTCATTCCTTTTAGAGACATATATTGGTTGAGAAAGACCAGGGAGAGTCTATCCCAGTTTATATATTTATGGTAAG
Organism: Apteryx mantelli; assembly: GCF_036417845.1. Classification (NCBI taxonomy): domain Eukaryota; kingdom Metazoa; phylum Chordata; class Aves; order Apterygiformes; family Apterygidae; genus Apteryx; species Apteryx mantelli. The sequence goes on from NC_089979.1 coordinate 56,154,803, forward strand.
CTTTTGCTAACAGTGAGCTTTTCCTTTGCTTTTTCTAATTAGTATCCAGCGCCTTTTTTTTGTTTGTGATAGAAGAATGATCCATATGAAGAATTCAGTATTGGTAACTCATTTCACAGCTGTGACCATAGTTTTCTTTAAATGAGTGTAATTATCACCAGCAAGCCTTGTTTGTGGTTGGACTTACAGGCTTGACTAGCTTGTACCTTCTCTATCTTAAGAGCATCGTACTTTTTTATTTTTCTGTTTGCTAGGATAGCAACAGTTATCCTTGTTGCTATTTTTTTTCTAAAATTACTACTATTAAAATTAGATTACATTACTTTAAAATATTATGGTCATCAGTAGAAAAACTGTTTGGGGAAAAGGAAATGTCAGAATAAATAGCTGATTTTCACCAAGAAGAAAGACAGATGGTTCTCTCATTAGCAGCAGATGCCTGAAATGCCCTCTCCCGCATTTCCTTTATTCTGTAGCTGAGCACCCTACTGTTCGGTAGATCAGTGTCTGAGGAGCCGATTGCTGGCCATTAGGAACTTTAAATTGAATCCTGTGATTGCACAGTGTTCAGGAAAGTGCAAAGTGAACTGGCGTCCTTCCATCAGACTGGTGGAGATTAGTCAATGAACCCTGAGGTGGGAAATCCCCAGGAATCCAGCAAGAACATCGAGGGCCCAGGCCTGCGTGGGACCGATGTCAGACTTTCATTTGCAGATAAGGACAGAAGAGTATTTTGCTGTTCTTCTGATGTGGAGATTACATGGCATGTTCCACATGTCAGCAGAGAGCAGAGACTGTACATTTCCCTACCAAATGATGTAACTGAATAAATAACATGCTCTCTTGCTTTTCTAGAAGTGGCTCAGAAGAACTGGTAGGATGTGGAGGAACAAGTTCAGTTTTGGACTAGATCATCAACAGCCAGTGGGGAACCCTAAGCAGCCCCGTTAATTGTTGGTCAGGGTGTTATTTTCAATTATAAATCGGTCTGAAGTGTTTATTGTCTCTTAATGGCAGATAGTTCTCACTGCGATTGTGCCCCTCTCGCCGCTTACAGTTGCCCTGTTTGCTCTTACCTTTATCATTAGGTTGAGCTTATAACTGACCCCTTCTTGGGGTCTTGCCTGGTGCACATTTCCAGAGCACAGACCTTTTCTCTCCTGGGCTGGACCTTCCCCATGTGCCCATTTCCAGATGAAGGGCAGGATCTTTTGGGGGGGTGAGATCTTAACTCTTGTAGCCCATGCCACTGGAATTTGAGCACTGCAAGCTCTTGGGAAGCCTCCGTAGCAACTAATAAATGTGGCTGGAAATTCTTCTGCTCAAGACAGCATTTCTGGGCTCATGCCCGGAAGTGGAGGTGACCAAAGATGTCATCCACAGGTGCGAATCTGCGACACGCAGTTCCCTTACCCTGGCTCAGCCATCAGCGTCTGCAGCTCTGCTGCACCTAGCTTATCCCTGCCCCAGGGGAAAAGGCCCCTTTCCCCACCATGGCATACTTGTTTCTCTGCACGAGTCTTCATACCAGCAGCAGCCTCTTTTACTGAACTCAAAGCACTTCCTTCATTTGAAAATCTTTGTCTTTTGTCAGAGCTTAAAATAGGGAGATCAGAAAGTCTCCTCTTCAGGATTGCAGTTGAAAAGCAGCAGTTCAGAGCTGTAAACCTGGCCATTGGATTTTCCTGGGAATCTCCTTATCTCTACTGTGATTTTACCTTTTCTCTTCTCTGTGCAACCTGCTTTGATTTAGCACTTCACATTCAAGAAGACAGCGGTATAGAATTAAATAGGGGAGCAGAATTGCATGTGCTTATCGTAAAGGTATAAAACTACTACGTTCCCAGTTTGACAGAGCTTGAACAGACATCGTCTCTGCTGGAAGCAGCTGCATCATGGTTGGCTTATGCCGGGTTGCACCTATTAACACCAATGCTGAATTTGGCTCATTTCCAGGATAGCTGCCATAATGTGAAATGACACGTTTTCAGTGTGTGGGAACATCAAAGAGAAATGAAGAATAAATTATGACTGCTATTTGTGTAACTGTGAAATCATCTGAGGTATATTTATTTGTAATACCTGTCTGCTTTTTAAGTTGTGCCCAATTATGCACAGATTTTAGTCAAGGTTAACAGAGATAGTTTTTCTAAATGGGATGTAAGATAATTGCATGATAGCTCTCAGCTGATCTTTTAATTTCTATTGCCTGAGGAATAATCAAGTGACCTTAACTATGGTAGTTATTCTACATATAATATGCAGCTGTTTTCAAACTCAAAGTGCAAAGATTTATTCCTTGCAACAGTCCTGAGAGTTATATATGTGGGCAAACTGCAATCCAGAAATTAGGCGATACAGGAAACTGCTATTGAAGTGGTGACTAGCATGTAGCAGTTCTTGATTACCGGACCTGCACTTAGATCTGCTGCTTCTGGTCATCTGTCTGTAAAACTGTAGAAATAGAGCTGTAAAGAAATCTAAATCATGGCCTCTGTCACAGAATAATCTGCATGTTCTGCCCCAGAGTGGGCATTTTTCTTCCTCTTTCTATGTGGCTGCTTGACCTTTACAGCTGAACTTTCAGACTAAATATCTGAGAAGGCTCTGCTGACTGTGCAGCTTCTTCAAGGCTCTGCAGGAAAGTCTACATATTTTAGGGTTTGTTTGCTTCATAAACATCCAATTGTAAGTAAGAAGGGAAAGAATGTGACTTTTTTTTTTTCTTCATTTAGCAACTTTTTACAGCTGTGCACAGAGATCAGGCCACACCTGCACAAATATCCAAGCATCACCAGGTTTAAAACTTCTGTGGTTTGAACGAGTTAGTATCAGCTCTGTGGGCTCTGGGCCACTTTGTTGCATCACCCCCCACCAAAAGGGATAACTGGCAGTGCGCAGTGCTGTGCCGCGCCAGAAAGGACAAAGAGACTCCAGTGGGTTCTGGAGGTGCAGCTAATCTCTCCCCTGTGACACGCTGGCAGATAGGAAAGCAGTGGCAGGATCATAAGGAAACAAAATTGCAAAGTTCAGAATTGACAGAAGAGTTAAAAGCGTCAGCCTATCTGTAGTGTGGCGCAGCCATCGAACTGGATACTCTCCAGTTCATTTCCCAAGAAACACCTTGAAAGGGTAAGATTTTCTACATTGGGATTATTCTGTTTTCATCTAGAAAAGGATGGAATAGCCAAGCAAAAATGTCACCCCTCAGGTGACACTCTTGCACAGTCGTAGCCAGAGTATTGATTCAGAAAAGGACCAGTTGTTTTTTAGGTTCTGTTTTCATGATCAGTGGTTGAGGGGAAAAAAAAAAAAAAGGCTTTTGAATGGAAAGATTTGAATAGAAACATTCAAAGACTATAAAAGCCTATATGCATTTGCATTCATTGTTAAAACCCAGCCAGAAGGAAAATACTGCTTCTGCAGTTTATTCCTGCACTAGGCCCTGTATAGTTTCTTGCTGTGAAATATATCCCCAAGTTCTGTTCAACCCTGGGAATGTGTTAATACCATAGCAGTGGCAGAGACACCAGTTTCCCTTTACAGCGCGGAGGGACACCTGGCATTGCTTCCAATATCCAACACTTTTGGATTTGAGGCCCTGTTATTCAGGAAAAATCAGTGCCTGTGGCTTGTGTGGAGAACACTATTTCAAGAAAAAATTCGGAGGAATAACTGTTGGTTCAAAGGAAAACATTAAACGTTGCTTTTTGAAATACTTAATAAAAGTACAATCAGTTGGTAGCCTGGAGTATTTTCAGCATACTTTTGCAGTCAGTAATTGCAAAGTTTTAGAAGTCTTCCCCATTCTGTCAGCCCCTTACCCTGGGCTCAGTCCTTTAGCTCTTGCCAGCAAGTGTCGTTCCCTTGCAGGTTTATTGTGTGACTGAATATTTCAACGTGGGGCCTTCATGAATGTGTCTAGGATTCCTTGTGGAAACTGTAAAATCATACATGAGAGCTTGCTGAAAGGCTCACCGGTTAAATTCACCCTTATTAGGAAAAGCAACATAGAAGTTAGAGAGCAGAGGAGAGAAAAAAGTGCCTAAATAGAAGAAAAAGCAGGGCTAGGGGAAAGTATGTCGTTCAGAGAAGCTGTGTGAAGCCTGACAAGTGTGCTTAAATATTGGGCCTGCCCATAACAGGGCTGTGACTGTGCCATCCCGCCTGAAGTGAGGTCAGTGGGATGCCTCCTCGCATCACTAGTGATGAGCCACTTGCATTAGGATGTGCAGCACAACTTCTAAACCTGAAGTTCCCTTGAAAAGCAGGGAATGCTATGTAGTCACCTTGCTATGCAGAAATAGAAATGATTATTGAATTTTGGTGGGGAGGGGGGTTGATTTTTTTTGTTATTCTTTTTGTCTTACTTGGCGATAATGAGTTTTTTGTTTTATGTCTCAGTAGTGCTGAATGGTATTCAAAAAATTTATTTTTAAAGAAAATCCCTGCTGAATCATTTGAAAGGAATATAGACCCTACTTATTTCATCTTGCACTATCTGCAAGTCATTACTGGAGTTGTAGCAACAAGTGATACAGAGCATAAATAATGCTGACAGGAGCCTAGTGACAGAAAGCAAGGTAAAAAAAAAATATCCTTTCTAAGCACCAGTCAGAATCGAACATTTATTATTCCTAAAGTGTGAGGAATTTTCAGGTGGAATTAAAGGGGGATGGAGTTTTCAGATAAGTATATGCTTTCTATTAAAATCGATTATCTATTATGCCTCTTGGAATTTAAGGTTGCAGCAAGCTTCCATTTTAGTTGTCATTATAATGGTAAACTGTTTGGCTGAAACCTGCCATTTTTACGTTGACAGGGAAATGAATAGGCAAAGTCTGAAGAGGACTCATCCGAATTTTCGGTTCCAAGTCATTAAAAATAATTATCAATTAGAGTTTTATTTTGCTTTACTCTAGCTCTAGTTTTGCTTAAAATTTCTTTGTTTCCTTCAAAGAACAAACAGCTTTCTAAAGTTTTCCCATATAAGTGAAAATGCTTTGGAAATTCATGCTTGGGTTATATGTAAAATGAAGAGGAAATAATGAAGCCAGATTAGGAAACTGGGGGTCACTCAGGGTGGTCAGTAAGAGTTTTTCTGGCATTGAGACTGGTGAGGCGAGGTAGCATGTGGATGCAGATGTGTGTGAGGCAGAGATAGTGCTGTGTGCCTGCCTGTGATGATGCTGATGGGTGCTCAAATAACACGGAAAAGTGCCTATTTGTGCATGTGTGCAGCTGCGTTGGAGACCGAGTGAGCATGTGAGCACCTGGCAGGCTGGAGTTTCCAAGTTTCCCTGAGCTCCTTTTGTTATCTCTTTTAAAAAACTGCAGATGCCTTTGGAGAGTTTGCAGATAAGCAAGTTTTTAAGAGTTCTATATGTTTCAGGCTATTTGTGTAGTCTGCAAACTTTTGCCTGATTTTTGTCCAGCTTATTTTCTCCTTCAGGTCTTTTTCAAAGTAAACACCGTGCATCTCTGAGGGCTCTCCCCTTCCAGCATGTGGGGTCTGACCTCCTCGGCATGCACAGTGGGTAGTACCTTGTCCCAAGCTCACACCCCTAGCCTGTTCAGTGCAGTCCTACCTAAAAAAGAGGCCTGAACACCCATATGTGCGGCTCCTCCCAGCTTCTTCCTTGTTCTCGCTTATCCAAAAGCTGCAGCCAGAGCTTGTGTGCTCCCTGCCAGGAGCCTGACGTGGTAGGGCAGGGATAAAAAGAAATGGGAGGGTTGGAAGTGATGCTTTAGTCAAGACCAGGTACTAATTGCCTGTGTTTTTATGAACTTTCTACTTCCCAGTAACATTTTAGGGCCTCAAAGTTTGCCTGGATCTTAGAAAATAGCTGGCAAAAGGGTCTGGGGACTCCAAATTTGTCAAAGCAAAAAAAAAGTGCATCAAGGTTTCTAAAAACAGAATAGAAATGCATCTGTTCTCAAGATGCTCCCTAAAAACTGTTATCACTTAAAATTTTCATCCCTAATCAGCAGCTGCATTTGAAGATCAGTCCCATAAAGCAGTTTTATTCCCCTTCCTTGTCGTTCATAGGGCAGAGTATGCACCCAGGTGTCCTGGCTCTAGTGAGCCTGCTTTAGGACTGTGAGGAATTTTACAGGAATAAAATCTTGCAAACCCAGTGCGATTGTGTCTGCTCCAACCCGTAACTCTGGCTTCTGAACAGCAAAACACAACTTCTTGCAGCAGCTCTGAAGGGTGTATGTCCTAATACATATACAGTGCTGTCCTGTTTATCGCTTTTCATAGCTGCATATCTGAGCAAAATTTCTGCAAGCCAACTGACTTGTGGTTGCACACCTACATTTTCTGGGTGCCCTACCTGAAATACGTGAAGGAGGTCGTGTTTTCAAAAGGGGATTCCTTTCAAATGTCACAACTTATTAGCCTTTGTGCAGGGCCAAATTATGCAGTTCTTTAATCAGCATTTTTCTCTAGGAATTCTCAAAGTAGCTACTCATGTCCTTACTCTGCTCTAGGCATTCTTGCTGTACCTGAGGGTGAGCAAAGAAAGAGTTTACCTGCAAGGAGCTGTGTTTTCCAGATGGCTTAGGACACACAAAGAAAGAGCAAACAATGACTTAAATTATAATAAGAAATAGTTTTCATAAGTGTTTTAATTAAAAGAATGAAAGGTGTATTAACTTCTCGTTGTTGTAGACACTGTCATCTGAGAAATGCTGATGTAAAAAAAAAAAAATGCAGGTCTGTGAAAGTCCTTTCACAGGGCTGACTCTATTCACTGTCATGCATACATATTATTCAGAGTCATTAATCTTCTGCACCCAAGCTAGGATAAATCCTATTCTGCTGTTAGCTGCCATGTTTCAGGTCAAAAGGTGATCCACCAGTGTGGACAGACACTTTTATTTTAGAATATAGTGGTAAATTTGTTATTGCCAGGAGAGTACCAGCTTTCTCGGGAACGGTTGCCCTGACCAGTGGTAGAGAAAGGCTATTTAGCTAGATAGTTCAGGATTTTTTCCTTTTGTTTTGTTTTGCTAGAGCAGCAGGATCTGCAGGATCCTCAGTGAAACGTAAGAGCGGCGGTGCTGTCTGGCAGTCGGGCAAGCCTGGCAGCTACTCGCCAGCCCGCAGCACTCCTGCAGCCAGGGCTAGGCAGAGCCGGGAGGCCAAGGGAAAGCTAAAAGTTTATCTAGTCCCCTCTCCCCTCACAGCTCTGCACTTGCTGTTTTTTTCAGGCTTCACAAAATAATCCAAGATTTGTATTCTTGCCCCATGATCTGACTTCGTCGTGTCCTTTTACCAGGCATCCCTGCTGCCTGACTTTTAATCACAGCAGAGCAACAGCAGTCATGGATTAGGGACCATTAAATACCTCTGCAGTATGCTGTCCGGTCTCCTAAAAACTTTGGTTTCAGAGAAGAGAACTAGAGCTTGGTACTTCCTGAAGCCCTAATCCAAGATTCACTGAAGTCAACGGAAATGTGAGAAGACCTTTAAAAAAAATCATTAAAGTGGTGTGATTTTGGCATAGAAGTATATTTCATAGCAATACCTGGTATTTAGTCATGTATACATGGTTAAATCCCTGTATTTCATGTGGTGATTTATAGTAAAAGTGCCTCCTTTTTTTTTTTTTTATGTCAATAAGTATAATAAAAAGGAACTTCCCCAGAATATTTTCCCAGCCTACAGTCACCAGCAGATGCATGCCATTGCAACTTTACTCTTCCTGAGCATTTTGCAAAGCTTTCTACACATGAAGAGATTCTTCACTGTAGGCAAATCAGACACAAAACATGTGAGGAAGTTCCTGTTCTGATGTACTTTGGCATGTCAAGTACCCAGAGATTAGGAGGACTTCGGAGTTAATGTCAGAAAATTATATTTCAGAAGCTGAATCTCGTATCATCTTCAGGGACCTCTTCTTTACTATGCAGCAACCGCAACAAGCTGTGCAAATGGGACCAATAAGCTCATTAAGCTCTTACAATTTATGCATTTCAGACTGTGGTTACAACCTTAGGACACCCCAGCCAGCATCAGCTTCCAGAGACTTATGAAGTCTGTAGAGCTATTTACCTGTTTCATATTTCATTCTGCATTTGAGATTGGATGTGCAGCAGCACAATCCAGAGAGCTGTGGTGGGATTTTTCCATTTTACTGTTGAAATGTAAATGGTCTCAGCAAAAGGCACATTTTACAGTAGGTATGTAAAGGTACGAAGGAAAGGGCAAAACTTCATAGCCTTTGAGAGAAAGCCCTCCAAACCCAGTGCTGTCAGTCTCCATTTATTAGCATAAACATAAAAATACTGTGTAAAGCATGACTAAGGTTACAAATTCAATCACTCAAAAGGTTAGGAAACGGCAGAAGAGAAGTTTCCCAAGTGACCTCGGCCTGTGCAGCCACTGTGCCTACAACCAGTGCCCTTGTGCTTGCTGCCCTGCATCAGCGCTGCTCAGCGGCTGTGCCAACCTTCGCAGGGCTGGCGGTTTCTGCAGGGTATGAGATTTCATACATGAGCTCCTGAACGCCAGCCTCGGCTGAGCCCGCAGCTCACTCCACGCGAGGGAACACAAGAATTGGGCGTAATGATAGTATTAAAAAGCTGTGCATCTGTATTGCATTTTAGGCTTCTTGTGTCTGCTTAAGTATTAAAAATACCAATAGGTACAAATACAGCAGGATAAGTTGTCAGAGATGAGAGATTCTCTCCTATTAGGACTACTAAAAGCATAGAGTAAATTCTCAAGAGAAGTGATGAAACTTGGATATTTTGAATTGGACTAAACAGAAGTACTGGAATAGAATACAGTGAGAAGACAAAGCACATGGCCAGGCAAAGCTGTCCCACTCCTTTATTTTTTTATCTTTAATTTATGTAAGAACTTAACATAAGAGGGACGGTCCAGGTCCCTTAGTCTTGTATCCCAATAACCAGCAAGTTGCTTGAGTAAAGACTGTTGCCTTGGGTTATGGATACTGGAGTTTTCTAGATTGGTGAAACTAGTCTTTTTGCTGTTTTAAGAGAACATGAGTATGGCATCTGCTTTCTCTGTTTTATTCTCCTTTGCCCATTGCTGAGGAAAAATAGATAAAATGCCGTGTTTCATAAGCAAAGCTGTATCCAAACAAAGTTCAGCAGTCAGACCCTTAACAGCATGTATTTAAAGAGGGCTGAAAACCAATAAATTTGAAAGAGTAAACTCCTCCTTTGGGCAATTCCCCTGGAAAGCAGCACTCCCCAGATCCAGGGAAGGCTTGGGGCCACAGGCAATGGGATTGTGCTCCCAGGCAATCACGGCCCAAGCCCAGAAGCAGGAATAATGGTGAAGGATAAGCTATAAACCTGCTCATGTCATGGTAGCCTCAGAAAAACGTGTCACGCAGAATTAATTTGCTGTTAGCTTCCACGGCCACTTTCGTAATGCTTTTGTGCACTTTGATTTTTGGTGTTTACAGGAACGTGTTCCTGCTTGGGCTTGTCGTACTTCTTTCCAAGTGCGTCCACATGGAGCTATATATTCATCTTGTACAGTTTGTGTCAGGATTGCTCCTGACACACTTTTATAGACTAGTTTTACTAAGTAAGTGGGGCTTTTGCAGTTATACTGTCTGTTCTAACTAATAATTTCTTACCCTACTGACCATTTTCAGCTGAGACTGGACTCGTAGATAGCCTAATACTTTTCTCCCGTGGCAGTAACCAGGGAAACCTGGTGCTCCTAAACCTGCTGCTCCTGGAGCCACGTGTGCTATCGGTTGCCAGCAGGTTGGTGGGGCAGCCTGCTGGTTGCAGGAGCTGCCTCCGTTTCTTATCACCTGCATTTGCCTTGGCCTGTGCTCCACTGCTTCTTAATTACAAATGCTAACTCTAGCTTGAATTTCTTTCATACAAGTTGATAGCCTTGTTGCTATACCAGAACTAACTTCATCTGTACTTGAACTGTGGCTCCCATGACTTGCTGAATATGTATGTCTTTGGAGTGACACACCACTTATCAGTAAACTGTTATGTGCATTGAATGATGTATGGGAATGTGTGTTACAAGGAGAGATTATATGAGGTTCAAAAATGTCACCATCTACTAGCGTGAATTTCTCATCTTTTTATTCTATTAATATGAAAAATAGAAACCTTTAGTCAGAGGACAGTGCACTTAGGATTGTGAAATAATAGATGGGCAACCAAGGATTACAAAGACTATCTAGGGCACGTTCATTGAGGATCATCTCGGTTGACCTTTAATCTCTTTGCTTCTTTAGAAATTCATTTAGTACTTTATAGAAACAGCAAGTTGTTCTAATCCAGGGGAGATTGAACATGCTTGTGCTTATAGTTGTCTGCTCTTCGAAAAATTTTCTGTCTGCCCCCCAACAGCAAAAACAATCCTGTAGGTGTTAATTCATTAGTGCTGGAAGCACAGACATTCAGCGATTCTGCATATCTTCCTCTGCAAAAGGAGTTCCAAAAATTGGGTTTTTTTAGATTCTTTGAGATTTGCTTTCTACACCTATATCCTAAACACTACAGAGATTTCAGAGCTGTGTTTTCTGCCTCTCCTAGTGCTGTAAGTTGCTGCATTAGCCTTGCATGAGCTTGGGGCTTCACTCAGCTCCTGTCCTCTCCTTTAACAGTGCTGTCCCGATCACGTCTCTCTGCTTCTCTCCATCACTGTGAAACTCCATATTTTGCTTTTCAAGTGCAGCTCTACAACAGGGACCAGCAGCCACGTAGCATTACTTTTCAAACTCGTTCAGGAGCGGAAGATGAAAGGGCTCTAACTCTGTTTGTGAGCAGTTGGAGAACAGGTATCTATCTCTGAGCATATACTGCCTTCTTAGTCTTCTGCTGAAAAAAAGTACATTTATGCCTATAATAGAGTGCCTGTGCTACAAGAAACGCCATGCTGGGTGTGCATTGATCGGTGCTAAGTGCTTTCATATTGTCTTCCTTCGGAAATGTAAACTCATAATCCCCTCTGAGCACTGCCTGTCCTGCAGTCCAATTTCATAAACCCAGCCCTGGCCGGCTGCCCATCAGCAGCTCCAGCTGAAAGGCCTGTGGCACGGCAGCAGGACATTTGGTACAATTCCTTAAAGAAAGATTTAGGATTTAAAGCACTTCTCAGTGAAAATGGAGAGGAGAGGAGAGTATTTCACCTTCTGCTTTTGTGCAGTTTGCATTGCCGGTGCTGAGTGATGCTGGCAACGTTGAGTTGGAGCAACACCGATGATAGAGCAGCTCTATTGGGGGTTGTTTTACAGGACTTGCTTTCACCGGCAGGTGCCTAGTTTGCCTAGAGTGATGCACTATCTGTCCTCACAAGAGAGGAAAAAAAAAAAAAGAGGTTTATAAAAATCTTGCAAGCTGTTTCATCTTCTTCAAGAATTTTGCCCCCATGTTTTGTTTAGAGAGCCGCACGCTGGCATCGCCGGGGCCAGACGCCCACCTTCCCCGGGACTGGTTCTTTCTCAGCTTACTCCTTGCTGCTCCGGCATGCCGATGCTTGCTCTAAAACAACAGGCATCGGACACGTACCGTTACATATGTTTTTGTGGCAGACAAAAAAATAGTGTCACTGTTGGTAAGCAGTTTCAGGGCAGCTCTGTTGCTGCGTGTATATCCTGCCTGGCACGTTTTTCATGAGCTGTCTACTGCAATCTAATACTAATACAGTAATTACAGTGCTCAGGCTGTGTCAGCGCAGCGCACATCTCCGGGATTACACCCCGGCTTGTGAACGGAAGCTCTTCCCAAAAGAGGGGCGAGCAAGGCAGTGCGTGTGCCCCGCGAGAGGGGCGAAGGGCAGGCTCGCGCTCGAGGGCTCCGGCTCAGCTGCTGCGGGGCGATTTGGGTGCAGCCTCCTCGGCTGGCGTATGGCACAGTCGCGGCCGCAGCGCGGCAGGGAGGTGGAGGGGCAGAGGGCCAGCAGCAACTGGCCGGTAGATCCCTCCAGATAGTGCTGCTGGCACTCCTGCCCCAGACTTTCCTAAGGAAGCTGCGCTTCTGATTTCCTCCTCTGGCGCAGGGATGGGACGTGAAGCTGTGCAACAGCCGGGGAGCAGCAAGTGCGTCTGGGATGTGGGGTTTAAAGGACAGGTGCAGCATGGCGAATTCACATTTAATAGCGGCCTATATGGAGGGATGAAAGGCCTGGAAGGGCACATTTCCCCTTGGCACATCAGCATCACATCACTGGTTTAGCAGGAGGGGAGAGAAGCAGTACTACTTCTGGTTTACTTCACCTGTAAAGGAAACAAAAAAAGGGAAGTCTGGTCTCAGAATATTATAATTTTCTTTATATATCATGACATGTATCATGTAATTTGGGCATTTTATGTCTCAATACAATGTCACTTGTGGGGACTTTTTAAAATACATTTTACTAAACTTAAAACATAAATGAAGTATTTGGTCAGAAGCATTGCATAAGACAGCAATACACCAGTTAGTATACTGGTGTACAATACACCAGTTTAGGATCTTGGCTGTCTGTTGCATCATCTCAGTTATTATATTAATAACAATTACTATATCACCATGCTGTAATTGCTTACCAGTTATTACTATAATGGTTATTGAGTAATTATTACATTAATAAAAAGGATTATATTGCTTTTAGGTCCCCTTGTCAGCCTCCACTGACCAAATACGAAGTGAAATGTTCTGTTGTGAGCAAACACTGACCTGGCCCAGCTGTTTCCCATCCACCTCTGATTAGAGCTGCAGCCTCCCCTTTGAGGCTCTTGGAAAGCAGGTGTAACCCTGCTGCTTCCTTCGCTGCAGCGTGTTCCCAGGTCTGTCAGACCCAATTATTTGTAAACACCAGTCTAGCCTCTATGACTGCAGTGTCAGTGCACATGCAAAGGGCACTGGGAAGGAGTGGGAGACAACTGGTGCCATGTGTGAGCAGTAAGAGGCCAAAAAAAGGAAGCTCTTCCAAAGCCCCTATTCATAAGCCTAGCACAATAGAGTAATGAAGTGGCAGGGAAATTTAAGCTGGTGCTGAAAGCTAGTGGGCTTTGCTGCTTTTTTACTCAAGGGATAGCTTTCATCCCAAACTGTAATGCTTATGACATTTCAGACATGGCTTGCTTTGCTAGGTCATGTGAATGATGAATATCACAGTATTTCGAGGTTTCTAGTAAATGAAACACACATGGGAATGAGTGCAGATATAGATCGCTTGCGTCAAAGCCGGCTTTATCAGGGCTTGGTGAGATATCTTTTTCAAGGGCCTACAGCAATTGAAAAGCAATTAGTATTTCATTGTATTTCCTGGTTCCATTAACCATCCCATAGGTACAGATGAGAGTCCACATGCAAAAAATCTGCAGCTGTACTTTCACTGAGAGCCATTGTAATACAGAAGTACCGGATGGTACCAAAACAACATTTCAGTGGGATACCTTGTCTTTAGAGACACCTCAGGCCTTAAAAAGGGACACTCTACCATTAAAAAGAGTGATGTTGCTACAGAAATGGGAAATGCTTCCTTTTCACCAGGTAGGTGGGTGACGGTAGCAGGAAGTAGTTTTCAGAAAGTTGCAGTGTGATAGCCAAAAGCTATGTATCCCTGCCCCCTCCTAAGAAGCACATCTGGTTCACGTTCTTCCAGTGGTGTATTTGTTAAAAGAGCTTATTCATTAGCAGTTTGAGAGTGACAGATCTCTGCACAAAAGGTTTTGTCTTATCGAGCAGGCTGGGCAAGCCGGGGAGGGGGGGCTCTGAAGGGGGATCTTGCACCCCATGAATGCTGGGGTCTGGCAAGTCGAACACTGCAAAAAGCTGAGGAGAAAACTGTCTGAAGTGGCCAGTGGAGCCAAATCTGTGCGGAGGGGGAGTTTACCGGTTAAGGAGCAAGGAGATCCCCTGTTTTTGTCATGCTCTGCCATGACCTTCCCACGCTGTCCTGCACAGTGCCAGAAAAACACTTCCCATGAGGCGCTCCTGAAGAGGGATTAGTGATGCAATTAACGAACACTGTTCGCGGATAAATGCACCTTCTGACCATCTGTTACAAGTGAATCCGGTTTTCTTCTGATTCACTCCGGTGCGAAGCAGACCTACCTTCATTTAAATCACTGGTGTGCCTGGGAGTAAAACTGATATGAAAGGGTCAGTCTGTTGGAAAGATTTTTGAATCAGCCTTGTACTGTGGGGCAGTGACGGTGTTCCTCCGAATGTTTTGTACACTGCTGAACGTGAGGGTGCTTAACAGCCAGCAAGAAGTTAACTTTCACTGTGAAATGCCCATGTGCAACTCTGGAACGGTTTGCTTTAGAGGTAGCAGTAATCTGAAAGCAGCCTGTTTAAGCTACTGGTGTATTTAGAGCAAGCATTTTTGATCACTCTTGCATGTTTTTTTGTTTTTAAAGTAATGTCAGCTCTCTCACAGGCAGTACATTCTAATAAATGCAAACCAAAATTGTGATAATCCATTTCCAAGCCATCAGTCGCAAGTCATCATTGCACATGGAACGTTACTGATACAGCTCATAAGCCATAGTGATGCTTGTGCATAATTCCTTGCACACCACAGTAGCAGAAATTGCCTTCAGAGCCAGATTTTATAAGCCAGCATCTCTGTTCTTAAGTTGCAAACATTGTCACTTCAATGGTTGACTCCTTGATGTAGCAGGTTCAGTTTGATGCATATACGATGTCAAGCCCGCACCTGCCTGCAGATGCCAGGCTGCACCCAAAATGACTCCCTCCTATTAGTAGCAGTGAATAAAAAGACAGGCTGGCAGCTATTAGGAGCTGGTTCTCTCATCTTTTTTCCAAGTCCTTCTCTACTGCCTCCTTTTGGCACCTCTAGTCTCATCCTTGCCTCTTAGTATGAAAACTTGGGACATATCATGTGTTCACATTTATGACTGCTCTTAACTAAGACTTTATTTCAATGTCTTCCTCAACATCTAATTCCAATGTACTGGCTGCTGCTTACTGTTCCCCACCTTGGTAATTTCATTTTCTCTTTCTGCTCTCATTGCTCAGATTGCAAGACTCTTCTCAGGTCTGTTAAAAATGGATTTCACTGAAGGATGCACTTTATCTCTTCTTTTTGCTTGCTGAGCTCCTCGAGAAAGTGAAAATCACTGTGTCTCTTCCTGCTATTAATACTGTGATCACTGCATCCAACAATCTTTTTGAGAATTTAACTGTTACAATACCACACAGTTTATTAACCCCATATATTAGCTCTTCTCTGTAGCTGAGAGATGTGGTCACAGTCAAGCTATAGTGAAACTGTGATGAAAGAAATTTTCCATTGAGTAACCTCTTTCTTAAGAGACTATGTTAACCAAAGGAATAATAAAATCTTGTTTAACCATCTTTGAAAGACTTTTTAGCCAACTCTGATTGGTCTCCTGAGTATAAAAAATAGTATAAAAATGTTCCTTCTAGCTTAAATTCAAATTGGCTTCTGATGGCAATTTCCTACATATCAGAGGGAAATGCTCCTTTATTGTACATTTTAAATGCAATCACTTAGACTGGTAGTGTATTCCGCCTACTTCTTTTTGCAGTGGCACCCTCTGCCCTTAGTGCTGATAAAACATCAGCTGTCGGCTGGTGTTTCATACACAAACGTAACCTGGTCCCGCAGCAGTAAAATGGAGATGTTCCTCTCACATAGAGGAGGTCACGGAGATCATGGGTCATGTAGTCCTTCGTTGTCATGCCTATGTTTCTGGTCCTGCACTGACACTTGGGAGGTTTTGCTCTATAATCCGTTGATATTCGCTCTATAAGACACCCCCAAAGATCTTACATTCTTTCACTTAGGCTGAGGACAGACTCAGCCTAGCAGCTGAATCTCTGCATCGTGGAAATACAGAGCAACCTTCCAGCCGAATGCTGATCAGAAGGTTGTTCTCATGCAAAGCAAACAGAACGATATGAAAATGCTTAAAGCGAGGCCCTATCTTTGCATTTTGTTAAGAACTTGTTAGTCTGTATCTGTGAAATCCTTTTTTTTCAGTGAGAAGTGGCGCATACAACTTCCAAAGCCAGATCCCTACCTTTTAGTTTTCTCATCACCTGATCTATTTCTGTTACCTGAACTTTATCTCGTATTATTTGTTATGACTGAGCAAAGGCTTTATTACTTTCTGCTGCATGCCATAGCCCACATGTTTTATCACCTAGTTTCTTAAGTTATATGTTTCTAAGTGTAATGTTTTGCCTGCCTAAGGTGTGCTAGGATTTGACACAAGGTTTTGCATTTCTGGCACGATTGGTAGTTTGTTACAGCAGTGCTTTGAGGCCCCCACAGAAACTGGTAAACTCAGCCCTGACTCTGAGAGCTTGCAAATTAAATGCAGTAACTAGACAATATCTCTTGCTCGACCTCTTGCTCGAGTTACTCTTGCTTGAAGTCACACAGTAAAGTAGTGAGTATCAGGGCCAGGACAATGCCCCGTAGCTCCTGAATTGCAGCGACCCGTCCTGCCCACCGGGACATGATGCCGCTCTGACTGGTGACTGCTTTCAGTCACACATCTGTCTCCAGAATAATGCTATGCTGAGGAAAAAAAAGAGAAAACACAGTAACGTTGTTTATCCTGGCTAAGCTTGTGTAACAGGTTTTCAGATGATGTTTTCAGTGTTTAAAATCTTTTTCATTAAACTGTTTCAGTACCCAGAAAAAAAACATTTGCCTTACCAAGAAAAAACATTTCTCTTACTCAGCTTCATTAGTTATAGGAAATCACTGGATTAAAGTAGGGAGCAGATTAACAAAAATAAACTGTAGAACGTCTTGCGCATATGGTGCTGGGTATGAATGGCTTTTAACTATTTAACTGTGTGTAACAAAGAGCAGAAGGAGAGATTCATCTTAGCATGCCATAATTATAATTTGTGGTAGCTCCGTAGCTGAGTTAAGCCTACCTTAATAGTCAGAAAAAGCCACAAAGCCATGGAGAGCTTTCGTTGGCTGGTTACGCCTCGAGTGTCCCCCGGAGTTCTCGTCCTGTTTTTGGACAGCTGACGGCTGGGCACAAGAGGGGACGTAGCTAATGAGCAGGATGCCTCTCCCTCCTTGCAGGAGCTCATATTTTGCAGGCCCGTTACTGTACCAGCTTCTTCGAACTGGGCTCAGGAGGACAAGATTACGTTCTCAGTTACACAGTTGTAAATGCCAAATAAGTCCCATAAGCACATTGGGCATCACGAGGTTAACACTGGTTACTGAGAGCAGGATTTAGCCCGACGGATGCTGCAGCTGGCCCCGGACTGGGTGTGCTGCTCCATCACACAGGGAATTGTCCCTTGTGCAACAAATGTAAATAGAGGTTGCCATAATGTAATCTCGCAGTAAATGGAAGAAGCCACAGTGTCAGGCTGATCGTTAGGGAGTATCATCCTTCGGGCTTTGCCTGCCTTTATGGACTGAAAAATTAATATTTCCACTGGAGTTTGCTGAAGTCTGCTGTGTTGCTTGTTGAAGTGGTAAACACGTGAAATATCTTCTCTGTGCAAACATGTTGCAAGTCACTGCAGGCCATGGTAGGTAGTGGTGGAATAAATCTCTGTGAAAGGGATCTGGAATTGGCAGAAAGGAAGAAACTGCAAGCTGAAATAGAGCCCAATATTTGCTTCTCCTGTGTATAGGGAGCAGGCTCCAGGAGAGCTGAAACTTTGGGGCATAACCAAAGCAATACAGCCCACTTTTAATTGAAATTACTCGGTAGTTTCTAGCTTCCCACTTCTTTGCCTGATATCTATTGTTCCCGTATGGTACTTGCATACTTTAACCTGCAAAGGTCAGATTTATGCCTCATCTAAACTGATCCAACTCACACTGGTTTGAACTTGGTCCTCAAACACAAGGTTGAGAGAGTTAATGCAAAAACTGGTAACATTATGGCTGTGATTCACCTCCCACTTGTAAGGAAAACTATCCTCTTCCATTTGAGTGCTGAGAGGTTTCTGAAAACCAAACAGTGGTGATGACATCATTTCTGTCTTAAACTTAAACTTGTGTCTTAAAAAACTTTTTATAAAGTGATATAAAGATTTGCAAAGCCAATCTCATCTAATTTGCAAAATAAATTCAGAAATAAATGGAGAATGTTTTTTCACTTGGTCTTTATCTGGGCTCCTCAGTGTGTTTGCTAGCAAGGATTAACCTATAATGTTATGCCACATGGCTTAAACATCTTTGACCTTCCCTTTTTCTACGTTGCTTTTCTCTGATGTTTCCCAAATGTTTTTCACATCCACTGTGAATAACATTCTTGGACTTCTGCCCTGGATTCATCAAGCATAAGTCGTTGCCCTGTTCAAAAAGAAAGTTTTCCCCAAAATTGCAATGGGCCAGAGGAGAATAAAAGAGGGATTTTGCCTCTGTGAACTTTTAACTAATTTCAGTTCTTTTTTACGGGGGAAATTTTGTGCACTGAAAATTTCACAGAAAAGGCCCTGATCATCTCTTCTTTTTTAGTGATTAATACAGAAAATTAAATCGCCAGCTGCACAGGAGAATATCATCCCTTTCTCCTCAGTCAATATCAGTTTTATAATGGTGATCTCAAACTTGCAGACTTTTTATTTAGCTTATCAATAACGCAGCTTTGCTTCTATTTTAGAGTTCCCTGAAGAGAAGAGGTAGCAGAGAAATGCACAAAGAAAAAAAGGCATTTACCCAGGTACGATTTTCAAGAATATGCAATTATGAGCAAAATCACATGATAAAACTCAAAATTTCTTTTTATGGATGTTTATAGGACCATCAGACACATTAACTAGAGTGCAATTAGGCCTTACTCTACCAAGACCTTCCAGAGATGATGTAGAAGCAATTTAGGACACAGATTTGATCTCTAAACCGTGCTGCCTCTCAGGTTCGTTGTACTTGTATCAGTAGATTCAGGCTGCAGGTTTTCTACAAGCAGAGAAAATCACCTTGTCTCGCAGAGTAATTGGATCATAGCTTAGGGACCAACTAAATTTATATGTGGTGCCAAAGATTTTGTGCTAATGAACATCTTGGCAGCAAATGCAGTTCCCCCACAGCAACAGCGCCTGGTGGCTTCTGGTGCCACAGCTCAGGGTTTTCTCCTTCATGTGCAGTGAACAGCATGTGAACATCAAATACCTGCTTCCTCTAGCGCAGGTAGAGTCTGAGCTATCCACTTTGTCTCCCTTTGGACACTGATTTTACTGAAATCCTGTAGGCTGGCTCATCGCAGAAAAGTGGTCTGCCCAGTTTCCTCTGCTTTTTGTGCTGATGGTAGGGGCTGAAGCCTTTTCCAGCATCCATACCATTACTGTTTATAGACAGAGAGCTGGGGATAGGGTTTCACCTCGTGGTGAAGGGAGCCAAGAGCAACATCATATCTTCATTAAAACAAGGTTGCACCTCCTGTCCTCCTGCCTCAGCAGACTCAGCGTACGCAGCCAAGACTTACAGGTCTTAAAATCAGTTGATTTGTAATTATAACCGTAATAAGTCATTAGAGCATGCTGCACTTGGTCTGATCCCCGTGTGCAGCTGAAAAGGTGTGTGGGCAGGCGGGAGCCTGGCCGCAGTGGCGCCTGTGAGCTGCGTCCTGTTTACCTGGGGTGCAGGCAGACGTAGCGGCCCCGCAGAGCAGACACGTGTGCAACATCATCAGCCTTTAAAATGGGGCACTGTGCTTTTCTCGTGCATTGCCTGTTACAGAGACTTATTTAAATCATCAGTTAGGTCAGAGACTTTGTTCTTCTATGAGTCTTGAAGATACATACATGAACTATATATACATGTACACATGCAAATTATAAATGAACATACATGAAGGCAGGGTGTGTGCACTGGGGTCTGTGGGCAACGCTGTCTTCCCTTTTCGCCGTTCTTGGAAATACAAACAAGTACAGAGAGGATGGAGTCCTTGTGCTTGCGTTCTCCTGCCAAATCCAGACATTAAAAGCAGCCATAGTTTGCCTTGGGAAGCCTTAAAAACAACTTAAGAAAATTAACTGAGTAGCCCTGGGTCAGCTCAGCACCATGCACAACAGAAGAACAGGATCCCACAAGCCACCCAGGGAAAAAAAAAGTTTATGCTGTAACTCAGGTGAGCACAGGATTTGTGTTTGTAAATGAAAACCATTGCAGCAGCACTGCGCAAGGTGGCTCTTGAATTTTCTTCAAAAATTCCTTAGGATAGGAAAGATTGAGAAACGATGTTATAAATCGACATGTCCTAGCTGACCTATAGGCACCTATAGGCATAGGTGCTGGCCATGTCCCAGCTATGGGACATTACCCAGCACTGTCCCCACAGCAGAGTGTTGGTTCAGAGCAAGGAGCTGGTTGGGACCAGGACGCCCTGTAGCAGGTGCCTGACGTGGTCAACCCGCTGCCAGGCCCTGGGCCACAAATTGGTGAGGACAGGCATAGCCAGGGAGGTTCAAAATGCTGCACGTTGGGACAGCCAACTTGGTGTGATTTAAATAACTCAACTGAGATACCTAAAGCTGGATGCTAAATACCTTTGAAAACAAGAGCTTGGCTTATTCAAGCCCACAGGGTGAACCCTTTCCTCTTTTTTTCTATCCCCGTGCATGTTTTGTGAGTGAAAAGTAGCCACTAATTTAGATTCTAACGGTAAATCTGTGCCATCTGCGTACTTCCAAATATTCCAAGACTATGGAAGACTGGTGTTTTTATTTACTGGGAGCTTGTCATGAAGATTAGCTGGAACACCACACCCATTGCAGGGTACCTTGAGTAAATACCTGTAAAATTGATTGTCTTGAAAGTAATGTAAAAACAGAATTCTTAGTAGTGCCTATCCGCCTCTAGTATTATTGAAGAAAAAAGTTTTTATTCAGCAGAGTTGCAAAGTGGAACTTCTTGGAAAATGCCAGGCACCAGGCAAAACACAAAGAAAAGTGGTTCTCCAGCGCAAGGTAGGAGTACTGGCATCAGCCAGATGCTTGGGTGCTGGTCGTACTGCCCTGCCACCAGACTTGCAACCCCAAAACGCTTACCCATCTTCTGCCTGACAGTACCCTCGAGCAGGTGGTGGTAGAGGAGATGGTGTTGGTCTCTATCTATCTTTGTGTCTTCTTGCCAGAAAAGAAATATCATCCTTGGGAATTTTTGATCAGCTCCTCATTCTCATCATGTCATTTACATTGCATAATGAATTTGAGTGGCCCTTTCATTTCTTTATCTCCACATTCTACATTTGCCTAAATTATACTGTAGGCTCTTTAGGGAGAGCTCTTTTTTTCTTTCTGCCTTTTTTCCCTTAACATCCCTCTGAAGTGCTATACAGAGCTGTGGTGCTATGGCATGCAAATATTCACTCTCGGTAATCGTTAACTCCCATTTAACCTTCATGATCTCTTAAAGTCAGTGACTAGCACCATTAATGATAGAACATTTTTGCACTGTCATTAGTTTTTCCCTTTCTATATAGTCTGCCGTACATACACCTTTCAGGAAAGTGTCCCTATACTGGATGTGCAATGCAGTCAGGCTGTGCCAGAGCTCAGCCCCTGAGATCCCAGCCTCTTCTTCCTCCAGAATGATGCACAGACTGTATCATCCATCTTTTTTTTCTCCCTTTACATTTGTGGTTTAACTAATAATGAATTATTTTTAATTTCTGTGATTTCCCTTTCCTTAGTTTGCCTTATATTTTAAAGCCTCTGCTGTCTACGTAGGTATCTCACCCTCTTGCTGTTTCTACTTGATTTCAACTGATCAAGAAAACGCTGATATTTCTTGTACACAAAGTTTCAGAGGGACATATGCATGAAGGTTGGAGTCCTACTCTTCTGGCATGCTTAGATGTTGCTGATAAATGTCTCTTGGCCGTTCTGTTCCTTTGGAAAACCTGTCAAGGGAATGGGCTTTTCAGTAGTCGTGGTTCCTGGACAGAGAAGCAGGGAAGATCTCGAGCTTTCTCACCTTTCCAAACAGGATCCATATTTAGCAGGCGAGATTAACATCCGTCATCTCTATGAGGCTTGTGTTTGTTTTATGAAAAAAAAAGTGCTTGTTTCAGCTCTTGCGAAAAAAAAACAACTTACAAATGTGATACTTTTTTTTTTTCACAAAAACTAGCAATAAAGTGGTGTCATTATAAGAACAGTTAACTGCGCTGTTCTCCTGCTATAATAACACCCTGACTCCACAGAAGCATTGAGTTTGTATTGTGCAGCAAAGCCGGACAAAAACATTAGGGGCCTGATCCACTGAAGCGCTGCAGTTTTCTTCGAAAGCTGCCCCATGCGTGTTGCCTTGTCTTGAGTGTGACCTAGTGACTGTTGTCCCTGTAGCATGAAATCCAGCCGGCGTCAGGCCGGGAGCCCCCCTGAGCTCTGGGGAGAAGCAGATCCCTGATGCTCACACCCCGGGAGGAGGCGTGCCAGCAGGCTGTCCCTTGCAACCTGTGTGTGAATGCAACTGTCTGCAAAAGTTGAGGTGCAAAAAATTAGCTAGTGCCCCGGCTTGCCAGGCTCTCGCAGCCAAGGGCAGACAACAGACACGATGAAGAATACTGGATTACAAAGGCAGAATAAGGAAAATGTAAGATGCGATTTTTTTCTGGGCTATTAACAGATAAATAGAGAAACCAAAGTTAATTCTCCCACCTGCAAGTTCTGATTTTCAGCACTGATCTAGATTTAACTTTCCCGGTAATCTCTGTACTGCCTTAAGAGTGAAACCTACAACAGTGGGGATAAACTGAGTCTTGACGATAGAAAAAACAGAGGTAATGTATTGTGCAGCCCTGACCAAAGATGATGTTTTAATCTTACAGCCTTAGCCAGCCAGAGCAACTAAAATTCAGAGTGACTTCAGTGGGAGCTGCATTGAGTTTTGCCAGGTTTTAATCAGCTACTTAATTTGCAATTTATAGTTAATAAAGAGAAAAGCAACTTGCAAATGTTTTTGCCTTCACAGTGTGAAAAGGAGGTGTGCGTATGTGAGAAAGAGATAGGGAAAAAAAAGCCCATCTTATCAGTACTCTGATTGTAATGGGTTATATGTATCTGGATTGTATTTACAAACCTTACATTAATGTTGCCAGAAACATGAAGACCAGGGTTTTAGTTACTCAACTGATTGCAGTTGTGTTTGACTCGGGTACTCCTGGTTACCACTGAGATGACTGACAACCGCATATTAGCAGATATTTTGGTTATTGTTTACCTGTTTCATGTTATTTACATATACAGATAACTTTTTGACTATTTAGTATTTTAAAGCCACAACCTGCTCCCAGCAAAAGCAGTAGCAAAGCTGACTGAGTTCAGAAATGTACAACCAATTAATTCTCTGTCTGTTTAGGTATTATCAGCCAGAATTAAGACATAATTGGTATATATTTAAATAGGGTAGGGGGAGATTAATCTAGATAACATAAAAGACACCATTAGCAATGTGCAAGAATGTGTACTTTAGAAATTAAATCATTTCCTCAGGCTGCTGAGCCTTAATTAGTTTTGTAAATCTTTTTTTTTAATAGCCTGATCTGGGTGAATAATTAAAATCAGTCATGTTTTCTCCTGATTTGGTTGCTGTTACTAGGAACTGTAACAAAATGGTGCTTGTGGAAGATAATAGTGCTACAGAGACTGAAGTGAAGTTTCCAAAGATAATTGCACGTATGTCCACATGGCCTCACAACAATGATGAAATCTGCTGTCTCAAGAGATCGTCTTTCAAAGACTGCCTTCCATTATGCCGCTAATGCTGATAAATGTGTCTCTTATGAGGCCAAGTGCCTGTATCTCCATGACAATTCATGAAAGTGATTCATGCAAAGAAATTGTTCATCAGTTTAGAATTTACTTAACCTTGTCTCTTATGTCAGCACAGTGCACACTGGAGTTTTTGCTTCTGTGAGATGCAGTATGTTAGAGTTCCCAACACCAAAAAAAAAAAAAAAATCAAACTCTTGCAGTTAATAGGCTGGTGCTTACTGAAAAATGCAGGTTTTCACATGGAATGGGTTTGGATGTAACCATGGCTTAATGAATTTGTTTTCAGTAATTTCCCTTCTAAACAGTTATCCATACCAGAAAGAGAGATCACACTCTCTTCCATCGTAATGATAATAGCACCAGTAACAACAGCAGTGTTTCCTATTCCAATAGAAAGCGAGTTAGGCACTTGAGCTATTTCACAGTGTTGTGAAGATCCTGTAATTAAAGTATGTAGCACGTGCTGCTTCACTTTGCAAAGCAACCATGCAGCTTAGCACACTTTGTTGTGCTTATTAGCTAAGGAAGCCCAACATTTGGGATTATGACGAGCAACCTCATTTGAGTAGTTAGTCTCTGTTTCATGATGCTAAAAGTGATCAGAAGTATCATTAAAGTAAAGGAAAAAGAAAATGCAAACAAATCTTGGCACCCTTTCATTTGAGTAATGTGTATTTTCCACAAAATTTGTTTAGTATTTGGGAAGAACCAAATTTTAAGCGCCCTTGTGCTGGCACTCTTGCATCAGTGAGCACTTGTACTGGCACACTGATTTTTTTCTCTTTAACTCTGACCAAGCTGCTTTGCCAATTCAAGCAGGACCAAGCCAACGGTGTGACTTGCACAGCTCTGTCTCTGTATTGTCTGCATAACACCAGATACAGTTCAGAGGGTGGGGAAGCAAAGATTTGGGAATGGTAACAGCTTATCATGCTTTTATTATAATATAACTGTTTGGGTTTTTTTTTTTGGGGGGGGGGGATTATTCTTGGCAGGAGGACAGTGCTGACTTGAAGTGTCAGCTGCAATTTGCCAAAGAGGAAGCAGCGCTGATGCGTAAGAAGATGGCCAAACTGGGGAGGGAAAAGGATGAACTGGAACAGGAGCTCCAGAAATATAAGTCCATCTATGGAGATGTGGACAGTCCGCTCCCAACCGGGGAGGCTGGGGGCCCACCTAGCACCAGGGAGGCTGAGCTGAAGCTTCGCTTGAAGCTGGTGGAAGAGGAAGCCAACATACTGGGCAGAAAAATAGTGGAACTGGAGGTGGAGAACAGGGGGATTAAAGCTGAGATGGAGGACATGAGGTGCCAGTATGAGAAGGAGTGTCTTAGCCGGGACCACATTTCAAGCATTCCTACCTCGCCGTACGGCGACTCTGTGGAGTCGGCCACAGAGTTGCGCCGTCACTTGCAGTTTGTGGAAGAGGAGGCAGAACTGTTGAGGCGGTCAATCTCTGAGATTGAGGATCATAACAAACAGCTAACAAACGAGCTGAGCAAATTCAAGTTTGAGCCTGGTCAGGAGCCCGGCTGGCTGGATGACACAGCTTCGAAGTGCGGCGGGCCTCTGCAAGAGGAGCTGAAATCAGCCAGATTGCAAATCAACGAGCTGAGCGGGAAGGTGATGAAACTCCAGTATGAGAACAGAGTCCTGATGTCCAACGTGCAGCGTTACGACCTTGCCTCTCACCTGGGCCTACGCACTTCCAGCCCCAGAGACAGCGACGCCGACAGTGACGCCGGGAAGAAAGAAAGCGACAGCGAAGAGGGTCGCCTGCCTCAGCCGAAGAGAGAGGGACCGATCGGGGGCGAAAGCGACTCAGAAGAAGTTTACGAGAAGACGTCGGGTTTTGGGAGCGGGAAGCCATCCGAGGTCAGTGACCTGTGCTCCACCGAGCTCTTGAGAGTGAAAGAGGACACGGAGTCTTTAATTAACATCAAACGCGAGGCAGAGCAGCTTGAAAGGACGGTGGACCGCCTTATCACTGATATGGACAGTCTGATTTATGACGCAAAGATGCGTATAACCAGCAGCCTGTCCACAGAGCAGGATTTCAAAAGCGATGAGGAAAGAGAAGATAAACATGAACCAGAGCTCCTGGACACCATCAACTCCAGGATGAAAGCTTTCCGCAAGGAGCTGCAGACCTTCTTGGAGAAGGTTGATCACATTGGGGAGGGCCTTAAGGAGCAGATGGAGGACCTCTCCCCTCTTCCCCATCTCACAGAGTCTTCCAGTTTTCTATCCACGATGACGTCCATGTCTCGAGACTCTCCCATTGGTAACCTGGGAAAGGAGTTAATCACAGACTTCCAGGTAAGTTGACCCCTCGTTCGCCTTCTTTCTGTTTATTGTTTCTCTTTCTTGCTGGCATTGCTACCCTAGAGCTAATTTTCCTTACAGCTGCTTTGTTATGATTTCAGATCTGCGGTGTATTAAAGTGTGTAATGTTAAACAAGCACTTTATAGGTTTTTCTTTTGTTTTGTTTGCACAACTCCTTTAATTCAGAGGCGGTTCCTCATGGCAAAAAGGCTAATCCACTGGTGCAGTAGAGATCTCTGTTCTTTTTGTTTCTAACAGCAGCGTTTCCCCATGAAAGAAGAGATTAATTAAAAAAAAATTTATAGTGAAAGTAATTTAGCAGCCTTGCTGAGAAATGTGTAGAGGTCTTTATTATGCTCTCTTACAAGGGTCAGGCGTGTTCTCAAAAGCCTTGCCAAAAGAACCCAACCAAAACAGTTTTCTAAGTGGTATGTTTTGAAAAGCCTACTTACAGCTCACTCCCATAACCGAGCAGCGAGTGAGAAGCGCTGTAGCCAGCGAAGGACTGCCTTTCCTAAAGTATTGCCCATGGGCGCATGCCTAAGCTGCCACATCTGCCACACTGGATATGGCTTTCTGCACAGCACAAGTAAGGAAGGAAGAGCCTTGTATCCCGTATCCTTCATGACTTGTATGCTTGCTGTTGGTTTGACTCATGCATCCTCATTGCATGCGCCTCATAACCAGTGTTTGCATTCTTTTTTCCTCTCTTTCTCTTTTTTGCTTTTCAGATGTTTCAGCCCATCATTTTGCTCATCCTCATTTTGGTTTTGTTCTCTTCACTTTCTTATGCCACTGTGTTTAAGTTGTTTTTTCTGTTCACGCTTTTCTTTGTCTTGTAGTTTTTCAGTCGTCTACCTTACCCATTTTTGTTTTCTTTATTCCCTCCTGTCCTTTTGTTTTTTTGTTGTAAACCACCCATGCACCTAACAGTCCAAACTGAGGGATCAGATGGAGTGGCAGCTCAAACAAGATCGTGGAGAGGAGCAAGAGATTCACCACCAGCGAGCCACCACCGACCCACACCGCAAAGCTGATGGAGACATTAAACTCTACAGGCCAGGAGACAAGGGCTGTTTCAGTCTAGAGGTCAGCAAAGCAGCCCATCTTACTCACTGCCTCCTGCTGCCGTAGCCAGGATGTGAGCAATAGAAGCCAGGGGTTGGGGGAGTAAATTGGACAAAACACAGCACCCGTGCTGTGAAATTTTTGGTGACCTCCTTCCCCCCTGCACATTCATAGGAGCAAATGCGGTCCTGATTTTGGACACGTCACCCTGCTCCCAGTAGCCTTGCTTAGTGGAAAAATGTGGCTCAGGGACCACATACAATTGAATATAACAACAAAAAAATTTCTGAAAGAGGTTTTATTCCCTGCTGTAATGTGTGTGACTCCAGGTTTCACCTTGTCAGATTTTTTTAAGTCTGGAAGGTCTACAGATAGAGACCTCTCTGCATTTTGCCTAGCAGTAGTCTGCACAGGAGAGGGTTTGATGCTGGCGTGCATGGTAATTCTCATCAGGAAACACAGCACCCTGCAGCTTCCAAAAAATACCCATTTAAAGCAGAACCTTCCATTGCTATGGCTGTTGAATACTTTTCCATTTGTCAAAAACATTGGTCAGTTTTTATTTGAATCTTCATCCATCCTGAGGCCATATCAGCCTCTGTAAACATCTTTCCAGCTGGTTTCTCAGGAAGATAAATTGTCCAGACACTACAACGGGTCTTGAAGAAAACAATTTCTAGTCTCTATCCTGCGAAGGCGAACTTAGTGCATTTAAAATCTTTTCTGCTGGCCACTGGCAAGCGAAATCCACCTTGAAACTGTGGTGGTTAGAGTGGCTTCTACTGGGGGCCAAGTTTAAATATGTTTTTGGTTCTAAAGGTGCACACAGAGGCCTTAGTATATCTGAAACCACTAATATGGTCTGGAAAAAGAAGAATGCTGGCTGAAGCAGCTGTATTTGTGATTAAGCAATAATAAGCATTAGAAAGCAGGAGTAGGAAGAGAAACCTTCAGGGTGGCTAGTAGCCAAACGGCTAAATTCTGTATTGAATGTCGGAGGGAGAGTGGCCCTTCATCTTAACACAGGTAATTGCCTGCTAATTTTGTTTAGTCTGTTTTAAACATCCTGACAGTACAGAGTTTTGGTAGTGTTAGAATAATTAATGTGTTCAGCAGCTTCTCTTCCACTTTCTCACTTTTAGCAGTGCTAATAAACTTCAGAAAGGTTATCTGATAAATCCAGGGCACAGTAAGTCTCTCACTGAAAGATAAAGTCTTTCTTCCTCATATTAAAAACAGGAAGATGAGGTCGAGAAATCTTATAGTTCAGCATGGATCTTTTTGCAATTGGATTGATCAATAATTACTGTAGATTAGGTCAGAAAATGACTAAAGCAGATGTTTACAATGTTTTTGTTTAAATACTGTCACCTTATTAACTCCCTCTTACCTTAGATCAGCCTCATTGTCGTATTAAGTCTTGTATTTATGAGCCCTCTGTTTATTAAGACA
The DNA here is from genome assembly GCF_036417845.1 of Apteryx mantelli. Classification (NCBI taxonomy): domain Eukaryota; kingdom Metazoa; phylum Chordata; class Aves; order Apterygiformes; family Apterygidae; genus Apteryx; species Apteryx mantelli. Next base: position 56,183,351 of record NC_089979.1, read on the forward strand.
GGGGATTTGGGTAACTTTGGCACAACCTGTTTCTTTCCTCTTCCAAGATGGGATGATTTGTAAACTGTGTACAGTGAATTGGGTTTGAACAGGAGCTGGCCAGCTTTCACACCATAGCCTGAGAATGAACAAGCCAGTAATTATAACCAAAGGTAGACAATATCCAGATGAGGTCCAGATGTGCTCAAAAAGTGAGCATGAATGGGGCTCATGGCCCAAATGGAGAATATGTTTAAGATCTTTGTTTCAATCAGATTTACACAAGCAACAGAGTATATTGCATTGCTTTACACTGAAACATTTCGATGGATGGGCAACCATTTAATAATGGTACAATTAAGCCCAAGTGAGGCAGAATATTCTTCCAAATAATTTTTTGTTATCTGTCTCATTCTTTTCTTTTTTAATTTGAAACATTGCGCTACCAAAAACAGCCATTTTTTGTGCCAGATGAATGAGCAGAAAAATATATTTTTCAAATTCCAGAGGGTTCTTTTTATTACCACAGAAATTTCAGATGAAAACTTGAGTCATTCCATTTCCACAGCAGAGATGGCTGCAAGGAAGCTGTTATCTGCTTTAACTTAGGAAGTGAAAATATTCACACTGTCCAGTATTGATGGATGTTCTTTTTACTGTGTATGGACTTTCAGCGTGAGAAGAACACATTCCATTTCAGTTAAGCAAATGATTTCTTTATAAGCAAGCAAACCCATTTTTCTAAGTCCATTTTCTTCCAAGCTGAATTTTAAATGAAAAGTTTCCCAAGCAATGCTGAGCAGTTTCCATTCGGCCATTTTCCCCCCTGTTTTTAAAATGAGCATCGTGGGAGCCTAATTGTTTGATTAAATACAATAAATGCAGACTGACTTGTGCTTGAAACTACCCTGTAGCCTAACTGTAAACATCTGCGTTTGTCTGGTCTTTGCACTGCAGTTGTTAGTGCAACAGTATTATTAGAATGCATTTGCATGTTAAAGAGGTGGGTCAGAGTCACAGTCCAAGGGAAATTATATCTTGAGATTGCCCTAAGAGCAGGGCTTTGTTTTCTTGCTGAAACAAGCCATTGAACTGCTGTTGCAGGAGGTTGGAGCCCATTGGAGTGGCTATTCAATACATTATTCATGATTTTAGCAGAGCTAGGTTAAGGAAGGAGGGAGAAATCATTCTTTACCATCCAAAGAAAAAGTGAGTGAGCAAGCAAGAATTGCCATAACTAAAAGACATGGAGGTACTAAAAAAGGTATCACAATGTTTTATGGAGCAAATGCCTGGCACAGAGCAGAGGATTACTATGGCAACAAGTGGAAACCAGTGGAAAATTGGTGAATAATTTTTCATCTGGTGAATTTTAACCTTTCTACCAATGGAATATCCGTAAACAAAAAGCAGCTTCCTTAAAGCAGGCTGCAATTTCCTCCTGTTTATTGAGGGACAGTAGCCATTCTGGAGACGAAAAATTTTACTCTTTCAGATGATCAAACACTGTTTGTTGCAGTATTTGATACCAGATGTTCTAAAATCTAACTGTATTGCTTAGTTCTGGTTGTTCAGTCGCAGGGTATTGCTTCTGTCCTTGCCTGAATAAGCATATATCACCCAAGACACATATATTCATCCTTGCATTTCAAATTTGGATAATGTGATTATTTTCACACACAGCTTTTAAACATTTGTGCATTTATTTTTGTGTACAGAAATGCCACAAAATCTCCATCACTCCCATGTTGTGGAGAGTGAACACATAGGAATCGCTGAAGTGAATTAACTTAAAAGGAACAAGTTGTCACCAGAGAATTAAAATAAAAGCGGATAGGTTAGGGAAGGTGAGAGCATGTCTTAAAAAGAAGGTTTCCCATAAGATCTAGTAATAAGTAGGCAGCTGGAGCTCACACTGAAGAGTAATTTCTTGTAGACCATTCTATAAGCTGTCTATCCATTTTTCATACTTGTTATGCCCATAACAAATGTATTACAGCTCTATTACTGTAAATTAATTTCTGGGTTAAATGTGAGCCAACCAGGTGCAGTGATGTACAAGTTAGGTAAGTCACTTTATCACCTGCTTTGTATCTGTATCAAATCTTCTATGTGCTTCCATTTGGACACATTGGGGGAAGTTCAGTCTTTAGTCTGAATGCTTTAATTTAAGCTGGTTTTAGAGTGTCTGTGTTTCTTCTGTGCAGTTTTCATAATTCCAGTTGAAAACTTTTCAGCTGGATGGCTTTTGCAGTGACTCCCAGCCATGTGCTGAAAATTTGCACATCCTTTTCTTTTGCATTGATTTAGTATTTTCTCTCCCCAGAAAGGAAACAGTGAACATTTTATACATTGCGAGTTTCCTTAATTGTGAACAAAAATGGGCACCACATAAAAAGTTGTATCTCTTAGTGTCCACTACGCTTCCAGTTCAGAACTGTGGGAAGAGGAAAGACAAACTGGTGCTGACAGTATTCCTTCCCACCGAGATTAGAGGCAGCAAGAATAATTTACTTTGATGAATCGTATTCTTTCTTGCTATGCAAGATTCCATAAAGGTTGACGATATAATGGCTGGACAGACCCATTATGATGTAAATCTGGATATCCGAGTTCTAACTGACTCAGTGGGACGTTGTATACTATCCATATAATGAGACTGATTTTTTTTTTCATTTGGAGTAAAGTGTTCTGTGTTTTCACAGAATCAGAAACTCTTCGTGTAAGCGCGGACAAATAACCACACGAGTGGTTGTGCCTGATGTGCACTAGCAAATGGAATATACGCCATCTGTTTTTTAAGGGGGGAGAAGAAGAGTACATCTTCAGAAGCAGCCTTTGAGAATTTAGCTTGTTAGTATCATATGTAAAAAGCAATACAAAAGGCCCTGGAAGTTCCTGTCAAATCTGGGTCATCCTGTATTTGCAATAGTCAGCTGTCAAGTGTACGAAAGGAGCAGTTTTAGACTGTTAATGTGAGGTCAAAATATTAAAGTATTATAATCATGGCATTAGATGAGCAGTATAAAATGTTTAATTTTTCACTTCCTTGGAATTGCACATAGATGTTGGAGACCATCTTTCTACCCTGCCTCCTCAGGCCTTGTTTTGCTCCACCCCTCTTGAAAAAAAGGCTAAAAACAGTGCTTCTATGAAATTTGCTGTTCACAGTTGTTGCGTATAAACTGATTAAGTTTCCAGGCAAATTGAGATTTAAATTAGCTATGGTAAAATGGAGAAAACAAATAAAACTCAGCCGTATCTTTCAGTGCATGACGCTCCTGCAAAATGAGTCATCACAGAAATGTAGGATTCTGTGAGAAGAAAAGTAACCTGAAGCCTTCAGCAGGCTGAGAGTGGCAGAAAGGTGTTGGTGCAAAGAGTAAAGGGTAGTGAGGCCGCACTGTGTTGATAACTTTTCTCTGAATATCCTCTTGAGATAAAGACATCAGCGTGGATTAGCGTGTTGTGGAGTGAGAACAGGTGAGAGGAGAAGGGCTCAGGAGAAGGGTTTGGCGCTGGCTGACAAGAACAGAAGTAGCTGTGGAAATGCAATAATTGAGATTCATGGAAAACTTTCAGTCGTTGTCACACTGCAGATGAGGTGCAATTGTTTCTGTAGTGTTGTGACGGAGGAGCCCTAGCCTGTAGTTCCCGTTGCGTTGTGTCTGTATGTCCTCCTGTAGTGGGTCTGTGTCTGTTCCTGTGGTGTTGGTGTGTGGCGTGCTGGCCATCGCGTTCAGGGTGTCCTCATAAATGGAATATGTGTGCGATGTTTTCTGTTCCTGTTGCACTATGTTCACCAAGGAGAAAAAAGGAGATGAACCAAGAATGGAAGTTAATGGGATATCAGTTACTGTGTCAATGTTGTAGCAGCGCTGTTTGCCAAAGCAAAACCACAGCTGTGCCACGGACTACACCATGCTGATTTTACGTTAGGGGCCTGATTTCCAAATATGAGCACAGAGACATGCATGAATGCAACATCAGCTACCTGAACTGCATATACAAATTCAACATGATAAATTTCTACATATTCTTCATTTAAGATCCAGGCATTTAGCAATAATCTATTTGGCGCTTAAGCAGCCTGATCTCCCTTGATTTGAGTAGTGCTAATTCCAATGCCTTCTAACAGAAATTGTATTATATGAAATTATAGGCTATGAAGAGTCCTCAGGTTGTATTGGAGGGAAAAAGGTGTTCTCGACAGTGCAGCTCTGCATTCATGCATCAACTGCTTTTCAACACGTTTACTTCACTGCTTGTGGAAAACTTTCTTCCATAAATAGGCAAGGCAATGGGAAAAAGATTTGCATTGTTTAGAGTGGTTGTAATGCTATATCTGTCTTAATGTTTTTAGTCTCTTGCTAGTAATTCCAACAATTATTACATAGTCCAAGCACCTAAGTTTCCTAAAACTTGGCTTTGCTTGGGCTGCACTTTTAACAAGAACTTGCTTGAGAACATTATTTTCTTGTCCGAATTTCACGGATATAATGCATTCTCAGTACATCTGTAACAATGTAACTCCATTACATTAATGTAGAACTATGTTCTGCATTAGAACAAGTGATCTTCTAGCAAGTCATTGTTCATTGGAAAACAGATGTTTGAAGTGAATAGCCAAAAACCCAAACCTTTCCTGCTAACTATTTTTGCTGCTGTGATTCAGCTTCCAGTTTCAGGAATCCCAAGACTAACATTATTTCTAACTACCTAAATGTGTAATAATATGACTGTAAAGAGAGTTTATATTAAGATAAGGTATACTTCCTGTATTTTTTTAAATAACAACATATACATTTTTACATAAATTGTGCTGTTTCCTTTCCTTGAGGCACATGAGATTAAATTGTTCAGTTCCATGCTGTAACTGTTTTCACCAGGCAGAGTTCACATGGTTCTGGCTAATTTTGATTTTGTAAAGAAAGGAACACACATTTTTGAAACTACACTTGAATTAACTAGATACATTGGTTCTTGTATACCGTATTCTTAAAGAAGCCTGATCAGAATAAAAGAATGCAGAAATTATTGATTAAAGTAATTTTTCCTTTGTTGGACAAGGAAGCTAAATTGATGTACCTGAGCATAAAACTATCTCTTGATTTACAAATGATTGCGCAAACTTGGCAGATCCCACTGTAAACCATTCTTTCCAAATTATTTGTGAGACTGAATTTTGGCCTTGTACAATAAAAAATGTCTGCAGACACATTGATGCACTAGACAAGGAGATAAGACAGATGATGTGATAACTCACTCTTGGTCACCTTCAGTGTACATTTCGGAGGACTAAAACTGTCACTTTTTCAGGTACAAAACAGACATGTGCACAAGCCAATATGTGTATGAAGTAAAGAAGAAGCTTATGGGGCCCAGAAAGTATATGTACTGTGGGTGGCCTGTGGGATGGGTCCATCTGCTGTATCTCCTTTGCCCTGGAGGAGGAGAGGGGGGTCTGTTCCAGGCCCAAATACTTTTTGAACAGCCAGAAGTGCCTGCGCAGGCCTGCCGCAGTGGCTGGTTTTGCTCTCGGGTGCGGGAGGGGTCCACAGGGAAAGGGAAGGCACCGTGGCTGGTGCCACAGGGGATGTGGCCGGGCAGCCCACGAGAAAAGTCCCACAACCTACGTTAAATCCTCACAGCTACTGAGGTTGGAGCTTGGCCAACAGAGAATTTGGGATTACGTGCACTTTGAAGCCTGAAGTGACACCTTCTTTAAGTGCATCTTTACTCTGAGAAGTAGCAGTTCGGTAAGGTAGCGTTTTCTGTTGTCACACTGCTGGCACATGTGAAGAGGAGAGAAATCTGGCTGAGCATCACATCTACACAGACTAATCAATCTTAGCTCGATGTGACAGACACAAAATGAAGGCCATAGAAAGTGCTGACCAGGAGTCTAAATGCCACCGGATTAATTAACATAGTAATTAATTAACATTAGTAATTAATTAACATAGTAATTAACATAGTAATTAATTAACATTAACATGATGAGGTCTGTGGCTTTGCCTTCTTGGGTCTTTATTTTTGAATTAAGTACCTTTCAGCAGCAAAGTGGATGGGATGCCAAATCTATACAGAATGTAAAGTTGAAAGTATTAAGATTAAAACAGTGTGCACCTGGAAGGGGAGGTACTTGAAAGGTATGGTTAGATCCCAGGTGAGTCTGTAGGGCTGGCATTCAGAATTAAAACCTTTCTTGAGTACTTTTGCTACAGATAGTTACTGAGATATGTTTCTTCACATAGCTTATCACCATGACATTTGTGGAGTAATTGTTTTGAGCAGAAATTGCAGAATAAAGTTGACTTGTGCAGAGAGCTGTTCTGTATCTGAAGAAAGGGACTTTTTATGCGTAGTTGGTTTAATAAATGCTATCCCATTAACTGTCTAACCAGAAGTATTGCAAATGAATAAATAACTGGGGGCAATATATGTACCTTAGATACATCTTCTGCAGAGATGTTAAAATTTGATAGCTTTGATTATCATAGAAAAATACACCACCAAATATGGAATCCTGTAAATAGGAGCTAATCTGGCAAACTTTATTCACGCTGAGCTGTCTCAGCTACTCGTGTGCAATTCTAGAGCAGAGGCCTGAAGGGAATATGCAACATGTAACATGAGCATCATGGCTTTAGTTTTCAGAAGAGGCCACACAGGAAGTTCCCACACATATTTAGAGCATTGCTGTTTATTTGCACACTGTGCTTTGGTTTGAACTGTTGATAACTGTAAACTGTGCAGATGTCTGTCCTGTTGTTCTTTTTTAACACCACCGAAACACACTTTCTGCTAAATCTATCCTTTGTCCTGCTGATCAGCTCAGGGATTCCCATGTTTTACCTGTACAGAGTGTATCGATACAGGAGCTTCAGGCTCAACTTGAGCAGGAGACGAGACTTCACCGAGAGGAGCAAGAAAAGTTTACAGAAAGGATCATTCAGGTAAATACATAACCCACCTGCTGGGAGAGACGCGTGGCCATAATGTGTGGACCATAACCTTGTTTGTCAGAAATGTGGGAATTTGTGTCCTAAAATCTGTGGGTTTTGAGCTCATCTAAGTAAATGAAGAATCTGGAAGTTAGGAAAATATCAACTCAAACCAGTTCTGCTACTTTGAATCTGGCTTCTCCATTCATTAGAGAGGAGCTTTGTCCTCCCCTCTGTGTAGACCATGTTAGAAAAAGACCATTGCATTGGGTTGTCAGGGTAGCTCCTAAAATTTTCAAACCATGGTAGGATGGTAGGGACTATCCTGCGCAGGGAAAAATCAAGCTGTAAGGGGCATTGCCCGCCAGACAGCCTCCAGTCTGAGTAAGACAGGTGGATAAGTGCAAGGGGAAGCTGTGTGAAATATTGCAGAGGGAATTTTATCAGCCCCTCCAGCTCTCTGTGAGCTCAGGAAGAGCTGTGCTGTCTGGGAACACAATTTTGACACTTCTGTCCTCTCCTAATCCAAAAAAAAATCCAACACTAGTCTAAAGTCAGAGGAGCTGTTACACTCTCATGAGTGAGATGCAAATTGGGATCTTTTTGTATTTCTCAGTACCCCATGTTTCCATTCCTCTTGCTCATAATCAGTGAAGAAATCATATTTTGTTACATGGGCTCCCCCAGCTTTTTTGAAGGCTGGAACATATTAGTCAATCGTTCTGGGATCTCTAGCTCCTGGAGCAAAAAAATCTGTTGCTGATTTTTGCAGGCTGTTTAGCTCTTTACTGAAGTTTTCTTTTTAAATTTACTTCATAGCCTAAATTCAGCATAGTTGCTGTATGGTATAAAGCATTTATCCTTGTGCCAGCTAATCTCATTATGCCCAAGTGGTATTTCTCCATTTTCTATCATAAAGAGCTTTAATTTCCAGTTGATCTCCATAGGAGCTTTCTCATGGAGGCTTTTGAAGGCAACCAGCCTAGCTGTCTTGGCCATGAATGCTTTTTGGAAACTGTGCCTGCCTCTTAAAATTCTTTTCTTTTGCAGTAGCTATCCACTGAAAAAGCATAATACTCTATGAAGTTACCTCCACCAGGGTCTTCTGCAAGCATTTGTGGCCACAGTGACTTAGATCATAACAGCTTGTAAAACAATGAAAATGCAGCAGAGTCAAAGCTAACTATTCACACTTAAAACTAGTAGAAACAGAAGAACAAAAGCATCTTCTGGATTTTTCATTTTTTCCAGATTATGCCCATCCTGTTGATATTACTCGTTTTTTATCATCTTCTGGGATTTCTGGTGGAAATGACTCATAGATCTTTGCTGTATTTAACCATAACTTCATTTGGTGGAAGAACCTGCATCAACACAAAATCTGTTTGTCTCTTCCTGTAATGATTAAATTTATAAGAACCTCTTTTTTCACTATTTCATTTATGACAATGTTTAATGACATTGAATTAATGTGTGCTAGCAGTTTACAATCCCCATGAGTGTTATCAGAAGTTGCGTGTATGTTTTTTGGACCATTATATCTAATTTTGTTTCAGATCACTTTTAAGATGCATTATAAACCCATTTAAGCAAGTAACTATTGTAAATAATTCTGATTTAATCAATCAGGAATGTATTTACAAGTTTTTATACTTATTTAAAAGATTGTTCACTATAATAAAATTTTATAACAAAATTATAATAAATTTTCTTCTAAAAATCTTCCATATTGTCTAGGTCTGTGTTAAAGATGCATTAACTTTTAAAGGCATGGTAGCTTATATGCTGAAACTTTGCATTATGCCAGAGCATATAATTTAAAGGCAACAGAGTCATTAGTAAACTATCTAGCATTGAAGAGGAGGCTGTCTCCTAAGCATCTGAATTTTGCTGTGAAAATCAAACTGATATTTATTAGCAGTATTGATTGATGGGGCTTTCTTCCTATGCTCCTGAAGAATTTCTGAAGTATTCTTCATAACTGCATGCATGTTCTTCATCTCAGAGTATGTTCCTATGGTTTAAACTATTGCGGTCATTAATTTACTATGGCTTTCATAGATTTCATCTATGGAGCTGGTAAGCAGAGAGAGAGACTGTTTTTCCACATAGGTGAATAATACAACAGAATGGAAAATAGTAGAAATTGTCATCTGTAAACAGTGGTTCTGTGCTCCTTTTCTGTGTGCCTTTTCTTCATCCATATGAACCACTGGTTGGTTAAAGTGGAAATACAATATTCAGTTAGAATATGAGATGTCGTACAACTAACTTGTGTAGGTGTTACTGGGCCAGAGTCATGCCATTATTTGGTTTTGACATATTGAGGGAGAAGTCACCTTTAAAGAATAATATTTCAGGTGGGCTTGTGTCGAAACAGATGTAATTATACTTGGGCTTCAAACTGCGAGCTTTTCCTGGTGTTTCTAGTACTGAAACTCAGACATGGTGAATGCAGAGTTGCAGCCTATTGCTATCTCTTCAGTTCCTGCGTGCATCCCTTATCTAGTCATAACAGAATGAGAAAGTGTTTATCATGAGTTGTTCAGGTGCCTCTGAGTATGGACTGTGAGAAATGAAGGTCCAATAGTTGTGTCTGAGATGCTGGATGCAGTTCCTTGGGAAGTGTTGCCCTTCCAGAAGGAGCGTGAAGCATCACCACAGAGGAAGGGCCGAGCATGTGGCTGAGGAGGGAAAAGATGAGGGTAATACTCCAGGTTGTCTGAAGGGTAGCTGCACTTCCACCTTGTAGCAATGGCTGGAAATGCATTTAGCAGGCATGTTATGTGCAGCAGTTTAGGCTGTGCTGGAAACGTACTGCAGGGACACAATCAAGAGAGGAAAGAAAGCACGAGGGGTGTAAAATGTCTAAGTAGCAGCAGAGTTCTCATGCATCTTTAAAGTAAACGAACGGGCCGCTCCCACAGCAGGTAACTTGGATATGGTTATCTAAGCTAAGTTTATCAGCTGCGGTCCTCTGATTTTCTCAACCGTCAGAACCCTTGCCAGACTCAATAGCTACAAATTAGAGATTTCAGTGCATCTCACCCAACTAAGTACAAGTGCTGGAGATCCCAAGGACAGGACCCTGTTGACGTTGTGTCTGTCATTCCATTAAAGCTGGAGGAGGAGCATCTGCAGATTCTGCGGAGGAAAGATTTGGAAGTGCAGAGCTTGACTTTGCAGAACAAACTGGAAGAGAAGACCTGGAGCCAGGAGAAAAGCCTGCTGCAGCAAGAGCTCAGGCATTTCAAGCAGGACACCTTCCTCCTATATGTCAAGCTGAAGTGGCTGCTGAAGCACTGGCGGCAAGGCAAGCGAATGGAGGAGGAAGGGGAGGACATATTAGAGGTAACTGGCCCATCACATTAACCCAATGAAATTGCAAGAGGGAAAGAGTTTCTAGCACTGCCACTGGCGGTATGGGTACTGGGATGCCCCTTCTTTAAGGGCAAGCTTTAAATATGATGTGGCATCAGCAACTTTATAATTATACATGGGCTTAAAGGGGATGAAGATAAAACATGAAGTCTTTTATTAGGTTGGCTTGTGCTAAAGGGTATTCTGCATGGTATCTTTATGTTACAGATCACTTATCTTTGAATCTAAACCCTTAGCTAGTACAAACATCTGGTCCTGAAAAATCCTCTCATAGTAAATGAAGATTTAATTAGGCCTCTAAGATATGACTCCTGAGTAATTTTTGGAAAGAAAAATGTGTTAGTGAGCTGATGGAGTCGAATCTGTTTAGATGGGTTGAGTGCTGTCATTTTTCTCAAGTATACAGTGTGTTCCTTACAGAGCCTTCAGCAATACAGATGGAGGGAAGCTCTGTTTTCGTGTTGGCAGGAGAATTACACAGCTTCTTGTGGGAACTTACAGTGATTCATTCTTGTTTGTTCCTTTTCTGCATACACACGTCTATCACCGTCAGCAGCAGTACGCCAGTAGTCATCATCGTGATTTTCCAAGCAGCAACTAAACTAAGATCAGGAATTTCATAAATACAAAGCAACCTGGAATCCCCAAGCTGGCACATCTTAACAGGGCATGATTTCCAGAAATGCACTGTGAAAAAAGGTGCTGCTAAACTCTGTCAAGTTGCACATCCAGAATTACCAATTGCTTTGGAAATCTTACCTAAAGAAAGCATAGGTAGAAAAATATATTTGCCCATTCTGGCATTTTGTCCAAAATTCCTGGGAAGGATAGCGGTATCTTGCATGTTTGTGCAATTCTGAAACCATGCTAAAACACTTAAGTAATTTTTTTTCAGTGTTTCTGATATTTATGTACCTAGTGTCTTTCAGTGTTTGCTGCATTTGGCAGAACAAGTAACCTTTCAGGTCTCGTAGGAGTATGCTGAGGTAGAATACTCCACTGTTTTATATGCCAAATAGAGGGTGGATGAACATCCTTACCTTTATCAGCTGTGGTAATATGAGTCAGAAACAAGAGATGAGTAGCTATTTAGAAATAATTTACTTCTACTTTACTTTGGCAGTACTAATTTGCTTTTGTGTATACTAACTCATCTTCTAATATCAAAACAGCTTTCATTTTTCACTGTTTGGATTTCTTGACTGGTTAATTTACAGTCAATCCATCTCCTGTCATTATTGGTGTCATGAGTTTTTGTTAATTCAATAGAGAGAATGAAGTGTTGGATTTGGGCACTTCCTCATCTCCATTTCTTGATCGTACAATACCACCGGTGTCCTGTATAGTTTTTCATTAATGCATGATGGATTATAACCATCACACTGCATGGTGGTCATACATCCATCTCCTCAGCTGCACAGCTACAACAGTTAGATCTCCTATTTTGCAGGCCTGCATAGCATTGTGTTCTCATATGCAATAAGTGAGATGGTATCACTCAATGGTCATATGGAAGACTGTTCCCGGTAGCCTACAGAATAGAAGTCACTATACCCTGCCAGAAAGCCTCAGGAGAAAATAGTCCCTTCCTTTAGTCCTTCAGTAGATTTCTGTTCCCCCATGGTAAATGCAGGAAGACTATTGATGTGTCCCATCTCATGCATTTTAGATCGAGCATCTTGAGGCCCTTCCTGAATTTGGCCTTCCGTCTGAGCAAAAGGCGGAGGATGCAGAGCGAGAGGAGGAGGAAGAGGATGTTGTTTTTGCACTGACAGATTATTCTCAGCATCCCACCGCAGAAAGCACTGATCACAGACCACAGCTGCAGACTGCAGAATTACTGCAGCAGCAGAAGCAGGTACCGTGCCAGAAGGCACTTGTATATCATGTCCTGGGAATGGAAAATGTGAATTTTCTAAGAAGGGATGCATTTTATTCTGCTGCTGTGTTAAATCACCTGGAATCATGCTCGTAACAGCAGTTCTAGCTACACAGCAATTACAATGGATTTCATCCATTAGATTTATATTTAATCAGGAGCCACATGATTACTGTTCTCCTGTTGGCAGATGCTATCAGTGAAAAATCCTATTTCCTCTTGTGGCCATTTGCCCAGAAACATCTATCTGTATGTGATGGTTTGCAGAATTTACATACTTCTCTTGCCTGTGCATATCTATTGTATTCTACTGTCAAGCTTTTAGCAAGAAGAGGTGATTTTACTTCCTTTAAATTATTTAAGAAACTAGCACATGTATTTAATGATTCCCTTAGAGATGATGGGAAAACAATGCAAAAGTTCCTTCCTGTCATTGGACCTTGTTTTGAAATACCTAAAGGCAAATCATACTGACTTTTCCCTGATGTCTCCTCCACCCTGCCTCTATGTGTCAGAGCAATGTGCAGAGAATTTAACACTCAGCACTCAATAAAAACAAGCAAATCAGAAGTTTGATTTCGCCACCACACTACATATATATTTTCAAAGGCTGCAAAAACTCCTAAGTATGGTAAAATTTAATACAAAACAGTATGAAACTAACAGGTAGGACATATTACCATCAGACTGAAACAAACTGAAATATCCCTTTTTTTAGTTTCCGTCATTTGTACACAATAGTTGCACTGCTTTAGCTGTTTCTTTTCTGCACGTATCTTGTGAAGAGGCTTATCTTTAATTGAGTAACCACTTGTTCTTTTCCTCAGGCCTTCTGTTTCATTCATTCAACAATTTTTGAAATGTGTGGTGAACTACCCAAAATCCAAAATTTGTGTGTTTTGCTGAAAGACTGAAGTCACACCTGCCAGCAGAAAACATATAGCTATATTCTGATAAAATGTGGTCTCACCGACATTTGCTCCACACCCTACCTTGTGTCCCATTTAAGGCTCAACCAGAACTTCATAATTTCTAATTTCTCTAACTGAGTAATATCAAGAATCCATTGACATGAAATATGGTACTGCCACACATCCTCACACTGAGTTTTTCAATGTTTGGTGCATTGCTTTGTGCATTGAATATGCCATATGAATTCAATGCTTTGTGCATTGAATATACCAGCAATCCTAATAATAAGAATAATAACAAACATTCAAAGGGGACAGAGTTAAGGCTTCTATTGTAGTTCTTCAGGTGCATCTTCTTATATTTTTAAAATGGAAAATGTTCAGATGACAGCATCCCATTTTATGGAATTATTTGCAAATGGAAGTAGCAGCAAAAAATCTGAGTAAAGCACATATTCAGTGAAAAAGTTCTTGTAGCCTTATGCTTTATGTTCAGTCTCTGTCCAGGCCCCTGACTTGGAGCCCCTTCTGTAGCGAAAGCTCTCCACGACCACATTACACTGCTGGACTTGCTGCAGATTCTGGGGATAGTGTGTGTCTCTGCATTTCCGTTCTTCTCCTTAAGTTCTCTTTGAATTCCCCAAATTCTCAGGACTATGCAGTGTCTGTTTACGTATTGTCTATGTGGTCTAATAGATCCACTGTGGGCAACAGTAAATCTCCATCCTATAGTAAAGTTAGACTGATGCTGGGAGATACACAGGTTCTCTTGCAACCTACCTCTCTAGTTCGAGGTGTAACTTCAGTTAGAATTTGTCTTTGAGTGCAAAATAGTAGAGAAAGAAGAGCAATCTCTATGCCACTTCATATTCTACTTTCAGCTCATGTACTCTTTTACTTTCCTTTTTAATAGTACAGGTTGACAACTCCATCTCTAGCTACGATTTCATGTGAAGTTTGCTACCAAGGTAGTATTCATTTGATCAGTTTAGCATTTGGAAAGGGTCTAGTGTTACTAATCCTGGAGGAGGTCAGACACTTTTGTTTTCAGGAACATTACCAAACCCAGACCCATCACCGTTGTCCTCTCAGCAAGCTTTTCTCTGGTAGAGGTGGAAGAAGTCTGTGAAAGAGATGCTCCTGAGCATTTCATTTTGCTGCATTCAACTGGTAGACTGATTTAATCTAAAATGAGTACAATAAATATAAACCAATATACTCTCTCAGTACAACCTTTGTCATATAATAACTTTCCATATATATCCCTTAAAATGACCAAGAACATGCAAATAAAATATATCTTCTTTGAAATAATCATTGCTTGGAGATTAATCTCAATTAAAGTGGCAACAATGATAAGTAGGATCACATGTGATTCATTTTTATAAACATTGCATGATGTTCTAATACAGCATTTCTAGCTAATCTCGTTTAAAGAAATGAGCCATAGGAACAGACCCCTGTTGATAGAGCAAATATTTCTATTAAATAGTGCATGACACCCAAATGGATTTGTGAAGGTAAAAGAGGTTTCCTACCTTCCAACCAGGAAAAAAAGTGTTATTTAAACATTGCAAGATTGAGCAAGTTTGCTCAATATTTCTCATCTCAAGCATTATTACTTGTTTCACCCATTCAGTCTATGTTATAGTGCACTGAATCTTCCAACAAGCACTATGTTTATTGACAGGCATGTGGTTGAATGGGTTGAACAGGGTTTTCAGTGCTACTGGGCTTGTAGTTGTTAATGGGGAGGACTGGGCTTGTAGTTGTTAATGGGGAGGAAGGATTATAATCATACTCTTTGACAGAGAAATAGGAAGCCTCAGTGTAGGTTAATTCTGATCCTGTGGTAAATTCAGGGCGTCAGAAGTGTCTTCTGCAGGCCTGTGACAGAGGGGTGGATTGAAGTAGGCTCAAGGCTCTGCCAGAGCCAAGCGCTGACCTCCAACACCTTAGTATGATTTGGCTCAAACTGTCCATCTCACTGCGGTGGAAGGGTTGGCCCTGCAGACCTCCTCCATACAGGTCCTTCACCGTTCTCACCAAGGTCACAGAAACTGGTCCTTGCTCTACACACATTAGAGACTTTCTCCTATAAACCTCAGCTCCACTTAATTCACATACAATCTTGAAAACACACTAGTTAATACATCCATTAACTGAACAAAGCTAGAGCAAAAAAAACTTGCTTGTGAAATCCCAACTCTAAAAGCTCTGTGAGTATCAGCAGACCCAGAGCCCATCCTTCCTGAAGACATGGATCTCAGCAGTGTTCACCTCCCACTATACTACTGACTTGTCAGCCTGTGCTAAAAACCACCCAGGATCTTTGGGGTCTTCTGCAGGTTTCTTAAGCCCTCAGTCAGAAATAAAAGCTGTATATGTGGGGAATTTCGGGTGAGTGGTGTAGCTGGGAGAGTTCTCTCAGGACTGCACCTGCCCAGGAGAGCCCAGAGTTGCAGTTTCTGCCTGGCAAGCCCCAAGATGAAATGCATCAGCACTTAAAAGTGTTTAAGCTTCATTTTACATGAGGAAGGAAATTTTGTGATGGTCTAAGAGTGACTGAGATAACTAGGTCAGAAAAAAAGAAATAGCTTACTGTAACTCAAAGTAACCCACATTTATTTTTAATATTTAATGGTCTGGCTTGCATTTTTTAATGCTGTCCCTTGGCTGATAACCAGGGTGAGTGGCAGAAGAGGCTGGGCAAGGAAGTGGCAAGGTTCAAGAGCCAAGAAGAAAGGCTGGTCACAGGCAGGAGACAAGCAGGCAAGTCAGGCTGGTGGTGCAGTAGAGGAGGGCTTGCTGTAAGTGAGCATTTCTGCGTGTGCATGGAGAGAGCAGGGAGAGCTGCCTGTGGAGAACGAAGGTGCTTTGGTTTGGTTGACTAGAAAGGGTGAAATGCCTGTTGGGTGGTGTAAGCTCAGGGGAGTAAAAAGAAAGGAGTTTACATATCTACTGTCCAATAGAAAAAGCGTTAAAAATCAATACACTCACTTGTTGTGCTGTGGGGGTTCCAGAAAATCTCCAGTTAGATTTTTTTTTTTTGCTCGTATATTTGTTTTCAAAGCTTAGCTTAAAAAAAGCCTAAGGGAATAGCAATTAAGACCTAAATATACTAAAATGATTTGCACAAATATCCAGCTTCACTTTTTCCTAGATCTGTGACTACAGAGAGAAAATGCACAGTTCTTCTTTGCTGTTTAGGCTCCTGACCTTGTGTTTTTAATTCACTGCTCTGCTAAACTGCTTGTAATCCCAAACTGTGGCTAACTTGTTAAATGAATTTCTCAAAGAAAAGAAAAACTGTGATTAAAAGCAGAACCAAGCTTCAAACAACCTCTCTGGTCCCAAATATTTCTAGAGCTGGAGGCTCACATCTCTGGGATTGACTCTACTTAGTAAAGACTCCAAAGTCCTGGAACTGAGTTGAGCTTTGCTATGTTAAGTTTTCACTTGTTGTCAGTGGTTGTTTCATTTGCCTGTAGAGCCTGACCTGTGGGTGCACAAGACTTTAAACTGCTTTTTAAATTTTGTTGTCTTAGATCAGTTGTGAATCAGTCTAAATTATAGTGACTGGTAAGGTACTAAAGAGACAGCTACTTACATGGGGGACTGCTCAGGGAATCACAGCCATGCCCCATTTCTTCTGCCTGTGCTCAGTAAAACATCCCTGGGAGGAGCAGGAAGACCGTAACAATCATTATTATATACCTATGGGACTTACTCTTACGCAAAAGCTATTTGACAGTTTTGCCATCAGAACACTAAAAAATTTCCAAATGTAAACATTGTATTTCCGAGCACATTGTCTCAAAAGTACCTTGTCTGTTCTCTAAAAATACTCCAGTTTGGCAAAACAGAAAAATAATCACACAGACCTCTTCAACTTCAGATTGCAAATACAAAGTCATGCAAAAGGGACTCCTCTGCGGGAATTAGAAGAATGTAACGAATATTGTATTTATATTGGCAAGTTATTTAAAATCTCAGCAAGCCCAGAGGGGTACCTGGAGTACTTGTCTTATGCAGTGACACTGATGTAACACGTCTACAAATAAGACATGCCCTCACACCAGCAGGCTGCAAACCTGCGGTGAGGTTCTCCTGGCTCCTCTCTGTACCAGTCGATTGCTTCTTTCTTCACAAAACCTAATTTTATGTCACTCTAAAGCTTAAAAAAATGCATGCACAGGAATGAGGAAGCTGGAGGATGCTTTAGCTTGCTTTTGTTTCATTTGGCTTTGTTCTTCTTCTGCCTCTTTTCCCTTGTGGAGCCTTTTGATTACTTTGCCAGAGAAAGAGTTTGATGCAGCATACCAGAAAACACAGAATGTGGCTCTTGAATAAAAGTACTTTATAGTCACTTGCAGTCAAGGTTTTCCAAAGGAGGTGAGGCCAGATTTTGAAGCATTCAGTACCCAGCAGCTCCCATTGTGACACTAAGGACAAATCTTCAAAAGAGACTTTATTCTGATTACTACACAAGGGACTTGTTTGGAGAATCTAGCCTTAATTGGGTATCAGAATGAAAATTCATGGTGGAAACATGTAAAATTTCATCACATATTGAAAAGTAGGTGATCTTATGTGCATAGTGGAGAATGCTGCTGCGTAGTAGATTACTGCTAATTGGCATTAAATGTTAATGGAGTTAATTCTGCTTCTGTGGGTGTGTTTCTTATACAACCTCACGTTGCACATCATTACATTTCATTAGCCCAAACAGCTTCAGGTCAGTCAGTGAGCACCTGCAGTCATTTCCCTATGTGTCTAGCATTTTTTGGCTGATGAACTGAATGGGTTGGAAAAAGTAGACCACACTTGTTTGTTTCAAGAAAAAGGTGCAACGACATGTCTAATTAATGATCACAAAAGCTGGTGAGGTGGGTTCGGTGATGCCAAACATCTAGTGTGCACATGAAATCAGCTGAGTTGCCTGTGCAAAATTCTATTCTATACAGCCCAACCTCGAATCATTAATTTTTTAGGGCTCCAAGTTCTGTGATTCCTCTAAGCCTTTGGTCTTGAGTCACAGAACTGAAGTCTGAAGGATCGGATGTTGAAACCCTGCTTCAGAGTTACTGAGGGGACACACTGGGGTGCAGCCCTCTGTGACCCCTGCTTTCCTGTGGGGGACGCTCTGCTGTTTTTGCCATTCTCCTGATCCCTTGCAGTTCCCAGCAGCAATGGTGCTACACCACCATACGTGCCTGGCCAGCAGAGCTGGGCATAATACACTGAGCAGATCTCAGGAAAAATCAGGAGACCATGGTACTGTAACTTGTCCTAGATCAGTGGCTCTGCGAATTTACAGTGTGTTGCCTGTGCACTGGGAAAATAGTCTGAGCCTTCAGGGATCATTAAGAAATTTTTAACTAACCCCTAAAGAAAGCAAAATAAGATATAAAGGACATGGCATGTCTGGCTTGCTCTCCTAATTTTTACATTTAATTTGTAATTAGGCTACAGAATAAATTGTTCTTATTGTCCTCGCTGGGCACTATCCAAAGCTCTTTATCTGAACAATCTTGAATTCGAGGGTGTTTCACATCCATCAACTTCAGTTTTATAGTGAGGCAAATCAGGACAACCTGACTTTGTCAAATTCTAAATATATATCTGAATGTCTCTCTCTGAGACACTCTTGTTTATTTTTTTGTGTACCTCTGCTTACTTGTTCTAGCTACAAAGAAGTCCCCACTTAGCTGCTTCGTGAAACACTAGATAAGAGGAATTGCAAGAAACCTCCACTTGAAAAGATGAATGAAAAATAAAATGAATTAGACTATCATGCAAGAATCAAGCCAGATAATTTGAATTAGGTTTCCCAAGGAAGCTAGCATATTCATGAGATCCAGGTGATTAAATGCTAAATATATTTAGTAAGTTTTCCAATTTTTTCTGCTCATGCTGTGCCTGCAATTTTCTTAAAAGTCTTTTCTATTCAAAATAAAATTTGACAGATGATACAATCTACTCCTTGATCTTTGAGAGGCTCACTGGGAATATTTGATTGAGGTTTCGGATAAATAAATCATGTTGCACATTTCTGTTTCCTAATTCAAGGACTACAAAAAGGGTAGGAGGAAACTTTGTTTACTGATACCGCATGAACTTTTAAAAAATGTTATTCAGTATTTAACATAACAATGATGGGTTTTGCCAGTCCCTAGAGAGTCTGAAGAAAATAAATGCCAAGTAAATGCCAATGCCGAACTAAGAAAAAAAAATAGTGATTTGAGTAAGTATACATACATATCTGTCAGTACTTGCCAAGATCTGATGTCAGCTGTGGGCTAAACTTCTCATTTGACTCTTTTCTTGGCTTCTGGTTAGCATTTAAAATATTAGTGAACATTTTAAATATGACCATGGCATTCTCTACAAGATATTGGTGGGGATTTGCTCTTTGATCCAGTTCCATAAGAGGAAAAGCATCCTACCTGGCATTTTAACTGTGGTACTAAACTGGGTGCTGTTGCAAAGCTAGTCTGTGTGGAACTACATGGGACTGAAGAGAAATAAAAAGCCCAGTCGCATGAAACCCCTTAGCAGAGATACTCAGCTCAAAACCTCAAATTTTTTTCCAGAGTAACTTTGTCTTATAATGCCAAAGCATTGAAAATTAATCCTTTTTCTTAATACAGACTTTACATATATTTGAGGTTTGATGCTCAGCAATGACTGTGTGAGATTTACAGCTAACTGACAGACCTTATATTCTACCTTTGGATTATAGTAATGGAAGGGAAGCTATTACAGATGTCCTCAATCCAGAAGGATGCTTAGTGTTTTCTTCAGCATGCTTTAAGTATCCTTGGCTTCTGTGGATGCTTCAGAACTAGGACTAGCAAGAAAAAGTGGACACAGAAGGTATTGCTATTTTTAGTTTTCCCATGCAAAAGGTAACCCAGGCACTTTCTTTTCCATGCAATGAACATATGGACATTTTTCCTCCTAAAAAATGAAGTTGGAAGCTAAAGTTATTAGAATTAAAACATTTCTTTGTTCTGGCAGGCAAGTGAAAATCGGAAACTCTTAAATGCTCTGAAGGGTTTGCTGGATGACTTCCGCTCGGAGCTGCGGGACGACGAGCATGAGCGCCATGGGCTCCACCAGCAGTACGCTCTGGACAAGGCGGCCTGGGAGGTGGAAATGACTGAACTGAAGTGCCACCTAGAGCAGGTAGTGTCCCCAGTGGCTGATACCGGTAAAGAATGGCCAAGTCACTTAATGGAATAGGAAATCTGTGGCAGTCAGGTAAATTACTATATTTATCCATTTTAGCCTGGCATCTTAAAGCCTCCCTGATGCCTGAGCAATGCTTTGCTCTTTGAGTGCCTCTTGAGTTTCAATTGCCCCAGTATGGTATTCATGGAGCAGGTACTATATAATATACATGAGGACAAAGGAACTGAACCTCTTCTAGTTTTATTTCATCAGAAGAGTTGGCTGGTAATGTATCAGCTGCGATAATGAGATATGGGGCTGTCTGTATTCATTAGCATTTATAGGAGAGAAAATGTCTTGATGTTGGCATGTTCACAATTAGCTCATCACTGTGCCTTGGCACATAACTGCATTATTTGCATGGGAGAGAAACAAGTAATTTAATAATACTGAAGCATCAGATCAGTATGTACTATTAAACCAGCCAGTCAAAGCTGCTGACTGGTGATGGATGGTACCCCAATGAAGAGAAAGCTCTAGCTACCTGCCATAAGTTACTGTGAGAAGAGTGTATATAAAATCTGGTGCCAGGTGCTGCAGTGTTGCAAACTGCTGTTCACAGAAGACATACTGTTCCTGAGGCAATATGAAAACAAACCAGTAGTAAACCACATGGATTCGTTTCCAAAGCTGATGGCGTAAAAGCTTTGGTTTACTGCATTGAAGAGGGGAGGGGTAGGAGAAATAATGTGTTCAGGTCCTGTAGAAAAGATTTATAGTTGTAGAACAGCTCTGCAGAAGACAAATATAATATTAATATTTGCTGCTGAGATGATGGTACATTTAGGAAGATTTACTGAACATCGAAGCACTGTCAGGAGATTCACTCTGACGCACAATGCTGAGATGTGGACACTTCTTTCCCTGTCCAGGTACTGTAGGCTTGTTTCCACGAATGACAGAAGCAGCTTTAATTTTAGCAGCATTTTCTCTCAGTGGATTCAGATTCTCAATTCAGATCAATAGCTTCTTAGCGCACACAAATTTCCAGACAACAGATCACTTGAAGAAGAAAATAAAAGCAATCACCATTTTTACTTCTTAAGCTAGACATGGGAACAAAGACCAAAACTTAGAGAAAGTGAGTTTGAGAAATCTGCTGATTTAGAGCTTGCGTGCTTTGTGTTCATATGGGCAATACACACCTAGGTTGCCGCTTTGATTGGTGTTTGGCAAGTGGGACAGTGCTCCCATACCTGCCCTGGGAGAAGAGAGATTTGCACCCTTTCTTCTGGTGGTTTTGTCAGACTATTTTCACTGCCTCTACTGTTGTGCAATCCTACTGGTAATACTTCATCATATATGGTAATTGCTGAGTGGTGGATGTTTCTTCTTCTATTTCTTAAAGCAAATGAAGAGAATAAAATATCAGTATTTAAGACATGAAACTGACTTCCTTAGCAGATTCCCCAAAAGAGGTTTATATTTCACAATGAAATCAAGTCCCTAATGAAGCAGCAAAAAGATACCACATAAATCATTAGACTGTCAAATAGGATAGCACAAACACTGTGAGCATCCCACTGATTTACAAGTATTGGTTTACAATTGCAAGGCGGCAACATAAAAACAAAATATAATATAAAATTAAAATAGAAAATAGAAATATTATAAACATGAAATAGGAATTAACTAAACCTAATGTTAGTGATTCAAAATTTGGGGTGTTCTTGTTGTAGGTTCAATTTCAGAATCAGTACGGGAGGAGCTAGTGAACGACGTGTGAAACATCAGTGTTACCTATAGTCACGTTAACAGCCTTTGCTGGTCAGTGCCAACCAACGTGTGGGATAACAACTTGAAATAGCCCAGTGTGTCATGTCAGTGTGGGTAGAGGACCTCTCACGATGTCAATTTGATCGGTAGCAAGAGAGCAGTGCCTCCCCGGGGCAGGAGAGAGCTGCCCAACTCCTGACAAGCCAGTAGAGAGTTGAGGCCTTCCTAGTCTCCACTGCTGTCTTCACTGCTGCTGTTTGCCCCCTTTTTTGTGAAGCAGGAGGTCAATTAGAGCATTTTCCTCGAGAGAAACACCTCCTAGTTAATGGCTACTGACAATGGTTTGATGCTGGTATGTTTTGATGCTGGAACTCTCTGTGTAGGAAAGAAAGAAATAAAAGGAAAGGAAAAAACTCTTCTGCTAAAAAAGCACTCCATATCAGAGATGATCATATACTGTTGCCTGCTGCTTTGGAGCTTTAAAATTTAACACAGTGTATATCATTAAAAATAAAAGTCTTGGCTGTCAGAAATGCATATACATCTTCTCTGGCAGAAGGATCCTAAGGCACTGTTTTTAAGATAAGAAATAATGAGATTGCTCCTAACTATGGGATTCTGATATCTCTCAGCCAATAACGAATCCCAGTAATACTTAGCCTCCAGCTGGGCAAGTGAAAAATCCCACTGTTTTGGGGAAGGGGAGAGAGAGAGTGTGTCTTGTTCAACTTTTCAACTTTTTTGTATTCATATTCATGTAGTACAACTTTTTGGTATTTTTTTTAGATTTGAAAAGAAAGGAAGAAGGAATTTGCTTTAAAAGATAATTATACAAATTTTATCTATTGCAGCAGAGCATTTTTTGCTTTATAGGTTCATTTTGACATTTTCATGCTTCATGCCAGGTCAAGAATTTATTGCAGACATTGGCATGTCTTTGCAACTTACCATGTTAGCCATAGCTACTACTGCAAGTGACATTATTCCCCAGGAGACGGCAAATGTGTGAGATTGAGTCTGCACTCCAGATGCTCCAGCAGCCTCTGCTAAGGGCTCCTCTTGCAAGTTGGGAAGTCTGCAGTGGTATTAATGCCCTTTGAAAGATGACTTGCATATATTGCAAAGAACAAGTCTTAAATAATCCTCTGTCAGGCTAAAGTGTAAGGAAATTGTATACAGTTTACTTCATTTTAGAGTCCGTTACAGTTTGGCTGATCTCAGCTCTGCAGTGACACTCTTGGTATAGATGATTATTTAGTGTCACAGCTACTTAGTAGTCCCAGCAGACACTTGCAGAAGGCAACCCATTGGGACCACAGAATAGTAAACTCAAAGCAAGCAACCCTGAAGAAATGGGTGCCAGCATCGCTGAGCCTGGCTGCAGCTGCAGCAGCTGTGACTCCAGCAGCACCATAAACTGGGGAAGTGGGGAACTGGGGATGCACAGAGGGAAGATGTAGCAAAAAGAGTAAGGGGCCATTATCTTCAGTTAGCAATGAGTTTGGCAGCAATATTTTTAAGTATTGTTGAGCTGAAGCATAAGCTGTCTGTGTGCTGGAGTAGCGGGCAGGAGGACAGCAAAGCTTGCTGGCTTCTTGAGCAGCCATGCTCAGGGACGGTGTCTCCAGGACCTGCAGCAGAGAGGTGCCTCTGCTGGGGCATGCTGCCCCACCAGACCGAGCCATGAAGTCACACTCAGGACAGCCTCACACGTATGCCTGTGGGTATTGGGAGCAGGGAGAGATTCAGACCTCAGGAACAACCTCCAGGGAAGCAAAGTCCACCAAGGGATGTTAAACACAAAGACACCACATCTGCCTCAGAAAGTCTGAGCCAGTCCAGACTTTATTGTTTTATGTTTGTTATGTGCAAGTGGATTTTACCCCATAATACAAGATAGGTAATTGTTGCCCTTGCTTTACAGAGAAGGAATGTAGAAATAGGGTATATTATATTACTCCCTAAGGCCTAGTGGGATTTGCAGTTGTTGAGCAGCAAAGTCATTTTAGGACTCCTCATGGTGGTCTCCAGGCTCCCATCTGTCAGGCTAGCTGCACCCACTTACACTCGACTGCCTCTGAAGTCAGTGGAAGTTTTATCGCTAACTTTGGTCGGACTCGAGTCAAAGAATGAACTCGAGCAAAAAATTAATTTGTTTGATTAATCCCTAATTAATTAATCCATTAATCCTTAATACTTGATTCCATCTTAAAAGTACTCTTTTAAAATCTTAGCATTTCTGCTCTGTTTTGAAATTTTTCACATATCTGATGTTATTTCTTCTCTTCCTAGTCTGGTACCTGCCTTTTTGTTTGTTTATTGACAGCTTGAGTTATTGAGTTAAATAGCGGCAGAAATATCCCACTGCTGTCAAATCTGACTTCAGGTAGATTTTACAGGTATGAATAGTTAAAGGCAAAGGTCCATCAGTCTCTAACATCTGGGTCTGTACAAAATATCATACATCTGAACCTCATCAGATGCTGTCAGCATCATTCTGGCTGCACAAATTTACGCTGCACAAAGGGAGAGAGACATGATGTCCTTTGAACTTGGTTAAAAAAGGACCTATGTTTTTATAATTGATTTTTTGGTTGGTTTTAAAATAACAGGACTTTAGAAATTAGTGGTAGAGGAAGCAGGTGTTTGAAATCTCCCTGTCAGTACAAGTAGCTGTGAAGGATGTTCTCTCATTACAATTTTAAAATACTCAAGCAATGAGCTTTCTGCCACTTACTCGGGGAGTTTGTTCCAGAGACTAGTTTCTCCTGACTCCAGTCTGAACTTCCCCTTGCTCAGACAGATTGGACTTATTTTCCACATATGACAGTTTGAAGGTGTTGTCCTCTTTTCCTCCTAAAGGAGTGTGTTTCCCAGCAGACCTGCTGCCTTTGGTTTTTGAAGATAACTTTGGCTTCAGAGGTGGAAATGAGTTTTCACTGCTTTTCACTCCTGTTTGCCTGCAGAGCCAGGGGATGGTGATGTGTCCCACTCTGACTCACTTGCACAGCTACTGAGTTGTCAACAAAAGTCAAGTTTCAAGTTTCAAATTCTTCATTTCATTATCACAAGATAATTCTTGAACTTACACAAGCCCACCTTTTTCACCCTGACAACAGTGCAGCAGTGACGCAGGTTGCCCAGAGAGGCTGTGCAGTCTCCATCCTCAGAGTTTTGTCAGGACCCAACTGGATACAGCTCAGGGCAACCTGGTGATCCTGCTCTGAGCTAGGCTCGGGCTATAGACCTCCTGAGGCTCCATCCAGCCTGCATTTTCCCATGACCTTGGGCCAGATCTTCTGGTCTGATTGAGCTGATCCCTGAATACAGAGTAAAGGAGAAGAGAGAGAAGGTAGCATCAACTAACTGCCTGACCACCCTAGAGATCAATTCAGGAACCAGAAACTGCAGAGATGGGGGAATGATCTAGGTACATCTCTTTGTCTTGGTAATATCCTCTCTTGCTGAAAGTTGTGAGGATCTATACAATAAGGCTTTTGGTGAGGATCACTCTGGGCAAAAAGTCCCTTCAGAAAATGAGTGCACTGAGTGTCTGAGTGAGAGAGCAAAGGCAGAATATTGGTCAGGGACCTGGCGGGTGTCTCGGAGATAATGATGAGGTTGGAATTCAGCTCCGTGTTTCTTCATTGCTGGTACCCATGCATCCTTCAGAGAGATCACATTGATACCTTAGAGCATGAGCTGGTAGAGCTGGCAAAATGATTCACTATGATTTTTACTGTTTTGATTTTAAAACTTTTTGTAAGTTGAACATCTTTGATCATTTGTTGAGATCCTAGGAGCTAAGAATTGCCATAATTATGCAATTATCTTTGTGGAGTTAGGCCTTAACTCAAAGTCCTTGTCAGACATGGGCTTTTACTTTCAGAAAGTTTGATATCCTTATAAAGTTTTATTTTGATGGCAGCTGGAAAGGAAGAGTGAGAATGCCTCAGGAGAAACAGGCCTCACCTCTGATGCGAAGGGGGCTTTTAAAAGGGAAAGAGAGGAGCACAAAAAGCTTCTGGCTGAGAGTCACAGTGTGGTGATGGATCTCCGCTGGCAAATCCAGCACAGCGAGAAGAACTGGAATCGGGAAAAAGTGGAGCTCCTGGACAGACTTGATAGAGACCGGCGAGAATGGGAGCGTCAAAAGAAGGAGCTGATCAGACGGATAGAGCAGGTAAGGAGTCACTTTTGCGTCATCTATGACTGGCTGCAAGCATTAAGCTTTGCACCATGACTGTATTCAGACCAGGGCTGAGAAACTATGTTAAAAAACAGCAGAAGAATAATTTTAGTTTCTTGACTACATCAGTGTTTCTCATGGTACAAAACAGTTTACATACACAAGGGAATAAAAGGAGAATGCTCATAATCCATATCAAATAATGTTTGTGAGAAATCAGCTCCAGGTTAAAGGTCATTTCCTGCCTCATTTCACTTACCCCAGACAAGGATGGTCACATTGATTAGTTCTGTTTGAAAGCTTATATGCATCTCTTCATGCTAAAACACTCAATCCCACACACAGGGTTATTCAAGGTTTGATATACAGCTTCCTGCCAAAAAAAGTCTGTTCATCCGTGAATTGCCACCAAAGATGCAGCTGCTGTGACTATTCAGTCTCAATTGAATTCTTTTTCTCTAGCAAGGGAACCCAGGGGATAATAGTGAAGAGCCCTTACTGATAACAAATAAGCAGCTATCAATGTTGAATATTCAGAAAACACTTCTGGCCTTGGTCACATGAATGGTGTGCACACCTCTGCTATCATTTGCAAATCGAATAATTGCATGGTTGTCCACTTGTTTTTCATGCTGATCTGCACTTTCATCTGCTTAGTATTAGAGCCTGATTTGAAAATGTTGTTCCAAATTGCACCTAATGGATTTATTCTTTGGCTAGAAGCCACAGAAAAAATAAAAAAATCAAGTTCAATGAGGGATAGCTAATACACAGTTTTTGGCTGAACATTGTTCAGTTCTGAGTCATGCATTCCCGGAAGAGGAAGAAAAACAACAAAAATTGTGATTCCTCAATTAACTGATTACTTTCTGTCCTTAGGACATCAAAAATGGAATTGCAGCAGATTTGTACATGCTCTCTAGGGAGCTTTACACTTGAATGAAGCACAAAGAGGCTTCACATGTTAAGTTGATGAAAGCCTGGTGTGATCTCATGACCAGTTTCTGAAAAGGGTCCATTATCTGTACCTTGCATTCCCATGTCTGGACTGCAACAAGAAGCTAAGGAAAACTCACCAGGCAGTAAATGTTGAGTGCAATACGAGACCTCACTTTAAGCTATGGCTTTTAAATCTACGGAGAAGTACCTAGGAAAATGTTGTACTCTATGGATATTTCTAAAATCACTACTAAACGTGTAGGTCTGACCAACATGGTGGTAGTGACCAATATGAAAGCTTTATCGACTAAGAAAGGTGATTTTTGAGCTTCTTAATTTAAAATATCAATAAATGATATTCTGGATTTTTTAATCTCCCATGTGTCTAAGGGTTTTTGAGAATAGTTTGGGAAGCTAACAGAACAAGCACTTACAATGCTGTGTAATGCAGACCAATATTAAGTCTCAGATAGAACAGTCAATGCACATGAGCGAGGAGGGCTTGAGACCAGCAGTTTATCAGACTCATCTGATTCCCTGGCTTCACAGCTAGAGGATGCTGAGTTCTCCATGGTTTGACTGGGCTGGTCTCTAGTTGTTGAGTTTCAGTGACAAAACTACCTCTTGGGGATTCTTCATGCAAAATGGGGAATAAATAGTTGTCAGAAAATTTCCCGTTCTATTAAGGACATGGACACAAACTTTTGTTTGGAGAGTCACTGGTACCTCTTTGGATGTTTATGCTTCTTTCCCTGTGAACTGTATTTTTTGATGTTATCTCCTTGATGTATCCTCAATAACCTGAGGGATTTAACCTGGTTAAAAACTGCTTTTCTCTTCCCTGAGATCTGGGGACAGTAAAGGGAGGGGGAGAGGAATCCCTGTTAATGTTACCTAGCCTTTAATTCTCTTTAAACCTGATATAATCTCTCAGGGTCATCTTGGGAGAGTCTACAAAATAGCCCTAAACTAGTCCTGGAACTGATTCCTTTTGGTACTATTCTGAAACCTCTACAGTTCAGCTATATATTTACTGTACAACCAAGTTGTTCACAGTATTAGTGATAGATATGGAAATAAAAAATATGATATCAAGCTATTTTTAAAGAACTGGATAATCAGAAATAGCATTTGAAGACTTGACTATCTGCCTGCAAAAATTCATAACCCCATCTTTGCTTGCAATCAAACATTTCCCTGTGTGACAGGAAGCTTCCAAATATTTGCAGACTTTTAGTGGAATATCCTCTCAGATTGCATTCCTGCCCTGCTTTAGATGGAAGCAATTAGTATATCTTTAAAGTCCTTCTCCCCCGTGTTTTTCTGTGTGTATTCCATGTATGGAAATACATAGAGGATGAAGAGACTACACCAGTGTGTGTGTTTGAAAAACAGAGTCTAAGAGATAGTAGAAGCCTATGTGCCAAGTTTCCTACCAATGCTTTATGCCTGTCTGCTTTCACATAGTTCCTGAATAATACATGCATGATAAGGGGAAAGTTCACACCAATGTAGAAAATATTTAAAATACTTCACTCTGGATAGTTATGGGAATACTACTAACATATAAAAAAGCATGATGACCTACTTTTTGCAGAGCTCAAAGTTTTATTCTTTTCAAGTGGACTGTCACTTTGTTTTCCCTTAGAGACTCCCCTTCCACTATGTTACCAAAGCTAATTCTGCACAGATCACACCGCCAAATATTTAAATGCATGAAATTACCTGTATGAAAAGCTGTGTGTTTATAGATATAGATGGATGTGGACACAAAATCATTAGTCACTTAAAATTTAGGCTGGTATTTGTCATTTTTATTCGCCTGTCAGTTGCTTGACAGTCAGAGAGTAAGCAACAAACTGTATTGTTTTCTCTTAAAAGTTCCCAGACCATCATATCATAAGGATCCATGAAAATCCAGAAGGGCTTGGAATTAGAACTGCTTATACAGAAAATATGCAATTACTATTTTTGTTTGCTCTGGGTCCTGCTCATATTCTGTGGAAAGGACTCCAGGATCTCTGGAGAGACCTTCCACCCCTACATGTATGGGATATTTTAAATTAGCTCCTTTTAATCAAACTGTTTCAGATTTTGTAAATAATGAGCAAAACACCAAAGACGCATCCAGTTTTTTCAGGCCTAAATCAAACAAAAATCCCCTGACTGCAGCCCAAGTGCAAATTTAGTTATTTGCATCCTGACTGAAAATGGTTTTGAGCCATATGATGTCTTTTTTTTTCCCAACACACCCAAGAAGATTTAATTAATATGTTTTTGTAGGTCCTCAGTCTTCAAAGTCCTAAACAATGACTTAGGCATTTGTAGGTTATTGTTGCTTGGGCCTGATAAAGACCTTAGCAGGTAGCTCTAGCAGAACATCAGAGTTATGTATCATATTCCTCCTATCATGAGTTGTTTGAAAATATCACTCACTTCATCCGTCTTGTTGTATTTACAACTGAAAGGAAAGTTGGTCACATAGTCTAATTTTAAGATTGGCAGTAGTTGAATTTCACTCATGCTGCAACCCTCTCTTCACCCAGCTTTTGCAAAGTATAGAGTTAATAACTTTGATGGTCCTTCTATAAATATGCATTTTCCTCAGACATGCTTTTTGTGCCTAATTCATCTCTTCGACAATAGTGTTGTGTACAAATAGCCAACTTTCTAGCCATGCATTAGTGCTAGTCAGTTTTTAAAACAAAGCCTTTGTTATATATAGTGTGTGTGTATTTATGTGTAGGTATACATATATACATAAACATGCAAAACTGTGTGTGTTTATATATTTATATATATTTTATATTTTTTATAATTTTTTTATATTTTTATATATATATATATATTTAATCACTCAAAATCCAGTGAGGCATAGCATCAAAGCCCTTGAGACATCTCTTCCTTTTCAGAAAGAGGACTTTGCAGTACTGCAAAGCTGGCATCCCTAGAGCTAAGCTGTGATCTCAGCCCATGTGCCGTACTTGCCTCTTGAAGACACACACATCTCTCTCCTATGGAAAGCTGAGTTCTATAGAAGAGGAATGAAGAATACCATCCTCTACATAAATAATTGCTGTTTGTTTTAATTTGTCTCATTGCCAGCTTCAGAAAGAAGTGAGCCCACGAAGAGGAAGCAGTTTTCTTTGTGACCAGAAGGAGAGTAGCCTTCGTCCATTTGCAACCCAGGGGAACCTTCACATGCCTCGTCCGATGGGGTCAAGATCCTACTCTGATTCAGACGCCATCCAGTTTGATGATCGGTCACTGTCAAAGCTGAAGGAGAGCGATAGGTGCACTGCCACAGAAAACCTCTTTCTGGAGTCGCTGTCTCTGGATTCCCCTGACGAATCTGAAGAGCACCGGTCGCGGCAAGTGGAGCGGGAGAAATTCTTGACGGGCTTAACAGAAGTACGTTCTCTTCTGCTTTGTCTCAAGCCAGTTTCATGGATAACTACATATGACATAACATATTGGGTTACAAGGTCTTAAACCCCTTCCGGTTGTAAATATATACATATATATGAAGAAACATGGGCTCTATTTTGCTAGTAGTACAGTAAGTACTGTAGAGAGGTAATTCTGGTTATCCCATGGTGGTTGCCTTCTAAACAGATTAGCATGAGTCAGTGAGATGAGATTTTTAAAAAATAAAATTATCCTTCATCAGCAAAGTTACAGATTACTCCATAAAAAGCTAGTAAGTACCAAAACACAGTACTAAGAGGTGCCATCAGGCCATAGTGAATGCCATCTATGACCTGCTGAAATCTGCACCAAAGCACACTTACTGACACGAGATCCAGGTCTTCACAGTTCAGTTATATCTGTGCTAAATGAAACCTGGGGTCCCAGACCCTATAGGCTGGTACAAAGTAACCTGTCAACTGTTGTATTATATTCGTGGTGGTGAGGATGGTCACCTTAACCACAACTGTGCAGTTTAATCACATCTGTGAAATTAAATACTGGTTGGATATACAAATCATAGCTAACAGGGAAGCAGAAACTTTCCCATCAAATATGTATGTATGTACTCAGGCTTGAAAATTTGACCACTCTGGGAAAAAGTTCGACAACAGGTCAGATCACAAGCTCCCTGCAGGACTGACAAAGTTGCACCAGTGTGACTTGAATTGAACACTTCAGCTTGTGAAAATGTGACCTAAGCTTTTCTTTGAGACCTAAAAACATCCTTACTTAGCTAAAGGATTGGGAAATCAAGTTGTCTGGAAGAAAACAGAGAAAAAAATTGAGAGCACCAAGAAATATGACTGCCTTTCTTAAATTTTAAGTACCTGTAGCTACATGTGTATTGCCTTCAATGGCAGGAGTGTATGGGTGGCAATACAGGATTCCATACCCATTTTTTCTCAGCTGTTTATTTCATGCATGCCCAGATG
This sequence comes from Apteryx mantelli, assembly GCF_036417845.1. Classification (NCBI taxonomy): domain Eukaryota; kingdom Metazoa; phylum Chordata; class Aves; order Apterygiformes; family Apterygidae; genus Apteryx; species Apteryx mantelli. Next base: position 56,214,931 of record NC_089979.1, read on the forward strand.
CTTAGTGAAAAATGTTGATACCATTGTCAGGGGTTGATGTTTTTGTGTTTGACTGACTGCTTTGGATTTGACTGCTGTTTTCTGTAATTTAAATTCACTCTGATATTTAAGAATGGAGATCTCTGGAGACGTTTTCCCTTTTTCAGACGTTACCACCATTAACAAAAACTTTGCCAGCAGAATTAGGTCCTTAGTGGTACTTTCCTTCAAAGTGCTTCTTTGCTTCAAAGCATGTTTTGGTGAAACCTGTGCAAAGTCATTTCCCCTCCACGGCTTTGCTCAAGTGAAACTGACTGGAGTTTAATGAATAGTTTTACTGATGATGCACAGAAGCAATGGAACCCTCCTGACTATCCCTTTTTACTGTATTTTCTTTGCAGTACTAACCATAGCAAAAATCAGTCCAGCCTTCAGCCTGATTCTCCATTCATTTGGATTAGATTTACTCTGTAATAACTCCATTGGAACCAGTAATGTTATTCCAGACTTACACCAGAATAAGTGGAAGGAGAATCAGTTTAGTCCTGTTTCTCCCCTGACTCTGGATAAATACTGGAAGGATGTTTGCTGAGTGACAAGGTGCTCTTTTTGAATAGTCACAACCTGAAACACACTTATACGCTGGTAATGTACTTGATTTCATGGGGTCAAATAACAATAATTGGTCCTAATTATCTTTTTGTTCCTTATCATATTTTGTATTTCCTATATTTTATTAGAAATATAAATAAGCAGTTAAACAGTAGCTGTAGAGCAACTGGTTCAGGAGAATCTATTAAAAAAAAAACTCATTATGGGAATTGTCAAAGGGAAATAATTGCCATAAAAATGTCTTAATGCTGTTAGCAAGCTGTAGGTATTCCCCCTATGAAACAAGTAATAGTTTTCCCACAAATTTAATATAGCTAGTTTAATGAGTTTCAACTGGTGCCATTTGTTGGTTCCTAGAGAATGTATAATGAAATCTTATGTCAGAAGACCATGTTTTATCTCTTATTTCATCTGTTGTAAAGCAGATTAACTCCAAAGAACAAGTTCACTCACAAAGATATGGTCCAACAAAATATTTTGTACATGTGGAAAAGAGTCTTTTGCAGCTTACTTCTATTTCTGATAACATGGGACTATAAAAGTTCAAGGTTGTTTTAGATTTGAGACACGCTCTTTCTTTGTGCAGTCTGTTGTTCTAATGTGATTGACAATTTTCCTGCTTGTGTTTAAAGGGAAGAATATTCCCACAGGCACCTTATAATTCCTTATCATGGCAAAAGTCAGCTGCTTTTTAGAGATGAACATAGCTGGTGGAACTACCTGGAAGTAAATGACAAAACACCCGCTAGTTAATGCCACGAACAGGTTCAGAAATAACTTACCCTCTTTGTTTCTGTTTTGCTTCAGGAAGAAGAAACACACAAAGGAAATCTTCAAAGGTGAGTGAAACTGCAGGAAAAACAGCAAATACCCAACGGCCAGGGTTCCAGCATTCTCGTGCCCAAACCACAAACCCCAGGCATAACCATGCCACCTCCTCATCAGCTTCTGAGCCAGATTAATGGATTTATCCAGGGATTAATTTGTCTCAGTATGCTTCTGTTCTCTGATTAACTTGGGCCACACTCAGCTGTGGTGCACAAAGACTGAGCTGTATGAAAGTGCATGAGGCTTCAACTTACACTGAAGGCTATGTCTATGTTAGCAAGTAGTGCAGACCTATAGACATTGATGTATAGAGGAAAGCAGTTGGTGCTGAGGACCTGACACCCCTTTGCATGTCAGGGGTGTTTTGCTTTGGACAATTTCTGTTCTGCTGCCCCGGGCTGAATGCCCACCTGAAGCTGGAGTGCATTAGTCATGCTTCTGAGAACATCTTCCAGCTCACTTGCATCCCAAAGGCATCCAGTCCATGCTCTCTGAGATTGCCCCCAATGCAAACCAAAGCATCTGAATAGGAGGTTCACTTCAAAAACATGCTCCTGATCTCAATTAAAACACTAGTATAGATGCTCCCAAAGTCTGCAGCTGGTGTTCTTGATTAAAACTCACAATATCATTTTTTTGTATCTTCTGGAACATTTCTATATAATAATCATTGCTGACTGAATCCTCATCCAGCTTTGGTTACCTCATTGAGCATACTCTGATAACTACAGTTATTTTCATTTTTAAATAATTCCATTCAGAAAGATTCTTTTGTTGTTTGATTTTTCTTACAGTGAAGCAGTAGGATAACTCAGCTGAATGTTTTTAATTTCGATGAACTAGCAAAGTGTGGGGAAAGCCAAGAATCTAGCATAATCACATAGGGATTCCCTTTTGCTGAATTATAGCATGAGCTCAACTCACCAAGCCAGTTAAATATAACAGCATCTAGGCTGTCCCATATCGCTATGCACCAGCTGTGCAGCCTGAGCAATCTCAGGAGCAGGGGTAGACCTGTGGATTTCACAGCAAGTTGGAAATACTCCGCGCTTGCTTTGAAAAGTGTACCTCATATTGTCATAAAGACTCATTTTCTATCAATAATATATTTCTGAAATGCATCTTACTGCTGCACACTTCAGACATTTGCCAAGCAGCAATCCACAAGAAAACAGTAAATTAAGAGCCATTAATAAACTATTGGGTACTTTTAATGACTCATCAGGAATGCTTGCATTTCACAGCTTTTAAAAAACAGTAAAAGGGAACTTCAGTGAAAGAGGGGGCTAAAGTGGTTTCATATATAAGTCCTTAGTGAAAGTAGGGTTGTCTGAGTTAGTTTTCTGCTGAAATAAAAATAGTTCTATGAGAGTTTGTACAAATGTAATACTTTTGTGCTCCCCTTTCCAGGGCGATGTCTGTTTCTTCCATGTCAGAATTCCAGCGTTTGATGGATATTTCTCCATTTCTCCCAGAAAAAAACTTGCCTTCATCTAGCAGCAAAGATGATATAACCCCTCCCTTGTCTCCTGATGATTTGAAATACATCGAGGAGTTCAATAAAAATTGGGATTACAGTAACACTAGGAACCATGGTGGGGCTGCTGAGAAGCCTGCAGAAGCCTGGGCAGAAAGGACAGAGATGGGGAAAGCTGGGAATGATCCTGCTTCAGATCCCTTCCAGGCGTCATCATGGTACCTCACCACCAGTATCACTATGACAACTAATACCATGACCAGCCCAGAGCACTGCCAGAAGCAGCCAACGAGGAGTCATGGTGTAACCGAAAAAATGGGAGTTCGGGTCTTTCACAGCCCACCAGTCGTCCGTAGGTTTGATAATTCAGTGATAGCTGGCAGCGAAGGGAAAAACCAGGTTGAGCCAGACTTCCTGTTTTCTGTGACCAAAGCTATGGGGAGTGTCAGTGAGACAAAAGGTGCTTCCTCGGATATGTTTGGAAGATGGCCTTGTGACCTGGCCAAACATCATAAGGATTTTCTGGAGAGTGGTCTTCATCCCATTGAACGCCCTATTTGCACTACTGTGGGCTTTGCCTCACCCTTGCACAGCTTGGAGATGTCCAAAAACATGAGTGATGATATGAAGGAGGTCGCTTTCTCTGTCCGAAATGCAATACGCTCTAACTCTAATTCAACAGAGCCTCAGTTTAAGGACACGGCTTGTCAAACCAATGGGATGAGGACGACAGGGACACAGACCACCCAGACGATCAGTGTTGGCTTGCAGACGGAAACCCTGCGCAGTATCACCAGCAGTCCACACAAGTGTCTGACACCAAAGGGGGGATCCACTCCTGTCTCTTCACCATCCAGAAGCCTAAGAAGCAGGCAAGTGACCCCTGTCATTGAAAAGGTCCAGGCTAAGTTTGAACGCACATGCTGCTCCCCCAAATACGGCTCTCCAAAGTTGCAAAGGAAAATCCTTCCCAAATCAGACCAGCCAAATAACCGGACATTGCCTGGTACACCTCAAAAAGGATTCAGTGAGTCCGCTTGGGCTAGATCAACTACTACAAGGGAGAGTCCAGTCCATACCACCATCAATGATGGCCTCTCCAGTTTGTTCAACATTATTGACCATAGCCCCATCTTTCATGAGACCTTCCAAAAATGCCCAAGGTCTAGCAGTCGATCCAGGTCAGCGGAACCCAGACCAGAACTGGGCCCAGTGCAGGAGCCATGTACAAGTGCCCGTGGCAGATCACCCAGTCCTCTCCGTTTGGGGACAGAGACGCAAAAGGAAGAAGGGACTGAGGTGACAAGTATCAGGCAGGACTTATCTGCTCCTCCAGGGTATACACTTGCAGAAAATGCTGCCAGGATCTTGAATAAGAAACTTTTGGAGCATGCCTTAAAGGAAGAGAGAAGGCTACCCTCACACAGCCCACCAAATCTTAGCAATGACAACAGCACAGCAGATATTGTCAAAGTAGAACCAGGGTCCATAGAGGTAATGAGTTTGTTTGTTTTTCCTCCTATAGCTAAATGCACCCTTCTTTGAACAAATGCATTATGAGATGTCTTGCAGTCCTTCTGTGTATTTACAATAACCTAGTCATGTCATAGTACTACCAGCAAGTCCCAGTCTTGAAACTGTTGGATTAGTCACTGAAGAACTCGTTAAAGAATCTGAGTTTTATCCTGACAGCTTATCGGGCTTGAAAGCATGAGAAGAGCTTTATCCCTTACTGGATAAAGATGGTTCTCCCCTGAATGCCTGGGGATAAGGGGTTTCTCTCACAAAACACATCACAAATTAACAGATGTTAATCTGGGTTTGAGTAAATTTCTGTATTGTGCTGGCCAGAAAGGTAGACTGTTTCTCCTATGCAAGAATGGGTAATTCTGTATTAACAAGGCTGTGTTAAAAATAGTGACTACAATGCCCTGATCCAGAACTTTAGTGCCTTCGGCGTACGTTTTCTGGATGTATCTGAATAAGCTTGACTCTGGTCTGTAAATGTGATTAAACAGCATGAAATTTGGAACTGATTGTTGCTGCCTTGCAAAATAATAGTAATTATAATAATGAGAATCAACTAGTCTAAGCACAAACCTATTTAATATTTAACAAATCTATACTGATGTTTTACTGTACTGTTGAAAGTGTAACAGTTATCTGTCTCAGCAGATATGCCCGAGTATTGGGAGTCAGATCCTCAGGTACAGGAATATGCTACAGAAATAGACCACAAAGAGGGTGTAATGATGGACAAAAGCTCTCTGAGCTGTCAATGTCTAAGTCTCCTGTTCCTTGTGAACCTTTGTGCAGAAGAGAGTTGGTCTAGGAAAGCCCTGAGAGAGCTGAACTATGCCCAGCACTTACCAGTGCCTGTTTTCTTTCTGGCGCAGCAGTGAAACGGCATTTTTCAAGCTGGTCAGGGAAATTTCCCAGGGTAGGGACAGGAACCTGTCATGCTGTCCACCCTGGGCTGTCTCTGTGGCATCCCCGTGTTTTGGCAGTGCTCATCCCTGGCGCCACCTCAGCCTCATTGGGGTGAGATGGGGAGCAGCAGCATCTCTGGGGTTCGCTCCTACCACTCCTGCCTTAGAAAGCCTCAAGGGAAGGGACAAAACCCATTTTCTCAGTCAACTTTTGGGTTGAGAGGCTTTTCTGGGAACTTGAGCACTGAGACTTTTCTTCTGCACTTTGCCTTTCACTAGCTGGTTGTTCTAAATGGAGGTGATATGCTCCTCTTTTGTAGGTACTACTCAGAGGGCATAATCGTTTTTCCTAACAGAGCGTCCAAAGCTGAGGATATATTACCTATATGCTGTTTAAAAGGAAATAAATAGGAAAGTTTGTATATATTAAAAAAACCCCTACATGCCCATTATAAATAACAATGAAAGACAGTGAGCTTGTGCGTAAAACTCGAAAAAATAAAAGTGGAAAGAAGCCTCATTTATCTGGATCTTTCTAGCTATCTCTGTATTTTGCCTATAATTTGAAATACTGAGAATGCATTACCATTCCTTATTAGAAAGTATGTGGTATACGCTCACAGCTTCACCTCAACTTTGCCTTCAAGGCATCACTGAAAACTCTTGATTTCCTCCTGCATCTTTTAAATGTCTCAGCAAATTTCAAGTATAAGTAAACTGATGTCATCCCACATCATCGCAAATTGCTGTTGGCAAAACACAGCCAACATCAGTACCAGAGTTTGATGCATGGAGAGATTTGTGTCAGTGCTGTTTAGCAAAAACTCATTTACCATCAGCGTGGTAGAAAATTGTTCCTTTTTGTGAATTTTCACTATCTTTTGTCTAATTTTTTGAGTGCTAAGCCTCAGAGCTCTGACTTTTTCCTCCTTGCAAGTCTTACTCGGTTGTTCGAACTGTTGTCTAGCTGCCCAGGTTTAGAACTTGAGGTGGTCCTGTCCTTTCCCAAGAATGTGCCTGGAAAAAGAAGGTGGCGGGCGTCCACGTGACGGGCTTAGCTTTTCCCGGTTGAGGTGGCTCTCTGCAAGATGCATTTATGGAGTGTGGATTTCCTGCTGAAAACAAAACCGCAAAGAAGTTTAGACTCTGGAAGTGCCTTGGGTTATTTATGGATTACACTGGCCACACAAATGACACCACGTACAAGTTACACTTTGCACATTTTGTCGCAAGCAAGAGGCAGTGGATGCAGTGTGGTCTCCAGGGAGGCGAGCTGTGCTCGGAGCCGTGCCGGCCAGCGCAGCCCTGCCACCCTCTGCCGCTCCTTGCTGGGCGCCCCCCTCCCCTGGGGGTTTCCGGACAACACAAGTGACCCCCTTACCACAGAAAGCCCTCCTTTTTCTGCAGTCAGGGCATCACATATTAATGGCTTTTAAACTTGCTTGGAGCACTTGTTGGCAGCTCTTCTCTAATTTGAGCTTCTGGATGTTCCAGTTGCATAATTTGCTTTTATATTCCTGCTGAAAATATAAAATCTAGTTCATATATATATATATATATTTACGCACATACGTATGTGTGCCTGTATATGCATACATAGTAGCAGTGCATTTTCATAGTAGCTCTGTATTTTCATTCTAACCTGCCCAAAGCTGCCTACAAGCAAATTTGCATCAACCCAATGCAGCCTAGTAGTATCTTATCCTGCTAATTCGCTAAACCACTATCTTACTTGCATATCATGGAATTTATAAATATTACCATAAAAATGCAAGTTAGGTTTACCCAGCTGTCCATATTAGAGCAGTATGAACATTTCTCTTCTATAGCTGGCAAGGGTGTAAATCATGGAGGTTACACAGCTAAATGGCAGTGGGGGCCAGACCCATTTCTGGAGACAGCAGGGTGAAAGGCTCGGCCACGTGGATCCATGGCAAAGGGAGCTGGTGGTCCTCTGGCCGCCAGGGCAGAGCAACTGCTGTGCACTTGCAGCTGAACCCGGCAGCACTGGAAGGAGATGGTAAAAAAGTGGGAAAGATGGTGGCAGAAGGCGAGTGCTTTTATTTCAGTTTGCGTCTCCCTTTCAGGGCCACTGTTAAGTAGGAGCAAGAAGGGAGAGGCAAATAGCTTTCATCAAAGCTTTATATGGGCATCCATGTAACATAAAAATTAGTGGCTTTTTTGCCTTTTAAGGATCTCCTAAGCAGAAATACTCTCTCAAAATCAAACAAAGGAAAAAATACAGCTTTATTCCTCTTTCGCAGTAACTTTTTTTGTTTTTCCCCTGGCCCTAATCAGGCTTGGCAAAGGATAAAAGACATCTTTCTCTGCTGAGTAGAAATGTTTGGACTGTTTAATGCCATGTCCACTTCTGAGACTCTGCTAGGTTTGCGAGGGGTTGGTTTGTTTGCTTCTTTCTTTTCTAAATCTGCTTCTGCTAGTGGCTTATCTTTTTTTTTATCATAAGTAGTTTCCCTTGTGGTACAGCGGTAACATGATCTGAATGGGTAGGAACATCTGGAGACTTCCTTGCCGACAAGAAACCTTCACTTTGAAAAATAATTGATTAAAACAATTCTTTCCAACCTACTTGCTTTCTTTCTCTTTTCTGTCTGTTCTGTCCAGAACCAAACTGTCTTATTAACTGCCCCCTGGGGACTCTAACCCTGCCTGCCTCACTGCTGTAAGTCCTTTCCGCCTTGTTTCCAGCCCTTTCCGAAAGCGGTCGCTTCGAATGCGCGGGTTAATGGCAGGACGTGGCCGCCGGCGGTGCCCCGGCTGCCCTGCGCGCCCGGCGCCCCGAGCCCCGCACGGCTCCCCACATGCATCGCTCGGGGAGCGCGCAGGACGGGACCCCAGCCTCCCGCTGGTGCATGGGGCGCAAGCGTAGGCCGGCCCGGAAAAGGTCAAACTTCAGTGAAAATTTGGGGGAGGAGGGGGCTGGTTCAAACTTTAAAAACTGACAAAGTTTAAGACCCGGGTAAATGTATGCAGTGATGTTGGGCGGGGTGGGGAGTAGGCTTGAGCAGCAGCCCAAGGGCTGGTGGGTGCGTGGGGTCCCAGCTGGTCCCAGCCCAGTTTGGCCAGTGCCAGCTGGGGCGCTCCCTGGTGGCTCGGGGTGGGGGGGGGTCACCAGCTGCCACAGCGTGGGGGGGAGACACCATATAGACATGGGCTGTGACGATCCACTGCGCCTCAGAGCCTGTTTTATTCACTAACACAGACGTAGCCTTGGTGGCTGACAGCCTGGTCTAGGAAAGAACTAGCAACTAAAGCCAAAATCATCTTTCCCGGGGTCAATGTCCAGGCTTAGAAGTGCTCCCCCCCTCCAAAAGCAACCGTTAAACTAAATTACCCAAAAGATAGTAGTTTTTTAAACATTTCTGGCTTAGGTACCTATGGCAGCTGCATATGGTAAGTGAGGACATTTGGGGTTTCAAAAACTGTTCTTGGCAGTTTCCTTGTAACGGCTCCATTTCCTTAAGGTACCCGAGGCAGCCCAGCTGCAGGTGGGGGCACCACGCTGGCTCGGCAGCCAGCGCGGTGCAGGATTACGCTGTCCCTCGGTTCTCTGCCCTGGAGTAGCAGCAATGGCTGGTGCAGCGCGTGTTGTGCTGTGCGTGTGTATGCCACAGATAAGAGCCTCACCCGGCCTGTCCGTAAAAGCTGCCCAGCATCTGTGGGTACGCTATAGCGATTCTTTTGAATTGGGAGACAGCAGCAGCAATAAATTTCGCTATTACAATGCTGACTCTCCTTTACTCCTGTGAAACTAGGATAAAGCAGCCAGAAGCCAGCAGAGCTATAAAGATAATCATTTTAAGCTGCTGTTTAGAAAGAGTCTAAGAGCCAAACCAAAAATTGCATAGCCTCAATTCATCACGTTGCACTGCCTGTCAGTCTTGCTCTGCGTATGGCTTTCTCTTAACAAACCTGAATAGAGCGGCAGCTATCACAGGCCATGCGCTGCCCCAGGCCCAGTGGGATGAGGTAAAGTCAGGACACGGAGTCAGTCTCCTTGTTAGCATTGATTTATAGTGTAGCCTTTACTGTTGTTTTACAGTGGGTCGTTTTTAAGTTTACAGGGCAGGTTATGGGGGGGAGGAGGGAGCATGCACGGAGGGAGCTGGATGCATGCAGGACCTGCAGCCACTCACCAGCGCGTCTGTCGTTCCTTGCGCTCTGCAACGCTGGATGAGTACTGCTCTGCCTTGAACAGTGGTGTGCAACCTCGGATCACCCCATGGGTTGCGTGTTAACCAAAGGCACTGCGGTGAGCCCTGTGCAGAGACTTCCCTGAGTCCAATGAGGCCCTCTGCCCTGAAACACGCACCCCCAAACGCTGCATTTCTTATACCTCAGCTCTGTGTCTTTGATAGGTCATGAAACATTCATGTTTGATCCTCGCAATTCAACTGAGATATTCAATGGCATATCACCTTGTTTGTTCACAGTTCATATCATGTTACCTGATCCAATATCTTCCATCCCTAGTCACTCTTCTCTTTCTCCATGTGAAACTACACTGAATTCTTCCTACTGCATTGTTCCACTGCTCCCTTTGTTTCTCTTTGGTTCACCACGCCAGAGCTTCTCCTTTCCATTGTGTGGTTTGTAATCTCTATCATCATTTGCATTCTGATTCTAAGACTGATTTTTATTCAGCTCTCTTGTCCTCTCCAGTGACTTCTCCTCGGTGTATGCATTTCTATAGGTTGACAAACTCAGCTGATTTGCTTCTACAAATTCGAAAGTAGGCAGAGAAATTCAGACATTCTGCTTTGGCATCAGAGGACAGACTTGCTCCCACAGTCAGTCATCTTGATATAATAAGCATGCAAAGCAATGCGTGAAGTCTAGCTGTGCTAAGAGCAAAGTCCATAAATATTAGAAGCAATTATCAACTTAGTGTCAGGGTGAAAAATCACAAGTGCAGTGTGTTTCTAATTGCACCGGCAGGCTATCAGTCCTGAGTAGTGGAAAGTTGGTGGAGAAATAAAATTTCAGTTTTCTTCTATTTCCGTGAATGTCGTCCTTAATGTACAGTACCACTGATTCCTGTAATTCAGACTCAAGCAGCTGACAGTCAGGAGTGATGTTCTAGAAGTTGAAATTTGTAGGTAAGCCTCATCTTTAAGCCATTTGGGGGTCATAACTAGTGTTGTAGTCATTATTCTCTTGCTAGGAAGTCTTTCCTACACGTCAGTCTGAACTCTGCAGCAGACAAAAGGAGAGAGAGGTTGATTTTCACCTCCCTTGTAAATGTAGAATTGGGCACTTTTATGCCAGGTCAGCACTTAGAGCAATGTGATGACTAGTGGATTTTACTGAATTGTCATGCAAATATATTTTTCAGCTCTTTTCTTTTCTAGCACAAGGCATATTAGCAAATGGAAGTTTGTCAGCTACTTCAGCTCATCCCAAATCTCCTTCTTTCATTCTCTCCTTATTCGTTCCATAAATCATGGACATATATGCAGATATCTGGAGCTCACACATAGAACTATGTTTGCTGCTTGCTTGTGTCCTGTGACATGACAGATGCTTAGCTTAGTCTGATTTTTTGAATTCTCTGCAGATCCCAAACACCTCTAATACAAGTCACTAACCACTGTTTTGCTCTCTTGGCTGCAAAGGAACTACCTTGTTCTGCACTAGCTCCGTCCCTTGAACCATGCTTCTCCCGGCCAGAGAGACCAGCGAACCGGCGCCCGCCGTCCCGATGGGCTTCACATTCCCCCACGGCCTCCCAGTCGCAGTCCACCGGAGATCTGACTTCCTCCGAGGAGCGCGGAAGCAAGGAGCCGCCAGCAGAGACCCTGGCCAGTGCCGCGGGCCCAGCAGACGCGTCCTGGGAGTGAGCCGCTGCCGCTCGCGTTAGCAGCCTCCCCCGTGAGCGGTCTCTGTTGGAGAGGGTGAGATCGAGTGGTGGAGGTCACCAAATGCCCTCAAACGCAGCTGCTGAATGTCCACCCTGTGAAACTGAGACGTTTCTAGAATGAAACAGTTAATGTGCCTGTAATAACTTAATTTTTTTCATAGCTGAGAAAACTATTTTTGTCTCCATCTTTTCTACATACAGTATATTAACAAAAAAAAGTAAAAAATGATATACAGATAAAGTAAGATTTAAAATAAAATGTAAATTAAGTTTTAAGGGAATTTGAATACGTGCTCATGCTCTCTCCAAATACCAACTCCCTTTTGGTTATATTTGTTTTCAATTTTGGTTTGGGTTTTTTGGGGGTTGGGGGTTTTTTTCATGTAAAACTAGGGTCTTAAGTTAATTTTATTCTATTTTAATGTCAGTGTTATCAGTTTTTAAAGGTAAGGTTCTTAAAGATGCTTCAACTGGCTGAAGCAGTACCTTTTAAGTAGTGAAGAAAGCCATTAAGCTAGTTCACTAGAATTGTATTAATTAAGATGGAGGGGAATACAGGTAAACTCAAGAAAAAAAAAATGTAAAAAAAGAATGCCTCAGAAAGTCTTATGGAGTTAGCTGTAAAATACACATACAATACTTGACTTGCATGCCTCTGGGTCCTAGCACTTTAGTGCATGTACATACTGCTACTGTACTTCTACCATCACATAAATGTGAGTCAATCTGTTTCACTGTAATATTGTTGTGAATTTACCTGTACTGTACTTTTATTGTTGGTATTCTTGCATTGACTATACAAAAAAGAGTTTTTAAATTATTGTTAACTGTTCGACTGGCTATGTACAGTGTTTACTGAGAACTTCCTTTGTTTTGGGGAAAAAAAACATTGAGAACTCTGGGCATACTGAATTGTAACTGGTCTTGTTTAAGAGTCTGTTGGAGACCATGTGAAGTGGAAATAAAACCCTTAGTATTTACAAACTGCTAGATTGCTTCATGATGTTTATTTCCAATCGTAGTTCCCGTGGTTCATTTGACTGGAGAAAAAAAGCCTCCAAACTCCTCCTTCATTCATAAGGGAAGGAGAATGCTGCTTTACATGAAAGTAGTAATGGCAAGGTACCTATTATGCTGGGCTCTCCAGACTCCTGTGGACACTCGATCAGGCCATGGGAAGATTTCTGAAGTCCCTTACTGACCTCTGCAAAATAGTTTGCTCACTGCGGTAGCAGGACCTATCCTCGCAGCTCCTCTGAGGTGGTATGGCTTGTGGCTTTCAGTCATTCATGTGAGTGAAAATAAGCCAGGTAAACGTAATATCAAAAATATGACAAGATCGCTGTTAATCCAAGTCTCTTCTGCATTACACACAGAATCCAATAAAACCAGAGCTTTTGTAAAGCTGGTGGCTAATGTGTAGCACTAAATGCAGCTGAGAACTCAAACCTTCCCAAGACGTGGAAGGCACTTGAGCTATTTTGCCTGGTACCATCTGTCTGGCCATATGCTTTCTCTGGGAGCCCCAGGACTGGTCTGACCAGTTATTCCATGGCTGAACTGGCTCATTCCTGTTTGATTTCCCCTTGCTTAGGCTCGGTTATTTAAGAGCACCATCTGGGCTCCCTAGAAGCTTTCCTGGTTTGTGCTATTGAGCAATAAGCTCCTTCACATCCTGTCCTGCTGTGCTATGGCTGGTTTTCTAGGAAGTTTAATTCAGCTGTTGGACAAGAACAAACTCCTGAGCTGTTGGGTCAGCTCCCAGATAAAAGCTGGTAGAGGTCTTATCTGTCCCACGTCAGTTAGGACAGCGGCTATTAATCCAGTGTCAAAATGTCCATCTCTGGGTCACCACTGTGAAAATTGGCACTTGCTGAAGTAGCAGTGACCAAAGTACTGTTGTCCAATGGTTCTCTGGTGCCCTAGCCAAAAAGCAGTGTCTAGTCCCACTCCCAAAGCATTGATCGCATCAGATACACAGTTGTTTCAAAGCCTCACTGTTAGCATTTTTCATGAGCATTAAGTAGACACACCAAGTTTGAATACACAAAATGATAGATGGTGGCCACCCTACTTTTTTTTCCAAATCTTGATAATCTTCTAGCTGCAACACTTACTTAACTGGTGCAAGAATTTCAGTTTGGGAATAGAAGGAGGAACATGCCCAAGAACTGTTTAGAAGGTCAAAGAAGAGTCACAATGATTATTAAAGAAGCCCTAACTCACAAATGAAAGATCCTTGTTTGCTTTCAAAATCTTCATTGCCAGGAGCAGTTTTCCAGGGTGGGCAGCAGGGGATACTGATCCCTTAAAAGCTGTTTCTCCTAGATGAAGTAAGTTAAAAAAGTTGCAAATGCAGTACTAGCTACCAGAGAGTAAAAATACTCTTCTGTCCCTTGTGACAGCTGTAATTTTTTTTAATGCTGCAGAAGAAAATTCAGATGACTGCTTTGTAGCCTTGATATCAGAAAGTGGTATTTGCCTTTCAAATCAGGAAATACACCAGCCCAGAGCATTAGCTGTTGGCCATCCTGAAATAAGAAGGTATTTGAGGATAAGCAGCTGGCTGTGGTTTGTCAGGTAAACTGCTTACCAGAGAGCAGGAAATCACTGAAACAAGGGTGAGACAGCGCATAGCAAGAAGGAGAAGGTTAAGTGCAAATAGAAATTCTGCAGACAATCTTAAAATGAATCACATTAATTAAACATAAGTTCCTTTCTAGTCTAATTAGCAAATACAGCGACACCAAGAAATATCACGTTTCTACTGGCCCTTTGGAAACACCAGGATTTTTATCTTCTAAAATTGCTACTGATAGAGTCGGGGGATTTTTTCCCCCCTCCCCATTAGTCCAGCACATTCCATAATCACGTAAATAAATTATAAAATAAATGATGGGTCTGTAGTCCATCTAAGGTTATTTTAAAGGCTTCTAAGATAGAATAAAAAGCCTTTTCAGAAGATTTGTGGCTCACTTGGTGTCCGTGGAGCTGCTGAATTATTGCCTCATGAATAATCAGGGCAAGAGCAGCCTCAAAGATTGCCACACAAATTAGTTTAAAGGGATGTGAAGACATCTGTCGTAGCTTCGCCTGACGAGGCTGAAATAGATAGCTGGATTTCGCTCAGGGAATTTTTTTTCGGCGTCTGAGCTTATGGCCCTGGGATATTACCTAGTACTCAGCTGGTAATTAGGTGAAGGACTGGGGCCCACAGCTGGCTCTCCGACAAGCCAGCTCCCGCAGCGCCGCAGCCCCATACACTGATTTTATGCCATTTCCTCCTCCGTGTTCAGGCACTGTCTCTTGTCCCGGCGATGGATGGGACCCAATGTCCGAATTTGGGGCAGCACCACATCTGCGTTGCACCTCTGCGCCAGGCCAAGGGTCAGGCTCATGCCATCCTTCCTCTCCTTACATCTCCCCCTGCGTTCCCCCGTATCTGCAGCCATCAAGCTCCCTCCTGCTCTCTTTGGAGATATCATATCCCTGGCAGCATTTTGTTTCCTCCCAGTTCCCCTAGTTTGACTTCCAGTTAAGTAAATCACTGCAGCCTGCTAGAGTAATATTAAGCTGTTGAGTACATATAATTTTCATGCAAAATGACAGCTAATGTCTTCAGTCCTCACATAGCCCAGCCTGCTTTCCAGAGAGCCATAATGGCTTTAAGCAAAGTCTGCTTCCCTTCCCTGTTTATCATCTTTTTATCCATCTTGCAGGAGCATGAGACACACTGCCTTCAAAGTCTGAATGAGAGATATAGCTGCCCTGCTAGAGATGTCTCTAGAATAAAAAAAAATCTGCCTCTATTTCTCAAAATGTCCATTTTTTTTCCTAGAAGAGCCAAGCCAGGACTTCTCCTACCATTATTCATTCTTCTTTGCTGTACAAACACCATGCAGAGGCTCCAGCCAATCCTGGCATCCTCCACAAAATTTGCAAGACAAATCCTGCAGTGCTTGGTGGTCTGGGCAGGCTGTCCCAGGCAAGGGATCTCTCAACGGGCCACTGAGCCTGAAAAAAGACAGTGCTTCCCTAAGAAGCAACTATTTTGAGGGAAAGGTAGGGCTGGGGTTGCACAGACCTAAAGCACCTCCTAAGGAGCATCTGGTTTTACAGCCATCCAGTATAGCTCAGCACTGCGGGAGGCCCGTGGGTGGAGGGTGGCAGAAATGCTCCCTCACGCACGGAGCTAGCCTTGCCCAGGGCCATGGCCGAGCTGTGAGATGAGAAGGTCATGGAAAGAAAAATCTAATACAGTGTCTTCGGCAGCTACAAGTACATGGATGGCTGCATGAGAAGAGGGAAAAGAACTAGACTGGCTATTGAGTTTTCTGTGGCTCTTTTGATGGCAATAAGTCTGGCGGAGCAATGTAAGCGGATACTGTGCTAACAGGGAAGAATCTGTTGCTAGGCTGTGCAATGGGAATCCTATTAAATGCTGACAATAGAAAATTTTGTTTTGTCTTGTTAAATCCCTAGAGGTTTTTTTATACCTTAATTGGATTTTTTAATCCCTACAGTAAGGCCTTAGAATAGGTTTACACAGAAAAATGTCATGGGCCCAGGTGCTCTGCTCATCCTCCTCCTGCCCCCTTCCCTGCTGTAATCCCTGGGGATTAGGCTGCAGATGAGAGCACTCAGTGCAAGTGGACAGCCTCCTCCCAAAGCCATTTCTCGGCAGATGCTTTTTTCTTACTGAGTTGGTGGCTTCCAAAACACTAAACCCTGCAGTAATGGGCAACAGGGCACAGTTTTGGGGTGTTGAAAAAGGTGCCACTGATATTAAGCTGCATAGGTGAGGCGTGCTCCATACAGGTTACCTACTGAGAACTGCAGTTTTAAGTGCTTAGGCAATTAGAAACATAAATCTCATTGATTTTCTTCCCATGTAAAAGACAAGCAACTTGGATACTTCAGGAACTTACCACAAATCTCTGACCAAGGCTTCAGCATGTTTGTCTTTAAAATAGGGCCTTGATTCCTGATGTTGTCTCAGAGATGTGCATTGTATTGTTCATTGCTAGATTTTCTGCATGCTACATTGGTTGTACAGAAAAAAATATCCACTTTGCATACATGAATGAGAGGAAGAACAATGAAGGCCATGATTTTGTTACGGCTATTTCCATGACAAAACCAAAGACTTTTGAGAGGGTATTTTCTTAGTACAATGGCACTGTGGTTTGTCATGGAAATCACATCTTAGACAAAATCAAAGCCTTGGCTCCACAAATTATCTGTGTTCCCCTCCATCTGTGATGCCTCTGACAACACCACAGCTTTACTATTTTTACTACTTACATTTAAAATGTAAGTTAAATATATCATTTTGTACAGCCATCTTAAATATATTATATCAAGATGAATAGACGTGTAATCACATTAAAAAAAAAATTACATTATTAGAGAAAGAAGTAGTAGGGTGTTGATATAGTTGGGAGAAAAGCAGAAATAAATCAGGAAGACAGAATTAGCCCCTGGAAGCCAGCGCCCCAAGCCATGTTCAGTAAATAATTAGCCGGATCCTGATTTCCCTGTGAGCAGCCCTGAAACTGCGACTTGGCCGAAGCAAACCTTGAGTTGTGCTGTTGCATGTGGAGCTACAGGCTGGGACCTTGCCTGTCTATAACACTAACCAATTGTCATATAAGCCCTCAAGTTTTCAGGGTGATAGATTGACCTGTCCAGTGGTGACATCTTGAAGAACGTAGTGATATCCAGTGGAGGAGAAACTGTGGGACGTTACTCCCTGAATTTTACAACCTTTTCGCATTAAGAACAGAAGAACAATTATTTACTCAGAAACTGCAGTATTACAGTGCAACATGTCAGCATTAATCATCTCCCCATGTACGTGGGTTACTTTTGCTCAGCAAATAATTACTGCATCTTCCTAGCACAGAGCTAAATAACTTAGTAGAAACATTTCCCTGATCAGAAGGATCTGACGGAGCTCTTGGTTGGAAGGACTCTGGGTTAACAGAATCACAAAATCACAGAATGGTTGAGGTTGGAAGGGACCTCTGGAGATCATCTAGTCCAACCCCCCTGCTCAAGCAAGGTCACCTAGAGCACGTTGCACAGGATTGCGTCCAGGCGGCTTTGGAATATCTCCAGAGAAGGAGACTCCACAACCTCTCTGGGCAACCTGTTCCAGTGCTCTGTCACCCTCACAGTGAAAAAGTATTTCCTCATGTTCAGATGGAAGTGTCTGTGTTTCAGTTTGTGCCCATTGCCTCGCGTCCTGTCACTCGGCACCACTGAAAAGAGTCTGGTCCCATCCTCTCGACACCCTCCCTTCAGATACTTGTACACGTTGATAAGATCTCCTCTCAGCCTTCTCTTCTCCAGGCTAAACAGGCCCAGCTCTCTCAGCCTTTCCTCATAAGAGAGATGCTCCAGTCCCCTAATCGTCTTTGTAGCCCTTCGCTGGACTTGCTCCAGTAGTGCCACATCCCTCTTGTACTGGGGAGCCCAGAACTGGACACAGTACTCCAGATCAGGAAGAGTGTTGCCAGCAGGTCGAGGGAGGTGATTCTCCCCCTCTACTCAGCCCTGGTGAGGCCACATCTAGAGTACTGCGTCCAGTTCTGGGCTCCCCAGTACAAGAGGGATGTGGCACTACTGGAGCAAGTCCAGCGAAGGGCTACAAAGATGATTAGGGGACTGGAGCATCTCTCTTATGAGGAAAGGCTGAGAGAGCTGGGCCTGTTTAGCCTGGAGAAGAGAAGGCTGAGAGGAGATCTTATCAACGTGTACAAGTATCTGAAGGGAGGGTGTCGAGAGGATGGGACCAGACTCTTTTCAGTGGTGCCGAGCGACAGGACGCGAGGCAACGGGCACAAACTGAAACACAGACAGTTCCATCTGAACATGAGGAAAAACTTTTTCACTGTGAGGGTGACAGAGCACTGGAACAGGTTGCCCAGAGAGGTTGTGGAGTCTCCTTCTCTGGAGATATTCCAAAGCCGCCTGGACGCAATCCTGTGCAACGTGCTCTAGGTGACCTTGCTTGAGCAGGGGGGTTGGACTAGATGATCTCCAGAGGTCCCTTCCAACCTCAGCGATTCTGTGATTCTGTGATTCTGTGATGTGGACTCACCAGGGCTGAGTATAGGGGGAGGATCACCTCCCTCGACCTGCTGGCAACACTCTTCCTGATGCACCCCAGCATACCATTGGCCTTCTTGGCCACAAGGGCACATTGCTGCCTCATGCTTAACTTGGTGTCCACCAGCACTCCCAGGTCCTTCTCCGCAGAGCTGCTTTCCAGCAGCTCAACCCCCAACCTGTCCTGGTGCATGGGGTTATTCCTCCCTAGGTGCAGGACCCTGCACTTGCCTTTGTTGAACTTCATGAGGTTCCTCTCCACTCACCTCTCCAGCCTGTCCAGGTCTCTCTGAATGGCAGCACAGCCCTCCGGTGTATCGGCCACTCCTCCCAGTTTTGTATCGTCGGCAAACTTGCTGAGGGTGCACTCTGTCCCTTCATCCAGGTCATTGATGAATTGATGAAGAAGTTGAACAAGACTGGACCCAGCACTGACCCCTGGGGGACACCGCTAGCTACAGGCCTCCAGCTAGGCTCTGCACCGCTGATCACAACCCTCTGAGCTCTGCCATTCAGCCAGTTCTCAATCCACCTCACTGTCCACTCATCTAGCCCACGCTTCCTGATCTTGTCTATGAGGATGTTATGGGAGACAGTGTCAAAAGCCTTGCTGAAGTCAAGGTAGACAACATCCACTGCTCTCCCCTCATCTACCCAGCCAGTCATTCCATCAGAGAAGGCTATCAGATTGGTTAAGCATGATTTCCCCTTGGTGAAGCCATGCTGACTGCTCCTGATCACCTTCTTTTCCTCCACATGCTTGGAGATGGCCTCCAGGATGAGCTGCTCCATCACCTTTCCAGGGATGGAGGTGAGGCTGACTGGCCTGTAGTTCCCTGGGTCCTCCTTCTTGCCCTTTTTGAAGACTGGGGTGACATTGGCTTTCTTCCAGTCTTCAGGCACCTCTCCTGTCCTCCATGACCTTTCAAAGATGATGGAGAGTGGCTTAGCAATGACATCCGCCAGCTCCCTCAGCACTCGTGGGTGCATCCCATCAGGGCCCATGAATTTGTGGGTGTCAAGTTTGCTTAAATGATCTCTAACCCACTCCTCCTCCACCAAGGGAAAGTCTTCCTTTCTCCAGACTTTCTCTCTTGCCTCCAGGGTCTGGGGTTCCTGAGGGCTGGCCTGAGCAGTAAAGATTGAAGCAAAGAAGGCATTCAGTAACTCTGCCTTCTCTGCATCCTTCGTCACCAGGGCACTCACCCCATTCAGCAAAGGGCCCACATTTTCCCTAGTCTTCCTCTTGGTACTGATGTATTTGAAGAAGCCCTTCTTGCTGTCCTTGACATCTCTCGCCAGATTTAATTCCAAACGGGCCTTAGCCTTCCTCGTCGCATCCCTGCATACTCTGACAATGTTCCTATATCCCTCCCAAGTGGCCTGTCCCCCTTTCCACTTTCTGTATACTTCCTTCTTCTGGTTGAGTTTTGCCAGGAGCACCTTGCTCATCCATGCAGGTCTCCTACCTCCTTTGTTTGACTTCCTACTCATAGGGATGCACCGCTCTTGAGCCTGGAGGAAGTGATGCTTGAATATTAACCCGCTCTCTTGGACCCCCCTTCCTTCTAGGGCCCTAACCCATGGGATTCCTCCAAGTAGGTCCCCAAAGAGGCCAAAGTGTGCTCTCCTGAAGTCCAGGGTTGCGATCCTACTTGGTGCCCTGCTGCCTCCTCGCAGGATCCTCAACTCCACCATCTCACGGTCACTGCAGCCAAGGCTGCCCCCGACCTTCACATCTTCCACCAGTCCTTCTTTGTTTGTTAGTACGAGGTCCAGCAGCACACCTCTCCTTGTTGGCTCCTCCACCACCTGTGTCAAGAAGTTGTCACCAATGCTCTGCAGAAGCCTCTGGGACTGTTTGTGCCTAGCTGTGTTGTCTTTCCAGCAGATATCGGGGTGGTTGAAGTCCCCCATGAGAACCAGGGCCTGGGATCGTGAGGCTACTTCCAGCTGTCTGTAGAAGGCCTCATCGACTTCCTCTTCCTGATCAGGTGGCCTGTAGTAAACACCCACCACAGTGTCACCCATGCTAGCCTGCCCTTTAATCCTTACCCATAAGCTCTCAACTCCCTCTTCATCCACCCCTAGGCACAGCTCAATACATTCCAGTTGCTCTCTCACATAAAGAGCAACTCCACCACCTCGCTTTCCTGGCCTGTCTTTCCTAAAAAGCACGTAGCCATCCATGACAGCACTCCAGTCATGCGAGCTATCCCACCATGTCTCTGTAATGGCAATGAGATCATGGCCCTGCGACCGCACACACATCTCTAGTTCTTCCTGTTTGTTCCCCATGCTGCATGCGTTGGTGTACAGGCATTTCAGGGAGGTGATCAAGCATGCAGGTTTCCCAGGAGGGGTAAAAGAGGATCCTCCATAGCCACATCCCATGCGCACTTCCCTGGCTGCATTCACCTGCTGGAGGCGTCCTGACTTGAGCTGTCTTTTGCCAACTACCCTGGCACTATAGTGACTAGCATTAATCCATTCACTGCGGACCCTGTCCTGCAAGCCCTGCTCAGCTAACTCTGGCTCCCGGTTACAGAACGGGTTGATTTAGTCAGTCCCACAACCAGGGATTCTGGTTTCTCCCAGCTGAGTGAGCTACCCTCAAATCACCCCAAAGCCAGTGTGGAAAGTCCCTCTGGTGCTGGTTCTTCAGGTTAGACAGAGGCAACTCAGAAACCAAAGTGGAGCCAGGACAGAGAACAGGATAAGGAACTAGCATACTGTTACCTGAGGCCACTCTTGACCTGAATGAAAGAAAACCACCCTACCCCAAAATTAAATTATGATTTGAGCTACTTAGCAAGTTAACTAAATTTACTGTGACCTACATACCAGAAAGCATTGGAAATGTGGAAATATATCTTACAGTGGGAGTCAGGTTACTCAATAAAATCTAGTTTAAATTCACATACGCTTTTCTCAAGCCTGCATAGGTCACAAAGCAGAAAACGGCCAATTTGAAGAAGCAGTGAGACATTTTTAACCTTGACATCTATTGGGTCAGGCTTGCAATGATTTTAGTCCCTTGTCAGGGCAGCAGACAATGCTGACAGATCAACTGATTAGCCTTGGTGCATATTGCAGCACAGACACAGTAATTACAGCCTAGAAAGAATTGTTTAAACAGAAAATAATGCATTAAATGCAAAAAGTTCCTTGCCAGATGCCTAGAGGCAGGACCTCACTGGTTCTGATCAAAAGCAAAACACATCAGGCAACACGCTGGTCATTAAATCTTCTGAAAGTACATGTAGACTAAGGAGCAACCACTTATAAACAGATGTAGTCACAGAAAACAACAGAATGAAGTGCATACCTTGAAAACAGAGTCCCAAATAAAAATAAAGTTATATCTATCTACCTAGCTATCTACCTAGCTATTTATCTATCTTTAAAACCCGAGAGTTTGTTTTATCTTTATCTATCTATTTTCAGGATTCTCTGTCCTATATATGAACATATATGGGGCAAAACCAATCCCCTAACAATAGAGTCCTTGCATGGTCTATAAAATGGTCTTTTCCAAAAAAGGGTAGAGGAGATTTCTTCAGACCAACACTGGAGCAGATCAGCTGGACTTTTCCATGCTGCTTAGCTTCACTTTCTATCCCATATCAGCATCACTCAACTTTTAACAGCAGAATATTGCAAAGCTAGTCCTCGGAAACTAAAAAGCTGAGTCACCCTATACTATTTGCTGCACTCTTTTTAAATATAGTCTTTGTGCCTAAAAGCTCAGTTCAGAACAAGAAGATAAATGCAATGCAGAGCTTTACAGATAGGTTAAATGGACAGTGAAAATTGTCCTTTAAGCAACTTAGCAAGTCTCAGTGAGTGGAGCCTAGCATTTTTTCTGTGCTAATGAAGGACTAGGCAAGACAGTAACTGCAGAAACGTCTAGAGAATAGTGTATAAGTCATGGCGTTTTTTGCTGTTGTTGTTGCTTTTCTTTCTAAACAATTTTTACTGTTAAATTTTGATTTCTTTTCCATATCAGTCTTAAGCATACAGACGCTATCAGAAGATGCATACATTGGCTTTCAAACTTCATCACAGCTAGCTTCCTTTTTCCAGCAAGCATCTGAGTGTGTTGCCATGTTTGTAAAACTACCTTTGATGCATGCTTTATGCAAACAAGCCTTAGCTTTAGGGAGCAGCAAGCCACGAGCTGGCACATACATCAAACAGCATGCAAATCCTTCCCTACTTAAGAATTAGTTTATAGGGTGCCACTGGACTGTAAAAATATAAAACACCTGCCAGATACTGTAGAGCTATGGCATTATATCGCTTTATGATGACTGTTTAAAATAGCTACACATTCCATTAATAGAGCATATAATTTGCAAAACCTTCAGTGAGACACCTATACCCTCAGCAGTGTATTCAAAAGCAATAAGAAATAGTAATTAGTCCTCCAAATATGTTACACCAGACTGGAAATCATAGGAAACATCCCTGGATCTAAATGTAAACCAAGTTAACTGGAGTTTAGTCTATTGACCGAACTTGCTGGAAATTGGTTTTGGCAGCAAGATAACAGTAATAACAGGCAAAAGGCACTACTGTTCACTGTGGAGATGTGCAAAAAGATTTTGGTAAGTCCAAAGGCAACCTAACCGTAACAAATGTTTTGGGAGGGGAGGTATCACTTGAAGAAGGGTTGCCTTCAGTTAACCAGGTATTTTCTAAATAGGAAATGGAAGAGGAAACATTGTGTCCCAAATGAAATCAAAGACACTTTGTGTGCTCAGCTCCTCTGAAAAAGTGGATGTAAAAACTGGCACCTAAAAATATCCCCCTCTCTTCTACTCTGTCCTGCCATGCTTGCCACTTCAGTGTATGATCACTGCCATCCCATGCTTTAATAAGCAACATGACTAACATCTGTCCCATAATTTATTTGCTCATCCTCTCCCTTGGGAAAGACGTGTGCAGTGGAGACTGTTTTTATTATGTATACACACGAAAATAACTAATTACACAAGCACACACATGTCACGATAAGTCTTTTCAAGATGAAAGAAAATGTGCCTCATACGTAGGGCAGGGAGTGCTGAGGTTTTTCCTGGTCTTCAGTTCCTGTGGGAACTGGGAAACTGGGGCTACGTCCTGTGCAGCACAGATGGACCTCACTCTTCTTCTGGCTAAAGCACTGTGGTGCTGGAAAGGTATCATCAGCAACACCTTTGGCTGCCTTAGCATCCTTGAGATGTCCTTGGCCTGGCCCATTGGGCATCTTGAGGGTATGCGTTCAGGCCATCATCTTCGGTCCGGTTCTCTGATAGCAAATACATGACTGAGAGGGCAGCTGCAGAGGGGATGCATGGCATTGACCTGTGCCAACAGGAACTCCCTGCAGCGGCCCCGCAAGATGTGTCACACTAGGAGGGGACCAAGTGACAAAAGCTGAAGCCCAATCACTCCTTGTTGAGGTGAGATGGAGCCTCCCAGCAGATCAGAGACAGTCAACTACAGAGGTGATTTGTACAAGGTCTTTGAAAAAGCGTGGGAGGAAATTCAAGGGAGGTTGGCTGGAGTTTGTGGTATTTGAGCCACACCTGTCTTTCTATTATGCTAGTAATGCAATAATCTGCTCTTACTATAGTGCTTCTGTGGTGTGTCTTCTTTAGCAGTGTAAATAACCTATTTCTAGTGATTAGTGTGCCATGTGGTTATGGAAATGTTGGATTCTATTAAGTGGATTTTAGCTTTAGGTGTTATATACATTGCATGGTAAGGTGGAGCTAAAAAGTGAAGCTTAACTAGTAATGTTGTATTGGGATGTCTTCGCACAGTTTTTAAGTTTTTCTCTATGCAACAGCACCATGTTTAACTGGGAACTTGTCTTTACTTTAATGACAGAATCTCTATGCAGTACTATTCTACTGAAATAAACTACAGAAAAGAAGTTATTTCCTTACTACCTGAAAAAAACTTGTGGTACTAATTAAATTTCAGCAAGTAGAGGCAGGAAAAAGGAATTTCTTTGTCTCTGCTTTTCTGGCAGTGAAAGAAACAGATTTACCAGGAGGTTTTTGGAACTTGGCCTCTCTGAATAGAGAGACTCCACAACTGCTCAGGAAATGTAATGTAGTAGCAGTACAAGCTAGCAAGAAAAGATCCATTTTTAACTATTTTCATAATGCTGTTTGGATGCCCTTTAGTTGATCGTGTTCTGTGACTGAGGGTGGGAGTGCATTTTTATAGACACTGTTGCTCTCTGTGACAATTTATTTGTATTTTTCAAACTGGATGAGGAAGCCATCAGTGGAAAAATTGCTAATCCAGGAAGACAGAGTGCCCAACGGATTCGAGAGGGATGGTTCAGGCTTCATCATAGCAGAAACAAGAGACAGCTGCCATGAGAGGCTACAGCTGCCCATCCCATTTCCAGAACAGGCCAGGAGCTGAGATGTAGGATGCAAGCACCAGGAGGACTGCATCTAACTTTAAGACCCTTTTGTAATTGTCTGAATTTTGAAACTGTTCTCCCTGCTTAGATCCTGTATGAGCTTAGACAACACTTACACAGCCACTTGCTTCTTGGGAATATTTTTGCTTCCCCCACTGTGATGTTTGCTGTTTGGCCAGGTGGGAAACTGAGGCATTTAAAGATTAAATGATTTCTTTTAAGTGAGGTGGAGCAGAGCTTGGAAAACACTCCCTTCCCACTCCTTCCTAGACTGCATTTAGTTCACTAGGCTGTCTTGACACTTATGATACGTCAATGGCAAGGTTTAGTAAATGTTTCCAGATCCTGTGTATTCTTCCATGAAACGAGAAGGGCCTTCAGGCTAAACTAGGCTCATCTGCAGGAGCAAGGCATCACCCTGGTGTAAAGGAGCAGGTCTCTCAGTCTTGCAGAGCATTTTAGCTCCTAAGTTCCATAAGAAAAGTTATTGAGAGATGTCTTATGTTGCCTAAAGACTCACCAGCAAGAGCAGATTGAGGCATTACAGCCCTGGCTATAACCTCCAGCCTCTGTAAGAGGATGACTCTGCAATCCTGTGACTTGATTCCTCTGGGCCCCACCATCCTGGTCACGGAGAAAATCCCTGGGCAGAGGCCAGCTCTGTGTACCACTGGTTGGTACGCTGCCACCCTCCATGAAGAGAAAGTGCCAGGCTGTGGGCTTTCAGCTGCTGCCTTTCCAGTAGTTCCCCAGCACCCAGACTGGACCTCCCTCTCACCAGCCTGCTGCTCTGCCTGGTTGGCATGAAAGAGACACCAGAGCACGATGAGGAAGGCAGCTGGGAGTACTCCCAGCATTTGTTTCCTGCTATTTCCAAGAATGACAGCACAAAACAATAGTATAAATAGTATAAAAACTCTGCATTTCAGTAGCTTTCCACCCTAGGAGTGTGAAATGTGCCTATTCCTCAACTGCCTCCATAAAAAAAAAACACCTTTCAGTTCAAACCAGCATCTTTGAGGACTTCCTGGGAGTTGCAGGTGGCACTCTGCCATGTACAGCGATTTTCATGCAAATAAAAATTGGTCTCAGTGGCAAACAAGGAGCATGGATCCTTATGAAAACATACTGCTCGCAGGCATGTCGCAGACTGGCAGTGACATCAGTCTCAAAGGTGGCGCTGGCCTCTTGCCATTTCACAGCACAATTGCGGGCAGCTTGGCAAGCAGCAGGGACATTGTATGGAACTGTTTGCACAGCAAACATGTTGCTGCAGATTTAGAAAATGCTATCTGGTGCCACCTCAGTCCTTTTCCTTACACTTACTGGTCAGGGTGGGACTAGGTCTGCATTTAAAACAAAAAGAAGGAAGAAAAAAAGATCAGATCTGTCAAATGTTGCACTTGGTTGTGTGGCTGGCACCAAGTTTTGGTCTGTGCCTGGAAGCTATGCATATATTCTTTTGAGGTGGGAGCTAGTATAGCAAAGCAGCTGGGACATGGTTTTATTGTGGTGCTGAAAGAGACCCCAACACCCTGCAGAGCACCATTTCTCTGCAGACTTTCTCTTACCTTAGCTCACCTGGGCCTGCATTGAAAAGGAGGATTTACGCAGTGCATGTTGTTGATAAGCACTGTGAACTGCTCCAGCACAGGTTGTCTGGGCACCAGGTTGCCCTAGAGGGAAACGACAGCAAAGCTGTTCTTGGAAATCTAGTGCTATTCTAAGAAATGAAGAAAGTTTGCTGTAGCAGTTGCAGAGGACGACCTTTTACTGAAAATGATTCCTTCACACATTCTCAATAAGATCAGGTTTCAAAGCTGGGGCACAACTTTAATCTTAAAAGGCAAAATTTTCTAATTAACACTGATATGGTTATGACTGAGTAGCTATATTATTACAATGATATTCTCCTTTGGCATCAACAGTAGGAGTCTGCATTCTGCCTTGAAGAACGAGGAGGGTAGGAAGGTCGCACATTTAGAGTGCTGTTCATTATTGTATCTAATTTTCTCAGTTTATTAACAACTGATATTTCCTCAGTCCTCTTGAATGTCACCCTCATGTTTCTTCATAATTCTTCACTGAAGTTTTAAACATCCAAATTATAGATAGAAACAGTGAAAGACACTGAGTATTACAGATTGCCTCTTCCTCTCCTCATGTGATTCAGTAACTTACACCAGTTATACTATTTTGGCTTTAGAATTACTGGTAACTACGCAATTTCTTCACAGAAGTAGGCTTCCCTTTCTTCCAGTTTTGGGACTCGATTCTCCATTGCAGGTGCACCTAAAGCACGTAAGGCCTGCAGAAAGGAAAAGAAGAGAGGATCAGGCCCGGAGGGGGTTGTAGTGCATAAAGAAATCCACTCAGACCAGGCCACCCGCTGGCCATGTTTACAGCAGCTCGCTGGAGCTCACAGCAGATCGATCACTGCAACAGAGCCAAGAAGCAGAACCCGTTCACGGCTCCAGAGGAGCAGCAGTGCAAGGGCAGGACACACAGCTGCTGCAGCATGAAGGACAGCACCTCCCAGCGCCTCGGAGATGTGCCTCCAGACCACTCATGAGGGGTGCCAAGCTCCGTTTTTACATTACGTTTTAAAAGAACAAAGACCATATAAGCTAAGGTAAGTGTCCAGATAAAAGAAACTTCATTGTCCTATATGTGGGGTGCGTATGAAGCCTGTAACTGAATTGGCAGTACTTGATACTAAAGAGCCACATAGGGAATAGTGTGGTGGAGGAGTAACTTTGCTTTTGGAGGCTGTGCAGATAACTCACTAAGCTAGTGAGAGTCCACACTTAGCATTAGGAGTACATTTAAACTGAGCCTTAATTCTGATATAAGTCCAGGCCAGAAGCTCAGGTTTAGACATAGTCAAAATCAAAAGCTCATCCGCATCCCGCTCTTTACCAGATCACAAATGTTTCAGATTCAGACTGAGAATCTGGCTGATGCCAGACATTTTTGTTGATTTTAAAACTTTGGCAAAAAATACATTGCAAGGCTTGATTCTGCTGGCAAGTTTTATAGCCATTAACATCTATGTTAAAAAAAAAAGTGCCAAATTTTTGCTAATATTTATTCTGCTAGTTCCAATGAGAGTCACTGAAGTGACCCAGGCACCAAATTCAAGCCAGATACTCTGATCTGGTACCATTTCTACGGTCCCTGTGCAGCAGAGGATGGGCCCTGTCAGCACAAAGTCCATTAAGGACAGACAGCAGGAGTTGTCCCAGGATCTATTTCCTTTCACTGGGTTTCAAAACACAACCGAAGGTAAAATTCTTTCCCCCATTTTCATCATATTTAAAATGTTAGATTTTGGTGAGAGCTATTTTAGAACCAGAGACAAACTTTATCTGACTCGTAAGCTTTTTTGCCCTGGGAGCTGTCTCCTAGGCTGTTCATTGCCTAGTGGCCTTGCATTATTTCAGTAATGTTATGCTAAATATAACATATGATAATACAGTGTG
Organism: Apteryx mantelli; assembly: GCF_036417845.1. Taxonomy (NCBI): domain Eukaryota; kingdom Metazoa; phylum Chordata; class Aves; order Apterygiformes; family Apterygidae; genus Apteryx; species Apteryx mantelli. The sequence continues at coordinate 56,243,159 of NC_089979.1, forward strand.
ACAACAACCGCTTTTCTAGGGTTGATCCATTAGCCCAGTATATACTGGATGCCTCAGGGATGGAAAGTATTCTGTCAGGGATACAATTCTTACTTGCTTAAAGAAAAATGGTGATCAAATTTTAATTTCCACTGCAAAAGGAGGTTCAAACTGTCCCTTGTATTCAAGGAAAGTCAAGAAAATGCTTTGAAAACCAATGTAGGATTCAAACCACCTAAACGGTGCAATCACTTGATCAGAGAGCAATCCTGTTTTTGCATTCAGCTTTTCCAAGTAAGGGCACCCACTTATACTGATCCTGTTACAGCACTGAGGTTTAAAAGCAAGAGGAAAAGGGCAGAATTACAGGGGAAAATACTGTTAAAAACAAACATGCTTTGATTTTTGTTAACACTTTCTAAGAGTCAATGCACTATCAGTTTCCTGCTGCAAACAGAAGGGGTTTCTTAAATGCAAAGATGTCACGGAGGTTCTATGCACTGAGAATATCTAAAAAAAAATTAGCATGCTATCAAAAATAATACATCTAGTTATCACAGGAGCTGTGAACCAGAGAGAGGAGAGTGCTTAGACCCATGGAGGGTAACATCTGGGAAAGCACTCAACTTACAGAATCCACAAATGACTGACAGCCCACATTAAATTTGTTGTCTTGAATCAATTGAGAGTGGTGTGGGAGATTCCACATAGGGATATTATCCTGTTTGGCCTTAAGCCACTTGCTGTAAAATATGAAAATTGGAGGTAAAATTGTATTGCATACATTTATCTTCAAAATATTCACCATATGTTCTCATAAAAGTAAGTGCCAGCCCCATCTATAAAATGATTAAGTTTATTGTGTACCTGTTTTCTTTAGGCTTTGCTTTAAATCCTTGGTATACAATATGAGCTCTGTAAACATTTGAGTCATAAATAAATTTATTCCAATAGGAAGCCTTGACAGCTTGAACGTTTGTTTTACTGTTGATACCTCCAATTTACATAATTACAATCATACTCCAGTTCTTCAGCAGTTTCAATTTATCTCTTTCTATCCTAAACTAATTTATACTGTTCCAGCCATGACGAAGCAGGTAGGTACCATCCCAAAGAGGGATGTCATTTCAGTCATCATTAACAGACTCATAACACAAAAAAGTAACACAACCCATTCTCAAATTGATAACATCTTGTGTGGGCTAGAGAAAGCTGGCAAAACTAGCAGATCAATGTGAGCGGCACAGATTGGACATACAATGGATATCTGGTAAAATAATATGAGTATTTAGTAGCTGGAGCTGGACTGAGTAGCAACACAGGAAGACAGCTTTAATGATCTTGATGCCCTGGCTAGACACAACTAGAAAATGCTGTAGGGCCTCTGAGTGAGAGATATCAAAGCAGCTAGGAAGAATTTCTAGTGTGAATAGGCTTGGTTTATGTTTAACACCTATTTTACTTGTAACCTTTGGTTTCCACACTTGCACCCAAAACCTGGTCTCTGGAACTTGTTAAATGAAGTTTTGCTATGTTTGCATAGAAAGTCTGGTGTGTGGGGAGAGATGAATGAGACTGAAACTCAGTGGACTTATAAGTGCAGCATCTCCCTGAAACAGCCACCCAGACTGCTGCAACATGTCCAGGTGGAAGTGAGGAATTTGCATCCTAGGATGTGGACAAGGATGACAGAGGCTGGTCAGAAAAGGAGTGTTGGGGCTTGTGCTGCCAGGTAAGAGGTATTCATGTGAATAAGCACGTGCTACAGCATCCCATGCTTCCAAGTAACAGATGGTAGAGACACTTCACAGCTCTGGACAAAACCCCAGAATACCAAAACTTTCACTTCTGAAGCACTGCTAAAAAGCATCTATTAAGACTGGAGAGACACGGAAGCCAAAAGTTTGGCTCCTGTGAAAATGAAAGGCAAATTTGTCCACTGGGTTCAGCTGAACTGCTGATCTCTGCGATCTGTGAGCCCTCTTAATACAAAGGCTTGGCACTCTGTGAAGAAAGATAGACCCCACTGCACCCTGAGGATGGCTTGCTGCATTTTAAGATGTGCCTGGGGTAAAACATGGGCAAGGGTTGTGGCTAGGGGCAAAGACACCCTGCTCCTTCCCTACCACCTCCTGCCTTAAGTAAAGGTGACAAAGCCTGAGATATCACAAGTCCCTCTGCATTTGTTCAGTGTAGGGATTCTTCCCAATTTTGGGGGGGAATTGTCCCTTTGTAGGACTTGTAGCCAAACTCTCAGCCAAGTTTACTTCTCAACTGAAACACCTGACAGCAATTATGTTGTACCCTGAGCTTGGAAACTTTTGCTGCTGTGATCCTGGCTTCTTGACTTCAGGCACTCTTCCTGGGATGCGTTTCTCCTCCAAGACCAAATAAGAGTCCACAAGCAGAGGAAAAGAGTTATTTTTAAGTAAAGAATGAGTGACTTGGGGCTGACAAAGAAGATATTTCCAGGTGAACAGTTACAGTTGCCGTGAGTTTTCTTTACTCCTTAGAGGGACATTTTCCCCTCTTGTATGATTACTTACTGTGCAATCTGTTTTTTGATCTTTTTTCTTCTCTTTTTCACATCACTGAGAAAGTTCCCAGATAAACAACACAAGGCTCACTAAAAAGGAGGGCTTTCTGGGAGCGTTATGTCAAGAAGCAAATACACTTCTGCTGCTTTCTTTAACAGAGCACAGGAGTTTCAGGGCATCACAAATTCCTATTTGTTTTTTTCCCATACTTTATTTTTAGATTCCCATGATGAATGCACACAACTCCACCAGGACTCATATTTTTCCTCTTTCCCTTAATGAGATTGTCATATGAGCTCTGGGTGGCCTAAGGCCACATAGCTTGAAAGCAATGAAGGTGAAGTTCCTTCTTCCAGTTCTCAAAAAGAATCACAACTGTTTTTGGCATTTGACTGGAGAATAAATGTCATTGCTAGTACACACCTTAAATGTAGTTTTGTTCTCTCTCAAACATATAATACATCGCTGATCTCACTTTACACGGATAAGATCACATATTAGCTCCTGAAATATTATTGCTCTATCATCATTACTCAGTAATCTCCTAAGAAACTAACACCGAGTGCTTAAGTCATTATAACATTTAAAAACCCACCTTGATTGTAGGGGAACATTATCAGTAGCGATGGGGTGATTTACCCTGAGACAACTGAAATCTAGTAATATTTCTGCCATTTTCTAGGGAAAGCATGTTTTAATAATGCAGCTATAAGGTCTCTTCACTGGTGCCCACTTCAGATAGGGAACTCATGACTTACCAAAGACCTGAAAGCAAGGATCTGAAATGAAAAGAACTACTTCCATACAGCATATGTCCATTTCAAAGTATATAACTCAGGGTTTTTTAAGGATAGGAGAGAAAGAGATCCCAGCCCAAAAGAGCCAGGCAGATATCAGCTCCGTGCAGCTGTTGATTTATGATGTATGCACCCTTGGTTTCCAAAGGGCTAGGATTTCAGAACTTCTCTGGAGCATTTTTGTTTTGATTTCTTGGTTACAGCTACACTGTCCACTGAGATTTCTCTGCAAAGTGTTTCCCACAATGCTTTTTTATAACTTCCTCCTTACAGCTAGGACAGAGAAGACACTGGTGCCTTTTATGTTGTGTAGTGGGACCTTCCTAAGATGCTGCCTTCAACAGACAGACAGACAGCTAGAACCAAAGACAATGAGGCCATAGTTCCAGAAGAAATGTATATATGATATATATGTAGAGGATAGATATATAGTACGTGTGTAGCCACATCCTACTGTCTAAAGAAGTCTGACATGCTCCCTCTACCATGCTCTCCTCAGGACCAAGAATCCTTATAAGAAAACCTGCCACTGGCTGATTTTCATTTCTCTTCACTCTTGCCCATATTTATCACAAAGACTAAGATGTAGCATTCCCTATGGTGCAATTATCAAAGGTTCTGATATAACAAATACCTACTGATTATCTGAGATCCTTTTTCTTTTAATTGTATGGCTGTGAGAAGGACTAGAGAGAACACTAAAACCACAAAAATTACATGAATATCAAAGTACCTTGAGAAAGCATCTAAGGAAACAAATTCTCCAGAGCGAAGGTTTATTTAGCAAAGGGAATATCAAAATCTTGGGCAGAAAGCCAAGAAGCAATAGTCAAGCAAATTTATGAAGCTCCTACATGGACTTCAAGGCATGCTTTTTTCAAGCCTTATCCTGTGTGTTAAGCAGAAGACTGTCTCCAGAAGGTGCTAAGTAGGGTGACTTGCTTTCCCAAGTAAGTAATCACTATTGAGCGCCCAGATAGTGTTAAGTCAGTCAGATTAAATGATATTTGCACAGCTGTTGAGACCTGGTGACAGTCACAAAAAATGAATTGGTCTTTTGGAAATCATCTCAGCTTATCACCCCCGTGATTAGCTGCTTATCAGAACTGGGCTGAATATCCACCATTACTAAAAACCGCATGAGTCCTGAAAGTTGTCTCAAAGACTGTGTGATAAAAATAGCTGTAAAATTGTTGCAACAAAAAAAACATCTTCAGATGGGATAAACCATTTATTTTCCAGCCCTGGAAACAGCTGTGAAGCTGTTTCTATTCTGGGTACAGGTTAGGAAGCTCTGATCTTCTGGAGTTGCATAGGGAATAAGAAACTGATTGTTCACTTTGAAGGGAAAATGGGGCTACGAGAGCTTATACAGATCATGTCAGACAGAGCTCATCTCCTGAAAAAAGTGTTGGTAACTGGATGACACATCAGTCCTGAGAAAGAGAAGTCCTTGACTTGGAAACCTGAAGGAAAGAAATGGAGGAAGGATGAATGAGGTATCCTGATGAGTTGTGAAGAGCCAAAAAAATGGTCTCTTGTCTTATTTCCTGCAGAAAGAGAAGAGTTAGTCTTGGTTATGATTTGACCAGGAATGCAAGAACGAGTCAACATGCCAAATTTCTCTCATGCAAGAGCAAAAGGGAAATCTCTGGAACACAAAGAAGGAAGGATAAGGCAAGAATTGCAGACTGGCACATAGAGCAAAAAGATCATTTCAAAAGACTAGCAAGATTTATTAGTGTGCAGCCATGCTTACTTTTAATTAAAGCTCATTTCGGTTTACATCCATTTTACTTTATTGAGAGAGGAAGGAAAAAAAACCCAACTCTGTAACAGACTGAGTACCTGCTTGTTTCCGGAAATATTCCAGGAGGTGAACATTATGTGGTGAAGTGGTCTCTGCAGCCTGTGCTGTCTGTGTAACAACAGAAGGTGCATAGGGACTGCTCTAGCAAATTATTCATGGGCAATAAATATTGTATAATGTGTCTCAAAGGCAAGGGAAGTGCACCTCTCTGCAGTGTACACATTTTTATTCCAGCGGGCCTTTTTATTTTTATTTGGATTAGTTTTTTTCTTAATGGTAGCTCTGTGGGTAAGCAAAACCTTGCACATGCTTTGCTTTTTGCAAATGTCATATGACCTTTCCCCCTTCTACTGCATGAGCTGAAAGAACATAAATTTTCTTTTTGACACTGTTCCTATTGAGATTTATTATCAGGTTCATATGTAACCTGGCTACTTTGTTAGCTCTGTACCTATACACGTTTTCCTGGGGATAATACTGTCCCCGAACCTTCTTCTGTTGGGTTTAGTGGTAGTAATAGTGTTTGTAATGTCAGTTATAGAGCAGGATTCTGCAGCAGTAAGTACTGCATCAACCTCCTGCAAAATATGCTCTCTGTCCTTGGGAGCTCCTAAACTAGGTTATGATAAGTTGCAGCTGGCTGATAGAAGTAATAAGCGAGCAAGTTATCATGTCCTAATTAAAGGAGCTGGCTTGCTTTCTGCTTGGCTACTGTAGTAAAGGGAGTTACTTGGAAAGCTGCTTGTTTTCCTACCTCATGTTTAAATAATGTTTATTAATCAACAGTCTTGTCTCAGTGTACTTCTCCTCTGTGAGAAAAGGGAAGATCTTTCTCCTTCCCTTCTACCATGTGGCTTGCACCATGGATGACTCAGGGCAGGTTGTTCTACTTCTTCTCCTTTCATTTCAGGTGATGTGTTTACCACATGCTGGACCAGTCTGCAGAACAGCCCAGCCTTGTTCATTAAGCATTTAGAAACAAGCTAGACTAAACTATTGGGTACTTTTGCCTAAGGCTCCCAAGAGCTATTTCACTCTTATGATCTCTTGGACAAAGGCTGTTGGGAAATGCACTAATGTAGTTCACACACTCTTTCAGAGGGACCAGCAAACTTACTCTGAAGACATAACTGTCCTGCAAAGATTTATTTCCAGGAGAAAGTCTCTGGGATAGTTCCAGTCCAATTTTACATTTCTTCTAGGCTCTGCTCCATCATCTCTTCAAAGTCAGGATTTATTTTGCTTTTCTTTTTATTTAGCACATCTAGAGAAAAACTGAGAAAAAAAATGTATGAATTTTTTTCTTAACATTTTTAGTTTCTTCTTTTGTACAGGAATCCTGATGTGGTTGTAAATCTTGGCACGAATACTTGAACAATGTTCAAGTACTCACTGGAATTAAATTGCTAACCATTAACAGAGCAGATTTATAATTATGAATTCTATAGTATGCTTAATCCAAAATTCATAGATGCTGGTGGTTCACCTGGTGAAGAAACAGAAGCAATAGTATATGACCAATAGAACTGAACAAACACAGCATATATTTTCAGTTTGAGAGTAAATCATTTGAATGATCCCATTTAAGGATTAGTTGGGTAGAATTTATAGATAATCCAAGAATTTGTCAATGTGAATACATTGAAAAGGAAATGAAAGTTTCTCTAACAAAAAGACAAAGTGACTCAATTTGATTAAACCTTGAATTATTTGCTCATACTGAGTCACCAAACTGCAGCTACACACATCTGGGGGCATTTTTGAGTTTTCAGATTTGTCTGAGTGGTTTAAAAATCTTGTCTCTTGCAATTAATGAGACTATCAGAATCTCATACTATCATTACAAACTCTGCATTTCAGACTACTCACAAATCAACCTACTTGGCTCTTCAAACCAAATCCTTAGGAAAGAACAGAAGTAATTGGCATGTCTGGCAATATAAAGTACCAAATTTAGTTTAACTTAAGAGTGCAGAAAGTTCTGGAGCTGAGAATCTTTCACTAAAGGTGCTTCTTGAATTAGAATCATGAAGCACTCCAGACAGATATCTGGAGATAGAGAAATCAGAAATTATCTACTTCCTATACTATCTCCTGATAATTTCTACTAAACTAGGAGAGAGTATTCTCTAGGACACCTGGAAGAATAAATAATTAATAGATCATTATACATAAAAACTATCATCTGGAAGCCAGATGGTAACCAGTAAAGACATGTTTTGCCATGTTTCTCCTGTATTGAGAAGGAGATCTTCTCCTCTCCAAATCTACAAATGTATATAATTTCCCTCCTTGTTAGTTATCTCTGCTAAGTTAACAAGTGGCAAATGTACTTTCATGATCTTCAAAAATAGCTCCAGCTAAGACTGCATTATAGCAATCAACTTTGAAGATGGACAAAGCAAGAATTCTGGTAAGGATCCGATTTAGTCAAGCATAGACACCAACAAGAACAATTTTTTTTCCACATTATAACCAAGCATTCACCAAGGACAAACATTCCAGCAAGATTTCTTAACTGAAAACAGAGAGCAAGATTATTTAGTGGAAGGAGCTGACAAAATTTCCTTACTTCTCTGCATCCTCCTCTTAGCTGAGTCACCTTCATGTTAGCCCTCATCTCAGTTGGCCCCAAGAAAGTCTACTCATTCCTATTCTGCAGATTGGATGAAAAAGAGACATAAAGAAAAATGCTGCCTCAATAGCTCTTCAAACTGTTGATATACTGAACAGATATAGTGAAAAAACTAAAGGCGAGGACACTGTGCTTACCAATGCTAAGACAAGACAGCCCTTGGCCTCATTCTGTTTTCCAGCTGTCTATGTAGAAGAAGGGCCTTTGCATAGCAGAAATGAAACCTCTCACCTCATATTTTCCCATTAGATGTTGATCTCCTCTTGGACGCACTGTTGTGCGTTCAAATTCTTGCTGTACCTTCAGGCTTTAGCATTACAGCCATTCATTAGAAAAGCCAGTCATTTTAAAATCATCTTCTGCAGATGGAAAGACTGTGACTAAAGAGCCTCTCATTTAGTTTAGTATTCCGTGCTTTTGAATGACTTGGCAGTGCTCTAAGCCCTGGATCAAACATGTTAAAAATATACTCCTCAGTCGTCTTTGTTTCATTTTTTCTGGTTGATTCCATGAAGAGCCATCATAACATGACCACAGTACCAAATTTACCTGGAAAAGTTAATATACTGGATGATAAACAAGCAGTGAGCAGCAAAAAAAGTCAAACTGGGAAACCTTTTCTCACAATGGTGAGCAATTATTCACATTCAACAGCTGAAATCATCAGGATGATTCACGCAAGTCAGTAAAAGTCAGTTTGGCTCAGCAAAGCCCATAAAGATTTCACACTTTCAGTCAGATCCCAGAGAGACCACTGCCATATAGAAGACTTCCAACGTCTGATGCCTGAGGTCTGGGATACTGTTAGAGAATTGATATATGTGCTGCAGAAAGGATTGCTGGTTGTGAATAGATAACTGGTCTTACCAAAGGTGACAAAATCTATGTTCCCATGTACTCTTCAGCAATTGCCAGATGTTGTCAGTTCTTCTCTCTTCAGAAGATGAAAAGCTTAGTGAGACATGTAAATTGTAAATTTTAAGACAATGTGACTATGATCCTTGGATCTGTCAGTTGATATTAGGCTGTAGCCAGTGCCTTTGCCATCTCCAGTACATTGTTCTCCGCAGGACCTAATGACACATCCTCTTAGTTTCCATGCTCACAAAGCAAATTCAGCTTGGCATCTAATTTACAGAGAAGTAGCATACTAATACAAGAATGAGCTTATAACCGAAGAGTGTCAGGATTTTAAACCAAATAAATATTTTTTGGAGGCCATTCAGTTTTGCAGCAGTCAGCAGTAGGGACCAATCTGTCAAGCATCAGTGGTAGTAGAACTAGTGGCAGGACATGATCTCCCATCATCTGTTTCATCATATGCTGAGCCATGTTAATGACATAAAAACAAATCAATCTCATTATAGGAGAGAGGGGGAATATGCAAAAACTGTGATTAAGTTCTGACTGACAGATGTTCCTCTGCCTCTAAACTATTTACACCTGCACAACCAGCACTGTAAATTTATTTTATGTGGATGTATAGTATTACACATGATATACAGCAGCAGAAAAAAAAGGCACAAGTTTACTGGAGTTCTTTCTGTTGCACTGACAGTTGTTGATATAAAAGTTGGATCATTAGGTTCATGAATCTAATTTATTTGAATGCTGATTTTCCTCAGGATGGACAGCTGTGGAATAAGCAAGGGTCTGTTTCCTCCTAAAATGCGAGGACTAAAGAATGACTTCATTTCTCATTCTTACAACTATGTTGATCTTCTGCTTTGTGTGATGTAGGGCCAAATTCGTTAAATATGATGAATTTCAATTTCATTGAAAGTCCTCCCTGTCCTGTCATGACACAAAGAGGTGGAGCTGTCAGACCCTTGCTACATTGCTCTTGAGCAGTCTCAGTAGGATAAGAAGAAACACCTTGTCGGCTTTGCCCTGACTGAGCTTTACCTGTTTTTATAAAGTAATTTACACTTGTGTCATGTGAGCTTCCTAAAAGTTTAGCCAGTAGTACTAACATCAGCTAATATCCTTACAATTCAAGAAATAAGAATCATGTTGGTTTTTTGGAGGTTAAGATCCTAAATTCATCCTGAAATCACTTTTGCGCACTTTAAGTATTGGCCACAGCCAGCGGTATCTGTATGAAATATCTCTTTCTACAGAAATACAGAAATTCATCCTAAAGAATGAAGTCTACTTCTCCTAGAAGGAGTGAAATAACATTGGAAATCTGGGATTTCATTTTAATCCTGCAGCAAATTGTGACCCAAGGAGTGTTCTTCCTGAACATTCCCCCACTGCAGTCCACCCCATTTAACCTGTCCTTGTAATTCCTTGGAAAAAAATGACCTTAAAATTAAAAGCCCATCACTTCATTTTTACAAATGAAATGTGTCACCATAATGATACGAGTGTGTGGTTCCACTCTCCAGTGCCTGTCATTGTCTGAGTGCTAGGAGATCTTATTTGCTATTTGTGAGCCAGTAAACCCACTTTAGCAGCTATGAGCTATGCAAATCCCTCTAGTATGCAACATTTTCCCTTTTTGTTTGGTTGGTTTTTTTAATCTCTGTTTTACAAAGGAAATCACTGTATGAAGCCTTCTTCCCTTTGTAGAAAGGGGCAAACTGGAATGTCAAGAGAACCTGACTACATTTGCATTTTAAAACAAACTTTGGATTTAATTATTGGGTTTCCTTTTTTCTTTTGTGCACCAGATGTCTGAGTCATGCTGGTCTCCCATCATTCAGTTACAAGCCTATGTCTCCAAACAGATCAGTATAGGAATTTTAAACATACCTTTCCCAGTTACCCAGAGGTAGGGTGGCGCTAATACATCTGCCAACCAAAACAGATTTAAGAAGTGGTTAGCTCAGTAACTCTTAGTTCTCAAATGTCCCGCACAAAGTTTCTCTGCTAAGCTAAACATAGGTGGGAGGATTAACTTCAGTGTCTTACCTTAGCAGGGGTTGTGTCAGGAGCATAGTGAGAACACCAGGTCTGGCCTAAAAAGGAGCATCTCAGGGAGATGAAAGTTGCTGTTCTTCATTCCCAGGTGCAGAGCAAAGGTGATGAGGATGGTATCCAGCCCAGCTCCCAATTGAGCATGCTTGCAGGCTGGATTCTGCCTTTCCTTCATAATCCCTGCCATAACTTGGGGCTAACGGGATGTCAGCGAGCCCGACTGATTGAGGTGCATCACTGCACTGAATACAGTGGTACTTAAGGTGAATGAGACTTGGTGGGATTACACACTATTCAGAACTAATGTGAAGACAAAATCCATCTGGGACTTAAAGTGCCCAGGGAGCCAAAGCACTGTCTCTGAACCAATAGAATAGTCCCAAATCAAATCTTTCTCGTTCCCTGCCTACTTCAGATATATTTGCTCTATAAAGCAGAGCAAAATCTCTCTCCATAACAAAGAGAATAAGGAATCTATTTTGTGTCAGTTATGGAGGAACCAGTAGGGCTCCAGTGTGTACAAATCCCCCTTACTTCCCTGAACTCTGAAATGAAGATAAGAAAGAAATCAGTTAAAAGGATAAAAGCTGCATTTCAGGAATCTTTAGTCTCTACTTTCTGTGTTGTGCTGAGGTCAAAAAAGCAGTGTATACTTATCTCTGAGATGACAAATGAGGATTAAGTAGGAGTATTTGCCTGGGTTTTGTAATTCCACTTGTGTCCTCAGCATATGAAATGCAGCTCTGAAACGTGCACTGAACATTTTGGAAGCTAGATTCATTTTCCCAATCCAGGGAAATCAAAGTCTGTAACTTCTGAGGTCTGGAGAAAATACAGAGACTGCTGCAACTTGGTTCCTGGCAGTCTTTTCATGGCAGCATCAGGGATCGAAAAAACAAGCCTGAAACCTCCTCACTTTTAAAAGTGTGCTTCAAGCCTGGCTATGGTCTTGCCTAGAGCTCTTCCCCATGCCCCAGCCATGGGTAACAACGTTAGCAACACTCTTTCCTTTCCTTTCCCCTTTCCCCTTCCCCCTTTTCCCTTTCCCCTCCAATTGTCCACCTCAGCTCCAGCCCATCCCTCCATCCCAGCAGTGCACAGGGACTGGAAGGTGGGCTCCTATGCCACCAGTAGCCTCTTTAAACTGTTGGCTTTTCATTAATCCAGGCTATGTATATGTGTGTATGATTGTTTGTGTACAGCTGCAACTCAGTAATTTTGCTGTAAAATCTTCCAGGGAGAAGAATTTATTAGTTTTTGGACCTTAGTATCCCAGCTCCACTCCATTCATGTTCCAGAAAACAGAAATTTCACCTCAGTAGCTGAGACAAATGTGGGGCTAACTTTTGAAGGTAAATGTTTTCCTGCTTTTGTCTGAGTATCCTTTTTTAATAGGCAACCTCTCCTGTGCCTCACCCTTATATATACTATTTTCATTATCATTGAAAATCTGATTTGATCAAAAGATTGTTTTTGGCCTAAGGAATAGGGTTCTTTTTTATTAATGATGACTCTTTTTTTCTCAGTTCTATCTGCATCTATATTGTCCCTCTACTTGTGTCTTTAATTCCTCACAAGTTTCCTAGGATAACTCGCACTGTTTCTTTCTGGAGAACAGATTTTGATCCTAGTTACCCTGACATAAATCCAAACTAGCTCTGCATGTGATGTAGTTAAGTGTATGTATAATGAAATTTATCATTTTTCACTGTACACATATTCATTACACATAAAAAAGATACCTCAGAAATTATAAATGGCACACTGACTTGAGCTATTTCTAGAACACACAGCAGATATGAATAACAGAAGTGACTTGTGTAGATTTATGGAGCTGTGTTTTTCGTTTTGTTAAGGAGAAACAGCCAGGAAAATGTGGCGTATTTTCCAGCAGTTCACATGAAACCTCAGCGTACTATCTATCTCAAACGTGGTATCACTGATTCTTCTTAGCCATGAGCTTCAGCAAAGCAGAGAACCCCAGACTGTGCCAACAGTCTCAAAGAAAACAAGGATGAGGGAACAACACTTTTTTGCATATGGGAGTTGGCCATGCCTCACCAAACACAAATCCAATTCATCATCTTCCAGACGCTATTTCATACCAACAATTTTGCTGTCTTTTTAATGCATCTGTCTGTTTATCTATTCTCAAGTACCATCTGCTTGTCCCGCTCTCTCCGCACCACATGTTCACAGCTACTACACCTCCAAGGTGACAAATGAGCAGTCAAGCTAATTTCATTGGGATAAACAAGAAAGCAAGAGCCAGATGGAAAGCCATGGGAAGAGCCAATGTCATTTAGGGGGAGGAGAGAGTGTTTGGAGGAAGAATCACCGTAACAACAGCAAATGGAAAGAAGAGGTTTCTATTCTGTCTATATCACTAATTACTATGAATATTTTATTCTTGCCCTGTGGTTTATCCATGTCCAGATCAATGATTTACTGGCAGATGGCTTAGGGTTTTTTTTGGGGGGGAGGGAGGGGAGGGGGAAGGAAGGGGCATGTTACACAAAGTTTGATTGCTTTTCTGCTATGTTATTTTCCTGAAGTTTTAGGTTTAGAGTTTTTTGTTCTCTTTTAAGAGTTTGGACTGATTTTTTCAGACACTCATAGGGAAGCAGTGCTTGAGGAGTTTGATGGCTTCATGAATATTGAACTAAGCCCATCATTTCATTTTGGGTTTTAATTACTCTAAAGACGCAATGTTCATCCAGATCCTGCTTCCAGTTTGTAGATAAGTTTTTGTGACTGTAGCTTATTTTCTCTCTCTGGCACTTCCCAGCACTGGCACAGCCTAAAGATTCTACAAGTAATCCTGACTATGCTGGCAAAATTCCAGCTGACTTCAAAGCACCAGGATTTCACTGCCTGTCAAAACACAAAGACTGTACCCATTTAACTAAATTGGTTTAAAAAACACTTTAGTTAAATCACTGCAGAGCTTAAGGCATACATATGTGTGTTGCTTTAAAGCCATTTTATATTGCCTTAGCTTGCCTCTGCAAGAGACATATCCTAAACTGATATAAGGCAGTTTAAACTGAACTAAATAAACCTATATAGGTCTTAACATGAAATGGATTTTTAAAACATGATTTTAGTTAAATTCTATGCAACTCTGCTTGATGTATATTTATGCAGCACAATACAGCACAATATAGGTAAGCCTTAGCTATTGCTCAGGCAGCTAGCTTAGAGCTGGAAGCAAAACTCTTTGCTCAGGCTAATCAGCCCTGGCCTTGTTCAAAAATGGCACAGTGCAGTATCTTTCAGAAATACCTGTGCTAGGTAGACACTCCCATATAGCAAAAAGCCTGTAACCTTACTGCAAAGGAAAATCTGGCTTATAATTTTTAGTGGCATCCAAATACACAGTTAAGCCATTAGACTAGGAAACCTCTCAAGTTCACTGACATGTCGTCCAATAATGACTCATTAAATTTAACAATACAAGCTCAGCAAATATTTTCTTTTGCTAATGTGAACAGACAGGGCACTTTCAAAATGTCTCTCCTTTTTGTACATTACCAATATTGTTTAGTGGGAATTGGTTCCTACATCTCACCATGTAATATTCGAAGATAAATAATGCATGTGAAAATAACATGATCTAACTAAAATATCTTTTTACCTGAGCTTCCTAAAATCCAATTTCATTGCTCTGTACCTTCAGGGACTGCTTCAAAATCTAATCTATCTGCATCAGAAACTCTTATTTCAGTGAAATGCCTGTCAGAAAAAAAATTGCTCAGTTCCCCAGTGGAGTATAAGCTTTCACATTGAAGATGCATTTTCAGATGACCTCCCTTGCTCCTCTTCTGTAGGAAAAGAGTCATTCTTGATATAATACAGACGTTTATTATAAGCATTCCCTTCTAAATACAGTTTTAGAGTCTGCAAAATAGGAAATACTCTGTTTTCATCAAACTTGAGATATTCTGTTGAATGGTAAAGAATCATGCTGAATGCTGGAAGACTTCACTCTTTGTCTCCCTTCTCTTAATAAACACATGGTTCTCCATTAGCTTACTCAACCAGTTAGCTTTTGTTATGTTAAACAGTCATGGAAAGATTAAGGCTCTGATCTGCCCTATATTCCTGTGTGTTCCAACTGCACTCGATGGCATTTGCATGAGAAACAATGTTAAGACACTGTTTGATTAAATTTTATGCGTGGTATTATATGACACAGTTGCACATTAAACTGGGGGCCTGGGCTTAATAAACAGAAGGGTCCTTCCTCTTCTGTAGCCTAATTTCCTAAGAGAAAGGACCGCTCATGAGAAAAAAAGCTCCTCAAAATAAGCCTGTAAATGAGGAAATTTGGTCCTTAAACTCTTTTCTAAGACCTTTCTCTAAGGCACGTTGGACTCCATGGAAAACAACGTGATGGTAAATCTTACTGTGTGTTCCTCTACTTTCATAAATAAACAATGCAGTTTGCCTGAAGAAAATACCCAAAATTAAGACCTTAAAAATAATGGTGTTTGGGACTGTGAATGTTGTGTATGTCTAAATGTTGTGTATCTCTAAATGTTAAACTGAGAATGTTGTGTATCTCTAAATGTTTGTAAATAAATTTATACTCTTTGCACAGGAAAGTGAAAAGGAAGGTATTTACCATAAACTTAGCTCTTGTACATGAGTGTCTACTGGTGGTTTGCTATTGTAAGAAAAAGGTTCAGGTCCCATCATTTCACGATGTAATTAAAATCTCCATAGTCAGATAGTTCCAAGAGAACAGACATACCTGTCTAGGCACACATGACTAAGACTTTCTTCTTTCTTCAGTGTCCATGAGATGCCCAAGGGCCAGGAAGGAGGACCTCAAAGTCCATCAGAACTTTTCCTGAATAAACATCAGGAAGTCCTAAGGAAAACCCAGGACCTCTCTGAGAAAAGATCCACAGCACAAGAGGAAAATGTTTGGGATCAGCCCAGTTATTCATTTTCAGCAGCATCCCTTTCATCCTCCTGCCTGCAGCAAACGTCCAAGTGTTTCTGAAGACCAGGCTTGGCCAAGGCAGCCTTGGGTAGGTTTAGAGTCCTTTTGTCTTTTCTTCTTCTTTTTGTTTTCAGCTCTGTTATTTCTGATTCAAGCACTCTCCTTCTCCATCCATGGATGGATCTGCTACTGGTGGCCTATTCACTCTTCATTGCTAAGGTGGAAATAAGTCAATGGACTCACTTAGTTGCCACATTCTCTCTCTGAATGCATGAGGCTTTTTGGATCAGTAAGCAGCACCCTGAAATCGTGAAGCGGCTGCATAAGGTGCATTTGCTTTGGAGAGGATTAGCTCTTCCCAGTGCTATCAGGATTGTCTGAACCAATCTTCTGAGCATGAAAATGTATTAAAAATCTTTGCAGAAAAAGCCTTGTGTAGCTTTAAAAAGATTGCCTCTCCATCTCTCCCTGTGTTCATTTTCTTTCCTTAAGGTTAACTCCACCTCGCTGAGGACCTAATCCTCCTTGTTCCTGGAATAAGGGATGGTATGTCTTTTGCTAGGATCAAAGACTGATACCAGAACATATACCAGGACAAGGAACTGAGAAAACTCTTGACGAAAATCTATTTCCAATATTAAAATATAAGTTGTATAACTTTTGTTTATTCTTGTTAGAATACACACGTGACTAAGATTTGCCTGACTACACATCATTTCAAAACCACACAGCTCTCAGTCTAAACTACAGTGTTAGCGATCAATAATCAGCTTTGTTGCATCTTCAGTCACAGATATTAGAAAATCTGCTGTTGCATTTGCCAGGTCCTGAAAATGGATCACACCATGTGACAGGGTGGGGAAAAAAACAAGAAAAGTTCTGCAACGAGGTTGCAATCCAGAAAGAGATACCTGCTCCTGCATTCAGCCCATCTCAAGTCACCTGTATTAGAACTCTCTGCAAAAACGTTATTATCCTCTGGCCTGCAAAGCCGGATGTCTGGGGAAGAAGCTTTGGATTCGGGTTGCTGAGTGAAAGTAAGTTACATTTCTGGTGGGTTCAGTCCTGGGGCTAATGGCTTTAACTTCGTTGTTCCTACATTAAACACCATGAGATTTTGGGACTTCTCAGCTTTGATGCCTCCATCTATAATACTGCTCTTCCTCACAGCAGCTTTGTAGAGCTAAGCAAGTTAACGCATGCAGAGCATTTTAAGAAGTACACTATACTCACCTTTACTATTAAAGTGGTGATGTGCTCTTTTCCTAAGAAAAGGTAGTAGGTCTCCTAAAAAAAATACTTGTAGGCACTTTATGAAAATGAAACATTAAAAACAAGACACTAAAGACCTGCTTTAGACTCTCTCTTACCTCTGCATGTACATAACGGTCAAGCACAGCATCATTTAATTCTGCCTTAGTCTAATTGCTGGGTACCTACCACTTCCATCCATGTGCATGACAGTGAATGCATGCACTGAGGGCTTAACAAGTCAAACACCAGCTCAGATGAACAAATGGCCTAGAATTATCACTGATATCATCCATACATTTAAGCTGCTCTTAATTTAAAAGAAGTGCCAGTGCATTTGGTTATGCACCAAAAAAACTAGAGATGTGAACCAGAGGCGATTAGATTGCTCCAGTCGGGCTACATCTGTAGTAATAATTAAATGTGCTTAGGACCATCCTTTGGCGCTGCAAGTGGAATGTCTGCATCCATATTATTGAACAGTCACAGCCCTCAAAACAGAGTAATGCTGGTGGGAACGTTCCTGCTAAGGGTGCCTGAGAATTTTGGGGGAAAATGCTAACTGACCTGGATCACAACCGTGACAGGGACTGTTTAAAACATGTAATAGCTTAAAAGATCAAATCCCACTGCCAAGAAATTTTCGCTGGCACTGTTTAATTTACTAGTCTAATTTGCTGGTGAGTCCAGATCAATAGAAATGTCTATCTGAAGAGATATAGTGCATAGAGAGGTGAAACCAATTTCAGTTCAGGTCCTGTTACACAGAAATACCATCTCGATGTTTCTACACCACTCATACAATTGCCATGTAATTTTCTGTTCTTCAGAAAAATTTGACTACCAGGTAGCATACTTCAAGTAACTATAGATACTCTCAAGTCAAATATCCCAAACAGCCTCCTACAGCAAAAACAGTTGTTATGGTTGTGTTTATGGTGACATTCCAGAAAAATAATGCAGGGGAATAATGAACAAAAGCATTGATACAACAGGATCATAGAAGCCTACTACATACTTAGTACATAAACTGGCATTCCCAACCTCGTTTTCATTTATGTTACTTGAAGTTTTTAGATGACATTTCTCTCAAGTTGTTTTTGTTTGTTTGTTTGTTTGTTTGTTTGTTTGAAGGGTGAAGGGACACAGCTTCCAATAGGTGGCTTTTTCAAAGCCTAGTGCAGATTTTGTGGCCATCAAATAATACTGTATTTTTACCAATACAGTATTCTTGATTGCTCTAGTTACCCTAAGCCACCAAGACTGTGAACGGGCACTCTTTAATAATGGATTAGCTCTTGTACCACACAGTAAGTATATCTAGCTGTCTTCTTTCTCCATAGTGTCACAGAACCTGACCTTCTTTCTATGTTTGCACAGGTAGGAAGGTCTCAGAGGGGAGTATTCACTCACTCCTTGAATGTTTCATCCTGTTCTTTCAGTTCATTCCAACTTTGAATGCTATGTCCATGGTTTCTCCCATTTCAGCACTCTTATCCTGTGACACCAAATTGAAGTCTCTCTTCCTCATAATTTCTACTCATCTCAGTTCTGCCCTGCTTGACAGACATACCTCTCTATTTGCTGGATCACCCTCTTGGCTTCCTTCACGTTTTCACTTATACCAGTCTTATCACTGATTACTTATGAGAAAAAATGACTATGCCATGCCCACTAATACCTGGGCATATACTTCCACAACTACTGTGTAGACCCAATTCATGTATTTCCACCAGAAAAGCCCTCAACTAATTAATACTAGGTTAAGGACCAGGAGAGACTGCTGATGCTTGGCAGATTTTTGGTATGAAAACGACAGGGTGCAGCAAGTTCTTGCTGGTCCATGCTAAAATACAGACACACACACACACACACACACACACACACATATTCTGTATTTGTATGCATGTATATGTATATTTAAATGCATATTCTTACTACTGTTAGTCTTTTCCTTTTTTCCACTCATTATTTATTGCCCTCCCTTTTTGCATACTGTAATGCATATTGTAATGCTTCTTCTGCTTATGATCAGAGACAGCATCTATCTCACTGTTACTGAAGATTCTTGAGTGGCTCTTAGATGATACATCATTATATACAGTTTGTTTCAAAACTATCTGAAGTAATGGCTTACCGTAAGGTAACATGCGAAAATGGAACTTATCCAAGCAATGTGGATGTTCCTTAATTTCATCCAGTGAGAGTACTGAAAGCTTCTATCACCATTAGATATGACATCACTACCATGAAAAGGTATTTCAAGAATATTTCTATCAAGAATATCTCATCCAAAGGTCAAAGTTAAAGAACCATGCAAATGTCCTCCTTGTATTTATTAGAGGGCTTTCAACAGAAAGTATTTTGAGACAGAACAAACACTCTGAAAAGCAAAGCCAACTCTGAACACTGCATATGAAATTTAAAAAGCAAAAGTACTGACAGCTGGTCAAGGATTAGAAGGTTCCTAGCTTTCCATAAAAAAGAAGTCACTCACCTATACCACCAGCTTACTATATATTAAATATTTCAGTCTTCCACTTTAATGAGTTCTTGGTTTTAGAGAATGAATTTCCAGCTATTTGGTATATGCCATAAAATCATGGCATAAACCAGAACACAATCCATCATGCAATATAACGTTCTGTAAATACTGAAAGAGAAGCAGTTTGGCTCCTATACTTCAAATATAAAACCAGTTGAGAAGCACTGAAGTAGGAATGTCAATGCCAGACAACTTCTTTTGTGGTAGAAGAAAACATTGGTCCTTTAAACAAAATTGAATGTGGTGACTAGTTTGGCATTATCATTCTAGACATTATAGTACATACACTGTTGGTAAGCCAGGAAGAAAGTAAAGTTTAGACTCTTAAGCATAAAGTATGATTCCAAAAGGTCCTTTGATTCTTGGCAGTCTTCACATGTTAAGGAATCCAACAGCACTCTGACATTAAAAATGGTTTGACACCAGATACTGCAAAGGACACAAGATCAAGAGGGAGACCCACACCTGGCCAAGTTCCAATTTTACTTGAAAGCTCCCAGCATGTGGCCACACTGGTCACAGCAGCAACATCTCGCTACTTCCTACTGAACAAATACTACCAAGGAGACCTTTTGACACAGAAATTTTCTCATCAGTGAGGACAGTGAAACACCTGACATACTACCTCAATGCCATAATCTCCTTTATATCATACCACAGAAATATAATCCTACTTCTAATGTTTGGCATGCATTCAGGACACACTATACTGTTTCTTTTCAGTGTCCTTCTGGTGTGCATGCATCATCGGTCTCTGCTCCCTAGGATGTCAACATTTTGTCAACACCCATGGCAGACATTGACAGGTTTGATCTTTCAGTCTTCCTGTTTATGTATATGCAGTGATTTAGGGCTACAGTATGCCAGAAAAGTAGAGGACATATGATTCTACATCTTCTTTTCACAGGGACCCTGCCATTAGCATTCAGCAATGGTCTGGTACAGGAAGGGTTGATCTTATTCACATGGAGTCCAATCAGGTGTAACAGAATTTGATAAATAAGAGTTTTCCTCTGCCCAAGTTTCTATTTGCACTTTTATTTGGGATTTTATAATGGTATTTATTCTACTATTGTTCAGAGTTTTGAAATATTGTCAGTTTCTTCACTCTTTTCAAGCTTGAATGAAGGCAATGATGATCAGCAGAGCCTTCTTCCATTCCTAATGGGTCAGGAAAAGCACATTTTCCTTTCAGATGTGGATTTCTTCACATTTATCAGTATCACTGAGGGGCCCAAGGAACATAATGTGCAGTACAATCCATTCACTCTTTAATATAGTAGCTCTTCTAAGTGTTACACCAAGTGCTAATCTAAGTTTTAGTTTTAATATGCATGTTCCGTGTGTTGCATTAGCTTAATGACTGAGCCCAGGATGCAGTTTCATCATGACAGGGACAGTCTTTGAAATCCTGCCTAATCTGAAAACTTGTTAATTGGAAAGAAAATTTTCTTCCTTCTACCACAGTTGAAAAGAGCAGACATCAGGGATTTCAGAGTCCAGAATTCAGTTTTCTGCTGTCCTAGGAAAAACTTTTTGCAAACAAGAGTTTAGAAAGTTTTATATCTCATCTCAAGGCTATTTAATCAGTGGAGCTTGGCACAAATACAATTTTATTTCCAGACCAAACAATTCTGGGCTAATTAGAAACCTTAAAAATGGGCACATTTTTTTGGATGGTGAAACTTCTCATAAGGCCTGGGTGCAAGAGCTTTTTAATACATTGTACATGCTCAGCAAATACTGTTATAGATGGCATATAATGCAGTAATATTTGCTGCATGTTCAAGAAACAGCCAAATGTTTTCAGTAATCCCTCTTTTTATTAAAATATTCCAGATATCTGTATTGCATTAAATCCTATGCAGCTATTTGGCATGAACTCTATCTTCAGACTGTTCTGCAGAGTTAAACTTTGCCAAGACTGAAGTATTGATTGCTACTTATTGCACACTGCATACTAAAAAATCTTATTTTTGTGTCCTGGCCAGTTGTATATATATAGCCCTGGAGAAATTACTTCTACATTTTAATAGTCCCATCCTAATGGAACAAGGCACTAACAAGCACCTTTCATAATTTTGTGTGGTGAAGCAATCAATCCAGCTCAGTCATCAGCATATATGCAGTAAGCGAAAACAACTGACTGCCACGTGTTCAGTTTAGCTCAGGCACTAGAACAGGGAAAGCTCCACCTGGGTGGGAGGCTATGACCATGTACTCTCATGAAGAGAAAGAGATGCTGAAACAGCTGAAAAGCTGAAACAGAGGCTAAAACTTTTCTGTGGTCCTGTATGAGGGATAGACTTTACACTGCATCATTAACTCCACATTTTCATGCACTTCACTTTTTTATCCTAAACTTTAGCATACATTATCTCCCCTTTTTCCATATAGTTATCATTTTAACTGAGCAAGCTTTAGGGGACTATTCAAAAGAACAGTTACTGCATATTAAATTCTATAATTATACATATGTGCTTACAGGAAGACTGACTCAAGAATCTGGTAATAAAGAGAGTTTACTGTTAGATCACTTTGTCCTATTAAGCTTAAGATTAAAAGTTGTTATCTCAGTTTAATGTCACTCTAAACATTAATGTTCTCCATCTAGTTCTCTGGAGATATGCACCCATTTTGGAGAGACTATCAACATAACTGTATCTTGTCAGAAGTCTGAGGGAGAGAAGTTGTTAAGTTTGGGTGTGAATAAACAGCTTGATAGAGGAATTCTTTTCAAGTATTTAACTGCAAATTGATGAAATAATCAAAGTAGTTCACAGTGACTTATAGAGCTAGTTACTTTTCTGCACTAACTAATTTATTACCAAGCAACGATGCTCAAATCAAATTTGGTAGCTCAAATTTTCACTTTCAGTGGTTACTCACTACCATTTTTAGCCTGGTTTCCCGAGGAAATGAGGTCTCTTCTGTAGCATTTGCCTGTCTATCTGTCCATTTCCATCAAATCTAACACTAACAGAGCCCTTAATAGATAATATGAGACAATTCAATTGCTCAGCCAGAAGCATCTAGTGCTATTTGAGATGCCCACACACATCCTCCACCTGCTGCCCCGGAGAGGCAGAAGTCTGCAATGTATTTTGGATTGTAGCTCCAGTCCTGCCTGGAAGTCTCCAGCCAGCACACCAGGTGTAGACAATGGCACAAATGTTTAGGCAACTGAATCCTGCCCTAAATTCCAACAAGTTTTGTGAAAATCATCTGCCTGTTGAGTTAATGACTGCATAAGCTTAGCGTTTGTCCCTCACCTCTGAAGCGCCAGCTGGCCAGCTGGCACAGACACAGTTCAGAGCTAGCCTCGGCCAGGTACTGCCTCTTTCAAAGCGGTGGGTGTGAGTTTGGCAGGGCCAGGAGATACCATGGCCAGGCTTAAGATTAGGTGGAAGTGGGAGCTGCAGGCAATGACAGGGATCTCCTAAAGGGCTGCGATTATTGCAGGGAGGTCAAGCCTGGAAATAAGACACAGACTTAGGGAAAACCAGACTTTCTGACTTCCTCTGCTTTCCCTGTTTATTTTAGTTGCTACTTATATATATATCATTTGCCAAAACTGAGTTGTCTTCGTGACTAGTTTTCAGGTTTCTTGGAACTTCTCACTAATTTCCTCAGGCACAAATGACCCCAAAGGCCCTGACTCATTTGCAGATTTTCCCTCATTGCTAATCATTTGCCTGTGCAATCACTAGTAATTATACTCCTAAGTCAGACACAGGGCACAATTGCCAAAGAAGTCCCTGCAGGAACGTTCCCAATTTCTGGACTAAAGTGAGGATGGTTATTTGCTACACCATTCATTCAATTGTCTACATTATTTTATTGTCCCAAAAGCCTGCTAAAAAACCTACCTTTTTAGAAGCTTACTGTATTTCATTTATTCTTTTGCTACAGTCTGATGTACCCCAGAATTCATTGGAGTATCAGTGAGACTGAACAGCTTTGTAGGCAACCCTGATAAAAAAGGTAGAAGATGAAGACAGGAAACATCCAAATGATTACTCTGAGTGAAATGGGACAAAAATGTAACTTAGGGTGGACCTGTGATCCTGTTCCACTCTGAAAGCTTACAACTGCTTCTTTTGAAATAATGACAATGTTCTTACTGAATTCAGAGCAAAATGTAAGGCTTCAAATGAATGCAGTTTATCAGGGGAATCATCAGGATATGTAGAAAATATGTGACCTTCCCATCTTCTGACCTTCCTGCTGCTTCTTCACAACATATCAGAGCAGCAGAATCACTGGCACAACAGCATACCACTGTCTTATCAAATAGGATCTTATAGCCCTGATTCATGCTCACTGAGCAAGTATCATTCAGCTGTTTTTTCTCCCAGTCATCTGCCACCAGTCCCAGCCCCCACAGAAGTGTTGGCAGCTTGGGACTGCTGTGACAAGTCTGGCACCCTTGCTTAAATCCACCTCCAGCAGCAGCTTCTGGTCGGACAACAGGACTGCTGAGGCGCATGCATGTGTCCAGGTATACAGATACCCCTTCCAGAAGCAGTAACCTCCAGGGGAGGGGCAGGAAGACAGCAGTGTGCACCAATCTCTTTAAAGCACTCCAAAATGTCCCAGAGCTCATCTGTCAAGGCAGAGACATTTAAGTGCATTTTGCATGTTCTGCTGGCAATGGGCTTGGAAGTGCAGCATTAGCCTCATTGCTGGTAGTTACACCGCTGGCAAGTGAATCAAGATGTAGTAATATACTCTTGTTCTTTCTGCATTTAGAAAACTTTAAATGCTTTTCTATATGTAGCTATTTAAAATTGTTAGACTGCAACATTGTTTGCCATGGGATCTTTGACTAATAAGAAATAATCCCCTGGCAAGTGGTATAACAGAAATGGTTGCGATGATTCTTGCTACCTGCGATGTTGCAGTTCTCTCCAGCATTACTGATGTTTAGTCCATCTCTTTCAAACCTCCAGTGCATTAAATCATTTTGTAAGTTAAAAAGAAAGGGCTTTCTCTAGCAGACTAAGAGTGGATAGGAGATCTTCCAGGCTAACGCTGAACCTGTGAAAAGCTTTTGAAATCCCATTACTCAAGTATCTAATGGACAGAGTAACAGTTGCTGCATGCTCTTTTCTGTTTATTGTGTATTGTATATAGCTGAAATGCATCAACATTCACTATGTTGGTAAATGGGGTGGACAATCTGCCAGCTTTGATTCCCTCCCTACAGTTTTACATAAATGTAGGAAACTAGTTTTTATATAACAAAATAAATGTAATAGTTTAAGAGGACTGCCATACTGTATATCATTAGTATATATAAAGTGTGACCAGAGAACCTCATCGCAACTACTTCACTTTATTCATTACCTAAATAACACAAAATATATTTATAGCATTCCTAACTTCTCCCTCATACCTGTCTGAAATGATCCAAAACCATTTAAATGTGACCAAGGTTTGGATTCATTAGCGTCTAATAAAGCATGAGTTTCTGTTGGAGCCTTTTGTAAATTAGGGTGCTGATGATCACTTTCTCCCCTTGTCTCTTCCTCTCTCTCTTCTCTCCTTCTTCCCTTCCTCTCTCTCGCCAAATAAGACTTGAGTTCACACTAATCTGTTCTTGACTAGGGACACCAACAGAACATTTCTTGCCTAAAAAATTCCTCATTCTAAAGAAAAAGAAATAGGAACTTAAGACTGCTACCCTTCTGTCAAATGTTCTCCTAAATTACATTTTCTTACAAAGTCTGGTTAAAAATCACTTCAGAAAAAAAAACACGCCTATTCCTGAATTAACATAGCAGCATTTAGCAAAACATAATCACCAAGATAAAACTGTATTTTCCACAAATGTCTGGAGATGGAATTTCTAGAAAGAGCAATGAAAATATTTTCAAAAGCACACTGAATTCATCTAAATCTGTCCCAGTGAAGCCAGTGCTAATTTGACTAATGATTCCAAGAGGGACAAAGAGCATCGCTGAGCTCTTATGAAAATCCTGACTGCAGAATTTAGACTGAATCATTGCCAAAAAATATATATATATACTGACAATCACCCAAACTCATGGAGATACTTGGCCCTGCTACAACTTTATCCCAGTGCCTTTCTTTTTATTAGTTATACTTGTCTTGGGAAGTATGTGACAGTCTGCTCTCCTCTATGGACACACTCTGCTTCAAATAGCCAGACAAACCAATGCTCAGGGCTGCCTGTTGACAGCCAGACCCAAGGAAAGGAAGCCAGGCACCTACATGGAGAGATGTGTTTCAGAGCCGCAGTGTTTTTATATACAACAGATGGGATCAGCAGGGGGTGAGGAGACTAATTTAAAGCCACTTCCATAGGGAGCTACTAAAAGATGCAAATTTTGGCTCAGCTTTGAAGGTAGAACCACTGAGTCCATTTGTTCTCTCTCTCCAGAATAAAGGACTCTCCGTGGGTAAACATATATAGGCAGTGATTACAACTATAGCTGGCTAGTAGTTTTTCAACAAAATTGAATCAGAAAATCCTGATTTATAAAACTCATAGTGCTATTATGAAGTTGTTTTCCATTAGGACTTTTGTTGAATCCAATTCAAGTAACAGCAAGTTACCTAGGTAGCTGGTAAAACTGCTGTAAAGCCCAGCTCTCTGCAGTACCCGCTGCCCCAGGGCAGGCCTGCTCCACCAGCACTTCCAGATTTTCTGCCACAGAAACAGTAACGTGAAAGCCTCAAAACACTTTAGAGCCCCAATAAAAGCTGAGATGAACTTTTGGATCCATGGAAGATCCTTTATTCAGACTGCTCCAACTCTGGAGCATCACAGTCTCTGTATTTCCTTGTCCAATGGCTTTCCATGACTATCTCTTGAGGGGGCATATGCCATTTCAAAACTACCACATGTTGATATTTACCGTGTAACTTTTTTCCCCCCAGAATTTCACCCTTTCTGAAAAACTTTGACAAGTTAAATTTTATTTCAAACTGGAACAAAACCAATGTCAAATAATGACATTCTCCTTGGTCTGGCCAGCTCTGATTAAAGTGGACTAAGAATGAATGCTGTGAAACTGCATGTCCACTGTTTACCTTCCAACAAGGAATCAGCCTGCTCCAAAAGTTCCATATACAAGTGCCTAGCAATTCAAATTCCCTGAACAAAAAGATGAATTAAAAGCTGAACAAAATGTGTATATGGGATTGAGTACAGAATCGTGACTTGTCAGAATTGTGACAACTAACCTGATGTTCCAAAAGTAACAGGTAGATCCTATGACCACGTTTCATTTTAGTTTGGGAAGTAGTTTGTACCTGATGGTTTGCATCTTCCTTTGGCAGTAACCAAAAGAATAAGGAAGACTGCCTTTGAAGGCAAAATGCATTGATTTGTCATACCATTCATGTGTCAGATTTCTAGTTCAATGGGGATTTGAATTACTTTAAAAATCCAAAAATTCACTCCCTTTGCTTATTCCCTCCTTCACATCCAATCCTTGAGACATTTGTTTCTTCTTACATGTTTTTGAAATTCATATATAATCTTACTAGGAACAAGAATGATCTTAAATTCCTGAGTGACTGGGTGGCCCATCAAGATTTCTTTATGACTAATGAATTCTTCTAACTCCCTCAAAACCTCATCATTAAGGCCATTATCTCCCCAAGGATATGTCCTTGCACATTCAAGAACTGCACCAGATTCTTTTCGTGTGGTTTGTGGCAGATGTAGTTGATTTCAAATATCTGTGGAGGCTGCAGCTACTTTCTGACCTGGTATCAGCCATAACTACGTAAGCACTTACACAGCTCTAAGGACAGTTTCTACTGATGTAACTGTGTTGCTATTCCTCCTCCTCCTCTTCTTCCTGTTATAATTCTACAAAGTTTACAGCAAAGTTATATAATTTCAAAAAAACATGATTTACTTTCCACCAGAAAACTATTAGGTACAGAAGAGATGCAACTGTGAAACTGCAAATTGTGACAGAACAGGATTTCTCAGTCTTTGTCTCATCCTTCTGCTGTTCAGTTGTCTCTGACCTCTCTCTACATCCCCACCCTTCCCATATATTTTAAAGGAACAAACTTTTCAGGAAAGAGTGATCGTGTTAATCACAAAGGTAGAAGCAATCTTTTCCTCTCTATTCTTTTCAGAGTATCTGTCTTCTCTCAAAACAGAAAGCTTTCTGTTTTTCCTTGGGGGAGGGAGCTAGTAGATGTTCAGGCTTTTTAAAGCCTCAGGTGATGACAAATAAGAGTGAATAAATTTCTCTTTCCTCCTGGATTTCCTTGAGCTTCTGAAAGAAAGAATGAAGCTTTTTCCATTGAAAGAATTGGCTGTTTGAAGAGATGTGGCTCTAAATAAGTGACAAAATTAGTTTTCTTTCACTTTGTTATAGTATAAAAATAGGTAATAGTTATAAAAGGACTTTAAAAGTGCCAGAAGTGGAGCTATTATCCATTTCCCATCTATTTAGTTTTTATACCAGTTTCTCAAGGTGTCCAGCACCTCATGGTTGTTCTTGTTGGTTGTTTTTAACTGTGCTTTATGCCCCCTCTTTCCTAAAGGAGATTTTCCTCTTTCTCCAAACAAATCAACCTTCGGGTTTGTACCATTTCACAACCTGTCATAAATGACCAGAACCGGCCCCAACAAAGCCCTTTCTTCCATATGCATCATCCCGGGTCAGTCACAGCACAGCAGTCAGGAGGAACTGCTCAGCTTCTCTCCACTTCACAGACCTCCTGCCCACTGCAGCCCTGCTCTCATCCCTCACAAACAGCTCTGCCTAGTTGGTTTCTCCAACTCCTGCCCTCCAAATGAAGCGTTTGGCACAAATATGCATGAGATTTGAGCCAAAACCTCCTTAGGGCCTTTCCGCTCTCAGCACGTGCTCCTGCAAGCCTATCCTCTGCCAGACAGGGAGGATACACAGCTGACCCCAGCAAACAATCCACTGCGCTCAGGGCTCAGAAAGAATGTTTCTGATCTCAGCCCACAGATTTCGGGGAGGGGAGTTATTTTAAATGTCCCTCCTCTGCTGTTGATCATTAGTGACAACATATCAATGGTGTTCTTTCTTATGAAATGAAAACATGAAGGCTGTCTTCTCTGAGGAGTTCGCAGGGTAAGATGCTGGCTGCTAGCAAAAGGAATTCTTTCAAGACACAAAAAGCAGTGTAAAATGATTGGAGTTTGTGTGGGTTTGGGAGTGGACAGGGAAGAAAGAGGCTTTGTCAGCCTTTATTCTTCATTCTTTCTTCTTATTATTGACAAAGCTCTCTAACTACATACAAATATGCACAGCTTATTCCACACAGCTCCTGTTTGCTTTTGCAGTGCAGTGTTTGGTACTAGCCTTGCTCTTAGGTTCTAATCACCATTTATGTAACTCATATCTATAGAGCACTAGTAATGCTATGAAGGATTTTTGTGGAAGTCAAGGGCAAAATCAGCTGAATCCCCTTCAAGTCACTGAACAGATAATGAATGTCAGAATCATACCCTGGTTGTTCACAAATTGGTGCCATTAGCAGGAAAAAGCACATATTAATCAATACACATGTGCATTTAATGGCTGTGAAGTATTTGGTGGGCTGGCAATTTACATCTGTTCACAGCACTGTACCTAGTCACAACAATTTACTGTCCTCTCCCCTGTTTAAATCCACTGATATAAATTGTCAGGCAGGCATGAGATAACTCTTCCTTCCAGTCTCATAAATGGCTCTTACAAAGGTCTGGTTAGAAATCAGTAAAGCTGATACAAGCAATGGGTAAGGAGACAAGGTGATATTTAATTAATTAAGAGGTAACTGTCATAAGGTAACATCATGATTATTTCCCCATTAGATTTTCTTGTTGCTACTTTATAGATTTCAGCAGAAGACAGCTCATGGTATACACAAGTCCTTCTGAACTTGCAGGGATCACTTCTCAATTTATTCAGTCGCATCTGAAGCACCTGTGTTCCCCAGGTCTCCTGAGAGCCAGCTATTTCTTTCCTGTTGCTCAGGACCTGCTCAACTCAAAGAGCTCCATAACCTACCACAATTCCAGTCTGTGAGCTGACCCCTGGGCAGCCCACAATTTTCCCTGTATTTCCACAGGGAAATACAGACCCTCCCTTCATCATGGCACAGGCTCTGAGCTGCAAATACCAATGGCCTTACTCAGGGGCAAGATCCACATCCAGAGATTGCTGCCTTTTCCCAATGAAGATTTCATTTGCGAGCTCCAGCTAGCTCAGCATTAAGAGAATGGACTTTGTGCAACCTGCTCTCTCCTAATGGCAACTGCTCAGTGTAAGAACATTTCATGAAGATTTCCCAGAAATTATCACCATTTCTCCCCTGGTTGCCAAGGAAACCAGCAATGGACCCTTGGCAATGTAG
Source organism: Apteryx mantelli (assembly GCF_036417845.1). Classification (NCBI taxonomy): domain Eukaryota; kingdom Metazoa; phylum Chordata; class Aves; order Apterygiformes; family Apterygidae; genus Apteryx; species Apteryx mantelli. The sequence continues at coordinate 56,272,951 of NC_089979.1, forward strand.
GGAGCAGCAGAGAGAGATTTGCACACTCCTGAAGAAAACTGAATGCTCTTCCAAGACTTCCAAGATTATTGAAATGGTTTAGTGATACAAAAAAACTCATAGGTTCACAGGTTCCCTCACATAGGTTCACACAGTCCCCTACTGCTCTCAGATAGTGCCAGGGACCTGTCCACTCACACTTTACTGCAACATGAAAATGGAGTTATCACAACATCAAAAATTTACTGTTTGGCATCATATCTTCTCTGGTCCACCTTTTTTTTCTAAATCATAAAAATACCTTTAAAATAGTACTTGATTGTATTTTTTTTCTCTTAAAACAATACCCAAGGTTTTGTCCCTGAGAAACGTTAATCCATTTCTTATGGCATGTTCCCCAGTGAGTTTAGTTTGATCTGACTTTAGGCCAAAATGTAATAACACAAACAGCTAATTACATGAACAGATGAAGGCTACAGCATCAAATCACAATTTCTCTCAAGATTCTCCTTTACTTCTGTATTAGACTCACTGCCTCAGTCACTTGATGCGAGAGGAGGAATTACAGATAAAGCTGAAGAGAAGTAGCCAAAGAGCTGGAGAATGCCCACAGCATACCATTAATGGGGAATGAGACAGGAGGAATTTTTAGCATCTCACTCACCCATGACTGAGCTTCAAGAAGTCTGCAATTGTATCCTGAGGTTCATTTAATAATATCTGGCAGAGGGGATGATCTTCAAGCCCACACACTAGACTGGAACTTAAGAGACATCCCTGGCATCGAGCAATTCACGTAATTTCTCTGTTTCTAAACACCATATAAAATGAGGAGAATAGCACTCCCCTCAAAGGGATTTTGTGAGGACGAATGTATTAAGGTTTGTAGGGAGCCCAGAATCTATACTGATGAGGACAAAGTAAGTTTTTTATTCAGAGCTTCTCTTTCATAATGGAAGTAATGAGGAACTGGCTGAACATAGGAAAGCACATGATAGTTATGTTGTGGCCTAGATTCTCAGCTAGCATAAATTGTTCTCAGTCCATTGATTTCAAGGTGTTGGAACAAATCAAAGGTACTCTGTAGGCTCCTTGACATTTTAAAAACCTGTAAATATCACAGATCACACATATATGGGGAATAGTGCAGAGAAGGCAGAAAATAACAGCATTTTATGTTTGGCCGTCCCAAGCAGTGCATTCCTGCCAGGTTTAGCTGGAGTCCTGCTCCAGGAACCATTTATGAAACGCCGAGGTTTATGAAACAGCTTCTGAAGGGGAAGAAAAAAAAAGTAGGCTCTCTGCACCAACAAACTGCCAGTTACAGGTGAGACTCCCAAAGGATGGTGCCTTCAGATATGTAGAGACTGTCTGACAAGCTCCTCCTGTTAAGGCTTCCCTTGCTGTGGAAGCTGGGATGGACAACCTGCCAGGGTACTGGAAAACTCTGCCTTACTGGGAAGAGAGATGCAGAGAGGGAAGGCTCAGTGTGGTGAAAGCTCATCTGCATTCAGACAGTTAAGTGTCATCACCTCATGCAGAAGCAACACTCAGGTCTGAGAGATTTTTTAGAGTGCAAACCAACCTGTACTCAACCAGCTCCAAGGTGCTCTCACACACACACACACAAAAAAAACAGGTTCCACCCTGAATATGTATACAAACTGCCACCTTGTATAGTCATAGGAATGTGATCCTCCTTGGTAACAGCTAGTTTTGCTTTGTTTCCTGCCTCTAAAAGTAGTCTTTATTGGAAAGGGTATAAGAAATAAGGCACATCACGGAACTATATGGCACCTTTATAAGCTTAGAGCAAGCAAGATTTTGACTATTTACATTTATTTGAGATAAGATTTGAATTACTGTCATAGAGTTTAACATCTTGTGTTTGAGCTTTTTCTTTGACTCTCCTGCTTTCTTGTCCATGCCTTACACTTTTTAACCTTGAGTTGTCTTTTTGTCTAAATAAAACTTTTATTTTTAAATAAATGGATAGATTTCAATGAATGCATTAATCAAATAAATCCTTTCTAAAATGAGATATTTATTTGAGGATGGTCACATTTCTTTGAGATTTTCAGGTTCAAGAGGTCACAGTACTACAAACTGACATAGTCACTGAGTGGCACAGTATAGTGTGCAAGAAAAATTTGGTGTGGCTCTAGCAACTGCTCCTGAGGGGCTCCACAGAAGTGCTAAAGCTAGAGGAGTGGACACTTGAAGTATGAAGTATTTGGTGACTTGGGCAACCTGCATGTGAGGACCACATATACTAAGCCACAGTGTCCTACAAAAACTACCACAAGAAAATGTGGTAAATCATTTATTCAGTGTTGTAAATCATTTATTTCTCTCTCTCTGTTCAAATTCAGTCTATTAGACCACTAAAAAACAGTTTGCCAACTGCAATCTCAAATGTATTCTCAGTGAATCAAACAAGATACACCATAGATACATTTAATGCTTAGATTCACTAGTTTAATTTTAGCAAGTTGCCAAGTTGCCACTACTGCCTCATACTTCATCCTGCAACAGATTTATGTCCATTTTTTTTGTTATTCATCCATTATTTCTTGCACTATTCAGTAGTTCATCTTCCTTGCCCTTATTCCTGGAAGACTTGTGATGCACTCAGATCACTCTCTGGGGTCAAAGGCACTTTCAATTCTTCCTCCTGCATTAATAACAAATGGAGACAACTTGTCTTTTGAGGGTTTTTTACTTTGTTTTCTCATATTTATGAAAAATATACTGATATAAAAAGACTCATTGTAGTTGCTTTCTCCTACTTTTATCCTTAGGGCACTGTCATTGTTATCTATTAGCTACAGAATGGCCTATGTCTCTCATGTTTCCTAATAGTTTTGTTTATTATTTACTGTTCCTTTCACTAGAACATCAGTTCATCTCTGTTCTCTGCTATATATTGCGCTTTAACCATTATGATTTTGCATTGTTGTTTCACCATCTTCTATAAAAGCCTTCAGAGGGGGAAGAAACCATTCATGGCTATGGAAAACATGTACTGCATTGAGAATGACCTTTCAGCATCAGATAGAGAATCTTTATCAGGATTTTTCATAAACAGTCAGATTGATATGTTTGCTTTTCAAGTCTTTTTAGTCTTCTGCTTTACTCGAGACTGTCCTCCTCCAGTCTTTGACAGTGTTTTCAAAGAAAATACAAAGATTTTCTTCCCTGTTTTTACTTATGAACAAAATGGAAGATTGGGGCAGGAGGGGGGAGCAGGAGATAAAAAGAAGGGTGTTTGGTGATGTATGACAGACAAGTCTCTGTATGAAGTCCTGCTTCATTCAGTGTTAATACTCCAGTCGATCATGTCTTTAAACATAATTTTGCACCACACAGCTAGTTCCAGCTGCCTTTTGCCAGACCTTTAAAGGTATAGGTCTCTATATATTCCTTCTCCAACCAAACATAACAATAACTAATAAATAAATTAGTCAGGCAAGTTCCAACATGCAGAAGCAGCCTCTTAATGAAACTAACTTGCAGGGCTGAAATAATCTCCTAAGGGCTCTCTTAAGGGCTCTCTTAAGTCTCTCTTTGAGATTTCTCCTCAAAAGGAGCCTAGCAATCTTCACCTAAAACATAACAGAGCTTTCTGTTGTGGTTGTGCATTGTTCTGCTTTGTAAATCTGAGGACTGCACAATCCAGTTCTGAATGCCACTCCACCCTTACCAAATGCTCCAGAGAAGATATCTGCAACCACTACAGCTCTTCCAGGTTTGGCTCTGATTTGCAGATGTGCATAGCTGAATGAGGTGATTTTTGTAATCATGAAAGAGCAGGGAGGAAAAGAACATTATTATCTGCCAGGCTCTTTCTGGCAATAAATTGCTTGTGGTCTGTTTCAGCTAATGCTGGCCTTTCCGCACCAAAATCACACCTTTCTTTATGCCTCCAGACTACATCCGAAATGTCATTCTCTGGTTTTGCTGGTATAGGGCCTTTAGGGCTACAGCTTTGATCAAGCTGTTACCAGAGTACTGCACTTCCTTGGAGTCATCTGAGAGATTATTTATACACTTACTGTCATAGCGCCCAGCTGCCAGCTCCAGGGATTGCTCAGCAGTGACTCAGCAGCGACTCAACAGCAGGAAATCTCATTTCACATCCAGAGTATAACTGATCAGGGCTTCATAACAGCAACCTGGGCACCACAAAAGGCTTCTGTTCCCCCTGGTTAATAACAGAGCCTGTTAAAGGCACAGTTTCCTTCCTACTGCACCCTCCCTTGCCTGTACTCTACCCCTATCATCTGAAGCATTATACAGCCCTTCTCTCCTTTACTCCTTCCCTCTCCTGACAGATGTAATGGTGAGATTTTGGAGAAGTGGAGACCCATGAATCAACTTTAATAGTTGTTATCTAGCCCATCTGAGAAAAGTGATCACAGTGGGAGATTGCAAAGGATTATTCAGAGGGTATGCTTTCTTTTTTGTTTCCCGCAAAGGATTTTGTATGGCCTCACCTTGCCTAATTTTGAAAATGCAGATGCTTGTGAGGGAGAACATTTTGAGACTCACTGGGGTTATGGCTGCTGTGAGGTAAGACCATTTCATAATCCTAACCATGTCGCCTTCCTCTGCCTGCAAGTCATCAGTGTCTGCTCATAATACGTAATTAGTTATGCACTGGCATTCTGCACTGCTTCCAGGGCTGGCTGTTTGATTTGCCTGGTTTCTTAATTTGTATCTGCCTGCGGCTACTCCTCTGTGTAAAATTAGCTTCTACTGTCTGAGCACACTCTTTTTTTCCCCCTGCATTTCAATGTCAGTAATGTAACTATATTACATTATTTATATATGTACTACATATATAGATATATGCATACAAACACAGAGTGCTGCTTGAAAGCAACAGACAATTAAGCGTGTCCAGCAGAGACTGGATTTTGCCTTCAGCGCAGGGAGGGAGGAATTACAGCACAGCTGCCACTCCTGGGAACTCCCCAAAAACCGCCCTGGAGGGTGGCTGGAGGTGAGGTAGTGCTCCCAAGTGCCGGTTGCCAGAGCCAAAGCTCTGGCCTGCTTGTTGTTTTGTCTCAGTCAAGCTAGCGTGTTTTAGCTAAAATGGTTTTATGCCACCTTTTCACCTTGCAGTTTCACTAGGTCCTCAGGCAAATCCCAAAAGGGCAGAAGGGTACGCGATCTGACATCCACGGAGTATAGCCCCTTCAACAGTTTCTCCAAGCCCAGCCTTCTGTGAAAATTTACTTCTGGGGCAAAATAAAATGCCGCCCTATTCGCAACCATTTCTATCTGCAAGCCTGGCTCCAAGACCCCCAGCAACCCCGCACTGCCGGCACAGCTGCGCTCCAGCTGCCTGCCAGCACACACATGCACCTGCATTTGCCAGCACCTCCACCATCATCCAAAAATCGGCCAGTGCAACACGTGCAGCCCCACTTTCACACTCCCAGGCATATTTGTCCACCCTCACGAAGGCCTCGCTTGCTCGCTGCCTAGCCCAGCTTTGCTAGCAGAGCCCGCTCCCACCAGAGAACAGCCTTAGCCTTTCTCCCCTCGGTCCCCGCAGAAAAAAGGACCAGCTGCCACGATCTGCAGGGCCTCCTTGGCTGTTACACTGATGAGGAAGAGGAGCAGAGCTACACGGCCCTGCTCCCCTGTCTTTTCCACCCTGGCTCCTCTGCATTGCAGCCTCTCCCTGTGAGAATATTTATTTTCTCTGCCTTTACTTCCCTTTCTGGAGGAAGGCCACTAGCAGCCACAAAGCTTGGCCTGGATTTTGGGGTCGTTCTTCCTCAAGATGGAGGCAGGGACTGGAGTCACGGTGAGTCTCAGCCAGGCCCTGGCAAGCCGCACGCAGGTCTGTGCTTTACAGTTACCCTCTACAGTTACACTGTCATTTCCCCCATTTGGTACCACGGCTGCCTCCTGGGCTACGGCCCAGATCTTAAACACACTGAAAAAAAATTTTTTTTGAAATGCATAAATTCTTACGACGTTTGTAATGCAGCCTCCTCCCACGTTTCCCTGAGGGCCAGTGAGCCCAAAGGCCCCGCGCGGCCACGCTAACGCCGCCAGCGGAGCTCGCCTCGGGGCTGAGCCGTCCCAGTGCGGCCGCCGCGACGCCTTTCACGGCGGTGCCGCTCCTGTAAAAAGGCAAACGCGCCCGAGGAGGGCCGGTGTTCAATAAAGCGGCACAGCCGGAGCAAGGGCAGGCAGCCCCGAGCCGCGGCACGGGCAGCCGCGGCTGGCACTCGGGCCGCCTGCCACCGGCCGGCCGCGGCGGCGGCGCCATCTCGCGGTCGGGGCGGCGGCGGCGGCGGCGCCATCTCGCGGCGGGGACGAGGCCGCTGAGGGCGCTGCTCCGCGAGGAGCGGCGGGGAGGGGGCGGCGGCGGCCGCCCGCGCGCGGCTGGGGGGAACCGTTGAGTCCGTCGCCCCCTGGTGGCGCTGGGGCTGCAGGGCGCTGGGTTTGGAGAGGGGGCAGAAACGCCAAACCGGCAAAAAATGGCCTCGTCTCTCTGTGTGGAACCGTTAGGATGAAAGAGCTCTGCGAGCTGCGCAAAGGGGACGCAAAAAATAGGCAGAAATCTTCCAAAAAATCTTTGAAATGGCATGTGTTCAAAGCCACCTGGGACTGCTGCTGCCCATATCCGCTTTCCCCTGTGGGCCGGGCACTCTGTGTGCGTCAGACGTCCCCACGCAGTGCTGGGCTCGCTCAGTCTCGCGTGGACATCCCTGCGCAGCGCCGGCGGCCGGCCCCGCGCGAACATCCCCACGCTGTGCCAGTTGCCTGCCTTGCTCTGCCCGCTCTGCCTCTGCCACGCAGGAGCCCTGCCAGCTGCCTGAGCTCCACCAGGCATCTCCCCGTCTGCAGCTTGCTTCTCCCCAGGAGCTCAGGTACAGAAGGTTATAAATGATGGACAGTTGCCATGTATGAAAAACTGACAGATTTCTCCAGCACGTTTGACAGTCTCTGGTGATGTATCTCTGGCCTGCCACACAGATGAAGCGGGGATGAACCATTTGTATTAAACTCCTGTCAGTCACTCTTGCCAGGCTGTACATGGAGAGTGGTGGGGAGGCAGCTCTTCCTCAGATGCCTGAGCGGCTTCTTTGGATTAGCAGCCTACCCTCTGCCCTCTTCCCCTGGTGCCCACCCCAGACTTGTCCACTCTTCCAGCAGACCAGACAGCACAAGGCGGGCTAAGGTGCTTCTGGCAGCAGAAAGGCTGAAAGTTTGTGAAAACTGTTTTTTTTACATCAATCTCCAGTAAGTCCTAACTCATTAGGGCTCTCTGAACTCCCCCAGCTGTGCCAGATGTTCCACAGCCACACCTGCAAAATACAGCCTTTCGCTAGCACATACCCACTCTTTTAAATTTGGACTTTGGCAGTGATCCATGCATTTCCTACCTGTTGGCAGGATGACTGTCTGTTCCCAGGACTGAAAGTGAGACCTTAAAAAACTCCCTACAAAACAGGTGCTGGGCGAGAGAGGCAGAGACTTTCCTTGCGTGTATTCTAAGAGGTGTGCGTATGTATGGCTGCACTATGGATGGAAGAGGCTGCATAGCTCAGATTAAATGTACCACAGTGGTCTCTCTGCTGTACTCCATATTCCTAGTGGTCTCAAACAAGGGTATGGAAGCTTCTCCATAAGGATTCTGTGGCATTCTGCAATATCTGCAGCCTCTATCTAGAAAGCTCTTAAATGCAAATATACCAGAAAATGGATTTAAGGAAAGAAATTTCCAGTAGAGGGTATTTTTCTCCACCATTGGCACCTAACATAGCAGTTTTCATTTGTTGTGACTGAAACATTCTTTGCCAGAGCATAGGCAGCTACACAAGATTCAAGTCAGTGATGAACTGAGCTCCTTGATGCCAGTGCGATAGAGAGAAGAATTCAAGAAGTAGCATAGCAGAGAAGAAGCAGAAGCTATGCTTGTAGGAGGAAATCTATTTATCCTCCAATCCAAAGTCACTAGCATTTCACCTCTGTGCTCTGAAAAGTGCTTGAAAAAAAAAAGTTTGTGTTAGCTGTGCTGAAAAGCAATGGATAAATTGTCACAGATCAATCCATGTAGACTTCTGGTCATAAAGAAAAAAGGAAAAAACCTTCAGAGATCAAGAAGTGAAATGAATATCTTTAAAAGTCCAGTAAGGTGGAGGAACATTGTAGGGGAAAAAATTAACTGAAGGAAGTAAGAAACTCAAGAAAATAAATATCTATAAAAGAAAAGAGTTTAAAAGAATGGGGAAATAACTAGCCTACAGAAAAGGTTAAGACTTGTTAAAACATCTGGACTATTTTTATTTATTTTCTTCCCTTTTTAATCAAAAGGTGTGTAGTTGACATAACTGGAAATGTAGTATAGTTTTGGTATCATTCTGTCTATTTTATAGGTTAACTCAAAGCAGATGACATTAGTAATACTCTACTGTCACTAACTTTTGAATATATTTGTCTCCTACACTCCTCCAAGAGAGAGTGAAAGCAAGCTTAGCAAAATGATGAAGAAAAATATACAAAAGGTGGAAGAGCATAAATAAACTGATACTAAGCATCTAATTGCCACACATTTAAATACTCTTCAGGAGAGTTCATGACATACCATTTTCTTTTTGTTTTTTTTTTCCAAACATCTGTAACACTATGCATTTTGTCATGCACCAGTTAATGAGAAGTCTGTGAGATGATTTTGGTAATATATTACTTTCATAAATAATTTCCTATACTCATTTCTACAAGCTATATAGCAAGACGTGTAAGCCCTTTCTTAGTGTCCCAAAATCCTTGTTTGCAGTCTAGACTAAGTCAGTGCTTGTTTACCTCCAACTGAACTAACAGCTATTAAATATACAGGTCATTTGAATAGCTGAATTTTTTTGACTGCGTGGGACAATGTTAATGTTTGAGACTATGAAACAGTAAATCCACATTCCTCAATAAGTGAATGTGCATTTAGTCTTGTCCCAGTCCAAAATGACTGCACATCATTTCCATTATTATGGTTACAATTAACAGGATTTCTGCTTAAAAAGATATCATATATATTTTATTGATTTTGTGTTTGGAAAGAAGGAAAAAAGGCCACTGGAACAAGATGAGAAGCCCATGTGGGTCATTTATGTGATGCTTCCCTCACAAGCCAGCTTCCCTACCCCAGCTCAGAGTAGCACCAAGCAAACAAATCCCTAAAGCCTCAGTCATTCACCCAGACCAAACACACTGATCATACCTGAACAAATGTGGGTGAAGACCGTTTCATTTCAGTATCTGCAAAGAGACCGCAAGTACTCAGCAACTTTGTGAACAAATTGTATTTAAAGTGTTTAAACAGGGATTCAGGTATCAAATGTGAGGCATGATGTTTGGGAAACTGTAGCTCTAGCCAGGTCACTGCGTGAACATGCATGGAAGGGTTCAGGGCTTTTGCTTGAATCAGGCAGGTGAACAGATTATGTACTAGACTACAATGGCTCATGTCAGCATTGTATGAAATGGGTACTGAGCTCATCACTGAGTGGAAGAAATGTATTTGCAGTCATAAATCTGCAACTACTTATTAGTGCAATCAGCACAGTCATTGTAAACTACTTACAACTTTATCTGGTACAGTATAAACTTAGATTTTATTATACACTTACAGGAGACTGTATTTTCTTATTGGGCTCATTGACAATAGAACTCCATGGAGATGAACTGCATTGTGCTGCTAAAAGTAGGGAGGGATAGTAGTTCTGGCTCAACTCCACCATCAGCCCTGCATAATTGATTAACATTTTTATTTGCTCTTTCCACTCTGTACCGTGGCAATTTTGAACAGACAGATCCAAACATATGTTTTTAATACATGTGTTAGGGCAAGAGAGAGGAGGAAACTCAGTCATAACTCAGGGGAATGTTTGTCACCTATAAAATCAATGTCAGAAAATAAAAATAAAAAGAGCAATAAAAGAAATGAAATGTATAATAATGGATGTCAGCATTGCACAGACAAAACAACAAAAGCACTGCTTTACCATAAATCCACAGTGTGCAGCAGAGACCACAAAGGTTGGCTGTGGATTTTGGACAGCACTCTTAAGACGCATAAACCAAGAGGCTGAATTGTTTTGCTTTGCAGTCAATAATAAATCACTTATTCTTTGATTTTTCAAGCAGGTGAAGCATTAGATAATCATTTTTGATGTTTGCACATCCCTGAAGCCTTTTATGGTGTTGCCATCAGCTTTTTATTTGGAAATCCCAAGTTTATGGATCATATCATCTTACAAGAATGTAACATGTTTATGATGGCTCTTTTCCCCTTTCAGCATTGCCTGCACACAAAATGGAACAATAAATAGAAGGAAGGTCTACCGTTCATTCATTTATTATTAAAATATATATATTTTAAATATGTATATATATATATCTTAAATATAATTTAAGCTATCTGGGGCGCTCAGGGAGGCTTTTGCTTTCCATCCTAAAGTTTTTAGAGCCCTATATCCTATCTGATCTTAGAGTGTATTTTAGAGACTTCCAGGGGGGACACTGTCATTTTGAGGAAAATGCTGCAGGAACTAGCCTACAGCACGCTCTGAATGAGTTGGCTTGCTGAAACCTACTGCCAGCTCAGTACGTGAGAGCACAGGTAGACCCCCTGTGTGCACGGACCTCTGTGTATACGTGTGCATGCATAAGATGTGCTCATAAATGTGTTCCAACTGTTAGAGCAAACAAAATGACGGCAGCTGGTAGGAGATGGCAGTTTAGATGGCAGATAGCTGCTTGCTAATTTTTCGATAGCTTATTACAGAGCATTTTAGAACAGTGATCTTGCCAGTAAGTGCCAATTCCTTTCATTCAATTCAGTTTAATAGCTTAATAATGCATAATTGGAGTTCTTGGGTACTGGTAGTGAAAGGACGCTACGCTCCATTAAGTCCAGGATATTTATTTTGAGAAAATGAGTGAGTGCACAGTTTTCTGGGAGCCCTAATAGACTTAAATGGATTTCAAAAAGCCTTTTACCATTAAAAAATAAGAATCAAATATGAGTCACATGCTCCGAGGATGAGTGCAGGACACAGTCTCTGTCACTCACTGATTCTTCATTAAGGAAATTCAATAGATCTTCCTGGGAATGGTCTCGATTCATTTGGCTGTGAAAGGGAGAAAGGGATCAGATTCAGGCCTCCTCTGTTTAGAACAGACTACCATTTTTACAAAGGATACATGCAAGTTAATGCAGCATTATACTGGTGATATGTAAGGCTACTCACTAAAAGTACCCACTGGAAATTCTGTTACTGTCTAATGATTCACCCACACAGGATGAACAGGGATGTTGGTCTCGGGATGTTTTTAAAGTTCTCTTACCCACCGCCAGCTTCAGTGTTTAAACTTCCTACTCCCTATCCTCCAGAGCTCATGTGCAGTAGATCGTAATGTAACACTCTCTGCTGCTTCCTCTGCACTCAGACTCAGCGCTGTGATTAGGTGGCTACCAAGTTATACGGGTACTTACATGCGCTGATCGATTTGGAGTTTGTTCAGCACCTTCCGTGTCTCTGGAGTACCACACCCTTCCCACACCTAAGGCTTCTTAGTCTTCAACCCAAATACCTATTTCGCGGTGTACAGTAGATGTTCTTCCCTAACTTCTGATTTATGATTAATGGTTATTTTACTTGGTGTATCATGCCAAGCCTCTCAAAGTAGCCTAAAGCTTTGGTGTTGTAAGGAAAACAAAATTTGCTGACAATGGGAAGGAAAATCAGGTCAAAGAGATGTGACATACACAATACATCCAGTGTGGCGCTGTGCAAGGCTTACCTATGTTTCCTTTGTGTCATTGGAGGGAAGTTGGAATATTTGCTATTTCTCGAGCATAGGAACTTTATTCCCTTCTGATCAGGTTGGCTCATCCTTTCCTTCCCTAGCACCCCTCAGTCTTGTCAGATATTTTGATCTGCTCTTCTTATTCTCCTTCCCACTTACTAAAAATAATGTACCCTCTGTTGAGGAGATGGCTTCTTCTTCTTCTTTTTTTTTTTCAAAATGCCTGGCATAAATGTCCAAATCTATTCCAGACTTTCTTTGTTCCTTCAGTTTAACAAACCTGTTTCTCCACTGTTACTAGCACTAGTAAAAGTTGTTTGGAAGATCTCCCCATTCTATACCCATGTCACTGTCCTACTTCTCATTTCTAAATAAGAAACAGACAAAATTAGTGAGCCAATACACTGTATATGCCAAATATCAGCTTGGCATATAAACAGTAAAACAATAAAACATATGAACAATAGTAGAAAGAGCTAACAGGCTTCACATTTTACTTTTTATCACATTTTATTTTTTACTTGTGGCATGCTTTCAGAATGCTGTCCTGCAACAATATTTTCATTTTCAATTTCATTTTTATTGACTGTTTTTCTTTTTAAAAGTCCCACTCACATAAATATGGCAATATGAGTTATCTATGGATGATTCATTTATCCTGCTGACAGCTAGTCTGTCCAATGAATTAGAAACAATCACAGCTTCATGACATCTAATTATACTTTCCTTCTTTTTTTATATGTTGTCGAGGAAAGTAAGGGCTTAATCAGCTATGATACATATATAGTAATTTTAAATATATTTGAGGGCTTTCATTTGAGTTAAAATATTTTTTCTTTTAATTTTCTAACCAGATATCTCATGCTGAAGGTCCATAATTTTCTGCAAAGTTCTGTAAAGCTGCACTGAAGATCGGAGTTATGACACAGTATAAATATTAAATAATACTGTTGGTTATTTCTGGCTCTAGCTGCAATTAATCAGTATGTAAGGATGCTTGTATTTAAGCACCACAGATTACATCACCAAATAAGGATTCAATCTGTGCTCCCCCTTTTCCCCTTTAGGGAATGTGGATTGCATCATTCGCCGCTCGGTGGCTTTGAGCCCCCTCAGCTCTTGGGATTGTTGACCTGGCGTCAACCCCTGGTGTCATTCAGAGAAGCCTGGGAGCAGCTTGCGTCACACCCAGCTCCTGTGGCTTTAAAGGTAGTGGTGCTAAAGAGAGTTTCCTAAACGCAGTTCCTCAGGACAGATGGAAAGCGAAATTTGAATCTGTACTCCATAACACTTCCAACAGCAGGGAAAGTCCTAAATAGCTTCTTTCCTCACCAGCCATACTGGGGACAGGGATGCGATTCCTTGTTCAGAAGTATGCTTCTGTTGTGAGAATCCTCACATATTAAAGGACTATCTCTGAGAAATAGGATTTACAGGATTGGATCTGCAGTTTCTATATGAAGATAATTAGTAGAAATTAGACATGTTGCAGAACCTGATTGTGAAAGAGAGGATCTGCTCCTCAAAGACTTATTCTTCACCAGGAGGTGATCCACACTGAGCAACACTAATAAATAATTTGATGGGTACTTGTTAAAGGAGAGGATTCAGACATTCTCCATGAATATTATTATTTTCACCTTCTACTATAACATTTTGCACCAATCAAACTGATCAGATATTGGCCTTCCTCTAGCTAAAAACAGGGAAGAGTGTCATTTTGCTTTGCTTAATTCTACATTCATCCATATGGATTAACTCTTACAAAAGCTTACATTTGCCAGCTGGCAAAGAGCCATATAACTTATTGTTTTATCATGCCTCCCATCTTCGGTGAACACTATTGTTGACATCACAGTCTTTGTGCCCTTGTACATACCACTGTCATTTTTACCATCAGGGCTGATTAGCTGCAGGGTGCCTGACAGCCAGCCTCAGCAAAGTGATGTGGTAGATCTGACTCAGAATTTTAAAGTGGAGAAAAGCAGTGGACAGACAAAAATGGTGAATTGTGCTCGCAGTAACTAAAGGGTGTTGAGCTTTGGCAGAGGTATATAAATTATTAGTAATGCACTTAAAAGTTCCCGCTCTTTCTCTTGTGTACATCTGTTTTCCCACTGTCAATACAGAGTTCTCTATACTGGTTTTCATTCAGGTCACTAATACGTACAATTTCACCCACAAGTAGATGAAGTAACACAAACTGTACTATAATTCAATTGAAGGAAATCAGGAAGAAAATCAGAAGATTGTCTCAATCTGCATATGCAGACATCAACTGTCAACTAAATGCCTTGTAGTTACTAACAGCTCAGAAATTGAAGAGCCATGAAATTATGAAGATTCACAATTATGTTTTACATAGTTGCTAACTTCAATATAATTAGTATTGAGTATCTCTGCTAATCAGTCTAAAGCAGATGTTGGAAATTAGAGGCTGAATCATGCAATCCTGGATGCCAAAAGTTTATCCAAAAGTCCTATTTAAGGTGTACCATTGTATTATATTTTTTTACTTCAGTAATGATTCGAAGATGTGGTTTAGAAACATAACTGACAAAATCACATTTTAATAACTATTTGGGGCATATTTCAATGTACATATAAGCATGCCTATTCAGAGAATTTCTAGCTCTTATATATGCATCAACTGTTGCTGATTTTGGCAAATAGCCATGGAAAGGCAAATAAAAAAATTAACTGCAAGTGTCTCATAAACAGTCAAGTTGTAACTTACATTGTAACATATTTTGAGAGCGTGTTTGTTTGCAGGGTTATGGCACGTAGTCACAGAACTATCCCTAAAAAGGACTTGATCAAGGGAGAATAGGCGCAGCTCTGGGAAAGCATTTGTTCACTTACTTAAGCCTGTCTCTAATAGCAGTAGTCCTTACATACATTCTTAGGGGATCATTTCCTAAATTTGGCCTGAATGAGTTAAGGAATTGCAGTGGCCTTACTGGCTTTTGAGATGGACATGGCCTTTAGAAACAGCTACAGGCTGTTAGGTCCCAAGAGGGCTGTCCTGGACAACACACTGAGATAACCAGTGTTTGGAATACCCTTGGGCTAAATTAAGGTGCTATGATACCAAACAATCGATTGAAGAGTTTTATTTATGGCAGAAGCTGTTTAAACCTTGAACCTTATAAAGGGCTGAGTGGCCCGTAACATACGAGAGAGAGAGAGAGAGAGAAAGAAAGAGAGAGAGAGAGAGAAAGAAAGAAAGAAAGAAAGAAGAGGTGAAGGAAAGATCCGGATCACCACCCTGGGTTACAGCGACGTCTCTGGCCCGGTTCCTTCGGATGGTGGGTGCACACACGGCTGCCTCTAGTTTCATTGCTGTATAATGATTATTTTTAATGGCCCATTTAAAAACCTATGGTGAGTTTCTCAAAATTTTATAGAAAAATGGCACAGAGAAAATGTAGCCCTGTTTTCTCATATCTCAGAGATGGCCAGGCTTCCTGACTCCACAAGCTACATAAAATCTTTATGTAGACAAGAAGTCATGCCTTCCTGTATCCTTTTGCCTCACTCCTTTCATCTCCGCCATCCAGCCCGACTCCTGTGCTTCCAAGCCTTACCTGGCTCTGTGCCTTCAGGCAGAAGGGGCTGTGTTTTTGCCCAGGGCTGGGGAGCTCAGACCTGTTCCCCGGGTACACAGCAGTGCCCAGACCTTGTAACTGCTCTTGTTATTTCTGTGCACACTGCCATTCATGATGAACGACTATCACACTCCAGCTAGCTGTCCAAAACTCTAGGCACTAAGGGTGCCTGTTTACCAGCATGTCACATCAGGAAATTTATACTGCTTTACACTTCAGCTCTGAATCTGACCCACCATATTAACCTAGGTATTTGTATATTTGCAAAATGACAAGCAGCTCTGCTCAAAAAACAAAGCCAACAAAAAACTGAGTGTAGAAGGCTGAGGAAAAATGAGAATAAGTGTGCTAGTAGGTGAGGCTACAGGTGTGAAGAATATTGCTCTTCTCCTGTAAGGCCACATCACAGAAACAGCCAAGAAACACAGCAAGTAGGGGAAAAGGGGAAAACCACAAGGATTCTAAAGTTTTGAGAAATAGTTAAATGGTGCTAGCACAGATATGGCAGGTTACACTTCCTATGGAATTTACAGGTCTATTTTTTCTTTGTTCAAAAGGTGTTGCTTTCTAAGGAGGAAACTGCTAAATTTTTTCAGCACATTCACTTTTTTTGATACTAAGCTGTAACTCAAAACCCCTGCAAGTTGTATGTCCTAGATAAATCAGCTCCTGGACTGCTGTTTACTTAGAAAATATCTTTTACAGTGTTAATTACTTCATAAGTTTTTTTTAAGTTTTGAAAAATGTGACTGTGAAACTTTTTTAAAGAATTGCACTTTCACATAAATCATTTGGCTTTGTACACTAAATCAATATAGCAGCTGAAGAAACTATTATGTAAATATTAAGATGACAGCTGCAGGATATCATTTCTTATATTATTCATATAAGTCATTTGTTATTCAGAAATCACTCAGAGCCCAGGGGTTGATAAAAATATTTCAAAATCTGTGTTCAAAATGAGTTCATCAGTATTCTGCAACACAGTCCTCTGTACAACACAGCAAGTAGTTCCAAATATCTCTTGTGAAATCTTTCTAAAAGTAGGGTTTCCCACAGATATATTGCTGGCTGAGTATATGAAGTCTGACTGGGCTTTTAATTTAAATGCCACATTCTAGCCACATCTATGTCATTCTAAAATTTCCAACAATCCATATATTTAAAGAAAATGTATGCTTTTGTGATTAAGGCACAAGGCTGAGATTTAGGACCTGGTTTCAGTTATTAATTCCATCATTAATTTTCTGTATGGTCTCAGATACATCCCACTGCCTCAATTCCTCATGTATTAAATATGGAAAACATTTGTCTTCTTCACCTATGTAAACTGTGAGTTGTTCAGAGAACAGACATTTTATTTCTATAAACTTTCAGAATAAAATGGGCACCACTAAATGGGCCTTAAAGCACCTCTGTAATAGAAATAATTAATGAACAAATGTGCAAAAGTTCTGAAGTCCCCTGAGCCAAAGTATGTTGTTTCTCCAAACCTGTTGGACTTTCCATAGCAGAGTGACAGAAATTTTACATGAGATGTTCTCTCATATTACTTTTTCCTGTCATTTTTGATCACTCTGAGAGAAGAATTCCAGTAATTTTACACTACTTCAACAGCTGTAGCAGGGCCCTGAAAGTGTTCAATACTGAACAGCAGCAGAGAGAAGATCAGCTAAACTTTCTGAGAACTTACTTACTCTTGAAATTTCAGTTGGGACAATTTCCAGGTTTATTTGAAAAAGTTCACACATCTTGTTAGTGTACATTTGTGATCTCCTATCTCTTATCTTTGAGGAATACCTAAGAACATAGATGGCGGATGGAGATACAGATAATACAGGTTATCGACAAAATACTTCAATATGCTATTTATTCACTTTATTCACTGGAGGACCATTATGTATTACATCTGGACAAGTCACCAGAAAGGGCTAGATCCTGTCCCACAGAAAGGCTTTGCACTGCTCCCTTCATCAGCATGAAGCTGCCATAAAGACTTAACTGCTTGCCCTAACTGGCCACTGCAGAGCTCATCTTACACCTTTTCAGGGTAGACAGTTCCTGCACCATTACCACTACCCTCCTATCTTCCCTGTCTGTGTAGGGATATGGCACCAGATACACACCTCCAAAGCCATTCCTGGAAGTCAGAAGAGCTTTTGGGAATGTCGGACCAGCTGCCAGAGACTGCATCTGACTGTTGGTGTCCCCATCACAGGAGAAGTACCAAAAGGTACGGGAGCTCCTCCAATGAGTCATACTACTGGACAAAGTCCTCTTGGCCACTGCTGAAGCTATGCAGATTGAGAAGTAACTGTGTTAGTAAGGCCCATCTTGCTGTATTAGGAGGGCCTAGATATGCCCTATGGCACAAGGCCCAAGCCTGAGTCATTTCTTGTATATGTGATCAGTCCTAAGTGCAGCTACAGGTGCTAATGCAGTGTTCAAGGCGATGGCAACAGGAGTATTTAATCAATCCTTTCTCTACCGGGCTATGTTTCTGCTAGTTTGGGTATGTTCTCTCTGCCTGAGACTGCTGGGCTTTAATATTTCAGAGCAGAGGCTGTTTGCTTACTTTGTGTCTACCACAGTGGGGCCCTGATCACAGATCTTGCCCCTAGCTCTGCTGAAATACAAGTAGTAACTAAACACACTTCCATATGTAAAGAATAGCAAAGCTATTTTTCTGATGCTGAGCAAATTTATTTTCACAGAAAATGCCTATCAGTAGATCCCTAAAAGAATTTTGCTACTTCATTTGCCTCCTCCTCAGGGATCATAGTGTGATATGGAGAGGAGCACTTAACTCTTTCTCCCACTCTTACCTCTTTAATGACTTCCAAATCCCTTCAAGCACCCATTCAAGTCTCTCCAGCTGCTGAACTTCCAAATTTTCCCTGTCTTACTGGTTCAACCAAATCTGCCTGAAAATGGACAAGAGGTGAATACCTGGTTCACCAGGTATGAGTTTCAGAGTATTCTCCAGTGTGTAGATAGAGTATCCTCAAATGGAGTCCTCCAAGTGTCATTAATTCTGTATCTGCTCAATGTGCCCATGGTATCATCTGATTTTTTATTTTTGTAAGATTTCTAATGTATCTCATTATTACCTTGGCACCTGGGGAGTTTAATTTGCATTAAGGGCCTTGTTCCAGGCCATGCTAAATTATATTAAGAGTTCCAATGCATGTTTGCAACTGCTAATAGTGGGTGGCTATTTTTAGAATTTTTTCTGTTCTTCTCTCAGTTCAGATCTGTCCTATTTAAACCCTATTAAAAATAGAGATTTTAGACCAGCAATAGTTTTCACTCACATTTGGGGGTATATATTTACTGCTTATAAAAGCATTTTTCAATTAGATTGCTTCCACTTTGATTTTTCTAAAAGTGTGGTATAATTATTTTGGACCTAAATCTCTTTCTCTTTTTCATGGTGTGAAATTCTCTCGCAGGCAGAGGACTGGCACAAGGTCTGTGCAAGACTGAAGTCCCATTTAAACCCGTTGTTCAAAGGGGAATTTTTTCATATATCCAGTAATACCTTTCTCTGAGTATGAGCAGTTCAGCAGGTATTGACCTTTTTGAGTGCCCTCCCCTTCAGTCTTTGCTATTTATTTCAGTGCCTCCAGATCTGCACTGCTCTAATTCAGAAAGACAAAGTCAGTGACCCCCAATGCCTGAAAATGGCTGGGGCCACTTGCTGTGCTAATAGTAGCAGATGGAGTAAAATTTGGCCCCTTCAATACCAACAGCAGTAAGCAGTCAGAAAATTACCTTCTCAGTGTTTATCTCACTTAAACCCACACAGACTACTGCCCTACATGGAGCTAATTTTGTCTGAATACCATTGTGCTAAAAAACATAGGGAGAAAAGAAGATAATTGGGGGAAAAACATACAGTAGATTTTCCAAAGCAGCTGCCAAAAGTATCACACACATACAAAGCACACAGAGGCAAAAATAGTGTAGTACTGATGCTAGATCTTCTCTCAGCCATTTTTAGCATTTTGCTAGGGGATGACACTTCCCAAATGAAAGGTGCTGGGTGGGGGGGGGGGGGCATATTCTGTAATATGCATTAAGTGTATCAGCAAAGTACAAAATATATGAATATGCCATGCAAAATTGACTTGGCAAATCAAAAACAGAGGTCTTGCTTACTTTCCATTTCACAGTATCTCTGATGCCAGCACTGTTTTGTTATTCTGTTTTTGGTTACAGCTACAAGCTTATTGTCACACTGGGGCCATGTAGGCAGACACTTTACAGGTGTGATGCATAACAAAGGAAACATCTGCAACCTGTAATGCCATCATGCATACTAGAGTAGTGTCCTCACAAAATGTTTTCTCTAAAACATTTTTAATCTACTTGATTTTTGACCGCCAGAAATATCAGTTCCCATATTTTGCTCCTAGATTTCTTTGGAGGGTTGCTGTGCAATGGAGTACGAGGGCAGATGAAAAATCTGACTGGCTTGATGGAGGGGTTAAGGGTTGTACATCAGAAAAGGGAACAAGCATTTTTTTGAGGGGAGCACCCTACTAGAAGCTTCCTCAGTGCTGTATAAACACTTACAAAGACTATGCTGTGAGTAAATTTACTGTCTGGAAATAAGAAAGCTAGAATGACAACTTCAATAAAAATGCCTCCAGCTGAAAACTGGGGGCTTGATTCTTGTCTCTCTTGTTCTTGTATAAATCAGAATTAATTTAAATAAAAAAAAAAAAAACCCTTACCCTGTTATAAATTTGTGAGATAGAGGGTGGCTCCTGATCTTGCCGTATGTAAAAGATCTGACCAAAAAAGGAACAACTATTATTAGTCTGTATTTACTTAAAATATTTATAAAGTGCATGAGTACATTAGCTTGAGTACTGCCTTGCAGTAAAATCAGAAATTCCATACAATAGAAAGCATTGCCATTTCAGCTGTGTTCTACACCTCTGGTAACTCAACCAGCCCACTTTTCTCTTCTGCATGCTAATAGTCCTTATAGGGCAAACACATGTGTAAGTAACACTGCATACTTGGAAAGAACCTCACCCCAAATACTGTCAAATCAGGAGTATTCGAGGGACAGTACGAGAGGAAAGCCCCATCACAGTTTTGATTTTACTTGCCAATCTCACACCCCAGCCATGTGCCATACTGTTTCTTGTCAGACATATATCTACACCAGGTGCTGTATTTCTGCCGAGTTGCAAAGAAAGAGGGAGTAAGCAAGCCAGTAGCTGGCAGTCAGGTATACAGCTGACCCTGCTGCTTCGGCTTTCAAATATTATAACGTACTGATGCAGAAACCCTGCAGATCCTGCGACTCCATGTTCGTGGGTTTTGCAGACTGATTTTCTACTTGGTTCAGCAGGGTTTTGAGAAATTTCAGTTATCTAGCAGGACTCTGAAATTTTGCCTCATGTGCCATGAAATATGTGAGTTCATGTCTTAGTGATGTTTTGCTAGCAAAGATGTTTTGCTAGTAAAAGAAAAAAAAAGGAAGATTGTATTTATGTGGCTGGATACATCACAGATGGTTACAACCATTTCCCAGCTATATGCTTGACTTACTTTTTCCAAAATTAGCACTAATCACAACTCATACTAGTCATAATTGCCTCAAGGGTACTGTAAGGATTGCTATCTAATGGCCTGGAGAGAAAGCCCAAGTGCTGGAAACTCAGTACAAAGTGCCACTAACAGCTAGAGCAGTCAGCTTCAAAGGGATTAGAACTGTTAAAAAGCATATCTGGGCCATTGATAAAAGCATGTAAGAAGTTTGCTACCATACCAAGGCTAATGCAAGAAAAAGGTCATCCTTTTCTCTCTCTTTTTTTTTTTTTTTTGGGGGGGGGAGTGTTTGATTTTAGTTATAAGCTATTTTCTTAGAGATCAGACAACCAAAACTGCACACACTACTCATGAATTTATGCTGGAGCATAATGATGCTTCCTGTTTTGCTAGTTCTTCCTTTCTTAATAATTTCTGTCATTTGAGTTGTCTTTTGCTTTCCACTGATGTTTTCAAAGAGCTAAATGCAGAGACTGCAGGATCTCTTTCCCCAGTAGTAACAGGTAATTTAAAACCTATTGTTGTACAAGTATAGGTAGGATTATTTTTCTCTGATGCATTAGTTCGCATTTATTAATTTAATCTAATTTGACCTTATTATGGGGCTTCTTTTTTAGCTCATGGCTCCTGCTTCTTATGTGCACATTTGTCTTTCTCTCCTTCTCCAGACACAACTAAATAATGTTGGCTTTGACACAACTACCTAGTATGGATGTTTAAAATCCAGGTTTCTTCCCAGAAAAGCCAGGGTTTTAGCTGCTACAGATTCCATTGCCACATTTCTGCCCCACGCTACTGAGAATAGCTTTGGGGACTGGAGTGGGTCACCATGAAGACTGCCATCATGAACAGAGTCTTCTTGTTCAGTTTCTGCTTGAACCAGGTGATCCTGTTCAGCTGCTTTGGTCATCTTTATTTATCTGGAGGGTTCCTTAGTATAGTATTGCTATTTGGAATTGCCTTTTTAGATGGTGCCAGAATAAAATTGCTCTATTACAGACTGCTTTAGCTCACTGTCAGGGAGCAGCAGTGGTCTGTCCCACTTGGGAAGGGGAGTTGGGAGCCAAGGGTGACAGCAAGGCAGGAAGGGACCTCACCAACAAGGGCGCAGCCCCACAGTACACAAAAATGAAGAGCAGAGCAAGTTCGGTGAGATTAATCTGAGTCAGCCAAGAGCCTGGATTGCCAGAAAAGTCTCTAGTGACAAGACAGGTCTGAGGTCCAGCTGGGAAGCCAGTGAGCAAAGCAGGGTCAGCAAGGTACTAGAGCAGACACAGACATACCTACAACGTAACTCAAACAACCAAGAATGGCAGGCAACAGCCTAGCCCAAGGAGGGGGAGACCCTCAACAAGGCTTCTCACAGCTTTCCCCTCACAGCTGTAGGGAAAGTTATTCCACCACCAAAGGAGGAATAACCCCATGCACCAGGACAGGCTGGGGACTGACCTGCTGGAAAGCAGCTCTGTGGAGAAGGACCTGGGAGTCCTGGTGGACAACAAGTTGACCATGAGCCAGCAATGTGCCCTTGTGGCCAAGAAGGCCAATGGTATCCTGGGGTGCATTAGGAAGAGTGTTGCCAGCAGGTCGAGGGAGGTGATCCTTTCCCTCTACTCAGCCCTGCTGAGGCCACATCTGGAGCTCTGTGTCCAGTTCTGGGCTCCCCAGTACAAGAGAGACATGGACCTACTAAAGCGAGTTCAGTGGAGGGCTACTAAGATGATTAAGGGACTGGAGCATCTCTCATACAAGGAAAGGCTGAGAGAGCTGGGCCTGTTTAGCCTAGAGAAGAGAAGACTGAGGGGGGATCTTGTTAATGTGTGTAAATACCTGAATGGAGCATGTAAAGTGGTGCCCAGCGATAGGACAAGAGGCAACAGGCACAAACTGAAACACAGGAAGCTCTGTCTGAACATAAGGAAAAACTTCTTTACTGTGAGGGTAACAGCACGGGAGCAGGTTGCCCAGAGAGGTTGTGGAGTCTCCTTCCTTGGAAATATTCAAAAGCTGTCTGGACATGGTCCTGGGCAGCATGCTGTAGGTCACCCTGCTTGAGCAGGGGTTTTGGACTAGATGATCTCCAGAGGTCCCTTCCAATCTCAACCATTCCATGATTCTGTGATTCTGTTTTTACCACAGTTTGATTTAAGGTTACACAGCTACACCATATCAGAGCTGGTGAACAGAGGCTGCTAAACCCCTGGAGTGGGGGGAAAGAGCCTGCAGAGCCTCTTGGTGCAATCAGGGCCCTGATGCTTGTATCTTCATTCTTCTGTTCCAAAAGAGGTTCGAGACCACCTGTACCCCAAAAGTGGTACTGGAATGTCAAATTGTTAATGTAAAATGGAAGTTCTTTAGGAGGGTCATCAAGTTAGCACAGCAAGAAGTACCACCAAGTTCCTGGGAGAACATAGTTCTTGAATCCTCTGAGCCTCCTCTGAGGAACTCATGAAGATTTCCAGTTGCTGTACTCCATTTATTGATCCAGCTGACTATGATGGATTTCTCATCGTCTCATGTAAACTTAGGATAGAA
Source organism: Apteryx mantelli (assembly GCF_036417845.1). Taxonomy (NCBI): domain Eukaryota; kingdom Metazoa; phylum Chordata; class Aves; order Apterygiformes; family Apterygidae; genus Apteryx; species Apteryx mantelli. The sequence goes on from NC_089979.1 coordinate 56,296,470, forward strand.
AGGAATCCTTGGCCTCTTGCCAACACCTCAGTCATTAACAGAAGTAATGAAAAGCACTGTGTTCTTCTCTGAATGATCTTCATTGCAAGAGACAATATAAGGTAAAAATTCATTGTGACAGTCATTTCAATAAAATTCTATATTTTTTTCATTTGGCAATAACTTAAATGATATCCAATCTACAAGAGACACAGAATTTTCATCCTTTATCATCAAGGACCGATTCGTCTAAAATGATTTTCTTAACAAAAGGCTGAGCTTGCATGCAGAAAAAGGTGCAGAGCATTATTCTTATGAGTAACCCATTGATTGTACCAGGCAGTTCACTGGGAATAAGGTTAAATCTGTGCTTTACATTTGTGGGACTAAATCCTTGGATTACATGTCTTGGATCAATTTGCTACATTATCCCTGTCTTTTACACAATTCCATTGTAATTGGTAAACAAGCCTTTTGAAGCCAGTGTGAAGAGTATCTTGCAAGCAAGCTGTCCCTGTCTCTGAGAGGGTTTTGCCTGGTAGTCTAAATACCTACATTTAGAAGAAGAGCTTAATTCTCAGGCAAAGTTCAGAATGGGCTGAATTCAGAGTGTGTAGGGGTAATCTAACTAATTATATGAAAGTCTAATTAGAGCTCAATACCTTTAAAATATGGCTAAATTATGCATGGTGTTGGGATAGGTTATGTTGACTGGAAATCACCACTGGCATTACTGGTGAAAATAACTATTAACTCCATTTAGTTTATATATTTACTGCCTTCTTAGAGTAGGAAAGATTGTGTTGGCTGTTTGCTGTGTGGAAGGAATGCAGATGGAGGCTGGCGGCGGGGGGGGGGGGGGGGGGGGGAGTGTTCAGCCAAGCTTGTGTTATTCTTCTTAAATTCCAAAATAAGGTCATAGCAGATTTTCTGCATCCAAGTGAGAGTTTCTTTTTTGCTGCTCCAGTTGCCAGAAATGCAAGCAACTGTAAATTTCCATACAAAATTGAATCCAAAAATGACAATTCAGATTTTCCATAGCACCTGTCAGGCAAGTAGTTACATCCACTGACTTTAACAGTTGAAAAGCTAAAGCACCACCAAGTACTTTAACTTTAACTCTAGTAAGGACAGCAGTAAACTAAGTTTGAGAGTTTTTGACAATCTTGTCTAGAAAGGATAAAAACACCAGGGGAAGAAGTACTGTTTGGAAAGAGGTAAGTGCTTAAAAACAGGCTGGGGAACTGGATGTTAAAATTGGAGAAAGAAAGATTTTAACAGTAGAAGAGGAAAAAAATCCCTTTTTATCACACAAGAATTATGAAACCAATGATACATTATCTGTATATCCCTTAAAGTGTTCAGTGTGGTGAAAGCCCATAGCCTCAGATAATCAAAGTGATATTAGTGCACTTAGGGATACAACATCGAAAACAATCTCATGCTAGTAGATGAAAGGTCTTCCTAGGCTTTCCTGTCTAACCTACTCATCCCTGGACATAGACTCTGAAAGCTGTGTTTTGATTTTTAGCTTATTGTCTCTGATGAAGCTTAGTTTTAACATGGAAAATATTCACTCTGTACTTTTTTTTTTTTTCGCTTTTCCTAGCTTATATTACAGCTGTAATCTTTCAGTGAAATAAGGGTTAAAAAAAAGACACAATAGGCCACATTTTCTCCCCGCTCTGAAATGACCTAATGTGTTTTTAATTCTCTCTTCATATTTCTCCCTCCTGGTAAATGATGAGACTAACAAGCCTCTTGATTGTTTTTTAAAGGCATGATATATTTTGATAGCCATATTTTTATTGTATGCATCTGGCTTTATTCCCAATCGGTCAAGCTAACACACTTTAAATTTGTTTCAGTACTGCTTGATTTGACACATTGGATTTTGACCAGTTTTCAGCTGGAGAGCTTATTTAAAAACTACAAGAATCAGAGATGGTAATGAAATCCTGAATAAAATATTTCATGCCATCACTGCTTAAGACATTGTTATCTTATTTTCTCTCCTCTCCCCCATCTTTTTTAGCCAGTTAAATGAGACAGTGTAGCCCAGTTTCCAACTATGAAAAGAAAAGGAGTGATCTTTGCAGTTTCCAGTAGGTCATTATTCTTGATTGAATACCTGATATATTTAAACCTACTCAGAAAACAATAAGAAATACTTATTCAGATTTGTTCTGATGCTCCTGATACCTGAAAACTATAAAGATTTTTTATTATTCATTCAGAAGCATATCTTCTGAGTTGGGAATAAATATCACATTTAGAAAGTGGTCAATTTCCTTAGAAGCCAACTCAGAATTCATGGATATCAATGGAAAATACCTGCTGATTTTTATTAGTGGTAGATTGGGACTCTTGGTTATCTCTTTCCTTTTCTGTAACTTTCATTTTCTTGTATAATCCCATCATTTTTACCTTTTTGCTATGGTGCACTACAAAAGGCAGATGACACTTGCAATTGTAATGGAGATATTGTACAGAAGAGATACTACAGTCACATTAAAAAAATTAATAGCTGGGATCCTTGTTATTTCAGTAAACAGACTAAGCATCCAAGAGGCATGGAAATGAACTGTTCTCTAATTTCTGAAGGTGGTCTTACGCTGAATAGCCTTGGGGAAAAAGCAATTGACAGAGCAATGATGGGCAGTTTGACTTTCACTACTTTTGTCCCCATAGACAGAGGATTTCGAATTGCAAGCCTTGTGCCTATTAATAAATGCGACTATTAATAAGCACCAAATTCTTCACTCAGAACTGTTTTTAAAATGAAAAAGAGACCTGAAGCATTTCCCTGAATGTTTTGGTTCTCCCCAGCCCGATTCTGTTGGTGAAGAAAGAAATCAACATCACCGTTGTTTCGATTGTAGACTGAGACATGGAGGCCAGACAGCATGTAATCACTTCCATACATAGAACAAACAAGACTGCATGCAGCAATGTCTAGCATGTTTCTATGACGAGTGGCAAAAGCCCAAGAGGGCATCCAGAAATGGGGAGGTTAATGCCAGGAACTTGACTTTTCATGGATGCCTCCTAGAAAGGTTGAACAAATGCCAGAGAAGGTCTTTGTGTGGAGATCACACCCAAGCCAAATCAGGAACTGACGACAAAGGTGTTCCCTTCTCTAAATTCCTTGAAGGGCTCAGTGTGTCAGGCATCAGAGCATGGCTAACACACCTATCATATCATGCCTGTTGAAGAAGCAGCAGTAGACTAGCTTAAAAAGCTGATAGTAGCCTGCTATCAGCACAGCAGGCTATAGAATGAGCACCCATCATCCCCCATCCCTCCAGCTGTCTCTTACTAAGTATCCCATAACTTCATTAACTCCCAAATGCCATTAGCAATCCTGCTCCTCTTCTTTCCTCACAGTGAGACAAGTCTGTCCCTAAATTACATCTGTGGATTTTCACTGAACCCAGTGAAGTCACATAGGTGAAACAGAGAGCAAGATTTGATCTACTATGCTCCATTCATCTTTTCAGCTTCATACTACCCTGAGCAGGGACTCGTGCTGATAACAGTGAGTTCAAATCAAGTCTAGGATGTTAGGTGTTTTACTTACTTTAAGGGGCTCAAAGGGGCTTACTTTACTTCAGGGGGCTCAAAAAGCATGCTAGATATCTCCAGGTCCAAGATTCCTGCTCAGAAAAGCTTCAAGAACATCAGTAAAGGAAGCAAAAAGAGGCAGAGAGAATTTGGGGGCAGCACTGAATGCTGTGGCACTCCTGTGAGACTTGTGCACTATAGGTCAAAGAGCATTATTTCAAAATGTTTTAGGAAAATCATTTGTAAGAGCCATGGAAGCAACTCATTCATTTAGCCCTTTGGTTTTATCCATGTATCTAGTTCCAGGGTAAGCCAAAACACTTCCTTTTTGTTTTGCACTCTTACACCCTAACTTCTCCTCTCATATATAAGCATTTTACAACTGTGTCATTTTGTGGAAACTTTTATAATTATAGCAGAAGAAGCAAGTGTCTAATTAGACCTCTCCTATCTGAGATTACCACATCCTGATGAAGGGATTAGCTGGGCATCTATCCTGTGGGTTTATGACTTAAAGTGAAGGAATTATTGCAGCTCCTAGCTTTGCTTTAGGATGGTACTTCAGCTGTTGCCTTGCACATAAGTCTTAATTGTCCAGGCAGAATCGTCCAACAGTTCTTAGGTTCTATGCGTGCTGGCAGCCTGAATTATAATCTTCTGTAGCCCAGATGTAAAGATCTCATCTGGGTTACATATTTGAGATTAAAGAGAAGTTTCACCTTAAAATCTTCTGGGGGAATTAAGCTAACTAATACCTAACAGGACAGAATGCTTGTTCAACCATTTTCAGTAAATTCTTAGCACTAACAATTGCATCAAATACATATTCCAAATTTAAAACCCACTGAGGAGAAAGGCAGTGAAGGAGTTGTGGGGAGGACTGGAATTCCATTTTTACTTCCATCCAAGGACAACACCCTGCCTTCTTCCTTTTCTGCCAGCTCTCATTCCCAATCCTATCTCATGTTGTAATGATGGTTATTCAGGCTGCAGGACCATAAACTCTTCACTGCAGTGTGTTACAGTTAGGTTTGCTAGTCACTGAGGGACCAATTCTATTCTGGCTTCAAACTGTGCAGGAGGCAGGCTTCTCTCTTTCTGGGGTTCAGGTGATAAATGAATATGGCCACCTGTTCTCCAGTCAACTCAGTATATTTCTACTTGGACAGGAGAAGTTGTATTTACATATGCTTTCACTGTGTGGAAAGAAAAAGCATCTGTGGAGTAATGAGTGCTTAAACACATTTTAAAAACCACCAATGACTTTCTGAAAAAAATCCAGATGTAATTAAGAGTTGTTATAATAAACAGTGTCATGTAGGGGCTTCAGAATTGCAATGACAACATAGGAAGTGACTAACAACAACAGATTTGTGTTCTACATTAGCTACCCTTCAGAAATTTCTGTGTCACATTTACTCTGGTTTACAAAGCAAAATAAGATTACTCTCCCTCCCTTTCCCTAAGTGCCAGCTATTCATCTCAATATTGGGAGGTCGTTAAAGCAAGTAGGTGGGCTGCCTTTAAAAAGGATTCCTCATGTTATGATACCATTTGCAGTTATATGAGCAGAACAAGAATTAAAAGGGTTACTGATCCTCCTCTCCAGGCAATCAGCCTCCAGATGTGGATTTTTTAGATCTTATAACTAAACAATTGCAGAGTATGACAGTCGCATGAAATTAGTCCCAATGGTTAAAATTCCTGCCTGACCAGCTTTCAGTTCCTTACCATGGATTCCCTCTCTGGCCTTCAGCAAATCACACTAGGCCAGGACCTCGGGGTATTTAGGAACCTCATTCAGACTCACCAGAGGATGCTGGTGCTGCAGGAGATTGTGGCTGCACCCAAAAGCCAGCTGCCTCGTTCTAGAAGCAGACTCCGCAGTGTGAATGTGGACCTTTCCCTCTCAAGAAAGAGGGAAAGCAATGGGCTGAACAAAATCTCTGAGAGCCAAGAGCCAAGAGACTGAATAAAAATGAATAAGACCTAGAATGCAGAATCATTCTCAGTGACATGAAAGAAGATGGGGAAGTGGCTGGAGAAACAAATAAGGTCAAGAATAGATGTTTGAGATGGGGAAGAGTAAAGCATGATTCTGTTGCAAGGGAGGAAAGCCAGAATGAACCAAAAAGTTAAGGAGGAGAATAAGAAAGGCTGAGTTCAAATAGAAAATAATCATTTCAGGGAACTCTCTATTTTTCACATACATGTAAGAAAAATACTCTGGGGAGAGATCATTCTAGAGGAGTCCTAATGTATATACTACACGTTAAATTAATCCTACTCTAAGCATCATTCTCTTTTGCTTTCACTTGTCAGAGTTAATTTGGTCATTAAGTCCTTAACAAATCTGTGAACTTCCCTCAATTTTACCCCAAAACAAGGAAAATTCTTGCTTGTTTTAAATGTAATTCTTTCTCTTAAGAGACAGCCAATACCTGCTGCTAACTCAGATGCCAGCTGGGGCATAAGTGACTTATTTAGACACAATCCACTTCACAGGAAGGAGAGCTGCCCATATGCGATAGTAACTGTATCCTGTGGGCTTGCATGAAGAATCAAACTTCAACAGGCTGATAAGGCTGAATGCAATCTGATGCTGGGCCCAGCACTGTATATGGCAGGTGATTCATCAAATTAGCTGTTCAACTGGAAGCATCAGGAATCTAAATGCCTTCAAATTAGCAGCTTTTTTCCACATCAGTTAATAATTCTTGTAAACCACTAAACTGAAGAAGTATCATTCTGGAGTGGATCAGGAAAGAAAGGAGTGCAGACTCAGAGTGGAAGAAAAAAGCCTGTATTATTTTTCACCCGCATTTCTAGCTTCAGCCTTTCAGAGTGGCATTTTGCTCTCCCTTCGTTCAGCAGTATAAAACATAGGAAACATTTAAAAAAGACTGCCATGAGTCTCGAAAAGGTGACTATTTCTAATCTGCCTAAAAAAGGCACTGTAGAGACTGTCTTTAAAACATCCTGGTGTCATTTCTTAGTTAGCCAAAGGAGTGCTAAATGAGCATGTCTGAGGGATTCCTTTCTTCTCCTCCAAAGTACACTAGGATGATATGTAGTGTTTCATGCACATAATAATAATAAAAAAAATCCATCCCAGGGCTGATATGTAGCTGTGTGGAAGAATAACCTTGTGGTATTGAACTGAACAGAAGGTATGTATTTGTATATTCACAGCAGTTAAACACAAATAACATGACTCAAAACATTCATAAGGACATTCACATTTCTCAAACAATGAAGTCCTATTGAGTCTGCTCATTTATAGTTATTCACTAACGTGACAGTGTCTTACTGCAGTTGTTGTTCACCTAGGACACTTAAAAGATCTATAGCAAAAACTCCTTGGGAAACAACAAGATTAATATGTTGCATTTAAATTAGAATGACTGAATACCAAGACACAAACCTCAGAGCTAAAATTCTCAACTTACAGTGTATTCAAAGTCATTAACTACCTGCTTCTATCTGGAAGTGCTTTTTGTAGGAAAACTAAGAAGTTACCAGGTCCAGCTAGATGGAGACTGTTTACCCTCAAAAAACTTTTTCATGATAACCATGGTTCTAATTCAGCATTGAACCATATCCCCACAAAAGACCAAGTACACTGCCAACTGCTGGAGCTGCTAGTTGAAACTAATGTAGGCACAATATCTCACTTACATAAGAGAGCTTCTCCCTATGTTCAGTTTGCCCCCATATGCTGTGACTGTCCTCAGCTGGCTATCAGCTTCCAAATGATTTGGGATTGCTTACCTACGAGGCCACTTCTCCCCCAAGTTATGCTGCCACAGCTCCATTCAGTTGGAATCACTCAAACTGAACTCACTCAGATCTCAAATTCAAAATAGAAAGGCCTTGTTGTCGGAAGATCCTCTCTGAGAAACTTTAATTTTGGGGTACCATCCAAACCATAGTCCAAAGTAGCACAACTCTGTTGAAGAGCCAAACTTATTGCCATATTCTGGCAGAAGGCCATATATAAGACTTGAGGTTTGCTCTTCTTACATTCTGAGTTCCCTCTGTGGGGGTTTGGGGTTTTTTGGTTTGTTTTGTTAGGTGGCTTCAAACATACAAGCTGCCATAGCTGCTCAGGCCCACCTAGGCAAAGTTCTTATTTTCCACTGTGGTCTGTAACAATGGTTATGGAAGGCAAGAAGAATAGCATAGATGTAGAGGGATCTTCCTTCTAGTGTATCCCCTGATTTTGCAGCCATCTGATTTAGGATGTCAGGAACTAGAGGGTCTCTAATTAATGTTTCTAAACCCTTTTTGAATCCATTTAAACTTTGGACTCCATGGCATTCTGCAGCACTGAGTTTAATGATTTAATTATGCACTCTACGGAAAGAGTACTTGTTTTTGTTTGCTCTTCAACCTGTTACCCAATAATTTCACTGAGCTTTCTGTAGCTTTCATATTGCGAGAAATAATCCTTAATCACCTTCTCTACACCACTCATGGTATTATAAAATCTATCACATCCCTCCCCTTCCTCCTACTGTCTGTTTTCTGAGTTGAAGAGCTCTAGATTGCTTATTCTTTTTATGTGGAAAGTGTTCCATTTCAGTGATTAATCTAGCCATTCTTCTCAGCATCCTTCCTAGCTAAAGTACAACCCTATTGAGATGAGTGGCAAGAATTTCATGATATGTGAAATACATTTATGAAAACAGAACATTAATTCTTACCATTTGTTTCCTGTTTTTCAGTACAATATTAATCCATGAGAGATCTTCTCCCTTAGATCACGACAGCTTACATGCCTTTGCCAAGGAATCTTTTTGAAAGATTTTGAAAAACCATATGTATGAATAACAGCAGTATCTGCTCATTGACACCTTCAAAGGGCTGTAATAAACTTGTCAATGAAAAGAAATCTGTGCTGATTTTGCCCTATATCTCATATTTACACTCCATCCACTAATTTTATTCTTTATTATAGTTTCTATAAATTTGATAGGTACAAAAGTCAAATTTACTGGCCTCAGAATGAACTCTGTAGTTCTTTTAAAGATTGGTGCAGCATCTGATTTTATTTTTAATGTATAAAAAAGGCCTTCAGTATTCTGCATGGGACTGTCTTAATCTTTTGTATACATTTAAATAAGTATCTAGATTTACTGATATAAAGAATGAATTAGCCAGCAAGATATTTTGCATTTCATGACTGGGAAAAATGTTTCAGAGAGCCACTTTCCAAGCAATAATTTTCAGTCAGCTTTCACTTTCCTTTCTCTTAGCTCTCAGAGCTTGGACTCAATAGAAAAAATATTATCTCCAGAGCAACACCGAAAATGCCTAGGTATGGGGATTTATTTTCCTTTTACCTTGAGTAACCTCCATATAGTTGGGAGGGGGTTGCAACCGGCCCTTTCCACCAGAAACTGAAGGTAAATACCATTTTCCTCTTGCAGAAGTTGACAGAAATTGGTGCAGTCTTAATGTGAACACACTAAGATGCTCTCGTCTTCCTCTTTGTGTTCACAGAAACCTACCCAGTCAAACATTGAACAAAATGAACAAACAGTGAACAAAATTCATTATATGAAAGGAAAAAAATATATACTAAAATCTGATTTCAAAAATAAAGGATTTGGTGACTTACTGATTGAAGAATTAAGAGATGGCTCAAGGCTACTCATAAGTATATACGAATTACTTATTGCCAACCTGTAGTCCTTATTGAGAGAAAAACCTACACAGGATTCTCTGATCTTGACAGATCTCACAAAATTTTCTGTGTATTATTCTGAAAGCGAGATTGTCTCTTCATCCACATTGTGTGATGCTTTGCCTGCAGCCCAAGCTCTCGTACCTCAGAGCAATCTGCCAAAAGTGCGAAGCTTTCATACAGAAGCCCTTTGATTTTACACAGAAGCTCTTCTCCCCACTATTTTATATTGCTTATACATTTGCCCTTGTCCCTACTACTAAACAATTTTACGGCCTTAAGTGTGAACCAGCACATACTGCTGCAAGGCTGCTGCCCTGCAGGTTTAGCTGAGGCTTGCCTTACCTGCCTCTGCCTTGTCCAAGGCGCGCTCCTGTAGAAAGAGGAAGGCTGGAGTCAGAGCCCCGCTGTGGTTGCTTGACCAAGACAAGACCAGCAGATGTGGATTCTCCACTGCTCAGGGTGGGTGGAGCAAAGCCTGGAGCTCACAGTGGTAAAAGTGAATAAGGCTGAAGTGTTTGTGCCTTTTCCTGCTCATTCAATCCACCGGACAAAACAAACCAACTAGCCCCCAATGATTTGCTGAAGTTCCAGGGAGTTCAGCATGACAAGAAGTTGATGTAGCGCCGCTGATTTCGTTGTAAACTGGAACAGCCAAGCAGCAGCACTCAAGGCAAGTGTTATGGCACTTAATTGGAAATTGAGAAACCAGGAATCAATTTTCCTGCTTGCAGACTTCAGTTGCCATGGGCAAATCTCTGTGAATCTCTCTCTGAATTACCCATTGAATGAAACAGCTTAATAGCGTGGCAAGTTGAAAAAAAATTGTGTTATTTTTCTTGGCTGAACCAACATACATGTATGGCACATGTATCAATGTCATGCTTTGCAGAGAGGTAAAAATATTTCATATGATGGCAAGGAAGATCCCCAGGTTTAAAAAGGTTTTTAATTAACATCACCTCACCTCACCTCACCGGGATAGTGAGAGGATAAATACAATCTATACTCCTGTAAGTATAAATAAAAAAGTTCATTTTTCATTGAATATCAGCTGGCTGAAGTACAAATATCATGTAGTCCCTGAGATTGTCAGCTGCAGGCTTATGTAACAGTAGAAGCTATTTTTCAGGAAAAATAAAATGATTGCAGTGCATGATTAGCCATGAAAACATTCTTCAGAGTGTTATGAGCCACGATTCTTTTCATCAAGCTAAATGCTGTGAAATGTACTTCCTAAAAGCAATACCCTTAACCTTACTCAATACAGTGGTTGTGTTAGTGTTGAAAAATGCTGTCTCTCTGAGGTTTTATTATGAAATGAAACGGGCACAAGTGAAAGGACTTGAATGGTATTGCATTTATTTGGACTTCTACAGTGGAGGGCTGATGCTGCCATAGCAACAAAATCTCTGAACTGTTTGAATTTGAAGCACCGCTGCAGTTAAACTCCCTGCTGTGATAGAAAACAGCTGTATTGCTAGCCCGCATTTGCTGTAATTTCTGCCCCTGCAAATGCCTGCAGTAAGGTCTTGGAATTTTGCATTTTGCGTATTTGTTACTAGGAGCTGTATTTCCCTAGGATTTTACTCATGCTTCTGTAGTTCCTGCTCCCATCTGACCAACAACTCTGTCAACTCTAGATTTTCAAAAGGTAGAGCTCCAGGTATATGCCTTCATTTACACACATAGATACCAAAGCTCTGACTGGAGTTGGATATTTCAATAGTAATACTGTTTTGATGTTGCTATTATTTGTTCATAAAAGTATAATCACAGGAAATATAAATATACACACATTTTGCATCTGATTTTATGTATTTGTATGTTTATACTGCACTCTCAACCACAAATTAAGGGCAGTAAAATATATCTTCTGTCAGACACATACTTCCGTTCTTTTCCACCTGGGCTTAGCAGAGGTCTGGTATAGGAGATTGCCTCTCTGCTAAGAAATTGTAATGCTTAAAAGTTTTATAGATGAGTTACTTTAAATTTTTGCCCTTTCCAACTTTAAACTAGCTTTTGCAATATCACACTTCAGATGCTTGATTTTTTCCACACTTCTTAAAGTGCTAATTATCTTTTTCAGACTGATCTTTTTTGGATGTTCAGTCTTTACAGCAACTGCAGTCCCTGATTAAGTGAACAAATACTATTACAACAATATAAAGAAGACATATCCATTTTGAATCCACTTTAATGTACTGTGTACAGTTCTTGGGTTACATCTTTTCATTTCTTAACTGTTAGTACTTTCTCAAGCAAACCGTGTTTTCTCTGCTTATCTACAGCCATTGCTACTCTAAACTTCATTCTTCCTGCTCTCAGGCGACTTAATGCCATTCTGGTGGAGTGAAGAGGCTCTATATAAAAAGTAAACTATATTTACATCTATTTTAAGGTCTTTTTATGTACAGTAATTGTGTCGGGTGTCTTCAGGATGAAAGAGAATCAGGTGTTCTAGTGCATTTTCTAGCCCCTTGTAATTACAATTGTCCCTAGTCAGAAATAGTGTACTAGCTATGAGAGCGCTGCTACCTATTAAAATATTTCCACTGGGAATCCGTTAGTGAAATTTTATGTTCCATTACTGAAATTAGTTCTATAGCCAATACATCTATCTATTAAGTTTTGGATCAACATTCCTCTCCTTCCCCACCTTGTAACAGGTGCACAATTCACAGTAGAGCTTCCAACCACTGTTACCGAAGGGGAACAAAATGGAAGTATTTCTGGATACAGAGTCTCTGCCACAAAGCAAAAACTTGTCAGTGCAGGGAAATTATCCATACAGCTATAGCAATATAGTTACACTGCTACTGCTAAGACAGTATGACAACTTATGTAGTTTCTCTCAGGATTTAGAAAGTCTCTTTGCAGTTTAACATATGTCTCTTCAAAAGCATTTTAAGCTAAAATGAAAACATGCTTAAAATCCCATAGAGGTTCACAAGGAGACAAAAATTAACATACTCTTACTGATATAATTAAACCAGTAGAGATGATAAACTTCCCCAGAGAAAAAAAGTATTTAAATAAACTCTTCAGTTCTGTATTAGGTGTTCTTTCTCCCCCACTAATAAAAAAAATGTATAAAGCACAAAAGCATGATCACATAAGTGATATCTCATGGTGCTCCACAGAATGAAATGGAGAGTGGGTCTGTGCACAGTGTTGTGTCTACGTGTGTTAGCAAGACAATCCTGAATACAAGAGTCTCGGAGGAACGGTTACACTCTAACTAACCTTACCGGGTATTTTTATTTCGGCTCTGACATTGAGACCCTATTAGCGTTCAGGGAGCACTGGGCATATAAGCTGCTGCACTTTCCTGTCTAGCACCAAAGATTCCTTGACCTCAGTGCAGTAGTGTGGAAAATAGGCTGTGAAGTACAAGCCTCACTCAGGTTTTTAAAAATAAACACCTTTATCTTGTGACTGGAGGCTGGCACGGGCTGTTCCATTGCTCTCAATAAACTTTCCATTGCCTCTAAAGATTAACCAGCTTGGGAGCTTTTAATATATCATTATCATTACATTTGCCTTTGGTAAATTTACCTGAAATGTCTTTCCAGAGCAATAAATTACAGTATAGCAAGGGAGATGAGAAATTGCTATTCACAAGCTACTGCCTTGCAAAGGTTAGCTTATAAAAATTTGTGCTGACTTAGGCAGCACTCTTCATTGCCATTTTGGGGATGAAGATTTGGTTATATTAAGATTTCTTACACATACAGGAGTGTCCTCACCCATATATAAATAAGAGGAACTTCGGAGCTCTGCAAATAAATCGCTTTTAGCTTTGCTTGGAGATTTTCAGGGATCTCTTAGCACTGTAAAGGCATAAAAAGAGTTTCAAATACTTACATTTGTCTTAAGAAAAGTCGGTTTTCAGGGAACAGTGGGATACACAGTCAGTACTTCATCAGAGGTATTTTCCAAGGATAGTGAACCAAAGCATTAACCAGGCCACATTTGCCTTAGGTGGAGCCCCATATGCACCTATATGGGCTTACACATGCAAATCTGAAAGCTTTGCTTGCAAATGAGTATTTCTATTTGTTATTTGCATGGCAAATGGTGTCACTAAACGTAAAAACGTATGTTTTCTATCAAATTGTAGGCCTCTGTTTCCTGGAAAGACTTGAGCATATAAATTCATATTTATATGAATAATATACCTGCCGATTTGTCACCTCCCTTGGGGCTCATTCAGGTAGGAGGAATTGGCTCCACATTTGGGAAACTGCTTGATAAGACATCCAAACGTCATATGCTGGCCCAAGACATTGTGGTATCATTGCATTTCCTGCCTCATGAAAGATACGGTAGATGGTTTCAGGCAGCATTCGTTGTCTGCCTAGTTGCAGAGACCCTCCAGCTGAAATGGAATTGGCCTATGAAATCTGAGATAGCCATTTTGTGGGCAAAGAGGCAGAAAGAAGTACATGCTCTTCTCAAAGAACTGTTGTGAATCATCTTCCTGCTCGCAAGGAGGCAACAGGAAAAGAATACGCTTTGCAAACAGGCCTTTCTTTGAAGAATAGATTTGAAGTACAGCACTTCCTTAAGCGGCCAAGTTCATACACCAATTTATTTTTTGCTCAGACTTCTTCCTGAGCATAAAATCTCTTGCCAGAGCTCTGCAGAGTCAGAGAAATTTGCCCACATTTTTCTTTAAAATTATGAAGTTTAGTCATGATAACAGTGATATTCTTAGCTCTTTCCCAGGGCACTAATTTCCTAACACATTTTTTTTACAGTCTGTCAGGACAGACAGGTTCCTCTATAGGATATTTCAGATGTTCTGGATTGCAGAAGAATTTTTCTCATCTCAGTGGCTACAGAGTGAGCCAAAAGAGGTTAATTCCTCTGGCTACATTTAACCTGTATGAATATCCCTTAATTTTTACAGCAGTTTTCTTCTAATACTTTTCACAAAAGAAACCATTCAAAATTATGTAAATTATTCCAATGGTGCCAAAGGATCAGGTGAAAAGTATTTGGTGACTTCTCCATTTTATCTTGCATGTCGTAATCAAAGAATAATTTTATAAATAAGGATTTTTCAAGATGTATTTCAGATTTGCAAAAGACAGTATTATCTCCCTAATCTCCATACTCCTGTGCCATATATTTTGTAGCTTGAAAATACTGTACTTTGTCTACTGCAGACTTGTGTTTTGCATTTCAAGACATAATCTAAAATTTATAAAAGTGGATTTTTGAACTGGGACAGTTCCCTCCTTTTACCAGTCTCTCCTAAATGCAGAGGAATGGAGAAGCTTACCCAAATAAAAGGAGGCCCTTCTCAATGCATTCAGTAGGAGAAAGCAGTGCCATCTATTGTTTGTGTAGTAAAATAATGTCTTGCTTCTGTTCAGACTGCATTGGGAGTCTCAGAATTTAAACATGTCTTCAAAACAGCAGTGTTTGTTCATAACTTTTTGTTTTGATAAGTGTCATATTTCAATGATACATTTTTGAGAGGAAAAAGACGTAGCCTTTACAACTCAAAAGCGTGATACCTTTGACTATTGAGCATTGTGGTCTAGGACATGGTGCAGTTGAGAAAAAAAGGCCATTCACTGCTTTCTTCTTAAAATTTGGCTTAGGTCCCTCATAATTTTTGACTTAGTAGCTATCTAGGTAACATGTAGATGTATATTATAAATGGCATACTAAACAACAGAATGATGTATTCCATCACTTAAGTTTTATTTGTTAAGAACATACAAATAATATGCCTCATACATGTCTGGAGAGCTTTTGCTGCCATGTTTAAAATGGAAATATTCTATTACCAATGGTTTAAAGTGTGTGTATCCAGCAGCATGATGAACTCAAAAGTAGAAATCACTGCAGAAAAGAATGTCAGCAGGATTTTTGTATAGCACCAGCTACCAGACACTCTATTCTGTATATTTCAGATTAAAGTAAGCAGTCCTCAGCTGTTTAACTAGGACATTCACAAATTTACAGAAACTGAATTTTCTTCTTATAGTATGTATCGCACATACATAATAAAATTGTATGAAACATACCATGGTATTCCTTTAGGATGATGGTCATAATTCACACAGGGGCTCACCTACTGTGAGTAAGATAGTCTTCTGAAATATATGTTGATGAACCCTTTGAATAGTACTTCATGTTGTCATTTATTTTCTAAAATTTTGCATGCACGCTCATATAAAAAACGTGGTGTCTGCCACCTGATTGCCACTCTCATGAAAAGCGCAACTATCCAAATCTCATTGAAGTCAGCTCTAGCAACCCAAAATGTTTTGATTCTTTAGATATTTATATAGGACTGATTCTTTCTCTACACCTCTGAGGTGTAAAGACTCAGATTTACTTAGATAACAGCAATAATAAATGGACAAATTACTACCCCACAACTAAAGGGAACTTGTGGTCATTCTTCACCTTCAGTAAAAAGTGCAATAGCTCCGGTTAAACTAATGACAAAGGTGGCTTTCAGCTATGGCACCAGGTTAGACCTAGTCTGGTGTGTTGGAGAGCTGTGGTTTTACCATACTTCGAGTTTGGCATCTTGTCCAGGTTAACTACAGACCTGAGCAATTGACATAAGTGTCCACTGGATGGCACTAAATAACAAGTCTGTGGAGTGATACTTCCAAGGACAAAATAAACCCTGTAGCAGAAGCTAACCAGCTGTGTTAATCTCAAAGGTTACAGGATGCTACTGGCATATTTGTGCCTTTTCCTCAGAATATTCTGAATTTTAGCTGCAGGTTTTCTAACAAGCTGGCCTTTAAAATTCACAAGTGCAGCACTGTACTTCTTTTGTTGCTATGCAAAAGCCTCACAGGATGGAGACAGAAGCTATGACAAAACAAGGTATTGATGCTAACAGAAATTAGCAGTTTAGTCAGAGTGACTGTCCATCTCTTACATTAAAGAATGCCCTTTACTTCATCCTTTTGTTTCGTGAAAACAGGACAGGCTAAATCAATCAGCCAAATCTTTGCAGAGAAGCTCTAATGTAATTGTTGGTAAAACCTTGTTTTAAATACTGTGTTCACCATAAAGAAACAATGAAAAGCAAGGCTTATAAGAAGAGGTAATATCTGTTATTAGACAATGACACAAATGTCAACCTTTCAAGTGCATGCACAGTCTTCGGGTTGGAAGTTTGGTCTTTTAAAAAACGCTAACCTCAAAGCTTTGAGGTTTCCTTCTTGCGTTGTTTGAACTGAACCAAACATCTGAAAGAAGTCCTCACTGGGACTCAATGCTAAGATTTTGCATGTTAAAACATGATACCGCTCTAGGCCTCTTGGTTTGCACTTGTAATGTATGTTAAAGAACATAATATATGAATATAGAAATGGGTGCACGAGGTCATACTGAAAATTCAAATAGTCCATCAGTGACTAAGAGAGTGGGGCACAGTGTGATAGGGCAAACAAATACTGATAGCAAATTTTTCCAGTTCCTGACAGCCTGAAGTTCAGGCACTTCCCAGCCAAGAGGTAACATCTGGGCTTAATAGCTTTTGGTGGATTTTTTTTCATGGATATGTCTCATTTACTTTTTTTTTTTTCAATTTTCATAACATTTTGGCATTGGTAACTCTGCATAGCAGTGAGTTCCACATTTAACTATGTATTGCTTGAAAGAGCACCTCTTTTTTTTTGTCTTGAAACAGCCTCTTGATCATTTTAGTTGCTGCCCTGCTTCTTGTAACAGTACCATTAATTGAGATTTTCCCACTTGAAATGAAGACGGGGTGATGCATGTACCTTTTCAAGTACAACGATGAAAATTATCCTAACTGGGTTCAGCTGCTTGTTTGGAAAAGATATATATCCATTTATAGAGTTGCTCTGTAAGGCATGGCTAGCTAGCTGTTTACTAGCTAGCTGACGCAACCAGCGTCATTCCAGACTACTAGCTGTAGATACATTTTCATACAGTTTTAATAGTATTGCTGGGTGTGAGTATGATGCTGCAGCATTACACACAAGGGAAGACGTTTTAAGTTTAAGTCAGATATGAGGGCTGCCTAACCAAGCAGACTTACATATGCTATTTGTACCATGTATGATAAAAGGAGCTGAGATTATTTTTATACCTTCTCCTTTGAAGTCAGGTGACCTCATTCCCATGATTAAAGAAGCTATAAGGCTCAGATGGAGCCATAAAACCTTTATAAGCAAACTAGACTAGTTTATGCAGCCATAAAAATGACATGAAGATAAGGTTCATTATCTCAGGTCTTTCCAGATTAAGAAAAAAGTGTTATATTCATAATGAAACATGAGAAATACAGTGATTTAAAGCTCCAGGGTGAGAGTCTGCTGTGCTTGAACCATCTTAAAAAAACTGTTAGACTTTAAGATAGTTTTACATCTTCCCAGTCCTGAGAGGATCTGGGACTCAGGAGATCTGCCTATATTTTCTATGACACAAAATACATTTCCTATATTTAAAGACAGTAAAAGGCTTAGTATCTTTAAACCTACTTCAGTCTAAATCCATTAAGGAGGTCTGTGGTTCCTCCTTTCAACACTTCAGAGCTTAGTTTATTGCTTCCCCTAGAAGTCAGACCAGTGTAATTATGGGGAAATCTTTTTTTTTTTAAGGATGGGAAAAAAGAACTGTTTTTTTTTGAGAAACTTAGTTTAAAAATTGGTGGCTGAAATATTTTATACAGAAAAACACAATAATAACTTCAAGATAAGGAGCTAGAAGTTTCCTACATTTATTCATGAATGTCATTTTTCACAAGAGAAAAACAGGCCTTGGCATTTTCCAGTCCTAAGGTCAGCCAATCAGAAAGCTGGATGCAGAGCTAGAGTTTTAAAAGCATTTCCTAATTTTGAATAAATCTGTAAATAAAACTAATTGGAACAAACTCCTTCTAGCCAAACCTAAGTGAAGTCTATTGGATTATGTCAACATGAAAAAATTTGACCTATCATGTTTGTAAAATGTTGCATAAATACAACAAAGAAGTTGAGTAAACAGTTCCAGAAAGAGTGCATCACCATTCAAAATATGTTTTAGCAGACATAAGGGTAGATAGTGAGCTGAAGAAAGACTTGCATCATGGAAAAAAGCTGAATAAAGATTCAAATCTGTTCTAACACATTTAGCCTTGCTGCTCTTATTTCTTTCTCTGATTTATTTAGGACTGCAGCAAAATCTACCTATCAAGCAAATAATGCCAAATTCTCCTCTGATGTTATTCAATTGAATTTAAAAACAAAACTGAATCAGTATTTTGATTGCCAGAGGATGACACAGACAGTGGGCATGGATGAAGTGTGGCAAACAATTCTATCTGTATAGACTGAATATCCAAAACCAGTGAGAATACTTATTGCTCAGTGCATGTATTCAACGTACTCCAACATCTACCTGCACAGGACATCTGGTCCATTGGATTCACAGGTATCCTGCTCCTGTCCTCACCTTCTGGGCAGTTTTACTCCTCTCAAGAGGAGTTTCTGTACAGCCCCTGCAAAGCCTGGTAAAGTGGTGACTACAGCAGAAGTGACTTTCGCCAACTGTTGCAGCTGCTTTTATTAGGGACCTGGGGACCTCTGTGATGGGAGTGTTCTGAGAGGCCAAGACAGCAGGAAGATCCCAGCACTTCAGTTAAGCGTCTTTTTTTGCTATCTGTTACCAACTAAAAATGAAGTGTTAATTAAACATACTAGTGAAGCCTTAGATCTATGATACCATGAGCCTGGTGCTGCACTGTGGTTTCTGATGGCTGCATCATTTGATGGTTCCTAGTCTCCAAGGCTCAGGTGGCCGAATTTGAGATCTTTCCAGCAAGAGAAGCCAGAACCAAAGTGAGCATCTTCTCTCTTCCCCAAGTTCCATTGTATATCATTGGTGTTTATATATAGTTTTCTCATGGATCAAGACCAGTCTGGTCCTCTTTTCATGGGTCAGAAAGTGTCTGTTCTGGTTTATCCAAATTGTTTTAGACTCTCCTGAGCAATGGTCCAGTCCAGCCTCTTCAGGTGGGTGTTACATGTTTGCAGACTGGATGCCAGTCATCTGATTCCTTCAAGTTTTTGCAGACTGGGTACAACTATCTTAGTTTTACTATTTTTGTGCAACTATGACAAGCAAACATATATTACACAATATTTAACTTCCTACCCTAAATCAAACAGTCCTGTGGTATGTCCAGTGCAAGACAAACAGGATGCCTCATAGTTCTGCTTTAAATCAAACAGGCTTGTGATACATCTGGGTGCAAGGCAAAAAATATATATATTTCACAAATAGATCTTCACACCGCACAACTATCCCTGCTGACACTTGCTTCCTGCCATACTGGAGGCAAACTAGCTGATCCCCCACCTGAGTGCAGCATGATTTTCCTTGTTTGTCCAACCACCTTTTACTCAACGTGGGGCTTAGAATCACTGACTCACCTGAGGACAGCCTCCACCCAGCCTCTACCTGGGTGACCAAAAGCTGCCTTCTGACCAGCAGGTGGAAGCAAAAGATAAATGTGTACTTAAATGGTGTGTTTAAAAGGGAATGGGTCATTCATGCGCTTAAAGTTAAGACTGTAATTGAACATTTCTCTGACTTACGACTTGTTAGCAGTAACAATTATTTATTTAATGAGGGCTGGATATAAGTACTAGACAGAATTTATAATCTCTTGTTCTTCAACTGTGAACCAGAGCAGATGGTTCCAGTCTATGCAGATTAAGAGCAAAGTAACACATTTTGTATTTCCAGAATAAATAGGAATAATTTAACACCAATTACAGCTAGATCATGTAAAATAGGAAAGACAGCAGATTTTGAGATTATAAATATTACACTTGGCAATTTAGCATCATCCACACCACAAATGGATGAGAAACTGTGATAGATGAGAATAAGGAATCTGCAATACAGCTAGGACTTTGTTACCCTTACCTCTACACCACACTTCCACAGAAGCCTTTATGGTTATTTCTAATATAGCTCTTTTTCTGCCAGGACCTATGTATATAGTTAGAACTGCTTCTGTCACTGGGACTGTTCTGAATAAAGCCCTTTTTACCTTCTATCTTTGTCCCCAAGAGGTTAAATCTAAGTATTAAACAAGAGAGGACAGAAGGATATAGACAGATGGGGAAGTGCAAGGAAGCAACACAACAGTATTCATCAGCAGGACTGGTATCAGTCCCAGCAGCCTTAACTGTTGCCATGGGATTTTTAGACATCAGAGCAAAGAACTTTAACAAGGAATTGAAAGATTATTTTAGATATTCATACACATAGGAAATTTCTCCCCAGCACAGTGGGCAGCACAGGGAAGTATGAAGGCATTCATTTGAAAATGAAACAAGTGGCCAATGCAGACTGGCATCATGGTTTAATAGAAGAGGAGAGTTAAAATATGCACAGAGGGTTTGAAAGTCTCCTGACAGGTCAGCAGCGCATGATGAGCAGATTTTGAGTAAAATTGCAGTCTTGACTCCACCAGAGTTACACAAAAGCCTGCCCATGAGTTCCCATGTTTTTGGTTTTGTCGCATACCTCACCATCCTGCAATTGAGATGGCTGCCTTCACGGCAAATGTGAGGTGGCAGTTCAAAGCCAAGCAATCTTTTGTCACCCTGCAGGAGGATGATGACCAGGAAAGAGAGAACGTGCTCCTGTATGACAGCACCTCCACTGGAGACAGGCATTTCTCTTGATGAGTTAGTGGCAAGGTGTCTCCCTGCCTATCTTGGAGGAGTGACAGTCAGCAGTGAGGTGCAGTGTGGACCATGGATTTTGTCACGCAGGTTCTATGCTGCAACATGATGCTTGGTGTGTCTGTTTGTCTCATAGTTCGTGTTGTCATGCAGTTTCTGACACAGAAAGAGCTATTGTACAGTTGAACCATAATAATTATGGGGACTGAATAGAAGAAATAAAAATGTTATTAATGCAGCTTAAAAGGGCAAGAGATCATGAGAGGCCTTAAAACAAAAACAAGCCATTTATAATACATTGGAGAATAAAGGAAAGTCATAACAGGAATTTTGTGGCCAAATTCAGGAAAGCAGTATTTTCAGCAATATTCAGACTGACTATGAATGGGGAAAGATTGATTTCCTTAGGATATTTGCCCACGACAGAGGAAAGTATGCAGTAGTTACTGAAATAAAAGATAGACTTAGGTGTCAGCAAAGTACAAGGGCAGAAGCTGCATTAGAGAGGGTTTTTGATGGAAGACCAGATAGCAATTTTAAACTGTTAAGTAAGCTCAGAGAAAGGATGATGAAGCAATAAACAGGAAAAGCAGGTGAGTTCAAGGGCACTATTTTTTTTGTTTAAGATATCAGAGGTTAAATCGTGCTTGGACTTGTGAAAAGGATGAAATAGAGAAGAGTGAGAGGGTAAGGAGATAATTAAGGATAGTGTTGAGTGGGAATAAGAAACTAAAAGAGAGCATGACAGTAAGTCATTAGGAACATGGTCAGAAGGGGAAAACAAATGAGAAATTTGAAACTTCAGCATCTTGGTGGGGGGGAGGGCGAGGAATAGTGAGCTGCAGACAGGTAAGGGCATACATGTTTCTGGGCCTGGTAGAGTTCCTGCTGTCTCCTATTCCAGTGTGGAGACCTTGAATTATAGTCACTTTTGGTGGTGAAAGAGTGGCCCAGACTGATGCAGTGATGTTGTTGGTACCCAGGGTTGGCACTGGGTCCTGGCAAAGTGTGAGGGCGCAGGTGGTGACACTGCTGTGGGAAGCTCTCGTGCCGTAAGCAGAACCTGTGTGCCAGGACGATTCTGTCAACGTGGCAGCCATTTTTGTCATCCTGGATATCAAAGTGTGGAAACAGCTGGATTTTAATAATCCACAAAGGTACCAAATTAGCTTGTCTGTTCCCAATGGAGTTAATTATTCTCAAAGCTTTTGGAAATCAGACAAGTGTAATTCCTGTGCTCATAATTATTATCCATAGAGCTGTGGATGTAGCTCTGACTAGGTCTGCATGTTTTGATTTACATTAGGTAAAACAGACTCCTTCCCTGGGGACCCACTTTGAAGCAATGGAAAGGCTAATATGGCACAGTGATAGTGAGAGCTACACTAACAGAAGTATTAACTCCTGGAAGGACCATCCAAGGTGAACAGATCAAAGATGAGAGGACAAACAAAAAACAGCTTCTGGTCATCTCGGAGGGGTCTATGTAACAGTCAGCAACCATCACAGCAAAAAAAGAACAAAAATCTTAGTGAAATACAATATAATTGTTCTAATAAACAGGATAATAGACAAGGATAGCAGAGACTTATTCATGACCTAGGGTACCTGGCAGGGTGAGAAATATTTGTTTTCAGACAAGATACTAACACATTAAAAAGTCAGTGCCCTAAAAGTCTTACTAGGCAAAGTAAAAATGTCCCTTTAAACTGCATAATAATAAGTGCATAATAATAACCTGACTAGGAGACAAATTCATCCCTGGTAGAATTTTGTTGCCTCAAGGGAGAAATGAAGATGTTGTCTCCTTTCATGCACACATTCGTTGTGCTGGTTTTTTTTGTTATTAGGACTTTTTGTAACTTCAACCCCAAGAGGATTAATGCATTTTAATTTCTTTTAAGTAGGTCACTGCTTTTAAGTAGGTTGCTGCTTTTCGTTTTCTGCATTTCCCTCTTTCTAAAACAACTTGTAGTCTAAATTTTTATTTATTTTCTTTAAAATAAAACAAAAAAGCACTGAAGTAATGTCAAATCTACTTTAACAATGCTACTGTATTTCACTTTAACCTCACCCACTCAAAACCCACCAGGCTGTTCTCAAGGTCTTGCCTTTCCATCTGCTAACCCTTCACAGATAAGGATTTGGGGAGAAAGGCATCCTAGAAAGATGAAAGCTGGGTGTTGCAGAAAAGAAGAAAATTGTTCTTAAAGAGTATGTCAAGGCAAAGCAACTTATTACTAAAGCTGTCATCATTTTGGTCACACGTGATCTTTGCAAAAAGCAAGTAACACATTGAAGGTCAGGAGCTTAACAAAAAGCAAACTAAAACTCTGTCCCATGATGTCCATCCTGCATTTAGCTCCATTTAAAAGTATAGTTGCCTTTCCTCTCACTCCCCACAAGACCTGCAGAACCTGGTAATAAATTAACCTGTAAAGTGTCAAAAAATAATTTACCCAGCACAGGACTGGGGGGAAGACACTGCAGTGAGTGAGTTTTAATTTTTTTATTGCAAGAATTACAATATATTCAGGTAGTTACTGTGGTAAGGAAGGCACATCTCTGCTTCTGTGCATTTTTTTTAGATACGTCATTACAGGGTGCCTGAAAGGTAGACGGGGGGTATTGGTAGATTTTTTGCTTGGGATGCAAGCAAGAGACTGCAACCTCACTGTTGCATTTGGTCAGCACCCTGAAGCCCAGCTTGGAAAGCAAGGGCCATGCCACAGTGATTGCTGT
Source organism: Apteryx mantelli (assembly GCF_036417845.1). Lineage (NCBI taxonomy): Eukaryota > Metazoa > Chordata > Aves > Apterygiformes > Apterygidae > Apteryx > Apteryx mantelli. Next base: position 56,320,137 of record NC_089979.1, read on the forward strand.
GTCACTTGGAGCTCATGAAAGCAAGTAGAGCAACAGTCAGACTCCCATCTCTGCCAGAACAAGATGAGAGGTTCACAAGCAATGTGGGTTGAAGACATAAATAATAAAAGAGCTAAATAATGAAGACTAGCTGCACCTAATTATAGTTCTAGCTGCCCTTTTGAATAAAGAAAGTCCAAAGCTGCTTCAGAAAGATGTTGATCCCTTTTCTGAATGGTGTTTGAACTTCATGGATGATTAACATGAGAAAGTCAGGAGATGCCAGTGGAGGCCAGGCCAGCCTTTCATAGCCTTGCTGAGGAGAAAAGCTGTGACTCTTACAGCAGTTTATTTATTTACACATCAAATCATTCCTAAGCTTAAATTAATATTTAGCCTAAATACAGAAGCAATGTAAAAAGTAAAATCGTATTGTTTAAACAATTTGGAGGATGTTCTTCCTTATAGCTTTCAGTATGCAACTTGGGAGACTAAGTTAGGGAAGTAGCTCTTCAGGCTCTATATACAGTCAGTAGAGAGTCAGATAACTGTAGAAGGAGTGTAAGTTCCTAGCTGGAGCATTTGAGTGTCAATATTAAGTGTGTGAATACATTCACCTCCTCATCCCATTCTATTAATAGTTTAATTGAGAGGAATTTGTTCCTAGTGCCCTTCCCACACTGTAAACTGGGAAATATGAATGCCTGATCATTGGGAACTGAATTTCTCTTAGCCTATGGGAAAAGTACAGGACACCAAGTTATAGGTCAGTGGACTTATGTTCTTTTCCAGCTCTGTCAGTGACTTCTTGTGTGACCAGTGGTCAGTACACATTTGCCTCACTTTTTCCTATCTGTAAAATAAAGATAGTAATTCTTAATGACATTCTAAAAGAGGTCTTCATCTCTGCAGAACTAGGTCTTAATTATATGCTAACTATGATTATTTTATTTCCAACACAAATATCTATACAGACACATTCAAATGATTGTTACGTACTTCTAAACAACATGAGTAGTACAAATAAAGGATACTTAAAATTAAGATTCTTTCTAAACTTCAAAAACATTTCCATGTTCATATATAATATGAAATGTACTTCCACACAAGGGTGAAATTAAAACTGCTATACCATATTGAAACACTAGATTTGCAACCTGTAGGAAGAGCACATCTATTCAGGGGACATAAAAGATATCTTTGTACAATGCCATGGTGTAAATAGCAAACATCATTAACATCATTAACATATCCTTTATCATTCCTTATTCTGTCAGTGGAGGAATTTTTCAAATGACTGACTTGCTCATCAGAGCTCAGTAACATTAAAGCAACATCTAGAAACACAAGCAGTGTGCAGGCATGCTGAATAAAGGGTAATGTGTCCTAAAGGAAGTACACTGTAAAGAAAAAGCACATCATGTTTTTGTAATCATATGAAATGCCATCTGTATACAGAACAGATTATATCATGAAGGAATGCCATCACATCCTCTTTAAGTACAGGTTTTATTACTTCTATATTTAAATATATATCAAACATTATGATAAACAATACATTACCTGGCTAAACCACATGTCAATATTTTACTGAGTTTACGTCTCCCTAGCTACAGCAAAACTTCCTCTCATTCATTCAGCAGGTATTGTTTGATGCCAACGTTACAAACACCTTACCTGCATTAGGTACACAATACTGCTTGAGCTTATTTTCAGTCTCTTTCTCCACCATTTACTGGTACTGCTACCATTTGCTTCATGCAAACTGTGGAACAGAGACACAAGTGTCTGTAGTACTCAAGCCATGGAAGCAAATAGATCAGTAACAAAAGAACTGAAACATATTTGTTATATACAATGGGCTGTGAAAGCTCACACCTTACAAACTAGTGGGTCAGACCCTCAGCTGAGGAAAATCAGTTTAGTTGCCTCTCCTTCACTGGAGCTTCACTTTCCACCAGCAAAGTACCAAGACCAAATGAAACCGTCATTTCCCTTCTAGCTCAAATTCAACAGTAATAGCCAAGGCTTGATTTTTTGTTTTCTTACATTTCTAGTAAGTCTAGCCCAGCATTCCAAGATTTACTGTGCTTATAATGAAATGTGTTTTATATTTTTAAGAAAGTAGCAGAATTATTCTGCTGAAATAATTTGTGTTGTTTCCTCCATGTGTTTCTGTTCCTCTAATGCTTTTGGCTATAAGAAAGGGATTATCAATCCCCTTTGCAGCGCTATAGATATAAATTGTCACTTGTTCCTTACATTTTCTTCTTGTCTAAGTTCTCAAGTGCACAGGTCAACAGATCTACAGTAGAAGACTTTCAGGAACAGAGATGGCAATGTGCAGTGTTGACTTGCAGTAAAAATTGATGGGTGCCTTGTTTCAACCAAGATTTTATCTGTAACTATTATGTATAGTTCATAGCATTGCAAAAATGCACCTTTTTAGCACAGAAGATATGGCCAGTTACCTTTGGCAGTGTCACATCCCTTCTTTAGAAATGTCTTTTCAGATGCTATAACACCTACTATACCTTCCAGGTTTCTCTGGTATAGTAAGGATTATTATCATCCCAGACAGCCTCCACCCTACAGCTAGTATTCCCTGGAGTTCACTTCCAGTTTGGTTCTTAATTGTTATTCAGTGCTGTGGGTAAGCAATTGCATTATCTTTTTTTCTGTTCCATGTTCCTTCTTTTTCTTTCCATTTTCTATCCTTCTACAGTTGTTTCTCTGAAGAAAAATGTTCCATAGAAATGGTTCCATGCACAATCTCAACACTATCCATATAGTTGTCTTTTGTTGGAAGAACTCCTTCTCTGATGCTAAAAAATATCCATTCTAATATTTACAGTTCTCAGCTGAGCATATTAAACTAGCAGGCAGCTCATTGTCTGCTTTGCCTCTAGTTTGCTTACAGAAATGAATCTTAGATCATATTTTACACTAATTCTGCTCTGTAGTACACATAAATTATTGATGGATAAAGTGTAATCAATCTCAAGTATAACACCATTTTTTCTTCATTTGAAACACTCCTGGGGATACACATCAATTTTTCGCACAGTCTTGAAATGTGAAGGTTCCAACAGAGAATTTTTGTTTTCTGATGATTTTAGGTCCTTATTATTGAATATGACCTCTTTTATTTTCCTCCTGTGTTTTCACACTTCCTAAAATAGAATACTATACTGGCTAATATGAACATACTAACATTTAATGCTGAGGTTCTAGCAAGATCTTAATGCTTTCTTTTTTAAAAAAATATTTGACAGCAGAGCTGATCAAAGGCTTTTTAATGTGATAAGAAACCTGTGATACCATTTGACAGTGTTTATGTTCTCTCCAGATGACCTGCTTTCAGAAGAATTTCTTCAAATGGCTTGCCGACATTCACAGTCCCTATTCAATGCATGTTCAATGCATGTAGAAGGCAGAATGCACAAAGCCGGTGGGTAAGCCTGCAGATCACTGCAGATACTGGACTCCCATTCAAGGTCACACTCTGTTTCCAATTTATTTTTTCAGTATTATCTTCTAATAAATAACCTGAGTTTAAAATCTGAATGCTTGCAAATGCTTTTGTTTCTTGCCTATTAACGCATTTATAAAGTCCAAATGAAAAATGTGTATTGGGCTAACCCTTATATAATTAATAGATTACTATAATTATATATTATATATTATATAATCAAATGTTTATGAACTTGTCTGCACATAAACACTCCCTGACTCTAATCATACATGGCTTTTGCTATTCTTAGACTGTATGCCTAGGGCACATTCTCAACAGGATATAAAAATTTGGCCTAGCAACAGAATCTGTAATCTATGCTTGAATATTGCTGCACCATTATAATTGCATTGCTTTAGACAGTGTTTGAGGAATTAATCTCAGGGTAACCTATGAGTACAGAAATGAGATTGATAAGAGACTAAATAATTAGTAAAAGCAAATCAACAAAAATATACTGGTAGCTGCACTTAAATTACAAATGCTGATAGTAGCTTTCAGCATTGAGGAAATGAAGAATAAGGAGCAGGAAGACAACTGCTAACTGCAGTAAAGCCAAATTTAAATGGCAGTAGTCTAACCAGAGAGCTAGTACCACATTCTGGCTGATTTGTGTAAATGAAAAGGATTCTGTTTAAAAAACATTAACAGTAACAATAGCAGTTGCCAAATACATACATGCAAAAACATACATATATAGGTATATGTTTGTGGGTATGTATATGTGCAATTACCTAAAAGACTAGTAAAATAAAGTATCTCAAATTGTTCCAGTACGTGCATTGCTTAGTGTCTTTGGCTTTGTCTAGACCTATCTGTTGAGGTGGGCCATCCATCCGTGGATGGATCCATCTGTCTTGCCAATATACACAGGTTTCTTCACAGGAGCCCTCCAGGTCCAACAATAGAGGTGAGGCACTGCAGTCCTGTCTACTCTGACCCTTTATCTCGACACAGTGTCCTGAAGGGTCATTTTATCAGTACAAATCCATAATGTAGCCATGAAAAGTTTTTTATAAAATTCAGTTTACGCTAGTGAAGTTTAACCTGGCTTCAAGTGGCATGACAGAACAAAACAAAACAAAAAAAAAACAGTTCTGTCTGCCTGCAGTAAAAAAAGCAGTTCTGCCTATTTACTTCAGAAAAACTACACTGAATTAATAGCAAACATTCTGGATGGAGGAAAACACAGTAAAAGGGCTGAATTTTTGTTATATCACACATTTAGTAAAAGTACTTGATACTCTTAATGTCAACCAGCAGATCACTACCATTTTTTATAATGGTGAAATATATGTGGGTAGATATTCACTGAGAACTGCATAAGGGCATGAATTTAATAAGGCTGTATCACTGAGAGTCAGGGTAGACATGAAAGTGGAGGGTGTGGGGGATATTTCTGCTCGGGAAGAAGAAAGAGATGGTGGGAGATACTAGAACATTGGCTAGTGCTTTCAAATCTGCAATGATGAGTTCCCATCAGTAAAAATTACTTCTTTTTTAATTATTACTTGCAGAACGTGGATTTATTTTACAGTGAAAAAGATAAATTTGCATTTCTCACCTGGAGATCTGAACAATAAGGGTCTCACAAAGATGGAATTGTGTCCAAAGTTTCTAACAATGTGTCGCATTTAAAGAAGAGAGAATCAATTATTATTTTCTTCAGTGCCAACATTTTTAATGTATTAAGTGAAACTAGAATGTTTATTAGGGGCCAAGAAGATATCCAAAGGTCTAGATTTTTCTGACCCAGGAAGGTCAAAACATAGATACATGTAGTCCAGGCTTTAAATGTCCTAATCAACCAAGCTGGGCAGCAAGATGAGGAAGAAAACTGAGAACCATAAAAATTCACTGGTTTCTGTAATTTTGTTCATATTTTATTATAAATATTTGCTTCCACAGGGATTTGCTTTTTCACACTACTATACGTCACAGAAAGTAAGTCACAACGGGTTAAAATTCACAGAATGTTCTCATACACATCTTATGGTTTGCATGTGTTACTTGACACAGACTTTTCACACCTGACAGGACAGCATTTCAACATTGGCAGGTGAGATGCCCTGAATAACTTTTCTTTCCAGAACACAATAAAGATACCAGCTAACGGAGTAAATTCTTACTAATATTAATGAGGGAGGGTTATCTGGTTTTTTTTCCTCGTGGAAGAGATCTATTTGCTGTTTGAAAAATAGTTGGCTATAAGGTTGCTGTTTTGTGGAACTGATCTCTACTTTTTCAGTGGATCCGTGCCACTTGAGGAAGTCAAGCATTTCAGGCACTTGGATAAACAAATTCTGGCTTTTATGGTCGTGGACACATCTTGTCAGTCCTGCGTTTTTAAACGCAGTAAAGAAGCTGCCAGGAAAACCCAGTCGCTATCAAGCAGTGATGGGGAACATCACAGGAACCTTTCCTATGGCAGACACCAGCTCCCTGGTGGGGGACACCCTTCAAAGGGCTGTGGGGGAGACCCCCACCTTCACGCCATCCTGGGGAGCCCGTCTTTCCTCCCAGGGCTGTGACAGTGCAGGGACTAACCACCATTACTGCCTCCGCAGCCCTAACCCCAAGCCAGCGTTTGCCCCGCGAAGACCAAAGCCCCGCGCCCCTTTTGGGGAAGAAAGACACCAACGGTCGCCAACGGTCACCAACGGCCGCCAACGGCCCCCACGCGCGCGACCGCCCGAACCCCGCCTCAGCACGGGCGCGCGCCCGCCGCGGCAGCTGCCCCCTCCCCCCCGCGCGCGCGCCCGCCGCGGCAGCTGCCCTCCCCCCGCGCGCGCGCAGGCGGGCGTCGCCGGCGCATGCGCGGGGTGGCTCTCCTTGCTGCTGCGCCGAGGGCAAGCGCAGGCCTCAAGGAGAGTGAGGGGGGGGTTGCCGTTGCCGCCGCCATGTTCCTGTGCGCTCCCCTTCGGGCTGCTGCGGCACGCTCGGTAAGGGAGAGGCTGCCGGGGCGGCGGCGTCCTTCTCCGCCGGCGAAAGGCGGTCTGCCGGGCGGCGGGGGCCCCCGGCTGGGGCAGGCGTCGCGGCCGCTCGGCCCGAGGAGGCCGCGGGAGGGCCGGGGCACCGCTGAGGCGGGCGGCGGCAGGTCGGGTCGGGTCGGGAGCCCCCGCCGCGGCGTGGCCGTTGTAAGGGCAGCGCTCCCGGGTGTCTTCCCCCGCCGGCGGCCCTGGGCTTGCCGCAGTTAGCTGACTTGCCTGCCGCAGTAAGGTTAGTGAGCGGTAGGGCCGCTGTTTCTGCAGCGGGCTCTAGCAGTGAGTGCGTGGTGTTTGTTGTAGGTTATTGAGAGGTTTTTCCCAGTGGGAAATAATATTTCTGGAGTATTTCTGACTTACCCTTGTGCATAAGGCCAACCACTGGAAACTCCCTGAAGTTCTCTTAGTTTGCTTTTCGCTTCTTAGTTAACTCTTCGCACCAGTTGAAATTATTTAAGGCAGTTTAAAAACAAGGACTTTTCATAGTTCTTCAAGCCTGGTATTTTACAGTTTTTTGGTTCTCGGGAGTAGAGCAATATCTTGGGAGAGAATAAGCATTTTCACTTAGAGACCAGGAGGATGGGTATTTTCATAGTGTCAGACCTAAGAAGTGTCACAGAATTATGGAGCTCTTGCTCTCTATATTTGTTGGAGTGAAACAGATTCTTGCAGAGAGCGATCTGGAGCAGGCATCAGTGCCATAAAGTGTTTTGGAGATTGTTTCTTATCATTAGTTACCTGAATTTTATGATGTAGTGGTGTTCCCGTTGGAGACAAAACTGTGTTAGATGCACTTAGTGAGATTTATACCAGAGTATCACATCTTCATTTATGTGTTCATTTCAGCACTGTCTGCTGAATTTCAGATTCACTTGTGTGTGCTGCTTACGCTTTATTTTCTTTTGTCTGACTTTTACATGTTTTCTGGTTCATCAAGGGCACTCAAGCTGGGCCCAAAACTGACTTCAGGCTTGCAGTTAGCTTGGTGTGCTTTGTGTCAGTTGATAAAGAAAATAGACTAAGAGTGTCCTGGAAAAGGTGGTGAGTAGGAATGGTCTGCAGTCCATAGTACAATTTGTGCATCCCAGAGGTCATTCTAGCCCCTGAGATCTTAATAGAAATGAATCGCTTCCCTGGCTACTGCTTAGAGGTGAACTAGAAGTGGAGAGCAAGGAGGAAATGGTTGCATACTGCATAATATGCATAATACAGAATTAAAAAAAAAACCCATACTTTCTGGAAGGACTGCTCATGTGACAGAGAGAGACTGCAGTTTGTGGTGTTTGTGTGGCAGGTGAAACTATGTGATCTGCTGCTGAAAAGATTGAGCTGATTAGTTATTTTTTTATAGAAGAGCAGTGATGATAGTTGCCTGGTAGTTAGGCTTGGATTTCAGATCTGAGCCTGTGCCTCTATTTTTGCTAATTTGATGCTGATCCACTTGAAATCCCACAGACTTTATAAGATAACAGAAGCTAAGCTGTTAAGGAGGGATTTTTTTATTGAGATATATTTATTCTACTCTAAGAACTCTGAAAATTGATTTAGAATTCAATGTAAAAATTAATATAAACTTGATATAAAATGAAATTTGATACAAAATGTTAGCTCATGATAAGATAATATCATAGAATGATTTTAGTGATGCTGATCAGAATCTAGCAGTGCACATCTCTTTTGGCATGACAGATCCAGACAGTCCTGCAGAGACTAGTTGAACACAACTTGCATATGGATCTGTGTTTTGTTGGTATTTCAGGCGCATAACCTTATGATTTGTGCTATTAACCCTACTGTTATTATTCGGTTACATAAAAGCTGCCAAAGTGTGTAAATGCTTACAAGAGAAGGACCTCAGTAGTTATGGTAGTTTCTGCAAACTTTTGAAAGCATACACAATATAAAATAACAAATTGGGAAAATTCTTCACGAAATGTTTGATGAGAATTTGTATTCAAGGCAGTTACGTTAAGGTGTTGCAAAGAAGTACCAGTTTGAAGTTAAGGATTTCACTTCTACATTGTCTGAAATGATCAAGGTGAGTTAAGAGATGTGCTCTCCTAATAGTACAGAAGAGCCCTTAATATTCTCCACTTAATTTAAATCATTAGTCATGACAAGACACTCAATGATTTACAATTAGACTAGAAATGAAGGTAGTTCTGAAAGCAGCCTGTAGCAGCTGTGCAAATTATTGCCTATTGATTTAACACTATCTACTTTATTTTGCTTGTAGATAAGACAAATCCGACACTTGCATAGAACAGCTGTGTGCAACGCCAGTGGAGCCTTATTTGTGGTAAGTAATTTCCATATGCTCTCTGCCTTACTGAAAAGAGCATGTATAACAAGATTTGTATATGTTTTTTTTAATCCACCTGAAGAAGTTCAATAGAATGGTTTATATTTAATGTATCATTTCATGCAGTATTTGTGTGTATGTGTTTGCAGATAAGATTTTGTTTAAACTTCTTGCATTATAAAACAGTTCTTGTTTCCTTTTTTAATTTGTTAGTTTAGTTCATAAGTGAAGCTTGTTAAACTTCTAATTTTTGAAAGTCAATATAAAAATGAATCTGTTTTTTCCCAGAAACAGGTAATAGAGAGTAAGCTGGGAAATTTGTTTAATCATACAAGCTGAATTGAACTGTAACTTCCTAGGCAGGCCGTATTTCTTGACTGCTAAAATTTGCCACAAAATTTACCCTTAGGTCTCATTCTGGCCAAGTTCACTAGCATCTGAAAAGTGCAGTTCTCACTTGTATTGTGTGTCATGTAGCACACTGAGTAATGATTCATAATGAGGCCATTAGGCATTATTGTAATACATATAAACAGTGATAATGACTGCAGCCCTGCCCCTAAATGTGAAATGTATGAAATGGATATGTTGTCTTTGTACCTCTGAAGAGAACCTGAAGCATCTTTGAGGTTCTGTCCCATTCTGCTTTATTCAGAGCTCTGTCTACTCTGCAGTTCAACAGCTTAGTAATTTGGCATTTTCCACAACATGGAATAGTAGAAATAGTAGAAATCAGCATTTTACTATAGAATTAACCATTTTGTTGGAGCTGTGTGCCCAGAATTTTGGGACAGTTTTTTTTTCTCCTTTCTGCAGCTGTCTCTACAGCTTTTCTTATCATTGGATTACAGTACATGCTTCCTACACTTTTCCAGAAACCTGAGCAGGCATTGGTGATTTATGGAGTGAGAGTTAGTATTCAAGGAATAGAGGAAATGTGAGTGTAAGTTGACAAGTTAGGAAACCTCAAGAATAGTCCGAGGTTGGTGAAAGCAGGGAAGAGGTGTTTTTGGCATCTTAATGGATGTCAGTGTCTGGCATATGAAGCTAGATAGCTTTGTAAATTCTCCAGGCATTTATCTATGTTTATGTTACTGTTTAAATGATTTACTGGAGGAAGAAGTACAAAAAGGGAGAATGGGAGGTAGAAGAAGAGCTGGGTGTTTTAGCTACATGTTATTTGCTGCTCTTTTATTTAATAGTGTCATTCACTCCTTTTATTTTTATTCTCCTACAGAACTTCTGCTAGAAGAGAATAGGAAATTGTTTGCATTTTTCTGTTTTTATGGGGACATATTTGTTCTTCTATAAAGTAAAGGCCTATGGGAAGAAGATTGTTGGATGCCATTATGTATGCCTGTAATTGTTTGCCCTAACTGCCACTAAAAAGCTTTGGAGCAATTTTCAGATGCTAATTAACAAAACAAATATAAAGAGGAACTCTTTTTGCTGAGTTGAGCTGAAGGTATTATTTTAATCAATACTAGGTGTTTGTATACAGTCAGAAGATGGGACTTTTATTGCTTTCCACATTTCTTCAGAGAAAAGCAATATTAAAAAAGTCTTAGTTTTCTAGAATATCACTAGCATATGGCTGTCTGTCTTATTTTCTAAAGTGTCAAAGGTTGTTAAAACCTGCTTGCAGAGGAATAGTGGGCTTACTCTGGAATAACTCTAACCTCCCATTGTGGTGGTTCTCTTTGAATGTCAGTTTACACAAATGTCTTGTTTTTGATTTGCAAAACAGAGCACATTGTCCAGTGCTTCTTGTGCTTTTCGTATATGAAACCTGGGTATGAGGAAGGGAGACACATACAGCATATTTCTTTTGTAAGAGCAGGGAACATGCTGATGAGGGACCTGGTTGCCTTAAAATCTAACTATTTAAGGGTGGTATTATTTTATGTGCCCTTGTATCCCTTTGCAAATTTTTGTCATTTTGTTTTCTTACATATTAGCAGAAGCACTTACCCAAATGAGAAAATTTCTACCTACTGCAACTCCCTCTTTTTCAGAAACACACAAGAAGAGACTTTCTCTGGAAAGAGATTGTCTGGTGTCATCACAGGCAACTGTATGATACTCTTCATGGAAGCATATCAAGCTTAAAAACTAGGTAGATTGTTTGCCCTTGGCAACCAGATTTACTATATTTCTGATGGCTAGAAAACTTCCAGTTTCAAAGATAATTTTATTCACAACAGCTGCCTTTTTTCTTTAAACGTGCCTTTTCTGTCTTTGACTTTTACCTGTCCTTATCCTCTTTAACAGCTAAAGTTTAACTCTCCTACTTCGTTACTTCATGGTCTTAAACATGAACTGAGTTTCCTCAGCACATCAGTTGCCCTTGTGTGGACTTTGGATATAGAGCTGCATAGGAGTTCTGTACAAAAAGTTAGAGACTTGCTATAATATAATTTTAATTGCTTGTGAAGATGGTGAGCACAATACTTGGATTTGATAGCATTTCCAATGTTCTTCATTTATATCTCTACTTCTGCTGAAGCAGTGAATACAGGGTACTTCTTCCCCCATGGAGGAGACATAGGGCATTTCTCTTCTGTGCTGATTTGATGTGGGCTCTTACCAGTTTGCTGTCCTGAATATCTTTTCACCTGCAGGCCACAGAGTTCTCATTTTGGTTTACAAATGTTTTTTTAGACTGATATTTACCATAGGGCATAGCTCAAGGTTCAGGTTTGCTTTAGATATTGAACCAGCTTCTTTGCAATGTGGGTGAAAGCTAAATTATTCAGGTTATGCTACTGTAATTCTTCAGTTCTCTTTAATAATTCTTTGTGTCCAGAAGGACAGATGAATTTTATCATAGATCACTGAAAAAGAATAATAAAGCAGCCCAGTTTGTTGCAGCAAACAGAATCTGATATAAACATCCAGCAGCTTTAGCACCTTACGTGAGATAATATCACCAACATGAGGACACAGTTATCTGGGTGGGCTCTCACAGTGCGGTTCTCACTATAAGTAGGTAGGCTGAATCCTGCAATACAAATGTGTTATACAGGCATACCTTGGAGATATTGCGGGTTCGGTTCCAGACCACTGCCATAAAGCGAATATTGCAATAAAGTGAGTCGCACGGTTTTTTTGGTTTCCCAGTGCATGTAAAAGTTATGTTTAGACTGTACTGTAGTCTATTAAGTGTGCAATAGCATTATGTCTAAATAAACAATGTACAAAATGTGACATAGAGACATGAAGTGAGCACATGCTGTTGGAAAAATGGCACTGATAGACTTGCTCGACACAGGGTTGCCACAAACCTGCAATTTGTGTTTTTTTTGTTTTTTTTTTTTAAAGGCAATATCTGCGAAGTGCAATAAAATGAGGTATGCCTGTAGTCAAGCTGTCCTTGAGGTTAAAACACATTATGTGAGACTTTAGGAAATTGGGGAGCACAGAAGAAAGGAATCGGAAAAATGTGTCTGGATAGAGATCTTTTTCTTCAACAGATTGTGGTAATTGGTCCAGACATTGTTTTTATTTTTTTGAGTATGGGAGGATGTCTTAATATATTCTTTTCAATGTAATATCTTTTCCAATATTGTGGCCTTAAGCAGTGAGTTTAATCTTGTTCTCCAGAATTTGTAGCCTTTAAAAAAAGGCAGAAACGCATCCTTATCATATAGGAACAAATCGGCTCATGTAAGTCTCAGATAAATGGTACATTTCAGATGAATGGAAGATTAGGGAGCAGGTGATTGGCATATCCCAGACAGCTCGGTAGGCCTAGTACTCTGTAAGCTCTTGATGAAAACTATCAAATTGCCTTGTGTCCACAGTACAGAATTAGATGAAGCTCACTTAGGAAGCTGGAGAACACCAGATGTGACAGTTTTTAGTTAGTGTTCACTTGTGGTGTAGCCTTTTATAACATGTCTCGGGGCCTTGCTGCACAGAACTGACTGTGACAGACGGTAGCTGCAGATAAAAAGTCTTTGTTATCCTGAAATATCCTACGTGTGAGAAGGAGTATCAGTTTAGAGATGATACACTGGCAATAACAGCTGTTCTGAACAGAGGGAGGTTTTAATAAACCAAACATACTTATTTGCAAACGAAATTGAGATCAAGTACAAGCAAACTATCAAATGTGTATGTAAGGCAAAACAGCAGCCTGAAACAAAAAAACATGCAGATTTGAGGAGGAAAAGTTTAAGTTATGGAAATATTTATCATGGATCTGATCTGTGCAGCTAAGAAGTAGAGCAAGTTTGTAAGGGAAAAATTTCCAAGCAGTCGTGTGTGTCCCCCCCCGCCATCAACCTCTTTTTGAAAGCTCTAATTGAAACTGGTAGAAAACCCTCACCAGCATCATGTATGAGGAGCTAGATCCTTTATTTGGAAGGGTCAGTCTAAAATACTGGCAATTGTATTCCTAAAAAGTGTTTTATGTCATGGTCTAGACCACACAATAAGCAATAAAATCATACTTAATAGTAGATTAGTGTGTTCAAAGTGTATCAATTATCTTTCTGTAATTCTTGTTATTAGGGAAAGTCATCCTTGGTAGATAACCATATATTGACTGTAGTTTTATATGCAGCTTGGAATGATGGTAGAGGTACATGCTCTCAAATCGATGGTGGTGGTAGTACTGTCTGCTCCAGGATGTAGGCAAGATGAGCAAGAGAATCTCTCACTAGACCAACAGATGAAATTGGAAGTTAAGTATTTGGTCTTTCAACATTAAAATTTCTAAACATAAGAATCTGCATAAAGAGAATGCTGAGTGCTTGGAACACAATGTTGTGCATTGGAGATAATCTTTCATGGTATTAAGTCTTTTAGGATCTTGCAATATGAAGATTGTTCAAGGTGTCCTTTACTGCTTAATAAGAAGGCGGTGTGGGAATTGCAAAAGTACCCTAGGTTACTCGAAAGAACAATCAAAGTGATAGTCAGTGGAGTGGATTTTTCTCATAAATACACTTCTTAAAAAGCTTTATTTACTAGCAGATCTTGGACTACTTTTAACTTAAAGCCTCAAGAATAGGTTGCATTTTTCCCCAAACTTTCTATTTAATTTGAAGTTTTCTCAATTTTAATTTAATTTTAATTTGAAATTTGAATAAATTTGAAATCAAACTTAGCTAAGAGTATTTTCAAGGATGCCATAACAAGCTGCTTAGAGATAGCTAAAACTGCACAGAAAGTTTTCCTGGTGGGTAAGGATTTTGTCAGAACTAAGATTTCATTAAAGGAAAATGTCACATTCTTCAAAACTTTTAAATGTATTTTCTGAAAAAAAAAATCAAAAGTAATTTCAATTTTATGTGATGCAGAATATTTTGCTTTGGAAATGTGAATTCAATATTCTGCTTCTTCCATTCTGGTTCAGAATTGTTTCTAAATTAAAATTGTTGAAATCTGTTGCAAATTCTAATCAAGAGTGTATGATAAAATCAGTTAATATTGTGTTTGAAGAACATGTAGATGTTTTAGTTATATAGCAAGCTTCTTGATGACTTTTAAATGTTTTTACAGTTAAGGTCTGTTGTGGGGGGGGGAAGGGCTATTGTTTAGTGCCTTGTTTATTAAGGTGTTAATGAGAGAACTGTTAATCCACCCCGATGAGTTTGTACACAATTGCCAAACTGTATTAACAGTATAACAAATGTCTGTTTTGAATGTATCATATTCCTCAATAAATTTAATAGGAAATCACAAGAATGTCATCATCTTTAAAAGTGATGAAATAATTGTCATTATTTTCAATAACTTTCAAGGAGGTATTTAGTCATTTATGATTTGAAAACTATGAAATTTTAATTTGGAAATGTATCAAATCCATTTTGTTCAAGAAACTCAACCATCTAATAGGAATATATTTTACAACAGTAAATCTGTTCTGAATAAATTCCTGAAAACCCTATTTTTACACATCTATTTTCTCTTTTTAAGCACAGAGACAGTCCTGAAAATAATCCAGATACTCCATTTGAGTTCACACCTGAAAACCAGAAGGTATGCAGACAAAAAAGCATGTTAAATATGCAAAAAATTGACTTTAGATAAGTATTGAAACTTTTTTTTTCTCCTCCCCTCTTTCCCTTTAAAAAGCGAATAGAAGCAATCATAAACAACTATCCAGGAGGACACAAATCTGCAGCTGTGATGGCAGTACTAGATCTGGCCCAAAGACAGCATGGATGGTTGCCCATATCAGCTATGAACAAGGTACTCAATTATCTTTTAAAGTATAATTTTATCATTTTTTGTTTAAAATCTAACTATTAATAGTAGGATATTAACATTTTTTTATCAAAGCATACTAATGCAGGAATTTAAATGTGGCACAGAATTACAAGAATCCCCCATGAGACTACCCTTAAAAAAAAGGGGGGGGGGGAACTGACGCAGTAAACTCTTGGCTCTGTCGCTTTACATAATGTTAGTCCATTGCTAGAAACTGCTGACACAACAAAACAAAAATTGCACAGTCCTTATTTAGATAGACTCTTTTTCCTATCAGAATCATCCTGGAAATAGGAATACAATTTTGAAAGGTTTTGTTCACTGATAAGTTTGGGGAAGAGATAAAAACTATGATGATAGTTTTTTTTTCTCCTTTCTTGTAGATTAGTGACACTACACATTGCCCCTACTGTCAGGAATGTACTTAATCTCTATGCCTGTGTTAAGGACTGTGACTTCTGCAAACTATGCTTTGGTGCAGTATGTGTAATGAGGGTCTCTTAACACCCCATAGCAAGTGCCTGTAAGACTATTTTCTTACTAAATTATATATTAAAATTGTGTCAAAATAAGCAAGCAGAGTGTTCCGAAGTGATAGGTTACATGATGGTAATCAAATACCTAGAAATGTGAAATTTAGTTTCTTGTTCACGTGAATGAATCTATCATATTGTGTGTTGCTGGTGTATCGTCAGTTTTAAAGTGAAAATGCTTTAAGTTCAATCTTAATGTGCTAAATGAGGATTGTGTGCATTGTAGTGATTAGTGAATAAGTTAAGTGCCCATTTAGAAAAAACAAATTGTCTGTTACTGTTTCTAAAATGTAGGATAAAGTCTCAAATCTCTACTACTGAATGGGAAAAGTCTCCTCTTATGTTGGCTTAGCCTAAGTTTGAGATACCAACATTTGCCATGGTTTGTTATTTGCCTGCTATAGGTACTGGAACATAAAGCAATAAGGCTTTTGAAAATGCATTTAATTCTCAACCTGAGCAGTTTGTCAGGGTTCCAGTTTAATGAGGCCAGGGATATTTATACCAGAACTGGCTCCATGGATCCTGCTTCTCTCTGTATTTATTAGCTGTGACACCAGTCTACAAATGTAGTGGTGCTGTTTCTAGGGCCAGCCTTGGTGTATCACAGAACCTGAGACAGACCTGCTGTGTCTGAATTAGGTGAGCGTAATACCAGCTTGGGTGTTTTCCCTTTACCAAAAGGCTTAAGTGGGTTAGTGCAGGCAAATGCATACAAGTGGCCGCACAGCAGAAGAGTGCAAGTGCAGTATGAGCTGGAGCCAATATGGGCAGCTGGAACCCAGCTGACTCCGGGTAACCAGCTTGTGTGTATGATGCTAGGTGCTGGAGGAGGACTGCTGACTTGAGCTCCTAACTGTGCAAATCTGTGGCTTAGTGGAGTTTGTGCTCAAGCAGGATTGGCTCCATCCAACAACTTGGGTGTCTTTTCTCAGTGCTTCAGTACTGTTGTGCTTTGATAGCCGCTCCCTCCCATTTATCTGGTGTTACTCTATTACTGCAGATAGAGGACAGGTGACTTTACTGAAATTATGAAATTTCTTTACTGGTGCTCTATGAGAATTCAACATAGTGTCTGTCTTCCCCTTGTTGTAGGTTGCTGAAGTTTTAGAAATGCCTCCCATGAGAGTGTATGAAGTAGCAACCTTCTATACAATGTATAATCGTAAACCTGTTGGGAAATACCATATTCAAGTCTGCACTACCACGCCTTGCATGCTGAGAGACTCTGACAGTATTTTAGAAGCCATTAAGAAGAAACTTGGTATGATACAAATTTGTAATTTGCTTTTTCTAAGTGTGGTTTAATAACGCATTATTTCCTAATTGAAGTAAAATTCTTCATATGGTGGGGACAGTGCAAAAATATTTAAAATTCAGAATGAAATCATTGTAGGGGTAAGCACTCAACATTTCAGATTTTGAAAATGAAGAATAAATGCCAAATTGGAAGATAACAGTACAGTAGAACAGAAAAGGCCATTGCTTTGGAGTGCCTTTAATGGTTTTACAGGCAATTTGCCAGGAAGTGAATCATTCTTACTGATGTTTGAAAAAGAATCTTGGACTGAGAATTAAGCCCCATTCCATATGTAGAAGAGGATTGTGAATGCCACAGAACTTTTTTTATATGCAAAATAAGATTTTTCAGGTATATGCTATATGAAGATTATTATTGAATTTTTTTTAACTTAACTAAATTTAACAATTTACTTAAGGTAATATGAACATAACTTATAAATTCCTCACATGAAAAGTCAGTTGAGACTCCTACATCTTACGAGGTGTAGAGATAATTCATGGGTTTTGTTGGTTTGGGGGTTTTTTTTTGGGAGGTGGGGGGAAGGAGTTATGTGGAGAAGAGGCAAAGATCAGCAGCTAACAACTTCTCTTCTATGAAGTCACAAGCTATACTGACATTTCATAAGAACCACTGTGATAAGAGTTGCAGAAAGTTGCTTGTGATCTTATCTTTCATGTACTCAGTTGTCTGAAAAAAGCATTTTTTGCTGAGGTTCTTCATGGTTTGTACCTGTTCAGAGATGGCTTAATTTCTGTTAAAACTGTTAGTTTGAGAAATCAAAAGCAACTGTTTTCTATACTAAGAATATTTATGTAGTTATTACTGAGACATAGACCTTACTTAGACTTTTATGAGTTCTCATTCTCCGTCTAATAACTACGGAGGAAAATTGCTTTTTAGCTTGCTTTCTTTCATGGATTGGCTGAAAGATTTCATGCAAAGTGGCTTTTGTAGTGTAGTACCTCTATAACATGATAAATAACTAGTTTTGGTGCAATAATAGCAATGATGAGAAATCACCTTATTCTCACTATCTACTTCTGTCTGATCCTATATTAGTACTGGTTTTGAGCACATGTGAGTCTTTCCCATGTAAATATTTTTCATAATTTCTTTGTTTAAATAGTATCATGTGAACAGTATTGTGGCTATGCTAATAAAATAATCAAAAGGCAAGAGGCTGCAATGTTACAGTCTTACTAAAATAGCAATATTATCTTCATTCAACTGTTTGCATTTCAGTTCTTAATTATTAGGTACAGTTACTACAGGTTAATATAAATCCAGCAGCTTAGTATCTGTTAATAATGTTCACTGAAGTAACCAGAAAGGTGTCTATTTTAAATAGTTCAGCTAGAAGGAAAAAGAACTCCACCAGTTTGTCGGCTGGTGGACCATCATTGGAATGGCCTATTCCCACTGCCTTATTTGAGAGAACTCAGTTTGGGAACCCCAGTATGGGGGAGGGGGGAGGGGAGGTTTAAGACTGAGAGAGGTGGTTTTAAGATGCGTAGCCAACAAATCATGAAATATTGTAGTAGTCAGAAATTAGTGCTCTGAATTACACCAGCAAACATTTCTGAAGCTAGGAATTCATAGAATATATGATGCAGAAAACCTGGGGAAACTCCTAAGATGAAGTGCTTAGGAGGTACATACAGAGAGACAGATTAAAAAGTACATGTACATGCATTTTTTTATTACGAATGCATTTTGATAACTATTTAATTTTGAAAGATTTGCTGTATCATATTTGTATATCTGCTGTATAACCCATATGTCCTTTTGAATATAATGTAATTGTAATTTTTATAAGTAGGGTTTCCATGACTGTTGTGATCTTAATAATATATTTGTGTAAGTTGCAAGAGCATTTTTGCCACTGGCTCCATCTATAATAAAGGAAGGTACTTTCAGAGGGCAAAAAGGATACTATTACAGCCAGATCACATTCTCGTATGCTATTTGGCTTACCTGTCTGCTGGGGATGTCCGTATCTTTATTGGTTATATCACTGAAAAAAATGTCATGGAAGCTAAGTACACGTACAGAGCTGTTCAGGAAAGAAACCTTAACGTATATATCTGGGAAGTTGTTTCTAAATTTGTAGCCAACAATCTTAATGCTTAGATCTTGGTTAATTTGGGAATTCAGTACTCAGCACTGAATATTACGCATTTTACATCAGTATATGAAAGCTATATTCTCCCTCTTTATCTCTTCCACTGTATTGATTGCTAAAAATGTTCCTAAGCAGAGCTGTTCTGTTTCTCAGAAGTGTCACTTCATGATTATTTTTTAATAAATCATATTTGTAAAACTGTAAATCAAGTCTCCAAAATGTATCTGAAGAATTCACATTTGGACTCATTTAAGAGATTTTAACTGTGCAAATGTGTTTAAGGCCAAAATGTAAGTAATGAAAGAATCATGGAGAACTTAAAATCTTGCTTTGTTAATCCTATTTAATAACCACTGATGAACCTAATATTCTTTATTGTTTTAGGTATAAAAGTTGGGGAAACAACACCTGATAAACTCTTCACACTGATAGAAGTGGAATGTTTAGGTGCTTGTGTAAATGCCCCAATGGTACAAATAAATGACAATTATTATGTAAGTATCTCATTCTGTTTTAAAAGACTAAACTTCTTTAGTGCGTAACCTATATTTTATTAATTTTATATATCAAGTATTTTCATTCTTCTAGATTCTGAAGCTTTGGTCAGTTACTTCAAGTTCCTATTGCAGGGACAGCTTACAACCTAGAGCAGCATCTTGTAGTTTCTTGGCCTCTTAGAACACTTCATCTGTATCATAATGTACTGATGTCTTCTGGTCTCTATAAAAATAGACATCATAAATGTTCTCGTTTTTTGTAATGAGATCATGAATAGAGATCCTTATGGAGGTACTTTTTTTGGCATATCCATATAGTAGAATGAGTAGTCTTGCAGGTGGCTTTCAAATTGAGAAAGAATGTTACTCTTTGGGGGGATATTTTTGTTTTTAAACAACTCTCCACATTACAGCCTTATTCCAATTACTGTAGTTTTCACTTTTTCCCTTATCCTGTTTAATCAAGTTAAGGAGATGTATCATCTGCTAAAAAGTCAGTTTCGGCTTGGAACCTAATTATTAACTGGTTTTGCCTTTCCATATACTAACACCAACCCAGCTCCCTTAACATTAAATATATTCAACAAAATTCAGTGACAGTTCTGCTTTGGGTTTTGTTTCAGGGTTTTTTTGGCCACATGTGAAATAACACAGACAGTGTTTTAAAGCTTTAAGCCCAAACAGCCTGGTTTTGTCATTAGGTAGCATATGATGGAAAAGAAAAAAAAAATCTGGGGCATAAGCTTATATGAACATTGTGGAAAAAGTCCAAAAAGTATTAGACATGTGGTGGTATAGAACAAAATGTTATTTTCCATTTTGTTTTTTTTTTTCCCCCAGAGGAAAAACTTTGAATCAGTCACATTTGCAAGAATGGTGAAATTAACAAAAGTGCAATATATTGCAAGTGGGATGTTTAGAGCTAAGATTACAGAAAATTAACATTAATAAGTGATAATTAAAGCTCCAAAAACATGATGCTTGAAAGCATCCAGTTCATACTGAAAGTCACTTGGGCAATCCCTACTCCATGTTTTGATTGATGCTTCCAATATTCTCTTTTTAAAATTTGACTGGGACACTTTCTGTATGGAGCCTGACTACAGAAGAATAGCTCTATACTTTTCTAGTTTAATATTGGAATATTGGACAATGCATTGGGTTTTTTGTATCTTGAAATACAAAGCTCATTGTCAGTACATGCTTTATCATGAATTTAACATGTTACCATACAACGTTCCTAATGATACTGAATGGTAGTACATGTGTAACTGATGGCACAGTGTCTTAACACTGCTTTCAGTATTCCATTTGTTTAAGCAGGAGATTATCTTTATGGTTCTACTGAGTGCTAAAATGATGGCTGCATGGAAGTTGCATAGTTTTTTTTCTTCAGAAACTCTCTTTGGGAACATAGCTAAGAAGATTTGGATCCTCTTCACAGTATCTTTATCTGTTTAAAAATTCTTGTAAGAAGCTGGTAACTTTTTTTTTTTTTGGACTTGTTTAAATATATGAACCACAGAAATCCTGAAATACTATTTAGAATAACCTGCCAATGAAGAAAGTTTCTTTGTAATCCTCATTCAGCACACCAAAACAGTTTTAGTTAGGGATTCAAAGATCTTACATGCTGGTATTCTTGCATTTCTGAAGTATCAGCCATGTATGGCTGATAAGTAACATCATTTACTTTTCAGAAAGTAAGTTCTTGGCCCTAGAAGTTTGATTCTTGTGTACTCCAGGTCTGATGTATGGTGAAAGAGTGATGAAAAACAAATTGAGAATTTTCCTTTGACTTCATTGAGTGTCTCCTTTCCCTGCATTTGTAAAGAATGAAATAGTAGCCAGTACCTTGTTCTGGATGTCTTTCTGAAGACAGTACTGGCTTTTCAGACTAAATACTACCTATATCCAGGCTGAATACCACCTACTTCTCCAAAACCTTATGTAGTCTTTTTGGATGGCATCTCACTGGTGCTGTTTGCAATGAAGACTATACTTCCTCTCCTGTATGTAAAGGCTATGTATTTGCAGGGAGCAAGAGCTGTGCTTTCTTTATCTAATAACATGATCTTTCCTGGCCAGAGATAAACATTGGGAGTGCCTTCATTGATACGATGTTTGGTTTTTGTTTTTTTTTTCTTAAGCTATCATAGAATTTATGAGTAGATCTAATTATTCTTTACAGTATATTGGTATCAAACTCCTTTTTAAAAAAGTTCGAATTTTGTTCATAACTCTTTATTCCAATTCACCTTTGTTGTCATTTATTTTGATAAACAACAGAATGATTTATATGTGTTGCAACCTTACTGGTCTGTGTTCCCCAATCATTAATGTGTTAAGCTAGATTTGTGGTACAGAATATTATGACAGCATTTCATTATCTTTTTATATAAAACACTACTACTTTTTCTTGTGCCTCTTGGTTTCCAATGCAGAACACTTTCCATTTCACTCTTATGACTATTTAGTTTGCTTAATAACCTTTTAGGTAATATTTTGTCTCTGTCCTTCTAAAGATGTTTCCTTCAACTGTTTTAGTCTTCCTTTTCTAGAAATTGTTCCTGTACAACAATGAAAAATGTGCATCTGAAGCAGACAATTTTTCTTACTTGTGCCATTTTTCTAAAATAATAATTACAAAGGGAACCAAATACTGTCTTTTACCCTTCATATTTCATGTAAATACAGCATACTGGTACTGTATGAAATTTTTAAAGTTTAAACTGGTGTTTTTCACAGTTGCATTTAGTTAGATTCTTGAGTTTCCTGACATAGCCAGGATAAGCAAAATGAGAACACAGAAATACTGTATCAAAAGGAAATTCTGCTTTGAAACTAGAATTTTAGTCAATGCAATTATTTCCCTTTTAACCTGTACTTTTTTCAGTACAGAGCTGACTTGGAGCGAGAGGCATAATAGTGTATTAGGAAAACCCATAACCATGAATTGGTGAGAAGTCAATTTTTTTAGCTTAGTGCAGATACTAACTTTAAAATATACCATATTTCACAAAGTTAGGGAATGTCACTGAGTCACTGCTAGCATAATGCTGTCTTAAGTAGTTTGAGTTGTAAAAGTTTCCTGAGGGAAACAGTGTAGCCTATGGAAGAAATGTGAAGCTTAAGAATAGTATTAAGAAGCAAAAGCTTTGGCATGGTAGAGGAAAAGGGAGCGAGACTATATGCTAAAATGGAATTCATATATATATATTTTTTCCTTTCAGTCACATTCTTGACTTACGCAGCTTTGGATGAATGATGCGTTTCTGTTATAGTGGCCTCTCTATAATTCTGGACTGAGAAGTTGTGTTATCATGGATTTTATTTAAACTAATTTTGAAAATATTTTTAAACTCGTATTTGATAAGCTTTTAAAAGCACTCTAGAACAGTTTTATTTGGAAATAAAGGTCTGGTTTGACACCATCTGCAAACTTTTAAGTTTCTGAATTATGACTAACTGGGATGTCATCAGACCAAGGGAATTCATTTATCTGTTGAAAGAATTCAGCCTTTAAGTAACGTGTGTGTGTGTGTGTATATATATAAATATGTGTGTATATATATAAATATATATATATAAATACTTTATTTTGCTATCACAACATCTGGTAATTTTTTTTCTTTTTAGAACTGTTCTCTTGCACTGTGCCCACAATTTTTTGGCACAGCTGAAGTCATGCAGCGTGTGCAACAGCATGCATGTATTGGGTAGGCAGAAATCCAGTTTGCTAATACAATGGGAAGCTGAAAACAAACCCATGTTATTACATGACCAGCTTGAATATTGTTAATTTTAACATTATTTCTGCAACTGTGTACAACATATAAATTTTACCATTAGAATATGACATTAGGCTTTTCAGTTTTTCGTAATTCTTTAAATCAGTATGCACGTATTAATGGTAGGATCAAACTTACCTATGCTAGGATCACAGCCAAGGGGGCTGCTAATCTGATGATTTGTGGATGCTGCATTTAGCACAGTTACTGACTAATTTTTGCTTTAATAGTCAATGATCTTTTTTTACAGGAAGATTTGACACCCAAAGCTATTGAAGACATAATTGATGAACTAAAGGCTGGCAGAGTTCCCAAACCTGGTCCAAGGTATGCTGTATTTGTATAATAATGGCCAACTACTTGCAGGCTGATCCTTTGGGGAAAAGAAACTAAATTCCTGTTACAGGAATTTTAGTTAACTGCTTAGAGCTAAAAAGCATTCATTAATTTATTGAACAGCTTGATGTGTGTTCAGTGCCCTTCTGTATCTTCCAAGCCAAGCAAGAACTAGAAAGAACTGCAAGAAGATTATTTCTATGTTCCTAGGGACTGACTACAGGGGGAAATGAGGAAATGGGAATTCTGATCTGGCTCAGTACTTAATTAACAGGTGAATGACATCAAGAGTTTTTGCCCAGATCACTTAAACCAACAAACTCCTGCTGATTTGGGGGATTTTTGACAATAACCAGAAAGATCTAGAGTTTGTGGAAGGTTTATGCCTGAATTTTTCTTATGTATTATTTCCCTTTGTTCTTTGTCAGCCCAAATATACAGATGTATATGTGAATTTAGCAATTAATTAGTACCATTTCACTTGGATATGTGATTTATTCCCATTGTTTCTATGATTTTTTTTTTTTAAATAGGAAGAAGATAATCTTAAAAGTTATGGCTTCTAAGTACAGGGATGCATCTTAAGGATGATTGGTAAAACTGGATAGCCTTTGGTATTGCTGGGATCAAAGTCACTTTTGCTTGACCTACCTATAAAAATAACCTAAATGATGGCATTATTATACATTTCAGTTATCAAGTTGCATGTTTGGCACTGTATTTGAATTTGAAAGCCTTTTGACTTACAGTAGTATTCCATGTTTCTGAAGGATGAATAGGAAGAACAATGGAAAACAGTGGCCTTGGCTTCAAGTCAGATTTTTAACCATCTATCCAGTGATTAAACAATATTTGAGGTTAATACCAGCAATAAATAACACTGCTGTCATTTTTCAGGAGTGGACGTTTTTCTTGTGAGCCAGCTGGTGGCCTGACTTCTCTGACTGAACCACCCAAGGGACCAGGGTTTGGAGTTCGAGCTGACCTCTGAGGATTTTAATATATGATAAACTCTGAAAATAATAAAGTAACTTTAATCTCAGTGAAATGATTTATGTTTACTACTTTAAAAAAACTGAAGCAAGTAACAGGAATTGGAATGTCTCTAACTCATCATGGTCTTAACTACTGTAGAGGATAATCATAATTAGTTCCAGATCATAAAAAAGTGGTTCTGTAGACTGTAAAGTGACTCACTCAAAGAGTCCATTTATGAACATCAATAAGTCAAAAGATGTTAACTCCAGTGACAATTCTCTCAACTTTTACTAAGTAAAGGTTCTTTGAAGAAGGAGCAAAACTGATTAAACTGAAGGTTTGGCAAATGCATAAGCAAACAAACTGAAAATGGATTCTCTAACAAAATTTCATTGCATGGTACTTTTAATTTCAATAAAAAATATGTAACAGGAAAGGTGCTCCAAGATGTCTTCTGTAAAAATCTGGTAGGTTCAGTAAGAGATGATTCTTACTTAAGTCTAATTCTTTCTACTACCATTCAGTGGCCTTCAAAAACTTAACAATCTTTTTACCATGTTTCAAAAAAATAAAGGAACAGTAATAATCTACTAAAAGAATGAACAACGAGTAAGTCACTTTTGTACAAATTTATTAAACACAGACAAAGCGTGCAGTTGGAGTAAAATGCAATACAATGGAATAGTTTAACACACTGTAAGTGTAGTATATGAAGGTAGTTTTTTGATCCACAGGTCCTTTTTTGACCTTACTGCTGTGTATCAGCTACTTTTAAGAACTAATCTAGAAGTAGGAAATGAAGGTATTTCTTTTCCTGATACCAAAAAAAAAGTTCAAGATAACAAAAACAACTGATTGCATATTAATACTGAATATATATGTGCTTGTAAAATCAGGCAAATGAATCATATTTTTAATGTGCATTCCAAAGTAATTTAAATGTTAAGGAATGTGAACATTTTAATCAATTGAAACCATATAAAAATCCTGGGAATTCTGTCTGCCATGAAAGTACACTCTTCTTACAACTAATGTGATCAATGGAGTTGATTTGTAGTATTTTTACTGTATTCTTTATCCTCTTTAGTTTTGGTACTCTGATTAACAATAGCTTTCCAAAACTGTTCTCCCTCTTGAGTCAAATTTTCTATTAATTTCTCCACATAATGTTTATCTCATATTGTCCTTTCAAGTCCCACCTTTCTTTCAACAGGCTGTGTGAAATTTCTTGCCATATTGTTACACAAGTAGTGTTGCTGTTGGTATTTTGAGAGCAAAATAGATATATACCTATTTTATATATAAACTTGCTTGTACAATACTAAATTTATAAAAGGAAATCAGTGAATTGCAAACAACTGGGAAAGTGAATTTTATAAATACAAATGCAAGACATGGGTGAAGCAGCCACCTAATAAGCATTAAAAATCTTGTACATAAATGATATACTGTGCATATAAGAAACTAATACCTGAATCAAAAGATTATCTGTAATTTAAAGTTGCTGAATACCCTTCTGAAAGGTTATTCTAATGTTCTTAATGGCTACACTCCTGTAGCAGGCCAGGCATTCCTGCAGTACTTCCAGAGGCACTATGTGAACTGACACTGTTTTCCCTAGTATAAAATAAAGAGATAGCCAGCATCATGTTTTGATGCAAGGAAAGGTAGAATTTAACATACCAGCCTATAACTAAACTGTTTGCTGTACTGTAATAACAAAGCTGTATTCCAGTTCATATAGAAAAGGATTTCCTTATTCCAAACCTAGCATCAGAGTAGGCAAGTTTTTAATGTATACTTTGAATATAAATGAGGAATTTTTTTATGCATTATGGAACTATAAAGTGCTACAACTACTATTCATGTTTTTGTATATAACTGAAACTGATTGCACAATTGTATTTAAGGGAGAGACAGTTTTAGAACTGCTTAGTTTGCTCACTACAGAGTTTGAAACAAAGCTCTAGAATGCCTCCCATTCTTAAAGCTGGACTGGACAATTTGCTCTCTTGTCCCACTTCTCTCCTCCCATTCATCGGCATCTTTATATGAAAATCTTTTGTAGTCTTCTGTTTGTTGGACATGTCATATTAATGGTGTTCTGCACACAAATTGCATTTTACCATTATTTTGATGTAATACGTAACAGGATAACTCTGCAAATGACTTGATTGGAAAATGGCAATTTATTTATGTTCCTTATTGCCTGATACAATATTCTATTTAACTAGTGATGTATCAGATATGTAAGGCAGCTGTAGGACTGTAAAATACTTGGAGAGAAAATAAGCAAGGAACTACTGGTTTTCTCTCTCACCATATCCAACTCAATTATGAGTCTTTGTGGCCCACAAGGGATTTTAAAGACTTGCCATGGTTTCTGTATCAAAAAACCCCCCAAAAACTGGTAATCATTGTGTTAAGATAAATGATTAAAGATAAATTCAGACACTTGAGATTGTTTCAGGTTTTGTTGAAATCTTAAGGTTTCAAATTTCAGATGTTCCAACTGAAAACATTCAGGCTTCTATAATATTCTTTTTATATGTAATTTGCTACATGTTCAATAATTTGAACTTCAATTTTATATTCAGTCCAGTCTTGGAGCATACTTTGTGATAAACTATGGATGTGAAATTCACTTTATGTTGGACTGTGGTGAGGATTAACAAGCTGATCATTCTGAAAGAGTTCTGGAATAGAAGAGGAGGATTTGAGTGTGTTAATTCCTCCAGGATTCTTGAATAGCTCCAGATAATACTGTGTGCTTTTACTAGTATTATTGAAGACTCTTAGATAACAGAACTGTTGAAAGGACATCATTTCTGCTATTTTTAACCATTAATAGCAGATGGTTTCTGATAGCATTTTTGGGCAACTGAAACTAACCTGTCAAGTACTTAAATGCTTCTAATTCTGCAGATCAAAGCTACTGGTTAGTATCTTGGACTATATAAGTATCGGGTGGTGTGTTAAATGGAAAAGAAGTTAACTGCAGCAGAAGTTAATTGATTCCTTAGACTGGTAAAAGCAGCAGTAACAATCATTCCATGTTTTTGTGTTGTCTTGCCTACCCCTCTCCTTGCATGAGGAAAGAAAACCCCATACTGTATTGTTTCTCCCTAATTCTTACCAGCACAGTAAAAGAGAGACCTTTAACTGGGGGCGGGGGGTAAGGCTACCGAGAGCAGAAGTCTTGGGAAAGGAACAGAAATGTCAGAGCATGGAAGCAGAAGACACACTAGAAGAATCCACTGGACTGGGAGAATGGGTTGTTGTTTTTTTCCCTTGGTAAAGATGGGATAACCAGTGATGTATTTGATGTTGGATAATGGAAAAAAAGACTTCCATGAACTCCATGCACTGCTAGAAAATTAATGACAGAACACAGTTCCAGACAGACAGATTTTCATTGTTTCTTGCTACTTATATCTGTCCAAAATGTTAACTGGTTCACTGGCTGACCTGCCACTATCTACCACAGGCCTGTCTTGTATACATCCATCAGTGTGTTCATTTTGCAAGTTCTTAGAATAAAGTTCCTATTTTCAAACTTTTCATACTGCAGTTTGATTTTTCACTCAGTCACTCAATTACTAGTTTGAATTGAGCAATGATACAGGTCAACTAGATGCTGTGCACGTTTATCTTGCATTATCAACTGTGAATTATTTCTCTCAAGATATTTCACTGGTGAGGGCAAGTCAGGGGAAGCACTATGGAAGTGAATGCAGTAGGGCTACAAAGAAATTTTGCAGCTGTACTGTGTAAAAAGGAGGGGCTTCAGGAGACAGGGAGAAACTAATCTAGTGGTGGCAATGAGTGTCATTGCTTAAACACTAGTTCTTAGGCTTACAGAACTATTTTTTTAGTGACTGATAGATACTATCATCAAATCTTAACATCTGCTGCAGAAGTGCTCATGTTGATAAGATTCTTTCCCTGTTAGTAATGGTTTTGGATACCATTAACATATTGAAATTGTGGAACTCTATGCTGCTACTGCTGATGTACAAGGATCAGAATGCAGTATTACACCACTGCACAACACCAGTAGCCTGTAATTTTTAGAAGGTGAATAATCACCATCTACCCTGTAATACTGTGAGAAGATGCCTTGGGAAATGCTTGTTACTCCACTTACGGTGTCAGTTATAGTCTCTGCCTACTCTTCAATCTGCTAGCTACTTCAAGTGATGACCACTGCAATCAACCAGACATTAAAGAAGAGGAAGTGTATGCAATTCCCTTTGTTATGTGGTCACAGGTGCCTGCATACCTGCAAATCAAATAAAAATGAGGGCAGTTGCTTTACCTACTGCAACTGATCCATACCATGATTTGTACAATAAAATTTTGAAAGCAAATCAAACTAGTTTGGCTAAACAAAGGGTATTTTGAAACTTGTGATGCCAACCATGTCTATCCATGCTGGACCACAATGGGTGGAGATAAGAGTATTGAGGAAGTCTATACAAGATAGCTCACCTTAAACAAAGTATTATCTCAGGTATACTGAATAAGTAAGAATGAGATTAGAATCCACTTATTTGCTTACTTATTCATTACCATATCTATGATCACTGAAGATAGTGGGCATGATAAACAGTCTGCCTGTTTAAAAAGGAGAATGTACTATGGTGTTTTTCTTCTATAAATAGAAATAGATATTACTTTCTCTTGCCAAACTGAATTATTCAAGGCATATTTTAAGATATCTAGCCAATAAAGAATTGCCAGAATATCTCT
Organism: Apteryx mantelli; assembly: GCF_036417845.1. Classification (NCBI taxonomy): domain Eukaryota; kingdom Metazoa; phylum Chordata; class Aves; order Apterygiformes; family Apterygidae; genus Apteryx; species Apteryx mantelli. Next base: position 56,349,447 of record NC_089979.1, read on the forward strand.
TTCCATTCAAACTTCAGAATTATTTTCATTTTGAAAATGTTATATTTTTATTGTGAAAATTTACATTTCTGACTGGCATAATTAAGGAACTCCTGCTTTCTACACCTTACCACTTGAAAGTAATCTGGAAACAGGCTAGAACAAATGGAAGAGATTTATTTTGCTGCCCTCTTCTCAAAATAGCAAATATGGCAGCCCAACTACCTTCTGCTGCTTACAGAGGCAACCTGAAGGCTATTATTTGAAAACATATTTCATGAATACCAAAGCACATAATTTCTTAGTCTTAACACATAATGCTATTCTAATAAGCAGATGCAAAAACTGTTTCAGAATAAAAGGCACAGACAAATGACCAGTTTTTAACACTACAACTAGGACTAGCATCAGTCTACTTCTGTAACTCCTGATGCATGTATACGACATCTGACCTATCTCCCCTGTGAAAGGGAAAAATGCAAGCAAGAATTGTTTTGGTTTTTAAATAGAATCAGGCCCAAGCTTCAGCTTGCATGATGCGTCTGTCTTCTGAGGTTGGGGGCAGCATGGCCCTTACAGCTGATCCTGCAGCTCTTCACCTGCACTTGCTCCATGCCCAGCGAAGTGAGATGGGGGAAGCAATGTGCCTGCAGGCAAGGCGAGGCGCAGGAGAAAGCACTGGCCGTGCCGCAGCAGCCGATGGCTCGTCCCCTGGGCGGGTAGCCGAAAGGCCAACTGCCCCCCCGGGCTCTCCGGCACCGCATCACACGCACCTGCGTTCAGGGCCTCCTCCCAGCAGGTGCGCGCCCTTTAACTACAGCTTCCCGGTACGCAGGACGCGTGTGCAGGCTCGATAATAAGGCGGCCCCTAGCCGACGGGGGCAGCTGCTCCTTCTTGACCACTAGGGTCCGTACCCCGCCGCGCCCCCCTCATTGGGATGCGATAGAGCCGCTGGGCTGTGCCCACCGCGCATGCGCACTGCGCCGGTTGTTAAAACTCACTGCGCCATCGCCGCCGGAAAACCCCTCCCCAGGGAGGGAGCGGCTGCGACGGGTGGGATAGGAGGGGGGGGGGGCTGCGTCGGTGGTTCCAGGTCGGTTCCCGCCGTGAGAGGACTTGAAAGCTCTCGTCCCCTCGTCCCTTCCCTGCCTCGATGTCGGAGGCGCCGCAGCCGGGCCACCGCAGACGCTGCCATTTCCAGAATGTTCCAGCCGCAACAGCCAAGAACAGAACAGACGCCGCGACGCGTGCGCACTGCTCGCTCCTTCCCGTCACCACCTTCTTCCCTCACACCCCCCTGCCCGGGCTCCCGGCGCTCTGCGAGCCCGTTATTCCCTGCCGTGTGCGTGCGCGCGAGATCGAGCCGCTCTACCTGCACGACAGAAACGAACCCGAGAGACAGTGCGCGCGTGTCCGTCTCCCTCGGGGGAGGAGGTACAATGACGTTGACCCCTCGCCTCTCCCTCCCCAACCACCGCCCGAGCCGTGTAACGTTCGCTGTAGCGTGTGCCCGCCCGCGTCTCGTGCCCTGTGCGAGGGCCACGTGGGTCGGGCGCGGCCAATGGGAGCTCGGCGGAGCGCTACTCTAAAACCGACGTTGTGTAAAGGGAGGGGGGGGGAAGCGGCGGAAGGGGGGAGGGGAGCGGCAACGGCAGCGCAGGGTGAGAGGGAGGGAGCGGGGGGAGGGGTGTTTCCAAACCCGACAACCACAGCGGCGAGCGCGGCGATCGGAGCAGGGGCTGAGCCTCCAGGCACCGCTGGCGGCGGCGGGCTAAAGCCGGGGCCGTGTCGGACCCCCGCTACAGGGCCGTCACGCGGGGGGGGAGCGGGGAGGAGGAGGACGCGTCCCGCCGCTTGTCCCCGGGAGAAGGTAAGGACCGGGGAGCGCCTCCCCACCCCCGTCCTCCCGCCGCGGCTGTGCGTGCGAGCCCCTCGCTGGCAGCCGCCGCCGCGGCAGCGGCCGCGCCCGAGGGGTGCCGCCCCCCTTTCTTCTGGCGGGCGGGCGGGCAGCGGCGGGGCGGGGGGCAGCCCCCAGCCTGCGCCCCTCGCGGGGGGTGTAACGCAGCGCGGGCTCCGCTCTCCGCCGCTGCCCGGCACCCTCCTTCCCCCGGAGCACCGTCCGCTCTGGGCGGCGGGGCTGCCGCGCCCCCCGCCGCGCCGCCGGGCATGTCAGCGGCGGGCAGCGGCTCTCCGCTGTCAGCCTGTCAGTGCCACGGCGGGAGCCATGGCCGCCGCTGTCACCGTCTAGCGGCTGCGCCTTTCCCGCCCGCCGAGCCCTCGCCGCCGCTGCCCCGCCGCTCGCCGCCGGCCGTTTTGCTGTTGGGGGGCGCGGGGGGCCGGCGGGAGCCGCGGCTGCGGGGCGGGAAGGCGGCGGCGGCGGGGCGGGAGCGCGCCCGCCCGCCCGCCTGCACGGGTGGCTGGGGCGCGAGTGGCGGAGTGCGGCATGGCGTTGTGCACGGCGGCGCGGGGAGCGGCGCCGCAGCCCGCCGCCCTGCCTCGCTCTCGGGAATTTTGGCAGCCCGGGCGGCCTCAGAAGTTGCTCCGTGGGGTTGCGCCGTGCCGTGCCGCCGCGCTAGGGTAGCCTGGTCTCGCCGAAAGAAACGCAGGGCGGGTGCGTGGCTCGTTTCTAACGCCTTCCGTTAAACGCTGAAGGCTCTCCAGTTGTTTTGCAGAATAATACCTTCAGCTGCGTGGTCTGTCACCAAAACGCAGCCGCCTCTGAGGTGGAGCACGGTAGCTCGCACAGCGCAGGTGACACTAAGCAACAAAGGAAGGGCAAGAAATGAATGAATGCCAGTCTCAGTTGCATAGTTCATCCTTCCAGTTCCAGCCTGACTACCTACGTGCCATCATTAATAGCTAGTCTTTTTTTTTTTTTAAATGATTGGATAGCTGATAAGTGAAAGGATTTTTTTTTTAATTGAAACTCCCAATAAATGAGTGTTTAATATCAGTATTATCAACCAGATGTGTTCTGGATATTGCTTAGACTCTGTGATATGTTCTATGCCTTTCCTTTGTGAGCCATGTGAAAGAAATTCTTAGTATGGCTTCTGAATTTTATATCTCTTAGTTGCAAGATAGCTTATGAGATAAGATAGCACTTTAATACAGAAAAGTAAGTAAGTTGTAATGCTTATAGGAACAAAAAGCTATCAGACAGATGTGAAACATACCCCAAATATGCTTACGTTCTGGGAAAAAGCAGTTTAATCTTGGAACGCTAGGAAAGGGCAAGATCATCGTGTCTATAAAAAAATCATTAACTTTTATTAAAATAATTTATTATTATTGACATGTCATGATTTGGAGGGGAGGCACTTCTGCTCTAGATCTGAAGCAGCAAGGGTTTTGGTATTTTTCAGTAAGGAAGTTGGTGGCAACCTGGTTGTGTTTACATCTTAGTTACTTGGCTGAGGGACATGGTGAGCCCAGGAAGTACCATGGGTGCTGTGAAGCTGTAAGACATCAGAATATTACACCTGTTCTTACTATTTCAGATCTGTGCAGATGTTGGGTGTCACTTGCTTTTCTTCATTCTTTAGATGAAAACTCAGATTCTCAGCTAACCTTGTGACTTGGTGAGCTGGGGACCTTAATCTCACCCTGTATGAGTTCAGTAGGTCTCTGTTCAAGCTTGAGGAACTGTCTGCTCAGATAAAATTGCAGTGTTTGAGCTATGGCAGAATACTTTGTGGGGAAGGTAGTGGTAAACCCATTTATTGCCTGTGTCGTATTTTTATTTAGTGCTTACACTTTCCTATGTCTTGTGAGCTAAAAAAACAAGAAGTGGAAATGTTGTTCTTGGCATCCAGTGGGCAGTGGCAGTCTTCTTGTGCTTGTGTCAGTCTTTTGCTGTTCAGTATGTGAGTCCCTTCTTTGATTTCGTGGCTTTTCTCTAGTAATCGCTGAGTCTGGCCAGCATGCAGATAGTTCGCCGGAGTTTTTGGTTCTTTCACAAAGATGACAGCTGAATCTGAAAGATGCAAGGATTTCTCCCTTCCCATTGCCATCCCTTTGTGAGTTGCTCTCCCACACAAAGAATTACTCAAAATTATTTGTGAACTCTGAATGTTATAGACAACAAAACTTACGACAGATGTTGTGTAAGAAAGCAAGCTTGGTGCAACAAACTAAGTTCATTTACAGTTTCTTACAACAGCCTTGCACAATAGATAACCTATTTGAGAAAAAAGACTGATAATAAGCAGGATGATTAAGTGCTTGTGTGAAAAGTCAAGATATCTTTGGTGTTATTGGGGGGGGGGAGTTAATGCCATACCATTTACATTAGGATTAAAAGCATAAACTGAAAAATGAATGCCCATGTTTATTAAGTAGAGATTATCAATCATAGGCTCAAGTGGTGGTTTCTTTGCACCGTTCTTTGTCTGTTTAAATTGCTACAAAACCAAAACCTTTTGCAGCATGAATTTAACTAGATTGAAAAGTCCTGGATACCCTTTTAGCTGAAACACTAGCACCTACAAATGGCTAAGCTAGAATATCTTCCTCAATATTGAGCGTACAGATATATAAAAAGAAAATGTATTTGTTGAACTGGTTTGTCATGTTTAGAAGATCTTACACTGATGAAATTGTCTGGAAGACTAGTATAGTTGGTCCTCTTCAAAATTGGAAAGAACTGTTGATCGCAAAGTATGTAATGATTTACCTGCTACCGCACTATGAATACACATATTCAGAACAACTTACTCTTGACATTTTTTGGATCTTATTTTATGAAGAGGTGGGCTGGGCATGAATGTTTGGCATTTTTTGTTTTGCATATTCTATTGCAGATGGAGTAGTATAAATGTTGATTGGTCATTTATTCTCCAGATCAGCTTGTATTTTTAACTACCTCATTAGACTCTACTTAGATTCTACTGACAGATGGTATGAAATAAATATTAGCTCAAACTCTATCTTGCATTTCTGTTATGACACTGAATGGGTTTATTAACTGAATAACAGAAGTCAGAGCCCTGCTAACATACATAGCTGTTTTCTTAGCAGTTCATTATTATACCTGAACTCAACTCTTAGAAAAGTTCCTTTATAAGCTCGTTGAGCCTTACTTTGTTGCTTATCAGTTGAGGACCTTTATTGACACCTTTTGTAAAATTTAGACATTCATTTAAAGAGAGACTTCAAGCCCTTTAGAGTTGGTATGACCTTGCCTTGGCTTATTTTGGGTTGTCTCCATGGATCTCCCAGAAGTGTCTATATATCTGCTGCAACTGCTCCTATCTTTAGCAAAGAGCAAATGAATAAACCCTCCCCAGTTTCATGGCTGCTACTTGCACCGCCCCAGGTGGTGATATTGTCATAAGTGGATTGGTTTCACACTTTTATGTTAAGAGAAGTCATTAGCAATACTGGAGAGATTATTATGATTTATATTAGAGGCAAAATCTAAAAATGCAGATGGAGGAAGAAGACTTAGGACGCTTTCTTCCCTGCATCTGTTATGAGCTTTTCACTTGCCAGTAGCCTGGTGGAGATGGAGTGTATTGGAACCGCTTTGCTCTTGCCCCATGTGATGCATTCATGAGACTGGAAAATGACAGAGATAGAAAGCACTATCTTTCCTGTTAGCTTCAGAACGTATGAAGTGCAATAGAAAACAAAGAATAACATTTTGTAGTTCCAAAAGTATTGTGGTAAAAGTCTTAGAAAGTTCCATCACTTGATGATAGCAGAAATGAGCTTAGTTACCTGAAGGCATTTCCTGCAGTGTCCTTTCTCTTTCAAAGCCTTTTGTATTAGTCCTGCTTAATAGGTGTCTGGCTTTTCAAACCTTTCAGGCTCTGGTAGATGGATAGTTTCCTTAGCTAGTTTGTGGAAACATCTCCTTCTTCTGTATGTTCTCTTCAAGATGATATGCTACAAAGAATGCTGACTGAGAGAAATCAACTTTTTATGGTGCTCTACACTGTTCTGCTACCTGGTAGTCTTGATTCTTACTACTAGCTTACCGATAAAAGAAAAATGGAAAGTTTTTTCACTGATATTTTTCTAGAGTGGGTAATGTGTCTTGAAAACCATATTACACTTGGATTTAAAAAAAAAATTTCTTTTCTCTTGAAAATAACTTGTTTTTTGCTTTCTAATCCCTTTGATTTCCAGATGACATAGTAAAACATTGAGCGTTAATTGCAATACTCTGAATATTTATACATTCATGCAAACATTTTTCTGGTTGTTCTGTTTTCTGTTTCAGTTTCATCTGTTCCCCCACTACCTCTTTCCCCCTGAGAAAAACTATTTCACTAAAGGAACTGGTATATTATTCTGTTGTTACTTGTGTGATGAGTGGGATGGCCATGAGATGGCAATAAAGACTGTTGGATATTTTGCACATCTTCACAAAGTAGCCAGAATGAGAGCCTCAGTCTCTCATCCTCAGTAGATTGGGGGGATCTATAAGCAGGCCTACTCTTCTGCATCTACTGTTTTAGGTCCTGCCAATAATAAGACAGCACTAGAGCAGACCATTTTACTCATGCTGAATCCTGTTAAAGTTGAAGGACTATGAGCAGGCAGGCATTGGTGGTTCCTCTGCTTTTAGCCCATGAAAGGCCTTTGTGTGTTGTTAAGCTTTGTTCCTTCTGGGACTGCTGCAGATAAGCTTTGGGTTTTCTTGCTTTTAAGTTGAATAATTATCAAAGAAGCTAATGAAGGTTTAAATAGAAATTACTGAGGTTCTAGTAATAATATAGTAACATAGAAAGTGTATTTGAAATCTCTTGGCTTGCAGATCTTTAGAAATTTCCTGATGGAGATGTAAATTCCTGTATAAAGAATTTAAGCGTAGTAGGCAATAGGCTTGCTCTTTGAGTTTGTCCAAGTACTGACAGAAGGGCTCTTAGGTGTGTGTCTTTCTTAGTTGGCAAAGATCTGTTTACTTACGTGCCTAAGGAATAATCAATAGATCAAAACTGAGGCTTACAACTCCACTTCTCTATTTAGCTTAATGGAGTATCATCTTATGCTAAAATATTTCTGCAGGTGCTTCCTTTGAACCCAGAAATCATCCTAAAAAAGGTTGAGAGGAAGCAGCTGTGAACATATGAGTCTTTTAGACTTGTAGATTAAAAGGGAGGACTAGTAATGGATTTTGCAATAGGGCAGTGTCTTCAGCTCCTGAGAACCAGTGTTCTTGGGCAAGTGTGGCTCTTTCTCTTCTTTCCTGAAATAGATTCCTATTTATAGGGTCAAGAATCTCCTTTATTTTGAGAGGCTGTCTGGTAGATCGGGAGGTCCCTTCAGGCACTCTGCAAGCGTACATATGTCTGGCTTTCAGAGTAAAGAGGTGCGGGATTTTTCCATGTAAATGTTTATTTTGGTAGCCAGGTGTGTCCCTCCGTAAGAATAGGATACTTCCCAGCTTGAATTCTATGCTGTCTTAGTGATCTAACATGAGTATCATATCAGTATCCACAAAGTACACAGGTTTTTCTAGCCACCTGTATTAAGTCTCTGTTGAAATACATGCTCTCTGGGCTACATAGCATAAGTTGCTGGAGAATGTAAGATTTAAGATTTAACTCATATGTTTCATATGCCGAATATATCAGCAGGAGGAGAGAACTGCTAGTGGACGTGCTGTCTCCAAGTTAAAGAACAGTGGAATTTCTGATTCATAGAGTAGAGTCGTAGAGTAGTTGAGTTTGGAAGGGATCTCTAGAGGTTGTCTAGTCCAGCCCCCTGCTCAGAGCAGGCTCAGCTAGAGTAGGTTGCTCAAGGCCATGAGCAGCTGAACCTTGAATTCAGCCTAATAGTGTGAATAAAATATTAAGTGCTAATTTCAGATAGTTTGCTGTGGTTCCTTCCTGAGCCTATTGTTAAAAGGTTGATAAATTCTAAAACTGTCAAACTTTTTTCCTTTCAGATGTCGAATAAAACTTTTTTCCACTGTTGTAGGTAATGGGTTTTTCCTGACTAATTTCATTTTTAGTAGTCAAAGGATGCATTGTTATTGTGCTACCTGCGTGTGATAGTCTTGTAAAACACTCTGGTGTATTCTACTAAGTTCTACTATACAGATTCTCTGTGAAGCCTTTAATTGGTCATCTAAATTTAAAAAAAAGTAAATGTTTGCATAAAGACTTCTTTGCATTTCATCTCAATTGCTAAAAAGTACAACTTCTGATTTAAAAATGTGGGGGTTTTTTAAGTTGTTTGAATTAAAACTTATTTGAAGAAGGTCTTTTCCAGTGTGAGCAACTAAGTATGCTCATGAGAGAGAAACTGAAAGTGAAACCACCTTATTTTCTATTATGAAAGAAGAAATATGAACAGTAACTAGAGCATAAATATTCATAAGAGCACTTCTTCAGAAATGGTCACTTGAGCATTGGTAACATCTGAAGAGAAACTTACAGCATTTTTGATTTTGCAGAATTCCTTTCAAGGAGAAAACCAATTATTTCTTCAACCAGTTGTATTTGCATTCTTTTTGCTATCTGTTTTGTTTCTTCCCAGTGCCTTCTTGCGGAACAACAAGCTATATGTAAAAATAGCAGCGCTAGTATGTTCTTTGGGAAGAAAAGGGATTTATCTGACAGTATAAAAATGCACTTGAGAAGAAGAGAATGTTGACAAACATCCTTCAGGATTGTCTCAAGTTCTCGTTGCAGTTCGTTACTATCCTGCTTGCAGGAATGCCGCGAATGCTGTAGAAATGGTGAATGTAGTACAGAAGGAATCATGCCCCTTGCCACTATGTAGGAGCCATTCTAACCCAACTGAAATAGGAGCCAGTATCAGTGATTTCTGGAAGGAAGGTTTTATCACCGTTCCTGGGAGATCAAATGCATGTTTTTGTTTTTATGCTAGAAGATCCCTATTGTTTTTTTTATTTTTATATATATATATATATATATATATATATATATGCACACACACATACATATATACACACACACACACACACACACACACACACACACACACATACATATACATAAGCTTCAACACAGCTCCTTCAGGATCAGGGAAGATTTTCTGCTTTTAAACCATTCCTAACCATTCTTTGATATAAATGTCATTTTCTTTACATAATACAGGTTACACAAACTTTTAGCTTCAGTATTTTAACACTTTTCATTCTAAATTAGCTTTGTCATAAAATATTAACTCAAAGGCTTTGCATGTAGCGCTTCTTTGGCTATTAAGGAGAAAATGATGATTAGAGAGAATGGGATGACTTTTTTAACAGCAATATATTTCTGGTTTATTAATATAGATTGTTCCATTCTGAATGATCTGGCATGCCATTTTGATATTAAATGGCCTGCTATCTTGTGCTTTTGTAGAAAAACTAGTGTTTTGCAAATTCTATAGTGAAAATTTGATTAAGATTACAGCTTTGCAAGATCATCAGTAACATACGTGTCCAGTCCACATGCCTTCAGTATTGAGTTAGCCCATAGGTCTCCAAAGACTTTTGTGAAGTAATGAATAGTTCTACTGGCCATAATCTCACGTTAGCAGGAATTGTGTTCTGAAAGTTTATCCTCACTATAAATATCTGTAGGATTTAGATGTAGATCAGGAAGTACCTATTGCACCAACACTCCCATGGCCCTTTATTTTTCTTTTGGTAAACAATTAATGTTTGAGTTTTCAGGCTTGCAAAACTATTTCAGTTCAAAAATTAAAGTGAAAATTTTTTTTTGTTCCTTCAAGTTCCATTTCATTCAGTGCTTCCATGCTTCAGTTTTCAGTGTGTATTTTTCAGTGTGTGAAATTTTTCTTGCAGGGTCCTTATTGCAAAGCAGCATCTTCTGCACTCTCCTGTTCTCAGGGTGGTGCCCCCTTAGTGTTGCCTGTCAGTTTAGGCTATGGTTGGTCAACATTGGTTTTCACCCTGAACAATGTTATGTAAACAATTTAATTCCCATATCATCTTTTTTTAAAAATGTCTTGGGAAGGAGCTGAGTGTCCTTGGAGGCGTTAAGGGGTCAACTGGGAACGAGTTCACCCCTTCCTTACTTCTCTTATTTCATACCTTTTCTCAGCACCTTGTCAGGGACATGGGAGGCAGTCTTTTGATGTCTTTTGGGGAGACGTAACTTAATGCAGAAGGATTTTCCCTGTTCTTAGTTCCGTGAATCTAACTGATTCTTTGGGTATGTCTAGTCCTTTGAAAATGGCACCTTTTTGGATACCTGGGTTTTAATACTTAGTAGACTACTGTGAAACGTTAAAATAGAAGTAAACCAACTAAAGCCTGAAATACTCATTTTCTTTAATTCTTCCGTGCAGAGTTATCTATGTGGAAGAATGTAAGAAGTCATTTATAGATAGCTAGGAACCTTTTGGTTTTTTTCCCCTCCCTCGAGTTCTATTAAGAAATTGAAACTAGATTGTTTGTCATAGCACTTGCAAGGATACTTTGACAAAAAGTTGATTTCTATAACTTTCAGTATCTTATCCAGACATAAGCAGTAATTAATTCCATATGATCTTAGAAGTCAGATACCAACAAATTTTCATAATCTTGATGTGCAGAGTGACATTTACAGTGGGAGGAGCTCAAAGTCTGTCTGGGACTGGAAACTTCAGAGAGTAAAGGAAGGAAATGAGAGTGTGTTATCCATAGAAGTGAAACAAGTGCTTCTTGGCCATATATGCCCCCCTCTTTTTGAAAAGTGCAGTGTAACTAACCTTCATGCTCTGCTGTGTATGAAATGCCACCTGCCATGTACAGTAGCATTACTTGGTTGCCGTTCTGCAGATAGCAGAATGAGATCATGATTTGACCTTTTTTGGTGGGGACTCCACTTTACATAATGAGCGGGATGAATCTCTGGGGATAAACTACCATCGTGTAGTCAAGGATACTGCTGTCAGATTCCTGACTTATTGCAGAAGTTGGAATAAGTTTTCTAATTTAGGAGGAGGTTGCAGGAAGAGAAAAGAGGGTCCCACATTGATGAAAGTTGAGTGCTGCCCCTGAAAATTAGGTTTGGGGGTTTTTTTGAATGTTTTGGAATTCCTCTAAAATACAGACTTTTTATGAGCATTTGATAAGTGTTTTCTTCACTTGTGGGCAGCTGCTTTAAGGCTTTTTTCCTTCGCAGTGGTGGGGAAAGGGAGTCAGTTGCAAAAATTGCAACCAAAATTACTGGTAGCTTTGGTCTAAACCAAATATGAAGTGCTGTATAACATGGTATACTCTGGAAAATCAGGTCCTTGATGTAATTATGGATGTGGCAAATTACTAAAGCTATTGACTTTAATATTTCTGTGACTCTAAGTCCCAATCTGTAAAATGAAGGAAATAATGCATTCTCATTTTCCAGGAATATTGTGGAAATAAATGAATGTCTGAGAAGTGATCAAATGCTTTTATGATGAAAGCCATGGAAAGCAAAAGGTTTAGAAAACGCAATAAATAAAATACAACATTCACAGGATGAGAAAATAAATATTGGTTAACTGTTAATTGAGCATCCACGTCATACGTTAAGGCCAGGAAGAGGGCCATGGGGAAGGAGAATGAAATGCGATTATGTAATTATATAATTATTGAAGTTTCAGATTGTGAAGGAAGTTTTAATTTTGGCATTTTAAACTTCCAATGGCTTGATTTTGTAACCATAATATTTTTTAATGTAGCTCTTTGGTGTGATTGTTACATAGACTTAATTATCTTCTTGCACTGATTTTAAGCTGCTCTTCATCTGTTCAGTTGTGATTTTTTTTTCCTGCTTTTTTTTTTACATTCATTGCTGTATTTTGTGATTATTTTTTTTCTTCCTTCCTGTTATAAACATGCTTTGATCTACCTTGTCTTAAGAACAGCATTAAATGATGCATTTAAACCTTTTCCTGTCAATGGGTGTAGCTTTCTGGTCCCTCCTTCACTTCCAAATACTCTAGGCATCTTTTCAGAGAACACCAACTGGAGTGTTCTATGTGTAATGCTGGGTTTTGTTTCTTCTTCCTCCCTTGTATTTCATTCTTCATCTTCTCAAATCTGTCTTCTGCTCTCTGGGAATCTTGGACTAAGTAAGTTCTTCAAAGTATAGTTTTCCCTCTGTCTTAGTCAGACCACAAGTTTCTATTAATATGTATGTGTTTATTTCTGTGCCTTTCTGTGGTTCTTGAGCTTTTGCAATTCTTCTATCAATCTTTTAGGTTGCTCTTTCTAAGTCTTTAGTGGATCAGTTTCCTCACAACTTCTTAATTCTTCAAGCATTCGAGGTTGTGCTCTTTGATCCTGCATTCTTTTAAAATGACAATGGTAGGTACTCTTATCCACAAAATTGGCTTTAAATGCTGTCTCCTTGCTGATCACTCAAATCAGTTTTTCCCCATCTTGTCTATTTGGTTGTTCTGTCAGAGGTTTTCATGGATGGCCAATCCATTCTAAACTCAACAGAGTCATCGATACCAGGCCCTTGATTTTGAGGGGGAAGAAGGGAGCAGATTCTGTGTACCATCAGTTTTCCCCCTTCCATCATTTTCTTGCAGTACTTAAAACATCATTGTCTTCTATTAGCTGTGTCTTATCTCAGAGTCATCCTTCTCAGTTCAGCCATGCATTGATCAGTTTTAAACCCTGTAGAGTTTTCTTATGTATTGTCCTTAAACATATCTTTCATTTGCTAAAACAAAATTCTTGTCTTCCTTTTTTGTCTCAACAAGATGTTAGGTAAATCTGTAACCTTGGTCACCAAATCTATGTGTAGAGCTGCTGTTAAAAGCAGAATCCACCTTTTTGGTTGTTTGAAGTAGAATTTTTTCCTCTGAAGAGTATCCCTCTGAGTCCCAACACAAAATATTTTTTTCCTTTGTTTTTTCTTTTTTTTCTTGAGACTATTGCAGCAATATGTGCCTTCATCTCTTGTTCGCTTTTAGTATGGCAGACAAAAAGAGACATCAAAAATGGGAAATCAAACCCTTCTTCCCACTTTTAATTTATGGACAGTAAATGCTGTATTGTTTTTATTGTCCGGGATAAGTCCTCCTTTTTGTTTATGTGGGTTTTTTGGTTTGTTTTTTAGTTTCCTTTCCTTTAACAGAATTCAAGGCAAGCTAAAACAACAAGGAATTGTGGTATGAGTGATAAATAAATTTTCTTCTTCTGGAAGCAAGTGAAGCTACTTTCTACAGGCATATCCAATCAGTGGTTCCTTGGAACTTCATCAGTATGTCCAAAATTTTCACACAGCAACTGAAGCAAGTTTCTTTAATTGCTATTAGAATTTACCTTTAATTGCCAGTAGTAAGAATGATCAGAGAAAGTTGAAGTCTACTTTCTGTCTTGAATGCTACTTAAGTATTTCAGGAGGGGTTTTGATGGGCAGACTTGAGGTTCAGTTCAAAAGGAATGTTCAGAAAATGACTCTAGCTTGGCTAAATCCAAGGAAGTATAAAAATCTGTAAGATATTAAATAGATTTATATATATATATAAAATGTACATGGTTTTGGAAGCAAATTAGTGCCAGTGTGTTGGTTTTATTGTGACAGGTAAATTGTGGAGTTTTGCTTGGAAGTGCGTGACCTGAGAGATGTCCTGCACCGCTTCAATAGATGTTTCAGTCCTGTTTGTCTGGCGTTTGCTCTAAGTGTAGTTGCAAGAGAACATCACAGAGGTCCAAACTGGAGATGATGTAGGTATATTTCTAATGATGAGATGTGACACGAGAGGAGCAAGTTCTTACTCTGTGCAACTCTTATTGAAGAATGATATATCTATAATTTAGAAACCAGTAGTACCTTTAAAATTCTGTTAGAATCCATGCAGCAAATCTGAAAGACATACTGGCATGTGGTATTTTCAATGAGTGAATAAGATTTTGTAAATTAAATCTTTTGTAATTAAATTCCTTTTGGGCTGAAGTTTTCTTTATCATGATGTGCTGTTTGTAAAACCCTGTTGTATGATTTGTATGTACACCAGTTACTAATGGATAGGAAAGCTTGTGTTTGCTAAGCATTCTTTTATCTTTTTTCTTTCCTGTTCAAGTAATAAATTCAACCTACCCTATGTAAGACAAAAGGAGAGTTGAGAATGTCTGAGTTACTAGATGACTGAGGGACTTAAATGACCTCCAGATGTCTTTCCAACCTCAACTAGTCTATAATTCTATGAGCAAAAAATTCCTTGTGTTCTTCTGTAAGCACATGTTCAGTTAAAAAATAATACTTTACTTGTTAAGATTCAATCAGAAAACTAAGGATTCAGTCACTCCTTTAAAGGAGTGTATTTGTTAGAAAGAGGTTGACAAGTCTACTGCTGCTGTTAGCACTGAAATAAATCTGAGAGTATTGTGAGATTTATGGAACTTGAAACCAAGCACAAATCAACTCAGACTCTTAGAATATAGATTTGAAGGCATTTGTAGCCCAAGGTCTTGTATATGCAAATGCACCAAAACTCCTGTGAAGCTCCTAGTTTGTTTTCTAAATAGGAGAGGATTGTATGTCCTCTCATTTTTTGTTCTTCCTAGTAGAAATTCCTAGACTATTAGATACATTCTTTATTTTGGTAGGAAGTAGTGGTGAGTTCCTGCTGAAGTACTGGAAAATATTTCTTGCTGCCTGAGTGTCAGATGTTTTCAGAGACTTTATCCTATCCCTGTGTAGTGTAGTCTGGCATGCTGTGAGTAGGTGCTTCAGAGTACATTAAAAGCTGTTCTGGAGGTTGTGAGTAGTTCCTGCTCATTCCTGCTCTGCTGTTTAAAGACACCTTTATAAAATGAAGTTCTGGTATTTTGTTATTGCAGAAAGATTTGTAGAATCCTTATATTTCTTGATCTCAATTTTCTAAACATTTCAAACTAAAATGTAAAAATAGTCTGATAGGACAGTAAGTCTACTGGTCCATTCCATGTATTAGCTTGGATCTAGAGAGTCTCCAAAATATACATATCCAAGTCTCCTCATGGCAGATATTTCTGAAAGGAATTTGTGTTAGGCTGGCTTTTTTTTTTTTCCTTTTATTCTGCTGTATCATCTAAAATCTTGGAGCGAGAACTGCAGTGGAGAGGGCGGGGGGGAGGTAAAAGCACTTTTTCTGAGGTTGCACAATAGGTGTAGCAAAGAAAGGAGTAAAACTGATCTCAGTGTTGCATGTTCTAGCCACAAATTCATCTCAAATATTGTGCAAATTTTGAAGGAAAATTATAATAAATTATAATAAGTTCTCTACTTCTGGATCAAAAAAGCTTTTTGTTATATTTTATTATCAAAGGCTATAAAATCTGCCAGATTTGTGACTCATGTCCACACTGGGTACTGCATTTGCACTTAATGTAGCAACAGACACTGTTGCCTTAGACCCTGTTTGTTTCAGAGTACGGACTGGATCTCAGCTCTTTCATCCTAACTGTGACAGTGGAACCTGTGTGGGCTCAACTGTCTCAATCACGTGTGAAAGGAGCTCGTGGGTATTTTCCAAATGAAAGATCACAAGAACATTTTTGTTTGTAAAAGCCACTGCATGCATCATTCAGGTACTGTTCTCTCCGATATGTTAAATTGGTGCTACCTAAAGTCAGTATTTAGTAACTTAGTATTTAGTAACTTATTCACTGATTTACTGCTGAAGAACAGAATTGCAAGTACAGTAAGACACCCTGGTGTGGAGGGCAAAAAGTGCCTGATAAATTGTTCTGTTCATTGTATTTCCTAGCCTTAAGTGTTCACCAGGTACAGTAAGTGATGATTTTAGAATTTGGTTTTAAATAACATAACATATGCAAAGAAAATTGCTGTCTCTTATTTCATCTTCTCTTAACCTAAATGTGCTCTGTTTTAAAATTTTTAAATGGACAGTATGCTCCTAGCTTGCAGCAGTAGCCAGGCTTGCCTATATGGATGTACTTCAGTGTATGTTTAACGGATTATAGCTGCATATGTCTAACATATTATCATCTTCTGGAAAAAATGTCCGTTAGCATACAGATCTCATATCTAGTCGGTTTTGACTTCAGCACCTCAGGAGTTTAGTTGTTCAGTAATCCTACTTAGAAATGATAATGCATGCTACTTTCTAGGATGCTGGACTCTGGCAGCAGTCTTGGTTGCTTAATATGTTTGGGAGGAAAAAAGTCTTTTTTCTTGTGTGTGATCCATGTAACTTTGTTTTTATAAGACTTTGAGCAAAAATAGTTCTAGGTTTCTGGTGCAAATGAAGGTGCACCTTCATTAGCTTTTTCATCGTCTTCATTACAAAGATCAAATAAACTGCAAGGATTATTGAATAACTGTGTTTATAGAGTCATCTGTTTTGAAAACCTTGGTACAAAGGCTATTATTTTCGTGGCTACCATCACCACTCATTTTGAAATTTTAAAATAATATTTTATATAATGTTCCAATGACATTTTTAAGTCTGGGCTTACTATTTAAAGGGCTGTTTTCTGTGGCAGGCTGGCATCTTATTCTATTGAAGGAGAAAAGGGCTTGGCCATCTTTTGGAGGAATCTTATTTCACTTTACTGAACTGAGCTATATTACAGAAAATACTGAAGGGGAGACTTCATCATAAGTTAATCTTGATTTCCACTCTCCTTCCCTCAAACTTGCAAATTTTCAGGCTAAAGAGAACATACAGATGCCTTGAGAATGTTTCAATATGCCGTGAAGTGAAATGATAATTCTTATATGAAAGATGTTCTTTCGGGATCTGAATCTTCTCTCTTTTGGACAAAGAGATTAAAAAGTATAAGACAAGTGGGAGGAATAACTGGCTAGGTGAAGAAAATATGCTGAGGGATGGAATGGGAAGAGACTGAAAAGGGCAAAGTGAGTGGAACTAGCAGAACATTGTCTTGGGCTATAGTTCCCTTCCTGGCACTTCTTAAAAGTGGTCCTGACTTCCATTATATTTTCTGTACCTTTTCTCCCCAGCCTTCCTGCTGCCTTTATTCCCAGTCTTTATTACTATCTCCTGGCAGTGCTGCTCACAAGGTCTTCACTGCTTTCTTACAGCATCTGCTCCTTCTAGCAGTATTGGTTCTGATGTGAAGTCGAGCTGCAATAAGCCTGTTGGAGCTTACTATATCTGAAAAACTGAAACACATACCAGTTCCCTCCTCAAGCTCAGAACGGTATAGAATCCCAAGGGCAGCTCTTTGTTATTGGCAAATATTTTACAAGTATTGGGCAATGTCCCATCCTCTGTCTTCATCTTGGTATTCTCATTAGACATCAACAGTGTTTAAACCTTCATTTTCACAAATACATCTTTCCAAGGAGTTAAGGAAAACTGGCAACAGTTATTAGTCTGTCATTCTCTGTTAAAACTACAAGGAGATGGAGGTGGGATGCTTGTGCTGTTTTTACAGGTATTTCCTGAGAGTACAGGAATGACAAGACTTAAGAATTTGGTTTGTATTTGGTGCTTTAGAGAAAAAAGTTCTTGTGTTGATCATGGACTCTTCTTTCTTTCCAAGCACTATCCCTTTTTACTTGTTCTCTCAAGCTTGTCTCTCTGCTGTTTCCTTGTCAGTCACATTCTTTCACTTAGTTGATCTGAAGCTCTAATCATTCAAAGGATAAAAATATACATACTTCTGCCAGGGAAATCTCGGGAAGCAATACAGCGGCTCTTTGATTTAACTTTTAAATATGAAAAACTTGTCTCTAAACTACTGTACCTTCCTGCCTTCCTAATGCACATTGTACCTTTGCATACTCAGGCCTGGATGATCTCTCTCCACAGTCCCAAACTCCTCTTAACATGTCCCCAACCCCAAACCAAAACACTCCAACTAATTTTCTCATTGTACCTCAAGCCCCTTTTCCTTACTGGATGTTGTAGGTCAAAAGTGCATGCAGTAACTCAGACCAGCACCTGCACTTTCCTCTTCTGCGCTGGGGACTGTTTCATTGTACAGCAGTAAGTTACAGTTGAGTAACTGTCAGCATAGAGGCAACTAATGCTTTCTGTAAGAAGAAAAAAAATTTGAAGGTGCTGCTATGTATCCCATCACAGTGCTTCATCTATCACTAGTAATGTCGGAGTTTGCGAACCTTCCTTTTAGAAAGAAAGAAATCGCGTCTCTGACTTCTGTTTGCCTAAGGATGCTTTTATGGTGAAATAAACAAGTTACTTTCACTTTCCTGTTAAGGAAAAAACTATTGAAAGAGTTTGAAAATTCCTTGAATGGACATCTTTTTGTTAATAACCTTTTGCTTAAATTCTGCTCCTTGAAGTTTAAAAAAAAACAAACAACCCAGTTTCTGTGGATTTTGGTCCTTTGTGCTCTCTCCATTCCCTTTCTCTAATTGCATTAACACCAGCTGCTTTTGACAATCTCACTGAAAGATAGTCATGGGTAGTCTGAAGCTACATACATACTTCTTAGTTAGCCAGTACATACATAAAAGTTGGCTAACTGGCTTTCTCTGAAAGAATATGTTATTCTTTAAATTTCTTTAATTTAATTTCTTTAAATTCTTTAAATTTCTCTTTCTTGTACTCACATTCTTGTACATCGATTTTATTTTCTTTCCACAATCGGCTTTTAATATCATTGAGATTCTAGAGCTGACCAGTCATTTCTAAACAAACTTGCAAGAGACAAAGTTTTGGGGGGCGAGGGGGTTGTGGAAATGTCTAAGGGGCTGTCTACATCAATGTTTTAATTTGGACCGGGGTATACCTTTCGAGTGATTATCCTTATCATCTCTCCTTGCTGTAGTTTAGTTCTCATTGTGGAATGGCTTCAGACCACTAGCTGGATTCCTCCTTGATAAAAAGCTAAACCAAGAGATGCACTTCAGGAATGTGCTGAATGTGCTCCAGTCCTTAATGAGCATTTAGTACATGGGACTGCACTAGAACTAGTCCAGAGCAAAACTGCTAAATGTGACTAATGGAAATTCTGAGTTTTCCTTACCAACTATTCCACTCTACAGACATGTTTTTGATATGCTGCACTTCTTGCTAATGTTGATGTAGCCTTAGCTGTCATTTTCGTAAGTTTACTTTTCTTAGACTAATCACCATCATCTCTGCCCATTTCTAAAATATCAGCTATTCTAAAGCACTCCTGTCAAATACAGCAGAAACTTTGTACAGTTGAGTCATGTTTTCCTAGTCAGCAGTAAATCCTTATCAAAAGACTGTGTTTTTAATTATTTTTTTCCTTTGCAAGTGAAGTAAGATATCAGAAACAGTAAAGAAGGTTACCTTATGCTAGATCCCCTTCCTTCTAAATGCAGACGTTTTCTTGAGCTCACAGATAAATGCAGTCAGTGTCTTGGAAATTACCCATCTGCTCTTGCTATTATCACAGTAGTTCAGTCTTATGCCCCATTGCTTTGCTATAATGGCCATCAGCTAACTTTCAAGATCAACTGTTAAGTGCTACCAAAGAAAACCCTACCTAAGCATCATGTAACTTTTTGCTCTGTGTTATGGGAAAGACAAATGGCAGAACAGGAAAGTAAAAATACACTGTAAGCCAAAAAGGAAACAAATAGTTTTATGAGCACCAGAACTATCGAAGCTTAATTTCTTATAGATTTATGTATCATGGTTGATTGACTCTAGGAATATGCGAGTTCCTACTTAAACTCTTCCTTGGAACTGGGGAGAAAGGAAGAGAAGTGGTTTATTAGGGCTATCACGTGGATTTTTTTTCTAATAGACAATACAGTAGAGCTTACACTAAAGCTTGCCCTTGGAGGAAACAGTGATTATTGGTTGTATTGTTCTCCTCTAGCCACCTTTTGCTGTGAAATTTTGTAAGTGCTTAATATCTTTCAGAGCTTTTCTCTATCAGATTCAGACAAAATCACCTAGTGTCTTGAAAGTCATTGGTGAGTCATACGTATGCTTGTAGCGTAATTGTGTGGGCCTCAGTTCCTGAGGAAGTGAGGCTCAATGTAAGAACTGATTTGAAGGCATTGAACAATAATGGCAGCAGCCAGTGGGATACAGCATGAATTGCATAGTGTTTTCTTTTTTTTAACATGTGTGAAATTATGCCCTTTTATTAGTGCTATATGTAAGTTTATGTAAATCTAATACAGTAACTTGTTGGTGTTAGAGATTTATTATAGCACTCATTTTCTGTAGCGAGTTATATCCTAAATTGCCTCATTTTCTATTTTAAACTAAATACTCCTAGTCTTTTAATCACTGCTTATAGATTTGTCAGAATTCCTATCTTTATTACTTTTTTAAGGAGAAAGTAAGAAATGTTAGTTGCCTGAGATGAAAAATGCTTGAAAGAAAAGCTAGAACAGTATTTCAAATAATGGTATATTGGTAACCAATACCAAATGTGCAAGAAAGACATCCAAAGATAAAGACCGCATAATCAGAGTATCTGATTTTGTTTTATACAGAGAAGTTTCATTAGTAGGAAGCAGGTTCTATATTTCATTGAAAAGCACAAAATAGAGCTACTAAAAAAACTTCAACAAAGAAAATTTTAAATATGAAAAATTAAACTTTTAATTGAGAGTTCTCATGATTTGAAATATATGATCAAAGCTGCCTGTCGAACCAGTAATTGTGTTAAGAAACTCAGACAGATCTAGGTTTCCCTAGAAGAACCTGATAATGTTCTACATTCTCACTTTGCAAGCAAATGTTTGGCTGTGTTCAGAACATCAGTTAACATGGCACTGAGCTGCATGCAAATACAGATAAAGTTCAAGTGTTAGTAAAACCACTTCTTCAGAATCTTACTATAATGAGAACTCTCATGGTCATGGGTTGAATAGTTTGCTTTCTCTTCTGGACTATAGTGATATCTCTCAAAAGAAAAAATCTGCCATTCAGAAAAAAGTACTTTTTCCTCAAATATTTGAAGTGTTTATGTCCGTTTTAAAATTATTCCACACTGATATTGTGAAATAGCAACCTGGTGCATAGAACATTTACCGGAAATATTCCCACACGCTGTGTGCTAGTTGGTGATGGTTCTGCTCTAATAATCCAATATGTGATACTAAGTTTTAGTGATATTCTGAAGCAGTTCTCTCTTGAAAATATAATTAGCTTGGAGTCAAAGATTGAGTGAGTTTACTTTTAATTTTGATCACGTGGTGAAGGAAATGGAAACGTCCTATGATTTCTTCTTCATCGCTTACATTTGTGTATTTAAAACTATAATTCTGATAACTTTATTATTTGAAAATACCCTTAACTTAAAATGTATTAAAAAAAATCAACATCTTCATCCCCCCCAAATGATACTTCTAGCTTTTTCATATAAATTATTTCTATCTAATAAGACTTGAAAAGATACACAGGAAGACTATGCCCTTCATGAAGGAGGAACTCTTGTTCAGTTAGTCTTATTCAACCCCTGCTGATGAGGCGAATTTTAAAGAGGAACAGAGCCAAGCCTAAGCTATATAATCTCTATTAAGCTTATGAAGCTGGGCTTCTTACTGTCAGAAGCAGAAGGGTATAGGGAATGGCAGAACAGGCAGGAGGGAGAAGCAAAACAAGAGTGGAGGTAGTTTCAGGGAGTCGAGTTGTAGAGGAAAAGGAAGGACAGAAAGTCGCAGAAGATACAGTGAAAAATATTTTGATTAAAAGAGTAGAGAAAGATTGTGTTTACATGTTGTTGATCTGTTTTAAAATAGTTGTAGTGATGATATATACAAATACAACAGGAAGAACTTACAGGACACTGTCATCACCTCAGAATAAATTGATGAGTTGTAATTCCAGTTTATGAGCATAACTGTTTCCGAAATGAAATTTATTTTCAAAAGCTGTCACTGGCACGTAATTTATTGCAGTACGGCAGTTGGGAATTGTTGCAACTGAAACCCTTTATGAGAGGGGTTGAGAGGCTAAGTGAGCAAAAGCAGATTTGGCTTGTGTTTTCTGTTAAACCTATAAAAATAGAAATATTTACTGTTACAGTAGCACTCTGTATATGCCATGATCAGCACAGTGTTCTCTGCCTGTGAAGATACCAACTGGTTGCTTCTCTTGGGATTAAGAAATGTTTTTATAGACTACAGGAAACTAATTCTAGGATAGTGCTTCCATTGCATTGTTACAGTTGCAACAGCAGCAGCAAAGGGTATTACTTGCCTTTTTTTCTTTGCTTTTTGTAAGGGTATGCTTTGATGTCCATTAAAACATGAGTGATCGCTTTCCATATCAGTAGTGCTGCATAAATCGTACTGACAGTATGCTAAATGAGGGGGGTACACTGGTGGGTGTCTTTGTCTCAGGTAAGGGTAGAACAGTAGGAATTTCTGTATGCTGTATTTTATATATTGACATCATCATGAAGACAAGGGTCAGGTTGTTATATGTGAGACAGCTTCTAATTAAGCTTTTCCTGTTTTTCATAAGCTTGTGGTTAGCGTTAAAAGAAAAATACTCGGGTGTGGGGGAAGGGGAGGAAAGGAGCAAACTTCAATACAGCATTTCTTAATTTTTGTGGGGTTTGGATTGGGCATTTTGAAGCTATTTCTTCTCCTCTCCTGCTAAAAGAATTAAAAAAAAAAAAAAAAAGGCGTTACTTTTTGGTGTACAACAGTACTCATCTTAACCAAGTATTCTTTAAGAAAGTGTTCCTTAGTTTAGGTCTCTCTTCTTTTTTTTGTTGGGATAGACATTTGTTTGAATCTGAAGTTTTGGGTGTCAGGGCTAGCGTGCAAAAAATGCTTTTTTCCAAAGTCATTTACCAAAGCAAGAATACTGGTCTCCATTGTCAGTTACCTGCGTACAACCAAAATAGTGTTGCTGGTCCTGTAACAGCAACAAATTCCCTGTGATAGTTGCAAAATTTTAATCATAGAGCAACAATGGAAAAGTTATACCTGAAACAATACCTAGCTGAGGTATGGAATTACTGCAAGATTCAGTATGAGTGTGGCCCTAGAAACCCTTTTAACATAATACATCAGTTCAAAACGACCCATAAAACCTCAACAGCTTTAAAATGATATCAAGTGCAGTTTCACCTTCCACATGACCTTTCCTCTCAGGCACTCTTACAAGAGTGGAAGAGGCAAGTCAGACAAATGAGGTAGTTCACTTGCTCCCTTTCTCGTGCGTGTGCCCCCCGCCAGCCATTAGCAATGTTTATATGTTAGACCTCTTGGTTTTCACCCCAAGCTGCAGTAAGTTTCTGAGTCTTAGTTAAGCTCCAGATCTCTTCATAAATTTGGGAATTTGTGCCGAGTGTTATGTGGGGACCTAACAACCCATCGGACACTTAACAAAGCTGAGCAGAATGAATGAAAACCTGCAGTGTACCTTAGAGACTTGAAAGCAAGAGCTCATGAGTTTCTCCAAGTCAAATGAGAGTTCTCAATACAGATTCTCTCGGTTAGCTTTCTAATCTCATCTGCCATATTTTCTTCTTTAGTCTTATGCACAGTAGTGAGCTGTTTTTGCCCTGCTTATTCCCATTAATTTTTAGCTGCTATGTTGGCAGTTGCCTTACTGGCACAGAACACTGTGAGAAGTGTTAGTTCTTCTCTATTCCTCTCTTATTATTCAGAAGAGATGCAGCTTGCGAGTTTTTTTTGCTAAACTCACTACCACAGTACTTAATGGATTTCTATGTGTCAGTGTGCTGACAGGATATCTTGGTCTGTTTTATTACAACTTTTTTATAGTTTTAACAAGATGCTGAATAAATAATACTAAAAAGCACTAGACTGTATTGCTAGCTGTGCCGGAAATGAAAAAGAGCAGTCCTCTACTATGCTTCTGACATAAGTTTTTAGGACAACATGACTTTCCCTGGTAGATCTTAGACATCTTTTGCATTGTCTTTAAGTAGAAAAGTACAGTCAAAGCTAACATGCAAAAATCAAAAATCAAATACATGAAACCCTAATGACACCTATTTGGTGTGCCCTGGAGATGAAACGTGACAGAGCCCTAGAGCTTTAGATACTATGGTGATGGCTTATGTAATTCATTTGCTAGACAGTGGAAATTAAGACTCCTAGATCCAGGCCTAAGCTGTAGAAGGAAAAAGCAGTATGTCTTTTGTTCTAGCAGAAAGGATAGCAAATCATCAAGACCTGACCTTCCTTCTGAAATGCTTCATATAGATAATATTTCAGTTTGCCAGACTAGAAAGCTTAATTTTGTTTGCAGTGTTGCTTGAAATGATCTTGTGCATCCTCCCAGTCTTACTACCTGTAAAATGAAATGAGGTTTCGAACAGCAATGAACTGTCAAATACCTGAAAGTATTAAGTCTGTCAAAGAGGTAAGTCAGAGGGATGAGGCAGTTCAGCAACTGACTTGGCGTTTTTTTGATACGACACTGTTTCCACTAGTAGCCGTATTTGTGTTAGGCCTGTTAGTTTTTACGCCAAGGATGGAGCTGTAGCCAAATGGGGAGCTTGAGGCCAGCTGTGAGTATAGTCTGCTTTTTTAGAGTACTGACCAGTTCCACTGCCATCTACAGTCACAACATATTTTTCCTATAGTGACATTGTAAATATGTATTTTTATATAATGCATTTTTTCTTTTTTCTTTTTTTTTTTTGCAGACACATAATGAACTCACTAATACAAGATACAACTAGCTAAACAGCTATAAAATGCCCAAATTTGGGTCTACAAAAACAGTTCAAATTGAAAATTCTGACAGTGATAGTACCATGGTGGAGAAACAAACTACAAGAAAGGTAATAAAATTATATTCATGTCTGTAATTCTGATGGAATGAATAATGTGTTGTATCAAGATTTATGCTATTGTAATGGAAAGAAATAAATACAAATCTATATTCTGATATAGTTCTGAGTTCTGAGAATATATATTCTGATATATATTCTGAGTGCTGAAAAAAATTTAGTGTAACTTTTTTTAATATGCTTTTAAGTGGAAATTAAAATAGAGAGCAGAATTTATACCTTTTAATGTAACCTACAATTAAGCCTGAAAGGAAGCTGGGTATGTTGGGTTTATTTTATGTAAGTTAGTGCATAGTTTCCATATCTTATGTTAAGTCTTTATATGCTTGCAGGAACCAGTATTGGTATTTTATTAAATTTAAAGCGTCTTACTCTGTGTAAGTAATACATGAAAGGTTTCTGAAGGCCTGCAGCAAAACACAGACCAATGAACAAGCACAAATTTCTTCAATTGTTTCATAACCCAGGACAGGGACTTGCTCTCGCTGTTAGGAGGACTTGAAAGCCAAATGCTGCAGACAGGTTAAGTGCAATTTCTGTAGAGGCGAGTCTACTTTGAAAACAGTGCGATCCATTTTTGCAGTGTTGGAGAGTGAGGGTGATTGTGAGGTCAAGTAATGGAAAAGGTGGGTTGTTTGTTCATAAATGTGAAGGCTGAAGTTCTACTTGGTGGTACTGTTTTTTATCCTGTTGTTTTTTAACTTTTAGGGCCAAGTTGCAAATACCCCAGTTCTCCCTTTTTTTCTGGCTAGTGCACTCATATAGCAGACAATCATAATTTAGCTGTAGCACTAACGAATAACAAAAGAAAGAAGAATATTCCATATTGTGAATAATACTTTTAGTTAGATTATGCACAGAGAACATAAGTCAGAAAAAACATCTGGTGTGTCAAGTTGAGGTTGGGCCATACCTAGAGTTCTCCTTTATAGCAGTAAGATTACTTTGGAAAATGATTTGTAGAGTAATGAGTACGTCTCATTTTTTCTCCCCTAAAAGATGCCTTTACTGTTTGTCAATGACAATCCAGCCACAGTTTCTGAAGGTATTTTATTATATTAAAAATACTGGTTATTAGATTGATATTTCTTGATTAACTGTACCAGAGTTAACCAATAACTGTAGTTTAGGTTTTATGTGAAACATGTTTCTATTGCAGCAGTCATCTTTAATATATTTTGAACAACTATTATATGTATTAAATGAAAAAATCAGATTTTAACAAAAATGTCAAAAGTTGCTCAGAATTCAGAGTTTTTTATTGCTGTAAGAAGAGAGAATCCATCTAGAATCCATTTAGCTCCCTGTGTGCGTGTGTATATATATGTGTGTGTGTATATATATATATATATAAATGTGTATATGTGTGTGCACACATTACTGTCACAGTGTTGTTGAAGTCTAGTTTGTCTTCTCTGTAAAACCACTAGATTAATGAATATAAAGACAAGGAGAAACAAAAAATAGTAAAAGATGAGGGTGCAGCATCTGCTTCAAACTGTTTGCTTTCTGAGAAGAATCAGGCAAAACAACTTTCAGTCTGTTCCTCGATTGTTTTTTGCATCCCAGGAAAGTGAGGCAAAAGTACGTTATTTCTGCTAGCTGTGATGAGCTACTGTTAGAGAAAAAGAGGAAGATAGCAGAGGAAATAAAATGGGGGAAAATTGGCTTGCTAATGAAGGGATGAAAAGAATTTTTTTTTCCTGGTTGTTGCTTGAGATATCATCAAATTAATCGGAATATTCAACACTAGGAAGGAGGGGGGAATCCCTGGGGCCCCACAGGCAGCAAGAATAGGAAGGTTATTGCAATGAAGTTCATTGATATCCAGTACTGCCTTTTCTTTATTCACTTTTAGACAAGCTATGTTTTGTAGAGCTTTTAGGTTATTTAACTAACTAATAAAAGAAATTATCTTCTGGATTTAGGAACTGTCTCATTATCTTGACACTTCCATGTTTCTGAAGAAGCTTTCTGACACCTCAGAAAATCTTGAAGATGTGTAATCAAGAGCTGCTCATGCTAGCAAACCCACTTTATGCCACTCTTTTCAAGTTTTGTCTTTAAAAAAATGCATAATACATTTAGAGGTTGAAACAACTTTTCATCTTTCATTCACTTTCATCAAACCAAAATAGGGGATTTGCTGGAATGTACCAGTTTTTGTTAAGTTTCCCAGCATACTGTTTCCCCACTAAGGTGTAACTTGAGATGTTTGTAATGCCTTTGTTTGTACATTTAAATACGTAGAAATAGAATGTTATACTTTCATAATGCGGGTTACTTTTTTCTCCAAAAGCTCTACATTTTACGTACAAAGAGCTCTGCACTTCAATTTGGAGGAGAAAAAAAAATATTAAGAGTTTACCTCTGAGGGCCCTCTTCCTCTTCCGCTGTCCACCTCTGATTCTCTTCTCACCTCCTTTCCCTGTTGCATGCTACCATAGCAGAAGAATGATGCCAATTTCTGGAGTAGCTGTTGAATGCCCAGTCACCCCCAAAGGAGCTGAACTATACGGTAGCAACAGCTGTTGTGCCTGATTCGGTATTTGCTGGTTGCCTTGACACCTTCCTCTGCAGTAACCTCCTGCCTCGGATCCCCAGAAACTGTTCCTTCTCTGCTAATAACAGAAGCAGTTATGTCAGGTGTGCCATTTACCCTCCTATCATGCAGTCTCTGCAAAAGCTGGATAATCTTCTGAAACAGAGATGTTCTGATGAAAGAAGGCTACAGAAATGTAATGATCTATATGGAGATAAGGCTTATTTTTTTCACAGGACAGAATAGTGAAGGTAGTAACACTTACTAGAACTCTAGATAATACAGGTAGAAATATGGCAGTTTTTTATTTGATTTAGAAAGCAGTAATTTAACATTCTGTTCTTAATGGTCACACAAAATCATTTCATTGACATACTGGATCTGGTGAGAGTTTGTCCTTAGCTGGTTGTTCCAACAAAAACATGCGTGTTGTGAAGATTAATCACCAGTACAGGAATTAGAAATATGGACATACATGCTAAGTTTGATATTGAAGCATGTTGATTAATCTGGAAAATATCTTGTTGTCCACGCACTTTTCTCAGTACTATGTGGGCATTCATTCTGCCATCAGAGATGCCTGTGTCTAATGGTGGTATGTAAAGAGCCTGGGGTCTTCAACATCCAGACACTTGCAACAGTCCCAAAACATTTTAATACAAAAGATGCGTTCTACCCATCACTCTCTTTTTTGTGTATGTTTGGCTTTTTATTTTTTCTGTAGAATAGTAGAGATAAATCACATCTGCACTAAGCTTGCTCGTTCTTGCTTGCTTCTGTGTTCACTAATGTGTGGTTGTTATTGAAGCAGAAATTTCTTCAGACTGCTCTTGCAGCTTAATCTCTGTCACTGTAAAGGAACAGAAGATG
Source organism: Apteryx mantelli (assembly GCF_036417845.1). Classification (NCBI taxonomy): domain Eukaryota; kingdom Metazoa; phylum Chordata; class Aves; order Apterygiformes; family Apterygidae; genus Apteryx; species Apteryx mantelli. The sequence continues at coordinate 56,377,455 of NC_089979.1, forward strand.
GGCAATGGAGTTATAGGTGTTCCCTGATATGTTCATAGATACGATGTAGGTAGCAGAGGCCTATTTGCCAATAATTTTTACACAAAACAGTACATCTTAGAATTGAATAATGTTAAAGGACAGCATTCCCTAAAAAGTTCTTCTCTGAATAAAAACTAATGGCCTAAATATACGTGGTAAGAGTATTCCAATGATTAATATATTAAGACAAAAGACAAACACTTGGAGGGTTTTTTTTTTTCCCCTTCATGACTGATAAAAATGTTTAGCTCGTATTGACTGTGCATTCTTAGCTGTTGAACTGAGAAATTTGGTAAAGTTACTGTTGTCATAAGACTCAGTCTTTTATATTTGTCCATGAAAGTTAACACTTAGGCTATTTTAACAACTAGTAAATAGCTAAGTGAAAAGTCTAAATTTTCAGGTGTTCGGAGAGCTTAAAATCATTAGGACTGACATTCCTGTTAACAACTGAGCTTATATCATATATGCTTTAGGGTACGTATATTTTTATTTCAGTTGTTCATCTTGGGACCATAAAATACTAAATCATAAGCCTATGTACAGCAGGTAGACCAGTCAGTGTCTGCATGAGATATTTTATAAAGATGGAAATGTAACGAAGTTTTAATTTATCTGAATTTCTACTTTAAAACATAAATGGCCCAAAGTCAGAAAATAAATGGTATATAGTCCAGGGGAGAAACGACTTTGGCTTTCTAAGAGGTTAAGCTCATATTAGAAGAGTCCACACATACTTATAGCCCAAACCATTTTTATACCATGCAGGACACTCTTTGGCATAGAATTATCTTTGATGGGGAGAAAAAAAAGGCTCATTCTCTCTGGGCTTAGTGCATCTGCTGGTTTATGTGGTATTCTCTTGTCTCTTTTCATGTGTTGTCATTGATCGTAGAAGTACCAAAAAATAGATTTGGAAAGGTGTATTAAGAGATCATCCAGTCTACTGTTCTTTTAGCCTTCTGAGACTGTGTTGAACAGATGAAAAATTGTGCATGCCTCATCATAGCACACAAGTATGATTCTGTTGACACGGAGAATTTCTCTTATTTGTTATTGCATTTTACCAGTGAGGCATGGATTAAATGTTGAGATGTGCAGATCCAGTTCATCCATTGCCCCAGAGCAGAGTAAGCTGTTCTTGATTCCTGACAAATGTTTGCCAGACCTTTTCTTTAAAACTGACTGGTGGAAATTCCACTCTCCTTGGGAGTTTATTCTGGTACTTAATTAGCCTGACTGGCATGAAGTCAGATACTAAGTAGCATGATACTCGTCTCCTGCTGCAGTCTAAAGCCATTAATTGTTCTCCAACTGTAGTGGGCATGGAGAGTTTGTAATGCCTTTCTCTTTGCAGCAGTGGCTCGTTTATTTGAACATTATTGTGTCTTCATTGAGTGTATTATCCGATTAGCAGTTTTCATTTTGAATTCATGAACCTCCTTAGAAAATTCACAGATTTTCTAAGTAACAGATTGCTGTATGAAAGATGTCAACTTTTTTAGTCTGCTTTCTTGGATCACTTGAAACTAACTTTTCATTAGTTTACACAGTTTAGACTGGTTTTCAAATTCGCTAGTCATTTTCTTTTCTGTTTGCCAATGTTCTTTACTTCTCCCTCTCTCCCAGGTGTGATGCTGTCTGCATATGTAATCGCACTTCTATTTCAGCACTGAAGTGGTCACTGAAAATGCTGACTAGTGTTAGGCTTCTCTAACACCCTTGTTCATTGCACCCTTCTAGCTGGAAAGTCATTCAGTAGCTATTCGTGTCGTTCCCAGTGCCCCCTTAACCTGTTCAGTAGGCTTTATTACCTGTGACAAGTCTCTGCCATTTTCTTTTAGATGCTCAGTTTATTTAAAACTTTTCCAGGTACACTGCTAGATAGCATTTTAATTGTCTTCTGTTTATCGCTAAGGGTAAAAATACTCTTCTTTCTTTGCTAAGTCTTCTGTATGCCTCCCCGAGTATAATTTAAATTATGTTAAATCTAATAGAAGCATTCAGTTTAAATGGGAGAAGAAAATGCTTCAAAATAAGTAAGCTTGAATACAATGAAAATCTTGTAGATGAGTGCAAATTCTAGAATACTTTTCATTTGAAAAGGCTAAATGTTTCTTTCCACGATAGCTAATGAACAAAATACTCTCATCCAAAGATGTGTATTTTTCAGTTTCTGTGTATAGCCTGTTCTTTTATTTTCAGTATATTTTCATTTATTTATATAAAAGTATTCATTTTCAACTGGATGTCTCTCCTTCTAACTAGACGATCACACAAATTAACATTCAGTAATCTATCAAAAAAGTAGTGCATCATTCATAATTTTCTTGCATAATGCATGTATGAGTTTTAAGAATAAGAATAAATGTAAAGCTATCAAATTACTTAAGCAACTTGTGTCTCTTTGTGACCACTTGCCCAATATATCTTACTGATTAGTACCCAAAAAGCTCTTGTTTTTAATGGTTACCAAGCATGGAAAATTTGCCTTTTTTCTACAGAACAAAGTGAGAACAATTATTTGAATAGGTTTCCTGTTCTAAATTATTTTTTTGATTGGTCCTTTCAATTGCATAGTAATGAATGTAAGATAAAATTCTAGTAAATGCAATGAAGTTTTAATATCGCGTTATTATACTGAGGGAAATTTAAATGTGTACCTATGAGAAATAATTGGATTAAGCTGTTTAGAACAAGGGATGAGAGGTCCTGGTGGGATAGAACTGAGATGGGAAACTATTCTGTCTGGTGAAAGAAATCAGAATGGGCTTAACATAGTTCAAGTCTGTCCTTCCTAGATCTATACACACATTTGCAAGGATTAATGATTGGTTATGTTTGATTAGTTTTCTTCAAAAGTAATAGCATAGACAGTTTATCTCCCAAGAGCTTAGGCAAGTATAAGGGATTCCGTTTTTTCTTGTTCTAGCATGCAAGAGAGGCTTGAGGTTTTTTGTTTGCTTGTTTTCTATGTTTTGGGATTTTTTGTTTGTTTGTTTAGTTCAGGTTTTCAAACTCAAAGTGAAAATAGGTTTCTCTGGGGGCACCAGCCTTTTGTTTCAGGAATGCTCCCTTAGGCTGCTCTGTATCCTTCTGTGTGACTTCCCTGGTGCAGACGTTTGTCTTCTGAACTGTGTAGGGTTTCTGTGGGTTCTTTTTTGTAATCATTTCTGTCCATCCTTTTAGCAGTAGTTTAAAGTAAAAGGGTAGAGTGATATAATTGAACTGTTCTTTTTACCTGTGTATTTTTTAAATAAAGGAAAGGTACTCTAGAGAATAATGCCTTGGAGTTATTTTCTAATTTTCTCTAATCAGAATAAATCTCTTCACTTCTTGCTTCAAAAGTACCAAGGAACAGCCTTTTGATATTTACTGATTGTCAAATAAGTGTACGTTTCCCTTCTACCTTTAGGAGATTAATCTGACAGTGTTTTCACTCATCTCTTAAGAGTGATTTAAAGTGGTGGAATTGGGGTATATGACATAGCTGAGTAATGTGTTTCTGTAGCATGTAATGAAGAGAAAATGCTACCTCTGTACATTGCATCTTGATCAGTAGGCAAAAAAGGCATCTTTTGCAGAGGGTTTTCTCAAGCAGTCTTCTTACTAACCTGCTATCTTTTACATGCTTCAACCTCCTATATTATCAAAGCAAACAAATATAAATTAAGACTGTGCCCACACTGTTTTTATGTTTATCTTAGAATGTTTTATATGCCAAAAATCCCAGGCTTCTGTATCTGAAAATTCCAAATGGCTTGTACTTATTTTTTTTCTGAATTTGTTACCAGTTAAATTAAATTTCTTCATAGATTTGCTAAGTTCTTGGTAAATTGTGCTTCAGAATATGATACATTGCACTATTTTTCTCCTTGTTGAAATGGAAAGGGATTCTGTATGGAGGGATTTGGGGGTTGGGGTGGAGGTAGGGGGGAGGTTATTGGAGGGTGGTTTCTTAATTGTTTGTTATTATTCACAGTCTGAATTGCAGTCTGAGCTTTTAATGTGATTATTATGGTACGGTCAGAGAAAGAAAGTCAGTAAAAATCCTCAGACTTAATAAATTTTGGCCAGTTGGTATTGTTCCTTTGCTTATTAATCAAGGCTCTAATAGTGAACGGCAGTCCCACAGTGATGTATCTGGGAAGTATAAATAACACAGAAGATTCTGCCTTTAAAAGAAAAAAAATGCCATTATTTTTAGTAAGGTTACCTTAGAAGTTTTTTTCAAAAAACTACTATATAATACATATATTCACACACATGCACATACACTCTCACACAGCAAATTCTTTTCAGTCTGTATACATTATGAGACTATTCTGCTTTATGCAAAAATTACTTAGTATACTTTTTATTTATATTAGAGCAAGGACAAGATTGCATCCTACAACAAAACTCCAAAAGTGGATAGGAGTGATGTGGGCAAGGAGATGAAAGAAAAGTCTTCCATGAAACGTAAACTTCCTTTTACTATTAGCCCATCCAGAAAAGAAGATCGCAATTCAGACACAGGTAGAACCTTTTTATTTTCTTAACTAATTATTTGTTGATAAAATACATCCTCATTTTATTAATTGTATATTATGTTTTCTACATTGATTCTTTTCCTATGAAAAAGGATACTAAGTATAAAAGTTGCTTGCTTCTGATTGCTGAATCTCAGTCTGATAGGCCTGCATCCTATCTGACTTTACCAAAAGCTAGCATGCCAGCATAGTATCTGCATTCTCCAGTCACTCCCTAACCTCATTCTTTTGCTTCTATTTTAGCCGTAAGTCTTTCCTTTCATTGTCATTTAGAGGTCCATTTGCTTAAAGAAGTAAACTGATGAAGAGAGGTGTCTTGCTTTGAGGCACAGTTCTCTGCCTTTTGTAGCCTTTTTTGGGGAGGGAGTATGGGAAAGGTGGGGAAGCATTTTGTCCTCCACATAAAAAAAAGTTGCTAAGATTATGGAACCAACTGTTGTTAAATTAGTCATGGAGAGGGAACTTTTCATTTTGTTTAAACTCTTATGATCTTTTCAGGATACCTCTTCTGCATAGGCTGATAATTTTTCCTAACTTAAGCATGTGCTATTAGAATTGATTTTAAGACTTCAAGATACCATTCTTAACATGGCTCTTTTCAAATCAAGACGAAATACTTTGGATGTAATTCACAGAGTACAGTTATCCCTGAGTTTACATGATTAGATGTATCCCATAGTCCAGCAATGGTTCTGTAGCTAGCAAGACAGTATCTGTGCCTTCTGGAAGGCCTTTGGAAAGCATTCCCCAAATTTCTCCGTACTATGAACTAGTAATTCAATACTGTAATTTCTCATACAGTGCTCATTATAAGCTTGACTGTTTTCATAAACTGGTAATTCTGTTAACATGTTTAGAATTAAATGCAATATATAGAAGTATAAGCATCAGTACATGTTTTCTTTCTGTCCAGAATTGATTACATGCAGAAGGTTTGCCTCCTGGATGTTACATACTTATTTTTGTTACTATGAAGAGAATATGATATTAAATCCAAATTTGAAATAGTCACATTACAAAAAAACCCCAAAACTTTTGGCTTTAGATCTCAGTTTTTAGTGATATTTTATGGAATTTTAGAGGCTTATACCACTTGATTCTGAAAAGACCATGTTCCTAGTATTAAATTCAAAGTATGCTCCCAGCATCTGCTTTCTTAAATCTATTGCTTAGTATTAGACCATAACTATTTTTCCTAATGTAAATAAATATATTAGGAGTAATATTTAGTACTTATGTAATGTTTTCCATGTTGAAAATCTTCTGTCATCTCTCCCCACCTCCATCAACATCAAATAATTCATTGTCACATCTTGTAAGGTAATGTAAATTTTTTTGGTATTTCTCTTGCTGTAGTATCTCTTGTTACGATTGCCCCAAGCAAGATGGATTATTCTAGGCACTCAAACATACGCAAAAAGACAATACACGCACTACAAAATGTTTGTTATAAGGTGTAGCAGGGAGACGACCTAAACAGTTGGAGTGGGGCAAGAAATACTTAACACAGTGTAACACTAGAAAGTACATAGCTTTTAACTCTTGTGTGGTAAGCATCATAGCTTGTTGTCCAATTCAGTAAAGCCATTTTGCAGATTTCTGTATGCATTACTGCTGAGGCAGGGAGGTAAGAGCCACCACCCTGTTTCACAGATGAGGAACTTGAATCATGAACATAAGCTTTCCAGGGGCCATAGAGGCCACAGCATTACTGGGACCGGAACCCAGTTCTTGTAGTGCTGATTCTGTACATAACCAATTAGATTAGACCAATGAGAATTAACTGTTTATTCTGGTACCAAGTTTGGCACTGACATGGATTAGGATTGACATCAGTGATCATCTGCAGTGATGCATCATCCTTAAAACAAAACAAAACAAAAAAACTTCACATTAGACACTGAAAAGGTTTGCTGTCACTGGACTAAGCTATTACTTCTGACAGACTGTCTCCCTGCCAACTGTATACAGAGAATGGCAAATGCTATTTGAGCAAGAAAAGAAGGAAGAGACTGATTTTTGGAGATGAGAGAGTAAACAGAGACAGAGGGGGGAAAAAGAAAAAGATGTGATGAAAAACTTCCTGTTATGTTTTAAAGGTGTCTTTTGTATTACGCTAGAGAAGGAAGTGATATATGTGCCTTCAGGAACACATAGTAGTGCTAGTGGAGTGTTTTTCTTTGTTTTTAAAGACTTCTCAGCTTTCTTCTGATACTTCCTATAAAAATCTGTGGTAGTATTCTAGGGAACATGATCAAAGGATGTATGTACAATTCATAATTAGAAAGATTCTGAAAAAATATATGATACTACTGTTTTTTGCCATTATCCACTGCAGTTCAGGATGTACTTTATCCTTTCCCTATCATTTTACTTATAACTAGACTTCCAATATGCTTTTTTAAATTCAGAATAGCTAAAATGTTGTTACTGGTTTGCTAAATAGATTCTCTTTAACAGATGATAACAACAGCACCATTGAGTTTGTTTTTCCAAATGTTTTTAAAGATTTAGGGTCTTCTAAAAAATGTTTCTGGGTGAGCAAAAATCAACAATTGCTATAAAAAATGCATCTAGGATAAAAGCTGAAATTTACGCAAAATAAAAGGTTTATCTTCAAGATACACAAGGTTGCTAGCCTTTAAATTTTCTGATGATTGAAGCCCCATGATAATTGGGTTTCATCCTATTTAGTTGGGTCTATCAGTTATAAACACCATATTACCATTCTGTGAATATGTTATTTATAGACCATTACATCATTAGAGTTGTCTCAATACTACGTCCAGAATTTTCAAACATAAACTAAGTTTTTATCTTTTTTATTTTTGTAGAAAATACTTTTATTTGATAAATACTAGTTTTTACCCTGCTTTTTTCCTGTGAACTTGCAATATTGTCTCTCTTGTCAGATTTTCATCAACAGTTTCAACCTCTCTTTTTTTTCTTCTTATACCATCTCTTGCTCTTTTCTGGTGTTTTTTTGGTTCAGATACCATTGGCTAAAATTGACCAGAAACCATAAGTGGTAAGGAACATACACAGCCAAACCAAATGTAACTTCATTTAGAAGTTGTTTTTAAAATTTGATTATTCCTACAAAACTATGTAGTAAATTTTACACCTAACCAATTTTGACAAGACTGAAATCAAGCTGTTTAAAGTGTTTCATAAGAGTCTAGAAAACTTCTAGTCTTGCTGTTTATTTAATTTTGGTTTTAAATCATTGTTTTTGCTTAAGAAACTGCTTTTGCTGCAACAAATTAATGGAAATATTTTCAGATTTAGCCTATAGGTTACCTCATTAATAATTTCATACTGGTTAGGATGGAGCCCAGGTGCCTAAATGATGTCAGGTAATGCCATTTGAGATGCCTGAGATAGCTGAGAAATCTGCACGGGGCTGATGGATATGACATGAGCCATGGGAAACCTGTGCCCATCTGAAGTGGCCTTCTGAAGAGGCCAGTGAGATAACTAGAGCACCTCAAGTAGCACAATATACCTATCTCTAAGCAACAGCATCCCATTCTTAGTTTCTTTTATGTGCAGGGGTGTTTCTGCTACACTGCTACTACTTGTTGGGGCAGGTCTACATTGAATACACTGCCCTTGTTTGGAGAGCTGCCCTTAGCTGAGGTCTCTGTTACCACATCCCCGTTCTTTTATCAAAGCAACCACAACTAACATGATATAGTTACATATTCTGCAATCGAATTTAATTGCAGTGTAGCTTTACTCCTTATTGAAGTTAATTCTATGAAAGATTCTACCTGCAGGCTTTGATTTAGACCGGTAGAATTGACGAGTGAGGGCAAAACATTTTCTATACATTTATTTTTATATGTTTTCTGGTTTCAGGTCTTCCAATCCAAAGACACCCTTTTATTTAAAGGCCATCACTGATTTAGAATACTTAAATAACATTATTTAAGTTTCATGAATTTGTTTAATTGTTTTGGTTATTTTTAAATAAACCCCTGACGTGGTTATCTGAGTGAGAATAAGAAGCAAGTGCCGTTTTTTTGAAGGACAGGTTTCTTTGATTGCTCCACTTTATTAATCTGAAGAAAGACAAGTGGATTTGTCTAGGAAGTTGAGCATAACTGAAGATGGTGAAGATCTCTTCATTCTGAAGATAAGGATAGGTATTTTTTATAATCTTATTGCATAGTTGACTATTCACAAAAAAAAAACCCAAAATTATAATTCAGTCTTGGAACAACATTGAGTATGTTTAATTTTGTTGATCCTTCTTTCAAATGATGTTCTCCAGACTGTTTATAATGGTCTTTTTTTTTTTTCTGGTCTCTTCAATTTCTGTTTAAAATTGCCCAAACATGGCACAGTCCTATTTCTTTTGACACTAACTGTCATCAAGAAAAGCAAAATAACTCCTCTTTGTGCTTCATGTGTACATCATAGTAACACAATGTATATACTTGTGCTTCCTGTAGTTACACACTTGCACATTTAAATATATGCCCTTCAGTCCTTTCTTGAGGTTAGTGGGGCTCCTAAAGGGTCTGTTTAAAAAAACTGTAATTGCTTGCTGGATTTGGACTTAATGTGTTGTTCAAACCTTATAAAAATTTTTTTAACTGTAGTTTGGGCTAGAGGTGGGAAGTGGAGGTGGTTTTGTGTGTGTGTATGTTGGCTTTGTTAAATAAGTACCTGTCAAAAACTTGATTAATTAGGCATCACAAAAATATTGCTACTTCTCTGCAGTGTACAGTATACTGTTGTTCCCTTCATCACATTTTCATCATTCTCTTTCTCTTAACTGACTATAGGAAGAAGCGGTCAATCATGATGCATTTCTCTTTAAAATAACTTAAGTCAGATTATCAGGATCACAGAGATCTCCTTATCACTTTAATAGTAACTGTAGTTCTCTTGACATCATCATCTGTAGATCTGATCATCATCTTGACCTGTCTTCTACTGTTTATTACTACTAAGGATATTAGTCTTTTGTTGTATATCACTCGATCTTATAAATTCCTTAGCATTATTAATTTTCTTTTAACCAGCTTATCTTTAAGCTTCACAGGGACCCATTTCTTATTTTGGTTATTCTTTATAACTCTCGTTATAGTGGGAGTTTTACATGAAACTAGACTACTGTGAACCCCTAAAGTTTGAATTTGTTCTTTTTGTTTCATTTCCTTTGTCCACCGAGATGGTTATTTGACCAAAGGGAATATTGGGTTAGTTTGGCCTGGTTTGTTTTGAGAAATCCATGTTGTATATTGTTTACCAGCTTATATTCCGAAAGAATCTAGAAATTATTTGCCCAAGGAATTTGTAATGTCCAAATCAAAAAATATATATATACACGTATATTGGTTGCCTTGGGACGTAACCTGTCATGCATAAGCTCTCCTAAAGTAATTGCCAATGGTGCTGGTGTTTTTCCTGCCAGTACGTTTAAGCGCTGTGAGCGAATTTCATGAAGCCCTTCCACAAGAAAAGTGCTCATGCACCTGAAGCACTGTTTCACATACCCTGACTATTTATAATCCTTTTTTTAAGTGTTAGATGGAAAGCATACATTGCAAAAGGAAAAAGTTACAAGAAATGTTGTCCAGCCAGATTTGGCTGCATATTTTGAAGACTGTTCTATAAAGATGATAAAACATACAGGCAGTTAAAGAGATTTGGGGGTTTTATAACAAATAAGAAATTCCCCAATGTTATGTTTCTAACTGTTGAAGAACACCTAAAAGTGACCAGAAAGTGAATATAAAAGAAGGATGATACTTGTGTTGTCCATAAATTTTGAAAACAAAGTATTGAAAATGAAAAAAAATTAGGCTTTTAAAAATTGACATTAACTGTCAATTTTGTAAGTGATTTTCTACATAAGCTTAATCTTTTAAAATGATATCGTTCCTCAATTAGGGAAGTTATTACTGTTCAAATTATATAAGCATCAAGTACACAATTGTGACCACCAAATAGAGAGTAGCTCTATAGTCAAGGTTCCAGAACATTCCTAACGAAGCATAGTGTACAGTGTACTGTGCAATGATACCCCTGGAGCAGTGAAAGCAAACCTTACAGTTTATTCCCCAGTTAGCATAATGGGTGTTCCTGACCCTCTATAATTTTTTTGTGGATTTACGTAGGTGTTTTTTTTTTCTTAATCGCCAGCTGTATGATTCTTTTTCTTGGATTAAAAAAAAAAAGTAGTCTTTGACTAAATATCCAGAGATATATATATATATATATTTTTTTTTTTTTTGATTGTGTAGTTCTTTTAGATGCCCTGCTTCCTTCTTTTTGCTTCCTTTCACCCCTTTTCTCCTGTGTCGTCTTATCCGGTAGATTCAGATCCAGGGCATTCACGTGACAACTGGGGGGAGAATTTAATACCTTTTTACAGGACATACTCAAGTAAATGGATTATCGGGTGTGACAGCTGGAGTCCAATGACAACCTCTTTTTGGTTAGTTTTATTGTTGAACATACTCATTTATTGAATTCAGCTATTTAGATTTTCTGAAAGCCCATACAAATTCTAACGTAAAGTTAAACGAAGATGGTGGGGCTTTTTTAAATAATAAAGGCACAACTGCATTATAACTTGGTGAGTGCAATTACATTTTTACTTGGTACCTTTAATTGGTAAGATCTAGAAATGCTTTGCACACACTCTATATAGAAGAATAATTTGACACACCACTGAAATGCATTTGAATATGTGGGTAGGACCTTGCTGTTGTTGACAACACTGAACACAAGACGTGAGTAAACAGCACTCATATGCTGAGTAGACTTTTTTAACAAAGTGATAAAAATGTAGATAAAAATAACTGGAAAGTACAGTATGTAGTGAAAAAGTAAAAGCTAAATCATCGAAAGACTTCCCCCCCCCCCTCATTATTTTCCCAATCTGAGCATAGCTTAAACATTGTGAGGAATAATTCAGAATGAAAATGAATCTGTTTTTCTAGAAAACAACCATGGGCAATAAATAGCATAAGGAAGAAACAGCAAACTGAAATGCGTTGTTTTGGTGGGAGTACTAAATTAGTCAACAAAGGGTGTGCAGTGAGATATCCTTAGAGAACTGCATATTCAGAGTGAAAGTTGAAAGTACAGTTTCACTGTAGGTTTTCTTTGGATTTTTCTATTGCAGACTTTCTTCCAATAGGGCACTAGTGTTGATTTGGATATTGAATGCATTTTTAGATGTTCAGGAGTGAGATGCATGCAGTTAAGGAAAATCTTAACAATTACATATGTAAAAGGGATCTCCTTGTTTCCTTTTTAAACATGATAGATAAATTTGTAATTTTTACTATGTACTATAGACTATAAGTCTGTAGTTTTCCATTCTTAAAGTAGTCTTGTGTATAATTGTTTAGTCTGTAAAAGCATGCTTTTATTATTTGGTCACTAGAGAATTTAAGATGCACTCTTAAAGCACTCTGTGCTTTCCTGTGTGGTGCATTACTAGGGCCTGTGTATGTAATCAAGCCTAGAAGATGAGATGTAGAGAGCTCTAGGCAGGCAGAAAAAGAGCTAAGAGAGGAAATGAATGCAACAAGGAGAGGGACAGGGAGGGACTGAGGCAGAAATGGAGAAAATCAGAAGACAGAAAAGGAGCTGAACAGAGTGTGGAATGGTACATGGTTAGGAACTGCAGTGGGACTTAAAAGCTTGTAATTTGTAATTCTTACTACTTTTTGGCTCTCTGCAGAAAGTGAGTGAAGTTTGCCTCAGTGGCCGTTTCTGTTTTAAGATTTTCTGCTTTTGCAAATGACAGACTTTTAATGAAGCTTTTAAAATATATCCCTGATACAAAAGTCATGTCTTCTAGCTCAGTGGTCACCTCCTGCCAGTTCTAAATGACTTGAATCAGGTGTTTGAGATTCAGATTCAGGAAGGGAAACTGGGAGACCAATACAACGATAAGGACGGTAATATAAATAAAGCCCTAAAACATCTTCAGTGTACCTTAATTGCATTTCCATACTTTTTGTTCATGTGGCCCAAAATACTTAGACTAATTAAAACCGGATGAACAGTACCTCATCAGATGGTAATCGGTTACAGTAAGAATAGGATGTGGGAAGGTGTTACACGAAGAGCTAAATAGATCAGTGTGGCAGCCAGGCTTATTTAAGTAATATTAATACTCCCCAACCAAGTTTCGGCATTTTAATATGGCCAAGTCTGGTTAATGAGTCCAACCTCTTGTGTCATGTTCTTTGCTTATTTCGTGGGTTAGCACGTCAACCAGCCACAGAGGAGAGAGCAGGCAATAGACACTCTTTCTCCTTACTGAATTGCATCTGTTTCTTTGCTGTCAGTAGTGCAGTCTGGAGGGTGGGCTGGGGTTCCCTGTGACTGTAGGGAGCAGAATGCTGTCTGACTGCTTAATGGCCTGCTGAGAAGGTGGAAGGTAAGAAATCTGCCAAAATGAGAGAGTGCAGTAAAGTGAACGGTATCACTGGAAAAGCTAGTACTTGCTGGCATTGTTAGAGAGCTGTTTTGTCTGCTATATGCATTACTTAAACTGGGCCTTTTTGGAAGGAAAACCAAGGGAATTATTTGCTAAAGGATTTTAAGATGTTATTTCTGTTGATTGATACCATTAGAATACACTTCAGCATGTTCCTTCTTGACCTTTTTGGTTACAAATTTAACTGTTTAAAAATTTTAAGGCCAAATCATCAAATATGTTCCTATGGTTCTTTGAGCCATCTCTGATATCCAATGTGTTTATATTCAAGCAGTAATCTTAGGGCTCTGGGGAAAGACATAGATATCATAGATGTAACATGCAAGTAATATGAACTGTTTACAGAATGTAAAATATTTAAGTTGACAAGAACTTTTTAAGACAGAAAAAAGAGCAGTTGCTTGGATAATTACAGAAAGTGAATGGTCCTCGCTGTAAATAAATGCAAACTAATACATCTCCAGAAACATACGGTTAAAAATTATTTACCAGGGAGGGAGGTCCTTGGAAAGTAGTATGAAAGATATTTAATGTATGAAAGTTTGTATTTGTTTGATGTTAAGCTCATTAAATACTATTGCAGTTAAAAGCAATTTAGTCAAAGCTACCTCATCACAAATCGGTTGTTTTCTATCATACTTTGAGGTTAATGTTTGTTTTGTTTAGGAGACATCTATAGAAAAATGAAGGAAGAGCATTTGAAAAGGATGAAAGACATAGGCCAGAGTTTCCAAACTACACAAAAAAACCTCTAGTTTCAAAATTTGTTACTCAGGGTATAAAAAAAGTTGTCTGATTTGAGAACACATTTAACTGGTCTTGAGTTCTGGGAGAGTTTGTAGGTATTGAATAGCTCTGAAAATCATCTGTTTATTCAGTTGTGTAGTCTTAGCTCCCAGATTAAAACTTGGAGATGAAATATTAAACAACTTCAGTAAATACTGATAAAAGGAAAGAAGTTATTTATATAAAAATATATAAAATAGCTGTATGTTTTGACAGTATGAATTTTGGAGAAGAAATTGCTTTAAAGTAACAGGATGAGTTTGAGAGAAGCAATCTTTTATGCCATTATCTGACATCAATATTAAGTTGTTGTTGGGTTAAAAAAAAAAATTAACACTGTGTCCTGAGAGAAGTGGAGTGGAACAGAGTCTCAGATCTGTATTTGAGACAGGAAGTGGACTAGCTGATCTTACAAAATTTTTTAGATATCTAACTTGCAAATTGTGGCAAATATTAGATCTTACTGCTGCAACAGCAGGCTTTTTGTCTTCTAGAGTCTTTAAGTAATCTTCCTTAACGCTTTAAGTACTTTACTCAGTAGCTTATTATCCTGATATGATTAGAACAGGTAACGAAAACTAATACAAATGTAACAAATCAAAGATGCAATTTCTGTTTTTATCCTCTTCCCCCCTCCCCTCCCATCACCAGTTCACATACTTTAAAAATGAAAATGTTTTAATAAAATGGCAGTTTCAGAGTATTATACATTAATATTTCCAGAAAAAGAAGGTCCGGAGAAAAAGAAAATGAAGAAGGATGCTGGAAATAAGAAATCAACACCAGTTGGCATTCTTTTTGGTTATCCTCTGTCAGAGCGCAAACAGATGGCACTTCTTATGCAGATGACAGCAAGAGACAACAGCCCAGGTGATACTCTCACAAAGTTAACAGTTTTCTTTCTCCTGCCTGTTTAATTCCTTCCTCGTAAGATTAGTCTGAAACCTACTGTTTTTGAACAAACCTTGATTTTTATTGAAAAATTTTTGAATTAGGAAATATCATTCTCTCTGTGCAAATAATCCTAGTAAAACTCTATGTTGCACTGAAGAGTAGTGCCTTGTTGGAAAATTCTTGACCTTCTATATTTATGTGCAAGGTTCTTGAGTTATGTTAGCTGTAAAACCTGAAAATCTGTTTTCTTTGATTAATTTCTCTCTCAAACACTCTGTTTCATATGCTTTTTTTTTTTTTTTTTTACTGAAACGACGTCTGTTTTCATGGAGTTTAACTACTGTCCCATTGTCTCCATTTGGAGCAGGATTTTCTGTATTCATTTAGAAGAAAACTGGATTCACTTGTTTGTATTTAATGGTGGTGGTGGGGGGGGTGTTTTTACAAACTGTCCTTGGCCCAATTTTGTTGGGGGTAAAAGAAAAGTATGTGTATGTTCCAGAGGTGTAATGTTTTTATAAAATCTGCATTTAAAAGTAAATAGTGTTTCCAAAGGAATTTGGTGTCAGTTAATTAATATTTGACTATCTTTTTGTATTTAAAACTAGATTTATATAGAGAAAGGCAAGCCCATTGAAGAGCAGCAGGAGGTGTCTTTAGAAAATTCCTCAGGCTTTGGAATACTCTCTGAAAAAAGGATATTTTTAAGTCTCTCATGCTGGGGAAGTCTAACCTATATATGAAAATCTTAGAGTCCCTGACCCATAGGCATGCTCTCAGTTTGAGAGATTGAACCCTAGGAATTGTGAAGATGAAAACTGTGGGACTGGTATGGTCTAGCTCACTATCAGCTGTTACGAAAGTTGCAGAAGAATTTGGGGCTTCCAGGCTCTCTCCTTTCCATCAAACCAGTAGGAATCTGAAGTATTGCATACTTTTCTTTAAACTGTAATTGAAATTGAACTGGACCACTTTGGTGAGGCATTACACTTAACTAGTAGGCATTCTTCAACAGAATAACATTTGGAGGGAAATATTTTAGATATAACTCTGTGATTTCAGTATGTATTTATACTCATAGATTTTTTTTGTCATAACCATATAATAATCAAATACATTAATAACAGTAAGCAACTACGTAATCAAATACATTAATAACTTTCTTTTAATTACAGAATATTATTTTAACTCACTCCCTGTAACCAAAGACTACAAGACAATACAATATAGACTGTCGTAATACAGTCTTTCCCTTTGTTTTAATCTGGCTTTGTGGCTGCTTCTCTTATTTTTGAGAAAATGCATTTTATCAAGCTACTGATAATGAGAATAGAGTTGGGACCAGATTTTCAAAGGCATTTTGTAAGTGCCTGTAATTAGGCACTCATGAATGCATAACTTAGCAGCTGCCACCTTAGAAGTTAGCATTTTTTTGGGAAGTGGGTGGTTGGTCTGCTCAGGTGCTGTTGAAAATTCTACTGGATATGTCTGCATCTTTAGATGCATTACATACTGCAGATCTGTCTCTTAGCACGTCAACTCCGTACAGGCAGATCAGGAGATAGGTTTTTGGTACGACTTCCTCTGTGATTTAAAAAGTTCCTGTCCTGGCTGCTGCTTCCTCCTCTCCAGGTTATTTTTTAACCTGGATTGCTTTATTGATGCTATTTACTGTCCAGGTCCCAAAAAACAGTTGTGTTGACACATCTCAGGAAGTGCAGGGAGTAGAATACACAGCCAGTAATTAATCCTTAAACTGGCATCCCACAAGCAACGTAGCTGGAACTATGCCAGGGGGAGGAGGGGAATGACACTAATCTGCATGGCGATGCTTTGTGTTATTTCAAAAGAGTCTATACCAGAGAGTGTGAACCTTGTACTTTGGATAGGATTTATCTGTCCTTGAAATCTGTTTGAAAAATAGTAAGACTTTGTAAACACCCTTTCTTACATTGCAAATACATGTTGTGTATACATGTGAAGTCGGTTACATTCTTTATTTAAACATAATTATTTGCTGATTTTTATCATCTTTAAGAGTTAAAACAAGGTAAAGTAAAAATAGTGTTAAATAACTTACAGTGACTGTTTCAAAACTTATTTCTAGATTCCACCTTAACTTTGCAAACAACACCAACACAGAAGAAAACTTCAAGCTCTTCTTCAAGACAAAAAGACAAAGTTAACAAGAGAAATGAACGAGGGGAGACTCCTCTACATATGGCAGCCATTCGAGGGGATGTTAAACAGGTTAAGGAGCTTATCAGTTTAGGTGCAAATGTGAATGTAAAAGATTTTGCAGGTAAGTTGATACACATTCTCTTAATTGTTCAAATTCAAAATTAATATTGAACTTCCTCTCAGAAGTTTAATTTTAGTTTATTCTGCATGCAAATGAAAAAATATAACTTAAAATCGACTAGGACTTTTTCAAATCACGTTTTTAATTCTAATGGCAGGGGTAGTACTTGGACAATATAGTATGCAGTATATTATTAGTATAGTATGTTAATATCTGGAGGTTCCAGTTGTGACCAGGATCCTTGCAGGCTATGCATGCACAAAAATAAATGTGCATGCTTGTTAACTTCATAAAATTATACTAGGCAAAGTCTGTAACTGAAAATGTGTTTGTAGGTTATATAAGGAGATGCAAAGTTTAGTAATGGCAGTGAAACTGGTAGCACTGTAGTGTGTATCGTCTCACGGGGACAACTAATATGGAGTAAAGCAGACAAGTGTGGTATAGCTTGCATTTGTCATCTAGATTAATACTAGTTTGGGTATGTTGGTGTTTGCTGTGATTACATCTCTGATCAATAATCATTAAGATGCCTCCTGTACCATATTTTTAGTATCCTTTATTTAGTATCTTTCTGTACCTTTTTTAATAAGGAAATAAGTCTGTACTGCTTGTTGCTTTGTCTGTAAGACCCCACCCCAAAAAACTTTTAAAACCTGCTGGGAAACTTCTGCCTACTTTGCTTTTAACAGTCTCACAATAGGTGACTTTCTACATGTCTTATTGGTGGGGGGAGGGTAAATTTGAGGGACCCCAAGTAATGCCTCCACAGAAAATAGAACTGGCAGTTTTGACTTCAGTAGTTGCCAGTTGTTGATTGGCCAGGCACCAAATTAAGTCAAAGTACTTGCTAGTTTTTTCCTCAGCCAATACAAAAGGGCATAAGAAGTAGCTAGGGTATTAGATAGAGATTTAGGTCATAGGAGAGGGGTTGGGGTAATGAGGAGGAGTGGAACAGAGTGAAAGGAAGGATAAATCAGAGCATACAGGGTTGGGTAGGCTGGGGAGGTTGTTGTGGGGGGTCTAAGAGGCATCTGTAGAAGTTAGGATTCAGTGGTTGTGGGTTTTTTTTTTTTCCTTAAATGCAAGGGCAACTCAAACCCATCAAACACATGTTCTATAAACAGCATAACAAACTGCTCCTGAGCTTCTGCCTCTCAATGTTAGCTATTAAACACTGGCTTGTTTGCATTCACAGTAGAAGTGAATCATGGGAAGAGGGGGAAATAACTATACAAAAGAGCAGAGTTGTCGGTTTTGTTGAGACCGCTTTCTATAGAAAGTGTAATGCTGAAGAAAACGTAATAAAATTTGTGGGAAGCTGCTGGCATCCCAAGGGAATACAGAGAATATTGAGAATATCAGTTAGTATAGCTAACTGGCAGTACCAACAGCCTAACCATTTTTGAGGTTTGTTTTTTTTTTTAATAGGCATTGCATAATTGTAGGAAGAATATATTGAAAGCCTGGATGAGAGTTCTGAGTGTGTGAGATACTGTTGAGAGAACTGTGTGGATTTAGACTTAGAGAAGCCTGTTGAAAGTGTTCAGGTTATTGTCCTGAATGACTCATAGGTTATGGGTGAGAATGGTTATAAAGGAGAATTATGTTCTCAGTGGGAATTGTGAGATGTTAGGAGCCACCAGTGAAGGAAAATAACAACTGTATGGTGTGATTAGTTGTCAGCTCAAGCTTGACATCAAGAGAAGATATCAATGAGATGGACAAAAACATGATTTAGGTAAGAAACAGATAAGTGATTTCTTGGAAGAGAGAGGGCAGCTGAATTTGTATTTGAAGATGGGGCTGCCCAGGAGTGATTTGTAGCGGAAGAAGAGAAAGGAAGCAGAGGTGGATCCAGTGGGATCCTCAGAGAAGTTCAGAGGAGAGATGAAAAGACCTTGTTAAAAGAGCAGTTTTAGAGAATGAGGAGGAGGTTCAGGAGTAAGACCAATATAAATCTTGTGGTGAATAGAAACACTTCCAGAAGAGATGTTTAATTAATATTAAAAGTAGGGTGAAGGATGAGGAGGATGGTTGAGAGTTGATTTTGAGAATTGATTTAGGAGCAAGTCAAGAGACTTCATTAAGAATTCTGGAGGAGGTGTTTGGGGTCAAATGAAATGCTTTTCCATGGGTAATCCAAAGTGAGAAGCAGAGATGGCTGAGCTTCAAAATTCTGTGCAGAGGAGGAAGTCAAGAAGAGGGGAGGATTTGAGGAGTGAGTCATGGGTGGAGACAAATAAGGATTTAGGATTCAAGGAAGTTAGAGAATTTGAGTTTTTTTAGTTAAGAATTTGGCAGAACTGAAGAAGGAGAAAATGAATTAGTAATGGAGGAAATAACCCTGCTTATGGGATATCTGCCAGCAAGATCTTCTGTGAAGATACTGCTGTGTGAGAACAGGAGCAAAGGAAACATGTTGAGAGCAAGCCAGGGCTGGAGTTGGCAGGCTGGACATTGTGACAGTTTAGAAAGACAAAGCGGTAAAATGTGGAGAAGAACGAATTATGGAGAGAGTTAATGAAGCATATCACTGAAGGAAGGAAGAAGATGGGGATCAAAGTGCTGAGAGCAGAAGAGTGTCATCACTGGCAGGGGTGGGAAAGGACAAGTGTCAAGAAGAGAGAAAGAAGAACAAGGTAGCCAGGAAGTGCTGAGAGTGACCCAAGTAGTTATTGGAGAGGAAATTTAGTATTGAAGGATCAGGAAGAAGTATTTAGTTGCAGAGTAAGTTAGAAGCCCCTTTCATTAAGTGAGTGGAAGGTCAGAAGTTGAGCGAGAGATGAAAGAGGAATTATTTTACTGAAGGATCTAGTCATGGATTCCTAAGTTGAGGTACAAGCCTGTTACTGATGAGAGACAGAGTCCAAGTGAATAAACTCTTCCAGACTTGCACTGGCTATGTTTAAAACAAAAGCTGAATACGTTCCCAGAACTGGGCTTTGAAACAGCAACAGCAGGCTGGAAGTTGAGGGCATCTATGAAGTGGAAGGCATCAAGTGGCGAGAGGAGTTTATTGAGGTATGGAATATGGTGTGTGGTGGTTGGTCTTTTTCTCTGGCTGAGGCTCTGCTACAAAAAAGTGAGGAGCACTGGACTTAAGATTATCAATGAGGAAATCAA
This sequence comes from Apteryx mantelli, assembly GCF_036417845.1. Taxonomy (NCBI): domain Eukaryota; kingdom Metazoa; phylum Chordata; class Aves; order Apterygiformes; family Apterygidae; genus Apteryx; species Apteryx mantelli. The sequence goes on from NC_089979.1 coordinate 56,397,589, forward strand.
AATTCCTAAAAATGACTAATATTCTAGAAGACAGCTTTCTGGTGATATTTGTTAGTAGCCTGTTATCTAGATTAATTGTGGCTGAATGTCTTTAGCTATTCCTGGTACATGTTCAATGACTCTAAAGAAACACTGGTTGTATTAATTTGTCATAATTTATTCTATCTAGAAACAGTTTGGAAACCATACTATTGGAAGGAATGATGCTGTTCATATGTACCTAATAATGTGTTTAAAGAATTTCTAACATATTTAGCCTGCGGATTTTTGGCCAGATTTTCTCTTTTACTATTTGATTAGTGACTTCTGTGTTCAGTTTAATCACAGTGAAGTTTGGAATTTGTTGGCATGAAGCTTACAGTTGATAAAGCATATGTTGATCATCAGATGGATGCTATTACCTTCTTGTGAATTATTGTGTATGAATGTATTTTGAAATGTTTTAAGGCAATAGAGTTTTAGAGTACAGCAAAAAAAAAAAAAAACCTTCAATCTTTGACCTTTCAAACTTGCACTTACCACTATTTACTGTAGGTTGGACACCTCTGCATGAAGCTTGCAATGTTGGTTACTATGATGTTGCTAAAGTCCTGATAGCAGCAGGAGCAGATGTGAACACACAGGGCTTGGATGATGATACACCACTTCATGATTCTGCTAGCAGTGGGCATAGAAATGTGAGTGTGTTGTGGGAGTGGTAGGGGATAAATAAGTAGTTTGAAATTCTCAGTCATTAGAACAAATTCTGACTGTCCTAATCACTCTCAAATGGTTTCATAATGCTATTTCTGCTGTTTTGGGGACATCTTAAACTTGTTTTGGTTTTCTGTTTCATCTTGCCTTTCACCCTACTTCTATTGCCAGATGTTTTGTATTAGTGTCTGCTTTATTAAATGGTTGAAAGTTTCTTTTACTTTTTTTAATAAATAGAAATATTTTTTGAAAGACTTCTACTGTATAGATTTTTCAACAGAAAAATGCTTCTAAACCATGTGTGTGTACACACACACACGCATACTCCTATTATATACACACAGGTAAAATATACTCTAAATTTATTTTCATATATTTGTTTATGGACTCAGAGCTTAGGTAAATATATTCTTACTATTTTTTCAAAAATTACAATTAATGACTTAGAGGAGAAGATAATGTAAAATATTGGCAGTGATTCATTTAATTTATGAATCTATCGTTGTTTTCTACAAACCGGATGCAAAAATGACTCCACTCTCCCCTTCTGTCTCTTTTATTTAATTACTGACTATGTGATATGCTTTGTAAGACAAAAAGTAGGAGCTATTCTTAAGTCAGGATTACCTTCCGCACAAGACATTCAGGTTGATAGGATCTTCTTTGAAGGCTAGAGAGAATTACAATAATCTGATTGTGATATTTTTATTATTAACTGTTGTTACATGTTTCTTATGGGTATCTTAAACAAAAATGGGTCTTTATATGGACCTTGAATAAAATAATAGTAGAGATTTGGAAAACAGGATATCTTGCTTGTCCAGTCTCAACATACATAATGTCACCAAGATGGTCATAGGTATGTATTAGAAAAAAACTGAAGTTTCTTGTTACTGTATCACTGCCTGCTGAATCTCTCCATTCTTAGTACATAGTGCAAAGAAAAAAATAAACTGATACTGCATATTGAGCTGAAAATGCAGTGGCCTTGGTGTCGTTGTAACTTTTAACAGTTTTGCCCTTGGTGTTAGAGAAATTGATGATTTCATTGTGATCTTACTCAGCTGGGAGTGGGGGTGGTTTGATCTTCCCCCAAGGCATTTGGATCTGTAACTGGGCTTCTTTGAAATGCTGTAAAAATCAATAGTATTGCTACTTAAACTCTTTCCTGATCCTTAGAGCTAAGTGCTATAAAATTTGGAGTAAGGAGGTAAATTGAGTGCACAGGAGTAGAGAGATTTGGTGAGGAACCAGATGAATTGTGTCAGGAAATGCTAGAACAGCAAGAACAAAAAGGTCAGTGTTGCTTTCCTTTATGATGATACAATGTCTGTGTGATCGTGAACACCTTTCTTTAATCTTTTCTGTTACTTCTTTTAACAAACAGATTATGTATATTTGGACTTTACATTTCAGTACTGAAGTTCTGCTCTTCAGTCTCAACTTCATAGATAAGAGTTAGGGATCACATATCACATTATCTGTTTCATGTGCAACTAAAGATTTTTGTTGGTGAAGTAACATGTTATGGAAAAACTAAAAGTTCGCTTATTTAATGCCACAGATTGTAAAGTTGCTGCTTCGACATGGTGGAAATCCATTTCAAGCCAACAAGCATGGGGAGAGACCGGTTGACGTAGCTGAAACCGAAGAGTTGGAAATGCTATTGAAAAGGGAGGTGCCTATTTCTGATGATGAGGACAGTTGCTCAGGTAGAAGTAGCCCTTTAGTTGCATACTTTTACACATACATGCATAAAGCGTATTACTTTAGATGAAGTTAGATGTTTTTAATCTTCTGTGTAACATTAGCTAGTAGGAGTTGCTGCAGGTAGCAACTGATACTGCTAAGGTGGTTATCCGCTTCTCGTTTTCCAGATGCTCAATTGAATTGAGTTCTCTGAAATTTTTATGCTGATTTTTTTTTTTCCCTCTCTCTCCTTCTCTTTATTGACTCCTTCTCCCCTCCCCAAATCAGCCCTACCTCAGAATGGTGGTTTTTATCAGAGAAAAATATGGAGAAAATATCATATTTATTAGATGGTAAAGTGCTTGATGAGAGGTCTCTTTGGGAAACTTAGCCCCAAAGTCACTTATTTCGTATCCTCAGTAGATGAATCAGGAGCCGGTGTTGTACATGAATATTAGTTAGTTATACTTACTTTTTAAGTCAAAGTTCCTGCCTGTGAGAGAATCACTGATTTGTAAAGGTGAGGAGTTAGTATCTTGTTTATGGGGAGGCAGTAATCCTTGACCCCTACTGTATTCCTGCAGATTTTGGAGCAGATATCACCTGTCAGAGCACAGAAGGAGTTACTGTCACCATAGAAGCAAAGATTCTTGACCATGAGTAACTTGCTTGAGTAGTAGGCAGGAACTTTTCATTCCTCTTTCATGGTATCTTCAGGAACTCAGATTCTTTTGAGTAAAATTATGAGAGTGAGAGCATTATGTCACGTAATGGTTAAAGTCAGTTTATTTTTCTCTGACAAATTGAAAAAGAAGAAAAAAAATAAAAGGGAATGCTTTCTATTCAAGGTTTCCCTATATTTCAAGCAAAAAATAGGACATATTGCCCTGTGCAAAGGGTAAATACATGTTCTGCCATAGTGTTATATTTTTTGCATACAAAAAGGGGCTTGAAGTATAGTGCATATTGTTTTAAGGGATATCAGTTATATAGCAGTGTAACTGATGGCTTGTTTCGTGGCCCTTTGGTATATGTGGTAGACTTTTATGAATACTAATGAAGATTAAAATAAGTTTAATACATTTATAAAATTTACAGAAACTCCTGGGTTTATTCATGAATTACAAACCTAATATAATTTCCATTCCTATGAATTTTGTAGTACAAGACTGTCATTCTGTATCTTACTCTTTCATTTTAATGTTTTAGATATTTATTTTGAAAAATTCAAAATTTTATCAAAATTAATCTTACTGCATACAAAAAGTGAATAGATTTAAGAGTGTGTGTGTGTGTATAAAAAGATGTTTGAGTATGGCATTGGTAGTAGCTGTACATTATGAAATCTTTTTGGAGGGGTTGGTTTTTTTTAAGCATCAACTGCTATATGACAAGAACTGCAGCAATAATGGTCATTTTTTGAACAGGCCATGTTCATTGTGATATTCTACTTTGATATTTTTCTATAAAGTTGCCATTTTGTGCTCAAAGCGTGAAGAAAATTCCATCAGCATTCAACTAATTCTTGGTTTTCTCAATCTAGATTCTGAAGAGGCTCCATCTGTAAATCCTTCCAGTGTAGAAGGCCATGTTGATTCAGAAGCAGAAAAAGACATTGTAGTCAATGACAGCAAACAAATAGTCCCTAATAAGGCATCACCTCCATCTGCTGTTGATGAGTATGAGTTTAAAGATGATGATGATGATGAAATGAAAAAAATGATTGACGACAGACATATTCTTAGAAAAGACTTAAGGAAAGAGGATGAGACTGAAGCAGAAAAGAACAGTTTACTTGTGAAGCAAGAAAAGGTTGTGTTTTCAAAATCATTTAAAAACAAAAAACAGAAATCATCTAGAGTTTTGTATTCAAGTTCTGAAAGTTCAGATGAAGATGTACTTCAAGACAAAAAGATCGTCTCTCCTTGTTCTATTTCAGAGACATCACATTCTGATGTAAGAGTGAAGAAAGAATATGTAGGTACAAATGAACACAAGCAAAAAGGCAAAGTTAAAAGGAAACTAAAAAATCAGAGCAAAAATAAAGAGAATCAAGAACTAAAGCAAGAAAAAGAAAATGCTAGAGTCACAAATGTAGCTACTTCAGGGTTAGATTCTTTAGATAAAACTAGAGAGGAAGAAACTTTTAAGAAATCTTTCAGCCCAAAAGAAGATTCTTCTTTACATCTGTTTCATATCACTGCTGGCAAATCTCCTAAACATCCTTGTGGATTAAGTGAAAAGCAATCAACACCACTAAAGCAAGAAAACACTAAAACTTGCTCATCACCAGGAGGCTCGGAAATAACATTGCAATCCGAATTAGGTCGGTATGACCACAACACTGACTCTGAATATCTAGTAGAAAGTTCTAGTAGCAAATCTTGCAAGCATAAAGAAAAAAGCAAGCATCCTCAGAAAGATTTTCACTTAGAATTTGGTGAAAAATCAAGTCCTAAAATTAAAGAGGAAGATAATAGCCCAACATTTGAGAATTCTGAGTATACTCTGAAAAAGATGGACAAGGAAGGTAAAACACTTAAAAAGCATAAATTAAGACACAAAGAAAGAGACAAGGATAAGCATAAAAAGGAGCAGGATGGGGAAAAGGAAAAACATAAACATAAAGATAATGCTAAAGAGGTCCAAAGAAGTATCGAGTTTGACAGAGAATTTTGGAAAGAGAACTTTTTCAAAAGTGATGAAACCGAAGATATATTATTAAATATAGAACATGAATCTCTTTCTTCAGACAGAAAATCAAAGTTTGAAAAAGCTGTGGTGAAAGAAGATAAATTAGTTAAACAGTTCCAGAAAGAGAGAAATACTAAAGAGGAGAGAGAGAAAAACAAAAAGGAAAATGAGAAATTTCTCAAGGATGAAAAAACAAAAGAAGAAAAAGAAATTGTGCTTGCAGATAAAGAAATGGAGTTGTTTTGCTTAGGTGTTAAAGATGAGGCAGCTAGCATGCATTCAATAGAAAAAGAAACAGATACTGAAAAGCAAGAAAAAAATTTAAAGGAAAATAAAGAAAAGACTGAAAAACGAATCTCAGTCAAAGAAAAAGATGCTGAAAAGACAGAAAGAAAAAGTGCAGAAAAAGAGAAAAAGGTAAAACATGAATACAAGTCAGAGAAAGAAAAAGCAGAACTAAATGAAAGTATAGAGAAAGTAAAGGAAAAACCCAATTTCCAGCAAGCAGAAAGATCCCATAAAGAAAATGATAAAATAAAAAGCACTGGTACTTTTAAAAAACTCGATGACAAAGAAAGAAACAAAGAAAAGTTTGATAAGAAGCATGACAAAGAAAAGGTTGATAAAGACAGACATTTGGCTGAAAGCAAAGAAAAACACTGTATTGAAAGAAAAGTCAAACAGTCTGAAAAAGAATCTGAATATAGTAAATCTGAGAAAAATAGAACTAAAGACAAAGAAAAGGAATCTGAAAAAAAAGACAAATCCAAAGATAAAGAGAGCTCGACAGTAGCAAACTCAAAACATGTGCAAGAAGAAAGGAGATGCAGTATTACAGAAAGTAATAAAACAGTGCATGACAAACTGTCATTTTTAAAAGAAAAACCAAAAGATGATTTGTTGAAAACTCCAGATGGTAGAGAGAAAGATAAAAAAGATAAAGATATAGACCGATACAAAGAAAGAGACAAGCATAAAGATAAACTGCATCACACTAGCTTACTTAAACTAAAACTTGAACATGAGAAACTTAAGCCCAAGCCATCCCCTGCACCAAAGGATGCTCGACCTAAAGAAAAAAGATTAGTCAATGATGACTTAATGCAAACTAGTTTTGAAAGAATGCTTAGTCTTAAAGATTTGGAAATTGAGCAGTGGCATAGAAAACATAAAGAAAAAATAAAACAGAAAGAGAAGGAACGTTTAAGAAATCGCACTTGCTTAGAACTTAACAAGATAAAAGAAAAAGCAAAACATTCAGTAACGGAAGTAAAAAACAAAGAACTGATTCGTTCAAAAAGCTCAGAGTTGTCCGATGCTTGCGTGAAGGAAAAACAGCAGAAAGAAGCTACAAGTAATAGATCACAATCAGTAGATACAAAAACTGTAAATCTGAAATCATCACTGGTTTTAGATAGTATAAATAGATCTCCAAAATCAGAAAGTGAAAAGACAGGTCTGAGCTCAAGATCAGTGTCTATGGTTTCAGTTGCAAGCTCTGAGGATTCTTGCCCTACCACAGTAACTACTCCAAGGCCTATAATTGAATATGATTCAGACTTTATGCCAGAAGGTTCTGATTCCCAAATGTCTTTTTCACAATCACCATTTTTGGCAAGTGCCAAATCACCAGCCCTTCTTGAAAGAGAGACTGATAGCATCGCTGAGTTGGCAGATCGCATTAAGCCACCTTTCACAAACAGACTTCCACCAGCCTACGTTAGATCAGCATCTGTTGAAGATGTTAAACTCATTTTAGATGAGTGTAGACCTGTTGTAGAGGTGCGAAGATGCAGTATGCCTGCTGCTGTTCCTGAGCATAGCAAACAGGCTCGAATATCAGAAGAAAATAATCAGAATGCTCTACCATCAGTTCAGAGTTATGCTTGCACTTCTCCTAAACCAGAACTATCGTGTAGCATGCTTGAAAGAGATTTTCAAAATAGTATGTCTGGTTTGCAGTCAAACTTTACACCATCTCCAACTGGAGCTGTTAGCAGCAACAAGCAGGTAGCAACGGGTACAAGTGCTATTAAAAATATTGCTCAAATGAGCCCTTCAGAAGAATTTAATATGCATTTAGAGCCATGTAGTCAAAGTGGTATGATTCAGCAGACCAAACCGTGGGATGTGCCTTTTAACAGACTTAATTCATTAAACAACGAGTTTAACAGCTCAGGTTATGGTGTATCAGAGCAAGATACTAATAATGTTGTAGTAATGCATAATTCTGAAAACAGGACTTTAAAAGAGCAAAAATTACCTGAATTTTTGCCTCAGCATGCTGAAATTAAGGGAAATTCCAGTTTTCAGGAATCTGCATCATTTTTGCCTTCTCAGTCGCCTTGTTCTTTATCTATCCAGCCACTCCCAGATATATCTAAACACGTTTCTTTACCAGGCACTACTAGTCAAGATTCAGTATTTGTACAACAACAAAGTCTAGTTCAAACTACAACTTCTACTTCGGATACAGATGCTAGTAGTACCAGAGAGATAGAAAATGCTTTCTTCCCTTCAAACGTTAAGAAGGCTGATGCACCCGTTGCTGTGTATTCTGAGAGCTCTCCTAAGGATATTTCACAGGGTTATGAAAGGGTGAATGACTTGCGTGCAGTACTGATAGAAAAAGATGCTGAGGGGGATCCCAGTTCACAATTAAATGCAAATTTGTACATATTCAATAAACTTGTTTGCAAGAATGCTCAAATTGAAGTAGATAGTAACACAGTGGATGCTACAGATATTAGAAATGAAAAAAGCCAACAAGAAAATTTGGTTTCAGTGCATGTTGTTAATAATAAAGCTGACACTGATCTTTGTGAAACGAGTTCAGGAATGTCAAAGGAAATTATGAACGAAACAGTTAATAAAAAAACCTGCATTGCAGATAGAGAAAATATGTTGACAGATGATCCACCACAGTATTCTTTAACTAATTTGGAAAATAGTTCACAACAGATTATGCAGGAAGAGGTGCATAAATATAGCCAAATAGTTAAACTAGAAGGAGAAGAAATTGCTGAGGATCAAAAAGTGGAAGAGCAAGAAGTACCTCAAAGAATCACAAGAAATAGAGCAAATTTGCTTGCTAACCAAGGTAAGCAGAATCCTGTTGGCTGCACACTGACATCAGAAAAAGAGTCTGAATCATCAGCATCTATGAAAGGAAGAATTAGATTAACTGAGGAAGATGATGCTCAGGTACATCACCCACGTAAAAGAAAAGTATCTCGTGTACCTCAGCCTGTGCAGGTGAACCCTTCTTTACTGCAAGCCAAGGAGAAAACACAGCAGTCTTTGGCAGCTATTGTTGATTCTTTGAAACTCGAAGAGATTCAGCCATACAGTTCAGAGAGAGCAAATCCATATTTTGAATACCTACACATAAGAAAAAAAATAGAAGAGAAGCGTAAATTACTGTGCAGTGTTATTCCTCAGGCACCTCAATATTATGATGAATACGTGACCTTCAATGGATCATACCTCCTAGATGGCAATCCCTTGAGCAAGATATGCATTCCAACTGTAAGTAACATGGTCTTTTAGTATATGGTACAATGAAAGGCATATTTTGTCTTTATTTTTTTAACTTTCATGTTCTTCATAACTTGCTTCTGAAAAATCTTACTCTTGATCTTTAGGATTCAGTAAAATACTTGTGTTGAAAATCATGAATTGACCCATGTCAAATTAATATTGACATCATACCTAAAAACCCCATTTGATGGAAATATAAGCAGTGGTGTCACAGTCATTACAAGACAAGCAATCATGTAAGAAACCTGTAAAAGGTACATAAACAATTTTTTCTCATATTTCAAAGTGTTTCCTAGTGTAAAACCTATCCTTTTAAAAAATAAAGACAATTTTTGAGAGCTTCTCCACATTTCTGCTGGCATTAGTCCAGCTAAAACTAATTATTCAAAGCTATGTTTTATCTGGAGGTGGATGGAGTGCTCTGCTCTAAGATTTTAAGTTCATCACCTAAAGTTTTAAGTAAGAGAGTACCTGCTAACTATTTCAATTTCTCCTTCATACCCTCAACAGCAAAAAGTGTGATCGGCTGTGTCCCGGCTTTTGTAATCCATCAATTTAGAGTGTTCTGAATTTTATTTAATCATGTGAAATTGTTTTCCATTTCACTGAAGAACACCTGTAGTTCAGGGACATTTGTCTAGTTTTAAGCTTACCATAGGTATCATTAGCAATGTGCCCATGTCAGAATTGTGAAAGAGTAATTTGAGTCCTCTGTGTAATGCAGCAAATAATTGGCACAAGTGCAGTTAATATCACTATTTGCTGTGGAGGTGCCCCTCAAGGTATCATAAAATAACGTGATCACTGCCAATCTCTGTTCTGAAGAACCAGTTACACAAGTCAACACAATCACTGTAGCACTTGAGTGATGCTTCCTTTCTTTGCTCCTCAGCACCACTGATTCTGTGTTTATTGTCACAAAAAGTGGGGACAGGGGAGTTCCAAAACATAGTGTATTGAGAGTTTTTTGCTAACCACCTTGAAATACCATTATTCCTGGAAATAGAAGGAGGCTTTATAGGTTTCCACCTATCATCTGTTTCACTTGAACTGACCAGGTGCTCCTATTTAAACTGCCCCAGTTCTAAGGTAAACATACTAACTTAAATCCCTTGGAAAGGTTTAAGTTAATACACTTGGTAGTTGAAATAGGCTAAGACCATGTATTTGATTTCCTAAAGCAGTTGTTTGGCTGACATGCAGTAACTTGGAAGTGTCAGAATTCAGTAGTATTTGATTATATGCCCGTTACTTGTCAAGTTAAGGAAACCTCTGGCTTTAGGGGGAATGGGGAGAATAACTTAATCCTTCAGTGGCAAAAATGTCTGCTAGTCTGAACTACTTGTGCATGTGAAATCTCATACACACAATCGAGGTGTCCAGTATTCAGTCTCCAGATTTCTGAATGGACTAGTTATTGTGTTCACTCCTTTAAGATAACTTGCCCCTACTTGAGATGTTGCCTTAGTTTTCTCCAAGAGAAAACTGCAGATTCCCTTGATTACGTAAGTAATGAACACAAATTTCATGTATAGAAGTAAATTTTAAAATTTTTCCTTGCTTCATTCCAGAAGTAGTTATAATTCCCACATAAGCTGTTTGCTCTTATTTTTCCACTAGGCCCCATGTCTGCCTGAGAAGTATGTATGCGTGTATATCCTCTCATGTTCAGCAAGTTCTCTTTTATCTGATGGTGATCATGGTTCTTTGAAATAAATAACAAGTTAATTATAGTCTGAGGAAAAATGCAGGCAAGATGACACTTTTACTTAGTCTGTAAATGGATTAGGATGTATAGTAAGCTTGGCTGCCAGCTTTCCCTAGTCTAGATATCTTTCTCAGTAGCTGTTGTAGTTTCTGTAGTACATCTTTATCACCAGAAGCAGAGGTTTTGTTTTGTTTTGTTTTGTTTTAATAGCAACTGCTAGTCGAGTACCTACTGTTTCCAAGCTACAACTCACTGATTTGGCATCACACTTGAGTGCTTCATTTGGGATAACCGCAAAGTGGAGAAATGTGGCTTAGTTTTTCCCTGGCCCATCTTCTACCTGGGCAATGCAGCTTGTTTCCCTGTCATAAATGGGAATGTGTGTAAGCACGAGAAGAAAAATAGAGGGTTATTGACTTGATATTTAAGATTTGCCTCATACTTCCTTCCTGTCTCTCTGACTATGTATAATAAGGACTCTGTAACTCATGAGAATAAATTCAGGGAGTTGTGTAGTGCAAATTCTTGGATAGCTTAAGTCCAGTAAATATCAGAGATGAATGCATGTGCCCATTTTCATGACTTTTAATTACTTTTTAGAGTGTGTTTTTTGTTTTTTTAACAAGTTGATAAAAATATGAATAATTCTTGAAGGATTGCAGTTACTCATTTTTATCTCTTTTAGATTTCTGGGTTGTTTCCCTATACATACAAATCTTGCTGATACTGGCATTTAAAGTTAGATACTTGTTTTGTTTGTACGTTTATGGTACTGTTAATCTTCCACAGTTGTAGAAAGAACAGGTGAAATTTTTTGTTGTACACTTAGGAGGGGGGGAAAAAAAAAGATGCTGAGAAGCCACAATAAATGGTTATGAAATTAGTGTTTATTTCCATTAGGAGTAAGAATATAAGAAAGCAGCAGAAGTTGGAAACCAAGGGGAGATTACAGTGTTTATGCACAAACTGTTCCGAGTCTCAGAGTGTAAAAGCTAAATATATTGTCTTCATGTTGACATTCACACAGTGATATTTTAAATATAATAATTTAAGAAAGAATATCTACTTTCCAGTAGCCTATGTAAATTAATGAGGCAAAAATCAGATTACCAGAAAATCATTAAAGAACCACCTAAGGAAATATTTAAAACTCTCCTAATGTAAAGGTCATTTAACAGTTGCATATCATATCATGCATAATAACATGTATATACCCCTTTACTTTCATGTTGCTGGAAAATGCATACATCAATTTATAAACAAAACATTAATTTTTGAGTATAAAATCTTCAGTTTAGCAATACTCCTTTTTATGGTATTTTTAATGGGAACTATCATGATTGTTACATTCAATAGCGACAAACTAAAATTATTAAGTAGTTTATACAGACGAGCTCTGCAAACACAACACTTCTCCGTGCAGGAATTTTTAATGATAAACTATTGTTTGTACACTTGATAAACTTCAAGCATCCTTTAGGAGATGCTTGAAGGAGAACCAGGAGGTGGTGAGTTTAAATTTGAGTTCCACTGTCTTGTTTATATATTGTAATTTCTGACCCATATCACCTAAGGCCTTAAGAGTAGTTGCATATGAACTGTGACTTCCCTCTCACCAATGTAAATATAAAGTAAGAGATAGGTGATATCAGGTCAGTTCAACAAATCTGAATCTTCTAACACAATAAATCTAAATTGTACTTAGCTGTGCTGCCTTTCAGATTGATGCATCAGTATATTGTGTTGGGTTTGGTCATCTTTATCTATATTGCTCCCTGAGAGAAGATACCAGGAGTATTCATTTCCAGTTTTCTCTGGCTGTCTAGCTAACATGTTTCTAGCAAAAGGGATTCTGTCCAGGCTCTTGGGTGTTGTCCTTGAAACTTAAGTGGCAAAAGCTCCCTTTAGTAATGTTACCAGAAACATACTTCCCAAATGTATTAAATGTTTCCATGGGAAAGTGACCCTGTTGATTTCAATGGCAAAGGCAAGGTGAGGAGGGCAGGGAGGTATGAAAATAATCATGGAGCTTTTGTTTATGTGCGAATCTGAGTTAGCTCATGTTGCTCTTTTTTTTATAACAGTCACAAAGGGGGATTGAAGGCAAAAGAGAGAAGAGTTGGTCTTGCTGTTGTAGCTGTGACGAAGGATGCGAAGAAAGCTTGTTTTGGGGTGCTTGGGTGGTGAGGGTATGTCTTGAACCTTAGCTGTTGCTCAAGAGCACTCCTGTTTGTGCTGCAGCGCGGAGGGCTGGCGTCTGCGGCAGGGGAGCAAAGGCTTGAAGGGCCACGTTCGGTCTAGTCCTGGGTGCTGGTGGTTCCTCCAACAGGACTTCTGAGGCAGACTGAGAAGGTTGGGGGTCTTCTATTCAGGGTACTTAAAGAATCATCTTTATGGATTCTGGGCTCCTAAGAAACCAGCCTGATAACTTACTTCGGTTATAAAACAAACTGAGGTCACTTTTTCCTTCTGGCATATTTGGTTTCATGCTCTGTTCCTGCAGTTCCAAATATGTGTCTGTATTTTCCCTACACATCTTGTGTTGCCTCTTTAGTAACCATCACTTTGACCAGAGGAGGAGGAGCCTCTGGCTGTTCTCGCAGCCTTGAAACTCTTTTTTTCCTTGAAGCCTTTTATTTCTGTTTTCTTTGAGACCAGAACGTTTATTTCCTTTGTCCAAATCTGGTCGTGGTGACAGTGTGGAATTTCTAGGAGGCGGTGTCCAGGGACTGCAATTGTTTGCAGCACTTAAGGATCTCGGGCTCTTTTTTTCCAATCTTTTCAAGAAGAGAGAAAACTTTGATAAACTACTGTAAACAAATTCAATCCTGTATTTAAATTTATATTTTGAAAGAATATGACTTGCTGGAGTCAAGCGGTGTTTGTACAGGGGCTGTAGGAAACTCTAGCATTGGAAGGAGCTGTTGTTGCGAGGCAGGAAGTCTTCCTGCTGGTGCTGGGTGCTCGCAGGGAATGGCTGCGAGGCTGCGCGCGAAGGCAGCCTTGGCTGCAAGGCTTCCACACTCCGGTGCCCTCTTCCTGGGTGCGTTTCCTCTAGTACGGTTGAATCTCTAGGAGGTACACCTTGTACTTTATTTTTCCTGGTTACAAGAAATAAAATTTCTGTTCGCTTCTCTTTCAAAACAGCATGTTAATCAACATCATGAATTCTGTAGGAGAAATCGAGCCCCGTCGGTGAGAGCTGAATTTCGGAGGCTTTTGATTTGCAAGTTTATGGCGCCACCTGCTGTTTGAAATGATTTTGTTGTGCCGTGGATTTTAGTAATACTGCAAATGTGCTAAGAATGTATTAGGTGGAATGAAAGTCTTCTTTCCTTTTTAGATATTGGTTTGAAAATCTGTATGTTGATAATCAGTCAAAGCAGTAATCTAATGAAACAATGCTGGGATTTGAAAGAGACTTTTCTTTTAACACCCCCCCCCCCATGTATAATGCCAGCTTCTCTTGTATATTTAAACAAACACATATACAAGTTTGCTGTTTAGATAATTATGTCCTTCCACCTATTTCCTATGCTGCTGATTCTTATTTCTCCTGGAAAAATTACATGGTTTATAAATTTAGAGGAAGAAGCAGCATTTTAAATTTACAGACAGATTTATCTTCTGCTGCTGTGTGTTTCTCCATTGAGAAAAGGACTGAGATTTTTAAGAGATCTTGCGTTTTTTTAGTAAAATTACTTTGAAAAAAATGGTGGTGTTAGGAACATATTGTCTTATTTTATTGAAAGCGCATGGCAGTGCTATTAGTGTGCCATGAATATAAAGTTTCCAGGCAAAACTAGGCTGTAAAATATCTCAGGCTGACCATGAAGACATTCAAATCCATTATGATTGAGAGAGTTTATTCCAGTAGCATTTTTTTAATGTACTGATGACTTTGACAAAATGACAAATGCCATAAACCTTACTCAGTGTTTTGGAAGCCAAGCCTTTTTCATTGAGAGAAGTGTGTGTTGTTTAGCAGTTTGAAACTTATGAAGGAGTTGCATATACTTTTACAGCAAAAATAACTTAATGAATATAAAAATAGTTATTGAATATGATCTTTAATTCTAAAAATACTGGCTAACTTGCAGTTGGGGGAAAAATTATCCTGAAATAATTTTCCAGGATAAGAATGATTAAATAACTTTTGGTAGATAAATCAGTTTGTTATTGCAGTGTCAAAAAAAACTTTTTACCCTTACAGTATGTATGATGGTAATATGCAATATCCAGATAGCCACAAACATTTTATTAGCTTTTTAATGCATTAACCGTATCAATGCACTTACATCTAGCAGCTACTACAAAGCATGCTGAACTGTCAGAGAGAACTTGCATAGAGTAAAGTAAACTTTGGTTAGAGCCTTAAAACTCTGTTTATTAGTTACTTCTCAAGAAACATCTAATTTCTGTAGTTGTCATGAGGGCTGCAGGTATCATTTCAGATATAGATCAGTCGGGATAATAGTATCTGTTGTTCACTATAATAGACCATAAAAATGGGAAATGTTTTGAGTGTAGCCAGTCAATAATAGTGTAGATAGTTCATTCAGAGAAGTCTATCTGAATATTTTTCTAGGAACAAATTGTAATTTTTTTTTTGAATAACTTATGGGAGCAATTCCCCCCCCCCAAGTCACTGCCTGGGGTTCTAGTTAGTTTTGTGTGCTTGCTTATTCCTTCTGATTGTAAGATTAGGAATGTGGTCTGTCATCTTTTGTGCTATATAGGGTGCCAGTGACATTGTATATATGCATTTCTTTAGAAATCTTTAATTTTTCTTACTGTGTTCTTGTATATGAATAGACAGTTTTTAACCTTCCAAAATGAACAGTTTGTGCTTTAAAAAGTCTTTAAAATTGGAAGCAAGTTGTATTTTAAGATCTTCTTATGTATAGCTCTTTTAAAGAATAACTGTGGCATCCTGACAATGACTGGTTAAAAGCATTAAACAGTATGAAATGCCATTGTAATAAAGTTTATCATAAAATTAATAAACCTGATAACTTGTTATTGCAAATGGGTTGAAATCACCTAATTAATGGTACATAACAAAATTCTCAAATTCTTTCCTAAAAAATAATGTGCTTATGTTTTCTTAAATGAACGCTCAAATCATACAGGCCATGTAAAACATATGTTAAACACATATTCACTATACTATTTATAAAACTTTTTCCATAGATTACACCACCTCCCTCACTGTCAGACCCACTTAAGGAACTGTTTAAACAACAGGAGGTTGTAAGGATGAAACTACGTTTACAGCACAGTATTGAAAGGGTAAGACTAAAGTAGACTTTTTTTTAATTTCCAACTTTAAACTTCGGGGCGGGGGGGGGTTGTTTTGTTTTAATGGATAGACTGTGCTTTGCTCAATATAATAATACTTTAGAAATAAAATACTTTCCATCCAAGTTTATGAATCAGACAAATACTACAAAAATGTAACAATATAAATTCAGTATTATATGATAATCTGGAGAACTGTTAGTAGTATACTAAAGGGGGTAAGAAGCTTTTGTCTGTTAATTGCTGTAAGATGTAGCTCAGATTTTCTTATGGGCAGTGGGGAGTGAGAAGAAAGCTGCAGATTCTAGTTTTGAAAGCTAATAATGGTTGTAAGCTTTAGAACTAGTCTTTGAATTTAATTTTTTTTTTTGTCTTTTTAAATAAATGAATTTAAGTAATGGTAAAATTCTGTAACTGACAGCTACATTTGTAGTTTATTTAAATCAGAAGACTCATGTAGCTCTAAGACTAAAATGTTACTATTTGCAATATTGTGTTTGTAAAAACTGCCTAAATTTATGTTAGAACTACATTTGTAGTCTTCACTGAATTTGAATACAGAATTGGAGAAAATATCCCTGGTATAAGAATTTTCTATATTCATAGGTTGTCCAGACATTTTTCCTGGGCAGACTAGATTTTGATCTATTGTTAGTATTGTAGGCCAGATTGCTTGTGGACGCAGAGGCAGGACACCTTTTTCATGCATAAAGTACATTAAGAGCTTCCACATGGTTTTTACAAGCAGCTGGCTCATGAAAACTCAATGTAGTGGTTTTTTGATTAAGTTATTTTTGATATGGCTTAACAAATCAGTAGAAGGATTTTACTTGAATTCAGTATTTTGGTCAAAGCTAGGTATAAAATAAGCATGAAGAATGTAAACATGGTTCAAGTTCTGACTGAAAAGAAATTAGTTGTGACCAAACAAAGGAAAGACATGACCTTTCTATCTTCCCAACTTTTTTTAATACACCTTGTTTTCTTTTGATAAAAATTAAAGCCACTATGTTGCAGAACAGTAATAAATACATAACTTCTTTTGTGTCTTATAAAATTCTGCTTGTTTTGTATTTTTAGTCATTTTGCTCAAATATACTGTTTTTCAAATCAAATTCAATTCCATAATCTTATAAACTAGGTTAGGCCAACTGAGACCATATTTTTTTTGTCTTAAATCAAATGAGAATTTTCACATATCTGTGGATTTATGAAGCTTCTGCATGTTGTTTTTTTTAAAAAAAAGGAAAAAAGAAAATGCCAATCACAAAGCCTATTTCTGCTTCAGTTTGCTTGGCCAATGTGCCTGACTTTACAAGCACATGACAAAAATCTTCATGCAGTTGACAGTTACCAACTTGTATGCTAATCATAGGCTTCTTATCTCCTCCAATATTTTTTTATTCACCTTCTTCATCAACTGGAACTTGTCTCAGTAGCACTAAGTGGAAAACCTGGGCCTGACTTTCACCCAACAATGAAAAATGTTTTTTCAGTTCCAAGAAATATTCTTGGCATCAATAAATAAAAATTTTGGAGTTGATTGGATGAACAGCCACCCCTTCCCCTTTCAGTCCATTTCCTGCACCTTTAAAAATGTAAGCCAAAAAGAGAAATATTTAAATGCATAGACATTTTTATGAACCAAACTGAAATGCTAATTTATGAAATGTACACTTATACATTGATATTTTATTCCATTAGGAAAAGCTTATCGTTTCTAACGAACAAGAAGTTCTACGTGTTCATTATCGAGCAGCAAGAACTCTAGCTAATCAAGCACTACCGTTCAGTGCCTGCACTGTTCTGCTGGATGCCGAGGTTTATAATGTGCCTCTGGATGCTCAGGTAAAGAGATGTATTTCGGGATCTCAGAAAAAAATTCTTTTGTAATCTGACTCAAAAGGAGTGTTTGGAGAGAATTCTAGTCCCGTGGTGAAATTGTCATTGACTTGACTGGAATTAAGATTTTGCACATTAGAGATTGCTATTTTGATTAGGCTGCTTTTGGGTGTGCAATAAAAAAAGGATACAGGTACATGTATACTGCTTTTCCATTTTGTACTGTCTATTTTTCCATCACCTCCAAAAATGATACAAAGGATGAGATGACAATATTATTCTGCTGGTTTTTGTGAAATCTAATTTAAATTGTAAATACAAGGGTTTTTTTGGAAGCTCACAAACAGCTTAAACAAAACAAAAATTGTCAGAATGTAACAGTCGGTAACATCATCAGTCCAGAGAATTGGGAAGTGCTAGTGTGTGAAGTATTGAGATTGATTTTTAAAGTTTTGAAATGTTTTGTAGAGATATTTGCATAATGCTTTTCTGCTCTCCATAAGATGGTCATTAAACTGTTCTATAAAGAACAGATTACTAGCAGTGAAGGTCTTGAACATGACCAGATCAAAGCATTTTTTTCAAAATCACCTCAAACCTAGAAGCTCCGTGTTATTTACATGTTCAATGTTAGCATGTAGTTTCTAGTTAAAAATAAAATGAGCAGCATACTATATAAATCTGAGATTTGCTTCAGCCATGTCTCTGAGAGAATACAATTTCATGGTATCAGTATTTTGTGAACAGGTCTGCTAACAAGAGTGGAAACTGCATCATAGCCCATTTTGGTGTCCGTAAGATGCACGTAATAGAAGGAACACGAAATTTGCTGTTATGGATGTAATAAAAATGTTGATACATTGAACAGTGGGCATTTTAAAATGAAACACCTACATTTCAGACATACATGGAATTCTACTTTAGTTCAGGAACCTATTATAAGATTTTTATAGCTTCTAGTGTTTCCTGAATCTGTGCTCTTAGGTTTTTTCTATCTTTTAAAGAACTAGAGCTCTGCAGAACAAGCTGATTGAGCAAGAGGTATCATCAGCTTTATGGAGACTATATGGTTCTCCCATTTTCAGCTTTGTACTGACAAATTTTTAAATAATCATTTCCTTAATAAACCTAATTGATAGGGCAAAAATGAGATCTTTTCTTTTGTTAACAATTAAAACATCATCGTTAGTTTTAAAGTTCAGAATGTCCTTTTTTTTTTTTTTTTTTTTGCCCTAACTTAAAGGCAGCTTAAAAGATTTTCAGAACTTTGATACACATCTGAGTTAGGGGTATATCTGCATGTAGCTAGTATGTTGCAATTGATTTTAAATAAACTGTTTTTATATTTGAATTCTGTGAGAGAGAAGGAACTTTTATGAGAGAGGAAGTCATTTTTTCCTCAAGTATTGCTGCCATTTTTACTATTGTTACACTTAAAATAGTCTCTCCTTCCCTCTCACTACCTCAGCAGTTTTGTGTTTCACGCTGTTGTAATTTTTGCTGGAAGATGGTAGTACTGCCCATAATGTTCAGCAGAGTATTAAGTATACTTTTAATTATCATTGAAGCCTATATTTTAAACTACAAGCTTGAAAGCGATGCTCTAATTGAAATTTAATAGGGAGAAAGTGAATGTATAAGAAATCATTCTCTTGCAGTAATTCATTCTACCACTTTCTCGTTGTCCTTCTCTCAGCAAATCTAATTTTGTTGTACAGTGAAGAAACATCTTCTGATTAATTTTTTTTTTCTTTTGGGGCAAACAGCTGACAAAGATGTGTAAGCAAAGATCACACTTACTTGGCAGGAAAATGACCGTCTCAGAAGCGCTTCCGCAGGATTTCATGGTCTTGCTAGGCTTGCCGTTGGAGCTGTTCATGTTGTGTGGATGCTACGTACGGCTCTTGGAGTCATGTGGGCCAAACCGCAGCTGGGGCAGAGGCTCCGGTTTTTGGCGGACAGGCTGTCAGCTGCTTACAGCTCACCTGAATGGCCACAGCTCAGAATTACGAGACTAGCCTTGTTGAGAGCTCTTTCCAAACAAATCTGTTGAACTTTCATTTGGGGAATATCTGAATCTTCAAACAGCTGTTTTCTAGAAATTTCTGTGTCTGCCCTGTGTTTTTTTTCTGTTCTTGCCCATTGTTACAGTTAGCATGTTCCTGCAGTGTCCAGGAGATTTGGTTTTCTTTTCTAGAAAGTAACAGGAACTTGTGCTATCTCATGATTATTATTTAAATGTTAAATTGGCATAGTCTAGTTTTAAGACCATCTGTAGAGTATCGGGTTTCTCACAGTGGACAAATTTGATATTCCAGATTCTTATAAAATGGGGGGGGAGGGGGTAAATTTTTTAATGGATTTAACTGGGCAGGACAAATAAGTGTCCTCTTTCTTTTTTTAAATCTCTTTTGACACATCTTTCACTCCCCAAAAGTCTGAAAAAGCAAGCTAGTTTTTCATGAAAGTGCTTCCCAGATTTTTTTTTTTTCCTATCACAAACAGTTGGGGATTTGGTGGTAAAATACTTTTCTTATTCTTGCTTTTAAATACTTGTGCAGCCAATTAAGTCAGATTGCTTAATTTTTCCTATTTAATGTTTTTGCTTTTCCCTGAAGGGACATCCATTTGTTACTGGATTTAAAAAAAAAAAAAAAAAAAAAGTGATTTTGTGGAAGATCTGCCTTATACTGATTAAGACTTTAAAGCATAAATCTTGAAGCCTCCTACTCTAAATTTTAAAAATAGAGTATGATAAATAGCTTTAGCTTGAGGGAATCTGAAAATGCCCATTTTTAGTGAGGAGCTGGCTCATAGTGAAAGTGGTGGTCAACATATATGCTCATACACAGCTTAATACTTAAAGAGTTTATTTTTCATCTGAACCATTGTTTATGAATGTCCCACATGTTTTACAGTATAAAAGTGAATTATCAAATAAAACTTGGTTAAAAAAAATTTTTGTTTCTTTGTAGGCTGATGACAGTAAAACATCAGTGAGGGATCGATTTAATGCAAGACAATTTATGTCGTGGTTACAGGACGTCGATGATAAGTTTGACAAATTAAAGGTATATTTCTCTGTCTTTCCATATATCTTTTCATTCATATCATATCTATATCTTTTATAAAGAAAAGCCTCTAATGTCACTACAAAGATGGTAGTAGATTTAAGTGCAGTATAAATTATTGTAGCAGCTTTAAGGGCCACATAAAGGAGAGTCCAGCAATATAAAAAGCAGACTTTTTGTTGATACATAATTTAATGGAATAATCTGTGACTTCCTAAATACATAGCGAGGAAACTATTTATTCCCATCTAAATGTGTCTTCCACATTGCTAAAGAGATGCCTAGATATTTTTTTCTTTCTT
This sequence comes from Apteryx mantelli, assembly GCF_036417845.1. Classification (NCBI taxonomy): domain Eukaryota; kingdom Metazoa; phylum Chordata; class Aves; order Apterygiformes; family Apterygidae; genus Apteryx; species Apteryx mantelli. The sequence goes on from NC_089979.1 coordinate 56,418,429, forward strand.
AAATTTTCATTGTATTGTTGTTTTTCAAATATTGAAATAACTTCTTTTTAAATTTTAAAATAGACATGCCTTTTGATGAGGCAGCAGCATGAAGCAGCAGCTTTAAATGCGGTACAGAGACTGGAGTGGCAGCTTAAACTACAAGAACTCGATCCTGCTACATACAAATCTATCAGCATTTATGAAATTCAGGAGTTTTATGTTCCTCTTGTTGATGTTAATGATGACTTTGAATTGACACCAATATGACAACTAGCATCATCTGTCTATTTCTTTCAGTTGGACAACTAGAGACTGATGTGCAGTGATACACAAATGTATTTTTCTTTTAAGATAGAGCACTTAATTCTGTGGAATACTACCTTTTTCAATAATTCAGCTATTCCTTCAGAAAAATGTTAAACGGAGTCTTGTTCAAATACAGAAGATGGATGCTAATTTTAAAAATCAGTTCCCCAGTAAATACCATTATCTGTATTTTAAAAATTGTGTATAGCTTTAGGGCTTATTGCTGAAAATAAATAAATAAATAATTAAAAAAAAGACAAAACACGGTGAGTTAACAGCGCTGGAAGCTGTTAATAACTAAAACAGCCACCGAAAAACAAATGATACTTAAAGTCTGCTGTAAAGCTTTGTTGTATTATGAAACTTCAGTAACAGTTGAACTCCCACAGAAAAAAAAGATGAAAAAGCCTGTGGAAGAAAATATAATATTTGGAGGAAAATAGTCTATTAATCTTATTATATTTTGTAAATTACTGTACAGTTTTCTTTCTGGAAAAAGAGGTAATATTGTTTTCATTTTTTAATAATTTATTTTATACATATTGTGCAAATGTAAATAGTCTTGTAATTAATGTTCAAACTGTATAAAATAGATATTTTAATTATAAAACTGTTTTTGTCTGATGTTTTATTGCACCAAAGTTGTAAGGGTTTTTTTGTTTTTTTGTTTTTTTAAGTGTAGTGTGTTCCTGTTTGGCAGTTCTTTTTAACAAGGCATGTGTTTGATTTAGCTGCTTGTTTCATCACCGTAACTGTAAAAGAACTGAAACTGAACTGTATTGCATGCTTCACAGAACTCTTAACTCCTTTACTTCAATAACTGATACCTAAACAATTGTAATATTTACAAGACCATATTTCATATTAGTCTGTAATGCCATACCTATGACTTACTATACTAAAAATATTTTTGTGTAAAACATAAAAAAAAAAAAAAAGCTCTTTTATGGTGGTCTCGTAATAGAGCCTATTTTTTCCAGCAAAATGCCTTTGAATGAAAATTCTTAAATTGTATATTGTCTATTTTAATATTAATCTATGGAAGGATATGTAAATAGTTGTAAATATAATGTTTAATAAATTTTATTGGTCATGTTATTAGTTGGAATTTCTTAATATTGTAACATTTGATGTATCAAATTTTATCATTCCTGTTATAGGGAATATGTAAAGAGGCTCAACTGAAAACAAAAAATTCCTGCATTACAAAATTTAACGCTTTTTAATCCTTAGTACTGTTAATGAGCATGCAGTTAATTATTTATTAGTGGAAGGTTACAGATATTCATGAAAAGATTTGTTACCATCTAGGCCATAAAATATTCAAGAATGCTTGGGATCTGATTTCGGCGAAATTACATCTGAAAGAAATGGGGCTTATGCAAGAGACCTGGTTACCTGGAAAAGAGATTTACAGAACTTGGCTTGAACTGATTTTTAATTATTTGATGAACTACTACAGAACACTATTCCTTATGCTTGTACGAATGCCCAGTGTACCTTTTCTTGTGATGGAGGGCAAACAAGCACTGAACAAGAGACTATAAGGACAGTGTTAGTTTCCCATGTGCACATACATCATTGCTAGTTAGTCAAGAATAAAGTAATAGCAACTCAAACACAATAAAGCTGGATAAAGCACCAATTAATATGTAATTCCTGCCCTGTACTACCTTTTATTTTTTTCCCCCTCACTTTTAATTTGTTAGGTACTAGAGGAAGGAGAAGTTGATCCTGCTTTTACAAAGGAGTGTCTTACTGATATCACTCAGAATTGAAAATGTATTGAGGAACATACAAATGTAATATTCTTCTGAAAGTAGCAGTAAAATTTGAAAAGTACTTTAAAAGATGAGGAAAAAAAAGGGATAGAGCTGCAAGGTGTTTAAAAAGTAGTAAATGGGCACAACTTCACTGCTTCCAAATACTTAGAGTAATAAGAAGTAAATGTGTATCTGGAAGTGGAAGAACCTCATACAGACTTTTTGAAATGTGGGATATGAATAATTGAAGTATTTCATTTACAAAAAGATAAATTGGGTTGCAGGAGCATGGGTTGTGTTAGGCAAGGGGTTGGGGGGGTGAGGGCAAAAAAAAACTGGGATGGAGGAGACAATTAGGTAGATCTATAGGTGAAACTTGGGTTTAGAAGTAATTATACAGTGGTACCTCAGTACGCAAATGTAAAAGTTGTTCACAAAGAGCAAGGATGTGCCTGTGCCATTCAGTGGCAGCAATAAGAGCCACACAGGTCTTGCAGGGCAGCGTGAGGTTCAAGCATGTTTACCACAAGCCAAATAGGGAAAGAAGTTTATGCTCTAGAAGTATCAGCAGAAACATTTTTTGTTGAAATTAAAAATATTTAAATTTAAAATATTTTAGCAGTATTCTATCTTTAACTAAGGAGATCCGAGGACAGATGTTTCTCAGGTTTAGCCTGTTTTCTCTACAAAGAGAGAAAACTTTCTCTTAACAGTCTGTGATGCAACAATTTTTTTTTTCCAACTGAGATTGATTAGTAAAAGTTTTGTTGCCCAAAGAAAGGGAACTATCCTCAAGCATTTCAGTCCCTTAGGCCACGATCTTTGGGCTTCTCTGATCTGAGCCCAGGCTTTGTTCCAGTAATGTATTTTCTCACGTCTGCTCTGTGGGATGATGCCGAATCCATGTGCATTTCCATCAAAAAAGTGGTGCAAGAGTGGAGGGAGGAGGAAGGTGGAATAGGCTTAGACTAATTACTTGTGGGGGAGAAGGCCTTATTTCTGCTGTCTCTTGGGAAACTGCTTATATCCCTGGGTTCTTCTGCTAGGGATCGAACTCGTTACCTTGGTCCCTTTGAGCTTGGCGTGGAGGAAGATACACCACCAACGCAAGAACGTTTTTGAGACAGACTGTCCCAAATATGAGGATCCCTTTCCTTCTTTTACAGAAACCTGGAGAAAATTACGGTACTGCTTTGCACAAAGCTTCGATCAGGTTCTAGCTGTGGCTTTTCTGGATTCCTCCCGCAGGAGTTGGGAGGTAACCCTCTGCCTCCCGGCCCCTGCGCAGGTGCTGCAGAACCTCCTCCAAGGCTTTTCCTTCCGCTTCCCTGCGGAGCCGGAGCCGCAACCGCGCCGCCTTCTCGCCGGGCTGCTGCCCCCATCGCAGGTGCCTGCAGCGGCAGGGCCAAGCGGGCGGCCTACGCCCTTCGCTTCTCCTCACGGCTGCCCCCAAACTCGCTTTTCTTCCCCGCCTCGTGCCTGCCGCTGGCGGCCCGGAGCACTTGCTGGTCGGGGGCGCTCTCCCTCTGCAGGCACCGCCGCTGGGAAACTCCGCGGAACCCCTCATCTCCTGCGCTCCCGCTTCCAATTTTCCGCGGGCAGCTTCCTGCCGGCAAAACTCGGGAATCTCGCTTTGAAGCCGAGCCACCCTGCCGCGGCACCCGCCGCCCGGCTCCCACCGCCCCCGCGTCCCGCTAGGCGGGACTCGCCCCGCAGCCGCCGCGGAGCCGCCCCCGCCGGGGCGGAGGGGCCGCGGCGGCCGGGGGGAGGGTCCTGGCGCCTGACGGTGCCCCGAGGCGGGGCGCTGCGCGGCCGAGCCGCCGCCTCCGCGCTGCGTGCGGCCGACGGGGAAGCAGCGGGCTGAGGCGCGCCGGTGCTGCCGCCGCCGCCGGAGCAGCAGCGAGAGCCGCCGGCGGAGCGGGGGTGCCCGGCCCGCGGCGCCGTCCGGTGAGAGCCGCCGCCGCCGCCGCCGCCGCCGCCGCCGGGGGTGGGGGGAGCGCGGGGCGGGAGGCGGGCGCGGGCTGCGCTGCCGGCGGGATGGAGCCAGCGGGTGGCGGGAGCGGGGCGGGGAGGCGGTGGCGGGGCGGCCGGCTCCGCTCGGCTCCGCTCGACTCGGCTCCCCGCGCCGCCGGCAGCGGCCGCTTCTTTGTGGGACGAAAGTTCGGGCGCCTCCCGCGGCGCCCCCGGCGCCGCCGCCCGCGGCGGGAGGCCGCTCCGCCCGCCGCAGCCTCCCTGCCCCGCGGCCCCCGCGCGCCGCGCCGCGCCGCCCCCCGCGGGGGGTCCCGGCCCGCCCGCGGCCGCCCCGTGTCGGCGCGCGCCGGTTTCAACCGGCTGCGGCGCCCCGCGGCGCTCGGCCCGCGGAGCCCGGGGGTCGTGCGGGGAAGCGGCCTCGGGGCGGCGGCCGGGGCCGCCTCGGCAGGGGGTCACGGCGCCCCCCGCGGCCCCGCGCCGAGGTGGCGCCGTAGCGGGGCGCGAGCGGCCTGGCGCCCGGGCAGGGCCGTCGGGCGCCATGTTGGTGGCGGCGTGCCTCGAGGCCGCTGCCAGAAGTGGCCCAGTTGAGACCGGCCAGCTGAGGTGTGCTGGATTTTGGGGTGTTATTTTATTTTATCCCCCTCCCCCTTCCAATTGGAGCGTGTTGGTTAGAAGTTCTGCTGATGCAGAGAGAAAACGTACTGAATCGGGGGCTTGGCGGGCCTGACCCAACCCTTGAAGGGTCCCTTCGAGGCTCAGCACGAGGTAACTAAACTACAGGTGGTTATGTGAAAGGACGGGTTGTGGGCAGAAAGGTTATATGCATGAGGGATAGAGGAATAGCGAATAAAAAGAAAAACAAATTTGGGAACCAGAACTAGGTGGAATGAAATGAATATACTATGATGGGGGGTGGGAATCTCGAGTAAGTGATCAGTCCTCCTTTCCCCTCTGTTGGATTAATTCAACAGGAGCAGGGTGTTCACAGAAATGGCACCTTTCCAGTTCAGTTTTCAGAAACCTTTTATATAACCGACTGAATGCAGACTGGTGTTGAAACAATGTGGAGCAGTGTTAAAACATGTCTTAATCGTTAATATATCAAAGCAGAAGGCTTGCATTGGCTTCTGTGCCTGGCCTTCCTCTAGCTGGAATGTAATGCCTTATGGATTTTATTTTGGACCAGTTTTGGTTTAAGGAAAACTTCTTGCACTACGATAGCAGAGAAAGTAAGTGACACTCTTCCGTGAGGAAAGATCCCATGTTCTTCTTGTATGCCTCTGGATATTAGGGTGGAGGCCCATTACAATCCAGCATGGGTACTGATCATGGCTCTCTGAGCATTAAAAGATTCAAAAGCATTTAATAACCATTATAAGAAATACTAATTTGACACTAACATTACATGTCCAGATCATGTTTCATTTACATGTTGGCTAGTTTTTCTGCTTTTTTTTTCATGTTATGATGTTGCTAATTGAGTTTTGTTGAGTTTGTAAAGTGGAAAAACATTTCTAGATACTGAAAGAAAAAAATCCAGTGCCCCATTGGCATTTTTTTCTTCCTATGAGAACAATACAGGCTCACTGTAAGCTTGCCCAAACATGGGCTGCCTTTTATTATATGTTGGTACAGCGCCTAATGCGGCAGGGTCTTGTCTTTTTTGACTGCGTTCACATGCTAAATGCAAATAATAAGCAACTGGCACTCCAGTAGTCATCCTATGTTTGTAACAAGTACCACCTGTCAGGATGGTGAATTTTCACAAATGGAAAAAGCCAAAAAGCTTTGAACAAATCTAATTCTTCCCTCTGAAGTAACAGATGTTTGTGTCCTGTTGACTTCAGTCACTTGCATGACTATTTATAATTACATTGTTCAAAGTCTGTAGTGCTGTTTTTAATGTTGGTGTCTGTATTTTTAAAAGGTCAAAAGTTCACAACAATTTTGTAATTGAATTGAAAGTCTGTGTGACACCTTACTGTCAGTATGAAAACAGCTATGTGTTTAAGTTGAAGATGCCATGGCAATAATATTATACAAGTGGTAAAAGTGTTGCTGCATAGCTTTGGCCAGAGACACTTGTGTGCACCTTTAACCTGAAGAGATCTTACATGAAAAATATACTTTTCCTTTATGCATTTACAGAATTAGGTCTTTATTGGTGGGCTTTCTCTTCTGATTTTTTTTTTATTGTCAATACTGATAGGATATGCTGATAGGATATCTTATTAGATATTACAACTCCACACTGTTCATCTTAGTTTATTGCAGTTTTAATCTGAAGGTGTAATAGCAGAAAATTTCAAATAAATGGCTTTGCTGTGGGGAGGAGGAGTTGGCCTTGTTGTTAAGCACCCCAGTTTTACTTAATTTTTCTGTCCAAAATGTGAACCTATTTTGAAGGAATCAAAAGGGGGAGGGGAAATAGGATTTAACTTTTGCTCCAATAGCCTTTTCAGTTGTTGGTTTTTATTTCAGTGCCAATTGAAGTACTCGTGAAAATTGCTCACCTGCAGGAAACATGAGGTCACAGTACATCACAGTGCCCATGGTAACTGCCCTTCTGTTCTTGCTGTGGATCCAGTCTTCAACAGGCTGCAATAAGGCGCTCTGTGCTAGTGATGTCAGTAAATGTCTGATACAGGTATGAGTAGTATTTCTTTCATTTGCTTTTAAGCATTTAAACACCACTTCTGAAGTTATGTCTTGAAAAGATCCAGTGATACAACTAACCTGTATTTTATGTTAAATAGCGCTTTTTAAGAAGTTAGTTATGGACTCCTGCACATGTAATGCAGATTAACAGCCATTTTATAGATAATAGTAAGTGCATGTGTATATATGTATGTTTTTGGTCTTTTTTTGATGGAAACAGTTTCAAGTCAAGGATTATGATTTTTGGATTTTTGTTAGAAGCCAGTACTAGTCATGCTGTTAGTTTTCAATATCTTTCTTCTTTATTGGTAATATTGTGAATAGACCCTATAATTTCAAATACACCTTTTCCTAGAAAGGTTTATGTAAGCCAATTAGTGTTCCTCAAAGATACCTGTAATACCGAAACTTCAGATGTGCTTACCCTGTTCCCTTATCTGTCAGATCCTTAACTTGCAATCTATTCACTTTCTTAAATCTCTTGGCCCAGGCAGAGCGTCAGTAGTTGGTGTCTGATGCTGCTCATAATACAACATTTTTATGGTAGATAAAAAGATGCTTTAAAAATTCACATGAACGAGAGTAGCTAACACCAGGATGGACCTAACTTCTCTGAGAGTCTCAAAGTGTGTCTGGAAAAACATGAATCTAGTTTTTGATTAGAGAGGACCTATGGCTACTCACTGTAATGACCCAACTCTGAAAACATGTAGATTTACCTTTAAAAAGAAAAAAGACGTTTCGGTTGAACTACTAAACTGTTGTTTCCAGCTGCTGCTTTTGACTCTGTGTGTGTACGTCCACACAGTTAAACACACTGAGACCAGCTTACATATCTTATAGTAACAGTTAAGAGGTGCAGGGTGCAGCCAAACAAAAGATGCTTTTTTAGCAGGATTGCAAGCAGTTCTGATAACTGCCAAATCTTTATTTACTAAAGGTGCTTTGAGGTTGTTCTTTGACTTCGCATTGAAGAAAGTAGCCTTCGTGTGGTCAGTCAGCTTCCTTAAAAGAAACTGTTCTTTGCTGCCTCTCTGTAGATTGGAAACACAAAAGCAGAGCTATTGCTAAAAAAAAAAAAAACAAAAAACGCTGCTTCTGCTAGCTCAGCCATTGTGCATAGAATTGCTAGCTATGGTAGCTTCTGCCTTTTATTTTTTCAAAGATAATGACAGTCTTTTTGCTAATGGGTAGGGCGTCATGCAGTGTGATGGACTAACGCACTTTTCAGTTCCTTCCTATTGTGTTTTTCCGTATCACCGCTAGGCTTGAAACCTTTAGAAAGTAAGGTGCCAGGCTGGATGTACAGGGCACTTAAATAGCCAGTGCAGTGGTACAGCTACATTGATATGTGTTTAGGGAAGAAATCTTTTGGTCTAGAGGATGTCTTGGAATGGGGATGAGGGGGAAATAGGGAAGATTTATATTCTCCTTTTTTTTCTACCACCGATGGAGTCCGCCATCCATGAAAGGACAGACCTTCCATCCCAAGTATTCACTTCCCATTTATCAGAGTCAAGTTTGAGAGACCTAGCATTTAAACTTTATTTTTATTGCCTGGTCTGAATATTGGAGTTGGGATGGGAATATAGGACGAGAATAAGGTAGCTGAGGTTCAGTGCTGCGTAGAGGCGGCTAACGTGACTATGTTGTATATAGATTAAGTTGGCATCTCTGTAGTGACACAGCCCTGTGTGTGCAAAGAGACATCTGTACTGCTTTGTTTGTTGTAGATATGTTCTCTCTTACTTTTATACAGGTGACATGGAATTCCTTTTTAATGTATTTCCCCAAAATCAAAATTACATGCGGTTCTCTAAGGTTCCCTAAGATTACACGTTGACCATTTGAATTGTGCACAATTACAGGGGAATACTGAAGTTGTTCATTTTCACTGTCTGGCTACTCTCTTCTTGTGAACAGGCCTGACATACCAGTCAGTATTCATTCTTTATAGAAGAACAGATCAGGTCAGACTAGCCTGATTGTGGATATAGAGTCCTAAAGCCTTAATTTAAAGGGGTTAAGCTGTCATCATCTTTCTTCTTGACCTTTCAATGTTGTGGCATAAGCACTGCACTGACATGTGAAGTGTATGTTATTTCTTGTATAGGTATACACAATATATCTTTGTAATTTTTTTCTCCTCTAAACTCTTCCAGAGAAATCTGAACCTAAAAAAACCCAACTGTGTTGAGTGAGTTTGCTTGACTAAATCATCACATTTTTCCCTAACCTATTTTTATAGCTGTTCTAGTTTGGCAAAATCCATGGCCTGAAACCAAAATAATATCTCTCTAAGATTACTGGGGTAACAAACAGAATGTGAGTGTTTGTCATCTGCATGCAGAAAGTGAGGCTGCCTGTGTTGGAGAAATAATAAAACAAAAGACCTGATCTCTCAAAAAGCATACAGTTAATATAAATACTTTTGCCAGCATGGCTAGAAGTCAGTACAGTCATTACTGCCACTCCTTATGAGCTGCTTTCTGCTTAAGGGTGGTCCCTACATAAATATTTATTTTGTTAGATCCAGAACAGAGCATGAGATTAACAACTTGCATGCCTTCTGCTTTCCTTCTACATCTCAAGGGCTCTAGCTTCATTGGTGCTCTTGTATTCTAGGTTTTGTGTTTCTCTAAGGAAAGATCTGTAAGAAAATAGCTTGGGCATCTCTCTAAATGAGCTTAGTGTTTGCAAAAACTTGTGGCTTCCTGTAGCTATTGAAGGAGTTGTAGATGAGACTTGAAAGTGTAGGCAGAGTGGGCCCACAAAATTAGTTCCCGTCAAGGCTTTGGTTCAGCTCCTTCCTATGTGTCTGAGATTAGGGGGTTGAAGTTGACAGCTGACTGTCACCTTGCTTTTCAGGTAGGTTATTGCATCCTAGTTGCACATGGCGTATTTATTCCAGAACATCTGTTGTTGACTTGCAACACATGGGTTGTTTTGATGTTTCCATGTGTAGAGAGATGAGAACAGCAGTTACGCTAGGTGGGTGGAGTGGAAGTGTATTGTGTCCCTGCAACATGGAGGAAGTCCTTGAAAGCTGAAATTTCTGGGATGAGATGTTCCCACGACTGTTCTTGGCAAGCAGATTTAGGAGGCAAGTTCCAGGCTGGCTCTTGAGGTGCAGAGCTATCTGCAGTAGTAGGAATTGGGTGATATGTGCATATTGTGTTGAAATCCTAGCTTTGTCGTCTAGTCTGGAACAATAAATATTCCCTTCCTCCCTGCCTCTGTGTTATAGCTACTGGTAATATGAAAGACGTACTTCATTGATACCTCTTTTGGTAAAATCTGCCAAAGATTAAGCAGATACATATGGTTAGTTAAACCCAGTATTGAAATGCAAGGCTCTTTAAAATACTGCTGTAGGTAGGAAACAAACAAGGCTATAGTTCAAGTATGGATTTTGGATCCTTCCAAAGAGGGGGTTGTTTTCTAAAAAAAAATGCAGAGTTTTTTCTTTTCAACACTACATGCCTGTAATAACCTTGGTTGTTGCTGTGTCATTCTGGTTAAAATCTCTCATCTTTGTCTTCACCTCCTGTTCATCTTGTGTGCAAACTTGTAAGTTCACTTGAAAGGATTTCCAAGACTTCTTTCAGCCTTGTGGTATGGAATAAACACCACTTTTTTTACTTTGGGGCTTAGGTATCTAAAAATTACTTTTGGTGTGTATGTTGTAGCTGTAGTACGTAACACAGTTGGTTTAACAAAATAGTTCTGTCTGGTTTGCTTCCAGGAGATTTTCTGTTATTAAACTGTTCTAGGAAAAAACATTAGCTCTTTTTCTCTTCCACTCCCCCCTCCAGTTTGCAAAGATGTTGCCAATGCCTTCAGGTCCTGTTTCTCATTGCACTAAGAAAATGGTCTGTGTCATTTCAAGAAAGCTTTGAAAAAATGCAGGTATTAAATACCTTGTAAAAATCTTTATTTGCTCTCTGGAGCAGAAGTGTCTTTATTGTATGAAAATGTCTACTTCCTATTTAATGCTCTATTTTTAGACTGAGAGGCTTATTCTTGCCTAGCAAAATACGTTTTCTGATGCACCTTCAGTAGTTCAGCTTGGGTAGTTGCCAGGTTCGCTTATGAGTAATATTTTCTTCCACTGACGCCTCACCACCCCCAGCTATCAACAAGGAGCATTTCTCATTCTGCTTCACTTCACCCACGTCTCATGTAAGCATTCTTTTAAAAAGATGTATCCTGTACAAGTATCCAATGCAGATGAGTCAGTCAGAAGAACTCAAAAGTGGTTAAGGAAACCATATATGTATAAACACATATATGGAAAAACATACAGTTATTGCCCTAAAGAGACAGTCAAACTCTGAGAAGGGGGAGTTGAACAACTGCACAAAAGACTAATTAGACTGCTCTCTTTCTTCCATCCTCCTCTCCCAGCTGGGAGGAAAAAAAGTCAAGTTACAATGCTCATAAGCTCTTCCTATAAAAAAGAACTTGTTAAAACACTAGTAGGTATAGTGATGCTATCCCAGTATAGTGCTTACACATATAGACACTAAGCAGAGATTTTTTCCCTTATGTTGCAAGTGCGAAATTTAGGTTTGCATTTAATTCTGTGCCAATATTTTCCTACCTTAGGCTCACATAGTGCAACCTATAAACTGAGTCACATTTAGTGAGTTTTCTGGCCTTGATTCATATATTACATTTAATAGTTTATGGAGAATAGCCTCCTCCCACATACTGACTTGTTGGCATTGCAACGTCTTTATTATGTTCAGTGTTGTTTGCCCAGTTTTACTGTTGAAAAGCAAATATATAGGAGATTTTTAATGTTAATACATATTCATGTTAGGCTCTGGCCAAGGTAACAATACTTTTACTCATGGTTGTTTTTAAAGTTGTTTTATTCAGGATCTTTATTCTCAAGACTGACACAATCTGTTTATCAAACAGTAAAATAAGTACTTTAGAAATGCGTCATTCATTCACATAAGTCATCTTTCTAAGTTTGTGGTGTCTCCTCTTATGGAACACTTTGTGTATCTTATTAATGAGCCTGTTTTTCATCTTTCACTTGGAAACAGCATAGCAATAGGTGACATTAGGAAACTTCAGGAATTAAAAGAATCTCAGTAGTTTTCCACTCTGTAAATAACACTTCAAGACTTACCACAACTGCATATTGCAGAAATGCATGTGGAGAGCGGGGGTCCATGCTCAGTCACTCAGCAGTGCAAACAATTCAGATTAACCTAAGCAGGCGATAACATTTCTCCAGCATTACCCAGAACACACAATAGTTTGTAAATCTTGTTTTTATGCTGACTTCCTTATCTAAGACAAAGTGCATGGGGGGAGGGGGAAGATGGATTAATGAATTTCTGCTGTATGAATGCATTATAGTATGTCTGTAGCAAATTTTGGGGTATGTTCTGTTTTAGCTCTAGGAGCTTTTTAACTGGGGAGCCCTGAAATTTCTTTCACTGTATTCTTGAACCTTGGCCCCAGAAGCACCTTGCAGTGGCCTCACCCTCTTAAATGCATTCTTCATTCTTCCTTGTACCTGCATGATGATCCCTCTGCACTGAATAGAGTGTGAACATTTGCAGTTGTCAGTGTGGCAGAATGAAGAGAGAATGGCAGTTGTACAACTTTAAATGCACCTATGTGCTTTGCCTTTGCTAGCAAAAGAGCTGCTCAAGTTTGGTGTAGGAATGCCTAACTTTCTTCTCTGCCTAACATTTCTTAACAATAACAGGCAAAGGCTTATTTAAAAGTGGGGTGTTCACCCTCTCAGCTTCTTTCCAAGACACTAGAGAGACATTTCCTTTCATTTAACTTAACAGCTGATGTTTGTGCCTGCCTCTAATGAGTGGTGTCTTGAACCAGCTGCGGTTACATAAGATGGAGCCTTCAATGGCTATTCCAGGTTGGGAGAATTTCATAGTGAACCATTTTCCTTTCCTTCTCTCCTGTCCTCATTTGTCTCCCAAATGTGCTGTGACATGTCCCTTCCCCACTTCTACAGAACTGAATGAGAGAACTGAGGTGGATTTCTTCTCTCCTTTTAAGCCGGATGAGTTTCCCCAATCTGTTCCATAGCACAGATGTGCAAATGACTATTCCAGTAAAACTGATGGTGGAAAGGATCCCATAATCAGTGTTTCCACTAAATAAACCAGTTTCCAGTGAGAACATTCTCAGACATTTTTCGAGAAACAAAGTTAATGGAATCTTTAACAAGAGAGTTTGTTTTCTTACCAACTGTTTGCAACATGACTGTCAAACAGATGCTATCAAAACTAAATTCTTTGGTAGTGTAACTAAAAGTGACTTCTCAACTGTTCAAATTTTGCACTATGGCGTGATCCAAGCCTGTATACTGTTGCTAAGTAGCTACAGTCTTTCAGCTGAAGTGGAATTACTGCTATTTGTGAGTTAGAGAGGGAAGTAGACCACCTGGTTTTCAGACTTTCTTCATACACATAGGGAATTTCCATACTTCAAAGTTTGCAAGTGTCTGTCTTTAGCAGGACTGCCAAGCCAGCGCCTCCAGGTTTAGATAGTCTGAAGAAAAAGTTTTGAATGTTCTTGCTTCCATGCTTTTTCTGGCATAATAGCTTAATAACTATTAAAGAAAAATGCATATGCATCCCATTTCTACTTTCTAGAGGCTACAGAAGTCTTGGAAGTGTTTTTCTTAATAGCAAAAATGAATCAGCTGGACTGCTAGGGTAAAAAAAAAGAAGTCACTAATATTTAAAATACAGATCGATGTGTAACAAGCTTTCAAAGTTATGCAAAATCTTGTGTTTATATGACTCCACCAAATAAGTTTCTTTTAGAATCCATGAATAGCTGCGATGGTAGACATTGCATATCTTCATAAATATGCGCATGGTGCTTATAATTTAGCTTAAAAAAAATTATGCGTACTATTTATATATGAAGAAACATCCATCTTTAAATGTCCTGTTGTGATAGGGAAAACATTCAAAGAACCTGTAGATTCAGTCATACAAAGGAGTGAACAGTTTTTACATGAACAGGAATTTTTTTTTCTTTTATGTGCTTGTTAGATGACTTCAGATTTGTCTTTAGAATTTCACCTTTAAAAAAGATTGCAAAATGTCCTTTTGTAAACTAGGATTGATTCTTTGGCTAGAACTATTCTACCATTTATTCGCTATATTAGTATATTAAGCTTTTTTTAATTCCATAATTTGAGTTATGGCTTGAGGAAAAACTGTTTTGCTGTGTTAACATTTTACATCTGGGATTGTTGTGGTGTAATGAATTTATGTTGTTTTCAGGAGCTGTGTCAGTGCCGCCCTGGGGAAGGGAACTGTTCCTGCTGTAAGGAGTGCATGCTCTGTCTAGGCACACTTTGGGATGAATGCTGTGACTGTGTTGGTAAGTTTGCATTTGTTTGGTTTGGGATTTTTTAATTGCTTCCTGCTGCCACATGTTGAGCTTTCAGTCTTATTATAGAAGTAGCGTGTCAGAACAGAATCTGTGCTTTAAACATCTTAGAGCTCATTCTCTGGGTGCTGAACAAACTAGTGTGAGGAACAAAATATTAGGAGGCCCTATCTACTTCATGGAATGGGTGGTTGTGGTAGTTCAGATTTCACTTGGTTAATGTCATGGTAACCGACTGCTAATTTTGTCCCTAAGACATAAACTCCTTATGAACCTTAATGAAACTCTATGCAGCACCTGCTTCATATGATTGGAAACTGTATGGAGGTTTCTAACTGTGAAGTGCATCAGCAAATACCCCGAGGTGACAATTTTAGGTTTGAGTTCCTTTGTGAATCCTTGGGACTAGCAGTAGATATGCATGGCCCAACTCTTTCAACAAACTTTTATTTATAAAAAGAGCTCTTTCTGGAGGATAAGAAAGAAGCATACCGGTTGTTACTGTAAGATCAGATGACAGCCTTGACAAGAAGAGCGGTATTACTAACATAATGTTCAGAGTGCCAGAATTTCTGCAAGTGAATGCTACCCCTGCTTCAGGAGGACATAGTCTCATAGTCTAGTTCCATCTCACTTTTAGCATCTGTATCAAAAGTTTCATCATCTTGTGGTGGTTGGAAGGGTTCCTCTGCTGCCATTCAAAATCCTTTTGGCTTCCATGAAATGAATACATCTCGATTGCTGTACCTGCACTCAGCTTCGCAGTCTGCTTGATTCTTCTCTGAATTAGTGCTGATGATTAGCTTCAAAATGTTCCTTTTCAAAGCAGTTCATTGCTTCTCCTTTCCATAGTGTTGTGAATATGTTTTCTGACACCCTGTTCTGACTAGTTTGCCTGTGCTTTATTCTCTCTGTCAGCAGTGGAAAGGCATACCCCTGTGCAGGTGTGATTCTTCCAAATGGCATAAAGTGTTTCCAGCCCCTGCACCTGTGCAGGCTGTACATTTAGAACTAGGTCTTAGAGTTTATTTTTTCTATTTGATCTTAATTCTTTTTTCAGTGGTCTCCTTGCAAAGTAAAATATACTTTTTCCCCCCCCCCATTCCCTTTGCCCTTCCAATGTCTGCTTGATTTTTGTAATGCTGTTTTTTTTGTGTTTTTTTTTGTGTGTGTGTGCTGTTGTCATGTGGGATAGGAAATGGGATAGCAGGTTATTTCCCTAGTTCAGAACCATTATCTGCTGTAGAAAGCAAGCTTTATTATGCAAATGTTCTCTAGGGAGAGGAAGAACCTAGTTCTTGGTTCTTTTTCTTCATAATCCCAAGTCCAAACATAGGTTTAATTCTAAATCTGCACATTATTCCCTGTTCTGCAGCTGTTTCGCATAGCCAGGAGAAGAGTTAACATGGCTTTGGTTTAAGTTTCCCAGTATTAATTAAGCTAAAACATCTCTTGATAGTTCTGCCAGTGCCTCAGTTCTTGCTGGTTCTGTGTTGCTCCTTGTGTGAACATCAGCAGAGACAACAGGAGCTGGGAGAGCATGGATTCAGAAGGAGTTTTTCTTTTCTTTAATGTAGAGTCAGGGATGAGAGATTTCCCTGTCATTCTTGCTGTAGCCAAGTATGTCTTGTTCAAATAAGGAAACAGGAGTGCAAAACATCCAGTGCTTCCTGGAGTAGAGTTCTTAGCTATCAGCTCAAGTATTAGCAATGTCTTTTTACAAACTGATCAAGTCTATCATAAAGGTAGACAGGTTGTCTTGTCTTTCGGGTCATGTCTGTTCTAAGATTAGGAGTTACCTTCTGCCCTCCAGCACAAACTTTAGTTATGGTCAGTTGATGCCATTTGTGTTGTGTGAACATGCTCTTCCTTCCCAGACAGGGACAAAGGCACTGGAGGAGGGAGAACAACAACAGGTTTCTCTCTCCTTTATTTTTCTAAGCTATGTTTAAGCAATCTCTTCTACTCCCTTCATGTAAAGAGTTTTCTGCTCCCATTGTTTCAGTAGCCCATCTCTGCATCTTCTCATCCATGCCCAAGAAAGGTAGTGTACAACTCTGTGGGCTGGCTAGAATCTCTATGGTGAGAACTGTGGTGCTGGAAGGGAGCTTGGATTTTCAGTAATCATCTATAGTAAGAGAGATGGGTAAGAGGAGGAGAGGAAAGAGAAAAAATTCCTAAATCGACAGGAATATTATATGACTCGTTACAACTTGAATACATCTGTGTTCCTTCTAGTTATAGGAGACCTAGCTCTAGCATAGCGGCATAGTTACCTTTTAAATCCTGGTTATCAATTCTTGCCTTAAATCATTGGTTTACAATAACAGTAATGTGGACATGTTTGTTCTTTACCAGTTGTTCATGTGCTGAGATTTTATTTTATTTTTTATTTTGTCCAAAGTTATGGTATTATAATTAAATGTTAAAACACTCTTTAAATAGTAAGAGTGAAGGATCTTTGTGGAATGAGTAGTTACTTGTTAAGCTGTGGAAAATGGTTCCTTGGCAGGATCTTAATATAGTATTTTTCTGTTGGATTGATATGTACACTAACTACACATCCTGCAATATTTTGATAAACATTCTTGATAATTTTTTTTCCTGTGTGTTCTTTTTATCAGTGAAAACCATATTCTGAATCCAAGTTGACAAACGCAGCCTCTAGAAAATCTCACTGGTTTCCACTTCACAACATTAATACAACGACATCCAATAAACTTTCTGTTGATGTGTCTGTACCAAACTTACCCGATTTGATATCTTCCTAATGAAAACTTTGGACTTCCTTTATTAAAATTGTATTGTGAGTATTCTAAGTGCTTACTGAAAGGTGATAATGCAGTGATAGAAATTTTTTATCAAAGCAGTGAGTCCAGGAACATTTGTGAAGAATGAACTGCTTTGAGAGGAGTATCAAGAAAATTATCTATGGTAGGAAGTTTGCTTAAGTGGAATTTTTTTTTTTTAGTGGAATCTGATGTTCTTTGGGGGAGAAGCTTTTTTTTTTTTTTTTTCCCCTACCCAATACTTGGCTCACCTTTATAGGAATTGCCTGTCTTGTGTTGTTCGTGTTTTTAAATGCTGCTAATGCTAACTGCTTGCTTGAGATATGCCAGATCTCATGCTGAAAGCATCATGGGCAAAATTCACTCTTGTTTTGTTCATTACAAAAATCATATCTACTTAAAATGAAAAGGGTTTTTTTTGTATATGGTTCTAGTTAAACCCACTCTCTGAAGCTGGAGTCCTAATGCATCTACAGGGCAGGAGATGCTTTTCCGACCTCGTGCGGGTAGATCTTGAACATGTATATCCCATATTGCTCTCATAGAAGCAGCTCTAAGAATTGGTGTACTTGGCAGCTGTAGCTATCTAAAACTGTATCTGTGAAACTACTCAAAATCATATCCAGATATACATGAGGAAAGTGGATTTGTTTCTCTCTTGCCAGGTGACTTCTAATAGTGTTTTATCATTTCTGAGTTTAAATACCTATACAGACATAACTTTTCATTTTAAACGTGATGGTTTCTATGTTCAGATTAAATGAAGGTACCCTTCAGTTTCATTACTGGTAATAAATGGTAGTGTTTATACTGTTAATGAAAAACTGGCACCTGCATTGCGTGTCACAAAAACATTTTGCAGGAAGTGGCAAAGAGGATTACAATAAAGAACAATAGGTTTCAAAAAAGATACCACAAAAGATGTTGAAAAATGAGGAAGAGGTAACCTGGAAATAAGCGTTTTGTCTGTAGTGATCCTTCCAACTAAGTAGCAAAACTAGTCTTATCTCAGCTGTCTCCAGGAAGGTAAAGTAATTGAGATTGTGCTCTCTCCTGATACTGATCTTTGCATCTCTGGCAGATGACTAATAAGATCTACTGCATTGCTGAAGCAGATGAGATTGAATACTTGAATTATGATCAAAAGTTTCATGTACTTCAGGATTTGTCAAGATACTATCTTTGTTCAGTCATAAGCTTTCATTCCGGATTTATTCTAGTATCGATTATACTGTGCTCTGTCTCTTTTCCCAGGGGAAGCAAACCTTTCATTGAACTTCTCATACTCTCAACTGAAATGCTAGCATAAAAAGGGAAGTGAAATGCTATGTAGAAGAGGTTTTCTTTTGAATTCTTTTCACTTAGATCTCACAGTTTGCACGTGTGTTTTGCACAGTTCTGCAGAGATCTGAAACCTACCGTATTGGAAGCTAGTCCTACTGTATTCGGTGGTTTCTGCTATTGAGTTTAGAGTGGGGTTTATATAAGAGAGTTCTGTTTTGCTTAACAAGAAACAACCTCATTTTCTAAGTGTTCTCACACGTTTGAAGAAGAATTTAGGAAGTTTTGTCTAAGTTACCATTGTTTCATTTCTCTGCAGGTATGTGCAATCCTCGCAATTACAGTGATACACCTCCAACATCCAAGAGCACTGTAGAGGAGTTGCATGAACCAATTCCTTCACTTTTCCGGGCACTCACAGAAGGGGATACTCAGCTGAACTGGAATATTGTTTCCTTTCCTGTAGCAGAAGAACTGTCGCATCACGAGAACCTAGTTTCCTTTTTAGAAACAGTGAACCAGCCACAGCATCAGAATGTCTCTGTTCCAAGCAACAATGTCCATGCACCTTACTCCAGTGACAAAGGTAACAAGTATAGTGTCTAAATTCCTAATGTTTCCTCTGGTCTCTTCTAGGAGGAGCCTTCTCAATGTATTTTCTCTGCTCAGCTTTTCCTTTCCCAGATAAGGTGTGTGAAAAGTTCAGTCTAAGTTTGAATGTGGCGTAACAAAAGGAGTGAAGCAAAAGTACTGAGGAACAGGCAAAATGATGTTGAAGTGTCTGATGATCTTAGGAGGCACTGAACCACGAGTTTGTCATCTAAAATTCTTCCTGCAGCATGACGGAGTTTGTTCATGTTATTTCATGTGCACACACTAACAGTGTATGCTCCTTGAATCTGAAGCGGTCACCTGTGCTTTAGGAGACAGGACAGACCAGAAATTGAATCCAAATCACATATCAGTGCAGAGCTAGGCAACTCAAATGCATGACTTTAGAGGTTTGAGAAAACAACGTGCCATAAGCCACTACATCTGGAATAGATGTTCAGCTCTTGAGTCTGAGCTGGCATAACTTGAACTCTTCAGAATGATGGCTTGTAGGAAATCCAGGATTAATAATAAATCTGAGCAAGATTAGCAAGATCACTCTTGATGTTGAGGGGGGATGACAGAATCTTAAAAATAAGTAATTTGGGGAGAATTTTTTCAATATACAGACTCATTCCCCTTATTTTCACTTTTAGTTCAGAGGACAGACTTCAGAGTATTGTTAGCTGGAGAATAAAAATGAGATATTTGAGGTAGTGACAACAGTGGGATAAGGAAAGTCTTCTCTGCTTCTTGACTTCCATACTAAATCTGAAATATCTTTCCCTGAATATCTTAACATCAAATTCAGAAGGATCTCATAAGCACTTCTTAGTAAAACTGCTGCTTAACTGGAAAAAAGAACATCTGATTTGTTTTATTATAGTATAATTAATGCTGTACTTCCCAACACACACTTTAAATATTAGTAACTCTATATGTAGGTGTTGTGATGGCTTTTTTTAAATCTTATCCATGAAAGATATCCTAATTGAGGGGCATATTGTTTTTCCATACCATTGTGAACCTTTGACCTAGTTACATTTTGCAGTAAGACTGCTGTTGATTAAATGGAACTGTAATGGCAACTTTTCTAATTTCCTTTGGTTAAGGCAAGTTAGAAAAATAAATTAATTCCAGAACTAGGAAAACAGATGGTCAGAAAACATCTCATTCATATGCCTTTGACGTTATTAAAATGCTTGCTCTCCATTATGAGAATGATGCAGAGAGCCATGTTAAATGGCAAGCCACAAAATGCCATGTGTGCAAACAGTACAGTATTTAAAGATGTAAATTATACTTAGGAAAAAAATTATGCTTGGAACGGTCTTGAATATATCCCAGTGTATTTAGGTACTACAGCCCATATGGCAGTTCCCTGACAGTCCTTTACTACCATACCAACAGGATGGGCTAATGATAGTTTTGGATTTAACTTGGAATTTGAAATGCAACTCAAGGGTGTGGAGGAGTTTTGAGTTTAACAAAACAGAAAAATACATAACATTGCAATTTTTTCTTAGTGAAAAGTCTCCTTCATTTCATTTAGTGAGAATGTATTCGAGATCAGGTTCAGAGAGCTTTCATAGGAATGATGACATTCCAAAAATAAGTTATATTTGGAAATAGTTACCAAGTGCCACTGGTTTTCAGACTTCAGTAGACACTTAGAACAGAAATAAGTGTCAGATCTTTTCTTATGATTGCTCACTACCTGCCTCCTCCATCTTAGTAGTCAGCAAAGAACTGGAAAAGGTAGAAAATGTCTTTCAAAATCCTATAATTTAAGTATCTAAATAGGTAATCCTGCTGAGGAGTCTGTCTTTTCTTGGTCACAATGTAGATAACTTTGTAGTGCTCTGCTTTTGCAGAAGTCCTATTAAAGTTTGCTTATAAAACACGGATGATTATCACAGATATTCTGTCAGAACACAAGAAGGTAGACAGGAAATGTTGGTTGCTGGCCTTGGTCAGTTACGCTTATTATGTGGCTTAACAAGCTAGCATTTTTTTTAGAAGAACTGCTGTAATAGACGAAGACTGTATGTGTGTGTGCTGAGTTGCAGTATATGCAAGTTTAACCTGCAGTGGAAGAGACTGAAGACACAGTATCTTTACCCTTTCCTTCTCCTCAAACATTCTGCTAGGATTAATAGTAGATCTTACAAATGAAGGTGTCCTTCAGATGATTGACTAGCTAGTGGTCTTCAAGGGCATGACATTCAGGGGTTTGCAAAAAAATCTCCTAGGGAGTAGGAACACACATGCTTTAAGCTTTCTTTACAGTGCTGTGCCTCCTCCATTTTGTGGTCCACCCGTGGACCCTTGCATGCTTAGCTCTGGCATGGAATGCTGGCAGGAGCCTCTTTCTTTTCTTGTCTATAAGGAGAGAGGAGGCTAATGAGAGGTAGATTTTGGAAAGGGGACAGTAGACTGTGTGCTGTTTTATGGAAGGCATCCCAAAATTTTGAAAGGTTCAGTCTAAAAATACCCCTTGTCATGTTGTGTAAAACAGTTCTGATTTTAATTTCAACACAGATTCATGTAGGGACTGACGTTAAACTGGTCTAGGATGCCAGACTTGCTATATTCTATTCTGGTTGTGTGCCAGAAAAAGCAGTGCTAGCCACAGGAACCAAACAGTTTTGCGTTTGAGGTATCTGAAGCCACTGGGCCCTGAAAGGATTGCTGTGGATCACTGAGAAGCTGGAATGCAGTGGGATATAAAGCATTGCTTTCTAGCCCTGGCCTACTGTGAGCTATTAGACCTTAAACTTGCCCCTTATTATCTTAATGAGTGTCTTCCCTTTCCTCCTGTGAAATGACTTTTAACATTTTAGCTGCCAAAGTATGTGGAACTGCTGGAGCTAGTGTAATTCTTTGTATCAGTGGTTTTTTGGCGTTTGACCTGTTACTTCAGAAAGGATTGCAAAGGTTATTAATTTAGGATTACTTTCATACTTTATTCTTATGTTTTCTTTACTTTTTGCTGATACCCTCAGAGCTCTGAACTGCAAGTTTAAATGTTTAGCTAAGCTTAATTGTTTCAGATCATGGCAGGCTGTTGACAAGGGAGGGGGGAGGGAAGTAGATAATCTTTTGGCAACTGATGAAACAAAATCTATGCTGGAGTTAAGGGTTTCTTACTTCAGCCACTTGGTGACACTGTGGATGGTGTCAGCTCTGTACTTCCACTTCCTGCAAGCGCCAGCTGGGTAAAGAAGATCTAAAAATCCAGTGAAGGGCAACTACTTCTGTAGGTACCCTCAGAGTCTATTAAAAATTGCTTCTTTTTATAACTTCTGACTGGCATAAAATGGTATGGTTGCCTGACAGACAGTTACCTTTCTAAAGTGCTCTTAGAGCTACTGATAAACAAATCAGTGGACAAATTATATAGCATCTTTGATTTCAAAGGTGGCATATGGGGAACTGTAATTAACTGTGGAAGTTTTCTTCATCTCATAAAAAGGTGTTTTTCCTTGATTTACAAGAAGTAGTTGTTTTTTGTCCTCTTACTTGCTGAATTTCTCTGTAGTGTACCAATATAGGTCTTGCTTGCAGCACAAAGAATATCATAACAAAGTCCAATGGAAACATGAGTCCGTTTCTTCTGGTCTTTTTGAATTTAGGCTTGATCCTACATTGTTCTTTCTCTCATACAACCTTCATTTAGTATCAGTTGGTAAAAGGTGAAAAACTTTCATATTCCGAGAAGACGTGCTGTGTACCTGGGATTCCCCTGCTTCCCTGTTCCCACCTGCCAAGACTCTGTTCTGTAGTCCTTTCTGCATGAAAATTGCCAGAATGCTAATGAAAGAGCTGTTAGTGGACTAGGTAATATCCTTTTTATCTGCATTGAGAGAGTCAAGTGATGACTACATAATTAGGTTTTTGAAACAATTTAAATACTCTCCAGGATCTCTAGTGAGCCTGTAGGTATTGTTTTTCTTTGAGATTGTTTCTGTAGCCTAAGAAGAGGGATTTAATGCTTTGAGGAACTCTTGTCTCCTGCTTTCAAGAATTCAGCATTCGTGCATGCAGAAACACAGACCCTGCTGAGGAGGGGGACAGGCATATCCTGTGATGAGCAAAGTACGCTCTTACTAGTGTACTAGTTTTACCTAGTAAGTCTCTGAATGAGTGAGACTTCAGAATCAGTTTGATAGCATATTCTTCTGCATATGTCCATCCTTTAGCCTCTTGCAAAGCTATTGGGAACTAGCCAGATCTGCCACCAGCAAATGTCTTTCACAGTCTTCTCTACTTTTACAACATTTTTGGGTTAGTCCTCTAGGACCTGTTCCTTTTGGCTTCCATATGCAGGTGGAAACAGACTTTCTTCTCCACTCCAGTCAGTCAAGATTGATATTCCTGGTTGTTGTTGCCACCTTAGTAAGATTGAGGCCTGGCTTCTGTTTCTGTTTTGGTTCTGGAGACTGGTTCAGGGTGTCAGTCTGTCCAGTTTCACAGGATGTGACTGCTGTCAGCGGTTATGACCCTAGTGCTGCCAGTCCTCTGGCCTCCCTCCCACTAAGAGAAATGTTTATTCTTGTAAAAGATCATCTCAGTGTTACCTGTAAAGAAAGGCCTAAGTACCTCCAGCCAGAGCATGATCCACAGAGGGAATGTGCTAAACTGGTTGGGCCCTTAGGGGGAGGAAGCTGCCGTGGGCTTTTTAATCCTGTGAGAAAATGGTGTTTCAAGCAGCCGCTTTCTGAACCTAGTTCAGTGCTATTTACTGTGGCCTGTAATAGGGTATTTAGTGAAGGAGATCCTTAGACTGGATGTGAAGGAAAAGGCCTTGAAATCTGTGTGCAAAAAAAAAAAAAAAAAAAAGCTGGCAAAAGAAGGCAGAGCAGAGTTTTGTCTTTGCAGTGAAGAGCTAGACTAGACTGTGTCTCTGTGTGGATCAGAACTACATTAAGGCTTCACAATGCTACATTCAGAACTGGATTTTGCAGGAAGAGCTGGGACTAGCCAGCTCGCCCTATGGGAAGGAGTAAAAGGGGAAGGACAGCCCTGGAGTAAACAAAGACTGGACAGTTAAGCCTGCTGTTGAAGGCATAGCGGGGTGAGACTGCTGGAAGAGGGTGCCAGTAACAGCTACTGGCTGCTTTACACATCTTGCTGCTGGAGGAGGGCCAGAGCTTGCTTTTCTAGGAATGGCACTACTGGTTGCACTGGTCTGCTGCTGTATGTAACTGCACATGCTCTGCCTTTGTCCTACAGCCTACTTTTTCACAGGCCATGTCTGTATCCTGACCCATCAGCATAGTGACATGTGTGGGTTTTATTCCACTGAGCAGTGTGCAGGAACTTCAGGTATAGCTAATTAGGTATAGGTAGTTCAGCAGCAATGTTCTTACATCCTGGAAATCTCTGGCTCATCTTCCAAACTAAGAGTTTCATTTCAAGTTTATGCAGGCATTATCTGATGAGTTCGGCTTCTTCGGGACTTGTAAACTGGTACTTCTGCTGCATTCTGCTAAAACAGACCAGGCTGGTCATTCTCTGGTGTGAAGACAGCCTGCAAGTGGCTAGGAGTGGCTAACCAAACAGAGTGTGCACAGTGTTGGGCATCCCTCACCTGATGGTTTTCCTTAGCACATTGCAACTAGGAGTGCAGAGGTCAGCACAAGAGCAGAGAGCACTTCTGGCCACCCTTTAGAGCGGACTCTAGCTACTTGTAAAGGATTGTTCCACTACTATCTAGACAGAGCCATGAGTGGTCTTGCTATCTATAGCTGATTCAGAGACTAGGTCATTCAGGTGGAGATGGCATGCCAAAAGCTGATTTTGCCACAAGAAATCTTCCTGAATTAGCAGGAATTGCCATTTTGGTGCCCGAGACTCTGTGCTCTCTAGCTGATGCCTTTTAATACCAACTCTATCTATGGCATTTAAGGTCAAGCTTGAGAAGAAAACAGCCAAAAAGGTATCAAAGGAGTGAATTGGGATTTAGCAAGACGGTACAGAGAGGATGAGTGCTTCTGAGAGGAACTTCCATAAGGTTCCTGTGCTTGCATACCGGCACTAAACTGAATGACTGACAGGACACTGGTGCTTAGATTTGATGAGGAACTCTGCCTGGAGACTTACCTCTGCTTTCTTACGCCCTACCTTTCCACTGAAAACATCCTGTGAGGAGCAAGGGGGGACAAGATACGTGGGTGTGCCTGGGCCTCCTGGGAGATGGAGGGTATGTGTTCCTTCTTGGGACCCAGTCAATTCTGAGCCTTTTGTTGCCAGTGACTAAATGCTGCCAAGTCCTTGCGTGTTCTCTGTGACAACCCGTAGCTGCTCTGTGGCACCTGGGTGACTGCTTACCGATGAGGCTTTGGCAGCTACACCAGTCACTGCTGGTGGTGTCTCCCAAGTGTTGTTCTGCTTTGCTGAGCATTTTAGGAGTATGCCTTGTTGGTCACTCTCTGCGCATGCTATCATAGCATATACTTCTGTTTTGCACTTTTCCTCTTCCCTCTCTGAATAATGTTTCCTTACTAAAGCTGTAGGTATATAGGCTGGTTTTAAGTAGAGGTTTTGTTCTTTGAGAACTCTCTTCCTCTGCTTGCTAGGCCCCCAGCTTTATTATAAAGCGTCATAGAAATAGAAGTGCCAAGAATGGGACAGGATTTATACAGCTACAGCGTATTTTGTTGACATTCCCAGCAGTACTTCGAGTACGCCAAGATTGCTTGGACAACTGCAGCTTTCCTCACAGCACAGCTTTCCGGTTTGGTCCAGCTAGTTACAGAAAGCAACTTGCTTCAGCTGTGCTCTTGCCCTTCCTCCTCAAGATCCGTATTGCCTGTTGCATAATATATAGTGTCCACAAGAAGTGTACATCAGTTCAGAGCCTGAACAAGGAGGTTTAATATCTTGCTTTCAGTGGACTGGCAGCACATCCTGTGACCCTCTTGCAGCTCTTCAGGTAGTAAGTAGCTGAACAGTTTTACAGTGGTCAGGTTTCCCCCATGTATGTTTCCATAAATGATAATTCTAAAGCGTAGACAGGCTTTCCAGGTGTCCAGGAGGAGGAAGCGTCCACAGAAAAGTTAGCAGGTACATCGTGCTCTCATTCTGCACATTGCGTTGTCCTTTGCCACACAACCAAAAGCATGGGCACCACAGAGCTCATCTGTTGTTGATGTAGGGGAAATGGATTGCACAGGTCTGACGGCTTGTAGAGTGAGGGAGCTCCTTGCTGGCCTCACCTCACCTTAGGACCTCTGCCTTAGGAGCTTGCCATGAAAGCTGTATACCACAGAGGTTGCTAATAACCATACTCACATACAAGAGACAGAATAAATGCTGTGGTTAAGAATGTCACTGTTCCCAGAGTCCTTTGATTACTCCCCGTTTTCCATGATCAGTCAACAAAAATAAACACCGACTTGGCAGATATATTTAGATTACGTTTTTCCAACCCATGTTGGAATGTAGGTAAGCATGTTTCTCCTGGAGCCACGTACCTTAAGCAAGTAGTAGTAGTTGGCTAGAAACTCTTGACTTCTCCACAGACGGATCAGTCTGTGTGCAAGTGAAATGTGTGTCTGTAGACAGCCTTCAGTTGTGCTTTCCCCAAAGTATGCCATGTTGTGCTGGAGTAAGCGTGATACAATCAAGATCCTTTTGGGGTGTGAACAGAATTGCAGTATAATCACCCAGTGTGCACAGAAGAAAATTGTTAGAATCTATCAGCTTTGAGAATTAGAAGTAGACTGGGGAGGGATGTTTTTGTTTTCTTATTGTGGTGAATGCTTCAACTTCAATTTTGGGTTACAACACCAAACTTCAGGGCATTTCAAGTAATTGCATGGATGCTAGAACAACAGAGTCAACCCTTTGAGAGAAAGGGTTTCTCAATCTTAGTAGTAAAGCTTGTGTTGCTTTAGAAAAGAAAAAGTGTGCAGTTCTAAGTTGAGAAAAACAGGATTCTCCAACTCTATGATTTAATATGGCTTAAGAATACTGTTGAAATGTGGAGGGGAGAAGGAAATGTTTAAGTAAGTGTTTATTTTTTATTAACTTTTCTAAAACTAAGTTTTTCATGATAGCATATAATAACTGCTGGCAACTGTAAAACTGATAACTTGGTGATACAGATTTTACCTTCAGAGGACACATGCTTGCTTGTTATTTTGACATAGCTCATCTTTACACTTTACAAGGTATTCCTCATAACTTGGGGGTGGGATAATGCTGTTCTTGCCTGTGACTATAGAAATAATTGCACCTTGTGTCTCTGCCTCTTCTCTCTGCTTTTACTATCACCGTTTTTTCCCCTTGCGGTTCAGAGTCTTAATGATTTGCGCTCCTATTTCAAAAGGTGCGTGTTTAACTTAATTTTTTTAACTAAACTTTTTAATTATTTTGAAACTTTTTAAACCAAACTTTTTCCTCCCCTTGGTTTAGAACACATGTGCACTGTGGTATATTTTGATGACTGCATGTCAATACATCAGTGCAAGATCTCTTGCGAGTCCATGGGAGCATCCAAATACCGATGGTTTCACAATGCCTGCTGTGAGTGTATTGGACCAGAATGCGTCGACTATGGCAGTAAAACTGTAAAATGCATGAACTGCATGTTTTGAAGCAGGAAAATTGTAACATAGTAATACAGAGGCCAAAGTAATCTCTCTCAGTTAAAGAGATGGGGATTGGAAATATTGCATTCTGGTGGAATACCTACTGGTTGCAATTAAATGTAGGTGGCTTAAGAAAAGATGTATAAAATTTGAAATCATTTTTTTTTTCTTTTTTAATTGATGTAAGCAAGGCTAAGTAGTAGAGTTTCAACCATTATGTTTTAAGTTCGTTTTTCTTTATTTCTGCTCAGATGTTATAGCCATGCTCATACTTGCTGTTCTGATTGTTTTGCTTTGATTTGAATGTATTGATTATACTGTATCTAGTAGTTTAGAGTAGGGAAACCTTAAGAATATGGTAACAAGATTCCCATCTTCTAAGTTTGACAAACAATCAAGTGGATACTGTTTTTTTGGGGGGTTGGTTTTGGGGAGGGGCGAGGGGGGTTGTTTGTTTGTTTTTTGCTTTATTACCTTCCAGTTCTTGAGCTTAGCCTTCTGTTGTGAAAAGGATATTTGGGAAAAAAGAAAAATTCATTCTTTCTCTTCAAGTTCAAAACATGGGCTGTCATGGATAAAATCCAAACTTCTTAGAAGGGCAGCCCAACAAAACACTATGTATGGAACACTTTCCCTCCAAATTTCATCTGCTCCATTCTCGTAAGTACATTTAATGCAAGTATTGCATTAAAAAAATTATTTTCAGTCTTCTCTTAGATACCAAAATAAAGCTGTTAAGTGCAGTTGCATCCCCCTCCTTTTGCACTTTCTCTAGGGTTGCTTAATGCCCGAACATTCGGTCCAGTAAAGGAAACATGAAAGGTTTTTATGAAATAAAAGACTAAATGTGTAAAGAAAAATGAAACAACATGAACTAGCAAGTGCCACAGGGTTATCAGTTGAGCAGCTGGTAGCAGGCCCATATCACATTTAGTAGTTTGCTGTGAATATTTATTCCAAAACCTACTTTTACTTTTTATCCTCATGAGAAGTTGTCACTGACGAAGGCAAGATGTGTCTTCAAAGGCAAAACTAGGATGTTCTGAGTATAGAGCACTCTGTCCATTTTTCTAAGTAAAGTTTTAATATGCTGACTGTTACAGAGCAATTATTATGACCCCATTAGGTCTCCATTGATAATGGTACTAAGTGTAAGAATAAAGTAGGAATAGTTAATGATCAGCTTTTGGTATTTATAATGATGTTGGCTTTAGTTCCTTAATTTTTATACATATACATATATATGTATATGTAGGAAAATTGTTGATTATTCATGTTTTTCCCACTAGCCTCAGTCTAGGCAGATCAAACTGTCTTTGCACACATCTATCTGTACCAGGCGCAAATGAAAGCAGTCATTTTAAACTTATTTTATTTGAAAAGGTTTCCTGAGTGTGTTTTTTTTTTTTTTCATTCTCCTGATATAGGACTTTGAATAAGATGAAATGAAAATATCCTACTTTTGTGAAATAATGTTACTCAGTCTCAGTTCTTCAGTCTCTTTTTCAGCTATACAGAAGTACTTGAAAGATGATGGTTTGTTTATTGTTCTGAACTAGTGGATAACGAAATCTATTCCTACTTTAAACTTGGGATTAAGTGGGAAAAATCACAGACGTGAATAGAAAAACTTAGCTTGTAATGAAGGAGTTGTTCTTCCCTTGTTTGACAATATCTTATGTTGTCTTTTGTTCTACATGAGTTTCTTTAAAATGAATGGAGAGGAAGAATATGTAAGAGTAGCTTTGACTACTTGCTTTTAACTGAAGGATGATGCATTGTTTTTGATCAAAACAGAAAGCATAACAGTAAGTGTGCCTACAGATCATACTTAAGATTTTGCAATGTTAGACTACTTGAAACAACTAAAATAAAGTTATAGTTCAAAATCTTCTTGGGAGAAAAACAGGGCTGATGTTTTTGGATAGGAGCCTGCTGCCATGGATCTGCGACACTATATTCATTTACCTCATTATGATTTCACTATGAGGTCAAGTCAAAGGAATAGTGTGGGTGGATGACAGGAGGGTAGAAGAGACTCTCCTAACAAATGTCGAGGAAAAATTGTGTGAAACAGCTTCAGAATTTGATACATCTGTGTAACAGGCCTGAAAGGAGGTAGCGAGGATGCAGACTTTCTGAGGCTTGCCTTATTTTTGTAATTCTTGATGCTGTCTAGAGTTTGCTGTAAGCGTTGTATGTATGCAAATGTCATACAGCAACATCAAACGTATTTTATTATTATGAGTGTTTTAAGAGGTATTTTAATAAAAATACATTACCAGTCTATGTGGTTTCTTTCTCATGATTTTCTCAAGGCAAAAGTTACCAGGAAGCATATTATAAAAGTACCATTGTTATGTTCTAAACTGATAGAATAATACAGAGAATTTTTACCTTTTTATATTAGTCTTTTCCAAAATTAATTTTTTTGTCTACTCTTAATAGTTTTTCCTTCAGATAAATCAAAAAAGAGGAACTTGCTTAATAGTCAAAAAGATCTTTCTGAGAGAAATGTAATCATTTTGGGCGGTTGTGCATTTAGTCCTAATTCATGTTGCAAGAAAAAAACATAAGTTATTTTGGGGGCTCTTATTTTGCTTCTGCCTGGATGTGAACAAACCATCACCTACATATGCACTTTAAATAACTTAAGAACATGCGTAAAAAGCTTTCAGCTAGAATCTTATCTAAGTAAAGCATTGGTCAGTTTTTTTTATCATTATCCTTCCTGACACAATTGTTAATTGCTGAACTTAAAGGGAAGCAAAAAAGGGAGTGCGTTAGTTATATAACTATACAGAGTTATATAAATCTCTGTAGTCTGTTAGGGTTCTATCTGAGAAGGGGTTGAATGCCTTTTGTTATTCTTTCTCTAGAAGTAGAGAAATATATAGAAAGTTCTAGTTCCTTCACCTTTGCATTCTGAAAACTTCAGAAATCAGAGTGTAATTCTGGAAATAGTAATATAATACAAAAGGGAATTAACTCAGTTGCCACTGCAGAATTAAATCAGAGGCGTAGAATACAGCCCAGGACAGGACCGGGCCATCCCAGCAGGCTGCTGTGACAACATGATGGGAACTGGAGGGAACTACAGGTAATTTCTCCTGTTGCAGGCCATCCTACCATTCTTGCCATTAAGGCTGAAGCCCTACTGATCAGAAGATGATGAGATTTCTGGCAGAGGTACAAAGTAGAGTGCAGTGTAGACTCTTTTTTCAGCTGCTGTGAATTAGAACACCTTTAGGACAGGTTCTTTTTTAAGGCCTAGAAGGAAAAGAAAAGTCACCTTTCTTGGAACTCTAGTTGCTGGGCTAAGTCTCTACAGATGGCAGCATGAAATTGGAAATAGACCGTAATGCAATGGATGCCTCTTGGGAATACTTTACCTAAATCCCAGGATCAGCCTTTTGGCTGATTCACATGGATATACCCTACTGGCTGCTCCCCAAAATACAACAAGGTACAACAGCAGAGGTTGGCTGTAGTGCCTGTATTTTGATTCTGTGAGCCCAGAAACAATGCCACTGTGCATCAGAGAAAGAGTACTAGGGGATTTTGAAGTTCCTGTCAATCTTTATTCACCAGGGCATAACAATTCTTTGAGGGTATGAGCTTTGTAAATCCTGGAAACTCGCCTTCCTGATACTTCTTTGCAGCTGTCATACTGAAGCTTTTTTTTCTCACAGGCATTTGTTGCTCCCAATTTTCAGAATCACTGATGCCCTACAGAGAAGGTGAGTGAGTGATATGGTCATAATGTGACATTGCTTTCATGTGATTTCTTGGGTTTCCTAGAATGCTTTTAATAAATCCAGTGAATTTTAAATCTAGTATTTCAAAAATGGTTATGAGGGCACTTGCTCATATCTCTAATAACAGCTGGATTTATTCAGCTACTGTCTTGCTCACAGTCACTTCCTGTTGTTTTCTGGATGCGTTACTACGTTAGGGGTGTGCCAAATCCGGTAGCCTCATAGAGGCAAGGGTGCCACAGCTCTAGGTTTCTATGTCCAGCCAGCAGCAAGGCTGAGCACACGTTGCCAGTAGGCGCGTATGCGCACGCACACACACACACGCAGCGATCAACACAGACAGAAGCACTCAGCAGTTACACAAATGGCACCAACAGCCTCATCCTGTTCCCTGCTTCAGGGTGAAGGTCCATTATGGGAAATCTATGTACATATACAAACAGTATGGATCCCCCAGTAGCTGGTCTTGGGCACTCAGTCTACCCAGTAACTGGCCCTGGCTCCCAGGTGTCCGCAGTTGCTGGCACCTGGGCATGTTGAGGCCCACAGCCCCACTCTAGCTGCTGCTGCACGGACCCCCTCGCGTACACCAGCACCTGCACAGGCATGTGCACACACACACGCATTCTACGGATCCCTTTGGCCTTAGACACCTAGTTGAGCCAGTAGCTGGTCCTGGATCCTCTTGTCTCTGGTTGCCACACAAATGGGTGTCTCAGTCAACTCCCATGGTCTCCCCAGTAGTTGGCTTGGACCTCCTGGTGCCTCTGGTAGTGAACTTGCAGGCCCTCTGGTCTTTGCCTGCCTTCCCAAGCCATTTACTGTGCTACTGGCTAGTCTGGCTTGACGTTGGGTCGCAATCATCTGCGGACGCATAGACCCACATCATATGCACACACTCTGGTGTCTCCAGTGTGGCATCCCAGACACAGCCTCTGTGACTCATGGCCCCGCTCTGGTGGCACTCAAACCTCCATGTACACACAGAATAGAGCCCCCTCACATGGGAAAATAGCTAGAAATGAAATTTAGTGAGCAGACAGGACCGACTGGTGATGAAGCACAGGGCATGGCCAGAGAAGTGTCCTGACCAGCAGCCTGTTTGCACTTTACCAGCCCCTTTTATCCCCTTATCCTGCTATTTTCCCACACTTGTTCCTCCCCAAACCACTTTGATCCCTCCCTTTTCCCACCTTTGGTTCTTCCCCTAAACATCCCATAGGAAGTTTTGTACAACCCCCAGACACTTCTCCCTGCAGCCTATACTGAGTCCCACACCCCCAACAGAGACCCCCTCAGTCAGTAAGATGCTCAGGAGAGCTGCTCCCACCAACTCATGGTCACAGGTCCCCCCAGCCCCGGGACTCCTTTCTCTGACTGGGTTATTGTGATTCCCCCACCTGCCATCATGCATCAGTTCTCCTTCATGCTTGCGGAGATGAGCCTTTTATCGCATAACCTCATGTATTATAATGTCTATTGGGGTTTAAAAAAAACCCCTTGTACTGAGGTTTGCCACTAGGTGTGGTGGTGTTGATGGGTGAGTTCTTGGTATGATCTGTTTGACAAAGTAATATGTTGTTAAAGTATGCTTAGACACAAGACATTGCAAGGAACAAAGTAGGTCTTTTTCAAACAAATCTAGCTAAGATAAAAGGCTGCCAAGGTCCAGTGTTTTAATATCCTTTTCACTGCATATGTATTTTTAAACTTTCTTCCTACTACAAAGATCTGTGAATGGTGTAATTCCATAATGCTAATGGGAGTTGTATAGGCAGAGCTCAGTATAGCAAGTTGATTTTTTATCATACGCGCTCTTTTGGCTCTGTTTTTTCCTGTTGGGTGATACTTCTTAAGAATAACTGTTGTTTTTTTGAAGGCATTAACTAATCTATTTTTTCTGCACTTTCCTTTGTATATTCAAGCTCTCATTACTTTGCATATGTGTTTCCATATGTGGCCAGTGTCTTTTATCAGCTATACCTCTTTATGACTGCTGTGTATTTCTTTATGGCTGATGAGAATTAAGCAGTGTGTCTAATTGTGGTTTGCCCACAACGGTAGACGATTTAATAGAACTTATTGTACTAAAGTTATCACAGAATAGTACAGCCCATTTAGAGTCCCATCTCTCAAAGGGTTTTGAGTGAACACTTTTCATCACATCCTCTCCCCATTCAAAACAAGTTGCTGTGCAAACAGGAGTGAAGAAAGAGAGGGCCACAGGAAGAGTAGGCCCTTCTTTCCAGTTCTGTCACACACACATTTTCTTCATCTTTATGGGAATAGGTGTTTCATTATGCTCTCCTCTCAATTCAAATATGTGCTTGGTCAACAAAGGAAAATTGAGGGTTTCTATAATAAAATGACTATGCTCACTTTGGCCTTTAGTCATAAAGTTGAATTGATCTCTGGAAGATACCTAGTATTTAGCCCTTTATACATAGCTCTCCTAATTGTATAAGCAAGAAGGACAGTGCTCAATTTCATATGAAGTTCATCTGTGGTACCAGCAGATCTGTCCACATGGACCAGAGGAGAAGTTTTTTTAACTTTGAATAAACCTAGAAGTTGAGATACTACAATGGCTTCTCAGGCACTATTTCAGACTGCCAATTAGAAGATGTATCCATTATCTTTCACTAATAAAAAGACTAACTCAGCCCCAAAACTGGCTTTCTTGAAGCAGTCTTACAGCTGAGAGGTAATGAGAGGGAATTATTTGTTCATTTACACAGCTCTGCTTTTTTCCCTTTTTTTCTAAAATGCTTTCTAGAGCATCACTCCGTTATTATTTTATTACGTTTATGAGGCTCAGGTACAGCAGCAAGACTGAATTTCAAAGCAGAGAGCTTGTCGTCTTAGAATCCTTGCTTGACTTTGTCCTTAAAACAGCAAGAATTTAAGAAGAGTGACTGTAAGGAGGTGTAGGATGTAAGAATGTGTCTCACTCTGTGTCAGCCTGTGTAAGTAGGCCTCAGACCACAATAAGGTTTCTGAAGTTTAAAGTTACCCAATTGTATTTCATATGGTGGCGAACTGGTCTAGTACTGCACGCAATTATTTGTTTGTTTTTGGCAAAAAATGGGGGAAGATTCATTCTGTGTTCATTAACTGATGGGCCTATTGTGTGTGAACTTAGGTTAACACCAGCCTCTGATAATACTTATTCTTTGGAGTTGAGAGCCTCTGGTGGCTGTCACTTCAAGTGGAGAGCCTTACAGGCAATCTTCTCAAATTACTATAGATGTTTCTAAAGTGACCATTCTTTCCTCCTTTTGCCAAAAATAATACAGCCTTTGCATAACAAAAAACATTAGCTGTGATGTTAAGTTAAATAAAACGGTAAGTACTTGCCTTTAAACTGTTCTTTCTGGGAGGGAGGAGGGAAACTGGGAATTGCATGGTTATGTAATACGCTGTGGAGACAATATCTCTGTGCTCCAACACTAATCAGAGTGTTTACAAGCCTCCCTTTTGTATTTTCTACTGAATAGCACAAATTCCTGTGGGGGATCTTTTACATTACCCCAGAAGGTTGCACAAAGAGCCCATTTGACAAAGACTAAGGAGCACTGAATCTCAAGTGAATAAATGAAGCAGGTGGCGCACTGCCGCAGTATTAATGTGTCCAATAGCTCACAGATTATGTTTGAGGCTGTGGGAATGAATTGGTCTGCTTCTTACTGGAACAAATTCCCTTGTTGATTAGGAATCCTGAAAAGGATTCAAGATATGCAGGTGCTTAACATAATCAGGAACTTGTATGGTGAGAAACAAAGAATACAAAATTCCTTTAATATCACTATAAACAGGATGCAAGTTGAGCTGGAGATGTGTTTCTTGGCACAGATCACCTCCTCAAGTCACAGAGTATTTCTCCAATTTCTTGTATGCCACAAAACAGCAAAGACAAACTGGTAATGATGCAAGCTCAAATTTGTTGCACAAGATGAAGCCAAAGTAGATGGCTGCTCTCTTTTGCAGTGTAAACATGGAAATCAGTAGCAATGTTGTTCAGAAGGCAGGCTGGATGTAAACAGCTACAGAGCTGTGTCAGTTTTTGCATCTGTATTCAGTGTCTTTTAATGTTTGTTGACTTTCCACTGTTACAAGTTTTGAGGGGTTTATCTCACAACTGGTTTAGTCATAGACTACTTGAATTGTTGCTAATGCTTATGTTTCTCGTAAATCTGCTCGAAAAGGCAAACATTGCTGTTCCCGTCTGCTCAGAGTGGCTTCAGTGAACTTTAAAGAATTTTTAAGTTTTTATGTCATTGAAGCAGAAGTGGTGAAGGGAGCGCCACGCCAGGGCCCCCCTTCAGCAGCGCTCCGCTCCATCCTTAGCCCCGAAGCGCCTCGCTGGCTGCAGCTGGGGCCCAGTTCAGGCCGGGGCCCCTCCCACCCTGCGCGCCCGGGAGGCTGCAGGCTGCTTGTCCGAGGAGCTCCTTCCCCTAGCGGTGCTGCCAGCCAGCAGGGCCTGCGGTGGCTGGGGCTCTGCACCGAGGAGCGGGGCGGCCCCCGCGCTCCCCCGCCACAGCGCTCGCGGGGGTTTAAAAACCAGCGAGGCAGACGGACGCGAGGTCGACGGCAGGGCCGCACCTCGCTACCGCCTAACACACGGCTGCCACCGCCGCCCCCTCCCCGCGAGGTCGCTGGGAGGTGTAGTCCGCCGCCCGGAAAGCGGCTGGCCACCCTTTCCGCTAGGGTACGCCGAGAGAACTACAGTACCCGTCATGCCCCGCGCACGGGAAGCTCGGCAGGGGGAGGGGCATGGGCGGGCGTGTCCTTCCCCGCCCCGTCACCCGCCCTCCTTCTGCGCGTGCGCAGAACGCCTCTTCCGAGGTGTCGTCTCCGCGCGGGCCCGGCGCGCTTCCACCAACGCCACCGCGCACGCGCCTCTCCTCCCACCCCTGGCTCCCCCCGCCTCCGCGCTGGGCCGCTCTGCGCCTGCGCCAGGCCGCGCGAGCCGCTGCCCCGCGCCGCGGAGCGAGGCGGCGGCGCATGCGTGCTGGGGAGCTCGTGGCGCTGCTCAGCCGTCCTTGCGGGCCGGGCGGCGGAGGCGGAATGGGGCGC
The DNA here is from genome assembly GCF_036417845.1 of Apteryx mantelli. Taxonomy (NCBI): domain Eukaryota; kingdom Metazoa; phylum Chordata; class Aves; order Apterygiformes; family Apterygidae; genus Apteryx; species Apteryx mantelli. Next base: position 56,454,596 of record NC_089979.1, read on the forward strand.
GAGGCGGGGCCCCGCGCGTGAGGCCGAGGCGGAGCCGCCGCGCCGGCGAGCTGGACCCCGACGGTTAGTGCCCGGGGCGGGGCGGGGGCCTCCGGCCCGGCCGCCTTCCTTTCCCGGTGAAGGGCAAGGAGGAAGCCACTTCCGGGCTGGCGGGGAGGATAACGGGCGGCGGGGAGGGGGCCCCCGGCAACGGTTGCCGGGGGGGAGGGGCAGCCTCAAGGCCTCCCCCCGCGGCCGGGGCGCTGAGGGGGGAGGGGCGGCAGGGGCTCCTCCCCCAGCGGCAGCGGCAGCGGCAGGGCCGGGGGTGAGGGACGGCGGCGGTCCCCTGCTCTTCCCTCCCCGCACGCCGTTCTTCTCAGCTGCGCGGCTGAAGCGCAGCGGCGCGGGCTCCGCAGCGCAGGGAGCCGCCCTCGCGGGGGCGGAGGGGGGTCCCGGCTAGGGCTTCCCCTTCAGAGCGGGCCCCCTCCGGGGTGAGGTGGCGGGCGCGCCCTGGTGGAGGAGCGGGGGGGTGCCGGGAACGAGACCGTGTGTCCCAGCACTGTCTTGTCTCCTGTCTTATCCCTCAGGAGAGGGGTCCGGTCCTTAGGCTTTATTTGATGACCTTCTTTCCGCTCACGTCCTTAATGTGAATGAGCATCGTGCATCCCTGCGTGGATGTCAGGCTCCTTCTGAACCGTACTTTCTTATTATCTTAATCTTACGCTTCAAAGCATGTGTCAGATTTACTGTAGCTCAGACTGAGATTAGAGTGTTCTGGGTTATGTCCTTGGTTTCTGTGAGTTTTTTGGGTTTTTTTTTAATTCATTTACCTTCACCTGGAGGTTACATCTTTAAAATCAGAAAACTCTTATCATCACTGACATCATTATAGCTTTACATCTAGTATGTTTAACAAGTTCTAAGCATGCTGTGTTTGCTGCCTGATGATGTTGTTTAGAAAGTGTGTACATCATATACCAGTGCATGATATATGAATAAAAAAGCAGATCTTCCCTTAAGTACTTATGTATGTTAAGACAAAGCATAATGAAATTACCAGGAAACCACAATGATCATTTAAAAGTATCTGTTCCTGAGAATGTTTTGGTTTCAGTTGGTTTTCTATTGTCCCTAAAGTTCACGGTCATTTTTAATGACGAATACTAATCAGAAATAACAGTCTAAGGCCTTTTAACTAGTTGCACAAAATAGATGGATTTGTGCAAGTCTTTTCTAGTACAGCAGAACAGCAGTGTTTGTATTCTTATACCTATTTTTCACCTGGAAAGCTCTTGAAGCACTTACTATCATAAATGTTCAATATTGCTGTAATGCAGTGTAATTCAAGGATGATATTAAGGCTATGTTTGATATGATTGTAGATGGATATGAATTTATTAGCAAATTTTAAAGAGTACATTTGACTTCATTTTTGATGTAATTTGAAATGTTGCATGCAACTTCTGATGAATGATACCATACAACTTTAATTCATTTTGGTATAGTCCTATACAATCAGTGTGACACGTACTCTTGGAGGGCTCTTTTCTGCAGAGGAGTAAAAAGTGGGGAGAAAAAAAAGCTTCCAAACTGTTGTGGTTTTGAGTGTTTATTACTTTGAGATGTTTGAAATTTACTGGAAAGCCCTACTGTAATGTTGTAGGTAATTCTGCCCAAAGTAGGGTGTTATTATGGAAGAGCAGGGAACTTTTTAAGTTTCCTGTTCTAGGGGTCTCCTATTTATAACTTTGAGAAAATAATTTCTGTTCTTTAGTTTCCTTATAGCTGAAATGGAAATAGAAGATGGGAATAGCTGCCTCAAAGTGTTAATAATTCAGCTGCAATTCTGGCATCATTTTGTCTTAAGTGTGTTTTGTTTTTTTGTGAGGCTTGAGAGTTTTTGTTTTAGAGTGTTTTTTTTTTTTTTTTTTTTGTAATATTTTCACTTGTAGAACCCCTGGTGTGATTGTACTTACACAAGTAGAAAGATTTCTTATATAGTGTAGCTTATTTCCATTTCTGTATGTGCATGTCCATACTGGAATATATTGTCTTTGTATTGCAGTAACTGCATTCTTGCTTCGGAGCTGTATTGCTTAATTCTATAGGTGTAGTTAAAGCAAAACTGATGTGCATGTGTACTGTATCACACTTCGGGGTTCTGATCTCAGTTGTATCTTTTAGGCACTTCCCTAGTATGATTTATCTTTATTTTCTTGCAACAAAGGCTTGGATGTTTTCTGAGTAAACAGTGCTATTTCTGACAAGCTATTTCAGACCAATATGAAAAACGCTGCTGTTTAAAAATACAAACAAATGCAAACTTATTTTCCTTCTTTAAAAGTTGGTGTCATGTAACTGGCATCTAAATGTCAAAATATAGTATGACTTATTTCTTCAGTTAACAGTATGTCTAATATAGCCTGCTAAGCTTTACTCTGAACTAATGCATCTGAGTATATTTTGAACTGGTGAATCACTCACTACCCTTAAAACTAGTGATGGTTCACCATGTACCTGCTTCAGACTTTCACATGAAGAATTCATCAGTTGTTCTGTTCACCAGTACCTTGTGCACCATAGTTTGGAAATTGTTGCTCAAAAAAACAAACAATCCTGTATTTGGGCTGGATGTAGCCAGTGGGAGTCTTGCACTTAGGCTGCATCCCCAAATGTGATGGTGTCTGGAGATGATTACTGTCCAAATAGCAATTGTCTCCTGCCCAATCAGAAAGGTGGGGATGCAGGTTGATTTTAGAAAAAAGAAGGGTTTGACTCTTTTCCCTTCCCTACTTATCCTCCCCACGGTGGCCCATCCCTCACCCCTCACCTCTTGGGCATGGCTTCGGCAAATACAAACTTGGTTGAAGCTGTGAGGGGAGAGTGGAGTGAAAGAGCCCTTGATGTTGGCAGCAGCACCAGCAAGCCTTCCTCTCTTACTATGTTGAGTAACAGCAGGGATCCTGCAACAGCTTTTCTTCAGGCTGCAGTAGATGGGCAGATACAGCAGGAACTCATTGAAAGGAAGGGGTGGCAGCTTGCATGGGGAACTTGGTTGAGTAAGGAAGGAGTGGTGATCCAGTCAAAGTATAGTTTATGATGTTCTTACTAGAAGATAGCATACTTAGGTAGAATTATTTTATGTAGGATTCATAAATAAAGTATTGTGACAGTTTTTGAACTAATAGGGAAGAAATTGCAAAAAAGATAAAATCAAAGTACAGTGGCTTCAGTCATAGGTATTTTGTTAGGATTGTTAGGATTTGTTAGGTTTATTTGGGGTTCTTGGTTTAATTTATTACTGCTTGTGCGCTGAAAAAGGGGAAGGCATGTTTTTCTTGTCTAATCCATGAATTCCAAGTAGGTATGGGAGACTGAGATCTCCTAATTCAAAAATGTGAGATTGTAATGTTTAGGAGCAATCAGTTCACCACCTAATAGTAGTGAACTACTTTGGTAAGTAAATAAAACTTATTTAAATAGAAGACATTGTTTGTTTGTTTGTTTGTTTTTTTCCTTATGTAGCTTGGATAACACTGAGCAAACAAAAATACAGATAATGAACATTTGTTGTCTTCAGCAATTCCTAATTTCTTCCAGAAGCAGCTTGACATAACATGCCGAATAAAAAATAAGCAACTAACAGTCTAATAAATAAGAAAGAGTGCTCACCAAATAATAGTTAAATCAATCTGAATAAGTATAGGGAGCTATTTAACAGCTTGAATGAATGACTATGGTATATATCCCAGTCAAAAAAGGGATAGTAGAGACAATGTTATATTTAGTTTTAAATAATCAAATTCAGTGCTGTTTTTTTATGTGCAGAATTAAATCAGGTAATTATTCTGATATAATGATGTCTGAAAGAAGTGATTTAAGTCACTTCATCCTCACTGGCATGTACCTAATAATTACCATTAATCATCTGTCTTTCTGTTTTAAGTGCTGGGAAAAGGAGAAAGAAATACAGACCTTAAGCAATCAATTCAATATGAGATTTCTTAAAAAGAAGGATTACAGTTTTTACTGTTACAGGTTAATTTATGGTATGACCCTGTAGGCAATCCTTGGCTTGCTTCCATCCAGGTCACTGTCTTTCCTGGAGGAAACGGGATGGTTTAATGATTCTTGCTAACTACAACCCAACACAAAGAACAAAGCTGGGGAAGACAATGTATGTGTATATAGAGATGCACTATTTTATCTGCTGGGAAATGTGCTTTTTCCTAACAGTAGTTGCTGACCTCTACTTCAATGCAGTGGAAGGGGCAGATTCGGAACTAGTAGCAGCAGTTTTCTCATTTCCACACTGCCTTCCCTATTATCCTTTGTGCTCACAAGAAGTTGAGCTTTTTTAGACTGGCTATTTTAGTCTCTGGAGGCATAGAAGGAAAGAAAGGGATGAGTGATGGCTGCTTGCATGAGGTGGGAAGAGGCCAGATGGCTGCTGTAGAGGAAGCATAAGGAGTAAGGTCTGTGGTAAGGTTTGAAATTCTGAATCGGAATGCAGGTTTGAACCAAAATGAAAATTATTGTAAGTAAAATAAAATTGGTTTTAAGGTGGTTATTTTATAGATATGATAGCACTTAGTTCACTCAAGTCAGTTCTTTATGTGTAGACAAAATATAGGAGGGTTTCACTTTTGTCCTCTATAATACAGATTTTCTCATGTTTCTGTGTATATGATCTAGCTTAAGCCAGTGTACAAAGCTTGCTTCCTCTTTCACAGTTTCAGTGGGATCACTGGGCTTTTATATGAAGAATAACTGAACTTCTTGCTAGAAGACAGACATCTGGCAGGAAGGAATTCATGGGACCAAACATAGTCCTGTGGTACTACCAGGGCTTGAGCTGGATAAATATTTTTTAAAAAGCACAATATATTATAATAGTACTGTTAACTGTGGAAAAAGAGTTATCACAATGACAAAAATTTGCAGCTTTCCTTTTTCACAAAAATTGGATTAAGAATTCTGCAAGAACTTCAGTTCTCTTTAAAACCATGCCAAGCTCCTTAGAACAGGAGTTATGCATAAGAGTAAGAAACTATAATTTTAATGTGTTTTGCTATAATCATTTTTTTGAACTTTAACATGCAACTTATCCTGGTAATTAGGCTGATTGCGATCTTAATATTCTTAGCCTATCCGTATTTGTTTTTAAATGTGAACATCACCACTCAGAAAACAAATTTTTTCTATGTTACAGTGAAAATAACTTTTCACTAACTATTATTAGCATAAAGTACATTGAATGTAAATTGTAAATTCTAAAATTAAACACGCCAGCAGTGAAACAGTCTCATTTCATGGTGTTAGTAGAGTTTTTTCCATTGTGTTGCAATGGAAATCTGTAATTTTTGGTTATTTTTTCCTTTTTCCAATACAATACTTTTACTTATCACTGAGTGTCTTTGTTTAAGAAGGCTTGATGAAAGATATTAAATTGTCAGATATTTTACTATATTTGTAATAATCCAACTCCAATATATTTTAATATCGTGAACTAACTGACATATAACCATAACAGCAGTCTTTACAAAATCTGAAATATCCTATTTTGATTAGACATGAAAAAAAGTATTCTTTTTTTTGTCACCTTACTCTTTTAATTTTCAGTAGTGGTTGCTTGAGAGGTGATACTATAATTTTAAGATAGCCTAAGGAGCTCTTTGTGATTTTTTGTTTGTTTGTTTTAATTGATTGAATAAACTAAAAATGTAAGATCTTGGGGAAAAAACATCTGATGGAATAGATTTACCCAGAAACTCTTTGGATTATGTCAGCCTAGTGATTTCAACTTTTTTTGTTCTTTAGATGTTTTAATCTTTACAATTTCTTTAAGTGTTGTACTAGACTTTTGTAAGCTAACCTCAAATGAGAAGATCTTTCACAGGAGAAGGGTAATGCTTCTGAAGTTTTAATCCTGAAAATTTGGGTTTGTAGTTCTCCACAATTCATATCATACAAACTCTGTAATCAAGTGGTTTTTATCTGTCTTGTTTTGAAAATGATTTTAAAAGTTGTTGGGGGAAATGAAAGGCAACTTTCAAAATGAAAGAGGGAGTGATGAATATACGGAGTTCTTATTTTGTTGTCTATGTGGTTCAGTAGATTAATGCGACTGTCAAACTCAGATGTGGATTCAGATCAGAGTTCCTTGTCAAAGTTAATTGGGACAACTAATTTTCTGAAAATGACTGTACCATAAATATATCTTAGAATATGCTGAAATTTGTATTCTCTACCAAAAAAAAAAACAAACTGAGAAGTTGTATCAGTTGTTAGCTGCAATACTCCTTTTGTGTGTTGACAGTTTTATGAGGACCTGACCTACATTTTTCTCTTGTGGTTTGGCTTTATCTTGGGTTGAGAGTTCTTTCTGAATCTTTTTCTTAAATGTTTTAATACGCTTTTTCGGTCTGACTTTGAATGCGTCTAAAACATATACAAACATATGTCCTAGAAGTTTGCAGTTACTGTGTATCATTACAACAGATACTTTGCCAACAGGCTGGCCAAAGTGGCGAAGAGGGCTTTGATCTAGGAATGATAGGGGAGGGAGGGAATGACCAACGGTCAAGTAAGGAAGTAATGGATGGGGTTGGCAAACGAAGAGTCTGGGGTGATGTAAACAGAAGGGACCTCTTAATCTACAAAACAGGGTGGAAGTAGAGTCGCCCCAAACATATGCGTGTAAACAAGGAAGTGCCCACATTATGGGGACCACATAGTTACACTGCTATTCAGAGGGACCGTAACAGGCTGGAGAAGTGGGCAGACAGGAACCTCATGAAATTCAGCAAAGGGAATTGCAAAGTTCTGCACCTGGGGAGGAACAACCCCAGGCACCAGTGTAGGCTAGGGGCCGACTGACTGGAGAGCAACTTTGCAGGACAGGACCTGGGGGTCCTGGTGGACAATAAGTTGACCATAAGCCAGCAATATGCCCTTGTGGGAAAAGTGGCCAGCAGCACCCTGGGCTGCATTAGGAAGAGTGTTGCCAGCAGGTCGAGGGAGGTGATCCTCCCCCTCTATTCAGCCTTGGTGAGGCCATGTCTGGAGTGCTGGGTCCAGTGCCAGGCTCCCCAGGACAAGAGAGAGATGGAGCTACTGGAGTGAGTCCAGCAAAGGGCCATGAAGGTGATTAAGGGAGTGGGGCATTGAGGAGAGGCTGGGAGAGCTGGGAGTGCTCAGCCTGGAGAAGAGAAGGCTCAGGGGGATCTTGTTAATGTGTATAAATACTTGATGGGAGGCATAAAGAGGATGGGGCCAGACTCTCCTCAGTGGTGCCCGGTGACAGGACAAGAGGCAATGGGCACAGACTGAAACACCGGAAATTTCACCTGAACACCAGAAAACACTTCTTTGCTGTGAGGGTGGTTGAACGATGGAACAGGTTGCCCAGAGAAGTTGTGGGGTCTCCTTCTCTGGAAATATTCATAACCCAATTGGACACGGTCCTGGGTAACCTGCTCTAGGTGACCCTGCTTGAGCAGGGGGGTTGGACCAGATGATCTTCAGAAGGTGTCTTCCAACATCAGCTATTTTGCAATTCTGATTTTGTTATAGATGTGTATTTTTAACATATAATTACATTGGTACCTAGATTATTCCTGGAATCACTACTATGCCTAGAATAAAACTATTTTACTCTAGATATGCTAGGGCTTCTATTAAGTTAACTGCACTAATTTTGTTAAAAAAACTTGGCTCTTCTTGTGTAGACAAGACTGCAAAACAAATTTGGGAATGGTCATCTGAACTTGTTTGGTCCTGTGCTATCAGATACTGAACTTTTTGGCCAAAGGCAAATCATATACAGTTTTAATGTCTATCTGTGTTATTATTTCATTTGTTTTTATTATTTTAGTAATTAAATTGAAAAAGTAATTGTTTTGTATTTCATAGGATTGTATGGATTTTTTTTTTTTAGTGTTTTGCTTTGAAGCCATAAGATTGCCAAAAATTGCTGCATTGGGCTACATGTTGACTTGAAGCTTGATTTAGAAAATGTATGTGAACTTAATTTAAAATTCTAAAGATATTTATACATTTTTGTAGAAATCTGGTGTTTCACACAAGTTTCCTTGTAAGGCCGTTTTGCTGTGTAAATTGGCATAAAGTTAAATATTGCAAACTTCTGGGTGTTTTGGGGTACTGCTGTTATTTCAGTTCATCACTTGTTAAATGATACTACAAATCCTTCCCAAATAGTCATCATACACTTTTTGTCCATTTTTAGTTTTATTCCCTTTGTTAGGAATTTAAATAGCTACCAAAAGTACTTCAGCTTAATTCTCTCTCTCCAAACTTTGTTTCCAAGTTCTTCTCCACAACCTTCCTGCTAGGAAGTCTCAGCCTCCTTTTCCTATCTGTGAAAGTTAAGTGAGTTCTACACGGTAACTTAAGATGTAGAATTCTCTTTTATTTATATTATCTTTAATTTGAGGAAAAACTAACAATCTCAGATCAGATAAACAAGCTGTATAAAACTCTACTTATCTTTTGCTGGTGCAGAACATTCTTGATAAGTAATGGAAATAGAATTGGAAGGAGAAATCAGTAGGTTCAGTACATAATGTTACTGAGAAGTCTTCTCATGTTTCCCTCTGGAAAAAGCCTCTGTTGACCACAGAGGGTGATTCTGTACTTTCTAGCCATTCACTATAGAAGAAAACTACGGAGACCAGCTGCTACCTGAAGCTGGGTGGTGCCACACCTTTCCTTGCGCATTTGTGAATGTTTTCAGTGTTCGCATTTGTGAAATTTTGCAACATCTCTGCCCTGGAGGTGGTAATCATAATTAATAATCTACTGAGCTTGTATATATTTAAATTAACTTTCCCTATGGGTATAGATTGAATCTGGGGCAAAGGTGGAAAACAGAATTTATGAATCCCAACTGTGGGGGAAAAAAAAATAAAAATCAGAAATTTAAATAAAGGCTAAGTTCATCATGTGGTCTTAATGAAGAGTTGCCATTGGTGTTAATGGAAAAATGCCTGAACAGAAGAGATCATATAGTCTTATTGTTGTATGCAGGCTCATAGACCGTAATCAAAAGAGAATTTTGCTTTGTGTGGCAGGAGTTTGACAGACATTGGTATCTATGCCGGCAGATTCAAGTGGTATAGACATAACTTTGACCAATAGAAGAATTATTTTGTTAACGTGGCTCAAACCAGACCTCTGAATGAAATAAGCTGTACCAGAAAAAAGTTATTTTTGTGAATAAAAGTGCATCTACAATAAAGTTTTGCTAAAAGTGCTGTGCTGAAAGTTCAGAAAAGTCGTACTCTTATCCATATATATAAGTTGGGAAAACATTTGCATGGAGACCCAATCTACAATGCATTTTACTCGGTATGGACTTGATAAAAACTCCTGTATATTATCAAGTTACCATTAGTGGTTATTGACCTAGAAAAAAATAGTCAAAGTTTCACTTCCTGCTTTCTCCAGGCGTTTTATCTGCAGCATCTCCATTTTTGGCTATGGCATAATTATTAAATAATCATTAAAAAAAATCAGAGGAGATGTTATACAATAACCAGTCTTTTTAGATCACAGTCTTTCTTTACTCTTCTGTTGCTTCTGTGGAATGGGTTTCGTCTCAACCACCCCAGTTCTGTTTTAATTTAACAAAATATTCACTAAGAGTTGCATATGATTTGCCTGTGTTGCACTGGATCACACGGGGTTTTAAACTTGAAAAAGTCATACATTAAAACTGATCATCTGTGTCATATATCACACTGTGAAGAGATCCAAGCAAAGCTGTTTTTAGTTTCTCCATATGTTACAGAACTATCAGTTCAAATGACAGCTTGTAATTTATACAACTCTTCATCTGCATTCAATACATAGTGGCAAAAATCGAATGTAAAGCTCAAGAAACTTAACTTTCACAGTTTTAACAGTAAAGGCTTGTATAGCATTATTTTTGTTTTCAGAAAATGCTAATTTCTTAGTATCATAATGCCTTAGAATCAGATTTTCTTTGACTTTGGTAAAATAAACTAAATTGTTAGTACTGACCTCACAGTTAAAGGACTCTGAAGTGACTTTCATAAAAGGGACTTAATGCTGTTTGAAAATTCTGTAAATAAAATAATGGTCAAAGTTCAGCCACTTCAGTGAAGAAGTATGCCACTCCTAATTGATTTTTTGATATTCATTATGAAGGACAATATCTCAATAATGGATTGAAAAGAGACTGTGTGAATTCAGCATAGCAGTACTTCCAGCAGTGTATGCGCTCTTTGTCGTTTCCTCCACATTATCAGCAGATTTACTTAGTTGACAAAATGTTGGTAGGCTTCATCTGTACTAAATTAAATGTGTTAGTATGTGGTAGCAAATGGCTTTTAAAGCACAAATCAACAGATGAAAATTAAGGATTGTTTGTCGGGGGGCATACCCATTCTGGTCTCATTGTAATTGGCATAGATCAGAAAGATGCTGGTAATGCTGTGGCACTGGCTTCTGCTTGTACAAGTAAACTGAGTGTCTGTTCAAGGTGTCCATACAACTTGAACTGGTTCTGCTGGCAGGAGCCTCAGTATGTGTTGTTGCGTCTTTACTGCTGCTCTTGCTTGTGCCAGGTAAAATAATGCTATCATGGGTATGCCAATGTGTTATATTACATTACATATTTCTGGTGTGCAGACATATCCCAAATTTCTTGCCAGGGTTAAAGCCAAAACGTAGATTGTGCAGTGTCCTTAATATTTGCTGTTTATAATTTTGAATATCTTAGCATGTCTTTTGGAATAGTTTAGCATGTGTTAGCTAATTCACTCTTTAAAAAAAAAAAAAAGCCTTGAGTTTAGGCTATAGATAGCCTAAGATATTTTTCTGAATCAGGTGACGGAACTGAATGTGCAGAGTTCTAGCCTCTTTGGAAGACTGGTTTCTAGTCCTTTGTTTTGTGACCTATCATGTTCAATCTGGAGAAGCTTTTGAAAGAATATCAGAAAAGCACAAAACTAGTAAATATTTGATGGCAAATCAATGGCTTCTATTTTGATTGTTTGCTGAATTCCCATCCTCTCCCCCTCTGCACTGTGGTGTTTATAACTTGCTTTTTGAATAGAACTTTTAGTACATTCGGCTTAACCAGTCATGTTTTTTTGTGGGGGAGAGGGGGATTGTCTTTCATTTTTTGTTTTTAACTGACTTCACTAAGCAGAGTGGTGTGTTCAAGTTGGCTGAGCTTTAATTTGAGGGACTGGAGTGTGACCCTATGATAATTGCATCTAATGCCATAATTAAAATCTCTGCGATAAGGGGAATTTGTCATTAAATAGACTCTGCTCAGCAACTGATAAGAGTATAAAAATTATATTAATTCATATGATCATCAACAGATGTATGACTTGCTGCAGATCTTTGGTGACCAAGGATTAGAGTTCCCTTCTGAAATGTGAATTGTGTAAAACTTGTATATAGTTCCGGGGGGGGGAGGGGGGAAAACCTGTATGTTTATAGCAATTGATAAAATGTAAACTGCACACACTTTATTATGTTGCATTTTCTTCCCTTCCTCTGTTAAGTGGCTTAAGTGAAAATTGCTGTTCTGCTGCACCAGTGTTAGTGCTGGCACAAGGGTTGGGGAGGTGGAAGAAGAGGGACAGGATCTCCGTACAAGGATTGATCCTAAAGCCAATCTAAGCAAGAAAGGGTGCTATGAATGTTATACAGTGTGGTGTTTTTCAGAACTACAGAAGCATTTGATACATCTGCAGGACACTTCATATTATTAGTTTTGTTTTCAATACTTTAGCCTTTATCAAAAGTTACCGTATTTTCATTTGGCCTGAAAATTGCCAGATTTGGTTTCTTAGGCTGATATTTAATAACAAAAACAAAAAGCATTAACCAAATACTTCTGACTGTTTCTGAGAATGAAGATAACAGGAAAAAAATCTCTTTTCTGTAACAAAAATATTTTAAGCAAGCAAACATTTTTAATGCTGTCCACATTTTAGAGTGGAAATCTAAATTTTGCAGGGATGACCTCCCAGATTTCCTTACTTCTGTGTGAACTGTAATTTGCAGAAGCCTTAATTAGGATTAAGTGTGGGAAAAATAGAAGGTGGCACTGGGAAACAACGAGCAGCACTGGGGTGAGATTAGATGAGGCACTGTGTGGAGAAGAGGAAAGGTAAAACTGGAGTTGCGTAGGTCAGATGCTGAGTATCTGAATGGTCAGAAGAAGGTTGTGAGAGAGAAGAGGTACAGTTCTGATGATGGAAGAACTGGACTGCATGAAGCCAAATGGAAGAAGGGAATAAAAGGCTATTGGAGAGGTACTGAGCCTGGGAAACAGTGGGACTAGACCTATGGAATGGAAAACTAGTAAGCTGGGCCCAGCTGAATAAGAATAGTGGAGGTATTGGTGTCAGGTTACTTTGTGGTAACAAGAACATCAGAGCTAGGAGCCGTATACCAGAGGGGTAAAATGAGAAAATGCTGAGCAGTAGAGCAGTGCTTCCCCAAGAAGTATGAGGTATAAGCTGTAGACCAGCACTTCCCCAAGAAGTATGAAGAATAAGAAGTGATTCTCTGGGTGGGCAGTCACAGTAAGCAGGTAGCTTACTAGTCAAGATAATCCTGCAAAAGTCTGGCTTCGTAACAGTATCTGCCTCATGATGCTGTGTCCAGACCTTCTGCTTGTAACTTCACTAGAGTCATGCAGTGTAAAGCCATTAAATGGCAGTCCTTCCAGCTGTTAGTTTGTTAGTTGTTTATGAGAATGCCTTTTATATATGTGTTTGTGATCATAGGATAATGTACCATTTTGAAACTACTTCCATGACAGTTGGTTTAACTGGGGAAAGGGCTTTAACACATGAAAGGGGCTTGCTGAAATATCCTTGAAGGATGGGAGTGAGCATGAGAGCCAGGCACGGCATAGTTTGTCTATCCTCTGTATATGGCTGTGCTCATTATTTTATAACAAAGATTTGTGCCTAGGCTATTCTTCTAAGATATCTGTTTTAGCCTGTACTGAAGCAGACAATTGGATGTAAATTATCACAGTGTGACTTGCCAGAGAAGTAGGATGCTGGGGCAAAACAGGTAGTGTGACAGCACAGGTTTACCTCACTCACAGCCGGGGCAGGAAACTGAGTCGCAGATGGAACAGGGGCCTGGGACAGGGGCTTTTCCTCTGCAGTTATGGTCACTTTCTTTTGAGGGACGTTCTCACTGGAGCAAAGCACTTAACTCTTACCATGAGTCCAAGATTTAGTTTCCAGTGTTTCCCCCAAGACTGTCTGTTGAAAACATATCCAGTAAATTGCTGCCTGGTGGTGGTCTACAGAATTGGTAGACCAGAGGCTGAGATACTGTTTTGCCTGAACTGAATTCAACTGAAAAGTAGATGCTACCATATATCTTGAGGTTTTATCATAATGTGACTGTGCAGGCAACCTTGTTTCTGATGCTTCTAAAGTGTTTTTTTTGTTTTTTTTTTTAAGTTTGGGTCTCTTATTGAATGGATTAATGAACAGCTGCAATACCTTTGATAAAATGGAGTAACTTGGATACGGCTACTTATTCTGAACCTGGACTGGATCCTGCAACAGTCCACTCAGATAAGGATGTGGTCTATAACTCTCTGGTTGCAAGAGCTAAGTATACATTAGTTTTGTGTATTTGCGTATCACTGCATCTGAGCTGATACAGACTCTCAGAGCAGAACTGGAAATACTTTGGATGGTATTGTAATCATGGCAGACTTTATCCATCTAAAGATAAATAGTAGCACACTTAACTGTTACTTTTAGAGCTGATCTGTTGCTGGCATTGTTTTTGAAAAATGTACAGCTTGTTCCTACGTGACTTGAGTTGATGTGGTTACCCACGCTCTTTTAAAGTAAGTTTTAACATTCTTACAGCATCAAGTATCTTGTAAAATACTCTTAGATTTGGAAGCTCTGCAATTTATATTTTATTTTCTTCATCCAGAAAATCTTGCAAAAGCCCTCCTTGAGGCTCTAATTATTGCTAATTATGGAGAGTGCATGACTCACAAGGGAGTTACTTAATGCTCTGTTTACGCCATTACTCCGACTTGTGAAATTTTAAACATGCTTTACCTGTCTACATGATGCACTTCCCATTTCCTTCTACTTTCATGGCCATATTGCCTTATGAAAGAAAGAAAAGGACACCTGGGTACTGCTTGTTAAATAAAATAGATGGCCTCTGATGTTGTTCTGCTGTTGACTACATGTAATTGAACCAACAAGGCAGAGTTACAGTTTAAGAAATATTTGAGCAAAAGCAGTATTTTTTTTATTAAGCTTTGTCAGTACATTGTGAAAACAGCATTTTTTTTGCAAAAGGCAGTTTAAACTGTTGTATTTTGTTGCACTAATAAAACCTCAGCACATTTATTATTTGATGACTAAAACAAATGGTTTGTTAGTTTTAAGCTTGTAGAAACTGTTTGTTGTTTAAGCTGTTGCTGTAGTTGACAGCCAGCAGTAATTGTAAGAAGATTAAGTATGGGCTTACTTATCAATGTGCTCATCTCTTAGAAGCACCATAGTTTTAATGGCTCACACAGTGAATAGTAGTAGTAGTCTGAGCTAGATGCAGAATGTATACTTGTCTCAGACTTTGTATGCACTTGCAAATAACTTCTTCCCAACTCTGTTTTCTCATCTTTGAGTCATCTTTTTAGCCATTTCAGGAGCTGTATGAAAGATTACCACTGTTTCTGAAGTGCTTTGACATCTTCAGACCACAAGTGATATTTTCTGTTCTGTTCTCTTCTGGTTCACTACTTTTTCAAAGTGAGCTATGCTTATTACTAGGATAATTCCTCTTTCTTCATAAATATCTAGCTCTTGGGACTAACCGCCTAAGACCATGAAATATTGCTGTGTTCTGGATCTTGATTTTTGTGTAGTTATCATATAGTAGGCTGTGGTGCCTGAATGAGTGCTCCCACTCTGCCTCTGTCGTTTGATTGTTGATTTCTTGGGACTGTCACCACTGTAACACATGGACTTTCAGGGTGTGTCTGTGGGGAGATGGAGTGGTTTGGGGACACCCACAGTGCTTCAGGTGTGGTCTTGCATAATTCTTGTTACAGAAAATTTCCTGGCATCTTTCATTCTGCACAACAGTTTTACAGAACGGCATCTGTGCATGCAATCACCTGTTTTTATTTGCTTCTGCTGTTTACAGTTGGTGAGGAGGTGCAAAGTCACAATACATACATGCAAAATAGAAATAATGGAGCCTTCTGTACTGAATGCAAGAGCTGTTTGGTCTTTTAAACTGTGCCTTACTTTCAATGTGTTAATGCCAATTTTTATGACATATTGTAATAAGTGAGATCTATTAAGGTTGCCTACCATGCCCCTCTCTATCTTCAGTTTTTTACAGTTTTGTCAAACCTCGGCTGTTTAAAATTAATTTGTACTTAGCAGGTACATAGCTCAGGATGAATGTTTGAGGGAAGAGTTCAGCTATTTTTAAGAATGAGACTAGGAAAAAAAACATTTTGGCCATGTTAGTTCTGCAGGCATCTTCCTTTCTCTCCCCACATCCCGTTCTTGTGTTTGGTGAATGGACTTCAAAGATAGTGGCGATGGCTAGGATGAGGTTTTGTGTTAAGGATGTACCTTTTGCCTTCTGTGTTTACAACCTCTTCTAATTTTGCCTTTCTTTGGAGGATAGAAGAAAGGTCACAATTCAGGTGTTCAGTGAAGGCTTTTTATTTTTCATATTCAGTTATTTTGAAGGTTCAACTCAGTGCTGAGCAGGAC
Organism: Apteryx mantelli; assembly: GCF_036417845.1. NCBI lineage: Eukaryota > Metazoa > Chordata > Aves > Apterygiformes > Apterygidae > Apteryx > Apteryx mantelli. The sequence continues at coordinate 56,470,369 of NC_089979.1, forward strand.
GAACGTTTCTGATACTGCGTTTTGGGGGGTACTGAAGAGAATAGCTAGGTCTGTGCTGAGATGAGCTCTGATGAGCTTGTGAGAGCTCATGTAACAACATTCTTGGCTCTTGTGGAAAAAGAATCAAATGTCAAGAGAACAAGAACTGGTGGGAGCTGCGGAGTCTGCTGTTGGTAGGAAGGTAAGGAAGGTGACAACTTCTTGCGATACTAGGGAGAGAGTGAGAGCTAGTGGGAGAAATGTGGACAAGGTGAGAAGATGAGGTGCAGTTAACAATGAGGAATCAAATGACTGCAGCAGGAGAAGAATATCTAGGAGGAAACTGGACCTGATAACTAAGCAGAAAAAGAGGAAGAAGAGGGAGAGCTATATCTGGTAAGCAAGCAAGGTGCAGCAGGAGAGTAGGAACCAACTGAATAAAGAACATGGGGAGGAGGAAGAGTGAGACTGAGCAAGGAATTTGGGTCACAGAGCAGATGAAGAATGTGTGTTGTGTGTGGCACACTGATGATGAAAAGGAGAAACAGACCGAGACAGAAGCTGTGAGAGTACTGGCACTGGATGTAAAGAAATTGAAACTTGAAGTTATGGAGAAAATAATTAGAACAAGATGGAATTTAGAGAGCTTGAGCTAGTGTTCAATATCACAAAACAACTGAGCTGCCCAAAGAGGGAGGTCACTCTCCTGTCATCATGATTCAGCCCCTTCTTTGCTTTCCATCTCTAGTGCTTGTTGAACTCTTCCAGTTCAGCGGCAGAAACCTGTTAGAGTGGGTAGCAAATTTAGTCAGCTCACAAAGGGAGTGAGAGTGACCTACTGGAATCAGGGATGAGGACTAGCTCTGTGTGTGTGTGTTAACGGGGGGAATAGCGTGGCCTTCGCCATGTGGCAGTACTGATCCGTTAAATCTGACTGATGAGAACTGTATAGGTCAAGAGCAGAGTTTTGAAGCAAAGAACCTGCTAGGGAAGAGAGACAGGATTGAAACAGGAACAGGTTGGGAAGAAGGGGTCAAGTCTGAGAGACTGATGGGGAGAAAAGCTCTAGAATTTGGCAGAAGAATTTGCCAGTTAGAAATGTTCCTTCTCAAAATGTTGAGAGGATCCAAATTTTTTCAGTCTTGCCATTCCTTGCTGACAGCAAGTATTTGTAAAAGCCAGAGGAAAGGTACACATTTGTATGGCAATAATGCATTATCATCCATTAGTAAGAATAGAAGAGATTTTTGTGGTAGGCCTAAAGGCTCTGATTCTGCTGATGAGCCTTGTTATAATTTGAACGTAATGGAATTTCTGTTTTATTTAAAGGCCTAGGAAATTACACATACAGAAAATAATGATTAAAATCTTTATTAAAACTGTAATATAAACAAATTATGAAATGCAACTGCGATCTTAATCTGTTCCATTTACAAATATGTACTATTATCATCTTTATTTTTTCTTAGTGTCTCTACTTTAGTCAGAATAAAGAATGAATAGTAATCAATTAAAAAATATATCATGAATACTTTGTTTCTCATCATTCTCTGTCTTACTGTATATTATTCAAATTCTGATTTGAGTAACTTAATTTCTATAAGCAGTTTGTGATTGATCTTCTGTAGTGAGAGACTGTTTCAAATACACATGAATTTTTCACTCTGTTTGGCATACAGAGAACTGAAGGTTCAGAGTTTAACACCAATAATAATTAAAAAAAGAGCCCACTTAAGTGGATACAAATTTAAAATTATTAACCTGGGAAAATACAAATCCATGTTATGCTTTGCAGTATCCTGCAAATTAGACCCCAGGAACTCAGTAACTGAGTAAAACACTGTTAAAGAACATTGTGTAATGTGGTGAGGGATTTGACTGGCTTCATCCCAGGAGCTCTGGCAGAGGCAAAGGATGTAGGTTCTCATTTTCCAGGGTGATGTTTATGTGCTTTTACAATGACATTGCCCTTTCCCTCTCTTTCTCTTACCCATCTTGCTCACTCTAGACGTAGACTGATTTATAGGTGTGGTCCATCCTGTTCTCAGAAAATGTTTATATGTAATATTTTTAATTTCATTCCATGAATTACTGTTGAAATACTCTCTACAGTTTTACAGCTTTTGGTAGATTTTGGGGGTGATGTTTGTTTGTTTGTTTGTTTTGTGGGAGTGGTTAAATGAAAATAGGCGTTGGGAAATAATTTTACGGATCATTCAGATGCTCAGATAAGATGCAGCAGCATTGCCAATCTATGTCATTGGTAATATTGAATGTGCATCTAGATTGAAAGTTTTGACCCTTTTTGATATCCAGAAGCCTGAAACTTTAGACACCTGTGCATTTCTATTAAAAATTTATTGCTTGAGCACACCAGTCACTTGTTTAAACACAGTATCAAATTAGTATAACAGTGCAGTATTTTATATCCATAAAAAATGTAACAAAATAGATCCCAATAAGCATGACCAAAAAAAAAACCCACAGGAAATAGTTGTGTCCCATATTAATGCTATTCTCTTTTAGGCTCTCTGGTTTTGGATAAGAATTTATAGTCCAGTTTGTGTGATGTATCAGGAGTACCAACTAAGCCAGTACATATCCTTAGTTTCCCTTACTGAGGTTTTATAAAATATTGACTATCTGAGTTTGCTTAGTTTAGCACAGAGTTGGCTAATTTTTTTCTTTTTTTCTCTTTTTGTAGTTATAGTCTATGCATCAACATTAAATAGCAAGAGTTCCAGAGAGGACTACAGGGTCCATAGGTTAGTACAGAAGCCAGAGCTATTATATCTGAATATATTTCTGTCAGAACTAAGATTCTGGCAGAAATAGGTTTGCTGCGGCTTTTGTGTTTATAATTCTGTTTTTTGAAGCCATGGTTACACAGCAACCGTGATCACTTCAGGTCTGCAGCACAGTGCACCTTCACCCCACACTCAGCCTTCCTTGTGCTTGCTCTGACAGTTGTATGAGTGTTTAGTGTATGAGTGAGGTTACAGAGCTGGTCTAGCTTAAAACAAACAAAAAAATCATTTTCCCTTGTGTTTGTCTTCCAATAGCTCAGTTTCCTTTCAGCAGCAGCACAGACTTAAGTTGGATTAAATTTACCATGTAACCAAGACTTGAGCTGTCATCCAAGTATACTAGTGGGTGTGAAAATGGCTTTTTCTTTTCCTGGGGTTTGCTCTATTTTTGTTTCTGTTCCTTCCCTTGAAAGAAGGGCTCGTATCCGAGTGACTATTTAGACAGAAGAGGCCAAGTTCAGCGAAGCTGTTTCCATAGGTATGAAGTCCCATATGGCGTATCTGTTCCAGTAGAATTTCTGACATTTATCTGTGCTGGGAAGAGTTCTTGCTTTGCTTAGGAGCTTCATTGCTGGGAATTTATAAATTGGCTTTCTTCAGCAGTTTTCATCTGAGATTTTTTTTCCACCATAACACCCTAGTGAACAATGTACCTGCATCTGGGTGCAGCTGACCTACTAAAGCCTTTCCAAATGTGAAATTGTGATTGTTGTATACCAGAAAAACTTAATCATTCTTTTTCTACCTTCTTCAATTTGCATTACCATGAATAGAAGATGAATTTGACTTTAGGCTGCTTCTTTTCTTACTGCAACAGGCTAGGCAAGTCCTTATTTGCATCTATAAAATATGCTGGGGAAAGAAGAACATGAGCTTTGCATTAAATGCAGTGCTCACTTTGAGCTTCCAGAAAAGCCTATTTTATGTGGAAATTTAAAGTTGGCTTGTTAGCCTGCTAGGACTTGAACAGAAATTCTGGTCATTTAGGGTTTTTTTAAAAGTTGGGTTTTTTAATAAGTATTAATAATCAGTATGCAAACTCCTGAATTTTATAAGAATTATTTTAAATGTTAACTATTATGATACTTAATATGTAATATTTTAAACAGCATAGAGAAGGCTAAAATTGACAGTTCTCTTAGTGTGTTAATATTGCAAGATTAGCTTAGGAGTTAATGGACAGATTCTGCAAGCACTAAGCCTAGTACATACGGTTATAAGCAGACTCTTGACATCAATGGGACTCGTCATTGTAGAATGAATTGCTGTTTCTTGTGTTTTCAGGATAGAGCTCTAAACAAGGTGCTCTAAAACTCAGTTGTTTAAATTCTGTGGGTTTTTTTTTTCTTTGCTGCAGGTGTGATGGACAGGTAGCAGAAGATTTCACTCTGATATCAGGGAATCAGAATGACCGAGTGCTTCCTGCCTCCCACTAGCAGCCCCAGTGAACATCGTCGGGTAGAACACAGTGGGGGTCTTGCTCGTACTCCCAGCTCTGAAGAAATCAGTCCTACAAAATTCCCTGGATTGTACCGCACTGGTGAGCCTTCACCACCTCATGACAGCTTGCATGAGCCTCCAGATATAGTATCTGATGATGAAAAGGAGCATGGAAAGAAGAAAGGAAAATTTAAGAAGAAGGAAAAGAGAAGTAAGTTGGCAATTTCTCATATTTCATGCTTATAATTTTTCTTGCACTCACGTTCTCTTGAACGCGCTCTCATACGCTATCAAAACCTTGTAGAATTTCCGATGCTTTTTTATCTATTTAAGTGTGAAAGAAGTGGGCTTATACAAACAGACTTTGTGCAATACCTGCTTCTCTTCCAAAAACCTTAAACAAACAAAAAGCACATGCTCAGAATTGGATAAGCATGTTTATTAGCAAAGTCTTAAATAGTGCTTGGGCCTGGCATGGAGTTCTTCTCATCCCATTATCTGTTCGTATTCTCAGTGGAGATTTCCAAGTGTATTTCCAAATAAAGATTCTTTGATTATTATAGCTGGCATGCTAACTAAAATAAAACTGAAAGTTTGACCTGATTTTTATACTTCTTAATTAGGAAGTGTCAGTTTTATTAAATTTAACCCTTTTCCTTTGCATCTCCTGTACTCATATAGTTTGTTATTGTCTGCCATCTCAAGTTTTCATGTGCACCCTGCATAATTATTTGAGGAGAAATAAAATGTGTGCTTTTTTCTTCCTTTACTTTCTTGGTTAAATATAAAGTTTCCTCCAGCAGTGCCTAAGTAATAGTGTAGAGTCCAAAAATGTGCAAGCCATTATCAGGATCTGAATTACAAGAACTGACAGATTAAATGTTGGGAGAAAGTAAAGCTCTGACTATAGAATCCATTCTTTGTCAGTGTATCAGTGTCTAAAATTGAAATTTTCATTTAAGCAAAGTACTATTTCCACCCCCATCCAAAACCATAAAAGAGAAATCTTACTTCCAGCCTGTATACTTGTGCAAAAAATTTTGGAAACGTGAAATAGTTTTTATTCAGTATAGTCTTTCTACATCTTCTGAAAGAACAAAGTGCTCAGAAACACTGAGATGACACCAAGTGCTCTTGGTATCGGAAAGATCCTAACTGTCTCAAGTCTGTGAAACCTAAATATCACAGCCTAAATGTCAGTGCTTCTTCTTAGTGCTGTTTGTTTTAATAAAATTTCAAAATAATGTTCTGTAATTCCTGTCTCTCTGGAGGCTGGACATTCTGGATGCCATAATACCTTGCTACCCCCTACATGTGAAATTTGGAACATCAAAAAAAAAAAAAAAAGAGACAGTACATGATATTCTGGCTTGCTAGAATGCATATGGTGACTATTTGTAATATGCGTGCACATATTTAATTAAATAATTACCCTGTATACATTTGCTGTTGCTGCACTATTTTTAATCAAACCAGTTTCCTGGAATCCAGGAATAATGTTGATTCTACCACAGTTCAGAAGGAGTGGTTGTTAAAAGACTGTGTGCCTAGTGGTTGCTGTAACTCAAAAATATATTAATCTTCAGTTAAAACCTATGCAAATTTAAACTATCGGTTTTGAGCAAATACATTCCTTTTTTTTTTTTTCTCTTGTAAATACCATTAATACAGAATATTGGATTGATTTGAGTGATGATGTAATTTTTTAGATTCATTGGGTGGGTATATATACAAGCCATTAGTTGTTCTTTTTTCCTCTTTGCAAATCAACTTTCTGTTATAACTCTGGATATGATGCCTCTAAATTTAGAATTCTTAGAGGTCAGCATTATACATAGTATGGGTTTCTTTGTGGTACAATTCTGTGTGTGTCTTATGGTGATAGCCTAACTGAAGGTTGAAGAGGAAAAATGCTTCTTCAGCACATATGCGTAATGCTGTGCACATTAGCACTGCAACTGCTTTCTTCCACAAGAGATTACAACACATTTTATGGCTGATAAAAAGCAATTTTCTTTACTTAGAAGAAGCTTTAAAGGTATAAAGTAAATCCTCAAAAAGAAGAAAATGCAAAACATAGGAAGAACCAAATTATTTCTTGCAGCTGTGATGTAAAAATTGTGTTCTTAGCTCTAAGTATGCCATATAATTGCCAGTCAAACACAAGAGTAAGTTAAATATGAAGCTTTCAGTATCCTGATGTGCCATCTAAATGTGATCATTACTATAAATATACCCCAAGCAAACATTTTACGTAAATGAACAATAGTTCTTTACAGTTGCTTGACACAGTTAAATTTAGGAGCTCCCCTTCCAGCTTTGCCTTTTGTTATTCCTTCTATACTTCTGTTCATCTTCAGTTTATTCCATCTTTTAAATTGTATGCCGTATATTCAGATTGTTTCTTTTCACCAGCAGCCTTTCTGGCCATGTGCTTGATAGCAGGCCGCAAACTGCTATGGTCATGTAATTTGGGGTTTAAACAGATATCATTGAACATTTCAATGAGAAAAAGACAACTGTTTACATTAAATTATAACAGAATGTTTGTTGAGCTTAAAATGTTAGCAAATTAATGACAATGTCATCCAAACTGTCCTAAAATTGCATGCAAGTTTAATACAACAAAGGTCTTTGTTGGATATTTTGATAATACTCTAAATGTGGACTTCAGAGGTGCTGGGAGACAGGGTACACAGAGGGAAGGATAAATATCCCAAAGTTTCTTAAGTTAGCTTTTTAGGTAAATCTTATTTGTGTAAATAATGTATTCTTAGCATCAGCATTATTATGTATTGTAAGAAAGCATTTTTGTATGTTAGTAAGGGATCTTTTTTTCCTATGTGGATAGTATGATTTGATATTTTTCATGTTAATAGCAATAACCTAATACTATAAAGCAGTTATCCTGGGAAGACTTAAAGTGCAAAAAATTTGGTGGGAATGGTAAGAAATTAAATGGAATATTGGTTTTCATGTGCAGTATCAGCTGCTGAAACAGTTTCAGCCCCTCATTTCTATTCCCGCTGCTCCTCTGCGATAGTACTAGTGTTGGTGAGCTGTAGCGTGAGTTAGATTAGGAGATTTGTTTGGGTTGCAATTTTTTCTTTTTTTAAAAAAAAACTGAAATAGATTTAACTCAGATCTTTCCCCTGATTCAAAAAATGCATGTCCATACAAGAACTTGCAATGTGGCAGTGTGAGAGCAAAGGCAGATTTTTTTGAACCAGTAATGGTTTATGTGAGACTGCAACCAGAGTAACTGATTAAAAAAAATAAATACAAGTTTAACCTTCTGTCAGTAATCACATGTTGGTAAAGCCATAAAACATGCAGTTCCTTACAGAAGATGAAGGTTATAGGAAATGCTTAAAAAGAAAAAGTGATTCTATTCAGCAGAATTTCTGTAGGAGATCAATTTTAAATAGGGGGTCTGTATGTTGTGCATCTCTTACTCAGTTTACCTCTGAGCTTGATACCATAGGACAGGATGGGTTCAATATGCAGCTAGGATCTTTTATTTATAATCATTTTCTTTATTTAATTTTTGTGGGGAAAATGGAGAATAAGTTGAACTGTAAGCTAAACTCTCTTATAAGAAGACAGCAGTATCATAGGTAGAGACTCTTCTGAATTTTCAAGGAAATCTTTTTGACAACTGTATTCCTACTGTGTTGGGGCTTTCTTGCATGTGTTCTTTTGGCATGTTAGATGAGAGCTGAGCTATTCCTATGGTTAATCTGGGGACAGAAGCAGAATGCTAAACCTGCTCCAGAAAATCTTTGGTCACCAAATAGATGTTAAGCTTGATCTTCTTCCCTGTGTTGCTGTGTTGCCTGGGTGGGGTTCCAGCGATCTGCAGCTCTTTCTGCTCACTGCCACCAGGAGGAAGAGATGAGCCTGTTCTCTTTCACCACCTTTTCTGCTTCTTCAGCATCTTGAGGGATTTTTCTCCAAAATAATTTCTGCTCAGGAATGCATCATCAGTATGGACTTCTGGCAACCATGTAGAAGCTCTAATAGTACCCCCAGTTTTCTAGATAGAACAATGAAATTTAAGTTGTCTCCATGCTTATGATCCTTCATTTCTGTGTAAATTGCTAACGAAGATGAATACTACAACAGTGGTGGCTACTAGATGTGTTTAGAGGGAGATCTGTTGGAAATTGTACTGAAGCCATTGTTATCTTACATAATAATCGAATAGCTGCTATTGCAAACAAAATTTTATTTTCTATTGATCTGGAGTGCTGAGAAACTCTGAATAAATTTACTTTTTAGCTTTTGATAAATTTACTTTTTTCTGTATATATTCAGGATGTTTATATTTCAGTATACTATATCACTGGCAAAAGTGATAACAGTAATTTTATTATCGAGAGTATACTTGCATCTAAAGAAAATCAGGCTACTGTAGAAGAGTCATGTGAGAGTTTCTCTGTAATCTGAGAGTAGTATATATTCCTAAACTTTGACTTATGTTACTGAGACAAATTAAAATAGTCTGGTTTTGTATTTGACTTGCTACTTCATGTCTTCTCATAAAGTCAAGAAATACCAGTTTCAGGAACACATGTTATTGCTAGTATTACATTACCAAAGAGCTAGAAATGCAGGAAGATTTGTGTTGCAACACTGAGTGTTGAGACATGTAACACAGGTGCTTTGTTTATTGATGGAATCAAACTCCAAACTTAGGTCCCCTGTATGTGACTCACAGAGAACATGCCAGTACTATACATGGTTTCTTATTTAAAAAAAAAAAAAAAAAAAGCCCTACTACGTTAGATATTGGGCTGTTAAAGCTAGGCAATAGGAAATGTTGAGGACAGATTGTTTTGGGCTCTGCTGAAGATTTAGCTTTTGCCTCAGGAACTGCATCTATGAACTCTGTCTTAAAACTCAGTGCCAGACCCGTCTCATTCTCACAAAGCATAACGGTAAAATATGCTCCTTTTTTTGCCCCGTAGTTGGTGCATCAGCAGTACTTTCCACATCAGAGTGAGGTGTGAATCCTTAGTTTATGCTTTGCAGGAGGTTTCCTTACCCATTTGCAATTTTAGGTTACAAAAAGAGTGAGCATGGTACAGCCAGTAAACTGGGAGGACAGAGACCTGGTTGCTGGTTGTTCTCGAGTCAAAGTTTGCATTTTTATATTAAAAATTCACTAGGGCAGGGGTAATGCTGAAATCTCTCTGTTCTTCCATGAAAGTGCATGTGTTTGGCAGTCTTAGGGAAGAGTCCAGGATGGGAAAGGTGAACTGGTCAAATGACTAATTATTTTATGACAATTCCATGTTTTCACACATTTCATGTATTTATTTGACTATTAAAAACTGCCTTCTACCAAGCAGACGAGGAAGCTTCAAAATATAGAGAGCTCCTTGGATTTGCTGAAATAATGCTGAGAAACTCTCCACCTCTTAGTATATTCCAGAACTGGAAGGACAGAAGACAATTTTTAATGAGCTTTGGTTCCTTTGACACAAGCTCTTTAACCTGTAAGAATTACAGCCTAGAATCTCATCCGTGAATGCTTTCTCTTACAATCCAAGTAATGACCTGATTTGCTACCACACAAAACTATTCACTAAGAAATGACACTTGACTGTTGGTGCACTGCTTCATTCACGCAGAGGCACTGACTGATTTCCAGTAATGAAAGAGTGTAAAAGGATCTGTATAATGGGGGCATCACGTTAAAGCAAGAGCTGGTTACCCACTGGGTTGGGGGACCTAGGCTGTGCAAATGATATATAAAATATCTTCTTTGCTGAACAGGTTTCAGGCTTGCTTTCCTTATAAGGAGTACTTTGTATGTAAAATCACAATTAATTGACTTGGAAGTTGTGTTGGTTTGTATGTTGGGTTTGCACTGCCTTTTTTTTTTTTTTTTTTTTTTTTTAATGCACCTTTAAAGATTTCCTTGTTCTTGCCTGAAGGATAGGCAGGGCTAGCTGCAGAGGTGTAATTAATAAAAATACTGGTGCATATGTTTTAGACAACACTTGGTATTTTGCAGCTGACATAGCATACTCTGACCATGGACTTGTTTCAAGCTCTCACCTAGGCTTTTTAAGACAAATACGCAACTTTATTGACAGGTATTGTGCTAGTGTTACTGGAATTGTCTTACTCCCCTAATGGAAAAGTAAGTTTCCTTGGGCTTTTTTCACCTTTTTGGCATTTTTATTTGAGGTTAAAACTTTATTAACTTCATGCTTATCTTAAAATTTGTAGTGTTTTGGAAAGGGATTGGGCAAATAAGGGACTGAAACGTAGTTTGTTCTTACTGGAATTTTGTTAGAGATGTGTGTATGTAGTAGATGATCCTTAACAGCAATTCTTATACTGTTGATTACAGGAACATAGAAGTTGCCAGACAGTTGTTTTTATTTTGCATTTCCTTGACTATTAAATGGGAAAATAGCCCATAAGATGGACATTGTCATAATGAGTAAGTATATGAAGTATTAAATGTTTAGATCATTCAGGAGATGTGTGACTTATTTTTGATATGAATATGCAACTTTGAATTAATCCTTGTCCACTTAACTCTGTAACAACTTAAGAGAACCTTCTGAAGACTCAGGCAGGCACTATGTTTTAATTCACATTACTTCTTCTCTCCCCCTTCTTTTTTTCTCCTAGTTACAAAATATACATAAACTAAATAAACTTACATCTGTCCTCCTCTTGCTTCTTCCTCCTTTGTCTAATAGCGGAAGGTTATGCTGCCTTTCAAGAAGACAGTTCTGGTGATGAAGCGGAAAGTCCTTCCAAGCTGAAGCGGTCCAAGGGGATACATGTCTTCAAGAAACCCAGCTTTTCCAAAAAAAAGGAAAAGGATTTTAAAATAAAAGAGAAACCCAAAGATGAAAAACATAAGGAAGACAAACATAAGGAAGACAAACATAAAGAGAAGAAGTCAAAAGACTTAACTGCAGCAGATGTTGTAAAACAGTGGAAAGAGAAGAAGAAAAAGAAAAAGCCAATTCAGGAGACAGAGATACCTCAAGTGGATGTTCCAAGTCACAGACCTGTGTTTGGCATTCCTCTGGCTGATGCAGTAGACAGGACCATGATGTATGATGGCATCCGCCTGCCAGCAGTTTTCCGTGAATGTATAGATTATGTAGAGAAGTATGGCATGAAATGTGAAGGCATCTACAGAGTTTCAGGTATTCTGAGCACACTGAGGTGCAGGTTTCTAAGATTTTTTTACTTATAATTTTCTTACTATTTTATCATTTTCAACACATACAGCCACATAAAGCTGTATTAATTTAATTACGTAAAAGATAATCAAGTAGCTAAAGTTAAGCAAATCCATGAGTCTGAAATTCCAGAGAAGTTGCTAATATAGTGGTACTTTTTAATGGCAATAAAAATATAATTATTTGGGCCTTTTGTGGTAGGACAGTAACTATGAATAAAATGTGCTGGTACGGCCAGCTTGTATCTTCTGCATTAGCTGTATGGTGCTGGTTGATGGGCAAAGCAAAGCTGAGAAATAACCATTTATTACTTAAGCTTCCCACCAAGCTGCTTTTTCCATCCACTTCCATTGTACAATTTTCTTCTTAAAAAAATCTTTGAGCAAATTAAATAATGAGCAGAAAATGCAAGCTTCAGTATTTAAGCCTAGCAACACCAGGATAATCAACCATGGTAGTTGTGTAACACCAGCTTACATAATACATTTGTGTATTTATAAAACATCAGTTTTAGTCATATTAAACAAAACAGTTGTTCTATTTGTGAACTTCACCTGTAATATAATTTTTCTAAGTACTTCTGTGTGTATGGTGAAGGGAGCAAGAACACGTGAGAAAAGGAATTTGAGGAAAAGCATTTGAAACCAGTTATTATCTAGCACTGTAAAACAGTACTTCAGACAATTTTGGAGGCTTCATTAAGGTCTCTTTTCACTGTTGATCTGCATGGTATTTGTTAGGGATGCATAAAAATGGTAACAGTTTAAGCAGTTTCTCAACCTTGCATATTGGAACATTCTGGTTGCACATTTTTTTTGAGCCATGCTTTAGGAATTTTGGTGGGGGAAGGTTTGTTTCCCACACCACATTTTTCATGTTTGTGCTTTCTAGGTGTTCTTCAGTGCAATAGCACCCTCTTGTGTGTACAAAATTGCTTAAATTGAGGGCTCAAAAAGACAATTGCATGGCTTAACAAGCTACTGAGCACCAGCAGGTGTGTGATGACTAACTTGTTTAGACTTCACTAAATACAGCTGAATGCATTTTACCTTGCATTTACCATGGGCTAAGAGTACAGCCAGTTTTGCTTTTCGTATGTGATCCAAGCTGTGGCAGTACATTAAGCGAGCGTAACTCAAGTGGGTATTTGAGCTTTAAGAAGAAAATTTTTCTGACTGTTGAACAATCACAATGTCAGTGAGTTATAAAAACACCTCACAGAAAATATTAGCTATGTTGAGTGATTATGTAAACATGCCTTTAGTTATACAGTGCCTCAAACGCCTCATTGAGGAAAGCCAGTTGGAAATCTGGAAAATAAAAGGTGTGTTTTATTTTTGACAAAGGAAGGTTGTTATATGTAGAACTTGTTGCACAATGTTCATGTTGATAAGAAAATATTTCCTTGCTCAGGTCAGGGCTGTATAATTGAACAACCTCAAAGAAATTGAATGCAGATACACAATTGATCTTTTATTTCCCTATCTGCCCTCACCCTGTTTTAGGTTCGTTGATGTAAGGGAATGCTGGCTCCAGCTCCGATTCAGAAGTGCAGTATTTTTGCCTCATAGTAGTAGCTAATGCTCTGAGAAGCAGTGATTGTGTAATTTTGAGTCATGACTTTGACTTTGTCATGTTTGGATAACCTTTAAAAGGTATTCCTCAGTTAGTTTGCCTTGTAAGGAGAGATGAAAGATGCATCTCGGACAGAAAGTTTAAATATAATTATTATAGATTTACAGTTCAAGATTTCTCTTAATTCTTCATCTACATATTTTAAGGAATAAAATCAAAAGTTGATGAGCTAAAAGCAGCCTATGATCGAGAAGAATCTCCCAACCTGGAAGAATACGAGCCCAATACAGTAGCCAGCTTGCTGAAACAGTATCTTCGAGAACTGCCTGAAAATTTGCTTACCAAAGAGCTAATGCCCCGCTTTGAAGATGCTTGTGGAAAGAGCACAGAAGCTGAGAAAGTTCAGGAGTGCCAGAGGTTGCTGAAAGAGTTGCCAGAGTGTAACCATCTCCTAATTTCTTGGCTGATTGTGCACATGGATCATGTTATTGCAAAAGAACTGGAAACAAAAATGAACATCCAGAATATTTCTATAGTGCTCAGCCCTACTGTCCAGGTATGTGCACCACACAGCAAGTGTTAGAGCAGAACTTCAGTCCAAGAAAGACTTGTATATAGGTATTCTCTTGCAGGCGTAAATCAGAAATTTGCTTATAAGATTAAGCTAAATTACAGCTTCTTTTTAACTCCTCGGGAGTTTAAAATGATATGGAAGTGGAAACGAGGCTTTCTGAATGTGAGCTGCCATAACATTTGTCTGGTATTTGGGTTTCAAATGCAGTTTAATTATGAAAGCATTACAAAGATTGCTGCCAGGGTGTTAATTCTGTTGTAAACAGCAGTTATTTAATAATGAACCCAGCTAATAATTGTTGCAGGTGCACAATATCCGTGTGTTTGTGATTTAGTGATAATTTAGTGAAGACTGTATTGTTGCCTGACTTCCATATCGAGCCAGTGAACCCTGGGCTGCAAACAGATCATCCTGGTGCAGACTTGGCCTAATGGAAACATAGCACTGGGTGTGGGTTTTCTTTCTAAAGCTCTGCTTTATAATTTATAATCTAGGTGAAAACCCAGTAGCAAAAGGGCTGGGTATTATTATTTTGCTGTGCCAGTCACTTTATAGCTAACAAAAGAAGCAACAGTTAATGTAAAACAATGCAGGCTCAATCATGTTTTGTTGTTTAAGTTGATTTTTAGCATGCAGGTGGTGCAGATGGTAAAATGTAGGTGGTGACAGTAACTCTTCTTTTAGGATATAGCATCAAAATAAATACTTGCTTCTGTCTCATGTTAAAACAAGGAATACAGTAGCAGCTTTTTTCAAACTATTTTTTTTTTTACTGTTTTAAATCATCTGAGAGAGAAGTGGTGGAAAATATTTAGTTTTTGGCAGGGAGAGAAGAAGGTAGCCAGCAACCAGGCAAAAGCTCAGTATGGCCAGTGTTCCTTCTTGCCTGTAGCTACCACTGACTACCTTTACATGAGTAAAAAGAAAGATCTAATACATTTCTATACCTATCAGTGATAGAAATAATTACAGTAGTGCAAGTCGCGTGAAAATTCTGAACTTAGCATGAAAATGCCTCAGAGATACAGACTTGGAAGGCAGCTTAGTGAATATATGGTGATTTATTTGAAATATCATTTTAAACCAAATTTCAGTCTCTTTGGAGAGATTGAAACATGACTACTACTCATAGATGTGCTTACTAAAGGCTGTTCCCTTTCTAGAGAAAGATAGGATCTTAGGCTGTGAACCATAATACTCAGAAAATTATGTAAATAAATCATTCTCTTAACCAGTATTTTGTCTGTCCTTTCTTTGCAGATCAGCAACCGTGTCCTATATGTATTTTTTACACACGTTCAAGAGTTCTTTGGGAATGTGACCCTAAAGCAAGTGACAAAACCTCTTCGCTGGTCAAATATGGCAACAATGCCAGCGCTTCCAGAAACACAAGAAAGCATTAAAGAAGAAATTAGACGACAGGTTGGTGATTACTTCAGTGTTTTTCTTTCTGTGCATCTTTGCCTTGTTTTTTTATATATTCAGTAGCAAATTTTCATAAGCTTTTTGCTTTTTTTTTTTTTTTTTAATAACATCGTGAGTAGTGGTATTCTTGCCCATTTCATGTGTGGAAAGATATTTTATGGTCTTATGAAGATGAATATAGCTACATCTTTTCTGGATTGCTTTGCTAAATACCCAGTATTTTTATGGTGAGGGGGAAGATAGGGAGAACATGTTTAAGAATGTGGTTTCTTTAATATCCCTCTTTAGCTAGTTCTAGATCATGTGCTGAGTTTAAGTTAATGCTTGTTTTTGGTTGAAAATAGAATTCCAGACCTGTTGCCATGACGTCAAAAAGGGTTTTGGTGTTTTGGGATTTTTGTTTTTTTTTTTTCAGTCTGCCCCTCTCTGATATGTTAAAGACACCATTTTACTTCTGTCTTAAAGTTGCCTTATCAGACTTTAGCACAGATACAGGATTTCTCTGTTGTTGTGAGAATCCTTTAATAATACAGCCCTGCTGTAGCACCTGCACGATGCTTCATTCTTAGCAGCCAGTGTAAGAGCAATCGCTTGGGCATCCCTGACAGCACAGACCAGCGGTGGGGTCCAAAAGGCATCCTTCTGGCTTCTCCCCAACCATCTAAGCAGAGAATTAGGGGGAGGGATCTGGCAAAATACATTTTGAAATAGGAACAAATCTCTGAAATTCAATTTAGAGCTAGGGAACTTGCTCAACAGAAATTACTTTTGTCCATGGGGAAAGATACTCCCTCTTAATCTACTGGGTAGGAGGAGAAGAAAATGCAAAAAAATCTCATCCAAAAATCAGTTCACTAATCAAGTTCACTGCACTAAGCTTGAATACAGTTTGCATTTTTTCTGTTTTGTTCTCCTTTATCTTAAAGATAAAGTAGAAGGTTTCTTGGTGAACTTGAAATAGTGTAATATTGGATAAACCTTTTCGCAAAATGCTTATTCTCTCATTATACAGTTTGAAGCATATGCTTTTAATAGTTCCTGCAGTTATTCATGAAACTTTATATATGCACTAAGAATTAACTTGAAAATGGAAATTTCATACTAACCTGATCAGCTGCTATAGTTCAATGACTTGCAACTTCAGAGAGCTGAAAAACAGCACAACAAAGCAGCTCTGTATATATTACCATTATGCAAATACAGTATCATTTAGGCTGTTACTTTGAGGGGTTTCAGTGGAAAGTGGAATTAGAACAGATTAATGTAATGTAAGAAAACAACCTGACACTTAGTATGATCCTAACCTAAGCAACCTAACACTAGCAGCTGGTAGCAGATGTACCTGCGAGAGGGCAGACATGCAGCAACACCTCCCGGTAAGCTGTCCCAGCCCACTGCAGCTTAGGTTTGCTTAGTTCAGTGGCAGCAGGTAGCATCTGTTTTCTGTGTTGTTTTTTAATTATCTATGATCACTTTGTGTTATTTTTCTTCTTCCCTTCTTCAGGTTTATCTAATCACTGTTTAAAATCATGCAACCATTTTTCAGTTACATCATCCTCTGACAGTGAATTTCACTGGTTAAAGACAAGGGAAGTAACAACGCATTGTGTGAAGCAGCATAATCTCCTAAATGCTTTAGTTTGACCCCAGGCTCTTCTGGTGCAAGAGGCAGTGCACAGTCCTACCAGTTTACCACCTTAATGCTGTATGCAGTTACTGTAAATAGTGCTGAGAGTCCTGGTGGGCAATGGAGGCAAAGGGGAGGGAAAACCAAATAAGCTGTAGAGGGAGTTCACTTCCGCTCTCTGCTTAGAATCGGAGAGAGATGACAGCGAGCGCAAAGATCGGGTCAAAATAAGGGAGGACGAGAAGAATGCAAAACTGCAGCATCTGCAGGGAGAGAGGATTTGGGGAGAGGGAGACCACATGATATGTCTGTTTTGTTCTGCAAGTAACTGTATAGGAGTAAATCTCAGGTATAAACCAAACTGGCAAAAACCAGCTAATACTGAGACTCTGAGATTCAGTTACATTTGAGAAGTAAACCTTAATGGTTTAGCTGGAAAGAATTTAAAGAGTAAAGCAGTTTTTTAGAAAAGAGAATAGACTTGGGATTCCTACCAGAGAAACTGATGATGTTAAGAGGGACTTAATGAAGCTACTTCTAGCAGTCTTACTGAGGGCTGTAATTTATGGGTTAGATCTTAAAATGGAATATAGGTGAAACATGCTAGTGGAGGAAGGTAACTTATGAAAAGATTCTGCTAGACTATCAGTGGAAGAAAAATTTAAATAAGGAAGACCAAATAATTTAGAACTTCTTAAGATATATCCCTGAACATCATCTTAGCAGTCCAGATACTTTTGACCACAAAAGATGATTCAATTACTTTTAAAGTCAGGAAAATTAACCAAGTATACAATCATTGCAGTGACCATGATCTCTCTGGCAATATTTCTAGGAATTCCTACTAAACTGTTTACACCGAGACTTGCAGGCAGGGATAAAAGACTTATCCAAAGAAGAGAGACTCTGGGAGGTGCAAAGAATTTTAACAGCTCTTAAAAGGAAACTAAGAGAAGCTAAGAGACAGGTGGGTAACTTTCTATTTACTGACCAAACATCTAAATCACAGATGAAACTTAAGTAGGGATATTTTTAACTACAGCAATTCTTCCCAAAATTTTATGACCATAGGTTATTCACTGTTTATCCCTGTTTCTTTTGGAGCATCATTCAGCCTTATTGTTTAATCTTATAATTGAAAATACCATAAAGGTGAGATGGTTCTACAACCACAGATTGAGGACTGTTTTTCCAATGTTCATAGTTTTTAATGAGTATTTTGTGTGTTACAGTTTGGATTTAGAAAGGACAGGTGCTGCTGTGGAATTTTATTATCACTTCCTGGCTGTGGATTCAAGTTTTCATTCTGCTCTGTGAATTTTAGCTTGCAAACACTAAAGAAAAACATAAAGAATACTTTCTAGAGTCAATTTTGCATAATTTCTGGTATTATTTTAAGTAACTCTCCAGTTACAGAGCTGTGAAAGAATGGAAATGCATGTTTAGGGGAAAATAGGAAAGAGCTCTATGTCAACTGTAAATGCTTCAATTTTGCTGTTCCATTTATTTCCAAGGTACACATATATATAGTAAAGATTGCTTTGAATGCTTTTGTGGGTTCAGTAGGAAAAGGGTCATTTGATCTAGTGGACCTTTTTTGGAATGTAAGTTTAGTCTCCTATACTCAGAGTGGTGTTCTTTAGGTGGAGCAGGTAACCTCCAGCTACGGATGTGCATATTCTTACTATTCATACAACCTGGAAACAAATAGATGAGCGCTCCCTATTTTGTGACAGTGCAAAGTGCAGTTAGATCAAACCACCTTTTAAATCTCTTTACTGCAGATTTTGTCATCTTAACTTAAGAGTGTCTGAGGAGCACTCACATTTTCTGTTTATCTGGCTCTCCTTAGGGATAGCAAGATCGAGACTCCAGCTGTTTGCAAAACAAAATGTAAGATTAGAAGCTTAGCTGGACAGAGCGTATATTTGTTACATGCTTAAAACAATGTGTTTTGGAATAACAAAATGAATAACTGCAAGACTCAAAAGTGAACAGACTTCAACTGTATTTTTTAAACTGTCATATATCTGAGAAAGGTGGGCAAGCAATGAATATAGCATTCCAGCATTCTGTTTTGCAAGCTTTGAAATTAAAAACAGACCTGCCTGTAAACTTTCAAGATAATTGAGACAGTGATTCTAAATTTGAAAAGATAATACATTCCACAGATCTTTTTTTTACAGTAAATTAAAGTGACCGGGAAGGCTGGCCTTTTAAAAGTTGTCCTCTTTCTCTGGCAGGAGTGTGAAACAAAGATTGCACAGGAAATTGCTAGCCTTTCAAAGGAGGATGTCTCCAAAGAAGAAATGAATGAGAATGAAGAAGTTATAAATATTCTGCTTGCACAGGTAGATGGCAACCATTTATCTGTCTGCTGGTATTTTCTTGTTTCATATATTTCAGAATTGTTAAACACACTTCTGTTCTTTCCAATACAGTGAAAAATTTAAAGCTTCTAGGGTTCTCTCTCTGTCCATAAAAATCAAGGCTTTGTTTTAATGGTCGATAAAGTAGGGAAGGAATGGCTGACTGCAGGAATGAACCCAAAGCTTGGTAGACTGTTAACAGCAGAAAGCAGACACTATGCAACAAAAATACAGACCCCTTCCTGTTAACATATTTAGAAGGTACTTCCAAATCTAACCAGCTATTTTCCGGCAGATCAGAGGAAGTAAGACAGCTATTTTGGCTTTTCTGCTTTCCTTCGCTTCCATCAGTAGCTTTGATCTTCTCTCCACAGCAATCTTCCCCTCATATTCCTCTTGAAAGACATATTTCAGAATTCAGTTTTTCTAGCTGTTTTTCTAGTTATCCAGAGCTTTCCCTATGATTTAAGGAAGTAGGCAGCCAAACATGCCAGAATTTGGTGGGTCATCTCCACAACTATTCAGTAAAATGATTGTCTGAGGATTCAGAAAAGACATTGTTGGTTTTGAAGTTACATTTGCTTTGAGGTTTTGATGAATCGGAGTTTAAGGAAGGCACGCCAGTCACTTCTACTGAAAGTATTTTGGAGAGCCACATTATCTCATCACTTCTCAGGGCACAGCATTACAGAGTAATCCCTGTAGTATGTTCCTTGTGGGCCATAAAGTCAAGGCTTTTTTTAGGTGAACTAATTGATCGTTGCAGGAGAATGAGATTTTAACAGAACAAGAGGAACTGCTGGCCATGGAGCAGTTTCTGCGGAGACAGATTGCCTCTGAGAAAGAAGAAATAGATCGCCTTCGAGCAGAAATAGCTGAAATACAAAGGTAAAAGGGAGCCTGCTTACATCAGATCCCCAACCAGGCGAGCAATCTTTGATTAAAAATACATATATATTCTTCTGAAACAATACTCTAAACTACACTTTAAAGATCACCCTGTGAACACTAGCGTATTTGAAAGCCTGTTCCTTTTATTGAATTCTCAGTAACTTTGCACCTTTGAGGCTATTTTTTTTAATATAACTACAGAAATATGGTCTAAAGGAAAGTAGACTCTGTGTACCAAAATCAAAAAAATCCCCATAGCATATCATTGATTTATTAAATTAAGCTTTTAAAGCAAATTCTGATTTTTGTTTTAAAACTGTTGGAGATTATTCAGTGGACATAAGTTAACTGTTTTACTCTGCTACAATTCTGGCAAACGTGAGGAGGTGTCTAAATGGGTTGTCATTGCTCTTTCAGTCGCCAGCAGCATGGTCGAAGTGAAACTGAGGAATATTCTTCTGAGAGTGAAAGTGAGAGTGAAGATGAGGAGGAGCTGCAGGTCATCTTGGAAGATTTGCAGAGGCAGAATGAGGAACTGGAGGTAAAATTTGAATCCTAGCATTAACTGGTACTCTCCCTTATTGCTTACTTGATTTAGTCTGTTCAGAGGTGTTGCATGTGTGCAGACTGATTGTTTTACTCCTATTTTGCCTTGCCATGAAAGCCTGTATTTTGTACAGGGCTCTGAGGAACTGGTTTCAGAAGCAGTTGACCAGGGTAGGGGGGGAACAAAGGTGTGGGTTAGGATGTGCATCACATGTTCTCCTTTTAGAATAAACCCAATTATTTGTACGACTGCAGTTCTTCACATACTTTGGTACTGGCACGCTCTCTAAACACCTTGCAGTTCTGTGATTCAACAAGGGAAACCTGATGGGGTCTGTTCTCACTGGGCTTGAGCCATGAGTCTCAACTGTGCAAAGAGCTGCTGTAAAGGACCAATAGCGCTGTCTTTCCATTGTGCTGTTGTTATTAGTTCAGCTTCTGAAGGAGATTTATTACTCATAGTCATAACCATTCTCTCCATATGGTGAATTAGAAAAAGATGCAAGTTCTGGTGGATATACTGGGTCCTTGAACCAGACTGACAAAAATACCAAAGCAGAGTTGATTCTTATATGAAGAGTTTGAGTGCTTAGATCTCATTTGAATATAATAAACTGTGCTTTGGCATTTACTGACAAGTCTTGTTCTCTTCTGGTGAGAAAGCGGAGGCACAGAAAGGTGAAAAGCCTTAACCAGAAATTCTAATTTCTGTTCTTAGCCACAGACTCCAAGTCACTAAAACACAGGGCTAGTGGACAGTACAGCAAGGACTGGACATATGCAGAAAAAGTCTGTGTCTAAGGCAGAAGA
This sequence comes from Apteryx mantelli, assembly GCF_036417845.1. Taxonomy (NCBI): domain Eukaryota; kingdom Metazoa; phylum Chordata; class Aves; order Apterygiformes; family Apterygidae; genus Apteryx; species Apteryx mantelli. Next base: position 56,491,629 of record NC_089979.1, read on the forward strand.
ACATGGTGCCTTCTTGTTACCAAACCTCCCTAACCTTGCTTCCTAAATGAAATGAGAGGAGCTTTTTGTTAAATAAAATTCCTAATTCACAGGAATTCCACAGAGTTAGTTAGATGAAGCAAGTTCAGCAGTAATTTTTAAATGCAAAGTTTCAACAAAGTCAGTGCTGGATACCTACACAAGGAGGGCAAGAGTATTCATTTTTACATCTGCTTTTTTGATGGCTACAGCTCTAAAGTCTCTGATCACTAAAAACCTTCTATTCCAGCTAAGAGCGTGGATTTTGTTTTTCATGCATTCTGTTTTTAAATCACTGTTGTGAGTAGGTGCACATTTCCTTTTGGGTTAGCAGCAGAGCTTTATTATTGTGCAATGCTTAATGGTCCCCTAGCTACAGGAATTATTTTTAAGAAGGAGCACTGACATTTGTTTTCCTTGCTTAAAAGATAAAGAACAATCACCTGAACCAAGCGATTCATGAGGAGCGAGAGGCCATCATTGAACTGAGAGTACAGCTTCGATTGTTGCAGCGAGCTAAATCAGAGCAGCAGGTGCAGGAAGAGGAAGAGCCGGAAAAACGCGGGGGTGTTTCTCAGCAGCAAAGAGACAGTGTCCTAGAGACAAAAGCAGCCAAAGAGCAGCCAAAAGCAAGCAAGGAGCAGCAAGTCAAGCCATCACCAAGTAAAGACAGGAAGGAAACTCCGATTTGATCAGGCTCCGTGGGTATTCATAAAACCAACTAACTGAACTGTGCAAATTACTGTAACTTTATTCAAACTGCACAAATTATTGCTGGCTGTGTACATTATGTAAAGAAACTTTTAAACCCTGGAGACTTTGTCTCTAATACTGGTGGCTTCTACTCATCAGACTCAGGTGAGTTTGGAGAGGCCAAAAGAGTTTTCCAGCTAGTATCAATTATTTCAAGACTGGTTTCCTTCAGGTGATTAAAATAATTCAGTAACAGTTTTATTTTAAACCAAAACCATTATTTGCATTCATTGGAGCAGAATTGGAAGATCTCATTTTCAGTAAATAAACAAAAACCCACCCAAACTTACTAATTATTTGCCTTGTGAATCTATTCATTCTCATTCACATTATTTCTGCTTACTTAGTCACTTCTTGCTTGTGCCTTTGATACCTTTCTGATGCAGATTATATACAAGGGAGCTTTAAATTTATTTTGGTTTGGCTAAAATGTTGGGAGACGGCAGGCTATCGTGTTTACCTAACAAATGCCCTCAATTTCATTTTTGTTCTAAGATGTACTGAATAAATGTAAAACTTGACAGATGTTATTTATGTCTCTGTATGATGGAAATGTTCATCAGGAGCTCTTAATGTCTTTTAGCAATGTAGTTAACCCATTTGTTCATTTATAAAACAACCATCATCATACCTGTATAAGATATGCTGTGTTCATACTGCTACCATACAGCCAACAGCCTTTTCTTAATCCATTTTAAATGCTTCAGTCCCTCTGAGCAAGCCACTGACTGATGTTTTAGTCAGTAATGGGGATGGGTTATGTTGCTTAAGATAGCTCTGCCTGACCAAGCAATATACTATTTCCATCTACAGAAATGCAAGCCATTTGTGCTTTCCAAATAAATCTGAAGAATGATGCCAACTGGAGGTAGTGGGGGTTCAGCAATAGACTTTTTTTGTTTTGTTAAAAAAAAAAAGGGGGGGGAGAGATTTCTTACTTACTTTTTGGTTTGGCTATTTTACTGCTTCTAGCAATCAAAAGCCTCCATCCAAGCTGGCATTTAAGGGCCATTTAATGTTTCAAGTACACTCATGAGACTTGTACTGTCTATATATCAATTGACTTTGACTCCACAGAGTGCATATAGGCCATCTTATTTTTTAATCTGGATATTTATTTTTCAGCACCTGTTGGATGTGGTTGTATTCCTTATCTATCTATTGCACTGTTGTGAATCATTGGCCATGATTTGATTTTGTACAAATAATGCTTTGATATGTTATAGAAAACAGCATAGTATTTTTTTAAAATTTGGAAAAAAGTTTATAAAGACAGAAAATGTGATCAGATGACAAATGTAAAGCATTCTCCCATGCCTTCATTACAAACATTTTATATTTGCTGGCAATATTTAAACTTCTTTTGTTTAATTCACACTAATTCCTATCAAATTGTCATGGATTTTTCTAATGTTCTTCAAACAAATCTCTTACTATTGGTTAACTTCTTTTATTTTGTTAGGATTGTATTTATCAAGCAAATAAATTCAACAGCCATTTGAAGTAGTTTCTAATTTATCTATCCTCTACCTCACAGTGAGTATTTCTAATGCGGACTATAGTCCTTTTTCCTGTGTAGCTACCTGCAGTTGAGATGTTTGTTTATAACAGAAGTGAAGCTATTAATTTCAGCTCTCCTATAGAAAAGTGTCTGCAACTGAGTTTCATAAAAAGCTTCCCTAACTCAGCTGAAGATCACTTTTAAATTGATCAAAGATTTGATTAAAAGTCTTTGAAGTCTTTATTTCCCTATAACTATTAGAAATTTCAGCTGTAAAAGTAAAAACCATCCTCTTAACTTTATTCACATTTTTATTACTTGCAACACATGAACACTATTCCTTCTCCTGCAAACTGTAACAAAGCACTTGGAAGTGCATCACTATTGACAAGTCTGAAATGAAAGTTGAATTGCTGTTGCAATAATGTAGCAATTGCAATCAATAACTTGAAACACTGAAGAGATGTTTATTTGAAATCTTCTTTCAAATTCCATTAAAGCAAATTATACCCCTAGTGATAAATGCACTTATTGAAAATGCAGTTATTGGTAAAAGTCCTTTAAAGGCTATGGTTAAAAGCATGAGTGCAGGCAACTGGCTAAGAGCAGTGTGCTCACTTTTCCTACACTCCGATAGCTGGAGGTTGGTCCTGGTGCAGGAGCTCAGGCAGGAGCAAGGACTGAATTGCTGCTCTGAGCCCTGAGTATGACATCCCCTGCAATGGCCAAAGCACCAGGCTCTGAGTGGGGCAGGGGCAGCCCAGGCTGCTGCCCTGCCAAAAGGCAGGGGCCAGGGCAGGCCCCCTGCTCCTGCTGCCCCTGCTTGGTGCACAACAGCTCCCCAAAAGGGGGGTGGCTACCAGCAAGTCTGCTAGGGGCAGCACTACTGGAAAGCCATCTGATGATAGTGCTCTTAGGGAAAAAGCCATGCTAGCAGCAGTGATTTTGAAGACTGGCTGTAATAATGCAAATTAGCTGAAGAAGCCATTCTGTAGGTTACATCTGATTTTTTTAATAAATCAGATGATTGATAGTAAATACAATACAATGGTCTGTGGTGTTCAGACCAATTTGTAAGCTTCCTTACCATTTCAGAGTGCCTTACAATAAAATTAATGCACAGTGCTACAAAGATCACCTCCCACAGGACCAGCAACGCCTGGTCATGTAAGCAAATGCCTGTACAGTAGGTCATCTTCATGAAGTCCATACAAGCAAAAGCCTTAGCTAGCCACTGATTCCAAGTCAGACAGACTTCCTCCTATTACCAAGTTATTGTAAACATATTTAAATTGACTTACAATAAGACTGTTTTTCCAATAAAGAAAAGCATGGCTTGTATTTACTGACTGCATTAGCAGGATCTGTGGACAAAGCAGCAGACTGACTTTTACCTTAATGAAATCAATAAACAGACTGCAAAGTCAGTTCTGGTATTCTGGATTTAATCAATCTTTTGTGACAGTTTAATGTGGCTTATTTGCTTTCATCCTGTGACTGTTTCCACAGAGTGTTACTTCAGGAAAAAGTTACTCTTAACAAAATGGTGGCGGTGGAAAAAGGACAATTACGTACCTTATCTATTTTAATAGTCCTTTTCAACACGTCTAGAACAGATTTTGTTAAATCAGTCCTTTACAAAGCAAAAAGGAGCAAGAAACAACATATAACAAGGTCACTGGCAATATAATGCCAAAATGAATCAGGATGCAAACCCAGTGTTTTGCCAGCAGCAGGCTACCTGCATCTGAATTGGCAACTTACTTACTCAAACTTACTAAAATAGTGCAAGTGTACAATGAATCAACTTCAGACATTTTGCACACCAAAAAGGTCCCCCCACCCCCCAAACTGTTTTTACTTTGAAAAAGTAAACTTGAAGTGAACGGTTACTCACCTGAAGAGTTAAACAGTGGTTTTCAAAAAAAAAAAAAAAAAAAAAAAAAAAAAAAAAATCAAACAATGAGCAATTACTCTTCTCCCTTCACCACCCTACAAGAAGTTTTAAAAAAAACATCAACTAGTCTCTGACACCTTGCAGGATTCCAGCCAGCCTGGCCACTTTCCTGGGCACTGGGCTTACATTGTCCATACCAAGTTTCTAATGCTGGTTCAGCTTCATTCTCACCAAAACCAGAAGCTGCCAGAGTTCTGGTAGAATTCATTGTCACAAATTTTCTATTCCAAAAGTTTTCCTCTCCAGTGCAGTAAATTAATCTGAAAGGTCTGTAGTACATGTGTAACACTATCTTACAAGAAAGACATCAGCGCTACTGGGAATTCATAATCCTTTATTGCTGAAAATGAAGCTTCCAATTTCATCCACTAATTCTAATACTAGTACTGAGGACGTGTATTTTGACTGTCTTGTTCCTTCAGGCTAAGGAGCTAAGTTTAATTTTTAAAGTCTACATCCTGGAGCTGAGAACTTTATACCTGACCACTAAAATCTTCTCTTAAAAAAATTAAATCCCCAATTTGAACCAGCTGCTAAAGAGAGGTTTGCTCAAGCTTAATCACAGAGTCATAGTAATCAGTGTTAGAAGGCACCTCTGGAGATCATGTGGTCCAACCCCCCCTGCTCAAGCAGGGTCACCTAGAGCAGGTTACCCAGGACCGTGTCCAGTCAGGTTATGAATAGGTCCAAAGATGGAGACTCCACAACCTCTCTGGGCAACCTGTTCCAGCATTTGACCACCCTCACAGCAAAGAAGTGTTTTCTTGAGGTGGAATTTCATGTATTTCAGTCTGTGCCCATTGCCTCTTGTCCTGTCACCGGGCACCACTGAGGAGAGTCTGGCCCCATCCTCTTTATGCCTCCCATCAAGTATTTATACACATTAACAAGATCCCCCTGAGCCTTCTCTTCTCCAGGCTGAGCACTCCCAGCTCTCCCAGCCTCTCCTCAATGCCCCACTCCCTTAATCACCTTCATGGCCCTTTGCTGGACTCACTCCAGTAGCTCCATCTCTCTCTTGTCCTGGGGAGCCTGGCACTGGACCCAGCACTCCAGACATGGCCTCATCAAGGCTGAGTACTCGACCTGCTGGCAAGGATCTGTCTGCTGCAGCCCAGGGTGCTGCTGGCCACTTTTCCCACAAGGGCACATTGCTGGCTTATGGTCAACTTGTCCGCCAGGACCCCCAAGCCCTTCTCTGCAAAGCTGCTCTCCAGCTGGTCAGCCCCCAATGCATACTGGTGCATGGGGCTATTCCACTTCCTTTTGCTGAACTTCATGAGGTTCCTCTCTGCCCATTTCTCCAGCCTGTTGAGGTTGAATGGCAGCACAGGCCTCTGGTGTATCAGCCACTCCCAGTTTTGTATCATCTGCAAAATTAATGACAGCATTAGCGACTGGCCTCCTGTTGGACTTTGTGCTGCTGATCACAACCCTCTGAGCCTGGCAGTTCAGCCAGTTTTCAGTCTACCTCACTGATCATTTATCTAGCTCATACTTCATTAGCTTGTCTATGAGGATGTTCAATATTAGAGACAATGTTAAAAGCCTTACTATAGCCAAGGTAAACAATATCCACTGCTCTCCCCTCATCCACTAAGCCAGTCACCTCATCAGAGAAGGATATCGGGTTGCTTAAGCACAAATTTCCCTTTCTCCTTAAATCCATGCTAACTACTCCTGATCACGAGCCTGTCCTTCACATGTCTGGAAACGGTATCTAGGATTGGTTGCTCCATCACCTTCCTAGGGATCAAGGTGAGGCTGACTGGCCTCTAGTTCCCCAGGTTCTCCTCCCTGCCCTCACTGAAGACAGAGGTAATATTTGCTCTCTCCCACTCCTCAGGGATGACCTTTCAAAAATGATTGAGAGGAGCTTTGCAATGACATCAGCCAGCTCCCTCAGCACCTGTGGGTGCATCCCATCAGGGCCCATGGAATTGCATATGTCCAGTTTGTTTAAGCTAACCTGTTAGCCTATCAGTTGTTCCCTAACCTGATCCTCCTCCACCAAGGAGGCTCCAGACTTCCCCTCTGGTCTCAGGGGCTTAGGATGCCTGAAGGCTGGTCTTGCCAGTAAGGACTGAGGTGAAGAAAGCATTCAGTTATCTCTGCCTTTTCTGTGTCCTTTGCCCCTGCCCCATTTAGCAGCAGGCCCACATTTTCTCTGGCCTTCCTTCTGCTGCTGATGCACTTGCAGAAGGCTTTCTTGTTGCCTTTCACACCCCTTGCCATTTTCAACTCCAGGTGGGTTTTAGCTCTCCTAAGTCCATCCCTGCATGCTTGGACAGTATCTCCATATTCCTCCTGCACCGCCTGTCCTGATTCAACCTCCTGTACGCTTCCTTTTCATGTTTGAGTTTAGTCAGGAACTCCTTGTTCATCCAAGCAGGCCTCCTGCTGCCTTTACTTGATTTCCTGGTTGTTGGGATGGACCATTCTTGAGTTTGGAGGAGGTGATCCTTGAATATCAGCCAGCTCTCTTGGATCCCTCTTCTGTCCGAGGCCATATGCCATGGCATTCTTCCAAGCAAGTCCCTGAACAGGCAGCTCTCCTGAAGTCCAGGGCTGTGACCCTGCTTTTTGCCCTGCTCCCTCTCTGCAGGATCTTGAACTCCACTCACCATCTTATGGTTGCTGCAACCAAGGCTATCCCTGACCATCTCTAACTAGTCCTTCCTTGTTTGTACTTATGAGGTCCAGCAGAGCACCTCTCCTCATTGGCTCCTTGATCACCAGTGTCAGGAAGCTGTCACCAATGCACTCCAGAAACCTCCTAGATTGCTTGTGCCCTGCTGTGTTGTTCCTCCAGCAGATATCAGGGTGGTTAAAGAACCCCACAAGGACCAAAGCCTGCGAACATGAAGCTTCTTCCAATTGTCTGAGGAAGGCCTCACCTACTTCTTCCCAACCAGGCAATCTATAGCAGACACCCATCATAATGTCACCCGTGTTGGGCTGCCCGCTAATCCTGACCCATGAGCTCTCAGCTGGCCCATTATCCATCCCCAGGCAGAGCTCCAGGCATTCCTGCCGCGCTCTCACATAAAAGGCAACTCCCTCTCCTAACCCTCCAGCCTGTCCGTCCTAAAGAGCCTGTACCCATCCATCACAACATTAGTGTCGTGTGAGTTATCCCACTGCGTCTCCATGATCCCAGAGATTGTAGCACCGTAACTGCACACAGACTTCTAATTCCTCCTGTTTGTTCCCCATGCTGTGCGTGTTAGTTTGTCAAACTTTTCATTTTTCAGCATGCACCTCAGCTTCTATTCAACAACCCAAGTTCTCTACAATGTTCTTCAAAACACAATGACAGCAGAAGCCAGTGGCATCTCATTCCTTACAGGAGAAGAGCTGTCAGTCCTTTCTGTATCAAAGAGACAAGGCTCAGTCTCACTAGCATGGCCTTGGGCCAAGACCCCGGTGCTTCTATGTCTCCAATCATCAACTCCAATAAACAAAATGACACCCTGTGAGAACAGACCCTTGAGACTCTCCACGCCTTGGGCTGAGCACTGGCATTTTCACTGCTGACCCTCTTGAGCACAATATGCTAAAACTCACCAGTGATGCTTTTACCCCCTACTGATGCCCAGTTCAAGTGTTCAGATGCAGACTTTGTCTGGAGTTTCTTGCATTGCTTTCTATAATAACCAATTGAGCAAGGAAGTCTGCCAAAGTTCAAAAGCTTGTATTGCAAAGCATGAGATTTTAATGGGACAAACTTACCCCCACTCATTGGAAAAATGCCCCCATCTAAGCAGAAAAACATAAGGTTTTCACTATACAGTTAAGACACTACTCAGAGCAATGAAATCAGGACTTGCTTCCTGCCAGGATGCCCTAAGCTAGCCTTATGGCTCTCATGCATCAGGGGGTAACAGCAGCTGACAGCATTTCTACAACTTGCAATAACTGTTTCTGAAAGGGGGGTGCCTGTGGGACAGAGAGAAGGGCAGATGTCAGGGAAAAGGACAAGACCAAAGGTCACTTCATGCTAAAACTTTTAGGGCTGTTCCTCAAGTCATTTTGACTTGGCAACTGACTCCTCTTTAAATGCCAAATGGTACTCCAGTATGCCACCACAAACACTCCCCACAATGCTACACTCGGAAGCAGTGTAAAACCAACCCCATTTTTTCCACCATTAAAAGAGCAAGAGGTGAGGTCATGCTGAGTGCCCTCGTACCCAGACAGTACTTGTGGTCCCTGCTCCTCTACAACCTCTCACATCAAGGCTGCTCCATACTCACGGGCAGGAATGTGCAGAGACCGCTGGAGTGAGACTGACCCACTGCGAACAGGGGCTCAGTGGGGTGAGCCTTCCCCCTCCCAAATCCCACTTTCCTGCCAGACTCCTAGGGTGAGGAGCTCCTGAGAAGAACCACAGTGCTGCCTCCTTGCCCATAGCCTCAAGCTCCCTTTCAGCAGGGGAAGGGAGCTGGCAGCGCAGCCCTGCCCAGCTACAGCTCAGCAGATGATTTGGGAAGTTGGCAGCACAGGTATTGTGATTTCACAGATGGGAATATTACATCCAAGATTTCCGTATCAAGGAACTCCATTTGCTGATAAGCAAGATGTCTGTCTGACAGTCCCGGTAGCTCTTGTTGCTGTATTCTCCCATATACAGAACCCCATCCCTGGTATGTGAGCTACTTGCCATTTTATCACGCTGTGGGGTCAAGAGGTAGATATGAGTAGGAAATCTTTACTGATGGTACTGCTTACAGGAACCAAAATTGTCAAGCACAAAAATCCAAAAGATGACAAAAAAAATCTCGGTCAAGAGACCAGAAGAGACCACCACAAAGCAAATAAACAGTAAGAGAGCAATGGCCTAATTTCTATTTGAATCTGTGTTGCCATCTTACTCAAGCCAAGTTTGTCTGGGTTCTTTCTTGTATAGAATACCTGGATTGACTAAAAATAGCTGAAATTTCTTTAGATATTCAAACTGTGCATCTCTCTCCTGCTCTGAGTGGCCTTGTTATAGAAACATGCAAAGAAGCGTGCTCAGTATTCTTCACTTTTCACATTTGTGATTCAAAACCACCTGCAGCTAATCCTTTTAAAATATTTTACGCACAGAGACATTCCTACACCTCTACATAAATGGGTCATGGTACTTAAAACAGACTATTTATCATGGTTGGAGGGTTGTAAGATATTTAAAAATCTGTTTACTTATCTTTGCTAACTCACTATGTATGAATCAGTTAGATGTAGTCCAACCTATACAGCAACCGAACCCTAAAGCATTTCCATTACCATCTGCTCTCAATTTATTTATTTTTTCTAATCTAAATCATGTCAAGTAAAAGTAAAAGCCACCATCTGAAAGCACTGGGGGAAAAAAGAACATCATGCCCATTTAAAATGAGCTTTGCTGTCATATTTTTAAAGCAATCTATTAGTATACCTTCACTTTGCATACAAAGAAAAGATCACTTACCTGAAATATATTTTCTGTGTTGTCTGAATACCAGCATAAATAGGAACACAAGCCTTTTCCATCAGTATGAGAGGGGAGAACTGACACGAGAAAAGAAGCGGAAAAGATTATCAGCTTTTGTCCAGCTGCCAGTCTCAGACTCCTCTTCCCATCCTAACAAGTTACAGAGGCTGAAACCAGGTCAGAAAAAATGACCATTAAACAAAAAAATCCACACCCAATGACTGCAGAACAAATGGAAACCTTGCCTATGGAAAGAAAGCTGATCAAAAGGTAAGAGCGCAGCTGAACCACAGGACAGATTTGGCTATTCCCCCTTCTCTGCTCATTTACTACTAATTCAAATCAGCCATCTCTGAACCCCACTCTCTGATACACAGTGCAGAGGAAAGGTGATGAGAGGTAACACACGTGAACCCACACACTTGCACAAATAACTGAGGGGGACATGATCTTTTGAGCCAACATGAAAACCATCACAGCCAGACTTTTACTTGCACAGAAGAGCCACCTTTGCTCTTGCTGGGGTTACCAAACCCAGGCAAACACTTATTTCAGTCAAGCTGAAATTAGCCTGCTATTCTGCAGTCCTAATGCAACTAGCATCATATCCACAGAGCCAGGAGTTTAAGCAACAGCTATATATGGCATTCAAAACAAAACAAACAAACAAACAAAAGATTTCCAAGTGTCAAGTCCTGTCTAGGTTAAAAACAAACCACCCTTCACAAGGTTCCACACATTTGCCAGTTCTATTGGCATGAAATCTGCAAAAAAAAGCGTGGTGAGGAAATGGCCCTACCAAATCCTTATGGGTCTCTGGGGAGGAAACAACAGTAGACAAAGAACTCGCTGCAAAAGGCAGTGAGCATGAGAAAGAGACAGCGCTGTAGCCAGGACATGGGAAAAAAAGAATTTCCCATGGAGAAACTCCAAGATGAGCTAGGCAAGGGATTAAACTGAAAATAAGGAAAATTGTTAGAAAAAGACTAATTCGACATTTTACCAAGACGACAGGGGTAGATACTGCTTTTGGTAAACCATGGATAATTCAGGAGCTACCTCACATTCTGTCTGAGAAATCCTGACCGACAAAGGAAAACTTTAGAGGCACAGCTTGAATCTTGAGGGGAGACACACACAAGAGGCAATATCTTTTGCATCACTCCCAGACAGTGCCCCTCACAGAAAAACAGCACTGCATTTTTTCACCACTCAGAACTGAGATGCATTTCCCCAAACCGCATATACTGAGGGACATTCTAAGTTCAAGCTTGGATTACTGACACTGCTAACATTGCCTGCATCAGGAAATCTCCTATCAGATTTAAGCAAAAAAAGACCATGTCCCTCAGGCTGTAGATCAAATGGTCTTGGGCAATTTTGAGGATAAAGGAAGTCTTTCCTTCCCTTTCACTTCTTGGGAATCTCCAAATGAAGCAGAAACGAGAAGGCAGACAAATGACACGTTGGGTGAAAGAGAAAGGAGAAAGACAGCTTTTCCTTGCACTTTCTCTGCAGATGGTCTTGATTTGATACAAGTCAGGGCAATTAAGGCACTCTGGAATTGAAAACACTCAATCATCCTTAGGAAAAGCCAGGATCCTGGGTAAACCCTATCAATGAACTTTCTCACAGGGCTAACAGAAGCAGCAGAGCAGACACAGCAGAATGGAGTTTCTGGTTTCAAGGGTCCAAATGGCATTCCCCAAGTGGCCTCCCATCCATGACTGACATACGTAGTTAAGCTGTTACTGACAGAACCTCTCTCAAATCCACGGGCCTACAACAGTATTAAAGAAATACAGAATGGAGAAAAATAAAGCACCAGGAAGATCAGTCTCAGTTTTCAACTTAAAAGGCATCTTATCTCTAAATACCGGAAAACGTCTAAAGGGATCAGACATAATGCTTCATTCTACTGGATTAGCATTACCAGTAACAGAATTAGACTGGGACATGACAACTCAGTGAGTGTTGTTTATTTTGGACTCCAAATACTAAGAATTCATTTAAAATCCCAGTACTCCATCTGCGAATAATGCACTCCATCCACAATTTGAAGGTCATCTGAAGCATTCTCTGGTCCAAACAAACAGCTGATCCAAATCACCTCAAAAGTTACACACATGAACCAACAGCAAGTGTCATTACAGTGACAAAAAAACAGACAAGAAGGGATTTAGGTACCCTGAAAAAAATGCAGAAATTGATGGGACTTCAATGTATTGTTCTAAAATAGGAATCATCTGTCCTGGGAGAGAGGACCAGTTACTTTCAGTTGATCTCTGTATGGCAGCAAAGACTGCTCAGAAGTCCTTCTGACTGAAGAGCGCACTGCTTTCTGACAATCTGGCGTCATCCAGCACACAACCAGAGAACTAGTCCTCTGGGATTCGCAGAACAGAATATTGTTATCTATACTACAGAAACTTCTGAACTAGGCACATAGTTATATTTTCCAGTTTTGAGTTGATTTCGACAAGCAAAGGGACAAGCGAGGGAAAAAACAGAAACAAAAAAAGCCCTCCAACACCCCCCCACCCCCCAAACTTCAAGGCAGACAGGGATGACTCAGTATTTTAACCATCTCCATGGCCAGACACAGGAGTCAGAACAGCTGGTGTTTGGGGAGTAAATAGCAACACCCTATTTACTACAGAAGAAACTACAAAAATATCTGTTTTCCCAAGAAAACAGGGAGGAAAGAGACACCTGCCTGAGGCTGAACTGTCAGGGCATCGGCCACCTGACTGACATATGAAAGAGTTCTGCAGAAATACATCAAGGAGAAGTTGCCATAGCCATTTCTAACTCCTCAGGAAAATAAGCTTCACACACTTCAGGTTCCACAGGTTGGAGGAAAGGCGATATAAGCAAGCTGCCCCTGGAAGACACAGAAGTAGATACTGTATCAGCCACTTCAAATGAGAGGAAAACAAAAGTGTTCAAAGGACTAAACATAGCTTAAGGGCAGTTTGAGCTCACAGTTTCCTGTAAATCTGGATTGAAGTGGACATTCAGATTCACTTCAGCAAAGATGCCGTTTCACACTGGAGTGACAGGGTCCCAAGTACAACAACAGGGATTCTTGAAGAGAATCTAGCAAAATCTCAATTGCATGACCAAAGCATATCTCTGCTATAGTATATTCCATCTCAACATACAAAATCCTTCACAGTCATTAAGGAATTCCCCCCACCCAGCCATCCATACTGGTCAAGCGTAAAGAACCAGAAAATAAAAAGACACTTAGATTTCAAACATTTTTTTTAATGTCTTAAAAAGGTCACAAGTTTTCTTTCAATCTTATTAATAAATTTTATTTGGACAAGTAGAGAACAACTTGTATCACAACAGCTTTAAACAACATGATTAAAGACTGCAGCACTCCAAGGAGGCTCACAGATATGTACAGTATATGAAGAAAAAAGTTGCACCTCAGAGCTGATCATGATCAAGTTAAAAATACCTGACTTAAAGTACATGTGCTAATAAATTTCCTTTAGGTCATGACCAGCATGAAAATAATTAGGACACAGGTACTCAGCAAAGTTTTCTGCTAATGGATACAGCAATATGCTGCATTTAAGGATTAAAATCAAATTCTAGTTTAGTGTTAGCACTGAGCCCTTAAGAGAAATTCAAAATTCTACTTTTCCCCTTTTACACACATCAAAGCTATTCCCACTTAAGGGTGTGCCCAGCTGCACACAAATCAAGTCCTTGAATGATAAAAACTTTTAGCGCTAATACTGGAGGTCTTACATCTTGATATAAATTCGCCTTTCTGCTATTTCATCTATCAGTTGCTACAGAAAATACTTGGTAAGTTAACTCCTCAGGAGAAACAATGCAGGTCTCTGGAAATCACATCCTTTCTACAATGAAAATGATCTGCCAATTCAAGTTTCATTTGTTCAGGAAGACAGAAGATTTAAGGCTTCGGTGGCAAAAATAATCCTTTGAGCAATGTTTTTCTAAAGTCAAGATGACATAGGTAACGTTTACTTTTTCTTGACTTAAAATCCCTGGTATCAGGTTTAGATAACATCCACCTGTTAAGTCTGGCAAGAAATCTCTCCTTCCGAAGAGGCTGTCCTAGATCATCCATTTTAGGATCATTTGAGGATAGTTTGTTTCAATTTTTTTTAATTATAGCAACATTCAGGAACTTTTTAGTAAGTTGATGAAGCAGTGCTCATGGCATCATCTGCAATTTTGGTACTGGCAGGGTGTATGCTTGCAAAATACTTGACATCACTGTCGTCATCCATTTGAAGCGCCATAATTGTTTGCTCCACAGCTTCTTGATGAGAGTTGGCAGAATTTAAAAAATATTCTGTAAGAGAAATTGGAAGAGACTTATGGGAGGAAAAAAATAGCAAATACTTCAAAGCAAACCTCAGCATGCTGTTTTGAGTTTCAAAATCTCAGAAGCCAATTATTGCACATGTATAGTTAAAACAGAATATTTGAGCAGGCACACAATACACTTCTAAATATACCTAAAAATTCACTTAAAAAAATCATTGCATGTTTCAGATGATAGAGTATAGTTGTTCTAACAGTGCTAGTAGAGTGCAAGATTTCTACACCCCTTCAGTGTAAAAGTAGGGGTGACAGACTCCATAAGCAAGGAGGAAAACATATCCCTGCAAAAGACTCAGAAGGACGTGCGTATATTTCGGATGGAGGAAAGGTATCACAAACCCATGGAAGTGCCATTCCATTCCACTGGCAGGCTTGCCAAATAATTATCCAACAATAAATTGAGGGCAACATGAAAGAATAATGGAAGTAGTCCCAACTTTTGACAATTATTCATGAACTACATGACACCAGTTGTATAACAACAGCACAACTACAAACAGCTTGTGGAAAGGGTAATTGATTCTCTGCGGTTTAACAAATTCTGAACTCATTTTTTAAATTTACCTTTCATAATCTATCCACCACCCCTAATCATATACACAATCTCTTTGAGGCAAGGACTATATCATAAGCTTGCACAGCGGCAAAGCAAAATGGAGCTGGACCATCCAGGTGGGGAACACAAAAACAATGCTGACAACAAACAAAATACCAATAGTACATGATAACAGCAATAACATTAAGGGCCTTGGCACAGTCAACACAGGGTAACAAATTACTGTGTATCAGTTGATCCATGGTAACCGTCTAAGGTTTACTCGGAGCCTCCAGCATATACAAGGCAGCTATCATTAATCTAGCTCTGAGCTGTCATTCTTTGCATTGTCCAGTATTTTAAATATTTTGCGTTTTTCTTCACACCATTTCTAGGTTTCCAAAAATTTTCTATGCTAGAAACAGCAGTCTCAAGTCGGTGTATGTTTCTGAGAAAGAAAGCCACCAGAACTGAACAAAGTATTCCAACTGTGGGCATACTCCACTTGTTTACGAAACAGTGTAATATTCCTAATGATATTTTCCATTACAGTGCTTTGGCATCTGAGCACTGCTGACTTTTACAGCATCTGCTAGGCATAGGGGATGCTTTCCTAAGCAAAGCCAGCAATTTGAAAGCAGCATGTCTAATTCCCTTGTAGAGTTTCTAGAGAAATCTTCTTCTCACTGCCACCATAAAATATAAAAAACAAACAGCAGCAATCTCTTTTCCTCAGTGAGAAAACAGATGCCGGATATGTACGGAAGGATTTTTCCTCTTTATCCTTATTACACACAGCATCAACCAAACTTTTTTTTTAACCAAATAAAGGGCACTGCTCAACAACTTCACAGCTGCTAGTTGTTCATTCATGCTTTCTGTGCCCTGATAACCCCTAAAAACTAGCTCATAGACAGAAAATGGTGCAAGAGAAACAGGCTGGCATATGAGGAAGAACTCATATATCCCAGTGTTACAAACAGTGGCTCCAATACCGTCTATGAGTTTCATGGTTTTATATCAGCCAGGGTAACATCCCGCACCAGAGAGACCATAAAAGCAAGAGTGACCCACATCTGACAGTCCTTTTTTTTTCCCCAGCTGACTACAAGAAAGCAGAAGGACAGAAGGTAACTAACAAAGAAGATACACAGTCAGCCCATTGCAACTATTTCTGACCACTAACCTTTCTCTAAAAGGGTTTGCTTTAACGTTTTTGCAAGCAGGACTCGAACATTTGGAACCCTATCAGACGCCAAGTGCAATAAGTGTGGCAACAGATGCACTGCAAACTGGTCCATGGGCAGGCAGTCATCTTCACTGATAGTCTGGCAAGAAGAGAGAAGCAATTTCATTAGATTTCACCACAGAGAGTATAAAATTCCAACAGATATCAGAGCAACAGCTGACAGACCTTATTACCTTCATAGAATGAATACAGTATCTAGCAGCAACAAAGTTTTGAAACATGGTACACTACTTTCGAACATGAAGTCATACATGATGAAGCAAAATAGGTCTGAAAAAATTCAGCCTCAGTTAGAAACCCATGTTATTTTGCATGAGACCTAACAACTTCTTAAATTCTTATTACTGTAACATTTGATAACAAGGAAGAAATGTAAAAGACCTTCCCGACACTTTTTTAAGATTGATTTAGTCTTTGTTGTAACTAGGTATCAGGTTAAGAAAAGAATGTTCCATCCTAATAAACATCCATTGTATTCACACGTTTCTCTAAATAAGCTCAAAGCTCACATTTCTCTGAATACTTCAAAGTTCAAATTGTCTCACTTGGGCAACTGTACTGTTGCTTCCCAGTCTGCCCCTCTGCTACCATTTCCAAATTTGACCACTTCTCTACTGCTCTAGCTAGTTTCAACTCTTCTGTTATTTTTCTGAGAAGACATTGTTTCCAGAAAAGCTGTGCTAGCTGGCTAAGGAGGTATAGGCAATTTCTAGCCCTTGATTTCTAAAGGATCACCCAGAAAAGTAACAGGCAGCTGCTGCACCATATTGTCTCACTAGCATGAAAATCTCACTTCATGCTGAGTCACAACTCAGGCATAATTGGGATTATTTTATTATGTGTGTGTTTTATGTTCAGAGTCAGTTCTGACAACCTGAAGTTAATAAGCTAAACTGCAGATTCATGCAAGAGTGCTGGGCAATTAGCTATAATTAACTAGCCATCAGTACCATGTTTAGCAATGGTACCTACTTCCAGGTAAGCAGACAGATCTTATTTTGCAGCATACCTCCCTGCAAGCTCCACTACAGAGCAACATTGAAGAAAACAGGCTATGAAATCTATCCCCTTGGCAAGAAGTTCTTAAATATTTGTGGAAAAAAAGTATCAACAGCTAAAGAGTTCCAGCTGCTTGTCTTCCCTTCCAATAAACAAAACAGATGAACAAAATGACATTTTACCTGGCAGATAAAGACAAAAGTTTGTCGACCAGACCATTTGTGGCATCTACAAAACTTTTCAACAAGTTCATCCATCAGGTCTACCACAAAAGTTGATGTTGAAGCCATGTATAATCTTTTTACCATTTCGCTAACCTAGAAGAAATGGGAAGAGATAAATATATGAAAATTACTTCTGACTGCCACCCTCTGAAGTTTGAAATTCTGAATTTACTTAGATTGAGTTTTATTAATATTCATTACCAGCTTGTAAGAAATCCAACGGACAGAAGACACTTTGTCTGCACAAAGGCTGAAAGCAATAGGCCGCAAGTAGTCATAGATGTCTCTAGCACTGTACAGATCTAGAAGCAAGATCAGCTGCCTAAAAGATGGAAGAGAAAGCACAGAGTATATTAGGAAAATGAGAAAGGTAATCTTTAACTGTGAAAATTATCATTTATATGGCCTCACTTGCTGTGTAACGCAATATGGCCATAATAAAGTTACTGAAGAGTAAAATCTTCTGTTCTTCAACACCACCAGTTCCACTATAGATCACTTGTAGGTTTTAAATTGCCACTTATTCAATGTAATGATGAAATGCTGAATGATTTCAAAGAATGACCTACCTGGGAAAGGGGCAAGGGAACCAACATTGCATTTACAAGAGAGGGATCCTGATAAAACATGCATGCAGCACAGCAAACCAGCTGAATGACATTGCAGCTTGCATGTGCATTCTAATACCAGGTACAGACATCTCGCACATATCTACAAAGCAAATATTCTGACTTCTAAGTGACCGAAAAGACTTATCAAAATAAAGATACTTATCAAATAAACTCCCTCTACTTCAGAGTATGCCAGACAACTTGCGAAATTATCTGTTGTCTTCTTCAATTTGTAATGAATTGATTAAGATTTGCACAGGTTGCAGACACAAGTATGTGCCATGAATTGTAGAGGCATGTTCAAAAAAACTGGCAAGACACATTACAAGCAGACAATATAACTGTTACATCTCCATAGAAAAAAAAAAAAAAAAAAAAAAAAAAAAAAAAAACACACAACCCCACACAGGTAAGTGACTGCTAGTTACTAAATCAAAACAAATACTTAAATGTACCAAATGCACCATAACAGCTGTTAACCAGGTCTCTCAAAATTGCATTCAAAAGATGCACTGTAATTGATCTTTACAGCATGCTCATTTTATCATTCCTATTCAAGAACATTGCTGAAATAAAACTGTGCAATATGAGCATGCATTTACATTTTATAGAACAAATCATGGGAACATAGGAAAATTCAGGCTGGAGGGGACCTTCAGGAGCTCTCTAACCCCCTGCTCAAGCAGTGATGGCTCTGAGGTCAGGTTGCTCAGGGCTTTATTCAACTGAGTCTTGAAAATTGCCAAGCATGGAGCCTGCACAGCCTCTAGGCAGCCTGTTCCAGTGCCTGGCTGTCCTCAGAGTGAAAAGTTTTTCCTTACATCCAGTCCGAATCTCTCATTTCACTTTATGTCCAATGCCTCTTATCCTCCCACCGTGCACCACTGAGAACAGCCTGGCTCTGTCTTCTTGCTAACCTCCCTGCAGGCACTGGGGGGCTGCTGTCAGGTGCCCCTGAAGCCGTTCTGTCTCCAGGCTGAACCAGCAGACTCTCCTAAAAGGACAAGTGCTCTAGCTCTGACCATCCTGATGGCCCTCCACAGAAGTCAATTCAGTTTATTGACATCTGTCCTGTACTGTGGGGCCCTGAACTAGATCCATTGCTCCAAAAGCAGTCTAACAAGTGCCAACTAGAGGGGGCTAATCACTCCCCTTGACCTACTGGCCATGCTCATGTTGATTAAGCCCAGGGTGCTGTATAACCTTCTGTGCTGCCCAGGCACACTGCTGGCTCATGTTCAGTTCACTGTCCTCTACAATCCCCAGGGCCTTTTCAGCAGAGCTGCTCCCCAGGCAGTCAGTCCTCAGCCTGTTTCATTGCCAGGGGCTCTTTCTTTTCATGTCCAGGACTCAGCATCTGTCCCTCACTGGATTTTGTAAGGCCCCTGAATGCATCAGCTGGTCTCCCCGATTTGGTGTCATCAGCAACCCTGATGGGAGTGCACTCTGTCAACTCCTCCCCATCACTGGTAAAGATTGTTAAAGACTGGAGAGGTTCCAGGACAGACCCCTGCAGTACTCCACTTACGACTAGACTCCAGGTAGAGTAAAACCCATTAGCAACCACCATCCAAACCCAACCATCCAGCTAGTCGTTTTATCCATCTAGTTTCCACCCATCCAGACCATAACGTCCTAACCTGGATACAAGCATACTGTGAGAGCATCAAAAGCCTTACTAAAGTGAAGATAAATGACATTCGCAGCTCTTGCCTTGTTCAGATTCAGTCATATCATTGTTGAAGGCAGTCAGGTTGTTCAGACATGATTTTCCCTTGGTAAATTCATGCCATTTTTATGAAGGAGTCCTCCTCCTTCACGTGCCCAGAAATGGCTCCCAAGAGGACCTGCTCCATCATTTCCCCAGGGATGGACGTGAGGCTGATGAAAGTGCAGTTCCATTGATTATCCTTCTGGCCCTTTTTAAAGATTGGTACAACATTCGCCTTTTTCTAGTTGCTGATGACCTGCCCTAATATCCACAGCCTTTCAAAGATGATAGAGAATGGCCTCGCTATTACATGAGCCAGCTCTCTCAGCACCCTCACTTGCAGCCTACCTGATCTGATGGACTTCTGTGATTTGCTCTCAAGTAACCCCTCAGCTGTTCCTCAACCACCCTTGAACTTTGCCTCCAAGCACAGAGGCCTGGGAGCGATTGTCAGTGAAGACTGAGGCAAAGAAGGTACAAAGTACCTCAAGATTATTTGTGTCTGCTGTCACTAAATCACCAGCCCTATTCAGCAATGGCCCCACATTTTTCTTGTTTACTCTTTTATTGTTAATGTAGCAGTTGCTACATCTTGATACCCTTGCAAGTCTCAGCTCTAGCTAGCTTTGTCTCATTATGCTACATGCCAGAGCACTGAGCCTGAGCATTTCTAAATTCCTGATGTCTAGTCTGTCCCCACTTCTACCTCCTATATAATGCCTTTTGGTATTCAAGCTCAGTCATGAGTTCCCTATTTAGTCAAGCCAGGCTGTTGATACGTCTACTTGTTTACTGAGTATCAAGATGGACCATTCTTTTGCTTGGAGGATGCTGTCGTTAAAGACCTGTCAGCTTTCCTGAGCAGCTTCACCCTTCCCCTGGGATCTAATCTACCAGTTCCATGAAAAAGCTGAAGCCTGCTCACATGAAGTCTAAGGTCCATACTTTGCTACTTGCTTTCTTCACTCCCCTGAGGACCTTGATCTCCTCTACTTCATGAATGCAGCAGCCTGTTCATCAGACTCAGCAACTTGAAGTCAAATTGCTAAAACACTTCTACTAATTTAAAAAGGAACTGGATGTGGTCCTCTCTTATGGCAGCTTCTTTTTTATAGAAGGGTAATGTTTTCAATATATGGTGATGGAAAAGACATTCCCAACTGTTATAAGTGATACACAATTATTGGGAATTTTGAAATGAGGAGGACAAGTGGAGAAGGATAAGGATAATTCACTAATTAAAAACAAAATGAAGAATGTCACTGTAAGACATTTGTTTTATGATTTTAATGTTTTAAAATGCCCACAAGAAAAACAAACACTCAGGCAACCACTTACTCAGCCAGCTCTGCACGGAAACGCCAGTTCCTGCTGTTATCCGTCACTAGGAATTCCTGGAGCTGATAAAGATATTCTCGTCTTTTGTCAAGATGAAGCAGCTGTAACAGTAAACGTAAAGAAATGTAAGTTACAAACAAGAAGCAGATGGAACAAGAGGCTTAAAAGACAACTAAGGAAAGCTTGCTTTGATTCAAAAATTAATCTTTAGCAATAGTTCTGCTTTTCTGGGCTAAACTGTACCATGCTTAAGTCAATGAAATCACACGAGGTACTACTGTAGGCAAAAATCTGACTTTCTTCCTACTTTTTCTCTAGGAAATAAGAAAGCTAAGCAGTAAAGCTAGAACCAGTTTTAAAGGTTTTATGATTTGTGTTTTTCAGCTCCAAAAAGAACACAGTTGTAGAAAAACTCCTAAAAAGTCTGAGAAAAAAATTGCTACCAAGAGGTTAGAGCCATCAAAAAACTTAATACAAACCACTAGTGCCCATACATAGAATACATATGCACAGACCAGGTTCTTCAGAGAAATAAGCAACACAAATCTCCTGCAAAAGATACTCCAGTATTCAACAGACATTTTTATACATTCTCAAAAGGGTTATATTGGTTATATTAAAAAGCAAGTGTAAACAAAGAAATGAAGCAAAATAGACAATTTAACTGGACCAAAGCTGAACACAGACACACCTTCAGAAAGTCATGCAAGTGTTTAAGCACGCCTATCCTGACTTCATCTAGGTCTTTTAAAAAGCCATTGAAGACAGGAACTAAATCTCCAGCTGTGAGTTGGTCTCCGAGGATCACAGCAAGTTCATGTATAGAAAATGCTAGCGTCCGCCGAACTTTCCACTGTAAAGAAAAAAAATATATATATATATATATACACACACACGTTTTATTAATGAACCATCCCAAGTGCTCCAATTTAATCTGAGGGTCAGTATCCATATCAGATTCTCAGAGAGCTACAGTGCTTACAATTCCATTTAACAGTTGCGTCCCATGTGTTGGTGTGTCCCATTTAATGATTTAAAATAAAATTAAATATTAAAAGGAGAGAGAGAAAGGAAAAAGAGGAGAAATTATCATCTTTGAACTGTCCATTAATATGTTCCAACTGAGTATCAAGGAATTAGGCAAATAAAAGCAACAAAAATATTTTAAGTTTCCGGTGCAGGGAAGGAAAACAGTATTCCTGATAATTACTCTTTGCTTCACATTCTTCTTGGGTAAATTAGTCCCATACTGCTGTGCTATCACTCAATTTATAAAGCAGAACAAGAAATATATTCCATGATAATTCAGCTGGAATCTTTTAGCTTCCCTAACAGATAGTTTCATGCATACAGAGTGCTGAGCAGTCCACAACCAGTAGAGCTTTTACTGGCCCTAACTTGAGGGAGCACTGTTTTAATGGATTAACTATTTAAATTAAGTCCTCTTAAAATAAATAAATAAATAAATAAAAATAAAATTGCATCTCTCCTTTAGCACTTTCCAATTAGCACGGGTACTGTTTCTTCACCTGGATTGGTGACTCAGTTTTAGTTCAGCTTAGACTGGTGATAAACTCAGGACAGTTTAAAATACAGACTAATTTATTTTTACTTATGTTTTAACTTATTATTTGGTTGTTTTTAATGGCTGCAAAACATTTTGGAAAATATGAGCAATATCCATGTATGAAGTTACTCACTATGTATCACTGAGAACTGCTGCTCTGATATAGCAGCAGCAAGTTCAAGAGGGGTGAAGTAGTCTGAGAACGCTTATAAAAGAAAGCATCTCCGAAAAAGGAAGAAAAGGAGGACTGGAAACAACTATAAACCAACAGTGAAATGCACAAAGCTGCCTCCTTACCACCTGAAAACAAGAAAAACACTGCTATTTCTAGTATTTGTTTTTAAAACAGCAATGTTGCATTATGATAGTGATGTTACTCCCTTATGACTAACTGGATACAGCATCAAAAGGCCAGAGCTCAGCGTGAGGCTGACTCACTGAGCTCCAGACATGCCTGCGGGGGCACATGTCTGCTCACACACAGCAGCACAGCCTGAATTCTCATACCTGTGAGAATTCCAAGCACTGCCACAACATCTCAAGTTAGCAGAAGAGACTAGAGACCTCTCCTCACATGCCACCAGAAAACCACCTCCACAAATGCACCCAAACCAACCCCCCACACTTGCTTTCTATCTGAGCACCACACACTCCCAGCTTCCTCCAAGACAATGGTTACATTTTCAGTCATGGTGTGAATAACTAACATCAGCAACAGAAAACTGCACCTAAAAAACAGAGCAACCTAACACCCAGTATACCAAAATGTCATCATGAAAGTTCACGGATAGTTCATTGTCAGAGATTTTCGAGCTAAAGAAAACATCCAGCATACCTGCATGTCAGATGCCAGTGTCTCATAGGTGTCTTTCAAACAGTGCCAATTCTGTCTGCCTAATGTAAGTGCCACACCAGGCAGGCTGTAGGCACAGTGTTTGGCAATCTCAGTATCCACTGTTTGTGCGCGAGATGGATCGGTCATTGATAAATACTGATCCAACAAGGCTTGAGGTACAACATCCTGTAGTAAGAAAAAGGGCAGTTTACACTATTTTCAATAAATCCTCACACAGATCATTAAAATTTCAGGGCACACAGTCAGAACAGTATTCTACAGTTGTGTGAAAAAATGTTATTTAACTAAAATCTCTTGATAAGAATGCAAAAGTTTTATAATTCATAAAAAGCTCCATCAGTAAAAGAAATGATGACGTTTGGGGGCTATCTGAAAATATACAGACTGACATAACAGATGAGTGGATGGATCACTGTCTACTTAGGCAGACCAAGAAAATAAGAGACTATAATCTACTTTTCTATAAACATTCAGACTCGCAGGCTGTGTAAACAGGGCACAAAGTCTGCCCATTTTACCTCATCCATAAAAGGAGCACGACTGCAAATGACAAGACTTGCTCAAAAATCGTTTAACTATTCTTTCCCAAATCTTGTCTTTTGGAGGAGGGGAGAGAAGAAAGACAAATTAAAATGCCTTGGGGAAGGAAGTCGGAGGGAGAGGTGGCAAAGTATATAAGGTGTTCAGTACTGCTTCTGAACTCCCTAAATAGCCAGGGAGGAATAGGGAGGAAAAGGATTCTCCAGAGACAAAGAGATCTAGTGAAGACCAACCCTCCTCTCCACTGAAAAATTAAAGCATTTAAAATAAAATGATGTGAATACCTCTTTGTGTTGACTTTAACATTTTCTTTGCCTCAGCTGCTGTCAGTTTATCTCAGGCACTAACTCTCCCCAGTGGGGTGCACAAGAACATTTCCCTAACACACAGCTGCTGAATAGCACAGCTCACAGGAGTAGCAAGAGGGACTGAGGTTCCCTCTAGTGGCATCAGGGTGGTTCAGGGCAGCATAGTTAATACTGAACTAAGCAACAACAGAAAATTCTATACATTAAAATGTTGGCATGGGGGTGGGAGCGGTTCCACTCAAAATATTTAACAAAATACCCTGTTTTCTCAGTAATCCTAATTTCAATTACAGGACAGTTTTGTAGAGAATTAAACTCAATAAAACCAGAGCCTGGAAGTCTAGGACAGTTACTCTCATGTTACAAAACGCTGTCATCTCTTATACACAATTAAAACAGAAGCAACTGCAGAATTAAGCCATTATCTCTAGAAACCCTGAAGATAGTATTTTAAAGAGACCTATTTAAGAGGTTTTCCATATTGTATAGAAAATATACTGTATCGAAAATGATTGGATGAAATGCCTTAAAAAATTTTCCCATATATAAAAAAATCCTGCTTATCTGATCTATGTAGGAAAAACAAAAGTCACTGTCATTTACCTGTACTTTGGATTTTCTTTCTTCTTCAGGGCTGAAACTACTATTAGTGCTCAAATCCGAATCATTATGAATATAGTGAAGAGTAGAATCCATATTCTACTCAAGAGAAAGGAAAAAAAACAGTCACATAAGATACACTCAAGGATTAAACACAAGACAAACATCAAAGTCATGAAGTGCTGCCCTCACCTCAGGGTCTTTTTCTTAGATTAAAAGAATACATGTTTTAATATCAAATACATTTTTGCTATAGCCCCAAATCAAAAGACCTGTTAGATAAATCTTCCTGTTTTAAATTTAAAACAAAGTCTCCTCTTAGTCTGTGCAATTTTGGCTCTTATGGAATTAAAATCACCATAGGAGATGAGCACCTTTGAGACTATGTTAAGGACAATGCAACTAACATATGGGCCACATTGCTTCTCCCCTGAAGGGAAAATGAGAAAACATTTGCAGTGGATTTAGCTGAATTTGTTGTTCTGGATTTGTGCTAGAAAAGGTCAAAACAAAGCCATCCTTGCACTTAAGAGTAGAAACGGATGAGACTTATGCTGTTGCTCCTTTCCTAAAGGTGATTATGATTATTCCATAATCTCCTCTGCAGATGAGGGGATTATTATGGAGAGCCCTAGTGGGCCATAGTTGTTGACATCACTCTTCGCCTCTCAGCAATTTTTTTTTTTTTTTTTTTTTTTTTTTTTAACTTTAGCAATCATTCAAGCATCCTGGGTACGCATCTGGGCCCCAAAGACAAAGACCAAGACTTGGAGGCTGTTTCAGATCTCTACAGAGCAGCAGCTGTTTAATACACTACAATACACTGTGTTGCTGAGGGGTTGCAATGTCACTTCCTGTACAAGTGGAGTTTTCCAGACACAATGGGCTTTACATAATCAGCTGTGAATTTCAAAAAGTACGTGATGAATATTTGAGAAGGAGATCAGATTGCTGTCTGGAAGAACAGGACAAAGGCCTTTGCCAGAGATGATCCAAGACATCTATCCACAAATACTGCAGGGTGAGCTCTCAGGGTCAACGTGAACTCCGAGAACAATCCTACTCTACCGAACTGTGCAGTTTGACAACGACAGTTTTCAAGCAAATAAAACTATGAACTTCTGGGAAAAGGCCTCCAGGACCCCCTCTGTCTTGTTTGGTTTAACTTCAGACAGTTACTTTCTCCTCTTCCATGAACTGCTTTCATCTAAGCACTAGGTTGTAATTTTAGTCGCTGAGGTATAGTTACATGTGATAAAGAACAGGTAGAGCTGTGAGGCAAACATGTATGGCTGGCTCTGCAGTCTGAGTCACCTGCCTGCCTTATCTCGCAGCAGCAAGGTGGTGTCAAAGAGCCAGAGAGAGAACAGATCCTCATGTGACTCTGTAACTGAATGTGTCCCACAGCATGCGACTCAACCTATAAAACCTCCAGAGGCTTCATATCTCTGCAGGATTTTGGTTTGCCAGTCACCTCTTCACTGTTTTATCTACTCAGACTTTTTCAGAAATCTGCAAAAGACAGTTTCAGCATTCTCAGAGAGTCACCAGATTCAACCTCTTCCAGATCAAGAAATTATGAGGCAGCTAACACAGAAAAGCCACAGCACTTTCAGTGAGTTGCCCAGGTGTAAGGGACTAGAGGTTAGTGATCCATTCTGCTACAGAAGAAAAGACTCCATCTCACAGAGTCTCTGCTACCCTGGCTCTAAAAGACTAACATCTAAAAAAAGTTAAAAATAATACTTTACTGACTGAAGCAAGTTGAACAATTAAATATACAAAAGGGTGACACAGATGGTGACATTTTACCTAGCCACTTTTGAAGTCAAAAATGCCTTCCAAAAGGAAAAGCTGCAGTACAAAGGAACTGCCACATCAGTCAGTATTTAAGTCATGCGGTATCTGTACGCCTGCAGATCAAGTTCAATCTGTACCTCTTCCATGTAACATGCACACACCAAACTGAGCATTACAGAGAGCCAGCACATAAAATTTTAGCAGGAGGGTTTAGTCCGAAAATTTTGTGTACTGGTGAACAACCACTTCTGAGATGCAAAATCTGCATCACGACCTATTAATCTTTTACACAAGGTTTCCTTTAGCTGAGGTGTATCAGAGTTCTGTGGCTGTGCTCCAAAGAGATCCCTGCTCTGTGCTATGGAGCACGCACACAGCCCAGGGGCACCAGGATAAGTGGCACTGGTGCCTCCTGACAACCAGGGCAGGTGGCCAAAACACAAGAGAGAAGAGGCCAGTCTCAGGGGTCCATATATGATACAGTCTCCTGCTGGTTTCCACTCTCATACTTAGAGGTAGGTACTTCCTCCAGACAGATGGGCTGATTTTAGTCTGGTCTCCTTTCTCTTTCTTTTCCTTCCAACCAAAAAACACCACCAACAATGAAAACAAAAAATCCGCCGAAATATTCCTTGCCAGTCCCCGCTCTATGAAAAAACTCCTATTCTTCAATTTTATTTATTTATTTATTTATTCCCAAACCCTGTAGAGAGCATACAACCTAAAGAAAAATCAAGACAGGTGGTTCTTGAGGAAAAAAAAAAACAACTACCTTCATACTCAACAAACAAGCTTCATCTATGTACCAGAACCGCACCTGTTCATTTTATTCCATCAGGTATTTTCATTTACATAGAGAAGGCTCTCTTTAACAAGCAGCATTATCTCCTTCAGGAGCCTATACAGCTGCAGAAGAACAAGCAGAGTTTGATTTTGCCTTGTGATATGTGCGCAGAATTGAGAGCGCTGCTTTCAAATATAAAATACCCTAGTCTGATTTTTGTAAAGCATCCAGTATCCATATCAACTCTTTGCTACATTGAGAATTAAAAAACACCTCTGAAAATCATAGCAGTCTTTTCTGCTAGGGGCAGTGGTCTACTTGCTCAACAGATCACAGCTTGGTTTCCAAATTCTAGGTCACCTCTATGACATCCTTTCACTTGTAAAATGAGGACTTGATTCAGTGCCAGTAATAATCTGCCAGTTCGTTGTTTGTTAAGAGCATTTCTTTAAAGAGTAAAATCTACACATGTAAAGAAAGAATGTAAACCACAAATGGGGTCGGTTCTTTAGCTTTCTGTCAGCATCGTATTCTGTAAAGAAATAAAATGCAGGAACAGATCCCTCTAAATAAACACCACCCCCCTCACCCTCCAAAAATTAGAAGGAGGACAGAGGATTCACACTATCATTTTAAAGGTTAGAATTAGCAAGAAGTGATGACTGATGCTGTGTTAAAGAAACATAACAAGCACTGTATCTATATCTGTGTGTTGTTGGGATTTTGGCAGGGGGGGAGGAGAGGAGAGAAGGTTGCTTCCGTTTTTTTTTGGGGGGGGGGTTAACACATTTGTAATGTTAAATTATGACTGTGTATAAACAGCAGCATCCAAGTAAATGTCACATTTCTCCACCACCAAACGCTTTTGGGCTACAAGGTGGTTGAACAGCTTAGGTGAAACAATAAAAATGACTGATCCTCAGTCATTCCTCTACAGGACCAATGTCAACTCCTAGACTTAAAGACACTTGCCCTTACCAAGCTTTCATCTCAAAATACTGTCTCTCTCTCCCTCTCTATGTATATAGGCAACATGGTTCAACACATTACTTGCTATAGTTTTGCAGAGTATAAATTTGGGAATCACTGCTTTCTACTTAACTATAGCTTTTAATACCACCAAAGCTTATGGCACTACTTGCAGTGAACAGAGTGGTTTTCACCTAATACACAGTAGAGAACAGAAAACAAGACCATCAAATGCCACAGACTTGCGTGGGGGGGGGGGGGTGGAAGCTGAAGGAATAGGTGCAACAAACTTTAAGACCTTACTGAGTGCTAGAATCCACCTCCCCTTTCCACAGTCTGCACAACATCCTAGGTCACAGGTCCTGAACTCCTCCCACACAAGCCAGTAAGCTACTGTAAAACCCTTTTACTGGAAACAAAGTATCTCTTTCTCCAGAGGAGGAAAAAAGGTGTGCGTTTGGGGGGGTTGGAGAGGGGTTGGGGAGGGAGGGATTTGTTTGCTTGTTATCAATAGGGCTCTGTTTTAAAGTACAGCAATTTCACAGTAGTAAACTGCAGTAGCATTAAAATGTCTTAAAATGTGATAGTCACAACAGAGGTTTCAACAGAAACAATTTCAAGAATTTACACGGACAAACACAGAACTGGCAAAAACCAAAAACACCCAACACAACTCATTTTATTTTAGTAGTTAATGCTGCAATACCAGCCAACAAAACCTAACATCATGCTAGCCGAAAGCAGGAAGCATTTGGCTGCAATTATTGCACAAACACAGAATACAGCTCTATTACTGGAATCCTGAAAGTCTACATGAAAAAAAAAAAAAAAATCCAGCACAAAACTTCCTTCTTACCTCAACAGTGTCACCAATTAAAGGCACAATATCACCCAGGATAGGTTTAAAATTCTGTTGGTCTTTAATACTTAGTTCATTCTGTGAGTCTGTTCCCTTGCCAATGCCAACTGTTGTCTCTTCTTGAGGATCCAAATTGGATGCTCTGAGTGCAGCAGACAACACCTCCACTTGTGCTGGATGTAAAAGAGAAAAATACAAGAGGCTGAACTGCAACAAACTTTTTGCCAGGCCACAAATCAACTTTCAGAAGTCCACTAATCAGCTGAAGAATTGAAGAACTGAGTGGCAGCAAGTTTAGCAGTATTGATTTTTAGTAAATCCCACAATGGGGACAACTAACGCAAAAGGAAGGCAGCAGACTCATGGTCCGGTCTTTTCTTAGGTACTCAGCACCACCAGAGTTCAGTGAAACATTGTCCTTAAAGCAGGAAACCCAGGAGTAAGAGATAGCTTTTGTGGTAAGATCAGTTCTTTATGAATCTGGACACATATTAATGGTGCAAAGAGTCTGTGGAACAAAACACATGAACACTAACTCACTGACAAGGTCTTTTGCAGGAGCAGGGGGAAAGAAAGTGAAGGGAAAAGTGATTCAAGTAAAGGTTGAGAACAGGTTTACTCATACAGAAAGCAGCTGGAAATTTCAGTTCCTGGAGGATGCATCTATGTATCCATCTCTCTTTATGGCCATTAAACCTTTTCACAGGAACTCTAAAGCAAGATTTATGTAGGAAGGTCCTAGACCCAAATAACTCTTTTCTATGCAGGATACTTTATACTCCTTGCATCCTCCACATGAATAATGAAGCCTGCACTATTTGATTTCTTCTTATTCATCAAAAGAAAGAACTAGCACTTCATGCTCTGCTCTGCCATCCACTCTCCTGAAAAAGGTCCAACAGTTTTCAGACTGCTCTGCTTTCCATCCCTCTGCTTCCTGCTAATTACAAAAAAAAGCTGTGTTGAGCAATGTTCCTTGGGTATAGCCTGACCTAAGCAGATCAGGTATCAGAGGCAATCTTAGCTGCAAGCAGCACAGAATTCAGTGTAGACTGATTTACCCTGCCTCCCTCCTTCTCCACTTCTTTCCAAGAAGGTAAGGAGAAGTAATTTTCTGACCCATACAATTTACCCCAGCCATTCAGAAGCTCTGCTCCTCACAGACAAATGGCTTTTCCAAGGTTTCTTAAATGCGAAATTGTGAAATCAAATGACAAACCATGTATTTGCATTTTTAATCTCACTTTGTCACACTCAGCTACAGAATGTGAATATCAGTCTCTAGCCTTTTTGACAGCATTACTAACAAGAATTAAATTAAAAAAAAAAAAGGGGGGGGTGCTCAAAGTTGGACTAATTTGTAGACAGAAGAAACAGATATGCAATACATCCATTACAAGAAAAAAATACATAACTCAGCACACTCTTAGTTAGCAAACAATCGTAAAACACACTGCAGGTTAACTGGTCTCTAGGTGGGGTCTGATGAGCAGAAGTAAAGATGAACGTTTTCAACATGCAAGGCTAACTCCATAACTGTGTCAAATTTCTAATAAAATACCTGAAAGATTCTCCTGCTGTAAAATTACTGTAACTCACCTCAGCAGGAAAAACCTACAGTAAGTTAGTAACTTAAAAACAAAACCAGTATCATAATAATACTTCTACCATAAAATGAATCATTACATTAGAAAATATGATTTAGTTTGAACTTACATTCATAAATCACACTACAGTAGTGATTAAAATTTTAAGAATTTTACAGTACAGTTTGTAAGATTAACAAAAGCTTGCTATGACTTTACTACTTGAGTTTTACTTCACTGAGAAGAATAAACTTGAAATTTCAGGCACAAGAGATTAATAAGATCACAATTAGTAAATTTCTGCAAAATTGAAAAGCAAAAACAAAAAAAACATGCAAAATAGATGGTCATTTCAGACCACTTACTAGAGCAAGAAATGGTAACCCAGTTTTCCAGTTCACCGAAAGATGAATGACCTAAAGTCCTTAGATACCTTAAAGTCCCAGTCAAAATGCCAAATGCACAGTCACTATGTGTGCGTGCGCATGTGCGTGTGCTCACACATAGCTCTGGGTGGCTGCCTTGAAGATACCGAAACTCGAGACAGCGTCCTGATGAGCTGTCATCACCACCCCAGGCTCAGGTGCCGGGGCGCATCCCCTCATGATCCCATCATACACAGACAGCCTGAGATCTGTGTTGACACCCTCCTGACCAAAGTTGCTGCTCCTGCCCATCTTCCAGAGATCCTCCCCACAGGCAACGTTTTCCAAAAGTCCTTCAAAAGTACAAGCAAAAGGGCAAGGCTTTCCTTTCACCCAGGATACACAGAGATGCCTTAGAGCTCTTGGGAAACAAGGTTTTCGGAAGGAAGACTAGAAGGGGACTTGCTGGCTAACTAGCTTCCACAACTAAGTTCAGTAAAAACTTGAATTTAAAGGTGCATAAAATACAGAACTCACTGTAAGTAACCCTACCACACTGGTAAGATAAGGTTAATGTTTACTAGATTTTAAACCACATGAACTCTTTTTTTCCTCTGAATTCTGCTTCGGGTGAGAAGCATTCTTCAGCAAGGAATACTTTACCCTGTTGTCTACTGTACTTGCATCCTAAAATAACAGGCATAACTTTTAAATTTAAAACACACTTTTCCTGGCCTTATTAAATATCCTGGTTCTCAGGAAAAAACTACTTTCAGGCTGAATTAACTGGTACAGTGATGCAAGTATTTACAGAAACATAACCTGAAGCATCCAACCAACAGGGATTTTGGAGTTCCTTTAAGACTGTTCTAGTAAATAAGACATTAAAATAAGGAGTTTCTTTTGCCCTTCCTCCTCACCTACTATTTCATTAACAATGTATTTTAGACTGTTACTGCAGGCAGAGCTAGTAGTCTAACATATAAACATAGCTTTTTTTTTTTTTTTTTTTTTAAATAAGGGAATGGGATCAATCCACCTTAAATTCAATTTTTTGCATGTCTGCCAAACCACACATTTGGGCTGTTTTTTCCATATTAGTTCTCCATTTGGCAAAGTAGCCTGTCACTGGCATAAGCAACAGCCCCACAAGCCTGCAACTTAACCTCTCCCTCTTCCCTCAAGCAATAATAAAAAAAGCTGACACTCCATGAATTAAGACTCCCTATACAGAACATAAGGAGATAAAGAAAGCTGAAGCAAGTGTCCTTGGAAACATAAAGAAAGAAAGAAACAGCTGGGAAAAGAAAAGCAACCACTGAAGTAAGTGGAGACAGCAGCCGCCTCAAAGAGTTGGAAAAAAATTAAAAGGTGACCAGAATAAAGAACCTATGACAATTTTAAAAGAGCTGGCACTTCAGAGGAATGTACAGGTTTATATCTCCTAGTTCGAGACCCTCAAGATCTCTGGCCAGTGGTCTGGAAAGGTCCTATTAACATTGATTATGTATCACTCCTTAACTTTGCATAGCTTGTATAGCTCTGCTACCCAACAGAGCTTGTCTGCTACAAAACAGGCTCTCTTTATCTTGGTTGCTGACTGCTGAACTGCCCATTACTCAGATTTATCACTTTGGCAACAAGTCAGTTCTGGAAATAAGGCCTCAGGGTAAAGATTTTAGGGAGTAAGACTCACTTAAAGCAGTTCACCCCTTTCTGAGAATGAGATAATGGAAAAAAAATATATGTTCTGTGATGGTTTGCTGGTCACTGTTAAAAAAAAAAAAAAAGTATTTACTAGAGACCTTGTCAGACTCTACACCTTGGACCAGGGATTTGCAATGTGAAAGGGAGACTGGTCTGATGATATGGAGGTGCACTGCAGAAAGACAGCAAACAGTCAAATTACAAACATTCCCAAAAAAGAAACAAACAAAGCCCAAAGCTCAGTTCTATATACGTAAACAGTAACTCATACTCAGCAGCCAAACACCTGGAAGACTTGGGTATGCACTGGACAGACTGTACTCTGGGCTGCACAAGCTGAAAATGACTTCCCTGTCAACTGCTCCTCCCCATTGCCATGGTCTGCTGAGGTATCCCCTAAGTATCTTCCTAGCTATCTGTTTCTGCTATCTATTTCTATCTGTAGCTATCTATCTGTATCTTTCTTTATATATCTGTACCTTCTATCCATATCTATATCCCCTACCTATCAGTTCTTAATAAATCCACCATAAAAGATGCAAGGAGGTGAGGAAAGAAGCAACTGAGCACAGTGCAAAAGCGTGAGATGAGACTTGTGAACTAGAGGAACAGTAGTATCCAGACAGGAAGAGAAATGAAAACAAAAAAGTAAACAGGAGCGGAAATACATATGGAGGAAGGGATAAGAGTGCACAGACACAGTGGTTGCCATGCTACCAGCTGAACTCCAGTACCAAACCTTCCCCTTTCTCTGCTGTCAGGGATTGGCTGTGAAACCAGATGGCAAAATGGAAATCAACCACCTCTGCTGATTGCTCCGCAAAAGACAACAGCTTATTACCATCATCAGCTATTCCAATGTCCAGTAATAAAAATTCAGCCTTATCTTAAGATCCTTCAAAAGCCCTGCCAATGACCCAGACCAACATGGTTTCACACAACAGAATTTCATTTTTTGTCTTTAATTTAGAAAGTATTTTCCAAAACAAAACACATTAAGAGAAGGATGCTGAAGTTGCAAAATCAAATTCTGAGAAGTCAAGAAAGGCAAGAATTAAGCTCATCTGAACAACTTAACCTTACTGACATGCGCACAATGTCGTACGCTACAGTCTCGTTCCCAAACTCCACCTTTGCTAACTCACCCCACTTCATTTTGTGATCGCTCTAGGATGTTTGTCCCATTTGCTATAGAAACAGAAGACCTGTAGCTACAAGAGCTGTAGCAGGGCAGGCCTCTGCTCACCCGCCGCAGAGAACACCCTACCATCTGCCCCTGTCCCATGGCTGGGAAAGCACCAATGGAGGCAGGGGCACAGCACAGAAACAGGAATCCAGGAGACAGCAAACCAAAGAAAGTAAGTGCAGAAAAGAGGTTAGAGGGCTTCTTTAAACAAAACAAAACAAAACAAAAAGGGGGGGGGGGGACAGAAACAAGAGAGAATTCCTAGCTCACTCTCACTTTGCTCTCAAGAACCAGCCAGTTCACAGTACAAGGCTTGCAAAAAAGTAGTGGCTAGCCTCAGAGGAAAAAAAAAAGACCCCCAACACCATTCATTAAGCAAACTCATTACAAGCAGCCAACAACACAGTAGCCTTCTCATTGGGTATCCCATATAAGTGGCTTGGGACCAGGGCTGTTTGGCAAACACTTGCAAGACCAAGCAAGCTGGAAGTGAAGCAAGATGTGAAATTAAGAAGTTTTATAAAATTGCTATGTACACTGAAAAGAATTAGATTTTGTACTGAATATTTTTATCATCGGTTTGCAAGAACAGTTTTAGATGATAAAGCTGGAAGCATAGATCCTGGTACTGCCATGAGCAGAGAGGTGGACATTCCAGATCACCCCCAGGAGGAGCTGACCTCCCACTTGTCAACAAGCATGGAGTGCAAAGTCCAACATTCAGGCATTAAGTGAACTACTCACAAAATGAAGTCTGGATAGCCACCACTTGTGTGTGTGCTTTAGTATTTCAGAAAAGCATGCAAAATTAATGCACTCATTCTATCAGTTTTGATCTCCATTTCCTTATGCCTCAATCCACTTTGTATAAAATGAAAATAGTAACACCACCAAATCAAAACAGGCATGTCGCAAAGTCCCTGCAGTATTCAGAAGTATTTAGATAGAATAATGAAAGCACAGCCAAGAGGAAAAAAACTGAAACAAGTAGTTAGGCATTCAGTACAGGGTTAAGGTGTGTGTTACACAGTCTTAATGAAATCAAAGGTTTTGAAGGGAAAATAAAGGTGATTGAGTAATTAAGACACCCTCCCCTCCAAAAAAACACCCAAAACTGAAATAAGTGGCACTAGCAAACCTTTCAAACCTTTCCTAACTTGCGGGCACTTGGAACTCATGGTGTTGACAAGCTAGCAACTGTTTTGTTGAACCAAAATGCACATGTTGGTCAACAAGAGCACACAGAACCTCTTTACACCCACTCAAAGAGCAGCAAAATAACCACTCTAAAACAAAACAGACACACACATGACAGAAACAACCACGTAACACAGGAGAGGTCTGAATGTACAAATACTAACCTACATACATCTTCAAAAACCAAAAAATGTTTAAGGTATGTTTTGTAACTGGACAGAACAAGGTTTTACAGACAAACCTGAACAGCAATGAGAGTTTTAAGTGTGCTTCAGAGATGAGTTATTTGAATATTGAGATCACTAGCAAAGCTGACATTTTTTTCTTATCTCTTTCCTTTGGGAGAAAGGGTGCTCACAGCACTCTTAAAGCAAAAAAAGTGTTTCACCTGCTGACTTTATGATGGATTAACTGGAGGCAGCCCAATATGGATTTAAGAGATGTTTTTAGCATATCGCCCAGCTAACAGAATACAGAAAAGTTCAAAGCAGTATCATTTTATTCTGAAATGCCTGTTTTCCACTCTCCACTCCCATTTTTCCTTCCTACTTTTTCTGCTACAGAAGTTTGCTTTCCCCTATGGATTCTTCAGTTCCAGAATAACACAGCTCTCTTCGTTAGCAGTAACTCTGACTTTGTGTTTGTCACCCTTGAGCTTGATGTGCCTCAGGACTTACTCAGCATATGAGTGCCAAGAGAAACATATCACCATTAGGTATGTGTGAAACAGCCAAGTCATTTTAGCCCAGGACACGTCTCTGAGATATTCCTCCACCAGCTAGTCTACTGATGCCCTTCTCCACTCTTCAAGGGTTTTTAAAATGGAAGATGTGCATTCACTTCAAGAATTCAGTTTGGATCAATTCTCAGCTTGACCCCAACTTACTCATGGTACACTTAAGCAGACAAATGAGACCGAAATAATGAAGATCTTCTAGAAAAACGGAAAAGACTAATTCCTTAACAATAAAATGGATAATTAATAAAATGAAAGACTCACACATTTATCATGCTTTGATATTTAGAAGAAAAAAAATCTGCCTTCCTGTTTTGCATGTATGCTAACAAAAAAATTCAATTCCTGATTCACAGCTTATACCATTGAACCACCTATTTGATTATACTGTCAAAATAGGCAGTCAGAAGTTTACACACTAAAGTCTGCACTAACTGTATGTGCACCCAGTTTATGGAAGGAATCATACTACCTTTAAACAGTTTTGCCAAAATACAAGCCCCCTTTTAGTTCATCATCACTTTTCCCCAATTAAATCAAAGTAGATACAATCTCTTGGAGGACCAGGAGAAAGTACTTTCTCTGACTGCTGTTAAGAAAGCCAAAGGTTAAGGCCCAAACTGCTAAAGCAACATATGTGCATCTCCAAATATTAGAAATGCTTCAGTATCTTTACTATACCTTTAACATCTGGATCATCTATATGGGGCTCCAAGTTTTCTATCATTTCTTCCAATTCTTTCCTCGTTGCCATGGGAATGTTTGGGGACACTGGCATAGCGAGTTCCTGAATTTCTCTATTGAGTATTATCTCAGAAGTCTGCTGAAGCTCCAAGTCAATATCTATTTCAGGAAGTGGAGTCCTCCAGAAATGGAAAGAGTTATACAATTCCTGCTCTGAAAGAGAGGTTTCTTGTGAAATCAGCCCAGCCTCCCGCAGTCTTGCTGTACAGTGGTGAGAACTTCGCTCATTCTCATCGGCCATTTTCCCACAAGACTCTGAAGACAAAGTGCAATGAAAGGATGACTCAGTCTGGAAATCACTTTCCCTCTGGGAGCTGTTTGACATTGCATTTTGATCTTCCACAGCATTTTCAAGTTCTGGTGCAAATTCATCATTACTGACATGTGAAGACAGATCCTCTGTCCTATTGTGCTCATCCTCTGTCATGACTTCTTCTGTAATCCTGATCTGTTCACTGTTGAGTACCAAAGCAAACAGACTATTTAGAAGACAAACATAAAGAAGATACAAGTCGCAAACATAGATGCTCATGAAAATTCATACTCATGCTATCAGCTTGTTATTTATGGAACTAGACTTACTTAACAGCATAGCAAAATAAATAAGGTATCCTAAATTACTGAATAGTCCTGTATTTTTAGCAGGTCACTGAAGATTCCAGTAGTCCTTTTAGTAAGACAAAAAGTTCCAGGCTCTTTTTCTTTTTTACTTACCAAAATAATCAGTTTATATAGGAAAGTTGACTTTCTTAACCTGTGGTTCATACAGGAAAAAAAAAAAAAGAAAAAGAAAAAAAGAAAAAAAGATCTGCAAATTTAGCAAATTCCTTACCTATTTTCCTGTGCAGAACCATGTTCCTCTGGGTTTTTACCCTCTTCTTCTTTAAAATACTGGCCACTGCTGGATGGGTTAGCAAAAGTTGATATGAAAGGTCCCAGAGACTGAAAGGCAGCTTGACGGACCTAGTAGAAAGGGTCCCAGAAAAAACAAATCATATAAATACTGCTGTCTTACAGGACATGAATAACTGCTACTAGGAGTTGGAAGGGTCATGAATCTACTGAGGAGAGCAACAGCAGACATTCTGTCTGGAAACAGTCAGCCAGCTGTATACATAAAGCACAGGTCACAACCAAAGAAACCATTTCTATTTCTGATTAATTCTGCTAGATTATGACTTGTGTGACTTTCCAGGATCCAAGAGCTCAAATGCTCCTGTGCAGCCAGACCTCCTTTTGGCTCTGGAAAGTGGTCTGCTCTCTAGTGAACTTAACAATGTTTGAAGAGTAGATTTTCAAGACAAGGAAAGGAGGTAGTAGAGAGCCTAAAGAAATATAAATAAATCATATCTAATTTCCACTTGTTTTGATGACTTTTAATAATGTTAAGTAACAGGCAGTTCTGTAGCTAAGAAAAGCTGTCCCAGTGACACAGTGTTGGGTTTTTTTTGTTTGTTTGTTTTTCAAATCTGCAACAGTAAGAATGTGAGGAAACCCTTATGCACATTGACAAACCAATCATTCTGACAAGAATCTTGCATCAGGTACATGAAACAAGTTATGTCATCCATACCTATGGGAAAGAATTCTATATGTAGTACCACAGTAAAGAAATTATGCTACAACAGCTATTTAAGAAGTAAAAAGCAATTCTTACCCATCGTGAAGGATCACTAACTAAATTAATAAAAAGCGCTGACAATTTTGTCCGCCGGACTTCCTGTGATGTTGCACAAGAAACTGCCATGAAGCATTCAGCACAGGCTTTCCGAACTCCCCACACATTATCAGAACAAAGCTGGAAAAACCTCGGCAGCTGTTCAGAACACAGTGAGTAAGTCTGCAAGTTTTAACAGGTAGTACTTGTTGCAAAGCAAGTTCTTTTCTCACATTCATTTCCTTCATCAAGTTCTCTGCTGTCATAGTCACAGATATACTAGTTTAACATTTACAAGACAAGGAACACACGTTCAACAGTGCCACCCTTTAAATTAATTGTCCTTGTATTACTTATGGATAGAGACAAAAATGTGCACCTATCTGAAAAATAGCCAGAAAATACCAATTTTCTCACCTGATTTACATCCAAAAAAAAAATTCCTCCAAAAATATCCCCAAACCCAGAAAACCTATAAGGTGACAATTTCTCTTCTTTACACCATTCTTTTAAAGCAGGTAACATTAAAAGGGACACAAACATAAACAAGTGCATTAACATTATACCTATCAGAGGCCACTTGAAATTATTAGATTCCCACTGAAATGCAAGAGAAGAGCATCTTCAGAAAGAAGGAAAACCTTTCTTTTCTAGTTAAACTTCTCATTGGTAGATCTAACATTCTCTTTCACCACCTACTCTATAATGCAGGATCTGAGCCGCATGGAGGAATAGGGGAAACGGAAACACCCCATTTGGTGAACGAGAAACAGGTTTTAACGGAGCAGTGGTTTTACTAGTAAAACAAGCATTTTGAACATACTCGGTGCTTGGGTCTTGGGTCTTCTGGAAGTACTGGTAAGAATGAAATAGTGGACAGAATGCAGGTGAGGCAGTCAAGGGCAAGCAGGTCATCACATGGTTGCCCTCCTTTGCAACAGGCAATGTGGTAACATGCAAGCAATATGATGACTGTCACCACAGTCCTGTTTTCAGTTACTGATGTTCAGCTGTTGCTACTTTCTGCAGTGAAGTTTTCTGGACTTTGCTTCTGATTATAAAAAGAACTTACATTGCAAAATTAAGTTTTATCTAAAGCCACTCAGCTTTTCTTTATAGCCCAAGAAAAGCAGAAAAAACACTTTCTGTTATGGAAAGAGACAACCAACAGCCAAATGTTATTGTTTTGCCATAAATAATCATCAATTTTTTTTTCCATAGTCTAATTGCAGCCTCTACAAGGTTTTAATCCAAATTGTCAAGGTTTTAATCCAAATTGTATCACTACGAAGAAGGTATCTGTGTGGGAAAAATCAATTTACATCCCTAATCAAGAAGCATAGAAGATGTAAATCTGGGTTATGGTAAAGATAATGCAGTATCAAATGGCCTGAATCACACAGTAACTAGGGAAAAATGCTGCAACTGTTGTAAGAATGTAAGAGATGCCTTGAGGGTCATACCAGGCCCACCTAGCCCAGTACCACACCTACAAGAGGCTGCAGAGCCTCATGTTGAAGTTGCGCCTGCATTTACACTCTCCCCATACAAGGCTCCCAATAACTCATAGTACAAACTCATCATCCTCCTTTGGCCCTGGGCAAACTCGCCATTCACATCACCAAGAGGAGAAAACTTGAAAGGGGATCCCAGAGACTGTCCAGATTTCTGCTCCCCAGCCCTGTCATCTCTCCAAGCCCAGTGATATCCACCAGTTCCTTGGACACACTGAGGGAATGGTGTGCACTGTTAAGAATCCTCTGCTCACTGCCCCATCTGGTTCCTTTTTTTCCATTTGGAGCCCATAGCTCTTCCCTTTACTTCATTTACAATCATCCAGATTCACTTATTTTCTCTTTCTTTTCCTTTAGTTCCCTTCTCCTCCTTCCCAGGCAGGGCCATGAGGCTTTGTTATAGTCAGGAGACCTGACCTTAAAAGAAGAAATCAAGCAACATCACCATTAAGAGATGTTATTTAGAGACCACATGAGACTGGCCACTCCCAGCAGCCTAATCCCGTCACACTCCTCCAGCATCCACAATCCTTCATTGTGTTACAAACATTAGAAGACACATTCCTACCGTTCTGCTGTCCATTAATTTGCCTAGTATCATTCTGAATTTGCTGATACTCTCTGCCTCCACAACCTTAAGTATTTTACTTGTTTTCATACATTCTCCTAGCTCCAGGATTGAGCACCTGCCAGCTCCAGTTTGTGTGACTTGGTGAGTAAAAGTTCTGCATTCACTTTAATCATCTTCAAGATTTTGTAAATCTCAATTGTAACCTCACATTAGCCTTCTCTCCAAATTGAAGAGTCCCAGCACTTTTGTCTCGCCTTATTAGGGGAATGTAGCAGTTTGCCTAATCATTTTAGCTGCTGTTCTCTGTACCTTGTCCAACTCTATTACTGACTTGTATTAAAAAAGAATCCTGTAAGAAATGACTTACCAGCATTTCTTCAGTGGCTTGCTGCCCAACCACACTGCAGATATCTCCAAAATTGGCTGCACATACCTTGTAGAGAAAAAACAGAAATAAACCACTAAGATCATAGTTTTACAAGAGCAAACAAAGTCAAAGGAAAATAGAAACAGCTTTTAAAGTCAAACAAAACAATTTCTGGTGCTAACTCAGAATCAGCCACTTCCCTATTCCATCAATCTCTATGATTAAGAAACTAAAAATTATTTTGATCTTTTCATGCTTAATCAGCCATTTTTAACCATGAAAGGAATCACCCCAACAACTAGGTGAAAGGAAACGAGGATAAAACACATTAAAAGTGCTATCAAATGAAACAGCACAAATATTTAAAAAGTAATAAGCTGTGCAATGGCACAGCGAAACCACAACACACAACACCTGAATTCCATGATGGCATATTAGTTTATTTCATCTTAACAACCATCTTTAATTACATCTACACACACTGCTATGAGCTCAGGTAGCTGATACTGTATCAGTTACAGGTGGTGCACATTTTCATGGCTACTTACACAATCATAAGGACAAGTAGCTTTTTTTTAAATAATAAAAGCAGGAACTCCAGAGTAAAACTCAGCATCAAACATAAAATCTGTGGAAATGAGAGCCACAAAGAAATCTCATAGCTTTTACTTTACAGTTGCCAGAGGTGACAACCAAGAGGAAAAAAAAATCATTTTAGACAAATGCAAGTTTTAAGTTGATGACACTCCTTTAACAGATGATCTGAACCAGATGGTGATAATTCATACCTTACGAACATGAAACATTCTGCAGTCACAGCACATCTCACAAAACCTAGGAAGAACAAGTCTTTCTGTGATGTCCTTTCCCACCATGGAGGCCATTTTGCACATTATCTAATGGCAAAACAGACACTAATTAGGAAAGCCTACACAACACAATGTCATGTCAGTTTTACAGAGGATTACACAGAGGATTTTTACATTTACTTTTCATTCCAATATACATTAATTTTATTGAAAAATGTGGAAAATATCCCCTAAATCCAGAGTTTTAATTGAAAAGGTTTGGTCGCTTGTGTAAAAAGCATTTATTTCTTTTTATCCTCCCGCTGTCACAATGCAACACAGTTTGAGAGGACAACAGGCTTTCGTCAAGCAAACTAAATCAGAATCCTAACTAATGGAGATAACTGAGCTTTCAGAAATTACTCTCTCATATCTTTCCAAACAGACTTAGAAGTATCCAACAAATAGCCAAGTACAGCATTCTCTCATTATTCCAGCACTTAAGGAATTA
This sequence comes from Apteryx mantelli, assembly GCF_036417845.1. NCBI lineage: Eukaryota > Metazoa > Chordata > Aves > Apterygiformes > Apterygidae > Apteryx > Apteryx mantelli. The sequence continues at coordinate 56,533,566 of NC_089979.1, forward strand.
TTTCTTGACAATTAACAGAAAATTAACAACAGTGAAAATGGTTGAGTTACTTCTACAGCTTCTGTATGACTTAAAATTATTTTGCACTTATCATCATCACTCATCTATAATTCCCTAACATAAAATTACTGAAAAAGTGTATTATATCAAAAAAGTGATAGCATTTACTTCTAACTGCTCTTTCATTATGATTTTTACTAACACTTTTTTAAAAAGGAGGTAATTGAACAGAATTTTATAACACTCCCAGTCATATTGGTAGAACTATTTAAATTTATTTTCCCATGATAATAAAAGATCATTTTCTAACCTCTAAAAAACAATGAAGATGGGTAAAACAATTTCTGCTTTGATTCTCTTATGTACTTTTATATCTATCAGCTTCTTTCAGAAAGTACTACAAATTTGGTGCCAAGTGCAATAGTGCCCAGTCTGCCTGTTGTTTATAAGCAGAGCCACATTACGAAAGTAAAATATTAGTGAGGTCCTAGCCTCCCCTCCCTCACCCCCAATTCACCCAGCATAAAACCATCAATGTAAACTGCAAAATTTAAGGCGAACATAAGGAAGCACATCACCTCTGGCATTCCTCTTTTATAAATTAACTCATTAATTTGCTTACTATTTTAATTCCAGGCATAAGAACTTTTTTAATTACCAAAGTTGTATCTAAAGCAAACAGCTGAGTTAGTCAACTTAGCTGCTTATTACTTTTTCCAATACAACATTAAAGAAAAAAAAACAAATCAATAAAGAGAACAGATATAAAGCAAAGACCAATAAAAGGCAAGCTTCAAGGATTTTCCACTGATGGAAATTTTCCATGCATGCAATTTAAATCCCCACATAATAAACAAACAAGCAAAAAATCCAAAAAGCCAACAACAGTGGATGCTTCATGAGTCAATAAAGTTAATCTCTTGTGCTGCCCTGTCCAGGTGGGGTTTTGGGGAGGGTTTTTTGTTTGGTTTGTTTCAGGGCAAACATAAGCTATTTAATTCAAATCCAGCCTTGGTTGAGTGCAAGACAGCATGGAAAAAGTTACAGATTAGTTACAGATAGCAATATAAATTTTCTTCTCTTTCTAACACCACATTGAGGTCATTCTTGGAGACACCCCTAAGCATCACTGAGTTCAAACAAACTTCAGACGGTGTAATTTGGTATCGCTATTACTTACAGCCACAGCTTCCGTCTTCACATCATCATTGCTGTCTGGAGCCGTCAGTTCTATCAGAACAGGACATACTTTGGTCTCCACATCGTATCTCTCTATGAGTTCTTGCTCCAATAGAACTAGTAATGCTGCCTGGCTTGTTTTTCTTACCTATCATAAAAAGACAAAATTGGACCAAGAAGTTTAAGGAGACTTGGGGAGGCAGGGAGGGAAAGAAATACGTGTCCTAGCATTTTGAAGTTGTACCTATACACTGCCACACCCCTACACTAATGGCACTGAGAGAGTGCACATATGCTCTTAAAGTATTTTTTCAAACATTGCGTATTTGAAACAAAAAACATCAGATTAAGGAACATGTGCATATTGTAAACTAATGCAATGCTATTATAGAAGTGTCCACCTACATATTTCCTAAAAGACAGGACAGCAGTGCCCCCCCCCCCCCAAAAAAAAGCACTCATAGAAAAGCTAGCGCAGTACATAAAGAAAAGCAACACAGCAAATGGGGAATAACACATTTCTATGGAACATAAGTTTTATCAAACAAATCCTCTTTTTCTGAGATAACCGAGTCTGACTGATAAGAAGTAACTGCATTTATTTTGAATATATTTTAACTTCTGAAAGACAATTTTGCTCAGTCCCACCTGGCAAAAAACTATACAAAAAATGAGGTAACCATTTTTAATTGACTTAGTATGTGACTAACTACTACCTCTCAAAAAGTAATGCACAGAGGTAAGAATTATCCAGCAGGATTGTTTCTAGGGAGATTAGTCCTTAACATTATTCATTATCTGTATACCTAGCACTGACAAATGCGAGGTCATGCACCTGCTGATCATCTGGAAGAAATTCCAAAAGTTACTGGTAGAAGTTAGCATCTGATTCAGAAGTCGGTGGACTTATAGAGAACAATCTATGTAATTTGAGAATACAGGCTTATTTGTACTACATGAACTTATCATTGATAAACTAGGTCATGCATCTTGGAAGAAAAAAAAAACATCACATAAGACAACGTATTCTGCAATGTGGTAATTTTGAAAAGACATTCTGAAATCACTATTTGTAAGCAAACAAGCCAAATGAGCTATAAAGTGTCAACAGTGGTTAAGAGGATGAACAGAATCACTGAATCTGTAAGCAATATATCAAGCAAAAGCACGGTTGTTATATTATATATGAATTAGCAAAACCACTACTAGAAAAATATGCCTAGGTTTGGTACCTGTTCTTAAATATTGAAAACCTGGAAAGGGGTGAGAAGAAAAGTGACTCAAATTCAGAGGCCTAAAATACACATCCTTCAAGTAATGTACCACATAGGATTAATCTACTCTGTAATCAGTGAAATGACTTGTAGAAGCCTAGAGAAAGCTTTAGACGAGCTAATTCAGACACGCAGAGAGACAATCCATACAAAGCTCAGTGCAAACTGAGCTTTCAAAACAGAAGTTATTGGATTGACATACAAATAACTGGGTATGAAGGTAGGTAATGGCCTTAAAAAAAATAGAATTATACCAAGAAATGAGTCTTTTTTTGTAGCTACTTTCCCTTTTTACAAGGGAAAGTAAAATATGTAAGCTTAGAAAAATAACTGTGTTTGATTTTGTCCAGAAAGACTTAATATCAGATAAAAGCCCCCAAATTAGAACAGATCACATTATTAAAAAAAATTCCAACATTTTTTCAACTAAGTTTAGAGTGCAATGTATTTCAAGTCATTCATAACCTTATTTACTCCAAAATATTAAACATTTGTATGATCCTAAATTATTTAAGTTGAAAAGTGCACACTATGTATTTTCAACTAGCTATTTCTAAAAGACACTTACCTGATTATTCTGGTCTGCAAGGTACCGTACTACAATAGGCAGTAAGTATTTGGAAAAAGCATATGGGATTGAAGGTCTATTTTCTTGACAAAACATAGCAATATGAGGCACCTGTTCCATCAGTTCTGCCCGCACCGTTGGCTCTGTCAGGGTCAATAAATAAATAAATAATAAAAAAGCACTAGAGATGTTAACAAGTACACTGCCAGAATAACTTTTTACAGTCCCACACAAAAACCATGATCTGAAGTTTTTACATCGGCATGTTTATGTTGAGTTTCATTTTGATAGGAACCACCTTTCTACAAACCCAGGTACAAGTACATTATGTACTGCTGAACTGCTACAAGAGACTGGGTCCACACTCCCAGTAAAAATGAAAAAGAGGTATAAAAGAGCAAGCCACCAAGAATTATGAGCACCAGAAACTCTGTTCAAACTCCCTACAGCCATCACCTACTTCCAAGAAAGCTGCTAAGCAGAAGGCCAACCCAACACCGATACTACTCTGAGAAGAAAAGAATCGAGGAGGCTCCTAGCCACAGCCTCTCATATGGGAAAGATTCCACTAAGCAGAACAGCCAGTCACAACCCACATCATCCTTCTCATTCTTTGCTTTTTAAGGCTACTGATATTTTTGTCAGATTGAAACAGTCACATATCTTCCAGTTGCTTCTGGAAAACCTTTTAGGGTTTTTTTTCCATCACAAAGTTGGTGACCACTTCAAAAATATTTGATTTTTTTTAATTGAGAAAGTGGTACACTACTTGAATGAATCCTAATCCCCTGCAGAATGTGCACATCTGTTTGGAGGATGAGAGGAGGAAAAAAAAAAAAGTAAGCGTGAATTAAATCCCAGCTGAATATTAAGAGCATCTTCAGTTTAAGTATTAGGTCATTATCACAGGCCTATGGTCCATCTGTGCACAGGAAAAGAAAAAAGGGGGGGAGGGGAAAGAGGGGGGAAAAGAAAAAAAAAAAAAGAAAACCGAACTCCTTTCAGACCAAAGTGCTTGGTATTTCTGTCCTTACATAATCTGCTGACATCTGTGGTTACTATCAGAGAATTGATTGCCTACAACAACATGTAATGAAGACCCATCAATTACTCTCAAGTTACAGTAATCTGATCTACAGCATTTTACAAAATAATCAAATATGTACTGCTCAGAGATTGTGTCCCCCTTACTAAATTTTTACATATGAATTGTTCAGGTAAAACTTAATGGCATGACGAGAGCCGTCGTACTTAGAATAGCTGTAATTAACGTGCAACACTTAAAATACAGCCTTTTGCCAAATAGGAACACGTAACTTGCATTTGTATTTAACACAGCCAACGCATGCAGCAGTTAGCCTTCTTGAAAATTGGTTGAAAGTGACAACTTAGGCCTGAACTAAACAAAAAAAGATAAGGCAAATACCATGCTTTGTGTAGTCTCTTCACTGAAGACAACGAAGACAACAAAACAGGTCACAGCATACAAAGTAGTAAAATACCTATTGGCTCCATTTCTTTGGATATACACTAAAGTTAATTTTGTTACAGAAAAAACATAAAAAATGTTCTGTGAAGTTTAGGAACTGCTGACAAAGTCCAAAATAAAAGATGAAGTCCCAGATAAATCAGGAATGAATAGGTTGGCTGTTCACACTACTGAAAAAAAGTCTCCTAGTCTGCTCTATTTCTCTTCCTAAAACATTAGTAAGACTGTAAATGACAGAAGTTATTTAAACGTAAGATGTTCTGAAACACATGCAGGTTGAAAACCATGAGCATACACACAAGCACCTAAGGAAATCAGATCCTAAAGAAGACTACTAAAACTATGTTTTCAAGTTTTATCAAAGTTGAACTAATGAAAACCAACAGACAACAAAAGGCTTAGATTCTAGTTTGGTGGCACAAAGCATGTCAATGGACAAAAATAACCATCTGTTAACATCTGTTAAGAGTTAATTTTGACATTAATTTTGAAAGAGAAACTCTACACATCATATTTATGTGAGAAAAAAATACTACTAGTAGTAGTTTTTCCAAAAAAATGTAGTCAGAGAATAAAAAGTTATTATCTTCAGTCTAATTTTCTAATAAGAGCTTATAGCACCTCCTACTATTAAAGTTGCCTGGTACTTCCAATTATAAAAACTCATCTTTCACTTGCTTACAAAAAATTGCCAAAACAGCCATTAGAACACAAGTGGCATGAAGTTTTCTTAAGGGGGGGGGGGGGAAGTAGATGAGCTCTCTAGACTAAAGCTGGTAAACCAGCTATTTTCCTCTGATGCTAAGTTCTGGTCCTCTTATATGGCAAGGCCTAGTTTCTTCACTTTTGGAAGAATGGCTTTGAAATGTGACAGAGAAGGGAGTCCTTTTGCATCAGGAAGGTGCTTCTTCCATCTGCATAAAAACTTGCCCAAAGGTGGCTAAGCTAAAAGGCCTTGAAACACCCTCTGTTTCCATGCTCAGTACCTGACAGAGGTTACAGCAGCTACAAATTGAAGGGTCCTTCCTCGCTGAGCACATTTCGGGTTCGAGAAAGTCATCACCACTGTGGACAGACTATACACAGCCCCTCTCCCAGGAACAACTCTCTTGAATACGCGGCAGATGAACCATCCTCAGAGCAACTGAGGAGGTGCTATTCCAGCACCACCAGACTAAGCTGAATGCCTGCTCCAGCCAGGAAGAAAACCACTGAGCATAAAGATAGACAGGCTTCCTGTAACTCCCTTCCTAGTACCCAGGCAAAGCAACAGAGGAAAAGTGTCCAATTCAAAGCCAGAAAGCACAAAGGCTAGAAAAGAAGGTGTCGAAGCACAGCTATGAAGAGAATCAGAGCATAACCAGGAACGAGCAGGCTGGACGAGGATGGGGAAGGCTGAGTGGCGAATGACAATGAGATAAAACCCACAGCTAAAGGGAAGGAAGACAGGAACTTGCTGGACCAGAAACCAGAACCAGGGCCCAATGCCAGGGCTGCAGGGACTCGTTCCCACCTTTCCCATAAGGCTGCTATTTCAAAACATGCCCAGAACGTGATCTGAGGGTGCAGCAGGCTTGTGTCACATGTATCACTAGGATCTCTTTCTCGCTTCTTAGGACCCCTGCTTCATTCCCTGCAGCAGGTGGAAGACAACTGATATCTACTGAGAAGGGGAGGTGGGATGGAAAAAGAGAGAAAGAGAGAGAGAGAAAAAAGAGAAGAAAGAGAGAGAGAAAGAGAGAGAGTCTGGCCCAGGCTACATGTTTGGCAGCAGTGCTTCTTAAATTGTTTCTGAACTTCCTTCTGGCAATTCCCACCCTTGCAATCCCAAAACTTGCAGCTGTCCTTTCCATTATGCCAATGCAACTGTTTGTGCAGCCAGTCAGCAAACCATATCAAAGAACTGATCAGGCTGATACAGCTCTTGCCCCACCACAGTAGCATGATTAATGGTGAGAACTGGTTCTTAGATTGGTTCCTCTGTGCAATCACACATTTCTGTCAAGTAGCAGAATTCTCTGATGGTAGAAGCAAGCAAGCGATGGTAAGAGAGCAAGCAGGGGCTACTTATCTACTTATTCTGATATTACCATCAAAATAGAGCGAAAGAAGTAAAACACTGCTGAGTGGGAAACGTGATCTGCTCCTTTGCCCTGTGTAAAGCAGTGTAAAATGCTTAAACCAAACTCTCCACAGAGTAATTGCACACTACTCATTTTACTGACATCCTAATCTCAAACTCTATGCCTTCACTGCTGAAGAAAGAATACTCACCACTGCAATCAAAAGCAGAAGCTCTGTATTCAGCTTATCAAGAGCTATGCGTAAAGCTTCATAGTTCAAGCACTCAAAACAGGCAGATGGTTTTGACCCTGATACCTCCACACTGATAAAGTAATAGCAACACTCCCTTTCCCCAAATTGGCTAGACTTGCTGTGGAAAAATCTATTAATACATTTAGTTATGAAGCACTCCAGTAAGACAGCAACAAGTATCAAAAATATAAGATAGTTTTGTCTTCAGAACAGAGTTCATCTATTATGCATCAGTTACGACTGAGTGGCCACACCGCATGACAATACAGACGAGCTACTCACATTAAGTGAGCACTGTACTTCCTGCGCTCCTAAGCACAAATGGGACTGTGCAATTAAAGATTTGTAAAATTCATGCCCAGAAATGAATCAAGACAGTGGAGGCCTCTTAGCTCTTACGTTTCCTAGCTTTTAAGAACACGGAAACTATTCAGTCTTGGTAAGGTCAATTAAAAGCAAACACACACTGTATGCGTAACTGGCTGTGTAAGGCAACACCATATTTCATTATCAGAAAAGCACTTGTGCTGTTCTGGGGCATTACTGCTGCTACACAAGAATCTGAACTTTAAGTTTCTCAATTTAGATAAGAGCTCAATTCTTCCAAATACTGAAGCATACGTTCAAGTGTGCACTGAATAGAGCCTATTCTTATGATCTGATGGGGTTACAGTAGAGCAGGTTTTTTGCATTATGGCATTGTTGCTTGGGTCTTTAGGAGACAAAGACTTTCACTAAGGATACAGCCCTCTCTCATTCCCTTCATTCATTCCTCAGCTTCCTCTTGAGCTTAGAAGTTCAGCAGCTCTAATACAGATTCCAGCAGGCTTCAGTACATGACAGTGTATGCCATTTCAGTTTAAATTTTTTATGTTTTTTTATAACCAAATTTATGGCTCGGTCGTCAACGCAGGGAACGACCTGTTAGAATTATCAACTAGAATTATTACACACAGTTTCTTAAAGCATAAACTCATCCAACTGGGGAACACATCTGTATTATACATTTTTGCACTGCACAATACAGTTGGGACCAGGCTTTCACACAATATAAACAAAATTTGGATGGAGAATTCCACTTCACATCATGATTAGAAGTTTCCATTTTAGGCACTCTGGAGAATTACTGTGTATGATTAGGTTCTCCATAACATTAGCTTGGAACAATATTTTTCCATTTTGGCACAGTACGTATTTTTAAATGCTCTTCTTTTCAGACTATCTCCTGAATATACAAGTCTGTGCCTTAAAGTAGCAGGCTACTAGAAAGAAACTGCAATTTGTCAAACATAAAAAGTTTGGAAAAAAAATCAGAAGCAGCCACACTTTCGTATCTATTTTTCTCATTTATAAGCACTTTATTTCATTCCATCAGGTCTTATGAATTCTCTAGACACAGAATTACTGAATTGAGTTTTAGAAATTAAGCTAAACTAAGAATAATAAAATAAAATGGATGTCCAGTTCTCCTCTTTGTGAAATAAATTTTAAAAGAAGTTTCCAGAATACAATGGTAAAGTTCTACCTCCCTCAATCTCTAGATCACCTGAAACCAATCACTTCCTCCAACATCTCAAAAACCTGGGCAGACTTTGGTCTGCATATGTCAACTTTCAGTTTTTACTGTTTCACCAACCATTATTTAAACCAATATCCCAAACTGACTCCAAAAGTGCTAAAGTCTTTACCTGCTCTTTCCCCACCCATGAAAAGTATTTTCATTTTCCCTAAAATTTGATACCACTTCTCTTAAACGTACATGTCAACACACTCATCTAGCTGCTCATGCACATACACTTGGATTTCATATATATATATATATATATATAAAATGTGGGGGGGGGGGGGTATATACACCTGCAATATTTATTCAGCCCTGCAGAGGCATCAATCCTCACTGTACAGGTATACCTTGGAGATATTGCGGGTTTCATTCCAGACCACCACAATAAAGCGAGTATTGCAATAAAGTGAGTTGCACAAAATTTTTGGTTTCCCAGTGCATATAAAAGTTATGTTTACACTACACTGTAGTCTATTAAGTGTGCAATAGCATTATGTCTAAAAAAAAAACAATGTACATACCTTAATTAAAAAATACTTTATTGCTAAAAAATGCTAACCATCATCTGAGCCTTCAGCGAGTCATAACCTTTTTGCTGATGGAGGGTCTTGCCTCGATGTTGATGGCTGCTGACTGATCAGGGTGGTGGTTGCTGAAGGCTGGGGTGGCTGTGGCAATTTCTTAAAATAAGACAGCGATGAAGTTTGCCGCATCGATTGACTCTTCCTTCCACAAAGGATTTCTCTGCAGCATGCGATGCTGCTCGATAGCATTTTACCCACAACAGAACTTCTTTCAAAACTGGAGTCAATCCTCTCAAACCCTGCCGCTGCTTGATCAACTGAGTTTATGTAATATCCTAAATCCTTTGCTGTCATTTCAACAATGTTCACAGCATCTTCACCAGGAGTAGATTCCATCCCAAGAAACCACTTTCTTTGCTCATCCATAAGAATCAACTCCTCATGCATTAAAGTTTTATCATGAGATTGCAGCAATTCAGTCACATCTTCAGGCTCTGCTTCTAATTCTAGATCCCTTGCTGTCAGCCTGTCCTTTGAAGCCAGGCATTGACTTCTCCTCTCTAGCTATGAAAGTCCTAGATGGCATCTTCTTCCAATAGAAGGCTGTTGTGTCTACATTGAAAATCTGTTGTTTAGTGTGGCCACCTTCATCAATTCTCTTAGCTAGATCTTCTGGCTAACTTGCTGCAGCTTCTGCATCAGCACTTGCTGCTTCACCTCGCCCTTTTATGTTATGGAGATGGCTTCTTTCCTTAAACCTCATGAACCAACCTCTGCTAGCTTCAAACTTTTCTTCTGCAGCTTCCTCACCTCTCTCAGCCTTCATAGAATTGAAGAGAGTTCGGGCCTTGCTCTGGATGAGGCTTTGGCTTAAGGGAATGCTGTGGCTGGTTTGATCTTCTATCCAGACCACTAAAACTTTCTCCCTATCAGCAAGAAGGCTGTTTTGCTTTCTTAGCACTGGTGTGTTCACTGGAGTAGCACTTTGAATTTCCTTCAAGACCTTTTCCTTTGCATTCACAACTTGGCTAACTGCTTGGCACAAGAGGTTGAGCTTTTGGCCTGTCTCAGCTTTCAACATGCCTTCCTCACTAAGCTTCATCATTTCTAGCTTTTGATTTAAAGTGAGAGACGTGCAACTCTTCCTTTCACTTGAACGCTTAGAGGCCATTGTAGGGTTATTAACTGCCCTAATTTCAATACTGTTGTGTCTCAGGGAATAGGGAGGCCGGAGGAGAGGGAGAGAGACGGGGGAATGGCTGGTTGGTGGAGCAGTTGCAACACACACAACATTTATCAATTAAGTTCGCTGTCTCATATGGGCGCAGTTCGTGGCGCCCCAAAACAACTACAATAGTAACATCAAAGATCACTGATCACAGATCACCATAACAGATATAATAATAATGAAAAAGTTTGAAATATTGCAAGAATTACCAAAATGTGACACAGAAACACGAAGTGAGCACATGCAGTTGGAAAAATGGCGTTGACAGACTTGCTCAACGCAGGGCTGCCACAAACCTTCAATTTGTAAAAAATGCAATATCTGCAAAGCACAATAAAGTGAGGTATGCCTGTATTCTACTTTCACAATGTTGAACCAGCTGGAAGCACCATGGTGAGCTGTATACTGGAAAAGGGAATTACTGCAGAGCTGCACAGAATAATATCAGCTACTCCAGAACAGTTATTTGTAAATGAAGTGATTATTCCAGAGCCAAGCACTCACAACTACAGAGTTATTTCACAACAGCTTATTCTGCAACACATATAGTGTTTGCAAGAAATTCTGCACAGCTTTCATTATCCACAAATGACCATTCTGGAATACAAGCAGCACTCCATTTCCCCTACATTTGTGAGGGTCTGTAAGGTTCTTGGGGTAGTAAAAATGTATGTGAACAGTAACTAACAGTGTTGTTAATTCTACTTTAACAGATAACTTTGCTGAATGTTTTAAGTACATCCAAATATTAATTTTGTTCTCATTAAGGGGTTATGAAGGGTTAAGAGTAGGGAGTAAATGGATGAATGCATAGTTTTGCATTTACTCTTCCATTATTTTAAAAAAATGCCGTATTTTGGTGAAGCACAAGTGGAAATATTGATTTATATGTGCTATAGAGAAACAAGCACTATGGGAAACTTTCATGCTGACCGACACCCCCGAGCCCCTGCCAGAGATGCCCACTTCTACATTCAGCCTGAATATAAAGTCTACAGCATACTGAAGACCACAATCAGTCAGCAGCATGGCGATAGTACTGGATTAGCAAAATTGTCTTAAACTGGGTGGCATTTGTATGGTCAAAGATAAAGTCTAAATAAAATAAATTCCACAGTTTATCTATTAAAATTTTATCTCCTTTTCCAAATCCCACTTTCTCTTCCCCTCTTTTCCTCTAGGGTCATCCACCTTTTCCCTTTCAATTTCTCTCATTTCCTGTTTCATCTGTCCAACTTTCCTACTTCTCTTGTAGACAGAAGAAAATCTGGTCAAGGGAAAATATAAAAATACACTGTAATCAGAGCCTGTCCCTTTTAACATAGGAGTCCATCAAACAGACTAGTCCTCATGCGGTCCATCAGTAGTCAGAGTTTTTTTCCATCTTACTAGCCAGAAATGGATTTCCATACTGATTGGCAGAGCAAGAAGTGAAATACAGAGTAACTAATTAGAGGGGGGGAAATCTGCCATTAGTCACCAAGCATAAGCATGGGGAGACAAAGGAGGGTAGCATCTGCTGGGGCGGGGGGAATCATAATGTAGCTGGAGGTGGGGGAAGAAGTATGAACACCCCTTAAACATTGAAGATGGAGCAAAAATCAGGTGGAGCTCCTGGCAGCTGGGAAGGGGACATATTAGCATCCCCATTAATATTACTTAAGCATGAAGTTTTTCTTAAACGAAACACTGTAATATGTGTTACTGGGCAGCTATTGTTAGCACCTCTCAACTATACCAACAGCTGCAATTGAAATAGTATTATCCAAGCTTAAACTACAGTAGTAACACCAATTTACACAGGTGAAATAAAAAGACTAAGTGCCTTGTTCAAGCTCACAGAGGTCTGCAGCCAGTCTAGATAATCCAGTCTAGAAGATATTTGAGGATGAAGAAGGCCTACTGTTTCACTACAAACAATCTTTTAAACACTAACAAAGATTCCTGGGGAATAAATCAACTTTTGCCATGTACTGAGCCTCTATGGGTTCAAAGACACCATAAAAACATTTAATTGAAAAGCCATACTTATACCCCTGAAGAAGCAGAAAAATTAACAAGTAATTAAATAGCAGATTCAAAAATCAATACAAGATATCTCCTTCCTCATGACAGCTGTAACTATGGAAGGGAACTCATTAACAAAGACAGTACGGAAGTCCAGAGTTTGGAAGGACTGAAAAAACCCAAATCCCACAACAAAATTGCAGACTGAGCAGTAACACCCAACTTCAGCAATGAAGACAAATGCTGAAAAGAACAAACCCTCTAAACAACTGAGATTTGAAGAGGAGGTTTCTTTGGGAAGCCAGGGGATAGGGGGAGGCTGATTATTTCTCAGCTGCCATGGATGAGCTTCCTCCACTGAAACAGCTATTATTTGCTGCAGATTGCAGCAGGGTGTGATACTGGAGGATTGCAATTCCTGTGTTCCTTCATCGCATCAAAATTGGCAATATTGTTTTGGGAGCATCTCATCTTTAACACCATCTGAAGTGAGTGTATTTTTTCCAATAGAACTGTATTAGTCACCTTAAGGTTGCAAAACCGCATGAGACAATGTAACCTGGAACTAGTTCATTAGAAAGCATCCAAAATGCTTCATGTCCTATCTAGAGGGGACCCACTTCATACAATTTGTACATGTAACTACACTATGGTAGTCAGAGCTGTTCTTCACACACTACACCACCGCAAGTAACTATCTGTCCACATGCAACCCACACACTGGCTGCAGACAGAAAGATGCTAAAACATCACATAGTATTCTTTATATATGCAATACTTGATTTCTTTTCCCCTGCACAAAGAAACCTTAATAAATCAGTGAAATCAATAAAAGATGCCTGGAAGAGTCCACGATATTTCCCATCAAAAGCTATTTTTGACAATTTCTTGTCACATTCATTTTTAAGAATAACTTTAGTGTTGGTATTTGTCTCTGTCATGATGCCTTAAAAAATTTAGGTTATGACAGCCAGTTGGTGTGTCAAGATTTGTGTAAATCATACCAACCCATAAAATAAAGAATAAATATAATAATTGTTTTAGTGAGGCTGAAATTCTCTTGCGCTCAGACACAGAAATGGGTATCTCATTGGAGTCCCAACTGATAAAAAAAAAACCCAAAACCAAAAAAACCCCCAAAACCAAAAAAACCCCCAAAACCAAAAAAACCCCCAAAACCAAAAAAACCCCCAAAACCAAAAAAATCCCCAAAACCAAAAAAACCCCCAAAACCAAAAAAACCCCCAAAACCAAAAAAAAACCCCAAAACCAAAAAAAAAAACCCAAAACACCCCCCCCCAAAAAATGCTTCTTTTTCAAGCAGAGACAATGTCTGAAAAACATCAGCCCAGCTACTGGACTTCAGAGGTTGCCAGGCATCTACAAGGCAGAGAACTGTTTAGACAACATTAGGACAGTGGTATTTCTTGTTCACTGTTGTATCTGTATTTTAGATAACAGCAGCAGCAGATACTGTGTATCCCACGTAAATTTTTCAATTCAATTTTCAACTCAAACCACACAATCCCAAATACAATTAAAAAAAGTCTCACCTTCTTTGACTTGATTTGACAAAGAGATGAAAAATACCTCAAAAAGTTAAAAAAAAAAACACAAAAAAGCATGAGACCAATGAATAAAACCTATTAAAAATTAGAAGGCTTGTACATAATTTAGTTTGACTTCCCAACAATTCACACGTTACTGGATTTTATTTATTCATGCTTTCAAACACAAAAATTTGACTCCAGGATGGTTCTAATGATACAGACATCTGGCTTTGACCAAGCGAGTCAAAATGCACAAATAATTTTACAAGCTTTCCCCACCTCCCCAAATTTAGTCATTTTAAGTCTTGCAGAGCAAGTTGGAAAAAAATACCCTAAATGGAAGAAAAAGCATCAGGTAAGAGAAAAATAAAAAACAATTCTAGTAATAGCAATCTTAAAAAAATACCATTGCACTGTAGTTTGAATACTAGCCAGGCACATACATTAGAAAGATACAAAGCAGATCTAGTTTCCTAATGAATTTTCATATGGTTTAAGACATAAGGATCATTCTAATTACCTGTCTTACAGTAACAGGCTAAGTCCAATAGTGCAACCGCTCCAGGCATGAAACTCAAAGTTTGCAGAAATTTAATTTGTGGGGCAGCTACAGAATCCAGTGCTACTAGTTTGGCAAATCTGAGACAACTTCTACAATGCAGGAAGAGCCTGAAATGTTGCTTTTACTGACGCTGAGAAAATATCAACCCTGACTAAAAATGTACTCCACCCTTGTTAAAGGAAACAAATTGGATTTAGCTCAACTCTTGGTTTTCCTTCCCTTTCTACCTAAACAAACTTCAGTTTGACACACTCGGTCACAAATGAAAGCCTACAGCTACAAAGTTACTGTACAAGACCATTTTCCCCTGGACACACCTGTCCTGTTTTCAGGACTCAAAACAAACTGAAGCTTCAGAAAGTTTGTGATTATCAGCACTGTTAAAAACATCACACAAACCAACATTGTATATATGTATAGATTCCAAAGTCAGAGCTTAGCCAGGAAAGTGCTCTAGAAACAGTGGCATGCCACTGTTTTGGATTAAAAATGCAATTTTAAATGAACAGTGATTTTTTTTTCTTTTAAAGAATCCTTGGAGATGTACTCAAAACAATTATATGATGTTTACAACACATTATTTTTCCTCACTAAACATGGACATTTGCTCACAAAAATCAAAATGTATATTTTAAATGAAGACAGTAGGTTCTTACAGAATACTTTATCCTTGCAAAGCATTACGTCCTGCAATTCTGGATGAAGGGAAAAACAACTAAAAGACCTTAACAGGAGAAATAAGTGTTCTTCTCATACAAGATTTAATATAAATTTCTCTTACTCTCCACAGCATTCCTAAAATGACAAAAGAATGAAGTTTAGATCTTCTCTGATGCTTTGCTGCTAAAGCCTTTTTTCCTCCTTTTGGTACTTCAACGATATCAGCACTGTGTTATGTCAAATTCAAGCCCTTCAACTCTTTCAAGAGACTCTTCAACCCAGAATTTTTTTGCAGATCTGTCCACATAATTTTTCCCACTTTTCTCTCCCACTTTTTTTTTTCCTTTTAAGCACTCTCTCTTTTCTTTCACATTTGTTTCCCAATCTTCTCCTAGTTTTACCTTTTATCCCAAACACCCAATGGTCTCAAAATATTCACAAGCAAAAACCCCTCTCTCCCTGCAAACCCCTCCCACTCATTACTTAAACATATCTGTACCTTTTCTACCAATTCCTCCTGCCTCTTATCTTCACATCTGGTTGTGAAAAAAATCATCCCACAGCTGGGACCAATCTTGAACATTGCTTAAAAGTGATCAGTCTTTAACAACTTCAGCATTCAAATTCTATCAAAACTAATGGGAATTTGGCATGATTCTTTTCGAGGCAAGAAATTCATCTTTATCTACAAATTGTAAAGTAATCATATAGATTTACTAATCAGCCAAATAAGTACAGAATAAAAAGCTATTCAAAACGTACTGATGGAAAGTTCTAACCCTGTGTTTTGAAGGGGCTTAACGCTGTTGAGGAAAACAGCAAGGAAAAAAAAGTCATCTTTGGGGGGATGATTCAGGGAAAGGGAATTTTACAGCATTTTATTGCATTCTGTAAGAAATCTATGTTGCATATGGAAGAAGGTAAGAGAGAGTACATTGGTTCAAGTTCAGCAGTTCTAATTTTCCCTCATTAACCCAATAACACGTTTAATACTACCTACCTGAATCATCAGCTAATCTGCTGATTCTCTCCAACACAGCAATACAATCTCTCTCATCATCACTGACTTCCTTCAAAGTGTCCAGCAAACTTCGAGCCACCATTTGCCTAGATAACAAGAAAGATTAAAAAATAGCACTGTGTCCAGAAACACATCTAAATCAAAAAGCCATGCAGTCATACAAGTTTCTTAAATCAAACAGTAAAATTTTACGTAGGTTCATTTTTAACTCAGTAATTTTAGTTAGTACTGCTTTAGGAATTATGTTCACCATAATCCTAAAGAACTGTTAACTTCAAACGTAACATTGGAATTATCCCTTCAGTTTACAAGGACAATGGAAACCAGCCACAAACCAACAAATGGTAATTATTTGTTGAGTGAACACACAGGAGCTGAATGTTGGAAAGTCAGTATCAGCCTTCCATCCTCACTTCCGAATTCCCTAACTTGATTCATACAAAGCAAGGCAACATCACTATTGTCAGGACAGTTTTAAATAGAATTATGAGCTTATTTTCACAAATGAAAGCATGAGCACTCAAGCTGAAGATTTCCAAACCAATGATGACATTTAAAAGCTATGCTTCATTCAAACGCTATATAGAACAATGTGTACACACTGTGAAAATAAAGAGAACACATGCACTAGCATGTGTGTTCCTGGGACATATATTAAGCAAAGTAGCAAATGAAAATTAAGTTAATATGAAACAAGTCAGAATCGCTTCAGTTACTATTTCCAAGTCATGAGAAATTTTTTAAGGGTTAACTTGTCAGTGACAAGATACAATCAGATCTGGATTTTTGTCCTGTTACTGTTGCAGCCTATGGTACGAATTCATACCCATCAGTTACCTGGAGAGTCCTAAACATTAAATTTTTAAACAATACAGATGACAACATGTGTCAACCAACCTTCCTTCTCAATAACAGCTTGCAATGGCAACATGGCTGTCTCTTTAATGCCATTTTTCACCCTTTTGGGCAGTGTGGGTTGAACACCCGCTCACTAGTCCAAAGAGCTATCAGGATTACCGCAACAGTTGAATGGACCAAGGAACACTGTTCCACATGCTGCTAACTCTTCTGCTGCCCCTGAGCAATTTATCAAAATGCTGAAGCTGCACAGGACAAATGCCAGATAATTCTAGAACTGACTGATGGAAACACTGTCAGGAGGTAGCCTAGATATAACACTGTTGACAAACAGAAAGGCAGTAAACAACAGCAGATGCATAGACAAACTCTCTCACATTGAGGACAAATGGGGAATGTGAAAGATAGCCACAAAATGGTAACAAACAGAGGGTCACAATCCTGGTGTACAGGGGACCTTGTGAACTCTACAGTTCCATGTGACTGGAGAAATTCAGTGAGTTTTCATGAATGCCCAAAACTAAGCAGACATTTATATTTTCTCAAACTGGAAATCAGTAATTTACATGTTTCACATTGGCCACTTGCAAAACTATTTTAAATGAAACTGTTTTAACATACAGATGAAAAATATCTAAAAAACAAGCTGCAAAAACTCTTTGCCTTTAACAAATTTCCTTTTCCTCATTCTATTTGACTTTCAACTTGGTAAAAATGCAATATTTCCAGAGAGAGAACTTAATTTTCAGTTTGAAGTTCAGCTAGGGAAACAGACTATGTGACACACAAACCTAGAAACAGAGGTGACTTGGTGTTTTAAAGGGCTGGACACCTCTGAAAAGAGAAGAGAAACTGATGAAGTGTATTTCATATGCCAGCCTGTGTGGATGCATGTCCCTCACACATATCAAACACAATTTTGGAAAGAGAGAAGTCAACTGACCTGCTGAGTTGGAATTTTGAGACCACTGATGAAGATGCAACAATCTCGACTAGAGAATAGATGTCAGCAAATCTAGCTATAAGCGGTGGTGCTCACGAACTCCTTGCACAACTGAACCAGAACAAACTACCCAGATACTGCTGCAAGCTGGGCCTGGAAACAGAACTGACTTCTAGAATAATATGCTTCAAATTAAACATACTGCCTATTACCTTTTATCCTGGTGATTTCACAAGAGCTAAAAATCATAAATAATGACCTCAAGCACCTCTTCTACTTCAGATACAGCTTTCTTGCCACTTTCTACTCTTAGGAATTTCCCATTGGAAATACACTCCTTACACAGTGTATGTCAAGACAATATCCAAGCTGTCTGGGGCAATGACCAAGTCTGGATCTCTACTTGACATTTGCCCTCATAGAATACTCTACATGTAAGGGCAGGGATGGATGGACATCCCAGTATGAAAATGGTCACAGTGAATAAGGAACCACAACAATCACCAGCACTACACCTTATCTGGCTCATGGGGACTCCGGAATGGGCCCCTACCATGCTGGACATTTTAAAAAGACTCATCACCATGTAGAGCCTTGCTAGCAGTATGCTGACCTGTGGTGGCCAGATCCCGCTGTGAGTCTTTGGTATTTCGTGTGAGCTATGAGATGGCTACATAGAAGTACACACCATGTAAGCTAAAAGCCACAAACCTTCTCCTCAAAAGAAGGAGATGAAAACACAAACCCTATCCTGAACTAGATAAGACTTATTTATTAAATCCACTCAGAGCTAAGAAGGGACACTCACCTTTTTCCCCTGGACTAAAGATAGATGGTGTCTCTCACCTGTACCAAGGTGGTACTCCTCTCTGGCATTTAAAGGAATCAAAGTGTCCAATTTGCTTTCAGCAGATTCTTGTAAAAAGCATTAGAATAAAAACACAACAGGGCATTCTAGGCTCTTTTGTAGAAAACACAACTGGGTAAGTAGACAGTGATGACAGGGTAATTTCTAACTACACTCATCCTGCATTCTGGGAGAAAGGAGCCCACTTATGTCCTCTAAACATTATGGGCTCTGATCTAGGTCTGCCACTATCCCCAACAATCTGTCAAAATTCTGTGTGCCCCTCCAAGGTGCAAACACAGGACAGAGAGGTAAACCAACCTTGCACTTGCCACAGGCTGAGAGCTAGTGTTCAGGCAGTTAATGAGGAATGACTTGGGCACTGCAAGCTCATACTTTAACATGCTCTGCTTACTGGAGAGCAGAGAGTAAGCAAGGTTCCCTGGTTCCCTGTCCAGCAGCCTGATCTCCCTTCTCATGCAAGCACTAGTGGTCTAGCCACAAAAAGCATACTACAGAGGACTGCAATAAAATATCAATGCGCAGTAGCATATAAGGCTAATGGTAGCTTGCCCAGGAACTGCCAGGTGAGTACCATCATTCATGTAATTGTAAGAGAGCTCTGAAGGATGAGCTGTCTGGTCTAGACACAGATACAGCCAAAAAATAATAATAATAATAATAAAAAAATCAAGTGAACATTACTTCATGCTCAAGAAAGGCAAGATATATCCTATAACAAGGAAAGAAAAGAAGAGGTTTCCTCTGGAGGTAACGACAACACGTGCAGTACTTTACCTGCTTCAATCCCCAGAGTGTTTTCTAACAGGGAATCAGACTTCTCCAAGTACACGTATGACAGAAACAACTCCAGCAACATTAATGATGACAACGTCAGTGGTTTCAGTGGCACAAGTTCTGTTACTATAAATTGCTCTTGGCTATCAAGCCATGAGCTGGGGCTAGGCTTAATGATTTCTTGCCTTTTCTCTCTTGCCTCCAGCAAGGGTTTGTGCAGTGCTTGCCTAACATGTCATACCAAGCTCCACAGAGAATTCCAATGCATATGCGTTCTCACTGCCAGCATAGTTGTCTTCATTGCTCCAACTAATAGAGCTATATCTTTTCTCCTGTTCCGTGAGATCTAGCACCTGACTCCTCCAGGTCCAAACACACTTTCACTACCTGCTCTGGCAGAACTGAAGCTTCAAGTCAGTAACACTACAGCTGTGAACTCTCAATGAAAATTATTTATTTGCCATATATGCCTTTGGTATACAACTGCCACCTAAGCAGGAATGCAACTACTTGTACATTAAATAGGTGACCAGCCAAAGAGCAGGGACTGAAGGCTGGAGTGCAGCATGAATAAAAAACACTTTAGCTATTATATGCAGAAGATAATTAGCGAAGTCCAAGTTTTCATGAGCAAGCACAGAGAGAGCTTGTCCAAAGCTAGAAAACTGATGGACTTGCAGTTAGGGTATCTTAAAGGCACCACTTCATTGTCGTTAGCAGCAAGAGAAAATGGGGATAGATTAGAAACACCCTGCCTTTATGTCCACAGGCAGGGCACAGATATTTCAAAGACTCTGCGCACAAGGACATAATTGGAATTTACAATGATATACCCAGAGAAGAGCTATAAATACCTTTGCTTGGCTCATTCAAACTCCTTTTATACATTGACCTTATTTGGAATCTGTACTGAGACTCCTAAGTGGCATAACTACTGCATACCAGAGGTCTCCCAATCACCATTATTAACTCTTTAATAAATTTCTACTATAAAATATAAACATCAGAGAGCTCATTTGTACAGGAGGTGCATTTAGCAAGTAAGCATACAAAAAAGAGAGAGAGAGACAGTGAGAGAGGAGTGAAGAAGGCATTAATTTTTCTTTTCAGATTTATGCATAAGTTCTAAATCAAGATTTGAAGACTTTTCAAATTTACATGAGCATTACCATTAGCTTAGCTTGGCACTTTCTTCCCCAAATAATCTCAGAAGATATTCTGAATCAGCTCTCAATTTCAAAATGAAAATCTTTGTACCTTTCTTAAAAGAAAGGCTAAATGCACATAAAGAGGTACATGCCCTCTCAGCCTTTATAAATATAAGGAGTATTTTTGAAGTAATTAAGACTTCTACTTGGGAAAATAGACATTGGATAGTTCAGCTTATATTAACATCATTTTAACGTACATTTCTAAGGTAAACTTTATTTGTTTTACGAAATTTAAACTTGAATAATTTTTATTTTGTATGTACATATCTATGATTTTGCGTGCAAAAATGTGTTTTGGGGTTTTGTTTCATTTTTACTGAATTTGCTCTCTGACATACAATGGGGTGAGGGAGACTGGACAATTGGAAGGGAGAAGCTAGAAAAGAGGAGAAAGAACCTAATTTATCCTACAACAACAAGTTCTTTGACAAATATAGTCAGAATTAATTCCATTACAGCTTCATCTGCATCGCTTCAGCTTGAGTTCGGCATTTTCTTATTGGCAGTGTCCACCAAATACCCAGAAAAGAGGAGACTTACACTGGGCTAAGCTGCATAGATGGATGGAAAGGGAGTGGGGAGAAAAAAGGGCAGCTGAGGATAACCAAATTCTGAATCAACTTGTTGGCTATAATCTGATTATACCTAAATGAAAATGAGGCATGGTATTTTCTTAAGCTTAAGGATGGTCTTGATATGATTATCAACATCCCACCAAACATACTTCCTTAGAGAAGTTCTTGATATGCAGTGCAACAAAGAAGGATGAAAACAGCATCCTCCTGTTACAGTGGGGGTACTTCCTGCATGCAAATCCTAGTTGTCACTTGCAGGGTAAAATGATGGCCCTGTCCCTGCTAAACAGAGTTGAGAAGAGGAAAGGCTTACAGCATGGTCCTGAGACAAGAATTTCTAAAAATTCTTCATGACCTTCAATTCCTCAAAAAGAAATTGATTTCTCAGTTCCTAAAAAGCCTCATTCCACCACAGAGGATATATTCTAAAGACATCTAGATTATTTTCCAGAATCACAGACATATACAACCAGGGTGGATATTGTGACTGCTAGAGCCAAGAATCAAATAACCACATTAAAATCATTCATTGTCACACGTGGTGCAGCTAACCCTCCTTTCTGATGTTTGCTCTCTTCCATCTGGAGTCCACAAAACAAGAAGGCTACCTTCTACCAACCATATGAGAAGCCATATGCCTATGTCATAAAGTCAGAGGAGCACATCTTTTAGTCAAATACAACAAGTTTCCCAGAATGTTTAGGCCCAGTCTTCATCGACATTGTAGACAGCAAAAGTGCCACTGATAACCTGTACATAAGTACACACACCCACACTTAATCCCTCTTCTAGATCCAATACATCTTCAGTGACTGCTGAGTGCTGCTCTACCAGTACTTCAAAGTTGAACCGTTTCAAAAAATAGCAGGTATTTTTCAGAGAATAGCTGAAAAGCAGACAATTAAAAAACATTCTGAAACATCTGACAGTCACTATGGCCAATACTGGGACTTAGATGAGCCTCTTTCACAGAAGAGGATGCCTACAGGACGGGAGACAGTTACAGTGTTTCCAAGTCTGTCCCCATTCAGTCACAAGAGGTATGCTCTGGTTCTGATAGAAGAAAGAAAGGAAGTAATAAGCTTTCTCACAGCTGAAAATGCTGTGAAGTCTGTCCTGCCTTGGAAGGCTCCGCTAAGATTACCACCCTAGTGCACAACAGAAGTCTTCTAAAACTCCCTTACAAGTAATATTCTTCTCTATGGGAAGAGCAAAGAAGTACTTCAGAAGAGGAAGCAGGACTGGTAACTTAAAAATATCTATATTCATAGCCAAGACTGACCGTACTGACGGATGAGAGTCTGCCACAATCTGCCTTGGTTTGAAGGAAAAGGGCAACTGCAATTCCTCAAAAAGTACGCTGATCAAAAGGAAGGGCCTGCTGCTCAGGAACTGTCTCCCTTTTCAGGCAGATCTATTGGGAAGTGCTGTAGACTTCTGAGCCTTCATAACAAGAAATGGAAGCAGGTTAATGGCAAGAAAATCTAGAAAATTCAGAGGATTTTTCAAATGAGAAGAGGTAAGAATTATGCTCCAATCTGCACCAGCAATTGGTTTCTAAAGCAAGTAACAAAAAGGAATCCTCATCCATGTCATGCTCCAATCTGCACCAGCAATTGGTTTCTAAAGCAAGTAACAAAAAGGAATCCTCATCCATGTCATGCTGGCACATCAGTGCTGCCAGACACAAGGAGACCCTGCTTTTCAGTGATGGCCTTGGCTCTCTGCTATGCATCTTCTCTTGCTGCAACATGAAATCGAATTATTAAGGCATGTGCTAGATATGCTTCTCAAATCTGGTTTGGAGGCTGCCTCTTCAGTTCATTAATAAAACATAACTGCAGCCATACTTGCCTTGGTTTTCAAATGCAAGAAGGATCATGTCATAACATTTGTCAGGTTCCCCTCCAGTCTCAAAGACTAAGACAACATCTGTGGTACTTGATCAACAACATTTAAACAGTGAGAATGTAAACAACATGCCAAAATTGGCACACAGCAACTCCTCCCACCATTTAGAAAGCTACTGAAGGTTTCCCTACCTCACTCCTTCTTCATCCGATCAAAAATCACACATATGTAAATAAGGAAGAAATTCCTCTTTGCAAGTTCAAGTCTAATCTGCTAATATTTCTCAGGATACAGACATAGATCAAGTTTCATCTCAGGGCAACAGGCTCTGACCTAAAGATGCCAGCTAAAAAATCATGAGTGTTCAAGGAATCCACTCAAAGATGACTAGGCTTTTGTGTTAACTGATTAAAAAACAATTTCACTGTAATTATTCACTATAATAGTGTACTACAAATGTGATAATGTGCTACAGAAGTATGAAACATATGCAGATGACTTACCAGACAGAGAAAATGAAAACAGAAACATATGCAAAATGAAAGAATATGTAAAATGAAATGTAAAGTTTATTTCAAAGAACACTAAAAGGGAATTCATATATTTAAAGTAAAAAAAAAAAAAAAAAAAAAAAACCAACTTACTCTGATTTACACAGATTCAACAATTATGTTTCAAGGGTATAAACATATACAGATTGAAACTTCCATATGAATGCAGGTTCAAGGTCAGAGAAACACGGTTTTATTATCTCAATCATAATAGAAAATAATCTTAAATCTACATAAAGGTAATTGGATGCAATACCATTTTTATCTAAAAAGACATAAATTAAATTACATTTAATCTGTTTCTTCTGAACTTACGCCTATGAAAAACTCCAATTCATCTTTGTCTAGCAAAAATCTCTGATATTTCCTCAGACCAATTAATACTAAATTGATATAAGCTGCCTGTAATAGTTGCCTTTGGATTCAATAGCTATTCACAGTCTTATCACTAATGGCTATCTCATACTAATTCCTATATTATCTTGTGCTAAATAATACACCTAGGCTTACAAAGAGACTTAGGATTAAATAACAGGTCTATACAGGCAACAAGAAAAACAGGGAAAACTCTAGCTACTCCACCCATTTTCCCCTGCAGAAAAACCACAAGCAAGCACAGGATGCATGAAGCTGGACACTGTCATCAACAAGGTTTCAAGTTTATACATGCCCCACACCCGTGGTGATGCACGCTGACAGACTCGGGCAGTTTTTTCTTAGATGGGCAAGTAAAACATTAGGACCAACATTCTTGCTCAAAGTTCAAGTTGCACAACTTGAGATTCTCAGAAATTTGTTCTCCTTCTTGCAGGTTTTTATTACATAATTGTCACAAATCAAATACTTATAAGCCTGAAGGCTCAATCCTCTTCCCTCCCTCCTCATGAAAACTCAAAAAACCCAGCACCTTCCTGGCTGGCAAATTGCTGATTTCACCTCAAATCATAAAATAGCACAAACTTTAGATTTCAGGAAAATGGTATAATCAAGCATTTCAAAACTAAGTTATACATACACATTTATGCAGGCTATAAGAGAAACCATTTTAAAATTGTTAGCTTGAGTTCAATCTGAATAAAAACACACTGGCCTTGAAAATTCAGAATATGTTAATATATGTAGTATGGTATTTTAAGTACACTCCACATGATTAAGTTAAACACATGGCTAAATCATTACAGAATTGTGGCCAGGCAAACAAAATAAATATGATAATCTACGGTGTGGTTGATTATAGACCTATCTTCTATATACTCCTGAATTAAGAATCCAACATAAAAGCAAGCATACTTTCTTAAAGACGTACCTGGAGCCCAAGTCAAACTATGTTAAAATAAAACACCAGAAAACCTCAACAATACTTAAGGTGTTTCTGTGATCTAGTAACTGTTTACAATTACAATTAAAATAAATGTTGGTTCTGAATATCTCCATTCCCTTGCAGAGTGTGCACGCGTGTGTGTGCGCAGTGTTCTACAATACCTGTGCTTTTAAATGAAGCAACTAGCTCAGGAGCATTAGAGAAATACAAAGTGGAAAACCTAAACTAAAATATTAACAGGGCAAGGTAAGACTTTCTTTTTAGCCTGTCTTTTGTTTTCAATAACCTGAAGCAGCTATACTCAAACTGTTGTCTACAGATTAGGATGAATCTGCAGAACACTTGAGTTCCTCTGGCAAGTTACAGTGCTGTTCATTATTTTCTCCTGACCTTTCATTAAATATTTTCCTAATGTCACTTTCCACACAGTTATGGATACAGTTAACAATTATCTACTAGCCCTGGGTCAACAGGAATGGAAGTGTCCATAAAAAACTAACAGGATATGGTCCATTTCATGAAAAAGTTCAAGGAGTCCTGAACTGCAGTTACTTAACAGGTAAGCAATTTTTTTTGTTGTTGTTAGCATGAATATTTTGTTCTCTGTAAGTAGAGGGTGCATCAGCAAGCAGAAGGAGAAGTGGGAACTGAAGAATTTTGTAAATATGAGGGGTTTTTAATTATTTGTATTTCATGCAAATTAACATGAGTCAGATTTGAATCAGATGAATAGTGTGCACACTGTTCTCCAGAGAAGACATTTAAAAAGCATACCTGTTAAATATGTTCTCGCTTGCAGCGTACTTGTCCAGTCTTCCCAAAGGCGTCAACATTTCATCTTGTGAGACAAAGTCCAGGGCTGAAGGTATAATAATCACATCAGACTCTGAGCTGTAGTCATCCACACCAACTATCAGAGACATCAGAAATATTCCTTATAATCACAATAGTTTAACACTAAAATGATGTCTGTTGTTGGTCTGAGATACAGAAGTCTAGGCAAGGCCCTGTTTACAATGTGTTTACTAAATACTGTACTACATCCTCTCGGATCCTTTCCCCTAGTTTCCCCTGACCCCCATTAAACCTTTTTTATACAAGAGTGATTACCTGTAAATTGGACTATATAACTTTCAAGTCATTTCCTCTAGACTCCCAAATACGATGTTTCATTAAACATCTGAGGCTCATGACATTTTTGTCTATAAAAGCCAAATGACTTTAAGCTAATTCTAAAGTCAGCTTTTTAAAGACACCAACACTAAAATCACAGTTGCAATTAACCTATAGATAAAAAATTAACACAACATTATCTAACAGAACAAAAAGGAAGTTAAAAAAAATCTAAACAAAAGCAGAATAGAAAGTTCAGGTGTGTTGCTACATCCAAGTATCAAATAGAATAGGTACAATTCACCTATTACATAATTAGTGATCAGTAATTACACAAACTCATATGTAAATAAGCAAGTTCATATGAACAGACACCTTTATCTACATAAAACCACAATGAAGTGGAAAAGGGGTCCATCCCACCTCTGTGTAGCTGTTTGAAGGATGAGGATTTGAACTACCACCTTTGTTAGCTTCCATTTGCCCTCTAGTCTGCTTGAAAATAGCAATCACTTATTTGCAAAAACCTGCAAATACAAACACTTATTTGCAAGAACTATTTCAGGTCATCTGCTTTACTCCTGAAAACACAACGCTACAGTACTCTACAACTGTTCTTTGGTCTGGCCAAATTTCTCTGAAAAGCCTTTTGAAAACTGGCAAACAGATACAGAAGTCCAACAATGAATTTTAAAAGGTAAAATCCACAGAGGGAAGAAAAGATTATTCTCTTCTCACCTTTCATACAACTATGCTATATTATGTAAATTGGTAATCAGACACATTGTATCATTTTCTTCAATTTTCTTCAATATTCAACATTCAAAGCACATAAGCAGCTACAATTTTCTAGCTTCTTCCTTACCATGTTTCAAATGTCAAAATGTATACACCAAACTTCTCTAAAAGAGTAATATTTTCAGACCTAAACTGAGTTAATAGCATTCCTTTACCTAGAAAGTAATTCTCCTATTTTCTAGCTGAAGAATGAATGGCCATTGTGTAATTGGTCATAAATAAATCCTATCCTTGGAGGAGGGTTCAAATTCTGCAGTTGCTGGTAGTGCATGGAATTCTTGAGAGTAATCAAGGAGGTGATGGGAAACAGAGCATGGCACTGACAGAAGGGCGGGCGTAAGAAGAATCTGGGAGCTAGGGGCAAGGAAGATGAAGTGTATCAGCAGCTGGGAGAGACAAAGTAGGTGGAAGAGCAGCTAGGGGACAGAAACTGGTGCTCTCGGACATGCTTAAAGTAGAGAACAACAAACTGGGAGGAGCGGGGGGGGGAGGGGAAGCTGAAGAAAAGGTCAGTTGCATAAAAGAATTGCAGCACAAAGAGAAAGCACTTGGCAACTTGCTGTTTACACAACTGTTTGAACTTGTGTTTGCCCAGATCTGAGGAGACGGAGACATAAGTTTTTTTTTTTTTTTCTTCAAAAATCAGTTTTGTTTTCACAGGAAAAGGATGGGGGAAGGTAAAGATGCACTCAGAATGCAAGTTAGGATTTTATGCCAAGTAAGTTAACAAGGAACAGGCTACTTCCTTTCACAGGCCTTTAATTCAACTCATCAACTGATTTGAAACCAGGGGTTTTTCTGTGTCTGTAAGTATGCCAAGTCAGCTATGCACCTTTCTCACAGAGAAGTCTTATTGTTGGGTGTGAGATCTCAGTTTCTAGGGGCTGATATATTTCAAAAGCCAATGAACACATTCTTACAGCATCCATATGTGAATAAAGTTGCACTTGTACTCCTCATTTCAGGAAGTGGGTTGCATTAAAGTTTTATGATACCATTATAATTGTATCCTGCACTAGGCAAGTAAACCACTGCACTCAGATCTATTTCTAAACTACAGAACTTAAATTAATACACTTAAATTGTGCCATAATCAATTGCATGGGGTGAAAAATGTCACTCTAATGTTCAATGAAATTAATTCTATGACAGGGTCTAAATCCTAAATTCTATTTTAAAATCTGTAGATCAGACTATACATTTAAAAGCATAAACTGAGGAAACTATGTCAAAATATAGTCACTGATATAGTAATTGCCATTTAGCTATCGTTCAGTATTCCCAATGATGCTGAATGCATCAATAAAAAAAAGATATACCGACCATTATACCAACCACCACTAGTTTTTTTCTTCTCTATTTCTCTCCTCTCAACCTCAACTTTGTGTTGAATGTTCCTTTTTTTCCTTCTGCGTTCATTATTGTATAATACTCCTATAGTGGTCCAACTGAAGATGCCATGTTAAGACACTGCAGAATGTCATGATTTCATGTATGCTCAGTATGTGCCTGAACACACAAACACACACTGAAGTTGGCTGGCTGGCTGATGCCTTTTATTTAGTTAACTGAATGTTGTGATAATTTGTGCCTTACGAAACCAAGTCAGTCAACCAAACTGCTAAATATACTCTACATCAGACTTAATATCACAGTGATAAAAATATGAGTAGCTGCTTACAATTTACCTATTCTAGGTCTCACACTGGTTCAAACAGAAAATGAGCTGTAAGGACTTGGCTGTGCTGTATGTGTGCATTGTAAAATTATGTTTAGCACTGCAGTAAGCTTGACTTGCCTGTTACTGATGCTGAGCAGTATTTATTACTTAAATCATTACAGCATCTCAGGTCATAGTTACAGAAGAGATGATTCAAATGGCAGTATCATTATAAGAGCAACACAAATACCAACAGGGAAGAGAGAGGTGATAAAAATAAGTCAATCCGTATATGAACATTTTATAGTTACAGAAAATACTAATACACAGTAATCTCACACATTTAATTTCACTTTCAACACCAAGACACTGATCTAAGCTAAAGTGAGCATTAGCCCAGTAGAATCCTCATACTAACAAAATCCCTCAGGCAGCTATTTGTCTTTAACTTGCCCCAAACATGATTTACCAATAGTCTAACCCCTTCTCATCCAAAATCTGTAATAAGCATACTTTACATTACCCAATAAACCAAGTCAGTCCTGATATTGCCTACACTTCAAGGTTATTCCAAGAAGGCTAGCACTCAGAACAAGACAAGCAAAGCATGTTAGCAAACATGAACTGAGGATTGCCTCTTCAGCCCTCTCTGCTTTCCACTCAGTCTTGAGTACTCAGATCCGAGTACCACAGTACTTTTTGCACTGTAAGTTTTACAAAGGAACAAATGCAAAACCACCTTTGAATACAAGACTTGGCTTGTTTAGTAGAAATTCTACAAGTGCAGAACATCCAGATTCATTCTCATTTCAGAATGTAGACCAAGCAACAGGGCTACATGTTACTCATCTCTCCCATTGCAGAAAAACTTTAGGTCACTTCCCCTATCTCCTAGTTCCCGTGCTTTTTCAAATCTGTACAAGTCAGTCAGGACAAAAAGCTCAGAAGGTATTAAAGCCCACAAGACATCACAGAAATTAATGTTAGTTCAGTGTCCAGGTACTCTGCAATCTGGGCTTACATTTTCACGCCAACATGCAAAAGAAGCAGAGTTAAGAAACAGAGTTTCTATAAAACTGCCCTATCCTGTAAATGCAAAGTTATTCGTGGTGGTAGGATGAGGAACAATAATGGGACAACAGTGTAAAAAGCAATCACAGTGCACTATTTTCTGTCCACATAAGCACCAAAGTAGTGCAAAATGAATAAAAGCATTAATTTACCTGGATTGCTTGGGTTTGTATGAGTAGTTTGCAATTTTCTCTTCAAAAGTCTATGCTACTACCACCACACACAAGCACCACAGCATAACAAAATAAGCACCAGACTGGTAGTTAAATTTCATTTCAACATCTGATTCTATCACTGACCTTTGGTCACAAGCCAGGTCACTACTTCTCTCCATACCTTCATTTTCCTGTCCGGTTATTTGTCTGTCTTGACTGTTTTTAGTACAAGTTCTTCAGGGTTGCCTATCTCTCTTGCATCTGTTCCATACAGTACCAAGAATATGTTAACACACGTGCACTCCCTCTTAAATTCTCCTGCGTTCTACGGCAAGGACACAACAACAACTTGCCACAGTTATTAACTAATGTGGACCATACAGCCATCTGCTGAGACAGACTATGCTTAGAGGCACTTAGTCAACCAGTGACAAGCCTGGTTGAGAAGTCATACAGCAACAAGGCAGAAGTCCATTTAAAACTCAAGCCACCTAAAAAACTATAGCCTACAATCCAATTTTCAAGTGAGCTAATTTTTATATTACAGATCTCATCTTCACAGTATCTTTCAAAAAAGCCTTGATCAGATTGCACCTTCGCCACAAAGGAGCACAAAGTCACGTTTGCAAAAATAATTACGATCTTTCTTTTATTTAGTAATACATGAACGACTCTCTTACCATAGACTGTTTGGCAGCAAGGTCAGACATGCACTTTTTTTGAGTTCTTCTGTATCTGTTATGGGCTCCATGGCAGAAACATAACATCCCTCATTTTAATGAGCAATTTTTAATTTCTCAAAACTGAGCAACAAATAACTTTAAACATTCAAGATCTCCAACTGGCATTAAGTTCCCTCATTTTATCTTCTGCATTCCTAAAGCAGTCTCAAGATCTATTAAGAAATCTCTACAACAATTGCTACAGATACATCTAGTAAAATGGACTAATTTTTATTCAACTATAGTATAGACTATTTGCTACACTCTACGTTGACTGTTGCCATAAGGATACCCAGGTTAATATAGCACTCCAATGCAGAAAGGACCTAGTTTTGTTCTGCTGCTCAAGCAAGTAATTTTTCTGTTTAATTGTAAAGCAAAAATAATAGTTCTACAAGTGCAAACATTTGATTTCATATCACAAAGTAATAGCAGCGAATTTTGTTCTAAATTACTATCCTCCATGCTATGAAAGAATAAATTCACCTTGCATTTGGATTTCTTTAGAACATAAGAAGTCTTCTCAGCCCTTCAACGTTGTAAATACATTATTTCTCATCTCATTTTCTGCAAGAGATGTCATTTTGCATCTTGATATTCTGCAATGGGAAATCCACAGCAGCAACAACAAGATTTTTAGTAAAGCATGGAAGCTAAACATCTATATTTGTCCACAGTTAAAAATTCATTACTCTTACTCTTTTGCTGTGCCCTATATTCCACCTCCAGTTCAGCAGAGTGATATCACAGGCCAAAGGATCAGTTATGCTATTTCAGCTTCATTTGCTACCAGAAGTTTACTGCACTGCTTCAATAACATTAGCCAAACACTACTGCAATGACAGACATATACATATTACATTTACCCTCAGCAAGTTTGCCAATGATACAAAACTGGGAGGAGTGGCCGATACACCAGAGGGCTGTGCTGCCATTCAGAGAGACCTGGACAGGCTGGAGAGGTGGGCGGAGAGGAACCTCATGAAGTTCAACAAAGGCAAGTGCAGGGTCCTGCACCTAGGGAGGAATAACCCCATGCACCAGCACAGGTTGGGGGTTGACCGGCTGGAAAGCAGCTCTGCGGAGAAGGACCTGGGAGTGCTGGTGGACACCAAGTTAACCATGAGGCAGCAATGTGCCCTTGTGGCCAAGAAGGCCAATGGTGTCCTGGGGTGCATCAGGAAGAGTGTTGCCAGCAGGTTGAGGGAGGTGATTCTCCCCCTCTCCTCAGCCCTGGTGAGGCCACATCTGGAGTACTGTGTCCAGTTCTGGGCTCCCCAGTACAAGAGGGATGTGGCACTACTGGAGCAAGTCCAGCGAAGGGCTACAAAGATGATTAGGGGACTGGAGCATCTCTCTTATGAGGAAAGGCTGAGAGAGCTGGGCCTGTTTAGCCTGGAGAAGAGAAGGCTGAGAGGAGATCTTATCAACGTGTACAAGTATCTGAAGGGAGGGTGTCGAGAGGATGGGACCAGACTCTTTTCTGTGGTGCCGAGCAACAGGACGCGAGGCAATGGGCACAAACTGAAACACAGACACTTCCATCTGAACATGAGGAAAACCTTTTTCACTGTGAGGGTGACAGAGCACTGGAACAGGTTGCCCCGAGAGGTGGTGGAGTCTCCTTCTCTGGAGATATTCCAAAGCCACCTGGACGCGATCCTGTGCAACGTGCTCTAGGTGACCTTGCTTGAGCAGGGGGGTTGGACTAGATAATCTCCAGAGGTCCCTTCCAACCTCAACCATTCTGTGATTCCGTGATACAAACTACATTTGCAATGCTGAGTTCCACCACCTTGTCTGCCTGATCCAGGCATCATTCACTGGCAATCACAGACCCCACCGTCAGAAAGTGGGAGATGATTTTTCCGAGAGACATTTAAAATCTATCATCTCTATTTTTCTGCTGCAGTCTGAGAGCAAAAATGCAAATGAGATGCCACAAGTTTACCCTGGTAGAGTAAATGTTTATGGTGAAAACTGCAAGTTTGAACAATGTATGATTTTACTCACCAAAAGCACCGGACAGGTAAACAGAAGTATAAAAAGGATTAGTAAGTGATAATCTTAGATTCCAGTCTGGCCAGCATATTAGCTCAAGTAAGGACCACACTTCCCTGCAAACCAGCTCTGATGCAAAGTTGCTTGCTAACAGCTGAGTTTACCACATGATACCCTGTGTAGCACTTTCATAGCTGAACTTGCTAACGGCTTGAAGCATAGATAGAGGAAATCTATTAAAATAAAACCTGGGTATAAGTTTTACTGTGCAGGGAGGGGCAGAAAGTGGGTGAAGGAAAGATGCAGGATTCAAGATCTGTAGCTATTTACACACAGAAATTACGCAAGTATGGCACAGCTAATCTAAATGAGCACTAGATTAAACATAATATAGACTAAGAGAACACCTTCACTTAGCAAAAGCTTTTAAAAAAAAGATGCAGTTATAAAGCATGCCAAAGGAACTGCATTTCTTATCCAAACCTCAGAGGAAACAAGGGGTGATACCAGATCCTTTAAGCAACAAGGATAAGTGTAGCTATAGATGCATGTCTTTTCAAGACATACACGAGCAGCACTGAAAAGTCCTGATTTGCTCTGAAACAAAGGAAAAGTTGTTCCACCTCATATTGTTCACTAGCCATTAATCTGCACAACAGTGGAATGTACCTTCTACCGGTTAACGGTTTGATCTGCAGCAAAACCTGGTCCAAAGGAAACTGAAACAAAGAGAAGGACATCCAAACTACCAGTTAAAACAATCAACAATTTATATTTTGTCCACCAATTTCCTGTTGGGAGCATGTCACACCCGTCACTGTGGTATCCAAGTCCCCTGCTATTTAAGTCCTTTTCTCTCACCCTTTCCAAACAACTGCATACAGTTAAGAAACCTGGAACAAGGCTGGAACCAGGTAAAAGTCAGATAATGCTAGCAGGAAGTATTCTAAGGTTGTTGGGTGTTTTTTTTTCTCCTCTATAAGTTCCTAGCAGACAAATGTATCCACCCTCAAACTGTGGAGCACTGCTGCTTCTTTTTGACTGCCCTACGACTATTTGAGCATTTTGCAGCTTTATATTGAGAATCCCACCTCCATATTCAATTGAGATGTTCTGCCCAGTCCTGCTGCAACAGAATCCACACATTCACAGCACTGGGAGCGGCACTCAAGTTCTGCCCCAAATCTGTATCTGCTCTGCACAAAAACATCAATTTCCAACTACATATGCTTTGAACTTGGACTAAATGGGAGGGAGAGCATTATGAAGCAAGCAGCTGAAGCTCAAATGCTCCAAGGGCTTGTGCTAGCTTTGCAATGGTGATAGCACTTGCTAGCTTTGCAATGGTGAAAGCAATACCTTTAGCTTTTACAAAAATTATATCTGAGCATAATGTACATTTCTTGTACCATTTGCTTTTCATTTTTTTACCTTTAAAATAATAATTAAAAAAAAATCATCAGTACTCTCAACTCTCAGCTTAGTTGTTCTGCTGTGGCAAACAGCAAATAAAAAAACCCTACTTCACAAACATATTTTGATGCCTCTTTTGACCTACCCCATGGGACTAGATCTTAACACATCATTGGCAGAAAGAAAAAACACAGTCTCAGTCAAGCCAAGAAAGAGCCACGTTAATTTTACTTACGCTATACCTTCTAAAGCAAACAAAGAAGCCCTGATGTTTTGGGTTCCTTTTAGGGGCACCTATCCATGGCTCGCTCTTTCCAAAGATAGAATTGTTACTCCAGCTCTCATAGCAGAAGATACCACTACATCCAGTTCTGCCACTGCTACTAGTCATCTCTTCAGCTACTACTCTTACAGTGAAAACTTTCTGCCCACACAGAGCAAAAGTCTTAGCAGCAAAAGACACGCACAGGAAAGTGAGACGTTTTATCTTCAACGTGCTGCAGTCTGCCACCTCCATAATAGGTCAGCAGGCAGAAACAACTGCATGAACACCAAGGTTTCTATTCTAAAGCTCAAGATTTTGAAAACTCCCATGTCTTTTCTGACTCCTTCCCTCCTTCTCCTTTTTGGGCTGTTTCTTTTACTTTTCTCTCCCATTTGAAGAAGGAGATTCCCTGTAGCCCTAGGCAAAAATTAAGAAGCAAAAAAGAAAAAAAGAAAAAGAAAGGGGGAGGAGCTGGCAGCCTTAATTGAGGATTCTTGCCAGTGACAGGAACATAAAAGGTAGTTGGTGAAAAGCACATTTTCACATCAGAAGTGATGCAACTGGCCTTGGAAAGCAGAAACCCTGGAAAATTACCTCCTCTTCAATTTTCTGCTAGGTGTAATAGAGGAAAAAATGTGCAGCTGCATGAGGAAGGTTCATTAGCCTAAGTCAAATCAAGCACAATCCTTTTCTTGCACCACCTCCTTGTCTCTAGGATCCTAGAAAGTTGCTTGAGAAAGAGACTAACCACTACCCACCTGAGACCATTAAAACCAGAATTCCATGAGGACACAGCCATCCACCTGAGTCTCCCAGTTTCTTTGAGGGTCAGGCACAGTATTAAAAAGACAAAAAAAAAAGAACTGAAGAGTCAGGAGAATTAAAATGTGATCTCCAGGGGAAACAACAGACTTAACAAGTATGCTCCATTAGCTTTAAAAACTGATTATTAGATTCCCAACCGAACAGAATCACAGTCACACCAGAGACCTGATTCTGAGCACTACAGAAAGGCTGCCATTAATTTGTGTTATTATTTTTGCAATGCAGACATTAAAGATTGCAGACTACTGAAATGCCAACCCAGGAACTCAGACCGTCTTAGCTCTCTCTCACCAGAGTTAAAAGTCTCTGATGGAACCAAGAGGTCAGGCATTCTAACGTCACATCACAAGTTTATTTATACTTAAAGCCAGAACCAAATCTAAGAAGTGACCGGATTTGCAGTCCACACGTAACAACGAACAGCATAACAAAATTCGGTAATTCTTGTTCTGTGGTAAAGCAGTATGAAGGAACAAAGAAACCACAAAACAAAAGCTCCTGATATTACCATGTACAGCTGTTGGAGAGGTAAGTTTTAACATATGAAAAAAATGTTATCTTAGTATAGAATGCCTAATTCACTGCAAGAGAACAAGAGCCAAAACATAGCATCAAGCTGTAATTGTGATTTGACACCACAGGGATATACAGAACAAAAAAAGAAACCAAAATTTTTGACTTCAAGTATTATGAAAAATCAACATAAAAAATTAGATTGAAATTAAGCATTTTGAATGGAAATTAGCTTCTTTTTGAAAGAATACTTATGTGCTGCCCAAAATATAATAGAATCATTTAATTAAAAGCATTCAACCAACACAAACTCATTGCTAATGCTGGATAATTTCTGAAACTGGGACAAGACCATATCACCAATGATAAAACAGCTTTTGACATCTGCAGATGCACAGAGTATTTTCTTCGACTCAGCTAAATAATTGGTTCACTCAGAGCTGAGAAGCCCGCTGGGAGGAAAGGCTAGAAAGGCCTGTTCTCCTTTTCCAATCAATGAAAGAGAACTAAGTACTAAAAAATGCTAAGCTATAAAAGCTGTTATATTCTATTTACTGTATTTTTCAAGTCTTTAGAACTATTTGTTTACTCCATTAGAAAAAAAAATCAACACCTGTAACACTACCTTTCCTAAATGTAAAAATTACCTTACTGCTAAACTGTTACGATAAGGAAAACAAGGTTATACATAACTCATTTAACAGTTCTAAACCAAAAATGTCTAAATGATGCTTAGATAGTAAAATACTGCTTTCTGCATCTTTAATTGAAACACCTGAACACTAAGTACACAGGAAAAGATAAATACCCTCACCATTTTCTAACATGATAAACAGTAAAGCTTCAGAATCTGAAGAGATCCAGGTTAAGCTACATAATTACTAAAACATGTATGTTACTTGATAACTATCAAAACACCGTATTTAAATGCAGCTGTCAGTTATCTGTGAGAATAAGCTTTCCTTAAAAATATATATATATACAAATGCAAAACAAGATTGAAATCAATTATTAAATCAAAATTGTTTTCCTCTGCTGGTTTAAATTACAATTAAAATTCCGATTTAAATAAAGCTATCTTGTTTTACAATCTGGATTCTAATTACAGATAACTCCATTTTTCAGCATGCACATCCTACACACATCAATGGACAGACAGAAAGAAGCATCACGATAAGTTTGATTGCATCTATCTGTACTGATCAGTTCAACCTTCAGAAACATCCACAGGGGAACAAACCTATTTAGGAAGAACCATAAAGAACATTTTATTTACCAGCAGAAACATTTAATTCTGCATTTTTCTTCCATGTTTACTTTTCATTCATTTTTGTTGCTCATTTTTTGTTTTGTTCTCTGTTTAGCTTAGACAGTTACATCATTATATTTTGATTTTGTATGCACAAGACAAATATTCGAACAAAAGCCATATTTACATTGATTTCTTTTCATTTACTGTTCAAGATTTCAGACAGAAAATCAAGGATGCCAATTAGTCCAAGCAGAGTTACGGGTAACTGTCCAGCTGAAATAGAATTGCTACCTTATTTTGCATAGTAGCCAGACAGGGTGAAAATTCAGCCTAGAAGCCTAGAGAAGACTCCACATCCCACTGCCAATAGGATTTTTTTCCCCATTTTTTCATTTTTTTCCTTAATGGCTATCATGAAGACTCCTGTTAAGTTTACCTTTACACAAATAAAATGCAATTATATGTTACTAATTTTGGAAGGTAGTTAATAATAAAGTTGCATTTCACAATAAGAACTTACTTTTAAGACCTGAATTTTCTTTTATAACCTTCTCTATGTTCAGCCAGGATGCACTGCAGACGATTTACTTCAAACTCCTGAACAAGGAAAAGCCACTGGCTGAATACTGGAGAACCAGAATATGTTTAATCACTATCATAGTTTTTGACATCAGGAGCTATCTCAACAGAAGCAAAATATTATCTAAAACTAAAGTACTGAAAAAACATGTGCCAAGCTATGCAACTACTGAAAGAAATGGTCCCCAGGAAAAATATCATCAGGTGTAAAGTATGCATTCACCTGAAAAAAATAAAATAAAATAAAAAATCAGAGCTTTCCAATGGTTACCAAGCAACCAGGAGCAGAAAATAATATGAAGCTTTCAAAATAGAAATGCAAACCAAAGATAAAATTATTTAAAACTCAAATCCAGCTGGTTTATCAACCACTCTGAAAACCTTTCTTATAAAAGCTCCTGTTTAGTCTCTGACCTCTGAAATAAACAAACAAAAACACAAATTTTAAAAAGATGCTTTCCACTTATATCCTGAAGATCTCCCATTATTCCAGAAGTAGATTTACTAGTCTCTTTTGAAATTTAGTTATGTTTCATTTAACCTAAATATTGATCACATTTTCTTTGGAAAAAGGTAAGCTTTCTTTAACAAGTAACTATTAAAACACTACTCCAAAGATACAATAATCTACATATTTAATATGATGAATTAGTATCCAGTGAGCAGGTACAATAAATGAAAGGAAGCACAAACTGCAAACTTGTTGTGCAAATTGTTGACTAACTCCAACTTTCAAGTAAAATACTTAAGACAGATTAAAGACAAAAAAAACCATAAAAAAGCTATTCTTAGCTCTATATAGCTATAAAGATACATAGATACTTGGTTTATTATTTTCAGCAGCAACTGCACATTGCTGTTTTTCCTCAACTCCAGAACTTTCTCCTACTGCTTTAGAACATGACCAATAAAAGATATCTATTAGTCACCTTAGTGATTCAGATCATTCTTTTATTTTCTTTTACACTTTTATTGTGTTAGAAAATGGTAAACCACATTATGAATTATCATCACCAGAAAAAACTATTCTGTGATTCAGAATCAAACGTGGACTCACTAATGAGCTATTGAAAAACGCCTAGTCCAGTAAAATGTTCTAAGCCATACACCTAACCAGTGGTCCAGCTTCAGATGTCCAATCCAGGTCTTTACGTATTCAGCTAGCCTTAATCACTCCTGCCTTTCTTTCCAGTGTAGTTCATAGATGAGATGTTTTTATTGTTGTTGCTTAATACCCAATCAATTAAAAAACACAAAGATTTACTGAAAATCCATGCAGTTTACTTTTCTAAACATCCAGTCAGTTGATCTTTTTTTTTTTTTTTTTTTAATATAATTCACATTATTTTCCATTTACATAAGTTCTCCTGCTAAGTTATACTACCTGGACTACAGGTATGGCCACACTTCTTTTTCCTTGTTTGTCCCTACTATAGCTTAGAGCATCTAATAGCAAGACCACAGCTGGCAGACTTACACATGCATAAAAGCTGCTAGCACTTCCAGTTTTCTCACAAGTGCATTCTACTACTTCTGGAATACACCTCAAAACCAGTTTCTAATGCTACTGCTCAACAGAGGAGCTTTCAAATGTTTACAACAGAGTGGTACTGTAGGCTGGGGTTTCAGGCCTGGGAAAGTCAGGCAAAAATTGCAGCTTTTGTCATTTTTTTTGAAATTGCCTATTTCACATGTGCAAACATGAAATGTAATCCTAAATAATGCATCAATTGGGAAAGCTTTCATAAATTGTGTAATGCCTGTTGTACATAGATACAAAGTGTGACTATTTCAAAGCATAAGAAATAAAGCTTTTGACTATGTATGTACAGTCTCTTCGGTCTGTATTATTATTTTTTTTTAAGCTCACATCTACCTCTCAAGAACAAAATCACATAAAATTCAAAATTGTAGAAGACAAGTCTGACTAAAGTATGTCCAGACAGCATGCGTCATTTCATGCAGACTCCTGTTTTCTCTAAAAATAATACACTTAAGCATTGAGCTGTTCACTTTTATCTACTTCCATCAGAACCTCAGTAATTTTTTATGAGGATCAAATTTTCGGATTTCTATAGCTGCTGCCTTCAAAACGTTCTCATCTGAACTGAGTCATATCTCCATGCATATATAATTTCTTCCCTTTTAAAGGCAAGACCATAACATTCAAGGAACCCAAGGATTACAAATCATCTCTCTAAAGACTATAATCATATCTAACTTCAACTACTGTCATACAGTTAGGAAAAAAAAAAAAAAAACACAGTGTAAGTGGAAATTTAAGAATGTCTTTTTTTTTTTTTTTTAAGTGTGCCACTTTTAAAAAAGTCCTCACCTAATCACAAGAAGTTTTCAAACAGCTACACTATCAATCTGATTTTCAAGCAATCAGAACTGAAAAAAAAAAAAAGTCTTACAGAAAGGCTCTCTCTTTGTGCAAGGCAATACACAATATAAAAAAAACCTGAGAACAAATTTTAAACATCAGCTCACAAAATGGAAAGAGACTAAAATGTTTCCAGTTAACTTCTAGAAAGTGTGTATAACATTCCCAGAAGCATTTAAGCCAACACAGGTTTTACTCCTGCAATCTAGTCCTTGTGAACAGATCACTGTGAAGACTGCACAGCAGATAAAGTACCTTCAGACAGTGACAAGGATCTGCACACCCACAGCAGACTGCATGGCTGAAGCCTACATTACGAATCACCTCGAGAACAGCTGCCGCCTTTATCTTCACTTTCCATATAAAATTCATCCGGCTTCCAAAGTTCTCTTCATATTGACACTACCCATATACACCCTTCTCACCTGCATAACCTCATACAGCCCTCACTTTCAGCCTGCGTACCTCTGAACTAGCATTTTGAACGGGAATTGCGGACCGCAACTCGCCCCCTGACATATCGCTTCCCCAAGCATCGATTCTCCATCAGTTTCAGCAAGAAGGGGACCGAGTGGGGGAGGAGATAGAAGGGAGGGGGGGGGAATCGAAAAAAAAAAAAGAAATGCTTCAGGCTCGAGAGCACCCTCCCAGCGCCTTTCTCCTGAGAAGCGCCCCACGCAGTTCAGAAGCGATGACACACACACACACACACACCCGCCGCCGTTTAACGGCTGCGGCGCGAGGGCCGGGTTCGCGCGGACGCGGCCCTCAAGCCGCAGCCGTTAACGGCAGCTCCCCGGCGTGCCCCGCCAGCGGAGCGCGTTCTCCTCGCGCCGCGTTAGAGAGAGGCGACGCCGTTTACAGCAGCCGCTCACCTTAACCATGCCCCGCTCCGCAAGCCCCAACCGCCTCCCCCCCCGGACAGAAAAAGCCCAGCTCAGCCCGGCCTGCCCCTCGCACGCCCCGCTGGATTTTATGTACATCAGCAAGAGCTGAGCATGGCCTCGGCCTCCCTCCTCCTCCTCCTCCTCCCAGAATGCACCGTGGGCATCCACATTTGAAGCTACTTCCTCAACCGAAATAAAAGCCCCCGGCCCGCGGCCGCCCCAGCGCCCCCCCCGGCCCCACTCACAGCCGTCTATCTCCTCCTGCAGGTCCTCCTGGAGCAGCGACAGATCTGCGGGAGACACACAATGTGCCAACGCGCCCCGGCGCACTTCGCCAGTCCCCCACCCCCCCAAACCCCGCCGCCACCGCCGCCGCCCCCCTCACGCGTGCTCCCACGCCCACTCACCCACGGTGGCCGACGGGATCCGGCCGCCGGCACGCGCCGCGGCCGCTCTTTGCCCCCGCAGAGCCCGCCGCGCCCCCCCCCACGCCGCGCAGCCAGTGGAGGGACCCCCCCCCACACACACACACACACGTTACCCCACGCGCGAGCCCGCTCCGCGCACCCCCCCACCTCCTTCCCGCACACCACCTTCGCATGCCAACCCCACCCCGGCGGGCTCCCCACGCACGGACGGAGACACGGGGAGGGGGCGCCGCTGCGGGAAGCGCTGCCTAAACCGGGGCGGGGGGGAGGAGGAGGAGGAGGGCTGGTGCCTCGCTAGGGAGGCGGCGTGTGGGGAAAGGGGGAGGGGGGACTGCTACCTACCCGCCATCTTGCCGTAGCCCCCACGGGGTGCCGGGCTACATTGAACCCGCCGCGGAGCGGCAAGCGAGGCAGCGGCGCCGCCGGCGGAAGGGGGCAGGGCAGGCCCGGCGCGGTGCAGGCCCGGGCCCCGACGCCGGCGTCTCCCAGTGTCCCCGGGAGAGGCGCGCACGGAGCGGGCGGGCGGAGGAAGGCGGGAGGAGGGGTCTGGGCCGGACACGCTGCCCCCGCCTCCGCCCGCAGAGCGGCCCCGCAGCGCCTCCCCGCCCCTCGCACTTACTTACGCCCGAGCCGCCCAGCCCTGCTCGCCGCCGGCGCCCGGCCGGTCCGCTCACCTGGCCGCGGGGCCGGCCCTGGCCCCGGAGGACCCCCGCCGCCCTGGCAGCGGGGCCTGCCCGCCTCCCCCGCGGGCGCTTGGCAGCCGCCCGCCCGCCCTGCCCGGCGGCTGTCACGGCCGCCCCTTCCCCGGTCCGGTCCGGTCCGGCCCTGCCTTGCCCTGCCCTGCCCGGGGAGTCCCCGCTTTGGGCTTCGTGGGGTCACCCCGGAGAGAAGGGTCCCCGTGGGGCGGCCGGGCCGCAGAAGTCTCTGCTTTGGGCTTCGTGGGGTTACCTGAGAGACGGGGGTCCCCACGAGGCGCCCAGGCCACGAAGGTCCTCACGCGGGCTTTGCAGTGTCACCCTGGAGAGAAGGGTCCCCACTCTGGGCTTTGTGAGATCGCCCTGGAGAGAAGGGTCCCAACAAAGCAGCCGTGTCTCGGCCAGCTAAGCCTGGCCTGCAACCTCCTGCCTGGTGTATAACCTACGTGGAGGGTCACGTCTACAGTCAGGCTCGTGAACCGGCCCGCCGAAATTGGGGGTGTAAAGGATTACAAAGTGCTCTCCTCCTGTAAACTGTATTTTGAGGTCTCTCTAAGTTTCAACAACCAGAAGCCTCTGGTTTAAAACGCTGCTATAAAGGATTCTCTTCATTGGTACCATTTGTTTTGTCTTCTGTGATAAAAATATACAGTTTAAATGTGTGTGCATGTACAATTTTTAATCATTTTCTGCTTTTCTTAAGTATACCTTATAGTCAAATCTTGTGGTTTTGTCATTAATTGCACTTACTTTGATAGATTTTCCACTGTAAATTGGAAGATTATAAAAGCTGGATAAAACAAATGCTCTAATTAGTGGATACCCATAGCACTTTGATAAAGAAAAGGACCGTTACTCAAACTGATGCTAACTGGGAGTCTTATTTGAGTGCTCCACCATCTTTTTTTTATCTCTGTAATAATCTTTGATGTTGTTAATATACAGAATAGCAAAACAAATTATTTTTGTCCATTTTATTCAAAAGAGATGCAATTTTAGTAGCTCAGTTTTTACCTCAACAGTGTTGACAGCATGTCTTGTAAGCAGTTTTTTTATACCAAACCATTGTCTTCATTTTATTTTGTGAAGCACTTAAGGATTTAATCCCTATAGTTATTCCTTCTTTTCACAAAAGTGGCTGAAAATGTATAATCTTTCTTGAAAATGCATACATCCTTTTCTTCCATCCCTATAAGAAAAAACTGCTTTCTTTCACACCTGTTCAATCCTTAGAGAAATCACTAGAGCCCACTGGATGCAGATTATCCAGCATTTCTTTTTATTCAGATATATAACCTTACAAACTGAGTAAATCAAGTAAATTTACCATGACTACATTATATGGACCATGCTGTTCTCTGCCAGTATAATTTAAGAGAAGATTCAGTAGAAAGATTTGACATCACAAATAGCTGGCAATGCTGGATGTGGTAGTAATAGGGCTAGAACACAAAAATAAAGCATACTCAAAGAGCAAATTTTTATTAGCTGTATTACTGCACGTTATTTCCAGGAAGGTTTCTTTCTTTTCCATGTTACAGTCTTCACCATAATCAAGGCCTGGTTGTTGCTTCTTCTGAAGTCAATAGCAATTGCCTAAAATGTATGTACTTGGTGTTCCTGAAAGAATTGAGGTTTTGGGTTCCTTTTTCTTACTTATTACAAACAGGCAGTAATGCATACTAAATAGAGATTACTGTGGTCTGAGAGCATCGAAACTACCTTGACTATTTATGCAGTAAAATAAAGTAAAATAATAAATGCAAGAGATCATACTTAACATAATTTAGCATCAATTTTGGGTCTTCCTATGTGACTGTGTTGTTCCTAAGTGGTGGTTAGTTCTTTGTTTGGAGGGGGGAATATGTGGTATTTAAATAGCATGGATAACAAGGATCAGGGTGATTTGCAAGACAAATTATGAATTGCAATTTTTTTCCTACAAGTTACCACTGAAATAAAAGACCATCTTCCTCTGATGAATTTGGTCCAAAAGTACCATTGTTAGTAGTCACCAGGAAAGGTTTCTTCCTATGTAAATAGAAATACTGAGGCAAAAACTTTGGCTCATACAGTGACACATACATGGAGAAAAATCACTTTTTTGGCTTCATGCCACCACACTTTTGTGTGGCCAAATCCCACCTAATGACTGAGTAACTAGATAGCCCTACTTCTAAACTTCCTGGCTTAGGGAGACCATAAATTCTATACCTTGATCTCCCCAGACACTATTTAAGGGCCTGATCTAAAGTTCAGATTAATTGTAAGATTCCCACTGGTCACAAACAAGGCAAACAGAAACCTTATAAGTGTATGACACACACACTGATTCTCTCAGACAGTGTGATGAACTGACCTTCATAAAATAATGTATCTAATTATGAAAGAAAAATTTCATAAGAAACTTACTATTTTATTAGCTGAGGCATGTTAAGGATACTACATAGGTCACAGGAACAAGCAATATAGCACCTACCAAAATGTTCTAACCCATTTTGTGCTGGCGTTCTAATAATCTGTTTGACTACCCTTACAGGCATTGGAAAATAAGAAATCTAAGGTATAGATAAACTCAAGTTCAAACACTATACATTACAAAGGATGGAAGCCAAGGCTATGAATGAGACAATACAAGTGGAAGACACAGTGGCAAGATTCTTCACATGTGATAAAAAACATCTTTATTGCTATATATATGACATATCTCATAAAAGCCCATAGCAATTAACAAGACATTATAGTATTTACATAAAGTACTACATAAATCTTTTCAAAACTACAAAAATGACGTAGTTAAGCACAACTTATCTCATATCTATCTGGGTGTATTTGCAAAAAGTTATTCTGAAGTTGGATTACTGACATTTCTTGAGTCAAAACTGCTGCAGGCATAAAGGCCTCAGGCTCGAGAACACTGCAGGCCCAAGAACTCACACATGAAAATATCTTATTTTCTTTCATTTGCTGTGAAGAAGCAAGTCACCCTTTCTGATCAGACAACAATGCCAGCTTTCAGTGTCCACATGTTAACTCGCTTTGCCTTTCTCT
The DNA here is from genome assembly GCF_036417845.1 of Apteryx mantelli. Lineage (NCBI taxonomy): Eukaryota > Metazoa > Chordata > Aves > Apterygiformes > Apterygidae > Apteryx > Apteryx mantelli. Next base: position 56,578,277 of record NC_089979.1, read on the forward strand.
CAGGTTACCTGTGTGGGAAGAGCTTCCCATAAATATCTGCAAAGCCATCTCGCTCTCCTCCTTCAGATTCCTCCTCAAAACTCTTTTTTCCTGTAAAGCCTACAAAAAATTTTTTTCAGGGTTAGACTTCTGGTGCACTGAGACAACTGCTTATCCTCTTGAGTAATACTGACTCATAGTTTTCTTGTCCTCCCCCAGGAGTCTGTCTGCATACATCTGTTGTCTCTTGCTTTACAGTAAAACTGTAAGTTCTTTACTTTATAGACCATCTTTTTGTTCTTTTTATAGTGCTTAGCCCAAACTGGCCCATGACTGAAGCTCCCAAGCATTAAGATATGTATACCCACATAAACACATGAGTACCTATAATACAAATGGACATACATAAAAACCTGGTGGCTGAAGCCTGAAACATGTTCAATTTACATTTGAAAATATATCATATATTGGAGCATTTAGGCTAAAAAGGGATGCAGATCATAAAGCCTTCCCTGCTGTGCCCTGCCCTGCCCTTCCCTTCCCTTCCCTTCCCTTCCCTTCCCTTCCCTTCCCTTCCCTTCCCTTCCCTATTACCTGTTGTGCTTTTCTTCCTCCCTTCCAGTAAAAATACTGGAAGGTGGTTTTTTTTGATTCATCACTCGTGGATGACAATTTTTTGATTGTGCGCCACAATTTTATTTAATTTTCCCATTTTCCTGGGTAAGAGCCTGAGCTGGTGGTTATTTGTGAATATTAGAATCCAGTTGTCACTGCTCCAGGTGAAGGCCTTGCAGAAGGATTATAAACAATATATGTACTAGTAATTTTGCTGAGTGCACATGAATAGTTGTACCTGTTCAGGACTCTGCTGAGATACAGGATTTGATGGACCGAGCAGGCTTTTTGGTATGACAGCCATGAATGAATTAACATCTAAGTTCACTGACAAAGAACTTTGTTAACATAAAGTTAAGTTTGCCTTGTGGGTATCTATCTCATGTCATTGCAGGAAGTCAAGTTCAGTGATAGTTAAACCTCTGAAAACTAGGACACACAGAACTGAGGCACATAATAATGCCACCTTAAGGCTGCACTGGGAGCTGGCAATGGCTATTGGCATTTATTTGTAGGCAAACCTATTGCATCAATGGCATGAGATGGTAGCTGTCCTATGTGTGGTCAAAAGAAAGCAAGGCATGTTTATCACAAGGGAGTCCACAAACCTCCTTTTGCTGTTGAGACCATCAGTTATAAAACCCCAACTCCTTTGGCCATGGGCACTGCCTGAAGGTGGCCTGTGAGTTTTATGGTGGGCAATAGAAAGTCTGCCTCTATATCTGATCTTGTAGGTGCTCAAGCTCACAGTGAAAGAGGACAAAGAATTAATGTACCAGAAGTTGTTTCAGGGATCTATGTCTCCGTGTTTGGGTGCTGCACACTCAAGGGAGTCGCACATGCACACGCACAAGGAATGCTCATGCAGTACCGCTCATCTAATTGCAGTTTTTCCTTTAACAGAGCTGTGCTTCAGCTGTCAGGTACTCTGTGTCAGGAATGATGTGTCATGCATATGTATTGCATGGGAAGACTGAATCACTGATCAAACAGGGCAGGGTTCAGGTTGGACTGACGTACCTTAGATCTGAATTTCCTGGTCCTTGGAAGTCTGTGTCTCACTGACATGCTGGAAGAAGATGTGACAGGGCAACCAGAAACTGAGAACCTTTTCCACACTGAAATGCCTATTGAAGATTTTGTTTTTTAAACAGAGAGAGAAAAAAACCCAACCAATGTCTGAACTTTAGCAATTTCAAGAAATTACAGCAACCACACAGGTATGCACCTGGAACATTACTGTAGCTAGTCATTGATACCCTCCCCTTTCATTCTAGATCTCTAAGTCCTTTAGAAAGGAAATAAATGTCATTATTCTTGTCTTGTAGGTAAAGAAAGAGAACAAGAGAAGCAAAGTGATGTGCATGATACTACTCATCAGGCCTGAGAAGGAAAAAGAAAATAGGGAATAAAATAAAATGTACAAAAAAATCTTCAGTGCTATTTGTCACTGTCTGATGCCATTACATATGTGACAGATAGCAATCTAATGCATGGATCCTAATGTACCTACCCTGAGTTGTATGCCAAGCCAGACCCTACATCATTATTAGACTTGCCCTTGAGTCAGGCAGGTTTTCCAGCCTTTCCTCAGCCCACACAGTCTCCCTACCCCACCAAACCAGTCCCTACCTGGCAACACCTAATCTGATTTTCAGATGAATATTATTTGCACTTCTTTACTACTTCATTTCCTGGTATGCTGAGTTTAAATTTGCATCTCTCTAGGTCTGCCTAGATATTGACTCATATAATAGGCTCACACTCTTCCTTTTCAGAACCAGAGACTGGTTATTCAGGTCCCAGAACATATCCCAGAGGGAAAAGTGGGACTCAGTTACCACCTGTCACCAAACCTGCTTTCCCTGCTGGCAGTTTTCCTCCAGCAGAAGTTTCATATCCTTCCAGCTAATCCCCTCCTATGATCCTTTCTCCACATCTCTACACCACTGGCTCTCTTATCCTTTTGGTCCTCCATCCCAAACTCCTCTCAGCAAGCTTCCATGTACAGCATTTTTAATTCTCTTTCTGTAAACAGTCTTTCAACCTTCTTACTGACTTCTGATACTCACATTGTGTCTCCAAAGTAAAATAGAAATAAAACCTAAGCTTTGGCAGAAGTGGCATCTGGCAACATGTCTACAGATCTTTTTCAGATTTCCGCTGGGTTTAGGTCAGATTCAACTGTGACTCTGTTTTGCAACCCATGTGAATACTAGCTGGCTGCAAGTCTTCTTGGCCACCCTATTCAGCCAACAACAGTGTAATCCATTTAGTCAGGGAGAACTGGGTACATGCCTATGCAGGCAGCTAAGCTCTTTTTTTGCTGATCTGAAGGTTGGTAGGTGCCAATGGGATGCATGTCAGGAGAATGATCGGTTTGGGCATGGCTTGTTATCCTGGTCTGTGCAATTGCTAGAATCTGTCAAGCTAAAAAATGCTAGAGGTGGGGAAGTCAAGGGGTTTTATCCCCAAAATTCTTTGTTTAGATAACCTCAGCATTTATAGGAAGCACAGTCATTTTCGAGGTAAGACAGTTACACACATGTATTTTAGATCATTTGGAAGAGTCAGCCTTTAGATGGGTATGTCTACACAGTTTTCCGAGGACAGATGCAAACTCATTCTACCTGTGCTCCAACTCAGTCAGCAACCATGTCATTACAGCTCATGTAGCACTGAGCCCAGACAGATGTATGGACAGACAGTGGCATGACATAAACCTCATTTCATTTGGAAAGCAGTCAAAATAAGCAAAACATAGCAGGGATCAATTCCCTGAAGAAATAATTGGAATTATTGTTCTTTCAAAAGCAGAGGCGGAGAATGTTCTAAAAGATCCAATTTGTATGTTATTTTCAGTGTTAGAAAATGTGTAGAATCTATAGATGATGAGCAAGGATTGTATAACAGAGAAAACAATCGCCAAAAGCTACCAAAACCAAGGAAGAAAACTGAATGACATATGCCAGTTTCTAAACAGAACTTTGCAGTCATTGAACTGGGAGGGAATCCAGAGAATGATGTGTTTTGTCGGAAATAAATGTACACAAAACTAGAGGGGATACAAATAAAGATAATAAAAACATGTATGATCCCTGAGGAAGCTGGTGATACAGTAAGAGTTATGAAATCTGACAAAATACAGAGCCAGATAATTTGTAATACCAAGTATCAAAAGTTTAAAGAACTGTCTGATCCAAAAATATTTCCTTTGTTCGATTAAATTACCTAAGATGTTAAAGGACAATTACACTCTTAAAGCAATTCCTGGCTAGGCTCATAGTCTCAGTAATTTACAAATCAACTTGCTTACTTTATATTCAAATGACCATTTCTTCTTCTCCTTCTTCTTCTTCTTCTTCTTCTTCTTCTTCTTTTCTTTTCTTTCTTCTTTTTTTTTTTTACTATAATATAGGGCTAGGATGGTTGTGGTAAATGTACGCTGTAATAGTTTTAATTGTGGGAATATTTCAAGGATGTCAGGTATACTTTTTACCAACAGTGCATTAAGAAGCTTTACATTACTGCATTTCAACCTCTTCTTGGATCTGAGCCCTGGCAACATCTCAGGTTTGAGACTCTTTGTTTAAAATGAGATTTAATGTACGCAGACCGTAGCATTGCCAATAATTTCCTGAACTGAATGAGTTTTATTGGGCGATTCATAAAGAAAGTCAGACAAACTATGCACAGTGGTATTGGAATGTGGGTGGGATCAAAGTAATGATTTAGTGGAATATGTTTGTCAAGCACAGCATACAGGAAATCTTTCTGGATAAAGATGGATTAATCCCATGAGAATAGCAGTATATTCTCAAGTATCATTTTTCCAGTGACCCCAGTGAAAATAACAAAGTGGCAAAGCAAAATAAGAAGGCTGCATCGTTTACCCTCAGATATTCCATTGGCAATGAGACTTCAGCCGGACTTGTTGGGAGTGGGGCGGGGGAATGAATAAAGCTAATAAAACTAACATTGATTTAAAGGGACACTGTCTGCAATTCCAGCACAGAAAAAACATCTCTCCGTTCTCCAATAAAGTGGCTGCAACATCGTTATCTAAATACAATTTTGCTATTAATTGAACATACATAAGCCTGCTGAGCTGGATTTGTTGTGATTGCACATTTGCATGCATATACTTCACACTCTCTGCACTGTTCACTTCTCTTTTCAGGCAGCATTTTGAAAACCACAGTGTTAATTTTGTTTCTGAGGCTAAAGAGCTACTCGTACTGAGAACAATGAGCCCTAAGACCGGAAAGCTAAGTCCTACTTAGAGGGTCTCATGCTAGTATAAGTGATAAAGATTTCCTACATGCAATTAGTAAAAAAAAAAGCTGTTATACCTATAAAAATTAAAGATATTATGTTTAATTTGTCTCTGGCTCTTTGTAGAGTTTTCTGTCTCTTTCCTTTATACTTTTTACTAAGGGGTAGGAACAGAGTAGTCTGCCCTGATCCCTGCTTTCTCCATGTGGATCCACTCCTGGGCATAGTCACCTCTGAAGGGCCAGGGCACGGCAGTGTTTTCCCACAGCACTGCAGTACTGTGGGATGCAGCAGGCCGATCGACAGAGCAACTTTGCTTTTGCACACACCCAGAGGATGTGTGGCACTAGTTTCCTCTATGGTGAAACCTTGTGAGGTAAGGCAGCCTACCAGAATAAAAGAAAAACCAGCAAAAGGAAGGCTGTGGATACCCTGTTCCATGAGGAAGAGTTTTATGGAGGAGAGGTGGCTTGCAAGACTCACATTCCCACAAAATGGGGACAGAATGGAACAAGGTGAACTCTACTGCTTACAGGAGCTAAGAGAAAGACAAGTCCTAACTCTAATGCTGGAAAAGACTTAGTCCAGAAAACAGTGATGGTCCAACATTTTCAGAGGGCTTCCTACATTTGACTTGGAAAGGCAGTCTGCTGTTTTTCAAGACCTGGGTATAGGGAATTAATATTTCACAGACACTATCTTGTTCTCCTATCAAGTTTCCTATCAATTGTGGGTTTTTATGCTATGAATGCTACTAATCCATATGTTAATGGATCAGCTCTAAATAATAGATTACATCCTTTCACTCAAATGTAGTTTAAGATTTGAATTAGATTAAATATACATGGAAGATTTTAGTTTGTACCTAGACTCAGCAAGAAATGGAGGAGACAGAAGGCCATGCTTGCTGTGGTGTCCTCCACCTACACACTTAAAAATTAATATATGTAGTTATCAAAGCTGTCAAGGAACAAAACTTTAAGATATTAGGAATCTAAGAATAAATGAAAAGTACTTTCTCTTGTAAGGCTCTAGTTTATATGCATTACTTATCTCATGACAACTTCTGGTAAGCAAACACAAAAGCATGCTGTGTACAGCATGTCAGTGCAAGTTAGAGGAGAGGCAGTGAAAATTTGACTTATCTTAAAAAAAACCCCAAGCTATTAGACCTATTTCGTTCCTTTGATCCAGAGATACGGTTTTCATACAGATAGAGCTGGGAGTAGGATGTCTTGCTTTAAGATAGGCTTTATGTGTTCTTATCCTTAAAAATCTTTGCATCCTTGTTTCTTAAACATTTAGCTCCTTAGATACCACTAACTCAGCATGTGTACGTTGAGCATGATTACTTGTGTATCTTACTTTTTCCCTTGGGCTAGTTAAACAAACAAACCCACCCTCAGTTTGAACTTGTTTTTCAGGGTGACCAACCCACAAATATTTCCATAGGTGCCCCTTCTGTTTCTAGATGTTTGCCTCAAAGGGACACTTATGTCGTCACTCCTGTGTTGGAATAAATCAGATTTCATGAAGTTGCTATTGGGATAAGACTCCAAAACAGCTCTGCATTTTGATAGGAGTCTTAGAGCTTACAAAGGGTAGTTTACTTTCGCTTCCTACAGGATAAAGCTAACTGTGAGTTCACTTTTTCACCATCCTTTGGGCAAATCATTTGGGCCCCAGCTCCCCAAGCCCTCTGTTATTTCCACAGGTCTGATTGCCTTACTTGCTGGGGTGCTGTTTTTTCTACAGCCACCAGCAAGTGCTACGACATAGAGCGCTTAGATGCCCGGAAGGGAAGAAAAGTGCTCTCATTCTCTCTATCCAAGCCAAATGGGATATTTCCACCGAGGCGCAGTTCATTTGATCTTTTTTGGAAGGGGGACAACAGTTGAGACATATGCCCAGAAGTTCAGTGAAAATAGTAGCTTGAACAGAATCTGAACTGCTCCCAGGCTGAGCTTCCCCCTTGCTAAAGACCTGGTAGACACCTGGACCAGGGAGCCAGGTACCCACTGCCGTTTCAGCCACCTGACTTACTGGGAGGACTTGGCCTCAGTAGGACTATCTCAAACTCAGATTTCATCCAAGAATAGGATTTTTTTCTATATGCTGTAACACCAAAATGAGGCTTCTGATTCCTTCCTGCATTTTGACTGAATGATGGTTTGACTCCTGCAGAGTATCAAAGCTTTAATAATATTCTAATCCATTTTATCACCCTTCCAATATCATTATAAAGATTATGACTGTGGTAGCTTCTCTTGAAGTTTTTCAGATCAGACAGATCTTCAATTCGCTGTCTCCGTTACTACAGATGGCTGGTGGCAGTTCTCCTTAAACTATACCTTCACAATGGAGCTTTACTGCTCTATTACATTCTCCTCAGTTCCTACAGCTTTTCTAACTGCGAGGGTGAGATGATGTGATTTTATGATCCCCTTGCTATTTGGTGAAGATATGTCTGTGTACCCTTAAAATGCAGGCTCAGTGTAGAACTCTGCCTGGCATTTAACTGACCTAAATAATAGCATTTACAGCTTGCTAGCATACTGCAGGATCTTTGGACCTGATGCATCCATCACAGCTCAGTCATCTCTAAAAAACCCATCAAAATCATAGAAGGGGAGGATCAGAAATCTGGGCTGATAAAATACTCTGAATTGTACACATCTGAAATTTCTGCTCTTCCCTTAGCTGTTAGTTATGTGAGGGGAATGAGAATCTGTTGGTGCACTCAGGGCCCTGACAGGTAATTTTTATTTGAAGAGATTGACAAATTCTTGCTTGACATTAGAAAAAAAATATTGTTGCTCAAGTAATGCATTCTTCCCCCCTTTATTATTAATTTTATTACCAAACATATACCTCTAATCTATTCTTAAGTTTGAACAAATTCCATTATCTGTGTTGGAAGGAAATTCTGAAGTCCATAAATGGCAAAACTACCACTGAAGTACACAGAAACTGGAATACATATTAAACAAGGATTTGTCCTAAGAAGAAAAATTCTGACATCACAGCAACAAAATTATAATCTGTGCCAGCATGGCCAAAGCTTTGCAAAACTGGAGGTTTCTGTTGGGATTAATTTGTTCTCATGAAAGACACAGACCAAAAAAGGGGGGTTCGGTTTAAATCAAATATCCTCCATATTTGAGGACTGTTTAGACTGGTGGTGGGGAGATGAGAAGTCATACCCCAACCTGAGACTGAAATTCTATCAAACCCACCAAAATTTTATTAATTCCAGAAACGGCAACAACAAAAATGTTGGGAACTCTACCTTTCATACTGTCAGAATTTTTTTAGAGTGATGAGATAGATTTTTATGGCAACTTCTTGATTAGATTTGTTTTCTCCCTCTGAGATTTCTTTCTCAGATTTTCTTACTTATTGTTCAGATTGCAAAGAGTTCATTCATGATAATGATGTGCAAGGTTGTATGAACCCAGCTGATTTCTAGTGATGGTGAATCAGAAGACCACTGTTTATTTTTTTTAATCAGCCTGTTAAATTTTAACAACTAAATCAAGTTGAATTAATAAGATGTCTCCTCAGTCACCACCTTTGCTTACACCTGAATTTTAGTTTATCCTTTTCAGTCCCCTCACAACTGTTTATGATAAATATCCAGTTTCACTAACGCAGATAAAAGCTGTCTGTGGTGACACCACAGACTGGCTACAGACATTCTATTCACCAGCTAAACTACTGTAACGCCAGGGTGGATAAATGCATTTAGCTTTTTTAATGCGAAATTTTTCATTTGAAACTTACTTGCAAGATCCCTTTTTGGGTCCTCTGTAAACAGAAGAAGCACCTATCAACATGCAGTCACTGCTTGAGGATTTTGTGAGCAAAATGAATGTGAAGTTCAAATCCTTTTTGGCTGGCAGTACACACACACACACACACACTGGGCACATTTTAGACAAACCTGATGCCCACTTGGCAAGACACAAATTTCTGTCTGTATATGAGCCCTGTTATCTCTACTTGGCAATACACACAATAGAAGCCTGCTTACTTGACAATAAAACTTTGGCCTTAATATAGTGCCCTTTTCATACTTAACAAGGCTAAGCTTAATTAAAAGGAGAATTGTGGATGCTCTCCTTTCATTTGGTAGTAAACACAGGCTCCTACAAAGCTAATGGTGGTAAACTGGGCAAAGTTAATCACTGGATGCTGTACTATTTTGTATGAGAATACTGTACTGTGGAATATACTGCTAGACGGAAACAGCATTACTATTCAGTAAATCCAGTTGTGATTTATAATGAGACTCTTACTGGGCTGCCCTTGCAAAGAGCTGGAAGGCAAGAAGGTATTGCTGCCCTGCTGCAAAGAATCCCTGCGGTTTTGAAAGGCTTTCTGCCAGAAGCAAAGACATCTCTTAGATAATCTTTCTAATCAGACAACATGTATCTGATGAAGCTGATCTTTACATTCCCCTTTTCAGGCAGTGACTAACAAGTATCAGATATATCAGAAGCATGAAAAGAAAGGAGGAAACCAGTGTCAGCACCACAGAAAGTAAAAACTGAGACAATTCATGTTGCCTTGATGGACTCACTCATGATAATCATCACGCTGACATTTTCAACTGTGCTCAAAATGGGCAGCCTGAGGAGGGGATCTGCAAAACAGAATATGTTACGATAACTACAGACACTACTGAAGCGTAACCTTGAATGCCCACAGTTAATGAGATCCCTGTTTTGAATTGTGCATTCGTACATGGAGTCACAACAACCATTTGTCTGAATTGCTGTTTACGCTATAAACACAGCATGCCCATGCATATATTTTGTATGGAGTGAAACTTGAGGAAGGACTCAGCCAACATTGTTGGCTCATCTAAGTATTTTTTTTAAGATTCATATGGAAAAAGGGATTGATAATTAGATATGTAACTTTAATCAGTAATTAATAATATGAATTCAGCTTATATAAGTAGGAGCTGAAACAGTTTGATGGCTTTTGTTTGACTAAATGAAATACATTAGTGATTTCGATCTCAGTAGAAAGAGCTCTAACTTAATTCATTTGTGATACATCAGGCCTGATGTCCAAACCTCAACAATTATTATTGACTGGCAGATCTACTTAGCAACATAGACAAAGAATCTATTGGATCATTAAGTCCAGACTTCTGTTAATTCAAGTCATCTCAGGAACTTGTTCTTATAATTATCGAGCTCTACCTTGAAACTAGTTTACTTTTCATTTGTTGCCCTGGTTACTGCCTTTAGAAAACTTTTCCAAAGCCTTGGAAAGCCCTACTCCTAACTACCAGTCTACCAGACCTTTAAGGCCAATTTATGCCTATTTTTTTATTAAGTCTTTTTCTTTTCATTTAGCTAAAATTGATCTTATCCTTTCCTTGTGCTTACTCACCTACAGTATTTGTAGAGTGTTCTCAAATTGTACCTCAGCTCCTGTTTTTCAGGGCTAAGAAAGAAGCTTTTTTGATTCTCTCCATGTAGAACAGTCTCAGGGGAGAAATGTGTTGCTATCATCAGCTTGGGGCTATGGCACATCAGCTGCAGAGAATGACAGAACTTGTATTACTTTTCACTAGGAATCTGCTATGATATCTGCCCTGTGGTTTAACAGAGAACCAGTCTGTTAAACATGACACTCTTTACAAACATACATTCATTATGCCAGAAATCTTTCCTACCACTTTAGGAACAGCACATCTGTTTTAGGGTCCATTAACAAGCATACTGATAGGCTTTATACAAATAATCCCCATTTTTTTCAATAGCAATAATGCTGCTTTTCAAAGTAATTGCCAGGAAACTGTAAACAGAAACTTGCAGAGGTTTACTCCCCTCTAATATATTCCAACAAATTTTCCCTTTAGGAGAAAGTGACTGAACCATATGAATGCCACAAACAAGGGATGCTAAAATATGAAGCAGTTCTACAATAAAATAACCTAACAGGCAGTTGCAGATTCTCCTGGCATTAATGGTGGAATCAGTGGGCACTGAGGATCTAATTTACTTTTTGCATATGAAATGAAGCGGAAAAACTCTGCTGAAGTTAAAAACTTGCACTGGCTTAAGACTTACCTGACTGAAATCAGAATTGGGCCTTCAACTTCTGCCATGTTATTCCTGTACTTCTTTAGTTTTCACATCTCATGGGTCTGATGACCCCTGGGCATAGACATGGGCAGCCTTTTTCTAATCTTCCGGACAGTTAAATAAACAAACAGAAAATAACATCTTCCAGAAATTTAGGCATGTTGTAACCAGTGGATTTTGCACATGATACAGAGCCTGAGCCAGGAGCTCTTCCTGCCCTACAAACTGCTTGCTCAGTGGCAGCTGCCTTCCTTTCAAGAGATTTTGGCAGTTCCTTCGGCAGACAGCAGTGAAATTTCTGTCGTGGCAGAGTTGTGACAGTGTTGCACATTCATGTTGTCTGGGGAGATGCACGCACACTTCTCCCCTGGCAGCGTGGGGTTAACTTGCCTCCTTCTGTACATTGGGAATAAGAACTGGGATGGCAGCCTGTAGTAGGAGGGCCTGGGCTGAGCTTGCCAGTGAGGAGGAGGGATAACATTTTTGTGCGTGGAAGGTGCTTGCCAAGAAATCCAGAGGGAAAGCAGCAGTGGGAGAAAGGAAGTAACTCATCAGGTGCTTGGGACAGACGCAGCAGTTTGGGGAGCTGAGCACACACCAGGGTTGTGATGGGATCTAGCTCGGCGTATGTCACTCACCAAAGAGAGAAAGCAGGTGGAAGAAGGCAGATGCTTCCTAAGCCTGGGAACCCAGCCAGCACCTCACAAGCATCCCATTTGCCTACCATACGGGCTAGATAAATACCATTAGACCTCTTTTAGAGAAGAAGAGACAGAGGGTATAGGAAACTTTTTAATGTAGGATTAGTTTTCTGCCAGCACAAACCCCAGAGGGGCAGGAACATGCGGCTAGGGATGAAGGACAGGACAGCAGCAGCCCTGGCTTCAATTTCTGGAAACTGTTGCAAAACCACATGGTGAGACAGAGCACTATTAAGTACCTAGCCCGAGGTTACATAGCGAGGCCATGTTGGAGGCATCAGTTTTCCTGATTCCTGGTCTTGTGCCTCTAACCAGAAGGTTGTTTTCCCTTCTTTCTAGTGCGGCTTGCTGGGCCTATTCAAATGAAATCAGCAGCATTACACTTAAATATCTAGGGTGAGTGAGAGGATAGTCCCACTCCAGCGGGAGCTTCTGGGTCTAAGGAAAAGGAAACCAAAGTAAAGGATTAATCAATGCTATCCTCCCCTGGCAACTAGGATTACCTTGATTTTCAAGATGGAGACAGGCCTGAATAAACTTTCCAAATATCACACTCAGAAATACCTTGAGATCACATCTTGGTGGCTGAAGCCCAGTTCTGAGGACCTAAATCTCTCACACTAAGGGTAAATTAGGAGTAATCACTCCTATTTTGAAATTTGAAATCGGCGAAGGTGCACTGTTATAAAATTAGAATAATCTAAAGGATGATTTGGTTCCTGCAGTTTTTGGAAACTGAAGCAAATGATTTCTGAGGAGAGAGTGGATTACTTGAAACTCCTGAGGGAATGCTACTGAAAAATGGAGCTGCTTGGAAATAACCAAAAGCAAAATACAGGGTAGAAAGAGGTGAGGTGAGACATTATTTCAAAACTTATTAATTTAGTTGCTATAAAAGGAGAAAAAGAAAACCTTTAGGATGCAAAGAGTTGTTTTCATTTGCTTTTAACCAGACATTCGAAAACACTGAAACATGACAAATTCCTCAAAAATGTTTTCCTGACCACAGCTTCTTGCAAGCAGACAAATACAAGGATTATACCAGTTCCTGGAAGAAGGAACATCATTAGCTTTTTTTTAATACTTGAGCATATTTCTGTTTCTATTGTTTTTCTCTCTTTTTTTCTCTCTAATTTTTTTTTTTTGGGGGGGGGGGAATGTCCTAGACTATTTGTTTTAGTACAGTATACTGTACAATGAGTTATTTTTCCTTCTGTTGTTTCTTTCTTTCCGGCCCATCAGACTTTTTGTCTGTACAAGTAAAATTGCCCTTCCTCGACACTAGCCCTCCTGCTGTTTCAGCCTGAGCAGTTTACACTGGGTCACCTTCGTGTTACTGTTTTAAACAATTGGCTTGTTTGTAACTAGCTGCTTGGTTATTTGCTATCTTCAGAAATAAGCTTTTGAGGTCTGTGCTTTCAGCATTTTTAGTGATGGCTGCTGTTTCATCACTGCATATTTTAGGAAAAGTTTCCACAGATAAGAAGAAATATGGAAATGTGACTTGCTTTCCTGGGCAGATTTCTCAGGCATTATTTTGTATTACAGTGGTACTGAATCAAGACAGCAATTCAGCATGTCCTTACATGCGTTGAAGTCAGTGGGATGTGATACTGTCTTGAAAATGGACAGGCTTAAGCAAGTGCTTTCCAGAATTGGAACTTTTAGTGCATGTTTGTGCATGGAGATGCATGGGAAAGTTAAGGCCCCTCAATTAAGGCTGTAAAGTCAATGCACATATAATGAAATACATTAAGCTGCTGTATGGATGATGCCCTTTGGGAATAAAGTGCCATTGCATCATTGTAGCTTAATCTGAGTGCACCTACAGCCAAACCCTCCAGATGTGCTTGTGATGCTGAGCAGCTTTGAACATACTGCTCCTCTTATCAGTGTCTTTTTGTAATCCACAGCCTAGCGTAATAGCATTCAAGTGTTTCATGCTGAAATTAGTTCAATTGGTATAGCATTTCACCTATACAACAAGCAAAAATTCCTAAACTTCAAAATTACAAAATCTGGAGCAAAGAAAAGGTGAGGATGGATAACCAAAGGGATATTTGAAGGACACAGAAATGTTTAAAAATATTATCAATAATTAATTTATGCAAAAGATGATCCTGAACTGTAATACCGTCTGTGAATTGCAGTCCCTCAACAGTGGAAAAGTTTGAATCAAGGTCAGATGGACAACATTTAATTCAGTCTTAAAACTGAAAGAGAAGATGGAATTGGATGGTGTAAAGCCTTAAAAATTCACACCTCCTGTCCATTCGTAGAATTAATTACCAGCTAAAATTTGGAGTTGCTTTGAATGAGTTGTTGTATGACTGCAAGGCTGTAATTGTTCTATGTTACTGAGTGTATCCTATTTGCTTATTGAAAGACTTTATTGTATAACACATTCTTGTGGAAAGACAATGAGGAGACAATCCCAATAATGGCAGAATATTGGAAACCTGTTATTTCTGTTTCTCTAACTTCTAAAAAATAAGCTTAATTAAATGCCAAGCATCTTTCCGAAGAGTGTCTCCTTTAATCTCTCTCTTCTGATGCTCTCTTCTGACAGGCTGTGACACTCCACTAAAAATACTTTGTGTCTTCCTCCCTGGGGGTAAGAACTGCTCTGTTCCAAGCATTTCCTTGGCCTGGGGTTTGGGAGAGGTGGAAGAGCGCATGCGTTCTCCTCTAGCCTCTCAGTGTGAGTGTAGGACATAATGTGGAACTAATTAATGACATAACGAATGCCACAAGAGTTCATTGTCAGGAAGCTCCTAATGACGTGGCAGTAATTTCAGAATGACTAATCACGTTTGCCCTAATCATCCTTTAGCAATTCTGCCTGTTTAAAATGATAAATAAGCCCCCCCCCCCAAAAAAAGATTTCAACTGTGATTAGAATGGATGGAATGTGACTTAAAATACATGACAGGCTTTTCTTTTCTGCTCTTCCAAGTTTATAACATGCAACTGTTCTCTGTAAATTGTAGCACTTTGGCTACAGAGAGCAGAGAAAAGTTTGAGTGGTTCCTAACCCCTCTCACTGATTTCAGTGGACAGGTCCTGCAGTTAGTGGCAATGCACTAGTTACCAGATTTTTTTATGTGTGGGATACAGCCCTATTATCAACTTGAGGGTGGATATTTTAATCAAATACAGCTATTTATTATCAGGATTGCATATAAATGGAGTTACTCTTATAGGTATGGAAATGCTTCCTGCACATATAAAGTCAAACTAAAAAAAAAAAAAAAAGGTACGACTGATTCAGGTTGTTCACAAGTGGAACAGTTCAGATCTCGCATCTCGACCAGCAGCACATGGCGTGTAGGACTGAGCGTACGTGCAGTCCCATGCCAGATGTGGACCTCACCAATTATTTTTTTCACAGCGGCAAATATTTACACAATATCTCCCTGGTTACAAACACACTCGGCTGCGCTGCTTTAAGGAAGGGTTCACAGTTGGGGGGCCACTTCCAGATCACCTCAGGGATGAGCCGGTTCACTGCCGGAGCCAAGAAACCACCTGAACGCACCGACTTTCCTTCACCCCCGGGCCCCAGCGCGCCGGAGCAAGTGCGCCGGGGCCGCGGCCACCCGGCGCCTGGCCTGGCCTCGGCGCCACCTCCGAGCCATGTTAAAGGGGCTCCGCCAGCCGCGAGGCGGCCCGGCCCGGGCGGCCGCAGCGGCCCCCGCCTCCCAGCGGCCCCGCGGCCCTCGCGCGCCGCCCGCGCGCCTCAGGGAACCGCCCGCGGGCGGCTGGCGGGCGGGAAGCGCCGCGACGGCGGCGAGGCGGGGCCGCGGCCGCGCGCATGTGACCCGCGGCGGCGGCGGTTGGGGCTGGGGCTCCGGGGGCGGCCCCGGCGGGGCAGTGCCGCGGCGGGGCAGTGCGGCGCGGCGGGGGATGCGGAGCGGCTCGGCCCCACGCAGATGATGGCGATACGCGAGCTGAAAGTGTGTCTGCTTGGAGTGAGTAGCGGGCGGGGAAGGGGCCGTGGCGGGCGGCGCCCGGCTCCCCGCGGCAGCGACGCTTTCTCGGCGCCGGGCCGGGCCGGGCCGGGCGGCTCCCCCCTTCCTGCGGCCCCCGCTCCCGTCCGCGGTGAGGGACGGCGGGAGACGGGGGCGCCGCGGCGGAAGGAGGAAGCGGCTCCGCGCCCCACCGCGCTGCCCCGCGGCGGCGCCCGCCTCTCCCTTCCGCCGGGCAGCGCCGGGGCCGGGGGCGCCTGCCTCGGGGAGGGCTGGCCGCTCGGCCGCGCTGAATTCCTCCGCGCCGAGACTTGGCAGGCGGCGCGCCGGCCTCCGCCAGGGGGGCGGTGGGAGGGTTTGGGTGCCTCTTTCTTTTGTTTTTGTTGCTTCGGAACTTTTGCAGAATGAGCTGGGTCGCTGTCTCCCCCCCCCCCCCCCCAGCGGGCCGCCTGCCTCCCTCCCTCCCTGCCGCGTCGGAGCCCCGAAGGGTTTTTTCGGCAGCCTCCTCTTTGCGGGAGACTCGAAGTTCCTGTCACTTGTACTGCCGGCTTAGCTGAACTAGTGCTAGTGTGGTGGGGGACGGAAAAAAAGGGAAAGCGACAATAATAACTCCCTGTCTGCGCTAAGAGATTATTCCTCCTGCCTCCTCTCAGACACCTCAAGTTATCTGCTGCCTGCTTTGTTTGGTTGCTTGCTTGGCTTCGTTAAAACTTGGTTCAGCGAGCTCATTACTTTTTTTGTTCTTTCCCTTTTTGGTGTAATCGTGTGTGCGTTTAACATCTGGAGCAACAATGTGCTTAGCTTTGCAGTTTGGCCCCATCTTTGCCCTGCACAGAGGGAACTTCACATCGAAATGTGCTCATGGAATTGTTATAAATACTGCTAGGAGA
The DNA here is from genome assembly GCF_036417845.1 of Apteryx mantelli. NCBI lineage: Eukaryota > Metazoa > Chordata > Aves > Apterygiformes > Apterygidae > Apteryx > Apteryx mantelli. Next base: position 56,594,809 of record NC_089979.1, read on the forward strand.
GCCCTGTACAGACCCAGATCTTTTGATAGTTACTAGCAGGGCATGCCACTTAAGTTTGATAGTTTTTTTGAAAAGGAAATGTATCAGGCATAAGTTACACAGCTTTTAGGTCCGTACTGCCATTAAGATTCAGAAAAGCTGTGTGAATGAAGGTGTTCTAGGGTGAAGTCTCACTCACGGAGTGTAAGTGGATTGCAAGTTTAAAAACCAAACAAGTACAGACACTCTGATTCTCTGTGCTTTATGTTGACACTTCCCCCAGCAGGAGTGGGTACTTTGCTCTGGAGTGAGAGCCAGGACGTGGTGCCAGGGCACTGAAGAGTTCAACACACGGTATTTGGCAATGAACATTCCTCCTTTCTCATTAAGAATTCCTGCCTTCAGCTTTTAAAATGGCATAAAGACAAAATAAATGTTGTTTAAACAAACCTGAGGAGTCTGTGGTAGAATGTGTGGATGCTTCTTCATTTTTTTGCTCAAGCAGAAAATCCTGTAATTTTCTAGAGATGAAGTGTCTCATGGAATGACATTCCTCTTGCCCATAATTTATTGCTGTTTTGTAACATTAAAAAGTACTGGAGGTTTTGCAGGGGAATTGTTTACTTGTTTTAGGACAGGAAGAGAAGCCCATAAAGCAGCTCTGTGTTACTAGGAGTATGCAATTACTCTGTAGATTCTTTAAAATGATAGGGTGGCATTGGAAACATTTAGGAAGATATAAGTGTCTATAGTTATGTCGGCTCAGTAGTTAGTGAGAAGATGTTCCTTCCTCAGTTTTAATATGGTATAATCCTGGAAAATCATCTACTTCTGAACATTGCCAGCCTCCATGGTAAGATGTCTTTCTGCTTTCCCAAAACCACAGGGTCTGTAATAGGCAAATCCGCTTGCAAGCTTCAGCTTTCCAAAACAGGGCAACTGTGTACCTGCCCGTGTGAACAAGTGCAACCATTACTTTTCTGATCTGCTTAAAAGTTAGATGGCAACCCCAAAATAACTCTAACCTATATATCTCTCCTCTTCTCAGCAAAGCATTAGATTGCATCTCTAAATCAGACAGGAGGATCACGGTTTCATTCTGTATCAGTTCCCCTGACAGTCTACAGCCCTCAGCTGTGCTAAGGGCCTGGAATTTGGCTGTTTCTGCCAGCTCAGAATTCCCTAGTGGGGAAGAATTTGCAGCTGGCGTAACACTGGCAAAGCCAGCTTATCCACAAGCCCCGGAGCCCTGCTCAGCTGTATAAGATCTAGTTGGGAGTGTGAGGAGAGAGGGGAATGGAGAAACCAGAGCTGTGCTCCATGCTGCCACTTTTCTACTAACCCATAAAACAACTCCTATAAACGAGTACAGTACTCCAGGGCCAGCACTTGGCCTGGAGCCATTGCGGTAGAGATGGGGAATAAGTTATCGGCTCTTGGATGTCTCCCACTTATTGCCCAGGTCATGCTGTAGCACAGGAGAGAACCTGGCCCATAATCCTGAACATAAATCTATCAAAACTGGTATTTGGGCATCTGCATTTCACTTTTTCCTCCTCGAAAGTAACTTGGGGTTTTAAAAACTCTTTGTGGATGTGATGATTTGGAGCAGCCTGGAGTAGTGCATGGCAGGGGGATGGACATGAGGTTTATAAGCTTTGTGAAGGAAACATTAGCAAGAGAATGATGAGGGGGAATTTTGGGGCAGCTCAACCCTATGCATGAGTCAGTTTGGGAGCTAGGCTTTGTTGGTCATGGAGCTTTGTTACTCATGAATTTGGCAAGGTGATGTTCTTTCAGGAGAGATGGTTTCAGCTTGCTGGTGGGCCAGTAGGAACAGGATGTCTGGCTAATTGTTCAGTGCCTCACAGCACTAGGTGTAAGAGCTACAATTTGAATAGCTCTCTTGAGCATGTTGCCATGCAAGTGGCCTCAAGCCTGCTCCTAAGCAGAGGTATGAGACTTCACCCAGTAAGTTATCGCTGCTGGGCAGTGATATATCTGCACGTGAAACGTGTTTGCGTTTACTAGGCTGAACTTAAGCATCTGCACAATGTCTTGTCTTCTCACCCCAAATTCTTCTGGTGTCTTACTCAAATCCGTTGTTTGTTCACATCAGTTGCCTCTGTGTAGAGGCCACCTGCTTCTGGTACTGAGCAGGTTTTAGCTGCAGCTAAATCTATGTGGTGCGATGGATTGCAGCTCCCGTTTGACTTGTGTGACATTTCTGTCCTGAGTGGAAACTCTCTCGAGGGAGTGAAGGAGAGAGGGGCAAAGAGGGGCTAGTGTCTTCCTGAGCCTGCCTTCAGTGCTGAAATGTGGCTGGGGTGCACAATGGGGAAGAGCTCCCTGGTTTCTAATCTGGTGGTGGCTGCTGAATGCCATGTGCTCCTGACATTTTCTTTTTGCAGGCTGGAGAAGCAGTTACTCTGCCAAGTTCTGATATAATTGTGTGTGGTATCCACTGAAGAGATTGCCAGGTTTAGGGCTGAGACCAAGTTTCTTGTCTTTGTCACTTCCTGAGGAAGCTTTCACTGTTCTATAGAGCCACTTTGGGAGGTGGCTTACTGCCATCTGAAGTGACCTCCAATACTCCTTTCCTTTTGTTTTTGTTTATTACATTTTTATGTTGTGACTGATCATCATAGGATCATAGAAGTTAGGGTTGGAAGAGACTTCAAGAGGTCATCCTTTGGCCCCAAACCTCCATCAACTTGTCTTAAAACTTTTCTGTCATATGTTTGTCTTACCTGTTCCTAAAAATCTTTCACTTCTCCATGGCATTATGTTCCAAAGCCTAACTACTTTTGCTGTTGAAAATTTTTTCCAAACATAGAGCCTTGCCAAATCTTCCTTGCCTGAGACTCCATTTCTTCACCCTGTTGTTTGTGTTTCCATTTTCTTGCTCTTTTATAAACACCAAAACAATCTTATTTCTTTATTGACTTTAAAAACATTAGCCATTATTAATGCTCTTAGTGCCTAGATGCCCCAATCCAAACAGGAGTGCTGCTATTAAAAAGACAACTGCTTTCCTGGGTGGGCTGTACCAGTTAAGGACCTGTCTTTCCACTGAGTACATGCAAGGAAGGCATGTGCACATCACCAGTGTTGTGGCCTAGAATGGAACAAGAGAGACCAAAGCAGTGCAGAAGACTACGGTGGTCATGAAAGGAAAAAAAATTGTGCCTGTTAACTAAATGTTGTGCCTTGTAACATTTTTTTACAAAATAGTGGCTCAGTGAAGAACAGAGACTGTTTTCATGTTAATGGTTCATCACCATCTCTTGATTAATTTAAATGCATTTCATTGTTTTACTATTTAAACAAGTAGCTCCATCATGAAAGAAACCTTTGAATCATGACTTCCCATGGCTGTCTTGTGTGGTCACTGGTGTCAAGTATCCACTGTTGCAGCATTTACATCAAAGGAGCCCTCATCGAGGTCTCTCAGCCACTTATTTTTTTTGCAGTGTAGGGAACAATATATATTAGGACTTCTACATCAAATCATGTTTAAAACTGGACTACAGTTTTAAAAGTCAGTGCCTTTACAGTTGTAAGGCAGACAGCCAGACACACAGAGTGTGATTACATTTCCTTGGGAAACCTGGTGAAAAATATTCTGAAGTTTACACTTGTGCATAAACACAGTGTTCATATTCCATTGTCCTCCTTTGCAATTCAGAAGAACAGTCTACTAGATACTGAAGAAGACTAGGACTGTAGTTTGTTTGTTTTGGGGAAAAAGTTGCTTAGAAAATCCAGCTATATAGCAAGTGAGAAATGATTTTCCTCTTGTATCAGCAAATAATTATGTTCAGAAGCCTAAACTAACCTTTTCCTTTTTATTTACAAAATGTTTAAATGGCTACAATCAAATTTCTACAATGCAGACATTAAATCTGTATGTAAATAATTTATCATGTACAGTCACAGAGGAACAGAATTCAGGTTTTCATATTGACCTTGGCCTTACTGCTTTCCTGACATATTTCCAACGCTATTTACTCATATCTTCCAAAAGTTTTGGATGAAATTATTTAGAAAAGTGAGTCAACTGTGTTAGACCTGAAACAGCCTTCTAGGAAAAGATAAGTGCGGAGGCCAAATTCTACTTTCATTTACAACAGCGCAACAAACTGAAGGCTCTTGAGCGGTTTTAAAACAGCAGAAGGCAGAACTTGCCTCACAACTACTAAAAGTAAAACCTGTTTCATCTGGACGGGAAGCTGCTTATTAATAATAAACTGGGCAGAAAAAGAATTTCATTTGGCTGTTGCCTGCTGGTGGGAAGACTAATAATCAGCTCCAATCAACTGACAACCAACTCATAGCTCTGATCTGCTGATTATACTTGTTTGTTGAATGCGCACCTGCCATCCAGCTTTGGCTATCATCCATAAATCATGGACAGGCTGTAATTGTATTGTCTGTCAAATTGTGTTTATGTATCTTTTGGTTATAGTGTTAACAAATTGCTTGTGTAGGTTTCCCCAACCCATTGCTTCTGTCCCTCTCTTTGATTTCTTAATATTGTCTGAAATACTACTAATTGTGTTTCACAGTAATTCTGAGAAAAGTAAATTCTCTTTTTACCAAAATAAGGAAGTGGAATTGGTAATATACTCCATTTTCTGAACACAGATGAAGGTCAGTTCTAGCTTTACTTAGTAAAGTCGCACTGAGGCAGGCTGTGTGAAGCAGTCAGAAACTTTACATATAAGAAATTTATGTCTGTGAAAAAAACAAATAAAAAAAATTTCCCTCTCATTGTGGTCAGATGATTCCTTTTAACTGACTTTTGAAGTCAAGCCAGATTCAAAGGCCATTTTTTGTTTACATTTATAATCGGTTTTCTGTGAAATTTTTTGATAATAAGATTTTATTTCTAAGGCAGTGGTTTACCTTATTGATAGGGTTTGTTGCAATTAAGATCCATTTTAAAGAAGAGACAAATAAAACCAATATTAGCTGAGGCAGTCATAGACAAAGGCCTCTGGATATGCAGGGCCTTTGTATTTGAAAAGTGTTGATAAATTACAGTCCTGGTAAATTTTGCAAGTGTTGGGCTGTGTCTGAGCAAAGTATGTGAATGTTGTAGGCCTTGTAAGTGTACTGGCTGGATAGACATTGTTTTGTGTATATGCAGACTGTTCATCCTTCTCACATGGACATTATTGTATGAGTACTTAGAGTAGGGTTTTCATACTACATATGAGTTTGCAGTGTGGACATGAACCTTTGAAAATTGGCACTGAGGGGGAATACAGTATTTTGATACAATCTTTTCCTTAGTGTAATCAATTCATACCCTTAAAGATGTGGTTCTGTGATTTCTGCATTCATTGCATAAAGTGACTAAAGGTAACTTATGTTCTAATGAAAATTCCTTGTATGCAGATGTTACCCATTGTTCTTAGTGATAAAAGACCAGGTAATTGCAATGTATTAGCTGAATGTACTTGCCTACTTAGCCAGATAGCCCCTTGAGATTTGGTGTGGTAGTTCCAGACCAATACCTGGAAAAAAAAGTTACAATGCTGCTTGTTTTTAACCCCTTAAGAAGGGACTCCTTAATCAGAATTGAATTAAAACTTGAAAAAGCATATACATTTTCCCAGAGGAACATATTGGGATTGCAGTTTGGGTGGCAGAGGCCAAGGGGGAATGGGGTAGAGATTCTGCTGCTAGGGGACACCTATGCAAAAATGTTCCTTAAAACCTGGGGCATCATGGTAGCTGACATCGGACTGCCAGCTCTGCTGTACTTCAGATAGGTAGTGTTCTCTCCCCCCTTTGCCCTATATAGGCTCTAAGCAAAGGTATCTGGACCTTCTTCACTTTTATTCCAGTATTCTGCATCCTCTCTTGTAAATACACATGGAAAGAGGTGGGCAAAGCTTATGATTTTTCTCCTCTCTGTCTTGCACCATTAGCATCACAATCTAGTCCTCAAAACCCATTTTTGACATGGTAATAAGCTAACATCTGCTTGCAAATGGCAAATACTGCTTCTGGGAGGAAAAAAAAAAAAAGGCTACCTTGTGGTATGTGAGGCCCAATAGCAACATTCCAGTCTCCATCATTAGTTTTCAAGTTGCACTGAGCTACCTGGTTTGACCTCATAGCTGACCCTGCTTGAGCAGGAGGTGGAACTAGAGACCTCCTGAGGTCCCTGCTGACCTGAATTTTCCTGTTTTCCTATGAAGTTCAAGGAAAAGATGGCTTTGATTATGCAGAGTGGGTCTTGTACTGGATGAAAACATAAGGACCCCTTGTTTCTAAAACTAAGTGCTTGTTGAGAGAGGCATTTACTTAAAAAGGGGCTGCAACTATAGCACAGTTCTAGCTGCTTTCCAACAACCGCTTTTTCTTTTGCCTCCCTTGTGCTCCCTCTTCCAAATTCCATTTGCCCACTTGTTAGGGCTCAAAGACCCTACATGGGTGGACTGTTGTTGATCATGTATTTCCCAGTTGCATCCCACTTTGGATGAGATCTGAGTGCGCACAATTTTCTTCCTTTCCTACACCTTGGTTTTAAGGAGGAAGACAGAGGGTTGTGCTGAAAGGGAACACAGTTGACTTCAGCAGGTTTGCACCACTGACCCCACCTTCCCTGCAGTTCAGATGCTGCCTCAGAAAACAAACTGTTCAGTGCAGGGCAACTTGTTTTTTCTCAGCTTCACAGGGTCTAGTGGTCAGGTCCCAATTGCTGCTGATACGGTGCTGTAGTTTGGAATCGTGATTTTGATCTCCTTGTCATCATTTCCAACTCCGTCTGGATGTTTGGGGGTTCCTCTGGTTATCCCGGAACGACTTCTGGGGCCAGGTGAATGTCAAAGGTGTGGTTTCCCAGCGATACCCTCCAAAAGGACTGGGAAAGGTGGTGGGATACTGGGAGAGTTCTTCTGATCTGGTGTACTGGATCCTGACATCAGAGGGAGCAAATGCATTTTGCGCTGGCTAAATTAGGTAGTGTGCCCTTCAGGTGTTTCAGTCTTTCTCCGGGTTAGGCTCTTTCTTTCAACAACCTCATCTGTAAGCTGGGAGCATGAATGATCTTGTCTTCACTTAATCTTTTGCTGTCTCGGAGCTGAAAGTGCTTGCCAGTGACGTAAGTATCTATTCCCTCTTCTGCTTCTTGGTTTCCAAATCTGCCATGGACCCTAGCATGCAGAGTGACAGCCGAACGTTTTGTACTTTGTGTTGTGGTTTCAGCTGCTCTCCCCCACGTCTTCAGCCCCGTGCCTGAGCTGAATCTGCAGGAGCTGGCCCAGAGGGCCGTAGTTCACAGCCTTCTGTGCATTTCCCTGCTGTGGAGCCAGAACAGGCCCTGGCTCCTTCCTGCCTCTCCAGAGCTTTCTGCAGAGGTGGCATGAGGACACGCATGGAAACAGCTTGTCCTTTGGCACTCATGCCAGCAGCCTTAGCTGATGAGGGAGGAGAAAAAGAAGGGCTTGCAATTTCCTATCTTCTTTGCAGTTTCTTTCTCTGATAGACTTTCCCTTTGAAAGCCACTATAAACTAGTATTCATCCTAGTCTTTTCCATACAGTTTACATGGCCTACTATTTGTAACTACTTAGCCTACTAACCTTTGAAGCAGATTTAAGCCATCTGCTTCGGCTCTTTTTTCCTTCCACTTCCTTTGGAAAATTAGCTGCATTATAAAATATATATATTAAAAAAAAAAAATCCTTTCTCCATCCAGCACTAATCCCACTGATTGGTTAGATCATCCCCAGCTTTTCGGACAGGGCAGAACAAGCCTGGAGTGCTCCGCACCTTGTCAGGGCTTGTCATGGCTGGCTGGCTTTACCTCACCTTTGCAGCCCATTGGCAGCTCATGTGAAAGTAATTATGTAGCCTCTCACCTTAAGGTGCTCAAGTGCTGCCATAGCACACAGACTTCCAGCCTAAATGAAATCAAGAGTGTGTTTTATACTCATGGAGTAGCATGTTCTGCCTATCTCACAGAGGCTGAATAATGGCACAAAGGGCAAGGCAGAAGAAAATTAGGCCTAAATAGGGCTGTTTTTTGTTTGTTTGTTTTTTATACCATCTCAATTTAACTTGTAATACAGCAGGAAAGGTGAAATTCCTTCTCTCTTTTGAAACGTTTTATGCACTCTTCCCATGACAACTTGAGGTTTTGAACAACAAAGGAAAAAAAAAATTCAAGCTTAAGAAAACAATCAGTGAATGTGGATAATGGGCCAGTTCATAACACAGCCTTACGTAAGCAAATCCTAGTTTTAATTTACAGTCTCTAGCCTTGCAGAACTAGTGAAAGCTGAACAACAGTTGACAGAACAAATGTTTTTTATTTTCATACAGCTATTTTTAAACATAAATGCTAGTGTGTGGTTTTTATATTTCTTGGAGGATAGGGTAGAGCTGTTAGGGGTTTGCACTTTTTGTTTTGGACAACTTAAGTACTTGCTTGGGAGGTGTGTGGAAGTACATGTTAGATGTATATGAAATCCAGCTACTAAACAGTTTGCGTCCCAGAGTTAATGTTTCTTCCTTTGTCAGCAGAGTGACAGGATGTTGCTGACGTCATCGAGTGTCCCAGTTGGCCTGGGCAGTCTCTGCTATGCAAAACTGCAGAGGACTATAAAAATAGTAAGAGCAGTCTTTTAAAATGATAAATATCAGCCTCTTGCATGAATTCATCTATAATTAGGGGCTCTCTGAGGCAGATTTACATTAAAACCTCTCTACAGAGCTGAAGTTGTAAGAAAAGGTTCCTAAAGTAGGTTTAATTTTGAATTAATTCTGTTAATTTTTTTTGTCCCAATAAGTTTTGTTTGCTGCAGAACTAAGTTAGTGTAAATATGACCTAATGGTTCATCAGCAAAGCTGTGTTCCAGAGTGGTGGGACATGTCTAAAATCATTTGCATGTCCTTGCATGCTCACTGGTGGCGCATGTGTATGCTGTAATGTATCCCAGTATATCTGGGATACATTGGAGGAGTTTTAGACTTTTCTGGTTTATGCTTGCCATGCATACCTGCCCATTTCTTGCTTGTGAGCCTGCTATTGGGAATTCAGTGGCGAAATAGGAATTTGTAGGTATTTGGTCAATATCTGCTGTGTGCCAACATAGAGAAGGTGTAGTAGGGATTGCCGGGCTTTCCAAAGAATGAAGTGAAAATCACCCAGGAAGGACTTCCTTGAATGCTATGGAGTTACACTAAGGCTCACCTTGGCTTTTTGAACTTCAGTGCATTTTTAAGTGCTTGATTGTGGGCCAGAGGGGAGGAAAGGACTCTTTATCCCTATGGTTAGTAATCTGTGACTTAGAAGTATGTTACAATTGAGAAAATGGAGTTGTTTATCCATATCATATGTTTGCTGTAGAAGCAAATATTTTGTTTTTTTGTGTAAAATAGTCTTTGTTAATTTAAGAAAACTGTCATTGACCATCACAGACCACTTCCAGTGCATAAGGGCACACTTCCAGTTTGTGACTGAATAAATCTGGTAATTGGTTAATTCCTGGAAGGATTTGGGAAGTGAAAGAGAACAGATTCCCTTTACTGAATAGGAAGTCAGTCAGTCTCTCTCTCTCTCTCTCTCTCTCTCAATGTGCTGAATATGAGTAGGTCTGTTTTTAAGGGTCATAAAATCAACACTTCCAATATATTTTGTTAAAGCTGATATGAACAGGAAGCTTCCAACTACATGCATTTAATTTAGGCCAGAAGCCTTTCATGGTGCATAATCCATGCTGGCTTCAACCTTTGCAGTACTATGCAGATAATCACCCTCTTAGGATAATCAGTTCTTGAACATGCCACAAACAAGGTTTCTTCCTCTTACTTATCCCTTAAGTCAGCATCTTTTTTTAATATCTTTTTTATGATATCACTGTTGTGGACAATTGAAGGAAAATTGTACTGTATGTTTTCATCTTAATTTGCTTGAATGACAATGAAGAAATTAAATGTTGTGTCCCACATTAATCTCTTTAACTGTTATGACTCCAGCAGCAGAGTATAATTTGTACTGTTTAATGGTCTTCAGAATCAACTGTTCTGTTTTTTTGATTTTGTTTCTTTATTTTTTCCTTTAGGGTATGCTTGATAGCCTGCCTGGGCATTAGACTGGCATCTGGAGCACATTTTAAGCAGCAAAAATGGCAGTTGTATAAATCCAGATAACATAAGTGCTGATTTAAGATTACGTTACTGAAGCCCTAATTTGAGTAGAGTTCTTAAGCACATGCTAAATTCTAAGTACAGGGGTAATCCCTCTTTAGCAGTGTGTCCAGGTACATAATTCAGTCTTTGCTGAATAGGTTAAATTGAATTCTGAGCTTAAAGCTAAGCATATACTTTAATGCACTGTTGAATGCAGTGCTGTGTAGAGGACAAAGATAAAAAGCTTAGGTAAATTAGGTATTTTAGATAACACAGCTCCTGAGTGATTCCTGTCATTTAACATTGCAAGTAGATGAGGTAGCCCAGTTTTTCCTCTGCTTGGGTTTCAGGACCTGGTAGACTTTTTGGAGACAGTGCTTTATTTGACCAGGTAATTTAGTTTGATCCAGAATTTTGTGTGGCCAGGTTTGCCTTCTCCTTTAGGCTAATGAGTAGAAAGAGAGAGAGAAATAACACTTGGGACTTGTCATGTAAGTACAAAAAAAAAAAAAGACTTATTTTAAGGAGGATGATAGTCCTACAGCCCAGGAACTTCCAGGAATAGTTTAAGTGATGATCAGTAGAAAGATGTGCATAGAAGGCAGCATAAAGCAGGCTTGGAGGAACAAAGTATTAAAGAAAGAGAATAATGGAGAAAGAGGCAATGGAGGACTAAAACGGAGAAATTCAGATGGGAGGGAAAGAATTAGAAGAGTTGTAGGGGACCAGTGAGAGAGATTGAGGAACACAGAGGGTAAAGTCTGAGAAGAAGTAAGAGGAAGAGGGAAGCTGAAAGTAAGGAACAGAAAACCACACAAAGCAAAGCACAAGAACAAAGGGAGTAATACAGAAAAAAATAAGGTGAGGTGAAAAAAACACCCCAACGCTTCTCCCTTGATTTTAGTCTTCAGTTTCCTTTTTCTTTTAAAGCTGTAACTTTGTGCGAGTTAGCTTTATTTTATTCATGTTTCAAAACATTTTTCTCCAACTGAACCTGCAGAAATGTTGTTTCTGTTACATTAAATTAAGCTGTATCTTTTGACCAGCCAAGAATGTTCTGTCATAGCTTTGGTAAATCAAAGGGAAGGTCTGGTAGGATTTTATGGTCCACTTGAGATATTTTCTAGCATCCCTGTCCCTGTCATTCTGCCACATCTGCAGGGACTTTGGGCTCAGTCCTGCAAAGTCCTGAGCACTCTGGCTACAATCCCAATAGCCTTTACTGAAAGAGAGTGCCTTGTGTGTGACTCTTTTCCTGCTTTGGAGAGGGAGATCAAATCCACTCTTCACCTAACCTGGCCATTCTTCTCTCTTCAGTAGATATTCTTAATTGTACCAAAGTTCATGGTTTAGCATTGCCATTTGAAATGTTTCCCAGTTTTAAATTGAGATTTGCAAAGTCCATATACTTTTGACTGTTGTTGGTCTGGATTCTGAGTGAAGTGAAAAATTGGCCAGGCGTATCAAAACTTTCTTCTGTGAGACAGTTGTTCATATGCTTATTTCCTGGTTATTTCTGTGGTGGAGAGAAGATGATGCCCTTAACAAAACAAACCAAAAAAAAGACAAAACCTTTCAGCCATAGGACTTTTACCGTAAAAATGGAATTTGATAGCACAAGTGGTACCCACTGTAGGAGGCGTTGAGTTTCTTGCCTACTGAAATCCCCGAGGGAAGATGCAATTATTCAGGAAGTCAACTTCTTGAGGTCTAGGACTTTGCACTGATAATGTTGTCTGTTTATTATCTTAATCTGTTCTGTGCAGACAGTTTTACTCTCAGTAAATTCACAGCAGGGCATAGTAAATCCACAGATAAAATAACTCAGCCCCAGGTTTTATTACCCTGTACTTGCTATTATCTCTTCTGTTTACTTGCATGGGTGACAGAGGGGAAAAAGCACCTTATATGACACTGTTTAAATTAAATGGTGATGGTTTTTGTATTAGGGAGAACTTCAAATCCATAGAATACATGAGTGAAGCGGAGGTTATGAAATCACTTAATCAAGGGAGCTGGAGAGTGGCCATATCTGGCCAGCTGAGAATCCCCCCCAGCAGGGGGAAATATTTGGCCAACTTAAAGCTGCTGCTGGAACTGATCTTTGCAGCTACCTGGTGTCCAACATGTGAGGGGCAGGTGCAGAGGAGAGGGAGCATATGGAAGCAAGAAGGAGTAGTTTGTCTCTGGTAGTCCTTAGCTGACATTTACTAGGGCTCCTCTAACTCACAGCAAAGATCAGGAGCCCTAATGCTGATTTCCATTTGTTAGGGGAAATGTCTTTATATAGCTACACCCTGAAACTGTGCCTTCTTCCTCTCTGTTGCCCTTTGGTGCAAGAGAGTAAGGATTAGTTGTTGTTTTTTTTCCTTTTTCTCTAGAATTGCCTGATGTTTCAGTTGACTCTCAACATATACATGGCTTTTTCCTTCCTCTTTTGGTATGAAATGCCATAATATGTTGCAGGTGAGCTAGTACAGATTGTGGGGGGAATGTCTGAACACTGAATTGAGTTCCTTACTGAGTTTGCACGTGCAAATTTGAAGGCAATTTAACCCTCTTACAAGTCTTTCAGGCAACTACTTGACAATTTTTATATTACTGAAATAGTAAAGTGAACACTGAGCACTATTTCCTGAAATACTGTACCTGGTTGATGTGCATATAGTTGATTGCTTAAGAATCACTGCTTTCTTTTAATGAAAGAAAATGACTTCATATATCTGAGCTAAACCAAGAAGTTTTGATCCAGACTGGGGGATTTGTGGGCACTCTGTAATGTAAAACTATAATTTTTGGATTGGGATTATCAATTCCAGACCAACTGAAGGCTTTTGTGTGCCTTCTACATGGGGACAGGTGTGTTTTCCAATACTTTTTTTTTTTTTTTTTAATTTAGTAAATAACACTGATGAGTCTGTATTTTAAAATTACAGCCCTTAATGACAGGATTTGACAGAGGCAGGGTGTTGGAGTATAAACAGAAACGCATGTCAAGCAGCAGCTCAGGGCAAAGTTTATCTCCTTGTCATACAACGATTTTGAAAGTTCAAGCTGCTAGAAATATATGGGGGGAAAGGTTCACTTGGAAAAAGAATTTGTTTTGGAAAGAATAACACAGAATTATGTATATGAGTTTTGCTGCCAAAACTGTACTCAAAACCAAAATTTGTCAGGCTGCTGTTTACTGAACTATGAAAGCCTAAGGTTATTTATGTTTTTAGTCTGAAAATTGAAGTTAGTTTCTCTGATCACTGAATTGCACAATGATGATAAATGATATTTAACCAGATTGTTATGCTGGTGTGCGTGCACTTGGCCTCTAGAGATAACAGCCTACAATCAATACTTGTTATCATTGAAAATGTGAGGTATGGTGACTTGTTTCTTCCTTACACATGTTCCTTCCTTATGTGTTGCAAGTTCAGGGCCAATTATCAGAATTCTTAAGCAGATATTATTCACACAAACTTTTACTCTATTTTTAATGGTAATTTATCCAAATGAAATGTAGTAGGTCAAGTGGATTTTTGTGAATGCATGCATCATTTGAGATATAGTGGGTAGGAAAGGATGGTGTATGAACGTTAAAAGGTGGCTGTCTCAGAGATTTGTCCATAAAACAAACTCTGACCATTTGAGTTGTGTAAATCAGATCTTCCTGTCAGTAAACTCTTGAAGGTATTAAAAAAAAAAAATTGCAAGTCCTGCTTAACTTTGGCTTTATTTAGCTCCTCCTTGGTGAGGTTTCATGTTCTCAAGGGATCTGCACATTTCCTTGTACTACTTAGCTGGGGAAGGGTTTGAATAGTGACCACCACCCATCTGTGGCACCATCTGAGGAATTTTCTCGTGATAAGCTGTGACTTTCCTTTCTCTTCCTCATCTGAAAAATGAAGTAGTGGACATGGAAATGATCATAGTTAAGTGTCTGTGGTGATGCTCAGATGGGAAATCAGCAAGACAGTAACTGTGAGAGGTCATTAAGGTGAATCAGGGTAGTAGGAGTGAAGAGATGGGAAAGCATATCACAGTGAGATAATACACTTTCTTATCAGGATATCTGGCATGGTAGATTTACTTGCCTGTTTTATGCCTTGGTCAGCAGAGTCCTATGATTCAGAAATCAGTAGAGGGCAAGTAGAGAGACATGATTCTTGTTTGAGTGGTAATGACTCTGTAAAGTACAACAGCTGTAGATCTCAAAAAAATGGGCAAAGGGAAATCCCTCTGAGGTGTACAGCACTGTTGATACTTTGCGGATTTGGGGCTTCTTTCCTTTCTTGGTGTGTTACCACAATCATTTATTGGTGGGATATGAGACGTCTCTTCACAGCTGCCTTTGCTGCATGCCCATCGTTTATTGTCACACAACACTCCTGGGTGCTAACAGCAACAAGAAAAGTTCATGGTTATAGGTAGCATGGGTCAACCATGCTTTGAAGGAAGCTGCTCTGGCATTCTTCGTCTCCTTTCCATCGCTGCCTCCTATCTGTCTCATCTGGCTAGTTCTTGCAGCTCTACTGTTTAATCCTCTTTCCCTCCTTACCCAGACTCTTGGTTCCCAACTCACTTGAGTAGTTTATCCAGCGCTCTTTCTCCATTCCTCCTGTCCTGGTATGGCCAAGTTGTCATCTTTCCTTTTCTCTTTGTACCGGGAGTCACCAGGTGGTGCTGTTACACCGTTAAATGCCCTTCTTTGCATTGCAGTGCTGCGCAGCCCTTGGAGAGTGGTTTTATGGTGTTTAGTTTTGTGATGTAGTTTCTTTTGTGGGTAGCTGCGTTAAGTAGCAAAATATTTTGCTCTTTGCTGTCGGTTTTGTCTTGAGTCAGTTTTTGAAGCAAAGTTGTTCCCTGTGAATTATCAGGCAAAATGTTCTCTGTTGGGATCCCAAAAAGACAAGACCGCTTCTACACAGTTTGTGACTATGCTGTTGTACTCAAAGGCCGCTTTACTGTAGTGTAAAGCGTAAATAAGTCTAAGGATGTCCTCAGACTTTGCACTGCTGAGTTCCCCCCCAAGGAGTTTCCTTGAAGGTTCTTTGGCATCTGTTTCCAATCCAGAGGAAGGGTCTGCACGCATGCGCGCGCGTGCATGTGTGTGACTGCTTCCTGAAAGGTGCTCCTCTTATTTCTCCATTCATCCTCTCATCTTGCTAGTTAGCTGGAATGATACCACCTTATTTCCATCTGCTTTTTATAAAGATCATGTTTGAAACTGTAGAGGCTGTTCAAAACAAGGAATTTGGCATCCTATATGAAGAGCCAATGCCCTGCAAAAGCCACAGTTTGAGACAGAGGAATGCAAATCAACACCAGGCTCCTGTCTTCCTTTTCACCAGGCTAAGCACTTTTTCTTCTGCAGCAGTCTCTATCACATGCCTGTCAAGGGCATACGAAATTGATTGATTGAGATTCTGCTCTTTGATTTCAATTTAAAATCCTTCATTCCTCCTGGCAGTTTAGCTACTGCTCTGAATTTGATATCTTGTGGGGAGAGGGGAAGGAAATATGTAAGAAAAGATGTGGAGAATTAGCTGGAAATTTGATGTAGGAAAACAGTTTGTTAATAATGATATAAAAATGTTATTTCTGCACTCCAACCACCTGCTAGCATGGCAGTGTGGTTAGCTGCTGTTTTCTACAGTATGATGCAGTGATTTAACATATAAATTAGAATTAGAGTATGGGGTTGTTTTTTTGACCTAAATAGATGAGCTTTAAAAATTGCTGAGCTGGGCATTCCAATGTTTTAAATCTATAGGCTGAGTTAATTTATTATTATTTTTTAATATGTGTATATTACAGTGTTGCTGTTCTTGAGTTATGCTGAAGATAAAGGAGGTGAGGTAGCTAGAGAACTGACCCCACAGGCCATGTTCTTTTCATCAATCACATTTCTGTTTTGCCTCATTATTATTATTTTCTGTATGAGAGTTATTAAAAAAACAGCTTTGAAGGAAGCATTGTTCTTCCTTTTCCTTCTCAGCCCCCCTTCTCACTAATAAAGATTCCTTTATATTCCTATGCCAACTTTACAAAAATAGAGTTGGCAGGTCATAGAAGAGCAGCAGTGTACATAAGCTCTGGATGAGTCAGTGCGTAGCAGTCATGTGGGCCACTTCTCGGTTTCTAGGATAGTTCAACTGACTGCTAATCCTGTCACCCACTGCTACTACAATGTAAAACAAGGATTTGTTCCTTACTGCTGATTTAATGCCATTTCAGTGGATTTTGTATTGAGGAAAGATAGTTCTCTTTAACTGTGTGTCATCTTTCCAGCATAGTCTTGCCTTCTGTCAAGGTGATAATGTTCCTTCTCTTGAGTCCCAACATTTGGAGAAGCCTTTCTACACTTCAAATCTTCAGCTGAAGCTAGTGAAGTGAAGACAGTTCCAGCTAGCTGAGGAGCAGGTTGATGGGTCCTGGTTTGTTTTATCAAAATGCCAGGTGAGAAAGAGCACTTTGGACAAATTCTTTGGAAAACCAAGTGTTTGGGGAAGAGAGGAGGGAAGGAGAGGAAGAGAGAGGAGCCAGTCTGCTCACCTTGAAGTTCTTCTGGTTGCAGCCATGACTGTCCATGCCTTCCACTCAACATGAAGAGCTGTTTCAAGCTTGAGTTTCAAGCCCTAGTTATGACAGCAAGATAATGCCCAATACTCTTGGAAGCACTCTAGGACAGACTTTGTACACGCACAGTCGCATGAAACCAAAGATATGAATGTTTCTAGGAAAGTGAATTGATTGTTAATGTTAGCTATTATACAAACATTGTCTGTCTCGGTCCTGTCTCTCCCATTTCTGACCAAGCACATCACTTTGATAGGGTGATAAAATGGTTTTGGCCCTCTAAGTTTGGTTTTTAAATTTCTAGTTTGGTGAGGCAGTGGTGTTGATTGGGGTCTCTGATACAAGTAGATGGATGGAGAGATTGTAACTAACATTGCAGTCCGGGGGTGAGGGAGGGTCGAAAATATTCTTTTTTTTTGTCTATGAGAGAGCAAAAGATGCAGGAGAACATTAAAGAAGGTATATAAGAAGGTGTATTTGAAACTTGAGCATTTGGGTTTTTTGTCTCTAAAAGGTTACTGGCCTAGGATCTGGTGGAGTGCAGTGGAGACAAACTGTCTCAAGGAGTATGGAGAGACCTGTTAATTACGAAGGAATCTACAAAATAGCAAAGCAAGTAAGACTGCATTTGCTGGCTCCAAGTAAAGCAGATAGCTGAGAAGTTATACGTGCCTGAGTTTAATTCCATAGTAGGATGTGTGCAGGATGCATGTGAAAGGAAGCCACATGCTGAATAATCACATTGGCAAGGGAGTCAAACCTGACAGCAGATGTTTTGCTTCAGTGGCTGTGAGGGAATAGGAGAGGTGCTCAGAGTTGTAGACACATCCAGCTCTGAGGCAAAGCAGAACTGGCTATCACTGTGAGCATTTTGCTAACCAGTGAGGGCAAACAGAAAACAAATAGGAAGGATCAGATGATGCATCATACACTCATGTGTAGGTGAGGCCAGATATCTGCTTGCCAGGCCTTATTACTACGTTTCTATTTTAAAATGGTTATTAAGAGCATACAGGTGGTATTCAAGGTGCATGTAAATACCAAACCAATGAACTCAGCATTTGACTATCTCTTAAGGCACTTAAGTTTGCTCATTGTCACTGTAGTAGCTGAACACTTTTCAACTGTCTCTGACTTAAATTCTCATAATGCTGTTGTAAGGTGAAATCAAGTAATTATTATTCTTGTGTAACAGTTAGTTGAGACTGATTGAGCCAAGTTTTGAGCTTAGAATTTCTGTGCTAAATGCAGTCCTTGCAACACAAGGAGGGAAGGCCGTCTCGTAATATAAAGACTGACCTGGTTGGGGGTAGAAAAATGTCTTCGAGAACAAGCAATACACTTCCTACTTGTAGAGGGAATTGGATTTAATCTAATTTTAATGCACATCAAAGGAAAAAGCCTTATTTTGTAGCTAATTCATGCTGCACAATACCATCTTTGGCCTGAAATTACGCTAGCAATTAGGAGCGACTTGTAGGGGTTTACTGTGAGGAAAGTTGACACAGATCATGCTAACTTTATGGGAGTCATGTACTGACCTACTTAAAAGATAAGAAAAGATACCTATAATACATACTATGAGTTTACAGAAGGGTGTGTGACAAACAGAAATGCAGACTGGAATGTTCTTGTATGGCTCACATGGACTGATGACCAAAAGAACAGCGGTGTTTTGTACTGAAGAAGTGAGGAACTGCAGAATAATTGTTCTCCCTCTAAAACACATTTGCATCAAGATCAGTGTGTTTGTATTCGGATCCTGAGGAACTGAGTTCCAATATTAAATGGGAGCGTTATGTGCTTTTTGGCAAATCCCTTTCATTCAGGAAAGTACATGATAACACACTGACAGTCCTGGGGGCCAACTCTGTCTCCAATTCCTCTCTTTCAGAATTTGCTCTGCAACTGAGTGTCCCGCAGACTATTGCAGTAACTTTTGTACATCACTGGTGGCATAAGACTGTGTCTAATTTCATTTGGAGCTCTTGTTGCAGAAGTACATGCTAGTCTTATACAAACTCTTTACGGTACCAGAGCTAATGAATAAAGTCAAATGCCAATTAAAGGTGGTGGTGATGGGGTGGAACTGGGGGAGATGGCGCTCTCATTTGGTAGAGAGCCAATAGAGAGAGGCTTTCTGTTGGTAGAGAGCTAAAAATCATGCTGCTCCTTTGGGAAGCAGGTGTGCCTGTGGCCCAGTTCTGTAACTTGGAACGTATGTCCGGCAAATCAACAGGAAAAGGATTTTCTCCAATAATCATGTTGCATCCTGGAAATCTTTTTTTTTTCCTCATTATACAGAGCTGTACAGAAAACTGGAATTTACAAAAATTCTCTGTCCTGAATGAGCTACGTATTCTTTTGACCACAGAAGCAAGGCTTCAGAGCACTTCAGCCTGCATTCTTCTAGTGCAGCTTAAAGTCTCAGGCAGCTTTATGAAGCAGCTGAGAGCCAAGGTGTCAGTCTTAAGAGTTACCCTTGTATTTTCATCTGTGTGCTTATGCAGTGGTGGGATTTGCTCACTTGATATATCTTACAGATGGAAAAGCTGAATACAGCAAGAAGCTATTTGTACTTCTTTCTAGCCACCACTCCTCGTGAATGGCTGCATTTTCACTGGGACAAGCCTGACACTTGGCAGATTCAGATGAATCCCAGTGGTATGTCTGAACCCAGGTCTCCTGAAAGGTATTATTTCTCCTTACAGTAGTGTCTTCAGACAAGTAAGTGATACCCAAATACAGGGAAGGTCGTGTTTAAGGCTAGCAAAAGTTTATTGGGCAGAATGGTTCTTGGATTAAAATACTGCCCTTGGAAACTATGATCAGGGATCTGTTGTGCATAACTCTCCTTGTATGTTCATACAGTTGATAAAAATCCAAAGCCAGTTTCAGATGCTCTTCAAGCTGCCTGCCACAGCTTTACAGAGCAGCTGTAACTGGATTAGTAAGACATGGAAAATATTGCAATGCTGCTTGCATCTGATTGCCTGAGTAATGACTAAAATGTAAATGGTGAGCATAGAAGACTAAAGCAGGCTGCAAATGGCAAAGCTTCATAATTGTTTTTTTTTGTTTGTTTTTTGGATGGCTTGTTAGTTTTTTACCTCCTATAGGAAGATAAAAGATAGTAGTATTCCTGTACTCAGGCCTTGCCATCTGCCTTTGGATTAAGGACTGGCATGTCAGAAAGCAGCAAAGATGCAGACTAAATAGCTTGGTGCTGCATGCCAGGCCTTGCATGAGGAGTGACATTCCTCCTAGAGATCAGGCTTGACCAGAACTGAGCATACATTTCTGCAAAATCCCAGCAATACTTTATGGTGCAGGCCTAGCAGTTTGTTTGATGGTAGCTAATAAAATGCTAACCATCTAGCAGTACTGCGGTGTGATTACACTGCTGTGAATTTTCAAATTCCATCGAAAGTCCTGCTGTGGATAATGGGTATGGGCCAGGCAGTTTGAACTATAAATCAAAATCTAAATCATGGCCAAACCTTACAGTGGAAAGAACAGTTATTTTAATATGCAGAAGCTAAACTGCCAAGTCAAAGCCAGCTGTATTATATAGCACTGCCTGGTAGAGCTACTAGAATGAAAGGTCTCTCCACATTTCCTTTTCTTTTTTTTTTTTTTTTTTTTTTTTTTTTTTTTTAATTTTAAGTCTCATTGATTATTTTTCTTCTTCTGAAGTTTAAACTATGTCTTTCTACCTCAGATTTGCCTGGCCAGTTGCAGAGATTTTGAGGGCTTCTTTTGCATTTAAAATATCACATCTTGAAGGTAAAGGACAGTGTTCTCCTTTTTGGCAACTTCAGACCAATTAAAATGTTTTCATCTCTACATCTTAATTACTTCAACAATGAAAGTTCTGCGCTCCGCAAAGCAAGGGCCACTGCTTCCTATCTATCGTACCACTGACAGGAATCAAATCGGCATAACAAAGAGGAGAATTTAGCTTGGGAAATCTTGAGCATAAACTGGTTCCTCTGTTACTTTTCAGTTAGTAATGAGCCAGCCAAGAGATTTGTCCAGTGGCATGAATATGTGACTGGAAGCCAGGAATTGTTCCTTATTTCAGATGCCAATTTCCTGCCTGAGCTGGAGTCAAATTCTTTTCCATGACAATGATACAGCTTTTGACTGTACCCTTGCTCTGCGTGTTTGATATAGTCTTTTTTTTTTCCTCTTTGTGTCTGGAACTGATGACACAGGGCAGCGTTAGCTCACTCAAAGGTGCGTCGTGAGGATCATCAGTGGGCCAAATTTGACTACAGCTGTCTCTGGTGCATGTAAGTATTTATTGCACCTCTGGATGCTAACTTGACCTGAGGAAATTTCAAAGTAGTTTACTGGTATTGCCTTCTGCCTACAACCTGGCTTTTCATTAGTGTGAGCAGTTTTGTAATTCCAGCTGCATGTGTGCTGAAGAAGGTACGCCAGGAGACGCTACCTGGGGCGTGCCGTAAATCAACCCTGATTGCGTAGGTCATATTTTGTTCTCTTGACCAGTGTTCCTTAGAGGAAGGGCTGAGCTGTCAAACGTTTGTGATGCCTTTGCAGTTAGGGTGGTTTGCAGGTGATCTTTTGGGGAACCCCAACACAAACTGGCTCTGAGGGAGAGATATTTCCATTGTGGGGGTCAGAGGGTGCCATGCTGAGTTCAACAGAAGCCACATGAGGCCTGGAATAGGTTTCTTGCTTATAAAGAAAGGATAGAGTTGTCACTTTCAAGTGTTGCTAATATTATTGTTGAAAAATAATATGTTTTATCTGCTTTTCTCCCACTAGATTATTAGGGTATGATCATTCTTTTTGTGATATATGAGTAACACATGTTAAAGCCAGGCAGTGTTAATGAGACATCTGCCTGTAGATCATGTTGCAGTGAATCCTGGTGATTAGAAAAAATGCTTTGGAGGGACAGATATTTTTAATTTTGTAAAAACTTATACAGATTGAAATACTGTGGGTCAACTTCTGTCATTGTCTAAGTCAACAGCAAACTCCTGTCCTTTCAAAGGAGCTATGTATTTTATCCATATGTTGTAGAGGTCAGCTCTCCTTTACTTCTGCATTCAGATTTTTGTGGTACCCATCACCAGGGTATCTGAACCCCCTTTTAAAGCTGAAATGGGAAGTTAGTCATGAGATCTGTAGTGGTTACAAGCCAGATGTTCTTTTTTCTTCTTTTTACTTTGAAAGTGGGAGGACAGGAGGGAGTTTCTTCAGTATGTTTGTTCTTAGCATGCCATTTCCTCATGTGAAATACTGTATGGTATTCTAGTTTTATTTGCATTTCCAAAACCCTAGAGTCATAAAAGGATTTTTGCATAGTTTATCTTATTTTACATATATTAAAGAAGCCCTACTTGTTAACACAGCATAGAAAGATACTGCATAGTCAAGAATAAAATAGCTGCTGCAGCAATATGCATAATTATAGGACCGCCGTTTAGTCATCAGTCACAATGTGTGTGGATTTTTTTTGTGAATTTAACATTTATTCCAATTCGGATATAAAAATGATTTACACGAGGAGTTTAGTTTGCTCAGCACATTAGGGCTTGACCCATCTGAATCCATTAAAAGCTATTATAATAGCAAGGCGAAATAATAAATCCCTAATCAGGGACATGTTTACAGAGAAGTATAGTTCCATTGAATTTGGAAAAGCGCTTGCAGGACTGAGGCCTATAGTTATGCAAAGGTATAAATGAGACATCCGGATTTAAACTAAAGAGCTAAATTTTCTTGCATTAGTTTTTTCTGCCAAGATGCACATCTGGAACAATGGAGAAGAGAGAAGAATATACCAATTGCCTATTTATAATAAGAATATGTTTTGTTTTCTTTTTTGATATATTGTTCAAATTGAACTTGTGTTTTTTCTCGTCTTCCTCTGTGCTGCTGCAAATTGACCAGAAGAAATCAGCATCTGAATTGTTGTTTGCTTGCAAATTGGTTGCCAGTATCCTGTATTCTGCTGGCTTAAAAAATACTCTTATCTTTACAGTACTGTGAGCTGAGAAGAGCCAAATGGGGTGGTTCTCTGTGAGTAGGAATGTGGGTGGGAACACTGTTTTTGTGGTGTGCTGCTCTCTGTTCTGGTGTTCTTAAAATCCTCACGCCTAAATCTGTGGATAAAGGATTTTAGAGGAGTAGACAATGTGTTTCCAGGGTGAAAGGAACTGCTCATCTTGTATTGATTCCTTATATTTATCAGGAATGTCTATCTGTTTTAGATTTCCATCTCCATTTTGCCGACCAGTGGGAGATTCTGAAGTTGTGGCTAATTCTTGTGAACTTAATAGGGGTTCATTTATTGCTATTACATTTCTACTCCTTTCCTTCCTCCCCCAGCCCATTTGCTTATCTTGGTACAATGCAGTTTATAATTGATATTCTGCAAGTGGGCTATGAGGCTTGGGAAGAAGCAAGGAGAAAAGCAAAATGTGCAACTGGTCCCATGAATGACTCATCTGAATGTTCTTCTGGTGATATGACTCTGTATACCTTTCACTCCATGCAAACGTATCAAGAACATCTTCATTCAGAATAAATATTATATACTTACTCCTTTCTTGCCACTCCTTTCATAGAGATATGTCAGTTAGCATAGTGCTGAAACCCATGGATTTCCCATGGATGAGGATATTTCTGAACAAGTACAGGATCTGTTCCTTAAAGTGCCACATAAGTCTTGAGTGTGTATTTTCAGTTGCTGAAACTTGTCAAATCCATTCAGCTCAGTACTGCTGTGACATTTTACAAAAGCTGAATATTTATCCCTTGGTCTGTGTTTGATGTTGTATGTATAGCAACATGGAGTAAAACAAAAGAACCAGGTTACAGGGCGGGGGTGGAAAAAAAAGATGAAATGCAGAACTTTAAGAACTGAAAAATGTCATCTGCATATGTGAGTGTTACCCAGACACATGGCTTGACAAATCTGTTATAATTCTTTGACAAAAAAGGAACAAAACAATCATCGTCATCATCCTCATCAGATTTGAGACAATTGGATATATGAAGAGAAAGACCAGATAGCAAAGGACAAAGCAGATGATAGCAGGAATGCTTTCTACAGCTTTAGTAAGGAGATTTAATTAGATGCATTGCTGTGAAGTAGATGCCTTTTCTACTTTGAAGCAACCATGCTTTCCTTGACTTCTGAGAGATCTGCCTGAAAGATACCTCCCTATTGTAAGTGAAAGATAGGGTCTGATTAGCAATAAAAGACTTCTTCTAAGTTTTCAAGTTGTTTTATAACATTCACACATCATGATTTGCTTTGCTTTCAGGCAGGTGGGTGTCTTACTTGACGGGTATAGGAACATGAACTGAAAATCGTCTAGATAGTTTTAATCTAGAAATAGAATGATAATCCTTGCTGTAAGAAGGAAGCTTTTTCTTTTTTATTTCCTTCCTCTGTGTGCTCTAATTATACTCTGGTAGCTGGCCTTTTCGATCCTTAAGGCAGCAAAACAGTAGCTGGGAGTGCATGTTTCAACTGAATCACTTCAGCAAATAAATTAACTGGCTCCTGGAAAGCTCTTGCTACTGGCTGCAGTAGTGATGGTCCTAAAGACAAGAAGCCAGGTTCATTTCTGGTTCAAGTCCATTGATTTCACTGGAGTTACACCAGGGTGTAAATTTAGCCCACTAGGTAGTTAAGCAATCACATGAGCAAAGTCTAAGACTGCCTTTAAGATAATTTGAGGTCTAACAGTGTGACTGGCACGTACTTAAGTTTAGCTGTGCTTGGGAGAGATGTTAGGGAAACAGAAACTTCTAAAGTTTGTTAATGTAGCATGAAATGTTAATAAGAGTCATGAACTGAAAGTTGAAGATGTCGGAGTTTGCATAAAAATGAGCTATGCTTTAATCCGCACTTGTAGATGTCACATCCCTGCCAGAGACCAAGATCCTCTTGCCTAAGAGATTTAATTGCAGTTGCCCTTATTAGTGACCTATCAAAGGAAATGAAAAAGGTACATGGGACTAAGGCATCATCACAGGGATCAATATCTAGTTTTGAGCACTGTGGAGGAAACAGTGTCCCCACAAGAGGGAAATACAATTCCTCTCATCCAGTGAGTGGTAGTTCTGGTTTTCTCCAGAATGTTTAAGTCCAGAATAATAATAATTAAATTCTCAGTTCCAGCACAGAGGAGTTTTTAAAAAATGTGCAGTGCCATTCTAGTCTAGTGATTGTACAGAGATGTCAGCTGGAATCGAAACTGAAGGCAAAATTCGGGAATAGCAAGAGGATGTGTTGCTGCTATTGATCAAAGGCTACTGGGCTGGTTTTAAATACTGTTACTCTCTTTGATCTTTGTGTATTGATTGAACACAGTAGATAAACAACTGTCGGTGTAGCATGAGTATTTATTATGGCTTTTAAGTTGACTAAGGACTGCCTTAAATTAAATACGAGAGTTTAAATGACGATTTTCTAAGATGTGTTGTATATAAAGACTATTTGCAGTGGTGATATAGATTCATTTAAACATGGGGGAGGGAACTCTAAACATTGCTTTCTCTGTCTTTCATATTTGAATAGAAGATTAAAGATTGCAAAATTGTTTACAGGAAAGGCAAAGGCTTTTTCTTTTTTTCTTCTCATATGTAATTATGTGTGTAGTGCCATCAACAAACTGCTCCCTTGCCTTGCCACTTTTTGAGAAATTTGTGTAAATTAGTTCAATGTCTTAAAATATGGATACAAATGAAACTTACAGATAGTCCTTATGATCAGTTATGATGAAATTAATGGAAAACTTTCCATTGACTTTTTAATGACTTAGATTGGACCCTGGGGGATCTTGGAAGGGTCGAGATTGATTTCTTTGCATCCTTTTCGTCTCCAAGGAGGCTCTTTGCAATTCTGTGGGAGATGTAATGATACTGTTATTCTTTTTCCGTTATAATTGCCTGTGTAATTTATGTTTTTCTGCCTAACATCAAGGCTTCATGGAACAGCAGAGAGAAACTGAAAAACACTGGATTCTTGGGGAAGCTGTTCATGTCTTGAATGCCTAAAATAGTATTACTGAGTAATATCAAGCTTCCCCCGCACCCTTCCTCCCTCCAGAGGCAATTCTGAATTTGATTCTAGTGCTGTACTCCTATTAATTTTCTGTGCTGATTGGGGAAAAAGATTGTTACTGCAGATGGAAGGGAGCTGCCATAGTATATAGAGCAACTTGTGCTGCATTTAAGTATATTGTTTTACCACAGTCCGGTAACACAATCTGCATAGGGATAGTTGTGCATCTTGGAGTATTCAACTCTTTGGATTCCTGCCCTACCGAAAACACTTAAAGCCTCTATGAAGTTTCTGCCAAGTATGCTTGTTTGTCTTGTCATGCAAAGGTTAGTTGTACTAAGTTTGTAGTTAGTACACCAAAAGGTTAGTAGTGTTTTATTTTGGAAGCATACTTGGGCCACCTTTGCAGCAGGTCTGCCTGAAATTGTTTCTCTGGACAATGGTTTTGCTGGGTAATGTTCAATGTGTTTGAAAGTGCAGTGTTCCTTTTCTTGTGCAAGTAAATGGCTATGCTTAAATCACTGCAGTCTTTGCAACAGGGATAAAAAATGCCCCCCAAAATATACAAGACTTCAAGAGAAGGGAATCTTGGGAAGAGAACTGGGGAGTTTCATTCACAATGATGACAGTTAAAAAAATAATCCATGTACTGTCTTTTCTTTTTAAATGTTTAACATGTTCCACTTACCAGTAGAGAAAGTTTATTCACAAATTAATATTTGACTATTTCTTTAAGCAAAATATTGGTATCTTGGTCTCCTGAATTCACTGTCATGCTTTCCTTTATTTCCAGGATACTGGGGTTGGGAAATCAAGCATAGTTTGTCGATTTGTTCAAGACCACTTTGATCACAATATTAGTCCTACTATTGGGTAAGTACCCTGCACGATATATATTTTTTTTCTATACATTTTTTTTATACTGTTGCCCTCAGTTGAACTCCCTTCTTTTCCCAGCTTTCAAGGTTCTGAGTAACTGTATGTATTCTTTTTCACCTCATGTTACCTGCTTAGTGTGTCCAGGATGGCCCAGAACCAGGTCTACTCTGCTCTCCCTCTTCTGGTAATACAGAGTGAGCCTCAGCCTACTGTATTGCTGTATATCATAGAGAGGATGACAGAATTGTGCCATTTGTTTTTTGGTGTGAATGGTGTCTCCTGAAATCACCTCTCCTCTGGAGCTGTCCATAACCACTCTGTATTGACTTGTTGCGTACAGCCATGACTTCCAGCTGTTTGGTTTACTTTATCGTTTGCACAGGTCTGTGTATGGTATTGTATATGTCATGGGCTCCCTGGGTAACAATGGCACATATACTGCTAAATGTTTCTTTTCTACATACCAGAGCAATTAGGAAATCAGTATAAGTGAAGACTAGTTCCTTTGGTTTTCACAGAAGAAAGACTTGAGACCAAACTGATCTCATTTGTATTAATGTAAATGTAGAGATATTTCAGATTTACATTAACACAAATGAACAGAAAAATAACCTTGTTCTTTTTTGCTATAAATAAGCCCCTAAAACCTAAATAATCCCAGGAATCCTTTATTACTGCTCTCCTTTTAATTTACCATATTTTTCTTCACCTGTCTTATACAGAGAGATTCTTAGGTCTCTTACTCACACAGCGTCTTTTCATCTGTCAAGAGCTTCCCACTTTAGATGATGCCTTGGTCATAGGACCTTAGGATTCAAATCACTTTAGTTCCTACTAGTCAGCAAAGTACCACATCTGATCCTTGGAGCTTAAAGAAACAAAACCCCACAACCAAAACAGGCTGCAATTTACATGATTACCAAGCCATCCTACCAAGTAATGGTAGTAGGAATATTAAGGGTTCCCAGCAGTTCTGAGTTGTAGGTATTGTCAGGCTAAGCTGGAATGTTAACAGTGTCTCTTCCCGGATGTGGATATGCTTTCATCTAGGTTTAGGATGTGTCACATTGTCCCTATTTTTAGAAGACAGGATAATGCAATTTAAACAAAATATAATTAACTCCCTCCTGTTCATCGTAAAACTGCCAAGCTTCTGAGTGACAGACCAGAAGCCTATTAGTCATGTAGCTGACTTTAATTCCAAACTCTTTTCTTTTTACTATTTTAGGAACAAATCTCCCTAGTCCATAATTACCTGGAAATTTTTGAAAATTCTTGACCTCTTATGAGAGAGGAAGCTGATATGTATTGTTTACAAAGGAATAATTTGAATGGGAAGAGTTGATCTTGCTTGTGTGTTATAGCTGTTTTAAATCCTTCTGTGAAGGACTGATACTGTTTGAGTGTATTGTTCAGGGAGCTAGAAGATTTCTTCCAAACCTCTGCCTTTGAATGCATGAAGGCATCTGAGCTGGAAGTTTTCTTTTGAGGTTCCAGAACAATTTTGGACTCCTGAGTGTAATGAATAGAGGAAAATGGACAGAGAGACGGGAAGCAAGGAAGCGCATAATGAATAGCATTATTGATTGAAGGACACTTGTTTGCAGTGAAGGAATTGATGAGAACTTGAGTGATCCTTTAATTCTAAATCATCAGCAGCCTTTTTCCCCAATGTTGCTAAGTCAATGTCTTTTGCTCACATGAAAAAAATGTTATTTTTCATAATTATGATAACAGAGGAAAATATTTTTCTTTTTGAGGATTAAAATGTGAATGCTAGTTTACACACTGGTGATACTACTTGTCTATAAAGGCCGACTACATGGATAAGATTTTTTGGTTTTGTTTTTTTTTCTCCAAATTAACCAAATGTGTTAGATATATGATCCTTGTAATCCACAACACCTGCTGATGCTCTGAAGTTCCTGTTTTTGAAGCTGTAAAGAGTTGCTTAATACTTTGAGAAGTATGACAGCTGAAAGCACACACCCGGAAACCAACCAAAGAAAACACTGCTTTTCTTGCCTTAATATTTTTATATGCAATGCAGCTTTGTTAAATTTGAGCAATTTGCAGATGGCTGTAAAGGGAAACTCTGGTATATCATCCCCAGGAAATGTTTTGATCAGTTATATGTCATTCGATGTAATTTGATTCTTTTGTAATGAAAGCGCATTGTATCAAATGCATCTTTGTAAGCTTGTAAGAGAGTCCAGGAGCCTCTCCCCACCTGCTTTCAATTCAAATGCTGTAATGTACAAATAGCCTGTACATTTTTAACCTTATTTCCTAAAATAAGAAAAATTACATGGTGGAAACACAGGCAGACTACAAAAAATACAAGAGGCTACAAAGATTTCTACATTTAGGGGAGAACTTTTTTCCATTTGTTTACCATGTGCATTTCAGCAGGTGACTTGTCTGGTTCAAAATAATCGATAGTTATGTACATTTCCAGTCTCCTAGATTTAACTGAGATTAATGCATTCATTGCCTGGTGTGATGCTGGCTTTCTTGTTCTCAGGTCCATATCTCCAAGAAGATGGAGCTAACTAGCAGTAGAAGCTACGTGTGAGTGGCAGGAGCATTTGTGTTCCTGGGCCCATGCACAAAGTGCCCTCTGAACCTCAGAGGCTTTTCCCTTCTTTTAAAATAAACATACATGTATTATATATTTAATCTGATAAGGGTGCTTTAATTTCAGAGGGTGTTTTATCAAGCGTTGGGGTTTCCCTATATGTAGTCTCACCCAGCAAAACTGTATAAGGTCTATAGGTAGCATATATAGAATATTGGTGGTCTTATGAATTTCTGTTCCTTTCTTATCTGGGATTATCAGTAAATGAGATCTGGCTGTTACTTTTCCTTTGCAGAGCATCCTTCATGACTAAAACTGTGCCTTGTGGGAATGAGCTTCATAAATTTCTGATCTGGGATACAGCTGGTCAGGAGAGGGTGAGTATTATTTTGCAGTGTGTTTTTGTTATACTCATTTCTTTTAATGTGTTGGTGCACAAAGCCCACTGTGGATTTCAGCTTCCTTTTCACTGCAGAGCTGTGCCCCAGCCTGTGGATGTTAACTCTGCTCGGGTTCTGATCTCTTCCAGCAGCTGGTGCCATGCCATGGGGATCGGGTCAGTCACTTCCCTCAGCACAGCTTGAGTTGTGTCCAACCAGTCTGTTGCTGGCTGGGTAATTCCTCTGTTGTTTCATCAGTTTTATGTGTGGCAGCTTTCATTCACACTGGAAGGAACTTGACATCTAGTACATGGCCTGGCAGATGGTCTGAACATAGGTGGTGACTCCAAGGTTGTCCTGAGTTGGGACACCGAATATGAGCACAGATTTTTTATTTTTTTGTAATAGTCTTAATGGCAGTAGTATTCAATAGTAGGCTGACTGTAGAGTTCTCTTAATATATGCCCGTATTTATCTTGGGACGCTTGAAAGAAATGGAAAAAACCATGCACATATTTTAAAGTATTTTCAAACTTTCATGTGAAATTACACTGTTCCTGCTGTTAGAAAAATGTAACAGTATTCTCATTTTAGGATTGGGAAAAATGAGATGCTTATTCAAACTGTAATGTGGGTCCTTCTGCATCCTACTATGTTCCCCATACTTTGCATGCGAATTGTAGGCAATAAAGATTTTTGCTGTTAAGTGCAGGAAGTGCTTGTGTTTTTATTTGCACTGTGAAGCATGATGTAAAGTGTGCCTGATGAAATCCATTGACTCTTAGCAATACAGTATGATATTTATGATGGGAATAGGGATCTTTAAGAACATATTTCAAGTACAGCATCCTCCCTTCCCTTGAATCTTGTTTGTTCTATTTCTACATAATCTGGAACTGATAACTGACTAAATATGACAAGTGTGTGTGGAGTTTCAGTGGTCAAAACATATTAAGAGTATTAGCTTTTTGAAGTAGGTGCCTATTAATAAGTCATATTTACTATGCTAAAGGGTGCCTCATTTGAAGCAGGAAATCTGTGACTGAGCTCTGACTCTTGGACACAAAATTCATCCTTCCCATCCAGTCCCTTATGCTTCCTCTCTTGATTGAGCTAGTCATTTTCCAAAAATATGCTTCAGTTAAACATCATCTGCACTCTCTCTCTTCTTCTTTTTTTTTTTTTTAAATCCAGTGATGACAAGCAGTGACCACCACAAATCTGGCTAAATTGCTGTGCATCTATTCCAGATAAATCATGTTACAGTTTTTATGCGTAATCCTGAACTGTAACCTCTTTAAGCCAGAAACCATCTTTTTCTTCTGTATTTGCACAATCTATTCCCAATCCTTTACTAGGGTCTTTGGAATCTGGGGTGACGGAGTAAATAATGTTGATGGGTGTGAGCACTAGCTACCAAGGGAGCTGAGTTTCCTGAGATGAGCATATTGTTCCAGGCAGTTCACTACCTTGGAACATCCCCATTTTACAGCTAATCACTTTGTGCTTCTCAATGGGTTATTCATTCTAACTTGTATTTGGGATTCTAGTTACTTGTATTCCTCTTTCTGATCTGCTATTCAAGAACAAATGTCTGCCACTGTTAATTTCTTTCTAGTTATCCTCTGAACAACAGTGATTATACAAAACTTCCAGGCTACCCCAGACTTCAGGCCTATCGCTGTTTTTCACAGTGCACTAACAGATGTATTCCAGACGGTGTTTATGTCTTGAAAGCTGTTGTCCTTTCTTTGTTTGCTGTAGTTTTGTTAAAGTCTGTGTTTCAGTGATAAGTCTGGATGTTTCCTCAACACTTCTGTTGTCTATACTGCTGATAACTGTATTTAGGACTTACTGCTCTTTCAACGTTGTGTTCATTTGGCTTTGTTCTTCTAAATACAAGGCCAAGCATAGAACTTAGGTGTGCTTATTCTGGCGTCAGGGCGTTCTGTACTTCTCCAACTGTACCATTTGTTGCTGTATCTGAGTGCTGGTGTGGGCACTTGCCCTGCTCATCTGCTGCTCTCCTTTGCTTCACAGCCAAAGAGCTTGGGGTATCCTTCTCTCATGCTTTCCAGGCAGAACTTCCTCTGTCTGCTCTTAGACAGTGGTGTGTATCAGCAGGACAATACCACTTTAGGAAGTGTAACTGAAGGCCTACCTGAGGCTTAAAAGTTAGGCTCAAACCTTAAGAATGGTAGACCTGGCAGGAGGTAACAATAGCAGCAGCACTTCTGTACTCGTTCATAGATTTCTCTATGTAACAGACTAGGAAACTGTCAGCTTGAAGGGTGTAGAGAAACCATTCTGAAATGCCTTAGTCACAAACACTTATTTAAACAATCCTCTGAGAGAAGCAGTGTGCCTACTGGCTTTCTTCAGTCAGTTTGGAAAAACTGTGGAAATTCATGTGGCTGTTTCTGAGAACAAGTCATGTACTAGGTGATCGGGAAGCATAGATGAGAGGAAAATGAGCTGGAAGCACTCAGCACCCCCTTGAGGCGTTAAATCAACATTCAGATGTCCATTCGCAACTGGTCAAGCTTTTAGAAATGTTGGTTGTTGTTAGTTTAAAAAACTTGTCGTAATACCTGAGTTTGAAGAAACTTAATATACAGGCTAGGCAGTCAGAGCTTGGTCATGGAGAACAGATAACTTCTGATTCATATGGATACTAGATATAATATTTTTTCTTTTGTGTCAGGAAACTTGGAAGCACAGCCAGAGTCAAGAAGGAATTAGAATTTCCTTTTTGTAGGAAATAATGAGCAAATGTCACTTCTGCATAATGACAATAATGCAGTAGGAAATGGAGATCAAAAGCCCTTCTGTCATAAAGTTGCTGGGAGTGCATGTTCAGCATGCTTCCCAGAGGAGACCCTGGAGATTGGTACATGGCTTTCCAGCAGCATTTGCTGCAGCGAATGTACATTGTAGTTGATTATAAAATGAGAGAGTTTATTAAGCCTTTTGTCTTGCTTTTTCTTTTCCCTTTCTTGGATAGGGAGAACCTTAAACCAGCCACACACTTAACAAAAAAATCCCTCTGCTTTTCTACCTAAGTACTGGTCTCTGCAGAACTAATTGCTTTGTGTTTATTTAAATCAGCTCACTTGCTCTGTTTTTTCAGTGTCACTTCCCTCCACCCAACTATTTTCAAAATGTCACTTTTCTTCCATCTCGCTTTTTTGCCCCATCAGCTTTAAATTGTTGCCCAGGACTTCAGGACTTAAATTCACAACAATTATGTTACTGTTAGCAAAGATTGCCTCCCCTAAGAACAGTCTCTTCACAAGTTAGCTAATGATGTTTTTATTAGCATATATTTCGGTTTAGAATGCCCTAAGTAGCTTCTAATTGCAATGCTTTGTCTGAATGCCTTGGGTGGCTGCCAGCTTTCCGTTTTGCCAGCTGAAGAATATTGCAGCAAATAGTTACGGAGCCTGAGGGCCATGTTTCCAGGGCAAGAATATTTATCTGTGTCCTTTTAAAATTTACTATATTTAACTCTGGGATGTTTTGTTTAATAAAAAGAGCCACAGGTACTTGAGCCCAGTTTGAACCCTGATAGGAATTACTTTCAGGATGGTGGGTGGGGTTTTTTTTTTGGTTGTTGACTTTTTGTTGTCTTTTTTTCCTACTGTTCCATTTCCAGTAAAAGCCCAGCGCAGATATCTATAGCATTTTACAGTCCCCACTGAGTGACAGTAATTGTTCTGATGATTCAAACAGTGTCACAAGCTAAGGAAGGCCTGTCTTTGCTGCAGTCCTGATTGGAAGGCTTCCCCTAAGTTGGCAATTAGATGTGATATCTAAACTGCTCTTTAAAGGAAAGTATTGTTTCCCTCTGCTCTGAGATGCACAGTTCTGCCACTTTTTTGTCCTGGCTCAGATTCTCAATAAGTCTATTTAGTTCACTAATCCTGCAAAAAAACAACCTGGCAGAGTAAAAAAAAAAAAAAAAATAGTGGTAGCCCAGACCCTGAGCGGGGGAAGAAAGGAGGAGGCCACAAGGGCAGAGATTTGAGTGAAAGGAGGGACAGGACCTTGCTGTTTGGTAGCAGCAAACCAATTAAAATTGGTTCAGCTATGACATCCAGCTGCATCCTAGTTTGACTCCTCTCCAGAAGCAACCCCCCAATAACTCAGTATTATTGGGCTTTTGCTAGAACTTGCTAGTCTGTGAGGATTCAGTCTCAAATGAGAACAGATTGACAGTTCTTAGCATGTGCCTTGCTAACCTAATCATTTAGCTCATGGATATTTCCACTGAAACCGGACTACCCTGAGAGGACTTAACAGCAAGTATAGATGACTTGAGTTACTTCTGCAGTAAAGAGAGCCTTAATTTTGCTCTGTGGTTTTATCTGAGTGACAATGATGGTAGCCCACAGTTTAGTGTGAAGGCAGTTCCTTATACCCAGTGTAAGGACCTCCCCTGAGAATTAGAATCTCAGCCTTGAATCGTGTAGGGAAAAAAATACTCAAGGTTATAAAATACTACATCATATCTAATAGTGGCATTCATGCGTAACATTTTTCCATTCACTCTTTGTCAGCTGAGAATTTCGGGAATTTTGTATCCCTCCCTTTAATGCTTCTGTGTAAGAAGCTTATGTTTCAGGATAATCTACTTGACATTTCTGGCTTTTTGCTTTGCTTCTCCTCACACATCAGATTTCCTGTTTATTGGCAGCCACTGCCTCCGAGAAGGCCAGAACAGGACACTAATGCCCAGACTTGGACAAGGCATAAAGTAGAGGTTCACAAGCTATGGAATATGTACTGCTGGTGGTACAAGACCATGTGAAAGAGCTTGTGCTGTGCAGACACAGTGGTGACAACTTCCGACTCTTCCCATGTGGGTGCTTAGCTGACCTGTGCCACAGAAGCAATTATTGCAGCTTTCCTAAACAGACTGCTAATAATATGTTTCTAGTGCTAGTGTGCCATGCTTTTCACGACAAGAACCTCAGAGGTTAATAGAATTGTGTTCTTTTTGGTTCAGGTTTTAGGGACAGGGCTGAAGTGTGAGGAGGGATGTGCTTCAGGTGGGTTAGGAGACAGTACTGAAGGGGTTTGGGTGGGTGACATTGCAGGAAAGGCTGAAGACAGGAGAGATGGGATGCCTGGAATTGTCTGCTGAGTGACTGGGAATGAACTGCTGAGCGAGTGAGGGGACCGAGGGGGTGTGAGCCTCCTAGTCTAGAACGATGGGCGTGTGTAAAAGGAAGGAGAAGGCAGTTGCAGAGCTATGTCCCTGCCCACACATGTGAGCAGCTGGCACAGAGCTAGAAGCTGTGGCTGTTACCACCATTAATGGCACCCTGATAAGAATCTCTGATCTCAGGAGTAGCTGAGTGGTCTGGCTTGGCCACTCAGATACTACATATGTAGTCAGAGAGCAGCTTCTCAAAAATGGGAATGAAATCTAGTCAAATGATTACAGCTGTCAGGAAGCAAATCTTGTGCTGGCATTCACCTGCAGATGCTTGAAAAGGCACCATGTGGAAAAGTCTTAGCTATATTCAGCCCCTGATGCAAGGTGTGTAATACTCACTAACTCAGCACTGATTTGAGGTGGCTTACTCTGTACAGCCTTACTCTTTCCTGCTATACTTGTATATATTATATATATTATACTATAATTATATAATCCTTTTTGTAACAAGAAAAAATAACATTATTTACAGTCTGGGACAGCAAAAGAAATCCAATAGAGGGGTTGTGTGTGTGTCTTTTTCCCTTGGCC
This sequence comes from Apteryx mantelli, assembly GCF_036417845.1. Lineage (NCBI taxonomy): Eukaryota > Metazoa > Chordata > Aves > Apterygiformes > Apterygidae > Apteryx > Apteryx mantelli. The sequence continues at coordinate 56,630,150 of NC_089979.1, forward strand.
ATGGAGCTTAGGGGAGACAGTGCTGGTGTGGCAGTACGCCAGCACTGGGGTGTAGCACTATCAGATAGTGTAGAGAGCTTCAGACATGAATTAGTAGTGTTCCCTGGTGTGCCTGGCAGATTGAATGAATCCAGACTGTCTTCAGCAGTGTTTGTCAGTCTGTTTATAGATAGGCAAGAGTGGTACTTTTTCATTTCTGGATTTATTTGGCCTCTCTTTTGCTTTCTAAACCAGCATTACATAAGACATGGTTAGGAGACTTACAGTGCGGCAGCTTGGGTGTAATTTATATTATGCTTTTTTTAAATTGTTTTTCTTTTCCAAGTATTCTGATATGGCTACTTTGTGGATTTTTCTTCTTCCCAATTCTGTACTGTTATTACAGGGGAAATGTAAAAAGCATTTTACCCCTCCTTAATGAAATGCACAGGAAATAGAAAGCAAAATGTTGCAGACCTTTTAAATAGGTGGTAAATTCCTTAATGGCTGCTCTTGGCTCCATTTTTTTGCCCTTTGCAAGGGCAAAGCTTCTGTTGACTTCAATGAGATAACCAAATCTGGGGTTGCAGAATCCCAAAATATTCCTGGAGTCAACCAGTGCAACTTCTGCCCTCTGGTTATATTGAACTTGCATGTACACAACTTAAGACTGAATTTATCCTCTATGGTACAGGGCTGTACAGCTGTAAAGATTATGATGTTTCTAGTCAGATCCTGAGAGAAAAAGGGGACCTGCTTTCAGAGGAAATTTCCTAACAGACATGTGGCCTCAAAATCTCTTCTTTAGAGTTAGAGATGATGAACCAAAAATGCAAAATGAAAGTGGTGGTGGCAGGGTGTGAGTACAAGATGCCCTGAACCCAGTTTAGCATTTCACCAATCCTTATGCAACTTGTTGCATGTCATATAGTATGCTCTAGGGAGAAGAGTCATAAAGACTACACAAAGTTACACAAGTCATTCATTTTGTTCTTTGGTATGTGTGTATCTGGTAAAATAGGTTCCTTATCTATATTGGAGTGGCCCTTTCAGCCTGGATATAGCTGTCAAATTGGAAAATCTTCCCCTAAAATTTAACTGTTGCATAGTATGGGTTAGTGACCTCAGCCATACAAGTCATAATCAGACCCTACAAAAGCAGAAGAGGCTTATGAGTGGTGGGAATGGGTCAGTATTCCCTGTATGTCATCTTAGCACTTATGTGCAATTTGGCAAAATTTTTTTGGATACTGAATGAGATACACAGAGCTTCTAAATTTCCATCTTAGGTGATAAGATACACAGAGCTTTAAAATTTCCATCTTAGGTGAGCTGCTAGTGATAGTTTACTCATTATACAAAGGTGTGAGGTATTCTCAGTGCCTAGAAGGACACTGTAGAAAATGGTAGGATGAATGAAGAATGAAACAGTGGGAGGAGAATCAGTAGTATAAATAGCAAGTCCCTGTACCCTATGACTCATAAGAAAAATGCATGTTGTAAAGTTATAGATGATTTTTTGGAAACAGAGAAGGAAAGCAGCTTGTGAATGCATTTACTAGTCACAGGATCATCATACAGCCATGAGAAAGGGAAGTGTGTTTACTAATACGTATTAGGGAAAGTACAGTTAATGCTGTTTTATATCTAGAATGCTGCATACAAACCTGGTCACCAGCAGTCAGGAAAGGTGAACCCAACCTGGACCAAGTGCAGAGAAAGTGGTCTTCTCCTGATCACTTCATCTTTAAACTAAAAGAGCCTGGCTTAGTAGCCTGGCAAAATTAAAGTTGAAAGCCTGCGCTCTATTGATGTTTCACTAAAGGTAAGCATTGACCCAGTGAAAGGATGTAAATTGGTCAGGAACACCTGCAGGCTGGAAATCAGAGTGTTTGTAGTCATCAAAATAATATGATGCCGATAGGAACAGCATGGAAAAAAAACAAGTGGTTTTAGGCTGGACCTTGATCAGCTTTTGAAAGGGGTTAAGTGCTGTGGTTATTTCCGATGGTGGGAGCTGACTGATGACCCTTTCAGGCCTACGTTTCCCTGTTACCCTGAGCTGATGGATGCTGGTCCTGGCTCCAGATGCAGGTTAGAACTGCCGAAGGGCTGTTGCCAAAGGGTTGCCCTCAGCTGTAGGGCACAGAGGGACTGATGCCTCGGGAAGGTGGGGGTGTGGCTGAAGAGGGACCTTCGTGTCCCTATTACAGGTGTGTGGAGCAGAGCCGTGGGTGGCCGGCCACCCTAGTGTTTAAGCAGTGCTTCTTGAGAAACAGAGTTCTAATGCCAAATGTTGAACTGCTCCTGTTTCTCCTTATTTGCTTGGGAATTGTTGGATACAGAAATACCGAACTATAAAATCGAGGTTATAGAAATTGGAATTTATAATATGGAAGGTAATCCCATGAGATTTAATTTTGAGAACTGCTTTTTTTGTGTCGCTTGTTTTGGGCTTCTGTCCCACATTTGGTCCTTGGCAGGTGAAAAATGCGCACATTAGGATTTTGTATCCCTTTAATTAATTTTGCACGGCTCTTTTTTGCAGGTAATTAGGCCAGAAAAAGGTTCAAGACTTTGCTTTATTGTTTGCATAATACTTTTACTGATTTTTTTTTTGATCTTTGAAAATCCATGCTCATAAAGCTCATTTGTTAAGAGAGTCTATTATTAATGATGAAAGTTATTCTGAAGTACAAATTTTCAATCCCTGTTGATTCATTCAGTGTTACAGAGAGTCTTTTTATGTTTTCTCATGAACAACAGTGATTTCTTATGATATTTGTTACTAGCACACTTTCAGTTTATACTGAACAATTTCAAAGTACTTTTTTCCTTGCAGACCCTAAGAAATTGCACTAAAATATATTTTAATACCATTTTGGTCACTTTATCTAATGTAGAGCATGGAATCTTAAATGTCGATTTTATCCAAATAGGAGTATAAACTTAAATGCCAGATGAAATCCATCACTTGATTTTTAAAAAAATGTTGAAGCTACGTGCCCAACTATGGATGAAAAGTGTTCTCTTCTTGACACTCCTTATAGCTAAAATATTGCTATAAAATAATGAAAGAGGATATAACTGTCCTGTTAGCTGAGCAAGCAAATAGATTTTCAGTACATTCGAACAGGAATTGTGTGTTAAAAACAACTACTGAATATGAGTGCCTTTCAGAGGCAATGGCTTTTCTGAATCTACCTTGCTGTAGTCTTGCTCTCCTTCCTTCTAAGCTTGCAAGGAATTGGAATATTTAAGTAGATTACTTTGATTCAAATAGCAGAGAAACTTTCTTCCTGCATACTCTGGCCCTGCTTGCCACTTTTTATTGTTTCTTGACACAAGAAACAGGTCAAGTGACTTAGTTCGGTGTTTTTGTTATTGAAATGCAACATACTGTTCAAGTGATTAATTCACCCAAATGGCACTTAAAAATGTCCCTCAAAATCTTTTAAAAGAAGTTCTTTTGTTTCTGCATTTACCAGCACTGATTAAAATGATTATCACTTTCATTTCAGGAAAAAGGGTAAAAATGACTGTGGAAATAGACTGCATCTGCAGAGATGTGCACAAAGCAATTCTGCAAATGTGGAGCTATCTGAGTTTGGTTTAAATGTGAATGTGAATTTAGCTTCTAGTGGTCCTGTCCTTCCTCCTTTTTCTCAGGACTTTCTCACTCCTTCCTTTCAGCTCAGGCTGGGGCTCCTCTGATGCACAGTGAGCTGGTTTGGGAATCCAGCTAAAAATTAATCCTATCAAAAAATATGTTAGTTTACATTCCGGTTTCTTTAAAAACTACTTGTCCAGCATCCAATGAAAGAAGCTTGTTTTTTTTTCTTTCTGGCGCTGATATTGGCAATGTTCTTCAATGAAACAGCTATTACAAAAAGTGTTCTTGTCGTTTGGTCAAAAGAACAACAGAGAGAAATTCCCAAGAAGTTGTACAGGTTCTTAATGCACTTTCTGGGCCAGCGTGAATGGAATTCGAAGCATGTGAGTTTGACTCCATGGCTCCTGTGAAGTGTGATTACTGTTATCTGAGAGCTCTCTGTAAATTCATGAATACCTTGTAATCTAGATTAAAACTAAATCAGCGTATGTAGGATGTTGTTTTCCAGAAGTTTACAGACTGGGAGGGGTTTGTATACACAGTGAAAGTCAGATCTACTCTCCACAAATATGCTCCCTAATATTCAGGGTGCTTTGACATAACACACTGGAAATTTCTGCAGTGGACTGGGAGGCTAAAAATTCTGGAAAGAATTAGTTGCACTAAACATGTACTAAAGCCACCCTCTAAAAGCCCAGAAAACACGTCTGCCTGGCTCACTCAAGATCCTGGCTGATCACTTTTCCTCAGACCTAGCTTCTTGATTGATCCCCTTTCTTTTCTCATACCCCTTCCTGCTGTTTTCTCCTATTAATGAGCTATTTCACCTGCTTCTCTCCCCAGTACTCTTCAGCACTTGACCATCTGTCACTGTTAGTGTGTAGTATGCATCCTTACTTGTAAGAGAGAGTATCGACCTTGAACTAGGTCTGAATGATCTGTGATAAATACCTTACAAACAGGCAAATGGTCCTAACTCAGAATATTCTGAGAAATAACTTGCTTTATATGTTGCATGTGAAACAGCTTGACTGTGGAGTCTGTGTTCTTAATAACATGCTTGGTGAAAAATTATAGGACAAGAAAAATGACTAGATAATATTATCAGGAGTGAAATAATATTTCTGCTTACTTTTGCCATGAAAAATTGCTTCAGAGTTAATATTGGATGAAAATGATAGGGCAGGAATGCATACATCCTCGAGCTACTGTTGGAAGCTTCCTAAATACTTGGACTAAATCTAAATGCTCAGCTTATAAGTACAGTTCTGAGGCAAAGATATGTCTTGCTGTAAATCTGCAGAGGTGTGCAATGTAACATATGGGTCTGTGCACATTCCCTGGTATTGAGATTTATATTCTGCCCTAATAGCGCATTTCATTTAGAAGTTGACCTTGGTCAGTAGCTACAGTTTTATATGAAGATTTTACAGATCACTCTCTGTGCAAACAAAAATGTGCAAAATGGCTCTGTGAGTACAGTGAGACTAAACATATTTTCCAAGAAAGATTATTTTTGGTATCCTTAAGAATAGTTTTAGGTGAATCAGCAAAAAGGCTTATTGACTGCCTTTCTCTGTATAATTATAAGCTCAGATTCTAAGCCAACTGCTTAGTCATGGTAAATTATGAAAATTATGCTGTTCTTTGGTGAGCTGTTTTTTATAAACATATTTATTACTCTTTTTTTTAAGGTTGTTTCCCTTGGGGGAAAAAAAGCTGAAGCGACAATTTACAAAAATCTGTGTTTTTCAAAATAGGTATTATAGTACAGGATAACTAAACATGATAGATGTTAATAGTTTTCTGAGAAGTTAATTTTATCTGAGTGATTTGCAGCATTTTATAAACCTCAACCCCAAGCTGAATTCAGCGTGCTACAACTACAAAGCAAAATTTTCCTTTTTATCTGTGTAAGAGGTATATGCTGTCAGGTATGGCTCCAAATATAGGTGAATTTCATATGAAAACTTTTATTCAGAGTCCATACACTATAATGAAAAAGATGCATAGAACTAGTAAGTACTAATTAGCTAAATACAGTGGGATGAAGAACACCAGGAGATAAGGGAGGTCTGTTTCATTGGGATTTAAGGAAAATTAGAGATGAGCAACCACTGAGGAGGCCTGTTCTCTATTGGATGAAAGCTTGTGATTCAGTCGTGGCATGTTTTTGTGACCTGGCAAAATGTGATAATCCTGACTTATTCATGATGTTTTTTCTTTTGCGGGCTGATTTGTTTTAACAGTTTCATTCCTTGGCTCCAATGTACTACAGAGGTTCAGCAGCAGCTGTGATAGTTTATGATATCACTAAACAGGTAAGACTTTCTGTACGCTATTTCTCTATGCTAACTACTCCACCTGGATTTTGAATTAAAAAAAAGTTTGAGTTAAAACCCACAACTACAGAAGTATTTATATGCTAATTCCTGTTCATATCAGTGTTCATATACGTGAGTAGTTTGTGTAGATTTGGATGGAGGTGCCTAGCTGCCTTAAAAATTTAAATGTAAATCTCTGCTTCTGTGTTATTTAAAATTTGTCCAGACAAAGGTTAGAGACCACGTTTTAGAGAAGTTGCTTTGAATTTCCTCTGGATAAGTAGACAGCATGATATCCTGCAATACCCTTCCCCCCTGCAGCCTATATTCTCTGTATGAAATTGAATTTTTACTACAAAAAGCAGCTAGCTGCTTTATTAACTGAACAGAAATTCTATTGTTTGCATATTACTGCTTTTAAAACTAATCATTTTTAAGTATACGTATAATCTTATGTTTGCATTGAGAAACTGAAGTCTTCCATGGCTGCTTTATTTTGAAAAAAGTAATGAAATAGTAAGTCTCTGACCTTTTTTCAACATTATTAGTTTGGAATGAAAATTGTATTTTCAGCTCATAAACTCTTTTTGCTCATTTCTCAGACAAAGGAGGCTAGGAAGCTCTAACTACACTCCATTTTCACTGCTTTTGAAAGAAATCTCCACTAATAAGGTTGAGTTAGAGGAGGCATTGATATAGGGATGGTCAAGATAGTTCACTTACATTTTTATGCTTTCTTGAATATTAAATTATTTACTACTAGGTTGAGAGGGTTGGGTTGGTTCTCTGGTGTGTAAGTGCAATGATCTGTTGCTGATGAAGGTGGCCATTGTTGCACAGTGGTACTGTTCTCCTTTGCTAATTTGCCAAGAAAGCATGAGAAAGAGTGAATCATCTGATAGATTTTTATTTTTAATTTAAATTGTTGATGGTCTGATAGATAATCTTGTAATGCATTATAAGAATAGAACTATGTTCTGCCAACCTTTCTCAGATCTTATGTGGAACAGCTTGCAGAATGAAGAGGGGAAAATAGGAGAGGAAGATGAATGTGTATTTCACTTTTTGATGCTTAATATTCAAAGAGTTGACCATTATAGTGGAATGAATGTTTTTTTTCCCAAATGTCTGGCTGTGCTGTCCACTCAGAGATACAGGTACAGCCCTTATTGATTTAGGCCAAACTTGCATGTGTACTTCTGATGGGAAAATTTGGCTTATAATGTATTTGGGAGCTCTGTTTGAGTTTCAGTAACAATCCCAGCCATACATTAAAATTAGAATCTCTAGGAACAAGAGTGATTTTAATGCTATTAGTTCATTAGTATGAGGAAATAGAAAATTTACTATTAAAAGGTAGGCAGCCTCAACAAGCGTTTGAATTTTGTACTTGGAGGGAAGAAGTCAGATGAACTGTCATCTAGCTCTTTGGTTTACTAAAGAGTAAATTGAGGTTTACCAGGTCACAGAGTTGGAAATTCTGGTGGAGGTCCTGGAGAGCTCTTCTGGTTGCTGCTGAAAGTATGACAGTGGTTGAAATGATAATCCACTGGCTAGAAGTTAAAAGTAGACAAGTGAAGCTCACATTAACAATGAGAGAAATTAGCTACTAGCCAAACTTAAAAGAAGAGCTGGGTGGTTTCTTCTACAGAGAAAATTTTGAAAAATCAGCATTGAATGTTTTTCCTTTAAAAAAAAGAAGTTTCTAAGTTCAAGCAAGAATTAATTTGGGGATGTCTCATGACTTCCAGTTTGAAAAACAGATTGCGTAGCTACAGTGATCCTCTTTTGGCCTTGTGATCTATGAGATTATCATTGCATTAAGATCATCAAAACTGTATTCCTCTAACTTAAAAAAAATAACCAAATACATGAGAGGAGCTGAGGCTGTTAGCTATTTTTATTTCTCTGATTTAGGATTCATTTCATACTTTGAAGAAATGGGTGAAAGAACTAAAAGAACATGGTCCTGAAAATATCGTAATGGCCATTGCTGGAAACAAATGTGATCTTTCAGATATCAGGTAATGCATCTGTTTTTGTTGTAGCTTTGATTGCTGCTTATATTTACAAAAAACAGTTTTCTTTGTTGTTACCATAGTATATAATTTTGATCATCTGTATTGAGTCTTTTCTAACACCAGTCATCCTATCAATACGCTTGCTTTCAGTGATGTACAACTATACCTCACCAGCAGCAGCACACCTTGAATTTTATATATATATATATATATATATATATATATATTTTAATCTCTCTTTTGCTGCCCTTCCTCTGTATTTGTGCAGTCTGTACCCTGTAGGTGCTGAATCACTGGGAATGGAAAACTCTTCTTGTTCTTTTTTTTCCCCCTTTTTCTTTTTTTTTACATTCATGTTAAAAGGTGCAGCACATACTAAGCTATGAGCAAAATCAGGAATGTAAACCTGCAAGGATGGGCCTAAAGTAGAATAATTGTATTCATGGAGTAGCTTTGTGAACTTGTCACGCTTTACGACAATTGCAACCATCTGATCATTTTATTTAGCTGATTGTGACCAGTGTCATTGTAAATTGTTTCACAACTCAGGCCTCTCTTATTGTAGAGTGATAGAGATGCTGCAATTTAATCAAATGAAGGCTTAATACTGGATGTAGAAAGCATTTTCTGTTTGTTTGGTGTGTGTTTTTTTTTTTTTTTTTTTTAAAGAGCATAACCTCATGCAAGTCCCATGTGTAAAACAAAGAACTTCCTGGATATATAAGGGGAGGGCTAGATTCAACCCCCCTGCAGACGAACCAAGATGATGCTATTCTTGATGCATTTGGAGCTAGATTTGCTCTTCTTCTTGTTAGCTCTGTTTTGGATTTGTGTCCTTTCTGGAAATGGAAGCACACTCTGCTCTGCAACAGTAATCCTTTGTGGCAGGCCATAACTTTCTGTTGTTTCTTGCTTCAGCTCTGAGTATAGACTCAATGGCCATATTTGATACTCTCCTCTTAGGAAAAGAAATTTGATACTTTCTTCTTTATGGTTCAAATATATTCCCCTACCATTTTATAGTCTTTACTTTGGCCCAGGTTCACCACAGCCTTTATGCATATGTGTAACTTCAAGTACTTGATACAGTGCTTTATTGAACCAAGGCATACGGATGGACCTGTGTTGTTTTCCCTTTCTCCCCAGCCCGTCGCTTATCAACCAGCGCAAACCAAAAAAAATCACTGCTTTCTGTAAGACCTGAACAAGACCTGACCATACAAGATTCCTGGTTTCTGTTGGCCTAAAAGTGGGGGACACAGATGGTGTATTGCCATCTCCTACATGATGATATGATCAACTGGTCAACACTTGTCAATCAGCTTGTCAACACTGTGAAAGCAAGTCATATAATATGAGACAAAAGGTTTCCAAATGTAAAGTAAGAAAGGAGAATTATAAAAATAAAAACAAAAGAGAGTACAAATTGGAGCTTTTGGTTGCCCTGAGACTCACTTTAAATTTAGTGCTTAAATGTTCTCATCAATACATTTGCTTGATTAAATCAAGGATGATAAGTTTGGAGATTGTCACAAATGGCAATCAGTGCAAATGAATCCATAAAGTGAGTTAAAAGGTAATACTGTGCCTTTTGGTGGTATGTGCCATGCCAGCAAGCTTTTAACTGCTGTTCTACCACAGACAAGTTTACGTGGGGAGATGAGAAAAACTTGCACTGTGAAGTGGTGTGAGAATACCATGGTTCCTCACAGAGCGTCTGTTTTCCCACCAAGTTTTCCTCAAGCAATACCTGTTGTTGACTGATCATCTATTGCTTGCTCCTGTTCAGTCAGTACAGCTCTTCTATGCACAAAATGTTTTGGTGTTTGCATGGTGCTCATTGTCCTCAAAATGGCAAGTGTCTCTTACTCTATTTTTTTTTTTTTAATTGTGAACAGTTCTTGGGATTATTTTTTTTTTCCATGCAGTTATTCTCTTTGCATCCCCCAGCCTTTTCTGTTTCTAAAGTCCTTCAGTGATGTCCAGCTAAAGAGGTTTTGGTGGAGAAAGAGTGGGCTATATTATATGTGATATGTTTTCACAGTTCTTCTAGAACTCTGATTGTTTATGCAATACATGCAGTGGTATGTATTCTCTGACTGCTTTGTGTCTTAAAATTGACTTCAGTAAAAATGACTTTAGGTGAAATGTTTCACCAATTTATCACACTTTTCTTTAGTGTGTAGGAAATACATAGGCTTTTGGGCTCAGAGAATTTAAAAACAAGATGATGTGAGCATACAAGTGCAAGCTACTGTTAGAATGCTTTTTTGGCATCTCGCTTTGGTTTTATAGACCTTTTGGCAGATGTTTTGCTGGGTATTAGAGAGACAGCTGCTTTTAAGACCAACGTGAATAGAAGCAAAGAGGACAAGCTGACCAGGTCCCAGTTGATTTGATTCAGCCATCTCTATCGCTGTAGGAGATAATGTAAGGAGTAATGAATGGAAGCAAAAAGAACTTACCATTTTCCTCTGGGAAGAGGCTGGCACTATTTCTTACAATCACTGACCATGTTACCCTCCTCATTTAGCATCTAAAATTTGAGTTTGAGCTGCCAAGATAGATTTGGGACACTTCGGATTCATGCTGCTCTTCTCAGTGTCATTAATAAGCTATCAGCAGGTCTTGGCACTCTATTGAAATAAATTTCTTCCCTGACTTTGAAGAAATTTCTACTGGTGGATAGGCAATTTTGATTAATATAAATCCTCATCTTTGGTATTAACTCTAGTACTGTTGAGAGTTTGGCATATTTTTAAATAATAGTATCTTCCTTCTGACAAGTCACTGAAAAATAGTCTCAAACAAAAGAGCTGAGACTTGAATATTAAAATGCTGTAAGCATCCAAAATATTTTTTGAGCAAAATAGAAGTCAATTAGTCATAACGGAAACTGAGAAGTGTTTTCCTCCCTAAAAATTCTTCTAACTTTCCCTGTAGCCCTGGAACAATACTATCTCAACACTCCACTGAAGGTTTTTGCCTTCTTGCCGCTTCACCCTGCCTTATGTTTATTCATTTCATGGCTTAGAACTCAAGCTTTTGTGCTTTTTCTTTCAGGCAAAGTAGAATCTTAGCAATCTTGACGTCTAGGTTACGATAACTACATTTGATGTATACAGCCTTTCAGTCCCGGCAGCATTGGATGGCATGCTTATTGCCCACTTGTAGTGGAAGCTTATAGACTTCCTTTAGAAAAGTTGTCAGAAAAGGCTAGGAAGTTTCATGGCACTTCCTAGGAATATTGTCACTTGCTGCTGTTTTACCTTTGCCCGGAACTCTGAAGTTTGCTTTCTCCGCTAAATTAGAGTGAGATGAAAGTCTTTGTTACGTAGCCCTGTGTTCCCAAATTTCTTTCATTGCTGTGGTTTGAATATTATGTAGTTAAGTTCCTTTTTTTTCCTTTCTTTTTTTTTTTTTTTCCTTCTTAATCTCCACAATCATCAGCAGATGGTGGTACCTTTCATAATAAAGGCCAGGTGCCATTTCAGAGTTAGTAAGGGGAATGCTGCCTTCCCTGTGTCTTTTGGAATAGAAAGATATTTAATAGGAAGAAGCAATTACAGGAAACAAGATCTAAATCCAGATACTGGAATTGCAGCCTAATTTTTGGAAACCATTTGTAATAAATCAGAGGCAATTATTCTGCCTCTCTACTTCTTTCCTATGAGCAGCAGACCTAAATTATTTAAAATATCTACCTCCATAAACTAACTGTGAAATTACATTGTTGTGCTGTCATCTAGGTACTTCTCTTAAAGTCTAAGACACTTGTACTAACTAGGAAGAAGTTGTAGAAATCTCTGGATTGGTACCTCAGTGCTGTGAGGTCAATGAGTTGAAGCCAGTTCTGCATGTGCAACAGACAATTATAAAGCCACACAAAATACAGCAGCTGATATACTGAACAACTGGAAAGAAAGCAGTTCTGGCAGCCCTGGGTCCCAACATGTATTCCCCTGAATAGTCGCATCTATGGTGCGTGTTGGCTTCTAGTCTCTGGTTCTGAACCGTTTCTCAAAACTGAGGAAGAGAAGTGGTTACGGGCAGTAGTGGGCAGAGCTAGATTCAGCTTTGCCCACCTGACTCAGGCAGATATAAGATCAACATGGAGCTTACTTTGTGTCTGAAGCAGAAGTCATTTGCAGATTTAAGTTGCATTTACAAGCTTTTGACGTTTGAAGGATTGGCTACGAAATGGATATTCTACCAGTGATTTTAAGACAACTTCACTTTCACTGTTCTTGCTAATGTGTTTGGAGGCAATGGCCTTCATATTTCTTTCAGGATCTGTCTTGTTTTCCTGCTGCTTGTAAACACTTAGATATATGATGCTCTTACTGTTTTCTTTTAGAAGAGTTGTACCACACCTTGTTTGGGTGCTAGGTGTGGATAGTTTTGCTTGCTGGCTGGATCAGAAGAGTTGTATGTCTTTTCTCTAGTGTTAAATGCTTTTCTTGGCAGGGTCAAATTTAAAAACCAAACCAAAAGAACAATAAAGGGTGATGTCACTTAAATTATCTTCCTTTTTTTTAAGGCATGGATTGAGCAGCAGGTCCAAGAAATCTGCAAACCAGTCATCAGTGAAATTTTGATATTTGAGTATGATGATCTAAACTTCAAAACAAGAAAAAAGATGACACTCCTTTTGCAAGGAAGAAGAGCATACTAATGCATTTCTAGTTAGTCTGTGTTTAAGGTCTCTAATGTTGCACAACAGGAAACTTCAGATATAGTTAATGTATATGGTTGTCACAAACTGATACTATTTGGCTGCAACACCGTTTTTAACAGTATTTCTGCCAGGGGAAGGTCAGGTAGGCAGGCAGCTGTGATACACATGTGAATCATCATTTTGTCTTCATGTGAGTTTGAGAGAGAAGAAACACAAGCATGAAAATGAAGCCATTTTGAAGGAGGATTATGGGGAATAGCTGTGCCTGGGCATATGTGGTACATGTTAACCCACTAATGTCTTGCTTTTAAGAACTCGCTGACTTATGGAAGGAAATCAAGTACATAATCACGGTGGTTAATTTGAATAAACAGCAATGTACATTCTGGAACTGGTTACCTTCTTAAGAATACCACATGACATACTAAAAACACCTGGGCCCTTTGAAACAAATTATTTTGTGAAGTACACGATGGTCTTTCATATCTTGGACCTGGTCATGCTGGGTTATTTGGTTGTATTTATGTGGACCTGGGTGGAAATAGGAATCACATGATTTATCAATGTATTTTAATCAATCTGAGATCAAGATATGAGAAATTGCAACTAAGAAACTAATTTAATTCTATCAAAATTAAATTCTTTTTTGAAAAATTTCTTTCTTTTATTTCTCAATGTTTTCTTTAGGGAGGTTCCTATGAAGGATGCCAAAGAATATGCAGAATCTATAGGTGCAATTGTTGTTGAAACCAGTGCTAAGAATGCCGTTAACATTGAGGAACTCTTTCAAGGAATAAGTAAGTTTTTTTTTTTTTTTAATGATGGTTATTTCGAGGGCATCTGAAAATAATTGTCTATTTCAGGTCTAAAAAAATTCTTTCCCGAGAACATGAAGAAACCTCCTTAGCCAGTAGTTTGACTGCTGTTTATGCCGATGTAAACTAAGAATGACTTTGAATACACTAGAGCAAAACATAGTAGATAGCATATACTGGTAAGCCTATTCCATCTAATTCTGTATATAAATCTTGGCCTGGACCACATCATTGGCTTCACACTAAGCCCTCTGTAGAGGAGATACTGTTGATCTTATCATGTTGATAAAACCTTCTTTTGTTGAGAAGTGTGCCTGGAGGGCTAAGATAAGTAGAAAATAGTCATTGCAGTGGAATCTGGTAAAAAATATTTTCTTTCCAGGTCTTTTAAACAAGATGAGATTGACATCCCTCACAGGGAGAAGAAGAAAATGTCTTATTCAGTTTTCATTCTAGGAATTCCAGTTTCAGTCTCTGGCTGAAAGTGGGGAGAATTGCAGAACCTTGCAGGTTGGAAGGAACTTGAAGAGGTTTTGAAGTCCAGTCTTCTACTCAAAGCAGACAATAGTGAATTTTCCTCCTTCAGGCCAATGATAAAAGGTACTAAACAGAGAGGTCCCAGGATAGACCTCTGAGGTACTCCACTTGCAACTGGCCTACATACTATTAAGCACTGCCCTTTGAGTCTGATCATTCAGCCACTGTTTCACCCAGCTAATAGTCTACCTATCTAGACTATAACATTCCAGCTTGGATACCAGGGTGCTGTAGGAGAAAATGTCAAAAGCCTTGCTAAAGTGAAGGTAGATAACATCCACTGCTTTTCCCTCAATCACAGATCTAGTCATTTTATCATTGAAGGCAATCAGGTTGATCAGGCATGGTTTACCTTTGGTAAATCCAGGCTGACGGTTCTTGGTCACTTTTTTCACCTTTATGTGCTCAGAAATGGCTTCCGAGAGGACTTGCTCCATGATTTTCCTAGGGATGAAAGTGAGGCTGACCAGCCTGCAGTTTCCTGGCTCATTCTTCCTGTCCTTTTTGAAAATGGTGTGTCACAGTTGCCTTTCTTCAGTCATTAGGGACTTCTCCCAATCTCCACAACCTTTCAAAGATGACAGCACCCTCAGATGTAGCCCATCTGGTCCCCATCTGGACCTGTAGGGGTTGAGATTTCTTAAGAGATGCCTAACTTGATCCTCTTCCAATACTGGTGGTTCCTCCTCTCCCTGAATCCTGTTTCAGAGCACAGAGGCCTAGGAGACATCATGTTCAGCTCAATGTTGACTTTATCTGTTTCCATAAGTTTTTTTTTTTCTTTCTTTCTTTCTTTCTCTTCACATATTAATGATTGCCTCACACACTTTGCCTGAGACAGGGCCTCTTCACATATTGCTTCGCTTGCACAGGATGCATTTAAAATTGTTAATTAATGAGAACTGATATTCCTAGAAGATGCTACCTTTCTATTAGCCCTTTAGAAAAAGTACAAATGTGTAACATGGCTGTCTGCAGGAACCAGTTCTTCCTTGTGATAATTTACTTGATTATCTGTATCTGGTGGTTGTGAATGTTCTAGCAGAGGAACTCGTCCATGCTAGGTAATTAAATAATTAGTTTCTGTCCTTAATAGGTAATGTTGCAGCTGGCAGCATACACTGCCCCTAATAGTGAATATATTAGATGAAGAAAATCAGCTAAATTGAATTTAGTATGAACTAGATAACTAAGCAAGTGCACTTAATTCCACAGGCAGTTATTTCTATGTTTAGAAATATTTGGTCTCAATGGATGTACTTGTGACCTTATCAAGAACTCAGAGGAGAGAAAGCAGAGAGTTGGTGGTATATGTTTATGGAAATATAGTGAAAAACAAGTGAAAAATGATTAATTGCCAGGAGAATTAATCAATATGAATGTAGATTATCTCTGTGACTGGACAGAGGGCATGGATAATAACTTTCTCATGTCTTATGCTACTTCAGTCTTTGTATTTTGGGCTTCAACTGAGTAGGCTGCATTTTTCCAAAAAAGTCTGTCTTGGGCCCAAGTTAAATGGCAGCATTTCTGCCTTTTCCATGGATGAAGATTCTCTGTGGCCATGTCTTCTGCCTTGTTGACTGATTTTATTCATGTGATGCCTGAAGAGTCATGCTGCAGCTTTAGTTTTGCTTTGACATTGCCTGAGAGTTTGTGGCTTCTCATTGTGCTTCTGTAGAAGGGCACGATACTGCTTCCCAGCCTCTTAACAAAGGGGCAGCAACTTCAGTTTTCTTAAGATTTTTTTTAGATAGGCAATTAATTCAATATATTGCCTATTTTACAGTCTGGATTTGAGAGGATATTGCAATGTGTGGAAAATTTCTCCATTAAAAGTCTTACTGAAATCGATATAACAAACAGAAAAGGTAGACTAAATTTTAATTTAACTAAAAAGTTACCTCCTACTTGCTTACACTTTTCATTTCACAAGAGTATTTTAACCTAATAATTTTTCCTTTTTAAGGTGTCTAATATCTGTCCTTTTTCAAAGCAAAATGTTGTGAGCTGAGCGAAATAGCATTACAGGGAGGGGGGAGGAATTACTGCAGGTAATGATCTAAAAGGGACTGGGTTGTTTGGCTGGTAACAAGATAAATCTTAACAAAATTATGGCAGTTATAGAGAGATGACTTCATTTTTAATGTTGCATTATTTTTAAAAAATGTTTGTTTATTTATTTATTTATTTATTTAAGAAGTCTCTCTTAGGATTAGCAGACTGCTTTGAGGTATGCCTTAGCTGCACAATCTCAACACAAATACACTGTCCTTAATTATTCTTCTCAGGAAAATACAAGATGTGAAGGACTAGAATCGTTTTTTGATTTTTGAGAATGGGGCAAATCCACCAGGAAGGGGATTCTGCAGTCAATATACTTAGCAAATAAAGTCAAAGAGGCAGGCAGAGCAAAATTGTCAGCCAAGCCAATGTTCTCTGCCCTGGAGAGTTTGCACTAAGCTGCATAATCGAATGTAACTCCTGACTGTCTGTTGTACCTCTGTGATTTCAAACAGCAATCTGTCCTGATTACATTTAGCAGAGCCTGACTAAAGACTTACTGTGATTGTGAAACATCACATGGCTGCTTATTTCTCTGTAAACAAGAAAAGAATATTTTTAGTACAGTCGTATATAGACCACTTGGACTAAATTTTTCCCAGTGTCTTTCTTGGAAGGATTTTGACGTAAAAAGGCCTTAAGATGATAGGGTTTTTTTCATGTGTTCCATTAGCTCGTTTTTTGATAGATGAGTATCCATAGGATCAACTGTTACTAATTTCTTTTCTTCAGCCTTAGAATAACTGTATGCATAGCAGCTTCTTGGAGCTTGCTGCTTGTTTATACTTCAGCAGCAACAGAAATGCCAGGAATGTATTAAACAATAGCAGTAAAGTTGTGAATGGACTGTACAAGTGGGTCACACCAGTTCTGTATTGTCCCTTCTTGTTTGTGGGGCTTTAGTACACTGACCATTGATTGTGCCTGTGAAGGGAGCTTACCCATCTGATTTTTAATGACTACATAAGTTTTCCCAGGTGTACTGTACTTTTGTAGCAATCACACCCTTGTAATTTTCAGACACCTGTTTAACACCTAAAATAAGCCTTAACTATATTATTCAAGTCTAGTACGCACCCAGCTGTTTCTCTTTAGTGTACATATATTGCCTATTATCATAGCAGGAAGGTGCCCCAGATATGAAACAGAAGATTACCTAAATGATATAAGCCACCCTCTGTAAATGACAGAGCTGAGAATGTCAAAGTGATTAATACCACTTTGCCTCAGTAGGTCCAAAGGTAAACAGGCAGTGGGACAAAGAAACTACTAAAGAATACCTAGCTAAATGAAATATGAAATTAACATGTGCATAAACAAAAATAAATGATGGTTGTACACTATTTTTGATGTCTGGCAGGTATTGGGGACCAGTGTGCTACCACAGAGACTGAGACAGAAGCATTTCAGCATTTCATTTTCATCTTCTGTGAGGAGTGAGAGGGAAGTGAGGAGTAAGATTATCAGAATTGCTCTACAGAAAGCTTGTAAAGAGTTGTTGGCACTCAATCTTACTGATGCTAGTACTAAGAGAATGTGAGACAGGTTCATGTTTAGATATCCGTATAAGAAGGTTCTTCCTAGACTAGGCTTCCTAATTAGAGCAGAGAGTTTCTGTCTCAGGATATAACCTTTCATGTGGTAAATGCTCTGTTATAAATATATGAAGCTATTGATTTCCTGATGCCTTGCCAGCAACTCTGATACTGAATATTTAATATAACCCAAATGATTGCTTCCTAGAAATACTAGGAGATTTAAAAAAAAAAAAAAAACTCTAGAACTTACGTTTTAACAGGTTGTATACTGGAAACACTACAGAGGAATGTTTAAAATGTCTGTCTGTGAGAACTGGGCTTGATCCTTTTAAGCTGAAAAACCATATTTGATCCTTGAACTGACTGACTCAAAATAGACTTGCCTTAGATGAAGGGAATTGTAGATGGTCAATTCTAGAGCTTTGTAAAAGAGAAATATGGTGGTTTTTGTTCTGTTGTCTGCTGATTTATGGATGTTTGTGAACTGCTTTGAAGAGGTCTATGAAAGGCATTTTAAGAAAAGCAAGTTCATTTATATTATTCAGCAGTCCACATATGCCACTTTTAAGGCAGCCCAAGCTCATAACTGAATTTTTGTAGGGGACAGTCATCTATCATGAAAGGATAAAAACCATTGCCCTAGCTTACATAAAATGAATGTTTGCTACTATATTCTTTATGGCTTTGCTCCCCATATTCGAGGAGTATCTCTGTTCTTCTTGCCTTCAAATTTTAATTAATGGAGCAAAACTTACTGGCCTCTGGACAACTCTTAAAGCTAAATTTGTAAGGTGCTGGATTTCTCTCCAGAGATCAGAGATCTCCTCAACATAAACTAGTAAACTAAAAGAGCCCGAAGTTAATTAGAGCAGGTCCTCAAATCAAGGTTGGATCTTCTAGTAATTACAGTCGTTAGGCATTTTGTTGTTTACTTTGATGGCTGTAAGATCTAGGTCTTCTTTTTGTTGCAGATTTTAATTACATGAGCAAAATATAGTTGCTGCTGCTTCTCCTAGCCAGAACTTCAGTATCAGAATTCTATGCTTTTTGCTTAAAGGGGGAGTGGGTTCTTGCATTGAGATGCTATTAGATATATTATTAGAGGCATTAAAATAATTGCAACTTATTTATATTTAATTATGCAATATCCTTGATATTGTAAATATGTGTTACCTTGTGTGGAAATTAACAAAATTAGGTGAACAGCAGTCATCTCTGTGTCAACTGGGGCACTGCAAAAATGGGGGAGAAAAAGAGACTGGGGAGAAATGACTGTTAGCCCTCATTAGTGCCTAGTGGGCCAAACCGTATAACCCAAGTGAGACACATGGGGAAATCCTAAAATACCAGTGAAACTGGTTTCAAAGGATGAAAGGATTTAGGGAGATAAGAAGCGTGACTGTTGTAAGGCCTACAGGTATGGAGAGGGTCACGTATGCAAATGCCAAAACTGTTGGACAAGATGTGCCTGCTTCATTCTGCCCTGCCTTCACAGATGGCTGTGCTTTATTGATGTGGTTTATAGAGAGCACTACTGCAAGGGGCTCACCTTGCTGTAGTACAGATGGCAGTTTTAGGAGGAGATTCCGACCATTATATAGCTGTTGTACCATTACTTGAAGAAGTCTAGCTTCTCTTAGGTGAGCTGCAGCAGTCATATCCTCAGAATGCTGTGACAGCTGTCAGACTGCTGCTCTGGAGCCCAGTGAAATGGATTTCACATTGTGCACTAATGAAAAAAGCCCGTTCTTCCTGCCCCTAAGAATTAAGTTGTATACAATTTTCAGAAAGAGAACAGATGGAAGAAAAGCACAGAAAGACACAGTGCAGCACTGTGATGTGTCATCTAGTACCAGAATCAGAATTATTGTAGTTGTTAATAGGACTGTGCTTCTTTTGGACCTGAATGGGATTGTCTGGATGTGCCAGCTCGGATTGATATGATATTGGGTCAGTCACATCCACTTTCCTTTCTCTTACGCACTCTGAAGCACACTCTATCCAAGGTACCATGGTGTTTGTCCTTTTGCCAGCACAGTAACTAATCTTTTTCTTATACTCAAGTTTAAGGGTGTTTTGTACAGTCTTGCACAAGTCAGTGATAAAACTGGTCTCATTAAAAAAAAAAAAAGTACTCAAAGGCTGATTTTTCTGAGCTAATGGATGTTGTAGCTTACAACTGGAGTATCACACTTGAAAGGGAACAAAGAGAGCACTTGGAAAAAAAGCAGATGCAACAAAGCCATACTCATCTGGGTTTTTTTTCCCCAAGTTCTTCTTGCAGAGCTATCGCCCAGTCCCTGTTGTCTCTCTTGCTTCCTGCTCCAGTTTTCATTATTCTCCCCTCCCATTTTGTTTACCTCTTGTCCCACCCTCTCATTTCCCAATCTCTTTGCCTCTGGCACTCTCAGAACCACAACTCCCAGAGTGCTGATTAATCTCTTTACATTAACGAGTCTCAGATTCAATAGCAGGAGTTGGAACTCTACCAAGCATTTGGAGAAGGCTCTGACCTTCATTCTGGGCTGCCTCAGCCCAATTCAGACATGCCAGAAAGCGGAGATACAATTGATTTAGTGCTTCCCACCTGTTAACTTGGATGTTTCACTTCAGAGCCTTGACAATTTCAGTAATCCCATCTTTGAGCAGTCTCTTGTGATTTACTTTTTTACACACCATGCTGTGTTTGTTAGAAGCAGGTCACAGAGGACCCCAAGACCTCTGCACATATGTATAGAGGTGTATGTTTATAAAGCACAGTATTGTTGCACAAAATAATCTTAGAATGATACTCTAAGCATTAGTGAAGTAGAAACAAATATATAATCAGATAGTTAATTAATGCAGTTACAAAATCTAATTTTAAATCACAATCATTGGACTTCACTGCATAGAAATACCGGCAATAGGCACCATATGGAACTTTATACTATCTCTGTTAGAATGATTTAATAGTATATCCTTAAGTTTCTAATTTCACCAATAAAGCATCTGAGTTCTTAGATAAATGTATACACATTTATTTTTCTCTGGGTGATTGACCATTTCATCTGGAATCCTAAAGCATGCTGTTTGTATTCTTTAGCCAAATGGTAAGCTGACTAGTTTTATCCTGCTCTGTAAAATGTGAAAAAGATACTTTATTTGTGGTCTAGTTTGTCTTCTCTAAAGTTAAGCAACAGAAGAGTTTTCTCTGAACTTCTGAACTTCATCTGGATCTTCTGAGAAGACTTTATCTTAACAGAGCAGTCTTTGGTTTGAAGATGAATTGTCTTAATCTATTTATTTCTTAAACTGGAGAATTACTGGGCTGAATGTCAGGGCACTACTGCTCTCTTCTGACTTGAACTGCATGAAAGAAATAGTATAAATAAATAACAATGCTAGAGGTTATCCAATACATGGGTATCTTTTATTCCTCTGGAACAGAGACTGTGTATGCCAATGAGATGGTATATACTGTTTTAAAGTAATTCAGCATAATGACCTCTGTTGATTCTGACTCAGTGCCAGCTAGATTGAGTTGGTGTTGGGAATATTGATGCTATATTTATCAGGAGCTGAATTATGAGATGAGATGATTGCAGTGCTTTTAGGCAGTTATAGTGATGGATCTGGTTTGGAAGGAAATGTAGATGAAAGCTCAGCATTTCACTGCTGATCCTTACTGTTCTTTTGCCACTTTCTTAAACCTCTCTCTTGTGAGACTGGCTGTTAGGGAGGCCCAGGGAGAGACAAATTGGGCCCAGTATTTTCTTTTATCTCTAAAGCCAAACAGATTTCTGACTGATATTTTCTAATTACCCAGATTCATTACTCTGTAATGAAAGTACAGTTTTTAAAATTAACATTATTTCCCCTGACCATCGATGAAGAATCACTATGTCCTTTACTGTGGGTCTGATTCCAAGTTGTTAGACTGAGTTTTACCCTCTGAGAGAATTGCTACTGTCAACTGTGTATCAGATGATAAAAGTTCCTTGAACAGGGATAAGTCCTGTTACTAAAATGATTTAACTTGGTGGCTTAACAAATGTGGTAACACGAGAAATAGTATTCTCTCACCTATTTAAAAAAAACTTGGAAACTTGAAAATGCAGTTTAAAACTTTATTTCCTTGCATTGAATACAAAGGGGGAATCCAACCAACAGAAAACATGACTAGTTAGTAACAAACAGTACCTACATTCAAAAGCCAGAATAACTAACAGCAAATGTTATGTCTAGAGACCTTTTTCTTTTTTTTTTTTTGTAGTTTTTATCTGTGTGGTTTTACTGGTTTAAGAAATGGAATAAACCAGGGTGATTCTTAACTGTGTACCTCTGTCCAGCTATATTGTGTCCTGTTCTGAATTGGACAAAGTGCTTGCTGACCTTGAAGCCTGCAATATTTTTGCTCCAAAGATAAGCCTGCCTGCTCCTGTGCATACTCATCAGAGTGCTTTAGAAAAGATTTAAAACTCATAAGTACTATGAAGCGTGGAATGAAAAACAAATAGTGGTCACATAATAAATCATTAATGTGAACTTCTAAAATAGACTTTAAGCTAGTTTGCCTGTACAGGCTCTCCTCCTCCAAGCTTACTGTTAGAAGAACCAAATGCTGAGAAAGCACTTGCCTAGTGGTATGTGATGGAAATCATGACCATTGATTCCAACATTTTCAGTGACGTTGTGCTCTTAGACAAATGGACAGGATTTTATTTTAGCTGGGATTGAGTTCAAGTGCTTTGGAAATGGTAGGTACCAAATGCGGTTGTTCTCTCCATGTCTCTAAAACGTCAGCATTACCTTCTTGGAACCCCTCTTATAAATACTAGGTTCTGCATATTCTGTAGACTTTTTTAAGGATGAGTGGACTCTCTTTGTCTCCAAACAAAACTGACAGAACTGATGCGTGTAATGTCTTATCTTTGACCACCCATTCTGCTTTGTATTTTATTTTGGAAGGGCACTTGCATTGTGTTTAGATTTAACATTTATAAGCAGGGTAAAGTTCATATTCTAGTGACCTAAAACAAAGTGCAGCATTTTCATGTCAGCGCATGCCGACGCCCTCAGGATACCTATTTCTCACTGTGTTGAATCAAATACAGTATTTTTATCCTAGTACTGTGAGTAATTTTTGCCCTCCTGTTTTATTATTATTATGTTTATTATCTGTTTAAGTAGTCACACGCTTCTGCTGCAGAAAATGCCTGTTCAGAACTGATTGAATACGATAGATGAAATTTTGATGGGTTTGATTAAAGGTAATTTAGGGATGAGTTTTGCAAATGAAATTTTGATGTTTAATTTCATTGGGATTGGATTTTTTCTGAATGCTTTTAACTCACAAAAAAATTCCCCAGTAATTAGCAGGCTTTAACATATGTAACTTATAGAACATTTAGCAACAGAGCTGTGAATAGATACAGCAAAAGATGGGGAGAAATCTGAACTATAAGATTGAGATGGATTATGAAGAGCTCTTCACAGGAGCGATGATTTTATGCCATGAAAGTGTCACATAACAAACAAATGTTAAATATTTTAACTCTTTTTATTTGACGTGGGTAATGGTAAAACCAGGAATAGTTCACAGAAAGCAGATTCGGCTTCAGGAAACATTTCTAGCAAATCCACAAGGTAATGAGAAAGTAAGTTACCATGACTGTAAGCTCTCCAAGATACCAACAGAGAGAATACACAAAGGGCTTAATGGAAAAGCCAGGCCTGTACCAGTGACAGAGGAGTGGGCCTGGGAGGGTCTTGCTTTTCCTTTTATAATTATAATTAGCATATTATATGTTGTCCACAAGTAGGAAGCCAGTTAGACAAAAGATGCAGCAGCACAGAGGAGATGCACAGGGGAGAGGTTTGGAGCCATGCTTTCTGCCGCAGGAGAGATCTTTGGAGCTCCTGTGATGCTGAAATTCTTTCCAAACACTTTAAATAATCACATAATAAGGCGATTAAAAAGTCCAGAATGTAGGGTTTTTCAAGTAATCAAAGCTGTCAACTGGGAAGACATAGGTACATGCAAAAGGAGGGAGGGATTCAATGAAAAGAACACATTTGTTTTTCTTTTCCAAGTGTGGGCAGCATGTGTTTAGTTGCAGTGTTTTGTAAAACTCTAGTGTACTAAATGCCTTGCAGATTTGAGAGTCAAGATCTTAAACTAGCACCACTCACGTTTAAGTGGAATTAGGAGAAAGCTGAGAATTTCTGTTCCTTTGTTGTAAGTGTTCTCAGTAAGATAATTGTTTTTGATTTATATGTATAACCTAATTTCAGTGTATTTAGTGCTTCCTTCTTTCATAAACAGGATGCAAGGAAAAGGATTCAAGGTACACAGAAGATGGTTGTTTCTGGTGAAATCTCACAGATGTAATTCTTATGCAAGCTAAATCATCCTATTATCTGCCTGTGCTGTGACTACATCAGGGAAATTGAATTCGCTGTTTCTTCTTGTCTTTCAGGTCGGCAGATTCCACCCTTAGACCCTCATGAAAATGGTAACAATGGAGCAATCAAACTTGGAAAGCAGACTTCACAGACGGGTAGGCGGTGCTGCTGACCCAACTTGATCTCTTTTGATTTACTTGAAAAACAGCACCCTTCGCTTTTTCTCTGAGAAAGGACTTTGTGATCTCAGTGACATGGCTCCTTATCTTGAAAACAGTGATATCAACACTCCCAGTGAGTAATAATGCAAGGACCAGAAACAAAGAGCTTTACTTCAAAGGGATTTTGCAAAACCTTGTTGAAAAATCCTCTAATATCCTATCAAAATTACAGTATCAAAGTTCTCTGATTCTGTTTAAGCCAGTGACTGATTTTTTTTAAAAAATAAAAAGAACCTTTTATACATAAAAATTTTAGATTTGCTGCAAAATATTCTCTTCTTACATTGCAAAGTGGACTTGGCATTTTTTTACAGTGTTCTGTGTAATAATAGTGTGCAAAAAAACATAAAACCTGAATTTTGGCTGGCAGTTTCACTGCCATTTTTCTAGCTGGACTCTGCTTCTGTATTTTTCTAAATCTGTAGCTTCATCTCATGATTTCAGTAAACACCAGCAAGAAATGGACTGAATTTTCTAACTAGAAAAAAGGAACCAAGGAATAAGTGAGCACAATTTTTACAGGCTATAAGTCATAATCTGGGCCAAGAGATGCTGAGTATATAAAAGAAGGAATTGTCATAAAGGAGGTGGCTGAAGGCCATGCAGTTCCCTGTCTGCCCCAGAAAGACCTGAAGTTCCAGCCACTGCACTTTGTCCAAATTTACTTCTTTTCTAAGGCTAAGGCTTTACTAATTACTGGAATTGTAAGAACATAAATGCCAGCCTAATCTTGGTTATTTATGAAGTTTCCTCCAAACCTGTGTCCTAGACCAAAGTTCTCTCTGCTCAAAGATCCCACTTCCTTATTTCTAAGACAGGGAGCCACACTGCCACAGTGAGTCAAGACAACTCCATCATTGTCTCACTTCAGGTTTCCAGGAAGTGTCAGTGAGGTTGATGGAAGAATAATACTTTTCTGCAAAAATAGCTTAAGAGAGCACAATATAATTTGGAGTTAAAGGCTGGAATCTAATAAAATGAAATGGAAAGTTTCTTTAAAATGCAATTTGTTCATTTGTAGAATAGTCTCTTCACAGATGTAGGCATGTGGTATGGCAGACCCTCTTCTTGATACATTTAATGTTTGAAGCACTTGATAATACAGTATAGAAAAAAACAACAGTGGTTAGGAACTAGAAATAATGTTTAACGGTATGTGTTCTCCACCTCTGTCTTTTATGAATGTGTGACCAAGATGATAAATTACGAATTTCTCTTTTTCGTTAATTCCATTGGAAATCTGAAGCAGGGTAAGAAATGCAGACTTCAGAACCAGCCTGCATTCCACAATATTAATTTGTTCTCTTTTAGGAAAATCAACCTTATTGTACATTTGATGGGGACTTGTATGAAAAGCAAACAAAAGAGAAAAATAACTTTCCACTTTAAATCAGGTACAGGCAGGCTAGAGCTGGTTACCCATGTTTATACACAAAAACAGACTTTATTGCTTTGTTGTGAGATTACTTTGATAAAATGGAACTGACTATTAGTGCCTGAACCAGAGCCAGCTGAAATCAGCAGGAGCATTTCCTTGTCTTCAGAGGACCATTGAGGAAATAGTTACACGTGGGAAACGTCCCATCTGACTTTATCTAAGAATATAAAAACCAGTATTTTTTCACATACAATCCATGTCTTAGATATTCTGGGCTCCTTGGAAAGCACTCATACATGAAAGTATGTCCTTGAATAATACATACAGAATCAAACACAGGGGAATGAGCAGAAGAAAGGGGGTCTAATGTAAACTTTCAGTTTTGTTACCTTTTCTGATCTATGGTCTGCATCACTGCTTAAGTGGAGAACGTATTTTAGAGATAGTCCAGGGTTCTTCAAGTGAAAATTCAGTAATCATCTAGATTTTGTTAATAGTCCGGGGAAGGGGGAGAGAGCCAGGCTCCTTTGGGGAACGTTTCATCCCATCCTAGTGTAGGGGAATCTGCCAGGGGTGTCTGTCCCTTTCTGGTGGCTGCTGAGGGAGCCCAGGCAACTACAGTAAGGCAGATGAGGTTAATCTGACCTTCAGCACTAAAGAAAAATCAAACTGATCAACAGCACAGATGCATAAAATTTATGGGAATTATGACCACATTGCTGCAGGAAGTCTCGTTCTTCCTAAATAAATCCCAGCAAAAGGCTGCACCCAGCTTCCAAGAAAACAAGGTGGGCCTGAACCAGCATTTTTAAAGGTGTTACAAATTTTCATTCAATATATATTAGTTGCGCGTAACTGATATTTAAGTTGTTTTCATAATTGAAACATGGCATTTTTCTTTTTTAATGTGACATCTCAAAATGCATTAAATTCTACTTGAGATGTCTAAAAGCTTCGTAAGACAGCTTATGCTAGAACTGGCAATAGATGCCAATCTGTATGGACTAATTACTGTCCTGAACAACCAACTCTCACAGCTGCCATTGAGCTGTGTGTGGAGCAGAAGAGGTTTATGAGCTATATGCTAAACAGTTTTAAATTGGAAATTATCCTAATGGCGCTCTTGCAGATTTTAAAATTCAAATGCTGGCAAAGCAGGCTAAAAAGATTTTTTTATGATAGTTGGGCCAAATCTAAATCACCAAATTCTGGTTTTAGTGCAGGAAAAGTTTTATATTAATAAGGATTTTAACTGAATAAGGTTTTGAAATTTGAAATTTTTGACCTCTGAAGTCACAAGTGAAAGAATAATAGGCCACTGTAGTGTGCAGGGTAGCTTGCATTTGCTTTGAAGACAGGGCTAGCCTTTGACTATGGTGC
This sequence comes from Apteryx mantelli, assembly GCF_036417845.1. Lineage (NCBI taxonomy): Eukaryota > Metazoa > Chordata > Aves > Apterygiformes > Apterygidae > Apteryx > Apteryx mantelli. The sequence continues at coordinate 56,657,085 of NC_089979.1, forward strand.
TGCCTATCCGCTGTTTGTCAAATCTGAAATGCAGCTTTAACCTACCTTTTCAAATGGGGAATGGTTTGTTTTAGAAACTGTACTTTTCAAATATAAAATTCATGATTTCAGCTTCCTTTTGTTGCCTTTGTTGCTTGGAAAGTACTGCCACCCTTCATAAACAGTTGGAAAAATGACATGATACCAAAAAATGAACTTGAAGGCAAAAGTTTCAGCAGCAACCGTAATTCCTTTTAGTAGTTAGTAGCTGGTTAAGAATGGAATTCCTGTACAGGAGCACTTGACTCCATAGCTAATCTGCTCTAATTATAGTGCTGCACTTCTACACTGGGCAGCTGGTGCTGGGCTTGTCAAAGATGGGTTTTCTCAAGAGCACTGGTAACAGGACTGAAACACAAGCTGCGGTGCCAAGTGTGTTTGGTGGAGTCTGTTTGCACCATCACTCAAGACTGTGACCGTCCGGTTGTGGGTGACTAGCTTTTCTGGCTTGTCATGAATATGAAGAAATATGAATATGAAGAAGAAATATGAAGGAACTAGTTTTCATATATGATCTGCATATGTTTGTGTATATAAGTACAGTTTTGTATTGTTATGCTGACATGTAGTGTTTTTTCACTATGTCTGGTTCACATATACTGCATATTGTATACTGTAAGTACATTTTTTGTTAATGATCATTTCATCTTTATGAACTTTAAGCTACAGGTCTACAGGTTGAAGGTAGCAATAAGATGGAGATACACGTAGGTACAATTGTTGACTTGCCATTCTTATGCATGAAAATGGCATATTACAGAAAATGTTTGTCTTGCAGACTGAGAAATATAAAAAAGGCCATCATTATCCAAGAACTGGGACTCAGAAGTATTAAAAGTTACACTCAAAAAAAAAAGAAAAGAAAAAAACATGATTGTTTTTGTTTATGGTACAGCAGGTCTATCTGAAGTGCTTCAACATAACATGGGGCTATATTAATTCCTAGAGAAGTTACCTTTCATCCCTTGTCTTCAATACTCCTTCATTATATGTGGTAATTAGCATAACCAGATAGATTGTACATGAGAGCACTCCGACCCATAATCAGACCTTTTCAGTACAATGATGATATATTTTATTATCCTACCCTTAATTATTTAAACCAGAGTCAATGACAAATTGTCAGCGTAAAATCACACGCTAAGTACTCTTCCTCTGTTTTGTTTTATATAAGGGCTTTGACTGGGCTGGACCCACTCGCTTCATGTATGAGATGCTGCAATCTGTTAATACTTTACCTTCTGTTTTACATATTAATTGTATCATACCTAATAATATTTTTTGGCCTAAAATGTAGTTTTTGTGTTTTATTTAACCTACAATGATTAACGCTAATAAATGTTTTAAATACCTCTGATTTGGGGATGTCTCTAGTTTCAGTAAAGCAGAACAAAATGAATCACCTTTTTCACGTCATTTGCCCTTGAAAAAGGGCTCTCTGCAGTCTGTGGATTGCTTAACTGGGATTTAAATGCCGCTTGAAACCTGCGTGACTGCCCTTTTAGCAGAAACTGAATGCATTCCAGAAGGATCCTAGAGTGCAGGTGAGCCTTTCTGAAAATCCCTTTGCTAAAGTTATTTGACTTACCCATCAAAAGAGAGGTATTTGAGCAGCCAGCACCAGTTTGGGAATTTAGAAGGGTAGCTGTCAGTAAAAAGCGAGCTTGCAGTTACCACTCACTTTGAATAGCAAACCTGAGTAGTATGGCTCAAATTACACTTTCTATTATTTACATTTTTATTTTTAGGGGTATGTTTCATTTGTTTTTTTTGATGTCCCTAGAGCTTGTCTTTAGGAGTTAAGAGTTAACACTCCCTTAAGTAGTATGCAATAATTCATACTGCTTAGTGCTATTGTTTCAAGAGGTCTTCAAAATCACTAGAAATTTTTTGCACTGTCTGATAGCTTTGAATAACAACATGGAATGCCATTTCTCTGTGCAAGGGAAAACAGGTAATTCAAAGGGGATTACGTGGTTTACAAGTTTACTTACTGCTTGACGATACCTAACAGGATCGGTTCCCTGCTTTAAAGAACATATAATCATGTTGAAAAATTATGCATCTATTTCCAGCTATTCATAAATAAAAATGAGCCCAGATACATAACCATAAACTGCAAAAGGTGATGTGTAGTCAACTCAAGAAAGACCTAAGTAAGCTCCTCTTAACTATTATCTGTATGTTGGAAAGTCAGAAGTGAACAGTTTTTCTTTTCATTGAGGAAACAGTTGTGCACCTTGACACATGCGTCCTCGCCCTGTCAATGGGACGTTTTACATTGCTCTAGGAGTCAGTTTGGGGCTGTATTTGGCAATAAGAGGGGAGCTGCACAATTGGTTGCAAACTGAACCCCCTCTGTTTTCCTTTTGAAGACTGAAGGTTGTGTCTCGAGGTACTTAAAGTATTTGACATTTCAGATTTCAAAAACTTCACTAATGCAGCTTCAGTCTTTCTGCAAGGAGCATCATATGACACCCTGCTGTGATCTCTCGAGCGCTCTTCTGAAATCGGGGCAGTCAGTCTGATGAACTAGTCTGTGTATCTCCTTCATATTTCTGCCCCTCACCTAATCTGTAAAAGTGTTTAGACATTTCACAAACTTGAAAGTAGCCTCTTTTCCCTGAAAGCAAAACAGTAAGCTTGGCTGCAGGATCCTTTTTTCCTCCTTGACGTTTTTTACAAAGGGCTACAGAGTAATTTTCTTAAAAGTGTTAAAACACTCCTGGGAGGATAAGCTGGCTAAAAGTATTTGTACGAATGCCTCCATTAATTGGTGCAGGTTACTCCCAAAGGACTCTGCTTCAACAGTAGGATTGCATTCATGTATAGATATGCAGTCATGTATAATAGTGTTCTTGACCATTATTAAGATCTGTTTTTGATTAGATCAATTTTTTAACATCTGGACACGTGCTGACTGCATTGCTTGATATAAATTCTCTTGCACTGTCCAAAATGGCAGAGCTCAGAGAGTTGTGATCAGCAGTGCAGTCTAGTTGGAGGCCTGTAGCTAGCGGTGTCCCCCAGGGGTCAGTCCTGGGTCCAGTCTTGTTCAACTTCTTCTTCAATTCATCAATGACCTGGATGAAGGGACAGAGTGCACCCTCAGCAAGTTTGCCGACGATACAAAACTGGGAGGAGTGGCCGATACACCAGAGGGCTGTGCTGCCATTCAGAGAGACCTGGACAGGCTGGAGAGGTGGGCGGAGAGGAACCTCATGAAGTTCAACAAAGGGAAGTGCAGGGTCCTGCACCTAGGGAGGAATAACCCCATGCACCAGCACAGGTTGGGGGTTGACCGGCTGGAAAGCAGCTCTGCGGAGAAGGACCTGGGAGTGCTGGTGGACACCAAGTTAAGCATGAGGCAGCAATGTGCCCTTGTGGCCAAGAAGGCCAATGGTATGCTGGGGTGCATCAGGAAGAGTGTTGCCAGCAGGTTGAGGGAGGTGATTCTCCCCCTCTCCTCAGCCCTGGTGAGGCCACAGCTGGAGTGGTGCATCCAGTTCTGGGCTCCCCAGTACAAGAGGGATGTGGCACTACTGGAGCAAGTCCAGCGAAGGGCTACAAAGATGATTAGGGGACTGGAGCATCTCTCTTATGAGGAAAGACTGAGAGAGCTGGGCCTGTTTAGCCTGGAGAAGAGAAGGCTGAGAGGAGATCTTATCAGTGTGTACAAGTATCTGAAGGGAGGGTGTCAAGAGGATGGAGCCAGACTCTTTTCAGTGGTGCCCAGTGACAGGACGCGAGGCAACGGGCACAAACTGAAACACAGTTCCATCTGAACACGAGGAAAAACTTTTTCACTGTGAGGGTGACAGAGCACTGGAACAGGTTGCCCCGAGAGGTTGTGGAGTCTCCTTCTCTGGAGATATTCCAAAGCCACCTGGACGTGATCCTGTGCAACGTGCTCTAGGTGACCCTGCTTGAGCAGGGGGGTTGGACTAGATGATCTCCAGAGGTCCCTTCCAACCTCAACCATTCTGTGATTCTGTGAAAAGTAAGACTCTTCATTAGAAACCATACAATCAATGGTTGATGGTTTTTAGGAGGTTAAAATGAGAAGGGATAAGTAATAGCATAATGTAGCATAACATAGCTTTTTTCATGTCTGAAAATTTGATATCAGATGTTTTTCTCCTCTCGGGATTAAGCTGTGCAAGAAGAGTCCTTACTGCAAAACTGTCCGTATTTCTACACTTCAGATACTTAAAATCTACCAACAAGCATGTCTTGATGCAGATAAGTTTGCACTATCACTTACCACTGTTATGTATTTTGTAGGAATATGAGGACACGCTCATTATATTAGCATTCATAATCATTGCATTTTCAATAGATACAGTGTAGAAGTGTATTCAAATTATTTAGTAACACAGTTATTGTGAAAACTTGAAGATAGTACACTGGCAGAACTTGGAGCGTAATAGACTTGCACTAGCTTGCATTTAGTGTCATGCCAATTAACAAGTTTTTAATAAGAAATTATTCAGTGCAGACAAGTGTGGTGCTATGGTAGAAGAGATTTTTGAGGTTTCTGGGTTGGTTTTAGATACCATATTCAAGATTTAAAAGCCTGGGAAAGATTTCCTTTTTCTGGCTGTTGTTAAATTAATCCAGCCAGAAATCATTTCTATCCTTGAGTTTCCCTAAAGTATTTCAGAAAAGTATGCTCCTTCTTTGAAAAGTACTGACCTCGTTTTCTCAAAACCTCCCTGAGAACCTGAGCTTTTTCTTTCTCACCATCTTTCAGAAGTTCTGACACGCACCTCCTTTATGATGCAAAACTCAACCTTTTTGATTAAAACACTTTGAGTATTTTAGAAAACACAAATGTATTTCCACTGATGGCCACTTAGTCCACACTTATGTTACCTAGTGAATGCTACTTCTGCTCCCTTCACTACAATAAAATACATTTTTAAATAAGAAGATAACTTTCTAGTAACAAAATCCATGTTCCCCTACTGTTTTTGACAGCAAGTAGAGTACTCCTGGAAGATGATCTGTTACAGACAGAGGGAGACAATCACTAGGCTTTTGATTATATATTGGCAAGTGTCAATCAATAAGAAAGTCAGATTACATGTCTAAGAGATGCCCTTGAGTCAAACGAACATCACATTTCATCCTGTTTGTCAATATAACATGATTTGGGGGGCAAGTGATAGCACTGCTGTTTTTGCAAATAAATAGAAATGAATACGAGGATACTAACAGTCTCTCTTAACTTGTTTAATAGAGTTGAAATGTAGATTAAGCAGTATATAAAAGAAATCCCCGCTTCTTATCATCTTCAAAGAATCTGGTTGCTTTGATGACAAATATATGTTGGGAGATTTTATAGCAGTTTAGTATGAAAGCAATGGATGCAACCTGGATGACACAGTGCATTTCAAATCCCTTTTCAATATGCTAACTCTGCAAAAAATCAAGCCATCAGCAAACCTAGAATTACTACCAAATATCGCAGTGCCTATCTGTGTTCATCATTCATCGTGTCATAGAATTTTGCACCATAGATAATTACCAAAAAAAGCATAAAATGTATAGTAGGGATTTAATAAGAGCTCTCAGAAAGAAGGACATTCAAAATAAAGACTTAAATTTTCTGTGCTATTCCTTGAGTCATTCAGGAATCCAAATGAGAACAAAATAGCTTTCCTGGCACCATTCCCTTTAGAGATACCTTTTGCCTCTGAGCGTTACCACACTCTAGAGGTCATTCTTTGCTCTCAGGGACGTTTACTTTCAAGGTGGCAACCTGAACTGCCCGCTGGCACCTAACCAGCTCTCTTCACAATCATTCTCCCAAAAGTCACAGTAAGGAGCAACAGAAATCTTACTGGTAGCTGGTGTTTCTAATGGAGGTGACTCTGTTTCTTGGTGGTTTTGAATATAAAGGAGGCTTCTGAGATATGCTGGAAATGTGAAGTCAAAATGATCTAGAAAAAGAGGTCTGAACAGATAAACTTGCTTGTGTCAGAGATACCAGAAAACAAACCTCTCTTTCTGGAAGTTTTTCATCTCACTCTGTCATTTTTTTTCTGTTCTAGGAGATGAAATTTCTGGAGAGGAAATATTTTTCATGAAATGAGAACAAAGTCAACATGTCATGTTGATTATAAAATTCTGAAGAGGGAAAATAATATTTAGAACTGAAAAGAAGGAACAAAACACATGATGATGTCTTAACCTGGAAGATACTCTCCATGGTGGGTCACAACCCCATGGAGGTGATAAAAGGGAACAAAAGGGATGTCTGAAATAGAAAATTTGGGTTTCAGCTAAAAAGGACATCACTTTACAAATGGCCAAAGAGTGGATATACAACATGCATTACAAGGCACTGCCACATAACACTGTTCTTACTTGAGAACCCTAGCTAATAAATCAGCATGAACAAATACAAGATTAAGACTGCATCATGCAGCTAAAGACTCCATCTGTAAAAAATAATATTCCATCTTACCTCTGGTTATGTCTGAATTTACATGGTACAAAGACCATTAAATAAAAGATGCTTCCCATTCACATAGTCCATGACAGATACAGGTTACTGAGTTGGAGCACCGGGCACTGGGCTTTGGCTAATACAATCTAGTGCACTTATGTAGCCATCTTGCCTACATAGTTTAGCTTGTTATGAAGCTTGGTTCTCAGCAAAAGATGTCTTGGAAAGACGGTTAGTTTTGCATGAAAGAGGGCAAATTGTTCTGGAGAAGGCTAAGGAAGAAAGGATGAGGTGGTGACAAATATAGTGCATTTGCATTGACTGATTTAACCGCAGCATGTAGTATGTTATTAGGTGCTTGCTGCTGGGAGTATAAAGGCTTTACAATAACAAAATATCTGTCAGTGAATGATAAAATGCAGGAATTTTTATTTTATTTTCCCCAGGAGAAAATTGATGCCTTACAAAATCCACAAGACCTGAGTCATCAAGTTATCACTGTCAGTGGGCAAGTCTTTCAGACACCTTACCTCATCTCACTACAAATCACACACCAGTGAAAAATGCATATCACTGCAGAAAATTGCATCCTTCCTTGTGTGATAGACACAGTTCAAAAAATTACAGGGCCTGAAGCACCTATCAGATTAGAAAGTGAACCTCACCTGAGAACCCTGTTTCACATCACATCAGAGACAGAGGGATGAGGATGTCTGGAAGCTACGGGTTTCAAGCTCTGGGAATGTGGTTACTTAGCAATTCAGCATGATGACTCAGTCCAAAGCTCTGGTAGCGCAGGAGCGCCTGCAGTTGCTGAGGTTGCCTTCTGACAGGTCTGCTTTTGAAGATCGCTTGCTTTTTTGGTGAAATGGTGCCTGAATTCCCATGAGACATCCCTGTTCCCCGAGATATTCAAGGAAAGATGTTGTTCTCCGTGCCATTTTCAATCGACATTGGAAAATTTCCTTCCACTTAGCAGGTGCTGCAAGGCATAACTAAATCCTTGTTGTTAGATAATTCCAAAGTATATTTTAAACCAGCCAGCCACGGGCAAGAAAACAGAATTAAGGAATTCCTGACCTTCTTTTGGTATCTTCAGGTCATGCTGGAAGTACAAGCAAACCATGTTTCAAGCTAAGTAGTCTATTTGATTTTATATATAACCATGCCATAGAAAATGAGTGATCAGAGGATACAAAATTTTTTTCTCGCATTTTCCAGTCATCTGCAGAACTGTTACTGTAATGTCACAGTATGTCCTTTACCTACCTGTTTCATACTCAGAGCTAGTTTATGAAGAATGAGATTTTGATTGATGATAGAATGTAAATTGTTACCCTTCTCCTTCTCCCACCAGGATAGTTGCTTTCAATTTATGTATCCATCCTCTGTTAAACTGTCATCCTTCAAAGAATCCATTCAATGAGAGCAATTTTGAGTCAGGCTTTGAGGCCTTGAGGACTGGGGTTGCCTATTTGTATGTTGAATTAGCACACTGTCAGGGGTAATTCTACCACTTCAGAACTGGCCTCTATTTCCTCATCTAAGAGTAGGTTTCATGGTCTTTATGTGCATTTCTAAGTTTTCTTATAAGGCAATTGCAAATATTTTATTTCCTTATGACATCATCTGCTATCTGCTAATGACACAATGATGGAAAGTGTTGCATTTGATTAGCTACTGAAATCACACGAAGGCAAAAAAGACAGTGAAAACTGAAAACATGCAAAAGTCTGTGGTGTTTAAGCTCTTCTTGGGTATGCACTAATGTTCTGCTACTTTCTCAGTAGTCAGTTAGCTAAGCAGTCAGATATTGGTATGTGCCATTATGGTCATTCCATCAAGTGAATTACTTCTGCTTGGGCTGAAGAATAAATCCATCTGTGTTATTCAGACTGAAACAGAACTGAAATCTAGTCAGTTATGCTGTGGCCAGAAACCCATCATCCATGTTCAGTCTTTTGTAATGATTCAGATGTATGTTAATGAAACATGTTAAAACTGAGTCAATGGCCCATATAAGTCATTCAGAAACCTCTATCCTGTTCTCTATCTAAGAAACAGAAAACAAGATTTAAAAGCTCATTTCACTTTTGAATGAATTTAAAGGAAAAAAATTGTGAAGAAATATCATGCATGATGTCACTGGAATACGCAAGCATTCCCAAACTCATGACCTACATGTTTTAAGGAAAAGCCTCATTAAATAATTCTCAGATTTAAAAAGTAATTTAGTAAAAAATGTAATGATGCAATTCCTCTTTTTACTGAAGCTATTCAGATTAAGCCTCCTAAAATTCGCTGAAGATTATATGCCAGACTTGGAAACTCAGCTTAGAATGTGAAAATTGACCAAAGAATGATCTTTTTGGCTTAGGCATCTCCAAAACTGAACATCCAGCATTTTAAGTTGGTTAAAAGTTTCATTACTGATGTGTAAGCTGAAATCCAGCTCAGCTCTTTCTGTCTGAAATGTATTGTCTCTGGATAGCTAAAAAGAGCAAAAAGCAATAATTTATTTTTTGCCTCTGATGTGAGTGAAACTGAATTCACCTAGGGAATAGTTCCTGGATAAGAAAGCAGAGAGTTTTTATTAAGCTACTTTGAAAAGCTGGCTTTCTTTTTTCTGTTATAATAAAGTGCTACAAAATTCTTTCTCTTTCACTGTATGTGTGAGAGAATTTTCATCAGTGAAAGCAAAACACATTTAAATTTTCAGGGTTGAATGCTCCCAAGAGTATTAAAAAAATTGGCAGAGATACTCTGTGAACCATCCATATTCATTCTGAACAAATATTGGTGCACAAGGGAAATTTCAGATGACTGGTAGAAAGTGAATGTGGTATGCTGTAAAGAATAAATGTGACAGGTTCAGGTAATTAGAAGCATGACATAAACCCTGGGCAAAATAATATAAATACAGATATGGGAAGGAAATAGAAATTAATTCATAGGTAATAGTGTATGCAATGTTAATCAATACATTTTTTGTGGAAAATAGGTGCATTCAAACAATAAAATCAGATGAGATGAAAATGCAGTTGCTTCAGGTAGATATATTGAGTTAATACACATGGATTACTTTAAGTCATTTGATATAGCCCTGGATGACAGTTATATAAAAAACAGTACTATACAAAACCAATTTACCTGTATCAAGTGCTCTGAACTGGTTAGCAGCTACATCAGCATGTGTCTACTCCGTTGTATTGGGGTTATTCAAGGGCTTCAAAGGGACAGTTCAATATCTTTATCAATGATCTGGAAGAAAAGATAAAATCTTTACTGGTAACTTTGCAAATGACATAAAAATTGCTAGAGAAAGAAAGAGTAAAGAGGTTAAAAAAAAAACCAAATAGCTAAGGGATATTTAACATCATCCTTCAGGTCTTAAGCCAATATTCCATTATTTAAAAATAGGATGTGTTTTAATGTGGAAGACAGATCATCCCCCATCTGCCTACAGTGGGACTTGGACCTCTCTAAAGTCTCTGGCACTGAGCCCTAGAGAGGAAGGGTGGTGGATGAATAGAGCCTACTGGCCAATAGCTTCCCATGTTCCTAATTTCTAATCACCTTATACAGTAAAGGAAAAAAAAAAAAGAAAAAAAACCTGCCAGGCACAGGAAAAAAAGCATATCCCAGGTTTGCAGCAGCTGACTTGGGTTTTGTATTAAATTGGTCTCTCTCATACTATGGCAGAGTATCCTTTTCTACATGGGGTGGTATGCAGACCTTTTTACCCCTTGCTATTTCAAAAACGCTGTCCTGAGAGACACAGCAAGATTTTGCAGATATTCCAACTCCCCCTCTGCAAAGTGATCATACCTGGTTTTAGGTGACCCACCAAAGCACCAGAACAAAGTCTGAAAGACAAGTCCCTGTTTGTACACAATGATGTATCAATTGCATATTGCAACCTGGCAGGTTCTCATGGGTATCATTTGTACAATTAAGCTATAAATAATTCAGTATTTGTCAGTGAAAGATTCCATCAATAATTTTATGTAGGCTTTTTTCTTTTTCTTCCCTTGAATGCAAAGAAAATAAATATTTCATATATGATGTCTCAGGTAAAATGTTCAAGCTTATGTGCACACTTAGAACATTTTTGCAACAAACTGGAATTGGGAGATGATTCTGGAAACCTTGTGTATTTTATCCTAGATCTAATGAGTTAATCTACAGCAAAGATCTTTCACTTGTCTGTTATCTGTATATTAGTAACCTTAGCTTCTTGTATCTGTTAGAAGAGCTGCTTGAACACTTGTCTGTTTCCTACCACAACACAAGGGTTACAGAGGAGGAATTGCCAGGAGATGCACACAGCTCATGAAGGCAGAATGGCTGCAGATGCCCGAATAGGCTGTGATTTTGCAAATCTGCAAACACTTAAGTGTGTGCATATGAGAATTCATTTGGATTTCAGTGGATCTAAAGATATACATTTGCAGAAGCAGGGCTCTAGCTGCCATAAGTGCTTGTGATTTAACTGATCATTCAGTTTTGAGTAAAATCTTTATGCTCTTTGATAACAGACTACCGGGGAGTGGATCTTTCATTGACAACTTGAATTTCTCAATTTGCATTTCCCCTTCTTCTGCTCGGTCCATTTTCAGACTCTCAACTAATTTGATATTTCAGCAGAGACAAATGTTTTGTTCTCATGTTCATGATACCTATTTATTTTTAAAGTGTTGCTAACATATCTTTTGCTGCCCCTTTCTGTATGGCCCTTATGCTTAATTGATGTAAAATGTGGCTGTTAAAATGTTCTTCTTTGAGAACAGTTGCTAAATTTTCCCCTGAGATCTGCTCCTTCTGTCTGTCTTTGGTCAGCTCTACTCCATTTTATAAGAAAAATATAGCACTGATTCTTCAGCGTGTATTTGCTTTCTCTTGTAAGCATTGCAGAGCTAATGTACCCTGGGAAAAGGAGTTGTATTCTTCTCATTTGCAAATGCCATTAATAGAATTGTGGACCAAATTCCATATTCAACTCCAAATTACACACTCAATTAGGGCCTGATCCAATGCTTGTTAAAGTCAATGGAAAAATTCCCATTCATTTTAATGGACTGTAGCTTAGACCTTAGGGAATGTGCATTTTCACTGCAGATAATCAGTTTAATCTTTGAGCACATTGGAATTTATACAGTGAGAGAAACATAGGATTGGAAGGGATTCCAGAGGTCATATCTCAAGGCAGAATCAGCTAAGTCTGTATCTCCTGACAGATGTTTGTCTAACCTGTTCTTAAAGGTCTCCGTTGACTGAGGCTCCATAGCCTCTCCAGGCAATCTTTTTCACTCATTGCCCTTACAAGTTCTTCATATCTGCTGTGTGTTCCTACTCTAGTCTAAGCCCATTATGTCCTGTCCTATCCAAGGTAATTGAGAGCAGACTATTTTCTTTCTCTTTGCAATAGTTTTTCATGTATTTTAAGACTATTAACATACACGTGAGTCAATCTTGTCTTCCTTAGGCTAAACAACCTCAGTTCTTTCAGTATATTCTCATAAATCATATTTTCTGGACCTTAGTCATTATGGGTGCTCTCCTCTGAACTCCCTTCAATTATCCCCCATCTTTCTTGAAGGATAGTGGCCAAAACTGGATAGTGCATCAGTGCAGGTCTTACCAGTGTTTATTAGAGGGAGAGCACTTCATGAGTCCTGCTGAGTGTCAGTACAATGGTTGCCTTTTTACACATCAGTATCACATTATTCACACGTATTTACCTTGTGACCCACTACAACTCAACCTAGACATAATTTGAAAATATAATTTGAGGGCTTCGTGCAAATGGTCAGGAGATGCTGAGGTCAGAACTAGCATCACAAAGTTGCTGTGTGTATTAACACAGCAAAGGAAAGGTGAAATTTGACTCCCAGTTGTCAGATGAGTTCTTCAAACTGACACTGAGAAAGAACATGATTTTGTTTGTAAGAATATCAAATTGATAGAGATGCAATGAGCATAGAACACCATAATGCTGTTTTTTGCAGAATTACTTCTCAGGTTACCACTGCTATTTAAGACAGTTTTTCTCTTCTGGAGGTCAGTTTCAATTATATGCGTATGTTTGTACACCTATCTATGTTTTCTTTATTTTCGGCTACTTTTTTGTACAGTGCTAATGCATTTTTAAAAATGTAACTCCAGCAAACTACTTGTCATTGCCCTAATGGAAAGCTCTAGATCCTGCAGGATCTGCTTGCTCTAATCTTGCTCATAAATTCCCTGCCTAGGTACTAGCCAATCCTAGTGACACTCCAGCACACAATCATTTATCAGTTTATGTAGCTCCAAAGGTTACGGGGATCTTGAACCTGAGTTTATGCTCAGATGCAAATTACTTTCTGAAGTGATTTACATCAACTGCTTTGCCCAGATTTGGACAAAAATGGCACAAAGAATTATCAGCGTTTTCTATCTCTTAAATTCAAACTGACAAGGAAGGGCCTAACTATATAAGTGGTAGCTGAATGCTCTGAAGACTGACACTCCTGCCATCATTGGCAATAGTAACTATGTACAAAAAGGGTCTTAATCTCAGAACATCTCACCCTTACCAAAAAAAAAAAAAAAAAAAAGACCAAAAATTTTTGTGGTCAAATCACAGATTTCTGCTGCTGCAGAGGAAAAGTAAAAGATCTCCCAGTGACTAACTTCACTATTGAAAGGCTCACATCATGCTTGTGTGCAGCCTAGCAAATGGAGGCATACTCATATTTGACTTAATGATGTATTCCACCAAGTAAAACCAACACATTACACATTCCATGTTCTGTATATTCAATTGTCTCATTACATCCCTCATGAATGTATGTGAACTGTAAGAATCAATTCCAGAAAATGGTGTTCAAAAATCTATTCCCTTAACAACATTGCCATTTTTCATTTGCCAAACACTGATGTGTCCTTGAATGTCTAATGGCTTTTAGCACATTTTCAGTTGGCTCAGGAATCAGTCAATTCTTTAAATGCTAAGGTACCACCAAAGGCATAGGGCATTTTTGTCTTCAGCAAGAACAGAAGCAGGGCCAAAATATGAAGTGTGCAAATATTTTACACTACAGCTATTTACCAGAACGCCATTACAACAACAAGAGTTTTACTGATTGTTTCCCAGGATTACTTTTTACCTGCATACTCAAAGTACATTGTATGTTTTTATAATAATGTCACTAAGCAGAGAAATAGACTGTAGTTGAACAAACTTGAAGATATCCAATTAGGACCCACTCTTCCGGTCTGTAACAAGTGAGCCTAAATTTATATTTGGAATTCATTAGCAGCCAAGTAAATTATGACTACAGCATGCTTGTACGCTATGAATAGTTTTGTATTTCAAAAGATAAATTGCAGCACCAAGAGGTCAGGTATTTCCTTAAAGAGAAATTAAAATGTTCTTTTACCTTTATACCTTTGCTGACTTATTTACTGACTTAGCAATGGAGCATGCATATGATACTTCAGTGAGCGAGATCTAGAATTTTCCCATTAATATGACAAACTCATACAGCACTTAGTTGCTTTTTCTGATAATCTTAATAACACCAAGAAATTGCCAAGAGGGTCATGATATTCTTTCATTACAAGACATTTTCAAGTTCAGAATTGGTAGGACTGAATAAACCACCTGAATAATAAACGGTGAAAAACAGTATTATGAAACTGAATCAACACTGATACTTCTCAGGTATAGAGAAAGCTCATTTAATATTTAACAGCAAACAGTTTTGAAAAATGTCAAGCCATCTTCAAACTGAGATATTATAACAATGGTATTGAACTCACAGTGTGAAAAATATTAAGATCTACAAACACACAGGACAAATGTTAACCCGAGAATAAGCAAATGTTAGCCTTTTGCAAGCAATGAATATACTAAGGATGCTTCTGGGATGACATAATGATCTCACTCAAATCAGTGAGAGGTTTTCCGTCAATTACAATAGAGCCAAGATTTCATTCCTGAACTTTGCTATGACGTGTTAAAAAAATGAATCAGATGTTGGAGAAGGTTGCCAGGTATTGCTAATCAACAGCACAGGTGTTGTTTAATATAAGAAATTGCTTCAGTTTGGGTGAAATAGCAGTACTGTGTAAAGCATTCGATCAGAAATGATATTAAATGCAACAAAACACAAAGCATTATTAAGGTTGTAAATGTGTTTGAACAACAACAAAGACTACATTAAAAATACATGTTCATACATAATTGCCATTAATCCACCCACTCAGTGTTTATGTACTAAGTTTGCCTTTACTCTAAGACTAAATGAGTAGAACCCTATAAAAATCAAGCTGGACAGGCAAGCATTGAAACAGGCTGCCCAGGAAGGCTGTGAAATCTCTGTCCTTGGAGGCTTTCATACCCAAAAGGACAAAGCCCTTAGCAACCTGGCTTGAATTCAGTTTTGACCCTGCTTTGAGCAGGGCATTGGACTAGAGCCCTCCTGAGGCCCCTTCCAGCCTGAATGGTTCTGTGATGCTCCCTCTGCTAGTAAAAACATGCTTTGGGCCCAGGCTTAGAGTCCATTCGGTTCCTCTTAATGTGCTGCTGAACAATTAATCCAGTCCTCCTCCAACCTGCACACATCCACTGATGTCACATGTCATGATCTAACATGCAACCATGCATATCATCAACACATTTGCATGGAAAAACATGCATGAGAAAACCTGTCTGACATGTCATATTAAGGAGAGGCCTTAACTCCTGTTTCTCCCCAGATTTTCCTATCTCAGATTTGTATAAAAAATTAGAAAACATGGGTATTTCTCTCTTCTGAATCTAGATTGAAGCAGCTACTTTTGAATTTGTGATCTTTACTGTTATTTTTTACCCTGTTAAAAGGAGAAAGGATAGAACCTTTTGTAGCATTTAGTATTTTACAGCAGTTCCCCATGTCTTGATTCTTTGAAAGCCAAGCCCCAAAAGTTATTTTCGTATGCAGAAACCTGGCTTGGGTGGAGCTCGGTTACCATTTCTGAGAAGCATATGCTACGACTTAACCTTTGGTAGATTCATGAATAGGAAAGAACAGAAAGTGGAGGTCATACAGTAAGTGTCCTCGTTAACAGCAGAAGAAAAAATTCACTAGGACAGAAAAAAATGTATCTATCTTCCACTTTATCTTCCAGATCCCAGGGGCAAGAATGCATAAAAAGAGTGGAACATGGTTTTGCTAACAAAGCCCAGCAGACCATCAGACAATAACTTTAAATTTGTACTGTAAATAAAGGATGCTATTTAAGAACTTGTTTTACAGGTATCATAAAATAAGTATGTAGAAGGAAAACCACAGCCAGAATAGTTACAGACCTTCAGCAACATTTTCATGTATATACCACATAACTCCACCTATTGAAGCCAATTCCAATTAGGTAAAAATACTCTGAGATACTTTTCTACAACGTTTCTCAACATATTTCTTCTTCAGTCAGTGACAGTATTGAAATTCACATTGGCATGGAAGAATGTTTCAACCTTAGGACCAAGAAGGACTGAGGCCGGAAATACTGTTGGTTCTTTCCTTGGGAAGGCTGAGGCAGGAGAACTGCTGGACCTGGTGCCTAGAAAGGGATGGCATAGATAAAGGTGCTGAAGAGCTGATGTAGGGAGACACAACAGTGGGAGACCAGAGGCAGACAGCTGAAACAGAGGGTGAAGGCTCTGCCGGAGTCAAAGCAGAGCTTGGACCTAAATTACTCAGAGGGCCTCCCCTGCAGAACGGCCTCAAAACCCTTCCTTGTGGTTGTGGCGGAGGTAGGGGTATTCAACAAGGAAATGAAGAGAGCCTCAACTCTCACTGTGGTGAGTTGACATTGAAAGTCATTTAAGTGATTGCTTTCAGTGTATTTATTATCAGGACATATTTTTCAAACAGGTTATTTTCCTGTACATGTTCCTAGCATACTTTCACCACATTGCAAGAGTTGAAAAACAGAAGTGTTAATCCTTTTGACTTCTTTTCCAGCACCTGTATTCCAACCTTCCACGAGTACAGACTTAATTATATATCTTATAGCAAGATTTTTCAGGTGTTAATTTTACAATTTAGGAATCATCAGGTTTTAGATGGATTTGGCTCGCTATATGATTTCTCTTTAGTTTGTCACTGGTGTATTCAAATATCCCAGGACTTGCTATCTGCCTGGAAGAGTAGTATTAACAAAAAGGCCTACAATGAAAACACAGTGTATGTCAGAAGAATGCAGATAAGAAAGGCGATGAATATACTTTATTCCTGCCTACTAATGACTTTTATTTCTCATTCAGATTTTGCAAGAGACCAATGTCACTCATAATAGAGTCCCTATTAACATTCCTAAGCCTTGAGCCAAAGACAATTGCCCTTTTCTAGGATAGTGTTTGGAGAACTTTTTAAGCTAGATTTTGCCTATTTGAGAGCCACATCTCTTAACCCTGGAGGGCTGAAAAGTCCACAGTGATCTAGGGTCCTGACTCACAAAATGGTAGAACTGCCTTCATGCTGGTCAACAGTGATCCTAAAGCAGCTTGTACTTGATGGAAATCAGGAGTTAGCTCTAACATCTCAAACCTCACCTGTGAAAATTCTGGGCCCAAGTCACAGCTGTCACTGGGTCTGGGGATATTGTGACTGTTTACCCAATTTGCCCTTCTTTCTTTCCCTATTGCTCCTCAGCCACCTATCTTGAAGCAAGGCAGGAGATACCCTTTTTTCCCTCTCTCTGATCTTGCATGCTGTCACCTCTGTGTTCCTGAGTGCTGCTGCCCTGCTTATAACCTGGCTTGGGTCCTTCCTCACTGCAAGCTTGGGAGTGAGGATCGCTTTCTCCTGCACTTGACTATCCAGGATGTGGTTACTGCCACCGTCCTCTACCTACTGGGGATGGGAAACAAGAGCTCCCAGAGCATGGCCTGCTTGCCCTCTTCTTCAAGGGAACAAGGCTGAAATGTTTGCAAACAGAAGAGGAAAGGCAGGAAGCTGCAGACACCTCCAGTGCCCGTGGCTTCAGAAAAGCGAGGAGCCTTAAGGCCTGAAAAGCCAGCTGAAGCCCATGAGGTGCCCGCAGCATGGCACAGTCGCCAACAGCCCGCGGTCCTCGTGTTTCCTTGGGACGTTGCTGCGGGCTGACCGTGGAGACACTAAGCCCGTCTGCAGAGGGAGCCCACCCTGCAGCGGGTGGAAAGGCCCGGCCCGGCCCTCGCCTCGGGGCGAGAGCTGGCCCAAAAGGGCGTCGCCGCGCCAAGACTGGCGGCGGCACCTACGTCAGCACCAACGGCTGCGCGGCACGCGGCTGCTGGCGAGGCGCGCGGCGGGGAGGGGCTGCTACCCCAGCTCCCAGCCCCACAGGCAGGCGGGCGGGAGGGCACACGGAGCGGGGGAGCCCGCTGGAGGGCCTCACCGCCCCGCGGCGCCGAGAGTCCCGCAAGGACCACAACTCCCAGCGTGCAACGCCTCCGCCCGGCCGCCGCGCTGCATGCCGGGAGCTGTAGTTCCTCCGGCGGCACTTTAGCCGCCCAAAGCGTCGAGCCAGAAGCGGTCTCCCCGTCAGTGTATCTTGCCGCGCATGCGCATTCCTCCCTCCTCGCCTTCCCAAAGGGGGAGGGGGCCGTTACTTCTTTCCGCCCCCCCCGCTCACGCGCCCCCTGCGGCTCCAGCGCAGGGGCAGTTGGGAGGGGCGGGGCCGGGGGGCGCCGCGGCGCGTGACTCGCCCGGCCGCGGCGTCTCGCTGGCGCTAGCTGTCAACCGGCGCGGCGGCGGGGAGGGAAAGCGAGGCGTGCGCATGCGCGCCGTGGCCCGCCGCCGCCTCCGCCGCCCTCGTGCCTGCGGAGAGGCTGGCGCTGCCGGCCGCGCGCGCGCCGCCGGGCTGCTGAGCCAGTGCGCGTGGGGAGGCGGGAGCCGGCGAGGAGGGCACGGAGGAGCGGGTGTGGGGCAGCACCGCGCGGGGGGGGCGCGACGCGGCGGCCGCCTCTCGGCGCCAGCACCAGCACTGAGCTGCCGCCGCCCGCCCGCTGCGAGGGAGCGGCGCCGCCGCCCGGCCTCCCCGCCTCCCCCTCCCGCTCCTCCTCCTTCTCCCCCTCCTTCTCCCGCGGTAGCGAGCGAGCGAGATGGCGGCCGCCGGGGCTCTGGCTAAGCACGAGCAGATCCTGGTGCTCGATCCGCCCACCGACCTCAAATTCAAAGGTGAGGGGGAGCCGGGCCGGGCACGCAGGCAGGGCGGCGGGGAGCGGGCGCCGGGGCGGGGGCGTCCGGCTGCGCCGCGGCGCTGGGCCGCCTCGAGGCTCCTGGGCTGCCGCGGGGCCGGGCGCCGCCTGCCCGGGCCGCCGTGGGGGGGGGGGGGGGGGCGCCGCCGAGCCGGTGAACGGGCTTCGCCGCCGCCATCTTGGGATCCCGCGGGGCCTCGAGCGTGTCCTAGGCCCCGGCAGCGCCGCGGCCCGGCCCCCGGCGGCTACGGCGCCCGCTTCCCGCGGGGGGCGCGGGGCCGCCGCGGCCGCCTCCCTCCCGCCGCCGCCGCCCCGGCGCGGTGCCGCCTCCTGCCCCCGCTTGCCCCCCACACGCGGGCACCAGCCCGGCCGTGTCACCCCTCCGCTGGCGAGGCGGGCGGAGCCGCGGCGCAGCCCTTTAGCGCCGGGGCCGGCTGCGCCGGGGAGGGGCGCGGGTCCGGCCTCTTCCCTGGCGAGGGGGAATCGCGCTCCTGTCATTTCTGCGGCCGCAGGGGTCTGAGTGGCTGCGGGTCCCTCCCGAGCCGCTCCGTAAGGTCTCCCTCTATCTAGCAGGTAGGAGAGGCCCGGGAGCGGGTGACTTCAGCCTCGCTTGGAGCGAGCGAGTGGCGAGGGGAGTCGAGGAGGAAAACTCGGTTACCTTCGCATCTGGCCTTTTCCCCCTCCCGCGCTCTGGCACCTCTCCGAGTCCAGCTATTAACCCCTGCTGATACCTGTGCTGTTATTTTGCACCAGCACCCTTCGGATGTGCGAGTAGATGATGTGCCGTCCCTCACACCCCCTGAGGGAATCTGACCCACTGGCCCGGTGAATGACACCCTTTTCTTCTGTCCCCCTGCTCCCCCTTTTCCCCTGGCTGTTATGTTTCAGGCAGGTTTTCAGTTAATACTTGGAGGTACGTAAAAAGGCAGTTCACTCCTTGGGAATGAGAGAAAGATGTGTACGTTTCAGAAGTTTCTGTATTTCAGGTGTTTCATGCCAACTGCATGACTGACTGGCATGAGATGTGTCTGTTAAAATAGGCTCCAGTCAGTGCTTTATCATGTGTGTTTTTTTTCCTACCCCTCCTAATAAATCACAAATTAGATAGTTGTGAAAAGACAGGCTCTTTCCAAAGCTGAGAGGAATCACTGAAAAGTACGGGTCTAAAAAACCTGATATAATAAACAATTTTCAGTGTTCAGTATTTTTTTTTAATACCCATAATGGGCATTGAAAAATCTCCATGAAGATTTCAGTTTTAAAATCAGCGATGTTAGATTTTTTTTAACACAATTTTATCTGAACTTATGTTTCAAGTTTTGTGAACAGTGTCAGCATATGCACTTGTCTAATCCTGTAAATTTTTCTACTTTATTTTCTATTTTCTGTAAGCTCATTTTTATATTATCTTAGGTGGATAAAGCACACTTTATGATGTAAAATTTTTTTAAATGGTCAACTAGAGCAAATAAGTGTTTATTTTACAGTGCGACATTGTGTTGCTCCAAAATACCTTTGGTTGGCCTGGCTTTCATAAATCTTGTTTGGTTTATCACAGAGATTTATAACAAACTGTAATTGTTTTACTGATCTATCAAATCAATTAAACCCCAAATCTGTTGGATCACACATCTTAATTTTTTGACAGCTTCAGTTTTTAAATTGCACATTCACAGAGCCAAAACCATAGTGAAAGCTTAATTTTTTCACTTGCATTTGTGTTACTAAAATGCTGCCAGGTTTGCCTGCACTTGAAATTTCAATACACTGTGCTTTTCTTGCAGGAGTAAGTTGGAGGAAAATTCATGTATGTTTAAAAAAAAAAAAAAAAGCTACCATGTCTAATTTAAAGCTTGCAAACACTGAGTGTCTTCAAGCTGAAACTAAGCCCCATTTATGTGTTACGTAACAAACTGTTGATATAAGGAATGCTGAATAAATATTATATTAGAAGCTTTGTATGAAGCCACTGCCAATCATTAGTCTTTATTGGGGTGTGTGTTTATGTATTTATAGTATGCAATATGTATTCTTTAGGCATAAGCTTTGGTTTCAGGCTAATGCATGTATTAGGAAAATTTCTGTAGAGCAGACTAAGGGGAAACAAAACCTGAAGCACAATGAGACTGTAGTATTTCAATACACTGTAGAAAAAGCAGCACATCAAATGTTCTCTCAATAAATATTTTCTAGCTGCTTATTATTATGAGATGTTTAAAAAGGTTTGTGTACCACAAACAGTAATTCAGTTCTAAAGTATTGTATTGAAGAGTACAGTATTGGTAGAAGGAAATTCTGAGTATTATCTTTTAAAAAACAGATTGGTAAGTAAGAGAGAGTATGGCTCAGAATAAGTGTAACTGCCTGTAGAAAATCATATGACTTCACTTAAAAAAAAAAAAGTATATACTTTTTCAGTGTAGCTGATTGTCCAAAGTTCTTTTATTCTGACAGTTGTCCGTGGTTGTTACTGACTTAATACTGATGATGGGTGTGTAACAGAGATCTGGTTTAAGTCTGAACATCTCAGTAGAACAACATAGTTGTTCTGGTTTTCTTACCTCAGAGAGTCACTCATACTCTCTACTCTAGTTGTATTTGGATTTGCTGACATTTAGGATAACAATGAAATTGTTAATGTGCTCTTAAGCAAACAATGGCTTAGATGAAAAAGTAAGTAGGACTTAAGCAGCTTTTGACAAGATCTAAAATTCATCATTGCCTGATTAATCTCTTATTCATTTTTCTTAAGTTACTCATCAGCAAAAATAAGGGCTATAAAGCATTTGTGCTGAATTTTATTCCACACAGTTCAGAGGGAGGTCTAAAAAAGTGTCCGATGGTGGTTAGCACATTACCTATTTCTGTCTATGACTGAAAGATTAGAATCCTCTATTTGTAGTATCTTGCATTCCTAGAAATTTCAGTCATTAATAGCATTTTGTTGAGAGCGTGATTAATTCCCTCTCTTTCTATAATAGGTAGGTTTCTTTGGATTGTGGAACCATCAGGAATATCTAAAGAAAACTGCATAACAAATGAGTACATTTCAGAATGTTGTGCAAATGTTACAAGGGAAATTATACTTAGAAGTGGTAAAAAAGAGTGGATAGAATACAGAATATCACTTTCAGAGACTCGCTGAAAAGCACTGAGAATTTGACCCATGCATGGTTCTTGTATTCAGGTCTTGAGCCATAATACTCCTTTAGGTTGGTTTTCTTCTGTATTTTAGGCTAATGCATTTTGTTTAGCTTTCCAAATCTGAAATTGTTTGGGTTTGTTTAGGATTGGATAGGAAGAATTGAAACATGAGATACTCAAAAGCAACTAATTCAGAAAGTGGAACATCTTTTGCCTCTAGTATTAAAGTCTTTTCATGTGTCTCATGCATGTAATCATTGTCTGTAGCTCTTGTTTAGTTAAGATTGCTGTAATTTGCAATTGGTTCCTTGTAAATAATTTTTTAAAAAATCTTTTTTTTAACCAGTTATATAGATAAATAGCAGCACTTGAGATTTTCAGTTCAAAGCTTTCCAGCATTGTTGTGGCATCTCCATTGGTCTTCGTTAAACCAAAGAAGCCAATTTTACCATTGTAAATAGCTTGTATTTAAGTTGGTCTTGGTTGATTGTCGTTTTTGAAAAAGCTTCTCCAAATCTTTGTGGCAGTCATAAGACATGCTTTTGCAACACCTAATTGAAAATCAACCCTAATTGATTTGATGAGCCTTGGGAGATTACTAGACAGTGTTCAGAATTTATTTCAAGTGATTCAGAGATGTCTGACTAGGAATAGTGCCAGATTTTATAAAAACTTCTGAATATTCTAAATTGATACCCTCTACTGAAGTTCTTGCTTGCAAGCATGTGAAATCCAGTTACGTTGCCTTTTGTAAAGGTCTCCAAATAGTAAGCCACGCTTTTTCATTTTTTATTTTTATCACACTGAAGCTAGAAATAAGTCAGCAAATCTGAGCATGTCTGTGTCCAAATAATTTTCCCTTTGATGATTTGAGTTACTGGAAGTGATCAGTATAACCAATAATACGTAATTTTTGATTGTTAATCTGGTTCATAATCTAGGATTGTTAGTGTATAAAATCATCTTCTGTCAGCTGGCATATGTTCAAATGACCATTTTCAGGTAAAGTAGAAAGTGCTTCACTGTAATATTACAGCTCATTCTGAAGTGCAGATGTCCCGTGACCTTTTAAATAATACAAAAATATTGGTGTAGATTATGTTATAATCACTACAGTGCTATTGGTACACAGGCTATGTGTTACTGCAAATTGAGAAGGTGGAACTGAAAGGTAAAAATAGCTCACTGTTAAGACCATCCCCTGCCCTCAAGATCCATTGCCAAAATTGGCCCAGGATATCTTTTAGTGTAGGCAGAGTTTGAACTCCTGAAATGTGATGTAACTGCCTTATTTGAGTGTTTTGATTAGGTCAGATGTTACACCCTATTCTCACTCTGCTCAAAGTACCAGTAAATTTGTGGCATTCCAGCTTTCTCAGATGGGTAGAAAATGTTCCTGAATAAAGATACCAGGAAATCAAAATCACATTTTTGAAACTAAACAGTGGGAATGCAGAGGGGAAAAAATGGTTGTAAATGATTACTAGTACAGTTATGACTTTTTGACACTTTGAAATGATTCCTTTTCATTTAATATTTCTTCTGGCTAAGCGTGAATATTATATAACAAGAAAGACTGGATATCCCATGTTCATTTGAATCCTAGTATTCAACAAGTAGTCTTTGATTTATTTTATTTTTACATTGGAAAAGGATTACTGGAATTATTTTGTCTTCCTATATTCCTGTGTTTCTGTCCATTGATTCCTCACTCATATGCAATATTTGTTAATATATTTTTTTAATTTTTATGATACGTATTAATGAAACTTGAGACAGTGATTGGTGTGAATGTGTTGAGGGATGGAATGGAAGAGGTTTATTTATTTTATTTATTTTTTTAACCTTGTTGCTTATGAGGTGATGTGATAATTCTTACGCCTGTACCTCAATGTTAGACTGCATTTAAAACTGTCTAATAAAAAGAGGTTGTGTTTGTCTGTCAAGCCAGGTGTATTGTAGGTGTTAGGTTATATTTTGGCACATCTAGTTTGTCTTTTTACTTTTTTTTTTTTTTCTTAAGATTCAGTTATGAATGACTTCACTGTAAGGACAGAAGAATACAGCAGTAAAAATCTAGATGTATTGTCCTTTCCTTGCAATTAATGGGACTCAGTTTTACTTAATATTACACCTTCAGTAAATGGAGAAACACTATCCAAACCTCACCGTCTTATGTTTCTGGTCATTAATATAAAAGCTTCACCTTTATGCATAGTTACTACGAAGTGCCTACTCATTGTGCTTGTTGATAGCCTAAGCAAGTGTTTGAGGTCACTATAACATATCATTATTAATATTGTAAAAATTTTGTATCATATATGAGTGCTATATCATTGTTTAAGGTCAAGTTGAAAAATAGAATCTTATCATGAAAAAGAAGAGCTGTTACCTGAATTGGTTAGTAGGTCTGCAAATTTACTGATGGTTCATTGTAGTATTACAAATTGTTCCTGGTTTGTCTTGAATGTGATCTGTGAACCTGTTTTACTTTCTGACCAGTTTAGTCTTTGGGAGATGTCTGTTAACCAGATTTTTGTGAACATCAGTCATTAAAGGGTTGTAAGATGCTCGGCTTGGAAGCCATACATTCAAGTTGGAAAAGGCTGCTGGAGAGAACTTGCTATGTGTAAAGTGGGGGAAAAAAATCACTGACTAATGAGAAAAATACTAAGTTTTCCAATGTGAAAGTTGTTGAAATTGAAGGCTTTTTTCCTCAGATGAGCTAGAGAAATGCATATATGCTAATGTCTTGTAAAAAAAAACAAAAACAAACTCTAAAGCAGCAAAATGGCTCTAATAGTGTTATTTCTCATGTGGTACTTGTTGAAAACAGAGATGTAGAAACACAAGTTAGATTTCAGCAACTTTGTTTTCCTTAAGGTAGTAAGATGTTGTATGATATCTAATTAACTTGGCCTCTTCAGTTTCTCCATGATGTTTTGTGTTTTGTTAAATTGGATATTGTTATTTCATTTTATCGTAAATCATTTGGGAATGTAGATGTCAATTTCATCTTACAGTTTGAAGGTATTAATCTAGAAGTACCTGGTTATGTGAATTAAATATTTTTAACTTCATTTCTGTATGAACAAGGTCTTGATAGTTAAGTTTCTTTTGCAAAAGATTATGCTGGTGTAGAACTCAGGGCATTTGTTTTTTTAATAGCATGTATAAGGAAGAAAAAGGAAAACAGTTGTTTGACTGAATTTTAAAAAGATAGTCGCATCAGCAGTCTTCCCTCCTATGTTTCTGTAAGTGTGGTCTCACTTGGAGTAATTTTTAATTTGACATTTGAATGCTTGAAAAGGTCTGACCTTGATAGTATGCAAAGCCTTAGAGGAAAGAATAATTAAAGACATGGAGGTAAATGGAACATGGAATAAAATGCAGCCTGAGTGTCCTAGGTAGAATGCGCCAGTCTAACTTCTCTAGCTGTGTCTCTTTTCTCAAGCTCTTCGCCTTCTCCCCGCACCGGCCCAACAAAATCTGATCTTATCACTGGATTTACTGGATGTCATTAAACTGTTTGATACAGAGGTAACTGCAAAAGTAATAATTAAGTTGCAGATGAAAGGAACTTGATGGAAAAACATAAGGTGAAGAAGGGACAAGCTATAAAATAGAGTGCAACGAAGTATTGGCCTGCTGGAAGCTTAATAAAGAAGTTTCTAAAGGATTGGGCGTAGGGTTTGAACTTGTTTTAATATCTTCATTATTGACCTTGGGGATTGTGCTTTTGGAACTTGCTGGTAATGCAAAGTTACGAGATGTGATGAATGCAAAAATTTTTTTTTAAAAATTATGTATTTGATGTGCACTAATAACAGAATTTTTTGTGTTAGCTCATTTTAGTTGGAAGTAGTGAAAAAGGAATAAGACTAGAGCATAGTGCCTAATCACAGGCTTATTGTGAATGTGATGCTTCATGAAAAGGGGCAAACCTTAGTTTTGTAGTGAGGAAAGTATTAACATCATGGTCTAAGGTATCGATGAAGCTTTATCTGACTATATGCCTGGTGACGCCTAGTCAGAGAAAATGAACCCAAATGAGAATAATGCAAGGAAAAAGTTACTAACGTAAATGCAGTAGAAGAGCTTGGCTGGTTTACCTTAGCAAAAGTAAGGTTGAAATGGGATCTGATTGCTATTTATAAATATATTAGGAGAGGTAAGCACTAGGGAAGAGAAAAAGCTATGGAGGCTAAAGGGTGTAGGATTGGTTTAAAAAAATAAAAGAGCATCAAGTGTCTATGAATATATAGTTTTTTATAAACTTTATTTGAATTTCAAATTTGAATCATGTGAGTCTGAACCAATCTTCTAAATTATGTGGGCAAGAATACCCCCAGTAGTTTTGAATTGATCAGGTGCCATCTTACAAAACGATTTGTTTAATGAGGACCTTAGAAGGTTTCTCCTAGGTCATCAGGTTACAGTGTTCCTAAAGGATAGCTAGGACAATGGTGATACTTAATTATATACTTAAGCTGGAAGCCTATATTTCATGATGTATTCCAAGACATAAGAAAAGCTTGACTGATATAAGTAGTTTTGGATTATATTTTCTTTTCTTTATAGGAAGGGTCATTCACGAAATTAAAAAGCATGTGCGTAGAGGTAACTGTTCCATATGTGAAGTCAACTTAATAATTGGAATTCGTATGATGTTAGTTTAACTAGCACTAAATCTAATATACCTAATGAAAATAAAAATTGTTTGGGTTTATTTTGGATAGCTGCTAGACATCATTTCACTTGCACGTTACAGCTCAAGTTAGAACTCTAAGTAATTCTATAGAGTTCAGCTATCAGGTTTTGGAAAAAAAATGGTTGTACTAGCTTGACTTAGTACTGTGATGTGAAGATAATGAGGGAATGGAGTTTGACTATGTCAGAGCAAGGAGATAGACTGAGTACACTTTTTATTTAAAGTGCATATTTAATGTTTTCCTGAGTAACTGTAGGATATGCTGTACTTGGCTTTCAGGAGTTTAGGAAATGGAGACTGGTACTCTGTGGATCCAGAGAATCTTTTTGCTTTTGGATGAAAGGTCACTGGAATCCTTAGTTCTGCCTTGAAATTGAAGTGAGCTGTTAATGTCTTTGGGAGCTGGTCCAGTGTTAGCTAGGCCTGTCTGTAGACAACTTAAATGTCTGATACTTAGCCTTTTTGGACTGGTCTCTGTTCTGTGCCAAGAAGGTAAGCTTGGACACCATCTAAAAACCACCTGAAACAGGTTTGGGGGTGTGTGGTGGTTTTTTTTTTTTTTTTTTTTTTTTTTTTAGCAACTTCCTGCCCATACTGGGAGAAATGTGAATTAAAAAAACAAAACTTACTTGTTATGCTGTTGGGTTGCCACTTGCAAGGAAACTGGCCATAATCACAAGAGTTCTTGCATTATGTTTAATATTTGAGCCTGACCTCCTTGATATCAAGTTCTTGGAGCAATCAGAAAAAAGTGTTAGATAACTGCCTTTGGTCAGGTGTTCTGTAGGAAGTCTGATTTCCTTGGAATGCTGTGAGTCATTGCAGCTGTCATCTGAGATAATTACAAGTATTCTGATTACTGCTATGTACTTTGAAGAGTATCTTGTATGTTGCAATTCAGATCAGAAAGATGTATCTAGTTGCAAATTTCATATTTGAGGATGCATACATGTTCTAAGTTGCTGTATATTGAACATTTTAAACAGCAGACCTTGGGACTTCAGCACCACTGAAACCTTTCATAAGCTATAGCAGGTTAAAACATGTAGCAAGTTTAAAAAAAAGGGAGAGGGTTATTTACCTAGTTCTGTTGCTCAAATCTACTGGTATTCTTTCAAAACTAGGAGCCTCTCTGTAGTTATCAAATTTGTTAATTATCCTGCCTCACCCAAGTAAGGAGAATAGATGCTTCTGCAGGAAGGGTTTATAAACACAGCCTTTATTGATAAACTAAATTGGTAGTATTGTATCTGTCTGTACTGGAAGATTGCTTATATGTATTACTAGCTGTTTCAGAACTTTGAGCATTACTTGCTGTTTTAAATATTCATATTTAGTGGTAGCAAACTATTTCTGCTGCTCTTGTTATTTCAACAGTGAGAGAGCTTTGGGAGTGAAAAACATTTTATCATTAGATTCTTAAGACTATCCTAGTAAAATTATAAACTACCAATTTTAATATGTTCTTAATGTGGAGTACTATGTATTTGGTAAGAGTAACACTGTAATGAAATAAAGCTAAATTGCAGATATGAAATTCACAATAATGTGGAGGTGCAGTTTAAGTAACAAGCTTTTCTAACATTAGTAATGGCATTTCTTTGAATGTTCACTTCTAAGTAAGGGGTAAGGGAACTTGCAATAGAAAATAATAAATAATGGACGCATATGATTGGATTGGATGTAGACTGTTAGATTTTAAAACTGAAACTAAATACAAACATTAATAACTTTGGCTGAAGTTACTTCATGCATGTTATACCATGTTATTAATAGTGTTTTTTTTATTGCTGAGGCTTAAGAAACCTTTGTCCGTATTTACGTAAGACATTCCCTTTTTAGTCTGTATTTTATCCAATATATTAACTAGCAAATGTTCTCTTTACCAGAATTCATGGTCCACAATCTGTGGCTGTAATCAACCCTTGAGATAGATGCTCATTGCATTTTCACTGTTGTTTTTGGTCACTAACAACAGGTCAGTAACAAACAGATGAATTTGGAAGAAACTGTAAGAAAAAATCTTTGCTCTGTCAGGTTTGAAATGCCAGGGTATTCATGTCTTTTCCATGGCTGAGAGGCAAGTAAAAGCTTTTGATTCCTGTTTCTCTTGCTCCCTGCTTCCAGTAAAGTGTGCATGTCAGCCTCTGTACAAGCACCTCTAATAAGCTGTGTGTATGTTGCTCCTGGGCTTTTTGTTTGTCCCTTTGACAGAGGTAGACAAGCTCTTTTAGGAATAAAAAGTGGACGTTCTCCCAACATTTTTCTTAAAGGAAAAATCTTTGACAGATGCGTAGTTAGTGTGGATGCTGACAACATGTCATTGTGGGGAGCTCAGGTAAAATCTGTTACCCATGATAAGTAGTGATTGCCTAGAATCAGTCCTCTGGAGTTGTGGACATTCAGGTGTGTCAGCTTTCTTATAAAATTTTTTTTTGCATTCTGACACTTATGTGCCGATTGATTAAAATTAATAGCAATTTCTCAACTGCCAGGGCAGAACAAAAAGTGAAAGATTCTATGTTATTGATGTAATATATGGATGTGTACCTGAGAGCTGTGATTAATTGTAGATACTATTAATCTTGCAACTTCATCTACTGATTATTCCTGGTGATTCAGACCTGTAATGTTAAGGCATTAATTCATGAAGCCTAAGCTGTTATGCATCATAGACCATGAATAATTTTAAAATAGGTGATTTGTTAGAGTCATAAATTTTCTTCCATGTGAGTTTATAGGACATTTGATCTTTTTTTTGGTTATTTCAAGAGGAAGATAAATGCATGGTGTTCACGGGCAATGGGTGTTACGGATTTTCGTTAGGCTGTTTTCCCAAAGGTCTGAGTATTAATTTTTTAAAACTGTAATTGCAGGAAATTAACAACATTCCTCTTGTTGCTTATTTTGTGCCAGCTATGTCACCTATGTTTTTTCTTCCTTAGAAGAACATCCGAAATTACTACAAAATCACATTTGAAGTAGTTAGAAGGAGTTTGTCAGATAAGGAAACTAATCTTAAAATATACACAATCAAGGTAGTTTGAATGGCAACTGAACACTGATCCTTCCTTTTTAGACATCTTGCCTTTGGTGTTTTCAGTTTGGACCAAAGTTCATTTGCAAAATGCAAGTTTCAGCTTAACATTGGCAACTTATTTTTCTCCTTCTCCTTATACTTTTTTTTTTTAATATAAATGTGCTGTTATAGTAGTATAACCTGAAATACCAGTGTTCCCAGGTGCTTTTAAAATAACTGGATAAAATCGTATGAAGGAAAACATGAAGGTAATCAGGACATTACTGTTCTATCTACACTGAAGGAAAACTGGAGTCTCTGACTATAAGAAGTCTGTAGAAAGTACTGCTGTCTCCAAGGCCCCTGGGAAGTAACTGCATTCTTTTCAACTTTAGTAAATATCACAATCGGTGTATATATTTTTGAAGATAGCCACTTATATTACAGTGGATACTTCAGCCAGTTATTTAAAAAAAATCTTAGTAGTATTGTCTCCATCTACTTGTGCATTGCACACAATAACAAAGCATTACAGGGAAGACTTGCTTTCTAATATGTCCAACTCATTCTTCGAATGTATCTTTTTTTTGTTGTTCTGGTGTGACTTTAAAAAGGACAGCAAATCACTGGTGTGCTTCTAGTTCTGAAGTTTATCCCAGACGTTAGAGAGCATGCTTTATAGATGGTTTGGTAAACTCCTTTGTCAAATGATGGGCGATAAAAATATTCTCATATAATCTACATTCATATGATGTAATAAATAAATGTTTTTATGTTACATAGTCTTTCTTTATTCTTGTTACTTCTGATAGTGGCAGAATGAGTTGATGTAGATCTTAACTATGTTTCTGTCACGTCCGTCATAAAAGTTAGTTAACTTTCCTGTTCCTCTCAAAATTTGTCTTGCTAGTTTTTATCTGTCTGACAAATATCATGCAGTTAACTGCTTCCTCATTCATTAGGGCTCAGATTTTCAAATGCAGTAAATCATTTTTCTTTACCTGCCAGCCTGAAAGAAAAATACCCTGCCTGGATTCATTTTGGAAAAGATACCTTGATATTTTCAGTATGTTGTAAGTGCTTCTAGAATTTCAAAGATGATAAAGCAGTCATGGAAATAGTAGCATTCTGTTTTGAGCATATCATTCAAATAATTTTTGAATTTAACACTGTAACTTACCCTTTTTTAAAGGAGTTTGGATTCTTTTTGCCAGTTTACATACATCTTTTTTTTTTTTCCTTATGTGTGCTTGTATGGTGTTTAGATGTGGCTGAATATATTATTTTACCTTGCCAATTTACAGCTTAAATAGACTTATGTTCCATGCATGAAATATAGTGCCTTCTGGCAGAGTCAGCTTAGGTATCAGACTTTAGAACAGTTATAGTTCAATATCTTTAATTGAAGGGAATGGTAAACTTAAACTAAGTTTCATATAACCTACTCTTGAATTTTTGAATAATGCATGCTTGTTTTTGTACAACTCTACAAGTTACCTGTCTTTTAGTTGAAAATTTTATGTAATTCTGTACAAAGATAAATTCTTATGTCCTTTTAGAGGTGTTCTGTGACAGACGTTGTGTGTACATCATGTTAGTCTTTTCTAACTTTCCAAGAATTGAGCTTCTGATAACCAAATCTTTCCTGTTCTCAAAAATTCTGTTAATTTGCTCTACTGCTAGCAAGTGGAGATACTTGCAGTCATCTCTGACTTTTCCCATGGGTACTACAGAATGAGAAGGTTCTTTTAAACTCTTCTTTACTACTCTAGATAGGCATATTTACATTGTCATTTTTCCCCTTATGTTTTCACCCTTCCAGGGAGCAGAAGGAAGACTTTCGGAGCTCAGGATCCGAAGGAGGCCTAAGTTTGAAGAGAAAATACGACACTAGATCAAAGAGATTTCTTTACAGGTCCTGCCTGTCCAGTAATAGATAATATCTTGGCTTTACTGCAGTGTAGCAGGCCTGTTTATGGCAAGCAGGCAGACTTGGGACTGCATTTCAGTGGTGGAAACTGGCTCTGCAGAATCTTTGTGTCACTTCTTCCTGCCCACTATTTGATCTAGTCCAAGACGTGTAGTTGCCAGAGGCAACTCCTGTATTAATGTTGTGTTGGCTGCAATGTAAAATGGTTGGAATAGAAATCCAGTCCATAATATTTTTGAAGATCTCTATTTTTTTTCCGAGTGTGTTTAGGCAGGTGTCTCTCATTCTTTTCTAAGGCTCTTGTAAGTCAGATGGGAAAAATCTTAGCCTACATAGTCGCTATAGTCACTATTCCATTCAAAACAGTTGCAATAACCTGGCTTTCTCTCTCTCTCTCTCTTTTTTTTTTTAACAGCTTTTATTCTAGAAGGAGGGTGAAATCAGTAACTAGAGTCTACACTGCTAAGTGGGTTTTGAACTCCCTATCTACTTGAAAGTATCTTTGACTCCCAAAGATTCAGATTGAAATTACAGGTTTGAAAAGCAATGGTGTATTGTCACTGTACATCAGTTATATCAGTATACCTTGAGGATTTTATTAGTTGAATTGCCACAGATTCTGTAAACCCTAGTTGCGGATCCAGGAACTCATTGTCTTAGTTTGGAAAAATACAAGATAAAAGATAATATTGGGCAGTTTTCAATGGGAGTATTGGGCAAAGGACAGTAGATAAGTACTGATGAGGTATTTTTGCGTCGTGGATGCAAATAGAAATGAGCCTGTCTGTAGTTTAAATGATGTGATCTGTGTAGCATGGCCTAAAATGTTTCTCTTTCTTGTTCTCCTCTCCCTCCCCCCCCCCTTTTTTTTTCCCCTCATGGAATCATGTAATTTATACTTTTGCATTTAGCCTGTGAGTGCCAGGTAGTCTGTGGTACATACCACAAGGGCAGTGATATGTATGTTTGTGTGAATGGGAAATCC
The DNA here is from genome assembly GCF_036417845.1 of Apteryx mantelli. Lineage (NCBI taxonomy): Eukaryota > Metazoa > Chordata > Aves > Apterygiformes > Apterygidae > Apteryx > Apteryx mantelli. Next base: position 56,689,572 of record NC_089979.1, read on the forward strand.
AATATCCTGTTTGCTGCTGCATGTTTTTTTTTCTTTTTTGTGGGATATGTCATGTAATTTAGACCATGCTGTTTCCCTGAATGCTAATAGATGCTTTCCGATTTACTGTCCTTGTGTCCGAAAGGTCTCAGTCCTGCCTGTCCACGCTCAGGTCAGTGCTGTCTGTCAGTATGCCATTGAATTACCAAAATAGTTGGGATCTGCAAGAAAAAGTGAAATTTAGTCTTTTTTTCTTTTGTTTCCCTCTGTGCACCAGTTTTGTTACCAGCTATTTATTAAATTTGATGGTTGTGAATCTTGGGAGGCTTTATATAGTTTTTTCTTTTGAGGCTCTTAGAAAGCAGGTGAAAGTTAAAGTTGTTAAAAGGGTGCTGTAGACCTTGAAAAGATTTCAGCCCACTCCTGGAGAAATGTCGAATATGAAAAAATGTTGCTAAAGCTAAAGGCTGTTTGGGGTGTGTGTGGGGGTGCACAGTGGGGAGTATCCAGGAAATGCATTGTGTTCATGTATCTGGGGAGCAGAAGCAGGACTCTTTCATACGTGGTGTTAGAACTCGCAGGAAATATCAGAATAATTTGGGGAATATTTTGAATCAGACTTTACTGTTTTTATGCAGACTTTGAGAAGGACGGCATGAAGGGACCTTTCACGTCTTTAAAAAAAAAAAAAAAAAAACCAACCCCAAAACCTGTCATTAAAAAAAAAAAAATCACTTCAGAAATTGCTGCTTCCATGTCTTGAGATAAGCCCGTTTGTGAATGACAGCTCCTTTTGTTGGTGGCAATGCCTTTCAAAATGAACCTCTGAACTGAGTTTTTTCTTTTTGTTTGAGCAGAATTTCCTTGAGCAGAATTTCCTTAGCAATAGTGTTCATGAAGACTGAGAAGCAGTTAGAGCTCCCTGTTCTTACTTTTAACCTTGGGTTGTTTAGAGTTGCAATAAAAAAGGCTTTGCAAGCCAAATCCAAAGTATGGTATCCAGCTGGGCACTGTAGGTGCCTAGATTACAAGGACAATGCCTAGATGACTATAAGTAAAATTCCCAGAATAACTTCCACAAAAAATGTTTGTATAGCTCAAAAAATAAATGTTTGGACCTTTCTGAGCTTATTGGCAGTCTTAGATTTAGAGGAGTTTTCAGATATTTGATATTGGTTCTGCTTGTGGTATGGGAGATGGACGTTATTTTTGGATCAAACTCTGTAAGCAAATGTGACTGCATACAGCATGAGCTATTGAGTGGCAAGTGGCAGGAAACTTTGAAGTAATTTTGTAAATATTCCTGGGAGGGGACCACCTCATGTTTGCTTGGATTAAGATGATGATGATTTTCCTCTACCATATAAAGCCAGATTAGATGCAAAGTTTTCAGGTTTTTCAGCATAGCAGTTCCTATTTTCTCAAAACAAAAAAAAACCCCAAACCACCTTGCTAAATGTAAATTTGGTTCAGGTATGTCTCCATCTACATCACTATATTCTGTTTTTTAATAATTCCAGTTTTAGTAATTTAGTCCATTATTGACTTGTATCTGGTTGTTTTTCTATGTCAAGACTGTGTTTAGCATTCTTTCAGAATCAAGGATTTGGACTGAGGGAATGTAGGATTGTAGGAAGAAAGTTTCTGGCTAGTAGCAGCCCTCTAGTCAGTATCATTTGCTTCAGAGTAGTCCAGAGACCTCTGTTGTGAAATAATGTGCCCAGAGGAGAATTGGCTTTCCTGATCCCATGCAATTAGTAATTTTTGTGTAATTTTGTGTAATTTGTGTAATGTCTAAAGAATATTAAAGAGGGTTCTTAATGTACACATTAAATATTATTGAATAAATTTCATGTTTATATAAAAATCCAGTCCCTAAGTTATATTCTTCTGGCGCCTGTGCAGTCTTGCTTTCAGATATCATAAGCATAAGGGAGATGAGCACAGTTGAGAACACTATGAACATTTATTCCTTTTCATGCTGTTGCTTTATGGCATAATATGAAGTGATCTCTGCTGGAAGAGGAGCTTGTACTGAGCTGACTTTGCCTCTGTTGCCTAATTTAGCCTTAGAGGCCATTCCTGTCTTGATGGTTAAAAAAAAACACAGTTTAGAGAATACACTGTATTGAATAGGTAAATACAGCAATGAAAATTTCTTTTCTGTGAATCATTTAAAGTTTATGTATAAATGACGTATAATCCTTCTTGCCTATTTTTGAACTTAAAAGATGAGATTGGTGTCTGTTTCAGGTAAGGCTATAGCTGCTCAGGAGCATGACAAAGTTGAGGTTTCAAGAGCAGATAGTATATCTCAGTATCACAGTTTTTATTTTATTTTTTTAAACATTTGAGAGAGTTCCAAACTACATTTTGCTTCTATTTCTGAAGAAAAATACAGCAAAATTTACTTTAGCATGTGACCATTACCTTCTAGCTACTTAGAATATTAAGAAAGCTTTGGGAAAATAAGCATAATCAAGTCTGTGCAAAAATATGTATATGAACTTTCTTCACTAGCTTTCATATTAGTATAACTAAAGTGGTAGAGCATGCTTTGCATCTAACAGCGTAAGTGCTTGACAGATTTATGATTTAACCTTCTGCTTTTAGAAGGTTGTTGCCATCATAGTATATTTTAAGAGTAATTGGTACTGTATAAAGGTCTCTTTCTCCAGAAACATACTTTAAAAAAAACAAAAAAACCCCCCATTTTTCAGGTCCCTTCACAGATGTAGTAACTACAAATCTTAAACTACGAAATCCATCAGATAGAAAAGTATGCTTCAAAGTGAAGACAACAGCACCTCGTCGATACTGCGTGAGGCCGAACAGTGGAATTATTGATCCAGGATCATCTGTAATTGTTTCAGGTATGCAGGTATACTCGGTTATAAATTATGTTTTTAGACTTTTTGTGAAGTTCTCTAACAGTGATCTTACAGGCAGTTGGGAGTGCGTCAGCTTTTTAAAAGGATTTTTAAAAATAAAACTGTTCTCCTTCATTAGTGCAACTGTTAAATTTTGGTAGAGGTGCAGTGATATATGAAAATCTCCTATACAGAAATATTTGCCATCACATTTACGTGCAGTTCTCAATATGTAAGGCAGAAAAGAAGTTGGAAATGGGGAGTGGCATTAACAGTACCTTTGCTTCAGTCTACTATATTCGTGCTTATATCTTGACGTGGGACATTGCTTGGCTGTTCTGAAGTGTTTGAAGTTTAACATTTGGCAGTTTATGGCATTTAAAAAAAATATATTCAGAATGACAGGGTAGTTGTTTTGACCACAGTATTGATACCTGTTTTCTGGACCCTATCGTTTACTAACTTTTCCATTTATTATGTTGTTATGTGTTAAGTGGCAACCATTAAATCACTTTTAAGAAACGATATTTTCTCTTATTTTAGGTGGAGCTGTAGTTTAAAAAATCTACTACAGTTTACTATAGAAATAATCCTTAATCCATTTTCACACGCACACAAAAAAGCAGAGAATGAGCCCTGAGGCCAGATGATGCATTTTCTTTTTTCCATGAAACTCCATGTAGGTTTGGCTTATATACTTTATTCTGACAGTCAGCAGAATTTTGGTAGCTGGACATGGTTTATGGTTTAAGCTTATACTGGACTGTTAGAAAGACTAGATGTTAAGAATCATGGGAGTGGACATTCTCAAAGACATGGGAAAAGAGCAGGTATCAGTTTTTTGGCTTGATAAATGCTTTTGGTGGGTCATTCTCCTGATCATTCTGAGGCAGAAATCTCCTGAATATGGAGATTCTCAAGCCAGGGACTGCAAGAGGAGGTCCACTTTTCCTGTGGACCCATCATGTTTCCCAGCTTGGAGATATGGACACCAACTTTTGATAAGTTGTGGTTTTATAGGCTGTAGGAGATCTAGCTAGAAGCTCATACCTGTAACACCTGTAGCTGATGGTAGTGTAGTTAAGATTGATAATCTTTTTGTAGAACACCTGAAAAGCTGTAGCAAAGCAAAAGGGAAGCACTGAGCAATCCTCAGAGCTTTTCAGTTTCATATACTTAGACCATTTGGAAAGTTTAAAAGAAGTTAGGGAAGTAGTTTCAGATGATGAATTCAGAAGTTGCAAGGAATAGCTCAGGAAAATTTTGAGTTTATGATTGATTAAAACCTTAGAGTAACTTTCCTTGAAGGAGAAAATTGGTTTTCTAATCTAATATGATTGGTAGAAAGTGACTGTGTGAAACTTCAATACTGCTTTCTGTATACAGTCCAGCATCTTGTGGTTGAAAGATCACTTATTGAGAGAATGTTTTCAAAATTCAAGCATACTTTATTTTCCACTTGAACTTCAACTTCCAGCCATTTTGTCCTGAACATATGTTGATTGCTGAACTAGAACTATCTGGTGTCAGGTATCTTTTCCCCAGGGGTAGTCAGATACAGTTCGTGATCAAGATATCACTGGACTTTCTCTTCAGTGGATTGAATAGATTGAAGTATTCCATTTGCCTGTTGTGAAGCATGTTTGTAATTCTTTGAATAGTTCCCTTTTTAAAATGTTCTTTTACAAGCAGTAAATACTTGAGATGTAAACAATGTTTCAACTTCAGGTTCACCAATACAGGGAAACAATATCATGTTGGTTGAGTCTCCAGTTTGCATAGCCATAAATCTCAGATATTCCTTTTTCTTTCTTACCAGAAGCTTTTGTACAGTTGTTTAGCTGCAGTGAGCCCACGATACTTTTCTGAGTTATCTTCCCTGAAGTATGGCCTTAATTTTTTCTGTTTGTTTTTTTTTTTTCTGGGTCATTTGGTAAGTCAAGTGCACAGAGAATTTTTCTAGTGACCCACTTTATCTCATGAATTTCTCAACTGAATGTTTTCAGTGCTGCCTCATATTATCTTTCATATCATTATAAATAGATTTCTTTCGCATAGTTGTATAGAGAATAATCACTATAACATACCATTGACTAAAACTCCATGTTCAAAACTAAATATTGAGATGTTTATTAGCTGTCTTCAGCCTTTATAATGCATCATTCTGATTCAGAGTCAAGCTGGCTCTTAAATTATTTTTTAGATGTAGATCTTAGCGCTCATTTTAAGGGAAGTTTGTCTATCATGCAATTTTGAATCAGTAGGTAACCTTTTCCAACCATGTTTATATGTTTTCCAAAAATACTAGTTTGGTAAGACCCATTTTTCTTTACTATTGATTTGCATAGTTTACCCTTTAATCTGATGCTCTAAATTAACTTTGTTATTGTATCATGTATAGTAATTGCTTGTTGTTGATTTTTCTTTTCAGAATATAGCATGTTACTTTTTTTCCTTCACAACTAAGTTTGGTTTTCTGACCCCTTTAAAATCAATTTTATGGAGATAAGTCCTCCTGCTTTGAAAACTTAAGCCTGTTAACAAGAGTTACTTGTTTTGGTTCCCTTAGAAGTGATCTGAGGACTATTCAGTAATCCCAAGAACACATGTTGAAAACTGACTTCATACATTCATGTGGTTTTCCATGATTATTTAAAACCTAACAGAGTTTGAAGAGCTCTTTGATTCTATGTATTGTCTTTACCTGCGCTGCTGTTCAATTCAGAATTTCAGCTGTGACCAAGTGGTCAAAAAACAAAGTTAGTTAACTATTTATTTACCCAAGGATTCTGCCAGCATAGAAAGAGTCCTTGATGATGGAAAGCTGGCTTTGCCACCTTTCAGGTTATTCCATCAGTTTCCCTGGCTTAGGAAAACTGAAGTACTGCATGCTGTTCAGTAGTCTGTTGACAGCAGTTTACCTCTAAGAATTGTTCTGTAGCCTGCACACTTGGAAGAAGCCTTTAGTTTGCTCGGTTGTGTTTTGGGCAACAGTGAGATCAAGGATTAAGGAAACCTAGCCTTTAAACCTTTCCAAATAGATTGTTTGAAAGCATGTCAAATTCTGTAGTTCCTTTATGTGCTTCATTTGGGAAATACATCTGATTCCCATTATTTACTTTTCATTTGATTATGCTCTATGCAGCATTTAAAAAAAAGATCAGATAATCATGCAGTAGCAACCATGTGCAACATGCAGCTAGTATCTGTGGTGTAAGTTACATAAGTACGTACAATCAAATTCAGAAATCACTTTTTTCATAGGTACTAGTGAATTTGGAGAGGCTGTTAGTCATTTTGATGCTGTATTTGGTATTTTATAGAGTGTAGTTTATTCTTACCATGAAGAATTTTTTCTGTGAGTGAAAGCAGAAATGTTAAACTATAAATGAAGGTTCAGATTTGTGGAAAATAGAATTTAATTGATGAAAACTGTGCAACAGTATTGAAGTTCACAGACTGAACTGGTTTAGGAATATATGGGGAACTTGTTCAGAGCATACGGTGTGTTTTCCTAGCTAAATCAGTATTTCTGCACTAGCTTTTTCATTGCTATAAAATAGAGAAGTGTACAGATATCTGCTGATAAGACTCCATAAATGTAATTCTTAAGTTTTTTAATTTTTATGTGAAATGACTTAAACTCCTATTTAATTTTGTATAAAGATACAGTAAACTGAAATTCACATTTGGTGGAAGACAAATGTATTTACACTGTCAAATAACTTAGCTCTACTGTTCACTCTGAGTCCTCATCCTCTAGTAGTCCAAGTTGTGTACGTGTGGACCTGGACTCCCTTCTGGAGTGAATCAATGAATATTTTCAGAAAGGAAATGTGAACAAGGGGTTAACATGATAGTTTGTTTCAGGATCTGCTCCAGACAGACAATAAGGACAGAGGTAGCTTGTGCTAACTGCGCATCCCTCTCTTCAGCAGTCCTCCAACACTATCCTATCAAACCTTGTGTATTCACCTATTTCTGCAAGCCCTTATACTGTGCCCCAGGATATGTGACTATATCCTCTTAAAAAAAAAAAAAAAATTTATTCTCCTGATCTGTATTATACATGTCATGTTATTTCAGTCACTTTGAACTAAGGCCCCATCTCCCATCCCCCTCCCCCCTGCAAAAATAGTGATGCCAGGGAGACCTGGGCAACTCTATGCAGTGTAAAAACATACAGTCTACTCCTGGATGGCATTGTACAGCTTGAATGAAGGTACTGTGATTCTGTATTTAAAACTTTCACTTAAAAATACTGTACAATATTCATAATACTGTAGAAATAATGGAGATCACGAATAGTGTTGTTGATGGTGGGGTTTTTTTTTGTACTGAGCTTGTGTATGCTTCAAAATCATAGCTTTAGAAATATGAATTTCTGTTCTTTACTCAACAGAATTGTCAGCTTGGGAAAGCTGAAAGTACAGTAAAAATGCTGTCATTCAGAAAGTGTTTTGCTCCTGCAGAAATACCCCCAACTATTTGCCTATGCTACTTCTGGTACTTGTAGAACAAACTGTCATGTGTCAACATGTCCAGTTTCGTCCAGGAGTTTTTTTTAACCTGCATTAGAGTATGTAGAAGTCTGAAAATAAACAGACAAATATATAAAATAAAACACAAGGAGAGAGGGTTTTTTTTAATGTTTCACTTAAAACCACCTTTACAGGGAACTTGGTTTTGAATCCCTTCCCTCTTTCTCCCCCAGTAGAATGCGACGGAGGCCCCAAACTCGCTATACCATTTAGCTGCGTTCCTTGATTTTGAAATACTTTCAGACAAATATTAACTGTCAGACTGTACTTAAAGTTAAGAATGTGTTAAAACCTGAATAAAATGCTTTGTGTAGTTATTCCATAACTAAGCACTATAAAGCTAAAAAAAAAAAAAAAAGCTGAATTTGAAGGCAGTCCGAAGATACATCATTAAAGCCCCCAGGCAGTTTTACCTCTTTTCTTTATAACAATGTCCTGTAATAACTGTGGTTTGAGTGAAGTATTTTAGTAGCTTCAATCCTTGCTTAGATTAATATGTCTTTAAAAATCAGTTGAACTTTCCCCATTGCGTGGGCCCTAATGTAAGTCCTCTTTTTTTCCTCTGAGGAGCTGTCATAGTATGTACTATAAGTCTTGTATTTTTCCATTCAGTTAATCACAAAATGTGTCTATTGCACAGAAGAGTCTACAGGGTTTGCTTGTTTTTTTTGTCTGTCTGTCTGTCTTGCAGGATCTTTCTTTATCCTTACTTGTATATTAAATATCTTTTAACTATAGTAATTGCAAAAATAATCTTTCAAACTAAACCAGACTGTTAAAAAACAAGGTTTTTAACAGTTGTAAGATTTGTTTCCTGTCACAAGCTGTTGCTACAGTGTATTTCTGCTCTATTTCCAGAACTGCCTTTGCATTTTAACTTCAGTGTCTGTTTAGTAAGAAGTAAATCTAAAATGGATAGCATGCTTACTACAGTGATTAGCTGAAGAACCACATAATCTTACACTTTATTTTTCTTTTGAACAGTAATGCTACAACCTTTTGATTATGACCCAAATGAGAAGAGTAAACACAAGTTCATGGTACAGACAATCTATGCACCACCAAATATTTCAGATATGGAGGCAGTGGTAAGTAAAAATGAGGTAGAATGACTGCTCTAGATTTTTCTTTAAGATTTAGGTTTTAGCTTAAATGAATCACTTATTTGTAATTCATTTTTTGAGAAAAAATTGGATTTTCTCTGAACAAATATGACTTCCATAAGTGATTCAGGGTTTTGAATATTAAATACAAGCTCAGTGCTTGGAACTTGCATAGTAAACGGAAAGAAAATAGTAGAGAGACTCGGGTAAGATCAGTTCAGTGTTAAAATGATGGGCCTGTTGTATGCAGCTGGGTCTTACATGCAGCTAATGGGAAGAGGATAAACAGGTTGAGAATGAAGGAATGCGGAGTATGTACAAACTGCAGGCCTGAAGTAAGCTATATGAAATGAGTGCATTTGGTATAAGAAGTGTTTATATGAAATGTTCAATGGGTTTCTAAGGAATTCAAATATTTGAAAGGCTAAGGCATGTCCCTCTACAGGATAGCCAAGGAGCTAAATCCTGCACAAATGATAGATTTACTTTCTGTTTAAGAGAACATGCTGTTGATTCAGTTTTTGGGCAAATTGGTTTGATGAAGATCCAGAAAGAAGAGATTTAGGAACCTAGGAGGATGGATTGTGCTTGTTTGTTCAGAAGTCAGGATGCCTGTCCCCGACTTTCCAAGCCGGCAGCAGTGGGAAGCCTTCAATTGTCAGAACGTCCCCTTTCGCAGGGCATACATGGGCTCCCATAATCACGTACATTAGGGTTCAGGGTAATGATGCCCAGGCTACTGTCTCCAGAGGGTCTCTTAAGGACTGCCTGTCTTTCCATAGGTATGTTCAATGCTCACTTTAGCAGCTTGAGGTAGAGGAGGGTAGGTGAAATGAAGGATAGCGTTATATTTTAGTACTCACTGAAGTCCGTTACATCTGGGCAGGCTTAGGCTGTGTTCCCTTACATGAAGGTAAAGGCCACTTGTGGCATCTCTCTTCACTGGAAATAGTGGAAAACCTTTTAGATTTTGTTAAGCTTTTGAAGCATGTAGCTAAAAAAATAACATCTTTCTTCTTTGTTGGTCTGGTTTACTTTTTCTTATCACACTCTGATAGCTCTTGGTTATGTGCACTAAGTGAAGTGTAGCTATTTGGTGAGGATATAAAAATCTGCTTTAGAAATACCTTTCAAATAACTGCTTTCTCAATGTATTAAAGTATAGACTACTGAGAAACAAATCTTGCAGAAAATCAGTAATTGTAATTATAAATTACTATACAAATAATGCCACTGAAAAAAAGAACAAAAAAATACAAAGATTTTATGGAAGTCTTGGATCCTTTAGTCTTCAGGACCTGCAACCTTAAGGCAACTTCAGAGGAACTATTACTGGAAAACAGAATTGCTGCAGACCTCAGGTCAACCTCTGAGCCTAAAGATTTAAGGCAACCACATGAGTAAAGTTAATTGTCAGTTGGGCAGAGATATTCAAGCATATTTTACAGTTAGTAAAATATATTAATAATTATTGAATTTGATTTTTTTAATAAACTGCTTTGAAATATTTTATAGGCCCAAACATAATGTTATTTTACAGTATTTTGTGGTAGTTACAAATAGTAATTTAATGCAGTAAAAGGAGGGAGTGGTTAAAAAATCTAAAATATGGATAAATGAAAAACATTTACTCTGGAAGTAAATATAGAATCACTGAAAGATGTCTTTCAATTCTTTCTTTAAAATTGGTGCTTCCAAAGTAAGATGTAAGAAGTACATCTACCAAGGAATGATAGGGCTGTAACTTTGTTCTTAGACCAACTCAAATGAAACTTTGCTGGTTGTGTGTTGAGAAAACCACTGTGTTGTCCCCTCCCAATCCCCTGCTGACCTCTGGATCTAGTCTGGATCTATCCTTGCATTCAATTTATTATTGTTTAAAAGCTAGTCTGAAAATTGCAGCGAGGGTAAGGACAGTATTCAGCTATATATGAGGGGAATTGTAAAAGCAAGTTCAAGAACTGCTCAATGTTTGCATAAGTCTGACATGTTAAGTAACCATATAAATTGTTGTCTTAGTGGAAAGAGGCAAAACCTGATGAATTAATGGACTCCAAGTTGAGATGTGTGTTTGAAATGCCCAACGAAAATGATAAACTGGTAAGTAAGAAAAGAGTAAGAAACTACTTGATACACTGTTTTTTAGAGTATCACAGAAATTTGTCTTTTTTTTTTTAAGCTATGTACATTAACAGTTAAATGGATTGTAGGTATCTGTACTGAATTAAATGGACAGGAGGGATATGCAGTATACAACTTCTCAGGGATTTTTTTTTTTCTCTCTGAATTTCACTGGGGCCTGATCTGCTCACCAGCTTTCATTGTTTGATGGCTGCCTCTTATAGCCCTTTATGACACATTGTGAATTCATACAGTGTTGACAATGAGCTCTTAATGATTTATAATAACTTGTTTTATGGTATTAGTCCCATATATTTTTAACTAGCTGATCATGAAATGTTAGAATTTAGGCAACTCTCTCTCTGTAGTCAGCTGATGGCTCTACCTGTAGGATGTGGCAAAGGTACATGCTTAAAATTGGTACCTCCAGATTTGTTTTTGTTGTCTTTCTACATTGACTAATAAAGAGAGTCTAGAAAACCAGCTTTAGGAATGGGTCATCTAGGAAACTAAAGTTCAGTGAGTTAAGTCCTAGCCATGCTGTCTAAGGAATCATGTCCTAATCAGTTAGATGAAATGAATCTTAAATAGAAGGCAAACTTAACATTTGACAAAAATCCTGTGGTTATACAGTTTTTATTTACTGCCTGTAATAGCTGTTCAACAATTCTAGAGATAAACTGAACTCCAAATTATACTGGTGTAAATATGCATAATGATGTATGGAGTGAGCTATATTAAATTTCAGTATGAAAACTGACATTCTGTAGGCATGGTTATACATTGCAGTGCAAACAGGTTATAGTGTTGCCCTTTACATATTATGTAATTCCCATTGTAGCTTCTCTTTGTTTTAAACATTTTATTGCTGTCAGATAAAAAAAGAAATCTTCAACACTGCATGCTACTGTGGACAGTGAGAACTGAATTACATCCTTTGCTTTTTAAAGTATTAAGTGCTTTTAATTTTAAAAATTCTGTTTCTAATTCAGCTGAATTAGAAAAGGAAGTACTGATTAGGGATATGTGTGTGTGTGCATATATATGCACATGCTTTGGGAGTCCTAAACACATCTTTGAAGGTAGTAGAAAGGATGGATAATCAGACAAAAAAAATTCCCATTATCTCCATCATGCTCCTTCAAATACAATATATTCTAATTGTGTAGGAGATGATAATTTCATGGTGAGACTGAAGTCTATTTTGTATTGCCTGATAGTTGGAATAATATTTAATTGTCAGTTACCTACAAGTTTTGAAGAATGTGCCAACATTTTACACATCGACATTTTGTTACCCTGATAACTCTAAATTTTGATTTATAGGATCCTAATACTGTAAATTCTGTTTTTTGTTTTTTGTTTTTTTGGTGCTGCTTTTAGCATTGTGAATTAAAGTGCTGAAGCAGGATTTCTGTAAACAGCCTTACTCGCTCCATGGCCTTGACTTTATTTTATAAGCTGGACAGCATTAAAAAAGAAATCTGTAGGGTATGTGGTAAAGTAGCATGAATCCATGCATGTAAAGACTGTATCATTATTTACATGCATAAAGGATCTGAATGAAGGCTGCTAGCTGGTCAGTGGTTGTCTTTGTAACCATTCTTTTAATACACCTTTTTGAGTGTAATGTAAGGGTATTTTTTAGACCAGATGTCAGTATGATGATGTAATTATTTTATAAATGGTGACTTAAGAGATGCAGGCTTTTATTCAGCTGTCAGCTGCCTATATATGTGTTAAATGCTAAAACTGTAAAGGCTAAACATTTATTATGAAGGTACTTAGTTGGCTTTTTTTCTGTGTTTATTACCATGTTATTAAATTACATCATAGATATTAGAAGAATTGTATTGCTTTTAATTTTATACTAGAATGTAGTCAGTAAAATGTAATGCTCTGTACAAAACTAACACCTTTTGTACTTTTGTGAATGTGATACCTTCATATTATTGCCTGTCTATAATATTTATATTTTTCTAAGTAGCAGTGCGGGGTTGCAGAACCTAATCCTTTAGCAGTTGATTTAGTTGCTCCCTTAAACCTTACAAAAAGAAATCAGCCAGATCCTGAGAGTAAGGCTCACCTGCCACCTCAGGATATACCTACACCAGGACACAAGTATTTCACTCCAGTCAGCAACAACTTTCTTCGGATGCCTACCAATCCTAGCCAGAAGATTGACATGAAGGAACCAGTCAGTGAGGTCAGACAGCAAAAGAAGCAGGTTTGTTCCAGGGAGATAAGTCTTAGTACTCCAGTGAGGTTTCAGTATTACTAGAGGAATCCTGTTTAGCTAGCGAACCATCAAAAAAGAATCAAATTGTGCTCTGCTTACTCATGAGTAAGTATGTTGGGTTTTTTGTTTGTTTGTTTGTTTTTAAATCACTTTAGGATTACCTGTGTAATGTAGCAGGATTTGGCTCTTAGGCTATCTTTGGTTGTATTGTGAAAGATGTAAAATGCAGGCAGATGCAGTAGACCAAACCACCGTTGCTTGTGTAGGAACTGATGAAATTCTTGCAAATCAAAATCTTTATTTAGTTGTTTTGTTATTACATAGATATGTTAGCTTTTAATAGGTTCTCTGTTACATTTAATACTTCCCTTGGGCTACTTACCTGATGTTCTGAAGGATGCAATGTGGTCATCGTCTAAATGACATAGCTGGGTAGCAAATCAAGCAAGAATACAGAGGCTAGAGTCTCTAATATGAGAGTGTTGCCATATGAATGCTGTGTTTTTATAAATGGTGACAGTTGAATCCACTGGATTTTTAACGTCTGCTGAAGATAATTGTATACTTTGAGCAGAGTTGCAGGAACTAGACCCTTAATTTTATTTATAGCTTTCTCATAGCCTTTGTGTGACTCTTCACTTGTATTCAAAATTAGTAACGTGTTTCAGAAGTGCTGTGAGGCTTAAAGTCCATATTTGTGCAATGCTTTGTTGTCCTTTAGTATGAAATGCTCTAAGTGCAAAATATTTTCTCCATACATACTTCATATTAGTTTGTAACTAATTAGTCACAGTTAAAACAAATTAGTTTGTAATAACTTTTGTTTACTTTTTTATTTTGATCTGTTTTTACTATTGCACTATTTGCTTCCCTTATTTTTTTCCCAAGTTCAAATGCTATTTTATGTATTTATTGTGTGTTTTGCGTATGCTTTCTTTTGGGTGCCTACTGGGGTCAGTGTTAACAAACTTAAATATTCCTTTTTGTCTCAGTGGCATTTTGTCTCAGTGGCATTTAGTACAGAATGTGAAGAGTGCAATATTCTCTTGCTTCTTAATATTTGTGCTAATCAGAATTGAACTTGTAACAAGTCTTTGATTGGATTACTGTAAATATAAACTTCGTTGAACTATATTAGTAGCTGGATTGTTTCAGTTTTAAGCTGTGAATAATTTTTCTCTAGGTAAGTAAAATTCTCAAGCCATTCTTAATATTTGTAGAATGATATAGATGCAAGCAAATCTGCCCCGGTACTGAATACATCTAAACAGGATGGACCAATGCCAAAACCACATAGTGTTTCACTTAATGATACTGAAACAAGGAAGCTAGTGGAGGAGTGCAAAAGACTTCAAGCAGAAGTTATGAAGCTGTCGGATGAAAATCGGCACCTGAGAGTAAGTTCTGCTTCTGTGTTTATATTGAAGAGGGTCCACTCTTACTGGCTGGAAGGTCTGGTTTATGATTAAGCTGATAAAGGCATTTCACCCCAGAAGTTAAGAAAGTGTATTCCAGAAAGTAGGTATAGTTACTAGAATGTCAAAATACATCTAAACAGGATGGACTGATGCCAAAACCACATAGGGTTTCACTTAATGATACTGAATCAAGGAAGCTAGTGGAGGAGTGCAAAAGACTTCAGGCAGAAGTTATGAAGCTGTCAGACGAAAATCGGCACCTGAGAGTAAGTTCTGCTTCCGTGTTTATATTGAAGAGGGTCCACTCTTACTGGTTGGAGCAAGTAGAGTAGTGTATCTTCTTACCTTTATTAGCTGCGTTATTCTTCCTTCTCCTGTGCAGTCTTTCTGCAGTTGAACGTGTAACTAAGTTTATTTCTAAAAGTTATGTTTATAAACTGATCTAAGAATTAGTGATTCCTGATGCAGGAATGTGTGCAAGTAAAATTAACATTTAAAATATATTTTCCATTCCTCAGTGATTGAGATCTTGTCATTGTTATGGGTGAGGTACTGAAGCTACACCATTTTCTTCTTAAACAAAAAGCAATAAAGATACTCCCTTTTAAGGTGGTCTCAGTTACTTTGGGTCTCTCTACTTCAGACTTAATTTGTAACTTTGTATAAAAGTGCATTATTATTCATTCTTAAAAATGAGTAAGTGAGAATGAAAGCAGTAACCCTGTGTATCATAAAATGTTAGTGAACAAGAATAAATGAATGGCCAGAGGTAGTAAACAAACAATATATTACTTTCCAGTAACTTTATATAGTAGTGCCATTTCAGTAACCCGTAACTAGTCAATATTTGACTTTTTGAGTTTTTTGTGTATTTATTGTTGGATATCTGAAAATTTCAATGGCCATCAAAGCCTTTTAAAGAATCCTGAAATAATGCTGTCTCCTTACCTGTAATTCTGGTGACACTGAAACATTTGGAGAAATACAGTACAAAATTACTGATAAGGAATTACTGTTGTTTAATTCTTACTGTGTAAGTGAAAGCAAGAATCTTCATTGTGCCCAGTAAGAATTCCAGAATCTTTCTTCTCCAGAAGGAAGAAGATACACAGGTGGATTATCTTCTCATTTGAGATGTTATAGTTTGCAAGCTTCACGTTTATTTTGGATTTTGGTGTAGTACAGTGTTGTTTTTCGAATGACCTTTTTACTTTATTAAATACTTGCCAGTAAAATTGGCTTTTGAGTTAAATCTTCATGATTATTAAGAAGACACATTCATAAATATTTTGCATGTATGTTTGTTTTTTTCCCCTCAGGATGAAGGCTTGAGGCTCAGAAAGGTAGCACACTCGGATAAATCTGGAACACCCACAGCCTTGGCCCTCAGAGATAATGGCTCTAATTCTCTTCCTTCACTTCTTGTTGTAATTGCAGCCATTTTCATTGGATTCTTTCTAGGGAAATTCATCTTGTAGAAAGAATGAGTGAGAGAAGCATGCAAAATGCAGCTTCTTTTCTTTTCTTTTTTTCTTTTTTTTTTTCCCTTGGCCAGAAAAAGATTTGTTTACCTACCACTTCATTGGTAGTATGGCCCAAGTGACCATTTTTGTGTACAGCATCATAACAGGCTTTGCCTTTAATGATCTCGCACGGTTAGAAAACATGATTTAAAAAGACAAACTGTTCGGCTACTGGACAAAATTGTACATTAAATCATCAATAGCAGATGTCAGTTGCACATTCAGTCCTTTATGAAAATTCATAAATAAAGAATTGTTCTTTCTTTCTGTGGTTTTAATAAGAGTTCAAAAATTGTTCAGTCTTGTAAATGTTATTTTAATAATCCTTTAAAATTTTATCTGTTGCTGTTACCTCTTGGAAAAATGACTTATTAGATTGCTAATCCCACTCATTCAGGAATATGACAAGAGGTATTCTGAGGGAAATGGTGCCTCTTTCTGTGTAAATTTTCTCCTTACCTTACTTTGCTAATATCATGGCAGAATTTCTTTCTTATCCCTTGTGAGGCATTGTTGAGAGTTTTTCATCCTTACAATCCTGTCCCATAATATTTAACATTACAAAAGAAATAAAATTGTTAACAGATTTTCTGCTGGGTAGCCTGTTTGTGTGTGTCGTACTTTTAGAAGGGATTCCTAACAAGTTCGTTGTTCATGGTAATTTGCTACTTGTAACAAATGGCTATTTTAAAACTTGTTTGCATAAGTCTCTGGCTTAGACTGTTGTAATTGAAGCTTGAAAAAATTAATAAGGGTTTCCATTCTGTTTGTTTAAGAAGTGAATTGTTTTCTGGCTGCTTTCAGCTACAGAGAAGATAATTATCCAACTTGTTTTAGGACAGAATAATTTGGATATCCAGCAGGTATAAATAGCAGAAATAAGTGTTTTTAGTATACTAACAGTTTTCTTGGATTGTGCAGGAGTGTAATAATCGACCTTCTGTTCCATCTTTGGGTCTTTTGGGTGTCTTCTAGGCATCAACATTGTTATCCTTTGATTTCATAAGATTACTTAATTCAAGAATGCTAACATACTCAGTTTGTAATTCCATTTTAGCAGATATTCAGAAACACCATTTGAATGATTCAGACACCCATAATGAATTCCTTGGTGCAGAAGAGTTGATATTTACTGAGTGAGCCTTAGTTGCTCACCTTTGGAAAAGGAAAGTAAATTTTATGCAACTTCTGGCAGATCTACCTACATTAACCATGTATATCTAAGTTTTAAAGAATGCATTTTTGGGTCTGAAATGCTTCCCTGCACTTAATCTTATGTCTTGCGTCATCTCTGAATATGTCATAAAAAACAACAGTAATATTGGAACAAAATATTATCTGTGCTTCTGACTAAGCATAATCCAATTAGGGAATTACTGATAAACTGAAAAATTATGGAAGAGATATACTCCTGTAAGCAAAATTGTATATGCTCTTGGACATCTTGACTTGATGTGGTGCAGCTAAGTGTGTTAGACCTTGGTATATGCACACGTTATATAGTTGAGAAAAATGTTCTAGAGAAGAATTACATTATCTTGGTTGCCTTTGATTTCTAGTGCTTTTTTTTTTCTTAAACCAAAACCCTATGATTACATCATGTACTGTCATTGCTGTCTGATATTTTTATAAAATCTTGCATATATGCAAGGAAAATGATGAAGAAAATACAAATACTGCTTATCTTTTCCCTTAAGCACGCAAGTACAGATGTTTCCAGTTATATGTTCCAGTGTCTGCCTTCAAGTCTCCTTTCACTCCAGTGACTGGAAGAACTATGCTAAGGTCTTGATTATTTTGATTCCACTGGTTCAGAATGGTGTAATTCTCCAGTTTTATCTCTAACAGAACATTGACACGTCAAACTCCATAGCCTGTTCCAAACTGATTGCATGGAAAATGATGAGGGCAATAGGGCGCAGCTTCAGACAGGGCAGTCATCCCTTCCTTGAAGGGCGGAAATAAACAACTAGGAAGATCTTAGAGTGTACAGAGATCTTGCTGTAGAGGTTTTCAAGGGTAGCTAGCACTTTCAGGACCTGCGAGCAGGAAATAGGAGTCATTTATCAATGCAGCCAACTCAGGTTTGATGTCTGGCAGCAGTACTGCGAAGGCCCACCAGTAATAAAGTAAAAAATAATGATAAAATCAGGTTAAAATATTTTTTTTAATAAATACAAAACAGGTGGTGGTAAAACTCGGTCATGGTTGGTGTAATGTCTTCAAAATGAAAGTGTGCAGAGTGCTTATTAATGGTATAAGGAGACTGTGTGGGTTTCCAGTAATCCCTTCATTAGCTGTATATAAAATGTAATGCTAAAACTATTTTGCTCTCAGGAGTGACTTTGGATGAGATCAACTGTATTCAGTGAATTATGTAATATGGATTAAATTGTTTGTCTCTGTTCCTGAAATGGTTAGACCTTCTTGCTTTGTCTGCCTGCTTACTTGTGTATGTAAGCATGGGGAAATAGTCTTCTCTGTTCCTAGTGATATGATCAAATGACGATGCCTATAAAGTCATGTGAGGCTAAATGCGCAACTTTAGTTTAATATGCATCAGAGGTTGCTTCCCTGATTTCTCAAAAGGGCAAGGTGGAACAAGTATACAGTATCAAAGTAGTATTTTAAAGTTTTATGAATATAGCACTTTTAAAAAGATTGTATAATGGTTTAGGGAAAAAACCCTTGTTAAGTAGAAAATATAGCTTCTGTAGTAATTCTGGCCACCAAATTTAACCCACTTGAGAAAATTATATCAAGTACATTTAAAAAAAAAATGTATTTGCACAAACTATTTGTGCATTTCTGCTGATTCTCTAAAAGCTGTTGACAGACACTATTGTGCAGGCTTGCATGTTTCCGCTGCTATGATTGAAGCTGATTTACGTATCAGAAAATAACAAACACTAGCTTGAAACTTCATTATCCTCTTGGGAGGAGAGGGGGTGGAGGGACGAGGTGGAAGGGGGACTTTTTGCCAAAGGGGAAAAGACAAAGTCAATAAGCAAAATTTATTTTTCAGGCCTTCTTCGAAGATATTAAAAGCTGAAGTGTTAATAAACAATTAAAAATGTAGTAGTGTCCTTTTTATTTTGAAACTTATCCCTGAATATACATTGCATAGACTTTACTAATATTGAAGAGGTGTATCTAGTTTCCTTTACAGGCTATATACTGCCCTGGTTTTAGCTACTGCTTGTAAATATAAAGCTGGATTGGATGAAGATTCAGTGTTTGAATGAAGAGCAGGTGCCTGAATCCGCACAACACTGAGGATGCTGATGGCTGGTCAGATTTATATACTCATCGTGGCAAAGGGAGTTTTCTTTTTCCTGTTTGGAGTCCCTAGGTGTTGATGCCTCAACAGACTTGTCAGGGCAAACACTTGGGTCAGCCTGTGGTAAAAGACAAAATGAGATCTACTGGGCTACAGAACAGTCATAATAAACATTTACTATAATATGGAAAAGCGCTGCTCTTTGTGTTTACAGCTGGGATAAAATACTGCATCTCTGCTTTCTAGCCACGTTGCTGTGAACAGTACACCTCACTGCTTTGCTTTCTACGCCGGTTCCCATTGAATGACTTTGCGGGGTGCGTCCTGGAGCACAAATCCTTGTGTAACACTAGAGAGTCCCTGTTTGCTGACCTTGATATTCTGTGGCTGCTTTAGTCTGGTGGCACATCTAAATGTTGGCCAGGAGGGGGAGGCTGAATACAGGAGTCAGTTTTCACAAGTGCTTGAGTTGCTGTAGGAAGGACTGAGAACTAATGACATAAAGAAATCTCTCATATTTAATTATTTCCTTCTTTATTTTTCAGAGGCACTTGAACAGTGTAACCAAACAATAATCAGGGGTTCTGTTTTTTTGTTTTGTTTTGTTTTTGCCTCCCCCCTCCCCCCGCCTTTTGTTTATAGGGTGCAAATGTTTTAAGAAAAATTGCTGATACTGTCAGGGCTGCATAAGCAGAGGTAGTGCTAGTGTTGTCTTCATACATATGCCTTTTACATCAGAAGTTATGTAGAAATGTCTTGCACAAAAACAAAAAATTGATTTTTTTTATCTGTCTTTCTCATTGCTGTCAGATTGGAAGGTACAATTTCTGTGCTTTAAGCTGGTACCGCCATCCAAAGAAGCAGTCAGTGTCTCTTCCTCTTTTGCTTGGGTCAAGGACTTAAGTGTCTGCATAGTCAGCTGGATCTGGGAACTGATATGGGTGAAAAATAGTTGGTAGGGGATATTAGATTTGCTTTTAGCTCAATCCACGTTTGTGATCTAAGCATCTCCAACTGTCTAAAGTATCAATTTATTTAAACTCTGGTGCCAGTCTGTGTAACAGTGATAAAACTGCCAGCAGGGTACTGAATCCCTGTTGCTTGCAATGTAGAATGTTGCTCCTTCCCTCCTTTTTCTTTAAAAAAAGCTGTAAAGGCTGGTAAGGTATCCAAACAGGAGTGCATGAGACAGCTATTATTGTAGCTAAGGAGTCTGAGCTCAGACACTTGAAATTAATGGATAAAAATTAATTGAAAGATGATTGAAATAATTCTTACCTTTTAAACTTGTATATTAAAAAAGCATTAATTTTTTAAAAAAAATTTTGGTCTGTTTATCATCGCAGTTCTGCTTTAAAAAATTACTGCTATAGTCTGGGAATAACTGTTTCAAGATGCTCTTGAAAGTTTATATTTCTACTAATGCTGATGTAGGCCCAAGTGCATAGGTGAATTCAGAGAGGTTGTCAGTGGTGATCAGTCTAGGCTGTTTTCAGAGTGGATAATAATTAAATAGCAATCTTCATGAGTTTCTCAGTCTCCCTTGTAAGAATGGTTTATCCTGGTTTTACAGATGGGGAAACTGAGGCACAAGCATTAAGGCGAATGGTTGGGAAGGGATGTTTCAGTCACAAGCCCCTGTTTTCTAGCACACGTTCCATCCTGCTGCTTATCAAGCCTGCCTTGGTCCATGCCCAAATATATATATATTTTTTTGTTGGGTTTTCAAAATGCTGCTTCATGTTGCTTGGAAATCTTTGATAAGCTTTTAAAGCACCTTGTCAAGGACTTAGCTGTTTCCTTTCTGGAGCTGTGTTTTAAACAGGCAGAAAATGTGACTGAAATGTCAAAAGTATGAAAGGCTGACTGGGATTATAGACTGACCTCTACTAATGACAGCAGCCCAAAAAAAAAAAAAAAAAGCTGTGCATTTGGGTACGTTGCACTTTCAGTATTAGAACATAAAAATGTTTCTATGTAGCAGAAAAAAATCTGTGGATCCAGTGTTGTTTGTACATTCAAGTGCAAGAAAAACAGTCCTAAATCTATATGGCTACTGTTAGCCATGTTATATGTTGCTGTACCTATGGGAGAGGCAAAATATTTTTCCATTGGCTAATTTTAGTCCAAATACAGATAATACAGCTACACTTCGATTTTCTGAGGTACTTCCTAAAAAGTGCCAAGTACTTCTTGAAACCTAAGTATGTTTGTCTCTTGCAAGCAAAGGCACTCCAGCAACAGTAGACTCTTAGGGAAACTAAATCCACTGATGTCTTTTCACTTGAAATTAGTAAACCCTTTGCTGTTACTACTGCTTTTCAAGCTGCATTACCTGGTTGCACTGGCATAAGGGCTGGTTTGAAGCATGTTGATAATGAGACTAATAATTATCTTGATTATAAAATTGCTGCTGTGTTTTTAATGGTTGAGAGGCCTTGGTTTAAGTCATTCTCTAGGACAGTCTAATTTATAGAACTTTTTTTTTTTTGAAAGGCTTAGGAGGAAAGTCTACAGAAAACAAAACTTGAGCCCTACGTCAAATGCAGAGACAGCTCTCTGCTCTAATCAGAAGTACTTAAGAGTGCAGCTTTGATAATGAAGAAAGTGAGTACTTTTCAGAAATTGGAAGCTCATGCCATGGCTAATTTTCCTTGATTGCCTTCTTAATCACCTCAGGGTGAAAATGAGCCACCTGCCCCACATTTCAAGTGAGAGCTATAAAGTGGTTGCTGTCAAGTGAAGAAAAAGGAGTAAGGTAGGAAGAGGCAGTCATGAGAAAAGTGAGGTTGGTAGTAGATGACTTCAGAATTGGCTTTGTTGATGGCTTTGTTTTCTCAGGGAAATTGGGGAATTAGGTTTGCACGTACTGCCTTCTCCCTAAACACGTGTTAGAAACTCCTGTGGCTTTCTTCAGGAACAAAGACTTCTCTCCATCCCAAGGGCCTAAAACTTAAAAAGGAGAGCTCCTGGAGAAAGATTGTCACTTTACTCATGCCCGTGATTGCCTAACCTTAGATCTCTGATGCAGCCAACTTCATGGCACTACTTTCACGCTTCAGTTTCTTCCATAATACCTTGAAATACTTTAGCCCTTAGGCCTTCTATTGCATGTCTCAGCTTTGAGAAAATCAGAACAGATTGTTTTTCTGATTAGATGAAATTATCTTTGTCCTGCCTCCACAGGAACCAGATTACACTGGCAAAGGAAGGTCAGTGTGTTTGTGGAAAAACTTATTTCTTAAAGAGACAAGGTTTATTCGATTGCAGCATCTTTGTGCTGCTTCTCCCCATGTGAATTTGAAATCTAATTTAAACCACATTTGATAGAAGTGTTGATGTTTCACAGATACCAACTACCTCCAATTACAGGAAAATTAGCACTGAGATAAAAGGCCTTTAAATTGGTGCTCCCATCAAGGGCAAGCCTGCACAGCGAACTGAAGAGCTGCCTGTCCTGGTTGTTGCTGTTTGGCCTGTTAATGCTCATGTACTCGCCAAGCAGTTCAAACATTTTACCTGGGGGCAGGAAGGAGGCTAAGCTACTGGTCGTTCAGCTCTCTGGGTAACACATTCAGATTACTAGAATGAATTTCTGATATGACCTGGAACGTGGCAGTTTCTGTAGCGCTGAGCCAAAATCATAGAAATGATGGGGTGAGAAGTGCTGAAACTTGGAAGAAAGTACAGTCCTATGTGCCTAAATCTTCACTACTCCAGCCTGCTCTGCTTAGACACTTTGGAAATAATGATTTTATGATTGTTGATGGATGAGAGAATGAATTTGATGTTCAGAGTAGGTGTGATCAGTGTTTTGATGAAAAGCTAGTTGTGGTTTATGGGTCTTTTTTAGAGCTGTGTCAGTGTTGCATTTGTGGAACTAAAAGTGTAGAAATGAAGCAGCTGGCCAAAAGTAAGCGCATTCAGCCACATAACCAACAATGCACGAACAGGGGCCTCTTGACCTTCCTCAGTACTGTTATGTGAGTGCAGTGAAAAAAGAACAACACAGGACCCAAATTCTTCTGTGCCAAAGAACAACACCTTGTGCACGCAATGCAGCATGTTAGGTGACCCACACAAATGTTAATTCCCCTGCTGTGCAGGCATAAGAACAGGGTTGGGCTATTTCCTTTATGTCTGTTTGTGTACATGTATATTTACGTATGTGTACACAAATCTTTCTGGGGTGTCTATATGTTCATGTGTAAACTGGTGATTACAGTGGACTCGGTTACCATCGGATTTACATTGTATCATACATCTGTAACTGCTTCAGTTGTTGCTACTAATCCATTTTCTCCTTTAACTGTTTCTGTCATCTCTAACTTCTGAGCAACTTTAAAATTGCTAATTTTTAGAGTGACTGGCTACAGAAATATTTCCTTCATTCTCACCAAATGGGAGCCTACTTGTCCAAAATGTCCTCCAGAATGTGCTCTCAGCCTCTGCAAGTGCTAGGTTGAGACCTGCACAACCAGAAACTGGAGGCTTAAACTAGAGAGTGAAACTAGGTGGATTTCCAATGTTCAGAAGTGTTTGCTGCTGCTTTTGTGAAGTGCTAATATCTCATTTGTCAGTGCAAAAACACTTTTAGTTATGGAGAAATTAAGCTATTTTTATAGGAAATTCTTTCCAATCCAGTGCCTGGTGTTCACTAAGTCCTGTATGCTCCCCTTTCATGGAGCTATATGTTTATGGTTCTGCTAGTCCTATTTGGAATCACAGAAATTAAAGCATTTGCTTTTGTAAGTAGAGTGAGTCAACAATAGTCCAAGATTTAAAATGGTATGGAATATCTGTCAAAACTTAGTAATACTTTTAGCATATATAGTGTATTTGACAGTTTGTGTGGCTCTTAGCACAGTTTTAGTTGTTTTGTGAATTTATTTAAATTTTTGGTAATACCATGAATGAAGTGTCTTTTCATATATGAGATGTATGTGTGTGTATATATATATATCTCACTGCTTTTTCCATTGTGCATTTGTATATACAATTTAGACTTGATATCAAGTCTAATATATATATATTACAAAAATGGTTCATACAGCTTAGAACATGCAAACAATCTTTTCCCCACTATTCCTTAGGGGGTGGGGAGAAGGAATTCCTTAAACATATATTGTACAGGATTGAGAAGTGTTGTCTTGATTCTGTGCATGCAGAAGGGGCCGCAGGGAAGGTTGCAAGGGTAAAGCTTTGTTTTGGCATTTCTTAGCTTTTGGAAGTGCAACTTCAGAGTTCTTTTGAATGTAATTCTTGTTATTTCTTTATCACTACCAATCCCATGGATGGTGTACTCTCCTGGTAAGGAGAGATCACCTTGTGGAATGCAGTTTTAGTGTTCAGTTGACCCCCAGGGAAAACTTGTATCTTTGAAAGATGTATGTTTTAATTTCTGTATGCTAAAGCCATGGACTCAGCAGAGACTCTGGTTTAAGGGCCAGTACAGTTTTGCTGTTAATTTGCCCAGTTACAAAGGCTCCAATGACCTTTTTCTTCCTCTTCCATAAGAGGTGATGGTGTCACCTTCTTACCTTGCTGACACTCCTCTGCTCCACTGTTGTTAACTTGCCCTCCTAAGTGGTTTAAATACTTGCTGTAATTAGACCAAGAGAAAGCATGTCTAGCCTCTGTTTAACTTTAATTCTTCTTCTGCTTATTGGCCTTGATAAAGGGACTATGAAACTTAAAGCTTGTCTGGTTTTGGTCCCCGCCTGCCTCCCCGCTCCCCTAACTGTATTAGCAGGTCTGATAAAAGCTGTTGTCACTCCTGTGCCAGTGTTATGTAATTGTGCTTTAAAAGTGACTGCACTCGAATATTTTGACACCTTATAATTATTTTCTTTTAATTGCTTACCTCTCTGCTTCCCCATCAATCAGGGCATTCTGGTGGTTAGCTCTCAGAAGAGAGTGGGTTGGTTCTTCAGAAAATGCACGGGAGAATTGATGTTCAGCAAGCTGTCGCCACCAGATGGCAATGTCTTCTTAGCCCTAACCACTCTTTAAAAAAGCTCCAACTGCCTCCAGTGAATTCTAAATTCCTTAATGAGCTGTTTAAAGACCCTGGCACGCCAATATCACGAGATCCACTGATTAATTCAGTAAATTTACCAGTTGAAGTCTCACACACGTGATAAAGATTTCAGATTTATAGCTCATTTTTGTGGCAAAATACTCGAATTTGTATGTGTGTCTTATAGTGATGAAACTAGTTATTTTGCTTGCTGGAAGATATGGTTGTTTCCAGCAATATGTTATAGGGCAGTTAATGGAGTTAATGTCTATATGTTGTTTTGATCATCTTCTGGGGTCTTCAGGCTACTAATGTTTGGTGCTAAGAGAAAACGGATTCACTAGCTGGAAACTTGTTTAAAGAAATTCTTAAGGAACGTATTACCTAGCAAGTTTCTGTCCTCTGGATAAGGTCTGTATGTAGGTCTGATCCCATGCTTTTTATGTAGATAGATTTGCTGAATTCAACAGAGTTAGAATGTAGATGATCTAATTCCTAGCAATTCCAAATGTAAACTATTTTGTAGACTTTCTTCATTTATTTGAAGACAATATTGTCTTGTACAGTTCCATTTCTCATTTTCCAATAGAATGTCTCAAACTGTAGTGGACAAGAACAAAGGTGATTCCCATGGGAGAAGGATATTGGGAGTATCATCCACCTGCTTCCAGGCACTGGCAGTTTCCTTTACTGGAAACTGGCTATGAATTAATTACTGTCGTCAGAGCTTGGTAGTTCCATGGCTAAAATCCTTCTGAGAGACAGTTTTCTACTCTGGAACAACATTGCCAAGAAGAATGGGTAGGGAGAAGAGAGCTTAATAAATAATTGCTGAGGCCAACAACATTGTTTCCTTAGTTTTTGAAGGTATTTGTGGTTTGAGTCCTCACAACCCTGTTTTTCTGCCTGATTCAGCAGTGAAGTAAAAATTCAGTTTCTTCATCTCTTTATTATTTGGTGCTGACAGCAAATAATAAAAAAGATCAACACTGTGATCACAGTCTGAAGAAGATTAGAAGGAAAAACTTTTTGGCAAATACTTGTAATAAGAGGAAAAAAACACGGGAAGTAATCAAATGTTAAAATTCAGAGTGAGTGGTGCTGGTTTTGTATTACCTAGCCTGCCTTTTTGTGTCAGGAAGGGGTGAATTAAGCCATGTAGAATCTATTTATGCCTAAATTCATCCATACCCACAGCTTTGGGTGGAAAGGGAAGCCGCTGCTTTACAGGCTGTGGCTACAGCATTCAGAGTGTCTTGTAATTTAGGGCATGCATCCTGAAAATCAAGCTCATTGTTCAGGGATCTGCTGTTATGTTTCCAAAACTCCTGAATCACTTCTGAAAATTCAGAAATTGGTCAAATCCCAAGCTTTTGAAGTCAGTAGTGGAAGTCTCATTGATTTCAGTTCATCTCTGTCTTCTGTATGCAAGTGACGCAGTAGTGAAACTGCACAGCTTGGAAGAAAAGCAAGCTTTTGATATCCTGTGGCTTGCTTTCTATTCTCAGTTCATC